>NW_018742381.1:0-2729844 GCF_001683475.1 Chenopodium quinoa | reverse complement strand
AAGACTAGATTCGATCCAAGTAATGTTGGGCCGAAGGTTTCCTGCACAGTAAACAACACGTAAACTAGCCCTCGGGGGTGTTGCCGAGGAAAGGCCCCTCCGATGCTAAAGTCAGTACAGTGCGTAGAAAGAGAACACTATGCAAGAGAATTAGTTGCTTGAGGCTTTGCTTGAATGAATGTACAAATGTAATATTGATGGCTTTTATACCTCTGCATACATGGAGAAGTTGGCCTTAGCCCAATTGGCTAACCTTGAGGACTGATCTTTGACTTTAGCACAATTGGAGAGATGAACCTTGACCTTGGGCTTTTAATTGGATCATTTAATGCCTAAGCCCAATTGGACTAAATTGGACCCAAACAATTTGCCCCCAGACCCGATTTGGAAGGATGACGGGTCGGGTTTGATTTAATCAGAAAAGGAGGGAAGTGAATGATTTAATTAATCCAAAAATTTGAATTTAAACCGTAATTAAACCGTAATTAATGAGATAACAACAGTTAAGGCGGATAATTGTGGAAGTTGGACGGATAATGGGCAATTTAATCGCAAGGTCGTGTGTTTAACGGTTACTTAATGGGGTATTTAAGAGAAATTGAAACGCGGACTCCCCGTATTCCCATTTCTGGAGATATAATCAGAGGCGCGTCATCTCTCCTCACTTATTCACAAACACAAAACCCAGAATTCTCGAGAGAACCCAAGAACCGCATCAAAACTTCGCAAACTCCCCGAGCATTAAGCTTAGAAACTGAGACTTGCCACTACCAATTCGTAAATCGGCAACTTTCGCTTCAGATTAAGGTAAATTCCTTTGATTTTAGTTTATTTTTCTTTCGAATTTGAACTCCTTCCCCTTTTTTTTTCGACTTTTTTCTTCGAAATTATCAATGGCGAGAGGAGTTAGGGGTAGAGCCCGTGCTCCAAGAAGAGCAAGGCCAATTCCCGATCCCAGGAACAGGATTGGGACCTGGAATGGACGAAGAGCAGAGTCTGACCCTGCCGAAGGGATCAGGGCGACTCCAGTTTCCTCGGCTCCTCCTCAGAGAACGGAGGGGCCGAGCGCTTCTGGGCGGGACGATGAAATTCCCGCTGTCCTTTGGGATATCCTTCCCGGGTTTTCAGAGTGGGAGGATGCCGAAGTAGCTTCGGCCATGATAAAGAACCGCCCCTACTCATGGTGGGTGGAGAATGCCGAACAGTATCGGTTTGCCGAACAAATTGAGTTGCATTACGGCATCCTTGAAGCTGATGGGTATTGGTGCCGAATGCCCGTGGCATCCGATAGAATCCATCGTCCACCCCCGGGGTATGTGGGGGTGTACACAAGACAACTTCAGTATGGGCTGAGGTTCCCTTTGGACGTATTCGTCCGAGACTTGCTGATCCATTACAATATTTCCCTATGTCAGCTAACTCCTACTAGCATCCGAAGGGTGATGACATACTTATGGGTCTGCAAGTTCTTCAGATATGTGCCGAACCTGCACTGCTTCAAAAAGCTTCATCGGCTAGTGCCAAATATTCAAAGTGGGCACGGAAGTCATGGTTCTGGGTGGTACCGGATTGAGTCTCGGCCCCAGTACCTAACCATGTGGCCGAACGACTCTTCAGACAAGGACTGGAGAGGTCAATGGATTTGGGTTAGGGCACCCACGGACCCGGGCCACCCTTGCGTCTTCAGCGCTCCCCGGTACCTTGCTGAGCCTGATCCCGACATGGGAAGTTTAGGTCCCCCCGCAGATAACGGCCCAGATCCAAACCTTAATCAACAAAATATCTTCGGCAAGCTGCCGAACCGGGGGGCAGCGGCCGAATGCAGCATATCCCGGAGACTTGGCTCCCCGATACGCATTATGTTTTCCAAGAGAACATGCTAGCAGCTGTCGGCCTCAGCCGAAAGTTTAAGGATGGTAAGCTTCTTCGGCTGGGGCCGAGGCTTTTTAATTATCTCTTTTTCTCCTTTCACTTCGCTTTTTTTATGCTGTGCCAACCTAACTGAACTGACCTTTCCCCTTTTCTTTTTCAGAGCGGGACGAGACCAACGTCGGCATTAACTACGCTCGTCTTGGCGTCAACCGAGAACGAGTTGTAACTGATCGGGCCCCCTCTATCACTGAACCGCGACATAGAGAAGTTCATCTAGACTCTTCCCACTTCCAAATTGAGGTTGTTGCTCTGTATCAAAGGCAGAAGCCTTGGTGGAAGAAGAGAGATCCCTGGTTTCAGCTGCTGGACGAAGAAGCTGAAGCTGCCCGTACGGCCAAAGAGGTTGCACGGGTTATTGAAGCTTGTGAAGGAGGAGAAGGGTCCTCCAGGGCTGCTGAAGAAGAAGCTGCAGCTAGGGCAGCTGAAGAAAACGAGGCTTTGCTGAAGACCTCGGTGAGCTTTCAGACTTAATTTTGTCTGTTTCTGTTTGTTGTTTTGTTTTTACTCACATTCTTCCTCCCCCCCTGTCTTTTACAGTCTGAAGAGAGTAATAAACACAGAGAAGGGAAAGCCCCTATTCGTTCCGAAGACCAGATACAAGAAGAGTCCTCAGACTCAGACATGGACGAGCAGCCGCTTCAGAAAAGGCGCCGAAGAATGGCCATCATCGGCCCCCATGACTTTCAGCGGAGGCCGATGACCATCGGCGTCGAAATAAGGGAACCCGAGGAAGGAAATGATCGCCGAGGGTTCCCCGGCCACCACCTCAATCACCTCCAAAGACCCCTCTGCCACCTCCCGAGATGGAGGTGGATCAGAAAACTCCCGAACCTAAGGGAAGGGTCCAAGAAGAAGTTCAAGAGAGTGCTGCTGAGCACAAGAATGAGGATGCCGTGATGCCCAGTGCTGAGGGTTTCACGGCAGACATTGCAAGAGAGGTTGAGGCTTTCGTCCTCACCCCTGAAGAAGAAGAGGTCATAATAATTGACTCTTCTGAGAAGGAGGATGCTGAGCCATCCAAAGTTAAAGAAGCTCCGTCGTCATCCTTTCCTTCCTTCCAGACTCTGTAATCTGGAGAAATGGTTTCTCGGCCCCCCGAATTCCAATCCCAGATCACATCTGGGACCTCATATGGGGTCAGAACCGAGAAGGTGCTGCAGCCTACTTCGGCGATTTTGCTGGCACGTCCGAAGTAGATAGGGCAAGAATCTGGTCGCTGAAGGCCACTACTGGGATGGGCGAATCCAGCAGATCAGTTCCTGACCCAGCCAGGTCTAACCAACTGCTGATGATGCAGGTGATTTTCCTTGCCTTTATCTCCTCTAAAATTCAGCTCTATTTTTTATTTTAACTTGTGCTCCTGTTTTCAGTTTGTGCACAATCTGACTCTCACCGTAGAGCTGATAGATACCCTACAAGATAGGGTAGACGCTGCCGAGCACGACAAAAAGGTAGCCGAAGAGGAGTTAAAGCTTTCTAAGCTGAAGCAAGCAGCAGCTGAAGAGAAGCAGCAGAAGGGTGAAGAATACGAGAAAAAAGCTGCTGAAGCCTTCAAAACCTTCTGCGATGCTATGGAGAAGGAAGTTTTTCCCCCACTGATGGAAGGGGAAAAATTCCTCCAAGAGCACATGGGAGTGG
The DNA here is from genome assembly GCF_001683475.1 of Chenopodium quinoa. NCBI lineage: Eukaryota > Viridiplantae > Streptophyta > Magnoliopsida > Caryophyllales > Amaranthaceae > Chenopodium > Chenopodium quinoa. The sequence continues at coordinate 2,726,274 of NW_018742381.1, read as the reverse complement.
ACATCTCCAAATTCAAGGCTACCATTGAGAGCCGAATCCAGGAAGGAGCTGCTGCACAAGCTGAAGTGCAGCAACGGCTAGAAGCTCTTGAAGCCAGCAGAATGGCTGCTGAAGAGATGCTCCAAGCCAGGGATGTCCAACTCTCAGAGGCTGCTGCTGCCGCTGAAGCTCAGAGAGCTAAGCTCCAAGAAGGTGAGGATCAGCTGATGGCCAAAAAGGAAGAAGTGGCCCAGGCCCAGACAGAGGCTTCCCAAGTTCAGCAGCAGCTGAATGAGCTAAAAGGTTCCTCCTTCAAGCTCGCCGATGAGCTGAAGAAATCCAAGGAAGACTTGGAGGAGACCAAGAAGAAGTTGGCTGATGCTGAGGCTCTACTCAAAGTCTGTGTCTATACCTAGGAAGAATATGAAATGGGTTTCAGAAACGGGTTCAGAGTGTGCCGAAGAGTCTGCCTTCATGCTGAGCCGAAGTTGGACTGGTCCAAATGTGCTGAATGGGTCCAGAATCCCGAAGACCCTCATATGAAGTATGCAACTCCAGTCGAAGCTGAAATCCTTAAGGCTGAGGAAGCCGAAGAAGAAGCTGAGAGAATGGAGTTGGAGGCTGAACAGAGGGAAAGGGAGGCTCGGCAGAGTGCAAAGCCTGCTTCTTCTGCTGCTGGGGCTGAGACCACCATGAGGCCCAACAATGCTGACCAGTTTGATCCTCGGGCTGAAGCATAGGAACTCGGGCAGTCGTCTTCAGAATCTTGCGGTTCATCATGCGCTCAACTTTAGACTTGCCGCTTTCTGAATTTTTTGCCTTGTTTGTTTTTTGCTTCAGCTTGCCTTGTCGTACAAAACAATTTATTTTTTTTGCTTCTGTACGTATTTCGGCAGCTGTTATTTTCCGCTTGTGGGCGGCTGCCGATATAGTTTCTTAACTTATTTGAACTTGTAGCTCAATTTCTGAGCATAAATTATTAATTTGATGTTCTTTTCTTCAGCTGCTTTGTTTTTGAGTGCTTTACTGTTTCTTCAATTCTGCTGAACATAAACTTGCACTGGTAGTGCTTCTTGCCCCCCAGAAATTGAAGTATGGCTTCAGCTGAATAAACAATTTCTTTATTTCTTAAAAATGGGTATTCGAAACACTGGGCCAACTAAAGGCAATGCTTCGGATAATGGCTTTCTGGGATAGGAAATATCCCAGAATTGTCCATGGACTCATGCCTTTGGAGAACAAATCTTACTGAAGCTTGACTTCAGCTGAAAGAATAGAGTTCTTTAATCAGAAACCTAGTTACCCGAAGGCGAAGGTTTGAGACGTGGCTGAATAAACAATTTCCAACAGTTGCTGTTATCCTTGATTTTCTGTCTATCATTGAAAAATGGATATCCGAAACACAGGGCCAACTAAAGGCAATGTTTCGGATAATGGCTTTCTGGGATACAAGGCTCAGTTAAGGCAATATCCCAGAATCTTACTGAAGTTTGACTTCAGCTGAAAGACCAGTGTTCTTTAAAAAGACGAGTTTTGTCAGCAATCTGAAACCCAGTTACCCGAAGGCGAAGGTTTCAGACGAGGCTGAATAAAAAACCCTTAAAGAGTAGATAGAACCAAGAAAACTTTGAAAGGATAAATAGTTGCAAACATTTATATAAATGGTGGCTCCAAGGCCTTTCATTAGTTCAAAATGTACTTACAAAGATTGTCCTGCCCCGAAGGGTTTACACGTGATATTTTTTCAGTACATCAGCGTTCCAGTGATTTTTTCAACTCAGTTCCATCCAACTGCCGAAGTCGGTATGTCCCTGGCTGAAGCTCATCACAGATTTCATAAGGCCCTTCCCATGCAGCTGAGAGTTTCCCATGGATTCGGCCTTTCTAAACTGCAGCAGCATTCCGAAGGACAAGGTCTCCAGTTTTAAGAGGCCTTGCATGGACCCTTCGGTTATAAAATTTGCTGATTCTCTGCTTATAAGCGGCCATCCTGTCTCGGGCTGAGTCTCTTACTTCGTCGAGGAAATTGAGAGATTCCCTCATCAGTCGCTCATTCTCAGCCGAGAAGTGGTGCACTCGTAGGCTCTCAGAGCCAATTTCCACTGGAAGAACGGCTTCGGCACCATACACCAGTTCAAAAGGTGAATAGCCCGTTGCCTCTTTTTCAGTTGTCCGAAGGGACCAAAGGGTTCCAGGGAGCTCCTCCAGCCACTTGGACTTTTGATCTTCCACCCTCTTCTCGAGGGCATTTAGGATCTGTTTATTTGCAGCTTCGGCTTGTCCGTTACTTTGCGGGTGGCATACCGCTGAATATGCCAGTTTGATGCCGAACTGATCTGTATACCGCTTCAACGGTAAGTTATCAAATTGCCTCCCATGATCGAAGACAAATACTCTCGGGATGCCAAAACGAGTGATGATATTCTGCCAGATAAATTTTCTGACAGTTTGCTCTGTAATGTTCGAGGCTGCTTCGGCCTCGATCCATTTACTGAAGTAGTCAACGCCAACTATCAGCCATTTTTTCTGGTACACAGCCTCTGGAAATGGTCCTAGTATATCCAGTCCCCATTGGGCAAACGGGAGTGGATTAAGGATCGGCTGAAGATCCCTTGCTGGCTGGTGGATAACTGGAGCGTATTTTTGACATTTTTCGCATTTCCGGACCAGCTCCTTAGCATCTGCGATCATGGTGGGCCAGTAATATCCAGCCCTCAATGCCTTGTGGGCTAAGGTCCTTCCTCCAATGTGGTTCCCACGGATGCCGAGGTGAATCTCCCGTAGGATATAATCTGCATCTGTTGGTCCCACGCATTTCAGCAATGGGGCTGAGAAGGACTTTTTCAGAAGTTCCCCCCTGAAGACAATGAACCTTGAGCTGGTTCTCTTCATCTTGGAGGCCAAAGCTTTATCTTCGGGAGTTTCTCCCCGAAGCTTGAAAGCTAGGATGGGGTCCATCCAACTAGGCTCTGGGTCAGCGCAGCACACTTCAGGTGCTTTGTCGACACTTCTCTCTCGACGCACTTCTACATATACAGATCTGTTCAGCTCGGTAAGAGATGAACTGGCAAGTTTGGAGAGTGCATCGGCTTGAGTATTCTGACCCCTTGGGATCAGCTGAACCTCAAAAGTTTTCAGCTCTGCAATGACTGACTTGGTCTTGGAAAGATAAGCTATCATGGAGGGCTCTTTGGCCTCGTAGCTGCCGCTAATCTGATATGCAACTAGCCGAGAGTCTGTTTTCAGGCAGACATGATCGGCTTCTAGGGAGATGCACAATTCTAGGCCGGCGATTGCTGCCTCATATTCGGCTTCGTTGTTCGAGGCCATAAAAGAAAATTTTAGTGCATACTCAAAGGATTTGCCTTCGGGAGAAGTTATCACTACTCCTGCCCCCGAACCGTTTTCGGTGGAAGATCCATCCGTAAACACGGTCCAGACTTTCTTTTCATTGTCTAGCGCTTCTTGGTATGAGCATTCGGCCAAGAAATCCGCTAGAGCTTGAGCCTTAATGGCAGCCCTCGGACGGTAGTTGATGCTGAATTCGGTGAGCTCAAAAGCCCACTTGGCTAGCCTACCAGATTTTTCAACCTTGCCGAGAACTTTTTCCAACGGCTGATCAGTTAAGACCACTATCTGATGGCAATCAAAATAGGGCCTCAGCTTCCGAGCAGCTACTACTACCGCGAAAGCGACTTTCTCGAGTAGAGGGTAGCGAGTCTCGGCATCCGTCAGTGTATGACTGACAAAGTAGATCGGTTGCTGACTTTTACTTTCTTCCTTCAGCAGTACTGCACTGATGGTGGCTGGGCTAACGGCCACATACAGGTACAGAGTTTCTCCTTCTGTTGGGCTAGCCAGCGTTGGGAGTTGAGCCAGATGCTCCCGAAGCTGTTTAAAGGCGTCTTTTTGCTCTTCCTCCCAAACGAGCTCTTTTGTTTTTGGGAGTTTCAGGGCTTTGAAGAAAGGTAACCCCTTATCCGAAGCTCTGGAAATGAACCTCGAGAGGGCTGTCATTCTTCCGGTGAGCCGCTGAACATCCCGCTTTGTTTTCGGCTCAGGAAGGTCGAGCGCTGCTTTGACTTTGGAGGGATTGGCATCAATCCCCCTTTTGCTGACTATGAACCCAAGGAATTTCCCTGACTTCACGCCGAAGACACACTTCTTCGGATTCAGCTTCATTTGATGCTTTCTTAAGGTGGCGAAAGTTTCAGCCAGGTCCTTAACATGGTCCTCAGGTTTTTTGCTTTTGACGATCGAATCGTCGACATAGACTTCCATGTTTCGGCTCTTTTGATCGGCAAAAACTTGATCCACTAGCCTTTGATAGGTTGCCCCCGCATTTTTCAATCCGAAGGGCATCATTTTGTAATTGTACACCCCAGCGTTCGTGACGAATGCTGTCTTTGCTCGATCGTCGGGGTGCATGAAGATCTGATGATACCCCGAGAATGCGTCCATGAAACTAAGCAAGGCATGGCCACTTGTCGAATCGACTAGCTGATCGATCCTCGGCAAGGGATAGAAATCCTTCGGACAAGCCTTATTTAGGTCCGTGAAGTCAACGCACATCCTCCAGGTACCATTGGCCTTCTGAACCATCACCACATTTGCCAGCCATTCTGGATATTGGCAAGGTTCGATGAAGCCTACCTCCAGCAAATTTTTGACCTCGGCTGCGATGTCTCGGTTCTTATTAGCGGAGTAATTCCGCTTCTTTTGCTTAATTGGTCGACACGTTGGGTCAACATTAAGCTTATGGGAGATGAGGTCTGGACTTATCCCGGGCATATCAGCTGCCGAGAAAGCAAACACATCTCTGTTGTCCCGAAGGAGCTGAATAAGTTCACAACGGGTATTCGGATCAAGGTCCATCCCGATTGTTACACATTTCTCAACGTCTCCTTCGGCCAACTCAACTGTTTCAGTCTGTTGGTCCATGTCCATTGCTGATGGACTGGACTCTTCATAATCTGGCCTGCTGCCTATGTCAGCAGGTGTCCCAGTCTTTTTGTTCTTCGGATGGCTCTCTGAGTCTTGTTGTTCAGCTGAAGAGCTAGCCTTTTCCCTTTCGGGCCCTTTACCTCTGGGTACAGATCCTTGGGCCAAAGCACTTAGGCCTTTCGGCTTTTTTGTGCTTGGCTCTCTTTCTTTTTCTTTCTCCTCCTCATCCTTGTCGTCATCTGGGCGACTACTGGATGGCTTGAGGTAGTTGCACCTTCGGGCGTCCTTTTGGTTGCCCTGTATCCTTTCGGGGAAGCCAACGTCTGAGACGTAAATCATCAGCTGATGATAAGTTGAGACGACCCCTTGGATCTCATGAATTATGGGTCTCCCCAAAATCACGTTGTACACTGAAGGAGCGTCAATGACCAAAAATTCAATCATGACGTTCCTGGCTGCCTCATCGCAGCCGATGGTGATAGGAAGTGTCACCTTCCCATCTGGATAAGTTGAAGCCCCGTTGAACCCGGATACCGGGTAGGGTACCGGCGTAAGGTGCTTGGGCTTCAGCTTGATTTGATTGTAGGCCTTTCGGAACAGAATGTTTGCTCCGCTGCCACCGTCAACAAGGACCTTACTGACGTCGTGGTTGGCCACCGTGGCGATGATCACCAACGGATCCTCGTGAGGGAACGTTATCCCCCGGCAGTCGGCGGCTGTGAACGTCATGTTTAGCACCGGCGATTGGGGAGACTGAATGTCAGCGTTGTTCACCTGGTGAGTCAAAGCCCTAAGGTGTCGCTTGTGCTCCCTCCGAGAGCATATTCCTCCCGAGATAACATTGATCGGAGAGAATTTCCCCTCCGGTTTTTTACTGTTCTTCCGGGGGAAGTCGAGGTCTTGCCGAGAGTCCTTTGCTGACTTCTCGGACTCTTTTTTCTCGCGGTTATCCGCGATGTATTTTTTCAAGTATCCCTTCCGGACCATGTCCTCTATCTGGTCCTTCAGTTGGATACACTCCTCAGTGTTGTGTCCCGCAGACTCGTGGAACTCGCACCACTGATTTTTATTTTTTCGCTGATACCACTCTGGGAGTGGTCTCGGCTTTCGGTAACTCTGCTCCTCCTTCGTCACGCTTTAAATTTTGGCGCGTGGAAGAGAGAGCGGAGTGTAGGACTCGTATCTGCCTGTGTATGAGGCAGATTTTTCCTTCTTTGGGTCGCTGGCAGAAGATTGCTCCGAGGCCTTTGACTTTCCCTTTGCCTTATGGCCTTGGCCTTCAGACAAGGGTATTTGTCTTTGTTTCCCTCCCCCAAATTGAGGTTGGGTTTTCGCTTTGTTCCATTCTTCGGCTCGGATGAACTTATCCGAGGCATTCAAAGCTTCCTCCAAGGTCTGCGGGGTATGCATGACCATGAAGTCTAGGAACTTCCCGGACTGAAGGCCATTCTGCATTGCAAAAACGGCTAGCCCCTGGTCCAGCTGAGAGACGCTGGATGACTCGTTACTGAAACGGGTCAGATAGTCTCGGAGGCTTTCGGTTTCCCCCTGTTGCAGACTCATGAGTTCTGCAGTAGTCTTCTCTCGGCGGTTTGCCGTGGAAAACTTGCTCCTAAACTTGGAGGACAGATCATCCCACCCTGTTATGGAGCCTTGCTTTACTCCCTTGGAGATCCACGCTTGCGCGACCCCCTTGAGAGTGGTTGGGAAATATTTGCACCAATTCGCTTTGGATCTGGGGCAAAGATGCATATGAGTCTCATACGAGGCCACGTGATCCTTCGGATCCGAGGTCCCGTCATATGTGATGTGCGACGGTATTTTAACCGTGGGCACGTGCTCTTCCAGTATCCATTGCTCGAATGGCGAACTGGCGGGTAGCATAACGGCCTTGCCCTTGTTCCTGGCCGAAGGGACCGCGCTCCGCCCTCTTAGAGTGGTAGGAGTGGTTTTCGTCCCTGGCTGGGAAGTTTGGGCCTCGGCCGCAGGGAACGAGAGGCGACTGTGCACGCTCGGTTCCTTGCCGCCGAGTCGGTCGAGGACGCTTCGGCGAACAGTCTCAGGTTGTTCTCGGTGAGTGGATTCTGGCCGAGAAGCTGAGTTGCTGCTCTTATGCGTTTCAAGTCGGGAGGATAAGGATCCTTTGAAAAATTGAGGGTTATTTTTCCTCTCTTTTTCATTTTTCCAGGTATCCTCTTCCCACTCTTCCAGTTCCCGGAAGGAAGGAAGCTTCCCACCATCATGGTCTAGCTTCCTCCGTTGATGCCGGGTATACGGAGGAGTTCGATCACGAGGTGGTGGCATATTTTGTGCCCTCATTGCCTCCATGAGCACTGCCAGCGCTCTTGCCACCTCCTCCGAGCTGGGCCCCGTCAAAGGGGTCCTCAGCCGAGTATGGGAATGAGGGCGCACAGTCGATGGTTGGCTTTGGGGCACTGCATGTGTCCTATGATCAGACTCACCCCTGCTAGACCGAGAGTGACTCGGCCTATGATGAGAGTTATGAATTACGGGAGAAAGGGAATCCTCCCTGTATGATCCTCCCCCCGAGCTGGCACCCTTGGGAGAGTTCCGGTCCGGCGAGGGTGATGGTGTAGGGGTTTTAGGCTTTTCGCCCGCTCCTTGACGGAGGCCTTTGCTCTTGCGGTTCTTAGCCATTGCTACTAAGATAATTGCAAGATGATCTTGGTTAGAAATTTGGCTTAAAGATTTTTGAAAGTCCTCCCCACAGACGGCGCCAAATTGTTTCGGGTGAAAACAATGGGACCTTGTCGAAGGTCCGATGAAGTGGAGAAGACTAGATTCGATCCAAGTAATGTTGGGCCGAAGGTTTCCTGCACAGTAAACACACGTAAACTAGCCTCGGGGGTGTTGCCGAGGAAGGCCCCTCCGATGCTAAAGTCATTACAGTGCGTAGAAAGAGAACACTATGCAAGAGAATTAGTTGCTTGAGGCTTTGCTTGAATGAATGTACAAATGTAATATTGATGGCTTTTATACCTCTGCATACATGGAGAAGTTGGGCCTTAGCCCAATTGGCTAACCTTGAGGACTGATCTTTGACTTTAGCACAATTGGAGAGATGAACCTTGACCTTGGGCTTTTAATTGGATCATTTAATGTCTAAGCCCAATTGGACTAAATTGGACCCAAACAATTAGAATGTCCTATCTTACTCCTACCAAGTCTCTGGTACTTAATTGGCTGAGCTAGCTATTTAATTATGTACTCTATGGGTAGGCCATACTTTCCCTTTTTTTTTTCTTTTTTTTTTTTTGATAATTATTGCAAAATACTCCGTAATATACTTTTCCCAAGAGCAACTAATTATAATAACACGGTTTTGTCTATCTGATTGCACTCCACAATATCCTGCAATCAGATTAGCAATACATGTACGTAATATAAGTAACAACTTATTATTGTATGAATGTCGATTATATTAATTGGTTAAAGTATTAGGAGTAATATCTCATCTACATGTCTTTTATAGCTCTTGATCACTACCAGTACATACATTAAGAGCAATTTATTTCACATGCATTGGATATACATACAGTTATATATTATGAAATAGGTTTTTAAAACGGGATATACAAATTACTATTAATTGAGTTGGTAAAAAAAATAACCAAAGCAATGATACATTAATCAACAACAAAAAGAATAACTTGTGGAAAATTAGATACAGACATGACAAATGTTGTACCACCTGATGCACACAAGGATTGAATATAAAAATTAGAATTAATAAATAACCCTATGTTAATGTCCTCACTTGGTCAATAAGTAATTTATTAAGTATGCTGCCATATTCACCTTCACGTATGAATATAATGTACACGAAGTATTAAAACAAACAATAATTGTCAACTTAATGCGTGTTCAAAGCCCAACTACCGCTAATCAAACTGTGATGAAGAAGTGCTGAGTTTCAAGATGTATACGAAGGGGTCTTGTTTGGTTGACAAATAAAAACATGGGAAGTTGAAATTCCAAGGAATTGAAATTCTTTGGAGTTGTTTGATTGACAAAATCATGGAAAGTAGAAATTCCCATAAATTTTCACTTCCCACAAAATGGAGGTATTTAATTACCTAGGGAAAAATAAGTGGAATTTCCCATAAGAATTTTCACTTCCCGTGGTTAAGCAAACACAATTTAGCATTTCCTAAGAATTCCAATTACATGGGAATGTACATTTCCAATGAATTTACATTTCCCACATTCAACCAAACGAGACCTAATTAACTATTCTCATTAGAAGTTTAAGTTATACTCCGTTTTTTTTGTGATGCAATATATTTTATACTTTTACTTTCTCGTTTTGGTTTTTAAAATCATAACGTTTGGAATAATTTTATACTAATGGAGTTCACACATTTTCCTTTGATCATCTTTTATAAGTTTATGTTGGAAAATATAGTTTTGTGTGATCTTATTAGATTCGTCCTGAAATGTTATCATTATTAACATCAACTTTTCATAATTTCACTATGAAATGGAAATGGGATTCCTCAAAAAAAAAAAAAAAAAAAAATTGTTACTTATAACGGTAATGAAGTAATGTTAAAAAAAATATGTACATTTTGCCCCGTAAAAAAAAAAAAAGTACATTTTGCTTCATTTTCCATCATACTGTATGTAATAAGACAAATATAAAATAAGTAGTAATATTAGACATTTAGCATTGGTTAACTCTTGTCAAAAAAAAAAAAACAAAAAAAAGCATTGGTTAACCAATTACAACTACAATGTTACATGATTCATACTCAATTTGCAGCATGTACTCCGTATGTTACAATGCTTGGAATTCTAACATGTGTCAAACGATCTAAGAATATTTTATCTTTATTTCTCAAACTTTGAATCATTTTCTGAAACTATTTAGCTTTGAATGATTTTGTTTATGTTTGTTACAAATTGACTTAGTGACATTTTTTTTTTTTTTTTTAATATACTCCCTTTCTTTCATATTGTTATTCATTCTTAATTAAAGAAAAAATAATTTTTTAAGACAAAATTAATCAAAGTAGGAATTACAATATGTAAAACTGATTTGGGGGAAGGGTACATGATTAATGATTTTAATTTAATGTTTGGATTGTCTTTCCTAAGAGTTTGTACTTCAAAACTACAATTCACACTTCCTTCATCTTCAAATAATTGTCTATAATTGTTTTGTATACTATTCAGATAAGTCCTCGATTAATTTTATATGTATCTTAAATGAAAAATTCAACTCACCTACCTCATCCATCTATGTAATGTGTACTCTTACCACTATTATCTCAATTTCAGTACTCTCTCTTTCTTTATGTTTCATGTGATTTGAGACCTGACTCTCTACTAACTTTGTGTACCGTAATCAAATTTTCTGTTCTTATTCATCAAATAGATCACTATCTACTATAAAACCTTCACTACCCTATTCCCTCTTCTTAATATACGTGTCCAAGCCTAAACGACAATAATCTGAGAGCATATATTATCTCCGTTAAATATTAGTTATAATTTTAGAATATTTTATATCTTACAAATAATATCCCAAAGTTGCAACGTTTACTTAACGAAGGTAGTACAATATTAAATTTACCAACTTTTCAAAAACACAAAAAAAAAATATTCATAAAATAGAGTTTGAGTAAAGTTAAAGAAAATGGAATTTTTTTTTTTTTTTTTTTTTTTTTGGGGGTGGTATAAAAGGGTTCTAAGTCCTAACTCATGCAAACCAAAAAAAATAGTGGACAAGAAAGTCTTAAAGGCTGACTGTCTCACTGTCACTTTAAAGACTAATCTGTGTATCTAGAAAATGTTCACACCCTAGTCAAAATTTCTTCATATCATGCTTAATAAAAAAACCCTAAACAATCTTCAATTCTTAGATCCTCACTTCTTTATTCTACTACTTAATCCTTCAATTCTATCATCTATTCATCACACTTTACTTCAATTATCAATATTTACATACACCATTCCATTCATAGCCGTCATCCCAAAGTTATTCGATCAAGGTGGATCGTCCAAGGCAAGGAAAGAGGCCTCTTATGGCATCCGACGACAACAATGAAAATTACAATAAAATTGAAACCAATAACTACGATTATTACCAACACCACCACGGTCAAGGTGGTAGTCATGGTGTTGATGATGGTAGTCTTGTTAACTTCCCGGTGTACTCGGCTCGGTCTCAGCATGACATGTCTGCCATGGTTCAAGCCCTTTCTCAAGTCATTAGCAATAATAATAGTACCGCCTCTCAAGCTCATCGAGATCTTGCTATTCCTACTCAAATTTTTCATGCTAACCAACCACAAAATATAAATTTTCAGCCCCTTGAAGCTAATCAAGGTAATTAATTAGAGCAAAGTAATTTTTTATTTCTTGATTATTATTACCTTAATTACCATGTTTTCGACACATTTATCATGTGTTATATTATGATGTTTGGTGTTGCCCTCAAGTTGATTAAATAATTGGTTGTTTGGTTAATGAGAACTAGCTCTCTTAATTACCATGTTTATCATGTGCTTAAAACTAATTGCTAGAATTGGACTATCAAATTATACATCTAATTTTTAAGGAAGCAAACTATATAATATACATATATATGTTCCGTTGTTGGCATTGGACCTACGTATGTATGTAGGGCATTACATACAATTTTAGTTTCAACAAAATCTGCGTGCGGCTATATATTCACATTCAAAGATCCGTGTTATAAATAAACTTGTTATCCTTCAATTTATCTATCTAGTCAAATTGTTCACACTTAGAATTTAAGCTATTTAATATGTTTATATTCATGTATTTTGGTGATTTGGTGATGTATTTTTGTGTATGTGTGTGTGTTGGAGTTGATAGTGTGGCCCTTTCGTTACAGAAGAATTATATGCAAATTAAATGCTCTGTGTAACCTTAAAACTTCCCGATGTACATATGTATAATTCATTTATCTTTTTTTGTTTTACCATAGCGTTCTACTCCATATTATATAAACATATACTGTGTTTTTAGGTTTTTCTTGAAGCATCATATATACTCTTTTCTTGCAATAAAGATTTGTATAAACTAACAAATCTATCTTATTAAGGAGTGTACTAGTGTAGTGTACAATGCAGTGATGCATGCACCTAGGTACCTAATGATTATCAGTAGTATGTTTTATGATATTTCCGAAAGAAAATTATTTTTGGTTATAGTTTTTTAAAGATGAGTGCATTATACTTGCCCCTTTTACGTTTTCATATTATTAATAAGAAAGTCCATCTATTATTGTGCCCTTGATTATAGCCCTAGTTTGCCGTTTTAATTAGATTGATTTATCTTTCACTTTTTTCGTCTTTGTTTACTATAATCTATTTACAAAAATTGCATTTTATTGTGATGATAAGCTAGGATATTGGAGTATGTTTCATTGAACTTGGAAGCAGAAATGTGCATGTCTTGTACTAGATCACAATCTACTGCTAGCTACTTGTGCATCAGTGCATGGTGTAATAAGTTGTGTGTGTGTGCGCGCGTGTAATTGGACAAATTATCATCAGTCCATTGCCCCTAAATATAAACAAATCTCACATGTATGTCTTAGATACTTCATACTTGATTGGTTCTTCTATGAATGGTTTTTCTAACATATTTCAAATAAAAATGCACCTTGAAATCATATGATTCCATACATTATTTTGATAGGTTTGCTATATAAATAGCTATAACCATGCATTTTCTTACGTAAAGTTTCGATATGTCTTGATGTATGAAGGTGATGTGAGGAAAAGACACTATAGAGGAGTTAGACAAAGACCATGGGGGAAATGGGCAGCAGAGATACGCGATCCAAAGAAAGCAGCACGCGTGTGGCTTGGAACATTCGACACAGCTGAAGCTGCGGCTCTTGCCTATGATGAAGCTGCTCTTAAGTTCAAAGGAAACAAGGCTAAGTTAAACTTCCCTGAAAGAGTTCAAGGCAAGTTAAGTGACTTGGATTTCTACATGCCATCCTCTTCGGCTCTTCAACAACCACCACCACCACAACAACAAAACCACCAAATGTTTGTTAATCAAGTAGCTAACTATCCATTTCCTAATCATCATCAAGCATCTAATCACAACTATATGATGGCTTCGTCGGCTTTTCCTCCTCATGGGGATAATCAAGCATCAACATTTGCACAACATCCAAACTTTCATTATACTTCTCAACAATATGAGGCAACTCCTAGTTATAATGTATCCGAATCATCGGTTTCTTATGGAGAGGATCATAGCTTTGCTTCTCATCCCTCTTACTCGTCTATTAAGATGGAAACCCTCAATCCTGAAGATTTACAAGAACATGAACACATGTTTTTTTCAAGTTCATCACTAAAGTGAATAGTGATCACCATTATGCACGTCTCTTAAGCAAGTAGAGTGCAACTTTATTTCTTGTTAAAATGCTTTCTTTTCTTGTATTATGCTTGTATCTTATAAGTATATAGCAAAGTTTGTTTTTCTTGATTGTCAAATGGAAGTTGATCATATATTGGAGAACGAAGTTGATCCCTCCATTCGGAATCAATTGTCACATTGTCTTATGAAAAATTGTGCAATTTATATTTTCTTCTCATCATCTACTTTAACTAATTGCAATATGTACTAGATATAGGAAATACATTTACAATCCGATAAATAGTACTTTGCATATATAATTGTATCTCTGTTTAAGAACATATAAAATAGGGATTTGTGATGTAAACTTGGATTTTGAAAGAAAAGTTCCAAAAACTAAACAAAAATTAGCTACTAATGTTTTTGAAAATGGTATATAATAATAGCAATCGCGATCCATAGTGTTTAAAACTTGTTTTTTCGTCATTAGTATTTGTAATCATCAATCTACATATAAATTTGGAAACAACACGGCTAATAACCAAAAGTTTATGTATAAGGGATCCACATGCAATGATTTAAATTGTTACACGAGCAAAAATTGAAAAAGTTAAGCATCTAAATGTAGAAGTACTATGTAAAAAGAACCAAGTAAACTTAATTTGGACGTATTCAATCAAAAGCATAAATTAATTAAGAAACAAAATGACATAGTTTGCTTTACTTTGTTACCAAAAGTAAGCTTAGAAGTACTATTTTTATGTAAAAAGTTAGTTGGCGGCTTTCTGCGTTCAACTAGTAATTTAAGCAAAGTATATTACCATGTATTTAGTAAAGTTAATAAGAAATACTTTGTCTAGAACTTAGAAAGGAACATAGTTTAAAAAGTAGTGGGCACTACTAAAATCGGAAAGGTAGACACAAACTATATAGTCGTGGGTCCTTTATTCCCTTCAATGAACGTACGTACTCTAACTTCCTTTAAGAAGCTTAATACTTCCTCCGTTTTAAATATATTATAAAGTAAGTATAGGTACCACTAGTGGAAAAAATGTTATTTGTAATGGGCAATAATTTGCCAGTTACAATAAACCTATATGTAACGGGCAAAATAATAGTCCGTTACATTAAACCAGTATAGTGGTACAAAAATTAGTATTTGTAACATTTAGCATCTATACGAAAATTACTAGAGAATAGCCATAAAATCATTGTAAATAAAAAAAATAAAAAATTAAAATCAATAAGTGTATATATACTAGACATTTGTAATGTTAAAGGATATGCTAAATTAAGTGCAAAGGTGAATGCTTTAAATGAACTTAATTATTTATTACGAATCTCGGTAGCGAGAGCATTAGTGAAAATTGGAAGAGACTTTCAAGCCAATCCAAAATTAGTATACTTGATTTTACAGGGGAGAGGGGAAGATGTATGGCTAAAAAAACCATCATTCAATCTTAAAAGAGACCCTAGTGAAGTTTGATAGAAGATAAATAGGTTATGTTATACTAGTGTTATCATAGCTTCCACGACTACTTGCTGCATGAATAACGTTTGTTTAATTAACTTTTTCCTAATTGAAAATTTTGATCTCAGGGTGGTTCTGAGCATGTGCAGGGTGGTCGATCGTACATGACCTCTAAGTGAAACTATTATAAAAGGGCCCAAATTTTTAAAATTGACTTATATAAAGTAAAGAGAAAACTTGTTAATCAATAATTTATTTTTCAATTTTATCATAAAGTTAATAATTTAGTAAAATATTTTTCCTTAAAAAAATAATTTTCGAGTCAATTTAACAAAATTACAACGGATCATTTTCATTATTAACATTTGTAGCCCCGCCTTTATTTGATCCGAAAAGAATATGGTCAAACCTAAATTTTGAATTTAAGTATTCGTCCATTACCTACAATATCCAAGTGTTTTAGTTGGTGCAAACATGCAAATTCTAAGTGAATTGAATGTATAGAGTTGACTGACCCCATATTGATATAGTTTAGTCTAATTGGTTGCCTAGTGACAACGTCAGAATGTATTGTCCTATATGAGACGTCCAATTCAATTATTTTAGCGGGTCATCAAATTAATATCAAGTTCTTTAGGATTACATCTTATATTCTTATCTAAGTATAACAGAACAGTAAGCTTAACTTGATTAAAGTTAACATAGTCAAAATAAGGCTTTATTCTCTTTATTTTAAAAAAAATAATATTCAATAAAAATAATTTCGGTTCAGTAAACATAAGTTAAGTTTAATTTAATAAAAATAAGTTCATTTCAGTAATAAAACTGTAAAGAAGAATTATAATAGGGAATAAGTAAAAATGATTTCACATCAATTTAATTAATTCAATTGTCTTTCAAAAAAATTAATTCAATTCAATAAAACAAATTTAAGTTCAGCAAAAATAAATGCAATTCAGTAAAAATAATCTCAGTTCAATAAAATAAAATAAAGAGAAAAGGGTATAAGGGAAATGCACAACTTTATCAAGAAAGCTTAATTAATCAACGAAGGGTGGTTTGGTTATAATTAAGGTTTTTTTTTATTATTATTATTTATTTACTTGTTCAATTCATTTATCTTCTTTAATTATTTAATAAGAATATAAGGTATTTCCTTACAAGTAAAAAGAAATAGAGAAAATATATATAAATAACCTATCCAGAAGACCACCCTGATCTTTATGCCGATCGACTAGTGGGCATATTTGGTTTCAAACGTCATTTTAAGATTTTGGGTTACATCCCCAAGTGGCACTTGAGTATTCGTCATTAGGTCTCGAAATCTTAAAAAATACAGTTTAAGACCCGTAAAGGTCAGGCATTGAAATGTTTCCCAAAAGTTACCTAAGGACTGTGCCAAGGGGAATCTATTTAGTATCCGAAACCATCTAATATATGCCTTAGCTTGGCTCATAACTTTGTACGGTTGTTGGTTTCACCCCTAATAATCATGCCTTAAATTCATCTGTCTTGACTCGACTTAACTTGCCTAGTTGCCTTGCATTGCCTCTTGTCTTTCATTGTGATGCTCTTGCTCTTGCTTGCACGGGCATGGCCATACCGTTGCTCTTGCTCTTGCACGGCCAAACCATTGTTGTTTTGTTTGTTTTGAAGCTGTAGCACAAATGGTCTTATTGGCTTTACCAACTATTATGGAGAGTCTTTGTTAGTTTATTGCACATATTGAAATTATTAGTCATTTCAATGTATGTTTTCATATAAAGTTGTTATAATTTTATAATAATTAGAGATATTAATGGCTGAACTTATGCGTTGTCAAACATGATAAAAGATTTAAAGAAACTTGTCACAAAAAAATAATGAAACAAGTATAATATCGATTATTTCAAGGAGTACTTTTAGCAAGACCATACCTAGCTTCTAGTCTTCTACACATTTCTTTAACGTGAAGGGTACGAGGTGAAGTTACAAAGGTGGAAGACCCTTCCATTTCGAAGAGTTCTAGTCATGGAAATCGGCTACAAAGTTCATGCTTAAAATGATGAAACTTAGCAAATTAGCCAATTTTGTTTCTTAGCTTACCACTTTGTTTTTTTAAAATTTATTTCTTTTCCTTGCTTACCTTTGTATTCAAGTATTAATTAAGTAGTTGTATTGTATCAAATCATAAGTAAAAAAGTCCAAATATTACATATGTAATGAAGGAGATTAAGAGGTTTATTCTCTATGATCAATTTTGAAAACATTTAGGCGTATGAAATATTGCAAGAATAAAATGTCGGCGGCCGTGTCAATGTTTGCGGCAATTTCCTACCAATAAACAACCATCCCATCTCCAATTTCTGCTTATTGTCGTTGACTTTAGTTTGGCTTCCGATCTCTTTGCTTTTCATGGGGTATATGGAACTATGTTTTATACGGAGTATATGGAAGGTCTCTTTCTTTGGGCTATAATCGAGTCAAGTGACCCACTTATACTATAAGTTACACACGTATACAACCTAGAATCATCAAAGATTCAAATATTATAAGACTTTCAATGATGAGGTCCCAATTTTGATGATGACGATGACACTAGGTTGGATCGATTCATCTGACTAGGTCATCACCTAGTGTGACACCGTGTGTGTTGAGTTAAGGGTTATGTTTGTGTCTTTTATTTGGCTAGTTGGCATGGAGTTAAATTACCATAAGTCAAATTGGCATGAATTTGGGCAATTATATAGCCCATAAGCACCAAAAGCTTAACCTTAGTTTGAATGTAATTTTCCATTTGCTTATTTTTGTTTGCTACACTTAACTTTTCGTAGTAGCTTTGATGATATTTTGTGCGAATATATATTGTCTTTGTCCCAGTTTAAATTATATTCTCTTCAACTTATATTAAAAAAAAAATAGTTTAAAAAAAAAGTGTATGTTAGGTAAAATTAAGTTAAATTCAACTAAAAAAATTGTAACAAAAAGAAGGAAAAAAAAAGGCTTAATAATAATAATATTAATAACAATATTCTCTTCACCTTATTTTTGCTTAATTAAAATTATTTGAACTTATTTTTGTTGAACTAAAATTATTTTACTGATTCTCTATTATATTTGTTATTTAAAGTGTTTAGGGTAAAAATTACCCATGACAAATGGACCAATCCGGACCTGCCACGTGTCCACCACGTGGGCCAATCAGCGTCCGCCATTTGTCACCCTAAGAGGTCCAACATGGACTAATCAGGCCACGCCACGTGGCCTCCCATATGCCAAAAAGGGAAAATGGCCACCAAAGCCCAAAGTCCGAGAGAAGCCCAATTTGCCCTGGTTAACCTAAACCTAAAATTGGGCACGCTTCTCAAGACTATAAATACTTAATTAATCCTCATTAAAGGGGATTCAGCAATTGATGACTCTCACCTAGAGAAGTCTAAACACATTGATCACTCCTCCCCTAGAGGAACCAGATCTCCCACCTTTACTTTCCGCATTTATCACTCCTCAAACAAGTACTAACTTGATCGTCGGAGGCGGAGCTCCTACCACAAGGAGTCTCCGTTTGTTTTGCAGGTACAGGCGTCCGGTTCCAGTCTCGGAATTTTAACTCTCCCGCAGGACATCAGAAAACCCCGAAACATTTTGGCGCCGTCTGTGGGGAGAGTACTTTCGAGATGGTATCACAGTCTGTACCGATTCTAAGTGAGAAGCGTCCCATGGACGACCCCCTGGTCCAGTCAGACCAGGGTACCGACGAAGAATATGAAGTCGAGACTCACACGGCCCCTGACGGGTCCCTCAGAGCTCGACGCACCCGTCCCATCGAAAGGAAGGAACGGGGAGACTGCCTGGCTGAATCTAGTAAACCAGTCGGCCCGCCGCCTAATCATCAACAGGCGGCCGAGGGATCTGCCCCTATCACCAGGAATGAACTCATGACCCTCATGAGTAGTTTCAAGGGGGAGATCCAAGACTTGATCAACCAAAGGGCGCTTGTTCCTGCAAAGGAACAGTCGGCCAAATCAAACCACTCCCAGTTGAAGTTACATACGCCTAGCACGACACTCAATGGGTACATCCGGCAAAATATCAGCCTCCCAGCATTCGGCCCGACAGCCAAGTACTACAAGCGTCGTACGGTCGGATGCCAAGAGTCG
Source organism: Chenopodium quinoa (assembly GCF_001683475.1). Taxonomy (NCBI): domain Eukaryota; kingdom Viridiplantae; phylum Streptophyta; class Magnoliopsida; order Caryophyllales; family Amaranthaceae; genus Chenopodium; species Chenopodium quinoa. Next base: position 2,707,371 of record NW_018742381.1, on the reverse strand, counting down.
TATGGATAGGCTTGTAAGCTATTATTAATTTTATTATCAAATCATTATTATGATATTGATTTTAAAATAAATAAAAAAAAAAAAAATTCATTATTATCAAATCATTATCATACGGCCACATGCGCCTAACTTACTGATTTTGTATGGCAAAGCTCCACCTAAGAGCCTTAGGTGGCAACCTACTACAAAGTTAATCTTAGCATTTGATATTATCAAGTGGCATAAGTAGTGTCATAACTACCAGCCCACATCGCTATATACATAGCCGGCTCCCATGATGCTTGTCACGAACAACTTCCTCGGTCGGTTGTTCTACATGTCTAGGAAGCCTGCTGTTTTTCCTTCGATAAAGGCCCGACTGTGAGTGCAGTAGTGGCATGCCAACGTCGAGCCTTTGAGCTTTTAGGCGGCAACCATAAGAGCAGCCCTCATTCTCGCATAAACAGCCGGCTCTATATGATGTTTTATCAAGGTACAGTCGCAAGGTTTTTGCTCAAAATATAATGCCAAGTATACTTGATACAAATGAGTTTGGTTCCAGCTTGTTCTTCCAAAAGCAAACAGCCAAAATACTCGCACATATAAAAATCTCTCGGCCTGCCGAGAGGAGTAGCGCTTGGCTCGTAGTAATATAATTGTCCATGAGAGTGAATGCTTTAACTTGTTCATGTGCTAGTCTCTTATTGTGAAAGCTGGGCATTGGCGTCTCGCCCAAGGAAGCAGGCGGCCAGATGACAGCCGGCCTAGTCCTAGCCACGAAGCATGACAAATCAACTAGCCATGCTAATGTAGGCGACACCTAAACAGCCAGCCCAATCCGAGCCACCAAACAGCCGGATTGATCACTTCAAGAACAAGCAACTCAAAAGGCCGAGACGAATGAGTTCGTGTGTATGTAAAAAATAGGCAGCTAGGCAGCTGTATTTATGTATGGGAAGCATTGAAACCGGCTGTTTAGCCATCAAGTAAATCCAACAAACCACTTGTCTTTCATGAAAGCAGGCGGCATCCACAGCGAACGCATCAAGCAATGCGTGAGGTGATATGGGTCTTCATGTTTTGTAATGAGGGCCGAGTCTTGAATCACTTTGGTCTAAATAATGCCCAACACGATAAAAACATAATTAAAACAAGCGGCAAGCTGATCATACGGCATCATGTGGCCGAATAAAATTTTGAAAGTTAGCTCCATTGAGAAGAGCAGCTCGACATCCTTACCAAAGCACCATGTAAGCTCAAAATGAGTGCCTTTTGAAATTTCATAGTATCATGGGTAAACATCAAGAATCAAACGACACATTGCTATTGTTTGTAAAGAAACAGCCACCATGTGTATGCACGCAACAACAAGTCCCTTGTATGTCTATAGACAGCCGGCCTAGTCCTAGCAACACAGCAAGGAGGCGGCTCTAAAACACATCCGGCTTGGCTGAGTTCAGATGGTCGAAGCATTCGAGAGCAGGCGGCATCTAGGTGTCGTAGCTTAAGCTAGCAGGGGGCACTTGCAACCAAAGAAGCTAGCCATAGTAAAACATGCGGCACATGAAACACAATTTCGTGCTAAGTTCAAATATCATGCTGAGATTTGACGTTGATGTTGGGTACGAGTACATGCCAAGTAGATGCTAAGCTATCCATTCGTCCAACCAAGTGTGTATCCATGTGTTTGAAGAGCCGCATGAAGTGATCATCCAAGCCAAATTTATGAGCCCAAGAGTATATAACTCAACTTGCTAAGTTAGGGAATCCTCATTGCTCTTATTTCAGCCGGCATTCAGTGCTCAGACGCTCAATAAAATCAAATAGTCGGCCACCCTTGTTAATGAAAACAGGCGGCCACAAGTGCTCTTCAAGACTCAAGCCCAGTCCCAGCTAGACTCACCTTAAACAACCGGCACTTGGTTGAAAGGGCATGAGCAAAAGTGGGTCTTCATACTTTTTAAATAGGGGCCGAGTCTTATGACCATTTTTGTCTAAATAATGCCAAGCACGTAAATAGCATGCAACCGGCATCATGCGCTAGTCACCTAGCTTCAGCCGGCATTTACATTATGGTTTATTGTATTGTGATGCAATGAACAAAGCCATGATTAAACGACACCTTTGTTCACATGTAAACAGGCGGTAAGGTGGTTAACCTTCGAACTTGGCTAAGCAAGGAAAGCAAGAAAGCCACTAACCGGCAATGGAGCTAGCAATGTTACAAAGCAAGTGGCACATGCTCACTGAAAAGTCAGTGGTTAACTAAAGTGGGCAGCCCTTATTGGTTGGATATGAGAAAAACAGAGCAACCTTCGTATTTTGTTAGACAAGACATAATAAGCATGGATGACCGAGATCATCAAGCAAATTATCATGAGAACAACCGGCAATTTCTTGCTAAGTCAGAACCTTTATTGCTCTTATTTTAGTGAACGGATGCGCAATAAAATCTAGCAACTTCTCGTGGACGCTTCAGCTTGGGTAGCCGGCACTTCGATGGCACCTTCATTGGTCCTCATAAATAGGCTAGCAGGCGGCAGCTCAAACTCCAACGGGCACATAATGGTAACAGTCGGCCTATAACCAAGCATGATAAATTTTAGGAATTCTTATGGTAACAAGAGTTCTATGGTCAGAAGAACAGTCGGCATTTAGTGGTCGGATGACTCAATGAAATCAAGTACCACCTCGTAGACGCTTGAACTTTAGTGGCCGGCACTTCAATGTTTGGCATTGATAAATAACACTACATTGAAGTTTGAGAGCATCTGTGTTCGGGCAAGGGCGGTAGCACATTCAACATATGAATGAAACACAGCTGCTAGCTAACATCTGTGTTCACTACATTGGTCCTTATCATTATTATGATTTTCCCTCGACAAAAAAAAAAAAAAAAATTGCCTAAGGTTATTAAACCCGGCAGCATAGTCAGTAACCAATTGAAGACCGTCTCCCTTCAGGGATTACCTCCACTTATTTGTGTGACAGTAAGAGAGGCGGCATGAATAGTAGCCGGCCCCCTATACAATGAAGTCTCGTAGCTATGAAAGCAGCCGACTCTCATTAATAACACCATCCATCCTTTATGGAAGGGAACTAGGTGATCCATCTGCTCTAACACTTGAAATGATTTCAATACTTGATACTGATTCAGAGGGGCAGGCCGCCTATACATTTACAGTCGCCTACTCTCCATTGAGTATTTCACTTTATCATCAGAGGGGCATGACGTTTGTACCTTTACAGTCGGCTACTCTCCATTGAGTATTTTACTCTATCTTCAGAGGGGCATGCCGTCTGTACCTTTACAGTCGGCTACTCTCCATTGAGTATTTTACTCTATCTTCAGAGGGGCATGCCGCCTGTACCTTTACAGTCGGCTACTCTCCATTGAATATTTTACTCTATCACCATAGGGGCATGCCGTCTGGACATACAGTCGATTCCAAGACAGACGACCACCCTCCTATACTTAGCTAAAAAATGATGGTGGCCTGGCCGACCCTGTGCCTAAATAGGCAGCTGCCCTCCTCTTACTTAGCATCTGCGTCCACCAAAGGACTAACCAAGGCCACAGGCCGAATGATCAGACCAGGCGCCAAGCCAACTGATCCAATCTTCAAAACTAATACGACCTGTCCCAACATCATAGCAGGCGACCGGCGGCATCCCTCCGGATGAAATTCGTCGCAGAGAGCAGCTCCCTTTTGGGTGGAACATTGCTCTATAAACTAATTACACGACACCTATACGACTTTCCCCAAGGGCAACCACGTAGCCGTTTTTGAGACAAGGATAACTCTATCACTAACCAAACCAGTGGTAGCAGTTGACATCTGAGTCAGATGACCGCCTGTATTACTTGGGATAAATGCAGGGGGTACCTCTTGAGTTAATAGCCAATAAACATTGGCGAATCAAAAGGTTCAGCCGGCCTCCGCCGCCTGGTACCTTTACTACTCAAGCAGGAGTGACGGCGACTGAGTAACACCAAAGTCAACTCATAGGCACTCCCTCAAACTTGGTATGGAACCTAAAAGGTTTGAGTAGACCGCCTGTTTTTTGGCAAACAGGGGCACTCAAACCCCTATTCCTACTAGGTAACCACTCCTTGGGCTAATAGCCAAAAACATTGGCGAATCAAGGGGATCAGCCGGCCTCCGCCGCCTGGTACCTTTACTACTCAAGCTAGAGAGTGACGGAGACTGAGTAACTCCCATGTTAACTCATAGTCACTCTCAAACTTAGTATGGAGCCTAAAAGGTATGAGTCGCCTGCCTGTTTTTAGCCAACAGGGGCTCTCAACCACTACTCCTGCTAGGTTAACAACCTTTGAGTTAATAGCCAAGAAAAACTTGGCGAATCAAGGGGACTATCCGGCCCCTGCCGCCTGGTTTCCCTACCACTCAAACAAAATAGGCAGTGATTGACTAACCGCAAGGTTAACCAGTCGCCCTCCTTAGTACGAAACCTAAAAGGTATGAGGAGTCCGCCTGTTTTTTGGTAAACAGAGGTACTCGACCACTATTCTTACTAGGTTGGCTATACTTAAAGCTGTCGTCTGTAACCCAACAGGCGTAGCTACTTTGGCTGGACGTCCTGTCTGACGCCTGCTTCTATGCAGCCACCAAAGCAGACGACCAGCCATCCCCCAACGAAATAAACTAAGTACCAAACTTAGTATATTGAATCAAAAGAGGCCAATGACCAAATAATGCTAAACGCTTACCCCTTATGCAATAGTTGACAGTCCACCTGATCAGGGGCTATCTGCATAGTGGGGCAAAGAATCGGCATCTGTCTAGTTCGGCGGCAATCATTATTATGATTGATTAACTTTGAAAATGTCATACCGCCCAAGGTATCAAAATTTTCTAAGTTAATCAAGTCCATCTCCCATTAGAACTAGACAAGATGCCGACCTAGCAAAGCTTCGAGGGTCTAACTTTCGAAAGGAGCAATCCCTCCTGGAAAGAGAAATTACTCCTTCCGAGGGGCAAATGTTTAGGGTAAAAATTACCCATGACAAATGGACCAATCCGGACCTACCACGTGTCCACCACGTGGGCCAATTAGCGTCCACCATTTGTCACCCTAAGAGGTCCAACATGGACTAATCAGGCCACGCCACGTGGCCTCCCATATGCCAAAAAGGCAAAATGGCCACCAAGGCCCAAAGTCCGAGAGAAGCCCAATTTGCCCTGGTTAACCTAAACCTAAAATTGGGCACGCTTCTCAAGACTATAAATACTTAATTAATCCTCATTAAAGGGGATTCAGCAATTGATGACTCTCACCTAGAGAAGTCTAAACACATTGATCACTCCTCCCCTAGAGGAACCAGATCTCCCACCTTTACTTTCTGCATTTATCACTCCTCAAACAAGTACTAACTTGATCGTCGGAGGCGGAGCTCCTACCACAAGGAGTCTCCGTTTGTTTTGCAGGTACAGGCGTCCGGTTCCAGTCTCGGAATTGTAACTCTCCCGCAGGACATCAGAAAACCCCGAAACATAAAGCTACTGATTTAAGTGATTGATAATATATTTTTACATAGCTGAAATTATTTTTACGGACCCAAATATCTTTTACAAAATTTAATTTTTTTTAAGCTAAATATAATAAGCTTGTCAAAAAAAAATGTTGAATATAATAAGGCCTTTTTTCTGAAAACCATAAGAGATAAGTAGCTTTTTTATCAAATAAAAAAAATAAAATAAAAACATAGGTAGCTTAGCTTTTTATTAAAAATCTAATATCATATCATATATCACTAATATATAAAGCTGGTCTCGCGGCCAGGCCATGAGGCGACGACATTTGGCATTTCAGTTTTTCGCCAAGTGTCGCGCCATGTAGGCGACAAATAGATATTATTATGACACATATGATGCTAAGTAAGCAAATTTTGGATAGATTTTTTAAGATAAATGTTATATAGAGTTTTATTATCAATATACTTTTAATATTTCATATATACAAAATTAATCATAACTTTTAATAAATATCCTATAAATCGGTTTTATTTTTATCATAAAATTCGTTTTAAAAAGTTCTTTAAAATAAGATCCATTTATAATATATTTAATTTATTCAAAAAAATAATAGATAACCAGAAAAATAAGTTTTAAGCAAAAATAATAATTTTAGTTTGGTAAAAATACTTTGAATTTAGTAAAAAAAAAATATAAGTTCAATAAAAAAAATTTCAAGTTAATAATAATATAGATATCTAGCTATTTACAAATTACAAACTACAAAAAGTACACTATTATAAAAAATAAGCAATATGATATCATATGTCTATATATTCTGCATTATCAAAAGGGGTTATATGACCATATTTAACATTCAAGCCAAAAAGTTTATCCTAAACTCTTATCAACAATCTGGGCATCGCTTGGGAACAAAACTAGTATATATATAAAGGGTAGTTTTTTCCCAAGATTTTAGAGAGCCACGTAGGATTTAATTTTGTAATAATTATTAGAGCGTCATGTAGGATTAGTATTTTTTTAGAGCGTTACGTGTAAGATTATGCCACGTAGGATTATTATTTTAAAGCGCCACACACGTAGGATTAAAATTAAAGGTTTATGTTTCGGGGTTTTTGGAGTCCCTCGGGAGAGTTACAATTCCAAGAATGCGCGTCGATCGTCTGTACCTGCAAAACCACGAAAACTCCAGTTGGGTGGGGTTCCGCCTCCGACGATCAAGTTAGAACGTGTCCGGATGTATAAAAGTTCGGAATGTAAAGGTTTTTCTCTCGGATTCCGAGAGAATTCTGCAATTAATATTACTCGGGTTTTGTGTGTATATTTATGAATGTGTAATGAATGAGGATTTTCCTCTATTTATAGTGACAGAGGATCAGTTCCCCTTCATAGGTTAGAGTGCCACGTGTCACCAGAGGATTGGTTCTCTCAAAACCCCTCTGATGCTGACACGTGTCAGCACACGATTGGTCCACGTGGACAGGGGTATTTTTACCCTAAACCTTTGCCCCTCACAGGTGTGACGTGACTTTCCACGTGGCACCTATGACAGATGTCATGCTCTGAGAAGGTGACGTTCCATCTTCTTCTCTCTCTCTCTCTTTTTTTTTTTGAATTTTGAATTTGGAAGGTGATGTTCGTCTCCTTTTGGGGTTCTCTATAAGTAGAGATGCCCCCCCTCTTTTTCAACACTTTGCCATTTTTTGAGAAATTTTCCTGAGAAAGAGAGAAAGCTCTGATACCGGCTGCTATTTCTTGCACAACCGTCTTTCTTTCCTTCATTCAACTGGCTTCCGTCTGAGTGCTCATCACCCAAAACACATTAAAACCGCCCGATGGGTCCTTTTATTGATTCCAATTGCTTTCAATACACCCACAGTCGGTCGACCGTCTGGGGTATCTTCAAACAAAGCTTCTGAGGAACGACTGGGTTGTTAAACAACCTTCAATTACTCTTCAAGAGGGTACATCCGGCCAACCGTATGGGTTTTTTCTCCAAATTTCAGTTGCGCTTCAAGAGGATACATCCGGGCTACCATCTGGGTATCTAGCAAGCAACAAAAAGATTTTCGGCTGCTGATCCAGATAGCCAACTTCCCCACTCAAAGCATCTTCAAGGAACCGTCTCTACTCCTTGCAACTTTTATGAGTTTTTCCGGTTGTATAGCTTGTAAAGAATAATAAACTCACCCAACACACACACGGCACGGCCTAGGGCAGTTGTCAGCTAGTCACCGGATACGACTGAGTCTAGGACAGGGGATGCCGTCTGGGGGTGTTTGGACCACCCTTACTCTTCTGCGAATCCGACCGTCTCTGTTCATGTGCAGGATAGAATGGCTCGGATGAGTCGGACGGCTGTAGACCCTGAATACCAGTCAGACGGCTCAGCCGAAGCTCTGACTGACATTGTACATTATGACCATCCGGGTGTACCTAGCACGCCCAGTGATGATATATTGGAAGAGTCCAAGGGTATAGGCGGTGAAGAGACCGTCCAACAATTAGACTTTTCAAAGTCTACCATGGAACCGGATGCCCCCCAAGAGGATGAAGAGGCGTATAAATGGCCCTCCATCAATAATCCAACATAGGCGCACATGACCGCCGGGGATGTGGTCACTCTAAACGCCACCTTACCCAGATTTTTACAGAAGCGTCCGGTTGGGGTAAGATGGGAAATTGTTGTGCCGCCTGTAGAGGCAACCGTCGTCTGGGATGACGACCTTGATCATGCCGATGATTATTTCTGCTGTTATGAGGTGGCATTCAAAGCCGGCCTCCGGTTCCCCCTCCATAATACAATAAAAGCCATTCTAAGAGGCTACGACCTTGACGTTTGACAGTTAACACCCAATTCTTGGGTGAATATAGAAGGATACATTGCCGCTTGCGAGATGCAGGACATAACGCCTAGCTGGAAGGCATTTTCACATATGCACTATATCAGCCGTGCCCCAGGCGGCTGAAATGTGTGGTATACATTGACCACGCATCCAGAATACATGATGACGCTTGACAAGTCGTCAAAATGGAGCAAGTTTTACTTGGTTTCTTCCCCACCGTTGCGCCTAAACCACCGGCTGCGTTACTACAATAAGCACCCGGCTCTCCTTGGAAAAAAATGCGCCCTTCCTAGAGTACCGGAGGAGGCTTGGGCGCAAATAATGGAGACGGGGCTCTTCAAGAACACCTCCCTGCCTTTGGATGATGGGACTGAAGTCATTGTCCCCAAGAACTAAGTCCCTCATCCAGACTGGCTAAAGGACGAGGCGTTCCTTTCCGCATGTGGACTTAGCACGATGTTTAGCAGACGTATGTTGTCTGATAACCGGCGCTTTATGCCGCTTGTATCATTCCTGAATGTTGACTTTTTGATTTTCTTCTTTGCAGAGAAAGGATTAGAGATGGTGCCTCTAGAGAAGACGTCTGCTAAGTCTGCTGCTCAGATCCGGAAGGATCAATTAGAGAAGAAGAGGGCCCAACTGGCGGCCAAAGATGATGGGGTAAGTGTCGGCTGAGATCTTTTACCGTTTGTATGGTTTGATGTCAACTCTGTTATTAACCGGCTGTTTTGTTTTCTTTTTTAAACGGGGAGCAAGAACGTTCCTCGCTCTCTAACAAAGATGTTAAAGAGACCAGGCGAGGAGCCCTCCCAGCCTGCTTCCAAATCCAGAAGTGTACAGGCTGCCCCTGCCTTTTCTGGAAGGCTGCATGTGCCTAAGAGGCCCACCTAAGCAGGCAAGATCCTGAAAGACCTTGGCCTAAGCACAGGGTCGGCTGAGGTTGAGACGAGGGAGCCTGAAACTCCCTCAAGCCAGCTGCTTGCTGTAGCGACCAGTTCCAATGCAGCTGGGGGTGGGATGACCCCTCAGCCTGAAAATGAAGGTATGGCTCTCACCTTTGATCCCCCCTGGCCGCTTGGGCCTATGCGAGTTAAGTCCCAAGCTACCCAATTAGGGGATTCTTCAGGCAGCCGGCAGAATGTAGGTGTCGCCTATGCTCAATACTTAACAAATAAATTTGTTGATGCAGATGCCTCTTCTCGTTGGCCTGACCTCCAACAATATGCCAAGAGGATGCTGAGGACCCTCACTCGGTCCGAAAAGGAGGCAGTGTCGAGTGTACACCAGGTCAACATTAACCGCATCAACTCACTACTCGCTGAGGTAATTGGGCGGTTGGGGTTCTTTTGTACAATTTTACTCTTTTGCCGGTTGTAGCATAATTGAGAGACTAACCCTTTTTCGGCTAGTTTTGCAGGTGATGTTAAGAGTAGACGGCCTCAAGGTTCCCTTGAGGAAGAAGCAAGAGGAAGTAAGGGACGCTAATAGGTAGGCGGCTGACCTTATTGATGTTACTCAATACAACACTTTAATGTATGAAATACAAACTAAAAGCCGGGAGATGAAACAGGAGGAGAAAATCAAGGAGCTCACGGCTGCTGCTGAAACGGCCAACAAGAGGGCGGCTGATTTCGAGCTGCAAAAGAACAACCTCCAAGCTGATGTCAAAGCATTGGGGGAGGCTGATAAGGAGAACACCCAGCTGCGGGCAGACGTCTCCCAGTTGAAGAACGAGTTGGCCCAGACGCAGGCGGATCACAAAGCTAAGTTGGAAGCTGAGCAGGACCGGCTTGCATTGTTGCTGAGAATGAGCGGGACTACGAGGCCCGCATGAAAATGGCTTGGACCCTCATCCACCCGGACACCAAATGGGAGTTTTTCGAGCTGAGGTACAAGTACGCCACCGAGGTGTACGACGCTCAAACCCTTGGGCTTGAGAAGCCGGCTCCCTTTGAGGAATGGGCTAGGATTGTCGAGGAAGAGGAAGAGCAGGCGTAAGAACAGGCGCTGGGTGAGGCTAATGAAGCTCAACCCCAACAAACTCAAGATGCTCCCCCATCCGGCCAGGGCCAAACGTCTCAACCTCGCTAGCAGCAGTGACTTGATTGTTTCTTTTTCTATCTCCGGCCTGCGAGCCGAGTATTTCATGTACTTCTTTCCCCCGGACGTAGTTCCGGCTGACCATGATTTGATTAATGTAATTTTCCGACTAAGTCGGTTTTGCCTTTGATATAATTTGCTTCAATCTTTGCAATTTTTCTAGTATGCTCGTACAAATCTTTTTCTTTTTGCAATTTGACTTAGCACATGCGGTATGCCGGATGCATTGGCTCTACTTGCCCCTGGGCGGTTGTTTGCTTAATATTTCCCAACCCTAAGCAGGCAGCCGTCCAAACAAGAATCCGGACGGATAGACAGGCGGTCATTGACCGTATTTAAAGAAGAATTATTCCAAGTTGGATTAGCAGACGGTGCCGGTTAGGGTCAACCTAGATTATTCGTTTAATCGACTGCGAGTTACCCCTTGAGTATCTGCCATCGTCGTTTGTTAGGATGCCGGCAGCCATTGGCTGGGCGTAGGCATCATAACCTGATTATGAATTAATTGCTAAGGTTTTGACCTTGCTTAATTTGGGTTTATAACCGGTTGTAGTGCCTTTGGGCAAAGACCTGTTATATTTGACCAAGATATCAGTTACCATTTGTGTTGTTTTGAAGCAACGACCGGTTGTATCTAGGTTTCAATTGACTATTCAAACGGGCGTGAGTTATCTTTAACCTAGACAATCGGTTAAAGCTGCTTGAGTTATGATTTATAGAACAATGTACCACTCAAATGGGAGATGCTCTCTTTGACGAATTCACCCAAATGGGCGTCGCCAGTTGCCAATTCATGTTGGAGCAGGCGGTTTGAAAACTATCTGGCCATTGACCTTATATATAGCTGATAAGTTTGATACTCTGCTTATATCTACTCAGTTTAGAGCAGACGTTTGCCCGGCTGTGCATTGCACAGACGGGAGTTTGTACAACAAACAATGAAAATAAAGTATTCTTTCATTAATGTACTCTATTTACAAAGATTTACAAGTCTTTAGAAGTAGTACTTTTTCAAGTTATCTACATTCCAAGTTTTGGCTTGCTGCCTTCCGTCTGGAGTTTCCAGGCGGTAGGTGCGGCCTCTAACTTCTTCAAAAATCTTGTAGGGGCCTTCCAATTAGGGGTTAACTTTCCTTGTTCAATGGCCCTACCGGTTGCCTCCATTTTATGTAACACAAAGTCCCCCGCCTTTAAGGGTCATTTGTGCACTCTTCTATTGTAGGCTCTCGTCATTCTCAGACGGTATATCTCATGACGCAAGGCGGCATTGCCCCTGCGCTCCAGGAGTGAATCCAATGCTAGACGCATGGCCTCCCAATTAGCCCTTTCATCATAGAGCATGATTCGAAGTGTTGGCTCGTAATGTTCAATAGGTAGGACGGCTTCAGTGCCGTATGTCATGAGAAACAGGGTTTTACCGGTTGCCCCTTTTTTAGTTGTTCTGATGGCCCAAAGGACATGAGGCAACTCATCTGCCCATAGACCGCCAGCTCTTACAATTTTCCTTTTAATGTCGTCTGAGATGAGCTTGTTGAAGGCTTCAACTTGGTCGTTTGCTTGGGGACGGCCGACTGATGCAAAACAATGTGAGATCCCTTGATCTCCTAACCAGCTCTTGAGGGTAAGCGTTTCAAACTGAGGGCCATTATTAAAGACCATAGACATAGGTACCCCAAACCGGGTGATGATGTTTCTCCAGATGAAGGAGATGACATCCTTTTTCTTAATGCCCTTGAGCGCCTCTGCCTCAACCCATTTGGAGAAGTAATCTACAGCAACCAAGATATTCCTCCGTCTGCCTGTAACAGGCGTATATGGACCTAGGATGTCCATGCCCCATTTTGCAAATGGAACCAGGCTGTAGATAGCCGTCAAATCAGTGGCCGGATGGTGTATGAGCTTGCCAAATCTTTGACACTTATCACACTTCTTCGCCATTTTCATGGCGTCTGCCTCAAGAGTAGGCCAAAAGTAGCCCTGCCGCCTGACCCTTTTTGCTAGAGTTCTGCCGCCTATATGTGATGCACAAAAGCCCGAGTGCAGATCTTCTATAACTTCTTTCCTCCTTTCTGGGGTAACACATTTCAGCAGCGGCTGGAGGTAACCCTTCCTGAAGAGTTCTCCATTATGGATCTCAAAACTTGCGGCTCGCCTCTTCAATGCAGCCGCTTCTGAAGGTGTATCCGGCAGAGTATCGTCTTCCAGATAAGCCCGGATGGCATCCATCCAAGTCGAGCTTCGGTCAAGAACTCCAATGGGGTCATGTTCAATGCTTCTTTTTTCCATGACTTCCCAAAAGACTGACCTAGGCGTATCACAAGAGGCGGATGATGCCAACTTAGATAGTGCATCCGCCTGATTATTTTTTGACCTAGGCACTTGACTTAGATGAAATTCGTCAAGTGTCCCGGCCTCATCCTTGACCGCCTGCAAATATTTGATCATTGCCGAATGGGTGGCCTCGTAGTCACCATGGTATTTGCTAACAATCAGCTGTGAGTCAGAACAGGCGTCAACCTTTCGTGCCCTTACCGCCTTACACATCATATGTCGGCTAGCAGGGCCTCATACTCCACTTCATCATTCGAGGCTTGGAACTTGAACCGTAGTGCATATTCATACTTGTCCCCTTCCAGAGACTTGCAAATTACGCCTGCACCACAACCATTCATCATAGAGCTCCCGTCTACATATACCTTCCAGACCTGATCAACATTGTCCGGCTGAGCCGGCCTTGTCATTTCTACAATGAAGTCGGCGAACGCCTGACCCTTCACTGCCTTTCTAGGTTTGAAGGTTATTTCCAGACTTTGCATTTCAATAGCCCATTTGAGCATTCTTCCGGATGACTCCAAGGTTGTCATTGGCCGCTTGAGGGGTTGGTCTGTGTAGACCACCACTGGATGTGCCAAGAAGTAAGGATTCAACTTCTTGATTGTCATGAAAAGGGCAAGGCCAAATTTTTCAACCAAGGGATATCGTAGCTCAGCATTCCGAAGAACATAGCTTATGAAATAGACCGGGAGCTGTATGTCGTCTCTCTCAGCTACGAGAACAGCACTGAGGGCATGATCTGAGACAGCCAAATACATATAAAGGACCTCTCCTGCTAGAGGACTAACCAGCCGTGGCAATGAGTGGAAGTGCTCTTTCAATTTCTAGAATGCCGCCTCAGCATTTTCCCCTATTCAAATCTAGTCTTCTTTTTTACCGGCTGAGGAATCACCCCAATGCCACTAGACAACCGGTAAGTTTTGGACTTCCTTGACAGTGCGGGGAGACTACATGTCAATTAACGCCTGTACCTTTTTCGGGTTGGCCTCTATCCCTCTTTGATCAATCAAAAATCCGAGAAACTTCCCAGACTCAACACCAAAGACACACTTCTTGGGATTGAGCATGACCTTGTGCCGCCTAAGGGTGGCGAATGTTTCTCGAAGGTCAGCAAGGTGAGTCGTCTGTCGCTTAGATTTGACTATCATGTCATCAATGTACGCCTCCACATTCCTCCCAATTTGATTAATGAAGATTGTATTAATCATTCGTTGGAAGGTAGCAGGCGCATTTTTCAGCCCAAACAGCATCACCGTATAACAGAATAACCCTTGATCAGTGACGAATGTCATCTTCTCTTGATCTTTCTTCCACAAGGGTATCTGATGGAAGCCTGAATAGGCGTCCATAAAGCTCATCAAGGCATGACCAGCTGTAGAGTCGATCAGACTGTCGATCTTTGGAAGTGGATAGCTATCCTTTGGACATGCCTTGTTCAGATCTGTGTAATCAACACACATCCGCCAGGTACCATTTGGCTTTTTAACAAGGACAACATTTGCTACCTAATCCGGATAGTAGCATTGCCGAATGAACCCAGCATCCATCAGCTTCTTGACCTCGGCGGCTACCGCCTGAGATCTTTCCTCGCCGTGATTTCTCTTCTTTTGTCTAACCGGCTTCTTTTTTGGATCCACGGCGAGTTTATGGACAGCAAGATTTGGGCTGACGCCTGGCATCTCTTCCACTTCAAAGGCAAAAATGTCTTAGAATTCTTTCAATAGTTGGTGCAAATCTGCGTCAACTTGGCAAAAGCAACCGTCCCCGCTTTTACAGTTCGTTCCGGACGGTTGTCATCTAGAACAATGTCAATATTTTCACCAGCCGGCTAGGGACAGAGATCATCTGAACGTTCCCCGATCAGTGATTGCTATTGCTTCTCTTTTTTTACGGCCACCAGGTGGTCCGCCTTTCTCTTTTTGCTGGCTACTTTAGGAGCAAGCGCGGCTTCCTTGAAGTCATCAAGGTCAATAGGTTCCTCACCTTGGCTGACCACGGCCACAGTTGGCTTGACGTCTGAGAGATAGCACTCCCTTGCCGTCTTCTGATCCCCATTCAGGGAACCCACTGACCCATCATCCCTTTCAAATTTGATCAGCATGAGGGATGGGATGATGACTGCCTTGGACTCATTGAGGGTTGGACGGCCCAAAATCATATTATAGGCGGTCAATTCCTCGACCACCAAGAACTTGACGACCATGTGACGTCCCTCCCCCTTTTCTCCTAGCCGGATGGGTAGGTCAATCCTCCCCATCGGATGCACTACCCCTCCCCCAAAACCGACTAAGGGGTGAGAGATTTTGCGCATGCTGCTAGGCTTGTATTTGAGCTTCGCCAAGCACCGATAGCTGATAAGGTCAGACGAGCTCCCGGTATCAATGAGGATCCGACCCACTCGCTGGTTAGCAACCTTGCACTCGATGACTATAGGGTCATCATGAGGCCGCCTGACCTTGTCCCGGTCCTTCTCAGAGATGACGACCTTGGGAAAGGTGTCTTTCGACGCCTGGCCCTCATCCACTGAGTTGACCTCGAGCCTTCTGATGTTGTCCTTAGTACCCCGGATGGTAGGACCCCCTCTGAAAAAGCCGCCTGCTATAGTATAAATGTGCTCTTCATCGGTGTCAGAGCTTATAGCAAGGTTGTCAAGCTTCTTGGACGGCTATCCACTGTTTGGTCTAGGATTACCCTTGGACTTCAGAAGGTAGGACTTGAAGGCCCCCTTACCAGCTAGACGGTCTAGTAACCGCCTGAGGCTATAGCAGCCATTGGTGTCATGGCCTATATCCTCATGGAAATGACAGTACTTTCTCTTGTCTCGGCTTTTGATAGGACTTTTCATTGTAGCTGGTTTCTCAATGGTCAACTGGTCTTTAATCTCCATGAGGATGGAGGAGCAGTCCTTGTTGAACTCGTACTTGGGGACGTACGGCTTCAACTCTTTCTTTTTCTTTAGGGATGGCTGACTAGAATTGTCCGCCACCCAGACTTCTTTTCTTTTCTTGCTCTCTTCTTTTTTGGCCAGCTGAGCTAACCGACTCTCTTTTTTGTCGGACTTTTTAGGGTTCGACGGCTACTTGATGGCACAAAGCTCCATCGCCTGTATATAAGCTTCAGCTTCCATCAGGGCTTCTTGGAGGATAGTCACCCTCTTTCTGACTAAGTCGACCCAGTCTTTCAGACCCTTGAAGAAGTTTGTGTAGGCTACTTCGTCAGACAGTCCCTGAATCTGAATTCTCATCAGATTGAACCTCCTGACATATGACCTTAGCCCTTTTTTATCTCCCTGCTAAATAGCCCCTAAATTGAGACTTGTCTTTTTGACTGGTATGTTCATAGAGAAGTTGGACGTGAACAAGTATGCAAGCGTTTTAAAATTATTGATGCAACCGGCTGGCAGATTGTCAAACCATCGTTGGGTTATACCCTTCAATGTCGCCGGGAAGCATCGGCACCAGGCGGCGTCATCCAACCCCTGTAAGTACATAAGGTTGGTATAATCCATTAGGTGGTCTTCCGGGTTGGTGGTACCGTCATAGGTACCAACCAACACGTTCTTAACCTTGGCCAGCTTAGCCGCCTCGGTTATCTCCCTGGAGAACGCCGACGGCTGTTCCCCAAGGTTTAGTAGCCAGAGCTGCCAGTCCATGGGCTGGACAATTTGTGTCGCCTGACCCCCAAAGAGGGTCGGCTACATGTATGGTGATCCATACGGCATGTATGGCTGTTGGGGCACATACGAAGCCGGCTAGATAATCTGAGGGCTAGTACGTGCGGACATGTCGCGTGAATGACTCTCTCGGTTTGTTTCCGAATACTTTATTGAAGTATTCTGGCACTGTCTGGGTAAGCCGACGTTGAGGCCGACTCAGATAATTGTTGACTTCTCTTATGCTGGATTAACATACGGGCATCTGAGTAAGTCCTTTTTTATCCATCCGGCTGAACTTGCCGGATGGCCTTCCTTTTCCCTAATTCAGGGAAACGGAGCTTTGAAAGGTCGATCATGGGCCCATCCTCCCCATTTGGTTTAGGGTGAGGAGTAGGCACACGATCCTTAACGTGCTTCTTCCTTGAGGGAGAAGGCTTTTTGGCCGACTGACCCTTGTTGGCGCTAGTTGACTTATTTATCAGGTCCTTGATCTCCCCTTTGAAACTCATCATGAATTTCATGAGTTCGTCTCTAGTAACGGGAGCAACACCCTCCGCCACCTGGGGTCGCCCAGCCGGCTAGACGGTTGGGTTGCTTGGACCAGCTTTGCCCTCGCCCCGTTCCCTTGTTTCCTTGGAACGGGTGCGTCTTGTTTTGAATGACCCGTCTAGGGCCACATAGGTGTCGACCTCAAGGTCGTCACTACTATCTTGGTCCGTGTGGACCTCAGCTTCGGTCGTAGGCCGTTTTCCTTCAGCAGGCGGTACAGACTCTGATGTCATCTCAGGATTACTCTCCCCACAGACGGCGCCAAATGTTTCGGGGTTTTTGGAGTCCCTCGGGAGAGTTACAATTCCAAGAATGCGCGTCGATCGTCTGTACCTGCAAAACCACGGAAACTCCGGTTGGGTGGGGTTTCGCCTCCGACGATCAAGTTAGAACGTGTCCGGATGTATAAAAGTGCGGAATGTAAAGGTTTTTCTCTCGGATTCCGAGAGAATTTTGCAATTAATATTACTCGGGTTTTGTGTGTATATTTATGAATGTGTAATGAATGAGGATTTTCCTCTATTTATAGTGAGAGGGGATCAGTTCCCCTTCATATGTTAGAGTGCCACGTGTCACTAGAGGATTGGTTCTCTCAGAACCCCTTCATAGGTTAGAGTGACACGTGTCAGCACACGATTGGTCCACGTGGATAGGGGTATTTTTACCCTAAACAGTTTAAATTTATTATAAAAATAAAATATTATCTTTTAAAATTGAAAATTTTATCTAGTAGAAAAGAAAGAATTTATTTTATTTCTATGTATACAAAAATACTAGTAAACTTAAAATGAAATTCACGTTCAATTGATTTTTGTAAAAAAAATTGGATTAGACAAAAAAAAAATAATGAAATATGATAAGTGATTATAATAAAATATTTTTTTAAAAAAATACTAATAAAAAAATATGAAATCACGTTCAATTATAAAAAAAAAAATCAGTTTTGGATACTAAAAATATATCTTTCTCTTTTTCCAGAAAAAAAAAAATGTTCATCATTTATCATTTGTTTGGCTAAACGATTAAGTTCTACGTTAATAAAATTTATCATATCTAATAAACTTTATCACCACTTTAAATCCAGTATTTTTTTCAATCCTATATAAACTCAACTAATGTTCCACACAAATAAACGTAAAGCTTTTGCAGACAAAAAAACATATTTTAGAATTTGAACACCATGAAATTCTTGAATGCGATGAACAGTGATCATAATTAAGAATTCAGTCATAACTCATAAGTGTTAATTTGCGAGGTTGTTAATTTTTCAATTTAAGGGGGCGGATTTAATTACGCAACTTATCAACTGGCACGATCAACGATTGATTTATAAAGGATGATAGAAGCCTGGAAGATTTAAAATTTGTTTGTATATGTGTATAAGATTACAAAAATAGTAATATAATGTATTAATATTTTGTTATTTCAATTAAATATTAAATGTTAAGTTTAATAATGAATAAAACCCGTGCATCGCACGGTTTTAAATCTAAGTATAGATAATAGATATGCTGAGAGATAATAGTGGTGAACCAGTGACATACGAAGTTCAATATAAATTGACTTTGCTTAATTTAATAGAGATAAGTGTTCTAATAGTGTTAAGCGAAATTTTCCTAAGCTTTTTTTTCACTTTGTTTCCAATTAATTCAACAGATTAAATTAAGTTCAAATCAAGATTAATAAGTTTAAAAAAAGAAAAATATGGGCTCTTAAGTTCAATTTATATATAACTTAAATATGTTCATATTAGCTGTAATAATATTAGCAAATAACTTCAATAGGTTATGTCAATTTTTATACAATCCAAAGAGAAATCCATGTAGTCAGCATAAGAGTGAATAAGAATTTCTTAATCCTCTAAGCCCCAAAGTAGTTCTTACCTTTTTTTTTTCTTTTTCTTTTTCTTTTTTTCTTTTTTTGAAACAAAAGTAGTTCTTACTTCATAATAAGAGTATGTTGTAAAGGCATACTTGGACAAATTTGTTAAAAGGAATTTAGTTACATCTTATTAAAAGGAATTTAGTTACTTCCTCTGTACCTATATACTACGTATAAGTTTCAATCAAAACTCTTATCTCTATCAGGATTGGAGACTCACATATTGTGCAATCAATAGTATAATTATGTGGAAAAAATAGATAGAAAATAATAATTAAGAACAATAAAGAGCACACAAATTAAAGAATTCTACGTGGGAAACCTTCTTTTTGCCGGAGAGAAGCAAAAAATCACAAACTTTGCACTAGGACTTTAATCAAAGTTTGATCTATCTTGATTTGATTATTTGATTTAACTAAACTTTGACCTTAGTTGTACTTCAATGTGTAAGAAAAAAATATATCAAGTAAGATTTTGATAGTTTCACTTAATTTTAATGTGTATCTTTCAATATCTAATTCTCATAATATTTGCAATATGAAATTATATGGGAAATTCTACATGATGACCTCCAAGATTCAATTTTTCTACGTGGAAGACAAATTTTTTTTCTAACTCTCTTAAATGGCACTACCCAAGTTTTGAAAAATTAAGCATATTGCCCATTTTTAGGTTTATGGCTAACTTTTTAGTTTTTGGTTAACCATAATTAATTAATAAAATAAATTAAAAATTTTATTTTTAAGAAAAAAAAAACAGCCAGCCACCCACGGCAACCGGCACTTGTCGAACCCCACTGTGCCGACGTGCTCAGACCCACCTCCCCTGGTGCCGGCGCTACCCGACCTCCCTCCCTTCCCTAACCACCGTAACCCCTACTCCCACCAATCGAAAACCCCTAAAAGTCACCGGAAAAGTCTAGCCGCCCCTCCACACACACCCGAAACCCTAGCATCGACCTTTTTGAGGTGTGGGGGAGGGGTTTTTGGCGAATTTTTGGGGTTTTCAAGGGGTGGCGGTAGGGTTACGGGATTTGGTGGGGGTCGGGTTACGGGGGCGGGGAAGGGAGGGAGGTCAGGGTGGGGCAGGGGATTTGGGAGTGTCGGCGCCGGCGATGGGCGGCAGTAGAGTTCGGCAGGTGGCTGGGTGGGTGGTTGACTGGTGGTTTTAATTTTTTTTGATTTTTTTTAAAAAAAATTAATTATGGTTTACCGAAAACTAAAAAAGTTAGCCATAAAACCTAAAAATGGCACTGTGCTTAATTTTTCAAAGTGTGCCACTTAGAGTTGGAAAAAAGTTTGTCTTGCACATAGAAAAATTGAATCATGAAGGCAATTATGTAGATTTCCCAATTATATATATTCCCTTTATTACTATTTGATTGCCCTATATATATGACTATTCACGTTCTTCAAGATATGTCTTGAATCATAAATATCTCCTATCAATATGCATAAAAATTGTTTTACAAAAAAAAAAAATTGACTTTTAAACTTAGATATTACTCTGTATAACAAATCCAACAAGATCTCACAAAACTATATTATTTCCAATGTGCCTAGTGTCTGTGTCAAACCCATCTCCAGTATACACAGCGGAACTTCCTTTATTAAACAAATTAAATCAACGGGGTTGTGGAGTAGGTTTCACCCTTCACTTGGGCCATGATGTAAGCCACAATAATATTGAAGAGGTCAATTATCAAGGGTTGACAATTTGAGGATTCTTGTTTTTTTCTTTGACATTGGATCAATAAACAAAAATAAATAAATCAAAGTTTACAAGCTACCGTATAGAAATTTAAACTTATCACCTTAGACCTAGACTTTAAAACAACAAAATGAAATTAGGTTGTTAACATATATGTCTTTACAACACTTGACACTAAAATTTGAGGACCCTTAATATTGGAATTACCAAGCATAACACTACGGCTTGGCCCTGATTTGCGAAATATGACTCAATAAACATGGTCGTCTTTGGAGGCCCCGTATATTCTGATTACAAAAAATTGAGCCCTAAACAATTTTAGAGGACCATTATTTTTAATAGGTGAAAAGCATTATTATTATAAAATGACTTCTTTTACAAAATATAGAGCCAAAATTAATATTACTAAGTTCTTTTTACTAATAAAAATTCGCTGAGACAATCTTATTAAAAAGAGTCATCCTTCTAACATTCTTTGAATTAACCGTTTATGAGAGATAATTAGAGGAGGTTAATAGTATTTGGAATCAAAAACTAAAGTTAAAGAATAATTTTGGTGAATAAATAAGAATAGGAAGAGTTGGGTTTGGCTGGAAATGGTGACCTTGTTTTACGGAGAAGATGATAAGGTGGAGATATTTTCCTTTTTTTATTTTAAATAGAACCGGATTTTTTTATTTTTTTTTGGGCCCTATTAGAGACTCTGTTCAATATTTTCCTCAAAAAAAAAAAAAAAAAAAAAAAAAAAACCTGTTCAAATAGATCTGAATAAAGTGAGTCAAAAATGGGCATGTCAATAAAGTACTCCGCAAGAGTTTATGATTTTAGATTTCAGTACAAGAAATAATACATATCAAACGCTCCCTAAGTAAATCAAAATTAGATAAAATGTTATTTGAGGCTAATTGATAAGTGTTTATTTTTTGTGTACCCAAATGATCAAGTTACCATATAAAATTCTCTTTTAAGAATAACAATTTTTCGAGGTCAGCTAAAACATCCCAAAACACCAAGCCTACGAGTGATGTTGTGCATAGCTCAAATCGGCTCAAGTCTTGGACCAATTAAGTTCATGTCTAATTTGAGTCGAGCTCAAAATATCTAAGTCTTTTAAGCTTTCAAGTCGAATCAATTGATTATTCGATCTTTAGCAGTAACTTCAACATAAAATGAAGAAAAGGCAACATATATTCATATCAATTAGGATCACGAGCCAACCTCACGAGTATACTAAGCTATCATTAATTCATCATCACAAGTAAAATATGAGGGACTTCTAATGGTGATGGATCTATCATTTATTTGAGAGGGGTCAATTTGTTTATTGTTAAGTTTAAGGGAGCGTTTGGTTAGAACAATGGAAACAAAGTGGAAAGAAAACAAATAAGACGGGGAAAAGAATCATGTAACTATTATTTTTTTCCTTTGTTTGGTTTAACTATGAAAAAAAATCTATTTGTGTTTGAGGAAGGTAAGATATTTGTTATCTTTAGAGTGGTAACAAATGGGTGGAATCTCTTACCCTTAGGTAAAGGTAGTTGTTTCCAAATCTCTTAACCAAACATTTAGTAACGGTATTCATTTAACCGAATCTATTTCCAACCTAAAAAATACACTAACTAAACATGCTCTAAAGGTTTCTATCTTTTTGTTACACTACTGATTAATCGGTTAGAGGGAATGATGCCCATGATCCATTACTTCAGTAGGAATTTATAAGGGTTTATGGGCTTGAAGTTGGGCCTGGTAAAAGTGGGTCTCATACATAAACCTTTAAACAGTTTTATCTATTGTTGATGAAAGGTTTGTTGGGTGAGGGGTTTTTATGAAGATGATGTGGCAAGGGAACAAACCTTGTTCTATTGCTATTGCCTATTACTACATTCGTTCCAATTTAGTTTGTCTTTAATTGAATGAGAAAGTGAGCGAGATTTATAAGTTAACATGTTAGCACTTACAAAAATAATTTAGTAATAAAAATTATGCATTAGTTTATATGACCTGCGTTTTATATGGGAGTATTATAAATCGGATTACCTTTCAAAACTCGAGACCTAGGCATAAAATCAACTTTTTATGTAGCGAGTAGCATATGCTCAACTTAGAACTTTAGAAGCATATCCCAATTTACCTGTACAATCACTTATAAGACACGAATCAGCTTGATAGAAATTCAGGAGGCAGTAACTCCTTAAAAAACTCCAAAGATTCGTAGTATTTGAATCAAAACACTTCGTCTGTTAAAAGTTGTAACCATCCAAGGTATGAAGAAGATGAAATGAGGACTGATTCACACACTTGGTCAGGGCAACGGCTACTTGGAAGAGAAAGAGCATCAGTGCCACAGTAGTCAGCATTCCACTGCACAAAGTTTTTAAGAGGGCAAATGCATCAACATCATCTGGGTTAGGAGAATAAAATACTCACAATTAATTTGCCATAACAATGAAGACTTGTGCTCATAAGATGTAACCAAAAGGTAGAAAAGCTTGATTTGAATAACATAAGTTTGAATGACATAAACTAATAAGCTTCTGAATTAATCTGCATAGCGCAAACATTCAGAAGTTGTGGATACTAATAATGATAATGTACCTACAACAAGATGCAACCCACCAATCGGCCCTTACGAACCACATTGCAACAATGAAGTACAAAATATGTTGCAACTAAGCTAAGTTGGGGTTGCAACTGGAGGTCAAAAGGCTTAAACTTAAACTGTACAAAACTGGGCTGCAGATAGAGAAACTGTAGTTCTTAATGCAGTGCCATATGGCACATTTCTCCCCTAAATCCCAAATTGACTGAGAATTACTCTAGCTCGTTGTCTGAGCGGACATGAAGAGGACTGGATGGCGAATCATTTCCATCTTCAGCCACCCTGCGGGACTTCCTTCCTCTTGTTTTGGCAGCAGCACCATTAGCAACATTACTCTTCTTTGGGCGTCCTCGTTTTTTGGCAGCTGAAGGCTCAATCTTCACTTCATCTGGTATCTCACAGGCACCTTCACCATCAACATTTCCATTCTCACCATGGGGTTCCTCCATTGCCATGTCAGGTTCTTCCTCCACTGATTTGATTTCATCCCCTTCAATATCTGAGGTGCTGATATCTGCATCTTCAGACTCACTCTCATTTTCGTTAAGGGCACCAGAGCTCTCCTCACTGTCGGCCTTTTCTTGACTGAACTTGAGCATTAATGACTCTATCACTCCCATCAATTCCCGATTGACCTGCCAGAGATTACAACCATGTGAGATAAGCAAAAACTAAAAATGATAAATATCATAATATGGACTGGCACTTGGCATAGACATGCAGGCAATGCAGCACCCTCGCTGCTATGGTGAATCTTAGCCCCATTTAATATGAATCAATCAATAGTCTAGAGCGCTCTAAACACATGCGAAATCATTAGAACCCTTAAT
The DNA here is from genome assembly GCF_001683475.1 of Chenopodium quinoa. NCBI lineage: Eukaryota > Viridiplantae > Streptophyta > Magnoliopsida > Caryophyllales > Amaranthaceae > Chenopodium > Chenopodium quinoa. The sequence goes on along the minus strand of NW_018742381.1, from coordinate 2,683,390 downwards.
ACATCATATAGACAACAAACCTGAGCATTTTGAAGAAACTCAGAGATGTCTGTTGTGCATGAAGGGCATTTCATGACAGTTTTCTGGGTTCGTAGTGACCGCCCTCCTGATTTTCTCTCCCTTTCAAACTTTTGACCCTCAAATGTGGCATCCAAGCAAGATTTGCAGAAGTTATGAGCACATGGAGTCGTAACTGGAAGAGTCAACACCTTACGGCAAATTAAGCAACTGAACTCTGCAAAGGACAGCAACATAATTGTGCTAAGAAAGTAGAAGGTGCATAACTGCACAAGTGGTTTTTTTATTAAACAAAAGTTACAAAGAGGACAAGGGAGTACCCTTCAAAATGTTTGCCTTGGATCTCTTCTTTGAACGACCAGATTCAGTTCCCTTCTTGATTAGTTTGCTGGATGGTGCAGGCATTTTCCACTTCCAGCAGCCTTCATCTGCCTGTAATATAAACCAGAACTTGAGATGAGCTGCTGAAAATGAATTACTCATTAACAATACATACAAGACACATTTTCCTTTCAAAAGTTATTTCTATGAGGCCATAAACATTAACCAAATTCATTTTTTTCAGTTCATTTTAAGTTCCAGATAAAAAATAAAATAAAAAATTTAAAAAATAAATAAATAAATAAAAGCAACAAGGTAATTCAGTGCTCACATCATAGTCCCAGTGAGGGCTTTCCTTCCTCACTGTCAACTGCTTAGCCCCCTTTAGCTCAGGAACATTAGGCAATGGTCTTGGTCGATCACCATGCTCGTCACTGTAGAAAGACACAGACACAAAGTATTACTCGCACTCATCAAAGTAAGATTCAAGCACACAGAACGTTTTGTTAACTAGTCATGTACTGACCTCGTCCATGGTGCAGGGCTGTTGTCACATCTAACAAATAAATATCTGCATACCAAATACGGAGACTAACAAAGCAACAAAACCAATAACCCTATCAGAATATTCACAAATCATTGTTCAAATAATAACACAAAAATATCAAACTACAACCTTAACCAATTGTTTGTTCACTTCCTCTGTGGCATAATTTGCCCAACACTTCTCAATTCTGTAGATACCATCATAACGAACCCCAATTTCAGGTGCATAGTTAGAGCGCTTCTCCTTAAAAGATCTGTATGATGTTAAAACCACATGTCATTTCTATAATTAGGAGTAAAAACCATCATAACCAAACCAGTATACAGCATAACAAAGATCATGTGCTCTTAACTGAAGATAGCTTACATGTAACTAGATAAAACTCAAGCATTGATGTATAAATACAAAGAGCTGTGTAGACCTAGATGCCAAATAAGTCTTCTAAGCTCATACAATAGTATCAACTATCAAGTACTGGTAATTACCTAACAACACGAACAGGGTATCCTTTTCTGCAACTCAACCTAAGCGCTTCATTTCCACCAGTAAATTTCTGATCATGTGTCTGATACTTGCTTGTACGCTTATTTCCACTCAAATCACGACCCCCACTGTGATTCAAGATTAACAAATAGATAAGAGAACATATCATCAAATGGCATAACAATAACCACCAGCAAATTTTGGGACAGAGGCAGGCAAAAAAGAGATTCTAGGTTCTTCTAGATATTGCGCTCAGAACATACTGGGGAAAAAATCATGCGAAGGTTGATAAACAAAAAACAAAAAAAAATGGAAAAAATAATATCGTCATTGATAGCTGATAATCTTATAGACAAGGAGGAGTCAATAGTGAAATAGCAGACATAGTATATAAATAAATGAAATCAGCACAAGTATATAACTCAGTCAATGACATCAAAATAAACCATAAAATCACAATATGCATTAGTAGCTGTTGGGTGGATTCTAAGATTGAAAATTTTAGTGGTTCTATAAAAAAAATATAAATATATATACCTTCCAGTATAGAGGAACCACTCCCCATGGTCCTCATCATCTAGATATCCTCCAGAAAGAACCACTGATTGTGCCCCGTACTTAGCTTGTCCAGCAATACCACTAACATGTGGGAAGTGAGCACCCCATTGTCTACATGCCAGGCGATCTGCCCAGCAGTCACCGACCAGCACTCCCATATTTCGAGATGGATCATACTCAGGAGGAATAGGCCCAAGAAAATCATTTGGGATAGTGACAAATATCCTTCCACTTTTAGCATTTGCTTTTCCTGCCTTTTTAGCCCTTTCTGTTGTAAAGGCTTCATCAGGAAGATCATCATTGTGCACAAATTGAAACACTCTAGGCACCACAGCTGCAGCAGGCTTGGATATTCTTGCCATTCTTATAGCAAATACAAGAGAAGAGTTGATTCTGGGTGGGACTTCTGGAAGTGTTACCCTACACTTTGCACATGTCCTTTTTCCTTGTCCCCACCATTTCTCAAAACATTTTAAACAAAAGTTATGCCCGCATGAAGTCTAAACAAGAAACATAAGCGCTGGTTATCCTTAGTGAAGAACAGCAACCAGGTACAACTAACATACATTTAATGTACAGCAAAGAAGATTGTTATACAAAATGCTTGAACTGGAAGTATATCGCACAAAATTTCAGAATGTCTCCACTATTTCCTACCATGTATAGCACGAAACAAATCCACAAAATACATATACAAGCACACAACAACAAAATTACTTTGATCATTCAATATCGTATGCGGCTATGAATTCTGTTCCCTATAAACCCATCAACTTTACAAAATCAACTCCTTACTAAGAATAATTGCTTCCAACACACAATGCATGAAGACAACCCATTACAGAAATCTATAAGTCAACAAGAAAGTAAACAAATTTATCATTATCCAAACCTGAAAAGTATCGCCACCCGCGCTATATTAGACCAAAATCTTATAAATTTTCCAATTATAGGTCCAGATTATTCCAACCATATAATGCACTAAATTTGCATACAGCATCTAAACCATCACAATCAGAATGTAAAACTTGCCAAATCAGTTATATGACAAAGACAGCCAGTACAAAAAGATATCTAATACCATGGTTGGTACACCCAACAAAACAAAGTACACTACCAAATTGATGTTAACTTTTATCCGGAAAAACAAAAACAAAAAACCCCAAAAAAATTTGAAAATCAAAACTAATTTTTTAACAATCTTTTACTTGATACAGTACTTTTGACGACTGATAATTACAGCATCTACAATTTCCAATTAAACCCACAATTTATCCAATGGAGTAAATATAGCGTTAATTCAACTTTAACAGTGTAATTAAACCACGCTTAATTTTCAGAATTCAAGGTTGTTAAACCAAACTGACGATTAATTGAATGTAGCAGATTACCCATGTACTTTACTTAATTAAAACCCCAAAATTTCACACACACACACACAAAAATAACGCTGAAAAACGATTATATCACAAAAAAATCAAAAATAAAATCACGCTTAATTTACAGAATTCAAGGTTATTAAAGCAAACTGACGATTAATTGAATGTAGAAAACAACCATGTACTTAATTAAAACCCCTAAAATTTTACCCAGAAAAACAATGACACGATAAAAAACGATAATATCACAAAAAAAAAACCCAGAATTCAACCAAAAAAATTACAAAAAAAAAAACACATGAAACAGAGAAACTATCATGTAAAAAGACGTAATTCAACTGAAATAAAAGCGAAAACAAAAATGCAAGTAGAGATAGAAAAAGAGGAGAGAGATTTACAGTGACAGGACGTTCAGGGAGTTGCATACAGAAAGAGCATTTGATATTCTCGCCAAGAATATTCATAATTTCATTATCATCCTTCATCTTCCCATCATCAGTTTCACCGGATCCAAGCCCACCCAGAAGCTGCTGACGCTTCTTCGCCTTTTCGGGCTCAGACAGCGTAGCATCGGCCTCGATCTCCCTAATCTTCGCAAGCAATTCTCCAGCAGGCCCCGCAACAACCGCCGATACAATGGAAACAACGGCAGCATCCTCCGCGGGAGCGCAATCCGGGCACTCCCACGAAGCAGCCAAACTCATCGAAAGCGGTGGCGAAGAAAGGCACTCAACATGCCACGGCGTAACACAGGTTTTGCACACCAGCTTCTCCCCTTCAGACGGTTTCTTCTTGCACAACATGCAGTAGCCATCGCCGTCGCAGGGGAGTTGCTGGGATTGAACCAGAGGATTCGGAGTCGAACCCGAGTTCGCCATTTATAAAAATTCAAGGTTTTTGAGGAGAGAGAAAAAATGGCGGAGGTTGAAGAAGAAGATGGTGGAAAATGAGGGCAGTGAAAAGGGTGGTATTTATAGAGTGAAGGTGAGAGAGTGAGACGGCGGGGTTTTGAAATTTTTTTCAGGGGGGTTTTGAATTTGGGAGGTTATTCTCTGTGGTAGAGTCTATTTTACTTACTGTATAACTTCATTTTTATTGGGTTTGTTTTCTGTGTTTGTTTTCAGCCGTTAATTTGGAGATTATGGAGATTTATTTCCTTATTATCCGGGATATTATGGATGATTTGCTTCTATTTTTGTTCGGATTATGTTTATATCCACTAGGATAGAGGATTATTCATTAAAATATTGTCTACATGGTAACAATTTTGGATTATTTTATCTTATTATTGTTCTTACAATGTTGAATGTTCCTAGCTAGAGTAAAGTTAAAATTAAAAAAAAAAAAATAAAAAAATTACTGTAAGGGTATGGGTAGAAGTTGAACAATTGGTTTTATATTTCACGCGACGTGTTACGTGTGTTGTGTTTGTGGTTAAAGGATTGTTCGATGTGGTGGTGTTAGAAATTTACGTTTGGGTTTTAGTAGATGTAAATATTCTGAAAAGTTTGATATGCACTTTTATTGATGTGTAACTTTAGATACTGAGTATAAAGTTACGTGTACATGTCACCTGAAATAGTTAAAAATGTACTTTTATTAATGCGTAAAGTTACGTGCACATGTGATGTCTGATGTGAAATATAAAACTAGTGGTTAATTAAAGTATTATGAAAGGAAAAAATTCAAGCTTGTTACCTTATGGATTTAATGTTTAATAATCCTCTACCCATCTGGATATGAACATAATCCAAATAAATAAAGAATGAATTAACCACAAAATTCCGAATAACACGAAAACAAACCTTGAGAAAACAAAAAACAACAACTCAAAATAGTAGCTATTGCAATGTAAACCAATCAATCATTAAAAATAATCCGCCTCATAAAGGCACAACTAGTTCAACATACAAATTTAATTTATAAGGCTTATTAGTTTTCTTTGTTTTCATTATATAGTTTCAGTTTTCTAACTAAAATTGATAAATCTCATATGTCCTTATTAAAATAAATATTAATCTCAATGCTAAATTAAAACAATAAAATGAATACTTGAACAATTTTCTTACGAAGCAACACGATATTTGGTTTCATGACCTAACATGTAAGGCTTAAGTAGTAGTAATAATAATAATAATAATAATAATAATAATAATAATAATAATAATAACTAGATATACAATATGTGCATAATCTTAAGTTATATTTTTATTATTATTTTCGGCTAAGTTGTGTAGCTTTATTGGAGAAATATGGGCTATAATTGATTTCTAATTACGTTATTTTTCAATTTAATGATTATTTGAATGTTGCTTGTTCTTGATTATTAAATTTGCAATTTAACATTGATTGTTATCTTTCAAGGTATTGGTTGTGAATTATTGTTATCCATATGGTTTGGTTTAGTTTAAATCATGTAGTGAAGTAGCATCTAATTTTTTTATCAAGTTTGCGATTATGGTTTGGTTTAAATTAGAGAGCAAATTCAATCTGATTAATCTGCCATTTAGAAAGCCACAATGGCGGGTGATAAATATTGTTCCTATGATCCCCTGAAAGTGGGAGGGAATTCTATTCTCTTCGGCTATCCCTCACTCTCATATTCATTCCATTATAAATAGAAATAAATACCTTTCAATATTAAGTTAGGATTAAATTTGTAGCCTTAAAAAAAATTTCTCCAAATACTATTGCTTTTTGCTAAGAATAAAATGAAAAATCCTATATTGTTTCACTCTTATTAATAGACGTAATCTTATGAAATTGGAACTTGCGTAGATCATAAAACTTATACTTATAACCTTCATGTGATTTTAAAGGGCTTGTTCGTGAATTTCCTTTTCAATTTCTTTTTTTTTTTGGGGTCTGTTTGATATCGTTGTGGTTGTTTATTTTTCAATATTATATGATATATGTCATATAATGAAGAAAATATTAGTCAAACTTATTAAAAGCATGATAATTTTGAAAACTGCCAACAAAAAAGTGAAAACAACTTTTTCTTGTTTCTTATTTTTGATTTTGTGTTTAAAAAACTGAAAATGAAAACAAAAAACGATGTCAAACAAGCCCCGAAGAAGCTGTTTCCACTTTATTGTTGTCAAATTTCAAAATTATCATGATTTAATAAGTTTGACCAATTTTTTATTCATTAGAAAAATTGATTCTAATAATCCCACCTTTTGTCGGTTTATTGTTAACAAAACCTATCTTTTGATTATTACCTTTGTGAAATTATTAGATAATATTCAAAAGATGGATTTTCATTTTATGACATATATTATATGAATTCGAAAAACAAATAAACCATAAAATAGAAAAGTATAGTGACACTTAAAGTTACCAATCGATTTTACATGCAATATAAAACCAAATACTCCAAACACCTCTTACCTTTATGGGTTTTGATGTTTCAATAATCTTTATCCTGGTTAAATATCAACAAATTTCACACCCTGTCACAAAAAAAAAACAAAAAAAAAAACAAAAAATTTCATACAAAGAGAAAAGAATATCTTTTGCAAAAACCTATGTAACAAGGAAAATAATTAAAGCTTAATTAAAAAAATATCAGTAAAATGGCTCAAAATAGCTATCGTAAAGTTAACCAGTCAGTAATTTTTTAAAAAAATAAAAAAATTACATCGAAACAAAGTGAAGCCTCACACGCTTATTAAATTTGGTTATAATTTAATCATTTAGCAAATGAAAATCTCAACTTTTTTTATTTTTATTCTCTTACTAATAGGAATTGATCTATAAATTACTTAATTTCCAATATTTCAGATTAAACATTTAAAACATTTCAAATCAATTTAGATCCCCATTAAAGATTTATTGAAAATTCAAATTACGAGTAAAAAGTGGTAAAAGGTGACATGATCTGCCAATGAGGCTTGAACCCGACCCGAAATTAGCTTGCTTGGGTCAAGGTTTTCAACTTGTTATAGTAATTGGGTTAGCCCAAAATGACCCATTTATTAAATGGTTTATGTTATGGTTAAACTTTCAAACCCTTACTCGACTCAACAACCAATGTATTTTCTAATCTAGCTAGTGTATATAATTTATATATTATTAATGCAACTTGAAATACTTAAAAGGTTTCTTCTTATTAATTATGCATAATTTATTTTCTAATGTTCTATACAATTCATTCATGCCTAAATTTATTATAGACGAAGTGGGTTTATTAGATTAACATATTAATTTGTCTCGCTTATATTAATTAATGAGTGTATTTGATATGAACTAGGTAATAAACGGGTCAGGTAACCCATTTATTAATTAAACGGGGTAGGCTGGGGTTTAAGGCTTATTGTTTGTTTACATATACAAGTTACTTTTGGGTTGAGGGTAAATGTGGTTAAAAATTTGATCCGTGATTCTGTCAATTAGGTCTGAAATTTAGGATATCCAATTTTGTTTTTTTTTAAATGATTCTGATTAGATTTAGACCGTCTTTTAAAATTTTCACACATTTGATACATTCGATTTTTTTAATAAAAACTTAAATTTATTAAAAGTGTAATATTAAACAACCACCCTTTTTATTTTGAATGTTTAAAATATTTTGAAAAACCCGTATATTCGATTAGAATTATTATTATTTAGATTAGATATCTGGTTATTTTCCGCTCAACTTCGGATCAAATTTTCCTTGATCCGAAACTTTTAGATGTCTAAATTCCTGATCGGATTGGATATTCAATTTGGCCACCGCTAGTTTGGGAGTCAACCCATGAACCCAAAAAAAATTCAACACAACTCGACCCGCTTGACAACTCTACCCAAAAGTGGTAAAAAGTATCTTCAGACAAAGTTTTTTTTTCAAAAAATTATCGGGATTTATCTATAAATTGAATGAATTGTTAATTGATTAGAAATTTTAATTTTAAAACTAATTCATCAAAAAAATTAGATTGAAGTTTCAGATTCAAAATTCTCTAATCGAATATACTTTTCCTGGTTAATTGAAACAACCCAAATTTTTTATTTGATTTATGATAACAAAAAAGGTAGAGAATGGATAAATGAATAACTTGACTAATTAAACATTCTATATGCAAAAAACAATTAATTGTGACATAGATCCATCATATTAATGAAAAAATAGATCTCGGTGCATCATGATAATTTTAAAAACCATCACTCATGTTATTCATTCAGTGATTAAACAAATTAGGAAGACGCAATAGTAAATTTCACCTTTCAAGAAATTGCAGATGACCGGCGCCATAGATGGATCTATTTGTGTTGATAATTTACTTCATTCCCCTTAGACAATTTTCTCATGGGTTTGGGATTTGAGGCATTGGGTGCTAGGTTTTTTGTTACCTCTACTCTTGCGGCGGCTGAAAGACATCAGATGCATTGGTAGTTGTGTATATATAGAGGCTTTAATTTTTCTAGGACACAACGACATCGTTTTAATATGTGAATAAAAGTACTCATAATATATTTTTAAAAGGGAATAGTCGAGGTGCATCAGCGTGGGTATAATAAAATATCACAATATGTTTTTTTTTCCCAAATAGTACACGTACTAATATTCAAGTACAAGTCCAAATTACAAAAACCAAAAACTTCCTCCTTTACTATCTTGTCGCAACGTTTTTATCTTTTACTCTATTCACCTATTTTAGTTTGATAATCTTTAATAATTAAATCTAAGAGAAATCACGGTCACACAGGATCTTGTTTAATTTATTTTAATGTATCTTTTCAAAATATCTTAATTGGTTATAAGTTCAAAACTTGAAATTATGCTTTAGCATATTTATAAAGTAGAAATGTTGCAACTAAATAAGAATAGAAAGAGTAAAAAACTTTTGTTCTACTTTGTAGAAATTAAAAAAAATAAAATAAAATTTGCACCTCCATTTTTATTCCTCAAAGCCTTAGTTATTGCTTTTGAGGCTTGAAGGCCTTCAACCCATAAAGTTAGTTTTTTATTTCTGATAACTTATTTATTTATCAGTTCACGAAAATTATCAAATAACATATAGATCAATATGTTGTATTCAATCAAATTTCTATTGCATTAAGCGTGTAATAAACTAATATCTACACGAGCTTGTGGGGAAGAGAGCATATGCATTAATAAGTGGCAGTATTTTCTATACCTACTTTTTGTAATATCCGATCGAATGTACATATAGTTGATAAATAGAGTATCCTTTTGAATTTACATGCATGGCTAAAGAACACGTGAAGGCATCATATCTAGACCGGAAATGAGAGTATTAATGTTAGTAATTATAGGTTAAAGAAATAACAATCGCTTTCTTCAACAAAAAAAAACACAATCGTTAATGATGAGCTCCATTAATTAAGTTAAAAATGATATCATACATACGGTTCAAACTATATTGATCATATCAGGCAATACATTTTTGTTAACAATTAGACCGACAATGCTATACAAGAAAAAAAAAAGAAGCCATAGACACGGTTTATGCTTATTTAGGCCACCTATATGTGGAAAACAAGGTGCCCTAGTTGGAGAGACGTATACTTGAACATCTTGTTCACCAACAAACTCTATGTTGCAAGTTTTATACACCACAAAAATAACGCATATAAGTTTCATTGTTGAGCATACAATACTTATTAGGGAGTACAAAGTTAATAACACTCTAATTATAGGGTCTCTTGCAAGTTTATTTGAAGCGTCTAGTGGGACTAGTATATCCTTTAATTTGATTTTAGTTATAAAAAACTTATAATATTTCAGTCTCCTTGACTAATAAAAGCGTACCCTGTTAGAACTCTATAAGGATTATATTCAAAAGAATTTAGTTTAACTTCAACCAACAAGCATTATGGTTTTTTTTTTTTTTTTTTTTGGGGGGGGGGGGGGAGGGGTGTCTAATTATAAGCACTTTGTAACAGTTGTCTAGGCTATACTTTGTTTGAAAGACTTCTACATGATCATCAATCCAATTACAAAGTTATGAGCCTCTTAAAGGAACATATATCATTTCACACCACTTTCGAATTATCATGCAATTAATTAACCTTTCATTTCCATGAAATTGTTAAGGGTTTATTTTGAGCAACAACATCATCTCGTGTGGTTTAGTATTACATATAATTAGTAATTGTTGTGTTATATATGCAATAAATGAATTAGAGGTTTTTACAAGGAATAATAGGTTAGGTCCATATTTATATGCGATCTTAGAAAATGTCTAATAATAAAACAAATTTACTTTCCTTTTCTAAAATTAATTACTTGAAGCAAATGAAAGTCTTGAAAAACAATTCTTAGTTAACCTTTTATGTAAAAAAATCTTAGTTAACCTTCTACATATTAATTTTAAAAATTCATGACATATAATTTATAGTTTTTACTTAATATTTTGCTTTTAATTTGGAATAATGTACAAGAATTGATGTTCATAAATCTTTTATGTAGAAGTATTATTGCAATGATTTTGTAATTCGAAAGCAAAAAAGGTTAAAGGTATAATAAATTTTGGTCCAAGACCTAGTTAAATACTATATCTTTGTTCATGTAAATATGATTTGTTGGTTTACCACCTTTACTTTTGTCACTTTTAAGTTTTGCCAATCCTTTTGTTACATTTACCACCTTTTATTTTTCAAATGTTTCATTATCCAACCAAATTTTCATCAAAGTGGGTCCTACAAAAGAATATTTTTGATGATCGCTCTTTTCCTTCGTCCTTATGGTAGTTATTTGATTTTTGAATTGCAAATCCTACATTACACAAATTAAACTAAAAGAGGTTCCTAATTTATTACTCGGTACATATTAGTGGATTATATGTAGTTGTGCATTAAGGTTTGAAATTGTAATTAGGTTTGCTATTAGTGATTAATTGATGAAATCTTGCTATGTCTTCTATTAGTATGGAAATTGATGTTATTGTTTCGAAATTATTAATTATTATTGCTTTGAAGAATTCGGGTTTATACGTCGTTTGAGGTTTTCTTAAATTTAATTTTTTTCTAAATTATGAGTTACAACATGTCCATTCAATAGGAAATTAATCTATGTAAAAAAACTCTTAATTTGGAATTACCATAATTAGAAAAATTCCCCATTAATTTTGGAATTGGAGAACATGTATAAACATGTTTGATACACACAAGTGACCCGATCTCTTTGTATGAGCTTGAAATAAGTTCGTAATTTGTAATTGAAGTTAGATTAGCGAATTTAATCATCTAAAACTATATTTTCAGGACAAGTGTTGAGATTATGGGCTAATAATGGACCAATTACTCTTTTAATAGCATGTGGGTCATTAGGCCCTCAAAATAACCGGATCCTAATTTACTTTGTATATTGGACTGGATCCAAATAATCAAAATCAATTAGGGTTGGATCTTGTCAGTAATTCGAATTGGATTGGATTGAACGACATTTGAAAACCGATTTTATTTCGTATCGGATTTGGATTAATTCCAAACTATAAACAGAATTGACACCCCTAGCCTAAATTCCATATAACAATACCCTTTGACCTTGTCCACAATTCACATGCCGACATTGACTAGTTGCTAATATGTTAATATAAATTAATGTTAATATGAAACATGTTGTTGAATTAGTCACACACACACACACATATATATATATTTATAAACTTTCTATAAGTCCTTAATATATCGATGGTCAAAATTATATTTTGATAACTTATTTAAAGACAGAGGGAGTATATTACACATAGATGTTGTTGTAACGATATTTCAATGCAAGTAGTGGAGGTAGTAAGATAGTTGGCGTCCTATCCACAAGTATTACTTTAATAATGTATACCATATTATTTCTATTTCATTTTTTCAACTTGAATTAATACGATCATCTATAATCGAAAATAACAAGTTTACATTAATAATATTTTTTGCTACATGTTCCATAGATCGAAGATGGTCTAACCTAGTTTGATATGGCCATAATTTCTTCACCTTTTTTCTTGAAATGAAATTATTTTTACTAAATTTAAATTACATTATGCACATAATTATTTTAACTGAACTTAGGCCATGTTCTTTTCACCTTATTTTTGTTGAAAAAAAATTATATTGTATTGCAAGTAAATTATTTTACCAGACTTAATTTTTTTTTTAACCAAATATTATTTGGATATGGTGAAAACTGAAGAGAATTGGGTTTAAATATTACAATATGGAACATGGAATATTATCTCTTTGTTATTCACATATATCACACCAAGGCCCTGTTCTCTTCCCCTATATTTGCTTAACAAAAGTATTTTTACTTAACTCAAATTATTTTTACTTTGCTGAAATTACCTTTGCTGAATTGAAATTAATATTACTGATTAAAATTTATTATTATTTTTTTCTTTAAAGTAACTGGTTTTTCTTGATTAAAATTTATTTTTACTAAGCTGAAATTATTCTGTTTAAGTGAACTTATTTTTGGTGAACTAAAATTATTTTTGCAGAATATTATTGTTTTAAGGTGACGAGAACAAGTCTTAAGTGATCAATAAAATAATCTTCAATATTAATAAATAGTATAAAAAAAAAATCATTGGTGATTCTTCTTATTTTTCTTATATCTAAATATTTAGTAGCAAATTTCAAAGAATCATAATTAGTAGAAACATAATTTTCATATTTATTAGCAAATTTCAAATAATTAAACAAGATTGACACAGGTATAAAGGATAAGATAATATCATTTAATGGTACACATTATTTTGCATTTATTTGATTCAATAATTTATCCATATATTTTTGGTAACAAATCACAAAAAATCATTGGAGATTATTATAAAAAGATATTATATCTTTATTGTTCACACTAGACAATAAAAACATTCTTTGAATCTAGATAATTGTATCCTTGTCATCTTTTTTATAATATATTTTAGAATTATATGATATTCTAAATATTTTTGGGAGTATATTTTAGAATCATATGAAATTCTAAACATCCATGGTTCTCACTAGCATCTTATTCAAATCACCTTAATAATTTTGTTGAATTAAGCTTATTTTTTTTTATTGAACTTTAATTATTTGTATGGAATTTTATTGATATAAGGCAAGTGAAAAATAAGGCCTAAATGTTTATAATGTAATTTAAATTAAAAGAACCATTCCTTAAATTTTTATTAGTTGACACTATTAAAGAATCCTAAGAGATCTTAAACATTTATTGACAGTTCCAAAGAAATACTTAGCAGTTTTTTTTTTTGTACACATATGCTTTTAATTAAATGTTTTTGTCTTTTTTCACAATAGTCGCCTCAAGAAAGGGGGGGGGGGAAGGGAGCGGAGAAAAAAAAAAGAGAAATCATTCCAAAACAAGAGTATGAAATAAAAAGAGAAACTAAAAAATTCTCAAAAAAAAAAGAAAGAGAATAATGAATGATAAATCGGAAAAAATGATTTAATTATTTTTTGGATTTTACGTTCAGAGGCAACCATTCTTTTTAAACCAATAGTAATTATCCTTTAAAGATGAGCAATTTGAGAATCTAAAAAAAATGATAATAAAGATCCCTGTTGTAATCTAAATGACTATCAAATAACACATTCTAGTATATTAATCATTTTAAGGAGTGTATTCAGATTGATTAATATTTCTAAAATTTTGATGAGCATTTTCAATCCAACTTTCCTTTTCTTTCTCTTCTACATTTTCCGAAAACAGTTCACCTAAAGTAAAATCCTTGGAGGATTACTTTGTTGAAGTCAACACAAATCATGACATTCCATTAATGATTGTTTGTGAATTTACTGACATTCTTCATCAATCATCAACAAACTAGCTTAAAGTGAATTCGTATTGAAAGGATAAAAAAACAAACATTTTTGACTTTTGTTCATTGTTTGAATGCTTGGCAGAAAGGTTTTAAGTGAATGTGCTCAATTTCTCGTGATACACATTACTAGATCATATTTCACATTTGCATCCTAGTCCAATCATGGGTGAAAAAGAAACATTGGAGAAACTTATAGAGGAACTCCAAAACCTAAAGGCCCTACGAGAAGAAGAAGCCAAAATTAAGGCTCAAAGAAAAGCGGAAAAAACTAAAATTAAAGCACCAAATGAAAAGAAATAGTTATGCAAGTAAAAGCAAAAGTCAAAAATTTAGAGGCCTTGGAGAAACTTGTCCTTCGAGCTAGCTCAAGGACTAAGTACTCTAATTATGAGCTAGCTTGCACCACAACCTAGTGGCAAGACTCTCCCAGAATAGTAGTTGACTATGGATTTACCAACTTTTAAGGTTACAGGTAATCATAGGACTCACTTAATGAGCTTTCTTGGAATTATGGCATTGAAAGGGGTCGAGCATAGCCTATATGCATGTACTTTCCCTCTTTCATTGGACCCAACTGCTAGATCATGGTTTTATAACCTCGATGCAAAACAAACTTCCACTTGGATGACGTTGTAAAAGCGTTTTTAGCCCAATATAGAGATAACATTGAGCTCACAACCACCTTGCGCGATCTTGAATTACTCAAGCAAGGGGAAGAAGAAGGCTTCATTGCCTTCAGACTTCTTTTCCAAGTGGCGATCAAAGGTTGCTCTTCTTCCACAAAGACCTCCGGATCATTAACTTGTCGCAAAGTTCATAGGCAACATGTCTCCACCATACAAGTGCCACTTACAATACCTTGGTTTAGACACATTTCATAAAGTCTATATTGTGGTAACATTAATTGAAAAAGACTTGATAAATGAAACCATGAATCATACGGATGGACTAGATATTTAGAGAGGATCTCACCTACATTGGAAATGGACAAAGCTCGAAGATACAATCTCAAAAAGTTGTCAATCATTCAAGATGTAGCACCCTAGGTCTTATTTTGTTTATTTCCCTTTTGATTTCTCAATGATAGTCTAAGAGATTCATGATGTCGAATCTACTTATTATGTACTCTCATTAATTATGAATAAAAAATTCAATTATGTCTATCTTGTTTCTTTTTTCAATCACTTTATTGTTATTAGCTCGAATTGAATGAAACACACATACAAACATGTAATATTAAAAAAAAATGCATACATACTCCAACACTTTAAGAATCTTGATGGGCTTTGTCTTACAAGATTTATCGAATGAAAAGAGGCCCATGTTTTGTCCCATTAAGAAGGGATATGATGATTATACCAACACAGGAGATAACTTGAAACTCCATGAAGATAATCCCATGTTTTAACCTTGCTCCAAATCCATGTTTTTGGCAGCCTTTTTGAGCCTTGTCAATGGACCTTTATCTTTTCAACCTACATTATTCAAAACCTTGGGATGAGAATGGTGCAAAGAAACACAAATGAAAAAAATTGGGGGAACGAAACATAAGAGTAAGACACAAAGTTGGTCTAAACCCAAAAAAGAAAAAATCCAATGCAAAAGCTAAAAATCGTTCTAAACCCAAAACCAAACTTGCCAAAAAAAAGAGAGAAAAGAAGAGGGCAAGAAAAAAACCACCAAATGTAGGAGTTATCAAACAAACTAGGAAGATTTTAATTTAAAAAGCACCAAAAGTAAGGGATTAAGGGAGTATACTTAAGCATGTCCATATTTTTTTCACCCCGAGCCTAGCCATGTTGCAACCTTGGAAAGGCCCTTCTAGAGGTAGACCATAACCATGTACCACGAAAATCAACATTCTACAAAAAAAAAAGAAAAAAAAAATAAAATAAAAAATGAGGCCCACCTTAGGCCTTTGCACCTATGGATCTACTATTGAGTAGTTAGTGTAGGGATTTAGGTACTCTAAGCGGATAAATGAATCTAATTTATAAGCACCTAAAACAGGATCACATGCATAACTCACAAGAATCACATAATTATACCTTTGAAGCGTGATTTCAAGTTGTGATTGACTATCAATTAGGGAGAGAATAGAGCCCCAAGCGTTGCTCCTCTACTTAGTCCACAGGATTTGAACGAGCCGTCCACCAATGCTATATTGGTTGGATGAAGGAGGATTGCACCAGGATCACCACCTTTATGGACAACCGGCGACCACCACAAACCACCACCACCAGCATGCACAATCACCGGCGCAAGGAGGAGTACGGATGTAAGAGTGAAAGAGTTTGAGAAGAGTTGGTTTGTGTTTGCTAATTAGGGTTTGATCAACTGACCATTGAATGTTATGTTGTTACCCTAGGCACCTATTATATTTACAATCATATTATTATTAGACTAGGAAGCAAAGCCCAAACCCCTTATGACTCTTCATATTACCAACCACCTAGAGGGAGAAGGCCCATCATGGGCCTCTTCCTCTAATGCTCAATCTAGCCTCTTTGTGTGACCTTATAGGATCGTTCAATTGGGCTTTGAACTATTTTACTAGCCCAAAGATCGTTAGTATTTCTAGCTATGATAAAACGACGACCCAAATGAACGAACTTAATTATCTCCATAATTTGATCCATTTATATATCTAGTAGTTGCACTTGACGAAGACATAAAACCTTCAATCTCCCACTTGTCTGAGACAAGTGTACAATATTCAAATTCCTTAAGTCAATTTGTGTCGATTTGATAATATGATTGCATCACATGTCGAGATCATATTAATCTACAAATCATTTCTTGAAATCTGAGTTAGAATTGCAAAACAAATGATTACTATGTAATCTATTTGAGAACGGCCATGCATTTTCTCAATTCTCCCTCTTCAAGAGGCCATGACACATTTCCTATTTACATAGGTAGACTCAGTCCAATCTTATGGCAACCAAAACTCCCACTCAACTTTTGAAGTAACCAGGAAACACCCTTTATAGTCCCCTTTTACGGCATGATGTTGTGGTGTCTCACAGTTAAATCAATCATTAAATGAAATTAGTGTTCCACTCATGTCAAAGGAATCTACTAATATATCCAGAAGTTCTATACTTGAACTTCAAAGTAGGTCAATAGTTCGATCATGCATCATTCATGCATATCCATGTCATTGACTGAACATTTCTATGTCCCTATAGCCCATGAAACAGCGCTTCATTCTTACATGCTAGTCCATTTAATGAAATTATGTCCAATTTTATGATTTCAAGCTAGGAACTTAAATAATTTATGAATTTAGTTCACCTTTGGGGTTTCATTCACCAAATCACGTATTAGATGATCACAATAATTCATAATTATTTTGGACATTTTACCTAATATCAAACCACAATTAAATAAGATAAATGAAGATTTATAATTAAACATAATTCTGCAAGTTAATGTATTACATTTGTAATAAGTTTTCTCAAAAACATATACAACTTTAATCACATAACTCGCTTTAATCCAGAGACCCTAGTGTGACTCTCATGCTTGGGCTGTGGAAGAGGTTTAGTAAGCGGATTAGCGATGTTCTCATCCGAATGAACTTTGCAGATCTTGACATCCCGCCTGTCAACGATCTCCCGAATGAGGTGGTACTTTCTCATTACATGTTTGGATTTGTAATGTGACCTTGGTTCCTTTGCTTGAGCTATGGCACCATTGTTGTCACAATACAACTCTATTGCATCCTGAGCACTAGGTAAAATGTCTAGTTCAGTGAGGAATTTCTTATCCAAACGCCTTCTTTTGTTGCTTCCACCGCAGCCAAGTACTCAGATTCTGTCGTAGAGTCTGCAACAGTGCTTTGCTTCGAACTCTTCCAGCTCACTGCTCCTCCATTTAGACAAAAGATGTAGCTAGATTGGGGTCGACTGTCATCTTTGTCTGTCTGGAAGCTTGCATTAGTATAACCCTTGACAACTAGTTCACTTTCGCCACCATAAACTAGGAACATTCCCTTAGTCCTTCTCAAGTAGTTAAGGATGTTCTTAGCAGCTTTCCAGTGTGCTTCCCTTGGATTCGCTTGAAATTTGCTACATATGCTTAAGGCATATGCAACATATGGCCTTGTACATATCATGACATACATAATGAACCCTATTGCCGAGGCATAAGGTACATTAGCCATACGCTGCAACTCTTCTTGCTATTGAGGGCACTGAGTTTTGCTGAGCGTAATACCATGAGACATGGGAAGAAATCCTCCCTTGGAGTCTTGCATTTAAAACCTGTCAAGAATCTTATCAATATAAGTCTCTTGACTTAGTCCGATCATCCTTAGAGACCTATCTCAATGGATCTTTATTCCCACTGTGTACTCGGCATCTCCCAAGTCTTTCATAGAGAAACAACTCATCAACCATTCCTTGACTAAGTCAAGCATTGGTATGTCGTTCCCTATGAGTAGTATGTCATCTACGTACAAGACTAAGAAAACCAGGCTACTCCCACTAAAATTCGCCAGGCCTGGCTTTGGACCAGTTTTTTCTCACCCACAGAACAGGGCCCCCAAAAATCAGAGGCCCATAATTTAAAAAAAAAAAAAAACGCTGACTCATTAAAAAAAAATCATGACCTTACATTTCCAAAACAAAATAGAATTCTCTCAGTAATTATCTCTCCTAAACGGCTAATTTGCCTAATTATCTCCAATTCACTTTATTCTTGCTTGTAAACGTTTTACATAGGCTTCACAACCCCATATCTTTAGAAAAGATAATTTTGGAACTTTTCCAATCCATAACTCGTATGGAGTCTAGTCTACAGCTTTGGACGGGTTTCTGTTTAGTATATTTGCAGTTGTTTCTAAAGCATATCCCCAGAATGATATATGAAGATCATTAAAGCTCATCATGGATCAAACCATGTCAAGAAAAGTTCAATTTCTCCTTCCGGACACACCGTTTGATTGTGGTGTTCTAGAAGGAGTTAATTGTGAAAGAATTCCACAATCCCTTAGATGATCGTCAAAATCTTGGCTCAAATATTCACCACACGATCTGATCGTAGTTCTTTAATCGTTTTGCCAAGTTGATTTTGAACTTCATTTTGGAATTCTTTAAACTTTGCAAAAGAATTTCGACTTTTGCTTCATTAAGTAGATATAGCCATATCTACTTAAATCGTAAGTAAAAGTGATAAAGTAATTAAACCCACCTCTAGCTTTTGAACTCATTGGTCCACATATATCTGTATGTATGAGT
Source organism: Chenopodium quinoa (assembly GCF_001683475.1). NCBI lineage: Eukaryota > Viridiplantae > Streptophyta > Magnoliopsida > Caryophyllales > Amaranthaceae > Chenopodium > Chenopodium quinoa. The sequence continues at coordinate 2,664,069 of NW_018742381.1, read as the reverse complement.
GCCAAAAGGTCATTAGCTCTTTCACCTTTTCTTGTAAAAGGTAATTTGGTCATTTTACCTAACAAGCATGACTCGCAATTCTCAAATGATTCATAATCAAATGAAGATAAGAGTCCATCCTTTTGTAATTTTTGGATGCGCGATTGGTTAATGTGACCTAACCTACAATGCCATAGGTAGGTTGGGTTTGAATCATTTGTTCGCTTCTTGTGATCTATGTTGTAAACATGAGTTGTATAGTCTAAAACATACAACCATTAATCTATTTTGCGTTAGCATATAACATACTATTCTTTGAAATAAAATAGCATTTGTCTCTTATTTCGAAAGAAAAACCTTCAGTGTCTAAAACAGGAACTGAAATAATGTTTTTGGTAATTGTTGGAGCAAAATAACAATTATTAAGCTCCAAAATAAGACCAGATGGGAGTTTCAATTGATAGCTTCTAATAGCAAGTGCATCAACTGTTGCTCCATTTCCTACTCGAAGCATGATCTCCCCTTTTGCTAACTTCATACTCACTCTTAGAGCCTACATGTTATTCACAATGTGAGCACCACAACCGGTATCAAATACCCAAGTGGAAGAGGAAGTAAGATGGATTTCTACAACAAGAATATTAAGTAACTCCTAACCTTCCGTTTTTAAACGGCATGTTGTAGGGACATTCTGGCGTATGGTATGATCACCTGCCGCAATAGTAACATTAACTCTAAGCTTTCTTCAGGTACTCCTCAAATTGGTTGACAAGTAGGTCAACAAGCTTGACTGTCGAGCCTTCATCATCATGAATAAGCTTGATAATGGCATAACCAGCATAGAGTGAATACAATATAGTGTCATGAGAGAACACATCATCATAAGTCTTCCCTAAGATATCCATTTTGTTAAACAATTTAATCATTTCACCAACATGGATCTTAACTGACTGACCTGGCATGAGCTTTTTGGTCATAACTTTGCCATGAGTAACATAAGGCTCATAACTAACACTATCAGACCAGGAGTAGTCGTTCTTGGGAATCGAGTTAATGATTTCCACCACATTCTCATCGATGATGCCTTTGCCTAATGGTTGTACACGTCCTCTACCTGCATGCATCATAGGCAATTGTATAGCAAGGTTGGCTCATAGTGCTCAAATTTACTAGCCCAATGGATTGGAATAGAAGATAAGATAAGCTTCTTGACTTTCTCTGCATCCGAAACATCTTTTGAATGCCTTTCAGGATTGAATCCAACTGCAAATCTACTTTCGATTGGGATATATAGGCGATCTTCGAGCCCATGGCTCTTTAGAACACTTCTTAGCTCCCTTTCCCAATCCCTGAAGTTTCTTAAGTTGAGCCTTGTTTTCATTTATGTGGCATTGTTGTTGTTAATTCTATTCATCTACAAACAAAATAAGGCAATGCTCAATAATTATGTTTAATAAACATTAAAGCACCATAAATCAGTTACTTTAAAGCACTTTATTCAATATTAAATTGTCCCAATTGAATTAAGTGATTCCAAGATCCTTTATTTGTGTAATAATTGACCGGACTTTTTCCCTACCATCAACTATTACATTTTCAAGGTAAGTAAACTCTTTACTATTGCAACTCTTGGTTGAATAATTAACCATCTCATGTTCAATTATTACCATTTGCTTCAAGATTATAAACTCTATAGGTAATCTTGTTGAGCACAACCAATTTAAATTGTAAAACTTGATTTATCCCAAGTTACCTAAGATAACAAGTGACACCTAGCTTTGGCATGACCCATCACTTATGATCGAAGGGTTGTTGGGTTTTTAATTGGAAAAGTAATCTCAATATTACCGAGACCTAGATTTATTATGTTGTGATTAATATAGTGAACTCTAGCGCATCATCATCAACATAAATAAAATCTAGCATGCATAATATACCAATGCATAATATAAAACATGACATAGTATGTCCCCTTAAATTAGTTTTAAGAAACTAGACTTGAAATGCTCCCACTTGAACCTTCATGGATTTCCATCCACCTTGCTCCTTTAGGCCTTCACTTCATTGGCTTCTTTGGACTAGACTTATTTAAATAACTATTCTATTTACTGCTTAAATAAAAGGTTACAAAAATACTTAATGGTACACAGACCGTATTTAGATTACAAAAAGACATCACGATGCGCAGATCGTATTTAGAATCTAGACTTCATTGGCTTCTTTGGACTAGATTTATTTAGAATCTATGGGCCATACTAGTCTAAATATAGCATCATAATATCATATATTATAAAATTGCCACATAATAAAATCACTCAACATGTTTGCCTAAACTTAAATATCGAATATTCTTAATTAAGGCAACACAATTCCTTAAATATCTCATATTTTTAATTCGTAATTAGATAATATCGTATATTATTCATTACCATCTATAAAATATCATATATTTTAGATTTGGTATGAGATAGAATCACATCTTAGTTTAATTTGGAAAGATAAGTCATATTTATTTTCCATGATTGTCTTAACTAACTTAGGAGATTCTATCCTAATTACTAGCCAATCAAATAATTTTAAAATCAATTATTTCCTAAAATAATTATTGGATAATCACATTATTTAAATTAATTATTACCCATTTGGAATATTGCTCAAAATATCCTAACTAATTCTATCTAAAATTAACAACTTAATTATGGATAATCACCAAAATAACAACTTTTGAAATTTGATTTTATCCCAAAATAAAATCTGATTTTTATTTTGAAAATAATTAAAATAAAATATTTTTTTTTTAAATTGGCCGCACCACCACCAACTATCTTGGTTGGCCAGCCAAAGCTAGCCACGATGGCTGGGCGCTTAACCAGCACCCACTACCACAAGGCAGTAGCGGACTACAGTAGCAGCAACTATAGCTGCAAGCCACCGTGCGCGACCAACCAAGTATAGCCACGGTGGCTAGACACCGCAAGGTGCCCAGTGCCTTGCGGCAGCAACAGCTATAGCAGAAGCGTGCACCTGTTGCATGGTTGCTGCCCCTTGTTCGGACTACCTGCCCTCTCTCCCTCCCTCTCGAACACCACTCCGGTCGGCAGACAGCTGCGCCAACCAGCTGTGGCTGTCGATCACTTTAAAACCCTTTTTTTTATGTATTTAATTTAATTAAACAACTTTTGCAAAATTAAATTAAAATTAGTCCAAGAATTAAAATTAAATCCCAGTTCAATTTAAAATTATGGTTCATCATAAAATTAATTCTAACACTTAAAATAAATTTTTTGATCATACACAAAATATTTTTATGCATAATTCAACCTAATTAATACTATGAAACATGAATCAAATCGAATTTAACCAAAACACAAGCACAAAATCAAAATTTAAGGCTGACGTTTTTAAAAAATTCGAAAATTAGGGTTAGGGGTTCGAAAATTTCGAACAAAATAAAGCAAAAAATCAGGCCTTCCTAGGGTAATTTGAGCAATATTACATCACATTTAATCAATTTTAAAATTTAAATCACATTCAAAATAATAATTGACCCATAATTAAATTAATTCTCCTTCTTAATTTATTATAAAATTATGAACATGGATGATCAAACGTGTTCATGCAAAAGGCTAACTGATACCACTGTAAGGATTTAGGTACTCTAAGCATAATTTCATGAATCTCATTCTTACGCACCTAAAATAGGATCACATGCATAACACACAAGAATCACATAATTATACATTTGAAGCGTGATTTGACGTTGCGATTAACTGCCAATTAGGGAGATAATAGAGCCCCAAGCGTTGCTCCTCTACTTAGTCCACAAGATTTGAACGAGCCGTCCTCCAATACTATATTGGTTGGATGAAGGAGGATTGCACCACGATCACCACCTTTCACTACTAGAAATAAGCCGATTTCCGACAGACACGTATTTCCGTCGGAAAAATCAGAAATTCTGACGGATTTTTATGGACGGAATATTCCGTCAGAAAAGGTTGTTTTCGACGGAAAATTCCGTCGGAATCTTATTTTTAAAAAAAAAAAAAAAATAACAAAACCCTTAAAAACCCAAACCATATAACAGTCCAAACCCCCCCTCATTTCCGCCACTCTCTTTCCCCTTTCTCCTTCTCTTTCTCTCTCCTCTCCTCTTCTCTTCTCTTTCCTCTTCTTTTGGATTTCTCCTTCACTCCTCCTCCGATCTTCTTCTCCTTCATTCTTCCTCCTCTTTCTCTTGTCTTCTTTCTCAATCTTCTCTCTCTCCATCCTCCTCTTCTCTTTCTCCGTCCTCCTTTCCATCAACAACATTTTTACACATTCGTTTCTCTTCTGCATCCTCCTCTTCTCTTTCTCTCTTCGCTTTCCTCTTTTCCTTCTGCTTTGCTTTTCTCCTCTTGCTTTCCTCTTCTTCGTTGTCGTGGTTCTCTAGAGATCGAGTAATGGTTATTCTGGTCAAATTCAACCATGAAACCTCTAGATCTAGAAGTTTTATGGTCGAATTTGGCCATATTAAACCAAATTTAAGGTGACATTCAAAGCATTGTAAAGGTATGTTTTTTTTTTAATTTTTTTTACACATTCTTCGTTGGTCGGTTGTGGTTGTGGTTTTGGGAGGTTGTGGGTGGTTTGTGGTGGGTAGTTGGTTAGAATAGGTAAGGTTAGGGTGGTAGTTCTGGGTTTTGTTTGGGTGGGTTTAGGTGATAGATGGTGGGTCGTGTGTGGTTTAAGGTGGGTGGGTTCGAATTAGGTGAGTTTAGATGATGGGTCGTGGGTTCGAATTAGGTTGGTTAATTGGGTGGTTTAAGGTGGGTGGGTTCGAATTTAGTAGGTAGATCTGGCGATCGAGGTGGGTGGTGATTTCGGTGGTGGTATTTGGGTGGTTGGGAGAGGATACGGGTTAGGGTGGTGGGGAGGGGATACGGGTTAGGGTGGTGGGTGGGTTTTTCGGTTGGATGTGGTGGTGGTGGGTGGTGTGGGAAAAGGGGTTGGACGTGGTGGTGGTGGGTGGTGTGGGAAAATGGGTTGGACGTGGTGGTGGTGGGTGGTGTAGGCTAGTGGCGGGGGTGGTGCTAGCTGTTTTTTTATTGACTTTTCCGACGAAAATTTCCGTCGGAATATACATCTTCCAACGAAAACCTTTCCAACTCCGACGGAGGGAATTTCAATTAAAGTAAAAAAAAAGCGCCGATAGAAATAAATCCGTCAAAAATTCCGTCGGAAACTAGCCTTCCGAAGGAAATTCCGTCGAAAAAGGTCGAATTTCCTACAAAGGGTTTTGCGACAGACTGATTCCGTCAGAAGACCATTTCCCGACGGAATTTTCGATGTTTCCGACGGATATTTTCCGTCGGAATTAAGCTCTTTTCTTGTAGTGTTTATGGACAACTGGCCACCTCCACGAACCACCACTACCACCGTGTACAATCACCGGCACAAGGAGGAGTACGGACGTGAAAATGAGAGAATTTGAGAGGGGTTGATTTGTGTTTGCTAATTAGGGTTTGATAAACTGATCACTGAATGTTATCTTTTTGCTCTAGGCACCTAGTCTATTTATAATCATATTATAATTAGACTAGGAAGCAAAGCCCAAGCCCCTTATGATTCCTCATATGGTCGGCCACCTAGAGGGAGAAGGCCCATCATGGGCCTCTTCCTCTAATGCTCAATTGAGCCCCTTTGCGTGACCTTATAGGATCCGTTTAATTGGGATTTGGACTATTTTGCTAGCCTAAAGATCGTTAATACCTCTAGCTATGATAAAACGTCGACCCAAATGAACGAACTTAATAATCTCCATAATTTGATCCATTTATATATCTAGTAATTGCACTTGACGAAGACCTAAAACTTTCTGTTAGGCCCATGCATAAAGTGCATAAAGTGTTGAGAAATGATTAAAAAGTCAAGTAATAAAAATTGGGTGATTTGATAGCCATTGGCTTGATTACACCATTTTAGTAGAGCACTCGAATCAATTTTTTATTCAATGCTTTCCATATCTTTTAAAGAAAATTAAGATGAGTATCACTTCCAAAACAATCATCTTATTTTCTATTAATAATAGGGCTATTTATTACTAACGTAATTCAAATCCTATATACATTGCCTAGAAAGAAATTGAGTGAATACGTTAAATTGATTTGATATATTGACATCCTCGACGTCAACTTTAGATGTCTCTTACAACTCTTGAACATTAGCCTTCTCATTTATCATGAGAAATTAATATGGCTGCCTGCGTGGGATATATTCATCCTCTCTAAGCGAGGGATTGATCATGATCGCTACATCATCTGTATTACTATTACACGTATACCTCACCGTCAAGTCATCACGATGATTCAACTATTAAGTCAAGAATCTTTGCTCTTCGAAAAACATGTCTAATTCTCTTTATTTATTTTTCTATGGGAAAGTTGGATTCCACTTCCTTTTTATGTATGTAAATCCGTCTTTTTTGGTCATTTTTTTTTTGGGGGGGGGGGGGGGTTAAGTCAAGATGATCCCTCCCATTTGGCAACTAAAATACCCCAAAGATGGTATGATTTTTTCATTCTTTGCCTCAAACTGGGGGCTAAAAGAGCCAAGACATCCTTATTTCCCTCTGTTTACAGATTTGAACACGTTAATTGATTGCTAACTTGTATGTTGCGAAATCAAAGTCAAATAAAGCTTACTATGAACCATCTTAGTAACTTTAAATGACAAAGGGAAGAATAATACTTCCGATTATTTGACCACGATAATTTGATAAAACATGAATTCATGATAAACATATGCAAAATAATACAAATTGGAAACACAAATTCTAGGGGCTTCGAATATGAGAAACGTCACCAAATATATGTGTACATGAATTCCAAAAGCCACCTAAGTCTACACTTGGGGACTACAAAAATATAGGTCTATCTTAACCTTCATTTTGAATTTGGACCATATTTATTTTTGGAAAGTGATTCGAATGATTTTATAAATTATTCTAACATTCCATGAAATTTAAGTTTGGTAATATCCATTTTCAAACTACGGTGCCTGATCAATTGAGAGCAATTCATTTTAATTAGCAAATATGAGAATGATGGCAAACACAAAAAAGAGACAAAAAGATTTGATATACAAGAGTTTGCTCAAATTTTTATATCTTTTTGAGATAAATTGCAAATTACAATTTGTCCTTCATCTATTTCGGACACAAAAGTCACAATCAATTACGAGCTAGGCTTTTCTTTCCATTTTGGTCCAGTTTTGAAAATAACATGTTTATGTATTTTGTCTACTAGAAATAGTAGTTCCACTTTTTTCATAACAAACTTTCATTAATTTACTGGACTCTTTTCTGAATTTTGAATTCTAATTTAAAAAAACGAGTTTCTTATTTTTCACAACTTTCTCAAAAAATAGTGTTCAAAATTTATTTTTTGAACTTTGTTTTATTTTATCAAAATAAACGACTTTTGAAATTTCCCATAAACTTTTGGACAAACTAGTTGTTGGCCCTCGCGCTACGCGCGCGGTCCCCCAATTTGGTGATCTATGCTTGGTGACTAATGTGTAATTATGCGATGCTATATGCGCATATTATCTCTAATGTTTTATTTGTAACGAAGTTAGGTATAGTTGTTAGCGTTGATCAAAATTGAAATATGATGGAATAGATTATGCTGCTAAGGAATTAATGTAATATATGGGTGTGTTGATTGAATTGAATTTATTGCATTATTTTAATTTTGATGATCTTAATTTGTTATTATTTTGTAAATTGTTTGATTATATGTTAATTTATCACTTGCAAACATTTGTGTTAGTTATTATTTGATTGTTTAATCCCCTTATATGTGATCAGTAAGGTAGCTTCAACAAATTAATCACGATTTGTGTTAGTAATTTTTTAGTAGCTAGTGCCCCTTCAATTTCATGAAATTAGATGGGAAATAAAAAATTGTGTGATTTGTGATTGTTGCATCGTTTTAATGTATACATATGATAAATGAGGATAGGTGATTGATTTGTAAATCATAGTCTTTGGGGTTTATAATGTGAATCAGAAAAACCTATTTCATACCAATTTGGTGATATCTGATTGGTTATTATCATTTAATTAGCTTATGTTTTGTGTTAATCATTATTTTATCGGTTTAATTGTATTAAAGTTATGTAATTTATAAGTGTAAAATATTTTGAAACATCATTGAACATGATTCTTGATAATGTGAATGGTATTCAATATATATATATATATATATGTGTGTGTGTGTGTGTGTGTATAAAACCCCAAAGAACTGGTGCTAAAGGGGGGGTGCCTATTAGATTTTTTCTACTAGTGTATATATATATATAACTTATACGATTATAAATTATAGTTATGTAGACAGACTTCATTGTCCATATATTTTGAGCAATTAATCTTGTTTGGAAACATGTAATATTGAGGTGTGTTAACTAAATTGAATGAATTCTGTTTCTTATTATTCAATAAATTTATTGGTGTTTCAATTCATGTAGCAGTTACACTTCAAGTCAACATTCACTTAATACAATACCTTGGTTAGTAAATTGTCAATGGAATAGTCAATAGGAATACTTATGGTGACTGTGACTAAAATTGATTAATTAGTGTTGAATGTTATAAACTGCTTATTTATATAGCAGGTTGAGCTGTGTTGAGACATACAAACTTAATAGGGTGGAAGGATATTATGACTTATTCATTAAAACATTAATTCTGAGTTGCCATATAAAATATATTCAGGAGTGATTGGAGGATTGGCAAACTGGGTGTTGCGATGGGGGGTGCGATAAAGGTGATTGGAGGATTGACAAGCTGAGTGGTGCGATTAGGGAGATTGGAGGATTGGCAAACTGGATGGTGCAATCAAGGCGATTGGAGGATTGGAAAATTGGGTGGTGCGATCAAGGTGATTGGAGGATTGGAAAAATGGGTGGTGCGATCAAGGCGATTGGAGGATTGAGTGGAGGATTGGCAACTGGGTGGTGGGATTAAAGCGATTGGAGGATTGACAAACTGAGTGGTGCGATCAGGGTGATTGGAGGATTGGTAAAAGGGATGCTGCTTGCATCATTTAAATGTAAAATACTAACCCTTACTCAAATTAAAATGAACATAGACAAGTAGGTGTTAGACTCCTAGTTTAAGGATAAGTATTTTGTATATAATACAAATACTTATTGAGATTAGTGTATAAAATAAAATTTGAAATTTAAAAGCAAGAGAGGGAGGTCGGAAGAAAGATGGAGATAGAGAGAAGCCGGGAGAGATAGAGGGATCAATTTCCTTCTTTCTTTTCTCCTAGCCTCTCTCTCTCTCTCTCTTCCCCCCCCCCCCCCCAATTTAGCACAATATCCTTGTTAAAAGTGCTTCTATATAATTCATGTTGACTATGAGATAATCAATAAGTTTATCATAATTATAAGTTTAAGTTCTTAAACAGTTATCTAAAGGTTTTTCTCTTACAATAACATAGATATCTTGTTATTGTGTTATTTCACGAAATAGGTCTTAGGGCTATAACCAGTGGGGTAAAAATCTTCTATTTATCCTATTTACTTATTTGTACCCTATTACCTTCTTTAGTAATATCTTTTCTTTCTCTCTCTCTTTTTTTTAACCAATTTGTAGAGTTTATAGCTAAGTCCTACTTGCATATGTACCTTATTCATTTTTTAGAGAAGAGAGAAAGAGAGGTGGTACCAATGCTTGATCCCTGGACCTAGACTTCAGAGCTTTCATTCTCTTACCACTAGTCCACGAGGGAAGCTGGTATGTACCTTATTCATTTGGGTTCATGTTTATACGAAATTTATCTATCTCAATCTTATTACAGGTTGTACTCTCTCTCTCTCTCTCTCTCTCTCTCTCACACACACACACACACACACACACACACATAAAAAGCATTTATGTATAAATCTAGCATGATTCTACCATAAATTCTTCCCCATCTTCTAAGGTTTTACAAATTTCAAAAACTATTTTTCATTGTTGGTTTTCCTTTTGCTTTGTTTTCCATAAAATAAACCATACACTATTGATGTTCTTTATAAAAATGATCAATATCTTGTCTTCAAATTTAATTGAAAAATGGTCATAAAGTCAATTCCCACTTACTCTCTTGCCAATCTCTCCTTTTATCACTTATTTCAAATATGTCCATCTCCTTCTGCCTCTAACCTTTTTTAGATTGACATGGTTTTGAAATTGTACAGACTATTTCATATTCTATACAAAATTGAACTATTTCTTATTACAAGATATCTTCAAAAAATGCTTTTGATACTGAGCAACTCTAATGGCAAGCTAATTGTCAAATTAGTTTGCCAAGCCACATAAGCTTTTAAGCTAATTGTCATTGTAGCTACTTTGAGCTCCAATGGCTAGCTATTAGCTTGCTTTTTAAATGACCTCAATTACTTAAATAGCTTCTTTTTATTTAATTTTATTTATTCTTTTTTGGCAAGTATTTTTTTCAAGCAAATTAGCTAATAGCTAGAAATTATTTAATTTGCTTGGCCAAGCCAATTGCATTTTCTAGCTCCACTGGTCAAGCTAATAGCTAAAAATTATTTAAAATTGCAAACAAATTCCTAACTACAACCATTGAAGTTGCTCTTACAAGTTAATCAATAAGTTGATGACGATGCTAAGTAAATAATGATCTTTAAGGCTCTTCATTAATTTATAATATAAGTAGTTAATTGAAACCTAAAACTGGTTGATTGGCTATATATGTATTTTTTTTCTTCAATATTTCCTCATTTTAAAAACAAAAAGATATCTTCTAATATTAAGAATTTTATCTAAATGTTGCACGAATGAGAAAAAGGGTTAGTTCTTAATAACTTATGTAATGATTTTTTTTAGTTTTTTTAAAAAATAAGAATTTATTGAAAAACTAATTTACATTACTGATGACACATGTTATTTACAATTTTTCCTCAATATTTCAAATTGAAATCTACAAAATTTCTTCTACTCAATACAATCTGACCAGACCCATTAGACCCTCTGCCACAATAAAGACACGGACTTACATTAGGTGTTTGTGTGCCAGCTCTCAAATATACCAAGTTCGCCGAAATCACCTCTACGTCAGTTTTCAAGCCAGCTTTTAGCATATCAATCTGCGACGCACAAAAGCCCCTGATACTCTCAACACTTTTCATCAAGTTCTCCATTGCAAAATCGTTATACAGCTTTGCCCCATGCCCAGGTGCCCCAGTAGCCTTGATAACCAGCCACATTGGCGACCTCTCCCCATTATACGCCAAATACTTCTCATCTGGTGAAGGTATTCCCTCATCCAGCACAAAGCCCACATTCATTTTCTCAAACACATCAGAATCGGCCAGCTTCTCAGCCTCATCACGTCCCCCAATCTCTCCATCTGGCAAATATGATAAATAAATAGTACGAATTGGCTCAAAACCAGAATCCTTCAGCTTCCTAATAGCTTCTAAGTACTGCATTCCCACGCTTTCATATCCTGCTTGCACAGCATACATGGTGATCAACATCTATCATACACTAATAATCATCAATATTTATAAGTAGAAATGATGTACATAAACAACAGGATGCATCTTATATTTCACTCTCAAATTAATATCTTTCCACAATATACTATTTTAAATAGATTTTTTTTTTCTTTTTCCAGAAAATAGATTTTTCAACCATATTATAAATCAGACTTTACAATTCAAACGTATAAACCCTGATATGACCTAGTTCTTTAAAGTACCACAAAACAGAAAGGTATAAACTTTCAATTTGCTACTTTGATAATCATACCCTTTAATCAATTGGCATGAATTATTCAGCACAACTTTTTTCCAGAAACATTGTATGATAATAGTATTGATCAATGCTAAAATACTTAACTGGACATGTCATCAAAGATGTTACTACTTACTTCATAGATAGGTTCATTTGTCAAAAATCTCACTTATAAAATTGTCAAATCAACTATAGAATAGGCTAACGTCAACTAAATTAAGTTGATTGTTATGCAACGGGGTGTGTGTGCAGTAAAACAATGGCATAACAACCTAATTAAAAATCAAAACCAACAAAGCTTATCATTATTACCAACAGACAAAACATAAATAATCTTTGTAACTATCAAATTCTAATACCAAAATCATCACATCAATCCAAATAAATTACAAGGTGTTTTGGACCATGGACTTGCTTCTCCTTCTTTATGGATTAGCGGAGTTTCTGTTGGAGATTCAAAGGCTCCAACTTCATACCCTGACTCAAAATTTGTTCCTTCTGATTTTATAAAACCAATACACTAAGACGCCAAAACAATTCTTTGATCAAAATCAAAACATGTAAAACAACAAGTGCTGCTTCTTACACAGAAATAAGATGAATGAAAGTGCTGTAAAACAACATTTCCGGTGATTGTGGCTTAAAAGATACAACAATCTTAGATTAAAGTCTTGGAATAGAACCCACAAAGCCATACATGTTGCATCTTTTTATTATTTTTCAAATGAGGGGCATTCTCAGGAGCATTAGGCTAGAAAAACTTGGTATGGTGATTCTTCTGAGCCACAATCACCACAAACTTTGGGTTCCACTTCTCATCCAGGAATTTACGCCAAGAGTTTGGAATATGTTGGTTACGAAAAGTTGAAAATTATGAAAGAATGCACAGTAAGATAGTTTAATAATCATGGGAAAACCTCAATGGTTTTGCAAAAAAAATATGCAGAGATCTTAAATACTAATTAGGCAAAAACTCGTACCTAAATATGATGATATGTTCAGGCTTTCTTTTAACAGACATTGAATCAAGTAGAGCCTCCCTGATGAAATATAATAACCCATATTAGGACTGCTTACGCTTAAGACAGCATTCACACAAGTAACATCTTCCTAAAACATACCTCATGATAACTTCATCTTCAGTGTCAAACACAGGTTTTGAACAGATTGTCAATCATTTCGACCTTAGGAGACTTGAGTCCTTACTGATGCCTAGTATCGTGAAATCAACAGCCATTCCCTGGAGTTAACAACCTAAAAAGCATAAGAACAAACATGTACTATCAATAGCAAGTTTTCATTGTCAATTTTTTGGAAATGGGTTGAAATCCAATTTCAGAAGTAACAATATGATAAACATTGATTGAGCACATTGGAGAAGATCCGGCAATATGGAGTAGTAGTGAAATTGAACATGACAACTAACAGTCCTAGGGGTAAGTTCATTTTCAAATGGTAATGCACTTGTAAAACCAAAAAACACCATAATATTCAAATAATCATTGTGTGCTCACATTGATATAATACTAAACAAGGCATGGGAAAAGAGCAGCAGGAGTTCAATTCCAAACCTGCCAATGTCCTATCTACTATATGAAGAAGTATTTTGTAAGGATAAGTCAGATAGACAGCATGAAAGCACCTAAAAGCCAAGAGAGAGTAGCCGTACAATAATTTCCATAATATGCTGTTATTACCAGCAAATACTCAACACTAAAAAATGCTATAGTAGTACAATAGAAGATATTGTAAGAGAGTCATAATATTAACAGGTAAAACAAAAAGATTTCACAAACAACAGAAGTATGATTTGCAAGAGAACTAATGAAGATCAAAAATACTAACTGAGCACACCAGCATCACCAGGGTCCGAATAATAGATGAATATATTCCGACAAAGCACAATGTTTCCCAAACCATAAAAATAATAAAAAAAAAAAACACACACATTGACAAAACACAAACCCTCCTCCAAAAATCAATTTCAAAGTCAATGTCAGTTAGCTAAGTTGGTAAAGTCTTTGGTTATTACCCGGACTCATTGATATCAAATCCCGTCTACGTCACTACTGGTCTGCCCCTCAATTCTATATACATACCAAGAAATTTTACTGTCATTATGGCAACCAAATCAATAAACTATTTTAAAAAAACAACAAAGTTAAAGTCTTGCCATAATTTCCAGTAGATGATTCACAATAACCAGTTGATAATTTCCATCAAAAACCAATCCCCAGAAAAAATTTCATCATACAGGCACAACCTTATTCAGATTACCTTTACTTTCTTTGACGCGTTATCTAGGTCCTCCTCCAAAGTTATTATCTGAGGTTCCATCACAATCTATAAAAGAAACATTTGGTAAGAATGAGGTGATTACATTTAGTTGTTACAATTTTGATAGTGGACATTCAGCAAGGGTTTATGGCATCTCTTTATGACAATACGAGAGTTGAGATTAAACTTTAATCAAACATAAATCATATACCATATATACATATAACATATATAGCCATGATCACAGAAAGGACAATGTGTGTGAGAATGCATAGGAATATCAAGGTCAGAATTGTTGGAATTTTCTTGACTTACTTCTTTTAGACGTGGAAGAGTTGATTCGACGTCTTTGGTAGCAATACCATACAAGTATTTGTGGAACTTTTTCATCCCTTCTATGAACAATGACAATATTTGCTGCTGAAAAACGGCAAAGGAGATACATTATCAAAGATACATTCTCACTTACCAATAATTGCACAATCTAGGATCTGTTATGCGACACAAGCTTTTTATTTTATTTTTTATTTTTAATCCAAGTTCATCATTTAGCTTAATACTTGTAAGAGAATCAAATTTGACCACAATCAATATTATTCTTCGTCGATGGAAATTATAATTACTTGTAACTTCACAATGCCCAGAAAAAAAAAAAAATCAATCATATACAGTTAATTCACAATACCCAGTTGATAATTTCCATCGAAACCAATTCCTAGAAAAATCCAACCCAAAATTACAATTAACATAAAGTCAAAACTACACTTCACCAAATAAATTAAAAAATTAAATTGAATTAAAGGAAAATTAAAGATGAAATTATAATCTGGTGCTTCTAATTCCAGTATCCATTAGACCCAGCAATCAGAACCGCCCATCTAGTCCCAACAGAATCATCATCTACGGTGTTGATTTGAGGAAAAGCACGATCAATTATCAAAACACATTTTCAAACAAATAACAACAAAAAAAAAAAAAATTAAAAAACAAAACATCACAACAAAACATCACAATTAACAAACTTAAGACCCCAAAAACTTTCACAAAAATCCCAACAGCCCTCTCGCAACATCTCCCCCGCAACAACAGCCCACAAACCTCACTGATCGCGCACCACCATTAATTTTCCACCTCCGCCCAACAACAGCCACAAGCAGCCCATTAACCACCATCACCGACACTAGTGCAGTCCCTGCGGACTGCACTTCGCACACCCCCACATCTCCCCTGCTACACAACCACAAACCCCACTGCTACTGCTACTCCTCGCCCCTTCACGGTCGCATTCAAACCGCAACCAGCACAATCTAACGCCAAACAGCAGCGGCATTAAGAAGCCACCATTCGGCCGCTTAAAAATCCAATTTTATCAACAAAACCCATCACAATCCCTGATTATGAATAAAACCCATCAAAATAAACAGAACTTAAAACCCAAAAAGAATATGAAATTACCTCAGTAATCGAATTTGAGAAAATCACTCCATAAGATCAACCAAAACAAATTAAAGATTTACCCTAGATTTTTATATTGATATTAGATGATTATTAAAAATGATAAATGATCTTACCTCAAGGAGCTGCTTTAATGGAGGAGAGATAAAACGCAGAGTACCCTTCAAGCCTTCATTAGAAGCTCGGAGTAAGCTTCAATGGAGGAAAACGCAGAGAAAGCTCAAAATCTGGAGGTGGTATTGAGAAATTTGTGGGTGTCGAATTGTTCTAGGAATTAGGGTTTGAATAGATGTTGATCGAAGAAGGGAAACTGCTAGGATATGCTTGGGTGGGAGGCCGGCGGTGGGAGTAGGAAAAGGATTCGCCACATGCGGCCAGTTCAAACATCAACTGGTGGTGATGATGCGAGGATGCTGAGGAGTGAGGATGAGACAATCAAAAGCAAGAGAGAGAAATGGGATAACCCAAAAAGACCAAACTAACCTAGGTAAATTGGGCAATTCAGCCAAGGGGGTAGAGGGCAAATGCGGTATTTCGTTGTTCATAAAGTTTAAGGAACAATAAATTTGCTACAACCTTGGTGCCTTAGACTTTTTAAAGAGTTCTAGAATCATATATGTAAATATTTCCAAAAGGAATGAACTAAGATTCGACTTCTTAGCTCGAACTACTTTTTGGCTAATCCTCCTACGAATATTAGCTTAGGGATGGTTAACGAACCACCTACGAGACCAAAATTAATGATTGATAAGAACGAAGAAAAAATATTTGAGATGTTCCAAATTAACTTTGAGAATAATCGTACCTCAATGATCTCTACAACGTTTTTTGACATTAGGTAAAGTATACTAAACCTTAACTACAATTGTTTCTGGTTTATAAGGTAACAAAGAACTAACTTGCTTCCTTAACCATGACTTCTAAAAATACATAAGCCATGTCACTATCCTAAATGTCTCAAAACACAAAACATAGGTATACGGAATTTTTCAAACTCAACTTTGAGCCCCACTGTGATCATGCCTTTAAGTATGGTGGCGTCCAAAGGGAAGGAAACTAGAGATAAAAGAGTCGCCAACAAGTTTTAGGAACTTGTAAATCGTTCATGGGTGTGAAGGTTACACTCCATTCACGATCACGGAGATCGCTAACTCCATAGTGGTCCGGAACCATAACTGGATATTCGGGGATGATGGTACGAATCCAACCTACAAGAGATTGAACCTGCCCTAAATCGGCCTTTACTTAATTCTTATGATATTCATGTGCGCTTTTTGATGAACATACACACAATAAGTTAACCCTAAACCTGTTTAACCTATGTTGGTTGATTATTAATGCACAAATAAATCTATTATTGGTGATCACTTGAATTAAAATCATATTAGCCTAAAATCAAATTATTAATTATCTTATTAGGCGTGATTTTAGGTACCAATTCCCTTTAAACCTGCAAAAAGGGGTGCGATCAAGCAATAACAATAAATCATGAATATCAAGCAACATAATTAATTAACCCAACAATCATCATCATAATCAAAACATGATAACATTATTAGTAAGATCCTAGGCATGATACTAAATAGATTAATAACAAACCCTAGCATATCACTAATAATATAGATCAAACTTTTATCCTAAACATGATACTAGAAATCATAATAAAATCCTAAACATGAAACTAGGAATTAAAATCGAGGAATAAAGATAGTAGATCCATTCACTTTGATGCCTCCTATCTCTTTCTATCAAAATAATACTCCCTCCGTTAATTTTTAAGTGCAAACTTTGGGGGGTTTTACGGTTCACGAGGCAAAACTTGATAATGGTGATTAATGTATTATAGGGGTATGTAATTAAGATGGAGAAAGAATGTTTGGATAATTAATCAACCACCCACTGCCACCACCAAGACCGGCTAACACCACCGCCGCCTTCACCACCACCACTACCACCCCCACGAAACCACCACCACAACCAAACCCACGAAACCACCACCACCCTCACGAAAACCCACCACCCCCACGAAATCACCACCGTACCTGTTGGATTATTTAGAGTGTTAATGGTGTTGCGCTCGCGCACCAAAAGGAGCGACCGCGCTGGGAAGGCGCGGCCGTGCAGTGAGCGCGCTAAAACCGCGGACCTCACTGGAATTTGTCTATTTGGAAGTGTGAAGTTGGCGCGGCCGCGCATCTGGTGGCGTGCCCGCGCATCATGGATGGCGCGCTCGCGCTTGTGGTCGCGCCTAAACCGCGTACCACTCTGCCTTCCTTTGTGAATTTCGCAAGTTCAGAAGAGGTGCACCCGCTCCTAGTTAGGAGCGCCCGCGCCTCTTGGTGGAGCGCCCGCGCCTCCCTGTTTTTGCGGTTTTTTTTGACGGTTGAGTCTTTGTTAAAAGGCTTGATTTTTCAGAAGAGAAAGTACGAAATAAGATATTCTTCTTCTCTCCCCAAGTATTCTCTACAATTCCTCACAAACTTCTTGCAAACTTTTGTGAGAAAACTCTTGCAATCATTCCAAATTTTGTGAATTATTCATCTTTGTTTCGATTCTTTGTGCTAAGAACGAAAAGGGCTGTCAATTGTATCTCAAAGGGAATTTCTGGAATAACCCAAGCACCGTGTGGGGGAAATTAATCACTTTAGGAAAGTATTCATACGCCTTTGACAGTGTATCAAGGTCGTAGTCTCAAGGGGCATTGCTATTCTCATGTTCATGTGTGTTTGATCGGCTTGGTGTTAAGGCAAGTATAATTAAACTTCACATTAGTGTTGTCTCTAGAAATTTTCTGTAATTTCTTAGACTTATTAATACTTGATTGTAACACATTGTGTTGTGTTTGAACTATTGCAATACATTATTGTTTTATAATCATATAATTTAGGTTTTGTTCCCACACTTACTTTAAGTATTTTGCTTGATTGCATTTACTGTAAAACCTAACAGTACCACCCAAAAAAAACCCAGGCAACCACCTCCAAACAACCCCACGAAACCCAAATCCATGACCACCCACCAAAACCCAAATCCATGACCATCCACCAAAACCCATCAACGGAACCACGAAAACCAACCCACCGAAAACGAAAACCCACGAAAACCAACCCACCAGAAATTAAACCCCCAACTCGAACCCAAAACCACGACCTACACCGCCTTCACCAACACCACCGCCGCCTTCAACGCGGGCTTCACCACCACCAGTACCACCCCCACGAAACCACCACCGTTACCAACCCCACGAAACCACCACCACCCTCACGAAAACCCACGAAATCGTCGGTTAAAGTTGAAGAGAGAGAAAGAGGATCAATGGGGGAAGATGAGGATGACAGAGGAGAGAGCAAATATGGGGGAAGATGAAGATGAATGTCTCTGGTTTTGAAAGAGGAGAGAGAAAATATGGGGGAAGGTGAAACTGAAGATGAAGATGAATGAGGATGGTTTTGGGTTTCTTGAATTGAAGATGAAGAGTTGATGAATTAGATTGGGTTTGTTGGGGTGAAAATTGGGTGAGAATTAGTGATTAATAAAATCTGATTATAGTTAGTAAACTGTGTTTTAATTTTTTAAATGAGGGTAATATTGACATTTGACTAGTTTTTTTTTGCTAAAAGAGGAAGAAAATAGAAAGTTGCACATAATGTTTAGCGGACCAAAATAGTAAAAGTTGCACATAAAAATTAACGGAGGGAGTATACACGTTAGTAACTTCAAGAAAGTTTAAATCAAATAAAGCAAATAAACTTAATAAAAATTGAAATATAGATTTGGGACCAAACCCTCAGAACTATCAACCTTTCACGTCGAGGACGAAGGCAACTTCGAGATTGACTAGGAGTATTCAAAGCCCGTGAATGAGGAAAGGTGTTGGGAGTATCAAGTATGTGTATTTGGATGTGTTGGGATGTTTAGGCTAAGGCTAGAAATCAAGAAAGAAGAGAGAGAGAGAAAAGCTTTTAGCTTAGAGAGGGGATTAAAGGATGATTGTTGGTGATCAAGCTTGTTGATGATTGAAAACGGGGTTAAAAGACCTCTATTTATAGGGAAAAAGAGGGTCGAAGGATCAGAAAAAGAGTCAAAAACCAAATCAAAGTAAAACAGGTTCCATCGCGGCGCGACAGCCTTGTCGCGGCACGATAATCCTGCAATTTTGCGGTTTTTGTTTTTATCACAACTTTTGATCCAAAAATCGGAATAAGATAAATAATATATCGTTGGAAATTTCTGGAAGTCTAATTTCCAACCCAATTGGAATTATATTGATATAACGATATGACCGAAATAGTAGAACAGTGTCAATTTTGGATAGAGTTTGGTATTTCTTTCATATCTTTTTCATTATAGCTCGAAATTGGGATTATGATATATCATTGGAAAGATAATTTCAAGGGCTATCCAACCATATAAGATTTGGAAAAATTATGAGGCACAATAACATGTGTGAATTCGACAAGTATTTTCCAAAATGAGAAGTTTTATTCAATTTCAAACTGTTTGATCTTTATCTTTCGGAAAGGATAGATTAGAACCTTCTAGAGAATTCTAGAAGTTCCTAATGAATCCTAATTGATTTTGGAATGGAATTAAGGTAATTGGACCCTCACATGATCATTGGGTCGTAGGTAAGGTGGACCTAGGTCCGGTTTGGGCTTGGTTTAGTATTTTGGACAAAACTCCTTTGTTATAAGTTGGATTTGAGCTTATAATATATCGTTGGAAAGATCTTTTCAAGCCCCATCGAACTAAGAAATAATTGGACCAGTATTATATACCAAATTAAACTGGTTTGGACGTTTTATAAAGCGGACACGAAATGAATGATTTTTCAAAGACACAAAATGAACGATTTTGGGTTTAAAGACATTTTAGGAGAGGTTAGAAATGGACAACGCTAAAGGGAAATTCGCGAGACTCTTCAACTCTTCACCTAACTCGATAATCAAAGACGCGAAAGATACTCATCATTGGGTTTGGTTTTTGGGGAGACACAATCAGGTGTCGACAATAGGATACATAGGCCCCTTCCCATATCATGATGATATGAATGACCTAAACAATAGAAAGTCATCAGAACTACCCCAAATTAAGGGCTCCAAGACTTGAAAAATAGCACAAATGGGCATAACCCAACACATGGGGGCTCTAAAATCCATAATAAACAAAGTGAGATATTCATGCCATTCGAGCTACTTTCGAGAATCGCCTAAACTATGAATAGTTTACATAGGTCTCGAGCCTTACAATTTTCAAATGCATCGCAATGATTCAATATAGGTCTCGAGCCTTACAATTTTCAAATGCATCGCAATGATTCAACAATAATTATGTTCATTTGAAAACTAAGTTTGCAACTGAATTTGGCCATAGAACAAACTACAAACATGTCGCATATTCAAGCCATTTTCAAGTTCAACTTCAAAAACTAATCTTAGTACATAATTGTTGTTTCAATACTTCAATTTACTCTAGAGATTTGAGAGTATGAATAGTATAGAGCAAAAGAAACAAAACACGAGTATCAAAATAATGAAGAACTGAAACGCGTACGACATGTCTGCTCATACAAAAGCTCAATACTCGACCATTTATCACGAAAATTGTTGTATCAAAACACTTCATTAACGCAAGACAAACAATTTCATGATTTATAATGCGAATCAAAGACTCCCAAGTTAAAAAATAAGGGGTCTTCATTTAAAATTCCCTATTGTTGCACGAATGACAAAATTGAAAACATTAGAATTTCGCACAATGGATGATATCTAATTTCTCGAGCTTTAATCGATAATGAAGTTTGAGCTCAAAGGAAAGAACTCGAAAGTAGAAAGAATAGAGGAAAAAGTTGAACAACTACATTTCATTTTCCCTCTTACTTGTTCTAACGAACGACCAATATTACTAGACTTAACAAGTTTCCTTTTAAAGCTATAAATGGTCGAAAACAATTTAAACACACTCGCTTAATCGTTTCCAAGATCCTAGTTGTTATCATAATAAGACGAAACACAAGATTTCTATACCCATTTCAACAACACAAATGGAAGGGTCTAATGCTAAAAAAACAAAAACAAAAAAGTCATCGAATCCACCCAATATTAGGGGTTAAGACACCCGAAATCATAAAATGGGAGCTCAAAAGCTCGAAATGTAGCCCAAACTATTTCAGTTCGATGATGTCTTCAAGAATTTCCCAAACTAACTAGTTTTTATGCAAATCTTGAAATCACAGTTTTATAAGTGAATAATAATAACTATCGATTATTGTTATCATTGATAAAACCAATTTTGCAACTTAAGGATGGCAAACATAAACGTGATCCGCAAGAACATTTCGTGCCATTATATGATGAACTACATTTATATACGATTTATAGGCATGTTTATGCTACTTTTATAGTTGTTTTCAGGTCTTTTAATCGCTTTTTAAGTCGCAAGTACATAAGTTATCCGTTTTGTGATCTATTACACTTCTTTAGTGTTTTTTTAATGTTTCCGGTAGTTTTCATAACTATTTGGACGCTTTCGGAGTGGTTTTGGACGAATGGAACAATGAAAGGATGAAAAGTTGATGAATCGAAGTCGTTGAATGAATATATGTGTTTGTGGAAGCTTAGATCAAAATTTATAAGCATTCGGAATGAAAGTAGCATCCACAAGGTTCGCTGTGCACCTTTCAGAAATGAATTTGAGTTAGAAACGAAGTTAAACGATGGTTTACAAAGTGGCAAAACTGACCTTAGTTCACTCTTTTAATCATAACTTGAGTTTTACAGATTATATTGAAGTGGTTCAAGTTTCACTGGAAATTAGACTTGAAGAGCTTTCCAACGATAGGTCACACGTCTATATACAACTTATGAATAAGAAGTTACAAGCCTGTGAAGTTG
Source organism: Chenopodium quinoa (assembly GCF_001683475.1). Classification (NCBI taxonomy): domain Eukaryota; kingdom Viridiplantae; phylum Streptophyta; class Magnoliopsida; order Caryophyllales; family Amaranthaceae; genus Chenopodium; species Chenopodium quinoa. Next base: position 2,641,668 of record NW_018742381.1, on the reverse strand, counting down.
ACAGTACGTCCTGCAGCGAGTGAGCGAGAGCTCGCATATGCCTAAAGCAACAGTAGCCTTGAGCGAGCGCTCTCTCGACCAGAAAGTGATAGCTCACTGCTTCCCAAGCCCACGAGCTAACACATGTATGCACCATCATGGCTGCTCGTTAAGGCTAGGTTCTTGGGTCGGTTGGCCGTCTTCATCGAGCATCTTCGTGCCACGTCATCTTCTATCGTCCAATCGTTTGACAACTTGTATAATTTATATTTTCTTATTTCTTTTCCTTATTTATTTTTTAATTAGAATTTAAGGAATTATAAATACTCAAGGAGATTTATTTTCTCCTTGCGCTTTTTATTTTATTTATACGTTCGTTTTCTTTTCTCTCTAGCCATAGTTTCTCTTGGGCAATTTCATGGATTCCTCCGTGGATTGCTCTTGAGTTTGTTACATTAATTCATTAAGGTATTTTATTTCTCTCTTTTAATTATGATTTCTTTATTAGATTTAGTTTTAATTATTTATTTCATGCTAGAGTAGTTTATTTCTAGGGTTTGAGAATCCATGTTTATATAATGAATCTTGATTGATATTATAGGTATTTTGATTATTGATTTCTCTAATTGATAGTGTTTTATTGTTAATCTTGCAACCTGATCAATTATTTAATTAATTATTGTTAATAAGAGTTTGAATCGAAAGATCTTACTTTTAGAAGCTTGCCTACAATTAGCAATTATGATTATGTTAGCGACCGTACTGCATATGTTGAATTGAGAGTGTTAAGACCCGACCGTAGGCTTAGAAATTGCTCTAGATACTTGATTAATTGAATTGTTGATGGTATTTTGATAGATTTAGAACACTAAACATGGTGAACCATAACCCTAGGTCTTTTTATTAATCGTGTTCATATTTTGATTTAGACTACCTTTCTATCCCAATTTGTGACGTAGTTTAGTTTCTCCAAATTCGTAGAAGTTAGATTGAATACCATCTCCTTGTGGATTCAACCTTACTTGCCATACTACATTGCTAGTTGGTTTTTTAGGATTTTATTTTTAATAGGTGTACGACAACCTATCATTATGAAAGTTCAAAATTTCAATCCTAATGCATAATTGTCGCTCTAACACTTCAATTTACATTAATTAACAAGTATAGTCCACGTGAGCAAGAAAGAAATAAATTCAAGCACAAATTCAAACTCAGATGAAGAAAAACGCATATATGCTTGTATATGCTCATACAAGACTTGATACTTTACCATTTTACATGAAATTTGTTGCAAGATATTCCTTAAACATGTAACAACAACATAGAACAAACAAATTCATGAAAACAAGTCAATTCGAATACGCCCAATTTCAAAAATTTGGGTTCTTCTTTTGACTTTCCCCATATTTTTGGACCAAATTCAATGTTTGGAAAAACAAAAATAGGAGCAAGATCTACTTTCCTTAGCTTCAAACGACAAGAAAAATGGAGCTTTAAAGAAAAAAGATCAAAGGGAAAAGAAAGTGAACTGTAGATCGCACTCTTTATCCCTCTTTTTACTAATTTAAATGTCGCGCGCAACATTAAAATTTGCGCATGGCAGCCCAACGCAACTCTGAAACTTGTGCGCGACAGGTCAAAGCAACGTCCAGAGTTGCACACAGATGCTAGTCATGAAATATACCAATATTCGGATTTTGATTCGTTTTTGATTTTTATTAACGGTTTCGTTCGTTGTTAAACGTAATGAAGCGCAAATTTTCAAAATCCTTTTATTGCTTTGCATATTGTAGTTTATTTTCTTCTTTGATAACTTTTTGCATCATCTTGCATGCATAGCGTGCTTTGTGCCTTCCCAAGCATACGTTTTGGACACTTTTCGGATGACGCAAAAATGTCACATAGTGGTGCTTTACGTAAAAGCTCCCATAGACAGTTTGGTATTTTTTCAGTACTTGTCTATTAAGAAATGCCACGTTTTAGTATTTTTGTCGTTACGTAACAAAAATACTGTGTATACATTTCGTAAAATTGTATAGCGTACATACTGCGTAAAATTGTATCGCGTACGTTCTGTGTAAAATTGCACTAGCAACATGATCTACCTCCCGTAAAAAAGGTAGAATCTTTCAAGGCGTTAGCTTTCGATTCGACAAAGCGCGCCGACTAACTGGGCAATGCTACCCCCTTTGGGCGACCAAGCAAATACGGTTAACTTGAAAACGATCTTACTTCACCGGACAGTTAGGGTGTCCGTCTACCCCCTGTATATAAAGAGTGACCAATGCTAAGCTGCATTCATTTAGTCACGTGCCCCCAGTTCTGAGACGCGTGTTTTCATCTTGTGGACAAAATTACTGAGTTGCCGATTTTTAACTCTCTCATTGGATTTGGATACATGCCTCTAGTTCTGAGACGTGTATTTCTATCTTGTGGACATCGAATTTTTACTTTGGCTGCAAATTCTGAAACACCTTTTTATCATCTTGTTTTTGTCAAAACCATGGGCTAAAATCTCAATGACAGATCGAGACACTTTAGACCACCGATGTCATATTGAGAAGGTATCATCTCCTTTTTCATCCTTTTAAACCCGATACCTTTTCATGACATGACATCACCCAGGACAACCTTTACTTGTAAAAGCGTTCTATACTTGCAAAGGGTCGACCTAGACTCTTTAGCGTGCTAAGTTCAAATTACTTTGATATGATCTTAGTAGCTACTTCTCTCGAACATTTAGCGAACCGAGAATAGTTTTGAAATTCTCAACACTACTGAAAGATTCCTTATCTTTAAGGGACTTCGCAAAATGAGTCTCGGATTTATTTCCTTGACTACTTTCATCTTCGTCTATTCTAGACTCGATCAAAGTGGGGGCTAACTGTAGACACCTACTTTTGGCCTTCTGTCCTGACAGGAAGTGCGATGATGTTACAAAAACCCGTTCTTCATGCTAGATCAAAGTTGAAGTGTTTATGGACTCCAAAACGCATTGTGAAGTAATATATTTGAGACCAACCTTAGAGGCTTGTTTGAATACTAATTAGGCCAAAAACGTGCTCACACATGTTTAATCATGATTAATAAACGGACCTAAATGCCACAACAAAAAATCGCGTTTATAACGACTGAATCACCGACCGAATCAAATATCGGTTGGTAATTTCAAATTTACCGACCGATTTTAAATAAGTCGGTAATTGCCTACTGATTATATTTCGGTCCGTAATTACCGACCGATTTATAATATTAGCGACTGAAATTCGGTCAGCAAAATGGTCAGATCAGAATTAAATTTACCGACTGATTTCGGCTAGTAAACTTTTTAATGACATTAGGGTATGCAAGCCCCCACATTTCATTTGCTCGACCACAATTTGGAAAAAAAAATAGAGAGAGAAAGGGAGTCTACTAGAAGATCAAACCCCACGCAACCCGCTTTCTGATCTACCAACCTTCGTAGCCGGAGCTTCGCCGGTGCTGCGTTGACCCACGGTAAGCCTTTCTCTCTCCTCAATTCAATTCTTCTCACATTGCTCAGTTAACTAATGGTTTGTGAAGAGAAACCCCTCCACCACTGCCACCATCTACATTCCTATCACCAACATTTCAACAAGGTTTTATCTTCCTCCCTTTCTACTTATTTTTCCCTAAATTTTCAAAACCCTAGCCTTAGATTTATTGAAATTGAATTGGGGAAAACTTAATTTTTTTTTTTTTTTTTTTTTTTTTTTTTTTTTTTGTAGATATATTGAAGAATTTGATGGTTGAAGGCACATTTTGAATTTAAATTGGGGTATGTTTAATAATTTTTATTGTATACAAATACATGTCTTAGTATACATTCACTTATATGTATAAACTTATAAATTTTGTTTATGTATGTGGAAAAGTTTTATTTTCTATCTAGTTATAGTGATTATAAGTGTTAAAATTTGTTGCCATATGTATAACTTAATTAGTTTAAAGTTTATAGATTTGTTGATTTTGATTTATTAGTTTATTAAGTTAGTTGAAAATATTTCTAGTTTGGTAAGACATTTTTTTTTTTTTTTTTTGTCATTTGTAGGTTTCATATGCTTTTAAAATGATGTTATTTTACATTAGATTATGGTTTTCACTATTAGATGGTTGTAGCTAAGTATATTTGATATGTTATATGTTTTATTTGAATCATATGATAGAAATATTAAAAAATATTAACGTTAGTAGGCATCTTGTTTTTGTTTTTGCTACATATTTGTTGTCTTATGCTCCCTAAATGACGTAAGTTCACATTCTTTTGTTGTTTCAAGTCTTAAATATATTTCACTAAATACGTTTATCATGTTATGAGTGGTGGTTGAATTATTTCATTTAAAATATATGTAGTAGGAAAGTTAGAACTAATTTAGGCCAATTTTATTTTTTTTGTTTCTTATATCCTACCAAAATCGAGTAACTTGACATTTTGTTCTTCTTTCAAGTGTTACAAAGCTACAAATATTTAGTTCAAAAATGTTCTTTCGAGGCAAACAAACTTATAATTACCTATGCAATATACGAATGTTAGAGTCCATATGTTATGCCCATTTTTGTTCATTTATTATGATTCCATATGCTATTCAAATCACGTGAATTGTTATTTTCTATGTGTAGATGTATTACAATGTTATATAAGTTCTTTGTTTTTCATTGTTTTAATTAATGTATTTGTGATGTGAGATGTTTAGAAGTTCTTACAATGAAACGACGAGAAAGAAGCTGGATGTATGATAGGTTTGATGGGCATACTTTGAAGCCCGAGTTCTATAAGGAGTTGAAGATTTCATTGAGTTTTGTAAACTCCATCACGAGAACAAAAACCCTAGAGAGATTAGATGTCCTTGTCCTAAGTGCAAGCATAAATGTCTCCTAGATAAGGAGATAGTGAGAATACATTTGTACAAGAAGGGGTTTGGTCCTAATTATTATGATTGGTTGTATCATGGGGAAAGAATTCATGGTGCCAGTTCATCGGCTTCAAATCCTTATTGCGAGATGGTTGTTGATGCATTTGGGAGTAACCAAGATGACTTTGGTGAAGGAGAGGCAAGTAACATCCTAGAAAAACCAAATGCAAGGGAAAAATAGTTTTTTGATCTTCTTGAATCCGCAGAACACCCATTGTATGATGGTAGCAAAATGTCAGTGTTGGAGTTGGCTTCTAGAATTACTGCTTTGAAATGTGAATACAATTTGGCACATAGATGTGTTGATGGTTTCACTTCTTTGCTGAATGAAGTTGTACCCGACAACAACAACATACGTTCTACCTTCTATGACACAAAAAAGGTTGTTAAGGGATTGGAACTTCCTCATCACAAGATCCATGCATGTCCCAAGGGTTGCATGCTTTTTTGGAAAGGAGATGCTGAATTACAAAGATGTAAATTGTGTGGCTCTAACAGATACAAGAAAACATCTAGGGGCACCTTGGTTCCTTTGAAATTTCTTACCTATTTCCCGATCACACCAAGGTTGCAAAGGCTCTTTTTAACCAAGAATGTCGCGGATGAGATGACATGGCATGCAAAGAACCCTCGAATTCAGAATACAATGACTCATCCTAGTGATAGTGAAGTGTGGAAGCACTTTGATGGAACTTTTCCTAGTTTTTCCTCTAAGCCCCGTAATGTTCGGTTAGGTTTGTGCACCGATGGTTTTGCGCCGTACGCATGGTAAGTTTGGTGGACAATACTCTTGTTGGCCTGACATTCTTACACCTTACAATTTGCCTCCTTCCATGTGCATGAAAAAACCATTCATGTTTCTTTCATTACTTATGCTGGGCCTGAAAAATCCAAAAGGAAACTTGGATGTGTATATGCAACCTCTAATTGAAGAGCTTAAGCAATTGTGGGAAACTGGTTCTACGACTTACGACATCTCAAGGAGACAAAACTTCAACCTTTATGCTGCAATCTTGTGGACCATTAGTGACTTTCCAGCTTATGGAATGCTTTCAGGATGGTCTACATCCAGGAAAAAATCATGTCCTTACTGTATGGATAAAAGCAAAGCCTTTTGACTTAAACATGGAGGTAAAGTTTCGTGGTTTGATTGTCATTATCAATTTCTCGATTTAGATCACCCTTATAGAAGAAATAGAACCGCATTTTGTAAGAACAAAGTTGAAAAGAACTCACCACCACACATAATGTCCGGGGATGAATTTTGGCGCATGGTGAAGTACATGCCAAAAGCCACTGATGGACCCGAAGCACTTAAGGGGTTAAAGAAGGCAAAAAAGGGGTGGTTCAAATAAAGTTCTTTTGGGAATTGCCGTTTTGGAAGCATTTGTTGATTAGGCACAACTTAGATGTTATGAACATTGAAAAGAACTTCTTTGATCAATTGATACATACAGTGATGGATGTGAAGAAGCATACCTCATACACGGCAATTGTAAGGAAAGATTTAGATAAATATTGCAAGCGGCCCCAACTAGAATTAATGGAAGATGAAAGGGGAAAAGATAGCATGCCGAAAGCACCCTTCACACTTGACAAAGCTCGGAAAAAGGTATTATGTGAGTGGGTTCGAAATTTGAGGTTTCCAGATGGTTATGCTTCTAACTTGACAAGATGTGTTGACTTACAATCATGTAAGTTGCACGGCATGAAAAGTCATGACTGTCATGTCTTCATGGAACGATTACTACCAGTTGCTTTGAAGGAATTGCTTCCTATTCATGTTTGGAAAGCAATTACCGAGATTAGTTAGTTCTTTCGAAATTTGTGTTCTTCTACAATTACTATGAGTGACATGGAACGTTTGGAGAGTAACATTGCTGAGATTCATTACAAGTTAGAGAAGATTTTTCTTCCATCCCTTTTCAATTCCATGGAACACTTACCTGTTCACTTACCATATGAGGCATGATTGTGTGGTCCAGTTTATTATCGGTGGATGTATCCATTTGAGAGGTAATAACTTTAAAGAACTCTTTCACTCTCATGGTTCTTATCTTTTAGCTACCTTTACTTTCATACATTTGAAAAGGCCTAAAACCTTTTATAAAAAAAACTCATACCATTATTTCAGGTTCCTTAACCACTTGAAACGCAAGGTTGGAAACAAGGCTCATGTCAAAGTTTCTATATGAAATGTTTACTTATCTGAGGAGATTGCAAATTTTTGTTCCAAATACTTTCAACCTGAGATTTACACAAAATCAAGAGATTTGGGAAGGAATGTAACCATAGGATCCGACCTTGATATGCATGATGATCAAATCCCAGAATTGTTTAAGGTAGATTGCGGTCGTGTGCCTAATGATGGACGTCGTTGATTTTTGGATGATGCCGAGTACGAGCGTGCCCATCTTTATGTTTAAGAAAATAGTGGCATCTTAGGCAAATATGAAAGGTAAAATTCCAACTGCTTGCCTTTTAAGTTTGTACAAGGCCCATATTTGAGTGTAATACACGATATTTCTTACGTTGGTTGTTTACAATTTTAATAGGCAATTTGAGGAACATGTTGTTCGTACACAACCAAGCATAAAACTCGAGGAAGTTTGGGAAAAGTATGAACATGAGTTTCCTAAGTGGTTTAAGTCAGAAGTAAGTGCTAGGGTACATTAGTTTGAACTTGTACTCTTCAGTATTTTGTTTCATTATCTAATGTATTTTGATTACATTTAACTTAGGTTTTGAGATAAAAAAACATCTAATGATGTTATTCGTGCTTTGGCGATGGGTCCATTCAAACAAATTCGATATTGGAGTCAACTTTTTGTTAATGGATATAATTTTTAAACATATGACTATCGAAAAAACAAGTCCACTCTGAATTATGGAGTTTGTGTTTCTAGCCAAGATGAAGTAGACTACTTTGGCATTTTGGATGATGTGATCGAAGTTATTTACACTGGAAATGCCATGTATAGGACTTTGTTGTTCAAATGCAAGTGGATGGACTCAGTTAATGGAGTGAATGTTCATGAACAGTACAAGCTTGTTGAGGTTAACCATAAAAAGAGATACCCAAAGTATGATCCCTTTGTATTGTCATACCAAGCAACTCAAGTGTATTTTCCACCTTATACCAGCTTAAGGAGGGATCCCAATCAATGGTGGGCTGTGTTTAAGGCGAAGGCAAGGTCAACAATTGAAGCTCCCATTGACATGGATTTTCTTCAACAAGCTGCAATTGAGAAGGCACCAGCTTTATGTGCACCGGATGACATACCAGAATATATTATGAGCACGATATTGATGAAGATGATGTTGAGGAGTGATGTAGAAGAAGATGAAATTAGTGATGAGGATGAATCAACAAAGGAATCAAGTGACAGTTTTGATGAAGATGTAGAAAGTGATGAGGAGGTGGATGATGATTTTGCATTTTATTGATTGTTGTTTTTTTGTCTTTTGTTTTTTTTTTAATTAGTATAAATGTGTGTTAGGCCTTATTGTTAAGATGTATATGTGACTTTAACGCATTACTACCGACACAAGCTTACACCCAATCAACAGTAGATCAGTTGAGTTCTCAATCTCAGAAGGAGCGAGAGGAAATCAGACAAGAAATATTACAATTAGAAGCTCATTTTGAAGAGCGAATTCAGAAGGAGCGACAAGAGAGCAAGCGGAGGCAACAACAATACTTTGAGGAGATGCGAAACTTCATGTCTCAGTTGAGCCAGGGAAACCACCAGTCTAATGAGCTTTTTGTTCCTCGACCTCCACCCCCACCTGGTGGTGGTGGGGCATCCGGCTCTACTTCTGTTTAGTGGTTTTTACTTTGTAATTCACAGTACTATTTCTGAACATTTATGATGGCATGTATGAATGATTATTACTTTAATATATATATATATGTATATATATACATACATATATGTATATGCATATACATATATATATATATATATATATATATATATATATATATATATAGGTATATACATACATATATATACATACATACATACATATATATATATATATATATATATATATATATATATACATGTATATATACATGTATATATATGTATATGTATATGTATGTATGTATATATATATATGTAAATATATACATACATGTATGTATATATATACATACATGTATGTATATATATATATATATATGTACATACATATACATATATTATTATTCTTATTATTATCATTTTAGGTCTTGTTTTACAGGTTATTGCTTGCATGAACTATAAGAATTGGTATTAATGTCGCGTGTCATGGTGATAAATAGCGAATGTTAATATAAAACGTTGGTAAATAGCGACTGACTATCTGTCAGTATTTAGCGACCGATATTTCGTCAGTCGGTAAGTATCGACCGCAATTGGTAGTTAGTACCAACATTCAGTTGGTATTTATATATAGCGGCCGATATTTAGTCAGTCGCTAAGTACCGACTACAATTGGTGGTTAGTTAAGTTTTGCTTTACCTTTTTAGTGACCAACATTCAGTCGGCATTTAGCGACCGATATATAAATCAGGCGCTAAATACCGACTGAATGTTGGTCGCTAAATACCGACCGAATATCGGTCGCTAAATACCGACTATAATTGATGTGGTCGGTATTTACTGACCAACTTACAAATCGGTCAGTAAATCTTGTTTTTTGGTCGGTAAAGTTTTACCAACCGCAAAGTAGTTGGTAAACATCAAATTACCGACCAAAGGTTTACTGGCCGACTTTTACCGACCAAAGTTGGTCGATAAAGGTTTTAGCGACCGTTTTCCGATAATTACCGACCGATTTTTGCGTTCGGTAAAATGGTGTTTTCTTTTTGTGTGCATTAAATGCAAAGATTGGATCAAATAGATCTTTCATTGTAAAAAATAAGAGTCTATCGGATAAATCAACCATCTAATTTCGGTTCAAGGCCTATATGGATGGATAGACCTTTCAAAGAGCTTTCCAACTGTATATTATAAGCTAAATTTCGAGTTAAAATGAAGAAGATATCATCAAAATACTAAATCGGGCTCGAAAATAGACATCCTTGCACTAAAACGACCATATCTTTTAATCCACAACAGCTTTTAACCAAATTCTAACGTCATTAGAAAGTATACATTTGGAGCTTTCCAATGATATCTCATTTTTCTTAATCTGAATTTGTGACCAAAAGTTTTGGAAGTTTTAAAAACCTATTTTCAAATAAGACAAACCGCGCCGCACGCAACTTCCAATGTTGCGTGCGATAGCCCGACACAAGTCAACTTTGAAAGTTGCGTGCGCCCGCTAACGCCGAAGCTCTAAAACCCTAAATCTAGTTTCCTACGCCTATAAATGGAGGTCTTCGTTAGACCTAAACACAACAGAATTTTCAGAAAAAAACCCTAGAATTCTGAATCTCTAATCTCTCAAGTTCTCTTACTATCATACTACTTTTCCCCTCTCTTCCCAAATACTCTTCAACCCTAATTTATTACATTGAAGTCCTTGGAGGTACGAAGAAGGAGAAAAGTCCATATACGCATAAAATGGATATTTAGCAAATAAAGAAGAATGGTTAGTTTCCTGAGCACTTAGATCAATTACCTTTTTCTTCCTGTTTTAAATCACTTTAATCAATTAGTTAGTGTTGTTTGAACACATCACTTTAAATAAACTCTAATTAATTAATTCTACATAGTATTCTTTCGTTAATTAAAGACTAGAATTAGATGAATTAATTGATTGTTTTATCACCTAAGTCATGGCGAATCTTGTTTATTTATTATTCTTTTCACGAATTTGGAATAAATAAAAATAATGACATTCGTTGCAATGTATACTTTTTGTTATTAACGTTGGTAAATAAAATCAACTAACTTAGTTTTAGGTATCACGTTGCACATATTGTTTGGCAATGAAATTGTGAAAAAGGAAGAGCTAGTAGAGGCCGCACTAGGGCTACGATTGCGATTCCCCTAAAAAAGGAACGTTTTTCTAGTACCCTTGCTCCCAAACTCATTTCTAGTACTAGTAGACCAATTTGAACATGGATAAACTTATGATTCATGCTAAATATCCCTTGAACTCTACTTGGGAGAAAGGCGTGAACGAGGTTTATGAGTTTTCCTAAAACTCATTAGCGACTCCTTATTTGGTTTCTGATAAAAGAGGGTAATGATAGATGTTTCAGGGTTTTTGGAGTTCCTCGGGAGAGTTACAATTCCAAGAATGCCCGTCGACCGTCTGAACCTGCAAAACCACAGAAACTATGGTTGGGTGGAGTTCCGCCTCCGACGATCAAGTTAGAACGTTTCTGGATGTATAAAAGTGCTGAATGTGAAGGTTTTTCTCTTGGATTTCGAGAGAATTAATATTGCTCGGGTTTTGTGTGTATATTTATGAATGTGCAATAAATGAGGATTTTCCTCTATTTATAGTGAGAGGTGATTAGTTTTCCTTTCATAGGTTAGAGTGCCACATGTCACTAGAGGATTGGTTCTATCAGAACCTCTCTGATGATGACATGTGTCAGCATGCGATTGGTCCACGAGGATAGGGGTATTTTTCCATCACAGGTGTGACGTGGCTTTCCACGTGGCACCTGTGACAGGTGTCATGCTCTAAGAAGGAGACGTTTCATCTCCTTCTCTCTTTTTTTTTTTGAATTCGAATTAGGATGGTGATGGTTCGCCTTCTGAGGTTCTCTATAAGAAGAGACCCCCTCCTCTCATTTTCACACTTTGCAAATTTTGTTAAATTTTTTTTCTGAGAAAGAAAGCTCTAATATCGGCTGCTAGTTTTTTGCGCAACCGGCTTCCTTTTCCTCACTCAACCGGTCACCGTCTGAGTGCTCTTCATTCAAAATTTTCTAAAACCGCCAGAGGGTCTTTTGTCATCCCTATCTTTCAATACACCCACAGCCGGTCAACCATCTGGGGGTCTTTAGACTGGTTCTCTTTGCTTTCAATACGCCCACAACAGGTCTACCGTCTGGGGTATCATCAAGCAAGATTTCAGAGAAACGTCTGGGCTCTTCAACAATTTTCAATTGCTCTTGAAGAGGGTACATTCGGGCAACCGTCTGGATATCTAGCAAGCAACACAAAGATTTCCGGCTGCTAATCCGGATAGCCTACTTTCTCCACTCAAAACATCTTCAAGGTACCGTCTTTACCCTTTGCAAAAATTTTTGAGTTTATCCGGTTGTATAGCTTATAAATAATAATGGACTCACCCAACACACACACGGCACGGCTTAGTACAGTTGTCAGCCGATCACCGGATACGGCTGAGTCTAGGACTCGGGATGCCGTCTGGGGGTGTTTGGACCACCCTTACTCTTCTGCGAATCCGACTGTCTCCGTTCATGTGCGGGACAGAATGGCTCGGACGAGACGGACGGCTATAGACCCCGAGTACCAGTCAAACGTCTCAGCCGAAGCTCCGGCTGACATTGTACATTATGACCATCCGGGTGTACCTAGCATGCCCAGTGAAGATATCTTGGAAGAGTCCAAGAGTGTAGGCGGTGAAGAGACCGTCCAACAATCAGACTCTTCAGAGTTTACCATGGAACCGGATCCCCCCAAGAGGATGAGGAGGCATATAAATGGCCCTCCATCAATAACCAACATAGGCGCACATGACCGCCAGGGATGTGGTCACTCTAACCGCCACCTTACCCAGGTTTTAATAGAAGCGCCCGGTTGGGGTAGGATGGGAAATTGTTGTGCCGCCTATAGAGGCAACCGTTGTCTGGGATGACGACCTTGATCATGCCGACGATTATTTTGGCTGCTATGAGGCGGCGTTCAAAGTCGGCCTCCGGTTCCCCCTCCATGATACAATAAAAGCCATTCTAAGGGGTTACGACCTTGGCGTTTGGCAGTTAACACCCAACTCTTGGGTGAATATATTAGGATACATAGCCGCCTGCGAGATGCAGGACATAACTCCTAGCTGGGAGGTGTTTGCACATATGCACTACCTCAGCCGCTCCCCAGGCGGCTGGAATGCGTGGTATATATTGACCACACATCCGGAATACATGATGACGCTTGACAAGCCGTCAAAATGGAGCAGCTGGAAGAGTAAGTGTTACTTGGTTTCTTCACCATCACTACGTCTAAAACCACCGGATACGTCGATACAATACGCACCCGGCTCTCCTTGGGAAAAAATGCGCCCTTCCTAGAGTACCAGAAGAGGTTTGGACACAAATAATGGAGACGGGGTTCTTCAAGAAGACCTCCCTGCCCTTGGATGACGGGACTGAAGTCATTTTCCCCAAGAACTGGGTCCCTCATCTAGACTGGCTAAAGGACGAGGTGTTCCTTTCCGCCTGTGGCCTTAGCACAATGTTTAGCAGACGTATGTTGAATGATAACTGGCACTTTATGCCGCCTGTATCATTCTTGAATGGAATTTGAATTTTTGATTTTCTTCTTTGCAGAGAAGGGATTAGAGATGGTGCCTCCAGAGAAGACGCATGCTAAGTCTGCTGCTCAGATCCGGAAGGATCAATTAGAGAAGAAGAGGGCCCAACTGGCGGCCAAAGATGATGGGATAAGTGTCGGCTGAGATCTTTTACCGTTTGTATGGTTTGATGTCAACTCTGTTATTAACCGGCTGTTTTTTTTTCTTTTTTAGACGGGGAGCAAGAATGTTCCTTGCTCCCTAACTAAGATGCTGAAAAGACCAGGCGAGGAGCCCTCCCAGCCTCCTTCTAAGTCTAGGAGGACTCCGGCTGCCCCTACCTCTTCCGGCAGGCCGCTTGTATCGGAGAGGCCCACCTCAGCAGGCAAGAGCTTGAAAGACCTTGGCCTTAGCACAGGGCCGGCTGAGGTTGAAATGAGATAGCCTGAAATTCCCTCAAGCCGACTGCTTGTTGTAGCATCCGGTTCCAATGCGGTTGGGGGTGGATGACCCCTCAGCCTGAAAATGAAGGTAGGGCTCTCACCTTTGATCCCCCCTGGCCGCTTGGGCCTATGCGAGTCAAGTCCTAAGCTACCCAATCAGGGGTTTTTTTAGGCAACCGACAGAATGTAGGTGTCGCTTATGCTCAATACTTAACAAATAAATCTGTTGATGCAGATGCCTCTTCTCGTTGGCCTAACCTCCAACAATATGCCAAGAGGATGCTGAGGACCCTCACCCGGTCCAAAAAGGAGGCGGTGCCGGGTGTACACCAGGTCAACATTGACCGCATCAACTCACTGCTTGCTGAGGTAATTGGCCGGTTGGGGTACTTTTGTGCAATTTTATTCTTTTGCCGGTTGTAGCATAATTGAGAGACTAACCCTTTTCTGGTTGGTCTTGCAGGTGATGCTAAAGGTAGACGGCATGAAGGTCCCCTTGAGGAAGAAGCAGGAGGAGGTAAGAGACACCAATAGGTGGGCGGCTGACCTTATTGATGTTACTCAATACAACACCCTTATGTATGAAATTCAAACTAAAAGCTGGGAGATGAAACAGGAAGAGAAAATCAAGGAGCTAACGGCTGCTACTGAGACGACCAACAAGAGAGCGGCTGATTTTGAGCTGCAAATAAAAACCTTCAAGTCGATGTTAAAGCACCGTGGGAGGCTGACAAGGAGGACGCTGAGTTCCGGTCAGATGTCAACCGCCTAAAGAATGAGCTGGCCCAGACTCAGGCGGACCACAAGGAAAAGTTGGCTGCTGAGCAAGACCGGCTGATCCCTGAGAATGAGCGCTACTGTGAAGAGCGCATGAAGATGACCTGGTCCCTTATCCACTCGGACATCGACTAGGCTTTCTTTGACCTCCGCTACAAGTACGCCACTAAGGTGTTCGATGCCCAGGTCCTCGGAACAGAGAAGTCGGCTCCCTTTGAGGAATGGGCCGGCATTGTCGAGGAAGAAGAGGAGGAGCAGGCGAAAGAACGAGCGTTGGGTCAGGCTAACGAAGCTTAAGCCCAAGAAACTCAAGACGCTACTCCGTCCGGCCAGGGCCAGACGTCTCAGCATCAGCAGCAGTGACTTAATAGTTTTTCCTTCTGTTTCCGGCCTGCGAGCCAAGTATTTCATGTATTCTTCTTTTCCCCGGACGTCAGTCCCGCTGATAATTATTTTATTAATATATTTTGCCGACTGAGTCAGTTTTGCCTTTGATATAATTTGCTTCAATTTTTACAATTTTTATTTTGAAAATTTCTAGTATGCTCGTGCAAATCTTTCTTTTTGCAATTTGACTTAGCGCATGCGGTATGTCGGATGCCTTGGCTATACTTTCCCCTGGACGGTTGTTTGCTTGGACTTTCCAACCATAAGTAGGAAGTCGTCCAAACAAGCATCCAGACTGATAGACAGGTGGTCATTGGCCGTATTTAAAGAAGAATTATTCCAAGTTGGATTAGCAGACGATGCTAGCTAGGGCCAACCTAGATTATTCGTTTAACCGGCTGCGAGATACCCTTTGGGTAACCTGCCATTGCCGTCTGTTAGAATGCAGGCGACCATGCCATTGGCCGGGCGTATGCATCATAACTAGGTGATGATTTAATTGCCAAGGTTTTGACCTTGCTTAATTTGGGTTTATAACCGGCTATAGTGCCTTTAGGCAAATACCGGTTACATTCAACCAAGATTTTAGTTACCGTCTGTGTTGCTTTAAAGCAACGACCGGTTGTATCTAGGTTTCAATTGATTATTCAAACGGTCGTGAATTATCTTTAACCTAGACAGTCCGTTAAAGCCGCTTGAGTTATGATTTATAGAAAAATGTACCACCCAAATGGGAGATGCTCTATTCGATGAATTCACCCAAATAGGCGTCGCCGGTTGCCTGCTCATGTTGGAGCATGCGATTTGAAAACTATCCGGCCATTGTCCTTATGAATAGCTACTAATTTTGATACTTAGCTTATGTCTACTCAGTTCAAAGATGGGACTTTGTACAAAAAACAATGAAAATAAAGCATTCTTTCATCAATATACTCTATTTACAAAGATTTACAAGTCCTTAGAAGTAGTACGTTTTCAAGTTATCTACATTCCAAGTTCTGGCAAGCTGCCTGCCATCTGGAGTTTCCAGGCGGTAGGTGCCGCCTCTAACTTCTTCAAAAATCCGTTAGGGGCCCTCCCAATTAGGGGTTAACTTTCCTTTCTCATTGGCCCTATCGATTTCCTCCATTTTTCATAACACAAAGTCCCCCACTTTTAGAGGTCTTTTGTGTACTCTTCTATTTTAGGCCCTCGCCATTCTCAGACGGTATATTTCATGACGCAAGGCGGCGTTGCCCCTGCACTCCGGGAGTGAATCCAATGCTAGACGCATGACCTCCCAATTAGCCTTTTCATCATAGAGCATGATTCGAAGTGTTGGCTCATAATATTCAATAGGCAGGACGGTTTCAGTGTCGTATGTCATGAGAAACGGGGTTTCCCCGATTGCCCCTTTTTCGGTTGTTCTGATGGCCCATAGGACATGAGGCAACTCATCGGCCCATAGACCGCCAGCCCTTTTAATTTTGTTTTTAATGCCGTCTAAGATGAGCTTGTTGAAGGCTTCAACTTGGCCGTTTGCTTGGGGACAACCGACTTATGCAAAACAATGCGAGATCCCTTGATCTCCCAACCAGCTCTTAAGGGTAGGCGTTTCAAACTGAGGGTCATTGTCAAAGACCATAGACATAGGTACCCCAAACCTGGTGATAATGTTTCTCCAGATGAAGGAGATGACATCCTTTGTCTTAATGCCCTTGACCGCCTCTGCCTCAACCGATTTGGTGAAGTAATCTAAAGCAACCAAGATATACCTCCGTCCGCCTGTAGCAGGCACATATGGACTCAGGATGTCTATGCCCCATTTTGCAAATGGAACCGGGCTGTAGATAGCCGTCAAATCAGTAGCCGAAGGGTGTATGAGCTGGCCAAATCTTTGACACTTATCGCACTACTTCACCATTTCCATGGCGTCTGCCTCAAGAGTGGGTCAAAAGTAGCCTTGCCGCCTGACCCTTTTTGCTAGAGTTCTGCCGCCTATATGTGATGCACAAAAGCCTGAGTGTAGATCCTCTAGAACTTCTTTCCCCCTTTCAGGGGTAACACATTTCAGCAGCGGCTGGAGGTAACCCTTCCTGATGAGTTCTCCCTTATAGATCTCAAAACTTGTGGTTTGCTTCTTCAATGCAGCCGCTTTTGAAGGGGCATCCGGCAAAGTGTCGTCTGCCAAATAATCCCGGATGGCATCCATCCATGTAGAGCTTCGGTCAAGAACTCCAATGGGATCATGTTCAATGCTTCTTTTTTCCATGACTTCCCAAAAGATTGACCTAGGCGCATCACAAGAGGCAGATGATGCCAACTTAGACAATGCATCCGCCTGGTTATTTTCTAACCTGGGCACCTGACTTAAATGAAATTCGTCAAGTATCACGGCTTCGTCTTTGACCGCCAGTAGATATTTGATCATAGCCAGATGGGTGGCCTCGTAGTCACCATGGTATTGGCTAACGATCAACTGCGAATTAGAGCAAGTGTTAACTTTTCTTGCTCCTATCGCCTTACACATGCGTATACCGGCTAGCAGGGCCTTATACTATGCCTCATTATTTGAGGCTTGGAACTTGAACCGTAGTGCATTACTTGTCCCCTAGACTTCCAAATTACGCCTGCACCACAGTCGTTCATCGTAGAGCTCCCGTCTACATATACCTTCTAGACCTGATCAACATTGTCCAACTGAGCCGGCCTTTTATTTCTACAATGAAGTCGGCGAACGTCTGACCCTTCACTGTCTTTCTTGGTTCGAAGGTGATTTCCAAACTTTGCATTTCAATAGCCCATTTGAGCATTCTGCCGGATGACTCCAAGGTTGTCATTGGCCGCTTGAGGGGTTGGTCTGTGTAGACCACCACCGGATGTGCCAAGAAGTATGGTTTCAACTTCTTGATTCCCATGAAAAGAGCAAGGCCAAAATTTTCAACCAATGGGTACCGCAGCTCAGCATTCCGAAGAACATGGCTAATGAAATAGACCGGGAGTTGAAAGCCGTCTCTCTCAGCTAGGAGAACGACACTGAGGGCATGATCTGAGACGGCCAAATACATATACAGAACCTCTCCTGCTAGAGGGCTAACCAGCTATGGCAAAGACTGGAGGTGCTCTTTCAATTGCTAGAATGCCGCCTCAACATTTTCCCCCCATTCAAATCTAGTCTTCTTTTTAATTGCCTAGAAGAAGTAGAGGCACTTGTCACCTGACCGGCTGAGGAATCTCCCCAATGTCTCCAGACAACAGGTAAGTTTTTGGACTTCCTTGACAGTGCAGGGTGACTTCATGTCAATTACCGCCTGTACCTTTTCCGGGTTGGCCTCTATCCCCCTTTGATCAATCAAAAATCCGAGAAATTTTCTAGACTCAACACCAAAGACACACTTCTTGGGATTGAGCATGACCTTGTGCCGCCTGAGGGTAGTGAAAGTTTCTCAGAGGTCACCAAGGTGATCGGTCTGTAGCATAGATTTGACTATCATGTCATCAGTGTACGCCTCTACATTCCTCCCAATTTGATTAATGAAGACCGTATTAATCATTTGTTGGAAGGTAGTAGGCGCATTCTTCAGCCCAAACGACATCACCGTATAGCAGAATAACCCTTGATCAGTGACGAATGTCGTCTTCTCTTGATCTTTTTTCACAAGGGTATCTGATGGAAGCCTGAGTAGGCGTCCATGAAGCTCATCAAGGCATGACCGGCTGTAGAGTTGACCAGCCTGTCGATCTTTGGAAGTGGATAACTATCCTTTGGACATGCCTTGTTCAGATCTGTGTAATAAACACACATCTGCCAGGTACCATTCGACTTTTTAACAAGGACAACGTTTGCTACCCAATCCGGGTAGTAACATTTCCGAATGAACCTGGCATCCATCAGCTTCTTGACCTCGGCGGTTGCCGCCTGAGATCTTTCCTCGCCATGACTCCTCTTATTTTGCCTAACCGGCTTCTTTTTTGGATCCATGAAAAGTTTGTGGACAGCAAGATCCGGGCTGACGCCGGGCATCTCTTCCACTTCAAAGGCAAACATATCTTTGATTTCTTTTAACAGTTGGTGCAAATTTGCGCCCAACTTGGCAAAAGCAACCGTCCCCACTTTAATGGTTCGTTCCAGACGGCTGTCGTCAAGAACAATGTCAATGTTTTCTCCAGCCGGCTGGGGACGGAGATCATCTGACCGCTCCCCGATCAGTGATTGCTATTGTTTCTCTTTTTTTACGGCCACCAGGTGGTCCGCCTTTCTCTTTTTGCCGGCTCCTTTGGGAGCAGGCGCAGCTTCCTTGAAGTCATCAAGGTCAATGGGTTCCTCGCCTTGGCCGGCTACGACCACAATAGGCTTGACGTCCGAGATATAGCACTCCCTCGCCGTCTTTTGATCCCCATTTAGGGAACCCACTGACCCATCATCCCTCTCAAATTTGATCAGCATGAGGGATGGGATGATGACTGTCTTGGACTCGTTGAGGGTTGGACGGCCCAAAATCAGATTATAGGCGGTCAATTCCTCGTCCACCAAGAACTTAACTACAATGTACCGTCCTTCCCCCTTTTCTCCTAGCCGGATGGGTAGGTCAATCCTCCCCACCGGGTGCACTACTCCTCCCCCAAAACTAACTAAGGGGTGAGAGACTTTGTGCATGCTGCTAGGCTTGTACTTGAGCTTCGCCAAGCACCGATAGCCTATAAGGTCAGACGAGCTCTCGGTATCGATAAGGATTCGGCTCACTTGTTGGTTAGCAACCTTGCATTCGATGACTATAGGGTCATCATGAGGCCGCCTGACCTTGCCCCGGTAAGTCTTTGTCAAAGATGACGACCTCAGGGAAGGTGTCTTTTGACGCCTGGCCCTCATCCACTGAGTTGACCTCCAGCTTTCTGATGTTGTCCTTAGTGCCCCGGATGGTAGGACCCCTCTCGCAAAGCCACCTGCTATAGTAAAGATCTGCTCTTCATCAGTGTCAGAGCTTATAGCAAGGTTGTCAGGCTTCTTTGACAATTGTCCACTATTTGTTTTGGGGTTACCCTTGGAATTCAGTATATAGAACTTTAAATCCCCCTCACATACGGCTGTTCCCTGGAGAGAACTCCCTGGAGAACTCCGACGGCTGTTCCCCAAGGTTTAGCGGCCGGAGCTGCTAGTCCATAGGCTGGACATTTTGTGCCGCCTGACCCCCAAAGAGGGCCAGCTGCATGTATGGTGATCCATACGGCATGTATGGCTGTTGGGGCACATACGGAGCCGGCTGAATAATCTGAGGGCCAGTACGTGCGGACATGCCGCGTGACTGACTCTCTCGGTTTGTTTCCGAATACTTCATTGAAATATTCTGGAAACTTTCCGGGTAAGTCGATATTGAGGCCAACTCAGACAATTTCTAACTTCTCTTCTGCTGGATTAACATCCGGGCATCTGAGTAAGTCCTTTTTTATCCATCCGACTGAACTTGCCGGATGGCCTTCCTGTTCCCTGATTTAGGAAAACGGAGTTTTGACAGGTCGATCATGGGCCCATCCGCCCCCTTTGATTTAGGGTGAGGAGTAGGCACACGATCTTTCACATGCTTTTTCCTGGAGGGAGGAGGCTTCTTGGCCGACTGACCCTTGTTAGTGCCAGTTGACTTGTTTATCAGGTCCTTGATCTCCCCTTTGAAACTCGTCATGAATTTCATGAGTTCGTCACTAGTTACGGGAGCAGCATCCTCCACCGCTTGGAGTAACCCAGCCGGCTTGACGGTTGGGTTGCTTGGACCAGCTTTGTCTTCGCCCCATTCCCTTGTTTCCTTGGAACGGGTGCGCCTTGTTCTGAATGACCCATCTGGGGCCACATAGGTGTCGAATTTGGAGTCGTCACCACTATCTTGGTCCATGTGGACCTCGGCTTTGGCCGTAGGCCGTTTTCCTTCAGCAGGCGGTACATACTCTGATGCCATCTCACAAGTACTCTCCCCACAGATGACGCCAAATGTTTCGGGGTTTTTGGAGTCCCTTGGGAGAGTTACAATTCCAAGAATGTGCGTCGACCATCTGTACCTGCAAAACCACGGAAACTCCGGTTGAGTGGAGTTCCGCCTCCGACGATCAAGTTAGAACGTTTCCGAATGTATAAAAGTGCAGAATGTAAAGGTTTTTCTCTTGGATTTCGAGAGAATTATACAATTAATATTCCTCGGGTTTTGTGTGTATATTTATGAATGGGAAATAAATGAGGATTTTCCTCTATTTATAGTGAGAGGAGTTCAGTTCTCCTTTCATAGGATAAAGTGCCACGTGTCACTAGAGGATTGGTTCTATCAGAACCTCTCTGATGATGACACATGTCAGCATGCGATTGGTCCACATGGACATGAGTATTTTTACCCTAAACAATAGACTCAATTCTAACTCAAGTCCCCCAAAAAGTCAGGAATTCAAATCCTAACACACCCTAAAAAGTGTAAAGTCCTAGGCTTTTAAAGGGCCAAGGGCATAGAAGAAATGATCCCTAACGACGAGCTACCCACCTCACACTTTCCCGCCTCTCTTTTTCTCCCTCTCCTTCCCTCCTCTCACGTTTCTCCTGTTCTCTCTCCTTCCCTCTCTCCTTCTCTCTTTCCTTCTCTCCTCTCACGTTTCTCTCTTTCCTCTCACGTTTCTCCTCTCCTTCTCTCTCCTAGCATCAAAATAAGTTGTGTTGTAGTAAAAACAAGTTTGCGAAATAAGTTTTTGAAGAATATAGTTTTATTGGTCAAATTCGGCCATGAAAATTACAAATCAGGAGTTTTCATGGTCGAATTAACCATTAAAACCTAAATCAGATAAAATAATTAAATGTATGTTAACTTTCATTGATGTTTTGTGGGTTCATTTCGTAATTTTTTTAGTATCGATTATTGTGGTTGATTTTTGTTTTTTTTGGGTTTTTTTGGGTTGATTTGTTTAAATTTCTACCATTTTCGTAGTGTATGATTGTTTAATTTTGTATGTTTGCTTTTTTACTTTAATTTTCGTGTATGTTTGATTTTTTGTTGATTTTTGTTGTTGATTTCGGGTTGATTTTTGTGGATTGATTTTTTGGTGATTTTTTTGGGGAGTTTCGTGTGGTAGTTGGTGGTGCTGAGTGGTTTACGATGGTGGTGGATGTCATGTGGATTAGGGTTGCGGTTGTGGGTAGTTGGGGATGTGGGCAGTAGGGGGTATGAGTAGGGTAGGGGGGAGTGGGTGGGTAGGGGTTTTAACTTTTTTTTTTATATTTTTTTAAAATTTATCGATGGCCAAAAGCCATTGGTAATCGGAAAATACCGATGGCTTTTGACCATCGGTAAAAAAAAACCAATGGCTTTTGCCATCGGTATTTAAAAAGGTTGTGATGAACCATGATTATTAATTGTCACAAAAAATAAGGCACTTAAATTTTTATAAAGCACTTGTGCCGGTCAAAGTATGCTATAAAATATTGTATCGGTCAAAACATGCCAATAAAATAGGGACATATGGAGTATATAAGTACATTGCACGGGTTATAAATAAATAACATTAAATTTTATTTTTATATAAATTCCTATAATCATGAAAGTTGTGTTTTTTTTAAAAATGTTTAATGATCAATACGAGTAACTTTTGAAATCAATATAACATAAAATTCAAGTTAATTTTTTTTTAAAAAGAAATTCAAGTATTTATTTCAATTAAAAATATTGTTTTTTTTGTTTTTTTTTGTTTTTTTTTTTTGCGAAAAAAATTATTGTTAAATTAACATAGCAATTCATAAGTAGGTTAAGTAAAAACCGTGCGTTGCATGGGATTCAAACTAGTATTTCATAAAAGGGTAACAAAATTCATCGTAATAGGATACCTAATCATTTACAATAAATTCAATAAGATATTGAAATATGATATTCATATATGATTATATATACATGATCTATACAATACTACCAATATGTCATTATATTTTTTTTGCTTAAATATCACATGCCTTGATATGATCAATCAAACTACCAATATTTGCTATAATTATTTGTAAATTCCACGTAGTTAACCAACGTATACGTAGTAAAAAAAAATTGACTGACAATTCAAACGAAAAAAATTTAATTAACCAGATTTTTTTCATGCATGCCATAAATTGTGCTAGTCTTTGGGTTTGAGATCATTAACTCCAACTCGCTGCTTTCGAAACTATTATCCCTAAACCTAATATCATATACAAGTATATGTAATATATCATATATATCAAATACACATTCCCATAATTTTCCTAATAATGTCTTTATACATAAGCGATATACAATGACTATCCAAATCTAATAATCTTTTATTATAGTTCATCATGGGTCCAAACTCCAAAGATTGATGGAAAATATATAAATGTACGCACTCAAATTACTTCCCTACCTATTTATTAAGGCTCCAAGTTCCATCTAAAGCATTTTTAGATCATGGATATTATTATATACAGACAATTCTTGCTTTGCAAAACTCTTATTGTCCATTACATTATCGTTATAGGCCAACCATTTTTATATACGATATTATGTAAATTTATATGGTTGGCATAATACATTATCGTTATATATGCCAACTATATAAATTACAAAAATAGATTATTTTACCTAATATATATATATAGAAATGATATTTAAAATCAGTAAAAATAAGTTCAGTTCAGTTCAGTAAAAGTAAGTTCAATTCAGTATAAATAATTTCAATTCAGTAAAAATAATTTCAGTTCAGTAAAAATAAGTTCAGTAAAATTCAGTTTTAATCAGTAAAAATAATTTCAGTTCAGCAAAATTAAGAAGAAGTGAATGGGGCCTTAGTATGCTTAATGTCTAGTTGGAAGAAGCTACTTCAGATGTGATGGAGATTGTAATTAAGGATAATTTGGATTCTGATTAATAAAGGAAATAAAATTCTTATTTTCGTAAAAAAAAAAAAGCTCAATAAATAATTCAAATCTAGTCTAAACCCATATTGACGCGCATAGAATACCTTATTAGGCATCTAGGCCTTCACACCTTAGTTACTTGTCCTATAGCCCAAAACCCTTCCAAGAACTTAAATTAGAGTCCTAGTTGGAATACACCTCATATGTAAATTAACTTTAGGCTTTTATATGCTCACCCTGTGCAAAAACCCAAAGCACTCATGGAATTTATTAAATTACATTGTTGGCACTAAAAATGAGATAACGCGCTAAAACTAATGTACACCCTTGGTGGTTATGTGAAAATCCTAATAAATTCTATAGCCTCACCCATTTAAATGACCTTTATTTACTTGATTTCAAGATTTCTAGCCACGGAAAAATATGCAATACAACTCTTAAATGTTGAAATTCCGAGTCTTAATCCCTCCACAAAAGTACAAAACTCTCTCTTCAATTAATTCAAGTATTTTTCAAGTCAAATTGGAGTTAAATCCATCAATCTCTAGGCTAGGAATTGCAATGTCTACCCTAAGTTCAAATTGATTAATAAAAAAGACAATAAAGGTACAATTGTAAGGGTACTTTTGATTAATTAATTCTATTTTGAAAATCAAATCTTCTCATTTTTAATTTTTTTTTAGTGATTATTACTAAAAATTTTTCAATGTATAGTAGATATTCAAACTTAATTGCTTTTATGTATAATTGTATGATTGTTGCATGTAATTATATGTTTGCTTTTATATTTATTAATTTTCATCACCATACCATTAAATTATTTCTAATTAGGTTGTAAATGAACTCTTAGATTACCTAAGGTAAATATGACAACTAATTAGGATCAATTTTCAATCAATCTTATTCTAAGTGGTCACCAAAACTATTTTCTATATGTGTGATAGCTCAAGGCAACATTGTCATAGTTCCAGGGTTTAAAGTAGGATGTGCATGTTATTCAAAAAGTGAAATTCCCACATGTCAATAATAGAATCGAGTAGAGGTCAATATGGGTGAAAATTAACTCCTACCTAAGTTCTTACCATAATACCTAAATTTCAATTGCTCTAGACCATATATGAGTCAACGATTTGTTGGATCATTGAAGGGGTGTAACCTTAATGAATCAAGGTATCCTTTTTTTGTGTTTGCCTTCGATTTGTCTCATTCGTGAAATTCATTAACGATTTACAAGTTTCTAAAACTTGTTGGTTGCTCCTTGCTCGTTTTGATTATTATAGTCAAATCCAATCTCATTCTCCATACACATATGGTCCCATGTGCACAACCGTGCAGGCATCTAAACCCTAAAACAACAAACCAAGAAATATTTGCTTTGGAAGTATGGCAACATGATGTGGGTTAATTACACATATGGAGAGTAAGGAATGTTTAGAAGCAAACAAAAAGAAAAGATGCAAGATCAAACTGAGACAAAGGATTAGAACAACAACAACATAATGCAAAGTCAAATTTTGACAAACTGTCAAATCCATATTATATAATAACATAATACATCTTCAACACACGGAGAATAACAGGACATTAGAATCACAGGACGTAACATCAATTATATATATTTGTTTTACATATATTAGCAGGTAATTTACAAATACAATGGCTCTCTAAACTAATTTGTAGATAGTTTATGAGTGCACAAACAACCTGCTTCTTATGTTAGCAAATTAAAGTCACAAATCCATAGCATTTAGGCTTGGACTCTTCATTTACCTTACACAAAGAAACAAAAACTCTCTAAAAGGCTTTTGAGCGAAAGAGCACTCTTGGGCAGGGGCGTTTGTACACATGTTTATTTCTTTTATTTATGGGATGCTTAAAAAAGTGTAGATGATGTTGAGAGAACGATGATTATAACGAACGCTGTTTGATAGATGTAAATAAGTCTTTGCAGTTGAGATGCAAGTTGTTGTAGATGACAATCGAGGGCGATGCAATAAGAGAAAATACAAGTTTATTTTCACGATGAACAAAAAAGTGTTCATCTAGTGTCATTTCCATAATTAAGTCAACAACTTTAATTAAATACGGATCTCACAAATGTTGATTTGTCTACGAAAATGCCATGTCGACTGAAATATGTTGCTAATTTATTTATAGAAATTCTACTAAATAAACTTTTTTTTTGTTTAGGAAAAATACACTTTAATAATCTCAACTATTGTCGATTTACTTCTAATAATCTCAACTAAGGATTATTTTTATATAATACTAACTATACCCTTAGTTTGCCTCCAATGGTCCCAACCGGTCAACACCAAGCCAATGACTTGTTGTAACAGGTAACCAATACACGTGTTAGCACGTAATTGGTCTAAATTAAAAAAAAAAAAACTAAAACCCTAATAGTCACCACCCCTTCCCCTTACGCCATCGCAAAACGCCAGGGCCAACCCCCAGCCTGTCAGAAAACGGCCGTCCGTCTCGCTTAACCCCTTGAAAACGGCCGGCCAACGACTCCCAACCCCAAAACACACCCTATCTGGCCCACTCTCACACCCAAACCACCCATCCTCCTCGAAATCAACCTCCCCCACCGTCGAAAACGACCCTCCTCCCTTCCCCAAGCCCCGAATTGGGCTCCCTGGGCGGTTTCGAGGGTGTGGGAAGGGAGGAGGAGCGGCGTTGATTTTTTTTTTTTTTTTGGTTTTGGTTTTTCGGTGAAGGGGGAGGGAAGGGAGAAGAGTGGTTTAGATGGTTTGGGTGGATCGGCTACTGTGAGTTTTGGGGGTTGGGAGGGCCGACCGGCCATTTTCGGGGGTTTAAGGAGGTGGTCGGCCAGTGGCCGGTTGGTTGTGTGGGTTGGCTGGGGTTTCACGGTGCCATGTGGGTTGGGTTGGCTGATTGATTTTCTGATTTTTTTTTTGTTTTTTAGGCCAATCATGTGTTGACATGTGGCGTTTTAAAAATTAAAAAAAAATATTACCCTTTCAACAGGTAACCGGTTTTTAGGACCACTGGAGGCAAACATAGGGCATTGTTAGGATTATTAAAAAATAAACCTTAACTGGGATTATTAGAAGTAAATCGATAATAGTTGGGATTATTAAAGTGTATTTTTCCTTTTGTTTATTAGGATGATTAACCGGGCTCCCTTACGCAATAAGTCTTGCGAACGAGAGCTACATTGAGAGGGTGTTTGTTTAGGGGGATAAAAGGGGTGGGACAAGGATAAAAAAAATAGGGATAGAAGAAATGTAGTGTTTGTTCAGAAAGATGTGGATTAAAAGGGGGTTAGGGACAGGGATAAAAACACCCACTTATCCCTCCTTATCTGTAACTTAGAGGGGTGGTATAAGAGGAAGGGAAATAAATGGGTATTAAAAGACCAAATTACCCTTAATGAATTTGAAAGGGTAAGGAGAAAAGGTAAAAGTTAGTAAATGTATTTTTATAAATTTATTACTTATCCCTAATTTGGTTGTCATACTTATCAAATATGGGATAAAAATTATTCACTAGTGGAAAAAACGCTATTTGTAGCGCGCCCAAATTCCCCCCCCCCCCTTTTGCAGTGTTTTCGTGCGTTGCATATGTGGGCGATGCAATTACAAGAGATTATTTGAAGCGCATAAAACGCTGCAAAAAACGATTATTTGCAGCGTGCCTAACCTTGTGCGCTGCAAAAAAAGTTGGATTATTTGCAGCGCACACAAGCTAGGTGCGCCGCAAATAGTCTAAATATTTTGCTAATAATTGGACTATTTGCAGCACACCCTAGCTAGGCACACTGCAAATAGTCCAATTATATTTGCAGTGCACTCTACCAAGGCGCGCTGCAAATTTTATTTTACTTTATTTTATTTTTTTTTTTTTTTTTTTTGCGTTGTGAGTACTATATTATATTCCTACTCAATCAAAACAGAAAAAAAAAATAACACAAAACAAATAGAAATAATTTTGATGATTTAATCAAACGGCAAAAAATCAAGGTCATTACAAATAATGAAACAACCCCAATCATAGGGATACTCTAACTAAAAATGAAAACCATTAAACCATTTTTTGTCCTTGATCCTTCCCTTCATATCTGAACACCAGCTATTTAAGTCCCTTCCCCCACCTAAACTCGTATCAAGCCTCAAGAGTGATTCCACATTGAGATCATAGATGGCCACATCAGCAGCAAGTGCAATTTGTGCATTGTCGTTTCAACACCTCCACAAATTGGGCAAATCTGATCATCATAGTCACCACAAATCTGTTCCAAACACCTTCGAACCTACAACCACGTGTTTCATTATTAGAATCTACAGCCAAGAACATTACATGATTTTCTAAACTAAGCATAAGGATCTCAAACCAAAGAGGATATATGAAAACTTGTTCAAAATTAAAATACAACGTAAGTGCTGAACAGGTGGACCATCTTCAAAGAAATAAAGAAATGAACCCATAAATTTGTTGTGGGCTTAAGAAAGAAAGAGAGATCTGCAAAGATATTAGTCTTAAGCAGACAAATCTCCAGCATAGTTTTCAGTCATACTGTGTTGTCCAACATAAATTTATTAACTCAAGAAAGAAGAGCCTTAGAACTTGCCTCCAAACTCACTACATGTTCAAATTGAACAAAGCCTTGAAAAGAACATAAAATACCACCCTATATGGATACTGGGCCCAAGATACGAAAGGAAAAAAAATTAACGACGCCACGAGTACCTTCATACTATTCTGCGTATCTATATAAATTTATGTATCTATAAAAACTTCAGAACAAACTGCATATTAATACAACATAAGCCTTTCAAATATGCAAAGGTCAGACTCCAATACAAGAAACGAGTACCTTCATACCAAGGACTAGGACATAGTAATAAAAAAGGGACTTTGCTCCAAATCTCAGACTCCAATACAAGAAACAAGTTGCAAAGAACTCTTTATACTTGTTTAAAGTAGTAGGAGATACCCAACTTTCATTCAACACCTTATGACTCAAACACATGAGGCCACAACCCAAGAGAACTAGCAATTTGAGAACTAAGATTTAACAATAAAAATATATCTAGTAGCAAAATTTAGTAAAAGAGATGTGTTGATAAAATCGATTGAAATTCACAATTAAAATTAAAACAGAGAAAAATGAGGCAAATTAGAAAGGGTAAATTCATCGAAGCACAGATTAGAATAAGAAACCTTTACCCGAGCCAAGGATGAGAAATTCAGCAACGGATTCAGTGTACAGGGTTTGCAGATTCAGTAATTTAGCTACAGATTTAGCAAATTTAGCAAAAAATCGAGTGTCAGTATATACTTCGTAGATTCATGCCATTAAACAGAAATACTCAGTTTGATGACAAGTTGCAAAAGATAGTATACACTTCATAGTTTCAATAGAAGAGGACCCTCATCTATTATGATTACTAACCAAATACATTGTTCATGAATGCGCATCCCATCTCATAAAAACGCCAATAGCAGCAAACAAGTGAAACTTGACTAATTCTCTAAACAACTCACTGAGCTGAAAGCTTACCGTGACGACGAACAATCAAAATGAGAACTATAGTCATCTATTAAATACATAATTCATCATAAACAAACAAACAAACCATTTAACTTATAAGGGTCTAGAGTAATTCCAATAAATGAAACAAATATAACACTTTCAAGTCTTTTTTTTCATTCCTTAAGCAAGATGGCCAACCCCTAATCAATTTCTTCAATTTCACAGTACAAGACTTGTCCACATCATACTAAACCTTAATCATCAAACAACTAATTATACTAATCTATCACATTTTCCACCATACCAATCAACAAAACCAATTCATGTTCTCCAATCAACCAAATCAAAACCCAAATTCAGAAAAGGAAAAAAAAAAAAGAAGAGTTATCGCGAATGAGAATGTTGCAGCCAGTTGACATAGAGTATCAGCAACAATCACACAGTAATCTGCACTAGCAACTGCAGCACATTTTCTGATTCATCCCAACACCAATAAATTAATTAAAAAATTAGCGTAAAAGAGGGGGGAAATTGAGGAATTTTGCGAAAGAGAAACTAAATTACCCTCCATTGAAATCATAAGAAGAGGAGAGGCATACCAATTACCAAGTCCAAATGCTCCTTGGAAACACAACTTAACTCCTAAAAACCAAAATAAAACCGAATTGTGTTAAAATACTGAATTAATCAAATTAAAAAGGGGGAAATCAAGAACCCTATTATAGAGACTTTAATCGTGAATTTCCATATTTTTTTCAGCACAAGGGAAAGAAACCGAACGAGTGGTAATATCGTCATTAGAAACACCGTAATCCATATTAGAGATGTAAAGCTTAGTTCCAGTCTTAATTAAAAATGCTCCACCACCACCAATACCACCTTGATTACAAACTTCTCAAGCCTGTCTTTAGGAGAAAGCAGAGGTGAACCAGCGGCTTCTGACCTGAATACACTAGAAGAAGAGAAAGAAAATCAATTGAATCCATTAACAGGTCGAAAACAAATACATTAAATCTAAAAAAAGGTCGAAACTTACTCGATTAGAAATCCCTAATCAATTATTTCAATTCGAACACGTAAACCCTAGAATTAATAAACTAACCAACCATAGATTTAGATCCAAAATCTTCTTAACGTAACAATACTAAATTTCCCAAAAACTACAACATAAATTAACAACAACAAAATTAAAGTGGTGAAAATTACCTTTCTGATTTTGTCGCCAGAGAGTGCTGCGCTCATTTTAACACATTGCTGCGACGGCGGCGGACCGGAGGAGGAAGAAGATCTCTCATTTCTGAATTGAAAGTCGCCGAAGAGTGGTGCGCCGTGAAGTGAGCCTTGGCGAGAGCTTCAATCTTTTCTCTAGGTTTTTCTTAGGTTAGGGTTTTCTGTAAGGGGCGGCATATAGGTTATTTTCAATTTGTTCTTTTTATTCAACTTTTTGTAGCGCCCTGAAGTAGGGAATGCTGCAAATAAATTTATTTGTAGCGCTCTAAAGTAGGGAACGCTGCAATAAACTTCTTATTTGCAACGTGCTTCACTTGAGAGCGCTGCAAATAATTTTATAAAAAAAGTAGCGTTCTTTAGCAAAAAATCGTTGCTATTAATTCATTAAAAGGTTGACCCGCGTTGATCAATCATTATTAGCAGCGTTCTGTTCATAGGTTTGCTGCAAATAGTGCGCTGTAATGACATTTTTTCTACTAGTGATTATCCTTGTCCCACCTATCAATTCCCTATCTTTATCCTCGTTTTTTATTCCTCTTATTTCCATCCCTCCAACCAAACGCCCCGTTACGGGAAGTGGAAGGTTTAGGTTAAACCCCCCATTGACATCACAATTATTCCGTAAAGCTGTTTTTATGTTTTTTCATGTATCATCGTATGATACTAGAGAACATTTCCAGAAGAGTGGGCTCACTACTTCATCCACTAACAAAACCACACTCTTTCTCCATTAAACCCCTTTCACAACTTTCTCTCTCCTCCAAACCCCTAACCGCTTTCTCTCTCCTCCGCCATTTCACACCAAAACCTCCATTAATGGATTCCACTGAAATCTCCCTTCGAAAAGCCCTAGCTGACAAGCAAGCCGCCGTCGATGCTCAAGCAAACACTGTGAGGGAGCTCAAGGGTTCCGCCGCCGCCGATAAGGCCGCCGTTAACGCCGCCGTTGAAGGTTTGAAGGGTTTGAAATTGGAGAAGGCTGCGATTGAAGAGGAGCTTCAGGAAATTGTTAAGAGTAATGGTGGTGAGAGTAAAGAGGCGTTTCGTCAAGGCGTGATTAATACGCTTGAGAGGAAGTTGTTTTATGTTCCTTCGTTTAAGATCTATGGTGGTGTTGCTGGGTTGTATGATTATGGTCCTCCTGGTTGTGCTGTTAAACAGAATGTTCTTGCCTTTTGGCGTCAGGTATCAATAAATTTTATTTCTCGATTTTGTAATGTTTTTGAATTGGAAGTGAATTGTGTAATTAATTGCGATGATTTGGTTTTGATTGGTTTGGGATTGTGATTTGGTTATGATTGGTTTGGGATTGTGATTTGGTTATGATTGAAGTAGGGTTGGGTTTTTATGTGGGATTTGAGATTGAAGTTTAAACATTTTTGTGTTTGAATTGGAAGTGAATTGTGTAATTAATTGCGATGAATAGGTTTTGATTGGTTTTGGATTGTGAGTTGGTTATGAGTGAAGTTGTGTTGGGTTTTTATGTGGGATTTGAGATTGAATTTTGAACTTTTTAATGTTT
This sequence comes from Chenopodium quinoa, assembly GCF_001683475.1. Classification (NCBI taxonomy): domain Eukaryota; kingdom Viridiplantae; phylum Streptophyta; class Magnoliopsida; order Caryophyllales; family Amaranthaceae; genus Chenopodium; species Chenopodium quinoa. The sequence continues at coordinate 2,609,606 of NW_018742381.1, read as the reverse complement.
GAATTGGATGTGAATTGTGTAATTAGTTGTGATGAATTGGTTTTGATTGGTTTGGGATTGTGATTTGGTTATGAATGAAGTTGTTGGGGTTCTATGTGGGATTTGAGATTGAATTTTGAACATTTTTATGTTTTGATGTTTAATGGTTTACTGAGTTTGGCAAAGAATACCCTAATTCAATATGGAACATTAATTTGTTTTTGAGATTGCCATTGACTTTCTATTCTATCATCAATTTGTTAGTTGCATTTCAATTCCTGGTACATGCATTTTATACTTGTGGGAATTCAAATGAGTTAGTCGCATTTCAATTCCAATTTCTTACCAAGCATTGAAAGTTTTCATAAATTTGAAGTGTTCGTTGCATTTTGTTCACTGGCTTTGCATTAATTTTTTGGTCTCATTTGCATGGCTGTCTGCTATGGAAATGGAAAGTGAAGAAGCTCCCGATCATGTTCTTCATGACATATGTAATTTATGCCTAACTGTGACGTGCGCTGTTAGCTGATCAGGGAGGTTTGGTCGATATGTACACTTGGTTTATTTTTTGAGTCTGGTTGGTAGATTTAAAATTGGAATTTGGGAAAGAATTGCGCACAATTTCTAGGATTTACTCAAATTTAGTAAGGATTTTGTGTGAAATGTTTGCCAAACTCATTATTATTTTATAACCTTGCTTTGAAGTCTGTAATCTGTAATGCCTTGTTGGGTTTGTGTAATCATGGTGGTTCCTGTAGGAGATTTAGTTCTTGCACTTTCATTGCTCAAAGCATATAATTTTTGTTGTGCATGTACTACTTTTACCTATTATACCAACATTGACTCTTAGGTTTAGTTACAGGAATAAGAAATTTTATGTCTGACACCCTTGTCGAGTGTGAGAAACCTTTTGAGAAATTGGATAGTTTTGACTTATATGCTTATCTTAGTATCGAGTTACTGAGGATTTTTGATTTCTTTTAAACATTTTCTAGGGAAATGGGTGGGGACACCAATACCCAAATGATACCCCAATGAGCTGTGCTATGAGAAAACTAGAGTAGATATCATATTTCTTCTGTTCTCACTGTTGTTAATACCAATTTCTTTTACCTGCTTTTCATACCACTGTGTAGCTTATTGAGGATTATGATTCTTACGCCTAATACTTCAAACTGGCATGTATTATAGAACTGAATCTTCTAATATTTTGCACTGCCAGCATTTTGTCATGCAAGAAAACATGTTGGAGGTTGATTGCCCATGTGTGACGCCAGAAGTTGTGCTAAAGGCCTCAGGACACGTGGATAAGTTTACTGACCTTATGGTTAAGGATGAAAAGACCGGCACATGTTACCGTGCAGACCATTTGATCAAGGATTTCTGCAAGGAGACACTCGAGAAGGACCTCAGTTTGTCTGCAGAAAAAGTAGCAGAACTCAAGCATGTATTGGCTATGCTGGATGATTTTTCTTCTGAAGAGATGGGCTCAAAGATAAAGGAGTATGGTATAACTGCTCCTGATACCAAAAATCCTCTCTCTGATCCATATCCATTTAATTTGATGTTTCAGACCTCAATAGGTCCTTCCGGCGTGAGCCCTGGGTAGGTTTGTTTGTCAATTTCTTAAAAAATATGTTGGCTGATTTTGTCTGCCCCTTCCTCTGATGAATCAATGACCTTATTTATTTATTTATTTTTTAGTAATTTTGCCTTTTGTGCCTTTACTTGTAGGTTTATGCGACCAGAGACAGCCCAAGGTATTTTTGTGAACTTCAAGGACCTGTACTATTACAATGGCAATAAGCTTCCTTTTGCTGCTGCCCAAATTGGTCAAGCCTTTAGAAATGAGGTCTGTAATTTTCATTGTCTCTCTGTGAATTTAAGTTGCTAATTGACCTGTCTTACCATATTGATTTAAAGTCAGGTAGATTCAGTTTGGGTCAGTGTGTGTTGAATGCTTATATAAAACCTTGCATATCGGGCCGATCAAATTATTAAAAGTCTATGCGCTATGGTGGGCTTGTATTACTTGATTGTGTGTAGTGTGGATTTTCAATTGTTTCTTAACTTAATGAACATATGGATTGCTCATTTGGGTTTTGGCTTAGAGGCATATATCACAATTATATCAACTGTTAAGCACATATAGTTGTGGTAAATGCAATTCTTCCAGCACTTCATCCTGTGTATTAGGTCATTTTGTTTTACTAGTAGTGTTCTTGATATTAATAAAATTGGAATCGATGGAGAAAACAGAGTAACAGACAGGGAAAGGGTAAATCGCAGGCATGAGGAATGAGATAGGAAAAATTTTCACTTCATTATTATCCTGTTTCTCCGAAATCATAATATCTTATTGTCATAATTTTGTGTTTCAGATCTCTCCAAGACAAGGTCTTCTTAGGGTTCGTGAGTTTACGCTGGCAGAAATTGAACATTTTGTGGATCCCCAAGATAAGTCTCATCGAAAATTTCCTGAAGTTGCAAATTTGGAGTTTTTGATGTTTCCAAGGGAGCTGCAGGTATCTGGGCAATCTGCAAAGAAGATGGTCCTTGGTGAAGCAGTTAGCAAGGTTAGTTTATGTTCATCTTCTGATGTGTTTACGCATTTATGATTCCTGAGTGCACTCTGAGTAACTTCATTATAAATCTTGCTGATGTGTTATGTTCGTTGTTATACAGGGCACTATCAACAATGAAACTTTGGGTTATTTCATCGGGAGAGTTTACATTTTCCTCACCAGCCTTGGAATTGACAAAGAACGATTGCGGTTCCGTCAGCATCTTGCAAATGAGATGGCTCATTATGCTGCTGATTGTTGGGATGCTGAGATTGAATGCTCATATGGCTGGATTGAGTGTGTTGGCATTGCTGATAGATCTGCATATGATTTGCGTGCTCACACGGTAAGGTTTTGCTAGCAAATCATATGTTGATTTTATGCAGCTAATATATCCTTTTCTTTTGATGTAATCTTAAAACATTTTTGTACATTTACTTGGAAAAAGGGTTATCAGTGAAGTCCATGAACTAACAAGTTCTATAAATTTGTTTAGGACAAAAGTGGTGTAGCTCTTGTGGCTCATGAGAAATATGCAGAACCAAAAGAAGTAGAGGTATTACCACTTTCCTCTCTTTCTATAGATTTTTCTTCTTATTTCAGGTCTGTTTGTTCAGTGTATGGTAATGGCCAACGGTGTTGATGTACGTATATGATATTCTTTCAGAAAATTATTATCACTCCAGTGAAAAAGGAACTTGGCCTTGCATTCAAGGGTAATCAAAAGATGGTGGTTGAAGCATTGGAGGTAATAGTTAAAAATATATTCCTTCATACTGCTCTACATTGAGACTGTAACTGGTTACTTCACTATGGTGGAATGCTATTTTATATTTAAATTTGCTCTGGTTCGAATCATGCAGGCCATGGATGAAAAAGAAGCTATGGAAATGAAGGCCAACTTGGAGTCTAAGGGTGAAGTGGATTTCAATGTTTGCACTCTTGGGAAGAATGTGACAATAACAAACAAAATGGTAACTATCAAGAAGGAGAAGAAGAAGGAACATCAGAGGGTTTTTACGCCATCAGTTATTGAACCATCTTTCGGCATTGGGCGAATTATTTACTGTTTATATGAGCATTCTTTCTATACCAGGCAAAGCAAAGGTGGGGATGAGCAATTGAATGTCTTCCGTTTCCCTCCACTTGTGGCTCCAATCAAATGCACTGTGTTTCCCCTGGTTCAAAATCAGCAGTATGAGGAAGTCGCTGCACAAATTGTTAAGTCATTGGCTGCGGCTGGTATCTCGCATAAAATTGACACCACAGGTACTCTTATCATCCTACATTGAAAATCTTTGGCCAAAAATAGATTTCAAAGTTAATTTCTTTCTATTTGGAGAAGGAATAATGACATGAATCACTGTTTGTGCTTATATTATTCACTGAAGCTCTTTTAACTTGTATATATCTCCAAGATGTTTTGAGCAATCAGTCCTCCTTGCTGTCATAAAATGTTCAAACTCTAAAATCTGGTTGTCGGTTGAAAGGAAAGTGGATTTTAAGTAAATATAAGTACCTTTTTTTTTCTAATAATTCCTTAAGCACTTTTGTGGGATTGTATCATAAAGATCCCCCCCCCCCTTTTCTAGAACCTTATAAGGCCACTTCCTTGGTTGGTAGCACCTAATTACCGATTTTGTTGCCAAAAAGGTCAAGATTCAAGCCTTTTGACATTTTAAAAAAATCCTCTTTTTTATTCTTTCTTATTTTCTTTCCGCCCATGTCATACCGTTACATCACCCCCCCCCCTCCCCCTTTCCCCCACCCAATTTTATGAAATGTTGTCTTTTAATATAATCTCAACGAGGATAATTGGGGGAGATGATAAAAAAGAGTGGGGAAGAAAGCATGACTACTTTACCTGAAAACTACAAGGCAGCAGTAAAAAGGACATGCTTTTTGTTAAACCTCCTTAGCTAACATTTCAATTCCGATAAATCAAGAAAATTGAGGTATCGAGAGGGAGATTAAGGCGTTGGTTTGCTGGTTCTATTATAACTATGGTGGTGGTGGATAAGGGTTGTAGAAATGGAGTTATGATGGTGGTTTGTTGAGACCCAAAACAAAAGCAAAGATAGAGGAGGATGAGAGCTTGAAAGTTTCAGAATTATTTTATTTGTATTTGTTAATTCAATGAAGTGTTTTTTTTTTTTTTAATTAATTTTTTAATATTTATTTCGGGGCTTACATAATCAATCACTGTATTGCTGGTAATTATAGAGCTTTATCGTAGATATTGATTAACAAGTTCAGGTCAATTCTTAATTTCTTACTAGCTAAGGAAATGAGTTCAATCAGATGAGCCAGGTTTTTCAATATGTAGGGAAAATAGTTTGGATAGAATTTGAGGATGCCGGAGCCTATGGTCTAATTATGAAGTGGATTTTGAAGTTTTGTAAGAATTGTTGCTGAAGGTGAAGCTTTAGTGATGGAAAATGGTTTGGGGAGGAAAGAAAGAAGTGACAGGTGAAACCTGAAAGAAGAGGTCAAAATCACAATTTTGGTTCATGTCTTGGTAACGGAAATGGTGCTTGGTTACCGACCGTGTTGTGGTTGTCAATGCACGTTTGATTTCTTATTCTTGGGATTATATAATAGTTGTAAGCTATTTGATTAGGCAGAGTAGACTATTAGAGACTTGAAGCCATTACTAGGGGAAATGGGCAAATCTTTCATTGTATCTCTGAATAGCTAGTAACATTTGACTTTTTGAGTGAAATGTGATTTAGGGTTGACACGTTTAATTGGACGAGGTTTGGTGTTTTTGTTAAACAGAGTACTAAATAATTGGGACAATTTCGGTTTGAACAATTGAAACTCTATGAAATTACTGCCCAAAAGAGAGAGAGTTTATCTGTGTGTTTTTCAGAGGTGCTTCTTGCTTATATTAGTTAACTTCCCAAAAGCTGGATTCCAGGAGGTTTTGCGATCATAGTGCTTGTTTGGATCACATGGGAATATGGGATTTAGTTTTCTATGGGAAACTCTATATCATGGGAAGCTAATACTACCTTTTGTTTTACAATTTTAAGAATTGTCCTTGACATTTATGTATATCTTGGTTGAGAGGTGGAAAATCTTTTCTTTGCTTTGCCTGTTTTATGAAAATCTCACCAGATAGGCAGGGCTCATAGAAGTTGCATCCTTAGATTTTGTCTTCCCCATTTTGGCATGTAAAGATTAAAAAGTATCAGCATTCAGTAGCTTACCAACCACCAACATGACTTTTGCAGGTACATCGATAGGCAAGCGTTATGCAAGGACTGATGAACTTGGGGTACCCTTTGCAATTACTGTTGATTCAGAAAACTCTGTCACAGTTCGGGAAAGAGACAGCAAGCAACAGATTCGGGTCAATGTTAATGAGGTCTCATCAGTTATTAAAGAGGTGACTGATGGTCAGAGCACCTGGGCAGATGTGCAATGGAGATATCCATCTCATTCATCTGCATCCGCTGATGAGTAAGAAGAGCTTCTGAAGAAAGAGTTGTTTACAGAGGCGAGGATTGAAAATTATGCTATTTAATTGTACACGATCATGATACCAGATGTGCTGACAGCCATTTTCCCTTTAGATAATTTGTCATTTTGTCACACTGTATGTTTGATTTCTTGTTCTAAATTAGACAATTTGGATATATTTGCATTCAAATTGATCTCGGCGACATACTCTTAGCAGCTGAAATTACAACTTCTATGAATTTTACATCTAGAGCATCTCATTTGTTACTTGGGTCTCTTTTAACAAAAATATGCCTCCCATGATTTTATGAAAAACTTTACCATTCATGTAAACCGGCAGGATTAAGCAAATTTCAGGGAGATAAATCGATAAGCCTTAGTAGTCAGCAGAATGAGTGAGAAGGATTTTCAAGTTCTGAACCATACATGATCTGATTCCACAAAAGTTACAAGAAATAGCACAACTACAAAAGACTACCTAGAAAGGAAGATGGTGTGGCCCAGCACCAGCAGAGATGGAGTTGCTCGTGTTACTAGAGTTGCGCTCGGCATGACAATGCTGGCGGAGCTTGGTAGGGACATACCAAATGGAGAGGCGCGGGTGGGAGTTGAAGATGGCATCAATATCCCATTCTTGGCGTGCAGCGATTGCAACAAGGGGCTTGTAACAGGCCTGCCTCCAGGCACCTACGTTTTCTCCTCTCTCCTTGAAAGCTCGTCTCAGGGCGTTGGATGTCTCCTCATCTAGGCAGTGGAGAGCGTAGCAATGCACATAGTGCCTCATTTTGGGTTTGTTGATGTACGTTGCTCCCGCTTTCTTCGCAAATCTGAATACCTGGTTGGTTACCTGTGTTTTTATATTTTTTTTGAGTTATTTATCCTTGGTTACTCTTTTTTTTACTCAAGAGTAGAACAATGCAGTAACAGAATTGTTAAATTGGGTACATTAGAAATTTCAGCACCTTTTCAAACAAAGAGCACTCGGAATGCGAAAAAGTAATATTGTATACGTCAATGAGTGTATCATACAAAGGTTTAAAGAATAAGCAATTTTTACGTATACTATCAATATTATATGATTTGTAGCCAATCTTCACTTGAGACACCAGCTAATCAAGAATTTTTTTTGCTCATTGGATCAATTTAAATTTTCCACACGAGCATAAAAAAAGTATAAGACGGTAGTAACAAGAAATTATAAAATGTTACTTCGTATTTTATCTAGTACATGTTTTAAAATATTTCATATCGTTAGAAATTTTTTTTAAACAATTTTATAATAAATTTGAACCAATATGAGTTTTGTTTGTGTTTTATTTTTAGGATTGTTAATTTACTCAGAATAACAAGACATTTAAATATTATGTTTTAAAGAATTAAAAATAACAAAACACATGTTATCTAACTATTATTATTATTATTATTATTATGGTTGTTATTGAAAATGATGTGTACTGTAAGAGATAAACAGGAAAAGCACAGTACTTTTAAGGTAAAGATTCAAGGAAGCAATGATAAATTGATCAAGATCAGAGTAGTGAGCAGGTAAAGACAAAGAGAAATGATAAGAGAAACTGAGAAAGTAGTAGTACAACTCAAGTAATAAAAGAAGATGAATAAAGAAGAAGCCAGTTTTTTGGAAGGATATACGGAGAAAACCACGAAATGACGTTAGCACTGTAGCCTGTATACCCCTGACTCATCATCCCCTGCTTTCCTTCTGTTGGTATTTACGAGACATACTTTTACATCTTTCTCCTCTTCTTTTACATTCTTGGCGTTTCTAATCGTCTTTGTCACCTACTCTCTCCGTTTTTTTTCCTTACGTTGATTGATTATGCTTTGATCCCTTTTCTCTCGTAAAAGATTACAAACGTATTACTAACTCTCCGTTTTTTTCTTAGGTTGATTGATTATACTTTGATCAATTTTTTTTCATTAAAAGATTACAAACGTACTCCGTATTACTCCGTACTCCGTATATATATCCCTAATACTTTATTTACAAAGTATTATTATTATAAGTTAATAAAAGTTATAATATTTTTGTTGACTTGTTGTCATTACTCTATTGAGGGTATGCGAGTATAGTTGAGCTCTTAACACACCGTGATTTAACAAAGGTTTATTCAAGTGATTTATAGCTAGGTTAGCTTGTCTAACAATTTATAGTATTATATTCTTTAAGGTATTAATTTCGAAACAAGACTCGTTTTCATTAACAAGAAGACTTAAAAAGTTAGATTGTGTTCATAAAAAATAAAAATTTATGTTAAGTCAAACCTTTTTATGATCATCGACAAAATTTATGGACACTCTTAGGTCTTTGCTCTCTACTTCACAAATAATTTTCTTCATAATAACATGATAATTAAAACAAGAATATCATGCATTAGCATTTTTCTTAACTTTTTTTTTTTCTCTCTTTTTTGATAAAATCTTCATTTTTTTTTTATCATTTGACGAAGGACAATGTACAGGGAAACAATGACAATGAGTTGTCAAAGGCATACATTGACACCTCTTCTGATTAATTTCATCCTCTCCTTGGTTCCCCCCACAATTGACTGAATCTTAAAAGTTTTATTTAACATATTAATTTTCGTACTTCTGGCAGGATACCTGTCGACCTATTACTGGTTTATCGTTATTTATTTATTTATTTATTTATTTTTAATAATTTTTAATTGTATCTTTACTTTCAATACCAGTTCAAATAATTCTCACTCCCCTTTTCGGCCGTTTGGACTACGAGTACATTTTTGTTGCATTGCTTAAAACAAAACAAACATTGAAATTTCCCTTTCTACCCCAATCTTGTTATTTGTACTCTAAACAATATGGAATTATGGATACTATTTTTATTTTCTTTCTTTTTTTTTTTTTTTTGGGCAGGTTCTTTAAAATAAATGGGTATAGGTTTTGTGTTATAAACCTACTAGCTATTTATGTATGAAAATTTAGTGCTTGTGAGTTATTATCGGACTTTAGAGTAATCTTACGCTTGTCTTTTTACTCTTTTAAGAGAGTATTCATTACTCTAACCCTAATACGAAGTAACAAGTAGCACTAATAGCGTTTTTACCACTATTTGCACCATCACACAATAATTACTTAAGAAGAGGTTTAATTTGTACTTTGGTTTTATACTTAGCTTCAAAAGAGAATTTGTTATTATTTGTCATACACTTTTGGAATAAGATGATAGAAAAGATTGTGATAAGACAACCCAATGTACATATTGAAAGTACTTTTATTTTTTGGGAAAGCCGGGTAAAACACCTAGTTTGGCAAACAATTAACTTTATGTTGATAATCTAGCCTTTTTTTCTAATGGAATATTCCCTCACTTTCAAATCCCATATCAATAAAATTTGTTGGTTCCATAGATAGAAAGAATTATACTCCCACACATATTTAGAATTTCACCAATTTTAACATCAAATACCATGCAAATTCCAATAATAAGTTAGCTATAAAATAAGAATGGATTATGTAAAAGCATTAGAAAAACATGCAATGTAATTTAACTTATCAAATGTTATGATGACTGATTAGAGATTTTAGAGAATGAAAGGTTACCTTAGTAGGGCATTTTTCGCCACGTTCCTTAGCAATGGTTTGAACTTGATGCAAAAAATCACGGCATTGCTCATACAAATGGAACAAATAATCCAATCCATTCTTCTTCCCTCGCGCTACTTCTCCTGGCTCGGTTACAATGAAAGGGTGCTCCCTTTGCCTTTCGGTAACGCCACCAATGCCACCACCTCTTCCTCCATCCTCATCATCATCCACCTCCTCCTCGTCCAAGTCATCATCGATGTTACTATTGTTGTTATGATGGTTCCCAATCATCCTACCAGTTTCTTGCCCTACTAATTTTCTATTAGTAGTTGTTAAGGTCATCATGTTTTGGACCGTGTTTCTTGCTTGGAGATGTTGCTGTTTCCTATGCTTCTTCCTTTGTTGATGATCCTGATTTGTGTGTGTAGGTGGTGCTCCCACCATTTCCCAGTTTCCGCCGCCACTTCCGACTACCTCTTTCTCATGTACTCCTTCCTCTGAGAGTCCTGTAGTCAATAGAATGTAATTAAGTGTCAATTTTTGTGCTGTAAAGATTCTAAATTTTGATCACTTTTATTTTCATACCCTAACCTAAGCCCTTGACATGGTACCCTGCTGTAATTACTGAAAATATTAGGATTATGCATAAAATAGCAAAGATATATATAGTATAGGTTATTAGGTTATATACACTAGTTTGTGTTATACCTTTATTTTAATGGAAATCGTGAAATTTCATTGATAATATATACTCCATACAAGAGAATACGAGTTGAACTAAGGATATACCCTTGTGCAGGTTAAGATACTCCCTCACGCATATATGAAGAATTGGCAATTTTTATGAGTACTTGTAGATGTATTGGTGTAGTAAAATTAAAAGATATTGAATTCAATGACCTATAATGTTGTGATGATAAATACTAACATAACATGCGATGTTGAATTTATGGTATGGAATAATGATTGACTTGAATATTGGATAATAAAGATCAAATTAATTTTATCTTTGTATAGGACGTACATACCTTCTTGGGAGAGGGCATCAAGAGGGTGGTGGGACGAGTCGGGCGGTGGCGTGTTGGAGAGGCTCATGTGGTTGTGACGATGGCGGCGAGACTCCTCAAGGTCCTCAAGACGGCGTCTCTCAGCACGGATAGCGGCCTTGATACCATAACGCTCTCCAACAAGAAGGTCCCAACGGAAGAGGTGAGAAAGGCTGTTCATCATCTCATCCACTTCTTCCTCTTTCATGTCCACTAGTGTGTTCACCGTGAACCCCATCTCGGCTATTTTCGCCGCCGTGTAGTACCTTTATAATTCATCCAACACCCCAACATTAGGACAAAAAAAGTAAAAATAATAAATAACAATACTTTAGGGAAGTATGAAAATAGATTACTTCATATCATAAGGATACATTGATTTTCAATATTACTCCTCCTCACATTTATTACAGAGTAATTGATTTAAGCTAGCTTAGCTAAAACAGTCTTGAGGTAGTGTATGTTAAAATTAGGATCAAATTTCATATAAGTAGTATATATATATATATATATTATCATTGCTAATACTTCATAAAAATTTTACTCCAAATTATTTTGACTTTACAATATCATTTTACAAAATTTTGATTTGTGACCCTTTTTTCTTTTTTTTTTAAATTATTTTTTTTTCCTTGTGAACTATTGTATTAAAATACTACTTCTTACAAAGTACCCAACAGGCCAACACAAATTTGCATATAGATTTTTATTTTTTATTTATTTATTTAAAGGAATGCATATACTAGTAGATATATATTCCCAATATATATGAACGTTAAAATAAGTTTTTTTTTTTTTTTTTTTTTTTTTCAAGAGTTGGATTTATTTTTGAGAGGTTATGATATGGTCATAAAAAATATTATGCATCATTATAAATTTAGTAAGGAAATTATCATATATTAATATATTACAGTTTATTAATTAGATATAAAAACCTATCCATTTCATTTATTTTTTTAAATATATACAGTGTTTGCATAATAATTTGTGGAGGGGGTTTGAACAAAGTTAGTACAAGTACTACGATGACTACCTTATACCGTACGTTTGGAATAACTCTTCCAATCCACCAGAACCTGAACTTGCTCCTGATCCACCTGCATTAGCAGCAGCAGCACTTCCTGGAATTCCCATCGCAAAACCCTGCATACTCATTCCTACACCCACCCCCATTCCCATTCCCATCCCCATTCCGACTCCGGGGATCCCCACAGGCTCCCTCGTCCCTATCAGCCCTCGAGCAAAGTACGGCGGAAGAGTCGAGGTTGCCGCTTGTGCCGTGCTATGCTGAGGAGCACCTGCGGCCGATGCGGCCGCAAGGGTGCTCCTTGGGTAATCCCACTTGAATAGGCTTGCTGCGAATGGGTCTTGATCCATTAATATGTTTTTGTGGGGAAATATATAAATGAAGTGTTGTTTAGGACTAAAAAAAGGAGGGTATGAGAGGGAATGGAAAGGTGAGATTTTGTGTTTGTGTTTGGTCTAGTTGGGGTAATTGTGAGAAAGTTTTGAGTACTTGGATGAATTTGCTTATGTGTGTGTAAATACTAATTTGGGGAGGGTTTTGCTTTTGCTAGATTGAAAAGATTTATACATGGAAATAAAAAGTGTAGGTTTTGGCTTTATTGTCCTTCCAAACAAAGCCTACGCACGATATTTTGCAATTATATTTCATTGGTCCCACCACATCATCCATGTTTGTACTAGTGCATCCTCTGGTTATCAATGGATAATTTTGATCCATAATTTAGTTAATTGTCAACCAATAACAATTATGAAGTATTGTGTATATTAATAGTCGTAATTAATAATGATTAAACTGAATTGCATTATGTAATTAGTGTCAAAAGTTAATATTACTCCCTCCGTCCCATATTATAGTTTTTGTTTTCTTATTTTGGACATTCAAAATATTGTTCCTGTTTTCATTTTTGGATACTATGTAAAGATCATTATACCCTTATTTTTTTAACTTTATTCGTTGAACTTCTTAATTCACCCTTAAATTATCCACTTGCCATGTACTTTTTTCCACTTTCTCTCTCTAACTTTTGTCTATAATTGAACTTTTCACTTTTTTCCCAAATTAGGAAATTTTGTCAACAACTACCTATTTAAGTCTCTGTTTTGAAAACAACTACCTTTTAAATTTTTTTTAAAACAACAACCACAAACTTGTAAAAAGTTAAAGTAGCACTACTACTTTTAAAATTCCGGCAAGAATCTCTGGTGAGTGGGGCCTACATTCGTCCTTTTCCTCCAATTTTTGACTTGGACTTGAACCCTAATTTTAAAATTTATGTATATTATGAATTGGACATGATTTAATTCGCAAATACCTTGCAAATACAATTAATAAACCCTAATGTGAATAAATCCGTTCAATTTATCCAAAAAAGCAAAAAAAATGCGAAACCCTAATTTCCCCAATAACGAACCCAAATTAGCATATAAAACTATGAAATTACTTGATTTGATGTTCTTGCCGGAATTAGGGCATATAAAACTATAAAACTATGTTAAAAATTGGAGGGAAAGGACGAATGTGGGCCCCACTCACCGGAGATTCATGCCGGAATTTTAAAAGTGGTAGTGCTACTCTAACTTTTTACAAGTTTGTGGTAGTTGTTTTAATTTTTTTTTAAAGGTAGTTGTTTTCAAAACAGAGACTTAAATAGGTAGTTGTTGACAAAATTTCCCTTAAATTATCCACTTGTCTTGTACTTTTGGCTAACTTTTGTCTAACTTTTTACCACTTTTAATGTATTTCATCCACTTTCTCCTCCCATTTCTTAAATATTGTGAAAAAAAAACAAACAGGAATGTTATATTGGAACAGATGGAGTATATGATATACAATGGTAGAATAAATCATAAAATTACTCGTAATTTGAAGTTGTTTTGGAAGGAATAAAAATATAAGAAAATATTTTCGAAATACGAGCATATAGAGAATGTGTGGATTGGAATTTATTTGTTATATGTCTTGGCCTTAAAAATTGGAGAAACATTGGTACAGTATAAACTTCTAAATTCTTGTTCAAAACAATTGCACTCAATCTGTACGTCACATGTCAGAAATTAATTTTCCGTAGTTGTATTAGAGTATGAGCATATATATATATATATATATATATATATATATATATATATATATATATATATATATATATATATATATATATATATATATATGACCTAAAAGAGATTAGGGCTTTATAACATTGGCTCATAAGCTAAACACTACATAAGGCTTAACACCCCCCCTCAAGTTGGAGCATGCAAATCACAAATGCCCAACTTGCCAAGTAAATACAAGAATTGGTTTTTGCTCAATGCCTTAGTGAAAATATCCGCTAGTTGATCCGTTGTCTTCACATATGACGAACTAATAACCCCTTCCTGAATACAATCAACCTCAATATGCTTAGTGCGTTCGTGGAAGATCGGATTCTGTGCAATATATAACGTTGATTGACTATCACAAAACAAGCTCATCGCAAGCGGATGCGAAACTCCCAAACTGTTGAGTAGAGCCTTCGACCATTTTAACTCATCAGTTATTTTAGACATCGAACAATACTCTGCCTCTGCAAAAGACTTAGAGACAGTATGTTGCTTCTTAGTCTTCCAAAAATAGGGGAACCACCAAGAAACACCAACCAACCTGAAATCGATCGTCTCGTCAAAGGGAAACTAGCCCAATCCGAGTCACACCAACCTGTCAAATGTAAATTGCAATCTGAACTCAAAAGGATTCCTTCACCTGGACATCCTTTCAAGTAGCGAACCGTACGAAGTGCCGCCTCAATTTGGTCTTGTCGAGGTTGTTGCATAAATTGAGACAAGATAAGAAATGTATAAGCCAAATTGGTTCTAGTGAAAGACAAATAAATCAAAGGACCCACGTACAAGACGTCGATACATTTTGGGGTCTGCAATAAGAGGAGTCTCTGATTTAGCCAGAGTAGTTTTTACTCAATAAGAGTACCTGCCGGACGTGCCCCTAGCTAGCAAACCAAACTCTGCAATAATATCAAGAGTATATTTCTGTTGACATAAAAATATGCCTTCCGGGCTCCAAGCAACCTTGATACCAAGAAAGTATTTTAACACACTCAAATCTTTTATATGAAAACAGTCACTCAAATATGACTTGAATGTTGAAATTGTAGAAGAATCATTCACTGAAATTATTAAATCATCAACATACACCAGAACACTAAGATGAATAGCCCCATGATTCAGATTAAGTGAGAGTAACCAGAGTACGATTGCGAAAATCCGTACCTTTTCGGAGAGGTGGCCAATTTTGAAAACCAACAACGAGGTGCTTGCTGTAGTCCATACAAAGATTTTTGAAGACGGCACACCATGCCAGATTGAGAACCATGAAACCCGAGAGGAGGCTTCATATAAACCTACTCATCAAGATCACCATGTAGAAAAGCATTGTGGACATCCATTTGGTGTAATTCCCAATTTTTGGCAGTAGCAACAACAAGAACCGCACGAACAATAACCATTTTAGCAACGGGAGCAAATGTCTCGTTATAATCGATACCCTCAACCTGATGGTTACAAAAAATCACGAGACAAGCCTTCAATCTTTCAATCGGCCATCTGAGTTAAGCTTGACCTTATAAACCCATCGCCCCATCGGCATCCAAGAGCTTTCTTACCCAGAGGTAATTTTTCCATCACTTATGTACCATTATTTTCCAAGGCAGATATTTTGTTTTGCATCGCCTTTCTCCACCCTTCATCTTGCATAGCCTCCTTGAAATTACGTGGCTCAACCACCGTGTCGAAAGCTGCAATAAATACAAGGTGTCGCACAGAATGAAAATTCATCACAATTCACAAAATGTGCTAAAGGATAGGGAGTACCCGAGGAGCATGGAGTAGACGATGAACGTTGATGGACCGGGGAGAGAAACAATATGTGCCACATAATCACGGTGCCAGCCCGGAGGATACCTTGGACGTTGACCACGTCCCAAATCAAGAGTAGAAGAGCTCGGATCATCCCCTGTGTTGCTGCCCGTACCGCTAGCAGTAGCAACGACTGTAGATACAGCAGGTGAGTTGCGGTCAGCATTGGTCGCCGCAGGATTATTGCGGACCAGGCTGCCAGCAGCATTGAGAAGTGGGGTAGCAGCAGATGTAGGGGTAGTCGTAGGACTCGAGCTAGGGGTGTCAAGCAAGGTGCGGTCACTACTGTCCGGTGAACCCAACTCAGTAGAGGTTTCACCAACCTCAAGCACATGCTCAAGATCATCCAAGAAATCAAAGTCATCCCACCGTCAACATTAGATACTCCTTCGACACTTACATGAGAATGTGTCGAGTCTCTACTAGTCACAAATGGGAATTCATTTTCATGAAATATAACATCACGAGAGACAAAAAATATCACCCTTTTCTAAGTTATACAACTTCCAACCCTTTTTACCATGAGGATAACCCACAAACACACAATTTCGACTTCGAGGAGAAAATTTGTCACCCTTAGATTTTGATTATGAGAAAAACAGAGACACCCAAACACCCGTAATTCATCAAAATTAAGTTGTTTGCCAAAAATAATTTCATATGGGGTACGGTTTTATTAGCTAGCAAGCGGGATGGAGTACGATTAATCAAATAAACCGCCCCAAGGACACATTCTCCCCAAAAAGTAATTGGCAAATTGCCTTGGAACATCAAAGCACGACTAACATTTAGAATATGTTGGTGTTTACGCTCTTCCTGACCATTTTGTTGAGGTGTACCAACACAAGAAGTTTGAAAAACAATGCCATGTTCATTAAAATAGGGTAGTATGGGTTTGAACTCCGTACAATTATCACTCCATACACATTTCACAGTGACACCAAATTGACATTTTATCATAGTAAAGAAAGAACAAAAAAAAAGGAATAAACTTCAGTTTTGTCGTTCAACAAATAAACCCAAACACCTCTAGAATAGTCATCAACAATAGTCAAAATATAGTGAGCACCACAAGTAGAAGGTGTCTTATACGAACCCCATACATCACAATGTATCATTTCAAAAATACGACTAGCTCTACTATTACTATCAAGGAAACTATCCCGTGATTGTTTAGCTTGAGGACAAATTTCACAAGCTTTATTCAAAAATTTACTACTAGAACTAGCACTAATAGCAGGCACTAACTTGACAATTTTGTCCGACGGATGTCCCATACGACGATGCCACAACTCAAATGTAGAAACCTCTGGATTCGTCACCGCACATATTGTAGGAAGTCGCCGGAAGTAGTATATTCCATCTATCCGTTCACCGGCTCCAATCAGGCTCCCCGAGTGTTGGTCCTATGTAGCACATAAAGAGTCAGTGAATCGGACAAAACAATGTGAATCATCAATCATTTTTGACACCGATATTAAGTTGCAATTTAATTTTGGTACAAATAAAACATTTTCAAGAATAATATCATCCACCAAACACACTCGACCCTCCTTTGTAGCCATAGCATGGCAGCATCCGGAAGACCTACGGGGCATGGAGATATAGAGTGCACATCCATCAAACAAGAGTCATCACTAGTAACATGATGAGAGGCGCCAGTGTGGACTATCCAAGACAAGGAAAAACATTCATCGGGCATCTTATCTTGTTGCCTATTATTAACCATATTCAACAACATATGAACATGCTCAGGTTGGAGCTTAGACAAAGCCGAAAGAGTGTCCGGGGAAGGCACGGAAGAGGCAACACCAAGAGGGCTGCCCACGGCATGATCTCTGACCGTGGGCTTGCTGTGATCCACAATAGTGGCAACAGAAGACGAGGCAGAAATAGCGGTAGTAGCAGGTGGTCTGCTACCAAGCACCGAGGCAGCCTGACCAGAAAACGCGATAACCCCCTTTTTACCATATTTTTCCAGCCACCATGGAGGGTAGCCGTGGAGTATAAAACAACCAGAGTTGTCATGACCAATACGTTTACAATGAGAGCAAAAGAGCCGCGATTTATCAACACGAGGCGTCGACTGAGCAGCTTTTCGATCAGGGAGGAAGAGCGAACACGTGGGCTTCGTCCTTCGTCGTTTGAGCCTTGACCTTAGAAATACCCCGAGATCTTTCTTCTTGAAGAAATGCTTGATATGCTCGGTCAAGAGTTCTGGGAGGTTGTTGAGAAAGCAAATTAGTTCGTACCATAGCGTAGCGATCATCATCATTACCAATTAAAAATTGATGCAATTTTTCTTCCTCCTTATCTAACTCATACTTGGCAGCCACGTTACAAGTGTAGAGGCCGCACTCGCATCTGTGGGGAGGTTTGAGGCGATTGAGATCATCAAACAACCCCATCAGAGTATTGTAATAGTCCTCGATGCTCATGGTGGTCGATTGCTTACAACCAGTGATAGGCGCACGTAATTGTTGCAAGCGAGGCCATTAGCTTCACAAAAATGCTTCTCCAAGTATACCCAATGTTTCTTTGCTTCCACAAAATAGGGCATAGAGGCTGCTAATTTCGGTTCAATAGCTATCAAAATCCAAGAAACCAACATCGAATTCACTATTTCCCAGTATATATATAACCTAAAAGAGATTAGGGCTTTATAACATTGGCCCATAAGCTATACACTACATAAGGCTTAACACCCCCCCTCAAGTTGGAGCATGCAAATCACAAATGCCCAACTTGCCAAGTAAATACAAGAATTGGTTTTTGCTCAATGCCTTAGTGAATTGAAAATATCCGCTAGTTGATCCGTTGTCTTCACATATGACAGACCACTAACCCTTATCTGAATTGTGTCCCTAACATAATGACAATCAACCTCAATATGCTTAGTGCGTTCATGGAAGACCGGATTCTGCGCAATATATAACGCTGATTGACCATCACAAAACAAGCTCATCGCACGCGGATGCGAAACTCCCAAACTATTGAGTAGAGCCTTCTGTTTCAGGGTTTTTTTTATGTCCTGCGGGAGAGTCACAATTCCGGGACTGGGATCCTTGCGCCTGTACCTGCAAAACAATGGAAACTCCGGTTGGTGGGAGCTCCGCCTCCAACGATCAAGTTAGAACGTGTTTTAGGAGTTACAGGTGCGGAAAGTAAAAGGTGATCTGATTCCTCTAAGGGGGGAGCGATCAAGGATGTGCAATTAATGCTAAGTCTGGTCTAGCAATTAGTATGCACGTGGGTATAGGTTTCTTTTGGTGAGATGATTAATTATTTCTGAATGTTTAATGAGGGCTAATTACTGTATTTATAGCCTCGTAGTGCGTGCCCAATACTAGGTTAATGGTAAACCTAGGACTGATTGGGCTTTGCCCCGGGAATCGGGCCTTGGTGGCCGTTTTCCAGGTTGGCAGATAGCAGGCCACGTGGCGTGGCGTGATTGGTCCACGTTGGACCTTCTAAAGTGTGACACGTTGCAGTCCCTGATAGGCCCACGTGGCTGACACATGGCAAGTGCTGATTGGACCACGTGGCAAGAAAAAACCCCCTAAACATTTGCCCCTCATAGGGGTCACGTGACTCGTCACGTGATGCCTGTGACAGGTGTTGGCCCGTTGCTTGGCGACGGCCTGTGACAGGTGTCGGCCTTTCGAGGGTTGTCTGTTTTTCCCGCCTATTTTCTTCTTTTTTAAATTTTGGATGTGACCCTTCGCATTCTTCTTTTTCCCTATATAAGGGCAGTTGACCCAAGTCTTTTGTTCACATTTTGTGAACTTTGCAAGAGAAACTCTTAACCTTTGAACTTAAGCTTTGAAAACTTTGGACGACTGTTATTCAACCGATTGTTTGCGCTAGCCGACTGTTTGTGGTGACCGGCTGCATTAGACTTCCATCTCATTTCTCACAGAACTTCCAATCTTTAGGTAACCGTCTGCTCTTGCACTTTTCATTTCTTTGCTTTTTTCTTTTGAAAACATGGTATCCCAAAAGCACCCGACACGACCTAAGTTAGTGATTAGTCGGTCACCGGGGACGGCTGAATCTAGGACTAGGAGTGCCGCCTGCCCCTTTTTGGACCAATCTCTGCCCTGTGCTCCAAGTCCTACTGTCTCTATGTCTGTGCAGGACAATATGGCCAGAACCAAGAGAACGGCCAGATATACAAATTCAGATGGCTCCTCGTATTATGTTCAATTGAGCGAGCTCTCGGACCGGTCGTGATAGGCGTGTCGCGCACCTAAAAAAAATAATACCTAACTAGACCTCCTAATTATGTAGTAGGGTAAGTCAGGGTCGATCCCATAGAGACTATGGTTCACCTAAATTATCTAGACTCAAGTAATTACCAAGCAAGAATTAATCAATGGTAGAATAACTAAGAGCTAATGTATGGAAAACTTAGAATAAATCAAAGAATATAATAAATCAATAAGCTAGAACATCCAAGATCAAGTATCACCACAATTACGATCGATGCAATTATAAATCTACCCCTAACATATAATTCCAATTAACACGGGGAAAAGCAAACCCTAACAAATACCAAGGACCTCTCTCGAGTATCAATGGATTCCCTAACCCACAATCAAGCCTATTCTCATGGTATCATGCAAATTAGAGACATTAAACACTTTACTTCACTTCCCAATTATCAATTCAACTACTCTCGTGATGAATCTCAAACCCTAAATTAATTTACTCAAATCCGTTAAAACCCAACTCTCGTTGTGATTGAAACTATGGAATAATAAATACTAATTATCTCTAATCTAGTATTGGCATAATCACAATCAAATTAGCATAAATAATCGCAATTGTCATTAGAGAATTTAAAGAATCAATTCATGCATCAATCACAATTGGGCTACCCTAGATCTTGGAATATAAAAAACTACTCACACATATTGAAATAAGCATTAGCAAAAATAATCAAAGAAAACATAATTAAGAAATAAGGGATGAAAGGAAAATACCGAATCTTGAAATAAATGGAAATTGCAAAAGTAGAAATTGAATCTTGAATTACAAAAGCAACGTAAGAGTTTTAGAGAGAACTAGGTTTAAAAAGAAAATACTAGATAGTGAAATATAATAAAGTTTGGGGTATTTATACTCCCAACAAAAAGATAAGAAAGCAAAGAAAAATAGCGCATATCCTCTCCTTAAGAGGCAAGGACGTGCCTACAAGAGGCACGGACGTGCCTTACTTCGAGTAAGGTTTTTCTTGTCTTCTGGACTCTAGGCACGGACGTGCCTCATATGCAAATTCGAAGTCAACAGGGGCACAGACGTGCCTACATGAGGCACGGACGTGCCTCACTTCTAGAGAGTTTTCTTCAGTTTCTGAGGCCTAGGCACGGACGTGCCTAAATTGGGCATGGACGTGCCTAGCTTCCAGATTACTTCTTCTTTCTTTCTTCAATAATACATGGGCGTGCCTCTCTTAAACATGACCGTGCTTGACTCCAGAAAGGCCTAAATGACTTGTTCTTCGACCAACGAGCTTCGTGAAAGTCCATGGGCCTCGGTATAGTCTCATGACTTCATAAAAATCTCCATATTTGCTTCGTTAATCCTAAAATACATTAAAAAAAACAACAAAACTACCCATAAAAGCATCGAATCATCGAAGCTAAACCAAATCAAACCAAAATGGACTAAAATGCTAAGCTAGACTAATAAGAACAACTAAAAAGAGGCTAACAATTATGCACAAAACACGGCTTATCAAACTCCCCCAAGCTAAACTAATGCTTGTCCTCAAGCATTCGACCATGAATCACAAAGGAAGAGCAAGACAACTTCTCAAATCATCATAATGTGCCATCATTTGAAATTAATAGGAAAGCAAAAATTAGAATCAATGTGCATAAAACCACCATAAACCTCTTATACTCGGAATCGACAAACATCTTACCACACATCTCCCCAAACCAACTCACACAAACATGAATAGCTCTCACTTTAGTTGTGAAAAACAAAAACAATAAACGCTCATGTGTTTACGGGGTGAAATATGAGATCACTCAACTTAGGCATAGAATGCATCAACTTCACATGAATTGTCCTCTTTAGACTTGCAATGTGACTTTCTCCACTTTCAAACGTTGATGCAATTGCGAAAATCATGAATTCCAAAAAGGGTAAGCTTGGTTAATAGAGGGTTGGACGACGTTATTTGGGAATGTGGTGTTCAAGAGTATAGCAATTCCTAATCCCACTACTCATCCAAATATTGGGTTCAAACCAACCTTATTTCCTCCAACTTCATACAATATAAGCATAGCCCTTTTCCTAATCATTTTTTATAACTTGTAAAATGAAGGAATTTGTAACATTTTGACGAATTAGGAAGAATTTTAGAACTCCTCTTTGTTTTGAGGTATGGATATATGGAATTTTAAAACTTTTTCTTCTTCCTTTTCTTTCTTTTCCTTCTTTTTTGTCTTTTTTTTTCTTTACTTTTTTTTTTCAATAATACTCAACCCTTTTTTTTTCTTTCACAAGTCACTTATAGGGCTTAAGCGAGTGTAATTCTCCTTCAAAAGAAACCTATAAAAAAACGGCTTCGTGGCTTTAAATGTAAGGTATCAAGAAAAAGGAAAACACGGCTCAAAGTGGTTCATCCTACGGGTGAATGCAAAAATAAAAAAATAAAAAATTTTGTGGACCTAGAATGTTGAGGCTCTAATTTCTACAAAGGAAATTTCAATCACTTTTCCACAACATGCATCATCCAAGTCTCAAATAGTCAAAGAGCAAAACCAAGAATTCAATTATATGAAGGACAACTAATCACACATGAAAGAATAAGACTGAGTTAGAGTGAAATCAGTCAAAGATGGCTCAAAAATCTCACCGGGTACACAAACTATTCAATAAGTAGAGCGGGGAGACCATCCTAGCCACAAACCTACTCAATTCCAAGCAAATTGGTAAATGGGTTTTCGAAAAGCTTTTCACAAAGCACACATGTATGATCATTATCATAGAAGCATAAGCGTGTAATGGCATATCAAAGACATTAATAAGAAAGAAAAACTAACCAAACACTAAAAAAAACTAATATGTACATGGTGAAAAATGAACCCTCCCCCAAGCTAAACCATACATTGTCCTCAATGTATGCATAAATCAGTGTAAAATGGACAAGGGGAGGGGGAAACAGGTCTACTGATCGGGAGGGGGAAAATCATACCTCGGGGCGGTGATGACCTTTTTGTTTGCTTGTTTTCTAGACACTAACAAAACAGGAAAATAAAAATGTAAAAGGCAAAAAAAAAAAAAAAAAAAAAAATAAATAAAATAAAAAGGAATGGGTTGCCTCCCATTTAGCGCTTGTTTAAGGTCTTAAGCTTGACCTTCTTTATTAGCTCAGCCTGGGTCACCACACAAAGAAGAAACTCCGCGATGTTGCCCATAAAAATATCCGTGTCCAAATGACTCCTTCATTTTATATTTGACATGCTTTGTATCCGAACTTACTTTCATGTAGCTAAACACATCATTTGGTGGAATATTATCCTCGTTTCTCACAAGATTTCTATCACATACACACTTATCAACCAAAGGGTTAGTAGCATCAATTCTTAAACAAGTACCACCATCAAATATAAAATTATGTTCATTAAAGAGCTTAAACACTACTTGTTTATCCTGGGCCCTAATGGTCACTTGTCTTTTAGGAACATCTATTAGAGCTTGACTTGTGGCAAGGAATGGGCGACCAAATATAATCGAGATCTTATGGTCTTCTTTCATATCCATAACAACAAAATCAACAGGAAAAACAAGTTCACCAACCATAACTAATACATCCTTAACCACACCTTCAGGGAGTCTAGCAATCTTATCAGCCATTTGAAGAGAAATAGGGGAAGGTTTAAGTTTTTGCAAACCTAATTTTTCATATAATGAATAAGGCATTAAATTTACACTAGCACCTAAATCACACAAGACCCTGTCAAAAAATATTTCGTTTATCATACAGGGAATAGTAAAACTACCAGGATCATGCAGCTTAGGTGGTAGGCTATCACGTAAAAGAGTAGAGCATTTCTCATATACTACTTCCTTATCATCATGTTGATCTTTAATTTCCTTCACAAAATTTGCAAATTGAGGCATTTGAATTAAAAGATCAGAAAAAGGAATGGAAGCATGTACCTTTTTAAGAGTCAAGCAATATTTTCCAAAATGTTTATCGAGCACGGCTTTTGACAACCTTTGCGAGAAGGGCATCGGTTCCTCATAGACCGGTGGAGCAACATATTTGGGACTTTTTACATCCTCACACTTTTCATCTTTTCTTGACTCCACACTACACACTTTCTCATCTATTTTCCTCGAAAATAATTCATTCGATCTTCTCAAGAAAACTGCATTGCATTGTTCCTTTTGGACTTTTTCTTGATCATGAAGAGTTGATAAACGACTCACCTGTTGTGAGAGTTGACTTATTTGGGTTTCCATGAGCTTACTCTAGGCTTGCAACTGTTGGATGACACTTTTAGTTGTGGTAATGAAGCTCTCTATCATCAACTCAAGGCTAGATTTTTGGGGAAGTAGTTGCGTTGGTTGTTGGTTCATAGGTGGTCTTTGTTGGAAACCTGGTGGTGAGTTGTAGTTGTTGGGTAGGGGTGGTTGTGATGGTGGATTCTGTTGTGCTTGGGTGTTCTTATAAGAGAAGTTGGGATGATGTTTCCAACCTTCGTTGTAAGAATTGGAGTACGGATCAAAAGGCTTTTTGGGGTTCGAAGAGTAGAAAGCATTAGCTTGTTTAATAGACATCTCACTCATGTTCTGCGGGCAATCAGGTGTGATGTGGCTCTACACATTACACATTTGACAAACCTCCTGGGAGCTAGTTAAAGTTCCAGCTTGGAGCTTATCAAACCTGCTTGTTAGTGCGTGCACAGAACTGGCTAACATAGTCAAAGCATCTACATCAAGCTTACCTCCTTTTTTCACATTCTGACGACCTCCTGGATGATAATTATCATTGGCCGCCATCTTCTCAATCAGCTCCTTTGCCTCAGTTGGGTTCTTTGTCAATAGAAAACCCCCTGATGCAGCATCAATGTAGATTTGAAACTCATGGGTTAGGCCATTATAGAAGGTTTGAATCAACATCCATTCAGGAATACCATGGTGAGGGCATTGCATCTGCAATCGCTTAAATCTCCTCCATGCTTCATAAAGGGACTCCTCATCTGACTGCCTGAAGGTAGATAGTTCGTTTCTTAGCCTTGTAGTTGAGCGCGGGGAAATTATGTCGTTGACTAACCTCCTCACGGCCAAACAAAATTTATTATAATCCTAAACTAACCCCTAAACAAGTCTAGTGGTAAGTTCGGAGTCGAACCACAAGGAACGGTAATGTTGGATTGTTCTCGATCTAATGCTTAAGCTACGCCGAAGTCGGTTTATGGATAGTGGACACTACAACTACACTAACACACATATAAAGATCAAGAAATTACAAAGTCTACTAGGGGCAAAGATCCACTTTGAACAATTAACAAGTTAATGGGAATCGATTTGATAATCAATCATGCAAAGAAAGAATTAAAATGGGAATTAATTACCATCAAGAGCAATCTCTCAAATTCCTAGCCTAGATCCCTCATTGACTAGGTGCATAGAAGAAATTTACCCAAAATGCAATCAAATATATAAATTCTAATTCACAATCCCTTGTCAAACTAGAACTAACATGCAATTAAGTTTGCTATCTTGGGAGATCAATCCAATCTAAAACAAACAACATGCCATCATCAATTCAATCAATTTAATCACACAATTATCATCAAATTTATCTCAAATAACTCAATTAACCATAACAAAGCTTCACTCAACACCTAGTAGAAGGAAATCTACTCAAACATGATTAACAAAGCAATTAATAAAGCATAAAGAGAGAAGAGAGTAAGAAATGCTCATTGATATAAAATGGAGATCTTCAAATCATCAAATTCCTCCTTTAATTATCCAAAATCCATGAAAACCATTGTTTCTCTCACTTTCTCTCTCCAAAATTTGAGAGTTTCTCTCTCTAAAAACCTAAAACTACTGAAAATATGAATTCTCCCCTCTAAAATGAGCAAAAAATCTATTTATAGCCCTTACTAAGCTGCCTAGGAAGCTCCGCAAAAAGTCGAGCAGCGCGTAGAGGAGCGGGCGTGCACCCCTCAGGAGCGGGCGCTCCAAACTTTCTGCCAAACCTTCTGCCAAACTTCAAAATTGCACACCCTGTGAGGAGCGGGCGTGCGGCCTTGAGAAGCGGGCGCACCTGGCTGCGGACTGGGCAAACTGCTCAGCTTCAAATGAGCATATCTCCCACGTTTTACATCGGAATTGAGCATATGACCTGTCGTTGGAAATCTCTCAAGATAAGCTTTCATCTCCGATTGGAATCGCCCCAAAATGTTTTGTAGATCAAAAGATATAGGCGTTTGAAGTATGATCTTTGCAAATCAAGTGCACATTTCTTCATTACTTGTTCTTTTATGCTTTATATTTCTTCAATCTTGAGCAATGAACTTATCCAAGTGTTCCTAAACATAAGAGTAAACCAATAAAGTTTAATCTAATGTCATAAGCCACCAAAATATGCAAGAAAAGCCAAAATTGAGCAATAACGACATTTCACACATAAACATGACAAATGTAGTAAAACGTTATTAAAACCAAGTAAAAAGATAGAAAAACTATGAAAAACTAACTAGAAAACTCCTAAAAATAGCGACATAAATGACACTTATCAGTAGTCTTTTCCTGTCCCAAGAACTTGACCAGGAAAGCTTTCACTAGCTTGTCCCATGTATCAAACGAGCCAGTGCCTTCATCTCTCAACCATTCCTTCGCCCTATCCCGTAGTGAAAAAGGGAAAAGGTGAAGTCTAATAGCATCATCTGTAACACCATTCATTTTCATAGTATCACATTTCTCCAGAAAACTATCAATATGACTTACCGGACAATCATGCGGTAGGCCTGCGAATGAATCATTGGAGATAAATTGAATGAATTGTGGCTTAAGCTCAAAATGCTGAGCCGTCACAGGTGGCCTGAAAATGCTAGAAAGGAGTCCGGTAGTTGTATCAGGGATACCGTACTCCAAAAGAGACTTTGTTCCTTGGTCTACCATGTTTCTCCTACGTTGATTCCTTGTTCTCCTTTTCCTTATAGTTGCCTCGATCTTAGAGTCAAATGGTTCAAGATCTTCTGACCCTGAGCGTCGTGTGGGCATGCAACAAGAAAACTAGAGAAATAATATCAAAAACACAAGAGAAAATAGCCGAAGCAACGGAATAAGCCTAGCAAAAACGAATCACAAATAATTGAATGAAACCGTTAGTCCCTGGAAACGGCGCCAGGTCGCCTGGTGACCCAAGCACTCTAAGTAACTCTATTCTAGAAGAATCTGAGGTCCAGGCGGCCAGTCCGATGATTGTAGACATGTCCGGACAAGAGCCGACCCTCGCCGAGAAAGAGGAGTCGGCCTCTTCTGATAGCTCGAGCGACTCTGAGTCTAGCTCATCTAGCCGGTATTCCCCAGATTCAGAAGAGAGGCATTCTCGTCTTCATGAGGCGAGAGCATCTCACGCTGTTGAGAAGGGGGTCAACTGGGAAGAGTCGTCTGCTTCTCATAGGGAGTCGCATACTCCCTACTACTGCCATGTTCTAAAAGGCCGAATTAAGGCCATGGCCGAGAGGTTAGGGACCTTTCAGGCGGACCATGTAATGGGTCCTGATTACTTCCTTTTAGTGCCGGATGTTGAGGATGCAGTAGTCTGGCTTGAGGGAGCCAGCTATGAGGACGCCTGTTTTGGCTGCTCTAAGGCGACCATTAAGGCTAGATTAAGGTTCCCCTTGCATCCGGCTGTTCAACAAATCCTGGATGGGTACCAGGTGGGGCTCTGGCAGTTGGCCTCGAACTCATGGTTCAACATTCTGGGCTTTGTAGCCGGCTGCGGAATGTATGGAGTCGAACAAAATTTTGCGGTGTTCGCCCAAATGAACTGTCTGAGCCGGACCCGAAAAGCAAGCGGTACTGGCTGGTACCAGATTTCCAGCCATAAGGGCTATTTGATGACAAGGGGGAAGGAGAACAAGTGGAAAGACTGGAGGAACCCCTTCTTCATTGTTTCCAGCTTCGACAAACTCCTCAACAAGAGGTACAATAGGTGGAACAAGGATCCACCTCTCCTCGCAGGCGGCTCTAGCCTGCCGCCTGTTCCTCGTTAAGACAAAGAGGAGATCCTTGATCGAGGACTCTTCAAAGTAGATATCAGGGCCGACCCTGATACTGGCACTAGACAAAAAAGGTAAAAAGGCACCGGTTCAAACCCCCCCCCCTTTGGCACCAGTTTTGAACCGTTGGGGGTTTGAGGGATGCCAAATCCATGAAAATGTGGCACCGGTTCAAAACCGGTGCCAACTAAAGCATTTAGCACCGGTTAACCGGTGCTAACTACATGATTTGGCACCGGTTAACCGGTGCCAACTACATGCTTTGGCACCGGTTAACCGGTGCCAACTACTATGGCGCGATTTTTTATTTATTTTTATTTTCAGTACTGTTGGCACCGGTTTTTAGCATGAATCGGTGCCTTTAACTGCGTTTGTTTTTTTTTTTCCGGAAATAATATATAATAATATTAATAATAATAAATATAATAATAATGAGATCATGTACATCCTGCATTAATTCTACCATTAGGATATTATAATAACAATAATTAATAATAATAATTGAAATAATAACAATACATAAATATTGATAACAATCCCAAAATATAATACTAATTAGAAAAAAGTGTCATAATTACAAACAATAATAATCAGTAATGTAGTACACAAGTTCAAACAGAAATAATATTTACAAATTAAATGTGATGAAGGACGCCAACATGTCTCGAACTTCATTAAGTTCTTTGCTCTTGAACGGACGTCCAGTTTGTCCCTTGCAAAACTTGGAATAAACAAAACGTAAGTTAGGAGTGAATTACTTAGGTTATATATGCATGTAAACATACATTTACAAGTAAGGCCTATTTGACTACTATGATGCCTATTTCCTACACTTCTTGTCAAGTGAACTCAAACTTACTCATAACATGTCATTATCACTTAGTTATAGGTGGCTAAGGCTTGAAATTACAAGAAAAGAGCAATTTAAGGGTTTTAGGACACATTTTCAACCAAAATGACTCATGTAAGGCCTATTTGACTACTATGATGCCTATGTACTATATTTCTTGTCAAGTGAACACATACTTGCTCATAACATGTCATTATCACTTAGTTATAGGTGGAAAAGTGTTTAATTACTAGAAAAGAGCACTTTAAGGGTTTTAGGACGCATTTTCAACCAAATTGGCCCAAGTAAGGCCTATTTGACTACTATGATGCCTATTTCCTACATTTCTTGTCAAGTGAACTCATAATTACTCATAACAGGTCATTATTACTTAGTTATAGGTGGCTAAGGCTTGAAATTACAAGAAAAGAGCAATTTAAGGGTTTTAGGACGCATTTTCAACCAAAATGGCCCAAGTAAGGTCTATTTGACTACTATGATGCCTATTTCCTACATTTCTTGTCAAGTGAACTCATACTTACTCATAACATGTCATTATTACTTATTTATAGGTGGCTAAGGCTTGAAATTACTAGAAAAGAGCAATTTAAGGGTTTTAGGACGCATTTTCAACCAAAATGGCCCAAGTAAGGCCTATTTGACTACTATGATGCCTATTTCCTACATTTCTTGTCAAGTGAACTCATACTTACTCATAACATGTTATTATCACTTAGTTATAGGTGGCTAAGGCTTGAAATTACAAGAAAAGATCAATTTAAGGGTTTTAGGAT
The DNA here is from genome assembly GCF_001683475.1 of Chenopodium quinoa. Lineage (NCBI taxonomy): Eukaryota > Viridiplantae > Streptophyta > Magnoliopsida > Caryophyllales > Amaranthaceae > Chenopodium > Chenopodium quinoa. The sequence continues at coordinate 2,580,161 of NW_018742381.1, read as the reverse complement.
GCATTTTCAACCAAAATGGCCCAAGTAAGGCCTATTTGACTACTATGATGCCTATTTACTACATTTCTTGTCAAGTGAACTCATACTTACTCATAACATGTCATTATTACTTATTTATAGGTGCTTAAGGCTTGAAATTACAATAAAATAGCAATTTAAGGGTTTTAGGACGCACTTTCAACCAAAATGGCTCAAGTAAGGCCTATTTGACTACTATGATGCTGCTAATGCTTGAAATTACAAGATATAGTCAATGGCATACCTCATCAAGCTGTAGTGTGTATGTACATTGACTCACTATGTCAAACATGAATCTCATCACGTATAGGCCACAATCAACTCCGTTATCTTGTTGTGCGCACTAGCATAAGGAACAAAGTACATGAATCAAACATGCATAGAAAATTAGCAACATCTTACGCATTGTTTATTACGAAAATCACAATATCATGTGGCATTACCATCGGTGATTTCCATGTAGGACCTCAAGAAGCTCGACAATTTATCTTCTTCATAACACTATATAGAAAGTAAGTTCAAATTTGATTATTATGACTAATAAATGAGTTAGGTAATGATAATCAACAATAGGAAGCTATATTTACTTTTGCAGTATGGACTTCACGAGGCGCTTTCTTGGTTGAGGTAGCCGAGCAGAATCAAAAAGGAAGATTGTGTTACTGGAAACACAAATCACCAGCAGGGTCCAATGCAAACTACGTACATAAATTCACAATAGACAAACAAATTAAGAATTAGCCATGTACAACATATAAACAGGGGAAACAAATGAATTTGACATAATCAGACGTACTCCTTATAATATGGGGCAAATATAAACTTGTCTCCCCCACGCACTAATTCCTTGATACTCCGTTCAACATAGTACAACACGTCAGGGTGGTTGCCTAAGATTCTAGTAGTGGAGATCTGCTCAGGGTATAACCACCCAATTTGACACGGAGAATCAATCTCACATAAGTGCTCCTGGAGTGCTCTGCATGCATGATAAAATAATATTAATGGAAAACTAAACGACAATCACCACTAATCTGAATAACATAATTTAAGTACTAGTTGAATTACCTGATGCATATTTGAATGAGGTAAATGTTAAGCATTTCACCACATAGAAATTCCGTCATATCTTCTTTGGTGAGCCATGCAATTCCATCATCATCATAGTGGAACATTTCCTTAGGTAGTGGAACTTGAATGGGAGTGTCACTAGGCAACATACAAATACAGTTGTGAAGATAAGTTAACTCCTTAGAGAGCGATTAAAGCACCGTGTCTGCAACAAGTGGAGTAGCTTGCATAGCTGAACCTCGCGAAGAGCTCTTTTTCGATGCTTTTTCACTCACCGACCCCTGTTCACTTCTCTTCTTTGGCACCGGTTGATCAATGCTTTTTGACCCCTCCACCCTCTTCTTTGGAGTTTGGCTTTTCCTCGACACCTAATAAAACAAATCACACAAATGGATAGAAAAGAATTCCATCAAACTCTTGGGAAGAAAATCGGGTATAGAATAAAACGTGAACCCAAAATCTTAATTACCTGGTTTGAAAACCGTATCCAAGCACATGGCCATTGCACAAAACTACCTTTTGCTGCCCAAAGTGTAGTGAACTCATCCTCCTCTACGGGCACAGGTATTAGAATGTCCTCGAACCCGGCAACCACAAAATTGATCCCGACCGAATAATGTTGCGGCCTAAGCGGTCGCAAATGGACCGTACCTTGTTCGGCCGGTTGTGCACTACCATATACAACCACATTCGAAGCTCCATTGTATGATTCTCCTGGGTGTAGAAGTGCACAACGGGTCTCTTCCTACACCAATTTGGAAGATCACATGTAAGAACAAAAAATATCACTAGTGGCCAAGCATCCACCAACACTAAAGCAAAAACGAAAACAAAACAAGCAACACAAGAGCCAGCAAAACCGAAATCAGCAGCCACCCAGCAAACAGAAACAGCAGCCACAACTGATCTGGCTGCTGCAGTCTACTATGTTGTTGCTGTTCTGCCTGCATGCTGCTGCTGATCTGCATCCTGCCGTTGCTGATCAGCCTGCTGCTGTCTGCATGCTGCGATGCTGTCTACTGCTGCTGATTTGCCTGCATGCTGCTGTTGCTGTTCTGCCTGCATATTGTTGTTGCTGATCAGCCTGCTGTTGTCTACATGCTGCTATGCTGTCTGCTGCTGCTGATCTGCCTACATGCTGCTGTTGCTGTTCTGCCTGCATGCTGCTGCTATTTCTGTGGCTGTTGCTGGTTTTGGTAGTGGCTGTTAATAGCAACACAGCAGTAGCACAACAGCAACAGAAACAACAACATAGCAACACAAACAGAAACACAGCAGTAGCACAATAGCAATAGAAACAGCAACACAGCAACACAAACAACAACAGAAACAAAAACACAGCAACACATCAACACAAACAGCAACACAACAGCAACAGAAACAGCAACACAACAACAGAAACAACAACACATCAATAGAAACAGCAGTAGCACAACAACAACAGAAACAACAACACAGCAACACATACAGCAACAGAAACAACAACACAGCAACACCAATAGCACAGCAACACAACAACAGTAGCAATACAGCAACACAACAACACAGAAATAGGAACACAACAACAACAACAATAACACAACAACAGTAGCAATACAGCAACACAACAACACAGAAATAGGAACACAGCAACAACAACAATAGCACAACAACAGCTATACATCACAGCAACAACATAGCACCAATTAGCACCATCCAGACAAAAAAGTAATCAAATCACCTGTAGATCGGGAAATTCATGAGGTGTTAGATTATCAAGCTCCCTCGAGTCCGCATGTGCAGGTTTACCAACCTGCAACAGTAAATTAATAGTGCCACCTCAATTAGAACCCACGCAACTCAACATGTCAAAACTAATAGATTTGAAACCACCTCATGTACCTCCTTGTCTGCATGTATCTCATCTTCTCCTTGTCTTCATGGGTGACTAGATGCGCTGACCGGTGTAGTCGAGGAGAAAGGCAAGCCCGGTAAGGTCATTTGCTTCGCCCAAGCATTGAACTCTTCTCGCATCTCGTTGCGCACTTGTTCCTTAATTGATGCCACCATGGCATTGAAGTTATGTGGTGAGTTCACACTTGCTCGGGATCTTCCTGATTTGGTATATTCCGGACCCATTACCTTCTCCCATCCTAGCAAGATTCCCCCCGCACCCAATACCCGTCCTGGATGGTAGGGCTTTCCCAAAGCCAAGGTGAAAGGGTCCTTTTCTACTGTTGGGATAAGCTTGCCTTCAACAAGCTCTTTAGTGTACTAAAGCTGTAGCAAAAACAAAAAGGCAACATAAAGTTAATGTTTATGTAAAGTGATATATATGCAAAAGATTCATGTAGTTCACTAGTTCATAGTTGCTTACAAGTTTATTTGCCATTTATTTGGTTTTTGGAGCCTTGGTGACCCATTTTCCAGTTTTCTTGTCACGCGAATGCAGAGAGCAAATGAAATCGCCAGCGCGACTCACTAACGTACTGGTCGTGGAATCAGAGGCTTCTTTGGAGGACCCTAGAAGCGCAGTGGGGTATACTCTCTCAGTCACCCACGTCTCCCTCCATTCATCAAATGTCTTACACCCCATACGATGGGTGTATTGCCTCTGCAATGCATTCTTGTAATTCTTCTCCCTCAGTTCCTACGTAATTAGACATGTTAGTATCATTACTACCAAAAGAGTTAATATATTCTACAATTATCATCAGAATTACTTAAACTTACAATTGCTTCCTTTTTTCTTTTTTGAAGAACGAAAGCTTCCCAATCATCCTTCGATATGCTTGGCCATATTTGCCATGGGAGTTTTTCTTCATCGATGAATTCATCATCATTGCCACCTCCTTTCTTGTTCTTTGGTTTTCTCACAAGTTTCTTTGTGATAAACCGACGAACTAAGGTAGTCTTGAAGCCTCTGAATCTTCCCGCTAGTAAGGATTCAAACACCCTTCGCTTGGCGTACTCATTTGGAACACTAAATAGACTCTGCAAGCACAAATAACAGCCATTATTAGTTTCCCCATTAAATAAAAATAAAGTGAAGGAATTTATAAATGTGCAAACAAAACACTTGCCCTTGTATCATTCCAAAATGTGTCAATCAAGCCTGTAGATACTTCGCTCCAACAAAGAGTAATGGGGATTTTGCGCGCACAAATGCCAACTTGAACAGCATACTGACGACGCCATTTTCCTGTAGGTTGGCATGCCCTGTCATACTCCAGGACCATTGGACCGACGGGTTTCTTGAAACTTGTCGTCAGACCCCTCAACTTTTTCTTCGCTAGTTCCTTCACCCTCCCCTCCACTTTGTTCCTGGCTTTGACTGTGGGAAACATGATTCTCACCAAACGTCTCACACATTGCATTTTTGATAGGAGGCGCTTGTTCAGCTGAAATTTCAAACTCATCTAGCATTCGCTCCAAAACATCTTGAGCCTGATCTTCTACCTCACTCGAATTAGGCTCCTTGTTAACATCATACAGCTCGTCCCCATCCTCTAAAAAATCATCATCATCATCCTCTACATCGTCGACTCTAAAACAGTACTGATCGTCCGCCATGAGATGTAAAAACCTGTCATTACAAACATAACACGATATTAATTGTAATATAAATAAATTTGTAAAGTAAAGTTTGTAGGGTTCCGTAGTGACCCACACTACGTGGAATGAAACCCGCCAAGACCCGCCCCATAATAAATGCAATTAACAAGCAAAACATAATTAAAACACAAGAAAGGATAAAAGATTATACCTTTGACGCGTGCTTCGCTCAACAATGAGCTCTTACTTGAACCCCGAATATACGAGGCCTCCGACGGGATCCTACCCTCGAACCTGACCCGAGCGTCCTAAGCCTCGAAGGTTAATCGAGGCCCAGAAAAATAAAACTAAGAGTATTAAGAATTTAAGGTTTACTCAAATCAAGAGTTGCCTTTTTAATTCCACTCAAGTGTGTTCTTTCCCAAATACCCAAGCTTTGGTATTTATAGGGAAATGAACCCTTGATCTTCATTTCCCAACCAATGTGGGAGAATGAATAATTTTGATAATTAATTTAATTCCAAAATAAATTAATAATCAAATCAATCACAATGCAACAAGTGTCAAGGGGAGAGAGAGAGTTAAGTGAGGACCATGAACCTTAGGGGGGACCATTGCCTTGCTCCTCAAGGCATGCTCCAAGCCTTTCCTCCCCACTCCCTCAAACCGCCACCAAGCATGCTCGCCTGGCAGCCAGCTAGCACGCCAACTGGCCAGCTAGCCCAGCAAGCAGCCTCGCGTCCCTAGCCAGGCTATGCGTGCTGGCGCTGGGTGATGCTGGCGCTGATGCTGCGTGCTAGTGTTGTGTGCTACTAGCTAGGCGCTGCTGCCCAGCTATCGCACACGCATACGCAAGCACATGCCCTCGCACTCCCAGTCGCACGCACACGCACAAGCCCAGGCACCCTTCGCTGTTGCTGCTTGCTAGCCAGCATGCACTGGCACTCGCACACGCACACGCACACGCACATGGCGATGCTTGGCATGGTGCTGCTGTGCGAGGCTGCTGCTGCGATGGTGCGAGGCACACACGCACACGCACACACGCAAGTGCCTAGCACTACGATGGTTGTGCTTGGTGCGTGTGACCTGCGATGGCTTGCGATGGCCCTAGGCACATGCACACGCACACACGCATAGGCCTAGCCATGCGATAGTGCTGTGCATGGTGCGTGTGGCCTGCGATGGTGCTGTCATGCCATGCGAAGGCCGCGATGGGCTGCCTTGTGCGCCTAGCACTCATGCCTCGCCTAGCACACCATGTAGCGCCTAGCACACACATGGTGCGCCTAGGTTTGCGATGAGCTAGCCTAGCCTAGCAGTCCACATGGCTAGGCCAGTGCGATGATACGGCTACGCTCATACTTGTTGCTTGTTATTTTGCGACGCTCGGTCTCGACGCCCTAAGCTCGATATCTGACGTCTGTATTCGTAAAACTACGTCGACTCATTAAATCCTTTGGATTAATTCGTCGTCTCGGATCGGTTGTTCAATTGGGTTCGACCCGAAGGGTTCAGTCAAGATTAAGCTGTAATATTAATTATACCTTAATATTACTGATCGAAAGCGGCCTCCACCTAGGCATTCCGATCACTTGATCTTACTGAAGAATTAGCTCTGTAATAATTCTGAACCCTCTATCAGAATAATACACTTGTTGGAAGGACACCATTCCTTTCAAAGTTATAATCAAATATAAATTCTTGAATTATAATACAAATCAACATAGAAAATGGGCAAGTAAGTTACTTCATTCAGTTAAAAGAAAATAAGAAAAAAGGGCAAGTAAGTTAACAATTTCATTCATTTTCACCTAAAATGTGATTTAATAATACTTTCTACGCCTACAATTTCAAGCTAACAAAAAATAGTACCTCAATCTAATATTCCTTCGTTGTGGTCTGATCGCATGTAATTGGCTTGATCGTCTATCTCATTTGGTACAACAGGTCTAGGAACCCTGAAAAGTGCCGAGTCATCAAACGCATCATATTCTTCCTCATCCTCGACATCTCCAACGGCAAGGATCTTCTTTTGCCGGCTAGCACAATAGACCATTTAGAGTCGGCTGGGTCACTTACGTAAAACACTTGCTTAGCTTGAGATGCAAGGATGAATGGTTCCGCACTATCATTCAGGTTGCCAAGATCTACAAGAGTAAAGTCATCATATTTGACGTTACGCCTGATATTATCAACCCATTTACACCGGAATAGAGCAATCGTGAAGTCAAAATAATCAAGCTCCCATATTTCTTGAATTCGTCCGTAGTATGACAACTCTGCATCAACGGGTGATTTATCCTTAGCACTTGCAAACTCCCTTGACGATGCCACAAGCGTTATACCACTGTTTTGGGTCGAGGATGATTTCAAATATTGACGCTCAGTCCAAAATCTGTACCCATTTATGTCATATCCCTCAAATGAGCGAACATCATCCCTAGGACCATAAGCAAGCCACCTTACTGTATCTGTGACACTCTCATCCATTCCACCCATCACTCGATCATGAAACCAACTCACAAACTTCTTATTATGCAACTGCATCAGTGCCCTTTCACCTTTCGATGGAAATTCATCACGCAAACTAGCCATGTGCTCGTCTAAATATGGGTGAACATCTGTAACATGATGCAACACATATAGGTGTGCTTATAAGAACTTATCTCGATCAGGTGACATTCGTTTCGACCCGATTGTGCCATGACCATCAAGTCTCCCTTCATGTCAAGAAGTCGTAATACCAATAGGTTCAGCAACGCCTATATAGTCGGCCACAAAATTACCAATCTCCTCAGCCACGGTCCCTTGAATCATACTTCCTTCCGGGTGAGCCCGATTCCTTACCTTATTTTGCAATGTTCCCATGTGTCTTTCAAAAGGATAGCACCACCTCATGAACACTGGACCGCACAATTTAATCTCACACACCAAATAAAGAATCAAATGCACCATTATGTCAAAAAATGAGGGTGAAAAGTACATCTCAAATTTGCACAAAGTCACAACCACATCCGCCTGTAAAGCATCAAGTGTACAAGGATCAAGCACTTTGCTGCATATTTTATTGAAAAACGAACAGAGGCTTGTAATAGCTTCCCTCACGTGCTTTGGTAAAATACCACGTATTGCAATTGGTAGGACTACTTGCATTAGAACATGACAATCGTGGGATTTCATACTTGTCAGCTTCAATTCTCCATTCAAGGATACAAATATTTTCATGTTAGATGCGTACCCTGATGGAACCTTAATGTCGTACAGACATGCACAAAACATCCATTTTTCTACCCTTGACAATGTTAGCAAGCCGGAGGTAAATAAGCCTTGTCATCCGTGGCCTTTCCCTTTCCCTTGCTCTTCTCCTTTCCTTTTTCCGAACTCATTTCATTTTCCGTTTCCTGTTCCTTTCCCTTTCTAACCTTTTTTGAGCCCACAATTCTGGACGAACCCCCATCTTTTCCAATTCTAACCTTACACCCTTTCCGTCCTTTGTTTTGTCTTGAATATTCATCAGCGTTCTCACGAGAGCATCACACACATTCTTCTCTATATGCATCACATCAAGACAGTGCCTAACGTCATGTTCTTTCCAGTACGGAAGCTTCCAAAAGATTGATTCTTTTTTGAAGAGAGCAGTTGAGTCCGCAGCTTTTTCGGTTTTCCCAAACACTGTTCGTATACCCTTAACTCGATCATAAACCTCCTCACCAGTCAATGGCCTAGGTGCAGTCCCCTCTTCCGCTTTCCCGTCGAAAGCCTTTTTCTGCCTACGATACGGGTGATCGCGCCTGAGCAACCTTCGAGTACGCACGTACACCTCTTTGTGACAATTATCAAGGTGTATGCTTGGGGTGGCATCAATACAAATGGGGAATGCTTTTTTTCCTTTGTTCTTATAACCAGACAAGTTGTCATATGCAGGAAAATCATTAATGGTCCACATAAGAGCTGCACGCAATGTGAACTTCTCATTCTTATGAGCATCAAAAACGGAAACCCCTTCGTCCCAAATCTTTCTCAAATCGTCAACAAGTGGCGCAAGATAAACATCTATGTCGTTTCCAAGTTGCCTTGGCCCCGTTATCAAAAGTGAAAGCATTACGTATTTACATTTCATGCACAACCAAAGAGGCAAATTGTAGATCGCTAAAAGTACCGGCCATGTGTTGTGTTGGGTACTAAGAGTGCCAAATGGATTCATCCCGTCCGTGCACAAACCAAGCCTTAAATTTCTGACTTCATCACTAAATTTCCCAAACTTCATATCAATATTCTTCCATTGCGGGGAGTCGGCTGGATGCTTTAGCATTCTATTTTTCTTTCTTCCCTCTGCATGCCACCTCAAGTTTTTAGCGTCTTTTGGTGTTGAGAACAGACGCTTAAACCTTGGAATAATGGGAAGATACCACAACACCTTAGTAGGAGGTCCCTTCATACCAACATTGCAACTCATGCGCTTGTAGCGCGACTTCTTGCATCGTGGACACTCCTCCAATTGGTCATATTCATTTCGATAAAGAATACAATCATTAGGACATGCATGTATATTCTATACTCCAAACCAAATGGACACATGAGCTTCTTTGCGTAATAGTAAGACTTAGGAATTTCATTCCCGTCGAGCAACATCTCACTTAACGCGGTCAACAAAGAAGTAAAACTATTGTCCGTCCACCCATGCTTCGACTTAAGGTTAAAAAGTGTTAGCACGGCTGATAGTTTGGAGTATTCTTTGCACCCAAGATACAAAGGCTTTTTAGAAGCCTACGATAATGACTCAAACACGTCACTTTCGACACCACGCATCATCTCATCCACCCCTTCATCCTCGACCTCATCCACCTGATCATCCTCAAATCCATCCTCACCACCATTATCAATAATATGTTCATCATTCCTGTATTCCTCGTCCACACGAATGTCATTGCTTCTATCATCATGCACATCATTCCCATCAACATCCCCACTGTACTCTCCTTCTTCACCGTGCCAAATCCACACATGGTATTTAAGCCTAAACCCACGACAAACTACATGATCTCTAATGATATCAACACTATTGACCACCTTCACATTATTACAATCAACACAAGGACAATAGAGCCAATCGACACCCATTCTGCGCTGATAAGATGAAGCCCTCTCGCAAAACTCTTGAACCCCATCAAAGAATTCCAATGTATCACGTCTACCATACATCCAGCCACGATCCTTCTCCATTAAGTAAATTGTCTCTAAACATGGAAACATATTACGAATAATGTATAATTGCTACATCTATTATATATGTAAATCAAATTCAAATACACACCATGCATATAACATTCATATAGATACAAAAATGCATATATGCTTCCAAAGGGTCCTTATCACTCCAACCTAACCCATCCTTGAACGTTCAATCTCAATAGTGAATGTATGTCGACTTTCAAATTTTAAGGAAAATCCGGCAACATTTCCCCTCGGTTCTCCAAGTACACGATGTAGGTAATAACTTACCCACATATGTACCCAGAGAACATGGTGAGGAAATGGTAAGCCAAGATGTTCCTTAAAATCGAAAAAATAGACATACAATTCACCACCTAGGTGAGAGTAAACGTTCAAGAACAGTCCCAACCGGGGACTATTCAAGACTTTCTCCTAATGAGAAAGCCTTGAACGGGTATCTAGGCATATGATGATGCAAGCATTTCATATATTGTTGTATTTATTTATCATTAAATAATACACAAGTCGTAATAGCATGAAAAAACTTTTATTAAAACAATAAAGAGAAGAAATATATATAGCTTAGAGAAGTTTATAAATCATACCAATACAATGGATGTATTCTTTCTAACTTCCCACTTGAGCTAAATATGTAGTCTTCAAGATAAACTTGAACTTCAATTCACATATGAATCCATAAAAACACAAAAAGAAAAAACAAAACAAAAATCAAAAGTTAGTAAAGACTCAAACTTTTAGTACTAAAGAATAAAACAAAACGACATACAAACGGCACAAACTAGACAAGGACCAAGGCAACAGAACAACTAGATTAAAAAAAACAACCCATACAACCACTAATTATAACACACTACACAGCAACACACCACCACCAACCACCAGTAGCATTACAGCGCAGCACAACAACGCAATAAACACCACCCACAAAGATTGAGCAAAACAGCCATCACAAGAACAGAAAGCACAAAACAGAGCAGGACACCTCCCAGCAAAACACAGCAGGCTCAAAAGGAATAGAACAGGCCAACACCAAGACAAACACAGCCAGCAAGGGAGATACAATGCCCCCATACAGCAAGCAGCAAAGCAGGACACACCTACATAACCTCACCAAACTCCCCTGCTCCCTCATAACCGAATACCACCGTAGCCCAACCACTAAAACAAGAAATACCCATAAAAAATTTTCATGCAAGCTCACAACAAGGCAATAACTCAATGCACAACAAGTAAGGGAAACCGGAAAGGCAAGCTCACCAGACATTATATACACTGTTTGAGGCCGTGACAAGAAGGTCGTTGTGGAGGGGGAGTCGTGCGCATTTAATTGAAAAACCCTAGATTACAAGAAACTTATAATTACTAACTTGAAAAGCAAATCCTTAAAAAACACAAGAATGTGAAGGAATTCAATGGAGTAAGTGAAACCTAGCTACTTACCTCGAAGCTGCTTCAATGGAGGAGAGATGGATATGGAGTGAAGAGAAGGTGGTGCGTGCGGCAACTGCTTCAATGGAAGTGAGAAAGCTCGAACACCACTTCAATGGAGTAAGAAGTGAAACCTAGCTAGGGGTGGAAGCAAAAGAGAAGAAGGAAAAACGCGTAGAGGGAAAAACAATGAAAATCAAAGAAGAAGAAAGACGTTATACCCGGGTTTTTTTTTTTTTTTCAAAAATGGTACCGGTTCAAACCGGTGCTAATTTCCATATTTGGCACCGGTTTAGGGCGAACCGGTGCCAACTCTATTCCATTCTTTTGTTTTTATTTTTTTTTAATTTTTTTTTCAAGTTGGCACCGGTTTGAACCGGTGCTAATTATATGATTTGGCACCGATTTTGGTTGGAACCGGTGCTAACTCTGAATTTTTCAATCCCGCCCATTTATTTTGGCATCGGTTTCAAGAACCGGTGCTAAAAGGGGGGTGCCTATTTCAAATTTTCTACTAGTGTGGGGACCGAGAGCTTGTCCCCCTTAAGTGCATACCCAAGTACAATTGGTTGTATGATGAGTTTTTCCTGGCCGCCTGTGGCCTTAGTGTCCGGACCACTAGAGGTAATCGACCCTTTTTATGCTTTCTCATTTTTTGTGTTGCTTGAATTTTTCACTAACTCTGAGATGCTTTTGCAGGCGAAGCCATGGAAAAGATTTCTGCTTCAAAGAAGGCGGCCGCCCTTCTTCGCGCGGCTATAATTAGCCAGAAGCGGCCTTCTACCGACTCTCCCTCAAAGGAGACGTCCAAGGTGAGCCTTCAAAACTTGGTCATTTTCTTTGCATCATTTTATATATATATATATATATAAATGGGATCATGTGAGAACACTAACTTATGTGAGAACAAATCTAGACCCTTGAATTAGATTCATCTGACGGCTCTTATTCAACCCACCTAATTAAGGGTAACCGGGTAATTTCATAGCTTGAATGACTACCCTCAATATTCTCATTTTTCATTTTCACTTTCTCTCTCTTCATTACATTTTCTCTCTCCTCCTTCATATTCTCTCTCTGCAAATTCGTTTTTGAGCTTAATCTTCTTCGCATTGTTGCATCGATCTTGCTTCAATCTTCTTCAATTCGCTCTTCATATACCTTGATTGTGGATAGTTAAGGTATTTGATTTTTCTTTTTTTGTTATTATTTATTCAATTTTTTTTAAGTTTATGAATTTGCTCCTTTTTGCTTAGCGATTTATGATTTCGATTATTATTGTTAAGATGTTTTTGCCAATTTTTGTTGATATTTCTTACGATTAGGTGTCTAATTTGTAGAATTTAATTATTGATTTTTTTTATTTTGTGTAATTTTTTATTTTGTTCTATTTTATTTAATTAGGGTTTTATTCTATTTTATTTTATTTCGTATCGTTTCGTTTAATTATTGATAACATTGATAGATCTAGTTTGATTGTGAATTGGAATGGTTTTGTCGATTTTCTTCTTGTAGTATGTTATGGATGGTTTGTTGATTGTGATTTGATATTTGTTTCGTGGTGTATTTATTTTTGTTCAATTTGTTTCGTGGTGTATTTATTTTTGTTCAATTGGTTTCGATTGTGGTGGTTGATTAGGTTTTCTTGTTCTTACTTTTGAGTCATTAATGAATAGTTGATTTCTGGTTGCTCTTATTGACTGAGTAACAAGAGATTGGCTTGATTTATTTGAATCTAGTCACATACCATTCGTGTTTAAGCATTAATGTTAATTATATCTATTCTTTTATGGGTGTGATTTTTCCTCTTACTTTTCCCTAAAAACCGTTCCTCATCTGCCTCCATCCTCTATTTCCTCCATTGAAGCGCCTACCGAGCTTTCTGTCATCCATTAAACCAGTTTCTGAGGTGAGCTATATATTTTTGTACAATTATTGAATTCCAATTTAACAATCTTGGGTGTATTGTTAATCCAATCAATTGTCAGTATAGTCGGCTAATTTAGCGTTTGGATTATCGAACTATTAGCTATAAATTTAATGTGATTTTGATAATTAAGTTATACAAGTATATATTTAGTTGCTAATTTTACTTTTGTTTATACAACCCTTTATCTTAACTGTTAGTATAGAACAAATTGAAATTTTCTAATTTCAGAGTCTTTTAGTTAAATGTCCTTTTATACTTCGTATTATTTTGGATGCAAAATTGAAAATGTGAAAATGGACTTATTTTTTTCTCTGTCAAAATTAAATAATCATAAAACAATATATGGGATGTTCATGTAATGTGTACTGGGTTCTTGAAGAATTTATGTTTTATGATGGTAGTTTGAGTGGCAACAGTTTAGTGAATGTTTACTTATTTACAAATTGCAAGGGATTATACAGCGATGAATTTACCATGTGTACTATTATTTGCATTATGCAATCGTAATCGAGTTTGGGATGTTTGAGTTCATGAGAGAGTATCCATTATACTTCCGGTCTAGCTGTCTAGGTACACCCAATACTTGATAGTATAATCTTGCACACAAATGAATACTTGTGATAATGAAATATGTGTTTTGGTGAAGGCTATTTCTAATACCAATAGTTTATAAGAGAATTAGATTGAGTTTTGGAAGTCAGAAGGTGTAATTATCTTAACATCCAATGACCGAAATTATGTAAATGAAGAGAGTAGCTTTAAGGTAATTACTTGCTTGTCTTGTTATTCTTGTGCTTGAAAATGGTTATAATAATTCTCTTGGAGCGCCTTTTCTTCGTTTGTTGATTGATGCTATATTGGTATATTGAAATGTTCAAGAGAGCTTAGGATCACACTAAAAATGTTATATGTATACAGAGTACCATTTTTGCTTTTATGATATATTTCAGTGTTAAGAGTATCAATTTGTAAGTGATAACTAACAACTGTGAAGGGTTCCTACATTATCCTCATTTTTTTCCTGCTGAAAATACGAGGAAAACCAAACATGAATGCCATGGAAGTTGAGAAATCAAATTCAGTATCTTCTCTTCCACCAAGGCTTAGAATTGGGGCTTTGAGGGCTCATGAGATGTCTGACAAAAACTGGCTTCTGATCTGACAATAGCGCTGGGGCTCAATGTTTTTTTTTTGGCTGTAAAATAGACAAAAACTGGGGTTGAATGTTTTTGTTGTTGGCTGGGGCTCAATGTTTTTGTTTTTGTGACTGAGTCCTTAAGTCATTTAAATGCAGGGGCTGGTAATTGCCTGGTACTAAATTTCAGTGAGACAAAAACTGCTAATTGTAGTTCTGATTCCAGAAAGAATCAAAGAATAAATTATTCCAGACTTTGGTTTTTATTAGAGGCAGTATGCATTGTAGGCATGCTTACTACATTTATAAGGATTGTTCATTATTAATTAGAATTGCTCTGATCTCTGATCAGTATCCTATATTTTGAGTCATTAAGTAATAGTTTATGTCTGGTTGCTGCTCTTATTGACTGAGTAGCAAGAGATTGGCTTGATGTATTTGAATCTAGTCACATATCATTCGCCGAGGCTATTATAATGGATTCACACCATGAATGGGGGATGTTATAATCTGCGATTTAGTTAGCTTACATTTTTTTTTGATTATTTCGTAATAGTACTATGGATTCTTCGGTTGCTACTGATCGTAACAATGCTAAAGATTATACAGATGTAAATTTGGAAAGGATAATGTACATGTTTTCTTATTTCCTTATTTTATGTTTTCTTATTAAATGCTTGTTGATTTAATGAATTATTAAAGAAATGCTTGCTCATTTGACATATGAGCAAATAACTATTTGCTTATTTTCTAAATGAGCAAAAAACTGATTGCTCATTCCCAAAATGAGCAAACTAATGTTTGCTCATTTCACAAATGAGCAACTAACTATTTGCTCATTTCACAAATGAACATCTATGTTTTTGCTCATTTCACAAATGAACATCTATGTTTTTGCTCATTTGTGTAAAATTAGCAACTAAATATTTACTCATTTGACAAATAAGCAACTAACTATTTGATCATTTGATAAATGAGCATCTAAGTTTTTGCTCATTTGTTAAATTAGCAACTAAGTATTTGCTCATTTGACAAATGAGCAACTATCTATTTTGCTTATTTTACAAATAAGTAACAAATTATTTGCTCATTTCACAAATGAGCAAACTATTTTTTTCTCATTTCACAAATGAGCAAACTATTTTTTTCTCATTTCACAAATGAGCAACTAACTATTTGTTCATTTGACAAATGAGCATCTATGTTTTTCCTTATTCGTTAAATCTATGTGATATTTGAATTTTTTTTATGATTTTGTAACAGCAGGAATTCTATTGAAAAGGAGTCTGCTGCCAATGCTGGTTCATCAAGGGCGGCTGCTGTTGATGCTGGTTCATCAGGGGCTGCTGCTGATGCTAGTTCATCAGGGGCTGCTGCCGAGGCTGTTTCATCAGGGGCTGCTGCCGAGGCTCGTTCATCAGGGGCTCTAGTGGCAGAAGAGAAGATCAGTGAAAAGAAGAAAAAGAAAATCAAAGTAGTTGCTACTAAGGGTAAAGGAAAAAAGGTTGAAAAAAGAGTGATAGAAAAGCATAATGTGAAGTTTGAGGATCCAGACGGTGAAGATGTTGTTGATGAAGTGCAGGGATCAAAAGGTGTTGTTTATGGGACGTTGCGTAATAGGATGTCACCTTCATCTGTCGTTAATGTTTTTAAGGAGTTTTCTGAAGATCAGTTGATTGCAATTAGAGCTATAGGATTTGGGTCCTTGGAGTTTTTGAAAGTGTCCCAACTGCCTTTGCAATTGGGTTTTTGGTTAGTCAAGCACTTTGATGCTCATAGTTGTACGTTGAATATTCCTGATTCTGAACCTTTCAAAATTACGGAACAACATGTACATGAGGTCCTAGGGCTGCCAGCTGGAGGCATAGAGATGGATGCTAATGTTTTTTCAAAGGATGATAAAGTTATTAACCAATGGAAAAAACAGTTCCCAAAGAACTCATTATCTTGAACATTGGGGAGCTTTCAATGTACTTGAAGGACCATAAATCAGCTGGGCCAATGTTTAAACGCAATTTCGTAGTTTTTTGTGTTTCCACTTTAATGTCAGGTAGTCTTTTCATTTTCATATATCTTATTTTACTTTCATTTTGATCATTTTAATTTCATTTTGTTCATTTTACTTTCATTTTGCTCATTTTAGTTTTTGTTTGATCATTTTAATTTAATTTTGTTATTTTATGTTAGGATGACAAAACAAGAATGTTAATCATGACGTTCTCAGATATTTGACTAGTGTTGGTAAAATCAAGGATTTAAATTGGTCGAAGTTTATCCTTGATTCTCTTGTGAAGGCGAAGATCAAATGGGATGAGCTTCCTACTCGATACTTTCCAGGATCTTTATTATTTCTTATGGTATGTTTTTATGTGTTGCATTTTATTGTTTGAAAAATAGCAGGATCACCTGCAACCCCCTTCCTCCCTTAAACAAGAACACACACACACACACTTACACACACACATACACATAAATACACATACGCACGCACACAGACACACATATATGCATACACACACACTGACACTGACACACCACACAGACACACACACACAGACAGATGCACATACATATACACACTCACAACCTGTAATAGAATCTGAAATCAGATTTTGTAATTAGATTCAAAAATTAGATTTTGAAATTAGTTTCTGAAATCAGAATTGTGATCAGCTACTAAATTAAAATGTGTGGGTAGGTTTGTGTGGGTAGGTTTTTGTGGGTAGGTGGCAGTAGGGGTTGGGGCTGGTATTTTCTAAGTTTTTATTTTTATTTTTTATGCATTAACTATTATTTATTTGTTTAATTTTAATGTACTAATCTTTTCTATCTTACTTGTTTGTAGCTTTTATATTTTGATCAGTTTGTCATTGAGGAAGTTAGAGCCAAACGAGAAACTCCTGTTCTCAAAGGTTGGACAACCAATATGTTGCCTAGTCGTGAGAAATTGGAAATTTTTAAGGGGAGGCTTGGAATTTTCGATAAAAATCTAAAGGTTGTTGGTCCTTCTGGCAGCAAACAACCAAAAATGGTATTTCACGTTCAATCAATACTTAGCTTTTCTGCCTTTTAGAATTAAATTGAATTGGAACAAATCTTGTTAATTAGATTTCATTGCAGACGGTCCCAACTTATTTTGACCTTTTTTTTTTTTTTGTGTTTTGCATTCAGGAAACATCCGTTCCAACTATTCCACAAACTAACGAAGATGTTAAAGTAGATCCAAATAAGGTATTTATATACGTTAGCCTACTAACTCAAGGGTAGAGCACTGTGCAAATGCACAAAAGATGTGGGTTCGAATCCTACGTAGGTTCATTTATGTAATGTGGAGACACAAGTTTGTAGTGTGAGCAAAGAAATGAGCAAACTACACTCAATTAGCATGTAGAGTAGTGTGAAAATGTAGAGTTTGAAAATTTTGAGTAGTTAATGAAATTTATTTCTTTTGGCTATTGGGAAAGAAATACAAAAGACACCCACTGTTGTCTCTATAAACATCTTGAACTGCAATCTTCATTGTTATTTCCTGTTCCTTTCCCACATGAGTGTTGCGATCAATTATTACACCAATGCTAACTGCGACATTCTTGTGTACTAAGCACTTGTATCTTCCTTGATTGACACTGCTTGTGTAGCTTGGCATCAGAAGCAGAAGTACTGCAAGTATGTATACAACAGGAAGCATGATTAACTTATAACTTACAAAAGTTTGGAGTTAAGCTGGAAAAGGAACACCTATTATTTGATCAAGAGGAAGTTGCCTAGGCTAATTCGTGCTAAAAAATTCGGACATTGCATAAATCATATTACAATTATAAGACATGTATAAGAATTGAACAACGATATAGTTGAGCAGAAAAGGAGAGATGATCAAGTTTTTTTTGAAGGTTTTTTTTATATAGTTATTTATAAATACAACCTATGTAGTATTCGAACCTACATCATCTATGCATTTGCATAGTGCTCTACCACTTGAGCTAATAGGTTTTTGATATAGATCAACGCCCTCCCATAGAAGCAAAGGAAAACAATAAAATGTAGAAACTAAAATGCGTCCATTATTACTACAACAGCCACCATAGCTCACAAATTACCCAACACATGCTCACCCAACACAACTACTACTAGGAAGTACTATCAAGTAAATTAGTAACTCCCCGTAAAAAAAAAAAAAAAAAAAAAAAAAAAAAAGTAAATTAGTAATAAGTGAATATGCACCCCCTTAAACACACTTACACACACACTCTCAATAATTAGAACTGAAATCAGATTCTTAAATAAGAATGTACACCACCAAGAGAAAACACACACACTTACACATACACTCTTACACTCACACACAAAGACACACACATACACGCACACAATAATTTCATAATCTAAAATTAGAACTGAAATCAGTTTCTAAAATCAGATCTGCAAGCAGAAAGATGAAGGGGCAGGGGGGATAGGTTTGTGGAGGGAAGTGGAAGAAAGGAGTGTGGTTGGTGTGCAGGAAACCGACCAAGAAGAAGGGGGTGGGGCTTGTGCATAGGCAAGCAGACCAAGGAACTCAATGCTCATTTGTGAAATAAGCAAACAATTCTTTGATCTTTTGTCAAATGAGCAAATAACTCAATGCTCATTTGTCAAATGAGCAAATAACTCAATGCTCATTTGTAAAATTAGCAACTAAGTATATGCTCATTTGACAAATGAGCAACTAACTATTTGCTCACTTGACAAATGAGCAACTAACTTATTATCGTTGCTCATCACATATTATCAAAACAAGCAGCTAAAAAAACTTATACATCATATATTATCAAACCAACTTCTGTTTTTAGCACTCATTTTACATAGCAAACATCTAGTTCTAAAAACTACATTCTCCTTAAGCCGAGTAATCATTTGATTAGCATTAATAGTCCCTTGTTCAATTCCATGTGATAGCATTCCTCAAACGACAAATAATTACCAAGCATTTTCTAACAAGCATTTTATCAAACATCTTGTATGCACTATCAGGATATTCAAAACAAACTCATTGATAATTACCAATTGTTCAGTTAGTTGATCAATCTCTACCCTGGCAATGAAATCACCCTTTGGCCCAACCAAGTCTTCGACACCATACTTCTTCCTCCTGCGGACCTACAAATCCAGCTCGTCCGCAACCTCCTCAATGGTGTCAAGGATCTTGTCTACAGGCAAAATTGAAAATCCTATTGAAAATTTTAACGAAAATCCTAAATTGAGAACACTCAAAGTAAAAAAAACCGAGAAAAAATTAGAATGTCAAACTTGGATAACCAAAATTAAGAACATATCATATTCAAAAATTTCCAGAATACTAAAATCGAAATTAAAAAATGTGAAGCCCAAATTTTTGTAATCAAAATCGCAAAATCTTGATTTAAAATTCAAATCAAATCATAGACAACAACGAAAATCAAAATCAAAATCAAATTAACTTATAGTCCCTTAATAATTGATGCAATTCGAAATTTTCAGAGCAGTAAAATCAAAATTGAAAAGTTGAACAAACCTTGATAATTATCAAGCCTTCATATTCTTTAATCGAAGTTATTCGTACTTCTGAAGAAGAAGATGAAATCAAAATTGTCAAGCCTTCAAATGGATTAATCAGTCGCCATTGATGAAGCTTCGTGGTGGAGAGAATTCAGTTAACTGGGTAGAGAGAGAAGACAGTTAAGTGGTTTGTAGGAGGTTTATGTGATTAATCACAGCCGTTCGATTTAATACAATTTAATGGCTGAAATTTGTTCTCACATATGGGATGAGTTCTCACATAGAAGGTGGTTCACACCGGATCCCGACCCTATATATATATATATATATATATATATATATATGTATATATATATATATGTACATATATATATATGTATATATGTATACATATACATATATATATACATATATATATGTATACATATATATATATATATATGTATATATATATATATATATGTATATATATATGTATATATATATAGATTTATATGTGTGTGTGTGTGTGTGTGTATATACACACACACACACACACACACACACACACACACACACACACACACACACACACACACACACACACACATATATATATATATATATATATATATATATATATATATATATATAAATACCAGCAGCCGAACCCAAAGGTTCGAAAACAGACGGCTGGGAGTACGCCTGGTTCCTCCAGGAAGCAGCCGTCTGATAAGCAAGCGCGGACCCCTCAAAGTGGGGCAAAAAAAAAACAATCGTCCCTAGGGACACTCAGCCTCCAAGAGGTATAACTGATTTTCTTGGATTCCCTTGTTAGTTTAAACTTTCTTAGATCAGGCGGCATGTTGCTTCCCTTCTTTGTCTGACTAATTTATTTTTTGCGGCCATCAGGAGCCGGACTTGGTCCTGATGGCCAAGTATATGGTCAAGGCCATTCCCTTGGATGACAGGGAATCAGTCAGGAGAGACGACACCCTTGACTTGGACTCAATCATGGGTCTACTTTCTGAGGTAGACTTAGTGAATTTTCTTTGACTTTGGGCAACATTAGCTTTTAGCTGCCGCCTGTTTTTTGGAAAATTTTGACGCCTATATTATTATTTTGCAGGCCTTGCTTCGTGTTCATGGTCTCCGCCGACCCATCAATGAAAAGAACAAGGAGGTAAAGGCTGCAAAGGCCATGGCCGCCTCTGATTGTGACTGGGAAATGTTTCAGATTGCCCAGACTAAAATTTTGACAACTGACATTATGTATTATCAGGCGACCGCCACCTTGCAAGTCCAAACTGAGTTGGAGGCGGCCAAGAAGAGAAACAACGAGCTAGAGAAGATGGTCAAGGACCTTAAGGACCAACTGCAGCCGCTGAGACATATACAACATGCGGCCGATAAGATGAAAAAATCAAACAAAAAACTGAAGGAGCGCCTGGTCAGCCAGGAGGAGACCTTGACCAAGAAACTTAGCGCTAGAGACTGAGAAGATAACCCTGGCCCAAGATATGATGGAGGACTTCTCTACCATTATGAGGATGACCTGGACTGCCCTCTTCCCAGACTTAGCCTATGAGCAATGGGAGTCCAAATTCGCCACCTACACTGAAGAGTATAATATCAAAGTTATGCAGCAGGCGAACAATGAGGATGAAGCGAGGGATGAGGTGGCTGGCTCCTCTTCTGATGGCGAGGACGAGGATGAAGAGGAGGAGGAGGCGAACAAGGGGGAGAACGAGAAAGAGGAGGTGGACGCCCATCAAAGACAGGTGCCTGCTAATGAGCCACAAGAAGGTGTGCTAGAGGAGCAGGCGCCCACTGCTAAAGTTGATCAGGCGGCCGCCATTGATGAAACCCCTCAACCCAATGCTTAAACTGTTTTATTTTTTCAACTTTTCTACGGCCTGTGTGCCGCTTGTTTTTGTATCTTTACCCGACCAAGTGGTCGGGGTTTATGAATATTTTTGCCGGTCCTCAAGGCCGGCCGTTTTTTTGAATGAATTAATTTTGGCGACTGTTTAGTCGTCTTGTCAATCTTGATTCTGTTATTTCTTTTTGCTAAGTGTAGAATGCCCTCAATAGCCGCTTGTCCGCTTGTTTATTATGCCAACTGTTCTTTCTTGTTGTCTTCCTTTTTGTTAGGTTTTTACAGCAAATTCAATCAAGAAAACGCTTAAAAATTGTGTGGGACAAAACCTAAGTTATAAAATTGCACAACAATAATGTATTATAATAATTCAAACACAACACAATGTGTTACAATCAAGTAATAATATATCTAAGAAATTACAGAAAAATTTCTAAGAAATCACTAATGTGACGACTAATAAACTTGCCTTAACACCAAGCCGATCAAACACACATGAACATGAGAATTATGATGTCCCTTGAGACTGCGACCTTGATACACTGTCAAAGGCGTATGAATACTTTCCTAAAGGGATTAATTTCCCTCACACGGTGCTTGGGTTATTTCGGAAATTCCCTTTGAGATACAATTGACAGCCCTTTTCGTTCTTAGCACAAAGAATCGAAACAAAGATGAATAAATTCACAAAATTTGGGAATGATTGCAAGAGTTTTCTCACAAAAAGTTTGCAAGGATTTTAAGAGAAAATTGTAGAGAATACTTGTGGAGAGAAGAAGAGAAATTTTTCTATGTAACTTTGAATCTGAAATCAAGCCTTTTATTAAAGACTTAACCGTCAGAATTTCGCGAAAAACAGACTGGCGCGGGCACTCCACCAGGAGGCGCGGGCGCGCCTCAAAGTGGAGCGGGCGCACCTCTTCTGAACTTGCGAAATTCACAAAGGAAGGTAGAGTGGTACGTGGTTTAGGCGCGACCACAGACGCGCGGCCGCGCCAACTTCACACTTCCAAATATTCCAAATTCCAGTAAGGTCCGCGGTTTAGGCGCGACCTCTGCTCGGCCGCGCGTACCTAGCGCGGACGCGACTCATGGTTCGCAAACGCGCAACCAACAACACTCTAAATATTCCAACAAACCTCCCCTATTTAGAGTGTTACTAAAAAAATTCTCCACTTCTTACAATTAAACCACATCTCATGCATCAATGTCAATGTCCCTTCGGATTGAATTGACACCTAGTACAACACACTTAACGATGATCAAATTCCATAATCTGCATATGGATTGAATCACGCGGATATATCCAACCATTTGAAGGTGAAGTACACATAAGACAAATCGAATTAATTATCACTTGACACCTTTAAACAGCCATGTGTCCGTTTCTTTCATAAGTTCATCGAAGTCTATATGTCCATTTAGACTTCTTGAAGCAGCTAAACTTCAAACTTATATAGGTAGGTTCTCATATACGTAAATGTGCCCTTGTGACAAGACACTTACATTTAGAGCTTCTCAACTCTAAACCTTTGAGAACTTTAAATGACGCTACCTAGCACATCACAAGTACCATAGCAATATGGGTCATCAAATATTGCTAACCAACATCAAAAATGAAATTCAACCACATTGAATCTAAGACTTGATGTTTCTTCAAGCGTTAGATTGGGTTTCACAAATTTGTGTTTTTGGACATAACCCCATTCCATTCATAGCAAATATGATGGAATGTCTTGGCATTGCCTTTGTAAAGCAATCCGCCAAATTCAATTTTGTTGGAACATAGTCAAGACTTA
Source organism: Chenopodium quinoa (assembly GCF_001683475.1). Lineage (NCBI taxonomy): Eukaryota > Viridiplantae > Streptophyta > Magnoliopsida > Caryophyllales > Amaranthaceae > Chenopodium > Chenopodium quinoa. The sequence continues at coordinate 2,556,636 of NW_018742381.1, read as the reverse complement.
TGACCCCATCATGGATAAGCTCTTTCACTAGGCTATGCCTTAGTGAAATATGCCGAGACTTACCATTATACACTTGACTATAAGCCTTTATCAACGCCGAATTGGAATCACAATGGATTGCCACCGGTGGCATTGGCTTTGACAATAAAGGCAACTCAATCATGAGATTCCTCAACCACTGAGCTTCCTTACTAGCTGAAGCAAGAGCAATAAACTCTGTTGGCATAGTGGAATCAGCGATGCAAGTTTGTTTCTTGGAAGACCATGAAATGACACCTCCCCCAAACATGAATACCTAACCACTTACAGAAGAGTCATCCTCCTTGTAAGTGATCCAACTAGCATCAGAAAATCCTTCTAAAACCGAAGGAAATCCACTATAAGATAGACCATAGTCTAATGTACCCTTAAGGTACCTCAAGACCCTTCTAATTGCAAACCAATGTTGTGCACCCGGGTTACTAGTAAATCTACTTATTTTTCCCACAGCCAATGCAATATCTAGTCTTGTACTAGTCATGGCATACATCAAGGATCCAATTATCCTTGAATATTCCAATTGGGAAAGCGTTTTCCCTGAATTCTTAACCAATTTGACATTAGGTTCCATGGGGGTATTCACGGGACACTTATCAAACATGTTAAACCGTTTGATCATTTTCTCAATATAATGAGATTGACTTAATATAAGCCTTTCATTGTCCCGAATAATCTTGATGCCCAAAACGACATCCGCTTCCCCCAAATCCTTCATCTGAAAAGATGAGGATAAGAATTTCTTGGTCAATTCTACTTGTTGTAGACTTGTACCAAGTATAAGCATATCATTAACATATAGACAAATGATGACACCATGACCTTTGTCATCAAATTTGCTATAAATACACTTATCAGCTTGATTCACTTTGAATCCAAAGGACAAAACCGTGTCATCAAATTTCCGATGCCACTGCTTTGGTGCTTGTTTAAGTCCATACAAGGACTTAACCAACTTACACACCTTATCAACCTGTCATTCCAAAACAAACCCTTCGGGTTGTGTCATGTACACTTCTTCCTCTAGATCTCCATAAAGGAATGCCTTTTTGACATCCATTTGATGAATCACTAGATTATATACCAAAGCCATTGCAATTAACAACCTTATCGAGGTTATTCTTGCAACCGGTGCATAGGTATCGAAATAATCAACACCATGCTTTTGCCTAAAGCCTTGGATAACCAATCTGATTTCAAATTTCACTATGGAGCCATCCGGTCTCCTTTTTCTAGTGAAAATCCACTTGCAACCAAGAGGTTTGCAACCGGGAGGTCAATCCTCTATGACCCAAGTATTATTTCCCATGATGGAATCCATCTCATCATTTATAGCTTCTTTCCAAAATGCTCTATCTTGGGAAGATATGGCCTCGCTATAAGTCTTTGGGTCACTATCCACATTAAAATAATATGGAGTAGTAGAACTAAGGACATCCCTAGATCCTTCAACCAAATAAATTATGAAGTCATCAAGAGGATTCCTAATTTTCCTTTCCCTAGTACTTCTCCTCACTTGAGGAGTTTTAACATTCTCATTTATCGAATGTACTTTCATGAGATTCAAGTTGATCATTCAACTCTACTATCTCCCTATCATTGGCACTGATCTGTAGATCTTTCGGTCTACTCATTGATGAAAATCGATTTTTCGTCAAATATTGCATCTCTTGACTCAATAACCGAATGAATCGATATATAGTCATTTTTTTCTATTACATAGAACCTATAGGTTTTGCTACGCTCAGCATAACCTATAAATATGCAATCCAAGCCCCTTTCACCGAGCTTTCTTTTCTTGTTTCCTGGCACTCTTACAATTTCCCTACAACCCCAAACCTTGAGATACTTCAAGTTTGGTTTTCTTTTGTACCAAAGTTCATAAGGAGTAGATTCTTTTTCCTTAATATGAACCCGGTTAATAATATGACATGCTGTCAACATTGCTTCACCCCAGAACCCTTCACTCAAACCAGAGTAAGATAACATGGAATTAACCATTTCTTCAAGGGTTCTGTTTTTCCTTTCAGCTACACCATTTGATTGTGGTGCATAACCAGCTGTAGTCTCATGAATTATACCCAAAGATTGGAAATAAGTTGGATCAAAGTATTCCCATCCCTTATCAGTTCTCATTCTCTTAATAAATGAATCTACTTGCAATTCTACTTCTCTTTTATAAATATCAAACTTGGTTAAAGCTTCATCTTTGGAATGCAAAAGATACACGTAACAAAACCTAGAATAATCATCAATAAACGTGACCATGTATCTTTTGTTCCCCAAAGAAGGAGTACTATGAAAATCACACAAGTCACTATGGATTAGTTCTAAAATGTTAGAACTTCTCTCAACTCTCTTAAAAGGAGTTCTAGTGATCTTGTTCAACATGCAAGTAGAACACTTATTAGGAGAAATATCACAAGAAGGTATCAATTCTTGTTTGTTTAATCCCTTTAGATTGTTAGGTTTTACAGTAAATGCAATCAAGCAAATTACTTAAAGTATGTGTGGGAACAAAACCTAAATTATATGATTACTACAAAAATTTAATCCCTTTAGAATGTTAGGTTTTTACAACAAATTCAATCAAGAAAACGCTTAAAAATTGTGTGGGACAAAACCTAAGTTATAAAATTGCACAACAATAATGTATTGTAATAATTCAAACACAACACAATGTGTTACAATCAAGTAATAATATATCTATGAAATTACAAAAAAAAATTCTAAGAAATCAATAATGTGAAGACTAATAAACTTGCCTTAACACCAAGCTGATCAAACACACATGAACATGAGAATTATGATGTCCCTTGAGACTGCGACCTTGATACACTGTCAATGGCGTATGAATACTTTCCTAAAGGGATTAATTTCCCCCACACGGTGCTTGGGTTATTCCAGAAATACCCTTTAAGATACAATTGACAGCCCTTTTCGTTCTTAGCACAAAGAATCGAAACAAAGATGAATAAATTCACAAAATTTGTAATGATTGCAAGAGTTTTGTCACAAAAGTTTGCAAGGATTTTGAGAGAAAATTGTAGAGAATACTTGTGGAGAGAAGAAGAGAAATTTTTCTATGTAACTTTGAATCTGAAATCAAGCCTTTTATTAAAGACTTAACCGTCATAATTTCACGAAAAACTGACTGGCGCGGGCGCTCCACCAGGAGGCGCGGGCGTGCCTCAAAGTGGAGCGGGTGCTCCTAACTAGGAGCGGGTGCGCCTCTTTTGAACTTGCGAAATTCACAAAGGAAGGCAGAGTGGTACGCGGTTTAGGCTCGACCACAGGCACGGGAACACCATCCATGACGCGCGGGCGCGCCACCAGACGCGCGGCAGCGCCAACTTCATACTTCCAAATATCCAAATTCTAGTAAGGTCCGCGGTTTAGGCACGACCTCTACGCGGCCGCGCGTACCTAGCATGGACGCGACTCATGGTTCACAAGCGCGCAACCAACAACACTCTAAATATTCCAACACTTTTTGCATTGAATTTTGTCATTTGAATGTTGCTAAGTATAGAAGACACATTAGTAAGTGACACAACCGACTGTTATTGTTGCCCCTGGCCGAGTGATTGTATTTTCATCGATCAGTCGGTCATGATTTCAATCGATCATGATTTCAGTCGGTCTACCCTTGAAAACATAAAGTAGCAGCTTGCCAGACTTGGTGTAATTTCCCATAAATGTTACCCAGGCCACCTGTTGATTGCGCATTGGCACGGGCGGCCGTTTTTTGGGTTTTGAGCAATGGTCGTAGTAGGCGTAGTCGAGGAGCTAAGTACCTGAGCCCTAGTATGATCTTCAAACTTTTGTTCAAGCTTCAAAATGGAGGTCAGCGGTTGACTTGGTCCATTGCGGGTAACCGTCTAGTGGCGTACCCTTATTAGATCTAGATGGAATTATTATGGTAGGTCGCCTGTTTTCAAGAATAGGCGGTTCTTTTGTACCATTGGTTCCTTTCTAGGGTGGACGATTGGTTACCCAGTCACTTTTTTCTGAGTAGTAGGACGGCCAAGTAGCGGATGCCTCTTGACTTCCTTAATTCGCCAACTTTTTCTTGGCTAGTAACTCAAATTATGCCAAAATGTTTCGGCAGTTATAGGGCGTTTGATGTTTGGTAGAGACAGGCCGCCTGTTCATGTGGACGAGGCGCCTGTTCCGGACATCTGCGCCTGTATGGTTGGACCTAGTTGGAAGAGTGGCCAAGTACACTTGTTTGCCAAAAACCAGTCGTTCCTATACCTTTTAGGTTTCAACTAGGGTTGGTGGCTATGAGTCTCCCTCGGGGCTTCTCAGAGCCACTGATTTGAGTAGTAGAGATACCAGGCGGTGTAGGCCGACTGGACCCCTTGATTCGCCAAGTTTTGCTTGGCTATTAACTCAAAAGATACCGTCTGCATTTTTCCCAAGTAATGACAGGTGGTCATCCGACTCAGATTGAACTGAATACTACTGGTTTAGCTAGTAGTAGAGCTATCTTAGTCTCATATGTAAACGGTTACGGGGTTGCCCTTGGGGACAGTCGTTTGGGTCCTTTTGTTTTTGGTTTATAGAGCATTATTCCACCCAAAAGGGAGCTGCTCTCTGCGACGAATCTCATCTGGAGGGATGTTGCCGGACGCCTGCTATGATGCTAGGACAGGTCGTATTAGTTTAATTTTTAAACAGGATCAGTCGGCCTGGCGCCCTGGCTGATCATCTGGTCATAGGCCTCATTTAGATCATGGTGAACATAGGTGCTGAGTTACCTTAGTCTTGTGGATAGGAGAGTAGCCGTCTGTTTTAGGTTCAGGCGGCATGCCTCTCTAGTAAAAGTAACACATTGGAGAGTAGCCGACTGCAGATGTACAGGCGGCATGCCCCTCTAATGATTAAGAGTAAAAAACACTTTAGAGAGTAGCTGTCTGCAAATGTACAGGCGGCATGCCCCTCTAATGACCACAAAATATTGAAAATAATTGCAAGTTTTATTAATAACCCTTGTACAATTACATTATTCAGAAGTAATACTTCTTTGGGTTGTCTACATTCCATGTTCTAGGTAGAAGCCGGCCGTCTGGTGTTTCCAGGCGATAGGTGCCGTTTTTTAACCCCTTCATAGATCCGATAGGGGCCTTCCTAGTTGGGAGTTAGCTTTCCCAACTCATTGGCCCTACCGACTGCTTCCATTTTTCATAGTACAAAGTTCCCCACTTTTAGTGGACGCCTGTGTACTCTCTTGTTATAAGCTCTAGTCATTTTCACATAGTAGATCTCATGGCGTAGGGCTGCGTTGCCCCTACGCTCGGGGAGGGAGTCCAATGTTAGGCGCATGGATTCCCAATTGGTCGCCTTGTCATACAACATGACACGAAGAGTCGGCTCATAATGCTCAATGGGTAGAACAGATTCTGCCCCATAGGTTAAGAGGAACGGGGTTTCCCCAGTCGCCCCTTTTTCAGTCGTCCTTATGGCCCAGAGAACATGAGGTAGTTCGTCTGCCCATAGGCCGCCTGCTTTTTGAATCTTTTTCTTGATACCGTCAGAGATGATTTTGTTGAACGCCTCTACCTGGCCGTTTGCTTGGGGTCGACCAACTGATGCAAAATTGTATGCAATTCCTTGATCCCCCAGCCAATTCTTGAGAACAGGCGTCTCGAATTGGGGACCATTATAAAAAACCATAGACATAAGCACCCCAAATCTTGTAATGACGTTCCTCCAAATGAATGAGATAACGTCCTTGGTCTTGATGCCTTTGACAGCCTCGGCCTCTACCCATTTGGTAAAGTAGTCAACCACTACCAGGATACATCTTCGTCCGCCTGTTGCGGGTGTATACGGTCCTAGGACATCCATGCCCCATTTGGCAAATGGTAAGGGGCTATGTATGGCCGTCAGGTCAGTGGCCGGTCGATGGATTAGCTTGCCAAACCTCTGACACTTGTCGCATTTTTTCACCATCTCCATGGCGTCTACTTCTAGGGTCGGCCAAAAATAGCCCTGTCGTCTGGTTATACGAATGCAAATCTTCTAAGATCTCTCACCCCTTTTCAGGGGTAACACATTTTAAGAGAGGTTGGAGATAACCCTTTTTGAAGAGTTCCCCTTTATGCATTTCAAAGCTGGACGCCCGTTTTTTCAGTAGGACCGCCTCTGAGTGAGTAGTCGGTAGGGTGCCGTCTGTTAGGTATGCCCGGATGTCATCCATCCAGGTGGAACTTCTGTTTAAGATCCCAATAGGGGTCTTCCTCGATGCTCTGCTTATCCATTAATTCCTAAAAACCCGTCCTTGGAGTATCGCAGGAAGCTGATATGCCAATTTGGAGAGAGCGTCTGCCTGGTTATTCTCAGACCTGGGCACTTTATTTAAGTGAAATTCTTCCAGTGTCCCGGCCTCCTGCTTTACCGCCTGTAGATACTTGATCATAGCCGGATGTGTGGCTTCATAATCTCCATGGTATTGGCTCACGATCAGTTGTGAATCAGAACAGGCGGCTATCTTCCTTGCCCCGGCCGCCTTGCACATGCAGATGCTAGCCAATAGGGCTTCATATTCCGCCTCATTGTTTGAGGCTTGGAACTTAAAACGTAGTGCATACTAGTACTTGTCCCCTTCAGGAGACTGACATATGACGCCTGCACCACAACCGTTCATTGTAGAGCTCCCGTCCACATAGACCTTCTAGACTTGCTCTAAGTTCTCAAAATTAGTCGGCTTGGTTAGTTCCACTATGAAATCTGTGAATGCTTGCCCCTTCACCGCTTTCCTTGGCTCAAAAGTGATCTTCGGACTTTGGATCTCGATGGCCCATTTGATCATTCGACCTGACGACTCCATGGTTGTCAGTGGCCGCTTGATTGGCTGGTCGGTATAGACCACAACCGGATATGCCAGAAAATAAGGCTTCAATTTTTTAACTGCCATGAAGAGGGCAAGTCCAAACTTATCAACCATAGTGTACCGTAACTCCGTGTTCTTGAGGACGTGACTGATGAAGTAGATCGGGAGCTGGCAGCCGTCCCTTTCAGCAAGGAGGATGGCACTAAGAGCATGGTCAGAGACTGCTAAATACATGTATAGTACTTCCTTGGGTAGATGGCTTACCAGCCTTGGCAAGGAGTGCAAATGTTGTTTTAATTTTTGGAAAGCCGCCTCTGCATCCGGCCCCCATTCAAACTTGGTCTTTTTCTTAATTGCTTGAAAAAAGTAAAGACACTTGTTGCCCGACTGGCTGAGGAATCTTCCCAACGCCGCGAGGCAACCCGTAAGCCTTTGAACCTCTCGGCCAATGCGGGGCGACTGCATGTCTATGACCGCCTGTACCTTCTCAGGGTTAGCCTCTATCCCCCTTTGATTGATTAGAAATATGAGGAACTTCCCAGACTTAACACCAAAAACACATTTCTTGGGATTGAGCATGACCTGGTGCCGCCTGAGTGTGGTGAATGTTTCTCGAAGGTCAGCTAGGTGGTCCGTCCGGAATTTAGATTTAACAATCATATCATCTATGTACGCCTCCACATTCCTTCCAATCTGATTGAAGAAGACCGTATTTATCATTCTTTGGAAGGTTGCAGGCGCATTCTTTAGTCCGAATGGCATAACAATGTAACAAAACAACCCCTGATCTATTACGAAGGTCGTCTTTTGTTGATCTTCCTTCCAAAGGGGTATCTGACGGAAACCTGAGTAGGCGTCCATGAAACTCATCAAAGCATGGCCGGGTGTAGAGTCGACCAGATGGTCGATCTTTGGGAGCGGGTAACTGTCCTTGGGACATGCCTTGTTTAAGTATGTGTAATCTACACACATGCGCCAGGTCCCATTTGACTTTTTGACAAGTACTAAATTCGCTACCCAATCTGGGAAGTAACATTGTCGAATGAATCCTGTGTCCAGTAATTTTTTAACCTCGACGGCTGCCTCCTGGCTTCGTTCTTCACCATGGTTCCTCTTTTTTTTTGCCTGACCGACTTCTTTTTGGGATCCACAGCAAGCTTATGTACAGCCAGATCCGGGCTTATGCCTAGCATTTCATGAACTTCAAATGCAAATACATCTTTGAATTCCCTTAACAATTGGTGTAGTTCAGCACCAAGTTCTGCAAAAGCATCCAGGATAACGTCTACATTCTCAGCAGCCGGCTGAGGGCGGAATTCATCTGACCGCTCCTCGGCTAGTGACTGCTATTGTTTGACATTTCTTTCAGCCTCCAAATGAGTGGCCTTTCTCTTTTTGCCGGCTGCTTTTGGGGCAGGCGCGGCTTCCTTGATTTGCTCAAGATCTGTAATCCCCCCACTAGGACCGGCCCGCTGCTTTCACAGTGGTTTTGATGTCAGAGAGATAACATTCTCTGGCCATCTTCTGGTCTTCCCTAAGGGAGCCTTCTGTTCCATCATCTCTCTCAAACTTGAGAAGCATGAGAGATGGAATGATTACAACTTTTGAATTATTCAGGGTGGGTCGTCCTAAGATCATGTTGTAGGCCGATAGTTCCTCGACCACCAAGAACTAGACCACCATGTGACGGCCCTCCCCTTTCTCGCCCAGGCGGATGGGCAGATCCACCCGTCCAACTGGGTGCACGACCCCTCCTCCAAATCCTACTAAGGGATGAGAGACCGGATGTATGTTGTCTGGCTTGTACTTGAGCTTTGCCAAGCATTTGTTGCTGATGAGATCAGATGAACTCCCAGTATCTATGAGAATCCGGCCAACTCTCTGGTTGGCCACCTTGCATTCAATTACAATGGGGTCGTCCCTGGTTGATGGAGTTAACATCTAAACGCCTAATGTTGTCTTTGTTGCCCCAGATAGTAGGGCCTTCTCCTGCGAAGCCGCCTGCTATAGTATAGACTGGCGCTTCGTTAGTGTCGGAGCTTTTAGCAGGCGTCTCCCTTTTTCTGTCCGCCTGTTTTTGCTTGGGGTGGTGGTTACCCTTTGATTTCTTGACATATGAGTTGAGGTCTCCTTTGTCTGCCAGGCGGTCCAAAAGGCGCTTGAGGCTGATGCACTCATTGGTGTCATGACCAATGTCCTCATGGCAATTGCAATATTTATCTTTGTTCCGATTGTGGATGGAACTCTTCATGGCAGCCGACTTCTCAATTGAGAGCCGGTCCTTGATTTCTCTAAGGATAGCATAACTATCCTTGTTAAACTCATACTTGGGGGAGTATGGTTTAAATTCTTTATTCTTCTTCTGGGACGGCTGTTTAGAGGAGTCGGCCGCCCAGACTTCCTTTCTCTTTTTCTCTTCTTTATTGGCCAACTGCTTTGACCGGCTCTCTCTTTTGTCGGACTTCTTGTGGTCCGATTGTTTTCTAACATTACAGAGGTCGATCGCCTGAATGTAAGCGTCCGCCTCCATCATTTCTTCTTAGTGAGTGGTCACCCTCTTTCTGACGAGGTCGAATTTGAAGTTCGACCCGTCCTTCAGACCTTTGAAAAAGTCTTTATAAGCTACTTCATCAGGTAATCCTTGTATCTAAATTCTCATAAGATTGAACCGCCTGATGTAGGAGCATAGTCCCTCCTTATCTCCCTGCTGTATGGCCCCCAAATCAAGGGTGGTCTTCTTAGCAGGGATGTTCATCGCAAAATTTAATGTGAAAAGTAGGCGAGGGTTTTGAATTGTTAATGCACCCAGCCGGCAAGTTGCCGAACCATTACTGGGCGATGCCCTTCAATGTGGCCGGGAAACACTTACACCATGTGGCGTCATCCAACCTTTGGAGGTACATAAGGTTGGTGTACGCCATCAAATGATCTTCAGGGTTGGTAGTGCCATCATAGGCTCCTACCAACACATTTTTTACTTTGGCCACATGGGCGGCCTCTATTAATTCCTTAGAGAAGGCGGAGGGTAGTTCTCCAAGTTTGAGCAACCTAAGTTGCCAGTCCAACGGCTGGACATTCCTTGCCGCCTGTCCTCCAAAAAGTGTAGGGTGCATGAAGTATTGAGACTGTGGTACGTACGGCTGGGGAGGCACATACGAGGTCGCATGGTTTTTTTGGGAAACAGAACGGGAGGAGGTGCCGCCTGTCTGGTTCTCCTGGTTTGATCTTCAATACCTTATGGAGATATTGTGTAAACTGTCTTGGAAGTCAGACGTGGAGGCTGACTCTGACAATTGTTGAATTTTCTTTTGCTCGATTATCTTTCGAGCATCAGAGTATATCTTCTTCGACCCATCCGGTTGAACATGTCGGATGGGCTTCCACTTCCCTAGGGAAGGGAAACGATACTTTGTCAGATCGATCACTGGCGCCCCTCTTTCCCTAGGTCTTGGGTAAGGAGTCGCCTCCCGATCTTTTACAGCCTTCTTCCTCCCAAACTGGGAGGGTCTTCTGGCCGACTATTCCTTTGGTGAAACAGTCGCCCTGTTATTGATAAGTTCCTGGATCTCCCCCTTGAAACTACTCATGAGGGTCATGAGTTATTTCCTAGTAATAGGAGCAGATTCCTCGGCCGCCTGTTGATGCTCAGGCGGTGGGCCGACTGGCTGACTGGGAACAGCCTGACAGTCCTCCCATTCCCTCCTTTGGGACGGGTGGGTCGGGCTCTTAAGGTCCCGTCAGAGGCCGTGTGAGTCTCGACTTCGACCTCATTATCAGTATCTTGGTCATTGTAGACCTGAGGGTCGTCCATGGGACGCTTCTCACTTAGATACGGTACAGACTATGATTCCATCTCGAAAGTACTCTCCCCACAGACGGCGCAATAATGTTTCGGGGTTTTTTGATGTCCTGCGAGATAGTTACAATTCTGGGACTAGGATCCTTGTGCTTGTACCTGCAAAACAACGGAAACTCCGGTTGGTGGGAGCTTCGCCTCCGACGATCAAGTTAGAACGTGTTTTCAGAGTAAAAGGTGCGGAAAGTAAAAGGTGATCTGATTCCTCTAAGGGGAGGAACGATCAAGGATATGCAATTAATGCTAAGTCTGGTTTAGCAATTAGTATGCACGTGGGTATAGGTTTCTTTTGGTGAGATGATTAATTATTTCTGAATGTTTAATGAGGGCTAATTACTGTATTTATAGCCTCGAAGTACGTGCCTAATACTAGGTTAATGGTAAACCTAGGACTGATTGGGCTTTGCCTCGGGAATCGGGCTTTGGTGGCCATTTTCCAGGTTGGCAGATAGCAAGCCATGTGGCGTGGCGTGATTGGTCCACGTTGGACCTTCTAAAGTATGACACGTGGCAGACCCTAATAGGCCCACGTGGCTGACACGTGGCAAGTAATGATTGGACCACGTGGCGGGAAAAAACCCCCTAAGCACCTAAGACCATTTTAACTCATCAGTTATTTTAGACATCGAACGATACTCTGCCTCTGCAAAAGACTTAGAGACAGTATGTTGCTTCTTAGTCTTCCAAGAAATAGGGGAACCACCAAGAAACACCAACTAACCTGAAATCGATCGTCTCATCAAAGGGCAACTAGCCCAATCCGAGTCACACCAACCTGTCAAATATAAATTGCAATCTGAACTCAAAAGGATTCCTTCACCCGGACATCCTTTCAAGTAGCGAACCGTACGAAGTGCCGCCTCAATTTGGTCTTGTCGAGGTTGTTGCATAAATTGAGACAAGATATGAACTGTATAAGCCAAATTAGGTCTAGTGAAAGATAAATAAATCAAAGGATCCACAAGACGTCGATACATTTCGGGGTCTGCAATAAGAGGAGTCTCTGATTTAGCTAGAGTAGTTTTTGCTCAATAAGGGTACCTGCCGGACGTGCCCCTAGCAAACCAGACTCTGCAATAATATCAAGAGTATATTTCTATTGACATAAAAATATGCCTTCCGGGCTCCAAGCAACCATGATACCAAGAAAGTATTTCAACACACCCAAATCTTTTATATGAAAACAGTCACTCAAATATGATTTGAATGTTGAAATTGTAGAAGAATCATTCACTGAAATTATTAAATCATCAACATACACCAGAACACTAAGATGAATAGCCTCATGATTCAGAGTAAGTGAGAGCAATCAGAGTACGATTGCGAAAAACCGCACCTTTTCAGAGAGGTGGCCAATTTTGAAAACCAACAATGAGGTGCTTGCCGTAGTTCATACAAATATTTCTGAAGACGGCACACCATGCTAGATTGAGAACCATGAAACCCGGGAGAAGGCTTCATATAAACCTCCTCATCAAGATCACCATGTAGAAAAGCATTGTGGACATCCATTTGATGTAATTCCCAATTTTTAGCAGTAGCAACAACAAGAACCGGATGAACAATAACCATTTTAGCAACGGGAGCAAATGTCTCGTTATAATCGATAACCTCAACCTGATGGTTATCAAAAATCACAAGACAAGCCTTCAATATTTCAATCGAGCCATCTAAGTTAAGCTTGACCTTGTAAACCCATCGCCCCATCGGCATCCAAGAGCTTTCTTACCCAGAGGTAATTTTTCCATCACCCATGTACCATTAATTTCCAAGGTAGATATTTCGTTTTGCATCGCCTTTCTCCACCCTTCATCTTGCATAGCCTCCTTGAAATTACGTGGCTCAACCACCGTGTCGACGGCTGCAATAAATACAAGGTGTCGCACAGAATGAAAATTCATCAAAATTCACAAAATGTGCTAAAGGATAGGGAGTACCTAAGGAGCATGGAGTAGACGATGAATGTTGATGGACCGGGGAGAGAAATAGTATGTGCCACATAATCACGGTGCCAGCCCAGAGAATGCCTTGGACGTTGACCACGCCCCAAATCAAGAGTAGAAGAGCTTGGATCATCCCCTGTGCTGCTGCCCGTACCGCTAGCAGTAGTAACGCCAGTAGATACAGCAGGTGAGCTGCGGTCAGCACTGGTCGCCGCAGGGGTGTTGCAAACCAGGCTGCCAGCAGCATTGAGAACGAAGCGAGGTAGCAACAGACGGGGTAGCAGGAGATGTAGGGGTAATCGTAGGACTTGAGCTAGGGGTGTCAAGCATGCAAGGTGCGGTCACTGCTGTCCTGTGAACCCAACTCAGTAGAGGTTTCACCAACCTCAAGCACATGCTCAAGATCATCCAAGAAATCAAAGTCATCCCACCATCAACATTAGATATTCCTTAGACACTTACATGAGAATGTGTCGAGTCACTACTAGTCACAAATGGGAATTCATTTTCATGAAATTTAACATCACGAGAGACAAAAATATCACCCGTTCCTAAGTTATACAACTTCCAACCCTTTTTACCATGAGGATAACCCACAAACACACACTTTCGACTTCGAGGAGAAAATTTGTCACCCTTAGATTTTGATTATGAGCAAAAAAAGACACCCAAACACCCGTAATTCATCAAAATTAGGTTGTTTGCCAAAAATAATTTCATATGGGGTACGGTTTTATTAGCTAGCAAGCGGGTTGGAGTACGATTAATCAAATCGCCCCAAGGACACATTCTCCCCAAAAAGTAATTGGCAAATTGCCTTGGAACATCAAAACACGACTAACATTTAGAATATGTTGGTGTTTACGCTCTTCCCGGCCATTTTGTTGAGGAGTACCAACACAATAAGTTTAAAAAACAATGTCATGTTCATTAAAATAGGGTAGCATGGGTTTAAACTCCGTACCATTATCACTATGTACACATTTGACAGTGACATCAAATTGACATTTTATCATAGCAAAGAAAGAACAAAAAAAATAAGAATAAACTTTAGTTTTAACATTCAACAAATAAACCCAAACACCTCTAGAATAGTCATCAACAATAGTCAAAATATAGTGAGCACCACAAGTAGAAGGTGTCTTATACGAACCCCATAAAATCACAATGTATCATTTCAAAAATACGACTAGCTCTACTATCACTATCAGGAAAACTATCCCGTGATTGTTTAGCTTGAGGACAAATTTCACAAGCTTTATTAAAAAATTTACTACTAGAACTAGCACTAATAGCAGGCACTAACTTGACAATTTTGTCTGACGGATGTCCCATACGACGATGCCACAACTCAAATGTAGAAACCTCTGGATTTGTCACCACACATACTGTAGGAATTCAGCGGAAGTAGTAGAGTCCATCTTTCCGTTCACCGGCTCCAATCAGGCTCCCCGAGTGTTGGTCCTGTATAGCACATAAAGATTCAGTGAATCGGACCAAACAATGTGAATCATCAATCATTTTTGACACCGATATTAAGTTGCAATTTAATTTTGGTACAAATAAAACATTTTCAAGAATAATGCCATCTGCCAAACACACTCGACCCTCCTTTGTAGCCATAGCATGGCAGCATCCGGAAGACCTACGGGGTATGGAGACATAGAGTGCACATCCATCAAACAAGAGTCGTCACCGGTAACATGATGAGAGGCGCCAGTGTCGACTATCCAAGACAAGGAAAAACACTCATCAGTCATCTTATCTTGTTGCCTATTATTAACCATATTCAACAACATACGAACATGCTCAGGTTGGAGCTCAAACAAAGCCGAAAGAGTGTCAGGAGAAGGCACGGAAGAGGCAACACCAAGAGGGCTTCCCACGGCATGAGCTCTGACCGTGGGCTTGCAGTGATCCACAGCAGCCGCAACAGAAGACAAGGCAGAAGCAGCGGCAGTAGCAGGTGGTCTGCTACCAAGCACCGAGGTAGCCTGACCAGAAAACGCGGCAACCCCCTTTTTACCATATTTTTCCAGCCACCATAGGGGGTAGCCGTGGAGTATAAAACAACCAGAGTTTTCATGAGCAGAAAAGCCGCGATTTATCAACACGAGGCGTCAACTGAGCAGCTTTTCGATCAGGTGAAGAGCGAACACGTGGGCTTCGTCCTTCGCCGTTTGAGCCTTGACCTTAGCAATATTCCGAGATCTTTCTTCTTGAGGAAATGCTTGATAGGCTCGGTCAAGAGTAGTGGGAGGTTGTTGAGAAAGCAAATTAGTTTGTACCATAGTGTAGCGATGATCATCAACACCAATTAAAAATTGATGCAATTTTTCTTCCTCCTTATCTAACTCATACTTGGCAGCCATGTTACAAGTGAAGAGGCCGCACTCGCATCCATGGGGAGGTTTGAGGCGATTGGGATCATCAAACAACCCCATCAGAGTATTGTAATAGTCCTCGATGCTCATGGTGGTCGATTGCTTACAACCGGTGATAGCCGCACGTAATTGTTGCAAGCGAGGGCCATTAGCTTCACAAAACGCTTCTCCAAGTATACCCAAAGTTTCTTTGCTTCCTCAAAATAGGGCATAGTGGCTGCTAATTTCGGTTTAATAGCTTTCAAAATCCAAGAAACCAACATCGAATTCACGGTTTCCCAGTCTAACATCTTCTTCTTCTCAGTTGGTTTGGAGATAATGCCATCAACAAAACCGAATTTTCGTCTAGATTTCAACGACAAAGTAATCGCCCTTTACCATGCCAAATAATAATCACCCTTCAAGATCACGTGAGTAATTAAATTGTCAGGTTGATCGCCAGAACCAAGATAAAAAGGGGAAGCGGGATTAATTTTATCATCCGCCATTGTCGATCAAGTAGTATGGTAGAGAAATTTAGGGGAAAAAAATTAGTGCGTTAGAGTGTAGAATTGTGTTTAGGGTTTAGAGTATAGAGGCTTCGATACCATGTCAGGAATTAATTTTCTATAGTTGTATTAGAGTATGAACAGGTATATATATGTACAACCTAAAAGAGATTAGGGCTTAATTACATTGGCCCATAAACTATATGCTACATAAGGCTTAACACCACACCATTTTACATTGATATTTTTGGCCGTGTAGTAAAAAAACAAAGAAACGAAAAGGATTGACCATTTGGATAAGTGTAAAAATGGAAGTTAAAGTTGCATAGAAGAAAAAAAAAATAAAATAAATAAATAAAATAAATAAAAAAGTACGTGACACTTTATAAATAAAAAAAAAAAAAAAAAAAAAAAAAAAAAAAAAAAAAACCTAGCCAATCCAGGATTTATTAGGTTGGATATAATCAAATTTCTGTGAAATTTGCAGTACCCGATCTTTTTTATTTATTTCTGTTTTTGTCATTAGGTATCAATTAAAATACACTTGTCGTATTTCTCATATAATAGAAATTTTTAAGTTTAGTTTATTTCTGTAAATATGTGCGAGAACTCTATCTCAATTTTGAATATATCTAAATCACTCTTAATTTGAATGGATAATTTTTTGCCAATCAAATTATGGTAATATGTAAAGTAAAGTATAGAGTTGTCGTTATTATTCCAACAAAAGAGATGTAATTCTTGCATTGGTTTTGGGGAGCTGCCACGAGAATAGTTTGAGTGAGTGAGAGAGAGAAAAGGTGATAGTTGTAATATCCGTTGTGGTTTTGTTTCCTCTTCTGGTTATCGATGTCACAACTTAGAGTTGTTGCATTGGTTCTTGCTTTTATCCATCAATTACTTGAAATGCTTGTCTAGTTACCGGCTTAATATCCACAAGTTCATTTTATGGTGCATATAATTAAAAGGGCTATCAATTTTACGTGACAAGCCAATGCAATGCACAATAATCTATTTCCTCTTTTCCAAAGCTAATTATAAAGGAGTTGTGTAAGTTTTAGATGCTACTAGGAGTTGTCCAACCTAAGATACATTCTAGCTAGCTAGTCTTTCAATTCATAAAATATTGTCTCATTTAGAATCTATCTCTTCGTTAAAAAGTATTTGCAAAAACATACTTGTGGAGATTTGTTAGATTCATCGATAAACCCACTAATAAGACTTGTACGTGTAAGTTATGATAAGTTTTAATAAACCCAATTCACATTTACAATGTTATTCAAAAGGCTATGATTTATTTTTAATAATTTGAATTATTTTAGATCGAGAAAGTTGTTCGAATCAAGTTAAATACTCTGTAAAAAGGGTCGTTGTATGTGCAATGTTACATTGAGTCATTGAATACAGGTTCAATCATGATAGTGTGAAATTGAATATATTGATCTGATAAATTCGAAAACATGTTTAGATAAGACGAATCCAGACAAAGTAGGCTAATTATTATTTAGTTAAAACCATAGCTTAAGTTATAATCCTCTCCTTTTCTCTCCTCTCTTCTAGGGTTTTCTAAATTTTTGGTCGTTTAGTTGAAAATTAGACTATTTTGACCCTTTTCCCATAATTTTTTTTAGTTTTGCAATTTAAGTTTCAATAAATCTACACAAGTAGTATAGATGTTATCGTTTTTTGCTTTTAGTTTTCTAATTTTTTGAAAAAAAAACATAAGAAATAAGAAAAAGGTGTTTCCACTTTTCTGTCAGTTTTCAAAATTATTATGATTTAATAAGTTTGACTAATTTTTTTACTAAATATATGATATATATATCATTTGATTTTGAAAAACAAAGAACCTAAAAAAAAGACTGCCACAGCAATGCCAAACGATATATGTTATTGGGATTGCTGTGGTTTTCTGTTTTTTGATATTTTGTTTTTCAAACTCATATGATATATATCATATAATGAAAACCACAGTGATGCCAAACGAACCCTCAACTAATCCCATAATATGGGAAGTCACTACACTCAAACAAATTAAAATCATCTATTGTTTGGCATTGCTGTGCTTTTCTGTTTTTTGGTAAACTCATACGATGTATGTTATATAATGAAACAAAAATTAGTCAAACTTATTAAAATCATGATATTTTTGAAAACTGACAACAAAAAAATGAAAACAATTTTTCTTGTTTCCTATTTTTGGTTTTTTGTTAGGGTTCGTTTGGGTTTATAAAAAAGGTAATCATCTTTTGCCCAATTAGTAGTTTTTTGGTAAAGATCTATTTAGAATCGCAACGGTTGTCAAATTTTCAAATATGTTCAAATGAATTAGATGAAAATCATCCTTACGACTAAAACAAATCGTTAGTCCCTTAACCTTTATCCCCAAGTAACCCAAATAGAACAAGAAAAATAATTCTACTTAGATTAGGAAACTAATTCCAATTCTACTTAGATTAGAAAACTAATTATACTTAGTCTATAATTCCTAAAATAAATAAAATTAATCCTAAGTGCTTAAACCAATTTCAAGTAAAAGGTAAAAAGTTGCAAGCAATAACTAATTAAAAACCACTAAGTAGAGGAAGTAAGAGTGATCTGGAACTTGAGCTTGTACTAGACACCAAGTTCCTTTGCTTGAACTATCCAAGAACCGCCAATTTGTAGCTTCTAATGAGTTAATGTTCAAGTTTAGGTTTTCCTTGTAAAGATGTAACAAACTCTCGAAGTTCTCAATATCCGGATCATCCTCCTCTTCTTCAAAAGAATTTGTCCTCAAATCTCAAAGTTCATTATCAGGTACATAACAAGCCAAATCTCCCACATTAAATGTAGCACTTACACCATAGTCACCGGGAAGATCGAGCTTGAAAGCATTATCATTCACTTTCTCAATAACCTTGAAAGGACCTTCACTTCGAGGCATGAGCTTATTCTTTCTCTTGCTTGGAAACCTTTCTTTCCTTATATGCAACCAAACCAAATCAGCAACCTTGATATTTGTGGCTTTCTATGTGGATTTTCTCTCTCTTTGTACATTGAATTTATCTTCTCAATTCTAGCACGCACTTAAGCATGTAACTTCTGCATCACTTGAACTTTGGTCTTAGCATCATGATTCACCAATTTTCCCTTAGGAAAAGGGATTAAATCCAAAGGTAGCCTTGGATTTGTACCATACACAATCTCAAAAGGTGAATGATTAGTAGCATAAGTAGGAGAACGATTATAAGCAAACTCAGCATGAGAAAGTTTAACATCCCAATCCTTTTGAGTTTTACTTACCCATCCACGTAACAATACTCCCAAAGTTCGATTAGTAACTTCTGTTTGCCCATGCGTTTGAGGATGATAAGAAGTGCTAAATAAAATCTTAGTTCCAACTAGCTTCCACAAAGACTTCCAAAAGAATATCATGAATTTAACATCCCTATCGCTCATTAGGCATACCATGCAACCGAACAATTTCTCTAAAATAAAGATCAGCTATATGCAATGCATCATCAGTTTTGTGACAAGCAATAAAATGAGCCATTTTAGAGAATCTATCAACTACCACCATGATAGCATCTTTACCCCTTTGAGTTTGAGGCAGTCCAACTATAAAATCCATGGAGACATCCTCCCAAGGAAAATCAGGAACAAGTAAAGGACTGTAAAGACCTTGATGGAACACACTCTTTGCCTTTTGACATGAAGCACACCTTGCAATCACAGATTGAATATCCCCTTTCATATTAGGCCAATAAAAATGCTCTTGTAGAATTCTAAGAGTTTTATGGATACCAAACTACCATACAATTCCTCCACCATGAGCATCTCTCACAATCAACTCACGAATAGAACACTTGGGAACATATAATCGATTCCCTTGAAAAGGAAACCATCTTGAGTAACATAGGAACCTACGACCCCCTTTGCACAATTCTCAAGTATAGGTGCAAAATCTTCATCACTTGCATAATACTCTTTGATCAAATCAAAACCAAGTAATCGAAAATTCAAAACACCAAGTAAAGAATACCTTCTTGACAATGCATCTACAACAATATTAGCCTTCCCCTCTTTGTACTTAGAAGAGAAATTAAATTATTGTAGAAATTCCACCCACTTAGCATGTCTGGGATTCAATTTTTGTTTTCCATGTATGTACTTTAAAGACTCATGATCCGAATGAAGCACAAAATAATTATGACGTAAATAATGACTCCAATGATCTAAAGCCCGGACAATTGCATAGAATTCCTTATCATAAGTAGAGTAATTCGATCGAGCACCATTCAATTTTTCACTAAAGTAAGCAATAGGTCTCTTCCTTTGAATTAGAATCGCACCAATTCCTACTCCACTTGCACCAGTTTCCACCTTAAATGGACTAGCAAAGTCAGGTAGAGCTAAAATAGGAGCTTCACACAATTTCTTCTTGATTAAATCAAAGGCATGCTGCGCCTCTTTACTCCACTCAAATTTAACTCTTTCTTTCTTCAAACATTTAGTCATAGGTGCAACAATACTAGAAAAGTCTTTCACAAATCTTCAAAAAAAAGAAGCTAAACCATGAAAAGAACGTACCTCCAAAGTATTCTTATGAACCGACCATGATTTAATTGCTTCTACCTTAGATGGATCAACAAAAACACCATCTTTTGATACTATGTATTCTAGAAAAGTCACACTTGGTACAAGAAAGTAGCATTTTTCTAGCTTTGCATACAACCTTTGCTTTCTTAAAACTTCAAACACGCCTCTTGGATGGTTAAGATGATCATGCATATTTTTAGAGTAAATCAGAATATCATCTAAGTAAACCACAACACATTTACCAAGGAAAGGTTTGAGAACTTCATGCATCAACCTCATGAAAGTACTAGGAGCTTTAGTAAGGCCAAAAGGCATCACCAACCATTCATACAGCCCTGACTTAGTCTTGAATGCAGTTTTCCATTCATCCCCTTCTCTCATTCGAATTTGATGATAACAACTCATGAGATCAATTTTTTAAAATATTTTCGAACCATGTAGCTCATCCAGTAGATCATCTAGCCTTGGAATTGGAAATCTATATTTGATTGTGATGTTGTTCACACTCCTACTATCTATGAACATGCACCAACTCCCATCTTTCTTAGGAACAAGTAATGTAAGCACCGCACAAGGACTCATACTCTCACGCATATAACCGTACCCCTCACCATGAGTTCTTCAAGTTGCCTTTGCATCTCCTTAGTCTCTTCAGGATTACTTCTATAAGCAGTTTTGTTTGGTAAAGGAGCTCCCGGAATTAAATCAATTTGATGTTCAATACCACGAATTGGAGGCAAACCAGGTGGTAATTCATCCGGAAACACATCATCGAACTCACGCAAAATAGGCTCCAAAACCGAAGCTGTTTGCACCTTAATTTATTCTTTAATTTCCTTTGAAACCAACACATAAAAGCAACCTTCTTGCGCCACTGCTTTATCAAATTCTTGCTCAGTAATCATCATCAAGCCTTTCGAATTAGAAGTGATCTTTGGTAGATTTGAAATTACAGGTTTCAAAGCAATTGGTTTGTCTTTTTCTCCCTTTTTAACAACATAGACATTAGTTCTACCATCATACTTCACAAATCTATCAAATTGCCAAGGTCTCCCTAGCATTAAGTGGCATGCATCCATAGGACAAACACCACAAAGCACTTGATCAATACATTTTCCAATAGAAAAAGAAATCAAGGCTTATTTTGTTACCTCCACATCACTAGTGTTGCTTAGCCAATGGAGCTTGTATGGTTGAGGATGCCCGGTTGTAGGATGCTTCAATTTATCAATTAGAGTAGTACACACCACATTAGTGCAACTCCCCGAATCAATGATCATGTCACACTACTAGAAATAGGCTATTTTCCGACGGACAAAATTTTCGTCGGAAATTTAAAATATTTTGATGGAAATTGTGTTTGTCAGAAATGTCCGCCGGAAAATGTACCTTACGATGGAAAAATCCCTCGCAATGTTTCCGACGGAATTTTTTCCCCTCGAAAATTACATCTTCCGACGGAATATTCCGTTAGAAGATGCAATTTCCGAGGGGAAAAATTCCGTCGGAACCCTTAGCAAAATAAAAAAAATGTCAAACCAGCTTTGTCGCCCAAAATCAGAAAAACGAAGAGAAAGAAAGAGGAAGAAATAGAGAAAGAGGAAGAGAAAGAGAAAGAGGGAGAGAGAGAGGAGTTCCGGCGACTGCACCATCGGCGACTGTGCCTCCGGGGACCATCACCGAGCCTCGTCAGCCACGCCGCCATTGGTACGTGTATGGTTTTTTTTTAATTTAACATTTTGGGAGAAACCCTAACGATTACCATGTCAACAGCCACCACGGGTTTCACCACAACCACCAGCCGTTAAGCCGCCGTCCCCTACTGCTCCAACGCCGCCGTCCGGTAAGCTTCTTTGTCGTTTTGTTTAATTTTTTTCGGTGAAACCCTTACCACCACCATGATGTCAACAGCCACCGGATTTCACCTCCACCACCAGTCGTGACTTTGCCGTGGCCTTGTGACTCCAACGCTGCCGCTCGGTCTACAGCCCCAGTTAGTCTTACCCCCCCCCCCTCCCATTTTTTTTTATAAAAAACAAAATTGACAGCATAAACAGGAATTAAATTAATCATTTGAATTCTTTGTAGGATTTGCAGAGGTACTTGGTTTGATTGTCAGTAACAAGTGCGGATCTACAGGTTAGAGACTATAAAAATCGTAAAATACTTGGCATGTTAGTGACTAATTGTATTTAGATATATGTTAGTTTATTATTGTTTTTAGTGTAGTGTATAAAATTTGTTGCATTTACATTTATTTTAATATGTTGAAATATTTGAAATGAATGTGTTGTATTATGATATGTTAGTTTAGTTTAGTTTATTTAAGTTTAGTTGTTAATTGTTGTATTATAATATGTTAGTTTAGTTTGATTTAGTTTAATATAATAATGTATATTAGTTTAGTTTAGTTTAGTTTAATATAATGTATGTTAGTTTAGTTTAGTTTAATATAGTGTATGTTAGTTTATTTAGTTTAATATTTTTGTTTGATATAATGTTTAACATAATATTTAATAATTGTGCTTATTTATTTGCTTAGTTTAGTTTAATTATGATAAATCTCTGTTTAGTATAATGCATGTGACCTTCACTTTATATATATATATATATAATAAATGAATCATTTGCATAATCATTTTCCTAGATACCCGTTCAAGGCATACACATTAAAAGTATCTCTTGAATAGTCCTCGGTTGGGACTGTCCTTATACGCTTATTCTCACTTAGGTGGTGAATGTAAGCCTTGCTTTTGATTCTAGGGAAAATCGTGCCTTTTCATTTCTCTACAGTGTTCTCTGGGTACATATGTAGGTGGTTTTAATCGCCTCCATCGTGTACTTAGAGAACTGTATGGAAATGCTAGCGGATTTTCCGTAGAACTTAAAACCTGGCTTACATTCACTATTGGGATTAAACGTACAAGGATGGGTTAGGTTGGAGTGATAAGGACCCTTTGGAAGCATTTCAAATCTCATTTGAATTCCCATAACACTTTGATGGATAATGATTAGGATATACGCTTTGTGACTAATGTGATTATACATATGCGTGAGTTGTGTAGAAGTTGTAATCATGAAACGAACAGAACGTAGCTGGATGTATGAAAGGAAGGTTGGGCAATATTTTAATCCAGAGTTCGTGAAAGGGGTTGATGAATTCATGCAATACGTCAAAGATAATCCCGAGAGTAGTAACCCGAATGAAGTTAGGTGTCCATGTGCTAAATGTAAGAAAAAACGGCTTTGGGATCCAGATACGATTAAACTTCATTTGTTTCGCGCGGGTTTTATACCTAATTACTATGAGTGGATGTATCACGGGGAAGGGTTTCCGACAGTTCCTGAACGGGGGTCCAATGAATATCGTGAAATGGTTTTCGATGCGTTTGGTCATAGTCAGGATCAAGGGCATTCCGAGCAGGCTAGTGTTTCATCAGAGGAGGAGCCTAATGCACAAGCTAAGCATTTTCTGGATTTGTTGAAGACTTCTGAAAGGCCATTATATGAAGGGAGTTCGTTGTCTGTGTTAAAGATGGCCGCTAGAATCACCAGTCTAAAGTGCGAGTATAATCTGCCCCACATATGTGTTGATGGGTTTATTTCTTTGCTCAGTGAAGCAATTCCTAACAACAATCAAATGGTCGACACATTCTATGAGGTGAAAAAGATTGTGAAGGGCTTAAAACTGCCTCATGAAAGGATTCACGCTTGCCCGAAAGGATGTATGTTGTTTTGGAAGGATGATGTCCAGTTGTCTACATGTAGGGCGTATGGCAGCGATTGATACAAGCAGACTTCCAAGGGTAGCCTAGTGCCTTTGAACGTTTTGTTTTATTTCTCGATCACACCCAAGTTGCAAAGGTTGTTTACAACCAAGAATATTTCGGAGGAAATGACATGGCATTCAAAAAATCCTCGAGTTCAAGGCACTATGGCACACCCTAGTGATTGTGAAGCTTGGAACATCTCGATAGTTGCTTTCCAGAGTTTGCCTCCGAGCCTCGTAATGTTCGGCTTGGCTTGTGTACAGATGGTTTTGCTCGTCATGGCAAGTTTGGGGGACAATATTCTTGTTGGCATGTCATTTTGACCCCTTACAACCTGCCTCCCTCAATGTGTATGAAAAGACAATTTATGTTCCTTTCATTGCTCGTTCCTGGTCCTAAAAACCCTAAGGGCAACTTGGATGTGTACATGCAACTGTTGATAGAGGAGTTGAAATAGTTGTGGGAAGTTGGTGCGCATACGTACGATATTTCCATGAAACAGAATTTCAATCTTCGAGCAGCCATCCTGTGGACCGTTAGTGACTTCCCGGCTTATGGTATGTTGTCCGGTTAGGCCACATCTGGTAAGAAAGATTGTCCATATTTCATGGACAAAAGAAAAGCATTTTGGCTAGAACATGGTTGTAAGGTTTCTTGGTTTGATTGCCACCGCCAGTTCCTTTTGACAAATCACCCTTTTCGGAATAGTATAACTGCGTTCTGCAGAAACAAAGTAAAAAAGGGTGCACCTCCACACATTATGTCAGGAGAGGAGCTGTGGGAATGTGTGAAAGACCTTCCGAAGGCTACAGATGGGCCCGAGTCACTTCAACGCCTCAAAAAAGAAAAGAAGGGGTGGTTCAAGAAAAGCATACTGTGGGAGCTTCTATATTGGAAGCATCTGCTTGTTCATCACAACCTAGATGTCATGCACATTGAAAAGAACTTTGATTAGTTATTTCACACTGTAATGGATGTGAAAAGGCATACGTGTGACACGTCATCCACTCGAAATGACATTGCCAAATATTGTAAACGTCCGCAGCTTCATCTTTAGGAGGATGATAGAGGAAAAGAGTTCATGCCAAGGGCTCCATTTGCTCTTGACAAGGCCTAGAGAAAAGTTTTGTGTGAGTGGGTTAAACAGTTGCGATTTCCTGATGGTTACGCCTCCAATTTGAGCAGATGCGTAGATATGCAAGCATGTAAGCTACACAGAATGAAAAGCCATGACTGTCACGTGTTCATGGAGAGTTTGTTGCCTACTGCTCTGAAGGAATTGCTCCCTTGCCATGTTTGGAATGCAATAACAGAGATCAGCCAATTCTTTTGCAATTTGTGTTGCTATACAACGTCGGTTAGTGACATGGAGCGATTGGAGAAAAACATATCTGAGATACTGTGCATTCTTGAGAAGGTCTTCCCCCCTGCATTCTTTAACTCCATGGAGCATTTACCCATTCATTTTCCATATGAGGGGAAGTTATGTGGTCCTGTTCAATATAGATGGATGTATCCGTTCAAAAGGTAAATCAAAGACGCATGCACATCCTATTTCTTACATCAAATTTAATGTCATGTCGTGTTTATATATTTACATAACTATGATTGCAGGTTCCTCAATCATTTGAAACGAAAAATTGGAAATAAGGCTCGAGTTGAAGGATCCATTTGCAATGCTTATCTCACCGAAGAGATAGCAAACTTCTGTAGTAACTACTTTCAGGCGACGGTTGACACTAAAACACGAGATCTCGGTCGAAATGTGAATGTCAACGTGGACTCCACAGTGGACGACACTGAAATTCCAGAGTTGTTCACGGAGGATAGCGCTCGTGTGTCAAATGAGGGAAAAACTCGGTTTTTAGATGAAAAAGAACTCGATTACGGTCATCTGTTCGTGTTACGAAACACCGGCATTCTTGGTGAATACGAAAGGTATAATATAGTTTAGGAATGAAGTGTAGTTGGATGATATGATCAACTAAAATTATTACAATGTTGATTTACATTAATTTTGGCCTCGTAGGAAATTTAAGGACTACGTTCTTAGTTCTCGACCTTATCTGCATAGAGAAGAAGTAATGGAGAAATGCGAAGCTGAATTCCCTGATTGGTTTCATCGCAAGGTGATGTACACTATCTAAACTTAGGATAATTATGATTTACTATTCGTTGCTATTTAATTTACTCATTTAGGGAAGTGTGACGGTTATATTCTAAACGTTTATAGGTTATTGAGGAGGAACAAAACTCGGATGTGCTGCGAGCGTTGTGCATGCGCCCTTTCAAGCGTGTTCGAACTTGGAAGCAGATTTTGTCGGTGGCTTTAATTTCCATACACATGCCCATGGCAAGCACAAATCTACAATGAATTATGGCGTGTGTGTATAAAGTGAGGATGGTGGAGAGTACTTCGGCATTTTAGACAACATTATTGAACTGGTCTACACTGGTCCCGAAAAAGAGTACAAGACTATTTTGTTTAAGTGTAGTTGGATGGATTGTGGTAGGGGAATGAACATACATGAACAGTACAAGCTTGTCGAAGTGAATCATACTAAGAAATACCCCAAGTACGATCCCTTTGTTTTATCTTACCAATTGACTCAAGTGTACTACGCATCATACCCTACCTTGAAACGGGATCGAATACAATGGTGGGCTGTTTTTAAAACACAGGCAAGATCAGTGGTTGATGCTTCGGTGGACTTAGAGTTCTTGCAGGCACCATCCCCACAATTACATGCAACGCTTTGCCCACCGAATGATATTCCAGACTATGTCCAAGATGATGATGATGAGGATGATGACGATGGCTTTGTTATCTCGAGCGATGAATGAAAGGAATGGTGTCCTTCCAACAAGTGTATTATTCCGATCGAGGGTTTAGAATTATCGGAAAGCTAATTCTTTAGTAAGGTCAAGTGATCGGAATGCCTAGGTGGAGGCCGCTTCAGATCAGTGATATTAATGTACAATTAATATTACAGCTTAATCTTGACTGAACCCTTCGTGTCGAACCTAATTGAACAACCGATCCGAGACGACGAATCATTCCGAAGGATTTGATGAGTCATCGGAGTTTTACGAACAAAGACGTCGGATATCGAGCTTAGAGCGTCGAGATCGAGAGTCGCAAGTCGAGTCGAATTTAGAATTCGGCGAGACGAGAAAAATCAACAAGCAACAAGTATGTGCTAAGTCGTAGCCTCGCATTGGCCTAGCCATGCGAGTGCTAGGCTAGCCTAGGCCACACACCCATACCGAGCTTGCTAGCAGCGCTGGCTAGCTAGCTGGTATGGCAAGGCTAGCATCGCTGGCGCGCTAGGCGTGCTAGCATGCTAGCGCCTCGCACATAGAAGCACTAGCGTAGCATCGCAAGGCCAGCTGCAGAACGCAAGTGTTGGGCCTCGCTAGCAACGCTATGCGTGCGTGCTAGCCAAGCAGCATCAGCCGTTGCAACATGTTGTGCGTGCTTGCTAGTGTAGCAGCACGTCGCTGTGTGTGCTAGTGTTATGTGCGTGTACGCCTAGCGAGCAAGGCCAGGCGCCAGCGCCTAGCGAGCAAGGTCAGGCACTAGCGCCTAGCGAGCAAAGCCAGGCACCAGCATGCTGGGCATGTGCGTGTGCCAGCAAGCAGCGCCGCACCACTCGCCCAGCAGCACACACCAGGAAGCAGCATGTGTTGGCTGGCAGCCTGTGTTAGCTGGCTGCGCATGTGCGTGGGGTGGCTGGGCAGCACCTCATCCTTGGCAGCCAAGTGGCAAGGTGGTCCGATTTTTGTGTAGGGACCAAGGGATGGTGTTTTGGCTTGTGGAGTAAGGTGTGATGGATCCCCATGTGGTCCTCACCTAACCTCTCCTCACCATGTGACACTTGTTGATTATCTATTGCTTGTCATTTTATGATTGAAATGCAAATTCTCCCACATGGGTGGGAGAATGGGAAATCAAGTAGCATTCCCTTATAAATACCCAAGTGTTGGGCATATGGGAATCACTTGAGTAGAACTCAATGAGGCATCTCCCATTAGGTGAGAAAACCTCTAAGTTCGTAAAACTCCAAGTTTTTATTGGTCGGGTCCCGACTAACCTTCGGGACTTGGACCGTTCGGGTCGAGTTTGTGGGTACGAGCCGTTGGAGGCGTTCACACTAGTGACGCTCGAGCTTTCGAAGTAAAAGCTCGATTTGCGAGCGAAGCACGCATCGAGGGTATAACTTCTTTCACTCTTCTTTTAATTATTGCTTAATTATGTTTATGCTTGTCTTAATTGCTTTAGTTATCGGGGCGGGTCTTGGGGGGTTTCCTTTCCGCGTAGTGAGGGTCACTACGAAACCCTATAGCGGTATCGGAGTCGCTCTCCTTTTAATTATTGCAATTTTTTATTAATTAAGGTGGTTTTAAGTAAGATTTAATTTATGGTTTTTGTTTTCTAGTTATATTAGAAGCTCGTTTTAATAAATTTTAAAACTCGTATTTTATCGATTTGGTTGTCGAACCCAGATTTTGGCTCAAAAATAGTGTTTTTTGGGTGGAATTAAAATTCTGGAACAGATTAACCCGTTTAGGGCTGTCCAGAAGCCAAAATCGAATCAGAAACCTAAGTTCTTGGGGTTTTTTTCGTTTTCAACGAAAGTTTTAAATCTTTTAAGCCTTGATTAATTGAAGAATTTCAAGGGTAGATTAAATGCATTATTGCATCCCTAATCTACTGTTTTTTTTAATTATCCTTAAGCATAATTATGGAGTTTTAATTAGTGCTTAAGTAGATATGCTCTATTTCACATAAACTTGTTTTTCACAATTTTTGCAAATAAATTGCAACAATGTGTGAATGTTTGATGTGAATGTGTAATTTTAAGTTCCTAAGTATGTTAAAGATCTAATCTTTAAATGTTTAATTGATTGGAACTTTAACCCTAAATTCCATATTGAACAAAGTTTGGATTTTTTCATTTTAGTTGATTAAAATCCATGATGTTCAATACTTGTGAGTAAAATTTGATTAATCTTCCTTTTGGAAGATGAAATCTTGGTATTTTACACAAGTATGAAAGTTGGAAAATTTTATCCAACTCCCTTTAGTCAAATCCATTATTAACTTGCATTTTGGTTAAATTAATTATGGATGTAGCCCTTCAATTTTGTTGCATCAAGTTAGACCTAAAATTGATTCAAAGAATGGTTCTTGAATAATTTAGGCTTGTGCACTATTAAAATTGAATTTATTTAAGTTAGACTTGTTATATTTTCATTTTGCTCTAAATTTATTTTAAAATAAATTTAGAATTTATTTTATCTCACACGAATATTGGGATTAAAATCCCGAGTCAAAAGCGCACAAATCGAGGCAAAAGACACCCAAGCACCACCAAGGCTAGTCGGGTTGGGCTGCTCTCGCAGCCCACATGTGGCGGCCTTGGTGCGCATGGTGGTGCTCCCACCTCGCTGTGTTGCTGCTGTGTTGGGAACAAGCATAGTGCACCAAGCGTGCTGCTATGTGTGGTGTGTTGGTGCTGGGCACTGCTCGCAAGTGCTGCTAGGCAGCGAGGCAGCAAGCCACAGCAGGCCAGCCACACCTGCCAGCACACATGCGCGCGTGCAAGCATGCAAGCATGATGTGTGCTGGTGCTAGCAGGCCCAGCAATGCCTTGCTAGGCAGGCTGCCTGCGCCCAAGCACAGTACAACCGCAGCCATGATGCTAGGCCTCGGTTTTGTGTGGGCCTTTTTTGGATGCATGGGCTATGTAATTTTGCGAAAATTTTGCCGTTTTAAAATTATTTATGTAATTATTTTAACGAGGTTAGACCTCGGTTTTTCCGGCTTTTGCAAAAAAAAAATTGTTTTTGACAAATTATGGGTTATACTAACTTAATTAATCGGATTAATTAAGTATGGATGAGGAATTTAGTGGGAGCTTAGTTAATTACGTGAGCAATTTGCTTTTAGAATAATGGATTAAACAACTTTGACTAGTTTTAATTAGGCGCGTTAATTGGATTAACCGCCTAAGTTAGTTACTAGTTTTGCGTGTTTAATTATGTATTTCGTAAAATTCATAGGCCATTCACAAATAGTGAATGGTTGAATGGAAGATTGTTTTCAAAACAGGTTTTTGAAATGGCAACTAGTGGGGCCCGACTAGGATAGAAAATACGGACTGCGCTCCGTTATGTATTTTTGTAAATCTAAATACGGTCTGCGAACCGTTAAATATTTTTGTACTATTAGATTAATCTTAGTCGTACTAGCTAGTTATTTTATTTTGGCCAAGATGTCTCAAGATGGTGTTTCGATGCAGACGAGCCAAGATGAAGACCCATGGAAATTGAAGATTTCAAGGGGTCATGCTAGTTGCCAAATGCATCTATTTTATGCTTTATATATATTGTGATTATATATATATTTGAATGTTAGATGCATGTCTAGGATTTCAAATGTTGCGGTGATTAGTTAAGTTCACTTAAATCAACCGACATAGAAACCCTAGGTCCCTTAATAATATTGAGCTTAAAAATTGCCGTTCCAAGAACAACACTTACCGAACTAATGCGCGTATGTGATGGGCTACGCCAAAGCGAGGCATCACTACTTCCCTAGGAACATAAGGTATACTAGGTATACAAGTTGTCTTGGTTAAGATCAACGATATCAGTAAGGAGTCCTTAGATGTCGTGGCAATGGAGATAAAATGTCACGGAAGCATTAGATGCGACGTTTTATCGAACCAAGAGTAGCTTGGAGCTATTAGCAATTGCATTGCTTACCCTAAAATATTAAGTGTTAAGACAAGCCAAAGCATGTTTAATCACTTTCTGATTTTTGGGATCTTGGAATCGTTTTGGTCTCGCCTAAAAATGGACAAATTTATAATGCGTGGATAAGACGCATAATAAGTTTGAAAGTTTACATATATAAAATTCAAACTTATTATGATATTATCTTGATAAATGGTTAAACTTTGCACTTATATATTAGTAGAATTCTTAATCAAATTATATTGTTTCAAATGATTGGTAAAAGAAATCTTTTGAGAATGGTTCTCAAAAATGAAAGGCATTTCAAAATACAACCTCTCATAATTTACTTTTATGACTAAAGTCCGAAAGGACGGTTGGATATCATGTTTTAAAAATACTAGGTAGTTTTGATGAACATGAAATATTGAGTTGAAAAATTCAAAATTGTCAATAGTTGACAACCAACATATCTTTTCACTTCATACACAAATGAGTAGGACTCATTGATGTAGCAATTCAAGTACGAATTGAAAGAAAAGATGGAACTTTGTTTCACGGCGCATTAGATGCTTAATCATGCCTAACAAAGTGTAAAAGTCAAGACACTTAAAGAAATGACTCTTAAAGTTATGAGATGGTGTATAATAAGAAATATAGGAAACAAGGAACAAAAGAAAGGAATAAGGTTCTTTTTCTACCCTTGAGTTCATGTTATTATGGCCAACTTAGCAACTCGTTATCTTCACAATTATTGGATACTACTCGAGTGTTCCACTTTGAAAGTGACCTCAAACTGTTGAAGACAAGCAAAGTTATTGACTTACGAGCTTAGAATGAAGCAAGTAATGCTACATCAGTTGTCAGGTCACTTGTTTTGTTTAAAGTCCTTTAAGCCAAGGCTGGAACAAATAATGGTTATTGTGTTCCATAATCAGCAAACGATCCGTTTACACACGGAAAGACTCACATTCAAAAGTAAAAGCAATAGTTGCTAGGTTTACTTGAATGACATGGTCGCATAAGCCATGAGTCAAGAATGCTTGATTATAAACAAACATTTCCCAACCATGAAACTCACAAAGTTCAAGTCATGGACATGATTTGTGTTCCAAACCCTTTAGCAATGTCACTAACAATAAGAACGTACTCAAGGCTCTATTAGATAGAATCTTGATAGATGATCGATTTGGAATCGTTCTAAGACAAAAAATTCTTACTTATTGAAATAGACAAACAAAGGATCCATTGTTCTTGGTATAGACAATTGACTCCGAAAGCTAAAAGGAATTCATTACTTCAATGTCTCACAAGAATTTGCAAGAATATGGCTAAATTCATCAAATGTGAGCAAACTGGACCTCGAGTAGCTCAAATGTTCAGTGAAGTATAGAATCGACTTGGCAAGATATCAAAACATCTAGATTAGATCAATTGATGTTTGCTTGAGCCAAGTGTGATCATATCAAACTTATGAAATTGGAATTTCATAAAGAGCTCCAAAAGAACATAGTGTGTCTTGACGAAGAACTCGATGCCATTTGGAAATGACTCGAATGATGATGGATCACATCCCTTCCTATAAAGTTCTTAAAGATTTGCACAAATGACTAATGTTACACTAAACAAAAGTGTCGAAGCTAAGAAAGGACACCATATTCAGTTATGGATAGAAATAGTTTCTAACGTCTTTTCAAGTATATGTCTAGGTCTCTTAGCTCAGTGGGAGTTCATTAACTCAGTGGGAGCTAAGTGGCTTGATAAGGGCTAAGTTAGCTAGAGAAGGAGCTAACTGTTTGTTTCACAACGAACTTTTACCCGAAAATAATATACATGTCTCTTTGTAAGTATTCAAGTGAGACTACAGGCATTACCTCCACAACCTAATTGAGGACATAGTATTTGTTGCTCTAAATGGTGTCTTTCTGGAAAGTAACACCTTTCCAAAATGACAAGTGGGAGGAAAATTCAACTCGGACGAAGTTCGAGAGGACGAGCAACAATGTCAACCTGATAAAACTGACAATCAAAATGCTTTAGAAGTAGTTGATAAGATTGGTCAGAATCAAACAGACAATGTAAATGCTCAACTCGGACGAAGTTCGAGAGGACGAGCAACAATGTCAACCTGATAAAACTGACAATCAAAATGCTTTAGAAGCAGTTGATAAGATTGGTTAGAATCAAATAGACAATGTAAATGCTCAACTCGAACGAAGTTCGAGAGGACGAGCAACAATGTCAACCTGATAAAACTGACAATCAAAATGCTTTAGAAGCAGTTGATAAGATTGGTCAGAATCAAACAGACAATGTAAATGCTCAACCTAATACCCCGTATAGGTATAGAATTCACCAAAGGCTTGGATTGAATCCTATAAATTTCTATCAAGTTAGAAATAAACCTAAGACTTACAGACATATTATTCACCATTGGATGGTGAGAGAATAGTGTCTTGTAAATTAGCTACGACAAATCCAAAATTCCGAATAATGGTTAGAGGCCATAAAATCCGAAATAGACTCCATGTTTGTAAATCAT
This sequence comes from Chenopodium quinoa, assembly GCF_001683475.1. Classification (NCBI taxonomy): domain Eukaryota; kingdom Viridiplantae; phylum Streptophyta; class Magnoliopsida; order Caryophyllales; family Amaranthaceae; genus Chenopodium; species Chenopodium quinoa. The sequence goes on along the minus strand of NW_018742381.1, from coordinate 2,523,457 downwards.
GTTTGGAACTTGATTCATTTGCGTGAAGGATGACAAACCTATCAATCGCAAATAAGTTTTCAAGAAGATAACAAACAAATGTGGAAATGCACAAGCATACGAAGCTAGATTGGTTGAAAAGGATACAATTAATTCACGGTGTTGATTTTAATAAAAACCTATTTACCAATCGGAGCGCTAAAGTCTTTTCGTGATTGTTCTAGCAAAATTGCGCATATGAAATATGGATAAATACAAAACCGCCTTCCTAAAATTGAATTTTGGAAGAGACTATGGAAATAGTCTAAGGGTTTTGTAATTCTAAGTAATGCTAGATTTGAAAGCAAGCTCAAGAAATCCATTGTGGGATTAAATGAAGCATTGCATGAAGGAATTGGAACATGCATTCTCATAAAGTCAATAAAAGGTTTGGCCAAAGGAGAATCATAGAAATTCTTATAAACAAGAAGTTTCAGTGGGAGCAAGAGTCAATCTTGTATGGTCCAAACAAGAAGTTTGTGAACTTTATTGTGAAATGACTATCAAATGCTAAATTCTTAGATTTGAAAGGATTATTGACAATGGACCAAGCAAAAGGCGACACTTAGTACATATGGGAATTAAGATCTATTGGATAGACTTAATGAAATGTTTATACGTGTAGAGAAATTTACCGTGTTAAACATGAAGGACTTGAAAAGGCTTTCGACCCTTATGTGTAAAACTAAGTAAATGTTTGAGCTAAGTATAAGCTGGGCAAATACTAAGTCAAACAAGAAAGACTCTAGTAGAGACTTTCAATAGTATCACATGGCAAAAATTTAGCAAGACTCAATGAAACTGGATGAGCTAAAAGGTCACATGAATGGAACATATTAGGAGTAATTCTACAAGTAAAACCATCATGTATGCAGTGATATGGAGTCGTCACTCAACTTACATGCTTAGAGTATGAGAAGTGTAAAATACCAATCAATCTAAATCTAAGTAATGAATCGTTAGATTATGGTCAAGAAAATTCAAAGTACTTTGATAAGTAAAAAGGGGATAAGTTCTTGACGCATAGAAACAATTGCAATTTGAGAATTGATCTTGCAAGCACATCCTTAGCAAGGATTAGATCCTTAAAAGGGAAACCATTTATAAGCACGAGCTAGAATGTGTCGTGGCTTGAGAATGGTAACATGGACGCACATCCATGTATAATGTGCGGAAATTTAAGGTAAATTTCCATAATCACAAGTGATTAGGGTCTCCCAAATCATTGTGAGTCGTTCGGAATAAAATCCGAACAAAGCAACATCAGAATGATTACTAAAATATATGTTGAGAATATTGTTGCTTGGAAGGCAACAATAAGAAAGTGTTCAATGGAAAGTTCATAATCGAATGATGATTGTAGGTTGTCAAGTTGAAAGATCTCAAGTCATGAAAATGAGTGGGAGCCGTCACTTGGACAATAAATCCTAAATCACATATGATCCATAACACTCTCAAAATCTTATTATCTTATTATGAAATTGTTCGATAATGAAGATGCTAAGATTTGCAAAGTAATAGCGGCTAAACCTATGCAACAAGTGAACGACAACATTCGCAATTGCATAAAAGAAATCAAGCATATTAAGTATGGGTGTGATTTCTATAAATGTTTGAAACATTTGAAGAAAGCCATTTATCATAAGATGAAACGTTGAATAGTTTCATGGTGGAATAAAATTTTGCTAATAAAATTCCACAAACTATTTGATTGTGGTTTAGAATCAAATAATGAGTCCATTCGATTTGTGAAAATATTCAAAACAGGGTACCAAGACCATGTCTTGGATAAAGAAACACCTGTTAAGTGAACATTGAATATTTAAATCAAAAATTATCCTTAATCGAGGTCATTTAACCGATGGACGATTAATGACCACTGGAGATTAGTGTGTAGTATGATTTACAGAACCGTTTCTTGTGCTGCAAGGACATAGTAGTCATGAGTCATTTGCACAGGTGCTAGTTTGGAACTGCACCGGATCGACCTATGAGAGTACTTTAAGAGATTCAAAATTGTCATAAGTACATCTCTCATTATAACTGTTGGAACCTCTTTCCTCGACCATGAGTATTGTTGAAGTTCTCTTGTTTGAGTACTAGTCGTTTTGATGTTGTCAAACGTCTGCCGTAACTGGGGATTATAACGGCAACACTCAGGCGGCTAGGTCCTCTTAGTAAGGGAAGCTTACAGTACGAGACTGGGAATGTTCCCTTATTAACAATAGTGAATGTGTCTTTGTTGTTTACAAGGCCGCTCGAAGAGCGAGACTGTGAAAATGCATGGCCATGCTCAGATGAACTTTAGAAATCATCTGTTAATTGACAGTCGAACTCGGAGATCGAGAAACACTTCTGAACGTAATAAGGATGATGATGAATCTTACCTTATAGTTCACGAAGAGACATAAGCGACATAGGAATGGTGTCCTTCCAACAAGTGTATTATTCCGATAGAGGATTCAGAATTATCGAAAAGCTAATTCTTCAGTAAGGTCAAGTGATCAGAATGCCTAGGTGGAGGCCGCTTCCGATCAGTGATATTAATGTACAATTAATATTACAGCTTAATCTTGACTGAACCCTTCGGGTCGAACCTAATCGAAAAACCGATCCGAGACGACGAATCAATCCGAAGGATTTGATGAGTCATCGGAGTTTTACGAAAAAAGACGTCGGATATCGAGCTTAGAGCGTCGAGATCGAGCGTCGCAAGTCGAGTCGAATTTAGAATTCGGCGAGACGAGAAAAATCAACAAGCAACAAGTATGTGCTAAGCCGTAGCCTTGCATTGGCCTAGCCATGCGAGTGCTAGGCTAGCCTAGGCCACACACCCATACCGAGCTTGCTAGCAGCGCTGGCTAGCTAGCTGGTATGGCAAGGCTAGCATCGCTTGCGCGCTAGGCGTGCTAGCATGCTAGCGCCTCGCACATAGCAGCACTAGCGTAGCATCGCAAGGCCAGCTGCAGCACGCAAGTGTTGGGCCTCGCTAGCAACGCTATGCTTGCTTGTGCATGCGTGCGTGCTAGCCAAGCAGCATCAGCCGTTGCAACATGCTGCGCGTGCTTGCTAGTGTAGCAGCACGTCGCTGTGTGTGCTAGTGCTATGTGCGTATACGCCTAGCGAGCAAGGCCAGGCACCAGCGCCTAGAGAGCAAGGTCAGGCACCAGCGCCTAGCGAGCAAAGCCAGGCACCAGCGTGTTGGGCATGTGCGTGGGGTGGCTGGGCAGCACCTCATCCTTGGCAGCCAAGTGGCAAGGTGGTCCGGTTTTTGTGTGGGGACCAAGGGATGGTGTTTTGGCTTGGGGAGCAAGGTGTGATGGATCCCTATGTGGTTCTCACCTAACCTCTCCTCACCATGTGACACTTGTTGATTATCTATTGCTTGTCATTTTATGATTGAAATGCAAATTCTCCCACATTGGTGGGAGAATGGGAAATCAAGTAGCATTCCCTTATAAATACCCAAGTGTTGGGCATATGGGAATCACTTGAGTAGAACTCAATGAGGCATCTCCCATTAGGTGAGAAAACCTCGAAGTTCGTAAAACTCCAAGTTTTTATTGGTCGGGTCCCGACTAACCTTCGGGACTTGGACCGTTCGGGTCGGGTTCGTGGGTGCGAGCCGTTGGAGGCGTTCACACTAGTGACGCTCGAGCTTTCGAAGTAAGAGCTCGATTTGCGAGCGAAGCACGCATCGAGGGTATAACTTCTTTCACTCTTCTTTTAATTATTGCTTAATTATGTTTATGCTTGTCTTAATTGCTTTAGTTATCGGGGCGGGTCTTGGGGGGTTTCTTTTCCGCGTAGTGAGGGTCACTACGAAACCCTACAATGAAGATGATGAATCTAGCATCAACTCTAGTGATAGTGACGAGGATGATGATATCGATGTATTATTAGATGATAGTAGTGATGATTCCAGTAGTGATAGTAGTAGTGATGACATTAATGATTAGGGGAATATGTTACTCTCCTTCTTTGAATTTGCTTATTATTATAAAATAGACAAATGACTTGGGCTTTTAATAAATCGATCATTACTTTTACGCTGAAATGTTATTACATTGCCCGAGTCCCTTGTAACTTATAATATGCTGTAATGTTATTATCAACAATTTCAGGTGATCATGGCGGATAGTAAAGACAAAGGTAAACGGAAAATGCAGATCGACTCTTCCGATGAGGACATGGAGGATGCACATGATTTGGGTACTACTCAAGAGCCCACTTCCAGCTCATCACGAGATCAGACACTAGAGCTTTCACAGTTGCCGGTATTAGACCCTATTGTGCTCTAGTATGTACATACATTCAATGAATTGGGATTATAATCTTTTTTTTTAGAAGTTAACCTATTTATTACCTGTAACAAGTTTTGCAATACGTTTAGTTGATGATCATCTAACTTTGTGGTTTCCTCATTACATGTAGGTTTGACGACAACAAGATGAGGAATGCAGTCTCCGGGACGATAACCGGGTACTATCGAGAGCCTTGGAGGAATTACGAATAGGTGGATGCAGCAACCAAGGAACACTGGTGGAACCTATTCTGCGTAAGCTATTATAAACTTAATTGAAAACATGTTTTATGAAAATGTTGTGATGAAGTTGAATATATGACTTATAAAGTTTATCATTTGCAGAAAGAACTCATGTGGGCACCTCAATTGACCGAGGATGTGAAGTACACTTTTGAAAAAAAGCTTGCTACTCGGTTACGTAACATGTTCTACACAGTCACGCACAAAATGAGAGGCGCAAAGCCAGGCTGGCTCATTGAGGACGTCCACAAGAAAATGGTGGATATTGTTGCCGCCGATCCAACTTACAAGAAGAGGTCGATCCAAAACTAGAAGAACAGGAGGGGCGGCTCAATGGAAAATCCGGTTGAAGCTACCCACTATCAGTGTTCGATGTCAGCTGTACAACATGCTAAACGGATGGTAAGTTTGTTGAATATGTCGGTAAAATAGAAGAGTTTTGTGTATTACGATGTACAGGTGCTCTAACATTTACAGTTTATCATTTTCTGCATGTATAATCAAAGGCGGCGATGAGTTGTTTATGAAGACGCACTTCAAGGAAGTGCATGGGAAAGGCACAGTACCAGCCGACACTAAAGCACAGCATATTGCGGTATTAACTTCAATAACACCTAAAACTATTATATGCATGTTATAAGAAAGAACTGCTACATTTGGTAAGAAATGTAGAAAATAGGCAAAGAATAGGTCATATAGGCAAAGAAAACTGTTATATGCATGTTATAAGAAATTGGGGACTTGGTTGTTTTTGTGATTTCAAGGAATGTGCACCTAAAACTACCTATAATATGCATGTTATTAGAAATGAATGGTCCATTAGGTCAGAAATGATGAAAATAGGCAACAAATTGGTCATTTAGGGGTTTATTGGTTGAATTTTGGTCCAAATCGTTCCCAAAATTTGGAGACTTGGTTATTTTTGTGATTTTAAGGCATGTGCACCTAAAATTACCAATAATATGCATTTTATGAGAGAGAAATGGTCCATTAGGTCAGAAATGATGAAAATAGGCAACAAATTGGTCATATAGGGGTCTATTGGTTAAATTTTGGTCCAAATCGTCCCCAAAATTTGGAGACTTGGTTATTTTTGTGATTTCAAGGCATGTGCACCTAAAATTACCAATAATGTGCATGTTATGAGAAAGAAATGGTCCATTAGGTCAGAAATGATGAAAATAAGCAACAAATTGGTCATATAGGGGTCTATTGGTTGAATTTTGGTCCAAATCGTCCCCGAAACTTAGAGACTTGGTTGTTTTTGTGATTTCAAGGCATGTGAAACTAAAAATACCTATAATATGCATGTTATGAGAAAGAAATGCTTCTTTAGGTCAGAAATGATGAAAATAGGCGACAAATTGGTCATATAGGAGTCTATTGGTTGAATTTTGGTCCAAATCGTCCCCGAAACTTAGAGACTTGGTTGTTTTTGTGAGTTCAAGGCATTTTCACCTAAAACTACCTATAATATGCATGTTATGAGAAAGAAATAGTCCATTAGGTTAGAAATGATGAAAATAGGCAACAAATTAGTCATTTAGGGGTCTATTGGTTGAATTTTGGTCCAATTCGTCCCCGGAACTTGGGGACTTGGTTGTTTTTGGGCATGTGCACCTAAAACTACCTATAATATGTATGTTATGAGAAAGAAATTCTCCATTAGGTCAGAATTGATGAAAATGGGCAACAAATTGGTCATATAAGGGTCTATTGGTTGAATTTTGGTCCAAATCGTCCTCAAAATTTGGAGACTTGGTTGTTTTTGTGATTTCAAGGCATGTGCACCTAAAATTATCTATAATATGCATGTTATGAGAAAGAAATGGTCCATTAGGTCAGAAATGATGAAAATAGGCAACAAATTGGTCATATAGGGGTCTATTGGTTGAATTTTTGTCCAAATCGTCCTTGTTTTTGTGATTTCAAGGCATGTGTACCTAAAATTATCTATAATATGCATGTTATGAGATATAAATGGTCCATTAGGTCATAAATGATGAAAATAGGCAACAAATTGGTCATATAGGGGTCTATTGGTTGAATTTTGGTCCAAATCGTCCCCGGAACTTGGGGACTTGGTTTTTTTGTGATTTCAAGGCTTATACATGTAAAAATACCTATAATATACATTTTATGACAAATAAATGGTTCATTTGGTAAGAAATGTAGAAAAAAAGGCAAAGAATAGGTCATATAGGCCTTAGTTGGTTCTATTTGGGTCAAAATCGTCCCCGAAACTTAGGGAGTTGGTTTTTTTTGTGATTTCAAGGCTTATACATGTAAAAATACCTATAATATACATGTTTTGACAAAGAAATGGTTCATTTGGTTAGAAATGTAGAAAATAGGCAAAGACTAGGTCATATAGGCCTTAGTTGGTTCTATTTAGGTCCAATTCATTCCCAAAACTTAGGGACTTGGTTTTTTTGGTGATTTCAAGGCATTGACTTATAAAACTACCTATAATAGACATGTTATTACAAAGAAATGGTTCATTTGGTAAGAAATGTAGAAAATAGGCAAAGAATAGGTCATATAGGCCTCAGTTGGTTCTATTTGGGTCAAAATCGTCCTCGGAACATAGGGAATTTGTTTTTTTGTTATTTCAAGGATTATACAAGTAAAAATACCTATAATAGACATATTTTGACAAATAAATGGTTCATTTGGTTAGAAATGTAGAAAATAGGCAAAGAATAGGTAATATTGCCTCAGTTAGTTCTTTTTGGGTCCAATTCGTTCCCAAAACTTAGAGACTTGGTTTTTTTTGTGATTTGAAGGCATGTACATCTAAAACTACCTATATTAGACATGTTATGACAAAGAAATGGTTCATTTGGTAAGAAATGTAGAAAATAGGCAAAGAATAGGTCATATAAGCCTTAGTTGGTTCTATTTGGGTCAACATCGTCCCCGGAACTTAGGGAGTTGGTTTTTTTTTGTGATTTCAAGGCTTATACATGTAAAAATACCTATAATAGACATGTTATGACAAAGAAATGGTTCATTTGGTTATAAATGTAGAAAATAGGCAAAGAATAGGTCATATTGGCCTCAGTTGTATCTATTTGGGTCAAAATCGTTCCAAAAACTTAGGGAGTCGGTTTTTTTTTTGTGATTTCAAGGCATGTACATCTAAAAATACCTATAATAGACATGTTATGTCAAAGAAACGGTTCATTTGGTAAGAGATGTAGAAAATAGGCAAAGAATAGGTTATATAGGCCTCAACTGGTTCTATTGGGGTCCAATTCGTTCCCAAAACTTAGGGAGTTTGTTAATTTTGTGAATTCAAGGCTTGTACACCTAAAATTACCTATAATACCCATTTTACGAGAAAGAAATGGTTCATTTGGTAAGAAATGTAGATAATGGGCAAAGAATGGGTCGTATAGGCCTCAATTGGTTCTATTTTGTTCAGAATGTGCACCTTTTCATATGTGTATCTTGTAGGAGGCCTACCAGAAGAAAGTTGAAGAAGCCAGCACCCAAGGGATTCAGAAGAGTCCAAATGAGTTGTATTGGGAAACTGTAGGTGGTCGCAACAAGAAGGGTCGTGTGAAGGGACTTGGCCAAGGTGCAGACCTGTATTATGGCAACAGGAAGGGTTCCAAGTCTTCCCAGCAGTACACGCCTTCCTTCCTTTCCCAGATGCAAGATCAGATGGACTGGAGGGTGGAGCAAAGGTTGGAGGAGAGGGTGCAAGCTAAGCGGAGTGAAATTAAAGTCGAGATGGAGACTCGATTGGCCGAAATAGAAAGAAGAAACCAAGAGAGGTATGAAGATATGATGCATCGATTCTCCAGCAACGACCCATTTTCCAACATTCCACATCAGCGTCGAGACCCCACGAACGACCTGGGTAGCGGTGGTGCAGGGCAAGGTACTCTGGCTGTAGCTTAGAATTTGTGTATATAGTATGTACATGTATTTAGATTTAGATTATGTTGTATAGTTGCACAAAATGTATACATTATTTTTAATAAATATATAAAAATATTTTCGTAATTAAATCATCAATTCATAGTTATCTTAAATTAGGTGCGGGATATATAGGTGACCAAAATCAAATTAAATCATTTAATTTTTGCTAAATAAACAGGACTATTCCGACGGACTTTTTCGTTGGAACATATACTATTTCAACGGAATTTTTCGTCGGAACATATACGCTTCCGACAGAAAATTCCGTCGGAACATATAGTCTTCCGACGGAATTTTCCGTCAGAACATATACGCTTCCGACGAAATTTTCCGTTGGAACATATAAACTTCCGACGAATAAATCTGTCGGAACATTATATGTTCCGACGGAATTGTCCGTCGGAAGCGTATATGTTCCGACGGACTTTTTCGTCGCAAGAGTTTATATTCCGACAGATTATTTTTCGTCGGAACATTGCGAAGGACTCTCGTTTAAAGTCAAAATCAGCTCCGACAAACAGAAATCCGTCGGAGATTCCGTCGGAATTGGGGCTTCCGACGGAATTTTCCTCAGAAAACGTCGATTTTCCTACGAGGTGTATTGCGACAGACTTGTTCCGACGGAATTCCGTCGGAAAGCCCTATTCCGACGGATTTTTCGATGTTTCCGACGGAAAAATTCCGTCGGAATCCAGCTGTTTTCTTGTAGTGTCACACAATCTCTCTTTCACTTTGCACCTTGTAAGAAAAAATTTCTCTCTTTGATTGTTCTCCATAGGTACGGTTTGGGAGTGTAGTGCTCTTCTCAAAACCAAGCTTTTACCATGTGTCTCGGGCTCTACTTCACTCACATGATCCTCCTCTTCTTCATCGTTTTCTTGCTCCTTATCTTCCTCATAGTTACCAGCTTCTCACGCAACACTTGCTCTTGTTCCCACTCTTGTGCAGTCATCACTCTCTTTGAAGGACAAGTGCTTGATATGTGACCATAGCTCCCATACTTGAAACACTTTCTCTTATCCTCACCTTCAAGCTTCTTGTTAGGTTCGAACTTAGGTTTATCTTGCTTGGAAGTAGACGAATTACTAGCATTAAATTTACTGAAATTCGGCTTTACAAAAGTCTTAAAACCCCCTTTAGTGTACGGCCCCTTCTTCCCTTTTAATTGCTTTTCATTTCGAATGGCAACCTTACACACATCATCATCATAGTTCCAATATGGTTGTATCTCAACCTTTTCCGCAATATCTGCATTCAATCCAGCAATAAATCTAGCTATTTTATGCTCTTGCCTTTCATCTAAATCACAAAGCGTATCGAATCTTTCAAATTCAATAATAAAAGGTTCAACACTAGATGTACCTTGCTTGAAAGTTTGCATCTTTATGTAGAGATCTTGCACATAGTCTTCAGGAACAAATTCTTCTTCATGTGCTTCTTAAGTTGACTCCATGTATGAATCCTATCCCTACCTTCTCTTTTCCTTTTCTTTTTGAAGATATCATACCACAAGCTTGCATATCCAACCATTTTGCATTCAGCTACCATGCATCTTTTTCTCTCATCATAGTCCTTGAAATCAAATAAGGATTCGCCTCTCCTTACCCACTCAAGATACTTTTTGGGTTCAATTAGACTACCTTGGAAATCTGGAAGATCTAATCTCAAGATTTTATCATCATCCTTGCGCTTGTCTCTCCTTCTAGGCCTTGGAGATTCATCACTTGATGAGTAGTATTTCCTAGGTATTCTCCTTCTTGAACTCCCCTCATCAGTTGAGTCTAGATTAGAGTCAAAACTTCCCTTCTTTGAAGATGATTTGTCACGAACATCAAGTCTCCTTAGTACCTCATCCAACCTTCCTGCCAATTTGGTTATCTGTCTATCTCTTCGAAGGTTCTGTGCTTGTTCTAAGGTTAAATTCCTTGGAACTACTGGTTTCTCTTGGTCACTCATAATTTCTACACAAACACAATTAGTTTATGTAAAAACCTTAATTAAAAGATCGAATCTTGGATGAATAATGAAGCAAAACAAAATCGGGTTCTCAACCTCAAATCAGTGCAGCAACACCAAACGTTTGAGGCTGTGTAGAACTCGTTACTTATCCAAATATTACGAAATTTTAGGAAGTGGTAGATGGACGTGTTGGAGTCCAACGCAAAAAGAATCACTTATAAATTTCTAGTAGAAAGTTCCCAGTTTAATTTTTACCGAACCTGTACTCTGATACCAAGATGATGCGTATGTTCAAGAAACTTAAACACATACAAGGATAATTCAAGCCTATAATCACTTATAAATTTCTAGTAGAAAGTTCCCAATTTAATTTTTACCGAACATGTACTCTGATACCAAGATGATGCGTATGTTCAAGAAACTTAAACACATACAAGGATAATTCAAGCCTATTCCTCTATAGGATTCGTCCACCCCTTAATTAAGTTAAAGGTCACACCACCCCTTAATTAATCAACTTAAACAAACCTTAAAGAACCTAATCACCAGCTTCAAGAAACGAATGTTTTGATTGCAAAACAAACAAATACTTTGATTTATTAATCTAAAAAATCTTATATCTAAAAGTCATGAAATTACAACTATTTATAGACTAAAAACTAACTAATTCTAAGTCTAATAGGATTAGGACAAGTCCTTAGCCTTTATCCCCAAGTAACCCAAATAGAATAGGAAAACTAATTTTACTTAGATTAGGAAACTAATTCCAATTCTACTTAGATTAGGAAACTAACTATACTTAGTCTATATTTCCTAAATAAATAAAATTAATCCTAAGTGCTTAAACCAAGAAAAACCCTTTCAAGGGAAAGGTAAAAACTTGCAAGCAAAAACTAATTAAAAACCACTAAGTAGAGTAAGTAGAGTGATCTGGAGCTTGAGCTTGTACTAGACACCAAGTTCCTTTTCTTGAACCGTCCAAGAACCACCAATTTTTAGATTCTAATGAGTTAATGTTCAAGTTTAGGTTTTCCATGTAAAGATTTAACAAACTCTCGAAGTTCTCAATATCCGGATCAAACACTAATTATACCATTCGAAAGATAATTACATCATCCAAAAGATGATTATATCATATGACTAAATTGTTTAAAATACGACTATATCATTCAAAATATGACTCACAACAAGATTGTTATATCATCTAAAAAAGTGATTATATCATCCAGAATGTGACTATATTATTTGAGAGTGTTAAATATTAGGTCTACAAATAATTTATTTTAGACCGGGTCCATACACCTGTTGTTTTCTTTAAAGAAGAACAAGTTCTATCTATGTTTGATCTTTGAGAAATTAGTTTCTTTTGTTGGTTCAATTTTTTTGATATTGGAGTCAATCTTGTGTTATTGGTGAAACTAGGTTTTAATTGGATACACAATTTATATTGTTATACGTTTTATTGGTATAGATTTACTTACTTTTTTTGATATGTTCATTTTTTCATATATGTTGTAGATCTTTGAAATAAAATACTTGTAGAATAAAATACACTTGATAATCGAAACTATAAATTTTCAAGGGAAATCAAAACTAACCTCATTTTATAAAATTTCATAATTTCATAAATAATATTTTTAATTATGAAATTTAATATAATACATCAAAACAATCCAATAGGGCTTGGAAAATAAAGTAGATAAGGCCTTAAATGCATTAAGCAAGAAGGGAAGAAATAAACTTCAAAAATAATGAAATATACGGTAAATTTTTTTGACGGGGTTTCATCTAGTAGTTTCACATAATATTCCATTGTTTGTAAATCATTTTATGTAAATTGTTAATTCGTAAATAGTTTCATGTATATTATAAATTCATAAATAGTTACATGTTATAATATATTAATATTGACATTAAAATTTAAATTAATTAGCAAAAAATTAGCTTATTAATATTATAAGTATTAAAATCAAACTTACTAATCACAGTCAATACATTATGGACTATTGAAGTATTCTTTTGTCTATTCTGCCTAGAAAAGTTTTTTGTCCAAAGATAGAGTAAATTATTAAATTAATTCAATTAGAAAAATAATAATAATCATCTGTGAATCTGTAACTAGCCTGCCACAAATTGTACAAGTCTGTGATTTTTTTTTTCATAAATTATATCTTCAATTATTGAAATTTAATAAGGCCTAAATCTAATTAACTAAAAGTTTTCCTCCTTATGTCTCTTCCTTCTCTAGCATGTCATCCTATTTTCTTCCGAGAAACAAGCACTCAGACTTCATATGAGTCAATAGGGATTTTTCCGAGAGAAAGAACAAGCAAAATAATTTTTTAATTTTTTTTATTTATATAAAATAAAAATAAATATAAAATAACTACCTCATACAAAATACAGCAACTTTTGTGTGCGGCTAGCCACACCCTGTGGCCAGCTAACACTCGAGTAACCCCTCAAGTAACACCTAACCAAGTAACTCAAGTAACCCCTGACCAAACCCCTCAAGTAACCCCTGATCGAGTAACCCCTAACCGAAACCCTCAAGTAACTACTGATCGAGTAACTCGAGTAACCCTTGACTGAGTAACTCGAGTAACCCCGGCCGCCGGTGTTCCCAACTACATATAAAAATTTGTATATGCCAGAAAAGGAAAAGACCTGTAGAATTGTTTTTATAAAAAAATATTATTATTATTAAAAATAAATAGTGATTACAGGAATGGACAATTGCTTCATATATAGAAATGTTTTGAGAAGAATTAAATATAAGTGATTGCAAGAATGAATTGATATGACAGGTCTAAGAAGTCCCCCAAAAGAGCATCTTTCCAAACGTGTATTTTTTGTCACACCCCAAGTGCATCCCAAAGATATTAACTCAGGTAATGTACCTCCAATGTAGTGCTTATGAAATGAAATCTAAAATTAATAGGGGTGTCAATTCGGGTAAACGGTTCAGTTTCGGGTTGGGTTTATCGGTTTTGGGTTGTAACGGATTGGTTTAATTATAACGAGTTAAAATGATTAGTGGGTCGGTTTGGGTCGGTGTTGAAAATTATCTAGGCAAGTCAAACAAATTCGATTCAACTAGTCCTAATTGTTTCACAACAAAACTAGAAATAAAAGAATAGGAGGCTCCAGAATCAAACAAAGCTTTAACAAAAATAGAATGAATAGAAAAGTTACTAGTAACTACATTAGAAGACCTTTGAGCTTCCTTCTTGCCCATCACAGACAAACAACCTGGAGTGACATTCTTTCCATGATTCCCGGAGTTTTTGTTGCCAACATTTCTGTTCTTTGCATTCTAATTATGACCATTTGAATTCCCTCCTTGATTGCTTGTTAGGGTAAACTTGTTCCCATTCCTTTCCATCACAATCCTTTCTAGGATGATCCTTGCCACATCTCCTGCAGTTGTAATGCCTTTCAGCTTGGCCAATAGGTTTAGAAGATCCTCCATTGTTCTGAAAATTCCTATTTTAGAAATTCTCGTTCCTTAGCTTCTGAAAGTTACCTTGGTTACTCGAATTCCAAAATCCTTACGCTTTTCTCCAACATTTCCACTCTCAAGCGCACTCTTGACATTCAGACTATACATATGCGCTGCTCTCCCATAAACCTTATCAAGAGTCTTAAAGGTCTTTCCAGCCAAGTCCTTTTGTAACTACTTAGTCAAACCTTGCTCAAATCTTTGAGCCTTCAACTCCTCAGTAGGTACTACTTCTGGAGCAAACCTCGATAAGTTCATAAACTTTGTTATAGTACTCAGTAATCGACATGTTGTTCATTTGCAAATTGATGAACTCTTGAGCCTTTTGCTTCCTTAAGAATGGTGGATAGAAATTCTCTCTAAGTTTGGTCTTGAAAGTCTCCCAACCAAAAGTAGCCTTAGCACGAATCATATCTCCATTATCCCTCCACCAAATATCTACCTCTTCCTTCAAATACATGACAGCTTGATCAACTCTCATATTCTCAAGACAATTCAAAGCAGCAAAGATCTTATCAAACTCCCTAACCCACTTCTCCAGAAAAGTTGGGTCTTCATCTCCCTTAAAGTATGGTGGCTTGCTTGAGCAAGCTTCTTAAACATCTCACCAGCTGGATCAGGATTTTCACTGCGATTTTGGTTCAAATTCTCAGCTAGAAGCCTAATGGCATCGGCTAAAGCATCATTGTTAGCCATCCTCTTTCTCTGCCTAGAAATATAACGCACTCTTAGGCCAACATCAACACAAAAGTACTTTACTTGCACAACACATTACATACATGATCATCAAATATATTAAGGTAAAAAGGTGGACACGGCCACACGATCGCCCCTAATAAATCACTTTCAAAGGAAATGATTATTAAATTTTAATCATTCCTACACACAAGAAAAATAAATAAAAGAGTTCCCTTGATTCAATCCCCACCAAAATCCAAGCATTAAGTAAACAATATAATTAAATAAACATATATTAATAGTCACATAATTACATGCTTCACATAATAATTATTTACACATATCACATAGCACAAATCATCACATATCCTTCCATATTACATGCTTTAAACCTTAAACATGATACTAGGTGATCACTCAAATTTGCACCATTACATAAAACATACAATTAAATAACTTGCATAATCACTTCATACAATAATAAAAGCACAAAAGAATTAATTACAATGCATATAGAAAGAAATAACCTATCCTATACGCCCTTCCTAATACTACCCAAATCTCACCGATAGAATAAAATAAGCACACAAGTTTAAAGAATAAAATAATCAAATTCATTTTATTTCAAAATAACTAAATAACTCGAAAATACATTAAATAATTAAATACCTTTTTTTTTTTAAAATGCCAAACTAAATTTGGTAAATAATTTTTTTTTATTTTTAAATTTAGTTAACTTTGAATAAATTAATTAAATAAAATTCATTAGATTTCAAAAGATAGGCGCCTAAAAACTTTAAAAACAAAAATGGCTTTAGTGGTATTTAAAATATAACCTAAGCTCTCTGGTACCACTTTGTAACACCCTAATAATTCTGCCTTTTCTAAACCAATTACTTAAAATAAAACAGAGGAGAATCATTGGCATGTTACCGCCACGTGTTAAAACGTTAAGGCTTTATCAAAGTACCGCAGCGGGAAATCCAACTTAAATCTTAAAATAATATAGTTTAGAAAATCAATAAGTCAAAACTTACAAATTGGAACCATATAAGGCCTTTATTTAAAACCAAACCAATATTCAAAATCCAAAGCGTAAACAAAATAGTAAAACATAAATAAGTTTGAACACAAGGAACGAATACTCTCAATCACACCAAGCCCTTGACAATGCATTTGTCAAATCCAGAAATTTCACATTCATCAAGCTAACCTGTGAAATAATGCTCCCCAATAATACAAGTGTAATACTGGGATCATCACAAGGTCATTGAGAGGTGAAGGCCATACCAAAAGAAAACACACACAAAAGCACGCAATCAACAAAGCTGAGTACTTACAAGCTACAGCGCACCAACCTAGCATGCTCAACTAATTAAAGTAAATAAACATACATCACGAATTCATTAAACAAGACCCCTCACCTAAATAATTCAATCAACACAACATACTTACTAACCAATTTCAATCACTTGTTTCTTTATAATTAATTTAATTAATTGGAGTAAGCAATAGACGAGGTTGTCCAATCCACCAAACCAATTTGGTCCCAAATGACCATTTAAAATAAAAATATAGCGTGATGCAAGAATGGGCGCGACTCCATTTTCACAAAGTTAGTCTAGGATCTCATCTAACTTACATTATAAAATAAAAATAAAAATGCCAAAAAGAAAAGAGGACATGTTGATCAAACAAGCCTCGAAAAGCCACGGGCTACCACCATGTACCCCAATCCATATTGTCAATACTCTTGAAGTGCACACTTTCCAGAGCTTTATTGCTCATCCATGTTTCACTTTACGTGATTACAAGTTTAATTAATAGCCGGCACTACTATAAATAGGCCGGATTCCGACGGAGTTGTTCCGACGGAATTTGGGTCTGTCAGAAAAGTCCGTCGGAAAAGATAGGTTGCGATGGAAAATCCCTCGGAAATATTCCGACGGATTTTTTTTCCCTCGGAATTTACTGCTTCCGAAGGAAATTTCCCTCGGAAAATTGCTTTCGACGGAAATTTCTGTCGGAAGCTATAAATTCCGAGGGAAAAAAATCCGTCGGAACATATTAATTTCCTACGAATTTTAAATCCGTAGGAAAGTTTTGAGAGATTTTAATTCCGTCGGAAACTTCCAACGAAATTTAAAGCCCTTTCGACAGATTTATGAGTTTAAAAAAATAAATAAAAAAAACCAAAAACCGGAATCCCCATCCTCTTTTATTTCTCATTTCTCTCTCCTCTCTCCCCTCTCCTCTTCTCTCCGCCTCTCTTCTCCTTCTCTCTCCTCTCTTCTCCTTCTTCTTTTTTCTGTGCTCTTTCATTTCTCCATCACCTTTCTCTTTCTTCTCTTTCCTTTATCCTTCTTTTTTTCCTTTCTCCTTCTTCTCTTTCCTCTTGGTTATTTTTTTTCCTAGATTTTCGACAACAAATTGTATGGGTTTTTCGGATTTTCGTCAACAAGCAAATAATTATGGTATTTTTGATCAAATTCGACCATGCAAACTCTAAATTCGACGTTTTTCCGGTAGAATTGAAGTTATGTCTTCGTTTTCTTTCAATTAATTTGGTTTGTTTTTTTTTTTTTTAAATCTAGTTTTCAAAATTTTTGTATTAGAATTGTATATGTTTTTGTTTTTTTTTTTTGTTTTTTTTTCCCGGATTTTGTTCTTCAATTTGTGGGTTAGATCTGATTTTTTTTTATTTGTATATATTCAATTTTTTTTCTGTGTTTTCAATTTCCTGGGTTTGTATATATTCAATTTTTTTTTCAGATTTTGTTCTTCAATTTATGGGTTTTCAATTTCTGGATTTTTCGGATTTTGTATATTGTTCTGGATTTTGTTCTTCAATATATTTTTGGATTTTTTTCTTCAATTTCTGGGGGTGGGTGGGGGTGGTCTGGGTGGGCGTGGGGGTGATCTGGGTGAGGGTGGTCTGGGTAGGGGTGGTGGTGGGTGGGGGTGGTCTGGGTGGGCGTGGGGGTGATCTGGGTGAGGGTGGTCTGGGTAGAGGTGGTGGTGGGTGGGGGTGGTCTGGGTGGGTGTGGTGGTGGGTGGGGTGGTCTAGGTGGGTCCTGTTTGGTTAGGGGTAGGTGGTGCTCTGGTCTGGGTGTGGGTGGTGTGGGGTGGGGTGGTGGTCTGGTTTTTTTTTTCCTGCAGTTTCCAACAAAAAATCCGTTAGAATTCTTTGACGGATTTATATTCCGTCGAATTTCTGACGGATTTTTACAAGTGCCGGAATTCCACTTCCAACGGAAAAAGACCGCCAGAATTCCGTCGGAAAACTCCTTTACGACGGAAATTCCGTCGGAATATACAAAATTCCTACAAAATGTAATACGACGGTGCGTTCCGACAAAATTCCGTCGGAAACCGGCAGTTCCGACGGAATTTCAGGCTATTCCGACGGATTATTTCCATCGCTGATTAGCTGTTTTCTAGTAGTGCGACTCATTCAAGTAAACCATGCATAATCATACATATAATTTCACTTTTAATCTTATTTAGGACAACGATGATCACATCACAAATTGACCTTTAATTCCATTAAACTTCCAAGATGTCCAAAATTGTTGAACATAGTCAACCCACCTAGCCATTTCGGCTTAATCTACCTTTACTCAACATACTAACAAGTCATGTTTGAGTAATAAATAAAATAATAATAATCTCATGGGAATAATTAATAAATTCATTTCACTTAAACCATTCAATTACAATCCTTCAATATTCCAAATGTGGTTAATAAACCAATCCAATAAGAATATGCTTGTATCAACATTCCATACAAACTATTAATCCAATTCAACATGCTTGCATCCATAATTCCGCATACAAACATAATTAATTCACCAAAACATGTCTCATAAACATAAGTACATGAATTAATTCAATGTTTAACCAAACAATTTCCATCCAAGAGTCTCTAAACATGAAACTAAATTCTTTCCTTTAGGTACCTAAACATGATACTACTACAACGAAGTGGACACGTACGTACCTCGTGTAAATAATCCTTTGTGCCACTTTTAAGTACTTTTAATCACTTAAAAGTCTCCTAGTGAATAATCACCTCCTAGAAAACAATCAACAATAAAAAATTAATACCCAAAAAACTAATTTCCAGCAATATAAATTTGATTAAAACTCCTTACAACTTCCTTAAAAAAACATGTTTTTATACTTAATTAATCATTAGAAATACATTAGGTACAAAAGCCCCAATTTAATTACTCATTAGAACCCTAAAATCCCAATTTTAACAAATTAAAACCCTATGTTTTATAATCACAAAATCTGAAAATTAAAACAACAATTATAATATGAAATTATTACTTTAAATTATCAAAATATAGTTTTTCATACTAATAAAACTAATTTTAAACAATTAAAAACCAAAACTCAAAAATCAAATTATGAATGCACAAGTTTATAGAAACAAAGGAAGAAGAAGATAAGGAAGGTCAGCCACGTGGTGGTCGGCTGACAGGAGGTCGCCGGTGGCTAGGGCTGGCAATCCTTAACCCGGCACGATAACCCAGCCTGAAGTTACTAAGAGTAACATGACCCGAACCGAACCCGAATGACCCGAATTCGACTCTATTGACCCAAATTTTCATAATATTAAGTTTTACACTATTTTTGATAGTTTTTAAGCACAACCCGATATTGACCCGAACCCGATTGGCTAACCCGTATTGCCACCCCTACCGGCGGCGGCGTCGACTGGGCGGCTCATGGTGGCAGTAGGCAGCAATAATAAGAAGAGGGGGGCGTGAGAAGAGTTTCTCACGTAAAAAAAAAAGAAAAGAAAGAAAGAAAAGAAAAGAAAAGAAAAAGGAAAAAAGAAAAGAAAAAGGAAAGAAAGAAAATAAAGGAAAAAAGAAAAAGAAAATAAGAGGAAAGGAAATAAAAACTAACCTTTTGTGAGGGAAAAATTTGGGGATTAGTAAGGTATTTATAGGAAGAAAATTATAGGATATGTAGGGTAAGATTGGGCCTCATGAAAATAAATAATGGGCCACTTAATTAATGAAATATATTGGACTTTGTTTGATGGTCATGAGTTTGGAAAAATAGGAACATAAATATTCTTTTGTAATAAAATAATTTATCAACCCAAATTAGTAATTGAAATCTTTTAAAATAAATTCCGGAAAAATACAAATAAATATTATAAATAAAATAAAATTATATTTATAAGTATTTAAAGATATGGGGATTACAACTTGGTTCTTCTAAATTTAATTTATTAATAGTTTGGTGCTTAGGCGATGCCCAGATGGTTGATAAGATTTAAGATAAACATTTGGCGTGAATGTTAAATACGGTCATATAATCTCTTTTGATAATTTATATAGTAGTATACTTTTTTTAGTTTTGTTTGTAAATAGATATCTATGTTATTATTGACTTGAAATAATTTTTATTGAAATTTAATTTTTATCACTGAAATAGAAGTTTTTTTTTTAACCAATATTCAGTATTATTTTTTATAATAAATTAATTTATTATAAATGTATCTTATTTTAAAGAACTTTTTAAAACGAATTTTATGGTGGAAATAGAACTGAGTGATAGGATATTGATTAAAAGTTATGATTAATTTTGTATATATGAAATATTAGAAGTATATCGATAATAAAACTCTATACAACAATTTTATCTTAAAAAATCTATCCAAAATTCTCTTACTTAGCATCATATGTGTCACAATAATACCTAGTTTACGTCTATGTGGCGTGTCACTTGGCGAATAACTGGAATGCCAAGTGTCATTGTTTCTTGACATGGTTGCGAGACCGGTTTACTTATTAGTGATATGAATGATATGATATGATTATGCAGTTACACAAAAAATTAATAGTTTATCTTCCCTCTCTCACTTTTTACTCTTTCTATATCTTCTTTCTCTACTATTCCTCTCTTTCACCCAAAATCTATAATTTATCTCAAGTAAATAAAACTATCAAGATCTATACTTCAAGGAATAATAGTGGATTGGTGGTATTGAATTTAAGGGTGCATTCACATGTAAATGTTCTCAATTTTATTAACAAATAATTTTTTTTAATTAAGTTTTTAAATTGTTTACTTTCATTATTAGCTTCGCTTTGTTTCTGGTTACAATAGTAATAATTTAAGAAGAGTTTCTTTCTCAAAAAAAAATTAAGAAGAATTTTATGTGATAAGTTTTGTACAAATGATTTTATTCACCTTTGCATTGTCATAATAAAATCTTGATAGAAGTAATAGGGTTTTTTTAATGTTCTTTCTTTGATGAGAGAGATATATTGCATTACTTTATGTAGTATTACATTTTACTAATAAAATAATGCAATTTATATTTACACATGTTTTAATTTAAAAAAAAAAAAATTAAGAATAATCCAAATACACAATAGTACAATTCTTTATTAAAAACATATATTTAGCCAAAAAATTAACCCGTTTCTACTTTAATATAGTAACTATTTTGGTTCCCCGTGCGATGTCCGGGTTGTTTATTGAATTTTAAGATAAACTTTTTATTTATGTACCAATGTTTTAAAATATATTATTGATACAAAATTAGTTAGGAATTGATGTGATTTTGTGACGATTTAAATTATGTAGTAGGCACGTAATGACGAATAATAATATTGGTGTTCGATTTAAAAAATTATAAATTTTTTTGGCAAATTAAGCTTGAAATATTAAAAGTTTTTAAAAATTAGGCAAAAATAAATTAAACCAAAAAATTGTTTTAAGCCCGTTGGTTTGACCCGAACTTGAAACTTTGGGCTAGCCTTGAACATTTCTTGACCCATGACCTGAAATGACTCGACCCGAAATTACCCGTGACTCGACTTTATTAACAGGTCTACATACAACAATACTCCCTCTGTGTTTAAATAAATGAAATTAAACGTTTTCCTTTTTCTGGTCGTGTTTAAATAAATGAAACGTTTCCTATTTTAGTAAATTCTCTCCATTTTTAAAATAATATTCTCTCTATTTTATAATAATTATTAATATTCAATTAAGTTGTTATGGTCCCCACAAAACCCCTTACTTTCTTCTCTCTCCTCAAACTTATACTCCACTACCTATTATCTATGTTAAAGAGAAGAGGTGTTTAAAATTTAACCTTAAAATATAACTTTCATTTTTAATTACTCCATAAATTTAAAAAGATAACTTCTCTTATGGTGGTTATTTTTTCTCATATCAAATAATTCCTTCAAGTGTAGTTATGTTAGATGGTACATTAGTTTAATTCGAGAATGTTTATTTAATGATATAAATTTGACACTTGGTATTTTAAAAGTCGGTGTTTGTAAGTTTACATAGGTTTTTTCAACTTTTATATAAGTATAAAGCAACATACTATAGTTTAATTAGTAGTACGAATATTTACATTGTACACAAATTTTACAAGTATGTATAATTTAAATGATACAAGTTTAGAGGCACACGCAATGCGTGCACGATTATTCCCTTTAAATTTACTTAATCATTTGTAAATATAATACCTTGAATGGGTTCAATTCATCCTTTAAAAAAAATGAGTATGTATGTAATTTAGGATATATAACAAATGCACTGTAAAATTTAGGATTGTTTTGCATGGTTAAAAGCTAATCCCTTTAATGGATTCTTACCTTTACTAATTATAAAAAATACGGAGTAATAAAATTATGTCAATATATGCCATGTACGCAAATAAGTAAATTATAAAGATAACTTTATGCACAAAGTATAAAGAGGGGGGATAGTCGTGCACGCATTGCGTGCGCCTCTAAACTTGTTTTATTAATTTCAACTAGCCTTCTTAAAATTCGTAAAAGTCAAAACATTTCATTTATTTAAACACGGAGGGAGTAAAATCATATTAGATTGTGAAATATATTATTTCAATCGATAAGAATATATTATAAATGAATGTTGTACGTTTTTAACTACTTCCTTCGCTCCAAAAAAAATTATGATATAAAAATAAATTTATATGATAAATTATTTAATTGTTGTCTAAGTGGCGCAGCATTTGGTCAAAAGTTGAAACGTCAAGTGTCGGTGTCTCGTGGTCTTGCTAAACTTATAATTTATTTGTACCTGTGAAATATTGGTATTTTGTCAGAAATAAAACTCTAAAGCAAAAATTTTATCTTATAAATCTATCCAAATTTTATTGAAATAAACTCTAAACTAACTTTTTTTATCCAAAAAAAATCTATCCAAGTTTTTATCCTAATAAAAAAATACAACTTTTGTTATTTTATTCATAAAAATTTATTCAAATAAATCCTAATTTTGTGTCCCAAAAGATGTCTAGGCCAGGTTATTTATTAATATTTTAAAATAAATTTTTTGTCAAGTTGTGGGTGGTTTAGAGAAAGAATTTGGGTTATCTGGTAGTTCTTGAAACTTGAAAGTAACGCAAGTAGCATGGTCAAAAACAATTAGAAGAAACTAGTTTTGTGCCCCGTGCGATGCCTTGGTTGTTCATTGAATTTTAAGATTAATTTTTTGATCTATATGTCAAAATTTAAAATATATCATTGATTCAAAATTAGTTAGGAATTGATGTGTTTTTGTGACGATTTAAACTATATAGTAGGCATGTATGAATAATAATAATAATAATATTGGTGAAAATGTTCGATTAAATACATAAAAAAAAATATAGCAAAGTAAGCATGAAATATTAGAAATTTCTAATAATAACAAAAAGATAAATTAAATAAATAAATTGTTCTAAGCCTGTTGGGTTGACCCGAACCCAAAACTTTGGGCTAGGGTTGAACATTTCTTGACCCGTAACCTGAAGTGACCCGATATGAAATGACTCATGACCCAACCCGATAGACAGGTCTACATACAGTAATAAAATAATATTAGATCGTGAAGTATATTATTTGAATCGATTAGAATATATTATAAATGGATGTTGTACGTTTTGAACTATTTCCTTCGCTCCAAAAAATATTATGATATAAAATATAAATTTAGATGATAGTTCTTGAGGGTTATAATTCAATATTTTTTTGAATAAAATTATAATTCAATATGTACATATAAAATATTGGTATTTTATTGAAAATAAAACTCTAAACTAACAACTTTATCCTAAATTATATCCAAATTTGATTGAAAATAGAATTTTAAACCTACTTTTTTATTCGTCTATAGAAATCTATCCAACGTGGCGCGACACTTGAAGAAAAGTTAGAACGCCAAGTGTTGTTGTCTCGTGACCTGGCTAAAATTTTAGCTTTATATATTAGTTATGTGATTAGTTTGGAGATGCACCTATCTTCATGTTAGTTTGTGAGGTTTTATTTTTAATTGATTTAAATATATCATAAATTGAACGTGTTTTGAACTACTATTAAAAATAAATTTATGATGAAAATGTAACATTTTATACATATTATTGTTTCAAAGTTATAATTATTTTATACATATAAAAGATTTTTGCTGACTTAGTATCATACGTGTCACACTAATTCTTATGTGTTGTTTACATGACGTGACACTTGGCGAAAAGCCGAAATACCAAAAGTTGATTGAAATATATCATAAATGAATCTTGTTTTGTACAACTTTTTAAATAAATTTTATGATATATATATATATATATATATATATATATAACATATCTATAAGATATCTTTTGAAAGTTACGATCTATTTTATTCATACGGAAAATTAGAAGTACTATGAGTTAGTATTATATACTCTTGAATTAATATGGATCATGGTACCCAATATGCTTGAATTATTTCGCCTAAACTTTATGTTATTTTGCTTAAATCTTGTGTTATTTTGTTAAAATAATATGTTATTTACTTATTTAATTACTTCAACCTCATCTCATGCTATTTTACATAAAAGAACATGTACTTATTTTAAAAATAACATATATATAAATTAAAATAATAAAAAGTTCACATCAAAATAACATTAGCAGCGTTGAGTATTAGGGTATCGTGAAGAGAACCGAACACTTCAGGAGGTACTAAAATTCTGGACGTGAACACATTTGAACCCTTAAATGGCTTCGAATCCATTGATTTTTGGAACCCCGGAAAATTGGAAGAAGAAAAGAGGAAAGTGAAAGTGTGTTCGATTTTAAGTTGGAGTAGCTGAGAGGAAGAGAGAGAGTTAGTGTAGGAGGTTGATTTCTAGGAAACCCATAAAATTGTAAGAAGAAAAGAGGAGAGAGAAAGTGCGTTTGATTTTGAGTTGGGAGAAGGTATTGGGTGTGGACTGCCGCACGCAAATTATGCGTATGGCGGGCTAGCTGATATATTTTACTTGTTGGCTGATATATTTCATGTGTTGGCTGATATGTTTCATTTGGTTGTTGATATAGTTTTTGTATTGGCTAATACATTCCTTTTGCTGGCTTATATGTTTTTTATTTTTATTTTTTTTAATTTTTGATATGTTCCTTTTGTTGGCTGCTATCTGATAGCTTGCTTTATTGCGCGGTTTTAGAGTGATTTTATGCCTATTTATTATTCAAATCTGGCGATTTTGCCCACTTACTGCTCTAATCCCGCACTTTCCTCTTTTATCTCATGCTTCACAGGTGTGTTAGTGTTTTGATGCATTTTCAGGTATATTTTTGGGCACTATGAGACTTCCCGATGGTTGGCTATGAGGTTGAGGCCACGAGGTAGCCTTGGTAAAGCTTAAAGTTCATTTGAAGACCTCTTGGAGCTCTGCACGGTCGTGCAATGCTTGGCACGACCGTGCAAAGAAGTTTGAAAATTGACAAAGTCTTTTGTGAAGGCTGCACGGGCATGCCACCATCTTGCACGCCCGTGCTAAGAGCTGCACGGCCGTGCAAGATGGTGGCATGCCCGTGCAAGATTGTTGCTGGATACGTTGAAGTTTCTACCTAGGCAGCACGCCCGTGCCGTATGTGGCACGTCCGTGCCAGGCCCCAGTTCCAGATTTCCAGATCTTCTGCCTATGTTGCAAGGTCGTGCAATGTTTGGCACGTCCGTGCCGATCTGTTTTAGAGTAGTTTTCTCGCCCTATCCGCCCCCTTTGTTTTAGATTACTATAAATAGATTGATTGCCTCATTTATAAGGAGAACCAGATTTTAGAGAGAGAAAGGCTTGTAATAGCACTCTTATTGGGTTTTAAACAATTTCCTTCAAAGTTTTGCTAAGATTTCATCAACTTTGATACTTTGTACTAGCATTCAAGAATATTACCAAGAATTGGCAACATTTGTAATCAAGATTTTGAAGCTTCATTTTAGTAACTTTTCACTTTCCACTTTACTTAGTTTCTTATTTATTATGTTATACCTTGTTATTTGAATCCCTTTTATTTCTTTGATGATTGTTGTTGAATGTTAGTTCTATTTGAAATGAGTAGTGAGTAGTCATCTAGATAGGGGTTGGGTGAAACCCCACCTAATTGTGATTATGTAGATTTGGGAGTAGTTTTGATGCTGGATTGTGATTAAATTGATTGTGTGAGATTGCTTGTTAGTTCTTCATGATAGGAGTAGCTAACCTTGACTCTAGAACTTGATGGCATGTTATACTTAGTTTGACATGGAAATATGAATTGAGTATTTCATTACTTATTGCATTTTGACTATGTATCTCTTGTTGCTAAACTAATGAGGAATCTAAGTTTAGTAGTGTGAGTTGTTCTCCTATTGCATGAGGTTGATATATTATATGGTCCTTGCTATCCCTTTGTCTCTATTTCTCCCTATTTGCCTAATTGTCATGGTTGGGTGAATCCCATTCCCCTAGTGCTTTTAATCGCTTGATTTATATCTTTAGTTGTAGTTTACCTGTTAATCGCCTCCCTTTCAACTACCGATTTTGAATTAGCTTAGGTATTAAAGTCTTTAGCAATTAATACCCCGTTCTTTGTGGACCGAACCCTTACTTGTCATTATGCTTGGTTTGTGAGGAGTTTGTTATAAATGTGTTTGATCAAGTGTAGAATGTGCGATCGTTCTAACGCCTGTCACTATTAGACATCAGTTGGCTGATATATTTTTTTGATTGGCTGATATCTTTATTTTGTTGTCTAATATATATATTTTAATTGTTGGCTTATATGTTTCATTATGTTTGCTGATGTGTTTATTTTGTTGGCTTACCTGTACTTTTGTTTGCTGATTTCATCCTTTTGTTGGCTGATATGTTCCTTCTATTGGCTGATATGTTTCTTTTGTTGGCTGATATGTTCCATTTGTTAGCTGATATGTTTCATTTATTGGCTGATATGTTCCATGTGTTGACTGATACGTTTTTATTAATTTCTAACATGTCCCTAATATTGACTGATATCAGACATCAATTGGCTGATATGTTCATTTTAATGGTTGATATGCGTTATTTGTTGGCTAATATGATACTAGTATTTTTATTTCCTTTTCTCTCCTCTTTCCCCCTGTTCCTCTATTTCTTTCTCACGCCACTACCCAACAACCCACAACCCTGACCTCCCTCACCCTAACCCATGACACTAACCTCACGCCACCACCCAACCAGCCACCACCCAACTAGCCACCACCCTAACCCACGACCCTGACCTCACGCCACCAACCTAACCTTACTCACCGTACTAACCCACAACCTCTAAACACTAGACCTGTTACGAGCTCTATCATGAAGCCAGTAGGGCAGTAGTCAACCGCAGCCACGGCCAGCCGCGCAGCTAGGCAGAGTACCCAACCACGCAAACCAGCAGCGAACTCCACCGTACTAGGCCCTGCCTCACATCTAGGGTTTTAATTGCAAATCTACCATTGCTACCCCCATTTTCAAATCGTCATCGTCATCATAGTCTTCATCGTCATCTCCTCCGCTGCCGCACGAAACATATTGGGTACGGACCGCACCCAATAGTTTGTATTGAGTTGGAGTAGCTGAGAGGAAGTGAGTGTGAGTGTGGGAGGAAGATGACTGAGAAAAATGGCGATGAATTTTAATCAAAGTAGAGTGAGAGAAATATTTCATAGTCATATGCATGTATAAAATAACATGTACTTATTTAAAAATAACATATACTACCTCCGTTTCGTATTATCTGCAACAAACTTGGTTGCACAATCCCCAAGACAAAATTTCTTAAGCAAAGATTAGTAAAAAAGGGGCATGTGATTAATTGGATGAGAGAGAAAATAAACACCACTAAAACCCATCTTGTAACCACTCTCTCACCACCACTAAGATCTGAAACCCCACCACCACCATCCAAAACCCACCCAACCAACTCGCACTACCACCAATCAACTCGCACCACCGCCCAAAACCTACCCAACCAACTCGCACTACCACCCAAAACCCACCCAACCAACACGCACCACCAACGAATAGAGCCCCATGTCACCAGACCACCAACGAACGAAGCCCCACGTAACCAGGCCAACCACCACCAACGAACCGAAACAACCACCTTACCACCTCCAACAGACTGAAACCCCAACAAACCACCACTAATTTAGATCTGAAACCCCAACTTACCACCACCAAGGAAACGAATCGAAATCCCACCTCACCACACCAAGATCCAAAACACAACACCACCAAGACCTCACCTCGTATTGGTTAAGAAAAACCATCGAATTTGAAAGAGGCGGCAGTGAACTGGCAAGGGTGAGGTGAGATGGTCGGTGACTTGATCTGAGTGGTGGTGGTGGTGTGGTTGTGAGAGAAGAGAGAATAGGGCTGCTAGTGGTGGTGGTTGTGATGGAGGAGAGAGAAAATTTGGTGATGTTGTAGGTGGATGTGGTTGTGAGAGAGGAGGAAGAATGTGGGTTAGGGTTTTACTTATGGATAAATTAATTTGGGTTAAAGAGTTAATATGTTACTTATTGAAGTTAAGTAACATTTAGTAAGGGTATGCTGGTAGTTTTACACAAAAAAATTTACTAAAAGAGGAAACTTTTAGTTTGTTGCACATAATATGTAGCATCCGTTTTTGAAAATGTTGCAGATAATACGAAACGGAGGTAGTATATATATAAACTAGATGAAACTCGTGCGACGCACGATTTGTTTTTATTTTTTAAAACAAATATTTTTTGTATTTATTTGATAAAATTTGTTATTTTATTCGTTGTACGTAGTAATCATTAAATAGTTTTATTTTAAAATAATTGTGAATTTCCTCTCATACGTTATATATCAAGATAAAATTTCTAATTTAAAATATAATATTTTATATTTAATTAATTTAAACTTTAAAATCTCATTCGTCAATTTTGCTTACGTGGCATTTGAATTATTTAATTCTACAAGAAATTATAATCTATTATTTGATTGGCTATAACTAAAGTTTATAATCCTACATGGCGCGTTAAGAAAATTTCGTCCTATGTGGCTCTCTAAAAACTCTGGAAAAAACTCCCCTTTATATATATACAAGTTTGGTTCCCTTGGCGATGTTCAGGTTGTTTATTGAATTTTAGGATAAACCTTTTGGCTTGATTGTTAAATACGGTTATATAATCACTTTTGATGATGTAGGATATTTAGACATGAGATATCATACTTAAATTATTTTTTTTAACTGAAAGTTTTTTTACCAATTAAAACTTATTTTTACTAATTCTCTATTATTTTAAATATATTATAAATGGATCTTATTTTAAAGAACTTTTTAAAACGAATTTTATGATGAAAATAAAACCGAGCTATTAGATTTTTATTAAAAGTTATGATTAATTTTGTATATATGAAATATTAAAATTATATCAACAATAAAACACTATACAACAATTTTATCTTAAAAAATCTATGAAAAATTTGCTTACTTAACATCATATGTGTCACAATAATACCTAGTTTTTGCCTATGTGGCGTGACACTTGGTGAAAAACTAGAATGTCAAGTGTCGATGTCTCGTGGTCTAGCTGCGAGGCCGACTTTATTTATTAGTGAAGTACGTACCCTGGGCGATGCCCCGGGTTCCCTCCACAATATAAAATCCTTAAATTAATTGGCTAATTATAAAATAATTATAAAGTAATAATTTTATTCTCAAAGGCATTATCACTAATGTCTACATCTTTCCACGTTTGAATATTTGTTGCTTTAAATGTTCAAAATTAAATGAGTAATTTAATTTTACGGTTTCATTGACATTTAACAATTTGAACTTCCTGTCTACCAAAAAAAAAAAAAAAAAAAAAAAAGAACTCCTAGACTTATTCAAAACCTTTAGTTCGAAAGTAAGTTTTCGGCTCCTAGACTTTTAGGGTTTTTTTTTTTTTTAAAAACGATTGCTTATTTGGAATTTTAATTTTGGTGGCGATACCCGGTTTGTTTATTGAATTTTAAAATTTGGTGGCGATACCCGGTTTGTTTATTGAATTTTAAAATATTTTTTTTATCTATACGCTAGATTTTAAAACATATCATTGATACAAACATTGTTATGT
The DNA here is from genome assembly GCF_001683475.1 of Chenopodium quinoa. NCBI lineage: Eukaryota > Viridiplantae > Streptophyta > Magnoliopsida > Caryophyllales > Amaranthaceae > Chenopodium > Chenopodium quinoa. Next base: position 2,493,414 of record NW_018742381.1, on the reverse strand, counting down.
AAGAGATGTATATCCCTTTTGATTTAGGATATTTTGACGAAGGAAACCATTGATTTTTGTAAGAGCACGCAATATATATATATACACATATATATATATATATATACACACTGTATATGAGAAAAATGATACGAAAATTCTCTCTTAGATTAATTCTGCTTGATTAATCCGATCCAATCTCCTTCAAAAAAAAAAAAAATTCTAAAGGATATTTAGACATACGATATCCTATCGCTTATTTATAGAATAGTGTACTTTTTGTAATTTTGTTTGTAAATAGATATCTATGTTATTATTGACTTGAATTTAAATTATTTTTACTAAACTGAAAGTATTTTTACCAAACCAAAATTATTTTTTACTGGTTAAACTTAATTTTGTTGATTATCTATTATTGTTTTTAATAAATTAAAAATTATAATTAAATATTTCTTTCTAAAACAAAAATTTCAAGGTAGTTTCAAAACTTGATATCTAAAAGCAAAAATAACTAAAAGCTAATTTAATTTTATCAGGAAAAAAAAGATAGATGATTTCAATTTTTATATATATGAATTTGACCGAATCAAAAAAAGAAAGATTTGTTGTTTATTAATAATTTCAGTTATTGATCTACTAAATAAATCAACCTGTAAATTAATTTTACGTTAGTTGGTATTGTTTTTAAGGATCTCAATGACATTCACCCAAATCATCCACAAACAATAATCAGGAAGATATAGGATGTTGCATGTAATGGTGTGTACAAAACTACAAATTCACCCAAATCAAGTCTTTTACAAATTCTATCGTCTAGCTTTGTGCTCTGGCGATGCCTATAGGTTTGATAAAAGTTTAGGATAAACTTTTTGGATGGAATGTTAAATGTGGTCATATAATCCCTTTTGATAATGCATGATATTTAGACATACTGAACTGAAATCATATTTTACTGAACTGAAAGTATTTTTACCAAAAATAAATTTTTTTCCCTTGTTAAAACTTATTTTCATTGATTTTCTATTATTTATGTAAATAAATTAAATATATTATAAATGGATCTTATTTTATAGAACTTTTTAAAACGAATTTTATGATGGAAATAATACCGGATATTTATTAAAAGTTATGATTAATTTTATATATATGAATATTAGAAGTATATCGATAATAAAACTCTATTCAATATTTTTATATTTAAAAATATATTCAAACTCCGCTTACTTAGCATCCTATGTGTCACAATAATACCTATTTATCGCCTACTTGGCTCGACACTTGGCAAAAAACTGGAATGTCCTGCGAGACCGGCTTTATTTGTTAGTGATATATATAAGGATATTTTTGATTTTAACACCTGAAAAAACCCGAAAATGGTTTTTAACACCCCAAAAAAAAAACTTTTATTTTAACACCTGACAAAAAATATAAAAATGCTTTTACCACCATTTAACTGATTCCGTTTAGGAATCCGTTAAGTGGGTTCATGAGCCACGTGTTGCTTTATTATTGGCCAAAAAAATAAAAAAAAATAAAAAAAAAACCTAAAACTACCCAGCCACCCTAGCCCACCGCCGCCCCACCACTACCACCTTCTTCTTCAGCTTGACCCACAGCCGGCGACGCAACGACCGACGCACCACCTCCCCCTCTCTCACCGGCCGACCTAAACCCATACCCACCCTTTTCCCGCAACCCTAATCCACCCTAGCCCGACCACCGCCATCACCAACCATGAATTTTTGGCCGTTGATTCGGCCACGAATTCGGCCATTGATGGCCGAAATTAGCCGTTTAAGGCCACTTAGCCCCAAAACCAGTCGATTTCAACCATTAATGGCCAAATTCGCCGGCGTTTTTGGGGAAGGAAGGTTGCTCAGCAGCAAAACCACCACCCTTGAAATTCGTCGCCGTTTTTTGGGCACGATTTTCGGTGGGGGTTCTCGAATTTTGCCTGCGGGAAGCAAGGGTACGTCAATTTCCGGCGTTAAGGAAGGTTCGGTGGCGAAACCCGGTGACGGGGGGCTGGGAGAGGGTGGTTCGGGAGTTGGCCGGGGAGAAGGATCACCGTTGGTGGCTGCCTTCTGGTTGTTTGAGTTTTTTTTAAAAAAAATCTATTTTTTTTTGTTTTTTTTTTATTTTTTATTTTTTGAAAACAAGTAAAATGGTGACACGTGTCACTGTGGACCCCACTTAACGGAATTTTTGAACGGAAACCGTTAAGTGGTGGTAAAAACCATTTTCGTAACATTTGTCTAGTGTTATAATAAACCTTTTTTTTTTTTGAGGTGTTAAAACCCATTTTCCGATTTTTGTAAAATATCCTATATATAATTTGATTTGATATGATATTAGATTGAAATAATAAGAAGCTCACGTTAGAATAACATGAATTTTATAAACCTACATTAATATAGAATTTGCAGTAAAGCGTAAAACGGGAGGAAATATTATACCATGCCGACGCTACACCGGAACACCAGGATGTGCGTCTATCACTTCTTTTCTCGTCGTTTTTCTTCCATTTCTTCACCCCTTCCTGCCGCTGCCACTGCAACAGGTCTGTTTTTCTTTGTCAATCAAACCTTATTTTCTTCTTCTTTTGTCGTTATCTTTTAATTGTAATTAATGTGAAATTGATGATTTATAATTGCTGAATTTGATATAGACAAAAAAGCCGAGAACTGACCACTTCTTGTTTGTTTATTGCCTTCTACAAAATTTTGATTACAACTGAATATGAACACTTTATGTATTTTAATTTAATTGGGTATTGTTGGAAATGCATTGTTTCATCGTTTAAAGCTTAGCAATTAGTTGCAATGTTTAAATTTTCACGCTTGCGAATGCATACCTTTAACCATTAAATGTCTGTAATTATCAATGAGTAAAGATTATTAAACAGTTGATGTTTTTTTTTTGAAACAAAACAGTTGATGTTTTGTAAGTATATGTTGAGACACATCTTACAAAATCATGCATGATTATGTTTTTTTGTAATTATAAATCATCAAACATAGTCCAATTAGAGTGTGTGAATAGTGTCCTAATATTTCTAAGTTAAGTATATTCATGGCAAGTTGAATATGGTTTTTCATTTTTTTCCCAGATTTTCAAATGCTTAAATGTGTTCTTGATGACTGTAAAACCTCCTCGGATTCGAAAGCAGTACTCGAAACCCATGCCAAGATTGTTAAATTAGGATTTGGCATGGACTATTCACTCGTATCTCATTTATTGCTGACTTATATTAATTGTGGGAAGCTTGATTTTGCCCGCCACCTCCTAGATGAAACCCCATGTTGGAAGGTTGATTTGATTACCGGCAATATAATGATTTCAAGGTTTATGAAGAATGGAGATGTTGAGGCTGCCAAAAGGGTGTTTTTTAACATGCCTCTAAAAGATGTTGTCTCATGGAATTCCTTGATTGGTGGCTGTGTTAAAAACTCTCGATTAGAGGAGGCATTAAGAATGTTTAAGGATATGTGCTTATTGGGTATTGAGCCAGATGAGTTTACATTTTCTTCTGTTATTGCTGGGTGTGCACGGCTTGGAGCTCTTGATCATGCTTTATGGATACATAATCTCTTGATCGAGAAGAAAATTGCTTTGAATGACATTTTGCTGTCTGCAATTATAGATATGTATGCAAAATGTGGGAAAATAGAAATAGCAAAAGAATTTTTTGATGGCTGCAGAAGCAGTAGTGTGTCTGTTTGGAATTCGATGATTACTGGCCTGGCAGTTCATGGTCTTGCCACTGATGCTATTTCTGTATTCTTTCGATTGGAAGAGGAAAAAATTTATCCTGACAGTATAACGTTTCTTGGAATTTTAGTTGCATGTAGTCATTGTGGTTTAGTTGAGCTGGGAAAGAAATATTTTGACATGATGAATAGAAAATTCTCTATAGAACCAGAACTTGAGCATTATGGAACCATGGTTGATATTTTAGGTCGTGCTGGACAACTAGATGAAGCTTATGCCACCATCAGAGCAATGCCAATGCAACCTGATGTGGTAATATGGAAGGCACTACTCAGTGCTTGTAGGACTTACAGAAATGCACCACTAGGCGAAATTGCTATTCGAAATATATCATCCCTTGATGGTGGTGATTATGTAATGCTGTCAAACACATATTGTTCTTTAAACAAGTGGAGCAGCTCTGCAAACATGAGAGAGGAGATGAAAAGGGAGGGGATCCACAAGGATCATGGAAAAAGTTGGATTGAATTGGCGGGGATCATACACCAGTTTAAGGCACGTAATCAGGCACACCCTGAAATGGAGGCAATATACAAGATTATGAAACAATTGATTAAAAGAGCCAAGTTAGGGGGTTATGTTCCTGCAACAGACTTGGTTTTAATGGATGTTTCAGAGGAGGAAAAGGAGGAGAATTTGATTTTCCACAGTGAGAAATTAGCATTAGCTTTTGGAGTACTTAAAACTAGTCTGAGAACGGAAATTCGAATTACAAAGAACTTACGAACTTGCTATGACTGTCATTCTTGGTTTAAAATAGTTTCAAGGATGTTGGCAAGGGTGATCATTGTCAGGGATCGTGTCCGATTTCACAAGTTTGAAGCTGGTTCTTGTTCTTGTGGGGACTACTGGTGAGTGCTGAACAAGTTCTAATGAACTTATGAAATTTCCTTCATACACGAGGCTGTTTCTTAGTGAGGATATACAAGGCTGACAAAGTTAGATTGGTAAGCTGACAGATCAGCTAATGCTAGAGAGAAGCAGTTAGTTTGTGTTGTTCCACTTCAAGTTTGGATATGAAGTAACGAAGGTATTCCACTTATGTTGAATCTGTTTTTGCCTGTTTCTTCTTCCATTAACCCCTCTTTGTAAGTCTTTGTTGGTCAATGTTAGAAGAAGAATTATGCATGTCCAAGCGTGTGAAACTTAGTTACTTAGTTATAATTCCAAGGTTATATTGGAAGAAATGAATGAAACTTAGTTATTCTTACAACTTTCAAGGTTCTATCGTACTCGGGTAATGAAATTCACTGCCCATCCGTTATTTTCTTATTTTTTTGGTCAGTTTGTTGTGCCAATAATTTGAATATTCTGAGGCACTAGTCTGTGGACCAGATAAATAGGTGTAATAATACACTCCAAAGTAAATTTCACCTTTGTCGGAAACCACTTAAACAATATGTAAGTGATTTTAGCCAATTATCATTCATTGTCTTTTATAAGATCTGTGGCTTAGAGTAGAAAAAGTAAATTCACGAACAATTAGAGGAACTAGTAAGATGTATCTACGTGTTTGAAATTGATGGCCATGAACTTTGTTTGGGTTTAGATTTGGCACAACGAACTGAACATGTTTGGTTATTAGTTCAATTAGAGAGTATGTTGTTATGTGATCAAGATTTTTTTTCTAGATTATAATATGTTCCTAGTGTAGCCTTTAGAATGCAGAATTGCACAAAAAGCGTACATGTTACTTCTAGTCACATGCCTCTCATGTACAAGGTATCAGAGAATTGGATTTAGAAAGTCTGCAGCTTCTAATCTTATTCTCGCAATAATTTAGTTTGTCTTTGTTTGGTTGGGTGTCTAGTCGATCCATTTTAGACTTTAGTCCAGGAGCTTCTCTGTCAGTGGATGTGCTCGGCTACCTATGAATCTATGATACCATTTTTTTGTCCCTTGAACTCCTTTTTAAATTATCATTTTTAGGTGATGACTTTGAATTTCTGCTCTGCAGGTGCTGTATTAGTCAATCTTACATTTTAACTGCTGACATGCTTCTAAGTGTCCTCAACAAGGTTGGTGCCTTTGATTGTAATTTGGATTCGTAGTCATCTAAAGATGTGACCTGGATTTTTATTTTTTTTTCCTCACAAGCTTGTTGAGTGCACAGTGTTCGTCTACATCGTCAACTGATTGTTATCTACCTTGCACCTGATGCTTTTGTTGAATGAAATCGATTGGTTCTATGATATACTTTGCTGTTCTTCCATACATAGATGGAACATGGAACTAAAGCACTGACCTATGTCTCTATATGTGGGTTACTATGCTGTAGAGATCATGGAAAGAATAGGAATCCACCCATATCTATATGTGGGTTACAATGTTGCACCTTATGAGGCTGGTTTATTAAAGGTCCAGTACAGTTGCTGGTGCTCCATATCAATTTCTTGGCTCTCAAGGATTCTGAGAAAATGTATGTTCCTACCTCTGCGAGTTCCTGACTTTCTTACTTAGTTGGGCCAGTCATATCCTAAAATTGTGACCCATGCAACTTTTTTGGTTAAGGTATCTGCTGCTAGACTTTGTAAAACTTTCCAGCTGAGATGTTGGTATAGAGGATTTTTCTCTCAGTTGTTTGTCATGCTTGATGGATTTTGAGGCCAAAGCTCAGTTTTATAAATTTAATGAATCTGTTTTTGAGCAAGTCTTACTGAAATGTAAAAGAAAGGGGATAGATTTCAGCTACGAGCGTTGCATCGAGTTACATATTTAAACAGGCTATGAGCTGCTAGTAATTTTGGAGTTACCAAATAAGTTTATGTTGTGTTAAATCTCAATTGAGCAGTGAAACTAGTGGTGACCTTTCCTTTTTTTTTTTTTTTTTTCATTGTGGGTTGACGACTTTCCCTTTTCTATCCTGCTTGCACTTGTAGATGAACTATGCTGGTTCTAAGAGGGGAAAGGGAGAAGTGTCTATTCATCCCTGGGCTGGGTCATCCTTTGGGTGTTATGGCTGGAATTGAATATTGGAATTATTTTGGAATAGGGAGGTGCCGAGGTGGGTCATGGACTCATGGCTGACTCGTAGAGTAGTTGTGTTTCCAATTGGTGTGGAATGGCAGATTTGGAAGCTTTTCCTTGACCCATTTAGAGGCATAACATAAAGGACCTTATATCTTATTTATTTCTTAAAATTTTTTTCCAGTGAACTTCTGCTGTATAAAATTTGTTTAAATGCCCAGAGCTTAACCTGTCAATACATACATGGGTAGAAAACTAGAAATGGTGGTATAACATAGTCTGCTAGAAATTATATGTTTGAATGCTATTGCTTAATCTGTTAATGCCTTGTATATACTCTAGGTAAACCATATATTCCCAAGCAAGCTTTGACTTGGAGTGTATTAGAACACTTGTAATTCCTTTACTTTGCAGGAATAATTGTGAGCTTTCTTATGAGACACAGAAAATTTTGTTTAGTATGTAGAGTACAGTTTTACCTTGGCTTCGCTGTGGGTTTCGCACAATAAAATAGGATAATCAGAATTTTTATATTGGTTCTACTAGCTTTAAAATATATTTGAATGTTTCTTGCTTATTCAAGCCTATAAAACTCGAAGAGTGACTTTATGTATTCAGTGTTATTATGATGTGATTGTTTTTTTCTGAATAGCTTATGTGATGCGTGTTGGTCTGTTTGATTCTCAAATTAGCATTCCGGATTTATATTATCCCAAATTGACCTTAGCTAAAGCATATAACATGGGATGGTACCTAAATCTTTGGGGTGTTGAACACTTGAACCTAATCCACAGACTATGAACTGTAACAATTCTGAATGGAGATTTATTTGGTTTCGAGTTTCTTGGTCATGGTAGTTAGCGAGCCATATCTATATGACATTTCGACTGTTTCCATATGCCTACCATGTACAATGCAGGGACATCATCACATCAGGAAGTGGGGGGAGAGTTTGGTTTCCTGTTTCAAGGAATTTAGCATAATTTTGGTACAGAATGTCAATTTTGAACTCAGTGAATATCAGTTTATCTGAAACTTAGATAAGCATATAATTTGTATTACATGTATTACTATAACTATTACTATGAAATTCATTGTGATTTGGAGAATGTTATCTATCTCTGCTTAGAAGTAGTAAGATTTATTCCTTTCTGGTGACGATGACAATATAAGCATTGCATGCAGGTACAGTGTATATATTAATATATATATTGTTGTCATCATACAGACATTGGTATTTCATAATTCAACAATAGCTAATCACGTAACAATTGTGGATTCTGCCTGCAAATCTAATGAATACACACTTTTCCAGAGATGATCGACGGGAGTGATCAGAAATGTAGGATCACACTGACTGAGTTCTTTTGACGGCTGTGGATCCTAAAGGGTGTCCTTGTGACTTTGTAGTGCTACAGTATCTTCAAGCATCTTGAATGGGCACTATTGGCAGTTTGCCTCCATATATGTCTGGAAGTTGGCTCTCCTCAATGTCTTCTAGCATGGTTGATTTTATCTGTTTTTTCTCCACAAACTCTATCTGCAAAAGTGTGAAGAATGGTGATGGTATGCAATCATGCTATGTAAGTAATACCCTCATGGTCTCATCCTTTATGTTAATGAGATTTAACAACCATCTCCCCCCCCCCCCCCCAACACACACACAAAAAAAAAAAAAAAAAAAAAAAAAAAAAAAAAAAAAAATCATAGAGGGCAAAGTGCTTTCGAGCACTCACTTTGGTCTTGGTGTTGTCATCGATGAAGGGGTAGATAACCTTCCATACTGCCATAAAGATTTTTGGTGCGTGCACTATTAACAGCTTCCCTAATCTTTCTGGGTAGCAGTCCTGAAACACACCCATAACACATAATTTTTTTCTGCAATGTAGAATTTATTTTTAATTTTTGATTTTTTCTTTTTGCTGTGTGATGGTTCATATGTGAGTAGTTTGTGACAAACATGCCATTGCCACAAACTCTAGGAGTCAAATGATCATTGAATTATAATCTTTCCCCTCTGATTTCTCTCAAGGGGCTCTTATTAGGAATTTGATCATAGTGTTTGTAAACATAGGGCCAAATGCAACTAAAACTGCATTTACCTGCAAAATAGAGAGAGCCCCAAGATATCCTCGGATGTCACTGTTGGAGTATCCCCAGCCCTGTAGATCACCTATAGCAAGAAACTTTTCCTGTCCAGCAGGCATCCTGTTTTATAATTACCTATATATATTAGTTACGCAACAAACGTTATTGAATGACACTTAACCACAATTATCCCTGAATTCTGCTGTAAGTCTAGGATTTGGGATGGCCTAAAACATTCCTTTGTTATTTAAGCAACTTGATCTCCCCATCGCCGAGATGGAATTATTTTGTTCATCTCTTCTGCTCCTCACTGTATAGATTTTTTTTATACGTAGTATGCAACATTGTGTCTGGATGGTTTGAGATTGGCAAATTATCACCCCAGAGATTGTGTACTAGAGATCAACAGAAAGAATTTTAATGAAGATGACCTTACTAAAATGCATTGTATACTTCGATTCGTGTACAAGAATGAAAACCAGAGAGGTACCTTGCGCATAATGTATCAAGAGTATACACAACAAGACCTGTTCAGGAACCCACCAGAGAAGTATGTTTAGAGCAGAAACTAACTTTTCTGTAGATTGTTGCAGCTCAAGTATAATAGAGCTATCTAATAGTTAAACAGTAAGAGACATACGCTTAAACTCATCAAGACCCCCTGATTTGGAATTTTGGTAGTGCCGACCTGCAAACGCAACCACTGTTTAGAATAGCAGAAGTATAGAGAATGTTTTTAGGGTTAATTTTTCTGTGTATTACTCTGTAGAAGATTGGTACATTTATACAGGAGGAAACAGAGAAAAATAAGGAAACTGTTATACAAGATATATGCCTAACATAATTAGTCATATTCTGTTCCTATAATTAAGGAGCTAAATATGACTATTTCCTACACTCCCCCTCAAGTTGGGCACTCAGAATCCCAATGCCTAACTTGCGCAAAGTATTACTGAAGGCTTCAGTACTGACAGCTTTTGTTAGGATATCTGCCAACTAATCCTTTGATCGAACAAATGGAAGTTTGACGATCTTATCTTCTAGCTTGTCTTTGATGAAGTGTCGATCAATCTCAACATGTTTTGTTCTGTCATGCTGAAAGGATTTCCAGAAATACTTATTGCTGCCTTGTTGTCACAAAACAATTTACAGGCTGTTTTCTGAGGAAAACCGAGCTCATTTAACAGTTTTCTAATCCACAGGATTTCAGTTATCCCTTTCACAATTCCTCTGAACTCAGCTTCTGCACTTGACAAGGCTACTACTTTTTGCTTCTTGCTTCTCCAAGTGACAAGGTTTCCTCCTACCAAGGTGAAGTATCCAGAAGTGGATTTCCTTCCATCCCGGTCCCCGGCCCAATCTGCATCGGTGTAAGCAATTAAATCGAGGTTTATAATATTTGCCAAAATAAATCCCGGTGCTGCTTGTACCCTTTAGATATCTCAGGATCCTCATTACGGCTGTCATGTGATGTATTTGAGGGAGATGCATGAATCTACTTACTACCCCTACTGCATATGCGATATCTGGTCTTGTGTGGGCTAGATAGATGAGTTTTCCCACAATCTTCTGATATTGTTCCCTATTGGTTGCCTTTGCCCCTTCTACGATATGAAGACCATGATTTGCTACAATTGGAGTGTCGGCCGGCTTACATCCTAACATTCCAGTTTCAGCTAAAAGATCGAGAATATACTTTCGTTGATGAATAAAAATCCCTTGCTTAGATCTTAGGACTTCTATACCAAGAAAGTATTTCAGGTTTCCCAGGTCTTTCATCTCAAATTCTTGAAACAACTTCCCTTTCAAGGCAGCAATTTCTTCCTCATCATCTCCGGTGATGATCATATCATCTACATATATGATTAGACAGGTGATCTTCTGGTTTGCCCTTTTTATGAATAAAGTGTGATCAGAATTACTCTGGCTATATCCGAACTTCTTCATAGCCTTAGTAAACCTTCCAAACCAAGCTCTTGGGGACTGTTTTAAACCATACAGGGCCTTCTTCAACTTGCATCCTTCTCCAACCTCAAAATCATGAGAATATCCTGGTGAAGCTTCCATATAGACCTCTTCTTCAATGCTTCCATGAAGGAAGGCATTTTTGACATCAAACTGATACAAGGGCCAATCTTTATTTGCTGCTATAGAGAACAACACTCGTATCGTATCTATCTTGGCTACCGGGGAAAACGTCTCTGAATAATCGATCCCATAAGTCTGAGTGTAGCCCTTGGCCACCAATCTTGCTTTGTATCTTTCAATAGTTCCATCTGCCCGGTGCTTAATGGAGAACACCCATCTACATCCCACCTTCTTCTTTCCTCTAGGCAGGATACATTTTTCCCATGTCTGGTTCTTTTTCAAGGCAACATACTCATCTTCCATAGCTTGTCTCCACTTCTCATCTTCAAGAGCTTCTTCCACGGTTTTAGGTATGGTTGTGGAGTATAGGGAGGCGGTGAAGGCAACAGCTGTGTTAGATAAGTTTTCATTGCTGATCTTTTCTATGGGGTATTTAGACCGTTGGTCTTCATATTCCGGGTCATATCTTTTGGGAGGAACACCTCTCGTGCTTTTGGGAGGTAACTCATATCTGTTTAGACAATTTTCACTAGGAACAGATACAGGGTCAGTAGGAACAGTACATGATTCATGGTTTTCAGAGTTTACCTCAACTGATATTGACTCAGGGTGCTCAGTGGTCACCATTAGAATGGATTGAAGAGAAGGAGCTGATACTGACGTTTCAGTGGCAACATCGGTGGTATTGCCTACTTGTGTTGGAGGGTCATGGTCCATCATTTCTGGATATATTAACCAGCTAAGGTCATCACTCGTAGTCTCCCCCTGAGGACCAAGCTGGGTATAGTAATAGGAGTGTTCAAAGAACTCACAGTCAAGAGTGGTGTAGATTTTATTTTGAATGGGATCATAGCATTGGTACCCTTTTTGATTAACCCCATACCCAATAAAAACGCATTTAATGGCTCGTGGTTCAAGTTTATTTCTAACCCTTTTTGGAAGATGAACATAGACAACACATCCGAACACCCGAGGAGGTAAAGAATGATAAGAAGGAATGGAAACATGGGAAGAAAGAGTGCCAAGAGGTGTTTGGTAGGCAAGAGGTTTTGTAGGTAGTCGGTTGGTTAAATATGTGGCTGTGGCAATAGCTTCTGGCCAAAAATGGACAGGAACATGGGATTCTAACATAATGGCTCTAGTAATTTCAAGAAGGGTTCGGTTTTTCCGTTCAGCTACCCCGTTTTGTTGGGGAGTATCCCGGCAGGTGGTCTGGTGAATAAGGCCGTGATCAGAAATAAACTGTTTCATATCCAGGTTTATGTATTCTCCCCCGTTATCAGATCGGAGGATTTGGGGATGGGCATCGAATTGAGTACAGATCATGTTGTAGAAATTTATAAACACATCATACACTTCAGATTTATTTTTTAGAAAATAAACCCAACTCATACGGGTGCAATCATCCACAAACAAGACAAAATAAGAATAGTTATGAAAAGCAAATTCAGGTGCAGGACCCCATACATCAGAATGAATTAAAGTAAATGGTCTAGCAGCATGAGTCAAACTAGGAAAGTAAGAGTGTTTATGGCTTTTTGCAAGTACACATGCTTCACAATCCAAAACAAAATCAATGTCCTTAAAAGAGGGAAATAATCGTTTAAGATAACCGAAAGATGGGTGACCTAGCCGTCGGTGCCACATCCAGATCTGATATTCCGGTGACCCATGAGCAAGCAAAGCGTTACCCTGTTGAGTCGCCTCGTCCACATAGTATAGGCCTCCTCGTTCAATACCACGACCAATGATCCGCCCTATGTGAGCATCCTGTACAATACAATCAAAAGAAGTCATTAGAATTGTATAGTTTAGTTCCTTGGTTAATTGACTAACGGATAAGAGTTTGTGAGTAAGACTCGGAATTAAGAGACAATTTTTTAAATGAATTTCTGATGTAATATCTACATTTCCGGCCTGAGTAATTGGAATAAATTCCCCATTTGCAGTCTGAATCTTGGTACGGGTAGTGGATTTGGAGGAATGAAAGTCGGACGGGTCGTAGGACATAGTGTCTGTGGCCCCACAGTAAAAAATCCAAGTGGATTTATTGCACATGAGGCCCAAACCGTAAGTTGTATGAAGGGAAGGAGTGTATTGGGCTTTAGTGGGTTGGGCTTCTGATTTAAAAGGAAGAAAATGAGGGGTACAGGGTGTTTGAGGGTTTCCGGTTTTTATGTTGTGGGTTTCATTTGTTGCCTCACAGAAAGTTTTAGAGTAAGCTTCCTCTAGAAACCTTCCATGTCCTTTTTCCGTCAATTCCTCCGTTTTCAGCCATGGTTCACCAGAAAATCCGGTGAACCCATCCTCGCTACTCGTACCTGTTCGCCTGTCAGTGACGGTAGTAGGTGGGTCCCCACTGGTATTGGTCGGTTCGCCTTCTCCGATGGCGGCATTAGCCTTGCGGCCGGTCTTTGTGGCCTTGGTGGCGGCTTTGCGCTGTCTTAGGTCCTCCCACCATTCTGGGTAGCCGATGAGCTTAAAACACCCCTCCTTGGTGTGTTTTGTCCCCCCGCAATGGCTGCACTTTAGGTGGTTTTTATCCTCTCGCCGGGATGAGGAATCCGAACGGCGTTGGGCGACGAGACCACTTCCAACCTCTGAGGGACCTCGTCTCAGTGATGATTCGCCGGTCATTATACCGCGACGGGCAATTTCCCGTCTGATAGAGGCATACGCGACATCAATGGTTGGAAGGGGATCTAAATACAGAATATCTCGTTTTTCCTTGTCAAGCGAGTCATTCACACCGGCCAAAAACTAATACAACCTCTGTCGTTGTATAAACGAGTTAAACAATGTGATGTCCTCTGCGCATTTCATCGGGTTGGGCATTCGTCTATCAATTTCTTTCCAGAGGGTATTTAATTTGCTAAAATACACCTCTATAGTGTCAGTCCCTTGTTTCATAGAAGCAGCCTTCGAATTCAGATCATAGATCTGCAGTTCATCTCTCCCGCTACTGAGGAGAGTCTCAATACCTTTCCATAAATCTCGGGCAGTTTTATAGTCCAAGAACTGGTTTACAAGGTCTCCGTCAATATTCTCAATGATCCATGAAAACACCATCGAGTCTCTTTGAGCCCATTGCTGGTACTCTGGATCGTCTGGTGAAACGGGGTTGGCGATGATGTGATTGAGCCTTCCCCGGCCACCAATCGCTATCTGCATCAGTTTACACCATTTGGTGTAATTGGTGAAGTTCAGTTTTTCAGCGACACGCACTGTTTGTGAGGTCCCTGTTTCGGTGTTGGTTGGGTTTTTGTTGAGTTTTTGAAACATTTGAAACATTTGTTCCATTTGTTCCATAGAAATAAGTTGGCTGGTGTTTTCCGGTGATTCTTCCATCACAGGTAAGTTACGGTAGATGATGAGCACCAGAAAAAGAACGATCTCCCGAGGATCGACCTTACGGCTCTGATACCATGTTTAGAATAGCAGAAGTATAGAGAATGTTTTTAGGGTTAATTTTTCTGTGTATTACTCTGTAGAAGATTGGTACATTTATACAGGAGGAAACAGAGAAAAATAAGGAAACTGTTATACAAGATATATGCCTAACATAATTAGTCATATTCTGTTCCTATAATTAAGGAGCTAAATATGACTATTTCCTACAACCACAATAGGGCGTCCTTTCTTGTCTACACCTCCTAGATGAATTTTGTTATGGGAAAGGTCATATTGTATCTCTTCCTTTGTGACACAACCCTTTGGTAAAAAAGTCTTCCTCCATTTCAAATACTTTAAGAACATGGCACCTGCCTTCTCCACATTTAGATCACGAGCTCTTAGAAATCTTCTCAACATCAAGTCATCTACCTCCTGGTGTGCACATCAGAAACCCTTCAGTTTTGTACAACACATAATTGTTTTTGGAATACATAAATAAAGTCACAAATGGTAAATGACATAGACGATAATACGAGATTCAATCTCGGCTCTTGAGTACAACCCCAAGAATACAATACATTGTTTTGTGATGTATATTGTAGCAACTTTAATTGTTTTGTGATCTTGAATCTTGATGAATAGTTAATTAGTTTGACTTCTGAATTCTAATGTCAGAGAGTTTTTAGAAATCAGTACTCGTAATGTTTAAGGCAACATGTTGTGGAGGACAATTAGCTATCGCTAGCATGAGCTGTAACACGAAATGCTTATTAAAGTACACAAGTTCATATGAAATCTTCCTAATTCATCTTTCTTGTTGGGGAAGGGAAGATTGAGCAAAAAAGTAGAGTAGAAAACCTTAGAAGAGGGAGGGGAAAAGAGGAGAGGGGAGGTGAAGCAAGGTTTTTCTTTCAAATCTTTCCACTTTCGAACGGATTTATCTTACGTAGTATTATAGAGTGGATATTATTTGGCCTCTCTCTCAGAGCTAATCAAACTTGGCTCAGTCCATAATCAGCTCTATTATCTAGCATTCTTTTGTCCGTCTACCAAATTGAGACCAGAATAACGGCAATGGATCCCTTGCTTTTCCTCTCAATCCCTTCTCTTTCAATTATTTGAAGAAAATGAACTAGTAGTTGGGATCACTTCTTTTTCAGGCAATTAATGAATGAAGATATACACGATCACAAAATAAAGTTTGTGAATGTGAATAATTGTAGAAGTAATCTGAAACTTACATTGGCAGCAAAGTGATGGAATATGTCATCTCATTTAGAAACTAATAGACAATGATCACATCCTAGTGATGTTATTAAACAAGTCAGTGATGGAGCAGTATGATGGATATCTTATACAGTCACAAAGCAAGCCCTAGTATTTCATAATTTAACATGAACTACAGAGGTTTATGCTATCGATTCTTCCGGCTACTTATATTCCCGTGGGAGTGTTAAGAGGTACTATCCATGGTGCAGGAATCATTTCAATTTTTTTTGAAAATTTTGTTTTCTGAATATAGTCTGTCTGTGTCTCGCTCTGTTATGCTAATTACTGTCAGGCATCTTGAATAGGTACTAGCGGCAGTTTGCCTCCATATATGTCAGGGAGCTGGCTCTCATCAATGTGTTCTAGCAAGGTTGATTTCAGGTGGCGATTCTCCACAAATACCATCTGCAAGGTTGAAAATGGTAATTTTAGTTACAGATGGGATCAATGGAATATTTCATATGAACTATGCTGTACATCTTACTTTACCACTAAAGTAAAAATCTTTCTATATGTTTGAAAATTGTTTAATGCATGTTTTGTATAACTAGCAAACTACATTATAACAGACTTATAAGATTATTTTGAAGTACCTTAGTCTTGGTTTTTTCATCTATGAAAGGGCAGATGATCTTCCACACTGTCATAAAGATTCTTGGGGCGTGTACAATCAACATCTTCCCCAATCTTTCTGGGTAGCATTCCTGCATTAAACGCAAGCATTGAAGCATCAATACATTGTTTTAGTCTGAACTCTGAAGATAGTACATCAGCAATTTGTCAGTAATGAGGGAATATGTTGATAAAATTGTCAGTATGTATGCCTTTGTTGCATAATTACATATACCTGCAGTAGAGAGAGAACCCCTATATATGCACGGACGTCACTGTTAGAATATCCCCATCCTTGAAGATCTGCAATACCCAGATACTTTTCCTGTCCAGGCGGTATCCTGGTATAGTAATCAGATACAATGTTGCAGTTTAGTCAGTCAGTAAAAATCATTTGATTGCACAACTAAAACGGACTGTCATATGAGATTGCGCAGAGCGTAACCTTGAGCATATCTTGTCAAGAGAGTAGACACAAAATCCTGTAAAACCAACGAAACCAGAGCAAGCTGGTTAGAACTTTTCCAGTGTTTCATAGTATTGCAGAAGATAGAAAATCTATGTTATCACAGATAGAGAGTAAGTAACATACGCTTGAACTCATCAAGACCTCCTGGTTTGGGATTCTGGAAATGTTTACTGCCCAAGACAACGTTAATAGGGCGGCCTTGCTTATCAAAGCCTTGCAGGAACATTTTTTTGTGGCCAAGATCATACTCTATCTCTGTCTCTGAGATAAAGCCATTGGGTACAAATGTCCTCCTCCATTTGAGATACCTCAAGAACAACCCTGCTGCTTTCTCCACATCTAGGTCGCGGGCTCTTAAGAATCTCCTCAACATCAAGTCATCTGCCTCCTGATGCATACAATACTCTTTGTTATGTTATGGAGACAATATCATTATACGTAGGTTTATGAATCATTGCAGTATTACAAGCCTTTGTTGTAATGTCACCGTGTCTACCATTTACTGTGCAAATTATACGGTTCTTTATTTTCTTCTCCGATTAGCTTAAAATCGAGAATGTGGTAATTATTGAGATAGTTTTGAAGTTTGTGGATCATTAAGCGAAATTTAAAACGTAGTATCTTGGAGATTATTTTGATATCTACTTCATTTGATGGTTTTCATGAAATTTTTTTTATTTGTCTTACTCATTTACTACTAGGCTAGATCATGGCCTTAAATGGGCCCCGCCTTGTTGCCGAGGCCTATCCTTAACCATGTTCATTTATCTAATACGAAATACGAGATTGAAATAAATTATTTTCATTAATTAAAACTGAATCTAGCACGATGATTTCTCATAAGCAATCATAACTAAAAACATTGATCGCACCCAGAAAAAATGTAATTATTGGAGAGCTGATCATCATTGTCGGCCTGATTTCATTTGGATTTGGTAAGAGAATTTCGGCCTTAAAGGTGGACTAATTTTGGCCATGGCCTCATGGGACGGACCACAAGCATTGAAGGGCTAGACCAATGATAACATGGAGTTAAAATGGTGTCGATTAGCTTAGTTGGTTAAATTCTAAATATCAGATAAAGATTTAATCTCGTATATATATCATTTGTTTAAATTTTGTAAGACCAAAAAGAAAAAGAAAAAAAAATCACAGATTCACTTAGTCACGTGCTGTCTTCTTCTGGATTTGGTGGCTGGTTATGAACAAAATCATAGGGTATTTGAATGTTATCATAGAACAATCCAGAGCATGATTGACACAATATTTTCTCCATGATTTCCGCTTTTGTCTTTGTTAATAATTTCTATTCCTTTTGCATAAAATTTAATCATGAACCTCTACTTGAACTATCACTTAGTATAACACACTCCACAATAATTCCGATCATAAATAGACTAAGCTTAAAATCATACAACCACTCTAAATTACCGAAGATGTTACACACATAAATTCAATACTAACCTTAGCCGAGGGATCTCGACGATCAACCATGGTTCTCATAAGAGAGACTTTATGTTGCTCCATAGAATTATCCTTGATTTCTTTGCCATTATTATTTTGATAAACTCTCTCTCCTTTAATTTCTGGGCTCTCTTCATCATGTGTTATTGCTTCATGGGTCTGCATTTCTTTGTTAGTTAATCTCTAAGTTTCTCTTTCAATTACCACAAATATATAGAGAGAGAAAGTGAGGGAGATATAGCAAAAGAACGGCAATAATATGAGCCAAGCATATGGGCTTAACAGAAATTTATGGCACGACTTGACTTAAGTAGTTTGTACAACTACAAAGTGTTGATTGTGGACCTTTCTTATACTAGTATTTTAATATTTGGGATTCCTTTTAAACTGTGAACTTTATTACGGAGTAGTAATATAAAGTTACAAAACTTATACTAGTAAATTAAAAAATGTTGGCTGGATGGTAAGGAAAATAAAAAATACCTTTTAACTATGAAGTTGATTGTTGAGAGTCCAATTTCAATTAGGGACATTTTAAAGATAGGGAGTCTTATTTGTTGCTCGGGTTAACTCATGACACTGACCTGTTTTTTTAGGAATAGCAAATAGCAGTTCTTTTTCTCTATAGAAATTCCTTAAATCTTTAACCTGTTTTTTTTAGCTACTGATTACAAATAAAAACAAACACAAACTATTGGGTGCGGCTTGCGGCAACCAAGTGTTTGTGCGGCAACCTTAATCCTCTCTTCCCTTCTCTTTCTCTCTCCTCTGCTCTCCTCCTTTTTACTGTACTTCTTCGATTTTTTATTTTTTTTTTCCATTCATAATTTCTATTAACACCCACAAAATCAATCAATCATTAACCCTAATTGAATGATTTTCAAAGCATCAACGTTCTGCTTCAAGAGGGAGTATTGTTCCCCGGAGAAGCGGCTGCGATTCGTTTGTTGTGACTGATTGGTGGACACTTTGAATTGAAATTAGGACTGCGAGTTCAGTGGAGGCTCAATTTGGTCATTGTACCATACCTATAAGTGTCCACCCTATACCATACCCATTAACTCCGCTTGTACAATGGCCATACTATGATATAAGTGCTTGTTCAAAGATTAATTTAAATACTTGAATTCAGAGTATTTGAATTAATCTTTTATTTTATTTTTTATTTTTTTTTTTCCAAACACATTTGAATTAATCTGATTTTTTTTTTTTAAAAAAAAAAAGAAAAAAAGAAAAAAAAACAATTAGTTATTAATCCAAATTAGTTAGCTCAAAGCCTCAAATTTGTTAAATTGAATTGTCAAAACTTATTTTTTTTTCCAAAATCCAAAATTAATAAAAGTTGAATAGAGCTTATAGGAGAAGTACGTTGATCGGTTGACGTTGGCATTGCAAATCAATAGTACTACTTGTAGTACTTTTTTTAACTTAACGTGAGGTCTTTTATAAAATAAAATAAAAAATGGATAATTATTAGTTTTTACTATTTTTTTTACAGCAATAAGTTTTTTACTTGCTACTCAGTACTTAAATAATAACTAGGTTGACACATGGCAATTCTCATTGAATACTTGTCAAAATTATTTGTAAAATGTTCTCTTTAAGAGAAGAATTGTACAGTGGCATTTAAAAAGAATTACTCGTGATAAACGCTACGCAACATATCTGTTATAAGCTAATCTGATCATATTTTCACTTTAGTTTGAAAGATTAAAGCTTAATTATGAAATAGTGTGTCGCATTATATCGGGTTGCTCCTTTAAACATAATGTTAGTGAGAAAGAGGATTTAAAGAGAATAACATTTTATTGTCTTGAAATTGTTGAGGCTATTGTTGTTTATTATTTTTTCAAGGCTACAAATAGTAAATTTTTTTTTTCTTTTTTTTTTTGCTTACTTAAAGATATACGAAGTATTTATCTGTGTATATAGAAAACACAAATTACGGTTGACTAAAATGGTATGAAATGTGATTTTAAATCTATGATTTCAATATTCGTTAAACGTATGGGATATTCTGTAAAATGGAGGTAGTATAATGGTACAACTAAATAGTCTTACTTTGTCTCCTTTTTCGATTTAGTACAGGGTGGCTAACGCGGCGATGCGCGCGTCATTAGAGATGTTAATGGGGCGGGTCAAGTAGGAGACCCGCTCCATCCCCGCCTCAATGGGACAGGGATGGGTCTCGGTTTGGCGGGTGGTGGGGCGGGGATGGGGATAAAAACCATATCCGCCATGGGTGATGGGGCGGAGATGGATTTTAGGTTGTACCTGCCCCATCCCGCTCCGCCCCATCTCTACCCCTTACCCATCCATATATTGTTTACAAAAAATTACATACTTTTATATTATTTCATATAAAAAAATTTTGTAAAATAAAGTAGTAAATATAATACATAGTTGATAATATACTTATATTATAAAAAATAAAAAAATAAATTAAAGTGTAATATAAACAATGAATTTTTTTTGTTGTAATCTATATTATGTAGTGTTGTTGTATTTGAGAGGCAGGGATTAAGCAGGTCTTGGAAGGGGATTAGGTAGGGGTGGATATCCAAGTGGGGGTGGGGCGGGGATGGTTTTAGAATTGGACCTGGCGAGGCGGGGATGGGGATGAATTTTGGACCTGTCGCGGGGATGGGGATGAAAATTAGGCGGGGATGGGGATGAGGATGGGAAAGCCAACATCCGTCCCGCCCCGCCCCCTTGACATCCCTACGCGCCATAGCTAACCATTTCCAGAGAGCTCTTTCAGTTGTTGGTAACATAATGAAGGAAAATATGTAAACAAATATTTGTAGGGGTATAAATGTCCGCACACTATTCTTAAGAGTTTAAAAAAAAACAATTAACATTAATGAGGGAAAAAGGTAAATAAAAATTTTAGAGGATACAATTGTCCAAACATTATTCGTAAGAGTTAAATTATTAAATCATATAAGAAAAAGCTTGGAGGCAATTAACATTTTATTAATAGGGGTATATAGGTAAACAAACATTTTAAGGTTATGATTGTCCTCACTCTATTAATAATTGTTTTCTTATACTTTTTAAAAGGTATGGATGTAATTTAGTTGTTCACTTGTTTGTGTTTCTATTATTGTCAAAAAAAAAAAAAAAAAAAGTACTCCATATTTAATATAATTATTATATTAGACTTGGCCTGAATAGAACGAACTTATCTGATCTTTTTTTTTTTTTTTATGAGATTTTTAATTAGATTATTGTGATATATATATATATATAATATAAAAGATACATATTATCTTGTATATATACTGATATTAGTCATGTATAATAATATTTTGAATGTAGCTTGAGTAAAATGTTTTCTAAATAAATACAAAGGAAGCTAAGTATGTTATTTAAAAATTATCATGCAATGGCAATGTTATATGATGAAATCAGTTTTAATAGTTTGTTACCAAGCAAAGCTTGGTGGAGTAGGTAGAGGAACTCACCTTGTGACCTTGTTCGAGCCCCACCAACTACATTTGCTTGGAAGTAGAGGGATTTTCTTACCTTCCCTCCCCCCCCTCTATTCTCAAGCGTTGATCTGCAAAGTTGGGATAGCTTAACCTGTGAAAGGTGTCGGTTCAGTAGTATCTTTCATCTTACCTTACAAAAATGTTTTAATAGTCTGTAATTTTTGAAATGACAATCTAATATATATCATATCACTAATAAATAAAGCCGGATCTCACAGCCAGACCACGAGACAACGACACTTGATATTCCAGTTTTTCGCCAAGTGTCATGCCACATAAGCAACAATAGGTATTATTGTGACACATATGATGCTAAGTAGACGAATTTAAAATAGATTTTATAAAATAAAAATATTGTATAGAGTTTTATTACCTATATACTTCTAATATTTCTTATATACAAAATTAATCATAACTTTTAATATATATCTTATAACTCAGCTCTATTTACATCATAAAATTCTTTTTAAGAAGTTTGTTAAAATAAGATCCATCTACAATATAGTAAATTATTTTTTAAAAAAAATAATATGGAATAATTATTTTAATTATTTTAGTACAAATAAGTTTTAATCGGTCTAAAATACTTTTGTTTAATAAAAATAATTTAAGTTTTATAAAAATAATTTCAAGTTAATAATAACATTTTTCCTCCGTTTCTTTATAGTTGCAACACTTTCCTAAAACGGAAATGTCACAATAGTTGCAACTAGGGGTGGGACTTTTCAAACCGAACCGTGAAACCGCCCGTTACCGAACCGAACCATCACGGACCGATCCGTTTATAAACCGATAAATGTAAACCGAAAACCGAACTGAACCGTTCAATATCAAACCGAAACCGAATTGAACCGCTCAATGTCAACCCGTTACGGACCGTAAACCGATAACAAACCAAACTGCGCAAATCCGAACCGAAACGAAACCGAACCGAATGGTTTATAAACCCGTTAATGACCCGAACCGTTTATAAACCGAAACCGTTTAAACCGAAAAAAAAACCGTTTAAACCGAACCATTTGTGAAACGCTAACCGTTTAAACCGACCCGTTTATGAACCGAAACCGTTTAAACCGCACGTATAAACCAAACCGTTATAATCCGCTAACCGTCTAAACAGAACTGCCATAACCCGTTAAACCGTTAAAATCGAACTGTTTTCGAATCGCAACCTGTTTAAACTTATCCAATTACAAACTGCTTAATTCAAATTGAATTATTTACAACCTAAAAGGCTAAATAGTAAATACAATTAAATAATTAATGTTAATAAATGTAGATCTAATCAAACGGCTTAGGTTTATACAAAGGTTTATATCACCTAGATCTAGGCCAACGACATTATTAATATCGTTTTAGATTACTTATTTATTTTAATTACAAGATATATCATTTGTATCTTTTCATTCCAGTAATAAAGTCCACCCAAATTATCTTCATTATTCCTTGATATTCATGATCATCCAATAAGATAACATAAGATTGGAGATAAATAACATTAAAATTAGAGTAATATCAACAAGAAATTAAAAAAAGTCACCATTTTCATTGATTAAAATTCACAATACATATACCAATACATAATGAAACTACTATCACTACTACCCAGATTAGATTTCAGATTTATCAACTGAAACATCATCAAGTTTAGGGTTGCAAAAAATGATACATGATAAGATGAAGGGAGGAGTGAGAATGTGAGTGATTTGGGAGCAGAATCTTGAAGCAGAATCTTGAAGCAGCAGCCCAGCACCCAAGAGCAGAGGAAATAGCAGCAACAAGCAGGAACCAGCACACGCAATAACAGATCAGCAACTTATCCGAAGCAAGGAATAATATAAGCAGAAGGGACTCAGCAAGAACTTATTTTTGTTTTTCAAATTGCTCTCAGATTTACGTTTATCGTATCATCACTGAGCAATGGCTGTTTAAAATTTAAAATTTTAGACCTAAGAGACCAACTGTTATCAACATAATGAGCAGTCAAAGTGAGATAGCCTCGGTTAGTACATGCAGTCCACAAGTCACATGTAAAGCTAACTCTACCAGAAACATTAGCCAAAGACTCAAGCAACAAGGATTTATATTTATCATGCTCAGCAATAACATACTTTAACATAGTTTTTCTACAAACATGCTGCACCTTAGGATTCAAATATGCATGAAGTTCCCTAAGATATTCATGCTCTACAATATTTAAAGGATATGCATGGCAGATTATAGCTTTAGCAAACTTTTGTAAATAAGTTTTTTGATCAAATTGTGATTCGTTACCGGACTGGAGACCATGCTTTTCCAAACATGCATTAATATGAGCTCTACAAGTTGAAGTACCCGCTTTACCAGGTGTTTTATATTCTTTGCCACACAAATTACAACGAGCATAATCTACATTTTCATTACCTATCGTCTTTACAAAAAAAGTGTAATGCTTCCATATACCTGCGGTTCTTTGACGTTTATTAACAGAAGGATTGATAGTGCCGGTATTACTAGCATCATCAACCGAGACAGAGGCAGCTTGAGAGCTAACAGTATCAAAATTTGATTGCCTCTCATAGTCAAATTCATCATACTCGCGAGACATGACTGAAACAAAAAAAAACAGCATTTATAACTTATAAGTACCAAATTAAGTGACAGATTCTACTAATAGTGAGCAATTAAGCATGCATTGTCTCATGTGACTGACACTGAAGTCACGACAGTGAATCCTATTCACTCAATACCAAAATTCAACTAAATAGATAGTTCATATTTCAGAATTTTATTTGCACTAGTCAATGTTTCAAAATTCAGAATTATACAACAAACGTGATTACAACATATATCCTAACAGAATATAGAAAGTTATATACGATACAGTCACATATGTGTACATTTTAAGTACTAACTTTAAGCCAATCATATACAATGCTTGTATTCCAACAATATGGGTTAAAAATATAAAGCTAAAATCCCAATAAATAAACAATGCATGTATTCCAACAATAATAATCACATAATCTGAACAACCCATCATCATTACTTTTAAATCGAGCATAATAAACAACAAAACAGCACAAATCTACCATTTTCCCGTAAAAAACAAAAATACAATCAACAACAGATTTTACTCATTTTAGGCATATTTCGACTATATTCAAGCAAGAACAACAACAATAATCAAATACAAAAACAGAAAAACTGTATTAAAAAAAAAAACAAAAAGGAAAAAGTAATTACCTTTGACGGCTTGAAGGAGATTTGAAGATGGAGAACTACATGAACTGGAGATCAAAAGAAAAAATCAAGAATGTAGATTATCAGAACTTGAAATAAAAAAAAAACGAAACGAAAACGAAAAAAATCGAATAAGTTAACAAAAAAATTACCTTAGGGTTTGACGGCTTGAAAGAGAGGAAGATTTGAAATCAGAAATCAGAAATCAGAACTTAGATCCAAAACAAAAATGAAACGAAAACAAAAACCCTAAATAAACAAACCGAAACAAAAACGAAAAAATCAAAACGAAAACAACAAAAATTAACAAAAAAACGAGAATGTAAAGCGAGAAATCAGAAATGTAGATCCAAAACACAAATGAAACGAAAACAAAAACCCTAAATAAACAAACCGGAACAAAAACGAAAAAAATCAAAACGAAAACAACAAAAATTAACAAAAAAACGAGAATGTAAAGCTAGAAATCAGAAATGTAGATCCAAAACACAAATGAAACGAAATTGAGCTTGAGATTCTTGAGAATTTCAGAACGAAAGAGTGAGAAACTGAGAAGTTAGAGAGAGAAACTATGACAGATTGTGAGATTGAGAGAGAAACGGCTGAATGAGTGAATGAGAATGGCTGAGAGAGTGAGAGTGGGTTTTTTTTCTAGGTTTAGGTTTTACTTCAGTTGATCTAACCGTCCATATTCAATCTCAACATCTAAGTTAGATCTAACCGTTCATTTTTTTTTTTTGATTCTAGAATATTCATCTAGATCTAACGGTCTAGATTTTCTTTGTGCTTTTCTAGGTCTTTTTGACCGTTTTTTTTAATTATTTATTATTATTATTATTATTATTATTGTTAGTATAATTATTTGTTAATATTATTATTATTACTAGTTTACTACTACTATTATTATAATATTATTATAATTATTATTATTATTATTATTACTATTATTATTATTATTATTATTAGTTTATTACTTATAAGTTATAAATTGTAAGAAACGCAAATGTTTCAAAATTGAAATTGATTCAATACGACATAGTTAATGACTTAATGAGTTAATGGCTTAATGCTCATCAATATGACAATATCTGACATCTGTGAGTCCGTGATTGTTATCAGTATATATAATAAACTATAAAACTAATAATAACTTAATAAGTAATAATACTAATAACTAATAAAGTAATGAAAATATAACCATTGTTTTTCATGGGCATTCAATCTAACCGTTGTATATTTGACTATTCGTACATTAGTATTGCATAATGCTTTCATCACCACTTTAATTAGTGATTTCGTGATTTCGTCCATTTAACTTATTAAGTTGTTTGAGTTAGTAATCTAAATAAAGTAACAAACTAAATAACGAATCCATTTCATCTCGTGTAAGTTATAATTTATAAGAAATGCAATGTTTGGAAATGGAAATTGATTCAATACGATATTGTTAATGTATATGTAATTATATTATTATGTATATGATGTATATCATATCGTACGAATGTACGGTTGGTATCATTATCATACTATCATAAGTATCATTGCCTCATTGAATTATTGGTATGTACTATAATCGATAAACATATTTAGTTATTTACATATCTGATCATTAAAACTTAAAAGTTTAAAACACTTGTTGATCAATCTAATTGAATACTTGTACATTCTTAATTATCGATTTATCGTATTATAAGTATCAACTCATTAAATCATGGTCATGATTTCGTGATTTCGTCCATTTAACTTATTAAGTTGTTTGAGTTAGTAATCTAAATAAAGTAACAAACTAAATAACGAATCCATTTAATCTCGTGTAAGTTATAATTTATAAGAAATGCAATGTTTGGAAATGGAAATTGATTCAATACGATATTGTTAATGTATATGTAATTATAGATTAATTATTATGTATATCATATCGTACGAATGTATGGTTGGTATCATTATCATACTATCATAAGTATCATTACCTCATTGAATTATTGGTATGTACTACAAATCTACAATCGATAAACATATTTACATATCTGATTATTAAAACTTAAAAGTTTAAAACACTTGTTGATCAATCTAATTGAATATTTGTACATTCTTAATTATCGATTTATCGTATTATAAGTATCAACTCATTAAATCATGGTCATGACGCGATCTTTAAAACAATCATGAATTCAATTCATGACCCAAACCGCTTATAAACCGAACCGACATGATCCAAACCGTTCATAAACCGAACCAATTGAACTGTGTAAACCCTCTACTAAACCGGCCCATTTCAAACTGAACCGACATGATTCGCACCGTTTATAAACCGAACCGATATTGACCCGGGTAAATCCGCCCCTAAACCGACCCATTTCAAACAAAACCGGCTTGATCCAAACCGTTTGTAAACCGAACTGACATTGACCCGGGTAAACCCGCCCCTTAAACCGACCCGTATCAAACCGAACCGACATAATCCGAATCGTTTATAAACCGACCCGCTTATGACCCAAACCGAATTTAAACCGCAAAGAAATAAACCGAAACCAAACCGAGCCGTGACTAACCCAAACCGAACCAAACCGACCCGCCAGCTAAACTAAACCGTTTCAATCCGAACCGCTCCAAACCGAAACTGACTCAAACCGAGGTCAAACCGAACTGCCAGACCGAAGTCCCACCCCTAGTTGCAACACACTATAAAGGGAAGGTTTTTATGGTGAAAATTATACTATTACCTTTATTTAAAGCTCATGGGCCCACTTTATTATACTCCTAACAATCTCTTAACCCTATTTTAAGTGTATTATATCATGTGAGGTCCACTTTTTTTTAAATACCATGATAAAGTGTGTGTTGCAAGTATAAAGAAACGGAGGAAGTAGATATCTATTTACAAACAAAACTATAAAAAAAATTACATTCTTATATAAATAAGCGATATAATATAGTATGTCTAAATATCATGCATTATCTTATCAAAAAGGATTATATGACCGTAGTTAATATTTAAGTCAAAAATTTATCCTAAAATTTTATCAACTACCTTGGCCTGGGCATCGCCCGAGCACAAAACTAATCTAATACATACATACATACATACATACATACATACATACATACATACATACATACATACATACATACATACATACATACATACATACATACATACATACATACATACATACATACATACATACATACATATATATATATATATAGGAAGAGGATCATGTAAAAACAAGATTAAATCTAAAAACTGAAAACGGACAATCTCCATCGTCCATAAAAATCAACGGCTGAGATTAGAGGAAAAAAAGTTATGCTGACATTCTATCTCCTTCTTAGGTCCTTTTTCTCTCTCCTCTCTTTAAGTTCTTCTCATTCTCTTTCTAAAGAATTCACAATTTCTGGCTGATTTCCAATAGGTTCGAGCTCCGATCTTCGATCTTCCTCTGGTTTGATGTCATCTTCATCTTCTTACTCTATCAATTTTAAAATCAAAATTTTGTTGTTTCAATTCTAATATTGATTAGAATATAAATTTGGAAATTCTTGATCGAGTGAGCAGACGAGTCGAAATTCGAAGAATGCGAATGTTTATCGAGGCTTACTGAGCAATAATTCTCACATATTTCTCTCGCACTCGTTCTCGATACGATCCTTGATGAGAGAAAATGCTGCTAAAGCCTTTGTTTGAGGTCAGTCTATCAATTGCCTGCTAAGTGTTTGTTAAAATGTCAATGAGAATTTCTTGCGATTTTAGTTCAAGAAAAATTGGATTTCGTTGAATTTTTCTGCAATTATGAACATCTAAGTGTTAATTACACTGTTAATTGGGGATTTCGGTTGATATGGTTACGTTATAGTTTTTCTGTAGATTCTAGGGTTTGTGTTGTGGAAATTTGGTAGAATTTTCAATTTCTGTTTTGAGTTATTGGTGATGGCGGATAAGGAATTAGGGTTTGTAAAGCCGAGTGCACCAAACTTAAAGGAACAACTTGCTAGGAAACCTTAAAGAATGTTAGATTGCAGAGGCATACATTATTGATCTTAGAGAAGATGGGATTTATATTTTTTTGTACCTTGTGTTTGGCGCCGTGTTATAGCGATTTATATTTTTCAGTACCTTGTGTTTGTCCACCTTTTATCGTTTGTCAATCTGTCATCATTTATCAGGTGTTGAGGTTATATAAAACAAAATGAATTTCGTTACTGATTGTATATTATACTTGGTGTTCTTTTATCTATAGTGTCAATATGCTGCAGTTGCATACTAACTTTTGGAGATAGAGTTGGGGTATTTTTTTTCTTGCGCGACTAATATCTAACAACTTTGAAAACACATTTCTGAGAGAGTTTTATGGCAGATCCTTCATCCATATTGACTGGGATAATTTGTTTGCTATTGGAATTGAGCATTTATTATTGAATTGTCTCTATTGCGAAGATTGTGTAACAATGTGAGATGGTTTTTGTTTCAGACAATTGAGAAATAGAGATGTCGCAATGAGATCAAGGGAAAGGAAGAAGATGTATGTCAAGGATTTGGAGATAAAGAGTCGGTATATGGAAGCGAAGTGTAGGAGATTGGGGAGTGACCTTTGTGTAAATGTGGTCAAAATTGATAGTTATCTTATTTTTGTAAATAGTGACTTTTTTATAAATGTGGTCAATGTTGTCAAAATTGATATAATTACCTTATTTTTATATATAGTGACCTTCGTCATTTTAATATATAATGGCCTCTATATAAATATGGTCAAAATTGATATAGTTACCTTATTTTTGTATATAGTGACCTTTATGTAAATGTGGTCAAAATTGATATAATTATCCTATTTTTGTATATAGTGACCTCTAAGTAAATATTGTAAAAATTGATATAGTTACCATATTTCTATATATAGTGACCTCGGTGCAAATGTCATCAAAATTAGTATAACTTGATATAATTACCTTATTTTTGTATATAGTGACCCCTGGGTTGTTTTACACCATCAGATTATCTAGTGAACATCCAATGGCTAAGATTGCTTGTTTTTAGTTTTCACCATAAGCTCTGTTTTTAGCGGAACCTCCCCGTATATATATATATATATATAAACGACTCACATCAAACGACCTCCATATCCATTCCATTTGTTGCACTCCTAAACGACCTCTCCGATACCACCGTCATCTTCTCCAACTTGCCCGCGCTTCTCCATTTCCAACTCTTTCCAGGTACTTCCTATCTCCCTTCTTTCTATTTACGCCATTTTTGGACCTCAAGCTTTTTCTGCAAGCTTTTATACTTACAACATTGGAGCTTATTGTATAGTCGGAAGGCTACAATGGTCCGAAACCGACCAAAAATTTGGTTGCTGACCGGGTCTCTGTCAACGACAATGTCGCTCGTAGCTTGCCTATTTATGTCGGCGGTTTCTTTCTCCTCGCCATCCTCTTCAATCGTACTGTTTCCAGCATTGCTCCTGTTGCCGACGCTAGTAGGTTAGTAATTTGACTGGCGAATTTCCGGAGATTGTTGTTTGATTTAATTGTTTTGCTTGTTGATTTCATTGTATTTTGTTTATTAATTAACGCTTTGATTTTCGAATTTAAATGATCAATTTTTATCTGGAATTTGTATTTTTGTTGTTGTTGCTACGACAAATTCGACCTGAGATAAATTAGGGTACATGCGGTTTGATAATTGCTGTAGATGATGTCGAATATTTGTTGTTTAATCATGTTTCTGATTATTGCATGAATGCATCGTATTATGCTGTAATTGATAGGACTAGTTTTAAAAGTTAAATATTGGTATTTTAGTTGATAATTGAAGGCAGGAAAACAGCTCAATTCGTCATACCAACCAACTCAATTTATAAGAGAACAAAGAAAATCAGAGGATGGTTACAATTGGAGGAAATATGGGCAGAAATAGGTAAAAGGGAGTGAAAATCCAAGGAGTTATTACAAGTGTACATTTCCAAATTGTCCAATGAAGAAGAAGATTAAAAGGGCAATTGATGGTCAAATTACTGAGATTGTTTACAAGGGTACTCATAATCATCCTAAGTCTGTAAACACCAGAAGATCCTCCACTTCTGCAGCTTTTCAGCAAGGTTCTGTTCCTCAATCATCTAATGGTTACCATGACCATTCATTGGGCCCACAGAGATCATCATCCGGGCAAATGGATTCCGTTGCTACACCAGAGAATTCGTCGATTTCGATGGCCGATGATGAGGTTGGTTCTCAGAGGAGTAGATCAGTTGGGACTAATCTTGACGATGTTGATCGGCCTGAGGCTAAAAGATGGTATACTTTTTAATTTACTCATGATTTTATGTTTTTTTCCCCTATTATGTCAACTAGATTAGTCGATTAAAATCTTGGGATCAATCCCATTTATGATTAATGCTAATAATTTGATTTGTTTATGTGAAATTAGGAGAGGAGAAGTGAAGAATGAATGTATGTCAACTGCACCAGGGAGTAGAGTAGTGAGAGAGCCAAGAGTAGTAGTTCAAACAACAAGTGATATTGATATATTGGATGATTGATATAGATGGAGGAAATATGGTCAGAAAGTTGTTAAGGGAAATCCAAATCCAAGGTAAATTCATACTTTTTTCCTTATTATAACTATTATCTTGTTTTTGGTTCAAAAAGTTAGTATTGGATTTTGGCTAGTTTTAGTATATAAAAAGTGAACATATTTGTATAAAAATTTGTCTGCCTTTTTTATGCATTTTAGGTCTAGGCAATAAAAAAAATACATATTAATGAATGATGATGGAATGGCTTTAATCTCATTACTTGGCTAATTAATGTATGATTGATTTGATGATAACCCGGGATGTTTGAGGATGGGTGTGATGCCGTGTCACTAGCTGTTGTTGAGTGCGTTAGGCAGTTGGGCATGTGGTGTATTGCAGGGTAGCTGAGGCTAGCATCAAGTGGGTGGTAAAATGAGCAACCATTTGTAAAATAAACAAACAATTCTTTGATCATTTGGAAAATGAGCAATCGATTTTTTGCTCTTTCATCAAATGAGCAAATAGTTGATTGCTTATTTGTCAAATGAGCAAATAATTAGTTCCTCATTTGTCAAATGAGCAAAAACTTAGTTGCTCATTTGTCAAATGAGAAAATGATTAGTTGCTCATTTACCAAATGAGCAAACATTTCCTTAATCATTCATTAAATCAACAAACATTTCTTTGCTCATTTGTAAAATGAGCAATCATTAGTTTGCTCATTTGTCAAATAAGCAAATAATTAGTTACTCATTTGTAAAATAAGCAAACATTTTGTTTGATCATTTGGAAAATGAGCTATCAATTTTTTGATCATTTGGGAAATGAGCAGGTAGTTAGTTGCTCATTTGTCAAATGAGCAAATATTTAGTTGCTAATTTAAAAAATGAACAAAAACTTAGTTGTTTATTTGTCAAATGGCAAATAGTTAGTTGCTCATTTGTCAAATGAGCAAACATTTCTTTAATCATTTATTAAATCAACAAGTATTTCTTTGCTCATTTATCAAATGAGAAACAATTCTTTTTTCATTTTATCAAATGAGCAAACAATTCCTTGTTGATTTATCAAATGAACTGATTAAAAATTCATAACATAAAAATGATTTAAAACATATGATAAAACCTATTAGCTCAATTGGTAGAGCACTATGCAAATGCATAGGGGATGTAGGTTCAATTCCTACATAGGTTATCTCTATAAACAAAATTAATTTAAAAAAAAAAATCAAATTCGTACTAAATTATATGAGCAAAAAACTGGTTTGAAATGATTTATAACTATATAAACTTAGTTATTACAATTGAAATCTCATACAAACTTGTGTCTCCACTTTACATAAATGAACCTACGCGGGATTTGAACACACATCTTTTGTGCATTTGCACAATGCTCTACCCTTGAGGTAGTAGGCTAACGTATTTAAAACATTCAAACACACTCACAAATGAGCATTTATTTGACAAAATGAGCAAGAATCATTTGCTCATTTGACAAATGAGCAAAAAATTAATTGCTCATTTTGCCAAATTATTTGCTCATTTTTGACAAATTAGTAAAGAATAAATCAGCAAATGAGCAAACATTTGTTTAATTATTGCTGATAGCATGAACAGCAAAAGACCTCACCAAATTACGATGTCAAGTAGAATAGCTCAAGAAATCATGCTAATTTTCTAAGCAATTCACATCTTCGAGGAACCTTGCAAATCTAAAGTAAATCATTTGCCAAAGCTTAATATTAGGTATTAAGAAGTTCCCTGTCATCAAATTCAACTACTACACATCAGACTAGCAATGTATATATTACACCTAATGATTAATTTGTAGATTCAGGAATATCTAGGCTCTGTTTCAGGCATTAAGTCAGAAAGCACATAACAGGAGCTCAGAACTACACTAATGCCAAGATGGTCAATACTTTCTTGGTCAATCTTGGAATGGTATTAGAATCATATATGTAAATTCTTGGTCATTCCTTTCTTGTTAAATAGACGCAAAAAAACCCTCCTTCCTTTTGCGCATCATGGCCACTGTAGAGAGGTAAAAGTATTTATTTTGACATAATTCATGCACATATATTGCATGCACCTGTTAAAACGAGAGAATGCATTTTTCATAATCTTCACGTTACCATACCTTGGGTAATCCTAGCACACTCACATCAAGTATTATAAAGCTAAACTGCAAAGCTACTTGTTATGCTCAAAGGATTCCAGCACTAGGAAAAGAACTTACCCTGATATTCCCATGACAACTGTAGGATCAGGTGTTCCATCATTGATGATACACCAATTATCAGATGAAGAACGAAGCAACTTTTCTTCAAGATGTAGTTGTTGTAGTATAGGTACTCCATTCATTCTTATTAGATTCATCAGCGGAAGCCTAGAGTTTCTCAGTTGGGATATAGCCATTACAGAAGTAACCTACAATCACCTCAGTTCCAATTTTACTAATTAATAAAATGCTTTTCATAAATTATGATGCAGTGTTACTCCTCTGATTTCTAGATGTTCTAGGAAAAAAAAATAAAAAAAAAAGACTCTGCAAAGGATAGAAGAGATTCAAGACAGGCTACTAACGGCATATTCTTATCTGCTGGAGCCATAATTTACATCTTGGAAGGGCCAGAACTCATTTTTCAACATTCTAACCCACCAACATCATTAGCACAGCTTATCTATAATCAGCCAAGTATACAAACTACAAAGTTATTAGAACTAACAAGAAGCAAAATGCAATATTTCCCTAAAGATCACGTAAATAACATTGGCTGAAACGCAATAATATTGACCAGAAAGTAATCAAAAAGACCCTTCTCTGAGTTCTCCCTATTTGGTAGATGGCAAATTACCCTCTCCTCTCAACATTGTTCATACTTCAGAATATAAATTCCTCAATCAAACCATCCTTTACAATTCCCACATCCTCTTAATATTAATAATTAGTTCTTTATCCATTGAAGCGCCCAATCAAATCACAATCTCTCTCTATACACTATACAGCTTGCTTCATACCTTTTTAATGCTTACTTGCTTCTTCCCAGCAACAGAAATAAAAAATTTGTACTTTTATGAAAAAAGAACAACATTCTGTTAAAAAGGGTGAAATTGGTTGCTAAAAAGAAAGCTAAAATTCGAGAGAACATCTATGACAATTGGCTGTATTCAAGTTCAAACATTAAAACTTCCAACAAAATTAGATTATACCCTGTATTACAATCTTCAATTTGTAATTAAGTACTCAATTTTCAGGGTTTTTTTTCTAATCAATTGAAAAAACCAATCTTGGGGGTCCAAAGCTTCAAACATTTAGCTTTTCGCTTAGACATTTTATCGAACATTTTACGTGCATCCTCAATTCCTCCCTCACAATAACCATACATGTCTAGTTTAAGCACCGACCCATGAAGCTATTTCTACAATCTCAAATCCTCGACTCCAGTATAGACCTAAAGAACAAAAGGGTATGAAATAGCTTGAAACACCAAATAGATATATAATTTAAAGATGGAAGATAAAATTAAACTAACCTTCGAAGCTTTGCCCCCTTCAGCTAGATCCGAAAGAAATGTTGGTGACCACCTCGCTGGAAGATCGTCGGATACGGTGGTTTAAATCTATGTTGAAACTATTTTGAAATTCAATAAATCTAGGGTTTTTGTTCTTTAATTCGAATGTGGGAGATCGTACAACATTCGATTGTGGGAGATCGAAATCAGTATTTAGAACAATAAACTACAAAATGTATAAGAATTGAAGTAGAAATTTTAAGGAATTAAAGTCGACATTTTTGGGGATAAAATGTCAGAGAGGGAGAATATCAGCTGCACCAATTTTAGAGAGAGAAAGAGCTAGAACGATTTTTATAAACTTTATTATATACAACTTAGAAAGTTCTTTAATTTACAATAGTGCCATTACTTTGACAGGAGTAGATATGGAGCGTTGGATCTTGATTGATCTAAAGGCTGTAAGTTGTTCTCACATATAATGAGTTCTCACATAAAGGAGGAGTTCTCACATGATCCCATTTATATATATATATATATATATATATATATATATATATATATATATATATATATATATATATATATATATATATATATATATATATCATATCACTAATAATTAAAGTCGGTCTCGCAACCAGGCCATGACACATCGACACTTAACATTTAAGTTTTTCGCCACGTGTCGCACCACATAAGCAACAAATATGTATTATTGTGACAAATATGATGCTAAGTAAGCGAATTTGAAGTAGGTTTTTGAAGATAAAAATATTGTATAGAGTTTTATTATTGATATACTTCTAATATTTCATATATATAAAAAATTATTTCTTTTAATAAATATCGTATAACTCGGTTCTATTTTTATCATAAAATTCGTTTTAAAAAGTTTTTTAAAATAAGATCCATTTATAATATTTAATTTATTTAAAAAAATAATAGAGAATCAATAAAAATAAGTTAAAATATAATTTAAGTTCAATAAAAATAATTTCCAATTAATAACAACATAGATATCTATTTACAAACAAAACTACAAAAAGTACACTATTATATAAATATAAGCGATATGCTATCGTATATCTAAATTTCCTGCATTATCAAAAGAGATTATATGATCGTATTAACATTCAAGTCAAAAATTTTATCCAAAAATTTTATCATCCATTTGGGCATCGCCCAAGTACAAAACTAGTCACTAATAAATAAAGCTGGTCTTGCAGCTAGGCCATGAGACAGTGACACTTGACATTTCAACTATTTACCAAATGTCGTGTCACATTAGCAACAAATATGTTTTACTATGACACATATGATGCTAAATAAGCGAATTTTTGATAGATTTTGTAAGATAAAAATATTATATATAGTTTTATTATCGATATATTTTCAATCTTTCATATATACAAAATTAATCATTACATTAAATAAATATCCTATAACTAGGTTCTATTTCCATCATAAAATTAGTTTTAAAAAGTTCCTTAATATAAGATCCATTTATAATTTATTAATTTTCTAAAAAATAATTAAGAATTAGTAAAAATAAGTTTTAATCAGTAAAAATAATTTTAGTTTGATAAAAATACTTTCAATTCAGTAAAAATAACTTAAGTTCAATAAAAATAATTTCAAATCAATAATAACATAGATATCTATTTACAAAAAAATTACAAAAAGTACACTATAATATAAATAAGCGATATGATATCGTATGTCTAAATATCCTAAATTATCAAAATGGATTATATGACCGTATATAACATTCAAACCAAAAAGTTTATCCAAAAATTTTATCAACCATTGGGGCATCGTTCGGACACAAAACTAGTATATATATAAAGGGGATTTTTTCCTGAGTTTTTAGAGAGCCACGTAGGATTAAAGTTTCTTAACGCACCATGTAGAATTATAAATTTTAGTTATAGCCAATTAAATAAGAGATTTGTAATTTCTTTTAAAATTAAATGATTCAAATGCCACATAAGCAAAATTAATGAATAGGATTTTAGAGTTTAAATTAATTAAATATAAAATATTATCTTTTAAAATTAGGAATTCAATCTAAATATATAGCAAATGAGAGGAAATTCACACTTTTTAAAAAAATAAAAATATTAAATGATATACTAGGTACAACGAATATACATTTTTTTGTATGAAGCTGGCCACATGGTGTGGCCAACTACAATATAAGGCCCATAGCGTTTCAAGCCCAACAAATTACGAACCCCATCTAAAATTTAACAGACCCATTAAATTTCCCGTTATTTTAGATTTTCAACCGTTTTATTTGAACTTCCCACTTTCCTTCTTATTTTCCCCAAACCGTCATTACTACTATGAGAGACTTGTCACTTCCATTTAATTTTTGCTCCAGTTTTCTTTAATTTTTCTCTCTATTTATTTTCGCTCCTCCTGCAGTTTATTTTATTCTATCTTCTCCTATACTTTTCTTTTATTCTCTCTCCTCTAAATTCTCTACATTTGTACGAGTTATATGTGTGTTTGTTATAAGTGTATTTCGTATGGCATTACTATTTCGTAGGGGTTGAGTATCCATACATATTCACGAATCTTTGTTGAAATTCAAGCTTCTGCCATGTTGTGTTCTGAATTTCTCTCTCCTCCATTGCATTTTTCTACAATTCTCTCTCCTCTAAATTCTTGTTCTTCGTTGCACTATGACTAAATATAAGGGTTACTTGTTAATTAACAAAAAATGGGGTCACTTGTTAGTAAAAGTGAGGTACTGGGTTACTTGTTAGTCTAGTAATATAGGGGTTACTTATTTATTAATGGAGTTACTTAATTGCTAAGTTATAACGGGGTTACCTACTAAGTAATACAGAGGTCGGCTAAATTACTTAGCATTTATGGGGTCACTTCATCAATAATAGTAGGATGACAAGGGAATAAACACGCCGTAAATTGTCTATTCCTAGATCAAATACATTTTATAAACAAACCTAATACGAGTATAAGGCAAGCATAGGGATCGTACCGCAGGGAACGATTAAACACCACCAAATGTTATCAACAACTAAGCTAGTCCAGAATAGGGGAAATGTAAACTAAAGTCTAAAGATGCTAAAAACAAGAAATAAAAAAAGCACTAAGGGAAATGGTTTAGGTATAGCATTCAATCAAGCATAAACAAAGCATGGAATTGAATCGAAATGTGAACTAAGCAACTCATGTCAATGATTTAAAGCACAATCTAACCACCTATCGGGGCTAATTGATTTATCAACTCAAGCGTAATTTACACTGTCATCATAAGCCACACGAATCGAGATACAAAATAAGTAAATCATTCAATGGACATTCCTAGATCACGCTATCGCCATAACCTAGTTCAACCCACCCAACTACAACAATTGATGGGCCCCTCAAATGCAATAATTGGTAAGACATGAAAAACAAGTGAATCGCTAAACATCGCCTGCAAATCTCCACATAAAGCCCACAAATTTGTATTGAAGTGACTTTATTGCCCTTTTCTTTTTTAAAAAAAACACTCTCTACATCTCTCTAAAAAAAATCAGAAAAATCTACCTCTCTGAAAAAAATTAATTACGACAATGTCGAGGCGGCAAGGGAAAGAGGTGGCGGCGGAGGAAAGGCGGCGACCTGGTGGCAAGGTAATTATTTAAATAATTTTTTTATAAAAAAAAAAATTAAAGGGCGAAGGTGGAGCGCCAGCTCCGGCAGCCAACGCCGGTGGCGTGGCGTCTGGCTTGGAAGCCCAGCCACCGGAGAGGCGTCCAAACCAGACACCAGGCCATAGGCTGTGGCTGCCAGAGTTGGCGCCTCTGCCTATGGGTGGGCATCCAGTTCAGGCGCCTGCCCACTAGCTATGGCTGCCGGATCTAGCGCCACCGCCAGTGGGTGGGCGTCCTGGCCAGGCGCCCCACCTGCCTTTAAATTTTTTTTTTTTTTTTTTTTGGAAAATCAAAAAAAAAATTTATTTTAAATAATTTTGTTTTATGTCTAATTTTTTTTGTTAATGTGTTTGATTTTTTTTAAATATTTATTAACTTTATGTGTTATTTTTTATAAATCTAGTATATATATTTTTTATAAAATCAGATTTATTTTTTGTGTTAATGTTTAATTTTTTTATGTTTGATGTGTAAACATTTTTTATGTCTTAATTGATGTAGTATGTGGAAATTGTTTGTGTTAATGTGTAATTGTTTTTTTTAAATGTGTAATACATTAGGGTATTATGTGTGTATTTGTGTATGTGTAATATATATATATATATATATATATATATATATATATATATATATTATGTTTAATTATTTGAAATAATTTTTTTTTTTTGGAAATCAGAAATTTTGTAATACATTAGGGTATTATGTGTGTATTTGTGTATGCTGTATAATATTTTTCTATGTTTAATTATTTGAAATAATTTGAAATTTTTGTTTTGTGTCCTATTTATTTATTATGTGTTTGATTTTTTATAATCTTTATTAATTTTATGTTTATAAACATGACGATATGTTGTAAGTGTTGGTATTTTGTATGTGTTTGTAGTTATTTATTTTTCTAACAAACTTTTGTATGTTTATATATTTTTTAATTTTTTGTAGAATTCACTGGGTCGTCATGGTGCGGGGAAGAATCTAGAGCTTCTTAGTAGAAGCTATTCAGTGGAGAGGTCGGGGCATAGACATGTTAGATCCCGTGGTATTTCGGCCTCGGCTCGTAGAGAACGGATCCACCGTCGGGATGAGGATGACGATGACGATGATGATGCTGAGGAGGGTGACCAGGAGGAGTAGGAGGAGGACGCATATGAGGATGAGGATGTGGACGATGGGAGTGGACCGTATGATGATTACGGTCCATTCATTCAGAGGGTTGATGACATGTACGAGACACATATGGTAGAGGTGCGTAAGGGTAGGGGTGGTAGGTTTGTTAGTAGATCTGGCACATCATCTGCGTCCACTGTGTCTGGGGCAAGCAGGAAACGGTCGAGGGTCGTTAATGATTCTTGGGTTGTTAGGAGTGAGGTGCCCGGTGGGCCTGTAGACGGGAGTGTGATTCCTAGCTTTCTAGGACACATAGCTACCCGTATTTGGGAGGACCAGGAGAGGCCTTCAGTTACGGGCTTGTTGAAATGTCATACCCGGGAAAAGACATGTAGCTTTTTGCGTACATGGGTTGAGGCTTGGCCGGCGGAAAGCGAGATGTTCGAGCGATTAGAGGGTACTGGGGTGAATCACGTTCCTGCCACCATGCACGATAAGATAGACACTACGCTGATCACGACTTTCGTTGAGCGATGGCAGCCGGATACAAACTCTTTCCACCTTCCGTTCGGTGAGATGACGATCATGTTACATGACGTCGAGGCCATTCTAGGGATTCGTGTTGAGGGTAAACGACTTTGTGCTGTGACTGATGCGGATCAGACAGATTTGCTGGCGGAGTTGTTGGCGGTGGACAGGGCTGCACTGTACACCTAGGTGCTTGGTGTTTGGGAACACGGCGGTGTGAAGACCGCATCCGTGTTGCAGCGGTGTTTGTACCCCAGTGCACGTAGGACGCACGATGCACAGCTGGCTGCTTATGTTTTTCTACTCCTCGGATGTACCTTGTTTCTAGATAAGAGCGGCGGAAACAAGCTCAGGCCGCGCGACATAGTTGAGGCGTGTGACCCCGATAGTGTAGGCCAGTTTTCTTGGGGATCGGCTACGTTGGCGTATTTGTATCGCCAGCTAGGATTTGCTAGTCGGGCTGACGCGGCAGGTATCACAGGGTGTCTGACTTTATTGCAGACATGAATATACGAGTACTTTCCTGCATTGCGACCACATCGTGACCCGGTTCCTATTGATGAGGGGATGCTGCGTGCTTGTGCGTGGAGTCCGCGCTCGAAAAAGAAGTCTGTTGACTGCCTCCGATCGATACGGTTATTGCTTGACAGGCTGTCCCCCTTAGAGGTAGAGTTTATAAATTATTTCTACAATTTATTATATGCATTTATTATATTCATGTTACTAAATTTTAAAATTATGTGCAGGTGAACTGGATGCCTTTCGGCCCGAACCCTAGTGTTAGGGTACCCAGGACCCTGTACACGGGACTCATTCAGTATCGTGAGATCGTGGAGGCGTACATGCCCCAGCGTTGTCTTCGCCAGCTTGGATTTGTCCAAGTTGTCCCTCCTCCCCCGGCATGCCCGATGAAGGCGGTCCGATCCGCATCGTCGAAGGACTACGTCGTGCATTGGCCGGATATCATGACTGGGACGTAGGACCAGTTTTCGATGGTTGCCCGCTTATGGACTGCGGAGTTGCAGAGGCTGCCATCTGGGGTTCCTCCCATGTGTGACCACTACTAAATGGAATGGTTCAACCGGTATTCGCACCCGAGGTTGATTGCAGATCTCGACCACAACGATGCTGATTATATGCCACCGCCTACTGCCGTGGAAGCGGTATGTCTCATAAAACATTTATCGTTGTTTTTTAATTAAGTTTTATATGTTCTTATTGTATTTCATGTTTTATTTTTTGTTGTATGTAGTGGATGGGAAAGATAATGCAAGACGTTCAGAAACTCTCTCTGGAGAAGGACAGCATGAGTGCAACAGTGAGAGCTGCTGTTGATAGTTTGGAACAGACCCTTGCGCATTGGGAGTCGGCGTCCAAGAGGGATTACTGATGGTTTTGGCATTTTATTTGTAGAGCACTTTAAATATTATCATTTTAGTTTTTTAAATTGGACATTATGTTTTAAGTTTGTAACATTTTAGATTATTGTTTTAGCTTTCAACTTTGACATATTATCATTTTGACATAACCTTTCGTGGATCCGCGCAACTTACCCATGCAACATATAAATGTAGTAAGCAATACAATATAAAAAATTAATGTTCTCATTAAAATAGCAACGTACAAATAAGGTTACATAGAAACAATGTAAACATGAAAAACTAAAAGGCAGCTAGGGTGTTCCATTCGTGGATCCGGTCATGATATAGCGCACCCAACCCTCTACGCTCGTTGTGCGAATGGTGTACCACTGAGGTATAATCGGTGGCACGGGAAAATCGGATGACATGTCTAGTCGGATGAAATGTTTGTATGACGACCCAAGAAACGCAATAGCTACCTCTCTGACCGCTGTAGTGACAGTCTCACGCGAAAGCCAAGGGAGAATTGTGGTACAAGGATAATAAGCTCGACTATGCAATCCCAGCCCGAAATGCATGACTGTACACTTGTAAATGTTTGCAACGACAAACAGATCTAGGGGCGCGTCAAAATAATGATTTTGACTGCAAGGTCCACCTCCCACCGGATACGCCGCAGAGCGCCATCCAAGTCATCCTGGTACACATGACGATAAACATTTCGGTTAGAGGCAATTTCGATGTACATCAACTGACGCACCAAACCGTAGTTGTCTTCGCCCATTTGAAAAACATCAGCCACGACCCGAAATCCGTAGTTACCATCTCCGACTACATCATTCCACCCTTCCAAGTACGGCATGATGATGTTAGGTATCCTTTCCTTGTACGGAAACTGATAAATATCGTTTCTTCCTATTCACCATATAATTAAACACAGTTAACAAGGCAGAAGTAACCTAAAAAACAATGTGCAATGTAAAAAAACCAACCGTACCAGTTCTCAGGGGCATATTCACAGACGATGAAGAATGACTACGACTAGATGACGATGTCCGACCACGACCACGACCACGACCAAGACCACGAATGTACTCAAACACACTCCTGTTCCGCCGTTGGCGACCTCGAGGACGGTCAACTCCTTCGGGTTCCTCATAATCTAAGGTAGACGTGTTGAACATGTCATGAAGTACATGAGTAGCGTCACGAATAATAGAAGGATGACTGGAGGACACTCGGTCGTACATCAAACGAAACTGCTCCAACTCCTCCTGTTCACGGTCGACCATTTGAGTATCTGCATGCTCACCAATAACGAGCGTCTATGAGTATGAATGAACCTGATCAACATGCAACGACGCCCTTTCTTCTGTAATAACGCGGTGAATGGTGCATGTGCAAGGTAATCCATGAGTTACTGAAATAGCACACCCGCACCGAGCATACACTTCATTAGCCAAGTCCCTCATCCTGTTCAGCTCAGTCAGAATCAACCCCAAGCAGTAGTGTGACACACGACCATGGAGAATCTTAAATATGAAATGGCTATACATTGTACCATGTCGTCGTCTGGAGTACTCTAGAGAGTTCCTGATGTCGTTCTTCTGAGTTTCAATTGACTTGTTAAGTCTATCGAACAGTGTATCCAAAGCAGCGGTCGAAGAATCAATCCAGTCCTTGGTAGCTCTATGAGCGCTCTCAACTCTACATGTTATAGTGTTCCCGAAATGAAGTACTTGGCTTGTCCAATATTTGACAAACTTTTCCTTGTGAGGGACCCGTTGCTGCATCACATAGTCCACCAGTGCCAGACACCACTGGTACGAATCCCTGAAGTTAGCCAATTCTCGCTCATACACTGCCTCTGTGGTAGCCTGTAGGATCTTCCGCCACTTACCATTCACCAATCTCTCTGCCATTTCCAAATTCTTGTTGAAAAGGTTGTAGGCTTTCACTTTCACGCAGTTGTTGATGTGCCATGTGCACAACAAGTGCTTCGACTCTGGAAACAACTCCCTAATGGGGGCAAAGAGACCTCCCTCACAGTCACTGACGATGGCTGCTGGATGAACATTAGGCCCGATGTAGTTTCTCAGCTTCTCCAAGACCCAATAATAACTTGGAGCCGTCTCATCCTTGATGATTGCATGACCAATCAGAAAGTTCTGGTTCGTTGGAGTCATCCCCATGATCTCAACCAGTGGGAACTTGTACTTGTTTGTCTTGTACGTTGAGTCGATCAAAATCACAAATGGCCAAGACTTGATCATATCAGCACAATCAGGATGCACAAGGAAAAGATGAGTCACCTCCGCTGTATCTTCATAAGAATTAAACCAGAACAGGTAACCACGTGATTGTGCCTGGTGTAGCAGCTGCTGTATAGGGTTCCTTCCCTCTGACCGTTCAAACCTGAGTTGTTGTCTGACGTTGTAGATGTGTCTTCGGTTTGGATGGTCTTCTGGAAATTTCTCTAACACAGATGCTAATATTTTAGCAGGCTTGACTTGAGCATCACTCATTTCTTTCACAACTAGTTTCGCAGCAGGACTTAAGCCACTCAGCTGTCGATGACCTTCTTCATATACTATCATCTCATGGTTGTGATACCCCCATTTAGAGTAACCAATCACTTCCCAACCGTCACGACTCCGTAGTTGTCGAACCTTAACTCTGAACTCATACCCACAACCTTTCCCCTTTGTATCAAACCGAGTGGCTGTACGAAAATCTCTTTCTTCTCTTTTGCGATAACGGTCGCATCTCAAAATGCGATCCATTCTACCATCCTGTTGAGATTTATGAGTTACTACTACCAAGCAAAATCCAGCTGTAATTGCAACCTGTTTTGCCCAATCAATCGCTTGTTGAGCATCTTCGAATGGACCATCATGTCCAAATATCCCACAGTAATCATTTCCGTCTCCACCATAATCCTGCATCAATTATATCTTATAATAAATATTAATTCAAG
Source organism: Chenopodium quinoa (assembly GCF_001683475.1). Classification (NCBI taxonomy): domain Eukaryota; kingdom Viridiplantae; phylum Streptophyta; class Magnoliopsida; order Caryophyllales; family Amaranthaceae; genus Chenopodium; species Chenopodium quinoa. The sequence continues at coordinate 2,448,928 of NW_018742381.1, read as the reverse complement.
CTTAAATTAATACATTTAACACAACATTAACACATAATTAATATCTACATTTTTAATTTGTAAATTTCATTTCTACATTTAACGGATAATACATTTAATTTCTATATTTACACAGAATTAACACAAAATTAAAAACATAATTATGTATAATATTATTCATACACATACAAATTTAAAACACAATCATTTATAAAAGTTTTCATACACATAAACAATTAAAGCATAATAATATACATTAACACAAATCTACTCACATCATCAATAAAAACATTAAATTATTAAACTTAATTTAAAAAAAAAAAACCGTTTTGAATTTTTAATTTTAAATAAAAAAAAACCATTTCCAATTTTTTTTTAATACAATTTCGATTTTTCAAACTTCATTTAAAAAAAAAAACCATTCTGAATTTTCAAACTTAATTTTTAAAAAAAACCATTTCGAATTTTCAAACTTAATTTTAAAAAAAAAAACCATTTCGAATTTTCAAACTTAATTTTAAAAAAAGCCATTTCGAATTTTCAAACTTAATTTTAAAAAAACCCATTTCAAATTTTCAAATATAAAACAATTTCGAATTTTTTTTAATACATTTTCGATTTTTCAAATTTAAAAAAAAAATAAAAAATAATAATAATAAAAAAAAAACAGCAGGGCCGCCACAGCCACTGGACTGGCGCCTGGCCAGGACGCCTGTGTGGTGGTTCTGGCGTCAGGGCTGGACGCCGGTGCGGTGGTTCTGGCGTTTGGCTTGGACGTCCATGCTACGGTACTGGCGTCCAACCTAGGCGCCTGCGCCACTGCACGACCACCTCTTTCAGACGCCATTACGTACAACGTGAATTTTAACGGTGCTTTACCTCGTTTTCCGTCAACGACGACGTACCTCCGGCGTCCCCCACATCTCCGGCCTGCCCTCCGGTCTCCCCCGGCGAGCCAGTACGGCCCCACATTTTTTAGATCGAGATTTGTTCAATTTTAGAAAATGGGCATAATTGTCATATCAAGTCTAATTTGTGGGCTTTATATGGTAATTTGCGGGCGATGTTTAACAAATCCCGAAAACAAAGCATTTTAATCACAAACAAATCAATTTGAAACCCTAAAACATGCTCAAGATCTAACTCCACCACAACCATCCCCTTAGTTGGGGAACACTCACTAATCATGCTAATCACAAGATTAATCAACAAATTAACAAGCATCAACATGATTAACAAGCAATACTAACAACTAAAGCAATAATCAAAAACAATAATTAAAATAGAGAAGAGAAGGTAAGAAATTGCTCATTGATTGATGTTGGAAATCTTCAATACAAGTGGTGTTCTTAAATCTTCAACAACCAAAATCCACCATTGATTTCCTCACTTTCTCTCTCTATAAAACTACTCCTAAAGCTAACCCTAAAAACTAAACAGAGAGAGAGCTAAAAATATCTCATTAAGAGGTCCAATCATTGTTTAGACCTAAAAATGGGTATTTATACTAAGGTAGAAAAATAGAAAATAAAATAGGGGAAAAATAATAAAGAAAGAAAGAAAGTAAAAAGAAAATAAAAGAAAAATAAAAGAAAGTACAGAGGAAATAAAAATAAATAATAGGAAAACAAAAATGATAAAACTCAAAATAAATCCCCCAAAGCCAAACGGTTGTCATCTTCTTCGATTTGCTGCTCTTACTCTTCGTCAAAACGCATCACCATGAGGCTTCATAATTCAATCACCACCGTTCATCACCATCGTCTATCATGGAGCATCAAATCAAGACCGTTCGATCTTCTTTAATAATCACGTGCAAAGCTCGTGATTAAACCCAGATTTGCGCGCCCGCAAAGACACCACACAAATTAAAGGGCGCACAGAGTTACTGCCTGAAATTGCAATTGTTGCTTAGTCTTGTATGCTCCCGCGCATGTAAATTGCGCTCTCACGACTAAATTGGATCGAAATTGCCGAATTGAGGTTGCTTGATTATTTGCGAATTAGTGATATAGGGGTTACTTGCTTAATGATACAGGGGTTTCTTAGTGATAAGGGTTACTCGATTATTTTAAAATGATTACTTAGTTATATAAGGGGTTTTGGTTAGTTATTATACATGGGATATTTCTAATTCATTTTAATTGAGAGATTTGTGAGTGATTCGTGAAATAAATAAGAAAGTGTGTGCTTTTGTGCAATTAAGAGCACTCCCGGCAGTGAGGAAAAAAGCCCTCACGAGTAAAAATAAAGGTGTAAAAAAAATACCCGAGCATTACGTTAGTGAGGGAAAAAACCCTCACCGTTGAGAGCTATGGAAAACGCACAAGAGTTGAGGGGAAATACTCGTGAACAGTAACCGGTGGGCCCCACATGTACACGCTGCTTTCCTTTTTTTTTCCTTTCTGGCTTGCAAAACGACGTCGTTTTGCCTTAAAGAAGGGCGAAACGACGCCGTTTTGAGGGGCAAAAAGGGAAAAAAAAATAAGGGGGCACTGGCCTGACGCGCGTCAGACCCAGCCAATGGGGATGCGACACGCGTCAGGCTTTGTCCTTCCAACCAATCAGATTTTTTTGCTTTTATTACAACGGTTATATTTTTGTAAGGTAAATATAACCGTTGTAATTATAAAAAAAAAAAAAAAAAAAAAAAAATTCACCAACGGATAGATTTTTTTTTTTCTATAAATAGACATGCATTTTGATATATTTTGATATACTTTCAAAAAACCCATAAATACTACAAATTTTCTTCTTTTCCCAATTTCTTTGAGTTATATTATTTTTAAACGTAATTGAAAAGTAAATATAAAACTTATAAATTGTTATTAAATTATACATTTTTATTAAATTATTTTTAAACGTAATTAAAAAATAAATTATTTTCACATATTTTAATTGTATTGGAAAATTAAATATGTAGTATAAATATTATTTCAAAATAAAGATAAAATAAAAAGATGATGTGTATTATGGTGGGGTATAGTAAATAGTGGAGGAAAAAGTGATGAGAGGTTTTTTTTTCTCCTCATTGATGTAGTGAAAAAAACATTTGATGAGAGAAATTGTATGGGAGGAGTGAGAAAGTGGGTAGAGAGAGATTGAGAGGTTTTTTTTTTCCTCACTGCTGATAGTGGTCTAATGTAGTGTGTCGAAGCATTTTTTATTAGCTTTTAGGGTATGGGTCAAAGTGTGTTTTAATAAAGTGGTGTGTCAGTGTGTTTTTTAAGAGTAGTATGTTAGTGTGCTTTTTGAGAGTTTTAGGTTTTTGTTTTTTTTTTTTTTTTTTTTTTTTTTTTTTTTTTTTTTTTTTAAGAAAGTAGTGTGTGTTAGTCCTTTTTAAGAGTAGTATGTCAATGCGCTTTTATAGGAATTGACGAGTTAGCGCGCTTTTTTAATAAGTGTGTGAACTTCGTTAATTTTTTTCATTGTCCGTTATTTCAGTTTGTTTTTATTGGAAAGAAAAGCGCATGAAAGCAAATCCCGTTATGCCCATCAAATCTCGTTATTTTTGCTGAGTTGGCAGCTGGCCACACGGTGTGGCCTGCTGCACTAAAAAGGCTCTGTGAAATAACAAATTTTATCACATAAATACAAAAAGTATTTATTTTAAAAATACAAACAAACCGTGCATCGCACGGTCTGCATCTAGTATCATATCACTAAAAAATTAAGCCGGTCTCGCAGCCAGACCACGAGACAGTGACACTTGGCATTCCAGTTTTTTGCCAAGTGTCGCGCCACGTAGGAGATAAATAGGTATTATTGTGACACATATGATGCTAAGTAAGCAATTCTTGGATAGATTTTTTAAGATAAAATTTTTTTGACACAATTAATCATAAAAAATTTTTAAGATAAAATTGTTGTATAGAGTTTTATTATCACTATACTTCTAATATTTCATATATACAAATTAATCATAACTTTTAATAAATATCGTATAACTCGGTTTTATTTCCATCATAAAATTCGTTTCAAAAAGTTCTTTAAAATAAGATCCATTTATTATATATGTAATTTAGTTAAAAATATAATAGAGAATCAATAAAAATAAGTTTGAATTGGTAAAAATAATTTTGATTTGGTAAAAAGACTTTCAGTTCAGTAAGAATAATTTAAGTTCAATAACAATAATTTCAAGTCCATAATAACATAGATATCTATTTACAAACAAAACTAAAAAAGTACACTATTATATGATATCGTAGGTCTAAATATCTTGCATTATCAAAGGGATTGTATGTCTATATTTAACATCCAAGCCAAAATTTTATTCTAAAATTTTATAAACAATCTGGGCATTGTCTAGGCACAAAACTAGAGTTGTATTATGGATATAGTTCTAAAGTTCTAATATTTCATATATACAAAATTAATCATAACTTTTACTTCCTCCGTTTCATATTTTTTCCAACTTTGGGATATTATTTGTGAAATATAAAATATTCCAAAGTTGCAAAAAATATGAAACAGATGTAGTAATAAATATCATATAACTCGATTCTATTTCCATCATAAAATTCGTTTTAAAAAGTTCTTTAAAATAAAATCCATTTATAATATATTTAATTTATTTAAAAAAATAGAGGATTAGTAAAAAAAACAATTTAAGTTCGATAAAAATAATTTCAAGTCAATAACAACATAGATATCAATTCACAAACAAAACTACAAAAAGTACTCTATTATTTAATTAAATAAGCAATACGGCATTATCCTACATCAACAAAAAAGGGATTGTAGGACCGTATTTAACAATCAAGAAAATTAGTTTATACTTAAATTTTATCAACAATTTGGGCATCGCCCGGGCACAAACCATTCACAGGCATAGAACATCACATATCACTAATAAATAAAGTCGGTCTCGCAGCCAGGCCACGAGAAAACGACACTTGGTATTCCAGTTTTTCTCCAATGTCACGCCACATAGGCGACAAATAGGTTTTATTGTTACACATATGATACTAAGTAAGCAAAGTTTGGATAGATTTTTATAGATAAAAATGTTGTATAGAGTTTTATTATCGATATACTTCTAAATAATATTTCATATATATTAATCATAACTTTTAATAAATATCTTATAACGCGGTATTATTTCTATCATAAAATTTGTTTTAAAAAGTTCTTTACAATAAGATTCATTTATAATATATTTAATTTATTTACAAAAATAATAGAGAATAAGTGAAAATAAATTTTAATTAGAAAAAATAATTTTAGTTTCGGTAAAAATACTTTCAATTTAGTAAAAATAATTTCAGTTCAATAAAATATAATTTCAGTTCTGTTTGTCTAAATATCCTGCATTATCAAAAAGGACTATATAACGGCATTTAACATTCAATCCAAAAAATTTATCCTAAACTTTTATCAACCATTTGGGCATTTCCAGGGCACAAAGCTAGTATATATAACGGGGAGTTTTTTCCCGAGTTCTTAGAGAGCCACATAGGATTAAAATTTCTTAATGCGCCATGTAGGATTATAAATTTTAGTTATAACCAATTAAATAAGAGATTTATAATTTCTCTTAAAATTAATAATACAAATGCCACACAAGCAAAATTGGTGAATGAGATTTTAATGTTTAAATTAATTAAATATAAAATATTATCTTTTAATATTAGGAATTTTATCTAAATATATAATGAATAAAATTATTAAATGATATACTACGTATAACGTATAAAATAACTAATTTTATCACATACATACAAAAAAAATATATGTTTTAAGAAAATACAAACAACCGTATATCGCACGGAGTTCATCTAGTTTTTTATATGACTTTAGTAGTAATATTTATCTGCTATGTTACTCCATAATTTTTGAAATAAACTCACTAATTAAATTTCATACCCTTATTGTTAAGGGGTATGTAAATTTTGTTATTAGGTGATTTAGGTCACAAAGGACACTAAAATCGACAACATTCTCTCTCATTTCTCACGTATATTTAATTAATTATTAGTACAAAATTGTAAAAAGTTAACAACTTGAAAATATACATTGAGACTAAAGTTGGTTTAATAACCTTTACAAATATTAAAAATATTTATTGTTGTAATACAATAGTAAAAAAAAAATGTTCATTATATGGTGTACAATTAATCTAAAAGTGAAAATATTAAATATACATAAAATGGGAAGAAGTGTTAGTTGGAGTTTTAAGTTGTGTTTTGCCTAATCACAACTTAAGATATGGTTTAGACCTTAAGAGAGTATAAATATAAATAAAATAAAAGTCAAAATATTGTGATTATAATACAACGGTGAAGTAGTAGCTGGAAAAAAGTGTCAAATAAGTTTTGACGTCGGGAGTAGCTAGCATAATTGGGCGGATTTTGCCAACTACTTGTATTTATGTTAGCGTGAAAGATATGGTTGTTTCCAAAATTGATATAGCAAAACTGATTGGACTCTACCAACCACTTTTATATCACTAACAAGCAGTTTCCTGGAATTGTTAGAAGTTTTCTGTGCTTGTATATTTTTAATTTTTTGTTTTCTTTTTAACCATTTGATGACAACTTGTACAATTTTCAATTAATCGAAAACATACTGATATAACTTGCACACGTGAAATCCTCAAATAATTGAAATAACTATTGAATACGGAAGCTTTTACAATGACTACAATTTTGTCGGTGTCTTTGATAACCAATGAGGTTGGGTAATGCTAATAATGGTAAGTGCCTATCTGTCACGGTAGCGATTATAAAGGGGGAGAGGTAAGGTTTTGGAGTCCTGGTTTATAGGAGAATATGAAAATAATCAAATTCATGTCACACATCTTTTTCAATTGAGGAAATCAGCTCATTTTAGTTTTAGTACTCCTTCTCTTGTCACATTCAATAATCAACCACATGTGATTGGGTGTGATTAAGTTAGACTACGTACCATAATTCTCCTTTGAAAATTGAATTTTTATTTGCTCAAACTATTGTTGTCTTAATTTTGAGAAACGAAAGTACTAAATTAGAAATATGACATATAGTAAAGTGACGGAAATGTTACACTAACACGAGTATGAGACATATAGGTCATACTGGTAATCCGTTTCGTCAAATAATGACATAAAATAACACTACGTAAGTTGCGAAAATAATGTCTGTAGTACGTTCAATTACTAGTGCTTAGCTTGCCAATTCAGAGAATATTATGTACTTCTGCTCAGATAGTCAGATGGTACGTTCAAAGGGATTAAAAATGAATAATATTGATAACAGTTGGACTGTTGGAGCTCTACTTCTGAAACGCTATATTTTTGTACTGTCAGGCAACCTGAATAGGCTTCAGTGGCAGTTTGCCTCCATATATATCAGGAAGTTGACTCTCGTCGATATCTTCTAGCATAGTTGGTGTTAGCTGCCGTTTCTCCACAAATACTATCTGTCAATAACCGCGAAAATGGATTATGGTTTCAGTCATGAAATCTGGCCTTGTAAATCAGTCTAAATTCATCTGTTGATGAACTTTTAAACTTTTGATTTGGAATACTTACTTTGGTCTTGGTGTTATCGTCGATGAATGGGTAAATAATCTTCCATACTGCCATAAAGATTCTTGGTGCATGGACTATGAACAGCTTACCTAATCTTTCTGGGTAGCAATCCTGAAAACAAACTCTCCATATGAACAAGAAACTCAACAGAAATAATTTCTATTTAAATTTGTTACTGAATTGTATGAAAATTAGGTAACGCAATTCGTATGAAATGGTTGAAATGGGTAAATACAAGTTTCTCTTATTGATTAACAAGATTGTATCTCAAGAGGGTAAACTTGTAATTTCGACAAATAAGTTAGGGTTAATATTGTAACTTTGTAGAAGAATGGAAGAACTTCAATGGAGATATTCACAGCTTCAATGGAGGAGGATGCAGATTCAATGGAGTAATCGAAGCTTGGGAAATAGTTTCAATGGAGGATGAAGATAACCTTTTCCGTTTGGAGTTAACCATGCCCTAATTTCTCTATTTTTTTCTTAGGGTTTTCGTTTAATTCGGCGGCGAAGCCGTTGGAAATTTAGTGGTGGAGATGGTGGTTGGATGGAGGAGGAAAGCATGAGTAGATGGAGGAGGAAACTAGTAACAATGATGATGTGCGAATTTCGATGACGGAGGTAAACAGGGAAGATGAAGGAGAAGAACAGGGAAATAAAAGTACAGAAAAAAAAAATACAGCAGAAAAATATAAAATATGAAAATTATTGATATTATTTACCATTGTGCCATCTTGGAGAAACAATTTTGTTTCTCAAGAAGAGAAACTCGGGCAGCCCCGAATTAAATTAGGCCATACGGCTATATTGTGATCATATATTACCACCTACGAAAGGGGCCGTCAAAATACTAATCCCATTTGTCTAAAGCAGAACAAAAACTGGTTTTACCTGTAAGATAGAGAGAGCCCCAAGATATCCACGGATGTCGCTGTTCGAGTAACCCCATCCTTGAAGATCTCCAATAGCACAAAATTTCTCCTGTCCAAGGGGCATCCTGTTTGAATAATTAGATCAAATGATACATTTAGTTAGGCTTTCAACATCAATGTTTGACACTCATTAACCACAAAATATACCAATAAACCTTATATTTCAGGTTATCTAATATAAATTCAAACATTATTCACTAGCTAGTAGAATTACTCAACCAAAAAAAAAAAACCACAAAGTCAACAAATTTGCTGTAGTAACCTTGTGCATATCTTGTCAAGAAAATATGCAGCAAATCCTGTAAAACCACCAGAAAACCATGTCATCAGAACACCGAATTTCCTGCAGCTGGTGCGCGCAGCTGTAGAATATGGGAGCCTATATATCTAGCGTGAAGAAAAGGATGAGATAGCATACTTTTGAATTCATCAGAGCCTCCAGGTGTGGTGTTTTGGAAGTGTCGACGAGCCAATACAACTAATATAGGACGTCCTTTCTTATCATTACCTCCTACAAAAGCTTTGTTTTGGGAAAGTTCATTTTGTATTTCTGCCTCTGAGACATATCCATCAGGTATGAATGTTTTCCTCCATTTCAGATACTTCAAGAACATCGCCCCTGCCTTCTCCACATCTAGATCGCGTGCTCTTAAGAATCTTCTAAGTGTCATGTCATCTACCTCCTGCTGTGCATTATAGAAACTTTTTTAGCTTAAGTTTTAAAGAGAAATATACGTAGTATTTAATTTTGTAACGCTGTTTATGTTATTGGATCAAGTAAAAATATATAAAGAAAATATTCATGCATAACTTTGTGTATTAGACATTCTCAAACTATTCATTTTTAGCGCCTTCTTACTTGCTCAATCAAAGTAACGCTTATTAGTAATTAGCAGAAGAAATGGAGGACACCGAAAATTTTGTTACGTTGATCAAAAGAAGGTAAAACACTTGAAGACATTACATAATTTTAGTCCAATGCTTTTGACATTTTCGTACTGTTTAAATATTGTGTTTGTACTTTTTCCATTTATATGCAGAACATATAAAACTAAAAATATATATTTGTAACAAACAGTTAAGAATTGAAAGGGAGGAAACCTTAGTAGAGGGATCACGACATTCGAGTAAGGCTCTCATCTGTGACAATTTATCTTGTTCTGCAGTATTTTCCTTGCCTTGAATGCTTTCCTTGATATCACTCCCTTCACCGGTTACTTCCATTCGCGACTCTTTCCTTTATTTTTTCTTGGTTTTTTTGTTTGGAAGTTTATTCGTGTTGTCTATGTAATAATCTTTCTCTCTAACTCAAGTAGACGAGAAGCTTATGCAACAACAATTACGTGACAAGAGGGGGAAGCGTGATTAACCAAATAATTATGTATCAACCGAAATTAAATGAGCGGAATTATTTCTAGAATGTAGTACATATGCAGTATATGGTCCTGAAAAAATACGCACACAATTATTATAATGTTAGAGTGTTAGTATGTTATAATTCGGCATTCAAATAACCAACTACTAGAATTTATGAGTAATTTGCGTAATTGAGTATGTAGGCCAGTTGGAATGGGTTGATGAATGGGACAACAACGTGAGCTGCATGTTGGCTAAAAAATATTTTGTTGTTTTTGAATTGAATGCGTTTAAAGAGAGTAACTAGAAAGTGGAAAGACAATCATCTAACTACATTTATTTTGGAATGCATAATTCATGTATGATTTTGTATCGGTGATGTTGACTAGTTGTACTCATTCTAGAAGATGGGAGATTTGTCACTAGTTTTGTGTTACGATTAAATTAAACGGGTTGTATGTAAAACATCATTTCGTTATTATCTTGTAAAGCTTTGAGATCAGATTAGATTTGAAAACGCCGAAATCTATCTAGTGCTTACTGAGGGGATCATCATTTTGTGGTGCACAACATTGTAATGTACACTTCATAATCTTGTTAGAGAAGAGATGGAAACCAATTTATTGGAAGCTCACCGACTAATAACCTTTTTTTTTTTTAATAGGTTATGTATGAATACTCTATAGCAAGACTTCATTCACCACTTGTTTTTTTAAAAAAACATATTATGTATAGTAGGACTTCACCTTGGTGGCCTTACATTACAATCCATTTCAATATTCATTTCAAGCAATAATATATCCTACATTTAAGGATATACTAATAGTTATCATTGTATATGTTAAATTGTTCTTCCAATTATTATGTTTTAGGTTCTTCTAATCTCTTTGTATTAATTCACTCGTTACTAATTTTGATTCCATTACTATGCATATATGCTTGATTTTGAAAAGCATAGAAGCACTGAAGCACCGCTAAAGCATGACATGTCTGGAAACATATCAAGCGTGCGGGTAAAAATCTAGCTCATAACGTTACTCGTTGGGATGCTAGAGGTTTGATTCCATTACGTTAATCAATGGCTTCTCTGGCGTGGGCCTCTTGGCATTGCAGGAATATGTCTGTTTTTGAGCAGACATCATTCAATGCGGTGGAGGTTGCGAAGGGGTGGGTTAAGTTGGTTCAGGAAAGCAATGTGTATGCTGCTAAGGTTTTTAACAGGGCTGTCCCTCTGGCTAGCAGGTCTGGAAACTCGTGGCATTGTCCGGATGCAGGGGTGGTGAAGATTAACTGTGACGCTCACCTTGGTGCTGAATCTGGCTTGGGTGTGGTGTTCAGAATTGAGCAGGGGTCCCTGCTAGCTGCTGCTGTTCGCAAAGAAGGGGGAGGCTGGGATGTTGAGGTTGCTGAAGTTGCTGCGTGTCGCTTTGGTTTGCTACTGGCGAGAAGATTGGGCTATTCACAGGTGCAGCTCGAGTGTGATGCTGAGAGGGTGGTTCGGGCAATCAATTCTAAGGCTGTAGGATTTTCTCCAATTTATTTGCTTTATGAAGATATCAATTAGTCTATTTAGTGTGTCCCATATCAAGCGTGCGGGTAATAATAATCTAGCTCATAACGTTGCTCGTTGGGATGCTAGAGGTTGTAATGAATTTGTATCTTTTGGTCCGTTTTCCCCCAAAGTTTAACGACTCTGACGGAAATTGATTTGCTTTAATGAAATTCACAGCTTGATTTCAAAAAAAAAAAAAAAATTTACATTTTATAAGAAAAAGATTGATTAACTTATATATGTTTTGATCCAACTTATGCTCATACGAATATAAAAGTTTCATTTAATTTTCTATGTGTAAGGGAAATATTTCTACATTGAAGGATGTATCCGCTGCAATAATGTAATTTCCATAAAAAAAAAGCTACAATAACATTTTTATTTCTTGTGCTATGATCGAATGGGGTTATTATAAATAGGATAAAATATGTAAATTTAACAAGTTTTATTTATTATAATAAGAAAAATTATAAAGACTATTGATTAAAGTTTTATGTAGGGATGATCTATATTTTCAAATATTCCCTCTGTCCCTTATTTTTCGCCCCATTTAAGTTTTTACGTTGTTCAAGACGCGTCTTCAAATGTTTATATATATTTCCATTTCTATATACATAAAAATTATTAAAATTTGATATTAATAAACTAGACAATGAGATAACAAGATCTCACATGAATATATTATTACTTATAGATTAACAAGAATTCTTGGTCAAAGTTTTAAAAGTTTGACCCATATTTTTTCAATGGGGCCAAAAAAAGGGACGAAGGAAGTATGTTGTATTTCTTTTAGTCAAAGGTCAAAATTAAAAGATTAAAAAATGCAAAAATTAGCCTCAACACTCTGAACTATGCTTTAAGTACACCCAGCACCCTTTACTTTGCATAATAGTTAAAACACCCCAAACTAATGACTTGGGTGCATAGCATACCTTTAGTGAGTTTTCCAACCACCATTCTCGCCAGAGCTGGTGAATTAGGTTTTGTAACTTTGACCCTTAAGGATCCAAATTAAGCTCCGAATAAGAAAAAAAATAGCGTAAATGACTGGTTTTGCGTGTTAGAAAATATCGATTAGTGTGTCATTGTTTTTTAAGCCGAGTTAAGTCATTTACATTATTTTTTTTGCTTATTTCGAGCTCAATTTGGACTCTTAAGGACTAAAATAACCCCAAAACCTTAACGGGACATTTTTTGGCATGCAAATCGAAAGATAAAAATTTAATTCACCGGCTCCGACGAGAATGGTGGCCGGAAAGCTTACTAAAGGCACGCTTTGCACCCAAGTCATTAGTTTGTGGTGTTTTAGCTACTACGCAAAGTATAGGGTGATGAGTGCACTCGAGCCATATTTCAGAGCGTTGAGGTCAATTTTGCCAAAAAAATAAATCAGTTTACAAACTCTTATAATTTAATGCAAGTTGTTGCCTTGGTAAAGTGAGCGTAGATCACCCATGCATTTGAATTGCCAAGGTTGCAACAAGCATTGTAAACTAGTACGAAGTATAAGTGAAGATAACAACACCCACTAACAATAACTTGCACCAGACACATGCATCAATATGGGCACAAGGCCTAAGGATCGGGAGCTGCCTCATATGGGACATGCAATGCTATGCCAGAGCGTTGGAGCTATTGTTAGCACATGACAAACTCCCCCACATAAGCCAAAAAAGCCCTTATTGTGGCGCTGGGATGCTCGGTCCACATTGCTTCCCAGCACAACAACATACCACCAGAAAGTGATGACATGTTTTTAACACGCTTGCCTAACGATGAAGTTATATGCCGGCACAACGCATCCCCTACTTAAGCACGAAAAGACAAATCCTCTTTGACACCATTTCTTGTTGATGCTTCACCATTTTCTACACTTCGTCCTTCCCTAGGCACTCAAAAATATTCCCTTGAGTTAGGTCCCTCTATGTAGCTATCACGAACATACCCTCAATCTCGTCGAGAGGCGTTCATTCACCGAGCTCGCTTGCCTATTCTCATTGTTACCTCACCACTACTTCAACCAATATAGTTCTCCACCAATCACTCCCGATGCCCCCTACACGACGAGTTTCAGATGCCCTTTATATTCGTGCCAGACATGGTGAACTAAACCTTGTCCCCCTGAACGATGTTAATAAGTCAACTCGCTCTAATACCACTTGGTACTGGACAAGCACAGATCGCCCATGCAATGCCTGAATCCCGTGGCTTGTTCCAGACCAGCCTTCTCCAACGTGCAACAATCATTATAAATAGCTATAAGTGAGGATAACAACACCCAATGATACAAATCTGCACCCAAAACATATAACAGTAGTATAGGCACACATGCAAAGGAAGTTGCCTTATAAGACTTATTCTGCCAGAGGATTAGGAAAACTGTTAGCACGTGACAATGAGCTAACATTTAAAGAAGGGGAGATTAGTAAACTAAAGATCTAATGTTCCAAATCCAATTTAAAATGGATAGTATATATGTACAATATTTCATATTTTACTGATCATTTAGCTAAACCAAAATCACAAATCCATCTATTTAAAAGATCATATAAAAAGTTTCACAATATAAATATCCAAAAATTACTTTTAGCTAGGTGCTTAATTTACTTATCCCTCAAACAACATATAAAACACAAGTGTTAACTAATCAACCAATCGTAATCTTTATATAAATTTAATTTATAATATAAATATAAAAATACCTTAAAGACCACATTATATGTATATTTTTTAATTAGACATAAGGTCGTAATGCTAAAGTTGATCATGTTGACCCAATTTTGGGCGAGGTTTGGGCAAAAAAATTTAGCTGAAGTCGGGTTGGGCCTATCATGGACGATTTTTTTTAATTTTCATGCGGGCCTTGAGTATGCATTTTTAAGTTTTTTTTTTTTTTTTTTTGTTTTTATGACCTGATTTGAAAAGCCCGTTAGACCTGATCTAATTTCATGAGTTTAGCATTTTTGGCTCGAACCTTGGCTCGACCCAACCCGGCTTGATCAATCGAGCCGAATTCTACCCTCGGCCTGGCTCGGACTGCTCTTTGGTCACCTCTTAGTCATGCAAATGAAATTTCACACATACATCGCGTAGACGCGTACCGCGTACATATACGCTAATTTACCATGGGCGAGGTGGTCGGCGAAAGAAAAGGAATGTAAATAATGAGACTGTAAAACTAAGAGCCGAGAAACAGGTTGTAAGAAAGATTTTGGTACATGAAGTTGACTCTTTATCGACCAATCTACACTATTCAAATTTACTGAAAACAATATTCTTGCAAAAAGGCAACTATTATAAGCTATTTCAATTTACTGCACCCATCTCAGCTTCATCAGACAACGATACTATCGTCTTCCCTTGCAATCCCAGCAAACAATTCCAAAGGGAAAGCTTTGGTGTATGAAGTAGACTTCCTATCCAACAATTTCAGCTTCAAATACCCAATTTTTCTCTTCGAAATTACAATAATTTGATGAGATTTAGTTGATTTTCCAGTTTGTTTCGTAACCCAGAAGTTTGATTTTGTTAAGAAGAGTAAAAATGGAGATTTGGAAGTTGGGTTTGTTTCTGATTGCTGTAATTTCGTTTTCTGGGGTGAGAATTGATGCAAAGAGGATGTCTCAGCCTCATCCGACAGAGCGCATTTCAGGTTAGATTTCCTTTGATTTTAGTATTTGGGTGTGTAATTGTTTGTTTGAAATAATGGAATGTGTGTTGATTACTAGATTTGAAGTATAATCTATGTGTTTCTAGGGTCTTTGTGAAGTTGGGTTTTCTTGTTTTTGGTGAATTTCTGATTTTGGTTGATTATTTTGCTTACTTTTGGGATTTTTTTCAGTACCCTGGTTTTTGTTGGATTAGTATGACTAGATGTTGAAAATGTTCTTATTTCCCCGCATTTTTGAGGCGGATTTAGGGGAATTGTTGCTTGTGGAGTTGGGTGAGCAAATGAAAGTTTCAATAAGTTATTTCGTATTAGATTGATTTTGTTCTTGATTTTGAATGTGATTTTGATGTTTTAGTGTTTGGAGTTTTGCTTAATTGATGACATTCTTCTGATGTTCTTACATAAACGTTTGATATGATTTCGATAACAAATGGTGTTATATTTTACCAATATGTTTAATTTAGTCTCTTGTGAACTCCTAGAACTCTAGAAGTAATCATACTACGTACTAGTATCTATTTTGAATCCTTAATCCTCGTGTTAGAAAGATCATGGACGTGGTAGTGACACAGCTGATTGGACTGAAATAGCCATTTTAAGTGGGTATGCCCATAGCAAAAAATAATCCTTGTCTTACAAAATGGAAAATCTGGAATTCTGGATTCTGCATTAAATATGGTGGTGCCAAACTCAAAAACTAAAACCCCCTATTTACATTTTATTGGAAGATACGGTCATACGGAGTGACTTTTTCTTTGCAGTCCAGATGCATAGCAAACAAGCACATCTAAACATGATATTTGGTTTATAGAGGACAAATTTGGTGAATTTGGAATACTGTCATGGGTTTTTTAGTTACTATTTATTTTGGATAGCAGTTGCTTTTGGGTTTACATTTGGATTAATTGTGTGAAAGATGAACTTGCTCGTTGAGTAGGGATCTGAATAATTGCAAAGGCAACTAAAATGAAGAGCTCCTACCATTTACTTAATCGATTGTTTGAACCATTGCTATCAATGAAGACCCTTCTAAACTTGTATATTTTGCATTATTGAATTGATATAAGTTGTTTGCCTATTGTTTGATGACTTAAATGATGAGGATCTAAAGTCATCCTAAGTTAAGTGGGGTTCTCTGCTGATATTACAGATGCCGGTTTTCTGTGCCCATGCTTTGTTTCTGTTGTCAAATGTGGAAAGTTTGGAGGACATAAGTATTACCATGTGGTCAGATTCTAGGGGGATAATGGTTTCTGTAGAGAAAAGGGAAGGATGGCTAAAGAAGTGTTAGTCATTATGAAGTACTTATCACTGTGACGGTGTTACAGTTGTTAGAACTGATGCAGAAGAGAAAAGAGGGGAAGAGAGGCAGGAGGCATAACAGGCAGAGACCGAAATAAGGAAAGAATAGCATAGAGATAAGATCTAAACAATTGTGTTGCGACAAATGCGGTCTTTAATTCTTAGGTGTATTTTTTTTTTGGGTTGCTGTACTATTTGGTTGTCACTTGTCAGTTGTTAGATATTGAAAACATTGAAACTATGATAGATTCGTTGTTTTGACATGTTCCATTTCATCAATAATCTCTTAGTCTTAGTCTCTGAGGCGAAGCTGTCACAAGCAGTATGTTTTGGTGAAATCTTTTGGTTATTCTCCAAGCTAACAAGCAAATTACATTGTTTTGTCTTTATCACTCTATAAAGTTAGTGTGCTACTTGTGGAAAGAAGTGTAAATATGCTCATTATGGTATGCAATGACTCATTAAACTAGCTACCCCTTTCATATGTTGTGAATAGCAAATTATCATTACTCTTTGGATCAAGGTCTCAAGGATCTATTGAAAACAACTTCTATTTTCATAGAGGATCAGGGTCTCAAGGATCTATTGTAAACAACTTCTATATTCATAGAGGATCAAGGTTGCAAGGATCTATTGCAAAATAGCTACTCTGCAATGGGTGCAGGAACTATCTAGATGTAATGGAATAATATTAATGTTAATACTTTATGTCACTGTTCCCGTGGTTGATACTTGATAGCCTAGTATACTTACAATAGGAATAGGAATTGTTCTGATGAGTTGTCGAGCTGTTTAGACCTTTATGCCTATTCTTTTTTAATAATTCCTAGAAGTTACACACTTGTAGACTTGTAGTAAGTGGGCGTTGATTGAGTTATCATTTTAGGAATACTAAGTGCATCTTGAATACTCAAAGTCTAAATAAATGAGGTATTTTCAAGAAACTGGCCATTCGACCATATCGATTGGTTCAAAGGAATAAAAGAAAATGTTGCTTTTGGGGATTATGTGTTGGTTTTGGGCTTGACCATGGAACTGATTTTATAACCTATAATCTGAACTTTTACTTCTTATAGGTTTAAACTGAAAACAATGTATTAGTTTAACCAATTCATTGTAGATTTAGGGGGTATTTGGTACAAGCATTGGAAATGGAATAGAAAGGAAACAAATAAGAAGGGGGAAATGAATCATTAAACTCTTGGTTTTATATGGAAAGGAGTCACTTAGACTTAACTCTATTTCTTCTTGTTTGGGTTATCTAATGGAAAGCTTGTTTGGGTTATCTAATGGAAAGAAATCACTTGCAAGATGAGAGAGGAGGAGAAAGAAAGTGAAATTGTTGAGAGTGAGAGAAAAGCTGGAATTTTGGTGTTTGAGGATGGCAATGTTAATTGATACCTTAGGTTTTAAAGAGGTAAAAAGTAAGTGGAAACCATTGTAATGGTAATTATTATCCGAACCTTATAACCAGACACTCGATAATAGTAATGATATATTCAATCCATTTCCAATAAAAAAAATAAAAAAATACTCTTACCAAACATGCTCTTAGAGTAACGATGGTTTTAAGGGAATATTTGTGGTCTGGTACAACCATTTTCTTTGTGTGCTAACTTTAGTAAGGATTTTTGCAATGTTAATTAATTAAAATAGAATAACTTATTCTTATTAGAAATCATTGATGCAACTTGCAGTACAAGAATGTCAATAATTTTTCTAAAAATAATTCCCTCCATTCCGTAAAGCTTTACCCATATTTCCATTTTTGTTTGTCTCGATTACCTTATTCACTTCCTTATTTGAAGTGGATCTCATTATCATATTATTTCTATGACCTCTCTTAATCAATTTTCATTCTTTATTCTCCTAAACGCAATTACTTCCTCTTTCCTTAATAAATAAAAAATAAAAAAAACAACTGCCCACTAATATTATTTAGTTTTCATATCTTTTCTCAACAAAACCCCATCATCAAATTTCTCCTAACATCGTGTGCCCTAAGAATGGGTAAGCCTTTGTGGGACTAAGGAAGTAGTAATATTGAAATGAAGTGTTAATTATGTCTCATGAACTTATCTTTCATAGTTTCTAATCGTCTTGAGTAATTATGTCAATTACTCATATGTGTTTCATGTTACTCAGACTCTTCATTTTACCTTAAGTAGTCAGGTAAGATCCTCGATATTTGGAAATGATAATCTGGCCCTTTATTTTGACCAAAATCATTAATCTTTTTTCCATAAAAAGGCGAGTTGAACACGTTCACGAGTCCCAGCGGCCTGGCTCATGTTACACAAATAGAAAGGGTAAAAAAAACAAAGAAAAAAAAAAGAAAAGAAAAAACCATATTCAGAATCACGATTAGATTGCTCCTTGCTGGATCCACTTGTGTACCAAGGTGGAGCGATTTGTTGAAGGAATTGTGAATTTTGCTAAGGGACAAAGACTTGTATATGGATTTTTTACTTCTCCTTAGATGTATCAACTTGTTGAGGATATGGAAGCTATTAGTCCAAAAAACTTACTTCGTATGAAAGTAAGAAAGATTATGCAAATAAATATGTCTCCTGTCCAAACTCTTTTTTAATACAAAAATATGGATAAGCAAAAAATATCCTTTATTCAGCTAAAAACTGTTATTTAGGGGTTTGAAATGAATAGATGATCTTCTAGGCTTAAGCATTTGATTTAAGAGGCCCAACTCAGTCAAATACCTTCCAAGTCCTTCCATTTGCAGTTTTTGTTACATTGCTCTTGCTTACAAAAGCTTTGTGCCCACTTGACAGTTAACACTTCCTTAGACTTCACAAATTATCTGAGCAAAGGATTTAATGAGCATAAGAGGGGGAAGAAAAACCAGAAATACACTGAAACAAAGTATAAACCATGCTTATTTCTGACAATCAAAGTGTTTTACATAAGATGTGGAGTTCATGTGAGGATCGTTCCTTGAAGGTCAAGATAAATAAATTTCTCTCTAATATTACCTTTCATGTAGATGGTCAGATCAAGTGGATTGGGTTGGGGTTGGAGAATTACAAGTTTAGATCCAACAATGCTTGTTCAATGTTCATGACCCAAAAATTTGAAATTCGAGTCCATACTAATAAAATATATAAAATATACGTGCCCAAAAAAAAAAAGCCAAATCCAACCATACAAATGATACTTATTCCAATAATCTGAATTGCTAAATTATACGAAGTATATCCATTATTCCAGAATTTTCAGTGATAACACAAAGAAGGAACATATTTCCTGCCTTGCTGATTGTTCTTGACATTTACTTCATATTTCAGGTAGTGCTGGTGATGTCCTGGATGATAACCCTGTTGGCAGACTGAAAGTTTTTGTTTATGAGCTTCCAAGCAAATACAACAAAAAGATCTTGCAGAAGGATCCAAGATGCCTTACCCACATGTTTGCAGCTGAGATATTTATGCACCGGTTTCTTCTTGCTAGCCCGGTCCGAACCCTTAATCCTGAAGAAGCTGATTGGTTTTACACCCCAGTGTATAGCACTTGTGATTTGACACCAAATGGTCTTCCGCTGCCATTTAAATCCCCACGCATGATGAGAAGTGCTGTACAGCTTATTTCATCAAATTGGCCTTATTGGAACAGGACAGAAGGAGCAGATCATTTTTTTGTGGTACCTCATGATTTTGGTGCTTGCTTCCATTACCAGGTTAGAAAAATATTGAACTCATTTTTCTACCACCTCAGAAAGTAACAGTAGAACCAAATAAAAAAAGGGTCTGTAAGAAATGGTTCAGAAGGGAACAATATTTTTACAAGCATTTCTTCTATTTATTTTTCCTTTTTGTTGATGTCATATTTTTATTATGCAGGAAGAAAAAGCAATCGAAAGAGGCATTCTTCCTTTGCTCCAACGTGCTACTTTGGTTCAGACTTTTGGTCAGCGAAATCATGTATGCCTGAAGGAGGGCGCAATCACCATTCCTCCATATGCTCCTCCACAGAAAATGCAAGCTCATTTAATCCCTCCAGATACACCTCGCTCCATCTTTGTTTACTTCCGAGGTCTCTTTTATGATGTCGGAAATGACCCCGAAGGAGGTTACTATGCTAGGTTTGCTCTCTCTCTCTCTCTCTTTCATAGAAGATAAGAAAGTTGGAGAAGAAAATATTTCTGCTTAAGCTCTAATGGACTTGAGAACAACTTATGCTGATTATATCTTACTTTCTTATTATACAGAGGTGCTAGAGCAGCTGTTTGGGAAAACTTCAAGGACAACCCACTTTTCGACATCTCAACAGAGCATCCAACAACATACTATGAGGATATGCAAAGAGCTGTTTTTTGCTTGTGCCCTCTAGGCTGGGCACCTTGGAGTCCAAGATTGGTTGAAGCTGTTATATTTGGGTGCATTCCTGTCATTATAGCAGATGATATCGTTCTTCCATTTGCAGATGCCATCCCATGGGAAGAAATTGGATTGTTTGTGGATGAGAAGGATGTGCCGAATTTGGATACAATACTTACTTCAATCCCTCCGGAAGTTATCTTGAGGAAACAAAGGTTACTTGCTAACCCTTCAGTTAAACAAGCTATGCTTTTCCCTACACCTGCTCAACCTGGTGACGCTTTTCATCAAATATTGAATGGACTTGCACGTAAATTGCCACACAACCAAAACGTTTTCTTGAAACCTGGGGAGAAGGTTTTGAACTGGACTGCAGGACCTGTGGGTGACCTTAAGCCTTGGTAGATGGTACTGGGTAGAAAATTTCAGGTGGCCGAACATTTTTCCCCATGAAGATAATACTTCTAGAGGTGGGCATTTGTTTGCTGTTGTAAATGATATATCCATTCATTTAGTGTAAAACTGTTAACTTCTTTTTGCCAATACAAAATGAGATCATTCTGTAATTTTGCAGCATTAATGGCTTTATTTTTGCGATGTGGTATTTGGTCTCTCAAGGAAAGTTGCTTAGATTTGAATCTTATCATGCTCCATTTTTAGTGTGAAACATCAATTTTCGGTACAATGGTGTAATGTATTGTATTTACACTTAAAAGCCTGCTTGGCTGCTTGTTGCCCTATACATCGAGTTCTCAATATTCTCAATGTTAGAACTACAAAGTCTTATCACATATCATTTCAATCAGAAGGTAATGGGATGGATCATCTGCTTGATTGGCCAATCGTGGTAGGTTAAGTGAGCCTCTAGTATACGACGAAGAAAGGAGGGTAACGGGAAATGGAAAATCCCATGTGCTCTAGTGGGATACTGTAGTTGAGTACCTAAAGCTTCATAAACTACTCTCCACCACTAGATCAAGCCAAATTTAGTAAAGTACCAATTACATAACATAGTTACTATAATTACTCTCTCCGTTGAAGTTTCCTTGTGTTATTCAATTTAGTCCTACTCTAAATTAGTAGATTGTTAATGAGGTGTAATTAGTAATAAGTATAATAGATTTTGGGAAAATACTACTTGTCACGATGTCAACCTAGTAGGACGTCGATGTACGTTTCATATAAAAGCCAAAGGCCTTGTCGAACGGTGGAACCTCAACATCCTTATGACAAATATTTTGCATCCGCAATTGTTGTAATGTATGAACATGCATATAATAGTAATAATTCCTTAATAGGAAAATATCATTCACTTTTTACAATAATATAGTTTATAAAAGTGTGGTATATCTATAGTCAAAGTGCAAACCAATAGCCACTCTATTGGTATGTACCCAAGACATACGTACTAACAAAATCATCGGACCATATTATGGTATATCAACATGATCTGAAATAGTACCACCGAAACAGCAAAAGATAGTGCCTAAACGTAAAGTACTAACATCACGTACTAGCAGCATCACCTTCACATATTTTTTCAACCACAAAAATATTTACAAATTGGAATGTATTGAGGTAAATAATTTCCCGTGCCCTTTATTCCATGCCTCCATTAACTTATTAACCTCCTCCCGGCGTTCGTTGGACGATCATAGTAGGTCACCCAAAAGAGCGGACTACTCTTCGAAATCACCGTAGCTCAAATCACAAACTGGTGTTCGCAACCTTCAAATCGTCACCTTCGAATTGCAATTTTCGTCGACCTTTTACTCTATAAAACCCTTATGTTTTCTCTCTCCTCTAGCAATCCTATTTTTTACTGTACAATTGATTTTTCATTTACCCTTTTCTTTTATTTATTAAAATTCATTTCTAACACCACCTGACAATGTGTAAGATGGGGGCTACTACTTTTCTCTTTCTCTTCAATCAACAAGAAAATTACCAAAAATACCTTCCCTTCATTCCATAAGAACTATAGATACTATACCCTGAGAATTGCTCCTCTAAAAGCTCCTCACACTTTGCAGTATTTTAATTAATTTGACCAAAAAAAAAATGACAACTTTTACCTTCCATACCTTGCAACATTTACACATATCTACTCATTTTCTATTAATTTCCCACTTTCTTTCTTACACCTACTTATTTTCAAAAAATAAAAATTCTTACAACTACTCACCTTATTAACATGTTATCGTCGTCTTAATTTGTGTGTAATTAACAATGGTAAAAAACAGGTAGTACTAATTAGTACAATAATATGTTTTTTTGACGAATCCTTCAACACTAAGTATAAATGGTTATCGCAATTATTTAAGTGCTTATTTTGCATTTGAATGTTGTCCAAATACACAACACTAATATAAATGAAGAGAAAAAAATATATACAAAAACAAAACAAAAGCAACTAGCACTTTTTGTTTCTTTTATTTGATTTTATAATATATTTATTTATTTTTAGAAGGGGAAAAAGTAACACACTTGGATTCTCCTGTACAAGAAGATAAGGAAAGCAATGAAAAGAAATGAGGGCATGTGGGGAGTGAGTATGCCACGCTTTCAACTCCTACCACAATCCCTTCTACAATCTCCCTTTATCTTCACTCCCCTCCTTTCTTTTCTTGCATTACTTGATTAAAAATTCATGGCAATGACATTACAGTTGCAGCAACAAGCAACTTCTACCAAGTCATGGACTATACCTTCTGCACTGGTGCCTCCTGCAGGCACCAGCATCGGCCTTAGACGCGCTGCTGATCGCTTTGCGTTACGATCATCTTTCTTGTCTTCCTCCCTCCGTCTCCCCGGTGTTAATGTTACTGCTGCCCCTAAGTTATCTATGCGTGTTGCTTCCAAACAGGCCTATATATGCCGCGATTGTGGGTATGAGTTACTCTTTCTGTTTGACTATGCTATCCTCTGTTTTTTTAGTCTTTTGCATCTTTTTAGTGACTTTATTGGATCAACTGATTGGTATACAGGTACATTTACAATGATCCTCGCAAACCTTTCGAGAAATTACCTGACAATTACTTCTGTCCTGGTAAGTCAGATACCCAACAGTTTCATTCCACTGCATCAGAATTATACAATTTTTTTTTTATCAGCTAAAAAGATAAATTATTGCAGTAAAATGTATGGCTTCAATTGGTCATTCAATCAGACTACATAATTGCGAAACAAAGACAGATTGACAATTTTTTCATATTAATAAACAAGTTTCAAATATTTATATTCGAAGTATCGAACAGATGCAATATTAGTATATTGCATAGCAATCTGTAATGATCCCAGAGATCGTAGTTTTAACTCAGATAGGAAACTTGTGCAGTGTGTGGAGCTCCAAAGCGCAGATTCAGGGCATATGACCCGCCTGTAACCAAAAATGTAAATGACAAAGATGTTCGAAAAGCAAGGAAAGAACAGATTAAAAAAAAAGAAGCCATTGGGTAAGTTCAATACAATTTGATTCTGTGATGCTACAAAACTGTGGGTCTATTACATTATAAAAGTTTTGATGTTTTTTACTTCTATTTTGTAGACGAGCATTGCCTATTGCCATTGTTGTTGGAATCGCAATACTTGGTGGAATATACTTCTACCTGAACAACACCTATTAAGGTCTTTAATTGAAGTTTTGTACTCAACATAGCTTTTTTTCTCATCACCCTGTACTTGTGAGGGTAGTGATCTCTTTTAACATCGATACTGCTACTCTTAATTCTTTTTGTATAATTGTACTAGTGAGAAATATTGAAGCATAAACATGATGAAAGCATATTGATATCATATTCTATATCATCTCAATGTCCTCATTCCTGTTTTTAAGTTTTCTGGTTATTTGACGAATTAGTTTAACTGATGATGGAGAATACTGACAGCAGGAAACACACAGTATCATCTGAGGTGCTTCAGTGCTTCAGCTTTGATGTTTTACCACATACTAGTTGTTTCCTATGTACTTAGCTTAACATTCATCCAATCTCTTCAATCACGTTGGTCAAATACTCAAACATATCAGCAGCATCAACTATTGTGATAATCCTTGCATCCAGCAGTCACTCAATCAGTCTTCTACAAAACTACATGTCAAACTATGCTCTCAATAGTTTGTCATAATTTCAACCTGACTTTCCTAAAAATCTAATATTTTGATCAGTACTGGCCCTCAAGAGCTGACAAGGTCATGCAAATAAAACTCCATCAGGTTTCTTTGGATTAAAATCATTGAGTTGACAGTCTAATCGTTCACATTTATTTGCCAAGCAGAATTTATTAAGACATAATCTATTGCCTATTCAACCAAAAATATTCTGAGAGAGATCATCTGCAAAAGAAGAAGAAATAACTGCCATTTTTTAGGTATTCAATTAACTTGGATCTTATCTCATACGCCTCAATGGACAGCTGCAAGTCTGCAACTAGTTATCTTGAATATCCAAAGTTGCAAATGGACACTAAATCATTCCCCTCCACCATAGCTAACAGTCATAATGCACCCGCAAGAATAAAATGCCATGCAACGACCAACATTGAAAAAAGTCTCTTTGCTGTGCAGGGGAGAGGGTGTTTTGTTTTTTTTTTTTTTTTTTTTGGGGGGGGGGGGGGGGGAGGGGCATCTACAGGTTCAGACCACATTCTGGTTGTAGCAAACATTCTGATGATCATAACGTGGCATGGCAATACTTATGGTCTTAGTCTTGGAATCAGTTCTCATGTTTGCCAGAGGCTGGTGGGAAAACATGCCAAAACTGATGCACAAAGCTTTGGTGTGTACCACCAAATCAAGAAGAGCAAGCCATGCCCAAGTATCTTCCCATGGAACATTTTACTGTTGAACATAACTTATAGTTGACGGCAAGTGAACTTAAAGACATTTCATTATTTAAGAATTAAGATTCAAGAACGAGGACTTCAAGTGGTTTACTGGCTGCACTAGATCCACCATCCAGCTGTATACGTATAATACAGGAGAAATTTGCTCATAATAACACTTATTTCCTCGCTATCTTGAAAATGTCAAAAAGATTTACATAATGCATGTACAGCTAGCTTGTAATCACTCCTGTAGAACAAATGATCCCTCTATCCTTTTGTCCAAGGATAATGGGGATAACAAATTCGCCGGTGAGTACATGTCCTTGAAACTCGACGTTGATGCAGGCTTAAATTCATAAGGTCCTTCTTTGACCCCCCATACCTGTAGCATATATAGCATTCAGTTCTACAGTTAACAATTCAATAACCAGCCACAAAATAACCAACACAAAAATGCATCTGTCAACCACATTATATATAATTATATACCACAAATATAACTTACTTGATTCCCATCTTCATCATATCCTCTATCCCACATGTGTATCTCATTGTTCTTCAAGACCGATAGCTCTGATTTACAGTATGAGGCATTGTTCTGTACACACAAGGAAATATTGGTCAAATATGAACAAGAAAGAAGCTTTCCTGCATCAAGGAATAGAAAAATACTCACCCAAGTATTAGGAAATCCCTCTGATGGTGTTTTCCCTTCATATAAGCAGCGTTTTCCACGTTCACACCGTTTGAGATGAATAGTAGTCAAATGTTCCGCGATATCCTGCAAAATGGCGACTGAAATAAGCAGCCATGAAAGTGTATGATGGGATATCCAGATATGTAAGTTGCTTAATGGGATACAGCTATCCTAGCTTTACTTAACCACCAAGGATTATGTGGTTCAATCCCTACAAGGCCTATCCTATTAATTATGAAGAAGTGAGGGGTAGCCAAATTTGTTAGGGCTTTGGACTGTCCCTCCACCACTTGACATCATTCATAGCCAAACAGCTAACATAGGATGACGTGCCCATACTTTATCTAGCTAAGAAGGAAAATTAATTACTTTATTAACTATAATTATCAAATGGAAACATTTACCAAGGATCTCACAAGTCAAATTTGAGGATTTATTTAAAATTCTTTGCCATCCTTCAACTACCAATAGTCTAGGGGGGGAAAAAAAAGTATATGAGATTGGGTCTACAATGCCCAGTTCCACTTCTACTAAGTGTGACAGGTCCCATAAGTATCTAATTTATGGCAATCAAGGTTCATCGCCAGTTGACTGTTTAGCTAATGTCACAATTGGAAGGGAAAGGCGAGGTAAAAGTTGGGGCAAAGGGAAAATCAGATAGATCAATCCAGAAAACTGGACCCAAAACCATATATACCAAACCAATATATAGGGTAAATGGACCGAAAAAATCGGATTTGGGATGTCATTAAAGAAAAAAAAAACCGAGATTTCAGATTGAATATGGTTAATGATTTTTCTGTAATTCGGATGCCTAAACCAACCACATATGAATTTAATGGTTAAAAAATTACTGAAAATAAATTTTAGCTCATTGGTATGGTTACCACTTGCCAATCATAAATTTGTCCTTGATTTGGCTTTTGACATTCCCTGTCTGCACTTCTTTTTTTTTTTCAATTAGTGTTAGAAATTAGATTTTGAATACAGCTGTCTCACTCGGGTACATTTTACCTAGGAAAAGGCAGTTCATAAATTTTGCCTAAATGAATTTCAATCCTGCTGGTCTCTTTTAAGCCAAAACATGACGCAGTAAGTCCTTTGACTTCATGACCATACCAATATGTTTTTATAAGCTGATGCAAGGTTGGCAAAGCAAACTAAAATAGCTTATTACCCGAACAAACTAAACTGATTTTCCGATTATATGGTTAACCAAAATTACAAATACGATTTAGGGTAGGAAAATGTGCTGCCATTATATACTACTTACAACAAACAGTTCACCAAATCCAGTTTTTCACACCCATGATGGAGCATGTGGAATGTCTAGTACTGAAAAAACCGATATAGATCCCCCTAATCAATCCCAACGAGTGCACGTAATTCAATCAGTCATAAAAAATAAGATGTTCTTACTGAAGAAAACCCATTTCCCATCACCATATATGTAAGCATTATAATATGATACATGTACATAGCAAGTACTTATGGCATTAAAAAAAATCACAGGTGAGTAGATGACCCTCCAGCACCATTAGAAGGAGATATTCGATTTTTGAAGTAAAAAATAGCAGGATTAGTTCTAGCATGATGGATAAACTATTTAACAGGAGAAATATCCCATAAGGTTGACAGCAGTGATGGACATATTTGGTATTTCTTCCAGCAACTTATACTCACAGCTTAACCATGTAGAAAATCTGGTATAGTCCATTTTCTATTACATAGAAAAACTATCACAGCAAGACCTAAAAGGTACTACAACATAAGTATATAATTATATATACATTTTGAACCTACTATACCTCTTCATTGTGTTACACGTATCAGAATGTTCTTGGAAGAACAAAGCTTGAAATGAATTTTTATGAAACTAACCTTATTCTAGCAAATTAATGTTAAGAGTTCAGTTCAAAGGATGTTTAAACATAAAGTATGCTAAAGCAAACTCACCCGAATAACTTCTTCAGGAAGTGGACGTTGATCCTTTGACCGATCACAGAAGTTCTTATACTCCTCCATGTCTCTAATGGCATATGTACTCAACTGCCATTGTAAGTAAGAAGCCTTTATCAGAACTTCAACTAGCCAGTGCACAAACTTGATAGTAATATGAGAAACTAAATCATCTAATGGAGAAAAAGAATGTGGCCGTCAAATATTTCTGCAAGCAGAAGTGTTGGAAACATGAGAACTAAAAATGGAAGGGAAAAGTATTCAGGGGCTAATTGCTACTTCAAAGAGGCAAAAAAAAAGAAGAAAAAAAAATGTACACATCTGAGGGAGATCAGAGATAAAGGTGGCCTTATAAAAGCTAATAGCTCAAAAATGAAGAACAATTTAAAACATAAGGCCCACCTCAACATCACATTTCATCTCCTTGGGACAAGGTTTAACCATATAAAATCTCTGCAATGCAATAGCAGCAATATTAGCAACCAAAAGGAGAATAATTTCCTACAGAATTTAATCCTGAGTATATGTAGAAACAAACATTGTTTACAAGAGTAAGTGACATTATATATCGATGAAAATTAAAACACATTTGGATTTCTGCCAACATCTTAAATTTCTATATTTATTTTTGGAGTAAGGCAGGTGAGGACTCCTGCTTCTAAAACCATATAAACTGAGGAAAGTGTGAAGAGACTCCAATCCAAGATAAATAGAAATATATATATAACCAGAGAAAGAGTATGTAAAAGAGCAAAAGAAGATAAAAGCCAAGAAACAAGAAACTAGCACATGACAAACGCACTCAAGTGTTCACACTGAACTTACTGAAGCCCTATTACAAAAATTAAAATATAAAGTATAACGAAATAAAAATTTCCAATTTCTAATACTCCCTCTATTCTTCAGTTTGGTAGATATGCAATTTAAGAAAATATTGAAAATGGTTATCGGGTGTAAATTTAGTAAGAGTGAGAATGGAAAAATAAAAAGATGAGTGGATGTTGAAAAAAAGTGAACAAAGTAAGAGAGAATGTGAAAACGTGTAATTTTTGTGGGGTAAAAGGGGTAAGTTGTTAAAGGGGGGTATACAAGTGAGTAGAAAAAAAAAAAAAAAAAGAACCGACTAATGGAAAATGAGTAGAACAATAAAAGAACGGAGGGAGTATTTGGGTTCAAAATGAATGTCAAATGTTCATACCAGGACAGCATGCCAAGTAATTTGTGAAGAAAACTCAAGGTTGAAATAACAGTTCTAGCAAGTAACAAAGAAGAAATGAGAAATAGTTATGATTAGGCATCGCAAATGATCTCCTCCATATATAAGGGGGCATACCTGGCGAAAGGGTTTCTGAGGAGTTCTCCAGAATGCCTGGTAACAGAACATCATACCAGTTAACGAAATATTTCCATGGATTAAAAAGCCAAACAATACACTGTATCTTAATTACCTGCTCGAAGTATAGAACTTTTGAGCCATCCACCATATCTGCAGCTGGACAGGCAATCATTCTACAAAACAGAATCCTCCAAATTACTTAATTCTGCATATGAAATGTTCTAGACAAACGATTCTTCTTAAACACCCTCAAACACTCAGAAACAGACAAGGTTAAGCAATTCTACTACAGTGATTTGGACAACAAAGGCCATGCTTTAAATGAAAGAAAAACATTTGGATATATACATTGTAAGATTTGTAACATCTAATTAGTTGAGCTGGTGGTTGCGGTTGTTAGGAATTGGTGACAGAGAGAAGAGGAAGGACATAGTTATTTCTCAAAGGACATGAAACCTATCACTTCCATTTTGAAGTGATATATTATCCTTTCTTTCTTCTTATTACACTCACATGAGTACATGACAGCATTGTACTTCGTATAATCTTTTTCCACAATAGTCAACATCCCCTAACCAAGTCCCTTCGCTCCGTGACTAAATTGGAAACAAGAAACCTACTAGTAATTCCATGATCAATCAAAAACATACTTACTCTGTCCCGATAGTTGTCACATTGCGAGTTCAAATTATACCACCATCAAGACTACTAATTCTATACAAAGGGAGTATATTTTTGATTGATCATGGCATCGACTAATAATGTGATAACTAAATCTAAATACCTCAATCCAAACCCCCAAAAGATAATTACCAACTCGAATACATTCTATAAAGACCCAAAAATCTAATTAACAACCACAAAAATTCTAATAATCAAGCTGAAAAACAAAACAAAACAAAACCTCAAATTTTCAACATTTCCTACAACATTTGATGAAAGAAAACATAGTAGCATAACAATACCTCAAATTGAAAAAATGATCAGGGTCTCTCGCAGCTTGTTCCCTTGAATTCTACACAAACCCAACAAACAAATACCCTCAAATTCAACAAACAAAAATCCCCAAAATCAAATATTCACAAAAAACAAAAAACAAAAAAAAAAAAAAAAAAAAAAAAAAAAAAAAAAAAAGAGGGAGAAAAAACCTTTTCGTCGGAGAGGGAATGGGAGACGAAGCGAGCATGGTCACGGCGGGTGGTGGATTTAGTAAGCCGGCGAACGAACAACGCGCCGCCAACCACAATTAGAGTTTTAATGACCCAACCACTTGCTTTGCTCCACCCTCCATTTGTTGGTTCTGTATCTCCTTCACCCATTTCTTTTCTGTGATTTTTCTATGATTCTGGCATAATTCTGGGAGTATTGGCAAAATTTCAAGCTTTATTTTTCTGGGTTTTCTGGGAACTTCAATTCAAAATGATTTTGCACAAAGATTGTTACCTGTATTGGTAAGAGAGAAGGAATTTGAGAGTGGAAAAGAGGGTTGAGTGTGAATTTGGAGGATATTCAGTGGTTCAAATTTTCATACATATCGACGGGAAAAATGACTAACTGTAAGACGGAAGTGGTGGATATCAACGCCTATAATAATCACACTTAACTTAAATTATTTTTATTAAAATAAAATTATTTTTTCTGAATTGAAATTAATTTTGTTAAACTGAAATTATTTTTACTAATTCTCTATAATGTTTTTCTTTAAAGTTACAAAATTTTGCTGAACTAAGATTATTTTAACTGAAATAAAATTAATTTTGTTGAACTGAAATTATTTTTAATGAATTGAAACTATTGTTACAGAATATTATTATTTTTTAGGTGAAAGAGGGAAAAACAATTACGGAGCGTATTATTTGGTTCCTTTTTACTAATAATCCGTACTTCATATGAGTTTGTAGAAATGATTGTTTGATATCCATTGTGTTGTATCCGCTTGCCTTGCACTTGGTTTAGCTTGGCTTATGCCTGACCATACAAACTACTCGTATCATGTTGAAATTTCTAAACGTCGATATAGTGTATAGTGTATAGGAACTAAGCCTATGTATTCACTAAGTTGGAATGTTTGTGTGAATAAAATTTTACCTATTTCATAGAGTTAATCACTATTTCTCTCAGGATTCCAATCACTATCAATATAATCAGATTTGATTTTATAAACAAGACATCATTGAAATTCACTCATATATTGAGCAGTTATCTTGGCACTGAAGAGCCACAGCTATGAAATTAAGCTAGTGGTAATCCAAGCAACCAAGAATACAGCCAGTATGAATAGATGGGGCTGCGCGCATAGGGATGGGCAGCATGCTAGCAATCAACTCTTATGGCTAAAGATGAGCATATTCGCAACTCCATCCAAACATTGCAGTGGCACACAAGTCAATGAAAACACCGTGTTTTTTTGGAAAGAACAAAAAAGTTCAGCTCTGTTACCCTAGATAATGCAATTTCGGAGCGCCACTAAAACAGGAGAGCAAAACTGAAATGGATTTAAACAGAACATAGTTGGGACCAAGACTATTTAAATGATTAGATTTTCTTTTCATTTCTTTATTTAAAGAGAAACTTGGTTACGTACAAGCATGCAACTAAGTTTCATATAACATACATGACAAGTACTAATTATATTACCATGTTCATCTTCCAGGTAAATAAACATATGAAGTACATTCTTATTTTCCTGTTGGTGAAACTTTCAAAGCAGTTTAAAAATTTCATCGATTAGAACTACTGATTTCCGGAGACAGGAGTGTCTTTGCCTCTCTTAATGTCATCCCATCCTCTAACCCATGGCTTCCCTGGTGATGCTCGCGTCTCAGGAGCAGCATGGCTGTTTAGATTGCTAGAAACCTTCTCGCGAATAGCAGTAAATACCTACAAATATAAATTGTTTTGAATCAAATTCCAATTTTTTAACGAAGTATGGAAGATAACAATGATTTCTTCTCAGTTAGAATCTCACAGGATTCACACTGATTGACTCAGGTGGTTGTTCTTGCCCACTCAGCCAGTTCCACAAATCTGGGTTCTCCTGTAGACATGAACATAAAAAAAAAATGAGTTCATCCATACAAGCACAGTATAGTCCAGTATCCAGATTTTCCCAGCAAGTACAAAAGCACTCAGAATTCTTAATTCCAGTTTTACCATAGAAGAATAATTGAAATATATAGGAATGTCTCTTAACCAAACAACAATTAAATTATAGCTTCTTGGATAACAAGATACAAGCATATTAACAAAAGGGGTCAAATTTTGAATATAAAGGGACTTAAAAGATTCCTTCAGTGATTCAAAGTACGTTACAAAATAAAATAAAAACATTTTGATCACGAAATGAAAGGTATAAGACATTTTTTGTACAAAGATGAATTAATTCATAGTATTTTCAAATACATGATCCAATAACTTGACAAATGTTGAATCAGATATGAGAGCTAAAACTGTAAATTTTATGCGTAGCAGTTTTTTTCCCTATTTTTGTTATGGTAAGCATTATAAGCAATACAATGTGAACATTCTATATATCAGGCATGCTATCCTACATTCCTACTAAACCCTCATATCCTGTACCAACACCCAAAAAAATCACAAGAAGAGTATTATCCCATTTCACTATTTCCAACTAAAATCCACTTCTTGGAACCTGAGAGGACACCACAATCATCTGCAGGTCTAATACACTACAAATTAAATACAGAATACCTCTAAATCTCACTCCCTAAGCTATCTTAAAGGGCTTAAACAGTTGTTGACAATCATCTGGTGAAACCTCTAACCTTGCAGAAAGTAAGCATGCAAACATATTGGGCATATCACTTTAATTTTGTATCATATTTTAACTTCATAGCAAAATTGGACAATAGAACATAAAGCATATCAGAGGGAAAAAAAAATGACAAACCAGGTCAAGAACTTCAATCAGAGATTTAATTCTACTTTCATCCATCGAATGGATATTATCTTCAACCCATTTTCCTAAGACCAAATCCAGTTCCAAGAACCCACGTTGCTTGCTCCGATACAGCAACCTACACCATAAAAAATTACATAATGCAAAACATAATCTAAACAGCTTGATCAACAATTATAACTTCCCAATATTGCGCAAAGCAATGTAGAAGATAACTAGATTAACCTGTTCATCGTACGCCTTCTACTCTCCACATCAGAAAGATCAATCTCACTCGAATAAAATCGATACGTCACAGGAACCAACTGCGAATTCCTGAATATTTTAACACCAAAACAAATAGAAAACATTAATCAATCGATTACATATCAACAAACTGAGACACAAAAATCAAAGAAAACGAAGGAGATAATTACACAATTCTGCAAGGTGCAACGGTTGGTGAAGCAAATGAAATGCAATTTGTAGAAGCAACTTTCAAATTGATGATCCTATTGAGAGTTGTCGCCGCTCTTCGAAGCATCGCCATCTGATAGCAATTCAGCTAGTATTATTAAACAAATTCGACTTTGAAACTTGAAATCTTAACTTAACAGCTTGCCATTCAAATTGAAACAAATTCCAATAACTCATCCCATCACATTTGCAAAGCAATCAATAGCAAAAATATAGTCGCAAACCTTAAGGTTTAAACTATGGTGGAATTGGAATCACGAATTCACCCAAAATACAGATTAAAAATGAAAAATAACATAAAGTTAAAATGTCCAATTAATCTAATAATTATAAATTAAGAATCTCACACTATCAAAATTGAATTCCTCAGCTCTAATAATGCAATATAGCTACATTAAAATTCATTGAAATCTACGTGATTTCTCGTGCAATATTATTATTCAAAATTACAAAAACAAGGTGAAATTTCCCAAACCTACATATAAAATGAAGTAATAAAGTGCATGAATTCTGCAAATTACCAGAAAAATAGAATGCAAAAGGAGGAAAGAAAAAAAATGAGAAAACTGACCTCAATTCAAAAGCTAGTTTACTTGCCACCGTTTAGAAACCGGTGCAGAAAACGATTTAATTAAATTGGTTTAAAGAATAAGAGGGGAATAACGACGAACACGTCTCCCTTCTAATAACCAGACAACTGAAAATAAAAGTACTGCTTGTACCTAAGCATGTTCAATGGGTTAGGGGCCCATTTAAAGCCCTGATCCGGCCCTTTTATAAAAGAGTTATATCAATACAATATTTAAATTTTAAAGGGTTATTAAATAATGGGCTTTTAAATGGTTGGATCTAAGTCAAAAAGACTGAAATTGGATGGTTTATTAAATACCAAGTAATTCAAGCTGCCCGACGAGATTAATAATGATGGAGTGAGGACGAAGGCGTTTCAATTTGGAATTGGCAGTGAATAGCTGACTGAAAAGGATGACAGAAGGAAGAAGACGCAAAGAGATCAATTGATTGAAGAGGGAAAGGGGAAAATCTGAGATCGGAAAACCCTAATTTGCAGTGTTCTCTAACAGAATCGAGAAACAGAAGACGATCATCAGTTAGAACTTGGAAGAATCCTTTTACTGGAAAAATTTCGGAATTGAAAAGGAAAGAGGGATGAAAATAGGGAAATGAGAGGTACCTCCATTAAAACGCAGAGCTTTAATCATCTTCTTAGTCTTTTGTTCTCCAGTGAAGCAGAGTTTAAGGTGTTGCTGCAATTTCTGTAATTTCCCAAACAAGAAAGACGGAAATTGGAGGGTAACAAACTAACAACTGACATCAGTCGGAGATTGGTCAAAAAATAAAAATAATATAAGTATATTAAAAAAATTTAAGAAAAATAAAAACATTACTAATTAATTAATTAATTAATTAAAGAACCACCCTCCCCGCCAACCGGACCTCTGTCCCCCAACTCCGGCGGCACCCAGACCCCCCTTCTCCCCTTCTATGTCCCGATTACGACCCTCCTCCCCTTCCCCTGTCCCGATTCTGGCCCCCTCCCCTTCTCCGCCCCGATTATAGCCCCCTTCCCTCGTCCCGATTACGGCCCCCTCCCCTTCTTAATATACAATTGTATGTATATCTTTACTACTTAATCCAAGGGTTATTGCTTATTATGATGTAATTGATTTAGCTTTGATTAAATAATGCCTACAATATTAACAACTAATTGTACTGTAAAAAGGAGTAGACAACATTAGATTTATTGAGTTTGGGAGTAGCTAGTTTGATTTGATTTTTTTATTTTTTTTTTATATGTATGGATTATATAGTAATTTTTTTACTCTAATTTGTAGGAAAATGTCATTTGAAAATCCATCAAATAGTACATATAGTAGGTTGTTCACAAATGACCAATATTTTTTTGATCAAGTTACTAATGCTCATACATTAGAGGATGGTCATAATTCTCAATATACACACTTGTAATGATGTTGACGTCAAGGAGGGTGATAGAGAAGTTGATGAAGCTAATGAGGAATTAAATATGGTGAATAAGGGTGACATAACTGCCGAAAGTAACGAAGATAAGCAAAGTGATGTTGTATCTTCTAGTGCTCCAATCCCTGAGTTTACACAAATTAACGAAATTGACAAAGATGAAGTTAATAAGTGGGTGTCATGGGTTTATGTGGCTTCTTACAAGTCAGTGGTTGAATTTTGCATTGGTCAAGAATTTGCAAACAAAGATGCAATGATTGAGGCAATGACAAGTTACCCTGTACAAAAAAAATCAACGTTTTAAAGTGAGTGAATCAAGACCAACCACAATAACCTTTATTTGTGGTAGGAAACTTGTGAATTGTTCTTGGAAGTTAAGAGCTACACACAAGACTTTAGTCTCCGATAAATTTACAATTGTCATATACAAGGGTCCTCATACTTCCACTTGTGTTAGTGACATTCTTCCTAAGGATCACTCTAACTTGAAATCTAAGTTTATTGCTCATCATATACGCAACATTGTAGAGGTTGATACACCCGTTAAGGTTCGTGTTTTGATTGAGGTGGTGAAAAATCTATTCAATTACACTATCTCATACAAAAAAGCTTGGAATGCAAAACAAATGGCTATAGTTGAAATCTTTGGTGATTGGGAGGAGTCATATGAAGTTCTTCCACAATTCATGCAAGCTATGGTGGAGGCAAATCCCGGTACCATTGTTCACTTTGCCAATTGTGAAACCGAGGATCCTAAACTTCATATTTTCCAGAGAGTTTTTTGGGCTTTTGATCCTTCTATAGAGGGATTTCAGCATTGTCACCCTCTAATCACCATAGATGGGACTCATTTATATGGAAAATATAAGGGGACTCTCTTAATTGCAATGAGCGTTGATGCTAATAACCAGCTTTTTCCACTTGCTTTTGCATTGTTGAATGTGAAGATGGCAACACTTGGCCATTGTTTATGGTATGTATAAGAAGATTTGTTACACAACGATCTGGCTCGTGTGTTATTTCAGATAGACACGGTGGCATTATGAAAGCAATGAAGGAAGAAAACACCGGATGGAGGGAGCCATATGTGTATCATAGATTTTGTATTCTTGGCCTCAAATGTTCATACTCAATTTAAGAACAAAGAGCTAAAGAAAATATTTGGTTGGACTGCTTTCCAACATCAAAAGAAAAAGTTTGACCATGGATTGCAAAAAATAGGTGAGATGAATGTAGAAGCTCGTCGATATTTAGGTAATATTGATGCTAGTATGTGGCCTCTTTGCCATGATGGTGGTTTTAGATATGGGCTAAAAACATCCAACTTAGCTGAGGTCTTCAATAATGTGCTTAAGGAAGCTCATTTTTTTACCTATTACAACACTAGTTAAATTGACATTCTTTCGAGTGAATACGTATTTTGTACAAAGACGTGAATCATCGAAAAAAGGTTTCTTGATGGACATTTGTATAGCGATAAAACAACGAAGGACATAGAAGCTAATGATGTTAAAGCAGTTCATCACAAGGTTGAGATGTATCACCAAGACGATGACATCTAACAAGTGACAACTAGACATGGCAATAGGGAACAAAAAAAAGAGTTCTCATACCCATACAGTCAACCTTAGTCGCAAAACTTGCACATGTAACAAGCTTCATACATACAAAATTCCTTGTTCCCATGTTCTTGTTGTATGTAGGTCATATAATTTGTCACCAGCTCAATTTGTTGACCCATTTTTTTCAAGTGGAGAATATATGGGAACATATAGAGCTACATTTCATCCTATCCTTGATAAAGACTATTGGACACATTATAATGGACCAAAAGTTGTTGCCGAAGCTAGTCACAAGCGTAGTCCTGGACGACCTCCTTCCCAAACATTACGAAATGAGATGGATGAAGGTAATCGAGCGAGGGTGACATGTAGTGTTTGTCGACAAAAGGGACACAATAATAAAAAATAAAAAAAAAAAAAAAAAAAAAAAAAAACTTGTTCATCAAGGTTAGCTAATTTTGTAAGATAATTTTCTTATATGTATATATAGTTGTTCAAACGGAATTACTTTTCTTACTAACAATGTTGCATGTCTACTTTTTAATAGATCAAATGGAGCTTCTAACTCTACTTCTTGGCAAACATGACTCTTCAAATTTTCATTTGAAGCATGAGCACACATCTGTACCTTGAAGGCTGCCTGATCATCATCTCCAAATTCATAAAAACTAGTGCTAAATTGAGCTTTTTACTTAGCTAGTATGACATGTTTTGAGTTATTTTGTAATAAAGTAATATCATCTCCAAATTGATATTGCATTGTAGAACTAGCAATTGGTTTCAAGAATGGTGATTGAGTGCCCTTTGATAATTTAAATCCGACTAAATAATGCATTATGTATCATGTTACATATAAATTTTTTGACAAGGTTATATCCATAACAAAAATGCTAGAAATTTTTTAAACATTTATATTACTTTGTATTCACTCTGGTCAAGATACCGTAAGCGTTAAAGATAAAGAATTTGATGGTATACATATATATTTGTAGTGTATTAGCCATTAATTATTAACCACTAGCTTTGTAATTTCCGAACCTACATGGACACTACTTTAAGAAATTTTTTTTAAGTGAACACTATTTTAGTAATTTATTTATTTTTTACACTAGTTTGGCAAATCGTTCTTTTTCGTTTTCCTCTTATCTTTCCTGGAATTATGATATACTAAAATAAGGGTGAATGTTGTTATTGCCTAGGTACCCTGCTATTAACAAGCCTGCTGGTGTTTTGCATTGGCTCCGGCATACTGAGGATGCTAGGAATTACAGGTGGGCAACTTGCCGTGCCGGGCCACCGCAGGCCGTGCTTGGCGGGCCACGGTCTCCGGCGTGCTGTGCCGTGCCGTGCCACGTGCCACCCAAAATCGCAGGCCAGCCCACGGTACGGCACGGCCCACGTGCCGAGCAGGCTCGTGCCGGGTTGGCCTGCGTGCTCGCCTATGTGCCGCCACCGTGCGGCATTACTTCTTTGTTTTTTTTTTTTAAATGTTTATACTTTATAGTTTATACTATTATTTTTCTTAAAATAAATTAAGTTTAATATTTATGTTTTATTATACTTAATATTTATATTTATATTTAGTTTATACTATTACTTTATAGTTTAATGTTTATAATTTATTATATTTATTTTTGTATTATTAATTATTACAATTTTTTTTTGTTATATTAATTTACAAATTATAACTTAACCGGAAAAAAAAGGAAAATTGGACTTTGGATGTGAATAATGCATACTTCATATTATTATTACTTGAAAAAATTATGCAATGATAATAATAATGATAAAAATCGTACAACGATTTAAAAAAAATTGGATAATGATAAAAATCGTACAATGATAATATTGATAATGATAAAAATCGTACAATATACAAAAATTGTCTATTCTTCATCTATTCTTCTTCGTCTTCGTCTTCGTCTTCGCCTTCAAGGTCATCAGCTAGTTGAATAGATTGGGAACTAACCGAACCCGAACGGTCGAAACCGGAGGTTCCTTCATCATTGTTGTTGTCGTCGTAAGAACGGTCTTGTGAGCGATTTTCAGCATCTAACCAATCTTTGAAACACACGCACATTTCAAGTGTTTCGGGTTTTAGACTTGTTATTCCATCGTTTAAAACCCTCCCGGATGCGCTGAAAGCTCGTTCAGAGGCAACGAAGGAGACTTGGATACCAAGAATGTCTCGTGCCATTGCCGCCAAAGTTGGATGCTTCGAGCTTTGTTGTTTCCACCATGCAAGGAGGTTAAGGCTGTTTATCTCATCGTCGTCCATGCCCTTGGTGAAGTCGTAACTCAGGTACATTTGCAACTCCGAAACATCGCTTTGCGTTCTCCTTATTGATGAATCACCTGAAAACCTTTAAATCAAGTTAGTAGCTTGTAAAAATAAATGCTTGGCCTTTTTACTTACGTTTTTGGATGGTTGGGAAGGGCCAGAGCGAGGAACGATGCTATATTTGGTTTTATAAACTCTATATAAAACAAAAAAAATTGATCCTTCACATTACTCTTATAGGTTTCTACATTATCGTCAATAAGCATGCATTGAAAATAAATGTCAACTAACATAAATTTATTTTCATACTTTTACCTAGGATCTAATATAAAAGCAAAAATATAAATTAAAAGAATTTCTGTATAATATTTACGCCACTTTGTTTCCATTGCTGGAAGATATTGATCATAATCACTTTGGTTGCGATGATCAGCGAAAAGCTGAGCAAGTAAACATGCATTTGAAAGAAAGTTTTGATCACAAGGATTATAAACAGAAGAAAAACAAAATGTCATGTTATAATAATTGTAAAAATTGCATATATCTTTCACATTTATCCCAATCATCCCCATATATAGCATTGTTTGGAAATTTTCCGTTGTAAATTTTTTTTAAAGGATTCTTATATTCAATTGCCTTGGTTAACATGTCATAGGTGGAATTCCACCTAGTTGGACTATCGATTTTGATTTTTATTGCTCTTATCTTTTGTTATCTTAGAAAACTTTTCCATTCTTGGTATCTCATGATTGAGCTATTAATAGACATAATAGTTTCTCTAATTTTGTTATAGTATGGACCAATTTCTCTAATTCCATCTTGTACACATAAGTTAAGAACATGGCAAACACATCTAGTATGAAGTGCGTCACCATCTAATATTACATCGGTTAAATTTTGTTTCACATAATTAGCAGTATATGTCATTGAGGTTGCATTGTCAGATGTCATAGACATGATTTTTTTCTCTAAAGTTGTATTTATTTATAGCTTCCATTAAATGATGAGCAATGTTAATACCGGTATAGGGGTATTCCAGCATTTTGAAATGGATTATTCGTTTTTGTAACAACCATTGATCATCTACCTAATGGCAAGTCACACATAAATAGTGATATTTATAACCACTATCCCAAGAATCGACAGTCAAAGACACTCTACAATTATGCTTACTCAATTCGTCTTGTAACCGCATTTTGTACTCTAGGAAGTTTTTCATGGCGGTGGAACGAACGGTTTTCCTAGAGATTCTTTTATGTTGGGATTGTAATGTTTTATTAATGTAAGTTTTAAATGGGTCACTTTCGGAGAAAATAAAAGGTTGTTTGACGTGTACTATCATTTTCCCTAGTTCATCTCTATCCCTCTCATAGTTGTAGGTAAAGCCGTGTGGATGGAATTGGGAAATTTTTGGCTGGGTTGGATCACTAGCTGGTTGTGCACATGTTCTAAAGTGTCTACTTAAGTGTCCTGTCCCGGACTTGGATTTTTCCGAGTATATTTTACCACATGTTTTACATTTTGCTCTTGATTGGGCTTTATTTAGCACAAAATAATTCCACACATCACTTTTGCGACTTTTAATATTTACCATGTCACTTTCGGTTAACCATTGCTCTTGTGTGTTTGGGAATTGGGTGTTTGTAGATTCGAGGGTTTGTTGGTTAGTAGTAGAATCAGAGGCATTTGGGTTATCTTGTTTGTTACCTTGGCTAGTATAAAAATTTTGTGAGTAAAAGAAATTAGTTGGGAATTGACCGAATTGTGGAATTGGTTTTGTGGTGGAAATTGGTTTTGTGGAAATTGGGTTTGTGGAAATCCGGGCATATTCATGTTATAGGGTTGAAAACCAGAAGTACCACCATGCCTATATTGCTCAAAACCTAGGGGGGCAGTTCCAGAGTCATTGGTCGGACTCAAAATTGGGGGGTCCATTGGATTAGGTGATTCCCTAGAACTAAGATCACGAACAAATTGGGCTTTCCTAGTGGATGATGGGTTGTTCGCGTTTAGTGAGGCCATAATTAACAATTTTAATAATAACTAATTAACAATAATAATAATTAATAACAACAATTTAATAATAATAATAACAATAATAATAATTAATAACAACAATTATAACAATAATAATAACAATAATAATAATTAATAACAATAATTATAACAATAATAATAACAAGAATAATAAATTAAAGATTAGTTTAGATCTTACAACCGTGCTTCAATGTTTTCCACTAATTACTATTACGAACTTTTAATTTTTTCGATATTATGAGATAATAATTAGAGAATTTAAGAGATTAAGAGAACTATTAGAGAATATATGAGACTAAGAGCAGAGATTGTGAATTTGTGATCTGGAATGAAAAAGATGGAGCTTTCATTAACCATTGGCCACACCTTCTTCCCGGAAAAAGATGGAGCTTTCATTACCCATTGGCGGGAAGAAAGGTGTGAGTTTTCCGGTGTACGGTGTGGCAGGGGTGGCCAAGGAAGGGAAGGGGGTTTTCTGAAAAAAAATCTAATTTTCAAGGTTTCTGAGTTTTTTTTTTTTGTTTTTTTTTTGTTGTTTTTTAAATTAAATTTTCATTAACCAATTAACTTGTGACACGTGTCACTTTTTAAAATAAAAATAAAAAAATAACCCATTCAACTGGTCACCGATTTTTGGGATTGAAAAATAATAGGCCACCTTAAAGTTGGGGTTATTGAGGAATAATCCAAAGTTGGGATTAATGAAAATAAACTGGTGAAAGTTGGGATTAAAAAACAGTATTAATCCTAAAGAAAATTAATAAACATGGCTTAGTGAAAAAAGTTTCTATTGTATCTAACTTTGTAATACCCCGTAGTTTTATACGTATTTCAAATTTAAATAAGTATTTCATGAAGTATTCAAATAATACAAAATGAATTATTTAGGGTTTCTTCAATACAAAAAGAATG
The DNA here is from genome assembly GCF_001683475.1 of Chenopodium quinoa. Taxonomy (NCBI): domain Eukaryota; kingdom Viridiplantae; phylum Streptophyta; class Magnoliopsida; order Caryophyllales; family Amaranthaceae; genus Chenopodium; species Chenopodium quinoa. The sequence continues at coordinate 2,406,312 of NW_018742381.1, read as the reverse complement.
ATTTTAATTAAAAATATATTTTATTATTTAATAATCTTGAAAATATTGGATTTTATGATTTAAAATATTGGGGCACATTATTTTATATTAAATAATTTAAAAGCCAAAGTTTTAAAGAAAGTCAAATCCTAATTTGATTAGGAAAGGGATTATTAAGGGATGTAAGTAGGAGGATTAAGAGAGAGGGTATAAATACCCCTTATGTGCCTAGGGTGGAGTTCACCCAAAGGTGTATTTTCTTTCTCTCCTCTTATTTTATTTTCCCCTTAATTTTCCCCTTTCCTTTTAATTAATTAATTTAATTATTTATTGTTTAACCACCACACATCACCACCACACACGCCGCCCACCACCACCAACCTTTGCCGGTGGCAGCAACCATCAAGCAGCGTGGCAGCGGCGGTTAGGTGGTTGCGTGTTGCGTATTCTCCGTTTGTAATTTTCTTAATTTCGATGTAATCACGTTTAAATTCTAACTCATCCGGTTTTTTAAAAAAAATAGTGTTTTTCGTGTATAAACAATATTCTAAACAAAACTCACTACCTATGGTAATGAACACCACCCTTTCGTGGCCAAATTCAGCCTCTAAATATGGTTTTCGGGAAGTTTTTGATTTTAACGAAAGATTTATGTTGTTTTTCTTATTTTAATTAAATCTATCCTAAATCTAATTATTGTTTTTGGGTTTTGTGATGATTCTTAGAATGTTTAATAATAAGTATTTTAATTAAAAATTTCAGATTTTGGTTTTTAATTAAAAAGCCCCAAGATTGGAAACCCTAGGTTTTTTTAAATTAATGTTTATGGAAGGAATTTGATTGTGGTTGATTGAAATTATTAAAATTAATGTTTTAAAACCAAATTACAGCAATTTTATAAGTTTTAAGAATGCTGGAATTTTTTATATATAAGTCTAATTTAAGTCTTTTGAAAAGATCTTTAGTTACCCATTTAATTGGGAATAAAGTAAGGGTTTTAAATAAAAAATTCAAATTATTTTAAAGGGGTTTTTGAGTGATTTAAAGAGAGTATATATTGCTGGAATTTTGTGTTAGAAGGGTATTAATACTCCTTTATAATTGTGGTTTGTAGGAGACTTCCAAGTGAGTGACTTTGTGTAATCGTGGCTATTTTGAGATCGTATTCAAGGTACGTTCGCGTACTTGGTAAAGTTTAAATGTATAGAAGCATGCTAGGCTTTGTTAAATTAATTCCAAGTAGTATCATGATAGGTGTTGGATGGAATTTGTTGATTGGATTGATGTTGGTGAATGATTTGTGATTATGAATTATTTATGGTGATTTGGTGATTGGAATTAATTATATTGGCATGTTGATATTGAACCATACTTTTATTATTGGCATGTTAGAAAGCATGTTTGGTTAAACTGGATGTTTATTTTGGTTTGGATTATGGAAGAGGAATTTTATTATGATTCATATAATTTTTATTGATGCTGTAAGCATGAGGAAGGAGCTATTTAAGTGTCCTAGTACACATAGATAAATTATATTACGGTGCCTATATGCACTTAAGGTGTTTCTAACACTGAGGAATAGGATTTGCGGTGCCTTATGCACTTAAGGTGTTATTTTAACACCGAGGTAGTTTAAAAAGGATTTCCACACTTATGTGGTCACTAAATATTCAAGAATTAAATTGGTTTGTTTGATTGCTTGAATAAATTGTAGTGTTTGGTTTGTGTTGTGTTAAGAGTCATCACCTAGTTTAATAATTTGTAAATAACGTAAAGCGAAAGAGATTACGCACCAAAACTCTTGGAACGTATATACCTTGAGTATGAACATATGGGGGAGTTATGGGGTTTTATATTTAACCATAACTTCTACTGGGGGTACAGGACGCTGTACTTTCCATTTTATTATTTATTATGCGCAGGATCCAGTCACTTCATGTGGCATTTGCCTACCCGGTTAGCTCCCGGTGTAGTTTACCTCAATTTATTCGATGAGGCAGGTAGTTGGTTGGAAACCCGTTTGATGTGTAATCAAAAAAATTAAATAAATATTAATTAGTAGTCGAGTCAAGTGATGAATGTTGTGTGCTTGTAAACAGGTGCATCGAGGTAAGTTGTATGTGGATAGGATGAAAGCATGTTAGTCTGTGCTAATTACGCTTATGTACTCAGCTTTGCTGATTGTGTGTTTGTTTGGCCTTGTCTTTACCTTGGCCCTAAGACGACCCATTTCTAATGGCGAGTAGTGGGGACAAGTAGAGAGAAGCTTTTCGGGTGATGAAGCATACTCATGATGGGCCTGAGTGAAGAGGGGATCATGCTTAGTTCTCATAAGAATATAATGTGTTATTGCTTTGAATTATTATTGCTATTCGTTGATTGTGAGACTAACGCAAAAAAAAAAAAAAAAAAAAAAAAAAAAAAAAAAAAAAAAAAGATTTTTGAGTGTTTTGGTTCGAGGGACTACAATGGTTCCAAGTTGTAGGTTGACTTTGTTTGACTTTTACTTTCGTTCAGTTTGACTTTTAAAGTTGACTTGATTTTCAAATAGTTTTAAAGGTAGTCTTCCGCTGTGTGTCTTTGATAATTGCCTTAGCCGTTTTCACGGTGGCGGTAATATCTTAGATTTTCCTTTTTCGTATTTAAAAAAAAAGGGCAGAACAGGTATTTTAAAGAGAAGGAATTTCTAGGGTGTTACAAATTTTTGGGGAAAAAGGATTCAACTTAATAATATCTCATTGCTTACATTCAAGTTTAGCAATGTTTTTGGTAAAGTAATTTGTCTGTTAATGTGAGTAATTAATTTATATTTTGTATCTACTGAGCTTATTCAAATAATTATTTAGGCATGTTGATATTTCTTGCTTAATGTGTTTAATTACAGTTTACTTTGTATTAATTTTGAATTTTTTTACACCGTTTGTTTATTAAAAAGTATATAAAAATAACCGCATGCATCGGATCACGTGCATAGAGTACTAGTATTGATTAAGCTAATAACATACATTTATTGCATTTATGGAAATAGTTTTAGCACCAACAAGAAGAAAGTGTTAAGTTGTTGTTATAATTTAAATTTTTTAGCTTAACATGTCTGTTTACCCTATTTAATCACTTTCTCGAAGTGTGAGGATAAAATGTGTTGCAAATATAAAGAAAACATAGTAGTTTAGTTTATTAAGTTAGTAATAACATGGAAACAAAGAATATTATATCTTGAAAAAGTGATTATAATAAGGAAAAATTGTTTGAGAATAAAATGACCTTTACTGGTGTTCTAAAAAAAAATTAAAAATGACATTTTGATTATCTCAGAAATTTGGGGGTATCTTTTCAAAACAAACGTGACCGGTTGGTAACTTGTTTTTGTTAAGGACTAAGGAGGAAGAGGTGACAACTTGAATGGAAAAGTAGTATATATTTATTTGTTTGGGTTTTATAAATAGTATAGATAGAGGAATATATAGTTAGCATTTTTCTTAATCTTTCATACCTCATCTAAACTTGTCTAGAGATGGAATATAAACTTAATTTTCATGAATTTTATTTTGAATTTGTGGAACATATTCAATTTTCCAAATATCAGTATACATAATTTTGATTTGAGGGTGTAGCATCAAGATGAAGGGAATTGGTGGTTATCAGTAACCAGTGATAGAAAGCCAATTGGATATTGGCCCAAAGGATTATTTAATCAATTGGCAGACGTTGCTGATAAAGTTGAATGGGGAGGTGAGGTTTATAGTTATGGACCAGGGCCTGAAATGGGCAACGGTCTGCTAGCAACTATATTCAGCAGCTATTGCACATGCTACAAATGTTGATGAAAGATTTAAGAATGTGTTAAATCCCGAAGACACTCATTTGGTTTGGGATTGTGATCCACACTATACACTGTTATAGATGGTGGCTATGACACTGTTTTTCATGGTCGCATGATATTTTATGGAGGTACTCATAAAGCATAAGTATCATCATGATGAGCACATTTTGCAATAACAAATTTTATTTCAAGCTTTATTGTAAGTTCATAGTGTGTAATTTTATATGTTGGATATGAAACACACAATTAGCCTATGAGTTCAAGCCAAGATACATAAACCAAGAATTTAGCATGTATCAAAACTTGAATTCCATATAAATCAATTTGGGACAAAAAAAAACTTTAAAACATGAATCAAGAGGAGAATTAATATTATTGACTATGAAGATAAACTCTCAATTTGGAATGACTAGAGATAGAACTTTTAAGGGTTGACAAAGGAAGATATTGATTGTTTAGTTTTCTTATTTAAAAAATGAAATCACATGTAATTATTAATAAACTGATCTAATTGAAAAGACGCATATCGAAGACGTCTAATGAAGGCCAAAGTTGCTGCAAAATAGGTTAAGATAACAATGGTAATTATATAGCTGTTTAATAGGTAGTATTTAATATAGTGTAACATATTTTTACAAGGTAGTAACTAACATTGGGCCTAATTTGCTAGGTAGCAAGTAACAAATTTTATTTAAAATAACGGAAATATAATCAACAATACAAGAGGGAAGGTGCAAGACTAGGAGAAAAAAAATTAGAAATACGATTAAAAAAATATATTTTAGAGTGGATTCAAGAAAATACGCACAAATTAAACAGCTACTCCCTCTTTCGTAATAATCGCATGCAACACTTTAATTTTTGCACTATTCGTATGCTTACTTTAACACTATACTTTTTATCAATATATACAAAAACATATATTTCCATGTAGAATATTTTTGGATTGGTCTTTATGTATATTTTCATTAGATTAAGCTTTTATACTTTTTAATAATATATAATTATCAAATATTAATGATCAAAGCTGTGAATTGACATGTCTGTCAGTCAAGCTATTGCGAGTATTATGAAATAGAGGCAGTACAAAATATATTTGCTCGGCGTTAATTAATTGATATATAACTTCTTACATTGAAAGTTTAATAAATTTGAAATAAAACCTTTTTTTTAACATTAACATAAGAAAAATTGGTTTTAAGAATCAAACTTTTGTCCGATTTTCTTATAATAATCCCAGCGTTGAATCATTCATGAGATTTAATTTCTTTGTTTAATTCAATTTCATTTTTCATATATTTTATTTTCTGGTTTGTTACCGTCAGTGATAATATTTTAATCATTAGTAAAATTTTAAATTGCCGAATATCAAAATACCGATGGCCAATTATTGAGGCTAGTTGTCGGTAACAGATTTTTAACAACTTTACCGACAACTTTGCATTTTCTTGTTGTGGGAGATAAAGAGATAACTTATGTCAAAGTAACATGAACAAGTAGGAAGAACAACAAACAAATTTCATAATATTTTCAATAATTAAAATTATTAAATAAGCTAGAAGAAAAAGAGTGGAGGATATTGGAAGAGGGTAAGAAGGGGAGGAAGAAAGGAGGGAGAGAGAGATAATGAAACAAGCTAGAAGAGATGGAGAGAGAGAGAAAGAGAGAGATTTATTACTTTAAAAATATGCTAAATGAGTGGGTGGATGTTAAATTTAAACGGATGGAGTGGAGCACCCCATGAATCCGATTCAATGCATCACCCGTTTCTCATTTATTTAGTTTGAATTTTTGTTTGTTTATCTAAAGTAGCTGGATAGAATTCACCAATATACATTTAATATTAACATCTTTAAGTAATGATGAAATAAAATACATCTGAAATAACTCAAGAAGAGAAACAATTTGTTGCGTCCACTTATATAGTTGGCCTTAGGGGTGTACACCGGTCCAAAACCGGACCGGACCTGGACCGGACCTGTTTGGACCGGGGACCTGAATTGGGTAATTATGAGGACCGGGGACCGGACCTGAATTAACAGGTCCGGTTCCGGGCCAGACCTGAAAAATCAGGTCCGGTCCGGGTTTGGACCTGAATGGACCTGTTTTGTGTCTTTTTCGTTTTTTTTTTTTAATACAAAACCTGTTGGACCTGCATATGGACCTGTTTTGTGATTTTTAGACCTGTTGCATAATTTAATAATTACATACAAACCAAAATTATCAATTACAAAACTACATAAAGTCTATAAAGTCCCGATTCTCAAACACCAAAAATACAAATGAGTCCACCGAAAATACAAATAAGTCCACGAAAACTCATAAAATTACATAAATTCTCTTAAGTCTCAACTCTCAACTCTCAAGTACTAGGAATACATAAATTCTCCAACGAGTTGTTTTCCCTTTGATCGCGTGATTCACACTAATGAGTCCACGAAAACAACTTCATCGTCTACATCGTTAGATTCACCACGTTGCACCTCTAAATAAAATACAATATAGAATATATTAATGATTGATAACAATGAAATAATAAATTTGGTGTAACAAAATTTCAAATACATAAAATTATTACTACCTTTCTCTATTTCCTCTAACTCTTTCAAATTTTCTTCCACATCAACAATTGGCACTTCCTTAGCTCTAAGCCAATCTTGTGTGCAAAGTAACGCTTGAACCATCTTCAATACAAAAATATTACACAAATATGTATAAACAAAGTCATATTAAGATATAAACAAACTTGATTTTATAAAATAAAAAGATAACGATGCATTACCTTAGGAGTTAAAGAACTCCGAAATGGATCTAGAGTACGACCTCCCGTACTAAAAGCAGATTCCGATGCAACGGTCGACAATGGGATGGCTAGTATGTCACGTGCCATGCGATTAAGAATCACATAACGCTGACCATTCTTACCCCACCATGTCAATGCATCTTGTTCTTCCTCCTCCGGCCCTAATTGATCATTTAAGTACCTATCCAACTCACTTATCGCATACCCACTTGTCCCCTTCAATCGTTTTGCTCTTTCTTTTAGTTTCCTCACATAATCGGAACCCACTCCTTTACTATTATCAATATCCATTGACATATTATCTCCACAATCTGGAATATTAGAAGTAGCATACATTTTTCTATATTCCTCAAATAAAGAGTAAGCGAACTCCTTCACATCATTAGCAAGTTTTGTACCCTTTTCCGGTCCATGCATATCCGTTAGTGTCAATTCAACAATGACCATCTTAGAGTGAGGGTCGAGAAGAAGAGCAACATAAATGAACTTATTCATCTTATCCACATCCCCCCAATACTTATCAAACTTTTTTTTCATTGCAATGGCCATGGCTTGAAAATTCAAGTCCTCACTTTGTTCCCAATTATTCAACATATCATACATAGAAGCAATTTCTCCTAAACCTTTATTAGCTGTCACATAATGGGAACCAGAAATTCGTTTAGTTAACAGATAAAACCCCCCTAGAAACAAAACCAACCTCTCCACTTTTTCCCAATCTTCGGGTTCGGGAGGCCTTTCATTGTCATTCAAATCCTCTCCATCAGGAAGAGATAACCCACTAAAAACACGTCGAAACTTCAAAGCCGTTTCCAACATTATGTATGTGGAGTTCCAACGAGTGGGGACATCAAAGGATAAAGAAGATTTTGAATCTATGTTTGCTTTTTGCACAAGATCTTTGAATCTAAGTATACTTGCAGGGGAATTCTTAACATATTTCACAGCATTTCTAACTCTATCAATGCACACACCATGTTCTCTAATACCATCCCACACAATTAAATTAATGATATGAGCAATGCATCTAACATGAAGATTTTTTCCATCATTTATACATCCTGTTCTTCTAACCATTCTACTCAAGTGTGCACAAGCAACATCATTTGAAGAAGCATTATCAACAGTGACAGTAAAAAGTTTATCATCAATACCCCAATACTCTAAACATGCCTCAACTGCTTTTCCAATAGCCTCTCCTTTATGACTAGAAATTGGACAAAAATTTATGATCTTTTTATTCAATTTCCAGTCATTATCAATGAAATGAGCTGTAAGACACATATAATTAATTCTTTGTATTGAAGTCCAAGTATCAGTGGTCACATAAATTCTTTGACATGTCTTAAACATTTCTCTCAATTTCTCTTTTTCACTATAATACAACTTTAAACAATCACGAGCAATGGTAACACGAGATGGAATGTGAAATTGTGGACATGCAACTTGCACAAAGTGCCTAAAACCGGGTTTTTCCACATGCTTAAATGGTAACTCATCAACAATAATCATGTGAATCAATGCCTCTCTAACATCATTCAAGTTAATAATCCTACTCCCACACTTTAATTCACTACTCTCATGTTCTTGATCAAAATACAATTTAGTTTGCTTTTCTTTGCCCTTTTCTTTTTCTATATTAATAGGATTACCGAGACATGATTCTGCATGGTTTTTAACATTTTTTGAACCATTAAGATTACCATCAGCAGCAAAAGTTTTAGGACAGAACTTACATTCAGCTCGTAGTTTTCCATTCTCGACGTACTCTAAGTAATATTTCCAATACTCAGCTTTCCTCTTACTTTTTCTGTTCCATATATATTCCCGCCCCGCTTTTAGCTTCTTATCAGGAGGCAAAGTAGATTGCAATTCTTCCATATCCTTTTCAGAAAGTGGTTGTGACGTTTGTTCAGAAAAAGAAGCAGACCGTTTGGATTGAGAGCTCTCCATCTACAATATAATTATATACAATATAAGTAATTTTAAAGTAACAATTATATACACATACCATTTTATAAAAAAAATTTAAGAGCAACTTACATTGCAAGAATAAGAATCCGTGGTTCCTTGACTTCCTTCACTCCCTGCAAGAATAAAAACAAAAATAAGAACCCCTGAACTACACACAGGTTAGCCAACTTATTTAATCTTAATAATCTGAGTCCATACTTTTAGCAGCCTAGCAGGAATAAACACAAATTTTAAAGTATAAGTTAGCTTAAAAAGTGTCCATATATACACATTAGAAATATCAATACACATTAGAAATACTTTAAACTTTCTGAAATTTATGTTAAGAAAAAAATGAGAGAGGCATTGCCCACACAACACAACACAACCAACTTTCTGAAATTTATGTCAATACCCAGATCCACCACTGCCCACACAACACAACACAAGTACACAACCAGCTTCATTGGCAGCCCCACCCCTAGCCGCCTTCCCTGACACTCCAACCATGGAATCCACCCCACAATAGGTAGCAGCCCTTGAGTGTATAGTAAAGGCAGTAGCAGCCCCCCTATTTTCCTCATTTAAGGCTGCTATGTTAATATCAAGGAGCTCCACAAAACTATCTTTGTCATCACGTTTGAGTATGCCATCCAATTCAGCATAGAACTCCTCATTCAACATCGTAGTCTGAAGCGTAAAGTAAATAAACAAAAAAGATAAAAGGAATCGAGTAATATAGGATAGAAATCGGAACAGGGGGTACAAATACGAACCCAAAGACTAAAGTTATAACCAAAGACACTCAATTTCAGAGGCACATTCCAACTTATCATATATCAACCAAGCTAATTTCTACCTTTCTCTCAATTTCTAATTTTGAAATCAAAATAATTGCATTTTCTCTAATTTCAAAGTCCAACCAAAAGAAGTCTAAGAAATTCAGGTACTTGACAAAAATAAACAATGCAATCATGATGAAAAACTAATTGTCCTCTGCTACAATCCCATTACCAAAACATAAAAATAAATAAATTCGAAGATAAACCATACTTGTTATCAATTCTAAACATTAAACCCTAAAACCCTAAACTTTAAACTAAAAAAAACCAAAAAAAAAAACATAAATTCGAAAGAAATTCGAAAATAAACCAAAAAAGAAAAAACATAAATTCGAAAACATTGAAGTAAAAAAAAGAAATTCAACATGCAAACATCAAATAATCATTATAAGCAATTGAAACATGAATAAACATATAAATTCTAACACTTAATTCATTATTTCGAATACAAAATACCCAAACATAATTAGATAATTTAGATTTACATTAAAAAAAAAATAACTTACCGGAGAAATGGAAAATCGCGCAGTAGCTGTCTCATGCGGTGGTCGGTGGGCGCCTGGGCTTCGCCTGAGAGAGTGAGGAAGGCAGGAGGTGTCGGCGGTGGGCGTTGCCGCGTTGGGCTGAGACTTGCGTGACTGCGTGAGGGAGAGGGGGAGACAGCCTGTTTGTTAGGGTTAGAATGAAATGAAAGAGAATTCAAGCGTCACTCAAGCTGTCAAGCAGCAGCGTTATTTTAATTTTTTTTTTTTTTTTTTTTTAAAAATACAATTTTTCCGGGTTTCAGGTCCGGACCTGAAAACCCCGGGTTTAGACCGGGTCCGGACCGGAACCGGGAACCTTGATTTTTAAGGACCGGGACCGGACCTGAATCAACAGGTCCGGGTCAGGTCCGGTCCGGATCAGGTCGGTTCAGGTCCGGTTTCAGGTCCGGTCCAGTTTTTGTACACCCCTACCTTGGCCTTAAATCTATAATACTATTACTATAGCAAAAACCATTATTAATTTTTTCCCCTCCTAAAATCCCTTCAATTCCCCCACACACACCCCCCCCCCGGTACTACCAATTTTAGGAAAGGTTTTTATTTTGTTTCAAAGCACTATAAACATACTTCGAAAATTGTTGTGAATATGTGGGTTAGTATAAGTTAAATAAGGTTAGTTTTGACTATTAAGTGTTGTATTTTGCAAGTATTTTCTAATAAAAAACAATTTAAACTAAAAAAAAAGAGTTAAAAAATTATTTAATCTGTTTATGACATTATTATTTGGTCAAATTGTTATTAGTAGATCTATACCCTTAATTAATTAACTTGCACCACCTTCGGCAACCCCTTTACCACCTCCGACAGCTCACCCTCCACGAAATCCACCCCCTTTTGCTCATCCACCGCAAAACCCAACCCCCTCTCGTTCCCCCACAACGAAACCCACCTCCCTCTCGTTCCCTCACCGCGAAACCGGCCCTCTTCTATTTCTCCACCACAAAATCCACCTCCATCCTGCTCCCCCACCACAATTACCGCCCCTCTCCTTGCCCCAAACCTCAAAACCCATCCCATCCACTTTCCCCAACCATGATTACCGCCCCTTTCCTTTCCCTAACCCCCCAAAACATCCATCCATGTGACAGGGGTGAGTTTATTTGGCTGTAAGGGAACGGGAGGCGAATATGTTTCGTGGTGGGGGAACGAGAAGTGGTAGGAATTGTGGTGGGTTTCATGGTACGGGAGCCACCGGAGGTGGTAATGGGGGTTGTCGGAGGTGGTGCAATGGTGGTGTGGAGGTGGTGAGAGGGTTTAATTAATCAAGGTTTAAAAGCCACTAGTTACAATTTGGTTGGATAATGATGTCATTAAGTTGTTAAGTAGGCTGATTAGGGAAAAAGGTAATTGTTGCTAGAATTAATCAATTTTAGGGGTAATAAGTCACAAATGACGTTTTTTAGGGGTAGTAATTGAAAAATTTTCAATGATCATTTTTTTAAAATGTTCACTTTGTAGTACTAAATAACCATTTTGTATAACAATTGGATAGCGATTATCCACAATATCTGATCTAAAAACTTTCGAATATAGAATATTGGATATATGAAGTTTTTGCATCAGATTTGGATCGGTAGGGGCTTTTGGAGATTGCTCGTTGATCTTACACGGTCTTTGGAACCTTAAGATTCGGGTCCATAACGACTGATTTGTTTTGGACATAGTACGTTTAGTGCACAATGCATAGTACTATCTTAGAACACACCCAATAGATTTGAGCATGCATAATTACTCAGTTTGAATTAATATACTTTGAGGAAATCCAAGTTACTCCCCCTGTCCCTTATTTTTTGCCCCCATTTGACTTTTCACGATCTTCTAGACGCGTGTTCAAACGTATATATCTTAATTTCTATACGCATAAAAATTATAAAAGTTTGATATTAATTAAATATATAATGAGATGATTCTAACAAGACCCCACATGAATATATTATCACTTATAGATTATCGGGAATTTATGGTCAAAGTTGTATAAGTTTGACCCATAAAATTGCAATGGGGCAAAAAATAAGGGACGGAGGGAGTACTCAACATGAGTAACAAAATCTGTTACTCAAAGGGGTACTATTATCTTTTTAATACTGCATTACTACCATTCAACTTTCTCTCTCCTCACATGGCAGCATCCCGACCTCACTTCTTCACCACCACAACCACCATCATCACAGCCACACCATGGCAGCACCCGAACCTCACTTCTTCACCGCCACAATCACCACCTCTCCGGTTGAACACATCATAACAGCCACCACCATCACTTCTTCGCTTATATTATCTTCGAAAGTTAAGCACAATTGAGGGAGCTTCAATGGAGGAAATGATCACCCCTTCCCTTTAGGATTGACCATGCCCTTAATTTCACCCTTCATTCATAAGATTTTTGTTTTGTTCCGATTTGGGTGGAGATCAGGGAAGGTGGGTGGAAATCGGGGAAGGTGGGTGGAGATGGGGAAGCTTGAGTTTTGTTCCACCGTGGCGTTGCGGGCTTGAATCAGGACAAAGAAGAGGAGGTCAACGGGGGAAGAAGAAGATCGGAGGTCAACGGGTTTGAGAAAGGACGGAGGTTGACGAGGGTCGAGGAAGAAGAAGATCGGCGGGTTTGAGATATGGCGGTTGTGTTCGACAGAGAGATATGGCTGTGATGATGGTGGTGGTTGTGGTGGCTGTGGTGGTTGTAGTGGTTGTGATGATGGGTGAAATGGTGGGAATTGTACCCTCGGGAAGAAGATCGGTGAATGGTGGGAATTGCCGAGTCAACTTGTAAAAATAATAATAAAAAAAAGGAAATTTTCACTTTTAATACCACTAAAACACCCTTATTTCACTTTTGCTACCCCTTAAATTTTTTTTTATTTTACTATCACCTAAAAACACCTTTGTTAAAATTTGCTACCACTTAACGGAATCCGTTAAGATTCCGTTAAGTTTATTCAAGATTCCGTTAAGTTTATTCAAAAAAAAAAATAAAAAAAAAAATTAAAATGTATAAAAAAAAATAAAAAAAAAAACCCAGCCACCCTTAATTTCCCCCCCTCCCGTCAGCCACCCTCCCCCCTCCCGACGATCGGCGGCCAAAACTTGGGCCAACGCCGGCGACCCCACCCCAATCCCTTTCCCCCCACCTACGCAGCCACCCCCCTCGCTTTTCCTCCTCTTGTTGCCCCGACCCCCACCCCGAACTGGAAACCACCCCCCTCCCCATTCCCCCACCGAAATCGACCCCCCCTCCCTTTCCCCTACCCTTTTCGGCCACCCTAACCCTAAACCTTTTCGATCTCCGATGACCCCCTCGAAACCCCAACAACCCCACCCTCGAAACCCCAACTACCCCACCCTCGAAACTCTCACCGTCGCCTGAGTTGAGGTTATGGGGTAGTGCATCAATTTTGGGGAGCGGCAGGGGAAGGGGAGATGCAGGACAGGTGGCTAGGGGGTGGAGGGGGAGTGGCAGGGGAAGGGGATTGGTGGCTGGGGAAGGAGGAGAGAGAGGCAGGGGAAGGGGATTGGTGGCTGGGGAAGGAGGAGAGAGAGGGGCAGGGGTGAAGTGGGGCCCACAAACAGCAAAACTAACAGCTTCCGTCAACTGATAGCGAATTTTAAAATATGTGATTTGTAGTGGTAGTAAAATAAAAAAATAAAAAATTGAGCGGTAGCAAAAGTGAAACAAGGTTGTTTTAGTGGTAGCAAAAGTGAAAATTTCCTTAAAAAAAATAAAAAAAGTTGTTCAAATTTACATTAGTGTCATTTGAGTAATGAAAATTGTTACTCAAATTGAGTAATTGGGGCTAGCCCATACACTTCAATGAGGAAGTTGTAATGCATAATAGTTATGCACAACTAATTTACATAACAAACTTTTTCACCTCAAGTAGTGCTACTGACAGGTGTTCTGTATTACTGGGATCATGAAAAGTACTACTGAAAATATTCGGTAGTACTTTTTTACCTCACAGTAGTACTTTCAATTTGTTATATACAAAATTGCCACTGATATGCATGTGTTTGTGTATAACGGTTATGTCTTTAAACTCCCTCCACTTCGACAGACTACAGATGTTTGTAACGTGATCTCTTCGAATTAGTCATATGACTTGCATGTTTAACTAGGTTGTTAATGTATTTGTTACTAAGCTAGATAATCCTCGAGTAAATGCCTGAATTTCTAAGTTATTTGCAAATTAAGAAATTTTGTTTAAATATAATCATAAAAGTTTGACATTATTGGAGAAATAAATAATTAAAAAATTACAATCTTTAATTTACTTTGACATGAACAAAAAAAAAAATGATAGACTGATAGTAGGTTGATTAGGAAATAAGGTAGTAGTTTCTAGAATTAATTAGTTTTAGGGGTAGTAATTAACAACTTTTTTTTAGGGGTATTAATTCACAAAGGCCTCTTTTATGAGGTAGTAATTGACAAATTTTCCTATTAAAAATGAATATGATTATCATATATAATTATAAAATTGCTGGACCACGCCCTTAAAAATAAACATTTAGTAAACAAATTATGAGCACATAAAAAAAAGAACATTTAGTAACAAAAAATGATTACGTAAGAAAATTGAAAATCTATAATATAATTAAAACTCATAGGGACAAAATGTTAACGCTATGTGTCACCCTTGCCCGCTTCAATATGATTTGGCGTCACATGTGTCACCAGATGTGTCATTAACTTTCTTTCATTACATGAAATTGTATTAATGTTTAGTCTCTAAAAAAAAAAAATCTTCATTGGCATAACTTTAATTCTTGTAAATAATGTTTAATTTGTTCTTTCAAAAAAAAAAAAAAGAATAATAATGTTTAATTGCTTAGAAACTTTCATATGTATAACTTTCCTATGTAATTTAGATACATCTTATATATATTAATAAAAGATTATATAGATTATTATATATTCATTCAATTGTTAATATATTAACCCCTCTTAATTAATTATGATCAAACTTATAAGGAAAAAACACTTTAATAATTCCAACTTTGCCCAATTTATTTTAAATAATTCCAACTTACGATTATTCTGCAATAATCCCAACTTTTCACTTGTATTTTCTTTTTTCAATCCCAAACCGGTCAACAAAAGTCAACTACCCTTTACTCTAGGTCACCTATGTAACACCCCCAAATCTCCCTCTACGGAAATACTAGTATAATACGTATAATTATACCATAGAGATAGAGTTAGGCGTATTACCGCCGCATGATTACGCAAGGCTACTCAAAATACTTAACTCAATAACAAAACTTGCAGTGGAAAACTCAACTTTCTTTTATTAATACTTATAAAAATAGCAACATTGCTATGAGTACTCAAAATAAAGACAAAACCAACATTCCTAAACTAGGTGAAGCAAATCTCGGGACTCCCATATGCTCATTCATGACTCCACCTAAAAATAGACAACACTGCTTACCATTAAAGTAAACAGGGCGAACAAAAACAAATAGGAAATACGAATTAGCAAAATATGCTCAGTATGATAAGTGCAAGATAATGTAAACTCAATTTATTAGCAAACATGCTTTTAAAACCAATTCCAATAATTTCAAAACTCATGATTCAAAACCAATTCTCAATATTCTCAAAACAATTCCAATAACTTAATAATTCAATAAAAACAATTTATAAAACCAATTCCTCTTTTTAAAAATCAATTCCTCACTCAAGTGTGCACACCCCCCAGGTAAGTGTCCTAATGTAGAAGGCTATCCTTGAGGAAAGACTAGGTCATACAAAGTCCATAGTCTTATCAACCAAATTCACATAGTGGGATTAATATAATCATGCTTGTAAGGCTTTAATAAATAATTCAATAATTCTCATGAAATTCCTCTTTTGAATAAAATCAAACTTTATAATAGAATAACACAAAAACTCCTTTTTATTCAATTCAACATGCTTTCAAAATCTACCTTATAGTAAATACTTGAGAATTAAATCTCATATAAATAACTTTTCAAAATCAATAACTCTTCCTTTGAAAAACCTTTTATTTAATTCAACCCTTTTCAAATCAATTACTTTATTTAAATATGATAAGTAATTCAAACCATTCAAAACACGATATTAAAATCTATCCTTCAAAAATACATTTATTAAAACAAATATTAAAATCAATACCTCCAAACATACTTTATTTCATAAATCATAATTCAAATCAATATTCAATCACCAATAAAATCATATAAAATATGTTATTCAAACCAATCACTGTCAAAAGTATCTAGCCACCTAAACGTACCTTGATTCCAAATCTCAATCAACACTTCACACTTTCAAAGTTCAATCAGGAATACACCTTGCAATTAACATAACCATAAGGTTATCACAACATCTTTAGACATAAACCCAAATCTAATGTGCATGGACTATAAAAATCTTTAAAAAATAATACTTCAATATAAAAATATAACTTTGAAATAGGTATTTATATTTTAGAAAACTAACCATGATGAAAATAAAGGAATAGGATTAAACAGAATTGAATTTGCATTGAAAAGAATTGGTTGAACTTGCAGAGGCTATAAATCCTTCAATATAACTCTTAATTGGGTGGTTCTTGAACCTTACCTCAAGGATTTTTCGAAAGGAACAATTTTTTGTGAAATAGTAAAATCCTAAAACTAACCATAAGTGCTCGAAAATTGGATCCAAAGATATATGGGCTGATTTTCTTTTAGAAAAGAGGAGAAGAAAAGTAGGAAAAGGTTGAGGGAAAAGAAAATTAAGAGAGAAGAGAGAATTGGGTTTTGGTGTGTAGGATATGAGAGGTATGAGGGGGTATTTATAGGCTCATGAATAAAAATATTAAGGTAAGATTTTGTAAGAAGAATTATGGTAATTTTGGTTTAAGGCATTACTTGGAAAAGAGAGTTTAAAGTATTGAGGAAAGTCTAGTTTATGGTGATTAAGAAATGAAGAAATAAGGTAAGTTGCTTGATCATGAAATGGAAGATGGCAAGTAAGCTTGTTTGGAGAATAATCAAGAAAGATTTAAGGCAAATAAATTCCATGATCAAATCTTTGTGAGATGGGAAAAAGGAATTAAGGAAATAAAGGAATTTAAGGAAGATAATTAAAATACAAAACTATCAAAATAATTAACCCAAAATTATCATGAAGTGGCCGAAAATATTGAGTATTCCTAAGCTCATATTTTCGAACCTCATAGATAGATTTTAGGAAATATCTTGCTAGAATTTAAGGATTAAAAATGATTGTGTAAATAATATATTTTGTAGAAAATAATTAATTACAAAATACCAACTTAAACTAACTTAATTAACCAAGAAAAATCGAATTTTCTAAGAAAATCCGAAATTACTAGCTAATTAAATAGGATTTTCGGCCCTTTTAATTATATAGGAAAATATAATTTTTGCTTAATTAAAATATCCGAAATATATATATATATATATATATATATATATATATATATATATATATATATATATATATATATATATATATAATCCGATTTTTAAAATAATATAAATGGATAATAAATCTTATTCAAAATCCAAAATAATAATTGAGTTTTTAAAAATGTTTTTGGCGCCAAAATTCAAATATCATTTTGGCTCCAAAATTCAAATTGTAAAATAAATTTCTAACATACCCTTTTTAGAAAATACTAATTAATTAATTTGAAAATACGTTTCAAAAATACGGGGTATTACAACCTAGCACGTGTCAACATGTGATTGGTCATAAAAAAATTGGTTATTTCACCAAATGCCACTGAGTAATTTCGAAATTCACCAAATGCCATCGAACTTTTCCAAATTCACCAAATGCCATCGAGTTTTAACAAAATTCACCAAATGCCATTTCCGTTAGTTGACCGTCAATGTCCATTAGTTGACCGTTAGTTAGACCCCACCACTTGCCACGTGTCACCTTCTGATTGGTCCGTTTTAAAAATATATATATATTTTTAATAAAATTAAAAAAATAACAAAAATAAGAATTAAAAACTTTTAAAAATAGTAAAATATAAAAATTAAGAGGTGGCAACCACCACCTCCTCCGTGACTGCCCACCCCAAAAACCTAGCCACCACCACCTCCTCCATGATTACCCACCCCAAAACCCTAGCCACCACCACCCCTGCCGCCAGGGCTAGCACCGGAAGGCGCGTTGGCCTCCGGCGACCCCTCTTCTTCCCCTTCCCTACCCCGTTGGAACCCCTTAACCCGCAAAACCCCACCCCCCTTCCTCCACCACCCCGAAATACAGTGGGGACTGGGGATTCGCTGGTGGGTCGCGACAGGAAAGGGGAGGGGGCTGCGACGGGGGGAGGCGAAGGGGAGGGGGGCTGTGACGGGAAAGGGGAGGGGAAGGGGAGGGAGCTGCGACGGGGAGAGGGGAAGGGGAAGGGGGCTGTGACGGGAAAAGGGAGGGGAAGGGGCTGCGATGGGTTAGGGGGGGTTGCAACGGGATAAGGCTAGGGGAAGGGTCGCCGGCGGCCGGCGCGCCTGCAGGTTCTAGCCCCGGCGGCAAAAGGGTGCGGTGGCGGCTTCGTGGGCTGGCCGGTGGTGTGTGGACCAATTAGAAAGTGACACGTGGTAAGTATTTTACTATTTTTAATTTTTTTTTAATTTTTTTTATAATTTTTATTTAATTAAATTTTTTTTTTCAAAAATGGACCAATTAGAAAGTGACACGTGGTAAGTGGTGGGGTCCACTAACGGTCAACTAACGGTTGTCAGTCATTAATGACATTTGGTGAATTTTGTTAAAACTCGGTGGCATTTGGTGAATTTGAAAAAGTTCGATGGCATTTAGTGAATTTCGAAATTACTCAATGGCATTTGGTGAAATAGCCTAAAAAAATAAAAAGTAAAAAAAGATTTTTTTTTTTTTCAAAACTCAAACAACCACCAGGCAGCCACCAACGGTGGCTCTTCTCCCTAGCCAACTCCCGAACCACCCCCTCCCAGCCCTCCGCCACCGGGTTTCGCCACCGAACCAACCCTAACACCGGAAAACGAGCTCCCAACCCTACCCACTTCGGGAACCGTCGCCAACGTTGAAACCATTCCCCACTTTCGATTCGAATTTTCGCTCTACGCCACAAATCGCCACCGCCCTTCACTGCCATGAAACCATTCCCCTCCCCAACCTTCTAAATTGGACCCCCTGTCGAAAGTGGCGTACCGTCACTTCCCAAAAAACCAAAACCCCAGAAATCGGAAACCGCCACCAACGTTGAAACCATTCACCCACCTTCGAAATTGGTCCCAACAACTACGGTTTTGGGGCTAGGTTGGGGTTAGAAATGGGTGGTGGGCGAGGGAAATCGGGATGGGCTGGGGAGGTCGTGGCCATCGGCGGTGGTCATGGCAGGTTTGGTTTTGTAGTTTTTTTTTTTTTTTTTTTTAATTTTTTTTTTAAAAAAAGTTATTAAATTTTTTTTGAACCAATAAATAAGCGATACGTGGCAATTATTTTTTTTTACAAAAAAATTTAACCCTTTTTCCATGTACTGGTAATCGGGATTGAAGAAAGAAAATGCAGATGAAAGTTGAGATTATTGCAGAATAAACGAAAGTTGGAATTATTTAAAGTAAATTGAGCAAAGTTGGGATTGTTAAAGTGTATTTTTCCAACTTATAAATCTATTATGAATCGGGCATCGCCAGGGCCAATAGTTAGTTTAGTAGTATAATAAAAAGTGAACACGTCAAAAAAATAAACCTTTAGTATATTAAAAATGAACATTTATCATACAATCATAAAATAATTTGACCGTATTCAACAAAAAAAAAAAAAGAATAGCTAAACCATACCTATAAATATGAACATTTTATTAAAATATATTTTGTTTTACATTTATCATACTTTGTTAGGATTATTAAAAGTAAATTAGCCAAAGTTCAGATTATTAGAATAAATTTTTCCTTCTTATTTACGCTTGTTTAAGTGGAGAATATGGTATAAGATTAATAAAATCCTCCAATACCCATTACAGATCGGATATCCAAAATTTTGAAAATCAATATCCAAATGAGCATACAATATTCCTATTTTAGATATCCAAAATATCGGATCGAATGCGATCGTATTCTCATATAATTTTACACAACCCTAATAAATAATGCCCTTTACGTGGCAACTACTATTGTGTTTTGACTTGCTTATTGATTGTATACATAGCAACAGGGCAAAAAAAAAGTTTAAGGAACATTAAGTGGACAATTGCAAAATATCTATCATAATCAATAACCATCCCAAAATGAGTTAATGGTACTTCATTACACAATAAGCAAAACATACAGATTCCAGTTACAAAACAATGTAAATGTAGTTTTTAAGAAACAGAGCAAGCACCATACTCCAGCAAATATAGATGGGACTAAAACGAGTCGCTGGAAGCTATCGTGTACAGAGAGGATGCTAATTTTGGATACATGCCAACACCAAGGGCAGATGCAAATCAGCTAAAACGAGCATAGTCCATACATTACTTTCCGACACACTTGAAAACAGAAATGCCATCGAGGAATCTCTGATTAGAGATATTGTTAAGTTAAATATTAGTCTAGTAATGACCATGCCTATCACCTAAACCATTTAAGACTTGCCTCAATTTAATTACAAAATTTGTATGTTTTCAGCTTTTCACTAATATGATAAACAGTAATTCTATCATGAAAGAATTACCCAGAGAAACTAAATCCAATACCTTCAAGGTGTAGCCAAAGTTTCTTAAAAGTGTATTTCACGTCTTTCAGCAAAAAATTTTCCATTGACAACAGGCTGCCCAGCAAGCAGTGCAAGCCAAACACCAGTGTCTGCACCGATTTCAACAGACACATTACCAGTCCAACCTGTCATGGCAGTTTTTACCCAGCCAGGGCAAAAACAGTTTACACTAATTTTTTCACCCTCAGGTCGATCACACAGTTTTCTTGCCAGATACCTGGAGTAACAATTAACAGCAAGCTTTGACATTGAGTACACAGTGGAGTTTTGAGGCCACCCACCTAATGTCCAGCTACCATCTTTTGTTTGTTGCAGAAAGGTTTTCAGAGTATTGTCAATCAACTCCTCTGTAAGCAAGTCGTCGTTAGATAGTTGTTCTCTCAAGCTAACATCTTCAATCCTCTGAAAAAAATAGATATTTTCTGGGTTGATTAGAGTATGCAAGCATAAAATCAACTCAAGTATGTTACTTTTTGCTTTAGGGTGCTAAAAGACTGGAAAAAAAAATTGAGACAGTCTTCAGCTTACATTTCTTCTGCCATTTAATCGGCCAAGCCTTGAGCTGACATTAACAATACGAGCACCAAATGAAGAAGGTTTCATTAAAGGAATCATAGAATCAGTTAAATTCTTTGTGCCATAGTAGTTTGTATTAATAACCTGCTCTGCATGTTCAACAGAATTCTCTGATCCAACATCGAAATTGACACCTGCATTATTTACCTGAAAAGCAGTGAATGCTAGACAATTATGAAGCAGCAACCTTACTTTATGCTAACGCAGAACTGTAATAAACGAAGTAAGTTTTTTTTTCAATGATATTACTATAAACTAACCCAACAGATTAAAGTCCATAGGGCTATATCATTGTATAGGGTTATGACTGTTATCTACTCTAATTATTTCAAAAACTGACATCTAGTGATCTAGCACCATAATAATTAAAAAAATAATATGAGGACATAGCCATAAGCACCAAACTGTATGTCTCATCCCCAGCCATGGAAAGTGAGCACAGCAGAAAAGTGGTTAGAAGCCCAATTAGGGAATGGACAATCTTCCCCCTTAAATCCTATAAGGGCATAAATGGCCTTGAGATACTCTCAATCATCTAATGAACCATCTACGTATATCTCTATCTCTCCATACTATGAAACTTGACTTTTATTTTTTTTAGTGTTTAGAGAGCCACAACGGCGGGGATGAGAATCGATCCCAGGATCCCCTGTAACCGGGAGGAGGCTCTAACCACTTGCTATCCCTCACTCTCATGAAACTTGACTTTTATTAGTACTTTGTAAGTTACTATGCAAAAGAATGGCTGGCTAAGCATTGAAATAAAAGTTGCAAATCAAAGAAATATAGTAAGCCTAAGATGTGCTCGTCTCGGCCAAACAGGGTGGGGGGACGCAACAGAAATAGGTATACAGCAACAACAACAAAGCCTTAGTCCCAAAATGATTTGGGAACGCAACAGAAATAGGTATGCTTACTAAAATATCCAAGCCGCCATAAATCACTTTGATCCATTCAGCGAACTCTTTGATCGACTGAGGATCAACAATATCCAATTGGTGGAAATCCACCAACAGATCAGCCTCCTGCAGAACTTTCACAGCCTCAATACCAACTTCAGTATCTCTTGAGGTCAGTACAACAGTCATCCCATGACCAGCAAGTTGCCGAATAATCTCAAAGCCAATTCCCCTGTTACCTCCAGTCACTACTGCAACAGTTTCAGAGGTCCACCACCTAAGACACTCCAAAAAGAAGAAATGACAGGAGTCAACTTCCAAAGCAAATAAAAGCGCCCGGGAAAATCAACATACCAAAACTCATTCGTTCTATAGAACTCTTCATTTTTAAACAACACCTAAATTTTTTTCTCATGCTAGGTAAGAAAGTGATTAATTGAGTTATGGTCCTTCTTCTAACATTCAATAATATATTTACTACGCCACTCAAGAGGAATCTAAACACACATGAGACTAGTCATAAAAGTGAGCTAAGTGGTTAATTTCCATAAAGGATGTAGTGTTGTACCAATGTACCCTATTTCGCTGATATGATAAGCCTCATGTTCGTTTAGATCCCAATTGAGCACTGTAGGAAACAGCGCCATAACTTGGTCACAGTCTCACAGAACAAATCAAATGGTGACAGTAATCAGTACACAAATTTACTTTTCATAACCAAAGCAACTAGGCCTTTTATCAGCACAATCCATGTTCATGTTCAGCCATATCGCTACACAGAGTGTGGCTAGACAAAATGATACGTTCCCGCCTCATATACTTAAAAAATGCAAACAATAACCATACATACAAGCTACCATCTGAGGCAATATATCATGCTGAATCCTGCTATACCCATTTGATTAAATAATTTGGATACAAAACACTGATAAAGATTAATTAAGAGACAACGCACTAGCCTATTTCCTATATAAAGACCATCAGCAATAACCTGATAGACATATTTTATACATTGCTGCTTCCTCAATTGCTGTTTGCTAATGGTATCTGGATTCAGAGAGGTCAAAACACTTTCAATTTTACCCAAACATAGGCCAAGATTGAAGGCATTAAATGCTTAATTGCTAATGATGAAGGGTTTCCAGGTTGTCTAAACATATTCAATGTTACCCAAATTTGAAACATAGGCCAACATTTTGGGCGTTGGATGCTCAATTTCGAAAGGTTTGAATTCCCGGGAGGTCAAAAGATATTAAACTTTACCCAGTTTCGAAACATTAGCCAACACTTTGGGCATTGGATGCATAATTTCTAATGCTGACAAGTTTCCAGGAGGTTAAAATATATTACATTTCACCCAAATTTGAAACATTGGCCACCATTTTGGGCATTGGATGCTCATTATCTAAAGTAACAAGTTTCCGGGAGATCAAAATATATTCAATTTCACCCCATTTTTAAACATTGTCCAACATCTACAGCATTGAAGCTCAATTGCTAATGGTGACTAGTTTCCGGGAGGTCAATATATATTCGATTTCACCCAAATTTGAAACATTGGCCAACATTTTGGGCATTGGATGCTCAATTACTAACGGCGACGAGTAAAATTTGAAACATTGGCCAACATTATAGCATTAGATGAAAAAGAAAGCAGGTTTCCGGAAGGTCAAAACATATTCAATTATTACCAGAAATTAAAGCATTGCCCAAAATTTTGAGCATTGGATTCTCAATTGCTAACGGTGGCCGGTTTCCGGGAGGTCAAAACATATTAATCATCACCCAAATCTATGAACATTGGCCAACATGTGACACCAGTTACTCAAATGCTGAAGATAACAATCAATCATTTTACAAAACAATGAATCAAAATTTCAAAACATTTTTGATTTTTGAACAAAAAAATATGAACATAGGGAAAGAAAATACCGCTGATTAGAATAAGACATTGTGCGAAGCAGAGAAATTTCTGTAATTCTACGTTCACGACGCTCCTTTGCGCGCTCTTTTGATCCTTTTCCCATTTTTAATTTTACTTCTTTATTCTTCCTAGAATTTAACAAAAATGAAGATCAATTGACGCAATTTACACAAAAATCACAGAGAAATTATACAATTAAGAACCCTAGAATTCAAGAATGAGGGGAAGAAAAAGGAAGCCATTACCTTGTGTAATGTAGATGAGAAGGGAAATTGAGAGAAAGAGAGAAAGAAATGGTATGGAAGTTCAGAAATGATAGTATTGAGAGGTCAAGAAATGGCGGTTGTATGCTGCCATTTTTGATTGATCAACAGCTTTGCCAAGCGGGAGGAAAGGAAGATCTAGGATAAAGTTGGGGGGCTTGGCTTTGTTCAAATTTTTAAGAGTTAGAAGGGATTTTTTTGCCTTTTATACCGTGTATCTTTTGTCTCAAATTAGTTGCGAACAGACTTGAGAAAAAGAGGTGTCAAAATCCGATCAATCTAATCCGATTTGTTCTGACAAAACTTTCAAATTTTGATTCGCATTGACACAATAATTTGGCGCGACTCAACTTTGAAATATACTCGCCTCGATCTCACTAAACCCGACCGGAGTATACGAACTTACGCCTCAAGCCAAAATAGTTGGCTGATTTGGCTTTGCCGCTTTGGTATGGGTGATTTATGTTATGGTCATTTAGATTAGGTATTTATTTAGGTAAAACAGCTTGTAATACTACTTAGATACAAGTTGATCGATTAGGCAGTACTAAACGCTTTCTTTGTTTTTATTTTGTTCAATATATTTTGGGAAAAATTTAAGTTGGTTTATATTTTAAGAATTACGGATTATATTATTGTATGAGATGGTGGGTGAAAGACGTGAGATTTGGAGGTAGTTGTTACTCTTATTAGTTGGTGAAGGGAGTGATAGGTAGACATTTTCGAAGGTGTGGTAAAGATGGGTTGAAAGGGGGTGGAGAAGGAGGTTCTGATGAGTTAATATGCTTGAGGTAAGTCGATTGAATTGAAAAAAGTTTCACGACTATGACGAGTTAATGAACTTGAGTAAAGTCGAGTGTTTTGAAAGATGATTCATATATCAGTTAACGAGCTTGAGTAAAGTCAAGGGAATTGAAAGAGATTTCATGATTAGGTGACTAAATGAGCTAGAGTAATAAGATTGAGTGAATCGAAAAATGTTTCATAGTGTTCATTATTCCATGAAGTAAATGATGGAATACTGAGTGAAAAGGGCACCCAAAATTTATATAAAATCTTTGTACATAATTAGTTTTTTAACTCATTGTGAGCCACAAACATAAACAATACTTCTTTTGTTTTTTTAATATTACAATGTTTGTAATTATGATACTATCTAAACACTTTTTTAAGCACCTGTTGTGATTCATAAGTAAGGAACAATAGTATATTTTTCGAGTGCATTTGTATGTCATTTCGAGTTTTATTCATTTTAAATTAGGTTTAGATCATCTCAAGTCGGTCACAAACTTAGTTTGGTTAATGAATATTGTAAGTCATGTTCGTCTAGTCATATACAGTTCAGTGCAATTTTCGTTCAATTCTTGAATTATTCTCAGGTTAACTTAGGTGTCAAGTTGATCTGGAATCAAATTTATTCAACTTGGATCATATCTTGAGAGGTTTATGAAGTTGTTATTTTGTTTTATGAAGTTTTTCTCATTTAGGTTCAAGTTCGTTCCATAAAGTTCTTCCCACTTTTACTTTATTATTTGTTTTTTCTTTTGTCAAAGATATACTATTTCCCGCTTTTTAAAGCTACTTTAATTTTCTTATTACACTCTATCTATCTCGTTTTAAAGTAATCACAAATAAACTTATATAACTTTACTTTATTTTTCTCGTTGACCCTGCGAAACGGAAAGAGTATGTTAGTAGCTTTAGCTATAGGAATATAATATATCTTCCCCATATTATAAAATAGGTAGTTATCGGAGTCCACAATGTTACATGTAACTCGTCAAAATAATTAGTGGGCTGGATGAATACGTCGATTTATACTGTCACTGCATATTGCTGGGTCAAATGACTCAAATCCACAGTAGTTGGACACTAGTAGTACACTACTACTTCATTGCAGCCGCCCGTGCAAATTATTGTTGTCACTTGTGAGATGTGCCTGGTAATCTGGTATGATTGAGGCTAAATTCCTAAATCCTAGCTGTTGGATTTGTATAATTGACCAATGGAGCTTTATTCTCTAAAATTGAGTTTCCATATTCTACATCGTTTGAATAATTTAGCTAGCCTAGTCTATTTTATATTGCACTAATTTATGCTTTGAATACTCCGTAATATCATGTTGTATTGTTTATAACATCGCTATATAGAAAGATTCGACTGTGACATGAGCACATGACCCATACCAAGTAGTTTTAACATGGGACATTAATCTGACTTGAAAACTATAAGGTTATATTTATGTTAAAGCTAAACATTCCAACCCAAATTAAATCGGCCAAATTTGTTAATATTCAACTTTTTTTTTTTTTTTTTTTTTTTTTATTATTCATCGATCATGTTTACTAATCCGGGCATTCTCTTGTAGAAATAGGTGGTGCATGGGGCAACTCTTGAGCGATTGCAAGAGAGAAAATGTGAACTGTTTTTAAGGCGAGGTAGCTCGAGAAACCCATTTTAATAGTTAACTAAGCGTTTAGAGGAGAGAATGTCTAAATTCAAAGAGATTTTTTGTATATTAACACTTTTCTTGAGGCATATGGAACTATGGAAGGGTATTTATAGTGTATGGACGGCTAGTGGTTCTTTGAAGTCGTTCGTTGACTTAACTCTACTCAAATTTGTTAGTAGTATGAGAGACTACACCATGATAAGTCTACTGGTGAGAAAAATACGAGCAGGAGCTACTCTATTCATGTACATTGTAAGCTTGTTGATGGCAAATAACTTAGGTCAAGCCTAGGCCAATTTATATTTATATACGGTTAATAAATCAATGACGTATATTTTATAAAGAGGAAATAGCCAATTGATCCCCCTTTTATTTTACTTAGGTATTGTTCTCTTCACCTTATTCAATTAATATGCAGTAGTAATAATTTAAGATCAATAAAAATAAGCTAAGTTCAACAAAAATAAGTTCAATTCAATAAAAATAAGTTTTTATTAATAAAAATGAGTTTTTATTAATAAAAATGAGTTTTTATTAATAAAAATAAACAACTCTAAAAACAAATATAATAGAGAACTATTAAAAATTATTTAACTTTAGCAAAATAAATTTAGTTTAGCAAAATAAATTCAATTCCATTCAATATACTTAGGAAAGTTGGCTTAAAATAATACCAACTATCAACGGTGTGTGCAAAATAATACGAACCCAACTATTTGCTATTAGTGGTACACCTTTTGTATTATATGTGAAAAATAGTACGCCGGTCAACGAAAAAGTATTTCGAGAAATATTCCGTCTACATTTATTATTATTTTTTATTTTTTTATTAATTTTATATTTTCTTTACAAAACATATTATGCAACAATTTTCTTTATAATCCAAATTAATAATGCCTCACCCCTTTGTTAGGATTTTTTTTTTTTTTTTTTTGTTTTGAAGTGTCAATATGTATTAATTATTTTTTTTTTTCAAAATACTTGTAGTAATTTCTACTACCACACAATAGTAAATATTGTATTTAATACATTTGACAAATAAAAAATAATAAATAAATAAATAAAATAAATAAATAAATAAAAAAAGCCTAACAAAGAGGTGGCCATTATCCATATAATTTGTATTGTGCTGTAAAGGAAATTGTTAACATAATACTACCCCCATTTCTGAAAGTTCGACTCGCTTACTATTCATGTAGTCAAAATAAAATAAGTTTGACTATATTTTATGACTTATACAATAGAAATAAATTAGCATGTGAGATCTTATTAGATTCACCTTATTATAAAATTTTCAAATATCAACTTTTTGTAATTTTTACTCATACATAACCAAAGATATTCACGGTCAAAGATGTTCATTGGAGATCACGCAAATGCAAACTGAGTCGAACTTTCGGGAACGGAGGGAGTATGTATTTTGAAAAGAAAACAAAAAATATATAACAAAAAAAATTTATAAATATAGATGGAATATTCCTCATGATTCTTTTCTGGTGAGTGGCGTACTATTTTGCACATATATTACAAAAGGTGGTAGCGTTAATTGCAAATAGTTGAGTTCGTATTATTTTGCACACACCGTTGATAGTTGGTATTATTTAAAGCCAATTTTTCAAATACTTATTCTGTAAATATAATATCAATCCATTAAAATAATTTCAATTCAGCAATAATAAAGTGAATAAAACATGTTAGTCGTAATTTTATATCTCTCAAATTCACATTATCACTTTTTCCAATGTTCTCATTTTTCATGTTCTCCACTTTATTTCTACATCTTCATGAAAAATGTTTGATCATTTTAATAAAGGAAAAATTAGTTTTAATAATCCCAACTTTGACCAATTTTCTTATAATAATCTTAACTTTTGACTATTCTGGAATAATCCCAACTTATATAGGTATCTTCTAATAATAAACCCGAACTTTCATTTTTGTTTAAATAATAGTCCCAAAAGGGATCAGCAAAAGCAACAAAAACAAAGTTCGGATTTTTTTAGAAAGATACCTATATAATTTGGGATTATTCAAGAATAATCAAAAGTTGGGATTATTTACAGAAAATCGGTCAAAGTTGAGATTATTAAAATCAATTTTTCCATTAATAATAAATTAATATACACAGTATACTTTTATAATCACTCAAAAATACAAGTACCATAGCAGAAGCAGTGCAATTTTACAATCACAATTTAAATATTGTCTAAATAAGAGTAACGTACACTTGGTCAAATTTATGAAAAGTGTAGCTTAGGATGAGAAAGACCTCTTGGAGCAGTGGCCCAAAGGTCGCCTTGCATCCTTGAGTTGCGTGATTCGATCCTCATCAGGCACAAAAACCCATCCCCCTACCTCCTTCAGGCATTGCCAACCAGACTTCCTGTAATAGGAGCCACATGTCATAAACTCATTCCAAATTCGACTTGACACAACCCGACCTTGAAATAGAACATTAATTATATCTTAATCCGACATAACTATAAATGAGCGTCTGTTATACTTGAAGTGATACATCTCATTTAGATTAATTATAGAAATAATCCCAACTTTCGATTATTTTTTAAAAATCCGAACTTTAATATGAATTTGCTTCCAATGGTCCCATGTGACCAGTTGT
Organism: Chenopodium quinoa; assembly: GCF_001683475.1. Lineage (NCBI taxonomy): Eukaryota > Viridiplantae > Streptophyta > Magnoliopsida > Caryophyllales > Amaranthaceae > Chenopodium > Chenopodium quinoa. Next base: position 2,376,913 of record NW_018742381.1, on the reverse strand, counting down.
AATCCCCCATGTTTTTAGAGTAAATTATAATATATTTTTATTATTTATACAAATATTTTATTTTGATTTCATTATATAAATTATTTTATGCAAAATTTATTTGAACTTTATTAAATGAATAAGTTTTATTTTAAATTAAAATCCTCTTCCTACCTACTAACCATGATTTGACAACAATGTTATAATATTAGTAGTCCAATTTTAAGTGAATGAAGCCTATTTTTCATCTTACCGGTGCCCCCAAAACAAGTCATAACCTTATTAGGATTAGAATAAGAGCTACCTATATAAACCCCAAAACTCTCAAAATTTCCCCCTTCTAATCTCACGTAAAACTCACAAAGCTGCTACTGCTTGCCTCTTCTTCTTATTCACGATCAAACACACACACACACACACAAAAAGGCTGAACCGCCGCTACTGCCGAGCACCACCACCTGTCCACCTGCTGCCGCGCCATCGCAGCTCCACCCGCAGCACCCCACGACCACCAGTTTGCCCCCCTTCTCTCTCCTTTCTTTATTTCTCTTTTGTTTTGTTAAATTGATTCAAGTCTCAATCTTTATTAAGTTTTTGTTCTTAAATTGTTATTATTATGATTTGATTATGCTTATAAAGTGTAAAAGACTAAATTATGAATTATACTATGTTTAATTTATGGAATAAAATTCCAGATTTGGTTTAATTAAGAATTAAGAGTCGAAATCTTGATTTTTCATGGTTTTAGGGTTTAAAACGTGTTGATTAAGTTATCTAGTTATATTATGTCTAAATTATATTTAAGCATAATTATTTTGATTATATATAAAATTTCAGATTTATTAAAGTTTCAATTTTAAGTTTAAATTGTATTAATTTCATATTTTTATGTTCCTAATCTCATAAAACAATGATTGTGAGTATTTTATGATTATAAAGCCTTGAACTTTAAAGTCTAATCTCAAGAATTAATTTTCAGATTATTGATTCGTGTTTTTGAAGCCTCTAATTACATTTAATTGGTGTATTTTTGGGTTTAAAGCATACTAACCTTCTATATTATGTATGTGATAAAAATCTCTATAATTTCAAGATTTCAAGTGTAAAATAAATTTTCAGATTTTTATAAAGCTCTAATTTTCCTGTAATTTTATGAATAAGTATGTATTTTAAGGTTTTTACGTAGGAAACTTAAAGAACTATATATAAGCTTTTAATTTTAGTATAAGGGGAGGTTTTAAAGTGTTGTTTAATTGGATTTTGAAGGTTTTAAAGTAAGTTAGTATTGCTGTAAATTTAATTGCTTGGGTATTGATTGAATTGTTGTTGTTTGGTATAGGAGAGGACTTCGTAAAAGGCGATTTCTAGTTCCTAAAGCGGTCAACCAACTCGTTTACTCAAGGTACATACAAGGATACGAAATCCTTAGACTCTAGGAGCATGTTTAAGAACTTGGAAAATCTAGAATCATGTTAGGAAACTTGTGGATTGGTTGAAATTGTATGGTAGTAAGTTTGATTGGTGATTAATGTGATGATTGGTTTTGATTAATGTGTGAGAAACGTGTATTGATCTATCTTGTAAGTATTATTTATTCACTAACTTGCAAGATAAGCTTAGAGGCAAAGGTACATGAATATGTTGAGTGAATTATTTTATTACTCGTTCATTATTATTGAAATGGAATGAGTAAAGGAAGAATTGAAGTCTATAAGACGAGGTTGAGGATTTGAGGTGCCTTATGCACTTAAGGTGTTTATACACCGAGGTAGGTCAAAGGGTTCAACACTAAATGTTGTTTGTCACTAATAATTCAAGAATTTAATTGGAAATTTGAATTGCTTGAATGATTAATGTTTGATTGGTTGTATTGTTTTGCATTTGAGACATCACTAAGTTTAAACTTGTAAATCACGTAAAGTGCAAGATGAATAAGCAATAAAACTCTGAATTTGTGCACATCTAGAGTAATGACAAACAGGGGTTGGGGTACACGGGGTATTAACCGTGCACTTTTCTAGAGGTCGTCTAATCTACGAGTATCTTGTTTTCAAATACTTTTTACAGCTATAAGGAGTTAGATGAGATCCCATACTAGCTATGGCCACAGAGTCGCGCCCGTTTGCCATTGGATGTTTATTGATGTTTGCAAAAGGAGGCATGGGGTTTTTCTTTTATTGATGTTCCGAATTGGAGCATGGGGAGACAACCTTGTCTATTGCTTAATCCAATAAATAAAATGAAATGAAATAATCAGTATTAATTAGAGAAGTCTTAGTAATGTTAACAGTTGAGTTATGTATTTGAGTCAATAATTAAATTGTTGTGTGTTGATTGATAAATAGTAGCATGCTAGAAATTCTTTATTATATTCGTAGCTTGTATGTACTCAGCGTTGCGGATTGCGTAATTTTGTGCGCCTTTTTCTTGGTCATGGCCTTCGCCTTTCAATGACCCTGTAATGATCCAATCTTTACACTTGTAATATTGGGTAGCAGACTTATCACAGGTGTTTACATAGTTTGGACTTGCATCAAGGTTGTGGGAGTGGAGAGTTGGTTATCGTTCGCATTTTATTTCATTTCATAAGTTTGAATTTACATAAACTCTAGTTTCATTTATTTACTACTTTTGTTGGGTTTTGAATAAGGGCCTTAATGGTTCCAACTTGTAAGACTTAATTTGGTTTTGTGTGTTGATTTTGATACTTATTTATAACTGAGTTAGTTTTTCCGCTGCTAAATTCTGAATTAGCCTTAACGTTTGAACACGTGGCGGTAGCACGTCAATAATTCTCTTGCATTTTATTAAAGGTATTTACAGGTTTAAAGAGAGAATTATTGGGGTGTTACACCAGTAACCTGTTGAATAGGTAAATTTTTTCTTAAAAAGTTTTATGTACTCGTGTCATCACGTGATTGGTCAAAAATAAGTTTACTTTTAATTTTAATTTATATTACTGGTTTAATTATTTAATTAATTAACTTAAAAAATATTATTTAAAATAAAAACCATCAATCCAACCACCGCCGCCCTCAGCCCAACGTGACCCTAACCACCGATTGTCGGCACCTAGCTGGCCCATTCCCCCCATCCCGTCGGCGAAGCCCACCCCACCCCTCTCCCCAATCTGTTTGGTTTTTAGGTTGTTTTGGGTTTTCTAGGTTGTTTTGGGGTAGGGCTTATGGTTTTGGGGGACGACAAATAGGGGAGGGGGTCATTTCGTGGAGAGAGGGGCGTTTATGCGGTGGATTGGGGAAAGGGGAAGAGGGTGGCGCGTCGCGGTAAGGGAATTTGGGGAAGGAGAAGGAGCGGGCTTCTAAGGTTCTTCGTGGGAAGAGAAAAAGGGGTGAGGTGGGCTTCGCCAGCGAGGGAGGGAATGAGTCGGCGGAGGAGGGGGGAAATGCGCCTGCAGGATCCGCCAGCGGGGAAGGCCAGTTAGGCGTCGGCAGCTGAGGTAGGGGTCAGGCGCTGGGCGGTGGTGGCTGGCTGGTGGAAGTTTTTTTTTAAAAAAAGTTTTTTAATTTTTTTTTTACTTTTTAGTTTAATATTTAAATTTTTTATTTTTTTTTTTGACCAATCACGTCTTGACACGTGTAAGGTGACTTGTTATAACAAGTTTTATGACCGGTTGGGACCATTAGAAGCAAATTCATATTAAAGTTCGGATTATTAAAAAATATCGAAAGTTGGGATTATTTTGGCCGAATCGAACAAATTAAAGGGGATTATTCCTGTGAATTTTTCCTTAATTATATTATGTCATATATTAGAATATTATTGTCAGATATTAGATTATTATTGTCAGATATATTAGACTCACCGTGAGTCCGACTCACCTAATTTTTTTTTTCAAATTTCAATAGGTTTAAGTATGGCATTAAATGAACCCAAACCAAATTGATTGACTTTTATCATTCAAAAACAATTTAAATTGATTGATTAACAACCCAAATGATTTGATTTTCATTTCTACAAAACTCAAAATAGTTAACATAAAATTATGGTGCACTCGAATTTAAGAAAGATCATACTTCAACATAAACCAAATTTGACACTTATAATTACTCCTTTTTTTTTTTAGTCTTATTTGTTTTTTTTACATAGTTTTGCCAATGCAATAGTGTAACTGAGATATTTTAAGCTATTTATTAAAAAAAAATAACATACTGGAAAATTAAAATTGACGAATTTAGTAAAATCTTACATGATATAACTGGAATAATCCCAACTTTACTCGATTCGTCTAAATATTCCCAACTTTCGCATTATTAAAGTTCATATTAAAGTACGGATTATTAAAATCTTACATGATTATAACTGGAAGCAAATTCATATTAAAGTTCGGATTATTAAAAATAATCGAAAGTTGGGATTATTTTGGGCGAATCGAGCAAAGTTGGAATTATTCTAGTCAATTTTTCCTTATAAGTATATGAAAATCATTACATTTTTAAATTTCATTTGCCATGGATTCTCTCAAAATTTCAAATCTGCTTAAAGAAATAGAGAGTTCTATTTTTTAATTGGTAAGAAGAATGACCCTATTGGGACGGAACATCTCACAGATTCATCTAGCCAAGTAAGTGAGCTTAGATCATTTGAGATTCCTCCCCCTAAAAGTGCTTTTAGTGGACTTTGATTCCACGTGAGAGATGCAAACTTTTCCTCTAATAAGCCTTGTTTGGCGGAAAAAACGAGAAATTACTCCGGATTTATAATTGAAAATAAACCCAATATGAAATTGGTCTCAAACCAAAACAAATGACTCACGACTTAAATCATATCATAACAGAATCGACCTTATTAATCAAATCCCATCCATACACATAACAAAATCTCTTATTTGGACTACTATATCAATTGACAATACGTACGAAAAGATATTAGAAAGTACATAATTTGAACATCTAGAAATTCTCACTACAATTATCAAAGCAATTAGTCCAAGTCCGTCATCAATGAGCTCATGTTAATTAACAGCCAAATATTGTGGACCATATTGGCTCGTGTTCGTGGCTTTGTGTAGTTTCCAAAGTAGCTTACTCACTTCCTCTGTTTTTCTTCTATAATTAGCCCCTTGTTTTTAACTTCTCTCTTTAACATTCTCAATTTAGCTCCGGAAATCTTCACCATTTTATTATCGGGTATTTGGGTATGCTTCATGTTTATTCTAGTCTTTAATCTTTCACCCCTTTTCTTAGAATCTTATAAATGATTATATGCTTTCCTAATTATTGTCTTAAGTGTGTTATATGTTTGTTTATATGTTGTAAATTTAAATTCATATTATAATCTTGTGTGTACACCTTATGATCATATTTTCTTTATTATATACGATTTTGTTGTATGGAAATGCAAGAAAGGCGAATGGGTTCTAAGAATTTCATTGCTTGATATTCTTATGAAATGATTTGGTTTAGAGTTTGGATTTGATTTTGAGAGTATGCATGATTGATCGATTTAAATGGCATTTTTATGTGTGGCGATTTTGCTAGTTAGAGTAAGATTTGCCTAAGTCTTGATTGTTATCCTTAGAAATGAAACTAATTAGGGTGCAATTGTTGTTATTGTATAGTAAGGGGGTGTTTGGTTCGCAAACTGGTACGAGGTTGGAGTCAAGAATGAAACCATAGTAGTATTTGTTTGGAACTTGATTCTCAATACCATACGTTTGGTATGAGTATGGAATGAATTTTTTTTTTCTTTTATTTGATACCTAAAAGTATGGGAATGAGCCAAACTCCCCCCTTCCCTAGGTTTCTAAACCCCATACCTTAGGAGTTTGAGGTATGGGTTTGAAACTCTTGAAATCATAAAACAAATATAAGATATCTGTTTAAACCATTCTAAACTCATACCTTATGCCTAAATTTATGTGTACCAAACACCCCTACAATGTTACCTATAATTCGCTTATCCCCATGAACCAAAAAGGCAAAATATAGCATAAATTAGGTAGTGAATTGAAAACCTGTATCCTATCTCGGACTACTGAACTATGTAACTATGGTAGAAAGGAGGGCCTTTTAGGTATATTTAGAGGTGCAATTTGTGTTTACACCAATTATATTGGTTACGTAACTAATACTCCCTTCATTCCTTTTTGATTGTCACATACGAGTTTTATTACTTTTTTATTTTTGTTTGGATGAGGTTGATGACAGAAAATTGGTGGGACCACTTATAGCTAATGTGAGAGTAAGTTGGTAGTCCCTCATAGTCATTTATAATATGGGGCATGCTATGATGGACGTAGGAAAGAAGAGTAAGGTGGTAGTCCCTCATTTACTATGCATAACTACATCCACCAAACTTTTGCCACAACTTTATGTGGCACAAAACTCAAAGGAAGGTTATTGCCCACGAAAAAGATTACGTCCATGGCCTATAGTTCCATAAATTTGTGCATTGGATATGGTCATGAGTTGGAAAAAAGTATGCTATAAGTCCTCTTATTTCTAGTTCTATGTTTAATTAGAGACAAGTGTACTCGTGGCTAACTAACATTGATTTCCATCGATAAAGTTGTGGTTGATTAAAAACTATATGATATGTGAACGATTCTTCATTTATGACTAATTAGTTTGATTGCCGTTTTCTAATACCTTGTCAAAACTTTGGTCCCGTGGCTACCCTATTAGAAAATTTGCTAATTATGTTAAGGGCAGGAAGCCGGGAAGTAGCCTAATGGAGTTTCTACAAGAGTTTGCTCAATGACATAACTTTTGAGCATATCATATTGTCGACTTTGCAAGTAACTTTGGCTTTTAGATTGCAAGGAAATCTCCTGCTCTATATCTGGTTGGTCTTATAGTGAAGACTTAGCCATGATGTGGATAATTTTGGTTTGGGATAATAATCTGTGAAATGTAATTTTCATCTACCTCCAGAAGTTTTGTTGTGAGAAAAAGACACTTCTGTGCCACTAATTTTAATTTCTTGTGGCTTAATTTGTGGCATAATAGTGCTTTTGTTGCTGTGAAAATGTGGTTTAAAGTTTAAATTTTCATGTCTGTCTGTAACAAACACACAGCAGTGATAGCAACACACAATAACACATCGAAATGAAATGTATGATAACTCACCAGTGTTAACATTTCCTCTCCCAAATGCTGAGCTTAACACCCCATTTATGGGTTTAATGAACCTCCCAGACCTAAGAATAAGAAACTTTCACTAGTTAGAAAACTTTTAGGAGAATTCCGCTTATAAAACAGTATTTTCTTATTATAAACTTCCTAAATAAATACAAGTCATCCTTTGTAATTACGATCAGTAAATATTCATACAGGATACCTTTTAAAATAAAACTTTATATATTTGTTGGTCATTATATTGCCAATTTGGTATGCCCTATTGCCAAGATTGGCTGGACATGCTATGCTTGATAGCATGGTTGTCCTTGCTACCAAGTGTTTTGGCTTCTTCACTTTGTCTCTCGGTCTCATCTTTGGCTCAAACCTTTGGTGCCAAATTATTGAATCACGTTTAATGCTTGACTAAACAGTCATAAGTATTATGTGGGGAGCTTATGAGCATGTATAATTTATCCCTTTTTTTTTGCTCGTAGAAAAAGCAATATTATATGTAGCTTCTGAGGTCAAATTTGCCTAGAAACTGTATATTTTTTATATTGATACGTATTCTTTGTTAACTTCTTGAGCAGAACTGAGTGATCACTCTTGTCTGTCATAACTTCTTGAGCAGAACTGAGTGATCACTCTTGTCTGTCATAGCCGTATACATTCATATGCACTTTAGTTTGCCCCTTTTCCGGGTTAAATAGGATATGCAATAGGGACTATAAATTCTGTTTGTTTTGAATCCTGGCATGAAAGAAACACTGTGTTATAGATCCGAAGACATTCTGTATATAACAATTTTGGATACAAAGTTACCATTTGTTGTTCGTTAGAAGTATGTAACTTATTGTTGCAGATTATTTGACCCATTCAATTTGGCGAATGCAGTGAAGATGGTAAAGCCTTGGCAATCATGGCTCTACTGCTTAGCTTTATTTCTGGCTGTGTCGTGTGAAGTTATAACTGCTCTTGTACTAGATGAGAGCATGATGAAATCAGCTGATTATCTATCGCCTGAATTCGCCATGAAACCCGGGTCAGTAGTGAACAAATTCTATTATAACATCGACTTTCCCAAGGGCCACATTGGCATTAAGGATTTCAATGCTGAAGTAGTTGATGAGGATGGAGTTTCTGTCTCTCTTCAAGACACTTACCTCCACCACTGGGTGGTTTTGAGATACTATGTACGTAAAGGTTTGGAGGATAAAGGCCTAAGAAGCAAGCCAACGCTTCGTCAGGGGCCAGATTTTATGTTGGTCAGAAACACTGGAGTGTGTAAAAATCTTGGTCAGTATTTTGGATTAGGTTCTGAAACCCGAAAAACAGTCACACACGTGCCCGATCCTTATGCAATAGAGATTGGTAATCCAGATGAAGTACCAGAAGGGTTTGAGGAGAGGTGGCTGGTGAATGTTCACGCAATTGATACTCGAGATGTGGTGGATAGGTTGGGATGCACTGAATGCAGGTGCAGTCTTTACAATTCTACCATAGATGAATATGGTAGACCTATAAGCCCAGATTACGAAGGAGGATTGTATTGTTGCTATGATCAGACACAATGTAAGGTGAAGGAAGGTTTTGCAAATTCTTTGAGGAGGTTGTACCTGAAGTACACTGTCAAGTGGTTTGATTGGAATGAATCATTACTACCTGTTAAAATTTATATCTTTGATATTACTGATACTTGGATGGCATCCAATGAAAGGCATCCCTGCATGGTAACTTTTCTTTATCCCTTTCTTTTGTAACTTTTTGGTGCTACAAGCCCACAAGAGTATATTCTGGCCCTTCAACCAATTTGAGTCGAACATGATTTGGGGCTGTTTCGCATTTTCTTTTTCTTCGTTTCAATGTTCCTGCAGGTAGAGTATGAAGTCAGTCCTTGTGATTCATCTACTGTGTCTTCTAATGGTTGCATCGACAATAAGAAGATAAGCTTTAATATGCCAAGAGGAGGGTATTTGGTTTATGGTGTTGCCCATCAGCATGCAGGAGGAATTGGTTCAGCTCTTTATAGAAAGGTGGTTATGAATTTTTATTGTCCTTTATATAAACTATATTGTCTATGTGTGTCTTGAGTAACCTCTATGGATGGTCTTATATGCTAAAAGCTTGTTGATTTGGTGTACTAATAACTTTGTCTTTGAAATATTGTCCCAAGTTCGGATTTTAGGTCCATTAGGAGACTATAGGACTCTCTGATCTTCCGAAGATCTGTCTGTCAGCTCCTCTGAAGTCGAATTCTTTGCTTCAGAATTGTTCTGTCCCTCCAGATAAAGTAAAGAGATTTACTAATTAGGGAAGCGATTGAAGGAAAAACCTGTAACAATATAACTGTGTATATGACTTTTGGATAACCTACATGGCCACATGTTAATGAAAATAGGATCCAGGGTGTGTAATTATTTCATTTTTTGTCATCACTTAGAGCTAGTGCATATAAAATTTCTGATTTATTTGTATATTTGATTTCAGGATGGGCGTGCTATCTGTTCCTCGATTCCAACCTACGGACAGGGAAATGAAGTAGGAAATGAGTCTGGATATATTGTTGGAATGTCCACCTGTTACCCCGACCCTGGCTCAATCAAGATTAATGATGGAGAGACTTTGGTTCTGGAGTCTAATTACAGCAGTTCTCAGAAACACACTGGAGTTATGGGCCTTTTCTACATTTTGGTTTCCGAACAATTACCAAGGCAGAAGGAAATTTCAACCTCTTAATCTCTGTAAGATTTCTCTGCTCCTCAATTCACTGTCTGTGTATGAACATTAAACTAGCATAAGCGCTAGAGGGATAAGAAATGAACTGTACTCAGGCATCATGCCATTGCTTGATGCCTATCCCCAAGTCCTGAATTTATTGCAGGACGTAAACTGATGAATGCTATTTGACAGAGAAACATCCTGAGTCTTATTATAATATTGAATCTGTATGGCACAAGTTCAGCTGATGTTAAATGGAAGGCTGATTATTGTCAAGCTAGCATATTGTGTTTAAAAGTGTTTGACGCCACATCTTGAAGTAATACCTCCACGAGTTGAACTATATAGCAAATTGAAATCATGAACTAGAATATAAAAGCTTGCCCCAACCCATGAGAAATTTTTTTGGAAGCTTGATTAAACCATACTCTTTTTGTAGGACAGGAAAAGTGTTAGGATTATATTATGAGTCATTGTGGATTTAAAAGCAGAGCTACTGAGCTTAAAGCGTATGCACCATATGATAGTAGTGTCAGTATTGATGTCAAATTAGACTAGCTTTTGTGATAATGTTGAAGACTTGTCTTAACACATATAGCACAAAGTTTTTAGGCTGGAAAATTAAGCGGTCCCTCCTTCCTAGTCCTTAAGTAGTAAGATTATGATTTAACCACTTCTCACTGTTAAACTGAGTTTGTACATTGTTGACAACTTATACAAGTTCTTTCATCTGATTGTTGCTTCTTGTGTGTTTTTCTGATACAGTCAATTGAGCGCATATAAGGCCTTAATTTTCTTCAACAGTTTCTATGTGACTTTCGGTGAAGGTGAGCTACTGCCTAGATTCAATTTTAACTCATGTTTAGAACTCTATGCATGATATATATTCAATATATGTAACTGATGATGAAGTCTGGCTACTTTTGTTCTGCCTTTTCATCTATATTACTAGTAGTAATGAAACCAAAGTGAAAAATCATTTTGCAATCTGTAAACGTTTCGCTACATCCTAAAGTTTTTGGTCTGCCCTCCCTACAATAAGGCATTGATATTAAACATAGACCAGATAGTTATCAATTACAATGATATCGAATAAGAATTGCAATTTTTACACAGAGAAGAAACTTGCTATATTTGCATACAATATTACTAAAGAAGGAACTAAGGAAGAACACAACTTTTAAATCACTTACATATCCGAAGAAGATGAGGAAGAGAATCATACAGCATACAGATAAATAGGGAGCTACAGAATCATACAGCATGCAGATAAATAGGGAGCAAGCTCCAAATACAAAGAAGTGAAAACAGAAACAGTGAGAAAAAAAACTGGAAGAAAGGCATTGCCTTCCCTTTGCCTAGTTGACTTGCCTTATAACCTTGACGGTTTTGGTCAAGTTTACATTAACTTGTTTGTATCAATCCCATCATCAAAATCATGATCTTTTTCCGTCTTCTTCGTCTTCCCCTCCTTCCGTCGACATGATCAAGTAATCCAAACTCCGATGGACCTAAATGGCGAAAATCATGGACATTGTGGAGAGATCAAAACTAGTATTTTTCTTCATTACTTAAGGTGATACTAAATATTTATAGAACTAGTTTTACCGCTAATGGAAGCTAAGAGGTATAAGGGAATGGAAAAATGGTCCCTAGTTGGACTTTATTTCACTAATTTTCTCATAATAAAATTTTTGTTGGATTTAATTTAGTTAAAAAATCATGCTAATTCATCCCACTAAAATTGATTAATATTAACTTAATTAGCTTACAAGAATAGCATGTGGGATCCAACTTAGCACAATTAAAAAAAGGTCAAACCCAAAGTGTTAAAGAGAATTAGCTACTGGATCCACGTGTTAAGGCAACAAATCATCTAAATTGGGAGGAGTATAATTGTGAATTAAATAGACATTTTATGCCATTATTTTGCCTTTTTATTTAATTATTTCTATACTAAATATTTCAATGGTTTTGGACCGTCCAACACATCTCCTTGCTTCCCGCTAAAGTTGGGGAGAATCCATGCTTTAAGTGATTCATCTTTGTTAGTGCAGAATAATGAGGAAATTAGATGTGGAAAGATGGATCATTAAGCTCCTCATCACCAATGCTTGTAGTATATGAAAGGCAAATTATTATATGCATGCTTGTATGCATGCATGAACTCCAATGGTAATAATTGAGAGCTTGAGGATTGCCTTAGACCTATTAAATTCGATCTAATCAGAATCATATCCGATGATTGATTTGAATAATCTAGCTGGATTAAAACAATACTCGAAAGTATATGACTTAATTGATATGAATTGACAAATACATGACTAAAGACTACCAACTCAGAAATTAATTTTGATTGATTTATCTTATCTATCAAACCAATGGGTAATGAGCTCCAATATCAATTAGTTCCACCCAATACTAAAATGATTGAACTATTATATATTAACTCAATCGATTTGTTCCACCCAAAACCAAATTATCGAATTGAATCAATTAACATCTTATTTGAACAATTTGTTTGCTTAGGAGTGTGAAATCTGAAAAGTACTAAAGTTTTTATTTTCAAGTACTATGACTAGTTTATAATAATACAATATTAGAATTATATGGTAATCAATATCTTTGCAATGGCTATTAATAGATTTAATTTGCTTTTTACACATCGTTTGATTATCTTATATAGGGTGTTTGGTTCACAAAGTAATTTGAGTGAAAAATCAAGAGTGAAATAACGATAGCGTGGAATTGAATTTTGACAATTTTTCTTAATAATCTCAAATGCTCAACTTCTCCTTAATCACCAAACTCAATATATATCGTACACTATTAGTTTACTTAAACCTAATGTTGAATTGACTACCTTAATATTTTGATGATTGACTTACGTAAAACAAACTCTGACTAATGATGTTTATGAGTCTTGGTTGAACAGAAATATTCAGGTACACAAATACATGTTTCGGAGTAGGAACAACAGAGTTTGGAAGACTTGATGATGAATGCAAGCTTTCAAGATGTCCTCACAACTCTATATACTTAGTTACTCAGTGTACGAGCTTAAGAAACAAAAGTGTTGGAAGGAATGGAAGGAATTAAGAAGAAACTCGAAGTTCCTGAAGGAACCTGAAGTTCCCGAAGGAACTTGACGATTGACTCAGAAAGTTTTAAAACAGTTTTCATATCCCTTAATTTAAGGAAGTGATAAAAATCAGTTTTGAAAAAGATTTAAAAAGATTTTATAAATAAATAAATAATTCATTAATTTAAAAAGATAAGTTTTAAATTAATTAATTATTTATCTTTTAATTAATAAATAAATAATTATCTTTTTTATTAAATAATTATCTTTTTGAATAACTTAATTTTTTTGACTTGGTAAATACTGGCTCCTAGTATTAAGGAGAACGTTGAACTTGGGAGTCAAGCTAAGGAAATCATGTTCCTAAATTTCCTCTGCCTACATCCCAACTTCTCAGCCAAAGAGAACGTGGGATTAAGGGGGAAGTGGGAATTTGATGGAAGCTTGAATATTCTCTTTATAAAAATAGATCAACGTGGCTTTTTGAAAGTGTGGAAAAACAATCTTAAGTATTCTGAGCATAGAGTTTCAAAGTGTTTAAAAGAGAAATTCCTTCCATCCTTAGTCTCTTAAGTTCTTTAGGAAATACTTGTAATCATTGTGTAATTAGGTTTGGGTTGTGAGAGTTGTAAAGTGTGAGACTTGAGAGAGTTGTTTACACTGTACAAGTGATTCGGAGTAGAATCACAAAGTGTGAGAAACTGTGATTGAGGGATCACAGTTGGGTAACTTGAGTTCCTCACGGAACTTGAGTCTAGGCAACGTATTAGTGATTGTAAATCATTTTTACATAGTGAATTTATTCATTACCTATCTCAGTGTCTTTTCTCTTAGTAGTAGATTTAATTCCGCAAAATTTACCATAGTCTACATACACTACAATTCACCCCCCCCTCTTGTAGTATACATTGTTCTATCACTAACCTACACTAAAACCATGAAACTTAACATATATCTTCTAATTATACAATAAGATTGAATATTAAGAATATATCAACAATGCTTCTAATTCAATCTTTTAAAAATTCAAATTATGTCTTTTCTAGGGCCTTTGTGAATAAATTTACTAAATATACCTTTGTAAATACATATGATGGACAAAAATCACCCTTTTTAATTGTGTCACGAATGAAATGAAAATTTGCTTCAATGTGTTTTAATTTGTCCTCCATGAAACACATGATTATTTATCTGCAATATATAGTGTCGATTGACTATTAAAAAGCATTCACATTCCCTTCTTATGTTCCACTTCCAAATCACGCAATAGTTGTTTCAACTTCTTCAACTCACATGTCAAAGTTGCCATTGACTGAGACTCTGCTTTTGTCGAAGAGAGAGACATTGTGTGTTGCCTTTTTGTTCTTCCAAGACATAGGTGAGAGATCAAGCAACACAAACCAATCAAAGAGGGATAGTCAATAAACAATTACCCCAATCTGAGTCACACCATCCTTCTAGCTAGTTTCAAAGCAATATCTGAATGTAGATGAATACCTTGACTCAAACACATTTTTCAAATATCGAACCACTCTTAACATTGCTTACCAATGCTCCTCTTTTGGTTCTTGCACAAATTGTGAAAAAATGTGCAGCGAATATGCCAAACCTGGCCGAGTAACTGCCAAATAAATCAAACTTCTAATCAAGCATCTATATCTCTCTCCATAGGGAAAATCCTTTCCCCTGCCAAGGCCAGTTTGTGATTCTGCTTTATTGGAAAGTCTGGTCGGTTAAACCATGTCTTAGAAATAATATCCAAGGCATATTTTTGTTGACATACATATAGGGCATATTTCCGCAGACATACGTATATAAACCATGCTTACTACGAGCCACCTCTAACCCCAAAAAAGTATTACAGACAATTCAGAGCACCTAAGTCTTTCATCTTAAAGCAATTAAATCACTCAAATATGCTTCGAAACTCTCCAAAGCAAACTTACTATTCCCTACTTTAATCATATCATCCGCATAAGCACACTCAAATGCAATATAATCCACCCTTAGAAAGAGTAAATAAAGAATAATCATAATATGATTGTTTAAAGCCATATTTCTTCAACAATCTCTCAAATCTACATCCGGGTGCTTGTTTCAAGCCATACAAATCTAAAGTTTTTAGAGAAAAAAAAGAAAAGAAAAAAATTGAATAAATTTGTTGTAAAAAGTGTTAATTAAATGTGCATTGGAGATCATAAAATTCAAATCTCATAATATAAAAAAAGAACAAAGGTATTATTAGTAAAAGATTATGATATGTTGAAAATATACACTAAAAGTCTAAAATGAACTAAAAGTATCTAATACACCTTATACACATAATAAATTAATATTAATACTCCTATTTATTATCTACATAAGTTAAAACTTACGGTCAAAGTTAATTAAACATATTAACACTGTCAAAATCAAAGATTCAACTTTTTTTTTTTTTTTTGAAACAGAGTTTATATTTTTCTTCTCGTTTAAAAAAGTTTTATAATAAATTGAATACTCAGTCACGAAGCACCACTTCAACTCGAAAAAGCCCCTAGTTTTATCACCTTAATATGCAAATTCATCAAGTAGTAAAATGGTAAATAAATTAACAAAAAAAAAAAAAAAAAACAATCATCATTTTTGCAATTACATCAACAATTGTAGAACCCTTTTTTTTTACAAAAAGTTTTTAGTTTATTTATGTTTTTACCACATGATAAACACATTTTGTTTATCCAGGTGATAAACTTGTATTTATTTTCTCCTTCTAGTCTCGATAAAGTGAATTATTTTTAATTAGGTTAAAATCCCGTACAATACACGGTTGTTAAATATTCTTGACAATAATATTACAAAATATAAAGTATATAAAAGATCTTTAGAAATATTTTATTTGAGTATATATATATAATTGTCAAACTGAAAAGAAAATATCATAAGTTTACTCCCTCCATCCCATAATACTTGATACAGTTTTCGTTTTTGTTTGTCCCACAATATTTGACACATTACTAAATATGAAATGAGATCACTAATAAAAAAAATATTTTCCCACATTTCTCTCTCCTCACCTACCCCACTCCCACCCACTTTTTGTAATCTTTCAATATAAAAATACAAAAGAGAATATTTTATACAATAAACAAATATCTTAAGTGGACTCATTTGTAGTTTCTTAAACTACGTGTCCATCCTAACGTCTCAACTATTATGGAACGGAGGGAGTAAATAGTTTACTTAAAGTTTTTGGAAAAAAAAATAAAAAATAGCGAAAAAGTAGGGAAAATTTTTTCCAAGATAATGATAAGTGTCATAAAAAGATTTGCTTTTAATATAGGTATATTGATATTGATTATAGCGGGGAATTACTTATATTCGTTCAATAATAATCGACATGTTTTCACTTTATCCGTTGGATTACATTACGTTATCCCCACAAGGCCGCAAGAATGCAAAATGTCACGACTTCACGAGCATTTGTCAGTTAAAGTAAGAAAGGTGTGCAACCTAAATCCAAAACACGTATCCTTGTAATTGCGTCGTGGATGTCATTCATAAGCTTCCTTAATTTCTTTATCAAAATTCGTGCAATTGTTATTTTAGAAAACATGGATAATGAACCTAACTTATACTTCTTCCACAAGGTGTGCTAAATTAGGTAGAACAACCCAAAATTATTTCATACTATCGTAATCAAATCCAAATACACAAGCTTCAACTATGGCAGCTTTAGTTAGAGATGCAATGGTACTTTCTTCTATTGATTAATCTTGCTTTAATTTTAGCTTTCGTGTTTATTAACATTCTAATTATGTTTTAAGGGCTATATAAGCTATTATCTTATGAAAATTATGCATAACTTAAAAGAACTTGGTGTTAGATATATATTATTATGAATATTTTACATAGGTTATTTGTGTGGACGGTACGGTGGGAAATATTTTTTAAACTAACGTATATACGGAATTAGTTTACAATATAGCATTATTTGTGGAAATCGCTCCGTTGAAAGGAAACAAAATTGAAAAAATATAATGACTTTCGGAGGAAAATACATCAGAAAGTAGCACATGTCATTTTTAGTGTTTATTTTAACATTAAAATATGTTGTCAAAATCTTTTATGCATTCTGGGTGCACATAGAGGTAAGTGCATCTAAGGCTAATTTTGTGCTCATTTATTTATTTTATTTATTTATTTTTATTTTTTTGCGCATTTTAATAGATTAAATTGAACGAATATCCAATGAGTAGAAATACCTTTGAATATACCATACACCCGGATGTATATAAAAATTTTCAATATACTATGTTTAATATACCCAAAAGTTGCAAAAAAATATAAAACGGAGGTAGTATATAGATTGATAATGAGAAAAAATAATTGTTACAGCCGTTCATGGCACGGTATACTTATCTAGTTATCTAGTGTCATTATTAATTGAGCCACACTATTTAACCTTTTCGCTCATAGGTTCTTAATCACGTTTCTGCAACTAAAAGTCTTGACATTAAAATAAAATTAAAAATACACTCCTAATTAATAATGACATGACCTCATAAATATGATAACTATCCACAATCCAATAAAACGAGAGGTTACTTGTGGGTTCAAGAGGCTTCTATAACTATGAGGTACTCTCTAGATCAGTTGCCACCTTTTTTTTAGCTTTATTCGTTTAAAATATATACTTTGTATATATTCTTGCAAAATCATAATATTCTTGTTGCCAAATAATCAAGGAAAACTCCTTCAAATAAATAAATAAATAAATAAATAATCAAGGAAAACAAATAGTCAGTGTGCTCAAAAGCTTTCAGTAATCAACTTTGGGGAGCTGCTACCATGGCTTTAAGAAATGCAACGGTACGTTCTATTATCAAGGGAAAATTTATATAGATTGTTATGTTGACAATTATATAATGTAATGTTTGCAAGAAATAACACTTTCGATACAATTTTTGGCGTAATCTTTTCTAAAGAAGGAAGGCATGTTAAAACCATTTGTTGATTATTATAATTAATGTTTAATTTTACTTGTTTCCCGTATTTTAACTTATAGCTAGCTACTTGTATGTATGCTCCCTTAAGAGGCTGTTTAGTTCACCTGATTTTAGCTGATCTGATCTGAACTTATTTTTCCTGATCTGATCTGATCTGAACTTATTTTTCCTGATCTGATCTGATCTGAACTTATTTTTCCTGATCTGATCTGATCTGAACTTAATTTTCCTGATCTAATCTGATCTGAACTTATTTTTTCTGATCTGATCTTATTTTTTCTGATCTGATCTAATCTGAACTTATTTTTTCTGATTTGACCTTATTTTAATTATTTCAATATTCTACTTTTAATGTTAATTAATATTAATGTTTAATTATTATTATTATTATTATTATTATTATTATTATTATATTATATTATTTATATTATATTATATTATATTTTTATTATTATTATTATATTACTATTATATTATATTATTATTCTTATTATTATTATATTATTATACTATATTATATTATATTATATTATTATTAAAAATAATAATATTATTATTATTGTTAATGGAATTGTTTCTAAAATTTCAAAAGGTGAGGTTTCTGGAAGATGGAGCAAAGGTGGGATTATTAGTTTGAATTTTCCTTTTTTTATTTAAGCTTTTATATTTAACTTGTTTCGTGTGTTTAAGTGTTTTTTTATTCATTTGTTCCTCTATTGAACCTTTTTTTTTATATAAAGAAAAAGACTCTACCGAGTCGGAACCTCTCATAGGTTCTTCCGACCCATGTTAGCGTTAGGCTCCTCTATTGAAGCTTGGAAGACATGATTTGGGTCACGCACGAATTATACTCCGTAAGTAAATTAAAAGTGCCAAAAAAAATAAAATTTTCCTTTTTTGACAATTTTTTCCATGTACAATGACTTTATTATCCATATTACTATAACATAATGAGCCCACATTTTATTTATAATCATAACTTAAATCAATCAACACAATATAACTACAACTTTATATTCTCAAAACTACATGTTCCCTTAAAAAATTATCCCTTTAAAGATTATCCTTTAAAAAATTAAAAAAATTAAAAAAAAGTAAAGAACAGAAAAATAAATACCAAAAGTGGCGATATTCCCCATGTTCTTACCATCTTCATGTTCTTTAATACCATTCCCATTTCTAGAATGACGGTTTTCAAAGTGAAAAAAAAAAAATCAATCCTTACCCAAAATCGTCATCCGGATCTACCTGTTATTATGAAATCCCGTGCGCCGGTAATTTGTTCACGCCGATTTTCAGTGTTCTACTGAATGTTTGAGCTACATTGAGAGGCAAACAACATTTTAATGAGATAAATTGAAAGAGACAGACAATGAAAAGGACGATGATGTTCTTCTTGAAGACCAGCCGTACGGTATGTAATTTCTCAATTTGAATCTTCCTCTTTTAAAGCTTCCACGATCTATCCACCAACATCAGTTTTTCAGATGTGTTAATTTTATTATCCTAAGATTTTGATTTTTATCTGAACTCACATTTTTCTTTTGTTTAATTTATTTATTTTAAATTAATTATTCTGTAATCTGAACTAGGTTTTCTCGGTACTGTATTTTTACTGCCTGTCAATTCTAGAAATCTGAATTGGGTTTTCTCTAATTATCTCATTTTATAATAATTAATCTAATCTGATAACCGACAATTAATGGCG
Organism: Chenopodium quinoa; assembly: GCF_001683475.1. NCBI lineage: Eukaryota > Viridiplantae > Streptophyta > Magnoliopsida > Caryophyllales > Amaranthaceae > Chenopodium > Chenopodium quinoa. The sequence goes on along the minus strand of NW_018742381.1, from coordinate 2,357,362 downwards.
CATTGACTATATCCTAGGAAATGAATACCAGACATGTATTTGCATGGTGCATGGTTGGCTATTTTTTCTTTACATATCAAGTATTGTTTTATTCCTGAAAAAGTATTGTTTTATGACTTTATCATAGAAATCTGCATAGTTGACTGACAAAAATATTAATTGGGAGTGTTGGTAGTTTGGTACTACGGTTTTTTTGTGTATATATATTTTTTCGTATTGCAATATTTCTTACCTACAACACATCAATCTCTCCCAAATTTTGTCCTTATGTTGGTCATTGTAGTAGCTTGCTCGTATACAATCTCGTTGATAGGTAAATACCTTAACTCTTTATTGTTTTTTTTATTATATTTTCATAATTTCGTCTACAATCACCACTTCATCGGGTAATTTACTAGTTACGGAGTATATTATTGTTTCAATTGAATTTTTATCTAAGGAGGAATTATTTAATTTTCAATTATTATGTTGTGTAGTCAAATTATTAGTCAAATTGATGATTGTATAGTAGGTGATAAGATGATATAACATTTTTTTTTTGAAAATTATCTATCGATTGTCACCTTGTTATTTAACGTTTACAATACTTGTGATTTGTGAATTGTTTACGTTATGGGTTTAATTGTTTAGAGTTGGATCATGTATTATGCTGGTGGTTATGGGGGTGGGGCCGGTGGCGATGAAGGGGGTGCTCATGGGGAAAACTGGCAAAGGAGGAAAAGAATAGAATCATCTAATATTGGAAATCTTTTACTATACTTGTTATAAATGGTCCATGCTATAATTATTTTGATAACACTTTAATTATTTTGGTAATACATATAGTGTCTTTTTTTTTTTTTTTGGTGACCATTGCTATAATGATTGATAATACTTTATTTTGGTAATACGTATAATGTTAATACAGTAAAAGAAGAGATGAATTAGTAAAGAGCTTGTCCACTAATAATAGCATCAAGTAAAGAACTTATCTATTTGAGATTCAATTATTACCACTACTTTAGCCAAATTCAAGCTACCGCTAGTATGTAGACATTAGTGATTTACAAACCCCCCTCCTCTCCCCACATGGCCTCACACACACAGCAAGGGAAAAGGAGGATATCGGGGTTGCATGTCTTTTATAAAAGTAAATAAGGAAAATAATTTAAATGGTGGAGTTTGGTTGCGTTGATTTGAGGATAAATACTATATACATAAGAAACGTAGCGTATATATTTATGTACTTATTTTGATTATTAATATCTTTCATGCATGAAACTAATAATTTTAAAGTGCTCTTGATCATAGTGTAATGGCTGGTAGGGTAGCATGGTCTGATGACAGCACAAAATTTTTTTTGGACATATGCTTGGAGATGAAAGCGGGTGGACTATCAAAGGTTAATTGGGATAGAATAGTGAGTACTTTGAACGTTAAAAGTGAGAAGAATTTCAATATTAAACAAGCAAGAAATCATTGGGATGATTTAAGGAAGAGGTTCAAAATTTGGAATGAAATGGAACTCAATTGGACCGGTCTTACATTTGATCCTATTACTGGTTGTGCTGTAGTTGAACAAGATGATAGGTGGAATATATTTGTGAAGGTACGACATTTTGTTTATCCATTTTGTTGCATTATGACCTCTACAATGCTAATTTATTTTAAAATTTATTTAATCGAAATTTTGTGCATTTATGCAGAAACATAAAGGTATGCTAGCGAGATTCCTAAGGAGACCATTGCCTCATCTAGAGAAGTTACATGCACTTTTTTCAGGGTCTTTTGCTACTAGCAAATGGAGTTTTCTCCAGGATTAGGTGGGGAACAGATTGGTAAAGAAAATGAGGAAAGGTCTGGGGACAATGATGAAAATATAGGAGATATGGAAATAAGTAGGGGAATAAATAATTCGGATGATGAACAGAGCATTTCACCTCCTAAAAGTACCTCGTTGGGGAAACGTAAGAGTGATGGGTATACTAGTAAACTTAAAAAAAACAAGAGTAGTAACATTGAATCTTGTATAGAGTTGTTGAAAATGTCTATTGAAACTAATTGTAAGCAATGGAGTGGTAATAAGTATAAAGATGTTTCAGACGCTCTATACAATATTGAGGCTATTGTTCAACAAGGAGAAGGATTTATTTACCAATGTATGAATTTTCTTCATCATGGCGATAATGCAGATTTCTTCTTAGGTCTCCGAAGTGATGATCAGAAGATAATGTATTTGAAGACAACATTTCAAGATCCAACATTGGGTGGTCCTTAATTAGGTTTTTTGGGGTGATAAGTATATGAAGTTAACTTTGTCTTATGTTTTCCTATGACTTGTTTTGCACTTTCATATGTTCTTTGTTAGTTATTTGATGTTGTTCTAGTTTTAATTAAGGTTCCACATATGAAGCTACTATTTTTTCTGACCTTTAGGTTTAAATAGCTTCATATGATGCTATTGCTTTTCAGGTTATCTAAGTAAGAAGCTTTAGCCTTTATTTTAAAAGTCATTGTTGATTTTATTTTACAAATTGAATAATGTTGGTATTTTGTTGGTTTATGTTGTAGAATGGATAACACACTTCCAATGTGCTTGATAATTATCGCATTGGAAGAGCTAAAGAGACTTCTTACACCAATTGAGAGATTGCCTCTAAGGTTAGGTGGAGAATCTGGTAGCGAATACATAAACAGACTACTACATGCCCTCCTGATTTATGCAAAGAACAATTGAGATTAGATATAAACATATTTGTGGATCTTGTTACTTGCATGAAAAATAAAAATTTATTATCGGATGGTCGTTACATATCTGTGGCTGAGCAATTAGGAATATTTTTATATATCATGGTTAAAGGCAGTTCTTATCGTAATGCTGCCGGTCGATTTCAGCATTCTATTGCAACAATTGGGTTGTACTTTAAACAAGTACTGGAAGCAATGGTTCATTTGTCTACCGAGATCATAAGACCATACCAAAGTTTGACCGTGGTGCCAAAAAAAATAGGTGACAGCACAAAATATTGGCCATATTTCAAGGTATTAAGAAACATTATTATTATCTTGCATTGTCATTATATTATTTTATGCATATGCAATATATAATCACTTATAAAATGTATCCTAAATGTTAATGAACTATTAGGATTGTGTTGGAGCATTGGATGGGACTCATATAAATGCAGTTGTAAGCGATGATGATGGTGTGGCACATCGAGGGCGTAAAGGAAAAAAAACATGGAATGTTTTGGCTGCCTGTTCCTTTGATAGGCTTTTCACGTTTATCAACGTTGGATTTGAAGGTAGTGCTCATGATATTACTGTATGGAACCATTGCTTAACTGCACCAGAATTTCGATTTCCCCATCCACCTCTAGGTATAATTTAAAATAGTGTATGTTTTTACTCCATACATGACACTATACTAATATGTTGTATAACTTTATTTTGTAACAGGAAAATATTATCTAGTAGATTCTGGATATCCGAATACCGTTGGATATTTGAGTCCAATAAAAGAAAAAGATATTAGAACCCATTTGCCTGAATTTCGAAATGGTCCACCACCACAAGGCATGCTTGAACTTTTTAATTATCTTCACTCTTCACTTCGAACAACGATCGAGAGATGTTTTGGACAATTAAAAGGTCGATGGAAAATATTGACAATGATGCCACAAATGGACACTAAACATCAATTGGCAATTATGGTTGCTACATTCACACTTCACAATTTTATTCGATTACATGAGTTGGATATACCCATTGATAGTGGTATAGAAATCGAACCAAGAGCAGATTATGATTTGTTTAACGAGAATCGTAAAGCTGTAATGAAAGAAGTACAACTTAATATAGCGAAGGAAATTTGGAACGTCTTGTAATGAAAATTATATTTGTAAACATTTATGATTTGGAGCTTATAATGAAATTTTAATTATTATCGTTTATTGTTTGTGCTATTTAATAACATAGACAATGTTGCTAGTTCAAACAAACGATAAAATCAAATCCGATACATCACAAATCAATAATAATAATAATAATAATAATAATAATAATAATAATAATAATAATAATAAATAAATAAATAAATAAATAAATAAATAATAAATAATAAATAATAAATAATAAATAATAAATAATAAATAATAAATAATAAATAATAAATAATAAATAATAAATAATAAATAATAAATAATAAATAATAAATAATAAATTATAATAATAACAACAACAACAATAATAATAATAATAATAATAATAATAAGGGTATTTTCATTTTTACCACCTTCAAATAATGACTTTGTCGAATTTACCACCTCCAAAAAAAAACATTTACTTTACCACCTCATAAAAAAATTAAACATCAGTTTTACCACCTCATCTGAGCTCAGGTGACGGAAAACGCTTGTGGGGCCCAGTTAACTGTCACTTCCCTCCAATTTAATTCTTTTAAAATCGATTTCCCTCTGTCTCCTCCTTTTCTCACCTTCCACCTTCCATAATCAATGTCTCACCAAATTTCTCACTTCCTCATCAATTTTCGTCTCTCTTTCCTTTGATTTTTCTTGATTCTCACTGTAACTGCTTCTCTCTCCTTTGAATTTTCTCTTTCTCTCTGTAAAAACTGAAACCCTAGATCAATTTGGGTGGTTGAAATCGAGCTGGAACCACAAAATTGCAACACATCAGCTTCTCTTGTCATCTTCCACAGGGTGAGGGGACCAAAAGCTTGGTAATTTGCTGACAGAAATCGAGATTCCTGACTATAAGAGGTACTTTAAACCCTTTATTAGTACATTTCGTTGGATTTATGGTTGTCAATTGGGGTAAAGTATGCCTTTTTGGGGAATCTGTGAATTAAAGTATTATAAACCCTAATTATGCGAATCTTTGACTGAATTAGAGTGTGCATTTGTTAAATAATTAGTTAATTAGATGTACTTGGTTACTGTTAATTTAGTGCATAGTCAATGTGAATTGCTTTTACTTGCTGTAATTGGTGAATTGGTTTTTGTTGTTTACTGTAATTACTGAAATTGGTTATTGTTGTGTGTGCTTTTGTTGGTGTTGTTACAGAATGGACACAGTGGACTTAAAAATTACAGTAGGGGGTGCCTTTATACCTTCTTTAGCTGGTAAAAATAGGAGGGTGTTAACTTGGGATGGTGGGTGGGTTTATTGGATGAGAAAGGTGGAAAAAAATAAGATAGATGTACACTTTTTGAGGCAAGCAGCTATACATGGGTTTGTGTATGTGAATGTGAAGGTTCCTAGGGGGTTTAGTTGCTGGTATAAACAAAAGGGCAAGTCTTGGGTGAATGGTAAAAGGGAGCTTGTTGATGGTGAGGTGAATGGTTTCCTAGAGTCGGTGAACAAAGAGGGGGCATGTGAGATGTATGTTACCAGTCATGAGCCAATTGAAGGGACTAACAAAACACCCTTCAAATGTATATCTGGGAATGAGCTAACCCCTGCACAAAGGAAGGAACTGAAAAAGAGGTTTGGTGGGCCTAAAGTATACAAACCCAGCCCAGAACTTAGTAAGCCCACTGAAGAAGAGCCATTTAGGAGAAGACCTAGGTTAAAAGGCATTGTTATACATGACAGAGAGGCTGAGGAGAGGCTTACTAGGGCAGAGAAAGTGAATGCTAATACACATAAAGGGAAGGGTAAACTCACTGCTGCATATAAGGGTAAGGCTAAGGTTGGGGATGAGACTGGAAATTTTGCTAATTTAGTGAGAAAAATAAAATAAAGAGTGAGGAGCTTAAGGGATGACAGTGATGTGTTTAGTGATGAGGATGGTGATACAGAGTCTTCTGATTCTGAGTTGAGTGATTTTGAGTTAGAAGTTGATGAGGGAGAGGAGGACTTATACTCTGATGATGATGAACAGTGGTTGAAGAAAAATGTAGACCATATTAACAGTGAGGTGAAAGGCAGTTTGAGGGGAGTTACTGAAGGAGGGGATCAAAGTGATGATGAGGACACAGGGTTTGACATAGAAAGAAATCTACAGAAAATTGAAGTGAGGGTTGAAGAGGAGGCAACTTGTGATTCTGATGAGCTAAAGAGTGTGGAAGGTGATTCAGATGATGATCAGGGTAGTGTTACTTGGTTTAACCCTGAGACAGACTTTGAAAGGGCTATCAAATTTGTAGTTGGTCAAAGGTTCAGTGATGTGCAAACAATGAGAAAAGCTTTGAGACAACATGCAATTGAAAATAGGTATGAGTATTACCTTCTTCACAATGATTCAAAGAGGCTAACAGCATATTGCAAAAGGAAATGCAAGTGTGTGTATAACAAGAACAGTTGTAGGATAGTGAAGTGTACATGTAGTAAGGGTGTTAGGTGTAGGTTCAAGTTTTATGCAACAAGGCTTGTGAAATCAGAGGCTTGGCAAATTAAGACACTAAGGCTGAAGCATAGGTGTGTTAGGAGTAAAATGAACAACAAGGTGACAGCAGAGTTCCTTGCTGACAGGTACTTGGAGGAGTTCAGGGGCAACCCCAGATGGAAGATTAAACAGATTCAGGACAGGGCCTTGAATGACTTGGGGATCAAAATTACATACTCCAAGGCTTGGTTGGCTAGAAGCAGGGCAAAGCTTATAATATATGGCTCTTCATCAGAGCAATACTCAAAGGTTTGGGACTATGGGAAGGCACTGCTGAAATGGAACCCAGGGAGTGAGTGTAATGTGGTGGTGGATGATATTAATGAAATTGAAAGACCAATTTTTATGAGGATGTTTGTGTGCTTAGCTGCACTTAGGGATGGATTCATTTCTGGTTGCAGACCAGTAATTGGGGTGGATGGGTGCCATCTAAAAGGGGCATACCCTGGGCAGATCTTGGTTGCAGTTGGAAAAGATGGCAATAATTCCATCTTCCCAATTGCTTGGGCAACTGCAGAGATTGAGAACAAGGACAGCTGGTGCTGGTTTCTGGAGAGCTTGCTCAAGGCACTTTGTGTGTATGACCAAGGAGATGGCTTGACTTTTATGTCTGACAGACAGAAAGTAAGTGGGTTGTGTTTGTGTTTAAATTACTTTGCTTTATTTGAATTTTCTGTACACTAACTTGTTAGTTTTGCCTTGTGTGTAGGGTCTCATAGAAGCATTTGCAGATGTGGCCCCCAAAGCTGAGCTCAGATTTTGTGTGAGGCATATTTGGTCAAATTTCAAATTGAAATTTCATGGTGCAACTTTCAAGGAATTGTTCTGGGCTGCTGCTAGGGCAAGCACTCTGGTAAGCTTCTATTTAGGTTCTTTTATGTCAGTTTTATGGTGAACTATAATGTATGCTAGGAACATTTAGTTTTGCACATATTTACATGTCTTTCTATTTTGTGAAAACTGTATGCCATGTGTCTATGTTGTGTTGAATGGTTGTCATGTGTGTGGTTGTATCAGTTTGAGTTTGAAGTTGCTATGGAAAGTATCAATTTTTTGGATGAAGAAGCATACCAGTGGTTGTCAAACATTGACCCCCAGCACTGGTCAAGGCATGCTTTCTCTACAAACTGCAAGTCTAACATGTTGTTAAACAACATGTGTGAGACATTTAATGCAGTGATTAGAGATGCCAGAGACAAGCCTATTCTAACTCAAATGGAATGGCTTAGAAGATATATGATGAAGAGGAGTAATGACAAATGGGAGGCAGCAAAGTCTTGGGAAGGTTTACTAACCCCATTTGTCAACAAAGTCTTTGATGAGTTGGAGAAGTATGCCATGACATGTGAGGTTACAACTTCAAGGGATGAAATTTATGAGGTGAAATACAAGGATGATCAGTGCATTGTGGATCTGCAAGAGAGAAAATGCACTTGTTATAGATGGGAGTTGACAGGAATACCTTGTGTCCATGCATTTGCTTGCATAATGGACAAAAGGGATGATCCTGAGTTGTATGTGCACCCACATTACTATAGGGTGACATACTTGGCTGCATATGAGAACCCAATACAGCCAATGCCTGGCCCTAAGAATTGGGAAAAGGTCAAGCTCAGACATCCTTTGCCACCTATGCTGAAAGTGCAGCCAGGAAGACCTAAGGCAAATAAGAGAAAGCTTGAACCAGGGGAGGGCACTTCTGCAGCACCTGAGGGCAAGAAGCCAAAGGTGATGAAACAATGCAAGAACTGTGGTGGGTTTGACCACTTTGCCAAAACATGCAAGGCTGAAGCAGCACCAGAACAGCCTAACCCACCTGCAACAAATCCAAAGGGTGGGAGGCCACAGATGCAGACTCCTTGGCTTAAGGAACAAAGAAAGAAAAGTGAAGAGAAAGCAGCAAGACAGGTATTTTGTGTATTTTGTGACTTGAGTGTATTTAGTGGCTTTGTTTCTGAGTCTTGTCATACTGTGATTGCAGGCTGCACTGAAGTTGCCACAATATCAGCCTCCAACAACAGCACAGGCTGGGTCAAGTAATGTTGCACCTGCAACTGCTGTGTCAAGCCAGCCTGCAACAAGAACAAAGCCTTTGCCAACTCAGCCTGTTACCAGGAGCAACAGGAGCCTGAGTCAGCCCACAAGAGTGCCAACAACTACTCCTCCCAAAGTCAAAATACAGACCAGGTCCAAGCTTCATGTAATGACAAGAGAGAAGGACAAGGATCTCAATCAACTGTGACCCTAGGTCTACTCATTAGTATTTTGTAATAGACAACCAAGTTTATTTGGTAGTTGAACAATGATAGTTGAACAATGATTTTGCACAAAGGTGCCTTAACTTTTGTCTCAGCCAATGTAAAACAATTTCAAACATTGTGTTGCAAGTACTAATACGAATTGTGATATGTTTCTACCAAAAAGTTCCATTTCTCATTGATTTTGTTAAAAGTAGTACAAGAAATGTCATCCCAACATCCACACATAATAATTCAACAAAACACAACATAAGTTGGGGATTTATTTTTGTTTCTAAGCATTCCTAAATGAACCTAAGATCTAAAATACATAGCCAGTACCAAACCAAAACAACAAAACACAACAATAGCATGTACTGTGAGCATTTTCTTTGTTGTTGCATTCCTGCCATGCACTTCCTTGATCATCTTCTTCCTGTCTGAGCTAAGAGCTTTGCATTTCATCTTCAAGCTGTCAATCTCATTGAGCAAGCACCTCCTTTGTCCACTAACATCATCAACTTCCCTCTTCATGTCATTCAGCTCTCCCTTCATTAGTTTCTTGTCCAGCAGCAAGTTGTTAATCACCTCTGTTTGCCAAGGTGTTCCATATGGTTGATCCACCCACTCAAAAGCTTTACACCCCCTTGACTCAGTCACAGGATCATAGAATTTGCAGGTCCTAAACTTGCGTCATGGGTTCTCCCTAGTCCAAGCAGTCAGCCTAGACATTGGAACTCCACATTGGCATTTTTTCTCTTTTGAGGGTGACATGCTAACTGAAGACATTCCCATCTGAAATTCAGTAAGAACAAGAATGAAATTAATTGTATTTGAACACAATCACCATAATATAACCCTAATTTCAGTAGCCAATTCACATAACAAAAACCCCCAATCTAATTTAATCTTACATGAACCCTAAGTATTTTAATTCAAATTGGGGTTTAATTGACCTCACAAAACGCCCAATTTCAATTACTCTTAGCAAATGCAACAAAATCACGCAACGAATTGCCAAAAAATTACAACAGAAATCACGAAAATTGCTAGAGAATTAACGACAATGGCTTACCTTTTTGATGCTTGTTGTCGAGGAGTTCAATTGATTGTTTGATAATTAGAGGGTTTGGGATTGTTAAGGTTGCCCAAAAATACTGATTTGTGAAGAAAATCGCAAAAATTAATCTCCAATCTGCAAGAATTTGGTGTACAAATGAAGAACTAGGTTTAAATAAAAGGGAAATCGAGAGAAATTTGGGAAAAAATCAAAAACTAGCCGTTATACTGGGCCCCACAAGCGTTTTCCGTCACCTGAGCTCAGATGAGGTGGTAAAATTGGTGTTTAATTTTTTTATGAGGTGGTAAAGTAAATGTTTTTTTTGGAGGTGGTAAATTCGACAAAGTCATTATTTGAAGGTGGTAAAAATGAAAAAAACCCTAATAATAATAATAATAATAATAATAATTTGATCTGAACTTATTTTTCCTGATCTGATCTGAACTTATTTTTCCTGATCTGATCTGATCTGAACTTATTTTTCCTGATCTGGACTTATTTTTTCTGATCTGATCTGATCTGAACTTATTTTTTCTGATCTGATTTGATCTGAACTTATTTTTTCTGATCTGAACTTATTTTTTCTGAAATAAGTAAAAATATGGTGAACTAAACAGGGCCTAAGTCATTAGTACTCTCAAACTCTAGGCAAAACAGGGGTATAAACTGAGAACAAACAAACTAAAATATACAAATTTTTTTTTATTTAATTTTGTAGGCTAAAATGCTCAAAGGAGTGATGCCCGTTTTATCAAGGAGCCGTAACGTAGGGACATTAACACCAAAGATGAAGGCATATACGCCTACACTAGCAGGCGAAGAGGTTCAAACATGCGTTGGGATGGTCCGTTCCCGTGAAAGGAAGAGCATCAAAGATGAATTGTTGCCCAAGGGTAAACCCAAGGGAGACTATGTTCCGGTGTATGTAGCTATAGGAATGATAGGACTGTCCGTAACGTTCGGACTCATGACCGCGAAGCAAGAGCTGTTGTATGCCCCGGATGTTCATGTTAAGAAGAGTAGGAGAGAAACTTTGCCAGAGGTGGTGGAACCTGAAAATGTTGTTCATGAATCTGAGGAGTTTGTTAAGAATTCTTTCTTTAGGAAGATTGCTCATATTCAAGAGATCAAGGAGCATGTTGTTCCTAACCCCATTGCAAGGTATGTACGTATACTCGGGGTACCATACAATGTTATTTTGTGATGATCTATCTAAAAAAAGTTATCACATTTTATATTTTGTATTTGATAGTAGTATTTAATGTTATTGAACCGTTAATTTTTGTATAACTTTTCTAGTCTACTTGGATAGCTATTCTAACATACATTTGATGACGGGGCTAATCGTTGTGTGATGCAGGTTGTCACGAGAGGAATCGCTGAAGACAGTGGGAGTCGACCCAAAATGAAGTGGATAATTCTCATGGCTGATGGACTATCTCGAAAGCCTAATTGATCTGCATAGTGCATTTCTGTTGTTAATCCAAATGTGTTTACAGGGCATGATCATTTTCTAGTTCTGATACATAGAGGTTAGAGGTTTACTGGATTGTATATGCTTTGTACTTTGTACAATGGAGTTGCTTACTCCCTTAATGTTTGACTCATATAAATATAACTTTGCTTTTCAGTAACGTTCAAAGCATTTGGTCCCTGGTGAAAGATTTTTATTTATCTGTACAACTATTTATCCATAATACTCTCAAGATTCTCAACATCCTCTATAAGTCTGTATAGCATAATTCATATAGTTGAGACTTAGGAATATGTTTTATACTCTATCACGCTCCTTCACACAAGAGCCCGTTGGGCTTGAAGTGTGGATGCAGCATGGGCCCTCCTCATACCCAGCGCTTAATATTCCACTTAAAGGTGGGGGGTAGATTCGATTTGAACCTGCGCTTAATATACCATGTTGAAGGATCATCTCAACCAAAAGGTTAAGCTTATAGTTGAGGCCCGGGAACATGTTTTATATTCTATCATACATATGTCTTCCGTATAACGAGTGAACTATAATACAAGGTACCAAACTATCATGGTTGTTGCAAATTGGGGACTCAACTTTCAGAAGTAGCAAATTGGGTACTAAACTAAGGGAGAGTACCTGCCGAAGAGAATATTCCTGGCACATGACTTGTAATAATCGGTTTAAGCCAAAAAAAAAAATTTAATGAAATTCGAAAAACAGAGTAATGATGAGGGTGCATTGGTACTGGGATTGGATGCCTTCTCATATCTCGATGCTCCAGCAACTTATGGCGGGAAATGCTTCTTCACGAAGCTTCCCTTGCAAGCTTTCCAAGAATACCCCTTATTTCTCCCTTCTCATTTCATACAGCCTTTAATACCCATTTCCCTATATAAGCAAGTAGAAAGGAGGGGGGGAACCTTCAAAGATTTTCTCCATTAAAAAAATACCAAAAACATAAAGTTGCAATAGAATATTCATGAGTTGGCCTGCCATTGATCTATTTGAAGAAAGACACCGAGAAGTAGCGAAATTAACTTCAGGATAAGGTATATATATTCCTTTTCTTTGTCTGTTTGTTCATGAATCTTGTGTTGGTTGGTTGATGTTTTCTTCATAAAAGTGTTAGTTTGTCTTTTTTACATGAGTAAATAATGTTTTTTTTTGCATGATTTTGTTGCAAAAGTGTTTGACTTTGATTCAACTAAGCTATTAATCTTGATTGTTGTGTTGTATTTGTTGTTAAAAAAATTGAGAATTTGTTGTTAAAAAATGGAGAAAAGTTTATTTGTTGGTAGTTTGTTTAAGAGAGCCATAGTGTAAGAAGACCTCACCGACTTTATTAAAAAATGTTGGCCTTTAGGTATGGACGCCCTTGCTGATGCACACCCTCTATTCAGCCAGCAGGATGTGTTGGTCACCCACATCTTCACGCGCCTGCTACGGGAGGACCAGGCTAGTGTCGAAAAAAACTGTAAGAAGTGGTAGGTCTGGTGGCACCTCCGCCACCTGAACTTCAGCTACTCTTTTGGTGGCCCAAGGGCTAGCATACAGGAGTGGATCCTTCAATGATGGCCGCGACCTCTACGCGTGGTTGAACAAGGACATGATCGTCTATTTTGATGGTTTCCCACTCCTGTTCAAGGAGTAGGCGTAGGGGGCTGGGGTGTCTAGGTGCAGCATGTTTAGGCTTTTTTTGAGGGGGGATGCTGCTAGTTTAAGCTTATGTTGATCCTTTTTTTTTTTTTTTTTAAAATCTGATGTAAAAATGAACTGTTTTTAAATTTCAACTGTCATGGCATAAGTAGGTTTTTGTGTGACAAATTTGGAGATGTTGGTACTTGTCCCTATGCTATGACAGTGTTAAGAAGTAATAACTGTAGACTGTAGTTGAGCCTGCCTTTTGAATGGATGTAATGAATATTTTTATGAATATGAATGGAATTATGAATTATCTAAGAACTTGTCCATCTTTATTGCTTTGTTTAGTTTAACATTGTTGTTTATATATATATGCACAAATGAATGATCTGGAAATGGAATTTTGAACAATATTCCCATGTTTGTATAACAGATATGATGCATTTGAAACCTTGCATAATAGTTCATCATGGTGGGGAATGGGTTGAAGCTGGTGGTCAAATGATTTACAATGGGGGGAGGGTCAATTCATTTGATGATATACCAAAAGATGTTGATTCTAGCTATGTGGAACAAGTAGTTGACAGCTTAGGGTATACAGACGTAGTAAAAGTTCACTTTTTGGACCCTAGAAAGGATTTTCAATCTGGTATAAGATATTTGGGGTTTGATACTAGGTCTTGTGATCCTTTCATTTCACTATTACTGGAGTTTAGGGTTATTCACCTCTATACAGAACATGAACTTGGACATGTTACTACTGACATAGGTACTGGACTAGGTGGCCAAGGTCCTTTGTTGAACTTCTAAATAGTGGTGTGCCTAGGTGTAGTGATCCATTTATAGACTATGACACTGAAGGCTCGAATGAAGATGATGTAGAGATTATGAATGCCAGAACAAGGTTGAGTCAGGAGAAATAGAAGGAGAAGTCCTATGACGATGAATTGGTGATGTTGAGAAGGCTAGCAGAATCTAAGGAGAAAGATCCAGCAGGATATGCAAGTGATTCTAAAGGACTTAGTGAAACATATAGCCCTAGGGGTCATCTGATGCAGACAACTGTGGTTATCTAGTTCAACCTCAGATTAAGAGAGCTAATGTCAAGATGGGAGGATGTGAAGGGAGCAGTGGAAAGTTTTATGTTGGTCAGTCATTTGAGAATTCAACAACATTCAAGAAAACTGTGACTAACTACTGTATTGAGACTGGTAGAGACATACAATTCACTAGGAATGACAAAAATAGGGTTGGTGGGTGTGAGCGTACTTGTGGGAGGGCACCAAGCAGCAAGAAAATAACAGCTTCATGGGTTGCTAGCTGGAATTTCCAAACCAAATTCAAATTGAATTTGTACATGAAGCTGCATGTTATCAATGAGACTGTGTGGCTTGAAAAAGGGCTTAAAGTGAGTAGGTACTTGGCATACTAAGCAAGAAAAATTGGGCAAAAACTCATTGTTGGTGAGTATGAAAAACAATTTGGTCTTCTTCTAAGATATGCAGTGATAACTTGTTATTTGGAATGATTTTAGGGTGGTTTTGAACCTCGTTTTCGTTATTATTCGGCATCAAAGTTCATTATTTATCCTATTTTTATGTAAATTTTGTACCATCCATGCTTCACGGGTTGTTTGTGTTTTTGATGTAATGTAGCGCTTTTAAGCACTGTGAAGGTAATCAAGCATGAGTGAGCAAGGAGAAGGGCGAGCTTGGTTGATAGAGCTATGGAGGAAGAAGGATGAGTGCCTTAAAGAGAAATGAAAAGCTTTTGAAATCTTGAAGAGTTGTTTGCACAAGGGTCAACTTTAACTGATCATAACTTTTGTTGTACTCAACATTTGTTCTTTTGCTTTAATAAAACTGCCCCTTACGTTTGTCTTCCAAAATAAAGGGTATTACTTGTCCAAATTTACAGTTATTTATTTTAAAATGGATTTTTTGTAAAAAAAAACAACCTATTAAATTCCAAAACTTGCGAAAAACTACTCAGTAAAAAAATGTTGTAATTTAGTTACATATTAAAATGTAAAATGTTGTAATTGACTACCTCCCACAGGATTCTCAACCTTGACTTTTTTTCTCCGGCGTTGACCAAGTTACGTGACTCATAATGACTCATTTTCTCCATTTTTTATCCCTAAATTTTCCCTCCACAAGCATAATCACCAACTCATGCCCCTGCTCCACCACATACACCAAACATCACCCATAACACATGCAAATCGTAGCCTAGCCATATCCCTTCTCTTTCCCACAACACGACAACAGAAGCAACTGCTACCTTCACTCACCACCAGTAATCAACTCCAGCTCGCATCACAGCCACAACTCCCATTCATTCGCCCTTTCTACCCATTAGAGAGACCAAGTTAGTTTTTTTTATCTTTGGTAGGCTCGACGACGGCTTATCATGCAGCTGAAGTTTTGAGAAGTGACAGGCCAAAAATAGTGAAACTAAATATGAATGCCAATGTGTTTGAAAGGATTTACTTATTTTTTGAAGCTCTTAAGAATGGATTCATAGCTGGTTGCAGAAGGTTCATTTCCTTAGATGGTTGCTTTTCTCAAGGGGCCTTTTTGGGGGTCAGCTTTTAGTGGCTACAGGGAGGGATGGGAACAACCAGATGTTCCTAATAGCATGGTCAGTAGTGGAGGTAGAAAGCATAGATACATGGACTTGGTTCTTAGAAGTTTTAGCTTCTGATTTAGGTACTTATGGGAGGGGGAGGGCAAGATACACTTTCATGTTTGACCAGCAGAAGGGATTGCTTGTTGTTGTAGCTAACACATTCTCTGAAGCTGAGACAAGCGTTTGTGCGAGACATGTGTACTGTAATTTCAGAACAATATTTGGTGGGGTCTAGAATTCATAAAGCATTTTTGGAAGATTGCCAAAAGTACAACTGAGAGAGAATGAATTTCATGCAAACATAGAGCTAATGAGAGGTATTTCAGTGGCTGCAGCTGAAGATCTCTTGAACAGAAACTACAAAAAATGGTGCAGGGCATTTTACAGCCCTCTTTCAGTTGTGATAGTGTTGACAACAACATGAGTGAGGTTTTCAATGCATACATTCTTAATTCAAGGCATAAGCCCATTATCACCATGTTAGAGGACATAAGGGAAGGTTTATTGGAGAGGCTACATAAGAAGAGGGATCATATAGCCAACAAAGACATGGTGTTGTGCCCTAGGATCCAACAAAAGTTGGAAAGAAGCAAGGTTTGGGCTAGGGGTTGGATTGCATAATGGGATGGTGGGTTTAAGACAAATTTGTTGTGAACCTTGCTGAGAGAACATGTAGCTGCAGAGTTTGGCAAGTAGGTGGCATCCCCTGCAAACATGTTGTAGTTGCAATGTGGAATAAGGCAGACCATCCTGAGCCATATGTGAATGGCTATTTCACAAAAGCAACTTAGTTGAAGGCATATCAGCACTTGTTAGAGCCTTTAAATAGACCTCAGGAATGGCCAATTAGTTATGACCTTGTCTTGCCACCAAAGCTGAAGAAAATTAATCACAGGCCAAAAATTAAAAGAAGATTGCAGGCGGGAGAAGTTATAGCAGCAGGGAAGCTCAGGAAGACAGGTGTTGTCATCACCTGCAAACTGTGTGGTGTCAAAGGCCATAATGCAAGAGGTTGCAAAAATGTTGCTGCAGAAGACAAAAGCAACAGTTCAAACAATGGGAACTCCACTTCTACAACAACAACAACAACTGTTGAAGCTCAACTACCCATGCATATGAGGGGGGTGGGCATTTACACTTACCCAAATGGGTTTCAGAGAGTTGCAATAGTAAGTAATAAATTCATGTTATGATGTTATCATTATTTTAGAATTTTGCCTTAATGTAACAACCAATATTTCCTGCTGTAGGGTGGTTTTAACCCACAAAATCATGTTCCTGCACCTACACCACAACTTGTTCAAAGGGCATTTTACTCTGACTATGAAGGGGAGCAAACTGTGTATTCTTTCAGTCAGGAATATCATATATCTAGCTAACAAACCCAGCAAGAACCAACAACTATATCATCACAAGCACTGCAGGTAAGTTAATAAAACAAATTTTATTAAATTTCTTTGCCAAATTGCAACAACTGAGTACATTTTCAAATGACCTACATGACCTAGCAAAGCAGAGATAAATCAACAAGCATTAAGGTACCATAATAACTACCTACTGCTTACATTTTTCTTTGCCTAAAATAAAAGTATAACACAACAGATGCAACAACAATTATGCCCCACAGTTGCCAACTCAAATTCGCTCTTACACCCCTTTTGAACTTCATCAATGTGTTTTCTGCCTTCAACTTCCTTGCATATTGGTTAGCTTCACAAAGTTGTTTCCTCATGGCTATCATCTCATGTTTCAAATCTCCTTTTCCTCCAGCAAACCCAATATAACTTCAGTCTGCCAATCTATTGGTGCTTCAACATCTGTTCACTTGAAAAACTTACATCCTCTTCTCTCAGTCTCTGCATCATAATCTAGACATGCAAGGAATCTTCTTCTAGGGTTGTCCTTTGTCCAAGCCCTAGTCCTTGACACAAGCATACCACAATGACACCTCCTTAGGCTTGAGCTAAAACCTGAACTAAATCTTGACATGATCAATGTCTCACTGATCTTTCTTGTTACTATTTCTTGCAGATTCACTCAGTAGAAGCACTATTTTTTTGGAAAAAAGTTCAGACAACAAGCTATGGAGTAACCAAATATCAGAAGCAATCTCTTATATATTGTTCATTGCTTAACTTCTTCAAATGTAACAGCTATATTTTTTAAATGATAGTTGCAATGCTCACTTTGCTGGTTTAATGTATTATGACAATTTATGTACTTCACAAACTTCAAGGCAATGAAAAAAAAAACCAAATTTTCTATTATTTGCTGTTAATAATCGGCTACAACAAGTGAAACAGGTTGAGTACAAAGTTTAGTACTCTAAGTGCAACATGTGAAAGTTGAGTACCCAATCTGCAACTTTGGCAATAGTTTAGTACCCAGCTTTATAGTTCACTCTCCGTATAACCAACATCTTTAACAATGTAAAGTATAATATATTCATCATCATTCCAAACTATTTGATATTTCCGGGATTTTCTAGGACAAAATCTTCATTAAGAAGAATAAAACAATAATTAAGAAGAATAAAACAATAATAAGTGCAATAAATGCTTAGCATGACCTATCATGCTATTATAGTTAGCCTTCACACTAGTGCCCATTTCATGAAGTTGAACTAGTTTGAAACTCTTCTCCCTATTTAACTTGATTAGCAAAATCTTCCAATTTGCTAAATATTTGTTTAGGACAATATTAGTCATTTCTATTGTCACTAATGTACAATTACCAATTCCCATCTTTTGTATGTTGCACTTTCATAAAATGAAAATTGGATGTATAACATCCTTAATAGAAGGGACATCAAATAGATATAGGTGAAAGGACACTACTTAAATAATAAAAGGGGTGCACTCAGTTGTTGTGTCAAATTTGTTAATAGGTGCACTTTAATAATAGTCAGTGTCTTTTGCTATTATTTTAAAATAAAATAGTACTTTTTACGTTTTTTTTTTAACTTACAACACAACCTCGTGACATGTTCTTTGAGGATGAGATTAGATAGCGTAAACGGACAAAATAGCAAAATAAATTTTAAACATATTACCTAACTCTTCCCTATTCTTTGTGTCAAAATTAGTTTGATAAAGTCATTCATTTTCTCTTCTAATCACCTCTAAAAAATGCGTTATAAATGTGTTGCAAGTAATAAACAAGTGAACAAAACAAGCACAATCCTATTGGATCCATACCTAGCTAGTCCAACTGTCCAAGGTTTAGCTCGACTTGGGACAAGTACATATTAATCCCAACAAAGAAACCCCAATCTTGAATCTTCCATATCCATTAAGAAAAATAAATTTTTTTAAAAAAATAAAATAAAAATCATCTAACGCCCAAAAATAGAATAAGAAAAGCTACTATTATCGGAAACATGTAAGAAAAACAAGGAATGGAAAAAATTGAACCCAAAACTCGGGTCAACGAAACGGGTGGGTGAGAAAAATAAAAATAAAAACAAAAAATAAAAATGTACTGTATCAAATAGCGTAGGCAAAATTGACGTGGCAAAAAACCATTGGCTGATTTAACGTGGCGAGTGATATCATTGGTCCGAGTACTTCGTTAGCAGTCCTATTAAAACAAATCTCACTCTTCACTTTTTTTCTTAGATGCGCTTCATTTGCAACTTCTCGATCAATCAATCTAAGGTAAATTTCTCTTACTCTTCTTCTTCATTTCTCACTTTGTAATACTTAGGGTTTTCTGAATCTCATTTTTTGTTGTTATTAATCAATTTTTGGTTTGATTTTTCCAGAATTTGAGCTCTTTTTCAGTGTAATTTGTGTTAATGGAGACGCGTAAAAGGAGTAAGAATCAGTTTGTTGGATTGTTGCTTGTTGCATGCTTTGCGATTCAGCTTTGTGCTGCTGATCCTGTAAGTCAATTGAGTTTTTGATTTGTGAGATTTGAATTATTTTTGTTGATATTGTTGATTGATTGATTGATTTGTTTGTTGATTTTTGCAAATTGGATGATGAACTCAGATCTTTTATGAATCGTTTGATGAAACGTTCGAAGGTCGATGGATCGTTTCTCAGAAAGAAGAATACAATGGTAAATCTCTACGAAACAAATTCTTAATTGCTTGTAGATCTGGATGATAGTTTGATTTATGTGTAAATGATCTTCAAAATTAGCTTGTAATAGTAGTTAATGGTTATTTGACAAATGCTATTTTGATTTTTTATCTTTTGAAGTTGCGATTTTTGTTAAATTTGCCTTGATCGTAGATCTAACTGTGATAGAAGCTTCTGCTGGTGCGAATTTTTAAATTTTTGTAGGTTGTGAATGTCAATGTTAGATGGTTGGTAAGAATGTGAGTGACTTCGATTGTATTTCGTCCGGAATTCTAACAATCACGTGTACTATTTTGAGATGTCGGGAATAATTGACACATTTCCTAAAGTATATTAGATAATGCATATATTCTGAATTCTGAATGTATCCTCACTTTAAGTGTTTTCTGTTGAAATTGAGGTGAATCTATTATGGAGTATTTATGAAGGATTGGGACAATGCGACTATTAATTATGGATAACGGGAGTATTTAATGTCATTATGTTAGGTTGCTTAAACTACACCGTTTCTGAGTGCTTTCAAATAGCCTATTCTTTGATTAATTATTACACAATAATCTCGAATATTAAGCTAATGTGCAAGCAGATAAGGTAATTGTGGAGGGAGGAAATATGGTTAGAGTGATGTTCAATTACAAATTCTTTTGACTTATAATTAAGTTTGTCTATGTGAGCAATACAAGGCCTAGAATATAAATATATAGAGAAGATCCTAGAGCGAATTCAAGCGCGGTTAATCGGTTATTGAATATGCAAGCTACCTTTTACATTTTAATAAATCACATCTTGGTTGAGTATGCAAGTTGTCTTTGATATTACTCGTGTTATGCAATCATCTACTAAAATAGAAAGCATCTCCTTACAATTGGGATTTATGTGTATTGATAATCACACCATGTCGTCACTTGGGTTTTGCGTTGATTCACATAAATATTGAGAAGGCAAAATATCTTCTACATCATTAAAAATCACACCTTGGTTAAGCATGAAACTTGTCATCCAAACTTGTCATCCAAATTATTATACAAGCATCTAATATGGATGAGAATCATCTCTCATTACAAATAGGCATTAAGTGCTGTTAATGCTGGTCACTTTGGCATGACTTGATTCTCGTAATCATATGTGCATCACGTCATGTGTCAATACAACTTTTTTTTTTTTTTTTTTTTTCCTTGTAGCATTCTTGATATATCTTGGAAACTAATTTTTCCTGGTATAACTTGGATGTCACATTTATGGTCCAAATGATAATGTGGATCTTTCTGTCCCTACTTTTGTGTATATTGTAAAAATTGTGTTTGGACTTTCATATTCTGATGCAAGGATTTTCTGTCTCCTTGCTTCCTACTTTCCTTGATTTTAAAATTTGTTTTCTGTAGTAGATAGTTGGCTATGCTTATCTTGCTTAGGATAGTAATGTAATAACTTGATGTACGTTAGCAAAAGAGGGGAGGTGTAATATTTGTAGAATTTCTTATTTCGAAGACAATTTGGCATGGTGAGTGGGGCTGCTTCTGTGCTATGTAACAGTATTGACTATTGAGATCCATGTTGTCCTTTGAATTTGTCTGGTGCAACACCTAACTACCGAAGTGCTGTCTTATATAATTTTGTTTTTGCACAGGTGTATGGAAGCACGCAAAAAGTGAGGGGCATGAAGATTATGGGCTTCTAGTCAGTGAGAAGGCAAGAAAGTACGCCATTGTGAAAGAACTTGAAGAACCTGTTGAATTGAAGGGAAAAAATGTTGTTCTTCAATTCGAAACTCGCCTCCAGAATGGGCTTGAATGCGGTGGTGCCTACTTGAAATATCTCCGTCCTCAGGAAGCTGGTTGGGTGCCAAAGGAGTTTGATAATGAGTCACCATATTCTATCATGTTTGGGCCTGACAAATGTGGGTCCACAAACAAGGTTCACTTCATTCTGAAGCACAAGAACCCAAAGAGTGGAGAATATGTTGAACACCATCTTAAATTTCCTCCATCTGTCCCATCTGATAAGTTAACTCATGTGTACACTGCTGTTTTGACCCCTGACAATGAGGTGAGGATCTTGGTTGACGGAGAGGAGAAGAAGAGGGCAAACCTCCTTTTAGGTGATGATTTTGAACCAGCTATCATCCCACCAAAGACTATTCCTGACCCAGAAGATAAGAAGCCTGAGGACTGGGATGAGAGGGAAAAGATTCCTGACCCAGCGGCAGTTAAACCTGATGATTGGGATGAGAGTGCACCAATGGAAATTGAAGATGAGGAAGCTGAGAAACCTGAGGGATGGTTGGATGATGAACCAGAGGAAATTGATGATCCTGAGGCATCAAAACCTGAAGACTGGGATGATGAAGAGGATGGTGAATGGGAGGCACCAAAAATTGAGAATCCCAAGTGTGAAGAAGCACCTGGCTGTGGTGAATGGAAGAGGCCAATGAAGGCTAACCCGGCTTACAAGGGGAAGTGGCATGCTCCACTAATTGACAACCCAAACTATAAGGGTATTTGGAAGCCACAAGAAATTCCTAACCCTAACTACTTTGAGCTTGACACTCCTAACTTTGAGCCAATTGCTGCCATTGGTATTGAGATATGGACCATGCAAGACGGCATATTGTTTGACAACATTTTGATTGCCGAGGATGAAAAGACAGCTGAATCATACAGGCAGACCCAATGGAAGCCAAAGTTCGAGGCAGAGAAAGAGAAACAGAAGGCTGAGGAAGCAGCTGGCCAGCCAGATGCCATTTCAGGCATTCAGGTGAAAATCTCATCTTTGTTTTTATTGTAAGGTGTTTTTGCTATTTGAGTCTGTACCTGAACTGTGTGGTGTGTTCTCTGTTGCAGAAGAAGGTGTTTGATTTTTTTTACAAGGTTGCTGATGTCCCATTTTTGGAACCCTACCAATCTAAGATTCATGTAAGTAAAAGGATATACATTATTGACTAAATTGCTGTCTAAATTATAAAATGATGATAACGGGTATTCTGGAGGTGTATTAAACCATTTGTATCTTTACAGGAATTGATTGAGAAAGCTGAGACACAACCAAATATCACCATTGGTGTCCTAGCTTCCATTGTCGTGGTGTTTGTTAGCATTTTCTTGAAGCTTCTCTTTGGTGGGAAGAAACCGGTGAGTGTTGCATTACTCTCCAACAGATTGGTTTAAGCTGCACTCATATCTTTTATTCATGTATCCTTATTTTTTGGGTTACCCTGTGCAGGCTGCTGTGAACGCTGCAGCAAGTGAACCTGCTGCTCCAGAGGCTTCAAGCACCAAGGAAAGCAGTGAGGAGAAGGAAGAAGAAGAGAAGGAAGAAGAAGAGAAGGAAGAAGCTGCTGCTCCTCGCCGAAGAACTAGGCGTGAGACCTAGATAGTTTATGATAAATGTGATACTGGTTTTAACATTGTGATATTCTCGGACGTAGTGATACGGCCACCGAAAGAACAGTAACCGATAGTGGTTGCAAGAAATTTTTTGGAAGCATAATTCAGTTGTAGGAATGTAAATGAGGATTTTAACAGGATCTCAGGGACTAGTTTCTCAATGAAAATGGAATTTGCACTCCCTGTATTTTGGTTTTTATTATTGGATATTTAGTTTATTTTATCATGAATATGAACTTTTACTCGGTAATTTTATGTTTGATAAAAGCCGATAAACATGTAGCAATTAGAAGCCGTTGTGATCTGTAGGAAAATGTGTTCTTGTGGAGAAAGTCTCGCCTATAATAACTGGAGTCATCAATGACTAATATTGCCTGAATTTAGAGCATTTTTGAGAAGTGAAGTTCATTGGTTTTGGAACTGGGCCGGACAAATGATAGCAGCTGTGCCTAATTCCTAAGCATGCTGTAACAATGTTGGGAATTTAACTAGCAGCTATGCTACACATAAAATCCTACTGAATTCTAGACAACAAAAATCTATATATTCAAACTTCACCAAATATATTTAGGACTAATCATCAAATACAGCATTGCATACAAACTAATAATGTAGGAAGTACAAATGCAGTTCTGAGTTTCTGACCATTTTGCTGAACTGCTTCACAGAAGAGTAGATATCATGATGACAACAAAATGAGCTGTTCTTATTTTCAAGGACAATTCAAATTGAAACCTTAAAATCCTCTATGCTGAAGCCACATAAAAACACCAAAGGTACAATTCTTGATCAGTGGAGTTGAGTTTGTCCATAAGCTTTTATTTGGCACTTGTTATGCTCGCAACTGCCGTGGAGGATAGGTAGTACTTGGTGTATTTGAAATCGAATCTTTAGGACCAAGATCATCAATTGGTGGGCGCTGTTTGTGATAATCAGTTATTGAATGAAAAGCGATAGCCAGTGCGAGAGCCTGCAAAAAAGGAAAATTAAAAAACTGAACAAAGCAAAATGACCTTTCAAATACACTATGTTACTCAGACCCAAATAATAAGTTGGACATGGGAAAGTCCAAGCGTCAGATTTAGCCTTTGGTCCCAAAGGTGCTTAGTGTTTATGCCGATATAGAAAACCAAAGCATCTGACACAATTGGGGTAAAATGAAATTATTGGGATTCGAGTGACAATAATCAAGGATGCAAGTATTGGTATCAGATTGCCAAACAATTGACATGTCCCACAGAAAAGTATGGGCATACGTCAAATTGAAAATCTTACAATGTGATCATGTTGAGGAGGGGCATAGATGCCAGTCGTGACAGTAGTTCTCCTTCGAATGTCGCTTGAAGTTGAGTTAGCTATTGGATAGAATCCAACAGGTATAACCATCACAGGCATGCCAACAAGGTTTCCCATGCAAACTTTCTCCCAGTCAGTTGCATTACCAATAAATGCATCAACTGTAAAACTTTCTCGCACTTCTTGAATTAATCTTCCTCTTGCTCTTTGTGCCTGCAAAATATCTGGATATTAAGGTCTTCAAATCTGTATTTTGAGTATAATAAACATCTCTCCCCAACAAAACTGCAGATGTCACACAACAAGTACTCTATCATCTTTGAAAGAAAAAGCTTGCAGGAATTATGGAACTATAATTATTTTGGCAAAATTTCTCAATAGAAAAAGGTTATAAATCATAGCTCTTGAGAAAAATCAAACATGATAACCTCCAATCTACACCTAAACATAAGAAAGGGTGGTTTATGTATTTAGTATCTCTTGTATACTTAATGGTACCCTCTTACTTTTAACTTTTACTTATGGTAAAAAAAAAATTTTTAAGATTACACTCGGTACACCTGTACTTTAGGCTTCATTGCTACTGTGATCAAACCATTAATGAAACTTTATTGATGTTGAATCAGATGAAGGCTCAAATCTCCAGTTCTGCAGTATCAATCATTTTTCAATCAGAAGTAACACAGCGGCAAGACCATAAACTGCTATACATGTATTTACTATCTCTTTCTATAGGATAGGTTGAATAAGAGGAGTCCTTGAGTCACAGGCCGAGGTTTCTATAGATCAGGTCAGGGTGCATACTTGCATTCATGAAATTTGAAAGGTCATAAATACTTATGTTTGGAAGGTCATACTTGCAAAGTTGCATTCATGAAATTTGGAAGGTTATAAAGACTTAATTTACATGTGAGGCATCCATGATCCATCAGCATAAATTCAAAAATATTGGTGAAATCGACAGCATGATCAATCTCTCAAATAGATGCCAAACACTGTCCACTATCACGTTTCAGGACACTTGTATTTAACGTATCAGAAGTTATTTATATAGATGTCAAAGCATCATGACAATATCATATACTGAATATCTGACTAACCTGCATATAATCTACTGCAGTAATGACTCGCGCACGTCGCAGCTCAGATGGCCATTGATCTTGAGCTTCAAATGCATCATCCAGCCCAGAGCGCTGCCACTCATCAAAATGAGCTAGCATATCAACATCCATTGTGAAATTCAAAATTCCTTGGACAGAGTCAACCGTGTAATTGAGTTGGAAAGGAATCATGTTAACGCCCTTTGATGCAAGTACACTAACAACCTGAAATTAGGCAAATAAATCAGGTTAAAAAGAAAATAGGTACCATAAAAGAATTTCATCCATGACTCAACAATGCACATTAATTCACTAATGAATGTAGGTTTCTCTTTCTTTATTGATGAACAAAAATGCACACCTCCTTCTCAGAATCATCAAGATATCCAACAGTGAGTTTTGTGAGATCAACATCAAAAGGATCACCAAAGGGCATATTCCTTGAAGACAGGTCATCTGGATCCTTGCCTCGAATGTTATCTAGAATGACAGCACAATCTGCTGCACTTCTGCAAAAAGGGCCAAGCTTATCCTGTTTAAATAACAGTTACATTAAATTCCGAAATATCAGTTGTTCTCAGTAAGAGAGTGCATATGAGGCAAGATTCATAGCAAATACTCCTCCATTCCCAATAATTTACAAAAAAAAATTATATTTGTTAGTAGCATTTAGTTTGTCAAGAATAAATCATTAGTATACAGGTCTCGCTGATATATTATCAGACAGATAATATTGATAATTATTAACTAAATAGATGAACAGATAATATGGAGTGGAGGGAGTAGCATGAAAACTGAAGAAGTTGAATTCTTACCAAACTCTCTGATATACTCATCACACCTGTTCGACCAACAGTACCAAAGGTTGGCCGTAAAGCAGATACACCACAACGAGCAGCAGGGTAAGTAATTGAGCCTACAGTTTCTGATCCAATGGCAAAAGGCACCATGCCTATCATCAAAGTATATCACCTCTTTAGGGAACAATGGAGATAACAAACTAATCAATTCCTGTGAAGTGAAAGCAAGCTGATAACATAAAGAACACAATTGAATTGCTCTTTTCAGCCCAAAATTATCGTTGTCTGTGACTTCTATGGTTAAGGTCAGCTCATTTGAGTATTAAGTTGCTGAAAATATGTGCAATTACAAACATTGTATATTGTATATGGATGTATCTCAAAGCTTTAGACAAATATTAAGGACTAATATATTTTTATACTAATACAATCAATAGCATTAGCATTTAGGAAGTTAAACCTTAAAAACGCAAAGAAGCGAAATGAATATATTTTAGGAACACAGGGAGCATACTAATTGAAATGACCCCATATAGGACCAAAATTTTGTCTAATAAATGGTAGGCAGTGATTTGTTGGGGGAAAAGGTGAAAAATAACCTGCGGATGTGCAAGCAGCAGGCCCAGCAGAAGAACCAGTTGAAAACTCCTCTATGTTCCATGGGTTCCTTGTCCTGCCTCCAAACCATATGTCATCATAGGCCAGCGAACCAGTCACAAGCTTTGCAACAAGAACTGCACCTGTAGACTTTAACCTGCCAAACATAAAAACTACATTCAATATCTACGTTCTTAAAAAACAAGGCTACATTCATTAGCTCAACTCCATGAGAAAAGAAAGATGATTGCACACAGGTAGAAAGGGTATTTTTTTCTTTTGGACCTTTTATAAACCCAAGCTTCAAAATCAAGCACTTGATCTTTGAAACTTCGGGAACCCCAAGTTGTCTTATACTGGGGAACTGCAATTATATCTTTCAATCCATAAGGAATCCCATGAAGAGGACCTGCAAAGATTTTAACATACAGATAAAGGGAGATACAAAGTTTATATTTCCTTCCAGCATCTCCATTTCTATAATTCTATAAATGTTACTTATTGTTGACGACAACTATCCTATTCTACCCACAGCAATTTATTTTGGTTCAACTGAGAAACTGTATTTTTGACATTTGTGAGAAGATATGATCCAAACATCTGTCAAATGAAAGCCTCAGTTCTGTACCAAATTCTTGTAAAAACTCCACTTAGCTAAGTTAATATCTAAGCGAGTCAAAATTAGCAGTTGCATACAAGTTCAGCACTCATACTTTGAACAGATAAAGAAATGTGGGTGACTAAATGTCAAGAAGATACACATAAAAATACCTAAATATACACCCTTAGAAAGCAGCCGATCAGCTTCTTTTGCTTGCTTGTATGCTAGTTCTTCTGTTACAGTCACCACAGATTGGAGAACATGATTATACCTGGCATAGACTAGAAACTGAGAAACTTGGAAGCAAGATGACACTATAAATCGATGAAATAATTACTATCCCACATTCCCAGATCATATCCTGAATCCTAACTACCCTTGGGTCTCTTTCTGCATGTTTTTTTGCTAATGTAAGCAGAAATGCCTAGATTTTCAAGACCTCAACTTTGGATATTTGAATTTTCACACTAAGGTACAAAAAAGACTAAAACCTATTGGTTCAAATACAAGGTAACATCTACTAAATCTGGGGCAACACTGAAATTTTGGGTACTATAATATTTCCATTTTTCCTATACATAAAGGATAAAACATTAAGCAAAGAAAATATTACACCTTTTCAATCTTGAGGAAAATTTCAGTAAGCTCAACAGATGAAATCTTTTTCGCCTTAAGGAGCTGTCCCAGTTCAAGAATCTAATCTTACCAACAAAAAGGAGACAAGAAACAAATCATGGAGGGAGGAAGAAATGCACTAATGACAGAAGTAACTAAGAAGCAGGAATAGAAGAAGTGCAGAAAACTCACACTCATAAAGGTAATATCCTCCTCATTGCCAGGCCTCTGAATGTCAGGGAAAGAAGGGTAGGCAAATGTTTTTTTTGCAGGTTCTGCTTGCTTAGCCCCCCAATCAGGGTTAAAAACTAAAACAGATGGATATTTCAGTCCTCCATTAGAAGTAGCGACTAATTCGCGATCAGCTTTAGTAATAGGGAGGGTAAATTCTGAAGCCTCTTTTACAATATCAACCATCTAAATTGCAGATAAACTTTTAGCACTACAACCTTGAAACATATTAATAGTAAGTCTAATACTATGAATTTCACATGCATCCAAAAAGATATCACCTTCTTGTCACTCAAGAAATCAGCATCAAGCATATGAAATGCATCGTGCATGGAGAAATTGCTACTGGCACTTCTAGATTGCATGCTGCAAACTTCGGATTTATACTTTTTACTGTCCTAATTGCAAAGAAAACAACATTCTCAGTCAGCATATAATACATGATAATAAGGGGAAAAAAAATATATCTATTTTTTAGGTAGGCGGCGTTGATAATTTGATCTAATTGAATATGCTTATTCTTTACTCTCAGCAGAAAACAACTAAACATATAACACTCCTCAAAGGATGCAAGCAGTTTATTATCATCAGTCATGATTCGTCAATTGTTTAAGCAGGGAGATGCAATAACATCCTCCCCCAAGACTACATACCAAACAATTCATGTTATCTTTTCTGAAACTTAGAACACATATTAATGAAAACATTTCGGCTGGGCCAAAACTGCAATCCTACCTAGGATTTGATACCAGAAGGGTGCCCGTAGTGGGCTGGATGCTCTACCTAAACCAGTTATACATCAACTTCAAGGAGCTTTGGAGTGGCTGCCAAGGGAGAAGAATGGACTGTCGAACTAGTGTATCCTGACCCCTAATGAATAGACATTTAAATACCTGCGGATAGATGGGAGCTTGACTGCAAGACCCACACCATAACACTTTGCTCTAAGCTTGTGAATGTTGTGATTGATAGCCACAAAATGCACCCCCTCTTAGTCCAACAAAATGGGTGCAAGACACCTGGCCTATCCTTTTTAATTGAACTGTGTCATCTCCATCGTAGGAAGAAGTTGGACTCTTGGATATATACATGGTCTATTCTCAGTGAAGCTTCACAGTAATGATGCTCATCGGGTTAAGATCATGCTAAGAAATTTGGACAATCAGTATCATCTTGCCATGTAGAATTTGAATTTTCTGCTAAAGGACTACCCATTTAAAAGTGCATACCCTCCACAGAAACCAATCCCATATGACATTGATTATATCCTTATAAAATTATAAACAGTTGAACAATCGCGCTGAAAACAGTAGCAGCTCGTTTTGTAGTCAGTTCGGTTCTACCTTCATACCAATTTAGCTGCCACAAATAGAACGTAGGGATGTTCAAATTAAATTTTAGCATACATTTTATTAAATTTTTGCTCCCTCTTTTACTTTAAATTTGATCCCCACATCCAGACAGCTAACTTTTCACTCTATCTTTTCACTTCCAATATGTGGCAACTAAATTGTAATATAAACTTAATACTTCCTTATTTTCTCAATACACAAGACATTGAAAATTGGCTCAAGGAAAGAGATAGGAGAAAGTGTCCCTTTTGCCCATGTGATCAAGTAGAGAGTGTGTATAGAGAGCTATAAAAGGCGGGTCAATCTCCATTTCCTTGACAAAAAAATGAAGCTTATGTGGTAGATTCACACATGAAAAGTTTCCCAAGTAAAGTTTCTAGTATTGTGAAACATCCATTAATGAAAGTTCTATGCCAATGGTAATGTATGTCCTTCCATCCCTACATTATGTTCTTCAAGGTAAATTTTCATAACCACTCAAAAGTCAATATGTTGTCTAATATAGTAGTGATGGACAATTTAAAACACATTTTCGGAATTGAAGTTACATTATAATGAATATAAGCACTATCTTACAAAAGTCAAGAACTCGTTCAAATTACTTAGTACTCCGTACCAATGTTGTCATTAATTACCGTCTACCAACACTGTACAATTAACAAGAAGTACTACGTATGTAATTAAACATTACTATGTATGCCAACACTCTACCATCAACCGTTTATACTCCTTTTGTTTTTATTTAAGTGCCCCAATTTGACCGACACACTTGCCAATGCACAACTTTAACTAATGATATCTTTAATTATCAATAATTAAAAATTATAAAAAGTTGATATTTAGAAGTCATGCTTTGAAACGATTCTAACGAGTAATCATTTATTTATAGCATAAACTGTGTCAATTATTCTAGAACGGAATTGAAGGGAGTACAACCTAAAAGTACCAAACTAGACATCACAAATATAAAACCACCCAAGTACCCAACAATGCTCACAAAACACTCCCAACTACTCCCTCTATTACACTTTTCCTTTTCATCCGTTTCATAATAATTACAACATTTCCTCATTTAGTAAGGACCTACAACTATTTTATTATTTCTCTATCTTGCCTACCCCACTTACATTAATTTTTTTTTTTTTTTGCTATTTCTCTTTCCAAGAATTACATATAATCATATATCCCCACTAATTATACTTTATATTAAAGAATTATCATTTTGGTCCTCACTCAGTAATATTCAAAAAACTTTGTGTCAATTCTACTGTTACGATTATTACAAAATGGATGGAGTAAATTAGCTCACACCCACAATTTAGTGAAACGCTAAACATCGCCCGCAATTTACCATATAAAGCCCACAAATATGTTATGATTTGACCATTATGCCCTTTTGCTAAAATTGAGATAATCTCGGTGTAAAAAATGTGGAGCCGTACTGGCTCGCCAGGGGAGACCGGATGGCAGGCCGGAGATGCGGGGGACGCCGGAGGTACGTCGTCGTCGACGGAAAACGAGGTAAGTCACCGTTAAAATTCACGGTTTACCGTCGTAGTGGCTCCGGCGCCTAGGGTGGACGCCCAAACCGTAGCCTGGACGTCCAAGCCGGACGCCAGAACCACCAGAGTGGCGTCCAGGCTAGACGCCCAGACCACCAGAGTGGCGTCCAGCCCAGACGCCCAGACCACCAGACTGGCGTCCTGGGCAGACGCCACTCCACTGGGTGAGGCGGCCCTGCCAGGCGTCAGTCCAGTGGTTGTGGCAGCCCTTGCAGACGCCACCTTTAATAATTAATTTTTATTTTTTCCTTTTTGATTTTGTTGTTGTTTTTATTTAATTTTTTTGTGAAAAAAAAATCGAAAATGATTTTTTAAAAAAATTCGAAATGGGTTTTTTGTAAATTAAATTTGAAAATTCGAAATAGGTTTTTTTAAAATTAAATTTGAAAATTCGAAATGGTATATTTTTAAATTTAGTTTGAAAATTCGAATTGGGTTTTTATAAAAATTAAGTTTGATTATATATAATTATGTTTTTTTTTGTGTTAATTATGTGGAAATATAGAAATTAAATGTATTATCCGTTAAATGTATTTATTGTAATATATAATTGATGCAGGAATATGGTGGAGACGGAAATGATTACAGTGAGATATTTGGACATGATGGTCCATTCGAAGAAGCTCAACAGGCGATTGATTGAGCAAAACAGGTTGCAATTGCAGTTGGATTTTGCTTGGTAGTAGCAACTCATAAATCTCAACGGGATGGTAGAATGGATCGCATTTTGAGATGTGACCGTTATCGCAAAAGAGAAGAAAGAGATTTTCGTACAGCCACTCGGTTTGACACAAAGCGGAAAGGTTGTGGGTGTGAGTTCAGAGTAAAGGTTCGACAACTACGGAGTCGTGACGGTTGGGAAGTGATAGGTTACTCTAAATGGGGGTATCACAACCATGAGATAATAGTATATGAAGAGGGTCATCGACAACTGAGCGGCTTAAGTCCTGCTGCGAAACTAGTTGTGAAAGAAATGAGTGATGCTCAAGTGAAGCCTGCTAAAATATTAGCATCTGTGTTAGAGAAATTTCCAGAAGACCATCCAAACCGAAGACACATCTACAACGTCAGACAGCAACTCAGGTTTGAACGGTCAGAGGGAAGGAACCCTATACAGCAGCTGCTACACCAGGCACAATCACGTGGTTACCTGTTCTGGTTTGATTCTGATGAAGATACAGCGGAGGTGACTCATCTTTTCCTTGTGCATCCTGATTGTGCTGATATGATCAAGTCTTGGCCATTTGTGATTTTGATCGACTCAACGTACAAGACAAACAAGTACAAGTTCCCTCTGGTTGAGATGGTTGGGATGGCTCTAACGAACCAGAACTTTCTGATTGGTCATGCAATCATCAGGGATGAGACGGCTCCAAGTTATTATTGGGTTTTGGAGAAGCTGAGAAACTACATCGGGCCTAATGTTCATCCAGCAGCCATCGTCAGCGACTGTGAGGGAGGTCTCTTTGCCCCCATAGCAGAGTTGTTTCCCGAATCGAACCACTTATTGTGCACATGGCACATCAACAACTGCGTGAAAGTGAAAGCCTACAACCTTTTCAAGAAGAATTTGGAAATGGCAGAGAGATTGGTGAATGGTAAGTGGCGGAAGATCCTACAGGCTACCACAGAGGAAGCGTATGAGCGAGCATTGGCTAACTTCAGGGATTCGTACCAGTGGTGTCCGGCACTGGTGGACTATGTGATGCATCAATGGGTCCCTCACAGGGAAAAGTTTGTCAAATATTGGACAAACCAGGTACTTCATTTTGGGAACACTACAACATGTAGAGTTGAGAGCGCTCATAGAGCTACCAAGGACTGGATTGATTCATCGACCGCTGCTTTGGATACACTGTTCGCTAGACTGAACAAGTCAATTGAAACTCAGAAGAACGACATCAGGAACTCTCTAGAGGACTCTAGACGACGACATGGTACGATGTATAGCCATTTTATATTTAAGATTCTCCATGGTCGTGTGTCGCACTACTGCTTGGGGTTGATTCTCACTGAGCTGAACAGGGTGAGGGACTTGGCTGACGAAGTGTATACTCGGTGTGGGTGTACTATTTCAGTAACTCATGGATTACCTTGCGCATGCACCATTCATCGTGTTATTACAGAAGAAAGGGCGTCGTTACATGTTGATCAGGTCCATTCATTCTGGAGGACGCTTGTTATTGGTGAGCATGCAGACAATCAAACGGCCGACCGTGAACAGGAAGAGTTGGAGCAGTTCCGTTCGATGTACGACCGAGTGTCCTCCAGCCATCCTTCTATTATTCGTGACGCTACTCATGTGCTTCATGACATGTTCCACCCGTCTAACTTAGATTATGAGGAACCCGAAGGAGTTGACCGTCCTCGAGGTCGACAACGGCGGAACAGGAGTGCGTTTGAGTATATCCGTGGTCTTGGTTGTGGTCGTTCTCGTGGTCGGACATCGTCATCTAGTCGTAGTCAATCTTCATCGTCTGTGAATATGCCCCTGAGAACTGGTACGTTTTGGTTGTTTTTATTGCACATAGTTTTAAAGTGTTACTCCTGTCTTCTTAACTGTCTATAATTAATTATTTGGTGAATAGGAAGAAACGATGTTGATCAGTTTCCGTACAAGGAAAGGATACCTGCGATCATCATGTCGTACTTGGAAGGGTGGAATGATGTAATCGGAGATGGTAACTGCGGATTCCGGGTCGTGGCTGATGTTTTTCAAATGGGCGAAGACAGCTACGGTTTGGTGCGTGAGTTGATGTACAGCGAAATTGCCTCTAACCGAAATGTTTATCGTCATGTGTACCAAGATGACTTGGATGGCGCTCTCCGGCGTATCCGGTGGGGAGGTGGACCTTGCGGCGAAAATCATTATTTTGACGCGCCCCTAGATCTGTTTGCCGTTGCAAACATTTACAAATGCGCAGTCATGCATTTCGGCCTGGGAGTGCATAGTCAAGCTTATTATCCTTGTACCACGGTTCTCCTTTGGCGGTCGCGTGAGACTGTCACCACACCGGTCAGAGAGCTAGCTATTGCGTTTCTTGGGTCGTCATACAGACATTTCATCCGACTAGACATGTCAACCGATTTTCCGGTGCCACCGATTATACCTCGGTGGTACAACATTCGCACAGCGAGCGTAGAGGGTTGGGATGCGCTATATAATGACCGGATCCACGAATGGAACACCCTAGCTGCATTTTAGTTTTTCTTGTTTACATTCTTTATTTGTAATCTTATTTGTACGTTGCTCTTTTAATGAGAACATTAATATTTTATATTGTATTGCTTACTGCATTCTATATGTTGCATGGGTAAGTTGCGCGGATCCACGAACGGTTATATCAAAATTTAAAAACAGCACTGATAATATGTTTAAGTTGGAAGCTAAAAGAACAATCTAAAATGTTACAATTTTACAACATAATGTCCAACATAATGCTCTATAAATAAAATACAATAACCATCAGTAATCCCTCCTCGACGACGACTCCCACTGCGCAAGGGTCTGTTCCAGACTATCAACAACAGCTCTCCCTGTTGCACTCATGTTGTCCTTCTCAAGAGAGAGTTTCTGAACGTCTTGCATTATCTTTCCCATCCACTGCATACAACAAAAAACAGAAGATGAAATACAATAACAACAAATAAAACTTAATTAAAAGACAACGATAAATATAATAAAAGACATACCGCTTCCGTGGCAGTAGGCGGTGGCACATAATCATCATCGCTGTGGTCGAGATCAGCGATCAACCTCGGGTGCGAATACCGGTTGAACCATTCCATGTAGTAATGGTCACACATGGGAGTAACCCTAGAGGGCGGCCGCTGCAACTCCGCTGTCCATAAGCGGGCCACCATCGGAAACTGGTCCCACGTCCCGGTCATGATATCCGGCCATTCCACGACGTACTCCCTCGACGATGCAGGTCGGACCGCCTTCATCGGGCACGCCGGGGGAGGAGGGACAACTTGGACAAATCCAAGCTGGCGAAGACAACGCTGGGGCATGTACGCCTCGACGATGTCACGATACTGAATGAGTCCCGTGTACAGGGTCCTGGGTACCCTAACACTAGGGTTCGGGCCGAAAGGCATCCAGTTCACCTGTACAATTACAACATATAAAATTTAATAACATGAATATAATATGTGCAAATAATAAAATGTAGACTCTATAAATAAACGTTACCTCTAAGGGGGACAGCCTGTCCAGCAATAACCGTATCGATCGGAGGCGGTCAACGGACTTCTTCTCCGAGCGCGGACTCCACGCACAAGCACGCGACATCCCCTCGTCAATAGGAACTGGGTCACGATGTGGTCGCAATGCAGGAAAGTACTCGTATATCCAAGTCTGCAATAGATTTAGACACCCAGTGATACCTGCCGCGTCAGCCCGACTCGCAAATCCTAGTTGGCGATACAAATACGCCAACGTAGCCGATCCCCAGGAAAACTGGCCTACACTGTCGGGGTCACACGCCTCTACGATGTCGCGTGGCCTGAGCTTGTTTCCGCCGCTCTTATCCGGAAACAAGGTACATCCGAGGAGTAGAAAAACATAAGCTGTGCGTCGGGCGTCCTACGTGCACTCGGGTACAAACACCGCTGCAACACGGATGCGATCTTCACACCTCCGTGTTCCCAAACACCTAGCGCCTCACCGCCAACAACTCCGCCAGCGAATCTGCCTGATCCGCATCAGCCACAGCACAAAGTCGTTTACCCTCAACACGAATCCCCAGAATGGCCTCGACGTCATGTAACATGATCGTCATCTCACCGAACGGAAGGTGAAAAGAGTTTGTATCCGGCTGCCATCGCTCAATGAAAGCCGTGATCAGCGTACTGTCAATCTTATCGTGCATGGTGGCAGGAACGTGCTTCACCCCAGTGCCCTCCAGTCGCTCGAACATCTCGCTCTCCGCCGGCCAGGCCTCAGCCCATGTACGCAAAAAACTACAAGTCTTTTCCCGGGTATGACATTTCAACAACCCCGTAACTGAAGGCCTCTCCTGGTCCTCCCAAATACGGGCAGCTATGTGTCCTAGAAAGCTAGGAATCACACTCCCATCAACAGGCCCACCGGGCACCTCACTCCTAACAACCCAAGAATCATTACCCGCCCTCGACCGTTTCCTGCTTTCCCCAGATACAGTGGACGCAGATGATGTGTCAGATCTACTAACAAACCTACCACCCCTACCCTTACGCACCTCCACCATATGCGTCTCGTACATGTCATCAACCCTCTGACTGAATGGACCGTAATCATCATACGGTCCACTGCCATCGTCCACATCCTCATCCTCATCTGCGCCCTCCTCCTGCTCCTCCTCCTGGTCACCCTCCTCAGCATCATCATCGTCATCGTCATCCTCATCCCGACGGTGGATCCGTTCTCTACGAACTGAGGCCGAAATACCACGGGATCTGACATGTCTATGCCCTGACCTCTCCACTGAATAACTTCTACTAAGAAGCTCTATATTCTTCCCCCCACCATGACGACCCTACACAAAATTTTAAAATATATAAACATACAAAAATTTATACGATAAATAATCATCATCGCAAATCAAATAAACTAAAAACATACAAATAATTGTAAACAAAATATAAACGTAGAAAAAATACAACGAAATTGAAAAAATTTATAAAAATAAAACAACAAAATATAAAAACAATTCAAAATTATATTAAAAAAAAAAAAAAAAATGGGGGGGGCGCCTTGGCTGGACGCCCAGCCGGCGGTGGTGGCGCCAGATGCAGACGCCGCCACCAGTTGGCTGGCGCCTGGGCTGGACGCCAAAGCCACGGCTGCGGCGCCTAGAATAAACGCCACAACCGTGGCGGTGGCGTCCAGCCCAGGCGCCAGCCAACTGGTGGCGGCGTCTGCATCTGGCACCACCACCGCTGGCTGGGCGTCCAGCCAGGGCGCCCCACCGCGTTCACGGCGGTTTTCCCCTTTTTTTTTTTTTTTAAACAAAATATACCTTTCCTCCTTGGGACATCCTTCCCTCCGCCGCCGCCGCCACTTCCTTGCCTTGCCGCCTCGACATTGCCGTTATTTTGAAATTTTTTTTTTTAGAGAGGTTGAAAGAAGATGAGCAATGAGAGTATGAGTGATGAGAGTGTGAGTGTTTTTTTTTTAAGGTCAAGGACAATTTTGGGAAACCAAGTGAATTTTGTGGCTTTATGTAGTAATTTGTGGGCGATGTTTAACAAATCCCCAATTTAAACCCACCCCACTAAAACAAATTAATTGTATCATTAACAATATACACAAACAAAGTACAATACATAAAAAAGCAAGATCAAAATAGATAAAAATAGTAAGGAGAAATTACACAAAAAGTCTTGGAATGAGACAGGCAAATTTTTGGAGGTGTAAGAAAGTAGGAGCAGGAGCAAAGATGAGAGAGAAAGGTGATACCATAGTGTTGGTGTTATTGTTGATGTCATTGAAATTGGTACAGCAACAGGAAACATGAACAAATGAGAATAAAAACATAGTAGTAATTGTAGTAGTAGTGAATAAAAGCAGTGAAGAAGAAGAACGTGTCTTTGACAGAATAAGAGAAGTAAAACAGATGTCATTTGGCTCTGCCATACACGTTGTTGATCTCTTTCTGCAGCTTTTTTTCATCGCCTCTTTACTCTTTCTTCCTCCTTTGCTTTTCTAATTGGAATTTTAAACATGGGATTAGAATAGTGCTTGTACTCTTGTAGATACAGTACATAACAATCTTTTATTGCATGTGGCCCCAAATGTCTTGCTAAGTTGCTAACCATTTTTTTTTTTGGAAGAAGTTTTGTTGACTTAGGGTCTGTTCGTCGTTAGCTTTTAAGGTAGCTATTACTCTTATTAATTTGTAAATCTGGTCAAAATACTATGTTAAAGTAATATTAGTGTTTGGTGAGATAATGTTTTAAGTGCTTATTCCATTTTTAAATACTTGTTTCATTTCTCCATGTGCGGAGTTTTAGGAGAAACTAATAAAATATGGTGGTAGTGGGTGTTGACACCAAACTTTTGTAAATATTTAGGTGTTAAATATATGTAAATTAGGAGATAATATAACAAAATATTATCTTCAAGATCTCGTCCAATATTTGATAGCTATCTTATTCACTACTCTACGACATTCTATATAAAGAGGGTTGTTTCTAGGGTTTAAGGAGGCTCGGATGGAATAAGTCAGAAAGACCTCATCTCCTCCCTATTACCAAACGGTGTAGGTCCATACTATGAAATAAGCCGACAAGGCCCCGTATTACAAACAAATATCATAACCCTAGCCCTTTGGAGAGAGGAATCAAGAGATGTACGAGAGTTGTAACCCACAAATTATCAATGAAATAATAGTTTCCGTATATTTTTCTACCTCTTTATTTGTAAATTGCAGGTTTAAATTTTTATGGTTTACAAATTGGCACACTCGGTGGACAATTTTACGCTCTTCATCTCCGCTCTCCATGTTTCAAAATCCGTAGATTCAATGGAGGCATGCCAAATTTGCTTTCAAATTCTACAAGAAAATTTTCAAGACCAAGTTGCATTCGATGTCAAATCTCCACAACAGGTCTCGAGGAGGCATTTGTTGACACCGAAATTTTGTTAATATTTAGGTGTTAAATATATGTAAATTAGGAGATAATATCAAAAAATATAAAATATTATCTTCAAGATCTCGTAGAATATTTGATAGCTATCTTGCTTACTACTTTACGACATTCTATAAGAGGGTTGTTTCTAGGGTTTAAGGGAGACTCGGATAGAATAAGTCAAAAAGACCTCATCTCCACCCTACTACCAAACATTGTAGGTCCATAGTATGAAATAAGCTAACAAGGCCCCGTACTACAAACAAATATCAAAACTCTAGCCCTTTGAAGAGAGGAATCAAGAGATCTACGGGAGTTGTAACCCACCAATTATCAATGGAATAATTGTTCCCGTATATTTTTCTACCTCTTTATTTGTATATTGCATGTTTAAATTTTTATGGTTTATAGTGGGGTAGGTGGAAGAATAAAAAAAATTGTAAAAAGCAAAAGTAGTGGAGAGAATTTTTTTTTTTTTTTTTTGAAGGGAAGTAGTAGAGAGAATTGGAGAAGAGAGAATATGAAATTAATAAAATATGATTTATGTTGGGTCCACTAGGTGAAAAAAAATAAATTAAATATTGTAAAATCTTTCTAAATATGAAAATAGAGCAAATATTTTAAAACGGCCGAAAATAGAAAGTGGAGCAAGTATTTAAAAACGGAGGGAGTAGTTATTAGAGGTATCTAGAGTTAGCTTTTAAGTAGTTGTTGATGAAAGCTAAAAAAGATAGCTTTGGAAATTATATTAGGGGTGAGCAAACCGTGTACTCGATCAAAATTTTAGGAATCAGACCCAAAATTGGTCAAAATTAATACTCAAACGCATGATAAATTTAATCAATTTAGTTGTGAGAGAAGATTGCCTAAACATTTGTGATTTTTTCCTAAAATAAAACGTTGATTGTATTAAGACAAGAAAAGAGTAGTTTTGTTTAAGTTTTGAAAAACAAAATTTTGTTGTTTGAAAACTATAAACTACAGAGTAAAAAATATCTACATTTTTTAGCTAGGTAGGTAAGATGAACTACCGAAAATGTTAATTTACACGACTTAGGCCAAGGGTAGAAGTAGATTTAGGTATACCAACAAGGTGTATGATTGATAAACAAATTTATAAAGGCTTGAGAAATTAAGATGGGTTTGGGCACTTCTGTAGTGTTAGAGTTAGGCCCTGTTCTTTTGAGCTGTTTTGCTCTACTCTACTCTGCTGAGCCCTGCCCTACTCTTCTCTGCTTTGCTGAAATCTGCTCTGCAGACCCAAAAGCTCAAAGAACAGGGCCTTAGCCAATTAGGCCAGGAATCACCCAAACTTTTTAATTACTAGACTCATTTTTAGGATAAATTTGGCCAGAGGCTAGCTTAAATTAATTTTGAAGAGTTTAGAGGGACAAAGAAGTTTAGCCTAAATTTCCAACCATGCACTATATGATTATGTAATATAAATTCATCTAAACTCTAACCTTATTTGTATACTAATCCTTAAGATAAAAGTTTATTACTAACTAAGGTGTCGTTAGATTTGCATTAGTTTGTACTTTTGAATCATGAAAATTTACATAATTCTTTACTTACAAATCAAAGATATATGGGCGGTAAGTAAAGGAAAATAAAAAAATTTGGATCGAATCTAAACATTCATGATATAAGCAATTGGTTAAATAAACTAAAAAGAAGATTGTGTAGCATAAAACAAGCCAACCTTAGTTGATCATGATCACCTTGGTTTTTATTAGTTAAGACTTAGGGGCCGCTTGGTTGGGAGTATTCAACAAAGGGAAAGAGAATCAACTGTCATGATTCCCTTTGTTGATGTTTGATTGGCAAATTCAATCATTCCCTTTACCCCTCCCATTACTACATTTCCCTCTATTTTCATTCCCCCCCCCCAAGGGAATCACCCTAACCCCCAAACTCCTCTTCACCCAACTACCTTGACCAATCTTTTAACTACCTTGACCACCCTTGAAACACCAACTGCCCACCGACACCACTGCCCAACCAACCTCACCGGACCTCACCCACTTTTCACCGGAACTCGTCGCCCTCACCGGACCCTCGCCGGCCTCCCTCGACCCTCGTCACCCCTCCTCTCACCCGAATATCCTTCCCTCGACCATTGCCGGAGGATCCATGTC
The DNA here is from genome assembly GCF_001683475.1 of Chenopodium quinoa. NCBI lineage: Eukaryota > Viridiplantae > Streptophyta > Magnoliopsida > Caryophyllales > Amaranthaceae > Chenopodium > Chenopodium quinoa. Next base: position 2,316,560 of record NW_018742381.1, on the reverse strand, counting down.
ACGAGACTCACGCGCGACATCCTTCCCTCAACCATTGCCGGAGGATCGTCGCCCCTCCCCCGACACGGATCCTTCTTCTCGGTCGTCAGCCCTTCAATCTCACCACCTTCAATACGCTCAATCCACCACGAAAACACCACCCAACGGTTGGAGAGGGGGTTTTTAGGGTTTTTCGGGGCTGGGGGAAGTTTAATGGGGGAGAGGAGATCTTTTCTGGTGGTTTGCAGCGACAAGGAGGCGCGTCTAGCTTGGGCCTGGGGTGGGGAAGGGGCGGCGTGGGGAGGCGGTGGGGTAGGTGGCCAAGGTGGGTGGTGAAGGATCTTCAAAGTGTTCGAAAAAAAAGAGAAACAGAACCAAAGAGGTAGGTGGTTCGTGGTTGTATGTGTGGTGGCTCTCATTCCCTTTGTTATTTAAAACAAACAACATAGCAAATTAAAGGGAGTTGCATTCTATTCTTCTCCTTTCCCTTTGTTTTAGTCATTCCCTTTCCCTTTTATGAACCAAACGGCCCCTTAGTGTATGTATATATCATTCACTTTATATATATATATATATATATATATATAAACATGTGCATATTTAGAAATGATTAGATTACACTTAATCACTAAGTATCTATATTTAATTTAAAAATTATGAATATTTCATAAGTCTAATAATTATTGTACAAATAATGTAAAATTTTAGCAAAAAAAAAAAAATCAAATTAGACCAAAATATAAATACAATATAAATTTCAAATTAGAATCAGATGAACGGAATCTAGTATTGATCATAGTCGGCCCAACATGCTGGCCTAAATTTGGGCGGGTTTTGAGTAAAATTTTTTGGTTTGAAGTCGGGTTTGGCCATCCATTTTTTTTTTTTTTTTTTTTTTTTTGTCACGGGCTTTGGACATGCATTTTTAAGATTTTAGTTAATTTAAATGGCCTATGAGACTCAGTCTTATTTTACGGGTTTGGTCAAGCATTTTTCAGTCCGAACCTAGCTCAACCCAACCAAACAGGTTGATTAAGCTGATTTATCTTGCTTTCGCCTGTCTCGGCCGTCCTATGGTCACCTCTAACGGAAACCACCTTTAAAAAGGCTCAAGACTTTAAGACATGGGAAATTTTGTATGCCGTTGCCACCACCACATTAATTTCCATTGGCGCGCTTTATACATGATTGTGCATCCTTGACTCCTTGTGCTATTTAAACCCTAGACTACGAAATTCATCATTTCTTACAAGTTACAACAAAATTCAGAGAACTCACTTCATCCTAAAAATGGCGCTGTTACTTTTCGCTCTCGATTTACGTACTCTCTCTCCTCCATTTCTATCACAACTGAAGCAGGTTAAGCTTTCTCTCTCCTCTTCATTACGCCTTGATTCATTATTTTCCAATTCGAATTATTTTCTCTCTCTTCAATTTATTTGCATTGTTACTTTGCTTCGTTTGTTTGAATTTTGATTAGGTTTGATTTCAATAATTTGGTGATTTAATTCAATTTAATTTTTGCTGATGTTCAATGTTTGATGTGTTCGTGAATCAGTGGTCGTTAATTTACTTCATTTCCTGTAAATTTCGTTTATGTTTAATAATTTCGAAGATTTTGCGATTCATTTTTTTAACAAATTTTGCTGATGTTGAAATTTTGATGTGTTTGTGAATCAGTGCTTGTTAGAGCTGGCGAATTTGTATGCCTTTTCTGCTTCGACGTCAAAATTGAAGCGTCGTAAATTTGATTCCTCGCTTGAAGATCGCATTGGCTTGTGTTACTTGCAACATTCTGCTGCTTCGTCCTCTGATGAGGTACATTATGATGCTTGAGTTTTATTTTTTCCGGATGTTAGGGTTTTCCTTTCTAATTTTTGATAGGTTTTGATCAATGTATGTCTGTTTCAAAACTAATGAATTATTCATTAATCAAGTTCAATAAAAGAGGATTTCACATTACATTGAGTAGCAATTAGCATTGGACTGCTATCATTGTTTGGCCTGATTAACGTCTCATATAAGATTGTGTAGTGTATTTTCTTTCAGGATTAATTTATGTGCTATCGGTGTTTGGCTTGGTTCATGTCTCATTTATGATTGTGTAGTGTATTTTGTTTCAGGATGAATTTCAGTAAACATTATGTTAAATAATTTTGTTTTGCAATATTGTTGTGATTATTTGATGCTTTTTAATTATTACTGTCTTTTTTTGCTTTATATGAAAGCGAATTTACAATTAGAAATGATTTTAAAGCAATGTGTTTGAGATTTCCACATAGCATAGTCGCAATTGGCATTTGTCTATCATTAAGTTAATACTTATTTTTGTTTGATTCAAAGTGCTATAGTAGTTAGCATATGATCAAATGTCTTCAAACTTGTGCCTTTTATTCTCTAAGATATTGTAGTTTGCTAATACAAAGTGTGATGTTAGCTTCAACATAGTGCTACATCTTAGTAACATAATTGAAATGACTACTTTTGCATCATTGTGAGAAGCTTCAGATTTTTTATATAATTCGACCACTTTGTATTGTTAGTTGGGATTTATGTAGGTTGTTTGCCATCTGACAATCCATTAAATGGTTGAATTAAGAATTATGAACAGTGTCTAACACATGAGTATCACACAGAATAATTATCTTGAATGTGTCTCATTTAAAGTTGTTACTGTACCTTAATTACCTACGCTTAATAATATAGTCCCAGATGTGTGAACATGTGTCTGAAATGAGTATGTTTCTGTTTGCTTGAGCAGCTTAAAGTTGTGTACTCTCCCCGGGGAAGTAGCTTCAGTCTGTGTGATTTTCATTATGCTGTCAACCACTTGCCCTCTTATTCCTATTCACCTCCCTTATTTGAAGATTCTGGATCAAACGTTTTAAGTAAGCCCCCCCCCCCCTCTCTCTCTCTCTCTCTCTCTCTCTCTCTCTCTCTCTCTCTCTCTCTCTCTACCTACATCAGTCATATTCCCTCAATTGTACTCAATTTCATCTTATATATTTGTCTATTGCTGATTTGGTGAAATATGCAGACCATATCGTCAGTGATGAAGTGTTGAACTCTGCTGGTGGCAAAGATTCAGAGAAGAAATTAATTCTTATCAGCTCATGTTTACTAGGAAATCTGGACTATAATGCTAAAAAGACTCTCATGGTAAAATGTGATTGGTTCCCTAGAAAGATTCAATTTCTCTCGCAGATAGTCAATCCTTTCCATTTGAAAATCATTGTTGTATACTCTTGACAGGATGCTGCCGACAGATGCATATCTGTGGAATTTTTGTTCCTTGAGCAAAAGTCAAGCCAACTCAGTGACATCTCAGAAAATATAAACAAATTTAAAGAACAAATATGCGATCTTGAAAACTGCTCGTTTAATGCATATCTTCCAGGTGAGCTATTGCACTTTAGTCTTTGAGATGGTGATTTGATGTTTTAGTTTATCAGTAAATTTCACCCCATTGGTGCTCTCTATTATACATTTTCAACTTTTTATCTTTATTTCCAAAGCAGCTTCATGCTTTTTTGGACAGTTTTTCACCACTTATATATCTCTGTGCACCTAGTTACCTACATTTCAAGCTTAAATCCCTCGACGTTGTGGTGAACTAATAAATGAATTCTCTAGTTGAATGATGTAGCGTGGTGTTCTTAGGCTGGGTCAACCCAGGATTTAGAGAGTTTATGGTCTTGCTAATACCCTCAACTCCGAAGCATAAAAGAAACAAATAATAAAAAATCTCTATCTATTATCCACTTCCCTTCAAAGGTGGATTTTCGATCAAAAATATTGCATTTTGCCAGATTCATTAGAAATATCTTCTTAGTACTAGTTCTGGCAGTGATGTCAGTGACCTGACTTATGTATCTGGCAATCTTATCTTGAGAATACGTTACTGCATGATTTTGCAGTGTTGAAAAGCATCTATGATCTTTCATGCATGTAGTTTGTTATACTCTACCTTATCAAGTGGAGAACTTCAGATGGACAGGTATTTAACGGCCTGGCAAAAAGATGGCTTAGAGAGTTGACAGAGAGCACAGAAGAATTGTTGGAGGCTAATTTTCTTTTCGAGAAGAGCATTGCTGGTTCTGTTAACCGAATATGTTGCAGATTGTGTGGTTCCATAAACCAGATAATGGATGGGTTCAATCTTTGTGAGGTACATATTAAACTTTAGTGACAAAACATCAAAATATAGAATCCATGATGAAAGTTCAAAATGTGCACATGTATAGAGTTTGGACTCCCATTTTGCTTGTGGGTATATTACCTAAACTTCTACTCCTTCCAATTTTTTGGTATACCATTTCTCTTGGGGCTACTTTGTTAAGGATATCAATGAAATGTCTAACTAACCAATGTCAGTAACGAAAAGTAGAAGAGAGACAATAGCTTAATTTTTAAATGAATAATAAGTCCACCCATGTGAGTAGTCAAGGCGCAGGAGAGAGACTATAATAAAGTAAAGACTCCGAGTAGTCCTGGTTACAACATTTAAGCAAAACATCGTAGAAAGAATATAGTAGAATCTCCCCCCCCCCCCCCCCCAAAAAAAAAAAAAAAAAAAAAAAAAAGAGGAGTATATAATGTTGGAGACATCCAACAGATACGGAATCATATTACTCTCACATTCCATGCCTTAGTCAACCTCATTCAACAAAGGTACTATAAATGAAGCTAGGCCACTCCTAAAACCTGTATGATCTTGTATGAAAAATCCAATATGGAGCTGTATTATTCAAAAATTATATATGTGCTAGATTTCAGGGGCTCAAGGCAAATGAGTAGGAGTAAGAGCTAATCATGATGATACGAAGATATTATGTGTATTGGAATAATATTTGTGGTTTTTTTTTTATTTTTTTACATTTACACTTTTTCTTATCCGAGGAAGATATTTAGACAATGGTCGTTTGTGGCATTAATTTATGCAGTTATGCCCAGAACTCATTTTTTAAGATATAATTTTTCTTTGTGCAATATACTGATTCTTGTATTCATATCGTCTTTTGTTAAGCTGCTTAGCAGTATACCTTGCATCTTACCTCATTTGCTTCCATTTGGTAGAAAGGGTAAGAGGAAAAGGAAGGAATTTTGAATCATTTTATGGGGCCAAGTTTCTCTTTGCTATATTAATTTGTTTCTATAGCTTTGCGCATTATTAGGATTGCACAACTTACTTCATTCTCAACATAACATGTCTACCATGGTTAAAGTTGGAAGAAAAGTTTGTATATATCGTATTGAGGGGCTCCTTATGCCATTTTAGGTGGAAATCTATAACCTTAGGGCTTATTTGGCATCGTTTTTGGTTTTCAGCTTTCTGTTTTTTTGAAAACAAAAAACCAAAAACAAGAAACAAGAAAAAGGTGTTTCCACTTTTCTTTTGTTAGTTTTAAAAATTATCATGATTTTAATAAGTTTGACTAATTTTTGATTCATTATATGACATATATCATATGATTTTGAAAAACAAAAAAACCAAAAAACAGAAAACCACAGCAATGCCAAACGAGCCCTTAGTTTATGGTTTGGGATGACGGTTAAAATATTGAGAGGGCGTTATTTTTTAGTGTAGTAAAAAAGAGACGCTTAAAATATAACCTTAGAGTTACATTGATTGTATACAAGATGAGGGAGAATCACTTAAGATGGTTTGATCATGTAAGAAGGAGACCAAGTGACGCTCCGGTAAGGAGGCTTGAAGAATTGCAAAATGTTTGATCGCGAGAGGTATGGGAAGACCTAAGAAAACTTGAAAAAGGGTAATTGAGAGTGACATGAGTGCTTTGGGAATTGAGGAAGATATGGTGTCAGATAGAGCATGTCAACGATGTGTCATGATTATATATATACTTTTAAAAATTTATCTTAGTATTTACTTTTATTATTTTATCTCATTAGTGTTTTATGAACTGTATTGATTTGCTTTACTAAAGTTTTCTCAAACCTTTGTGTTTTTTATTCTGAATGTTTTAACCACCTCTTTTAAACTTTCTTGATTTTTCTTTTTTGTTCACTTTTAAAACTCTCTATATTTTTCTTGGATGCTCTTTCTTTTTATCACATTACTTACCTTTTTTTAAACTCATTCAACTGATTATCTTGTTTTATCCCTTTTTATATCATGCGGTTCCTTGTGATGATTCATGTAAGCCAACCCCAAATCATTTTGGGACTAAGGCTTTGTTGTTGTTGTTGTTGTTGTTGTTGTTGTTGTTGTTGTTGTTGTTGTTGTATGTGTTTTCTCAATACAGTTACACAATAGCTGATATAAAGTTTTTCTGCCACTACAATGAACTTGTCCATTGTACTTGTGATGGTAATTATATTAATTTCTTACAATTTGTAGACACATAGGTGTCATGATATCCAAAGGGACGATAAAAATAGTTTCGTGTTCAAGGAATGTCCTTTGTACCATGTCAAAAATCATGATGTGGAACCAGATGATGCTGATAATAGCTCTATGACTGTTGGTGATAATGGCTTACTGGCTGAAGTGTCGTGGCGGTGCTGGAAGAATCTCCGTCAAGTTCCCTCTGTTGTTAATTTAAATGTTATTGAGAGGACTAGTTTGGCTTCCCTGAATGAAGGTAAGTGTGGCGCCTGGTTAATTATGTTATTAGAACTCTGATTCATCCTAGTCGTTTCAATATCAGATCTTGTTTGATTGATAGTAACTGTTTTACTGAGCTAGACTGAGAAATATCTTCTGTAAGAGAGAAAATAAGAATTAGAGACCAGTTCTTGACACAATATGCACTCTTTTTTCAGTCCATCTTTGGTATAGAAAAGGTAGCAGGTTGAAATTACTAGACTATAAGTCGAAGAATTCAACTTTTGGGATAATGTATCTGTTCTGGCCAAGCTTCCTGCTTGGAGCCTTGGAGTATGGTATTTCTGACTTTCATCTTTTTATTAACCCATCCTCCAGGCATATGTAAACCTTTTTTTTTGTGGTATGCTTCCATATCTTTTCCGTTTTTGGCCATTTGTTCATAATCAAATTGCTGTCCCTTCTTCAGGTATATAAGTAGAGAAGCTGTGTGAAAATATCTCTCTAGCAATAAAATACGCTTCCAACTTGAAAAGCAAGTGACCTTAACATTTTTGCCAATTGCTTGCAACTTATAAGCGACCTGTTAAAGCCTAAGACTGATGAAACTAGTGAACAAACTTATCAATGGATAATATCTCATGTCTGATGCTTGCTCAGATGGCATTTGAATTTTATGTTGTATACAAAGTATTTGGTTTTTGAGAAATTAAGCATTTTTAACATCATTGTGCAATAGAAATGCCATGTTGCTTCTGATTTTATAAACTTTAATTTCATTTTTCAGTTCGAATATTGACAGTTTCATAATTAAAAGACTAACCATGAAATATGTGAAGTATCTGCTTGCTGTAGTAATCATGTTTGGTTTGTTGACATCAGATATATGGAAGGAAGAAATGTGGTGCTTCAAACTGCCAGCAGAAATGCTTTGACATTAATTGGCAGAAAGTAGTAACCTGTAAAAAAAAAAAAAAAAAAAAAAAAAAAAAAATCTGCTGAACTTATCTATTCCGACTTACTTGTACGTTGGAATGCCTCTCATAGTTAATAGAGTTTTGGTCTGTATATTGTTGAGGTCGCCTGTTATTATCATTGCACATTGTGATGTGTCCAGGGACTCAGAGAGACTTGTAAAGTTTTAAATTTAGTGGTGTTATTAATTATTGTGACGAGCAGCTTTCTTTAGTTTGGCTATCAGAGTTGCAATATACATATTGAGATTCAGGAATCATGCTGCAATGCCTTCTTCTATCTTTGATTTTGCAGTTGAGGTACCTTTCTTTATTGATGGTATACATAACTTGACAGGTGTGGTAGTTGGAAGACCTTACTTTGTCTTCCCATCGGTTGCTCAGGAAACAGATACTGCTCCCGAAGATAGCAATTTGTGCCAGTTGAATAGTAGGCGTGCGTATGCTAGCAACAGTCTCACTTCATCTTTTGCAAATTACTTCCATTGTCAAAATGCGTCTTGAAGTTCTCCATATTACATTTTAGTGTTAATACCTATTCAGTATCTTATTGGAGATAATCAAAGGTGCCTTCTTCCCCTAAATGGGATTGTGATTGGTAGTTTTCCAGGGCCTGTGTCATGCACTTCACTCAATGGATCAGGGTCTAATATGCTGGTCAGTCTGCAATTTAGAGAAAATGAGAGAAACTGCATGTATGTACTATTACATTCTTCAACCATCTGAAAGTGGACCGATGCTGCTCAGGGTAAAGATCTGTTTCTTAAATTCCAATATCATTGGCTTCGAATTTTTGTTCTTCTGCATATCAGCCTAAATTTTCACTATAGCAGAGGCTTGCAGGAGCTGAGGAAATCTTGCCCTTTCCTGATGCAAATATAGATGACTCTTCAATTACTGAGGAGATTGATCGTTGCATTCAACAGTGTCTAATGGAGGTAAGTTTGGTCTACACTTGTAATTTTGAAGCACTAAGATCATCAGATATGAGCTTTTTACCAATGATAAAGGAACTTTTAACCCTAGCTGAATGGCTGAACCCAGAAGTAAGTCGTGTAGAGTCCGTAGAGGAATCACTTAATAGTCAACAATCAACACTAGGACTACTTGAGCATGCAAGAATAAAGGAAAATCATGCCATATGAAATTTGATACACTATGTTTGAATCTTTTATGTCTCATACTGGTATTAGCAACACCGAGAATTAAGTATTCACTTGCCACATATATCATCTCTTTGAATCTTTGACTCTTCCTCCCGTACAGATACTAGCCACACCAAGCTTCCTAAACTTAACAATAAAGAAGAAAGACAGCTTTTGGAAAGTAAAATCTATATTAGATCTCTGATATGTTATTTATTTCTCTCAAATTATGTTAGCTGTAATAAAGTGGCTAATTATAGCCTTTATAAAATTAATACAAGGTATTTCTAATCTAGAGTGAATCTGAATTAAAATAATGTATAAAATTTGCTACTTCGTATATTTTAACTCATAGCTTCTCTTCTATTTTAATGTCAACAATAGAAAGCTTGTCAAAGGTTTTACTAGCAAGGAAACTAGTCAGGTTGTGATGTACTGTACTTAATTGGTCTTTGGTTATCAGACCCTTAATGAAGTATAACAAGACTAAGCTCCTTCAACCAAATTGTGAATTGGGAAACAGTTAGCACCTCTAGAGATGTCAATCTAAGACCATATATTTTGTTTTAGTCCTGATATCGGCACGAATTCTTGATTCAACCACATTAAGGTTTCATTCCTGTCTAACCATATTTGCAACTCTCAATATAAATTAACCTTCATCATGTAATAAAATTTGGAGATTAGCTACATGGTTCCATAACATCCATTCCGTCGAAAGGAGATATAAAGGTATAAGCCAAATGGAGCATCCCCATAGATCCACCTCAACAGGCTAATCACCATCTTTCACTTTTCTGGTTCATATTCGAATTTCCCCTTTCTCTAAACTCTTCGTTCGTGTCATTCCTTATTTACTTGCAACATAAGCTTTAACAGTTATTTAAAAAAAATAAAAAAAATAAATAAATAAATAAATAAAAGAAGCTTAGCAGTTGCTTAGTAGAGAGTTTTCTGGTCTGTTTAGTCTTTAAGCAAAGCATGCAATGTTTAGTTATGCAATGCAATTGATAATGTGTGGAAATGAAATGAAAATGTGATTTTGCAAAATATAGAATAGGTCTATGAATAATTTTGAGAAAAACATAGTGACCAGGTATTTTCTTTGGCAGTGTTTTAAAAAAGTGTGCCTAAGGTCTGAGGCGCTAGGCAAATTAGGTACTGCATTTTTTCTTAGCTAGGCAAAGCACATCCAAACAGGTGCACCTGAGGGGTGTGAGTTGCACATCTTTAATTTTACTCCTAAATGGCTAAATTATCTGATATATATTGTGTGCCTCTCTTCAGTGAGGCAGTCATTGAAGTGAGGCATGCCTAGGTGCAGCAGGACCCTCTTCTCCTTAGTACACCTTGGGCTCTTTAATGCATTGTTGTACATGAAAAACATTTTCCTAAATGTATATGATTAACCCTTTAGAAAGCAACAGAGTATCTGATATGAAATATTAATTTTAGGTTATAAAAAAAGAAGTTGCTAATCTAAATTAATCAACTAGAAGTTTGTTTATTTAATTTTCACAAACTCAAGATACACAAATTTATGTCAGATTTTTTTTTTTTTTTTCAAATCTCACACATGGAGGATAATGAATAAGATATGTCCAAATTACCACGGATTGTAAATATTAGGACAATTTTTGGAACAAAGTACAGAAATTCATGAAGTTTCATCACACCATTCCACGGAGTTCCACGTCAGTTTGTGCGCTTACATGGTTGTGCAGACTGCAGAATGAGCATGGATGTGAAAATGCTGTAATTGTACAGACATGCAAGTCCTGTGATTACTTTAGTTATGTTATTTGCTTGCTGACTGGATTGTATGGTCATGCTAGACCCCTAAACCCACATTACAGCTCAAGTGCCATTCCCAAATCCTTTGTATGGACTCTATTTATTATTCATATGACACTTCCAAGATCTTTGTTTTTTTACTATATCTTTATCTAAACATGAAAATAAATGTGTGAAATTGTGAGTATAATATGTAACAGCTTGGAAAAGCAATCATTCATTAGTGATTTACCCTGCAATAATTACATTGAACTAAGACTCAATTTTACTGCTGAAATCTTGTTTAACTGGCAACTGGCTGGGATTCTGTTGGCAATAGATTTGTCTCGAGCATCATAACAATTTGTGTTCGTGTTCTGTATTCCACCATTCTTTTAGGCATGAGAAGATTTACACTTGTCTTTGGACTAACATGTCAAAAGGATAAGATAAAATTCATGCAAGGATTACTAGCCCATTTCATTTAAAAAAACAAAAAAAAAACAAAAGGGGTAAAGAAAAGCACTGTTAGATCACTTAGATGAGAATACTATCTATCTTCTTCTCCACCAAAGAGCAAAAGTTTAAGGTAGGAGAGAATACTTTTATTCTTTACTTTACCTATCTCCCCATGTTTGAACAGTATACTCAATGTTGTGGTTGGTTGTGTACAATATTAACTAGAGAAAATTTACATTATTTGTTTTTCCCCTTGATCGCCACTAATTTTTTAACTTTTTTGGATCCGTCCCTACTTCCAGGTGGAACTTAAAGACTACAATCCAGTGCAGCATTGTGGGGGTTTTCATAAAAAACTCAACCAACTTGTTGAAGAGAATTTACGGCTTGGGTAAATTTTACTTCTTAAATTAACCTTCATGTTCTATCTAGCAGCTTGTTTGGTTGTCTTTATGCGATATAAGCATGCAGCATCCATGATATTGTCACAGTAGGTGGTAAATATATCTTTAAGCACAGACCCCTCAGTTTACCTTGATACTCATTGTCTCACATACATCTTATCCTCAGATTCCTCACAGAATCCCTCCAGCAGCGGCGTCCACATTGGCTGTTGCTGCTGATGCCTGTTATTATGTACTTTTTTTTTTTTTTTTTTTAACTATATGTTACCCTCACCTGATCTTGCTTGAATAGACTTTCTACGGATATTCATTTTTTATGCTTAAGCCTCGGATGGGAAAGCAGTTTAGTTGTAGATTTATATGCTTTTTATCTGTTTAAACTTTCGGGATGCATGCAGGGGCTGTTTTTATAAAATATGTTAGCCTCTCATTGGGCTTCAATTTTCTTATATGGAACCTTCTATCTATTTTGTCTTACTTCGTTAATCTATTATGAGGTAATTTGTGTTTCACAGATTTTGGCTAGCATCATCCCTATCAGATAATAGAACCTATCAGGTGGAGTGCATAAATTTTCTTGATTCAGGACAGAGGGATGATTCTAGCTGAAAGTGAAATTCATTTACTCCATAAACATAGGATTTCTCTCCTGAATCAAGAAATTCCATGGATATAGTTGATTCGGGAGAAAAATTCTATGTTTAGACTAGCTCTAAATTTATCCTATCATATGAGAAATTCCTAGAAGGTTGGGTTGTTTTTAACAACCACTTCCAAAGGATAAGGCTCAAATATCAATGTCATTGCTGAATTTGGAACTCTTCACATGCAGAAGTGTGTATCCAGCCAGTGTCTTCATATTATGCATTTGCATTCTGCTTTAATGTTGCTGTCAAATTAAAGCTCTTGTTATATGCTATACTGCTATAGCAACCTACTCTTGTACTGTTTTGTTTGCTAGAGAGAAGCTTTGCAGTGCCTTTGGATGCCTAACTTCCTTAGCATGAATTTCACACATTTGTGCTCCTTTCATTTTCTTATGTTTTAATTAGTGGTTCGTTTTGTAACACACTGTATTTTCAAAATTGTCCGATCTTTGTTCCAATTTTGGAACTTAGCTGTGGCCTTATCTTTTTCCTTTTTGCAGGCTGGTAGCCCCAGAAATTTCAACAGCACCCTTAATTCCTACCTGCAGTGATGATGTAGCAGTCTCATTGCAACCTAGTGTAGCGAGAAATGTTGCAGCTCCGCCAGGGGTAGAGGTTGTAGTGTCGTCAGGGAAGGACATCGCAGTTTTAGCAGTGCAAACTCGCACTTCTGATCAGGGTATTGAAGATGACAAGGGTATCTCACGTCTTACACAAGAATGGGAGCAGCTAATTGTTGGTGGTATTCCGAGAATGGACTCAGAGCTTTCAGAACCCAATTTAGAAAAGGCAAGAACCTCTGCACCAGCAATTCATAAACCACTGGACACAAGAACTTCAATCATACTAGAAAGACTGGGCAACCCTAGACAGATCAACACTAAGGCTAATACCCATAAGATACTGAGTGGCTTGGCTGCGAATGGAAATGGAACAACAGAACACCATCATTCTATAATAGACATTGACGCTACAGATCAAGGTTTAACTGCCCCCAGCAACCTGATTAGGCCGACTTTTCAAAGATTGAAAAGGAAATTTAGGTGAGTATAACATCATTTGGTGGAAGACCGATGTAGAATAAACTTCCCATCATATTGTTTTAGACGAGTCTAGAAGTGAAGGTCATTGATAGCTCCTTTTGTACCCTCTTTCTCTCTAGACGAGTTTTCAATTCTCTAATGTCCATAATACTCATCTTTCTTGTCCTCCATCTGATAAAAGGTAGGTGTAAATCTTATGGCTGAATTGCATTGTGGACAATTATTTGCCCCTAAATAATGATGGAATTTCACTTGTAGGAATTCGAGTTCTGGTAAGTATAATCCTTTCACACTAATCCAATAAATGGGCAAATTTATGCATTAAAATTGTATAAACTTGTGAGAAAAGGTAAAAGGAAAAGAATCATGTATGAGTCGAAGGTTATTTATCAATGATGTTATAATAAAGTATGTTGGCAGTGTGTTAGGATTATTTGCATATTTGTATTTTGGTAGACTCGACGTTCCTGATTAAGTGCTTTTGTGTGTGTGTGTGCTTGTGTTTCTTTGGTCATGGCTTTTGTCTTCAAATGGCCTGTGATGATCCAACTACGGAGTATAATATTTGTATGGTTAGGGAGCAATTTTCTCACAGGTTTCTGACTGAATTGCAGTGTGTGACAATGCATCAATGGTATCAGGAATATGCAATGATTTGGTTGTTAAGATTTGATAGTTTCTTTTAGTATTTGGATTTTATTGTTTACTGCTTTTGAATTTATTCAACTTGTTTTCGATTGCTTATTTTTTGAATGGTTCCAATTTGTATGAGTTAACTTTTGAATTTTTATTTTGGCTTGAATCATTTATTTTGTAGACTATTATATCTGTTGCTAATTTTTTAAAGCTGTAAAGTTTTATCACATGAAAGTGACACGTCAGTAATTCTACTATATTTATTTAAAATGTTTAGTTTGAAAAAAGGAGAATTATTGAGGTGTTACACAATATATGAAATTCTACATTGAAAAAAACTATGAAATAATATGTAGTATATACTTTAAAAATACACATTAATATAAATGTAATAAGACCTGTCATTATATTCAAATTAGGGTCATTATGTTCGATATAAAGTCGCTTAACACACGCGTATCTTAAGTTCACAATAATATTAAAAGTGATACAAGTTTTAATAAAGGTAACAATATTAAAATTAGGATCGCTAAAAATCAACTTATTTACCTAATACGTAATATAAGAATTATAGTGTACCAGAAGGTGGATAGGGAAAATTAGATTTTGAATTGGTCAAACTGTCTTTTCACACTGTGATATCATGAGCACTTTCTTCCAACATGACTTTAATAAATGAGTAATTTCTACTCCTTCCGTTTCACAATGATGTTTTTATTTTGAATCTTTTGATTATAAAAACTGAGAGAGAATCTTCTAAATTTCTCTCAATCTATAAGAACAAACATAATCATATGGGGTCTAGTAATATTCGTGTTGGAGAGTACATTATTAATCTTACTTTTATAATTTTTGTTAGTGTGAGATTAAAGATATTTATGATCAACGATTATAAAGATTCACATCGATTATAAAGATTCACATCGATTTACGTAAACAAGATCACCAATATGAAACATAGGTAATATCAAATGAACAAGCCAAGACATTTTATATATTTTGACTCCTTGTTGTAATTATTATTCCCACCGTATTTTATTACTTGCTCCATTTATCCGGACACGGAGTTTTAGAAGGAATAGTAGAAAGCATTATTCTATGATTGAACTAGGGTTGGTTGAAGAATAAAAAAATCTGAATAAGAAAAAGTGAGTTTAAGTGGAGAGAAAAGAGAATATGAAAGTTTTTAAAAGATGATATGAAGGGACCATCAATGGGGAGGAAAATGGTAAAGTATTGTTAAAAGTTTCCAAATGGAGCAAGTAGTAAAATTCGGCCGCAAAATTAAAGGAAAGTTGAGTAAGTAATAAAATACGGAGGGAGTAAGTAATATTAATTATTCAGTTGTAATTATAAAGTTTTAATAATCATATTAATGTAATAAATAATACTCCATTATTATTGTATTAATTATTCATTATTAATTTTATGTATTAATTATCAGGTTGTAATTATTGATTATTAAGGCCTTGTTTGGCAATTGGTTGTTGGTTGTTCGCTTTTGGCTGCTGGCTGTTTAACTTAACTTGTTTGATTGGTTGTTAGTATTGGTTGTTTGACCTTTTGTTGTATGTAAATATGTTTGGTAAAATCAGTTGTCAGCTGTTGGCTGTAACTATGCAAAATGACCTTAAAAAACATTATTATGAGTTCTTATTCATTTATTATCAGTATTATTAATTGAGAAAATACATGTTTATAACCTTGATAAACAATTCATGTTTATCAAGGGGTATATATGTACTTGACAACTAATTAGTGTTAATTGATGTTAGTTGCTTACCCCCTTTCCCTTGATTTTCTCTCTCCTCCTTCAACCTTCCATTTTAATGGCAGAAAATGTGTGCAATTTACTACAACATTGAGCTAGACGAAATCAACGGAGGAACTAAAGTTAGTACTCTTTAAGGTCAACCATACCCTTTATTCTCCCTTCAATATTTGGGTTTTCGTTATTAATTACTAACTATTAATTACTAACTACTAGTTATTAAGTACTAATTACTAATTATTAATTACTGATTATTAATTATATATTACTAATTACTAATTGTTAATTAATAACTACTAATTATTAAGTACTAACAAATTATTATTAAGTTATAATCACTAATTACTAATAATATTAATCATTAATTTGCAATTATTAATTATTAATCATTAACTATTAATTATTTATCATTAATCATTAACTATTAATTATTAAATTTTAATATTAAAAATTTAATGTTAAGGATTAATTATTAATTATTAACTATTAAATATTAAATAATAAATATTATTTGTTAACTATTAATTATTAACTATTAGTTATTAATTATTATTTGTTAACTATTAATTATTAATTATTAATTATTAATTATTAATTATTAATTATTAATTATTAATTATTAATTATTAATTATTAATTATTAATTATTAATTATTAATTATTAATTATTAATTATTAATTATTAATTATTAATTATTAATTATTAATTATTAATTATTAATTATTAATTATTAATTATTAATTATTAATTATTAATTATTAATTATTAATTATTAATTATTAATTATTAATTATTAATTATTAATTATTAATTATTAATTATTAATTATTAATTATTAATTATTAATTATTAATTATTAATTATTAATTATTAATTATTAATTATTAATTATTAATTATTAATTATTAATTATTAATTATTAATTATTAATTATTAATTATTAATTATTAATTATTAATTATTAATTATTAATTATTAATTATTAATTATTAATTATTAATTATTAATTATTAATTATTAATTATTATTTATTAATTATTAATTTGTTTAATGAAAAGCCAGAACCAAAAAGTTAGTAAGACTAGCTTTTTGTTTTTGGCGGAAAAGTCGTTTAGCCAAAAATATTTTTGGACGTTTGACCAAAAGAAAAAGCCAAAAGCTAATCAAAAAGCTAGCCAAAAGCCATTTACCAAACATGGCTTTAAGTCTTAATTATTTGTATACTAGTTTGGTGCCTGGACGATGCCCGGATTGTTCATAAAATTTTAAGATAAAATTTTTTTTTTTTGAATGTTAAATACAGTCATATAATCCTTTTTGATAATGCAGAATATTTAGACATAAGATATTATATCGCTTATTTTTATAATAGTGTACTTTTGTAGTTTTGTTTGTAAATAGATATTTATGTTAATATTAATTTGAAATTATTTATATTGAACTTAAATTATTTTTACTGAATTTACCAAACTGTAATTACTTTTATTGATTAAAACTTTTTTTTTACTTATTCTCTTTTATTTTTTTTAAATAATTAAATATATTATAGGAAAAATTGCTAAAAATAATACAACCTTTAGGCGGTTCTTTTTTAATAATACAACCTTTGGATTATACCTGAATATTACAACCTTTAGGGGGTGTTAATTTTAAACAAGACATAACCGTTTGGTAACCTGCATGTTACCGTGATACGTGTCGTTGTTTTATTGGTTTGGTCAATTTAATTAATTAATTAATATTATTATTATTATTATTATTATTATTATTATTATTATTATTATTATTATTATTAACAAAAAAAAACACCATCCAGCCACCACTTCTTCCACCACCCAACCACCTCCTCTCCTCCCTCCCCCACGCGCAGCGACCCCCTCGGTGACGGAACGGCCGGTGCTCAGCTCCCCCACCGCTGGCCAACCCACCCCTCTCCTTTTCCCTTTACCCCGACCTCCCTTTCCCTTTACCCCGACATCCGTATCCCCTTACGGCGTCGCCCAACTCCCCCCACCGCTTTTGACGCCTGAGCTAATTTGGGGCAGCAACAATGAATGCCGAAAACTGATTTTCCTCACTTGGTATAGCAACCATTGCCGCCGAATTCGAGTCCAACGGCTGCTGCTGCTGTTGCTCCTGCTTGGGTTAGGGTTTGGCCTGGTATGGTAGCGCAAAGAGGAAGGGGGAGGTCGGGGTAAGGGGGAAAGGGGAGAGGGTGAGTTGGTTGGCAGTGGGGAAGCTGGGCGCCGACCGTAACGTCATTGGGGAGTTGCTGCGTGTGGGGGGAGGGGAGAGAGGAGGTGGCTTGGTGGTGGAAGAAATGGTGGCTTGGTGGTGGGGGAGGGGGATGGGTGAATTTTTTGTTTATTTTTAATTTTTTTATAATTTGCTAAAAAATACTATATCATAATTAATGTCTTAATTAGGAAGTAATTAAATGTTAAAACAATTTTATTGAAAATTAAAAATCTAAAATTATTTATTTTTTTAAAAATTTGATATTTAGACCAATTACATGACGACACGTGTCATGTGCAACTGGTTTAACGGGTTACAAGTTTTTTTGTCTTTTTTAAAATTAACACCCCCTAAAGGTTGTAATATTCAGGTATAATCTAAAGGTTGTATTATTAAAAAAGAATCGGTCAAATGGTTGTATTATTTATGACAATTTTGTCTTATATTATATTGATCTTATTTTAATGAACTTTTTAAAACGAATTTTATGATGGAAATAGAACTGGGTTATAGGGTATTTGTTAAAAGTTATGATTAACTTTGTAATATGAAGTATTAGAAGTATATCGATAATAAAACTTTATACAACATTTTTATCTTACAAATTATATCCAAAATTTGCTTATTTAACATTATATGTGTCACAATAATACTTATTTGTCACCTATGTGGCACGACACTTGGCAAAAAACTGGACTGCTTAGTGTCGCTGTCTCGTGGCTTGGTTGCGAAATGCGGCTTTATTTATTAGTGATATGATATGATACATTAGATTGTGAACTTCCTCTCATTCATTATATATTTAAATAATATTTCTAATCTCAAAAGATAAAATTTTATATTTAATTATCTTAAACTTAAAAATCTCATTCGCCAATTTTGCTTATGTGGCATTTGAATTTTAATTTTATAAGAAATTACAAATCTTTTATTTAATTGGCCATAACTAAAACTTATAACCCTAAATGGCGCGTTAAGAAATTTTAATCCTACGTGGCTCTTTAAAAACTCGTGAAAAAACTTCCCTTTATATATATATATACTAGTACGTACCCCGGGCGATGCCTCGGGTTTCCTCCGTAATATACTTTATGTTTTAAAAATCTTTACATTAATTGGCTACTTATAAAATAATTTTAAAGTAATAATTATTTTCTTAACGGCATTATCACTAATGTCTAAATCTATCCACGTTTGGAACATTTATTGCTTTAAATGTTCATAATGGGATGAGTAATTTAATTTTACGACATCGTTAACAATTTGAGTATTCCTAGACTTTATTCAAAACCCTCAGTTCGAAAGTAAGTCTTTGGGTCCTACACTTTTAGGTTACATATCATTGATAAACATTGTTATGTAAGAGGTGTATATCCCTTTTGATTTAGGATATTTTAACGTAAGATACCATTGATTTTTGTAAGAGTACAATATATATTATAGAAATATACATTGTATATGTGAAAAATATTTATGATTTGAATTTTCTACTCATTGATTAATAATCGCTTGACAATCATACTTGTAAAATTAAAAATATGGTACTATCGCTCATCAAGTTGTGGTTATAATTTTTAAAGTATATTATAAATGGATTTATTTTAAAGTATTCTTTAACGAGAAAATACAAGTTTATAACCTTGATAAACAAGAATTGTTTATCAAGGGGTGCATATGTAAATTACATCTAATTTTGGTTAACTGTTGTTTTCTCTCCCCTCTTTCAACCTTTTGGTATTTTCTGATTTTCTCTCTCCTCCTTCAACCTTCAATTTTTGTGGTGGAAAGTACACCTTTTCACTATATGACGTCGAACAAGTCGAAATCAATGGAGGGAGAAAAGCTTATCTAGCTACCTTTTAGGGTTACCCATGCTCGTTATTCTCACTTTGTTATTTGGGTTTTCGCCGCCAAAAATGGTGATGCGAAGTCTAATTTAATGGAGGAAGGAAAACTCAGCTACCCATTCCGGTTAACCATGCCATTAATTCTCCTTTTGTTATTAGGGTTTTCGTTTAATTTCGCCGACAAAGCTGGCGGAAATGGAGTCGAATGGACTTGAAAGAGAAGGTGAAAGTGGGCAGAGATTAGAGGGAGAAGATTAAGGTGGGTGGGAAAAAAAATTATGAACAAGAGGAAGAAGATGAACATGATGAAGAAGAAGGTGGGAGGAAGAAGATGATGAATAGTAGCAAACGGAGAGTTAATGGTGTTAACTTTGAAACTCTGTCCAATTTGTCATAGTGGACCACAAACAGTAAAACTATATATTTTTTAATCAAAAAACACAACTTTCAATGCAACTTATTTACGAAAATGTCATTTGATAAACATAAAAATTGTTTATATAGGTTATAAACAGGGGCTTGCTCCTCTTTAACACGAATATTATTATATTATAAAAATAATTAATTATTAAGATAATATAATAATTATTGAAACTTATAATTTAATTTTTTTTAAATAGGTTTAGAATTTAATATGTACCTATAATATTAGTATTTTATCGAAAATAAAACTCTAAACCAACAATTTTATCATGAGAATCTATTCAAATTTTATTGAAAATAAAACTCTAAACTAACATTTTTATCTTACAACATCTGTCTAAATCTATCCAACATATTTGTCTTACATGTCATACTAATAATTAATTGTTGCCTATGTGGCGCGACACTTGGCGA
Source organism: Chenopodium quinoa (assembly GCF_001683475.1). NCBI lineage: Eukaryota > Viridiplantae > Streptophyta > Magnoliopsida > Caryophyllales > Amaranthaceae > Chenopodium > Chenopodium quinoa. The sequence goes on along the minus strand of NW_018742381.1, from coordinate 2,296,238 downwards.
AAAATTGGAACACCAAGTGTCATTGTCTCGTAACCTAGCTAAAAGTTTAGCTTTATATATTAGTTACTAGTATGTGCCTCGGGCGTTGCCCCGGATACCCATTTTAAAGAGTGTACTTATTTGTGTGCATGTTTTGTATTATAATTATAATTATAATTATAACGACAATAATAATAATAATAATAATAATTATTAGGATTTATATTTTATTTTAAATGTTAGATACAAAAAGAGAGTAGAAACACTACCTATTATTCTTTTTTTCACATTTGTTATTATTTTCTATTTTTGTAAGTTGCACTATATTCAGTTGGTCTAGTACGACCTATATTTGTGGACTATACTTAAAAAATATTTAATTAAGATATTGTTTATCAAAGTTCTATGTTGGCATATGTGCTAAATTTCAATGGGACACTAAAATAATAGAGAGAGTATAATTTTGTGAAAAGAAGAGTGCGTTGGTAAAAAAATAATAAAATAATAAAAAGTTAAAAGTAATTATTTTCTTGACACGTAAAATCAATTGATTATATTATTGACCTAATTGGACCGTTTGTAATATATGGATGGTAAATGGGCTATGGAGGCTTTTTTAAACCCGTAAAGTACTAAGACCGCTAACATTGATCTGAATTCAATTCAAGTTCCCTTGTATTGTACTGTTTCTGTTGTGTCCTAATTTTAGTAGTTTTTTACTTTTTTAATTTCATTAACAAAATCACAAACATACACAAAAATATTACAATCAAATATGAAGAATACCTGATTCTACAGCTTTAATGGTAAATCAATGGTAGACTAAAAAAAATTAATGATACATGGCCATATTTATAATTATAATTACGTGGTTATTCATATAGGAGTAAAATTCTATTGTTAATTGGATATTCATATTAATTATAATATGTGGTGTGTTGTTATAAGTAAAATTCTATTGTCAATGAAAAGATAAATTTTTTTGAAAAGAATTATAAATTATTTTATCTATAAATTTTTATCTTAAACAAATGTATCAATCTAATCTAATGTGGCACCTAATCTGATCAATAATTTCTATTTGTCGCCTACGTGGTTTGACATTTGGCGAAAAACTGGAATGTCAAGTGTCGCTGTCTCGTGACCTAATTGCGAGACCGGCTTTATTTATTATTGACTAGTTTTGTGCCCGGACGATGCATAGATTGTTGATAATTTTTTTGACTTGAATGTTAAATATGGTCATATAATCCCTTCTGATAATGCTTGATATTTAGATATACAATATCGTATCGCTTATTTATATAATAATTGTACTTTTTGTAGCTTTGTTTGTAAATAAATATCTATTTTATTATAGACTTGAAATTATTTTTATTGGACTTAGATTTTTTTACTGAACTGAAAGTATTTAATTTTTACCAAACTAAAAAAAATTATTTACTAGTACAAAAATGAGCAAAGTAACCTCTAATAAGAGACCTGTTGGTCAATACAACAAGTCTCTTTGATGTAATAGACCTAATATCATATATAAGTATATAACAGGTCTCTATAATGTCAAAAGGTTTAGATGGAATGAAATAGAAGACCTTTTGTCTAACTTAACAGGTCTCTTATGTTTTTATGGACCCACCACTTTTTTTTTCTTTTTTTACGAGATACAATTGTCTCTTTTTTTATTTTTATTAATGTTATTTTTATGATAAATAGAGCCCACTACTTTCTCTTGTTATTCTTTCACAGAGTTTTGAAGCACATCCCTCTTTTCTCATACTCCCTTAACCCTTTTATCCCCTCTCTTTCACCTACCCGGCCTCATCACTTACTATCCTCTCCTCTCATTTCCTATTCTACCTCAACGGCGCCACATCCTTAACTACGTTGTCGCAAGATCCTCCACCCTCAACAGCGCCGCCGCAAGATCCTCCACCCTCAACGGCGCAGCCGCAAGATCTTCCACCTTAACGCCGGTGTTTCCTCCTTAACTCAAGTTTGAGGATTTAAATGTCAATTTTGACCATAAAAACTCTAGATCTAGAGTTTGATGGTTAAATTTGGCCAAATAAAGCAATTATTGAAGTGGTAAAAAAGGTTTTTTTTTTTAATTTTCTGTTTTATTTCAGTATTTTTAAAGGTTTGAGTGGGTGACAAGAAGTTTTTATTTATCATGGTGGTTTTGGGTTTAGATTGGATAAGTTTTTTTTTTCGTGGGCAGCTAGGGTTTTTATAATGAAATTAGGTGTGGTTTATACGGGGGTTGTGGGTGGTTTTTTACGGGGTTGGGGTGGTTTATTCGGGATAGGGGGTGGCTTTTTACGAGGTTAGGGTGGTTTATTCGGGATTGGGGGTGGTTTTTTACGGGGTTGGGGTGGTTTGTTCATACGGGGATTTGCTATTTTCAGGTTTTTTTTTGGTGGTTGGGGTTTTTTTACGGTGGTGTTGTGCAAGGTTAAGGCCTTTGCTCTTGTTTAATGATTTTTTGATTTTTTGTTACATTAGCATGCTAATTTGGGTTTTTTTTTTTATCAGTTCTAAGTGAAAGGGTGTATGCAAAAAAATAATGTTAATGTTGGTGTTGATGGGTCAATTGATGATGCTAGACACCTCCTCTAAACAGGTCTCTTACGCCATATATGACAGATCTCTTTGGCCTTTTTTCTAGTAGTGATTTTTACTAATTAAAATTTATTTTTATTGACACTCTATTATATTTAAAAATGTATTAAATATGTTATAAATGGATCTTATTTCATTGAACTTTTTAAAACAAATTTTATGATGGAATTAGAACAGGATGTTTATTAAAAGTAATGATTAATTTTTTATATGTGAAATATTAGAAGTATATCAATAATAAAATTCTATACAACATTTTTATCTTAAAAAATCTATCTAAAATTATCTTCTTTACCAATTACCATCATATGTGTCACAATAATGTCTATATGTCGCTTACGTGACTCGACACTTAGCGAAAAACTGGAACTCCAATTAAGTGTCGCTATCTCGTGACCTGGCTGTGAGACCAACTTTATTAGTTTTGTGCCCGAGCGATGCCCGGATTGTTGACAGGTTCTAGTCATATCACCTAATCAAAAGAGTTACCTAAATCTTCTAATTAAAACAGATAGGGAAGTAGGGTCGAATCCACAAGGAAATAATATCTTTTTATTCCTAAATAATTAATATAATCTAAATTATCAAGTAATCAAGTTGTTTTTGCGAGAATTAAACTAAAGAGAATAAATAAACTAAAGCAAATAAAATTAAGGGGATATCAATAAATCAAAGCCTAGGGTATAAGTTCACCAATAAATAATATTCCAAGGTAAAACACAATAATCAATATATCATCAATGCATCAATCGATCAGATCATAAAGGGCTTTCGCTACGTATTACAATCACAGAATTAATTTAGTGGTATTAAATCGCATCTTTCGGATCTTGACTTGACCATTTATAAAGTAACCTGCTTATTGAAACTAAGCCTAAACATCAATCCTCATATGTCGAATCTCGAATCAATATTGCATAATCATACAATTAAACCAGGTCTAATCTAATTGCATAGCAGTAAATCAATCAATAGGAAATCAATCAAAGCATTGACAATCAACAATAATAAATTCCCTTTCACATTATTATTTATCCTCACAAACCCTAGAAAATAAAATACTCACACATATTGAAATCTAAGCTAAGCAAAGCAATAAAACTAGACATGATTAATCAAGCAATTAAATTACTGAAAATAAAAGGGAAAGAAATTGTTACCAAAGTAAGAGAAAATATTCAATTGCATAAACCAAAAGAATTGAGTGAACAAGAGTATTAATCAAAAGCTTAGAATTAAAAATTGGAAATTAACTAATGAATGATGTAATTGTCTCGCTTAACAAAAGCGTATTTATACTAAGCAAAGAAATCCTAAACTAAAACAAAGTAAAAATCATCGCTAATCTCTCCTCAATGATATGCGCCCAATCAGGTACCATCTCGCCCTGCCGGGCCTGCCTTTGGGTAAAGAGTTGCCCTTCTCGCACCCGGTAGGGCGCGCCTCCGGATAACGCTACTTCTTTTCTTCCTGCCTCGCCCGGCCAGACGCGCCTCAGAAGAGGACATCCCGGTCGGGAGAACATCCGGGCAATATGGAGTCTTCGATTGGGCTTCTTCTTGGCCCAATCTGGATTTCCGCTTTGGGTCTTTAACACTTGATCCATTTCCTCGGTTTCTTCTTCTTCGCCGAACCCTTAATCACCGGTTTGATTACTCCAACGCGATCTTGGGCTACGGAATGTGGTTATATGTACATGATCCTAATATGCTCGTAGTGGCTCAAATAAGTTCAGGAAAATGCTCCAAATCTTCAATTTCTTATAAAATAATACCAAAGCTACGAAAATAGTAGAAAACGCATATTAGTAATAAAAATAGCTCCGTAGAGCCATAAATACTCCTAAATATGACCGAGGGACGAGGGCAAATCACTATATAAAATGGACATATCAAACTCCCCCAAGCCGAACCTTTGCTTGTCCCAAAGCAAAGATCTCATCAATGAACAGATAAAACATACGTCACCCCAATATCAACTAAAAGCAAGCATAATCAATTCAAGGCAAATCCAACAAATATGCATCAAAGTCAACCAATCAAGTCCATCCAACTATTAATCCTCCTTAACAATCGTCAATCAAAGCGAACCACACGTGTATATGGTATTCATGACTAGTGCTTACACACTCTTCACACTTTCATGTGGCGGATATAAAATGTACCCGGTCGCTCTCCCTCCAACCCCTTTATTGTTAACAATGCCCTCCCAAACTCACAACACTCGTGTGTTTAAAAAGACAAGCACTCAACCTAGTAGTCGACTCGAAATATGTCAAATCATTCTTTGCATTGATAAACAAATAATTTCACATTTATACAACTCTATGCACAAAGGTCGGAAGGTCTTTAAAGCTTGTAATGTAAGGCTAGGGTAAAAGGTAGGATAAATTTGGGAAAATGTGAGAGTAAAGCTATGCTTTAGGGAGCCAAAACCTTACGAATAAAACCAAGGTCAAAAATAAATAATGACCAATCATCTCCAACACAACTCAACTTCACCAGAATTTCACCAGATAATAAATCCAATCATATCAAAATTTCCCAACACTTACAATTTCACTCATAAAAATATAATAATGTAGAACTTGAGTGAATCAAACAAACTTTGAATTTCTTTTTTTCAACTTGAAATTTTTTTTCGGAACTCATTTTTTCTTTTTATCAACCTTCACTTAGAACATTTGAACATTAAACAATTTTTTTCTTTTTGCTCTTTTTTTTTTCTTTTGAAGTTCACTTTTTTTTTTCTTTTCTTCTTGAACTTTTTTTTTCATCATGCTTTATTTTTTTCAAGGAATTTCAACTTTCAAACTCATCAAAAATAAACCACAATAAAGAACAAATTAACTTCTCAAAACCCAACCATATTGTGCAATAATTAAGCACACTACAAACTCCCGCACCTCACTCACTAATAGCTCCCCAAGCCAAGCTTGGAACTAGTAATCAATGGGGCAAAATAGGCTTGTAATGTGGCTAAATATATAATAAAAGGGCACAAGCAACAATATGGGTAGCAAGAAGGGAACTAATGTATCTAATATCGTCTGAAAGTCACCTAAAAGAACAAATGCCTTTGTCCTCCTCAATGTGCATAATATGAACCATACAAACATTACTCAAAGTTTAAAACCAATACTCAACTTCATTGACATACAAGGAACTATCACACAATTCCTAACCAAATCAACTAGTCAAGCACCAAATCCACAAATAGTTGGACAAAGTTGACTCATATCAAGGCATCAAAGCAATCAAACATCAAATCATGGCTAACCTATCCACAATACTCATCATCATATACCAAGAATCAAAACAATTTTCATGTATGGGGCACAGGGAAGCATGATTTATCATTCATTGGAACGTATTTTTGTATTTTTTTTTTATTTTTCAAAAGCATTAAAATCTACACTAGAAAGCAATAAAACCTATACTAAACATACCAAAAATCAAAAAGAGAGAGAACAAATAAGATACCTTTACCAAAAATCTCCCGCCAAGCCAAAATCAAACAATGTCCTCATTAGCTCGAGAATTAGCCGCATCATGGCTAATCATCACCATCCTCATCCATCGCTCCAAATCCTCCACCCAGAACTCCCACCAAAGTAGTTACGGTTAACATTACCCCCTAACCGCTCAAAAGGAAAGTCTTGGCCATAGCCAGAGAAGGAGGAGTAGTCTGAGTAAATTCCATGGGAGTCGGGATCCACATATTCTTGGGGTGGTGGCTGAAACCAGTTAGGGCAAAGGGTCTCGGCAGGTATAACACCACGACGAGCGTAGTCGTCACAAATCGGGAAAAGTCCCTACCCATGTTCCTCTCTACATAACCCACCCTCTGGTCAAGGGAACCAACTAGCCTCCAAATATCCCCAACCCCTGTCCTAAGCTCCCCCTAGGTCTCCTCAATCCTGCCTAAGGCGTGACCTATACTTTGAAGGTCCCAAACAGTCTCGGGGCCGGGTCTGGGCTGGTGAGGAGGTGGTTGAGGCACATGCGGCTGTGGTACATGCACCTAAGGCTGAGGTTATGGCCGGGCCTGGGTAAGTAGACGGTCATAGGTGTAGGACTGCTGCCGAGCAGGGAAGGCGGTCAAGTCTGAGTCAGGGAGAGGAAAAACAGGTACATAATCCTTCCCTACCTTTACTTGCCACTGTAGAACCTGGCGAGGGTTAGGCTTAACCCAGTTCAAGTGTTTGTAGTAAGGCAAGTTTTGAAAAGTGTCCCCCCCCCACAGTTGGTCAACCCTTGGTAGCTAGTCTCACTAAACCCCGCCTTTTTATTCGCTATCCTAGTGATTAGGCCACCAAAGTAAATAGGGGTTTAGAAATTGGTATCACAAGTGTTGGCATGCCTACTTAAATGGTTATTAATAACTTTAGCAATGTCCAAACATGTAGTGCCCTAAGATAGCTAGCTCCAAGGATTGGGCGTTATGAGGCTCATGGCGGGCCAAAAAGCAAGTTACGAAAAATCTTTGAAAGATTTTTGGGATGGGGTGGTGAAAAAGGGAGTGAACTACAATGCTGAATATTAGGGAAAGGCTTGCCCGTCAAAGCTAAATACACATCGTCAGCTTTATAGTTCGCATGCAATTGGGTGAAGGGGATCAAGCTCAAACAATCTTGTAAATTCGACATATGTTAATTCAACATTTCTATTGTTCAAATGAAAATGCAAGTTAGGACCGTTCCTAGATGGATTGACATGTAAAGAAGATAAGAATTCACTAGTTAATTCTCTATACATAGGATAATACATGTCAACAAATTTCCTTATTCCAATATCATTCATAAACCTCCTGATATGATCATAGACACCTAAAGCAATTAGAGTGTCTCGGTGTAACCACCGAGAAGAATTTACCTCCCGATCATAGAGATTTATGAGACGGCTCCGCTGTTGTTGTGACACGATCTCGATCGTCAGCCATGCATCTAATTGTAGAGCTTCGTTGATTGGCGCCCTTGATCTTGAACCATGCCCGTCTCTTTGTGTTCGTGCCCTCTTGCTTGCCATGATAATGGGTATACAAAATTTTTCGTTTCAAAATCAAACAAAATTAGTGTAAATGTAAAGAGGGTGAAGAGAGGAAGAAAAATATGTAAAAAAATTTGAGTTTGGGTGAGAAATGAAGGAGAGATCTTAGAGAGAAGTTAGAGAAAATAAAGGTTTTAAAGAAAGAAAGAATGGAGGAAATCGAAAATAAGGAAGAAAGAAAGAAGGAAGAAGAAAGAAGGAAAGAAAAGAGAAGGAGAAGCCCGGTGAGAAATTAGACGCGCCTAGTCGGGCGGGTGTTTGCCCGGTCGGGCGATCTTCAAACCCAGAATTTGTGTTGCTCGCGCCCGGTCGGGCGATTTTCGTTCTCCGTGGTTAGCCTCCTCTCACGCCTGGTCGGGCGATTTAATTCTCTTTCTCGAGCCCTGCTCTCGCGCCTTGTTGAGCGCGCCTCACCCGGTCGTGCAATTTTGAGTGTTTACTGCAACCTTGGTCTCGCACCTGGTCAAGTGATCTTTGCCCGATATGGCGAAAAGTGCTCGTATACGGAGCGTTCTCGCGCCCGGTCGGGCGAGATTCGACTCTTCCTTAGACATGCTCTCGCACCCGGTCAGGCGCGCCTTCAGCACTAGCACTTTTCCTCCAAACCTATACAAAACACTCCAAAACACATTAAATTCCCTCCTCTTTTCTCTTAAAAGGAAAAAACAAAAGGAAACTACTCTAGAAAGCAAGTAAATACGGGTTGCCTCCCACAAAGCGCCGGTTTATCTAGGTGTCGCACGACCTTTTTACCATATGTAGATCAAGATGATGTGGAATCGTGTAAGTGAAGCAATTCAACTGCACCTATTGTAGCCCCTTCATGGTATAATTTCAATCTTTAGCCATTTACCTTGAAAACAACACCATGCTCATCACATAATTCCACGGAACCAAATTTATTTTCCCTTTTCACAGTGAAAGGACCTGACCACCTTGACTTTAACTTTCCTGGGAAAAGTCTAAGTCTAGAATTAAACAACAGAACCTTATACCTTCTCTGAATTCTCTTGGAAAGATCATCTTGTCAAGCCATTTCTTGGTCTTCTCCTTATAGACACCTGCTCTATCATAAGCCATCAACCTAAACTCATCTAGTTGATTAAGTTGAAAGAGCCTCTTCTCTCCCGTTAACTTAGCATCCAAATTAAGCTCTTTAATTGCCCAATAAGCCTTATACTCTAATTCCACCGGGAGATGACATGCTTTCCCATACACAAGTCTATAGGGGGAAGTACCAATGGGGGTCTTAAATGCGGTTCTATATGCCCATGGTGTGTCATCTAACTTATCACTTCAATCCTTCCTAGACTTTGCTACCACTTTATCTAGAATAACCTTAATCTCACGGTTAGAAACCTCAACTTGGGCACTTGTTTGGGGATGGTAAGCTAAACCCATCCTATGGTAAACACCATACTTCTTTAGAAGGGTATCTAACTTTCTCTCATGAAAATGAGATCCTCCATCACTAATAACAGCTCGAGGAACACCAAATCTAGGAAAAATTGTTTTCTTGAAAAGTTTATGGACCACCTTAGCATCAATGGTAGGTGTGGCAATGGCTTCTACCCACTTGGATACATAATCAACGGCGACTAGGATGTAACGATTCCCTTTTGAAGAGGGAAAAAGTCCCATATAATCAGCACCCCAAATATCAACAATTTCAACTTCCAAAATACCGGTTTAAGGCATCTGATAAGTGGTTTTTATGCCACTATTTAGGCCTCAATTCCATGTCATTCCCTTACGCTTGTCGCTTGTATAAGCCTATTTCGCTCGGCTTTCCCCGTTTTTCCGATCATTACGCTAACCCCTACGTACTCCCCTCTATTTGCCTATTTGTACTAATTTGGGATATTTCTTGTGTTTTGTAGGCCAAAGAGGTGGAAATCGAGAGAAGAGGGAAGTTCGGGAAGCCGTTCACGAGCCTCAAGAAGTCAAGTGCTATGGAGCCATGGGGGAGGCCTTAAAGAGGGCTCTTAAAGCCCCTCCTCAAACCATCTATGCTCCCTCACCTTCTGAAGAAGCCCTGGAGAGGGCTCTCTAGCAAATCAAAATCCTCCCCAAGTTCTCTAGAGATGGCTAGGAGAAGCCCAAGAGAGGCCTCTCTGATGCTTTGGTCAAAATGCCCAAGTTGCAGGAGAAGGTTGGGAGAAGGCCTGGAGAAGGCTTTCCGAGCAAGAGGAAAGGGCGCGACAGCAAGGGGAGAGGCCTCTCCGAGCTGGGTACAAACTTCCCAAAAATTCTGGAGATGGCTTGGAGATGGTCTAGAAAGGCCTCTCCAGACAAGGTCATGGGCGCGGCGTTCAGCGGAGAGGGCACGGCAAAGGGGAGCGCAGCATCCCTTTTCCTCGTTTCTTCCCCTTATAAAAGGCAGCAAGCAACTTGAGGCAGGAACGTGACGGCAACAGCACACCACGTAATAAAAGGAGAGCTTAGGGCTCCTTCTTGGGGCGTTCTCTCTCTCTCTTCTTGGAGAGGATGAACTCCTTTGCCTTCTCCATCATTATCTTCACTTAGTTTAGGCTTAGATTTAGTTATAATCTTAGTTTTGTAGTTTTAATCTTTGTTTTGTAATCTTGTTTTCTTAGATAGTAATTTAGATTATGAGTAGTGTAGAGGGAGAAAGTGAGAGTCTTTAATGGAGGGTTGAGACATGGATGAAGAAGCTAGTGTGACAATGGTGTTTTATCTCCTCTTTAACAATCCAATGAGAACTTCTTAACTCTATCCCAAATTTTATTGCTTTCTTTAATTATTGTTTTGTTTAGTTGTTCTAGTAATTGATTTTGTTCTTAGTTTATTGCTTTCCCTAATTTCTTGTTTACTTAGTTTAATGGTTTAGATTAGTTGTTCTTTCTAGTTGTGTTTAATTAGTTTCTTGATTGTTTTTCTTTAGTTTTGCATTTTATTATGATTTGTGAGTAGTTCTTTTACTTGGGATGGTTGAAACCATTGATGAATTTACAAATACTTGTTTGTATGTGTTAATGTGGGATGTTAATTAGTTGAGCTTAAGTGGTTTCATTGTTAGTTCTTGTAAGTGGTTATTGCTAGAACTATTTATCTAAGCTTTCTCAACGAAGGATCGAGAGATGAACTTGAGTTAGCTCTCTTATGCTTAATTGACTTAAAATGCCATGAGAATAGGAATTTCTAGTCAAGGGAATGTTTATGTCATCGTGATTATGCTTTATCACTTGTTTTATGCTTTGTAACCATGAGAGTAGGTTGTATTCATGACTTAAGTAATCCCTCTAGCTTGAGAGAGTAGTTGGGTGCGTTAGATGACTTCCCCTAATTTATCCCCAAATTGCTATGTCTTGTATGTTAAATTGTAGTTTGTGAATGAATTAATTGGTGGATACCTTCCCAAGATCCTTTTTATTATTGTTTGTAGTTTTTCTTCATAACTCATAACCCAAAAAGACTTGACTTAGCTTATCACAAATCGATATTTGTTAGTGCTCCCCTTAGTCCTTGTGGGATCGACCCTTACTTTCCCTTTCTACCCATTAGAGAGACCAAGTTAGGTTTTTATCTTTGGTAGGCTCAACGACGGCCTATTAGCATCTCATGCCGCCGCGAGATGTTGCCAGTCCTCTAGCAAGAATCACAAGCTTGAACAAAATAGTGAGCATCTTTGAACATGGTAGGCCAAAAGAAACCCGACTCATTGATCTTTGCTACTGCCTTAGTGGGGCCATGATGTCCACCATAAGGTGAGTTGTGGCATCTAGTAAGAACACCTTGAACTTCCCATTCGGGAACACACCTGCGAAAAAGTCCATCTGCACACTCATGAAACAAAAAGGGGTCATCCCAAAAATAATGTTTAACATCATAAATGAACCTCTTTTTCTGTTGGTAGGACAAATCAGGAGGTAGAGTACCGCCTACCAAATAATTGGCATAATTGGCATACCAAGGGTGTTGCTCTACAACTGCAAACAAGTGGTCAGCAAGGAAAGAATCATCTATAGGAAGAGAATCCTTACTCTCATCATACCTGATCCTAGCTCGATAAGTGATCTGCAACAACATTCTCTACTCCCTTTTTATCTTTAATTTCCACAGCAAAATCTTGGAGCAAGAGAACCCAACGAAGAAGCCTAGGCTTTGTTTCCGTTCTGGCTTTAAGGTATTTCAAAGCTGCATGGTCAGTAAAAACAATAATTTTAGAACCTACTAGATATGATCTAAATTTTTCTAAAGCATAAATCACAGCAAGAAACTCCTTCTCTGTAGTGGCATAGTTGACTTGAGCTTCATCCAAAGTTTTACTTGCATAATATATAGCATGCAAAACTTTGTCCTTTCTTTGTCCTAGCACGGCTCATACCGCAAAATCACTGGCATCACACATAATCTCGAATGGGAGATCCCAATCGGGAGCACATATGATAGGTGTCGATATCAAAGCCTGCTTAATCCTGTTAAAAGCCTCAAGACACTCGTCAGTAAAATCAAATGAGGCATCCTTGAGTAAAAGCTGAGTTAGTGGTTTAGCAATTTTAGAAAAATCTTTGATAGAGCGATGATAAAACCCCGTATGACCTAAGAAACTCCTAACCCCCTTAACATTAACTGGTTGAGGTAATTGCTCAATCACAGAAACTTTAGCTTTATTTACCTGTATGCCCTTATTAGATACAATATAACCTTAGACCACACCTTCTGTCACCATAAAGTGACACTTTTCCCAATATAAAACCAAATTGCATTCTTCACATGTTTTCAAAATTTTAGCGAGATAGCTAAACATGTATCAAATGAAGACCCATACACACTAAAATCATCCATAAAGACCTCCATGATAGACTCTATGAATTCAGAAAAAATGTTCATCATACAACGTTGAAAAGTAGTAGGGGCATTACATAAACCAAAGGGCATCCTACGATATACAAAAGTACCATAAGGGCATGTAAATGTTGTCTTCTCCTGATCTTTAGAGTGAATCGGAATTTGGAAAAATCTCAAGTACCCATCCAAATAGCAGAAGAACTTATGATTAGCTAATCTTTCCAACATTTGATCAATTAAAGGGAGAGGGAAGTAATCTTTTTTAGTGGCAATATTTAATCTACGATAATCAATGCACATACGCCACCCTGTTACAGTTCTAGTGGGAATCAATTCATTTTTATCATTTTTAATCACAGTCATCCCACCCTTTTTAGAAAACCATCTGTACGGGACTTACCCACTTTGAGTCAGAAATTGGATATATAATACATGCATCAAGTAATTTCATAACCTCCTTCTTAACAACTTCCTGCATGTGAGGATTCAACCTCCTTTGGGGTTGAATACATGGCTTGTGATTTTCCTCTAGATGTATCCTGTGCATGCAAAAATCAGGGCTAATACCCTTGAGATCATCAATACTATATCTAATTTCCCTTTTGTGGGTTTGAAGAACCTCTAAAAGTTGGGAAATTTGGGAATCATTGAGCGCAGTACTAATGATCACTGGGTGCAGTTCCTGCTCATCAAGAAATACATATTTTAAATGAGAAGGAAGAGGTTTTAGCTCAGGTTTCTTTACCTCTGCAGGTTTTGATTCCTCAACTTATTTTTCTACCTTCTTGCTCTTCTTAGGATCAAGTTGTTCAATTGCGAGAGTTTTTCAATAACATCCACCTCACTGCTCCAAATACTAGCATCACCTGCAGTAAAATCACCACAAAGCACTTCCTCCAAGGGATCCCTTGCAAGGACCTGTGGTAAGATATTATTGCAAATAACATCAATCACATTAATACTATTGTAATTTTCCTCTAACATAAGACCTTTCAAAACCCTCACTAAATTAAAGGTGATATTATCATCCCCAACAAAGAGAGTGAGTTTTCCATTTTTAACATCAATAATGGCCCCTGCAGTGTGGAGGAAAGGTGTACATAATATTATAGGAATTTGTGTATCCTCAGCCATGTCTTAAACAACAAAATCAACAAGGATAAAAAATTTACCAACTCTAACAAGAACATCCTCTAGAATACCTAAGGGGTATTTAACAGAACAATCTACCATTTGCAAAGTAATGTTAGTAACTTTTAAATCACCCATATTAAGCCTTGAACACACAGACGATGGCATTACACTAACACTAGCACCCAAATCACATAATGCTTTATAAATGAAAAGATTTCCAATATGACAAGGTATAGAAAAACTACCAGGATCCTTTCATTTTGGTGGAGATTTATTTTGCAACAAAGCACTACATTCTTTTGTAAAAGCTACAGTCTCTACCTCATTAAAGGCTCTCTTCCTAGTCAATATATTTTTCATGAATTTAGCATATGCAGGAACTTGTGCAATTAGTATTGTGAAGGGAACTGTTACCTACAAATTCTTAACAACCTCCAGGAACTTACCAAATTGCTTATCCAACTTACTCTTTAAATGTCTATTAGGGAATGGAAGTTTAATAGCTGGACCCCGCACATCTCCACTCTTGTCCTGAGATTTACCCTACAAAGAATTATCAGACGTGTTAGCTTTACCCTAGAGCTCTGCAGGATTAGTAACAACAGTATTTGGTATAACAGAATCAGGATTAACAATTTTTGTTATAACAAGTTCATCATCTTTGGGCATAGAAGGCCCATCATAGTGTGAACCACTTCTCAGGGTAATTGCATTTGCATGAACTGTAGGTTGTACTGGCTGCGATGGTAGGGCTCCAGGTTGGCGACTTTGCAGAGTAGAGGAAAGTTGCGCAATTTGATTATCTATAATTTTATTATGTGCTAACATCGCGTCAGTTTGCGCATCCCTACTCTGCAACCTCTTCTGCATATTGGCTAACATCGTTTTAATTTCTTACAGGGAAGGATCTTTAGATGGGGGTGGAGTTTGTGGTTGGGTCCTCTGGTTAGGGGGTTGGCAATATTTATGCTGTGGGGCTTGTTGTTGTGGTTGTTGTGGAGGTGGAAGGTTTAGCACATTAGTACTCCGGTAGGAAAGATTTGGATGGTTTCGGAGATCAGGATTATAAGTGTTGGAGTATGGGTTATTTTTCCTATAGGCTTGGAAGGCATTAACCTGCTCCACGGGACTCCTACAATCTTGTGCCTAATGACCTACAATTCCACAATTTTTACAAAAAGCATCAGTACTAGTATCATTAACAGCAGAAACATTAGCTAAGGAAACAGGGATAGCAATACTAATATTATCTAATTTCTGACAAATAGAGGTTAATTGAGCTTGCACAAAGGATACGGAATCGACATTATATTTCCCTTTATTTGCAAAACCTCTAGGATTCCCATAATGGGAATGATGAATTGTCATCTCTTCAATAACTATTCCTGCTACATCCTCTTGAAGGTTCATAAATCTTCCGTTAGTTGCTGAGTCCAAGATTGATCTCGAAGAATTTCCAAACCCTTGTAGAAGGCTTGGATCAACTGCCACTGTGCTATCCCATGATCCGGATATTCTCTCTGCAAATCCTTAAATCTTTCTCGAGCTTCGTATAAAGTTTCATCAGCTTCTTGGGCAAAATTTAGGATCGAACTTCATAATAAGGCAGTCTTCGCTCAGGGTAATATTTATTATAGAAATTCAAAGCAAGAGAATTCCATTCAGTAATACCAAGAGCAATCTTATTCAATCCATTATACCACAGTTTAGCTTTACCACATAAAGAAAAGGGAAAAAGAATCTCCCTGATTTGGTCCTGCGTGACCCCAGCTTGTCTGATGGTATTGTAATTTGACAAAAATCCAAAATATGAAGATTTGGATCTTCATTCTTATCTATGCCAAATTGCTTCCTTTCGATCACTAGGGTTTAATCTCGAATTGTACTCCCTCGAGATTTGGTAGAGGAGCAAGGTGTGGAAAATATGTCAAGGACGGTTGCGAGTAATCGCTGAGCATGCGAGGTGGTGGTGGTGGTGGCGGATTCACCATTTTTTATTCGGGTTCTGAAGACACTTCTGTGTCGCTAGAATCAGATGGGGGTTCCAAAGGTGTATTACCCTCGGAAGTAGCTTGTACTTGTCTGAAAAGATTCTTCTATCTATGAAAAGAACGTTCGATTTCAAGATCGAATAGAATGTAACCTGATCTAGAACTCTTGGGCATAAACACAAAACTAAACAAACAAATATGAGAAACTGTCCCAAGGAACTTGTGTCCTCTGAGACAAAAGAAAATAATCTAGACTACAAAAATAATCAGGAATAAAAAAAAAACTGTTTCCCCGGCAACGGCGCTAAATTTTGATAGGCTCTAGTCTTATCACCTAATCAAAAGAATTACCTAAGTCCTCTAACTAAAGCAGATAGGGAAGTAGGATCGAATCCACAGGGAAACAATATCTTTTTATTCCTAAATAATTAATATAATCTAAATTTTCAAGTAATCAAGTTGTTTTTGTGAGAATTAAACTAAGGAGAATAAATAAACTAAAGCAAATAAAATTAAGGGGAAATCAATAAATCAAAGCCTAGGGTATAGGTTCACCAATAAATAATATTTCAGGGTAAAACACAATAATCAATCATCAATGCATCAATCAATCAGATCATAAAGGGCTTTCGCTACGTATTATAATCACAGAATTAATTTAGCGGTATTAGATCGCATTTCTCGAATCTTGACTTAACCTGCATATTGAAACTAAGCCTAAACATCAATCCTCATCTGTCGAATCTCGAATCAATATTGCATAACTCATACAATTAAACCGGGCCTAATCTAATTACAAAGCAGTAAATCAATCAATAGAAAATCAATCAAAACACTGACAATCAACAATAATAAATTATCCCTTCATATTATTTATAGATCCCCACGAACCCTAGAAAATGAAATACTCACACATATTAAAATCTAAGCTAAGCAAAGCAATAAAACTAGACATGATTAATCAAGCAATTAAATTACTGAAAATAAAAGGGAAGAAATCGTTACAAAAGTAAGCGGAAATATTGAATTGCATAAACCAAAAGAGTTGAGAGAACAAGAGTATTAATCAAAAGCTTAGAATTAAAATATGGAAATTAACTAATGAATGACGTAATTGTCTCGCTTAACAAAGCGTATTTATACTAAGCTAAGAAATCTTAGTTAAAACAAAGTAAAAATCGTCGCTAATCGCTCCTCAATAATACGCGCCCGGTCAGGCGCCATCTCGCCCGGCCGGGCCTGCCTTTGGGTAAAGAGTTGCCCTTCTCGCACCCGGTAGGGCGCGCCTCCGGGTTACGCTACTTCTTTTCTTCCTACCTCGCCCGGCCGGGCGCGCCTCAGAAAAGGGCATCCCGGTTGGGAGAGCATCCGGGCAATATGGAATCTTCGATTGGGCTTCTTCTTGGCCCAATCTAGATTCCCGCTTTGGGTCTTTAACACTTGATCCATTTCCTCGGTTTCTTCTTCTTCGCCGAGCCCTTAATCACCGGTTTGATTACTCCAATGCAATCTTGGGCTACGGAATGTGGTTATATGTACGCGATCCTAATCCAATGCCCGTAGTGGCTCAATTAAGTCCGGGAAAATGCTCCAAATATGCAATTTCCTATAAAACAATACTAAAGCTACGAAAACACTAGAAAACGCATATTAGTAATAAAAATAGCTCCGTAGAGCCAAAAATACTCCTAAATATGACCAAGGGATGGGGGCAAATCACTATATAAAATGGACATATCAAACTCCCCTAAGCCAAACCTTTGCTTGTCCCAAACCAAAGATCTCATTAATGAACAAATAAAACATACTTCACCCCAAAATCAACTAAAACCAAGCATAATCAATTCAAGGCAAATCCAACAAATATGCATCAAAGTCAACCAATCAAGTCTATATATCCAACTACTAATCCTCCCTAACAATCGTCAACCAAAGCGAACCACAAGTGTATGTAGAATTCATGACTAGTGCTCACACATTCTTCACTCTTATATGTGATAAAAAATGTATCTGATCGCCCTCCATCCAACCCCTTTATTGTTAACAATGTCCTCCCAAACTCACAACACTCGTGTTTATTAATTGCAATTGCAACACGTCCTTATTTGATAAGGCTCACCACTATTTTATTAATTCTCTCCTACCAACCCCACTTACACAACTTCTTTATCATTTCTCTCTTCTACTAATAAAAATTAAATATATCCCCACTAACTATATTTTATATTTCCTTCGTTGTTTTTGTTGCATCACTTTTGTAATTGCAGACTTTTAGGCGATTTTTGGAGTAAAGGGAGATAGAGAAAAGAAAAATAAAAGGGGGTCATGTGATAGGAGAGATATGGAGGAAGTCTATTACTCCCTCTGACCTTTTTTTTTTTTTTTGCCCCATTTGACTTTTCACGGTCTCCAAGATACATTTTATCATGCTTATAACTTCTTTTCGTAAAAATTATAAAAACTAGATTGTAATAAAATATACAATGAGACGAATCCAACAAAATCCCACTTGACTATATTATCTCTTATAGATTAATGAGAACTTATAGTCAAAGATTTTAAAGTTTAACCCAGTTATTTGGAATAGGGCAAAAAATAAGGGACAGTCCGACAAAGGGAGTAACTATTACTAAAATAGGATAGACTGACATCATTTAGGGACACATGTCAACTTATTATGAAAAAATTTCCCACCTAAAGTATTTTTGACATCATTATTTTTTTCCCTCTTTTTTTTCCTCCTACTTTTCAAGACTAAATAAATAATTCTTTCAAAATTAATGAAATTATGATTACACATTTTTTGAGTAAATAATGACAATTATTTTAAACAGATTCGGAGTAATAGATATTTAAGTCGTGCGATGCACGAGACTTATCCTAGTTTATTAACTACAAGGGAAATCACGCTAAAAAAATGGCAAAAGCTAACGAACGTTCCGGGGGCATTGGATAAGATAATTAAAAGTAGAAAGATTGGCGTTGGATAAGATAATTAAAAGTAGAAATATTAAATTAAAATGAACAATAATTACACCGATCGACGCGTGATTTTGGCATGCATTCCCAAGTTAATATTAATTTAGGAAGTATTTTAAATGCTTATCTAACGTCCGGAGGCGTTCGTTAGCAAGATCCAAAAAAAATTAATGAAATTATAATTACACATTTTTTGAGTAAAGATAATGACAACTATTTTAAACAAATAATAGATATTTAGGTCGTGCAATATACGGGTTAATCGGTCAATCAAGGATTATCCGAGCAGTATTTTGATATGTGTCAACTTACCACACGGTTTGGCCAATTCCACAAATAATCCTATCAAATATTAATTATTAATCATTTCGAAAATAGATTTTAGCAGAGTGAAGCCGCTCAAAAAAAATATGGCCGTAATGGGAATACCCGTATAACCATACGTATTTATCCTAAAGATTTGGATTTAAAAGTTGCGAATTTCGAGTGGTTGTTAAGAAGAAGACACGCAACATTATTTAGGAGCAACACATTCCCACGTGTCTTGCCGACCCACGAATGAAATGACAAAACGACACGCCAAAATTAAAAACAAAATTTTACTCGTTTTATACAATACTGTAGATTGTAGTACTGCAATACTCCTCATTTTACTTGTTTTAAATTTTTACTTCAAAAAATCCGTGTTTCAGGTATGTACGCATAGAATCGGCGCTGTTATTATCTTTCTCAATTTCGTCGCCCCTCTTTTTAGTTTTTTACCCACTTCTCGTCGCTTTTCTCTCTCCTCTTTTAGATTCCTCCTGCTACAAGATTCTCTTGATTCGTCATTATTCCTTCTGGAATTTCTCAATTCGATTCCTTAATTTTTCAACTGGGATTTTTGTTTTTACTTTTTTTTTTTTTTTTTTATTTTGAGCGCTTTTTTCTTTCTTGCCGATGATGCAGCGAATCGTGGATAACGCCATTGCAATTACCAAGGAGTAAGTCGAATTTTGATTTCTGATTTTGTTGATATTTGATTTTAAGCAATGTTTTTGGATTTTTTGTGTTAATTTTATTGAATTGAATTGGATTTTTTGAGCTTGATTTCATCTGGGTAAGTTGCGCATGTTGAGGGGAAATTATGATTGTTTTATTTTTTCGTACTTTTTTCCAGTTATTTGTGCATTTTTGCTGTAATTGCGGAGTTATTTAACGAGTTTTGGCTTGAATTAATGAGTGATTGGTAGGGTTTTTGTCTAATTTTATGTTAACTGTAATGAAGTTGATTGCTATCAAGCCTATCATCTAAATTTGATTTTGAGCTAGAAATGTTGGCATAAGAAATGCGAAGTATGATTTTGTGGAGCGATTAGTGTTTTGGAATTATTAACCATGAAATTTCTACTGGAACACAGCCGAGCTGTAGAGCTTATCGTAAAGTAATAGTTTAGTGGCATTGTTGCTGTTGAAGTTGTTTATTGAGTGGTACGGAGTAGTTAAACATGTTTATTGAGTGGTATGTGGGTAGTTGAAGGTGTTTATCGAGTGTTACGAGGGTAGTTGAAGGTGTTTATCACATGTTACTGCCTTACAGGGGTAGTTGAGGATGCTTATCGAGTTGCATGGGTGCTGTCAAAAGCGATATCCATCCCTATGTTGTTATCCATGCTTATAAAAACCTCTATAACTACTCGTATATATGTATTTAACAATTGATGATTTGAGGTTGCCAAAACGTTTCAAGAACTTTTAGGAAGACCTACTTAAGTGAGTTTTTAAGGGAAAGTGGTTTCGAAGTGGTGATGAACGAATTGTTTACTGTTGTAGGAAGATGTACTTGATTGGTTTGATGCTGGAAGTACACGATTCATTTTGTTTATGGTGCCAATTGATTGTATCTTTTGGGATTGGAATTCATGATTAGAATGATTATTGTGGACCTCTTTGAGGTTACCAAACTTTACCTTATAATCTTTCCAATCAAGTTTCTTCACATGTCCACTAGTTTGTAGTCCTTGTGTTTCAAATTGCTTATTGCTGTGATGTGCAGTCTGGAGATCTCTTATCTGAGTGACATTGGGGGCATTTGGTTTACAAGTTGATATAGGTTTGGAATTAGGAATAAAACCATAGTGGTATCAGTTTAGAACTTGATACTAAAATACCATGTGTTTTGTAAATGTTTCAGATTGTTTTTTTCCCTTTTATTATGATACCTAAAGGTTTGGTATGAACAAAAGCCACCTCCCCTTTGGTTTCTAAACCCCATATTCTTTAGGGTTTGAGGTATGGGTTTTAAATTTATAAATCTCTCAATCAAACACTTGATATAGGTTTTAGCCATTCTAAACCTATACCTCATACCAAAATTTCATAAACCAAACACCTTGGTGTTTTCACTAGATACTTTAGGGGGTCTTTGGTTCACTTCAAAGTGATTTAATTTACAAATTTTAAATACAAATTCTTGAATCTTCTTGATCCCAAATTCTGGTTTGTTGGTGCTTGAACGCCTTAATCCTATAAGTGTGGTCGGCTAATTGAACCTACACGAAGACTTCCCAGGAGGTCACCCATCCTATTATTACTCTCAATCATTTTGGTTGTCACTGCCTACCGTAACCCTTCTCCTTTATACAAGCTTGGGACTGGTTTTTCCACTGGCGGAGTTGGTAGTGAACTGAAGAAAAAATAAATAATTACTTCCGCCTTAAATTATTAGTTGTTGTAGTAGCATAAAGAACTGCAGAATTTGTATTTCTTGCATTTTTAGGCCTAGTTCTCTGCACTTTTAACTCAATATTTTGTAAAAGTCAGTTTAAATCAGTGAAAGTTAATTCCTGATAGTGAAAAACTGAAAACATTAAAATAAGCTCTAATTTGTATCATTCGGTAACTTCAAAAATACAATTTTCAGATTACCAGTAACTCATTGTGAACCATACACACACCAATAAGAAAACGAAAAAATATAGAATTTGAAGCCAATTCACTTGAAGTCCACAAAACTCTTAACACTATCTTTAACAATCCTGAAGGTGGTGGTAGTGATAGCCCATGACCCATTTCTCTAAAACAACTAGATCTTTAAACGAAGATTTTTCGGAGTAAGGACTATAATAACCGAACCAACCTCTTCTTCTTCTTTACCAGATTATAAACTATAGCTAAATTGTATACAGGCCGCTTGAGAATTTGAGTTGCAATTGCTGATTTGGAAAATTAGTTTGGGGTCGGCCGTTGGAGAAAGTTAGGTATAGCCGCGAAGGAAGCCAGACTACACCCTTTAATTGTCTATGGAAACAGGAAATTCAGTTATCTATATAAGTGAATTCGAGGTCCGCCATTGGTGATGGTTAGGTAAATGTACCATTGCATATCTAAGTAACTGAATTCAACACCAATAGGTACAAGCTTGGAAATTCAGTTAATATTTGATCATGCTGTAATTCTAGTATAGGGGACTCAAGAGTTTGCATGATGCAAGTTTTACTTCCCTAGTTGGGTCATACCCTCAATGATTAAAATTAACCTTAGGAAGAAGGCTAAAGCCTGTCCTCATTAAACCAATCTCTACATTAATTGTGTTGGAGCTTCTTTTACTTTAATATCTTTGCCATATTGTTTTTAAAAGTACACACAATTATTAAAAAGAGTATACTTGGTGATTGCTAAAGTCCAATTTACTCATATGAGAATGGGATTAGGGTGCACATAGATGCATATGATGTTCAAGATGATGATCTTTTTCTTGTATATATGATAGCATATTTATAATTTATTTTAACATTTCTGCAGGTCAGTGAAGACAGTTACCTATGAGTCCTTGAACAATATAGTTAAACTGATAAATAGCATCTCAGCAATTCTGCTAGCCATTTTGCCTGGGAAGGCTTCTATTCTGGAAGGTCTTGAGATAAGACCTACTTTTCGTGGACCTCGACTTCCAAGGTGGATGGGAAGGTAGTATTTACTTGATCGATAACCTGTAATAATTGCACTTACTGTTTGATTGTTTGCTTGTTCTGTTCATTGCACTCTCTCAAACTTATGCTTCTTTTATCACTATTGGTTGTTTCTTGGCACTTCCTTCAAAGGATTTTAAAAAAAGGCATTAACTGTGATTGTTGCAAGAATTTGAAACTATTGGCTATTTGCTCTTAATAAACCTCTGATAGCATCTAATAGGAGTGTTTTATGCAGTAATGCTATAGTTTGGTTGTAGGGTAATTAAGTGATGAAGGTTTTGCTTATAAACATCGTGAGTAATCATCAGAAATCGAGTTGTTTTTTCTTAACTTTTAAGTATGTCACATATAATGAGATAAAATAGCAGGTTCAAAGGGGAAAAAGAGAGGATCAGAATAGATATTGTTTATGTGGTTATATATTCTTAGGGATCTCTTTCTTCATTTAACAGACATATTACTCTTATATATACAAAGCACTTGTTAAATTGTGTTTGGAGCTTCTAAACTATGTTTGCCTATTGTCTGTGAGCCATGTTCCATTACTAAATTGATACAGGATTGCATACCTTGTCTTTTTGTTTCAGTTCTCTCTCTCTCTCTCTCTCTCTCTCTCTCTCTCTCTCAGTTCATTATTGTTGTGAAATGTGGATTTTCCTTTTATTTTTTTAATTTATGAATCAGATTTATCCGTAAATTATATGCTTGAAGTGCAAACTGCATAAATTTGAGTGTCGTAATTATAATCTAGTTGAATTTTCCTAAATATGGAAAAAAAATGTGCCTCTCTTTTAGTAAAGAGGAGTAGAGGACTATGCAAAATAGATATCTAGCAGCATGTTGTGACTTTTTGTTTTTACTATGTTATCAACTTTTGACCTTTCTTTGTAATGGCAGTGGTGTTTCGTCCTTCAACCAGTTGATTCATGAGCTGTCTGTGGATTCTGATACCTCAAGTGTGGAATACTCCTCTGGGGAAGAGGATGATGGATACTCATCACCTGCAACACCTAGATCTGAAAGCTCTCGAGCTTCATGGGCAAGCAATATGAGAGAGTATGATAATCATCAGACATTGATTGGGTATACGCTTTCATGGATTTTATTTCCCTTCACACTTATGTTGGGGTTTCCATTTTGGCTCTACCGTCTAATCTTAAGAGGGAATAGGTCCCAACATGCCGAGTGTCCTTCACCTATTCATTCTCCTAGAAAGCTGCCAAGTCTGAGGGATCATTTTGTTCATCGTGCTACGGACCGCAGAAGAGGAGTTATTGAGGTCTCCACTTTTTCCTTTATATAGCTAGTATCTTTACATTCTTCAAGTTCTTTGTAAAGTAAAATTTGCCAATGGTGTCTTTTAGCATTTTTATCATTTTGCCTTTTTGAAACTCTCAGGATCTACATCTAGCTACTGAAATTGTTATAGAAGCTGTCTTTGATGCCGTCCACAAGACAGCGCATTTTCTTCTTTCTCCATCAGAGGCTTTTAGAATTATATCTGGATGGATTTTTCCTCAACGGAGTAGCAGTATTTATGTCCATGAGTCTGTTGAAGATGTCCCTACAGCTGTACTTGGAGATCATGAACCGGCTCCTACTGAGAGGAAAACAACATTTCATCCACTTAATACAGATGCGCGGACTTGTCAAGATGTCATCACAGAATTTGGGTAAGCAAGACTGTTGTATGCTTCTGCTGACAGATTCAAGCTCTTGTATTTGGTTTTCTTTTGTAAACTATGTTACATATTGGACGCACTCATGAAGCAATAGGCTTACCTGTTAGTTTTTGCTACCTCTATAATGTTAGTATTCATGGTTCTATGCACATTGTAGGTATCCTTATGAAGCTATCCATGTGGTTACAGAAGATGGGTACATTCTTCTTCTGGAAAGAATTCCAAGGTACGGTGTCGTTCTTAGTTCCTAACTTTTGTTTTGCTAATGTCCTTTTTCCCTTTTCTTGGATAATGTAGTGGTTTAATGTCACCATTCTGATGGTTGCAATGATTTTTCCAGACGCGATTCTAGGAAGGCGGTTTATTTACAGCATGGAGTACTTGATTCATCTATGGGGTGAGCTGTCCCTGCCCTTTGTTGTTAATTTTTTATATTATACACAGTAAATTATTGCAGTCTACAATTTAATGATGAAACTTTGTGCTTTGCCCATTTCTTGGAATTTCTGAAAAGTGACTGGATGATTTTGGACATGGTGTTTTGGGGTTGATTTGATTTAACAGTAAACAGAAATTGACTTTAATTTTTTCTATATTTTTAGAAATGGGACAAGTAAAGAAATCTTTTACTATCTTAGCTACTTATGCGAAGATGTTTCTATGCACCCACCTGGTGCACCAATTGTTCTGCATTCATCAATTTATGTCACTTTAGGTCTTTTTTTCCTTCAATTGTTGAGATGTTTGTTTGAGATTCTGAAGCCATTTGCAGTGATCCCTTTTATTTTTGGTTAGGAATTGAAAGTCACAAATGGACCATTTTTGCCTTACTGTTTTTTAGGAGAGGTACCTTAGGTTTTCTTAAGTTAAAAAGAGCATGCAATATCACCTTTGAATTGCCACTGCTTTTCCTCTTGTTCTTGTTTTCTCCCCCCCCCCTTTTTTTTTTTTTTTTTTTTTTTTTTTTTGACGTGGAACAGTTAATCCTTACAAATCTGGATCTAACTTACTTTTTGGCTGATGGACGTTTTTAATATCCAGTCTGTGTCGTGTCAAACAGAGTTTTTCTATTTTACTTTGGAAAAATTAACAAGATTAATCCGAACTATGAGGTGTCTTCCATTTTAATCCCAACTATTTTTTAACCTTGAATAATCCTAACTATACACTAACCCTTCCCTAAATAGTCTAACATTAAAGGCAACCTAAAGAACCGGTAAAAAATAAATCTAATGGGTTACCTTAGTAATAATATTCCTCTCTCTCTCCTCAACTAAACCCCTGTTGAAAAAATAAACATTCATCCCTCTTCACTTTTCCTCATCCATTGTTAACCCTTCTCTGTTTGGAAATTAATGGTGATGTTAGTAATTGCCATATGCTACCCATTTTAGTTAGCACTTGCCATTTGCTTCCCATATTAGTTTGTTGTCAATTACGAGTTCGATCAATTAAGAGTTTAATTTGCAGCAAGATATTCTAAAATTTTGGTCATTGCGTATTTGATTAATTGCGATAATGGAAAGTTGCAGTTTGTTGTCAATTACGAGTTCGATCAACTAATTGTTGTGCGGTAATTTATTTTTGGGACTTTAATCTGCGTTTTTTTCTTAATATATGTTGTTTGTCGGTAATCTGCGTCTTTAATTGTGGTTTTTTTTCTTAATTGCGATGGTAATGGTGACGATATGCAGACCTTGAGTAAAACTAATCTTGAATTGACATTATAATTTAATCGCTAAATGTAGGGAGTTGGAGAGGTTGTTACTGTTAAAATGTGGCATGGTGGGTTGTTTAGAGAAGGATGGAATAAGGGGAAAAAAGAAGAAGTAGGAAGGATTACCTAAGAATAAAGGAGAAAAAAGCTTGAAGATGATTAATGGAGGTATAATCCATGGATAGATATAGAGAAAGAAAGAAGACAGGAAAATGAACAGAGAAAGCAAAGATTTAATGAAGTGTACCGGCTAAAACAAGTAATTTAATGATAAAGCCTATTTAGGGAAGGGTTAGTGTATAATTAGGATTATTCAAGGTTAAAAAATAGTTGGGGTTAAAATGAGAAGACACCTCATAGTTTGGATTATTCTTGTTAATTTTTCCTTTTTACTTTTTATTTCTTCTACTAGTGAAGCCTTCCTGTCTCTTTGACCACATGTTAGGATCATGTCTGATTAAGGATAGTGGAAAAGGAAATTACTCTTAGAGCTGAGGTCTCTGTGAAGCTGGCATTGGCAGTAAAAATTTGTTTGTTGGAAAAGGAGATTTTTGTATGCATCTCCTCAAAACTTCAGCCCTTTCCGCGTTCTATTAAAATTAAATATGATTCTATTTGCCTGTTGCTATTACACTGCTGGAATGCTGGTTCATTGTTGACTGAGGAATATCTAGCATATAAGCAGTTATCATCAATTCTGTCGCTGTGCATGAATATGGCATGTACATCTCGAAAAACAAGGTTTTAATGCTTGGTTTTTGTTTGTGTGAATGTGAGTGAGCAGATTTGGCGTAGGTGGCCAAGTTCTGCTACTTTTGGTCTTTTGTGTAAAGTTTAGTTTACACATGTACTAATAATTATTCTCTACTCCCTTCATCCCGTTTTAAGTGCCAAAATTCCATTTACTTCTGGCCCAATTAAGTTGTAAATCACGCTTTGCTGATTTGTAACCTGCTTAAAATATGCATCGTATCTGTAATTTTATTTTCCCATTTGTAAAGCTTCCATTTACCTACACATTTACTAGTGACTATTTTATACTCAATTAAAATGTACGTCCCAATTAATTTCTCACGATATTTGGAAAGTGGAGTCCAACTTATAATGACATATATACCCCCCATTAACACATGCCCATCGATTTGACCCCACCAAATCTCCCTTCATGCCTTCTTTACTCCCTCACTTTTAGTGCTTTTAATTTGTGCCTTATTCATTTGTGGCACTTAAATTGGGATGGATAGAGTATAATTTTCTAGATTGCAAATGACAAATTGGCTTAATGATTTGTCATCAATTCATCATATTTGGACATCAGATAAGGTAAAGTTCAAATAAAAAATGACTTACTTCAAACTGGAAACTCTGGTGTGCTTTAGATCGCTTTAAAGTCCTATTCCTTTTTTTTTTTTTTTTTTTTTTTTTTCCTGATGACCAAACCTGCTTGAAAATGATATTGAAATGATCATACCTATTTGAGAGTGTATTTGTATAGGGCAACACTTTTTGGGCTATGATTGCCTTCAGTAGCATACTGTTACATAGCTAATTTATATACTTCGCATGATTTCTCTCCCCTGATTTTGCAACTAGAATACCATCTTCAGTTCCTCTAGCTCCTCTTTTAACTTTTTCTCTTTCTCATTTAGTTGGGTGTCCAATGGAGTGGTAGGCTCTCCTGCTTTTGCAGCTTTTGATCAAGGTATGCTATATTTTATTTTTATTTTTTTGTCCCTATGCTATGGTGTAACATTGCTGTTATACTTCTAATTAACATTTCTGTTTAACAGGTTATGACGTATTTCTTGGGAATTTCCGTGGTTTGGTCTCAAGGGAACATGTTGACAGGAACATTTCATCAAGACAGTGAGTTCTTCTATACTGCTGTAGTGAACCTTATTTCCGTTGTTACTTAGCAACTAAGACAAAACAAACATGTTACAGTATTTTCTGCAGTCTGAGATGCAACGGTGATAAGACTAACTCTTTATTTATGAAATAGGTATTGGCGGTATTCTATCAATGAGCATGGCACTAAGGATATTCCTGCTATGCTAGAGAAAATTCATGAGGTGAAAACTTCTGAATTGAAGTTGCGGTACCCTGACTTTGATGAAGAAAACAGTGATGAGGAACCATATAATCTGTGCGCAATCTGCCACAGCTTAGGAGGGGCTGGTATTCTAATGTATGTAATCACGCGTCGAATTGAACAGAAACCTCATAGGCTTTCAAGACTGATATTATTATCACCAGCTGGTTTCCATGATGATTCAAACCTTGCGTTTACCGTGGTTGAGCATCTATTCCTCGCATTGGCCCCCATCTTAGTTAAGATCGTGCCAGCTTTCTATATACCTACACGATTCTTCCGTATGCTGCTGAATAAATTAGCACGTGACTTCCATAATTACCCTGCTGTTGGTGGTTTGGTCCAAACTCTTATGAGTTATGTTGTAGGAGGAGACAGTTCCAACTGGATTGGGGTCCTAGGTTTACCGCACTACAACATGAATGACATGCCAGGAGTATCATTCTACGTTGCTCTTCATATGGCACAGATGAAGCGAACTGGCAAGTTCAGGATGTTTGATTATGGGAACCCAGATGCTAATTTCCAGGTTTATGGATCTCCAGAGCCAGTGGATTTGGGGGAATTCTTTGATCTTATTGACATTCCTGTTGATCTGGTTGCGGGTCGAAAAGATAAGGTCATTCGTTCGTCAATGGTTAGAAAGTATTACACTTTAATGAAAGAAGCTGGAGTAGAGGTGTCGTACAATGAATATGATTATGCCCATTTGGACTTCACGTTTTCTCACCGGGAGGAACTCTTGGCGTATGTGATGTCCCGTCTACAGCTCGTTAAGTCTACTCCCAAGGAACGACTAGGTTGTGTAGATGGAGGGTCAAAGGAAGATTTGCACGAGCATTCTGATTAATGAGGGTATCTTATCTATCCTTATTATTGATGTGGTAACTGTTGTGAATGTCCTAAAGGTGTAGACTGGTGTACATAATTACAGTTACGTCTTTTGTCACATCATCTTTAGATTTAGGATTGGCTTCATGTTCATGGCTTCCCGTTATTTTATCTGAGGGAAGGCGGAACTTTAGAAGCGTCTGTTTGAAGCGACATGTCAGCTGAAGGTAAACTTGTAATTAGTTCCTTGATGGATAAAGTGACATTCCTATACTGTATGCGGCTGCTGCTGAAATGTGGTAAGACTTCACGTAGTATGTTGATACTGAGTCTCTTTTAGACTAAACTTATACTTGTTGTATTTCAGTTCCTCCCTACATTTATGTAGATGGATTTAGTTTTTGATTCACATATGTTCAAATGATTGTAAAACTCGGGTTCCAAAAGACCCTGAATTGATGCATTTTGTACTGCATAGATTTTGTTTTAATTCTAGCCTTCTATCATTATGCTTGATGATTTTGAATATTTGGAAAGATGATGCAAAAGTCTCATATGTGCCAAGACTGCTATACCTAAATGTCTACGCTCTTCATTTTATTTTAATTTATTTAAACTTATGTTTGACATTATAAGCTCAAATATTTTTAAACAAGTTAGTTTGTGGACAGAGAATACGACCAAGTAAAATTTGAAAGTAAGCTTTTCATTCTCACCTTTTTTGTTGAACTCCTTATGATATAAATCATAGTTTCACCATTGGTGTCAGTGTAACTTAAGCTAATAACGTGAAAACTAAATCCGAATCGCTTTATGATGCATATAGAGGAGATAGTGAATGAGGGACAAAGCAATGGGACCTCATATCACATGGGAGTGATTTTAATTTTGTGTGTGAAAGACGGAGCATTATTAAGAGTGAATTTAATTTATATATCATAAAAGTTGAGATGATGAGTACATTGGTATTTTAAGCCGAACCCAAGTTGGCAATGTACACATACTGATACTGCGCTGCATGCAGGCAGAGGCACAGCAGGTGAGGCCAACAGTTTAGTAAGTAAGAGCAGCTTTATTTGCTTGCTATTGCCTATTCCTCCATTTCTCCCATCCCTTTTTTCCTCAGTTATCATGCATTCAATCGTCCTCATCCCTTCACTTTGATACTTTATTACTACTACATTTAATAATAACCAACTTGGATAATATCAGGGGTGAATATAGCTATTAATGCAATTTATTAATTATATATACAAGTATTAAGATTATTAAGAATAAATAGGTTTTATTTATTTTATTTCGATGTATCACATATATTTCAGTGAAGATTTGCGTTTGAGGTAAACGGGTAGATGGTTAATTATGAGATTTAATATACAAGTTTTGGGATCATTTCAATCCATTAATTAGAAGTGAAGAGATATCAGATGTATGTAACCTCCAGACTAGATTTTTTTTGACAAACTCTAGACTAGTTAACTAAGGTCATGGGGGTGGTATTAACATAATCACAGGCTCTAATCGTAATTTTTGAAGAAGCAAGACACGACAAAACACGCTAAAATAATTTAAACTTGGTTTGGGCAAGCAATCACAACACAACACGATGGTGTGTGAGTTTGGGTTGTACTTGGCACTGCTATGTGCGAGTGGACTCAACCATGGATCGAGCCTAGCCAGACCCGAGGTATGTAAAGTTAAACATGACCCACAACCATCTTTGATCACACCGTCACATTATGTATTTTATAAAAATTAAGGCGGAAATACTCTGATACCTCACGATTCGGGTATGGAATTTGTTTAGTCCTATAATTCCTATGCAGTACATTCCAAGAAAATGAGTTACATTGACCATGAATATAGCAAGCTACAAGTTAAAGTTTTGTAGTATATCCCACATTCATTATTCATAAGGTTATATACATAAGCATAGACTTGTACAAATACAAGTGCCCATATAAAATAAGGGACTACATACTAATTTCGTAATTAAATTCCTCTATTTAAAATAATCAAAAAATTCTCCGGATTTATTATCGTTACAAGATTGATTCATGTATATAATTAAAGCATTTCCTTTTCAATAGCACCATACTAAAATTTAAGTCATTGAATCAATTATGCACACAATAAGACAAAATTGCACCATACCTTGACGTCTTATTGTTAAAAAGTGCAATGTTTTTATATGTTTGAATTTCTCCTGTTCTGTTAGCTATATGCATTCACTTGAACTATATCATGTGTACGTACTTTGTTGATTTGTATTTTATAGCTTCCAACTTGGTCAAGTAGCCAGGGAGGAGTATCTGGAACTAAACTAGCTTGCCAATTTGATTTTTATTTATGATTATTGTACTTGATCTTGATCAATCATCGAGTTATACGACTTCTTCTTTTCTTCAACCGGATTGATATCTTAAGGTGTTATCTTTTTTGTTCGTAGTTGAATTGTGTAGATTTGATATCTTTCATATGTATCGATTATCAATTGACCGAGACTAATAAACCTAGTCCAACTCTTTATTTCATATAAGACGTGATTCCTCTAATGTTTAATAAGCTAAAATGTTCCAAGGAGTATAGTCTGTTAATATGGATGATGGATCGTTTTCTTTTTGGTTGGTGTATAGATAGCCACAAAAGACTGATGCTGATAAATCTAATGTAAACTTTGAGTTCTATACGCTCAAGATTTTAACCAACTTATTACTGTATACTTAAGTTGATTGACATCCACTAGACTACTACGTATATGGTGTATATAATTGGGGTAAGGAACAATATTTTGGATCCTTGTGAAAAAGTATACCAAAACATAATCTTCATTCCATCCATTTCCTTCTTGTTTATTGAACCAGACGGCCCCTTTACTTCGACACATCATTCCCATAATTCAACCTTAGAGCGCCATAAAAATTTTAAGAAGGATTGTTCTAGGACTAGGATAAAATATTTCTACTTCTGAGGTAATCAGGAAACTTAACTGTTTAAGCTAGTTACACTAATAAGTGTTACAACTATGATACAGTTCATATAGCATGCAAATGCGGAACAAATGTGGTTTGCAGAAGAGTAAAATTGGTGAGTAATTGCTTCATTAACTAAGAAGAAGAATCGCAGAAAGAGAGTTCTGAGGAAACAATGAGATTGAGCAATTCCTCTGTCTCTGGCTATTATTGCTACTTCTTGTCTGATGGCTTGCAGTTCAGTTGACAAAAACATCAGACATGCTACTTTCATTTTTTATCCTTTAATTTTTTATATTTTCATACTTGTATATATTTTATATTGTTTAAAATTACCTTAGAATTGGGTAATCTACAACAGTACAACTATATCTCAATGATTCAATAATAGAACTAATAGGATAAGAATGGCCAATTTAATTACCCCCTCTGTTCTATAATAATTACCACGTTTGATTTTATTTTATTTTTTCACTATTCATATACTACTAACTTTGACCATTATTTTTAGAGAATTTTGCAAAAAACCACCTTTTAAAAACCACTTTTTGCAAAAAACCACCTTTTAAAAAAAATGTGGTGAAGTACCACCTTTTAAAATTTTTTTGTTGCAAAACACCACCTATTGCCGGAATCTGACCGTTGACCCAAATTTTCCGGCGTTGACCGTCACGTGCTTCGCACGTGACTTTTAATTCCAATTTTTTTTTTTTCCTCTTTTTTTTTTACCTGTCGATTTTTTTACTGTTTAATTTCCAATTCCTTTCTCTCTCTACTTCCTCCTTCTCCTTCTTCCTTCTGCGTTTCTCCTTCCTCCATTGTTGTGGGTAAGGTTTAATTGTTCATTTTTTTTTTATCTTTCTCTCCTCATCTGTATCTCTTTGTGTTTATCGACATCTTGATTGGTAATTTTGAAATTTTTGGAAAGAATTGGAATTGGGGATTGGGCGAAATGCGAAAATTAGGGTTTGCTAAACTTTGATTTTTTTTTTGTACCACAGGATGTCTCAATCTTCAGGGAAGAATTATAAGTGTTGGTGTGGCATCCCAATTGCTCGGCTCAAGTCATGGACTCATGAGAATCCTGCACGAAGATTTGAGGCCTGTAAATTTTACAACCCAGAAACGAATCAAAGGGGTTGCAAATTTTTTCGTTGGGTTGATGAAGATATGACCAACTGGCAACGCGACGCCATTAATCAACTGATAACTGAGAAGCAACTTATGAAAGCAGAAGTCAATGTATTGCAAACAAGATTATGTTGCTCAGAGACTGAGAATAAGAGGTTGAAGGAGGAGTATGACAAACTGAAATTGAAGTTGAAGAAGTCAAAGATGGGGCACAATGAAAGCTTTGGAATTATGATGTTGATGTGTGTAGTTGTATCTGTAATTTTTAGTTTCATCATGGTGAAATTGTTAGGTTGAATGAACCTGTATAATGTGTTAGTAGGCAGTAGTTTAAGTAGTATGAAGTATTATTAAGTAGTATGCAGTAGTTTGAATTAATATGATGTAGTTTCAATTGAATGAATTAATCAAATGATTGTATCAATACTGGTTCACAAGATTCAGTTCCCAGAGTTTTATCCAGAACTTTGCAGCAACAATCAATATTTTCGATTAACTTATTGCAGGAAGGTTGATGCTGCTACCAGATGTGTTCAGAAGAAAACAAAATTTACTCAGCTGAAAGGAAAAATAAAAAATGTCGCAAACAATAAAAGATGAGAATGGGAAATTGGCATATACAGTATGATCCACTGCATACAGGTCTCTGTGCCTTAAAGTTGGGATAATCATACAGAGAATAAATAACTCATTAGTTCCTTGCAGATTTAAATCATTAGAAAAATTAATAATAAATACATTAGTTAATTAGAGATGATGATCAAAAAGTATGGGAGGATCAAAGAACCCAACAGCATATAAGCTGAACCTATAATAGAATTCAGCAAAGGAAGAACTGAGTCATTCAAATCACAAAATTATCAAATACATCAGCTTCTTCTGCATACATACAGACTGCATTAACCATATTAACATGAACATCAACTAGCTTATTCTACTCATAATATGGTCATTGGACATATCATTACATATTAACCATATGGTTAATTGCAGATTTTCCAAACTATGTCATACCCTGCAAATTAACCATATTCATTAATTGCAGATAGGCCTTTAGAAGATGCTGGTACATTTGAAGCTGAACCCTTAGAAGCTGCCGACCCTTTTGAAGCATTTGTTGGTGGTCTTCCCCTCTTTTTACCAGACATAGCAGCAACTTGTGTGGGTGTGTTTGTGGTTGTCATAGGTGTTGCTGTTGTTGTATGTGATTCTGGTGGTGTTGGAGGTACTTGGAGTGGTGGATTCTTGCAAGTTTTCTGATAATGCCCAAGCCTACCACACTTCTTGCATGTATTTTGCTTCTTAGGTCTCTGTACATAAGCATCCTCTCCTTCCCCTGGTTCCTTGATTCTCTTTTTCCCCTTAGGCCTGCCTGGTTGTTTTTTGAATGGAGGTGGCAAAGGTCCTGGTAAACCACTACTTGGCCACTGATTTTTCCCTGGCATAGGGTGGAAAGATGGGGCATATGTCTTAGCATAGGTTGCAACATGGTATGCTGGATGGACATAATCCTCCCACTTGTACCTTTGCATTGCTATGCAAGCCAAGGCATGGTAACAAGGAATCCCCATTAACTCCCACCTGAAGCATCCACATTTCTTTGTTTGCAAATTCACCACATATGTCTCACCAGTTGTTACATGATCTACCTCAAACTCATGCACATCTGCTCGAGTCACATCACACTTCTTTACTTCTTCACTTGCCCTTTCTATCATCCTCACCACTGATGGCATTATCTGACCATCAAACTTTTCCAATCCGTCCCTTTTCACACAACATCTCTTCATTACCCACCTCCTTATCCATTCCATCATTCCCAAGATAGGCAAGGACCTAGCTTCTCTAATGACATTATTGAAGCTTTCTACCACATTATTGACTAACATGCCAGATTTGCAACTACTGCTGAATGCATGCCTTGACCAATGGCATGCTGGAATCTTGTTCAGATAATCAAAAGCATCTTGTGATATTAATTTAATTGCCTCCATCTGTTGGTGAAAATGAAACTAAAAAAAAAAAAAACAAAGAAACAACATAAACAAATGGAAGCCAGCTTATTACCCTTTTTCAGTACTTTAAAACAATTACAAGGTGATAAAGGTCATACCTTAGTGGTTGCTCTTGCTGCCCTGTAGAAGTATTGCTTGAAAAGCGTCCCTGAAAATTTGAGTTTGAAATTTGCCCAAATATGTCTGCAGCAGAATCTAATTTCAGCTCTAGGTACAACTTTCTTGAAAGCTTCCAACAAGCCCTGCAAAATTAGGAAACAACCATTAGGAGTTACAATTACCATAATTAGGCATTTAAATATGAAAGTGTGTAATAAAAAACTGACCTTCTGCCTGTCAGACATATATGTCACACCTGTATCTCCCACCCAACTACAATGCTCAGCAACACTAGCTAAGTCTGCAACTAGTAACTCCAAAAACCATTCCCATGTTTCAGCATTCTCCACTTCAACAATAGCCCATGCAACAGGGAACAAGTTGTTGTTCCCATCCTTAGCTACTGCAGCCAAACATATTCCAGGTACTGGTCCCCTCAAATGACAACCATCAAGTCCTAATATAGGTCTACAACCTGCCACAAAACCCTCCTTGCAAGGTTGCAGACACACATACATCCTCTGAAATAGTGGGGGAGGATGCTCAATTCCAATGCACTTGACTATTGCTGTACTACCTAGATTAAATGCCCTAATAGCTTCACAATAGTCCCATACTCTTTTATACTGCTCTGAAAAGTCACCATGGATCATTTGCATTGCTATTTGCCTAGCTCTATAGCATTTGTAATACCCAAGTTGCACACCAAGCACTCTCCTAGCTCTGACCATGAAATCCCTTAATTTCCAAGATGGAGTATCTCTCCATTCATCAATGAACCTCTCTGCCAAATATCTAGCTGAGACTTTGTTGTTCACATGTTGCCTCCCACAAATGTGCTCCATTCTCAGTGACTTGATTTGTAGTGTGGCTTCACCTTTCACCTTCTTACAATGCACCTTAAACAAGCATCTCCTCCTTTCCTGACATGTGCATGAAACAATTCTACCATGCTTCCAATTACACCCACACTTATTCACACAGTACACAGTTACTCTTTTGCTATCATTGTGAAGAAAATAGTAATTATAACCATGATCTACAGCATGATATCTTAATGCTTTTCTGAACACATACACAGATGGAAATTTCAGACCTAGGCACAACTTCACTTTGTCTTTGAAATCTACATCTGGGTTGAAAACAGGGTAGTGGATCCCCCTATCATCATCTGAATCAGGTAAGCTCTCAACATCTGAGTCAGATTTACCTAAATCAACATCATCATCTAAGTTAATTATACCTGTTTCCCCCCTTTCATCTGCTCCCTCATACTCAATCTGAGCTACTGGCAGCCTTTCACCCCCACCTAAACTCCTACTAACACTCTCAGTTATATGTTCATCCAAGTTTTCAACAAACAAATCCTCATCCTCTCCATCACTTACCTCAAAATCACTTCCTTCAGAATCTGTCAAACTAACATCTTCATCTACCTGTTGCTGCTCAGTTTGCTCAATAGCAGCAACCCATTTTTTGGATCTAGGTTTTTGGTTGGCTTGTTTTCTGGCAGAGAATGAAGTAGAGACTTTTTGTTGTGAGGAGGAACAAGGCTGGTTATGTGTGTGGTGTGAGGAGGAATAAGGCTGGTTATGTGTTGAAAGGGTACTTTGTAACTTTGTATTTTCAGATCTAGGGTTTTCTTTATTTTGGGGTGGGACCATTTCACATGACTCACCTACCACTTTTCTGTTTTCAGCACTTTGAATCAACTCTTCCACATTAAAACAACTTGCCACATCCTCAACATTCTCACTACCATCATTCCCCACATCATCAACTTCTTCAGTTACACCCTCATCATGAACAACATATAAATTATACCAGCCATCAGATTCAGGAGATTCCAACAACTCAGGAATCTCTCTATCACTCTTTAGTTCTTTCCTACCAGTAAACAGAGTACACCCCCTCCTCCTAAACCAAATTTGACCCACAGATTCAAACTTTAACTCATGCTTAATCCAATATGAAAACTCAAAATAACATGCTTCCTCTACATTAGGGTGTAAACTAAGTCCATGGTAAGTACTAGCCAGTGGTTCATAAGTTGTAACACGTTTTTTCTTATCTGTGACAAATACACCCCCATAATAAAGTCTAAAATTCATTTCCAGTTTTTAATCTATACCAAGGTAAATACTCAGTATCTCTGCCATTGAATCTGTACACATGCAAAGTCAACAACACAAACAAAATGCAATTGCGATTAAAAAATACCCATACAAAGACAAAATTGCAATTAAAATACCCCATAAAAGACAATAACATATTAAATTAATTACTTAATTAGGTTTAAAATACTCAATTAATTTATTCCCCCAATTAAACAGTATAATAAAAAAATAACCTAACCTTGGAATGTGTATGATTTCCCATCTGGTCCCCCTCTCCAAATTACTGCGTTTGCCTGCTTTTTTCACCATTGATGACAACACAAAATCAATTAAAACCCAGTGATAGCGACATTTGCGAAAAAGAAAGTGAAATTCGACAGAATTGAAAATGACGAGAGAAAGAGAAAAAAAAATACCCAGATGAATTTATGAATTGATTAATTCAAATACCCAACAAAGTAAAGATTGCATTGATGTCTTCTGAAATTGCTCTGCAAAAGGTCGATTCAAATCAATGTGTCCAACAACCCAGATGGAAGACACAATAATGCGAACAAGGAGAAGGAGGAGGTAGAGAGAGAAAGGAATTGGAAATTAAACAGTAAAAAAATCGACAGGTAAAAAAAAAAAGAGGAAAAAAAAAAAATTGGAATTAAAAGTCACGTGCGAAGCACGTGACGGTCAACGCCGGAAAATTTGGGTCAACGGTCAGATTCCGGCAATAGGTGGTGTTTTGCAACAAAAATTTTTTAAAAGGTGGTACTTCACCACATTTTTTTTAAAAGGTGGTTTTTTGCAAAAAGTGGTTTTTAAAAGGTGGTTTTTTGCAAAATTCTCTTATTTTTAAGTAATGTATAAAAACTAAATTTTTAACATGAAATATATTGTTAAATGAGTATTACTACAAAGTCTAATAATATCAATTTTTTAATATTTTTTTATTAATATATATATATATATATATATATATATATATATAATATTTAAGATCACACTAGTATATTGACATGTGTGTCAAATTTGACTGTATCAATTATCCCTAAACGGATGGAGTGTTTATATATTTACTACAATGAAATCCTCTATTCCGCCTTTTGTATGTCATATGTATGTCATTTGTTCAGTTGATATATTTTTGGGTCATAGTAGTCATACCAAAATTAACCAATAAATAACAAAATATAAGTATCACACATACATATGGTAAACAAAAAGTGAGAGGGGAGATTGGAATTAAGATGAGAAGGTAAAGCACAAAGAATGCATGTGACGACTTATGGGTGGCCAATGGAGCCTATGGAGGTGGCAATGATGTGGTGGAATGAATGGGTTGATGAAGGAGAGATCGCGCCCGGTGGTGGGAGTGTGAGAGGTTTAAATGGTGGTCTTGGTGGTGGTGTGTGCAGTGAAGATTTGAAGAAATATATTAAGACAAAGCTGTATTACTTGACTACTTGTATTCCCTTCGTTTCGTAATAATTGCAACACTTTGACTTTTGCACTATTTATATGTTAACGTCGACTATATTTTTTACAAATATACAAAAAACATATGTTAACATGTAAACTAAATTTGGATTAGTCTTTAAGTATATTTTCATTATATTAACCTTTTATACTTCTTAATAATATAGAATTACAAATATTAATGGTCAAAGTTGTGCATTGACATATGTGCAGGTCAAAATTTTGCAATTATTATGAAACGAAGGGAATATACTGTTTTACATAATTTTTTATACTACGTATACAAATTACCCATAAACAATAGCTCCATGAAATATGAGTTGCTTGAATTAGGTTGAAGTCTACTTATTTTGATTTATTGGCTGGGAATTTTGGAGTTTGAGTTGGACCATACTCGTTAAATATACAACATTTAGATGTGAATAAAATTGACCATCAGGCTAAGTTAAATGACTTTAAGAGATGTCTTTTACATTCGTTCTTAAATTCTACTCCGTAGCATTATTCGGACTTCTACACGAATCACAATTAGCTCTTATTGTTAGATTCGTCTCTCTATGGCTGGATACTTTTAAATAGCAGCAAGCTTTCATAATATTTAGTGAGCAATAATTGAAAGACAACACATAACATAAATTAAATTAGTTAGTAAGCATATAAATCCAATAATGAACAAATGAAAAAGAACAGAAGTATAAACAATTCAAAACCCCGGCCATATCCAAAATATGTGTCGGAAAATAGGCAAATAGCAAACGATAATATTTGTTCATAGCCATGGTCAAACAGTTTCGATTCCCTCCGTTGCTCTCTTCTTGGAGTGTAGTATGTCTTTGCTCCTTGATTTGTAAGAAATCCCTAATCTGCGACTTATCCGGCCAATTCAAGTTTAGTTTCGTCTTTAATCTAAAAAGTTGTTGCAACGGCTTTAGCGTTAAAAGCCATATTTTAAGTTTTAGTTCTTGTTCTATATGTTGTAAACTCTGATTTTATGAATATATTTGCTCTTGTCAAAAAAAGAAAAAGAAAAAAAAAATAAATAAAAAAAAAAAATTGTTCATAGCTAATTTAATTAAATTCAACCTTACATTCGATGTTGGAGTCCAATAATTAAACGCACGTTAAATTCAATTAACAACTACGAGTAATAGATGAAGGAATTTTTTGTATTAAAGTTATCATAATCATTTTATTAAGAAAAAAAAGTTCTTTAATTGCATTGGTTTTTGGTCGATTTAAAACCGAGGAAACACTATTTTTCCACTAATATGTAAAATGAAATAACTTATTATGATTAAATATTGGGATAGAGGGTGTTTTACACTAATAAAAAATGTATGCCAATTAAGAATGAGGTAATAATGCAAAATTATCTTCCTTGAAGGAGTTAAGAGGGTGAAATACTTTCAATTTATTTTTACCGATAGATAAATATTTTCAGCTTGTAGAGAAAGAGGATTTTTTTTCTTCATAAATTTTTTTTAAGAAAAACTCATAATTATTATCACGATAATGAAACTCCATCCTCAAACATGTGTTTTTCTTAATAAATTTTTAGTATCACTCAAGTAGTAACTGAAATAATGACGATAATGTATTTTAAGAAGAAAATGAGCTAATGGTGATTAGCTCACATTAGCATAGATAGTTATATAAGATATTCTATAAAAATTTACATGTAAATTCATTATCATTTTACCGAACCGATCATTACCAAGGATTAATTGTGTTAAAGACTTAAACTATGTATCGATTGATCGGACTATTAGGCTAGTTTAGCAATTGATGTGGCCTAGTGGTAGATTTCATTCACACTTAGTGCTTGTTTGGTTCAACATGGGAAATAAATTTCCACATTAAATCATATACCATGGGAAGTTCTTTCCCTTGCTAATTGCATAAAAATTATACAAAAGAGTTTGGTTGACATCATGGGAATTAGTATTTCCTAGGAAATAACTTCCTATGCATTGTAGGAAT
Organism: Chenopodium quinoa; assembly: GCF_001683475.1. NCBI lineage: Eukaryota > Viridiplantae > Streptophyta > Magnoliopsida > Caryophyllales > Amaranthaceae > Chenopodium > Chenopodium quinoa. Next base: position 2,255,620 of record NW_018742381.1, on the reverse strand, counting down.
TCACTCACCTAGGGGGGATTAGTGAGTTATTTCCCATGCTATGTGGGAATTTACATTTCCCTTGGAAATTTTATTTCCTAAAAAATTTGTAACCAAACACAACATATTTTAGCTATTGCCTAGTAATTTCCATTTCCAAAGAAAGAACATTCCAATCAAATAAGCACTTAATGTTAACAGAAAAAAGTCCGCCCTAGTAACACGGCATAGAAGAGAAAGAATAGAAGAAAAAGTAGCCGCAAAAAATGGGGAAATAATTTGGCAAGTTTTCCCCACAAACATACACCCACTATTGCTGATGCCCTTTCTTTGCATATTGCAGGCCGTGTGAGCCCCCCACCGTTTTCCAACCACCTTTCTTTACTACTTACGTTATTCACACATCCATTTCCTATTCTAAAGAATCTTAGTTCGAATGAGATACAAGGGCAATATTATTAAGGTAGACAATTCAAGTTCCACAGTAAAAGAATAAGGAAGAAAAGTCTTGCTTATGAGTATGAGCACGTTCCGATTGATATGAGAGTTTTTGGAAAGATATCGACTCTTTTTAGCCTAAAAAAGCTAAATTGAATAAAGATTAAGGTTTTGAATTTTGTTACTCTTCCTTTGGGTAGAGAGAATGGAGAAAGTAGTAATAAAATAAGCTAAGACTTCTTAATAAAGTTTTGTTTTGGTGATCGATCATGTATCCTTACACTTAGTTATATGTTTATGATCGAGATGAGGTAAGATGAAGGCACACTTTCAAATCCAAACGATCCTAGCAACATGCCAATTAACATGTGCATGGATAAGAGGAGACTTGACCAAAAACTCCATTTCCTTTTGTTGCTAATATTTCCTTTTGTTGCTAATTACCACTAATCAATTTTACTAGGTGTAATAAATGATACTCCGTATAATTTACTGCCGTAAAAAGAGCGTATAACATCAACAAAGTGTAACTTAAAAGGGGAGAATAAGAAGTACAACACTGCAAAAAAACAAAGAGCAATATATTAGGTCGTTATCATAAAACCATTAATAACAATGTGTAAGTAGCAAGCTGCAACATGATACGATATAATGCATGCCCCGGCAATAACCATTGCATTGACTGAATTAAGGTGCGGCTCTGTTAGTGACAGTGCCAGTTTCTGCTAGTAGAAAGCGACGGGTACGTAGCCAAAGAGAAGGACTCCAATTTTTGATATTTTGTAAAATTATTTTTACAATGTACAAAAGAAAATATGTGGATTTGTTGTTGAATTATTGTCGGATATTGGGATGTTTTTTAATCTTAATTTGTTTAAATTTCAATTTTATCATAAAAATAATTATTTCGTAACTCTTTTTTGGTAATACAAACAGTGAATATCATTTAAACAACGAGTAGAAGACCTAATTTTACGCAGTAGATCTTACATAAGACCTTTGTCAATTGTCGTTGTAAACATTTGCTACTATACCCCTTGTACATAAGCTTTATTTTCACTACCTTCATTACTGTAAGTTTTTCACACTCTGTTTGTATCAGTCTATCTTGAAATTACTTACGCTTTTCCTTTATTATTCAATTTTTCTTTACGCTTTTAATTTTTTTAGGATTTTTTTGTGAGAAACTACCTTGTAAAACCCAATTTTTGTAAGAAACTACCTAATAAAAAAATTGTTGTAAGAAAATACCAAATAAAAGGTAAAATATTGTAAGAAACTACCTAATAAAAGGTAAAATGTTGAAAAATATTACCTTTGCCGGATTTCCACCGTTGACGACCCACCTCAAAACACCCCCGAAATCACTGCTTTCATTCCCAAAAACCAACACAACCTTCTTGAAATTGTCTCCACCACGCCGAAATCACCCTCTAACCCCAAAACCACCACCACTAACCCCAAAAACCACCATCCCGAAGCACAAAACTACCCTCATCAACTCGGATTATCCTCCAACCACCCCGAAAATAACCTTAGAACCTTGAAAATCAACCCTCACGGTGGCTTTGGGGGTGTTTTGAGGTGGGTTAACACCGTAAAATTAGGTCAGCGGTGCAAATTCGGCGTAAGGTAGTATCTTACAACATTTTACCTTTTATTAGGTAGTTTCTCACAAAATTTAGATTTAATAAGATAGTTTATGACAAAAAAACAAATCTTCTTTTTTAATACGCAATCACCTTTTTACTAATTTTATACTTACTATATATACCTTTTTCTTACATGCACTCTGGACATCAACACTTTATTTCTAATTGACGTGATTTATGTGCAAATAGTTACCTTACGTACAGAACTAATTTTGAGAACGAAAATATCAACAAAAACTCGAATCTAATTTTGGCTATTACATAAACATTTGCACGATAGAGAAATGGCCGACGAGCTGAGGAAGCAGAGAAGTTTTTGTTGTTGACAAGTAGAGCTTATTAGTGGGGGGTCCAATCTACTAAACCTCCATTTAGCTAGTGTTTTAGAGGCATGGAGGGATCTTTTCTTTCACATTCACCCCATAGGTCCATACGACCATACCGTATCTTTCTCTCAAGTCATTGTCTCTTTCTCCTTCTCTCAGCTAGTCCTCCTCAACTAAATGTAGTAGCAAGAACATTTTTAGTTGGCTATTGCAAATTGATCATGACTTGATGACTAGATTGAATATTAAATTAAAGGTTATGATGTATGTCGATGAGATTTAACCCAGAGTTTTGGTACAATAAGTAATTATACATGACTTGGAGAATAATACGTTTAGGGATAAAGGTAGAACACATATTCCATCTATTTCGGAATAATTGACACAGTCAAACTTGACACATTACAGTTGTCAATATATTTTTTTGACCATAAATATACAAAATTAAACATTTGTATGTAATAGTTTAACTAGTCAAAGTTAGTTTATGAATAGTCAAAAAAGCAAATTAAACAGTATCATGTATTCAAGAGGTAGTAATATTATGAATGTGAAGTGCAATTCATCACTTCACCTATCTTATGTATACTCGGTTCATTCATGTGAATTTTTGAATGAGCCTGATATTATATAACTTGATAAGAGGTAGGTTCTCTCATGTTTGACTCTAAAAAGGAGGACTCGATTTTCTTGGTTGGCCTAGGGCCGGAAGTTAATGGATTAGGGCCTATATCTTCTTACAGAAAGTATTGTGTGTGGTGTGCCTAATCACACGGTTTGACCACATTAATTAATAAGAGTATTCTTTATTTAATCATATGAATAACCTCGTTTACTCATATGGTAACTGCATTTTATATATACTACCTCCGTGCAACAAAGAGGCTTGCACACTTTCCAAGAAAAAAATGAAAAAGTTGATTAGCAAAAATATAGGCGAAAGAATTAGTAAGTTAAGAATATCAACCCAACCATCATTATCGACCACTGCACCACCATCACCACCCATGTTCGCCACCAACAACAACCTCAAGCAATAGACACAACCACCAACCACCGTACGAACCACCGAAATCACCTTATCAGACACCGAAACCACCATACCAGCCACCAAAACCACCATACCAACCCACCCACTACCACCAAGATCCAAAAACCCACCATAGACCTACCGAAAACCCTGCCATAACCACCACCCACCCCGAAACCACCACAAACTCATTTATAAAACCGGTCATAATCCCCCTAAATTCACCTCCCATATTTACCAATTTTGCATTAGATTTGAGTTTTCAAACTTAATCTTACACTCCCCTTTTCCCTTTTCAATTTCTAGGGTTTCAATTTCAATTTCGACAAGGGGGGCGGGGACTCTCACGAGGAGGGGCAACAACTTCGACTTTGACGAGGAGGAGGGGCAGCGACTCTAACAGGAGGGGTTAGAGGTCGAAACGGCGGCCTTTGGTGGTCGTGGTGTTAAGGTTGCAGTGGTCGATGGTTTGTTATGGTCGTGGTGTCGGTGGTGAACTGGTGGTGTTGGTGGTCTAGTTTCGGTGGTGTTGGTGGTAGATTTGATCTTGGGTTGGTGGTGTTTGCGGTGGTTGTTGATGATGGTGGTGGTTCTATTTGCAGGTATAAGAGAAGAAAGGGGGCAAGAGAGAGAAGGGGATGATTATTTGATTAATTAAATTTGGGTTAGTAAATTAAGTAATGTTATTAATTTTGAATAGGGGGTATTGTGGTAATTATCAGTAAAAAAATTATCAAAAAAGGAAAGAAAATTTTAGTTACACATAATGTGTAGCATCCATTTTTGAAAAATGCTGCACAAAACATGTAACGGAGGTAGTACATACAAGTAACCTAACTCATTATACGAGTTATATCAATTAATTTGAGTAAAATAGCAGTAACTCTTTTTTTCATTTAAGTTACCCCTGTTATTTGTTTTAGGTCTTTTAACTAATAAAAGAATATGTCCATTTATTTATGAAAGTAGCCTGATTTTAATTGGAGTAACCCCTCATCCGTAAGGTAACCCCATTTGTTCATCGTTGTAAGTTTAAAAGGTAACCCCATTTGTTCATCGTTATAAGTTTGTAACGCTTATTACTCAATAATTTTTTTAATTTTTTTATATTTTTTTTTTTTTTGGAACTGTTACTCATTAATTAGCGTATATGTGAAGTGGCCATACTGTGGGTAGCCACGTACCTGTATAAGAATTTCTCATCTTATAGGGTTCCATATAAAAGTGAAATAAAATAAAGAGTTTGCTAGTGTAATACAAAGTAGATAAAGAACAAAGATTGTTTTAAAGGTAAAATTAAAGCTACGGAGTAGCATTCAACTCAAATACTTATTCCCAATTACATGGATACTAGATGAAAGTCCATTCCCAATTACATGGATACTAGATGAAAGTCCATGCGATGCACGGTTTTTTCATCTAAAATTTTAATTATTTGATTTATTGTATTTAATAATTTCAGACAAAATTACAAAAGTTTAATATTTTTTTATTTTTTTACTATAATTTATAATGAATTTATTAAATATAAATAAATTGTAAATATGATATTTTTTCCGTTATATAAAATCTTTAATGTGAAATGATAAATTTTTAATAATTTAAATCCTGAATCATTATTCATTGTTTTACCATATCTTTTATTTCGATAGAATCACCAACATCGTCCACAACCAACCTACTACATCAATGGATAAATTGAACCGTGAAATGTTAGCCAAACTGAAATTGATATAAATTAAAACTTTACATTTATATAAAATAAATCAATATATTTACCGATAAATGAAAAATTGTTGCGATATAAAATCAAATCTATGCATAGGAATTTTTTCATCATCTCCAAAAATAACCAAAGTCATTCATATATTAAGTATACAACATCTAATCGTATGCCATTACATAAACAAATAATCGTTAAGTATCTTAAATAAATACAATGTAACTAATAATTACAAATATAAATTTAAACATAAGATTTTAAAAATTACCCGGACATTGATGACCTAAAACTAATACAAAATTCGCTTGATGGGGTATTATATTGATACGAAATTTTATTTGTGTCATATGATCTGTTAGATCTGCATGTAAAAAAAAAATATTTAGTAAATAAAACATAAACATATAATCGTTGAGTATCCCAAATTAATACAATATAATGTAAGTAATAATTAGAAATACTAATTTAAACATAGGATTTTAAAAATTAAGCTAAAAATTACCCGGCCATTGATGACCAAAAATTAACACAAAATTCGCTTGATGGGGTTTTTTATTGATACGAAATTTTCTTTGTGTCGTATGATGTGTCAATTTATAATGGTAGGTATCACAAATTTTAATATAATTATAATTAACGAACAATTTGTATTTCTTATCATAAATGCTATCAAAATTTATCTTATAATGATAGGTATCAAACTTTATTATAAGCTTATATCATTTAAATATTTCTTAGTACATTTTTTTTTTTGGATTTTTTATACTCGTAGTATTGAATTAATAAATTTATCTTTTCCTATATTTTTACTTTATTTTTTTCATTAAAATTATTTAATTCGTGGATTATAATCTACGTGGCATTAAAATTTTAGATATATTAAATCTAATTTGTTACTTTTATCTAGGTGGCGACATAATTTTTTAATTCAAAAATAAAATACAAATCTTTCTTCTTATTGGTCGAAATAAGTATATTTCTTATGTGGCGTTCCAAATGCTCTTAAAAAATGTCTACTTCATTTATATATATTAAATTAGATTAACTAGTATTCTTCTAATGAATAATCTATAATCTATTTATAATAATAATAATAATAATAATAATAATAATATTAAAAGTCAAAGGGATAACATGATATTGCCACATGTCATCCTTCCTTCATCACGACTTGGCGCCACATGAGTATTGACGTTGCGAATTCTTTAAAATATAGATAAATTACTTACCATCTAAGCTATATTATTATTGAGTCTATTCAATCACCCTTATAATAAATACCTTACTATTGACCAATATTTAATTTCTATGCACTAATATGTTGAGACGAGCAAGAAAAACTAAGACCAAGGGCGTAATCTATTCACCTGATTTTCACATATCTGAAGTTAACTTATTTGAATTTAAATGAACTTATCTAAACTTATTAAAACTTATTTTAGTTGTAATTTGAACTTAGGCAACCCTTATCTGAATTTATTTTTTTTTGAAATGAACTTATTTTTCCTGAACTGGACTTATCTTAACTTAACTGAACTTATTAAACCTTAAATAACTGAAAATAAGGTGAACAGAACAAACCCCAAGTGATGGGCTTAGGGTGGCTTGCCACATAGATTAAGTATAGAAGATTGCCTAATCAACATTATATAGTTATATATATAATTAGGGCATTTGGGATATTAAGTTGAACGTATTATTCACAAGCCAATAGAATAAATAATTTTCCACCCTTCTCTCTCTCCATAACCAATTACAAGTTCTCTATAGAAGAGGAGATTAATTTCTCCCGTCCAAGTAACATTGGTAGATGTTTGATCTACTCTTGTGGACTAGTCATAGAGAAGCAACAATAAAGCCTCTAATCTCCACAAGAAGGTAGAAGAAAGCTTGGGAATTCACGTTTCAAAGGTTATAATTTCTAATTATTATGTGATTCGTATTATGTATATGCATGCGATCTTGATTAGGTGCTTATAAATAAGATTCATGAAATTCAATATAAATAATCCCGTATGTATATAAGCTTTATAAGATTTCTCAAATATTAGGCTATATTTGTTTAACGGACTCATATTATACTTTGTATCAAATGATTTAAATCCTTAGGAAGTCCAAAAATCATATAAAAAAAATTGTACTACTTCGTATAATACTACTCCTATGTAAACCTGGGCACGGGCCGGGTTGGCCCGCGTGCCGCCCGGCACGGCCCGAAGTCAAGCACGGCACGGCACGAATTCAACTCCCGTGCCACGGGCCGTGCCACGGACAGGGTTGAGAATTCCCAGGCACGGCCCGGCACGAGCACGGGCATGGCCCGCCGTGCTGGCCCGTAGGCACGGCCCGCGGGCCAACGGTAATGTTACCGTTTCATCTAGCTCTAATAAGCCAAAAAAACGGCTATAAAACGGCTAGTTTTTTGCCAATTTGCTCCCCAAAAATTCTATAAATACTCACCTCCATTTCATTCCCAAATCACAAAATCACAATCTCTTCTTCTTATCTCTTATATTCTCTAAATCTCTAATAATCCTTATTTTCTTAAATTCTCTAATTATTCTATTAAATTCTCTAATTATTTTCCTAATATCGGAAAAAATTAAAAAGTTCGTAATCGTAATTAGTGGAGCGTTGAAGCACGGTTGTAAGATCTAAACTAACCTTAAATTTATTATTGTTTTATTGTTATTATTAGAATAATCTTGTTTAATTATTATTGTTGTTAATTGTTATTGTTGTTGTTATAATTGTTGTTATTAATTATTATTATTGTTACAATTGTTGTTATTATTTATTTTTGTTGTTATTGTTATTGTTATTGTTATAGTTGTTGTTATTAATTAATATTATTGATATTTTTATTGTTAAAATTGTTGTTATTAATTATTATTATTATAGTTAACCACTTTTTATTAAAAAATTAATTGTTAATTATGGCATCGAACAACCCATCATCTAGGTCTAGGGGGAAAGGCCGACTTATCCGTAGTAGTAGTTCTAGGGAACCACCAAATACAACGAGCCCCCAAATTACGAGTCAAACCAATGGCCCCATTTACTTCCCCCCGGGCTATGAGCCATATAATACGTCGGGATTTCCAGCACCACCACTAAACCAATTTCCACTACCACCATACCAATTTCCACCTAATTATATCGGTGATCAACAAAACTATTGTTCTAGCCAAGGTAGCCAAGAAAGTACCCGAATTCCCTCCGGTTCTACCCCTTCTACTGCCACTCCCACTAGTCTCACTACTAACCATCACACACATCATGAATGGTTAACCGAAACTGAGATGCTACTTTTGAAAAACCGAAGGAGTGAGGTATGGCGTTATTTTGTCCTAAGTAAAGATGGTGAACAATGGGCAAAATGTAAAACATGTAATAGTGTATTCACGACAGTTACCAAAAACGGGACGGGACACTTATCTAGACACATGAAAGCTTGTGCAAAACCAGCTAGTGATCCAACCCAGCCCAAAATTTCCCAATTCCATCCATACGGCTTTACATACAACTATGAGAGGGATAGGGATGAACTAGGAAAAATGATAGTACACGCCGAACAACCTTTTCTTTTCTCGGAAAGTGACGCATTCAACACCTACATTAACAAAGCACTACAACCCCAACATAAAAGAATCTCTAGGAAAACCGTTGGTTCCGCCGCAATGAAAAATTTCCTAGAGTACAAAGTCCGGTTACAAGCCGAATTGAGTAACCTTAACTGTAGAGTATCTTTAACAGCCGATTCTTGGGATAGTGGTTATAAATATCACTATTTATGTGTGACTTGCCATTGGGTAGATGATCAATGGATGTTACAAAAAAGAATAATACATTTCAAAATGCTGGAATACCCACACACCGGCATTAACATTGCTCACCATTTAATGCAAGCAATAGACGAATACAACCTTCGAGATAAAATGATGTCTATGACTTTTGATAATGCAACCTCTATGACATACACAACTAATCTTATCAAACAAAACTTAACCGATGTACTATTAGACGGTGAAGCTCTTCATACTAGATGTGTTTGCCATGTACTTAACTTATGTGTACAGGATGGAGTTCGGGCAATTGGCCCATACTACAGCAAAATCAGAGATGCTATTATGTCTATTAATAGCTCTAACATGAGATACCAAGAATGGAAGAGTTTTCTAAAACAACAAAAGATAAGGGTAATAAAAATTAGAACCGATTGCCCAACTAGGTGGAATTCCACCTATGACATGTTAACAAAGGCAATTGAGTACAAGGGCCCGTTAACATTATTTTACAACCAAAATTTTCCACAAAATGCTTTGTATGATGATGATTGGAAAAACTGTGAAAGATATATGCAATTTTTACAGTTATTATATAACATGACGTATTGTTTTTCTACTGTTTACAATCCTTGTGCTCAAAACTTTCTTTCTAATGCATGCTTACTCGCCCAACTTTTCGTTGATCATCGCCATCAAAGTGATTATGATCAGTATCTTCCAGCAATGGAAAAAAAGTGGCGTAAATATTATAGTGAGATTCCTTTGATTTATATTTTTGCTTCCATATTAGATCCTAGGAAAAAGTATGAAAACACATTTATGTTAGTTGACATTTACTTTCAATGCATGTTTCTTGACGATGATGTAGAAAACTATAAGACTAATGTGAAGGATCAGTTTTTTGCTTTATATAGAGTCTATGAAGCCAAATATGGCACCGTTCCTCGCTCAGGGCCTTCCCAACCATCCAAAAACGTAAGTAAGAAGGCCAAACATTTATTTTCACAAGCTACTAACTTGATTTCAAGGTTTTCAGGTGATTCATCAATCAGGAGAACGCAAAGCGACGTCTCGGAGTTGCAGATGTACCTGAGTTACGACTTCACCAAAGGCATGGACGACAATGAGATAAACAGCCTCGACCTCCTTGCATGGTGGAAACAACAAAGCTCGAAGCATCCAACTTTGGCGGCAATGGCACGAGACATTCTTGCTATCCAAGTTTCCTCCGTCGCCTCCGAACGAGCTTTCAGCGCATCCGGAAGGGTTTTAGACGATAGAAGAACAAGTCTAAAACCCGAAACACTAGAAATGTGCGTGTGTTTCAAAGATTGGTTGGATGCGGAAAATCGCTCACAAGACCGTTCTTACGACCACAACGACAACGAAGAAGGAACCTCCGCTTCCGGTTCGGGTTCGGCTAGTTCCCAATCTATGCAACTAGCCGATGACCTTGAAGGCGAAGGCGAAGACGAAGACGAAGACGAAGACGAGCAAGAAGAAGGAGAAGAAGAATAGACAATTATTGTATATTGTACGATTTTAAAAATATCAATTTTATCATTTTCCAATTTTTGTTTAATACCATCATTGTATGATTTTTATCATTGTTATCATTGTACAATTTTCTCAACTCAAGTAATAATAATATAAAGTACGCATTATTCACATCCAAAGTCCAATTTGCCTTTTTTCCCCGTTTTGTTACAATTTGTAAATTCATATTAAAAAAAAAATAAAATTATACCAATTACTAATAAATCATAAACATTAAATTTTAAAGTAATAGTATAAAGTAAATATATAAATATAAATATTGAATATACAAATTATAAAACATAAATATTTAACTTATAATTATAAAATTCATAACTTAATAACTTATAACTTATAAGTTATAAACTTATAAGTTACCTTATAAAACTTATAATTATAATTTTATAACTTATATACATTATAAACTTATTAATTTATAATGTTGTCATAAAAAAAAAAAAAAAAAAAAAAAAAAAAAAAATTGAAAACTGCACCAGCCCGCTGCCAGCCCGCAGGCCGGCACGTGACCGGCACGGCACGAGCCCGCTAGGCACGAGGGCCGTGCCGTGCCGTGGGCTGGCCTGTGAAAATGGCCGGCACGACACGACACGAAATCCTGGGCCCGCCGGCACGACCGGCACGGCACGAACCAGCCCGTGGCTCGCCAGGCACGGCCCGCGGCGGCCCGGCACGACACGGTGCCCAGGATTACTCCTATGTAACAAAGACATTTGGCCTATATATTATACTTAAAAAAAGGAAAATTTATATCTTTAGATGAAATGATCAAGTAGGCCGGTGTAGGACCGCTTGCAAGAAGTGTTAGGCCACCGGATGACAATAATAATAATGATGATTTTTGAAGCGTCGCTTTCAAAGGCCATTTCCATTTTCTCTTCTGCTAAAAATGTAATGACATTTTATTTATTTTTTAAATTTTAGCTGACACTTTGCCGCCACGTGGGCGCCGCATTTTAGATCCAATCAAAATAATCTGCCACGCCCCAATCTATTGAATTTTGAATTACTACTACTTCTTACACAACCGCAAACTCTTCTAATTTTACTCCCTAACAACTCATGACATCATTCTTCTACACCTTCTCATTTCACTTAGGACCCTTACGATCCCGTTCTGATTTTTTGCAACACCTAATTAAGAGTTTAGCACGTACTCTGTACATAATTTTTGAACCATAACATGAAATTTATCATGTGAAGTGATTTTAGTAGAGCAATTTTGTGTTTGAATGTCATTTTTCCATAGAGAAAGTATTGCGATTAATCTAAAGTGAGTATCATAGACTAGAGTTAGATCGCGACATCATACTCCCTTTGCTTGGCTAAAACTTCTCCATATTTTTTTTTTGGTGTTTAGAGAGTCAAAAGAACGGAAATGAGAATCGATTCTAAGATTACCTTTAGATACGGGAGGAAGCTCTAATAACTTGATCTGAGCCATCCCTCACTCTCAAACTTCTCCATATTCTTAAAATGAATGTTCCATTTTGTTTGTCACATTTCCTTAATAGTATATCTTTTTCTCCTTTACAAACTTGGCATACAAAAAAAAAAAAAATCGACCTACATGCTTTCAAATGAACCAACTCTTGAAAAAATAATTTAAATAAAAGAGACAATAATTATGAGACAAATGGAGTAATTGATCACCTCTTTTTAACTGATTCCCAAATAAATATATAAATAAAATATAAAAAACTATACTATATATAAATCACATCACACCTCCTAAAATTTTGAACCCAAAAAAGAAATATTACAACAGTAAGATTAAAAAAATACACCAATACTTGCTAGAAATGGCAATTGATAACCTTGCTAGTAATGAAAGCCGCCTTTCGGGTGCCTATATTCGTAGCCTTGTCAAACAACTTACAACTTCAAAACCCTTAAACACAAACAACGAAAATTTGATCAATAATGATAGTCTTATTGTTGGGGAGTTTACACCTCAAGCATCAATAAGCACCAAAAAAGGTGACAAATTAGGCATGGCTAAGCCAAATAACAACAACCAACAACAAGGTCACAAGAAGCAAGTCCGACGACGGCTCCATACGAGCCGCCCGTACCAAGAGAGACTCCTCAACATGGCCGAGGCTCGGAAAGAGATCGTCACCGCGCTCAAGTACCATCGAGCCTCGATGAAACAAGCTAATGACCGTAAACAAACGCGAGATGAACAACATATGGATGGTCATCAGCAATTGCAACAACACCGGTCGATATTTGGTGTACAAGATTATCAAACTCGTACATTAGTCAAAAATGAACCATCATCTTCATTAGATAATAATTTTTGTTATAGTAATAATAATAATAACAACAATTGTAACAATAATTATAATAATCATAGTCCCTCTTACCCTTGGGGAATTAGTTCAACACAATTAATAGAACCTAGATATGAAACCTTAAATAATATTCCACTTCCAAATCAAACCCTAGGGTTAAACCTCAACCTTCAAGCATTTACAAATTTAGATACACCCTTTTGCCATTCTATAAACACTACCTATACCAATAACCATTATTCGCCATTATCACCATCATCGTCGTCCTCCTCGACCCCAAGAGATCTCGGTGCCACGACAACGGCCGAGAGGGCGGGACTACTCCCTAGTAATGGTATGGCGGGTATGGACATGATGCATCCGGCATTAGATGAAGTTGAGATGGCGGCGATTCGATCCGTGGGAGAACAACATCAAATGGAGTGGGATGATACTTTGAATTTGGTTAAGTCAGCTTGGTGGTTTAAGTACCTTAAAACGGTGGATTTTGGTAAGGAAATTAAAAGGGAAGAAGAGAATTATAATGATCATGTTCCATTTGGAGAGTTGGAGTTTCCTCCTTGGTTAAGTGCAAATAATGATGAGAGTTTCTTGCAACAACATTTGGAGGATTCTTGCTCCGAGGATACTACTTTGCCTTGGTAAGACCTAATACTTATGTTACCTTGTTCTTTTTTTAAATAATACGAGTGTTTAGTAGCTTTTTAACTTGTACAATACACGGTTTAAATTAAATAAAATGGGTGGATTTTCTGGAGTAGTTTATTTGTATGCTATCTTGGGTTTTTGTGTTCATGATTACAAATATTTAAAATTTTCATTAATAACTGTTTCTCTCAAATTAATGTTATTGTTTAAATCAAAACTTTTGATAATTTTGGAAAGATGGATGGTTTGTATAATTTAAGTCAATATGCATGATGTGCTCAATTATATATTTTACTTTTGATGATGTAACTTGATCAAGAGAGCTCTACGCTAGGAATGGAAAACTCAAATACATAACTATAAGACAAGTGTTGAGCCAAAAATATATAATATCTCAATTCTCAAATATTTTGTGACGTGTGGATTTATAGAAATCATTATAATCAAATTTTGATAAAAATAAAAAATAAAAAATTATTACTAATAAGGAGTAATATAATAAGGATGTTCATTTTAAAGTTCTATCCAAACTTTATAAAAATTAATAATGCTACTACTATTTACTTTTTGAAAATGTCCTAAAATTAGGAATTACAATAACTTATCGTAACGAAAAAAATTAAAGTCGTTAGTCTATCAATAAGTTATTTATTAAAAGTCCGCTTCTTAATCATCTTTATTATTTTACAAGATCTTTATGTGCAAACCATTTAGAATGTATGTCATCGCCGAGCAACCTTATAAATAATTAAATTGAATTAAAGACTTAAATAATTAAATTGAATTAAAGACTTATAGTTGTATAAATCAAGAAATAATTTACTCTTCTTGTGTTTAAAGCTAGACTAGAAAGCCAAGTGTAGACGAAGAAAATAAAAATGAATGGCATGGTGCACCGTGGCCTGCCTAGCGTTACACCAGCTAAATTATGCATGCTTTTGCGAAGTGTCCATCACTAAAAAATTTGATGCTGCGAAAATGCAACTTGTCTTTTGGTTGTGAAGCTTCTGTTCCTTGTTATACTGGTATTTTATTTAATTTCACTATTATTTTACATTTTTATTTAAAAGTTGCTGCACTATTTAGGAATAAGATCGAGAAACTGAAAAGTTGACTTACAAAATATTAAGTTTTGGTTTTTTAGATTCTCTTCTCTCTCTTTAAGTTTTTTTTTTTTTTTTTTTTTTTTTTTGGTGAGGGAAAAAAAATGTTAAGAAACCCTTTTCAAGAAAAAACTATCTTTGCTAGCTTCATTTGAGTAGAATGTAGAAAGGAAAGAATGAGACAATATTAGGGTTACTTGCAAATTACAATTATATATAAATTTGTACGCTTTAATGTTTTCTTGTACACCAAAGTTGTTTTCACATCAATGTCGTCTCTAAATGAGTGAAAGGTAGCCCTAGAAGTAGCCTAATTTGATGGGGGAACATAGTCAATTAATGAATACTCACTAGAAATATACTCATATATGACTATATTGGAGAAAACATATAGTAGTATATAATAATGTAAAAGAAGTATATTTATCCTCGTGTTATAGTTTCTTTATCATACTTAACTTCTTCCTAAATTTTAGACTTAATTAATTGATGTTTGACTAATTATTTAGTACAGAGATGAATCTTCCAATAATCAATACAGCGCATAAACAGTACATCACTTAAAAGGGCACATATCATATGTAACACAATGCCTTTTAAATAATTATTTTATTTTATTTTATTTTTGTATTGTCCACATGTCAATTGAGAATCAGTGCACCATGCTAGATATATAACAGTATCTATTTTGTTACAGTAATAAATTAGAGGTAATTAGACCAAAATGACTTGTTTAATTTTTTTTTTCTTGGAACCAATTAAAATTTGGCTAAACATGTGCGGTTTGTTTGTTGTTATGTAACAGGATGGATATTGGAGATATTGATGGAATGGATGATGAGTGGTTATCATAACACTATTTTAGCAGTCTGATTTTGCTTCTTCCCAATGCAATCAACTTCTTGCAACATAAACCATAGATGAGGAGGTCAAGGGTAAAAAAATGAAAATGAAATACTTGTATTCTAGTATTTTGCTTATTTTTTACAGAAATGGATTAATTAGTAGCCAATGGTAGACAACCAACCTCGTGTGATTTGTCATTTACATCCCTTCCTATTAAAATAAAGGGTTTTCTTTGATAATTTTACATAGAAGGCATGCAATAGTTGGAGGTCTACAATCTGTGTCATCCACAATGTTTGTTGATGAAGTTGTTTAATTAGCTTAACTAGCGTATGGTCCAAAAGTTGCACCAAATTGCTATTTAAAATATAATATTAGTAAAAGGAGGATTTAAAGAAAATAAATCTTCATTATTGTGTCGAGGATATTCTACTTTATTCATTTTTTTCAGGCTATATAATTATTTTTTACTTTTTTGTGAGCTTACTTAAAGATATATTTATTTATGTACGTGTATACTTTTTTTAATTACTTGCAACCCTTCACTTTTCACACTTGTCGATGCATTAACCAATCTCTAATATCTTTATCTTTAATTTTCATGTAAAAATTATAAAATTTGATATTAAAATAGTGGAGATCGAGACAAATCTAACAAGATTGTACATTCTTACTTAACTCTAGAAAGTCGTAAAAAAAAACAAAGGAATTATTAGCTAAGATGGTAAGAAGTGTTATATTTATATCCAGCTATAAGGTTTAGTGTTCGAAACTTGTGGTATCAAGGTATGTTTTGCTCAATAATAGTCTAAGAACGGTTTTTAATTGGGAAAAATAATCCCAACTTTTACGTATTTGCTTTAAATAATCCAAACTTTTGATTACTTTTAAATAATCTGAATTTTGGGGTGTATTCACTTTCGGTTACTAACTTGTTATAATACATTAAGGTGACGCGTGCCACCATGTGATTGATTGAAACATAAAAAATAAATAAAAAAATAAAAATTACATAAATTTTTTTAAAAACAAAAAAAACTTAAAAAAAAAATAAATAAATAAAGCTGCCAGCCTCCACGCTCCACCCACGAACCACCTTCGCAACCACCACTGCGGCGGCCGGGACCCCCCTCCCCACCCCCGCGCCGGCAGCTCCTCCTACCCCCCAATCAGCTCCATTCCCCCAAAAACCACCAAACCCGCCCACCTTTAAACCCCCAAAATCCCTAAAAACCACCTCCCCGCCGCCAAAAAAAACCCCAAACGGCCTTCCCCCCACCAGCGGAACCCTAGCGCGTTCCCCACCGAAAACACCCCCACCCCCATTTCCCCGATTCCCTCCCTTTCCCCGCCGAAAACACCCCCACCCCGTTCCCCGTCGAATATGAACTCCCCCACCATGCCTCTTCCCCGATTCCCCCCTTCCCCTTCTTCTAGCTCCTTATTCATCTTTCTCATTTCTGACAATAATTGAAGAGAATTTAAAGGGTTTTAAATTGATAAATTTGGGATTTGTGGGGTACAAAAGACTGGTTTTTGGGTGGGTTAGTTGAAAGGCTTTGGTAGAGTGAAGAGAACATAACCATGAAATTTGACTGAGAGATGACATAATTTTTTGATTGAATCACTAATAATCTGTTTTCTTGGAGATTAATTTGGACATGAATATCAATATTTTTCAGGTACTGCTCTTTGGAAAATCTTTTATACTCCGTAAAATTGTAGAGCCATTTAACCACAGCCCTTCAAAAACCCAATTTTCAAATCTCATGCATTTTAGTTCTCTTCAAGAAATCTCATCCTCAAATCTCATGCATTTTAGTTTTTTGCCTATAGCTTCCAATGAAATAACTTCCACTTCTCCATTTTCTTTTTAATAACTTCCAAATCTCCTATTTTTTTTCTTTTTAAATATACATACTATGTATATACTATGCTGTGAAAACAAATTTTAAATCTGCAAATAATAGATTCAAAACAAAATGAAACAAAATGGTAATTTTATTAATTTGATAATTTTGGGTACAATCTCTAATTTGCTCACCTAATTCAAACTCTACTTTAGCTTTGACTTGTTCCACGGGCTGACTTGATTAATTGATTGAGGGCAGTCAAAGCTTGATCTCGATCAAAGATAGTTGATGGAGAACTTTGACCTGAGTTCTTGATTGAGGGCCGACGAAGCTTGATCTCTATCGAACATATTTGATGTATACCTTTGACTTGAATTCTTGATTGAGGGTCGGCGAAGCTTGAGGTTTGATCTTGATCAATGACTATTTGATGTAGAGGTTGAACTGCCTAGACTTGTGATGCGCTTGATGTTTTGAAGTTCTTCCTTTCTCTGCGTTGAGGGCCGTCGAGGCTAAATTTCTTCCGCAGATGATTCTAGAGTAGAACGACATGTCGAATGCTTGTTGTTCTTCTTCTAGGTTTGAGAGGTTTTCTTTGGAGAGGTTTAGAGTTTTGAGAGGTTTTCTCTGTTTTCGGATGTAGTCTCCTTGTTTCCTCTAAGTTATTCCTCAAATGATGTAGATGGAGTGCTTTATTTATAGAGTGGAGACAACCTAGGGTTAGGGTTTGATGTACATTGAAGTTGGGCCTTCAATATTGCCTTGACTATTTATAACCCATATATAATGGAAACAATTTAATTAACTAAAAAAATTAAAATGGGATAATTATTTTTTAATTATTATACAGCGTAGTATCAGTATGTATACATTGCCATCTTTGCTATCTTTTATTCTTTTAATTATTTTTCTACATCTAATATGTAGCTACAAGTTGTAAATATAGACCTAGGAAAGCTATAAAAATAACATATACTATGTATTTCCTTTGTGATAAAATAAATGCCCTACTTTCACTTATATATTTGCCAACACAAAACCCTGATTTCATATAAATTTTTTATATGGAGTACCAACTTTAAATCTTCCTTAAATAGAAAGTATGATGGGTGGATGAAGTAACATAAGTAGGGATTTTGGGATGGAAAATAAAGGAATTTAAATTAGAATTGGAATAATACATTAATGGTTATTGTTTTTTTTTTTTATATTATTTGACAAGAGATAACAACTTCACATGTGTAACTAAATTATAGTAGAGTAAAAATACACAATTTTTTTAATTTTTTTTTGTATTGTTTGCTAATTACTCTAATAAACTTCTGTCGTCTTTCTTTCACATAAACGTAAGGTGTACCAAATATAATACAAGTCTTGTGTTGTAATACACAAAGAAATGCATAAGAGAACAGATTGAGATGTTTAACGCCAAACATTTCATTTAACATCATAAATTCTCAGATTATACTGATAAAATGATCCAATTATCATGGTAAATGATCCAATTTCACAAATACGACCCCCTGCCATATTTTTACTACGTAATCCATGACTCCATGTCACCAATTCAGGGAGGTTTTTTTTTTGTTTAATGAAAACCGCTAATAATTAGGGTCCGTTGGTATCACTATGATTTTCTTTTTTCAAATTCATATGATATGTCATAGAATGAATATAAAAAAAATAGTATTGGTGGTCCTCATGATCTTAAAAAGAGATATTTAAATGCTATTTCATTGGTTCAAAGGTTTGGCAAGCCTGATTTATTCATCACAATGACATGCAATGCGAATTGGCCCGAGATAAAACGGGAACTTGCTGTTGGAGAAGAGGCACAGAACAAACCAGATATAGATGCAAGAGTTTTTAGAGCAAAAGCGATTGCTTTGAAACATTTGATTAAGAAGAAAAAAGTGTTTGGAGTAGTAGCTGCAATGATTTATGTTATTGAGTTCCAAAAGAGAGGCCTACCTCATGCTCATTTTTTTTTATCATTTTAAAGCAGGAAATAAAATCAAGTGTCCTGCTGACTTTGACAAATTTGTGGGTGCTGAAAATACCATCTATTGAAAATAGATATCTCAGGAAAATTGTGCTCAAACACATGATGCATGGCCCATGTGGTCATCTAAATCTAGAATGTCCCTGCATGATGCACAAAGAAAGTCTTAGTCATTGCAAATATGGCTATTCGAAGAAATTCTATGATGAAACAAGAAGAAATAATGATTAGTATCCAATGTATCAAAGGGGAGACACTGGAGAAGCTGTTACTATTAGAAATGTTGTCATGGACAATAGATAGGTGATTCCATATAATCCATATTTTTCGTCGTATTTTGATTGTCATTTAAATGTTGAAGTATGTTCTACTGTAGAGGTAGTCAAATATTTATACAAGTACGTTTATAAGGGCCATGATAGGATATCTTTTAATGTTCTTCAGTTTGGTAGATGAGTTTCTCCTTGTGAAGCTGCATGGCAAATATTTGATTTTGATCTATATGAAATGCAACCCCCAGTTTCTCCTCTTCCTATGCACTTGTCTAATTCACAAATCATCCATATTAGACCTAATGAACAACTCACATAAGTGGTTTCAGATGATAAGAGTTCCAAAACTTGCCTAACAAAATTTTTTAATATAAAATCTCAGTTAATTAAGTTCTGGACCAGGCTTGCTGTATACTGAGTTTTTAGAACACTACCGCTAGGAAGCATCAGATAAGCATTGGTATGAAAGAAGAAACAAGAAGTTTTTCATTGGAAGGCTAGCATTTATTAGCCCTTTTAAGGTGAAAGGTATTATCTCAGGTTATAGTTGCATAATGTTAGGAATCCATAGTCATTTGAAGATCCGCGAACAGTTGATGGTCATTTGTGTGACACTTTTAAACAAGCTGCACTTAAACTAGGATTATTAGAAGAAGATGATTCAGTTGATTTGTGCTTGAAAAAAAGGTTATGCTACTCAAATGCCTAATGCAGATCACAAACTTTTTGCTACTATACTTATCCTTTGTCATCCTAGCAATCCCATCTCTCTTTGGATGAAATATTATAATTTTTTGTCTGAGGACTTTAGACATAAGTATGCTTCAATTCCAATCCCAATGAAGTTAAGCACCTTACTGTCAATTCAATTAAACAATATATAGAGTCAAGGGGAAGCTCTCTTGCCATGTTTTGATTAGATCATTTAGTGGAAGGGGATGATGTTGAGATTCACAGGATAAATTAAAGGACATTGAAGATGCATTAGGGATGTGAAATTAGATCGCATAAGGGAGAAGATCAAGCAAGGGAAGGCGACTGGTTTCAGAATCCATGATGATGGGAGTATTCGATTCAAGGGGAGGTGGTGTGTACCACAAAACTGTGAGGAGTTAAAGAAGAAGTTGATGGAAGAAGGGCATAATACACCCTATTCAATAAATCCAGGAGGAGATAAACTTTACAAAGACTTGAAAAAGGTGTATGGGTGGTCTAAGATGAAAAAGGAAGTAGCAGAGTTTGTAGCCAAGTGTCTAACTTGTCAAAAAGTGAAGATAGAACATAAGAGACCATAGGGAACAGTACAACCACTCGAGATCCCAGCTTGGAAGTGGGATTGCATCTCGATGGATTTTGTCACTAATTAACCTAAGTCTAAGAATGGGAATGATACCATCTGGGTTGTGGTGGATAGACTTACCAAATCGGCAGTGTTTATACCAATGAAAGAGACTTGGAAAATGGAACAAAAAGGCTTACATCAAGAATGTTGTGAGGCTACATGGAGTTCCTAAGGATATCGTTTCTGATAAAGATTCTAGGTTTCTTTCGAAATTCTCGAAAAGTGTTCAGCAGAACTTTGGTACGACATTGAAGATGAGTACAACATTTCACCCTGCAACAGATGGACAATATGAAAGGACTATCCAAACCTTGGAAGATATGTTAAGATCATGTGTGTTAGATTACCAAAATGGATGGGAAGATAGCTTAGACTTGGTAGAATTCTCTTACAATAATAGTTACCATGCAAGCATTGGCATGGCACCATTTGAGGCCTTGTATGGAAGGAAGTGTAGGAGTCCACTATGTTGGAGTGACATTAGTGAGACAATAATTCTAGGTCCTCAATTGATAGAAGAAACAACGAAGCAAGTGAGAGAAATCCAAGCTAAGATTCAAGCTTTTCAAGATAGACAAAAGAGCTACGCGGTTTAAAGCGTAGAGAAAAGGAATTTCAAGTTGGTGACAAGGTTTTGCTCAAGGTATCACCGATGAAGGGAGTAATGAGATTTGGGAAGAGATTTTTCAAAGAATAGGAAAAGTTACTAATATATTGGCATTGCCAATGGACCTCAGCAACGTACACGATGTGTTTCACGTCTCTCAATTGGGAAGGTACATCCCAGACAAGCTAAGTCGCATATCCTACAACCTGAAACCATAGAAATAGACCAAAGCCTAACCTATGAGGAAAGACCTATAAGGATTCTTGATAGTAAAGTGCGTAGTACACGCAAGAAAGATGTCAAGATAGTAAAGGTTTTGTGGTCAAATCAAGAAACTGAGGAAGCAACATGGGAAGCTGAGGATGAAATGAAAAAGAAGTACCCAGAATTGTTTGAGGTTAGTTGAGTTACGGGGACGTAACTCATTTTCTGTAAGGGATGTAGAATGCAATAGAATTTCACGCTTTTTACCTTATTTTCAAGCATTTTTGTGCATTTTTAGTATATTTTGCAAAATTTTATACAAAGTTTAGAAAGAAAGAGAACAAGAAAGGTTACAAAAGGTACAACAACTATATGTATTAAGAAAAGTTTTTACTAAGTGGGTGAAAAGTACAGTTTTAAATAAGCTTTAAACAAAGTTTTATGATTTTCGTGCTCAAGTTCTGAGGACGAAACTTCTTTTAAGGGGGTAGACTGTAATACTCCGTATTTTATAATACTTATATATATATAAATTATTTATTTTATTTATTTTTATAAATTAAAATCATTCATTTCATTTTAAAAGAAATTAATTATTTAAATATTATGTAAGTGTGTATAAAATAATGTGAGTCATTAACTGAGGCAATAAAAGTGTTTTGAATTGAGTCATTCTTATTTAAATAGTTGGATCAACTTGTTGGGAAATTAAGGGCACTTAAGAGCCCAACAAGTTGGTCCCAAAGGAAGAAGTCAAGGGGGAGTAGGATTTAGTAATGACAGTTTTGTAATTATGTGTTTTTGTTTTAATAGGTGAGTATAAATACTTCAAAACCTCTAGATTTTTCACTCTAAAATTATTATTGTCAGATTTCACAAAAATCCCAAAAATTTTCTCTTTATTTTCTCTCTCTTTTTCTCCTTCTTTTTCCTCTCTTTTTCCCTCTCCTTTCATGCCTCTCTCTCTCCTCTTTTTTCTCCCACCGGCGCACCAGAGGACCACCGGCGCCACCGCCAACCAACGGCGACCAACAGCAGCAGCCGGCGACCACCGCCGGCCACCCTCCTTCTCTCTCCTCCTTTTGCGGTTCGATATTATGAAAAAAAAAAACTCTTTTTCTCATCCTAATTTAATTCTAGTTGTTTTTATTAATTTAAAGCATGATTTTGATTATGTTTTGGTATTGATTTTGGATATTTGATGTTCTTACATTATTTATATAATTTTCTGATTTTTATTCAATCAAAAACCCAAATTTACAAACCCTAGAAATTGGGAATTTATGGTTTATGGTTAGGGTTTGATCCTAGGTTGTTGTTATTGTTTAATTAATGGTTTAAACATATTTTTAATGAGTTTAAAGCCCTCAAATTAATGCTGGAATTTATTTATGTACACTACTTTTTAATTATTGAGTTAGGGTTTGATTACCCATAAAAGGGAAAAAAGTTTTGATGATTTAAATATGATTTCCTAGTCTATTAGTGATGTTTTATATTAAATAAGTATGCTGGAATTTTATTTAAGTCATAAAAATTAAGTCTTTTTGAAAGGATTTGAAGTACCCACTTAAAGAAAAGGTTTTTATGACTTTTATGTCATTAAATTGGGTTAATTAGTAAGGTTTAAAGTGTATTATAGTTGCTGAAAATTTGTGAGAATAGTGGATTAATTATAGTTATGTATTCTTATTTGTAAGAAGCTTCGCGCTAGGTGATTTCTAGCGAGTGTGGCCGAGTTTAGGCATTTTTCAAGGTATGTATGTGCACAAGAATATTTTTGTATGCGTAGTATCATGCTAGGATTTGTAAAGTATGATTTAAGTGATGAATTAGTAGCATGTTTGGTTGATTATATGCTTGGAGTTAATGTTGGATGAGCATGAATTGTTATGCAAGCATGTGAATATGTTAATTGAGGCATGATACAAGTTGAATATGTACGAATCATGGAATTATGTTTTATTTTCAAGTATCAAGAAGGCATGTATTTAATAAGCAAGGCTTATATATGAATTAAAGAGCTAAAGTTAGAATTATTGAGCATGTTTTTCATGAATTTATTTCCCACTCATTTATTATTGGTGTTGAGTCAAGAAGTTAGTTTATTTATTTACTCGCTCATGTAAGTTGAGTTGAGTCAAAGAAGTTTAGTAGTGCAATTTATGCACCAAGGTAGTAATCGTGCAATTTTGTGCACAAAACTAGACAAGGAACCTTAATTAAAATAAATAGTATGTGCTCACTAATTAATTCAAGAATAAATTGGAAGTATGTGTTGAATGTTGCTATGTTTATTCTTGATTGATTGGTTTGAGTAATCACATGTTAAATTGGTAAATCACGTAAAGTGCAAGAGGATACACACTAAAACTCTTGGAACGTATATACCTTGAGTATGAACATATGAGGGGAGTTATGAGGTTTTATAGTTAACCATAGCTTCTACAGGGGTGCAAGACGTTGTACTTTCTTTTATTATTAATGCGTTGGAATTCCGTCACAAGTGTGATATAGTAGGTGCCAATTGGGGTTGCTCCCTGATTGGAAGCTCGATATTTAAATGGGCTATTTTCAAGGAAGGAAACCCGTTCGATGCGTAATCCAAAATTATTATTAATAATTAATATTATTGCTAGTTATGAGTCAAAGGTAAGTTGACTTGTGATTGTGAGCATGTTTTAATTATTATTTTTATTTTGATGCTAGGATATTCATGTTAGTGTGGTGCATATGTACTCAGCTTTGCTGATTCGTACTTTTGTGTTTGTGTTTGGCTTTCCTTTGGATTGGCCCTACTATGACCCATTTATATGGCGAGTAGAGGGTTGAATAAAGAGGAAGTAATAGATACTTGAAGCATGAAGAGCATGATGGGATAGAGTACAGAGAGTTACTTATTATGTTTCTTAGTTTTAATATTTTTGAATTATTGATTTGTTTATGAACTAACATTATTGTGTTTATTTTTAATTGGTTTTAAGAAGGGCCATGTTTGAATTGGTTCCAACTTGTGAATGTTTTATTTTACTTTTGTTTTGAGGTTGTGAACTCAAATTTTATTTTTAAGAGTTGGTTTTTGTTTTTAGACTTCCGCTATGTGACTTTGAAAATTAGCTTTAGCCGTTATCACGGTGGCGGTAATATTTAGTTATTTCCTAAAAAGGGTTTTATTTAGAGTAGAATTAGTAGTTTTAAAAGAAGGAAATTTCTAGAGTATTACATGATATGACTCATGATGTACATACATCTAACCTCAATTGCTTTCCCAAAAATGGATATGCCTCCATATCTTTACAACAAGAGCTATATTAACACCAATCTATGATGATGTTGATGTTATAAATACATCAAGCTTGATTGACAAAGTTCCTGGTGAAGCAATAGTGTACAAGAGTTATGATTCAATGATTGATGATAATTGTTCCATCTATCCCAAAACTGAATCCATAAGTAAGCTTTGTTTCGGTGGCATGAGTCCTCATGATCTATGTAACATTTTACCATCGTCTGGTCTATGCAATGGAACAAGGTTACTATGCAAACGACTCTACCTTAATCTCATTGAATGTGTCATTGTTGTTGGCCATAATAAGGGAGAACATGTTTTGATACCTAGAATTAGCCTGCGACCATCAGCGTCTTTAAATTATCCTTTCCAGTTTCAGAGAAAACAATTCCTTATAAAACTTAGTTTTGCAATAACAATCAATAATATCGGATCGTATATTCACTCAAAGATACATATTTTAAGGAAAGAAATTCACTATGAGACACAAAAAAAAAAAAAAAAAAAAAAAAACATGCAAATACAAAAACAAGCTTTGAAAAAGTATTACCGAAAGTGTTGATATAACTTTATAATTTATATAGATATAAATATTTATGTAAACATTAATTACATTTCGTAACATCCAATTGGTGTTCCCATAGAATATTATTTGTTATAACATGCATTTTTCGTACCTTTAAAGAATGTAGCAAGATAGCACTAATTTGTGACAATAATTGCACCAAAATCTGATTACACATTAACTAAGACTAAAAATTACATACACTTAATTTTACTTTATTGACTATCGCGCGCTTGGAGTGCGATGACTCGACTAATTTATAAAAAATGAAAGACAAATGTCCAAAACTTTATGAGAATACTTTACCAAATCTCTTCCAAAAAAAATTGAGTAATCGGTGCACAACATCATAATGCATTATATATGTGACTACAAAGAAGTATATGTTAACTATATATGCATTGCTTTATTTTTCTTATCTATTAATTTTTTCAAGGTGAATAAGTAAGTTAACAAAGCATATAACATGAGTAATATTTTTCCCGAGTTTGACTTTGTAATTACTAATAAATATCTTAATAACAGATGGATTTCAAGGAACTATTGCGAGCAATTAAAGATGTAGGGATTGGAAATTTTAAATTAGAACAAATATGACAAGAAAATAAAACATACAAAGTATAATTTAACGTGGAAAATTTTTGCAAAAAACCACGTACTACAAGTTCCCGAAAATCCATTATATAAAATAGCTAGTAGAGTACAACGCTAAGATATTAGGGGAAAGTTTACAATTACATCTCTTACACACTGTTATAGAAAACAAAGCTACAAAAGACTGAAAGAGTAATAAAAAGACGAGATTGTGTATATTAGACGATTTCAATTCTCACAATTTCTTACGGAAACAAAACTTGTGAGGATTGTACTAAAAGATTTGAAGTAGATCGTGGTGGATTTACTCTCAAATGATGCCAATAAACATCTCATATTTATAGGTGATGAATAAATTGTGTAGAAACATCTGCACATGCTCTTTAGCTTGCCATATAATTCTAGAAGTCTCACGAACAAAATTGTTTCTAGTAGCAATCTGTCAATCAGTCAACGTGCTAAAATAATCTAGTATAACTGATTAGACTTAAAAAAAAATTGGGTTCCACTAAACACAACAAAAGTGAATGGGCCCATAATTTGAAATAATTGCACAAGTATATATGCATGCATTTAAAGTTTTTCCACATCTAATATATTTTTTTAGTTGGTAAGGATAAGAAATAAAATACCATCTTTGCTATCTTTTAATTATTATTCTACATATAATATGTAGCTACAAGTTGTAAATATAGACCTAGAAAAGCTATAAAAATAACATAGACTACGTATTTCCTTTGTGATAAAATAAACGGCCTATTTTGACTGATATATTTGCCAACACGGAACCTTGATTTCATATACATTAATGGGGTAACAAAAGTAGGGATTTTGGGATGGAAAATGAAGGAAATTAAATTAGGAGTGACATAATACATTAATGGTTGTAATTTTAGCTATAGATATAGATAACAACTTCACTTGTCTAACTGAAGTAAAATTGGGTAGGCTCATTTGAGGAGGGTGATAAGGGAAATCCCTCAAATGAGTCGAGGTTTGCTCTCTAGACCTCAGGGATACGAGGTGGGAGCAATGTCACTACTCCATCACCTCAACCTCAAAATGAAATTAAAATTCTAACCTATATATTTTATTGTTTGCTAATTACTCTAATTAACTTCTGCCCTCTTTCTTTCACATAAACGTAAGGTGTACCAAATATAATACAAGTCATGTGTTATAATACAGAAAGAAATGCATAAAAGAACATATTGAGATATTTAATGCCAAAAATTTCATTTAACATTATAAATCCTTGCATTATATTGAAAAAATGATCCAATTATACTGGTAAATGATCCAATTTCACAAATACAATCCCCTTCCACATTTTCCCCATGTAGTCCATGTCACCAATTCAAGGAGATTTTTTTTTCACTAAAACCGCATTAGGGTTCGTTTTGTATCTCTGTGATTTTCTATTATTTATTTTATGTTTTTTAAAATCATATGATATATGTCATAGAATAAATCAAAAATTAGTAAAACTTATTAAAATCATGACAATTTTAAAAACCGACAATAGAAAGTGGAAAGACTTCTTATTTTCTATATTTGATAATAAAAAAAAAACGATGCCAAATAAGTCCGAAAAGTAGCAGTTTACAATAATTGGCTTGTGAAAATAGGATAGTACACCCCGGTGCACCTTGCGCATGGTGCACTTGGGTAAACAAAAAAAAACGCAGAAAGAACATATATGTGTTTGATAAAGAACATACCTGTGTTTGACAAAGAACATACCTTTAATATGTTCTTTGAGTGTGATCAGTGTGTTATTTGGGTATTTCTTTACATTATAACTTATGTTATTTAACATATGTTGATTAAACATACATGTTTTTTTGGGTTTCAATTATACAAAGAATGTTCATTGAATTTGACTCATATGTTCTTTGAGGTAGTGACACACAAATTCTATTTTTATTATCATATGTCATATTTAAATTACTTTTATTATCGTATGTTCTTTGAGTTTGATTAGTGTGTTCTATGAGTATAAACTTTACATTATAAATTATGTTCTTTTAACATATGTTATTTTAACCAATTAGATGTTGGTGTAGTGGTGATAGAGACTACACTTGGTAGGAAGGACCTGTGTTCGATCCCCCGCAACAATAATTGGGAGTGGACTGAAACCTAACAATTGGTGAATCGGGTGGAATACCAAAAAAAAAAAAACATATGTTATTTTAAATTTTGAAATTTGAAAGTGAAATCTTGAATCATATTATTTTTAGTTGAAAATAATATTAGAGAGAAAAAACTAAAATTATTATGGAAAATTGAATTTTTGGAGAGAGAGAAAACTATTTTTGGGGAAATGATATCTTTGGTAAAGATTTTTTTTGTTAATGTGTAATTTTTCAAGAAATTTTAATAAAGTTTCTATCATGTTGTTTTTGAATTTTTTTTTATTTTTTTATTTTTTTTAATACCATATTTTTAAGTTATTTGGTAAAGCATGTTTTTCTCAAATACAAATATGTTATGTCAAACACATGCTATTCTTTCCGCTTTTTTTTTTGGAAAAATTGCCACCATTAATCACAACTTTACCCCATCCACTGTTATTAATCCCAACTTCCATTTATTTTCTATCACTCCCAAATTTGTACCCTATTAATTTTTATCACCCCCAACTGGTCATCTAACTTGATGTAGGAGGTTACCAGACACGTGTCAACGCGTGATAGGTCCGAAAAAAATTAAAAAAAATAAATAAATAAATTTTAAAAAAAAAAATTAAAACCCTAACCCCTACCCCAGTAGGTGGTAGCCCCTGCCTTTACCGGTAGGCGACAGCTAGCCCCTGCCGTTTCGCAGCTCCATCTTCTTCCTCGTCCGTTTTCGCCCCCTTTCCCACCGAATTTCACCATCCTTTAGCAAATCAGCCACTGCAACGCAACAACCACCAGCCTAATTTCACCCACCAACACCACCAGTAAGACACACCGCCAGTCTCGCCCACCAACACCACCAATTTCTTCTCGATGCCGCACAAATTCCAGCCACCAAATCAACAATATCGGCCAACAAATACATCAATTTATCATATTGGGAGGTGCGGAGGATTGCAACGGTGGGGAAGGAGGAGGAAGAAGGGAAGCAGCGGGGTTAGGGTTTAGGGAGGGGCTGGGGGATCGCGACGGCCGGGAAAGGTAAGGTTGGGATTTGCCGGTCGGAGAAGGAGGACGCTGCCGTCGATGGGTTGCCGCAGTCGGGGGGAGGGGGAGGTGGCTGTGCAGTAGGGATGAAGGTAGTTTTGGTTTTTTGTTTTAATTTTTTTAATTTTTTTGTCCAATCACATGCTGACATGTGTACAAGTAATTCCAAATCAGCAATGTTTACCTCTTCAACCGATTTCAAGTCACTTGGGGGGTGACAAAAATTAATAGGGTACAAAGTTGGGAGTGATAGAAAATAAATGAAAATTGTGATTAATAACAGCCGACGGAGCAAAATTGAGATTAATGGTGACAATTTTTCCTTATTTTTATTATTTAATTGGGTGCACCCTGATGTACTGATCAAGTCATTGAATACTTGAAATACTAGCGGTTTTAACAGTACACCGTCGCCGCTACTACATAACTATAAGTCTATAACGGGAATAGCCGTTAGACGCCAAAATCATTCGCGGGAACTTCCATGAAAAAGGAGAGAGAGAGATGGACGATTCAGGAGCAATTCTCCTCCAAATTTCAACCCTCAAGGACATGCTTGACAAGGTAATCCAATTCCAAGTTTTCTCTTTGATTTCTGCATCGTTTTAATCATTCAATTTCATACCTAGGGTTTTCGCCAACAAAATTTGAGTAAATGATTTTTTTTTTTTTTGCTAGGTTAATGATGAAATCGAAGCGAATATCCAAATTACAAGGGAAATTGAATCGGAAATTGTTAAAATTGAAGAGATTGAGAATGCGTTGGGTGCTAGAGAATCTGAGCTCATGAAGTTGATTTATTTGTCTCAATTTGAATTAAGTGGTTTGATTACTGTCACAGGTAAATCTTTTGATTTTGTTGATCTTATTATCATTTTCTCTTTGATTATAGCTATAATTGTGTTTTTTTTTTTTTTTTTTTTTTTTTTTTGGTGATAAAAATCAGAACGTTGATTGGAATTTGGGTTATTTAAAATTATTAGTCGAATTTCATTTGAAGATTGCTGATTGATTCTAAAGTTGATGATGGTTTCGAATTAAAATTCTCGGTGATAGCAAAGAAAGTTGTTTCCTACTTAGGGTGAAAGGAATAGATGACTAAATTATTATGCTCTTAAAGAATAGGTGAAATAGGTATATTCGTTGTAATGCGATTTACTATGTCTAGAGAAAGTTTTTGAAGTTACAAGTGTTGTGTTGGTTCGACTTTGAAGTGAGGTGAGTTAGAGGAATGGGGAATGGGAATGAAAGAAGATGGGTTGAGAAGAGAGAGAGAAGAGAAAAATTTTGAGGGGGTGCACGAATGAAAGTAAGCGAAGGGAAGGGAAATGTAGAAGGATATGAAGAGAAAGAAAAAGGGTCTAAATTGAGTCGTTTACTATTAAGAATAAGTGATTGAAGAAGGGATACTTAGTAATTAAATACGGACATTGAACATAATATAAGTCTCTTAAGTCTTAACCCAACGAGTGAAGTATTGTAGTGGAAGTGTACCTAACATTGTAGTTTATGCCAATGTATTGCCAAAAGTTTAGAGTAATTCCTTTGGTTATCTCATATACGTAATAGAATTTAACATAGTAAGCATAATGAACTTTCATTGTGAGTGTATGGATTGCACTAGTGATTAGTGACATAGGAACATTATCTGACTCTCTTTAATAAATTGTGCTGCAAATGAGCTTGTTTACCTGATTACAAATCTAGGGCAATGCATGTACTAGTTATTCACTGCTAAGCTCTGATATTCTAAATAAATATTGCTGTTTCTTTTTATCCACCCAAGCAATCCACAAGCAGAGATCTCATACCCTAATAGAAAAGATTTCCAACGTTCATTTTATTTATTTATTTTTATTTTGTGTGTGTAAGTTTGCTATAATAGCTTAGGTTTTTGTCAAGAAACATGATAGAAATGTAGCATAGTGCATAATGTGATTGCTATTGTTTTGTCGTACTTATTGTCTTATGCCAAATATTTAGTTTCAGTAGCTTCTTTTTCAGTCTTTTATGCAAGTTCTTGCTATTACAACCACTCTTTTGTTTTATTCATAGTTAACTCAAGAAAATCAATAGCAGCTTTGACTGAAGAGATTAATGCTCAAAGGAGGAAAAAAGATGATCTACTTGATAGATTGAACAAGAAGCGGTACTCTTTAAAGATGTTAATATTATTTCATTGTTCATTCTAATTACACACAATTTACATGCGTTTTGGAGACATTTTAAACAGTTCTAGGGGAAATTCTTACAAATTGCTGAAGCAATATGGCAATATCTATGTTTTCCTTTTGATTATACGCAAGGTTCTTTATGTTTGAACATGAGAGTTTTCTTCAATTTTTTTCCCACAACAATTTCATCTTGCCTGTATATTAAATCATAAGCTTGAAGCCCCAAGGTAATCAGTCAACAACTTTCCAAAATCTTGTTTTAAAATGCAGATGTGCTCTGTGGAGCAATCTTACCCGAAGTTGGGTTTGGTCTACTCTTTGTTGCTTTGTTTGTTTTTGAGAGACTCAAGATCATATCTGAACACTCTGTGTTAATGAGCGTAATTCAGACCTGTTATGGAAAGTCTACCAAGGATCTCAAAAATGTCTGCTCAAGGCATCTCTGGGATCTTTTTGGCTGTGAGATCTGATAAGAATACCCAGTGGATGTTAAGCTTCACTATCTTGGAAAAAACTAGAGTGCCCTTTATCAATTTTAACTAGTTATTAGGGAAATCTCGCTCAGTAAGACAGGAAAGATAGGCGAGAAAGGCGGGCTGCTGGTTTGGTGCTGCAGACTGGTGTTGCGTGAGTGAGGGTCTGAGGGAGAGAGGGCTAGCTTGTGTTTTCTAGGTGAGGCGAGGGCAGCAAGGGAGTTGGTATTAGTGGGTTGGTGAGTTGTTGAGAGTGTAGTTGTTGCAGTTGGGCTGTTTGTTCGGCTGTGTGGGTGAGAGAAGGGACAAGGGAGAGATTGTTGGTGTTGTTGTTGGCTGCTCACATTTAGGGAGATATGTGTGGTGAAATTTAGAAAGGTGTGGGGTGTAGGATAAGGTGCTGCAGCAGGGTGTGCATCAGGGAGAGCAATGAGGATGCTGTGTTGAAATTGCTGTTGGTTTGGTGTGTGTGTGTTTAGGTGGCTCGGTGCAGGGCAGCAAGGAGAGAAAGGGTGTGAGACTTGAGATCTGGGAGCTTGTTTCGACTTGCGATCCGAAGCTCCGAAACACTCACGTACATGGCTACATACAAAATAAAATGGGGGAAAATTTCAGATATAGATTACAATTAAAAAAAATAAAAAAAATAAAAAGGAAAGAAAGAAAGAACTAATGTAAAATAAAACAAGAAAATTACACAAACTAATAATGTGGAAATAAGAAAATGAAAAGAATCTAAAAGTACAACCTTAGTAGGTCATTATAGAACTTCATTGTCACCCTTTTTTGTAGATTTTGGTTTTTCGTTACTTTTCTTCTCCCTAGCAATCAATTCTTGCAAATTTCATGCTTAAATATTGGCATAGTTACCTTAACATAAAATATA
This sequence comes from Chenopodium quinoa, assembly GCF_001683475.1. Lineage (NCBI taxonomy): Eukaryota > Viridiplantae > Streptophyta > Magnoliopsida > Caryophyllales > Amaranthaceae > Chenopodium > Chenopodium quinoa. The sequence continues at coordinate 2,222,805 of NW_018742381.1, read as the reverse complement.
AACTTCAGATGCTTGCTAATTTTCCCAAGTACAAGTGAATTGATTATTAATATTGTATAACTTGCCTCAATTAATTTGACTTATCATGAATAAGTGATGCTTTTACTTGGAAACTTATTGTGGAGGTAATACAGTCAAGAGAGTCCTAAAGAGAGGACTTGGTTGAATCATTTTTTAACTTTATGGGATCAAATTTTCGTTTCGCACTTGATTCACAACGTTAATTAATAATTGGCAGAGAAGTCTTGGGTTATTAGTCGACCACTTAGAGAGAGAGAGAGAGAGAGAGAGAGAGACTACATCTTCCATTTCAAGAGCCTATCTGTACTAGGCAGTCTATATAACAGAGCCATTGATAAGTTGCCTTCGTATTACAGTTAATCCTTCTCCCGCTTGCTTTCTTAAAGTACCACATTAACAGCAAGCTTTTGATGGAGCCTATTATCTTCCTAACCATCAGTGAACTATTACTTGGAATGTAAAAATCATTAAACACCTTTCTTTCATACTATGCCTGTCCATCCTTCATTTATCGCTCCCAAGTTCTTCTTTATTTGCATTATAGCAGGAATTTCAAACCTTTACTTTTCAAATTTGAAGTTTATATAGAGAGCTTGCAAGTTTCTCTGGATGATGAGTGTTTCTATCTGTATCATCTGGTAAGTTTAAAGTACCAGCATCCGAGTTCTTGCTTTGCAATTTCCGCAGCTGTGAGCATGTTGTTGGAAGTCATTAAGATTTGTGCTGCTCATGTTTCTTTTCTTCAAGATCAAAGTGGTCTTTGCATTCCCTGTAAACCTAATTCTGATATAATGAGATTCTGGAGGATTTGAACTATCATCATTAATAGTTGTCAATGTTAACACGTCAGTTTCTATGACAATTAGTGGTTTCCTTGCTGATCAATGGAAATTTAGAGCAGCCAAAATTACTATAGATTATATATTATACACACACCCAGCACGCACACACTCATAGAATCCTAAGTTTGGTTTGTCTTTCATTAACTACCTAATTACTCATGATTTCTCTTTTACACTCAATTCTGTAAAATAAAATCAGTTGAGGCTTAAAACATGAATGGAGGAATTTAAACTGTTTCTTGAAATATTTAATTCACCATTTTGAACCTTAAGGTGATCAGTACTTTCTTGAAACTGGATTGAATCAGCAACAATAATGGTTTTATGTAAAGTAACATAAAATGTGGGTGTTTAATGTGGAAAACGCACTCTTCATTATACAAGCATTATTTGAAGGTGTAATTAATGGCAACCATATTTGATGTTTTTGGTTTAGTGTATTCAAAGTGCTAATTAAAGCCCCAGCATACTTGTTGAATTTCTTTCTCAATGTTCAGTACGTAGTGACCATGGTTTGACTTCTGTCTTTGTTACAGTGATTTATAGAAAACGACCCTTTTCTCTTTGCTTTAGATTAAATAGAGCTATATTGCAACGTATTCATATTCCTTGTATATTGTCAAGTGACTCAAGTCCCTAAAATTTGCTTGAAAACCACTGTACAAGATTATCTTCTTGAGATTAATCGTTGAATTTCTGGATAGGGAAAATTTTTCCATGGCGTGCGTTGAATTCCAAAAGAACATTGAAAGTGAAGATTGTAACAAACTGAGGGCAATGTTGTTGGAGAAAGAATCTCTTGAGGATGAGATCCACAAGCTTGATCAGACCGGTAACAAGTTTAAAGTACCAGTGAAAGCACTTTCTGAGGACATGCTTGAAGATCTATACAGGTCTAATTCTGGTAATAATCTTCCTCTTATAAATCTTTTCGGCATTGTATAACTCTTACAATAATTCTTTCTTACTTTGTTCTTAATAAATACCTGAATCACAGTCAATCTTTTGCTTGTATACTTGAGTTCTCAGGCATGTCAGCAGTTGATCATTGCTTGGTGATCTACTGAATCTATGAAATATAATATACTGTAGCATATTATGGAACCATGTCTACTGCTGCTCATGTGGCTCCTAGCCATAGCAGGATAAGAGGAATCTAATAATTACAAGTTTGCTGCTGCCCAAATTCTGCCCAAATTGACAACCTCCCACCTCTTTTTTTCTGCTCAAATTTAGGAAGGCTAGCTCTATTATAATTCTGCCCAAATTGACAACTCCCGCCTTTTTTTTTTTGACAATTATGTGGTGGTGTGCAGTTTAATGAGACATTTAATCAATCCATCGCATTTAAAAGCTGAAACTGCTTAAATGGCTACTTTTTCATCTTTGTTGAAATGGATGTTACTGCAACTGATAAGTGTAGTGGACAAAGCGAGTTTGAACCAAGGCTCATATCTCCATTACACACGTATCATGGTTTCAGTGGCACTCTTGCTGGTCTGTTTTGTAGTTTGAAGAGTTTTGTATATTGTGGCCTGACCTTGTGCATTTTATTAAACAGCATATATAATGTTTCTTTTTAATTTGAATTTTATGTTCATCTAAGTCAACTGATGTTTGGCTGCCCATTTGATTATATTTTAAATGTCTTCAGTATGGCAATAGGTCATAATTCTTGTTTTCTAAGATAGACTCCCTTAATCGTGTAGCGAAGTATATCTGCTTAGAAGAGATCAACGACCTTTCAACTATAAGCATCAGTTTAAAGACGCATGCTTACATGCAAACCAGATTATCAACACACACTTAGACTTGTCTTAACTGGCAGTTCCTAGGAGTTCTATTTCAAGCTTAATACTTGTTGCTTTTTTTCCTTAGTTCTTTTGGTAGCTTGTGATAAACGAAGCTTTCAATCAGCTCAATCACTTTCGGCCTGGTCATGCGGTAGTTATTTAATAATTTCAAATTCTTTGATACTGATCCCTTGATTCCTAAGTTGCCATCTTTAGTAAATATCTTCTCTGTTTGTGTGTCTGCCTTAATCATGTAAAACCTTGATACAAGTTGATGTAGATCATTCAAATGGAAATTGTATTGGGTTATAATAATTTGTCAGCAAGCATAAAGCTTTAAAGATTTTGGACCTAAAAATTTGATCTCATGAGTAGTATTTTGTTCAGCTATGTTTGAGAACCTCATTGACTAGAAGCAGGATTCACTGGTGTCATTACTGGGGTCTGATCACGTCTTGTTAAGGTTTTTGCCTGCTGCACAATTTAAAAATTGGCCTTATATTGAAAAGAAAAAAGTAAGATGAATCTGACTGTTTTTGCTACATTAATGCTTGAAAGATTCTTTATCATATTTAGATTTTGGGTTTCTGATCAGTGATCACAAGAACACTGATTTTGAAACCTGATGTTTTACAAGCCTGCGTATGCCCTTGTTCTGTGGCACCAGCTATCGCCAAGCATTGAATTTATTACTCTGGGTTTTTAATCACCCTCTTACATGTGATGGTGTTTGTGTCCAAAATTTCAAGAGCGGGAAATTTGAATTCTGATATACTTTACTTCTATTGACATAATGACATTAAAAAAATTTCCGTTTGCAGCACTAGCAACTGAGATACAAGAAAGACAGGCTGAAAATGAGCAAGTGCTGAAAGAAATTGAGGAGCTTAGGTCTATACTGCTTTCCACCATTTCCGATGTTGATGATCCTTGGTTATAATAATGGTTAGTTATGAGTTATTTGGCAAATTTCTCTTTATTTCAACAATCACTTAGGTCCACAGTTCTTACTTTTAAAATTGCAGTTGTTAGTGAGTACTTTCCCCTTTTATAGTTGCAACACTTTGACTTTCATGCTTGCTAACAAACAACTTTGACTATGAAAATTATTTATTAATTTATTATTGAGTAGTAGTACAGCAATACGATTTGATGACACTCTTCTTACATGTTCTCTACAGGTACCAAGTTGCAGTCTTGCACAAGTTTTTTGATTTGAGGAATGAAGATGTCGGTTAAAGATGCCTTCAAATAATCTCTGCAGCCAAATCATCCCTTTCATTGGTACATGGTTAAATATGTACTTCAAGGGTGGAGAATTGTTGAATGGCAAAATTTTGGCTTCTTAGGCTGTATTCCTTGACAAGTATAAGAAGAAAGAAATATAAGACAAAAGTAGCCCTTAATATAGCCAATGCTAATGAGCTGCATTGCTTTTGCTCCGATGATAACAAAAAAACCTCTTGAACTTGCTAGTTACTAAATATATTTTGAGTCACTATTATAAATAGAATACAACTCTTCTAGCAAACAAGCCATTTCATTGCTGCTAACTGTTAACTACACAAGTTCTATAAACACCAGCACTAACTAACATCATTTATAAATGTCTTCTTTCTTGAAATAATAAACAGGTCCATAAAGAGGAGTGGATGACTTCTTAGCTGCAGGTTCATAACATCATAGACATGATAAGTAGAAAAACTCTCATCTCACTCTTAGAGACTGCTGGTGGCTGCAGAGTGCAGACGTGTTGCTTTGGTACTGGAGTGGTGACATAAACTTTAATAGATGTTAGCATTTAACTTGGAATTGGAAGAGGAGGTGCAGGATCAAAAGGCCCGAAACTCTGAAAGTGATTTGCTCATTGTGTTGTTCTTTGTAAAATTCACCAGAGCCCTCATTGTGTTGTCCTTGGCCCCTTTTTTTTTTTTTTTTTTTTTTTTTTTTTTTTTTTTTTTTTTTTTTTTTTTTTTTTTTTTTTTAATTTTACGCACGTATCTACAATTTGGTCATTCAAATAGAATTTTTTGATAGAAACTACCTATTAAACACCACTTTTGGAAATATTTACATTTTAAAACTTTTCTTTTTATAAAATCAAAAACTACCCTAGAAACCTAAAAGGTTTGGGCAGCACTATCTATAACGTAGTAACTATTTTTGTCCAAAATGTCTGTTTGTGGGCCCCACTGATCACTCTAATTTATGAAGTTTAATTCCCCAAATTAATAAAACACGATTTGATTCTTGTTTCGAACCACAAATCAAACTCTTAATTCTCATATACCCTCAATTGCAACATTAAGCCCCTAGATTGATTCAAGAACCCTAAACCCCTGAATTGGTTTATAAATTCTAATGGCCTATTTGGTAGCCGATTATAAATTGCGGTTATGAGAATGAATTTTAAGTGTAATTTAGTATTTAAAACAACCCACAGGGCCACAATCTCATCCTCCATGCTTGTGTTTTCTCCATGTTTTCCATCACCATATATCCATAACCACTTTGGAGGTCATATTTGGTGGGAATGAGAATTTATAAAGAGAAATAAACAAGTTGGAAGGTCATCTTGAGCGATCATAGGAATGAGCATAACATTTCTTCCATATCTATACTATTATTTTAAAACAGGAAAATTTTAAGGAAATTTAGAGTGTCCGCATGTCCTTTTTAATTTTTCATGTTTTCGAGTTTCCTTTTTTTCTTTTTTCTTTTTTATTTATTTTTGTTAAAATAAATAATTAAAGTTAAAAAAAAAAATAAAAAAAATTGATGTTTATCTTTCTATTTGTTTGTTTTATTCCCCAAACAACAACGCTTCATTCACTTCTCAGTTTACACATTAAGGGTTGCATTAGTTTTTTATTTACTTTTTTTCATGAAGGGTTGCATTAGTTTTTTATTTTATATTTTTTAATCAAACTCCATTTTCGTTAACTATTCAAATCAAAATACATATTATTTTCTTCCCTAATTTATTTCAGTTATGAATGTAATCACTCTTCCCTTCTTTCTACCCCAAATCATTTTTATTCATCCCCAATTTTTAATAACTAAAGCACTAATTCATTACTCTAATATTAGTTACTTTCTTTTTTACAAACAAAATTAGGAAAAAAGTACAATGCAATTCAAAATTATATATATATTTTTTAATTTATTTTCAATTTGCTTATTCATTCTAGGTTTATGTCAACTTGTGAAGTTTTTGGTTTGAATTGATATTATTTGTTGAAATATTTTCGCAATCATCAAGGTATGTTTCTTTGATTTGTTTTTTTTTTTTTTTGGAATAATTTATCAAAATTATAATCATGTGTCAAAAGCATAGTAAATTGTACGTATGATTATACTGCATTTTTTTTTTAAAACCGCCAAGGTATGTTTCTTTGATTTTTTTTTTTGGAATAATTTATCAAAATTATAATCATGTGTCAAAAGCATATTAAATTGTATGTATGATTATAGTGCTTTTTTTTTTTTTTTAAAAAAAAAAAAAAACCTTTTTAGTTTGCATCTTTCTGTGTCTCACTCTAAGTATATATACTCTTAATCGATTTTTAATGCACTTATTTTTTGGGCATTCTACCAGTAGATTTCAATGAACAAAGTAGATCTTTGTTTTTTCCTCATTTTGCATATCAACCAAATTATAGTTTAGTCGCTAATTAAATTTTAATCCAAGATCTTCCAAAATTTTAATTTCCTGTTTTTCTTCATGTAATTGGCATATAAATTTTTTGAATTGACAGATATTTTGAAAAATACGTATGGAGTAGGCATGGCTTTCAATCATGTTCAAGAGTTGTAATCCAATTTTTTGCTTGGAAAATTCGAATTTAAGGAATTATTTTTCATACATATGTTCGTTATTAAATCCCCCCCCTCCTTATTTTCACTTTTAAAGGCATACATAACTTGATCAATCCTTCCATTAAAAAAATTACAAATAAATATAATATGTGCATCGCACGAGCTGAATACTAGTTTACATACAAATTTATTCCCATTTCCATTGTTTATAATCAATTACCCAACGAGACGTAAATACCTAAATTGATTTAAGAATCAAGGCCTATATTTTTTCAAGTACCCTAAATCCCCAAATTAAAGCTCTGGTTCTCTAAATTTGATAAAAGAATATCCAAAATATACTAATTCAAATTTCCATAATTAATAAACTTGAAATTGTAGTTGCAAATCCATTAAATTTAAAGTCTTTTTACTTAAATTTTTCTTTGAATTACTAAGAACACTTGCAATCTAGACCGCACCAAATCGCAATATTTTGCGGTTTGGTGCGGTTTGAAAATTGCAGTGCAGTTTGAAAATATGACTAAATTGTGCTTTACGGTTTAGGTGCAGTTTCCAATTTTTTTTGGACCAAACCACATGTTAATGGGATTTGCATATTTAGACCATAAACCGTTAAACCGTTTTTTATAACATATTCTTAGAAAAATTAATATAAAATATTACAAATATGATGTAATCTTTGACTATCACTTAATTAAGGGTTATATAATATGAGTTTTAATATTTAAATAAAAAAAATTTAATTACAAAATATAATGAAGTTTATAATTTTCTTAAAGATTTTTGTAAAAATATAATAAAGTTTGTTTTTATCGCAGTTTGAAAAAAAAATTCAAATCGCTATTTTGCGGTTTTGTACAGTTTGGGATCCAAACCGAACCATGAATAACCTTGGAAATTGATACACAAATGTAAAAATGAGCATGAAACAAAGATTTTAGACGAGAAATAAGATGTGGGGCCTACAAACAATCTTTTTGGACGATAAACGTTAGTGGTAGTGGTGTAGTGCTATCCAAATTATTTTGGTATTTGTCATAGTTTTTTTTTAAAAACATAATAAAAGGTTTCAAAAAATAGTTATTTTCAAAAATGTTATTTTAATAGATAGATTTTGATTAATATAAATAAAATATTTCAAATTAATAAAATAAATAAAATATCTCAAATTAAACACACCATATTATCATTAACGCTTTAAATTACAAATGGAACATCATAAATTTGTTATACATTCCTATAACCGCAATTTTGTTAGTAGAAAGAAGCTAGTATTATTATGAAAATGAAGGATGTATTCCCATAAATTTGTTATATATACATTCCAATAATCCTCCCCAAGTCCTTGATTCTTCACTTTCATATTATCATTAACACTTTAAACTACAATAATTATTATGTTAGTAGAAAGGCGCAAGTATAGAAAAATGTATCAACGTTTTGATTTATTAAGCATTTTTTAAAATAATGATTTTAATTATGAAATTGTAAAATAAATTGTATTATTTTTTTTCTTTCTTAATGACACAAGCACCAAAATAGGAATTTTATTCAATAATCTCCTTGTCAGCAAGGAGGGCAGGAAGAACAACAGAAGGGCAGTGTGCAACAATGTTACAATTCCTAGGACAGAAAGCAAACTTACAAAAATAAAAAATACCAGTAAGCTAATAGTGTATGAAACAATAAACTGAGTAGTAGATTTCTCTTTCTCAATTCCATGGAGCGGCTTCACAAGATGGAGACAATCATATTCAACTTCAAGACTTCTTAGCCCGGCATCATACGCAAGTGTGAGCCCAAACAACACGGCATGTGCTTCAGCTTCCAGGGGAAGCATACAAGGTTCAGGGTCATACATGCGGTCATCATAACATCACCTCCTCCATCCCTAACAATCATCCCAAGGCCTATCTTACCTTCATAGGGAACTGCTGCTTCAGTGTTAAGTTTATAAAGGCTATCAGTAGGAGGCTTCCATTTGTCAGCCACTCTATTGCAGTGAGGTTTATCAGGGACCTCAAGCTTAGTGGCAGCCTCAAACTCCCCCAGCAAAGCCATAGCCTTGGAGCAAGCAATTTTGGGGTCGAGTTTTTTCTTCTCGAAGGTGCATAAATTTCTCAGCCACCAAATTTGCCAAAGAAGCATCATCAACACTTCCCAAATTGTATTTATATACTTTATTTCACTCGATTTATCATCTGATCCATATCCATGAATAATAGGTGGATCAAATATGGATAATGGCAAATTAGGTGATGAACGGATCGGATGACGGATGGATCGTTGGTAGATGAAGGTGGGTGAAGCATCCATTACCACCCTACATTTAAAAGAACAATATTTTGTAACACTTGTAGCGTTGTATGATTCAAATTAGGTGCCTATTATTTGGATTAAAACCAAATTATTAATTCGATAGATTGAATTTTTTGGATTGGATCAGATTGATTTTCTTTGGATCCAAAAAATAAAAATAACCGAAATAATTTTTAGATTGGATCAGATTGATCTTGTTTGGATCCAAAAAATAAAAATAACCGAAATACGAAAACCGTGATTTTATAAATAAAGATTGTTTATATTAATCAAGTAAAACTATGCTTTTAATTAATTAATATTAATTATGTAAAACTATGTTTTTAATATTTGTATTAATCATGTACAACTATGATTTCAAAATTTGAATTTTTATAACTGCATTTTAATTTTTGTAATCGCATTAGGTACTAAAAGCTTGCAACATATTTTAATTCAGAATTTCAGATTTGATCCAAATAATCGAATTACTGATGGTTTGAATTTAATAAAAAATTAAGATTGAATTGAATTTGAAAATTAAAAATCAAATTTTATTTCAAATCCGATTGAATTTGACCTAAATCTAAATCGAAACTCAATCGAACCCAGCCCCTACCCTACCCAATCCCAATATCCCCCCAAAAAAGTTCTGCTCGTTTAAAAAATAAAATAAAATATCTCTTCAACTTCTTTTTTTTTTTCTCTCTCTCTCTCTCTTCAATTTTTGATATTAAGTCATCACTTGCTGACTTGCATGTCTTTCTCTCTCCTCCAAAACCGGCGTCAATTTCACCGGTGACATCATCGTCGTTTCGTTGTCTCTGTCTAAACTCCACCATTTCAATCGTCTCAACTTCACCTGCAAAATCCCCTAATCTCTACTAACAATTCAATTTTTGGGATTTAGGGGTAATCACTCAAACCCTAGATCTCAATTTTCGCGTTTGACAGTTGTTCGTGTTCTTCAATTGATTTCAAAATTTAATGAAGTTGAAGTCTTTTGAACGTATCTATTAATTAATGGTAAATTATTTTTCTTAAAAATTGTGTATTTTTAGTATTTATTTATTTGCTTATACATGTATTTGGTTGCTAAGTTGGTCAATTTGAGCAGGGTGCTGAATGCAAAATGATCTCAGAATCAGTTGAGTTGGTTATTTGCCAAAATGGAACTGATGAGCAGCTTAATGGAAATATCGACACGGCCTCGGCCACGGCGAGTGTTTGCTCTCGCTCTGATGCAAGGGTATGTACAACTAGTTATTGGCCCGGGCAATGCCCCAGTTAGTTAAAACAGTGTATTGAAAAGAATGTTCATTGGTTGTGTTTATTTGTTGTAGAAGAAAAAGGAAAACCGTAATAGAGAAATGACCCTAGAAGATATCTGTAATAACCCGGATGAATTGATTGATGATGATGAAGATGATCTTGATTGGGAGCCGTTTCCCGTTCGAAGGTGGTCTTGCATTAATTGCACAATGCTTAACCCGGATGGTGTTGTTTTGTGTGAGACATGCAAGGAGCACAAGGAATCTGGAATTCTTAAGCATGGATTTTTTGCTTCACAAGGGGCTGCTCTTTCTCCACTTGACTTGCAAGTAAAAGAAACCTTTACAGGTGCGAGTTTGTTGTGCATTTTTTTTTTCTTTGACGTGTAATTAATTTTATTGTGTTTAGTTGTTTAGATACAGTGGAATGGAGATAAAAGTGAGAGCAACAATGAAATGGGATTTGGATTCTCGAAACTTAGACTACATTTGGTTTACTAGACAACTTTTGATGTACAAGTATCTAATTATTTTGTAAGTACCAATGTACCATCATCAAAAACTGAATTTGATAGTGGACGGGAAATCATTATATTAACTGTACTTCGTTGATTCATAAAACTAAATTATCTAGAGAATTTCCATGGTAATGTGAAATTACTACAAACAAAATTATTTAGAGAATTTCCATGGAAATTTGAAATTACTCCAAACAAAAGGTTAAAATTTTAAGGATAAAGCATAAAAACCTGTATGTTGATGCATTTTTAATGAGAATAGGTGAAGGAATACACATTCTCGGATATTGATCTTATAAGTAGGCTTGTAGGATGAGGGTGGAGTTTAGTTTACATCATTCACTTCTTGAAACCTGAATTTTTCTTTCGTAATAGGGGGAAAAAAACATACTTCAACTTAACAATTGTGAACAAGAAAGCTTCAAAGGAATGGTGAAACGGGCTGCCTTTATTTCATTAAGGATAGAGTTTATTTTGAGCTATTAAAGAACGTTTTCGGAATGCACATAAGGCTTATCTTAGTGTGTAAGAAAACTCACATATATCCCACTTTTTTTTTATTGCATAAAGCATAGACCAAACCAAGTTCAATGTGACACTAGGGTCAATGGTGACATTTGAAACCTGGGTGTACTTAATCGGGGTATGTGAAGTAAGAGGTAGGGTTGCAAAAGGAAATATAAGACTTGTACCTAGCCCTCTTCTTTCGTTTGCATGGTCTCTGATTTTATAGGGCCATCAACTTTGCAAATTTAGAAAGTGTCCGGGAGCATATAATAAGAGCTTAATTTTATAGTCCTCTTCACTATAGTTTTGTGTTATGACAATCAAAAAGGAGGCTTGATTGTTTTAATATTCAGAACCTTAGAGGATGATGCATTCAATGCATTAGAGTGTCTCCTTCTGCCATTAGCTAATAATTCTGATTTTTCCTCTGTGTTTTTGTCAAAATATTTTGTTTGATACATTGGAATGAAGCTATTCTGCTCAAGTTTGTGGTCAGCTAAGGTGATTTATATACTATATTCTTCGATTCTTGGGACTCTTCTAATTTTATTCTCTTTTGTGATTTATGAAATTTCGAGGCTAGACATTGATAGTCATATTGTCATCAGGAGAAAGAATGAGTTGAAAGCTTTCTTTCTTCATAATGTTTGGTGTGGTGAACAACCCTTGAAAGCTCAATTGCCCACCTTTGTATAATGTGGCACCCCTTAAAGGTGCTACAATGGGCTAGGTGGTATCATAAAACAAGTATGATAGGTGCTAGTAGTAGGGGGTATTGTTTTATAAAAGTAATTCTAATGGAGATAGTGGGTAGTTTTTTATTATTTTTTATTTTTAAATTGAATGTGAGTATGAGACCATTACTTTATAATAGGGAAGTGGAGAAATGCATTAAAATATTAGTGTCTTTCCTATTATAGAAGTGTAAAATTAAGTCTAGGAGAAAGAGTATAATTTGAGAATCTTTCACAATTGGGGTAAAGTCATTGGATTTTTAATTAACTGTAGTCACAAAACTTATAGACTTTATATTAGTGAATCGAACATGGTTGGTATAAAATCAAATACATCCATACTCATTAAATACCTATATATCAACGCCCATTTGTTTGTCAACTCACCATTAACCTTACTTGTATAAGGTCATTACCCCATCACTCACTTAGGTATCAATGTCCACGTATTTATAGTATTAGCGTATCAACTCACCTTACATTTTCAAATTACAATCATACTCACCAGGGCCGGCTAAGGGTCTGTTTAGGGCCTGTTCAAACATACCCTTAGCACAGGGCCCCAAAATCTCCATAGCCCAATTCACCTGAAGCCCAATTCTTAAGTAAAACAAAAAGTCTGACTTTCCTCACAATGTAAACGGCTCAATCCTTCCGTCTTCCTCTGATTCATTCATCCACTCTCATCGATTCAAATGCTCATTATTATTTAATGTGACATTCTCCTTGAAAATTGTAGAATCTTACATCCTCATCCATCAATTTCTAACGTCTCATAAATTTTCTTATTTTACCCAAAAAAATTTGTAAACTTTCTTGCCTTATTCAATCTGTTACAAAGATTATGAGGACTATATTCTCAATTTGTAAATTGCTTCCAATGGAGGAATTAGTTTCATGTTTTCCTAAATTAAATCACCTATTGTTTGTATATCAAACAATTAAAATTTCACCCCTATAAATCTTCTCCCAATATAGTATTTTCTTTGATTTTCTTTGATAAATACTCCGTAACCATTAATATCAGTACTCAATTTAATTTTGAGTAAAAAACGAAATTTAAGATTTGTTTAAAACCGAATTGGAAATTAGTTGTTAAGATTCAAAGTACAACACTCAAGGGAATTGAAATAATAAAACTCTAAAGCCATTGACGCCATGCCTATATATGAGGTATCACTGTATATGCATCATGTACTACCTTTTTATTCTTTTTATTTTTTTTTATAAAGAATTTCATATTTATGAATTGTCAATTTGCCCTTTTTAAAGTAGAAATTAAGAGAAATGCTGAATTTAGTGCTCCTTGCAAAGTTGCGATTGAGCCGCTCCTGTCTTGTGTCAATGGGTTGGTTGGAATTGTTTGATGAGTTTGCTTTAAAAAAAAATGGGGTAGAATAAATAGTTTTTTTTAATTAGTTTGATGGTTTTATTACCTTTTACAGTTCAAATAAAGTAGTTTGAGACATTTGAGTTCTGTAATATGATATGATGGTATTTTAGAATAATTTCAAATAAATAAAATTGTATATAGTATAATTTACTAGGGCCCAATTTCTAATTTTAGAACAGGGCCCCTAAAATGTTTAAGACGGTCCTGATACTCGCCGAGCATTTAATGTATTTATTTATTATTTTTTATAATGACAGTCCTAGATGTTCTCACTCATGTATATATGCAATTCACTAAAGTTCAAATATTTTTTTTATAAGCATCCAATGTTACATTCCTCATATTTAATATATTTTTCTGATATGAACATAAATTTACAAATGCTGTCATAATATTTTCGAAGTATTAGCATATCAACCCACCTTACATTTTCAAAGTACAACCGTACCCGCCAACTTTAAAATGCAATTAATTTTTCGAAATGGCTGCTCTAGATCTTTTTCCTATGGGGTATATATTGATAGGAGTTTCTATCGCTTAAATCTTGTTGCTTGAAAAACAATTGCATTGCACTATGATTTATTTTTTGACTGTTCTGCACCAAATTGGGGTCCCTTTGATTGCTTCAAGGCCCTGTCCTGGTTGATGCACTATAAATTATTTTTTTTTGTATATGCAAAAAAGCATTTATGGATTTTTGTAGAATGCTTTCGATATCTCTCTAAATGTGGTTTATTGTAGATGAGTTCTTGTGTTAAATTAATTCGTTGGTTAATTGGTTTGAAAAGCTTGTATTTTTTAGGATGTAATTTCATTGTTCTTCTTTGAAGTCATGATAAATTTCTCATGTTTCAATTTCTACAGAATCTGTATCTGATATTGCAGCTGCTAGGTGCTCCACTGCAATAGGTTTTGATGAGAGAATGTTATTGCACTCAGAAGTATGCTTTTACCCCTGATTATCACGCTCTTCTAGCTTTTGGTAACTAGTTCTGTATTCACTTATGTGTTTAGGCATCATAGCTAATATATGTAGTCCATGATTTTTTTTGGATGTACAAGTCCCTTAGCTGGCTTACTGAGGTGATGTTGAAATTGCAGTATTTGGGTTATATAGGCCTGGGTATTGGCATATGCTTGCATTTCACTATTGTCACAACAATGTGTATTTCAGTGCTCAAAGTGATGAAGTATAATGCTTGTAGCTTCTTTGAAATTCTTCTTCAACTCTTTGAAAAGAAAATTGTAATACTAGCTATTTGCTATATAACTCTTAATAAGTGAGCTTATAATACTGGCTATTTGCTATATAACTTTCATAAGAATGTCTTAAAGTATTTTGTGCAGATGTCCATCTTGTGGATGTTTTTGCTAGAGTAATGATGTATTGTGTGTTTGTGTGTGCATGGGAGATAGATTGTAGGTTTTGTAGAGATTGGATGGCTGGAAGAGTTCTTCTCCCTGGGTGGTAGGATTGCACCGTATATTCTTGTTTAGCGTGCTCTCTATTGCCTCTCTTATTATCTGTTTGGGTAATGATTTACACCTGCTGAAGTGGGATCTGATTTGTCAACTGAAAGTTGGAGGTCCAGAGATTGGAAGGATGGTCTTTTTTGTTCCAAGTATGCTAGTTTTGCTTGATTGATGTTTGTGGTGTATTGTATTTGAATTCCCTTTTGTATCACATCATCAGGAGGAAAATCTGGATTCAAATATGGACTATCAAAGGATAGGGATGCACTTTAGGCTACTAGTGCTTACATGTCCGTGGAAATTGGTTTCTTTCATGATCAATGCTTTTATTTTGTGCTGTCAGTTTTGTGATAGGTCTATGCTGATATATTATCTTTGGAAGGATGCTTAGAGAGAAGACCAGTTTACCTGTTTCTATTCTCATTGTCTTTTCTTCAATTTTCTGTCCATGAAGATGCTCCTGTATTTGCATTTTTTTTGCCCCTTGGTTGTTTAACCTGGTTACGATGATCCCCCTGTTCTGTATCTCTGCCAATTTGAATCGGAAGACTGAGGTTCCTGTTCCTCTTGCTGTGAGAGCTTTTGTAGGGATGCTAGCTTTGACTAGGTTTTTTTTTTTTGGTCTGTTGTTGCTGTTTAATTGGTGCCAACAGAAAACCTTGGCTTGCATATCATGCTTCATTTCTTGGTGGTAAATGTCTATTTGGAGGAAATTGTTGGGGGAGTTGTTTCAAATGTACTCTGAGGGGTTTAGGTTGATGAAAGAAAATTAGCTACGACTCACTGCTTTTATGGAAATTGTGGTTTCTTGTTAGAATGTAATTGACATATCTTCTCAGAGGCCACTCTTGCAATGGCTTTTGGGATAGTGTTATTTATTTAGCTCCTTGAGTTTAGGGGAAATGGGACTTTCTGTAATTCAATCTTGATTAAGGACGTCTTGTCAACCTGCATCGTAGACTAACTCTAGTATATACATTCCATAAATTATTTTTCTGTAAATGAACAATTTTTTTTCTTAATCATTCTTTTTCATGCTACATGCGCATTTGTGGCCTTGCAGAGAGCTAAATTCAGTTCAATTAAAAAACAAGGATAATTACCCCATGAGAATTGTCCTGGGCCAAAGTGGAAGTAGGTGGTCACCCTTCTTCTAAGCAAAAGCTACTGCTTGCTTGATTGATTTGAAAGAAAGCAAGTCGTTTTCTGAAGGATGCTTTATAATGAATCTTTGAATGTTTCTCTTGGTTTTTCCTTGACAACTGATCTTATTTGGTGGTTTCTATGGCAATAGGTTGCAGAAAAGGTCTATTCTCATCCAGAAAGACCTGATCGTCTACGAGCAATTGCCGCTAGCCTTTCTACAGCAGGTCCCATATTGCACTCTTCTTATTTTTGGTTATGTCTTCTTTTCTCTTCTGTTTGTGATGGATGTCAGAGCATGTTTCACTATTACTTTTTTTTTTTTTTTTTTTTATAATTAGTTTCGAAGATATTGCAATTTTTTTTGGTGTATGTAGGAATCTATCCTGGCAAATGTCGTCCTATTGGTGCTAGAGAAATAACTAAAGAAGAACTATTGAAGGTAATCATTTACTTATGATATGTTGCTGTAACTCTTTGATTGCCTTTATAGGTGCATGCTTCATTTCTGGCATTTCTGCTAGTAATCGTACAATGTAAACTGTGGATATGTTTCAATATAACTGGTTTGATTGTGATATCTCTTTCAATGGTCTTGGACATATGCTTTTGTTCCATTGAACATTTGAGAGTAGGACATCAAAAGGAACTATGTTCCTTGAAAAGTGAAAAAAAACTGGGGAATTGAAAGGCTTGCTCAAGGAATATGTTAATAAATATAAATACGAATGCAATACATTGCTCAAGAAAAAGGCTGTCTGGTATGATATTTGTACTTTGCCTTATTAGGACCTGGTTATTGTAGGGGGTTGAGGGGCAAGTGTTTTTGTCCTATTTATAGACACATGAGGTTGCCTCTCTTTCTTACTTTCTTTCATTCCTTGGGTAGTTGACCTTTTAGGTAGATCAAGAAAATTCTCTACCAGTGCAAACACCATGAGGTGATCCTTGGGTTGTGTTTGTTGAAGTTGCTATGTAGATGTGTTAGATGTATCTTTATTATTCCTATTCAAAATGAAAACTTGTATTCATTGTGAACTACATGATTTAAGCTTTTGTACTTTAGTCACATGTCAGTAGCAACGAAAAACATTCCAATATCAAGTTCATTTCCTTACCTAGCGGCTAGCGGACATTAAAGGTTCATTTTCTTGTATAGCAGATTGAATACAATGCCTAGTTATGGTATCAGAAAAGAAGATAAATAATAACAATAACAATTTTCTTATGTCACTAGCAATAATCATTATTCCAGTATGCAAGTTTATTTCCTTATCTAGCTGACAATAAAGGTTCATTTCCTCATATAACAGATTGAATACGATGACTAGTTGTGGTATAAGAAAAGAAATAGTAGTAACCTATTGAGCTTATGCTATTATCTGTGGGTGACAATATGACCAAATGGGTTAGATGTCTTGTATAGTTGTTCATGTACCCATGTTTGTTTCTTTTCCTAAAGCTTAGCTGTCTAGGTAGGATAGGAAAATAAGATATATGATGTGCTCACTGTTTTCTGATTTCTGAATGCGCTTCTAAATTTGGGCTCTTACATGTTTGTTTTTTGATGGATGAATAACCGTTAGCTAGTCATAGCCATAATATTTTGCATTTTTACAGGGCCATCTGTTCTTTTCTCTCATTGAATTATTGGTGCATGATGTGTATCTTCAGGTACATACTATGGAGCATATAAATGCCGTTGACGTCACCGAGAAAATGCTTTCTAGGTCTTCTTCTGTTCCTTGTATCTTATTATTTATTTTTCTCTTACTTTTTCCTCTCGGATCTTGCATTCATGAATTGTCATTGGATAAGGGTTTTCATTCTCCAAGTTCCCATACCTGCTGTGTCAATCTGTTTTTTTGTTAGAGATGTGTAGGAAGACGGATTTTTATCTTCATAATTTTCCTGAGCTGAAGTATTTTTCACAGCATTCGCTACTTTGTAGCTGCTGCTGAAATGTAATCTGTTCACAGAATATTAACTATAAACCTTTTGGACGAGCTAATTGAGTAATTCTAGATCTCCTTGTATGGATTGTGCATAGTAGGATTTGGGAGGAGTGGATGCATGCAGCTTGGCTAGTTAAGTTGAATGCTAAATTATACTTGTCTATTCTTAGCAATCTTCATTTTATGTAGAATACCTAGTCCCTTTTATTCATGTTAAGCCCTATTTTTATGTTGCCTTGCCTGAATTCAAAGCTAACATAAGAGCTGCCAAAAAGCATCTGTGTAAGCTTTGGAGGTTTGAATAATCAGACTTTATATGCATAAATTATAATGGTTAATCATTTCCATTTGATTCATTTCAGTATCTGATTAAGATCTAGAGGTTTGAATCAATAGACTTCTTATTGATAGTGGTTGAGCCTTTTTGCTTTGCTTTTTTGAGTTCTGTTCAATCTTTGCGCCACGTGACATTCATATGGAAATTGCATTTGGGTCGTTTTATTTGGTAAATTAATACTATCTGTATTGTTAGCAGATGTTCAACCCTCTTTAGTTCTTGATCTTGTAAAACTCATGCATATCCTGAGTGAGTGGCCCTTTGGCATGTCACTTAGACACATACACATCCTTAGTTAAAAAATTAATGGCAGTGATTTCTGTTTGAAAGAGTACTAGTTTCTTTCCCTTAGATTATGCTTTATCTCATTAATTAAGTACTATCTTAGGAAAATAGAAAATAGCTGTATCTATATCTGATTAAGAAATTTAATTTAATTTTGTTAATTGTCATGTACAAGGAGTTTGAGACATGTCAAAAACATTACACAATCTTAGTCTTAAAAGGCATCAGGTGCACTTAAGTACCGAGGCGCTGTCTTGGCCTTTTGGGTATAAGGAGAACTTTAAATTCCAAATAAATCAATTCTAGAACAAAAGAAACACGTTTTGTACTCAAAACAGCATAATAATTACACCCGCCTTTGCTTAGGAGCGAGGATTAGCACTTCTGCGTGGCGTGAGGTGCATATGGGTGATTTGTCTTTTTCTTTACAATATGTGGTAAAAAATGCATCTGGGTGATTTGTACTCAAACCTTATGGAATGTGTTGCACCTGAAGGTTTCAAATAAAAGGTTAAGAAAACAAGCCCTTCATATGTCCGACTTTTCAACTTGTGGTTCTGAAGTGCCTTTTGAGTGACATTTGGTGTGTTGATTGAATTTAAAGATCCATTATATTGTTCGGGCTACTTTCTCTAGATGTTTTATAATTGGCTTGAAGAGAAATTAAGAGCTTCATAAGTTTTTGGGTTCATTCATAAAACTCTTTTCCTCTGGAAAACAAAGAGTAAGCTAAATTTCCTGTAACAGACGGATTGGTGCAAATGTCTGCAAATCATTCTGTGATTCTCGAGTTTTCTTAAAGGGTTAATATTTCTGAATTTCTTCCAAGGAAATCCAATTGCATAAAATTGAGTCTGTTACAAGGTTCTAAATAAAGAAACTTTAGTCTAGCTGGTAGTTAAACTCTTTGTGCAAATAAGGAAGAGTTGGTTATCCTCTTGTTTGTTGTTTCGGGGCTTGTTCCCTGCAGCATTTGTGTATACCTTTATTTATGTGTTTAATAACCACGGATGTATATGTGAGTTGTTGGAGAAGGATAAGCAAAGCTGGATTGGTTACATTTGGAACTGCTCCTTTTGAGAAGATGTTGACTAGTTGATTCATGTTTTAAGGGAATGAATATGAGATTTCGTTAACATATTTCTCAGGTTAATATATTCTTCTTGTTAAGGATCTTGTATGGTTAGCAACGACTGCTAATTGAGCATTACTTATATTTCTTTGGCATGTAAGCCAAGCCATGCAGGACTCACAACCTTCACTTCTGGTTTTTGCCAGCTATGTTTGTTCATGAATCATGACCATCTTCTATACATATTCAATCTCATAGGTGTACAATGTTATCTTTTGTTGCTTGTTTAGATAATTAATACATGTATTAGTTGGTTGGTTACTTGAAGAAGGATGTTTTGCACTGACCAGTATGTCATCATCAATCTTCAGCTATTTCACTCCTGACACATATGCAAATGAGCATTCTGCGCAAGCTGCAAGGCTTGCAGCTGGTTTATGTGCTGATCTTGCTTCTGACATTTTTTCTGGACGCGCCAAAAATGGATTTGCCCTGGTAGAAGTTCAATTTTCTTTGGAGTTCTTAGAAATTTGATACCTGGAATCTGTCACTAAAAGTGCTGTATTTAATTTGATGCATCAGATTCGGCCTCCTGGTCATCATGCTGGTGTACACGAGTCCATGGGTTTCTGCCTCCACAATAATGCAGCAATTGCTGCATTAGCTGCTCAAGTTGCTGGAGCCAAGAAGGTCTTGATTGTAGATTGGGTAATACTACATACTATCGTTTCCTAGTTGCCAGCTGCTACTTTATATGTAAGATCTTCAGGTGCTAATCATTTTTTTTGGGGTGTCTGCAGGATGTACACCATGGAAATGGTACACAAGATATATTTGACAAGAACAAGTCGGTGAGCCCTAGAGAGTTTAATTTTGATTTCTCTGCTTCTCTTGTTGATGTCTCTGAGTGAGCCTGTTCTTGCATGCAGCTCTTACATGCAGAACAGTATGTTTGTTTAGGACCTCTTTGACTGTGTGGCTCTTTTTTGTATGCCCTCTTTTATCGTGTAGATCTTGTTTTGCTCAAGCTAGGTTATATTTGTTTCACCTTAAAAATAGTAAATCTAAAAATAAGAAGTAAATTCAGTTTCAGTCAGTAAATATCATTTTTTTAAAAGTAAAAATCATGACTTCACATAACAAAATATACTTGTGAATCAGTAAAAACAATTTCTAATCTGTAAAATCAGTTGCAAGAAGTACAAATCAGTTTTATAAAGTAAAATCTGTTAAATTTGTAAACATAATCACTTCAGTAGAGTTTTGGTGCAGAAAATCAGTTTAATTTGTTACTTGACTTATTATATGTTAAAATTGAATTAATGACTGGACTAGTAATAATATTCAAAGAGTATGTGAACTTACTCATGTTTTTCTTTGTGCTCCTTGGTTAACTCAAGTAAAAATGGATTTGTGCAATTAAGCATATTAAGTGTTTGACAAAGCCTTATAGAAGCATCTTCAGTGGCCTTGATGCCTTGTTTGTTCTTTGTATAATGGTGCTACTTGATATAAATTTTGCATGAAACATTCGACGTGTTGCAGGTTTTGTATATTTCGTTGCACAGACACGAGGGAGGCAACTTTTATCCTGGAACTGGGGCAGCCCATGAGGTATTTTCTTGTTCTTGGTCTTTAGTTATTTCTGGTGTACTGCTATGAAGCACAGATAAATAACAATGAATTGTGAGAAATTAGGGACAGGATGCAGAAATTGGGTCATTCTAGGTAGATTATAAAGTTGCGCCAATGAGGATGAGAAAGTTTATTTGGTGACAAGGATTTCTTTCACAAAAGACAGTTTAGAACAATTGAACCTTCCAACCAGTTGTATGTCACTTAAGAGACATAAGCTTGAGGAGAGAGGGTTGTTGAACATAATTCTATATGTGTCCCTCAACCTCTTGTTGTCACAGTTCACAATAGTAGCTTTTATTAGCACATGATGGAAAACTATGAATTATGAGCAACACATGAAATACTCGTGAAAAGCCTGTGTATGCTTCCAGTCGTGGGTGCAGAAGATATTGTAGCAGTAAATAAGTTAGGTGGACCTATATATAGTCATGGTTTCATGCACAACAAGATGTTGATTGGCTAGTTTAATCATGTGTGCTGGGGTTGAAGATGGGAGTGGGTCTAAGCCTATTTGTTGGGCATTTGTGTAGGTGGTTGATTTGTCAGCTTTGATATGTGCATGTGTTGTGCTCAAAGAAAACATATATCTTAAAGTGTGGATGTTGTGTGAAGCTCCGGTAAGGAGGCTTGGAGAGTGGTAAAGTGATGGAATCGTGAGGTGTACGGGATGACCAAAGAAAATTTGGAGGAGGTGATTAAGATTGATAAGTCTTTTGGGGATTGTGGAAAATATGCGTTGTATAGGGTGGAGTGGAGGAGAAAAACACCGAGGACATGTCTTGACATAATTAATATTATATATATCATTGTGTTTTGCAAACTCTATTTATTTCCTTTGTTAATTTTGTGTGTTATAACTTGCATGTCTTTCCTTTCTTTATAACCTTTTATCCCTCTTGTAAAAAAAAACTTTTCAAATTTTATATTCATATCCTCTTTTTGGGTTTCACTAAAAAAAAAAAAAATTAATTTTTTATTTTTTTACCCAAAAGTTTTTCCCGTCCAATTTTATATTATCACTTCTCTCTTTCTTCATTCAAATTTTTGCGGACAATCCTTTATGATGATTCATGTTAGATTGTTAGCCAACCCCATATCATTTGGGATTAAAGCTTTGTTGCCATTGTGTTAAGATGGGAATGTGTAATTTATTGTTGGAACCTTGTTGGTGGTCTTTCTTTCTTTAGGCAAGGTTTGTGAAAGATTTTGTTTGGATGTGTCATTTATTGTGGGAACTTTGTTGTTGTTTCTTTCTTTATTGATAGATTCCGTTTACCCTTTTGGTTTAAGATAGGGAGTGCAACACCTTGTTCAAAATGGGGTTACTTTTACAATATGGTACAAATATAAACTCCATAAGGCTTGTAATGATTGTCATTGTCCTCTTTTGTTTAATGCGAGAGATGCAATGGCACCAAAGGCTACTTTGCCCTCGAGGCAGTCTTATTTTTGTTTTCTTTGAGGTAAGAAGAGCAGATATTATATGAACCATATTGTCAATTAACTAGACCAATTCAAGATGAGGTTCCATGGTGTATGTTGTTTGCAGATGATATTGTCTTGGTGGATGAAACTAAGGATGGGGTTAATGCTAAGTTGGAGCAATGGAGGCAAAGGTTGGAATCTAGAGGGTTTAAGCTAAGTCGAAGTAAGACTGAATATTTGGTATGTCGTTTTGGTACTTAAAGGGGGACAAGCAATAAAGTGGTGAGTTTGGATGGAAAGGATTTGACCATGAGTGAATATTTTAAGTATCTTGGGTCGATCATCCAGAAGAATGGTGACATTGATCAAGACGTGGATTAAGTCGGGGTGGCTTAAATGGAGAGCGGCCACGGGAGTGTTATGTGACCGAAGCATTCCCTTACAGTTGAAGGGAAAATTCTACAGGACTGTCATAAGACCAGTGTTGTTCTATGGTACAGAATGTGGGGCCTCTAAGAAGGAGCACATTAAAAAGATGGAGGTTACGGAAATGCGCATGTTAAGGTGGATGTGTGGGGACATTCTAAGAGATAGAATCAGAAATGAGGTTGTTCGCAAGAAAGTAGGTGTGGCAGATATTGCAAACGGAGACCCGAAGGTGCACCGGTGCGAAGAGTGGAAGAGTGGGACCATGGAGGGGTTAAACGAGGGAGAGGGAGACCCAAAATGATTTGGTTGGAAGGAGTTAGGAAGGATATGAAGTGTATAGATTTGCATGAGGATGAAGCATTGGATCGTAAGGGATGGAGGAGGAAGACTTAAGTCGATGACTACACGGAATAATCAAATTTGGTTCCTGTTAGCCGACCCCACTTATGGGATTAAGGCTTTGATTGATTGACATATTGTCAATTAAGCGTCTAACCAAATTTTGGCCAAGGAAGCATACCTTACCATAAAAAGATGTTCAATGGTGTTTATGATGACAGCTTTATGTGGTAGCTCTGAAGCATAAGCTTGAGGTGCCAATATTCTAATTTGTCACGCCTATTTGTACTTTGTTGTTCAAAATTCAAGAACCTAATTTTTCTGCAGGTTGGTACCATGGGTGGTGAAGGCTACTGTGTGAATGTTCCTTGGAGCTGTGGAGGAGTTGGTGACAATGATTACATCTTTGCATTTCAACATGTCGTGCTTCCAATAGGTGACTACCAAACACTACCAATAGATAAAAAAAAAGTACTAATTAATGCTTACAATTTGCAAAGCACTGTTATGCACCTACCGGCACCGTAGCCTCCCATCAGAGCCACTTACTCATGACGCGAGTACCCGAAGGGAAATATGAGAAATATAAATGAAAGTTGTTATGCATACTGTGGTGTCAGAATTCTGTTAGAACTTAAAAGTGAGAGAAATGGGGAATGTTAGGAATTGAATAAAAAGAGAGAAATGGGTAAGGCCAGAAATTGTAGGCTTCCACTTATAATTTTCTGAATAATCCTACTACTCCCCCCTTCTCTGCTATTTATCCCTTTCTCAAACCCCTATATTGCTACCTAGTAACATTAATATTGCTGATACTTGCCTGTATTCATGCTGCCAAATTAGTTGCTTTTCCCACCCACTACTTGGTGTTGGCACAACCCTTCTGCTGTCTGCTCTGCTACATGCTCAGGTTGTTGTATGAGCTGCTGCTTGGTTTGGCATCTACTGTATGTGAGTAGCACAGTTTGCGGTTGGAATTTATCACAGGAGTGTCCCAGCCTCTTGAGACTCAAAATTTTGGAATTTTGTTGATACAGTCACCCCCATCCGTCCTTCCCTTATATTCATCTTTTCTTTAACATTCATCTGCAATTTGCTGATTATCTTTCACAAATCTCATTTGTAACAAGCACACCACTTATTCCAAAATATTTTCATGTCCTTAGATCATCTTTAAAGAATATTGAGTTTGGCATAGATCAACATAGGTAGTGCTATTGAATCAAGAATTTATTTTGGGGAAATGGTGCGGATTAAATGCAAATCTAGGCATTGCCCATTGGTACACTGACTTGTTTTTTTGTATTGATTAGTCATTCTATTCAATGTATTCTTCAATTACCCTAAAAGGGCATGAAAATTATCATATGCGTATCTAAGAGGAGACAGAAGTTGACTCTTAAATATTCTGAAGTTACTTATTCCTTTAACTATCACGTCAGCAGGATCCTTGGACATTCATCTATTATGATGAAGTATATGGATTTATGCAAGAGAATGCTATAATAATGTTCTCCAAAATTTCTAATTTTGAAAAGGCTGAGAAGTCTTGCCATTTTGTGCAACTGCTGTGCAGTTATTCTTTTGCACCAATTGCCTTAAGATAAAATTAAGCTGTGAGATTTTTTTTTTTTATTTCATGTTTTCATCAGTGTTTCCAGGACTCCAGTACAAGGCTTGATTATAAGGTACTTGTCCAATTTGTTATGATTCATAAATTTGTTGCATGGGGACTTTGTTTTGAATTGTGGATTTGGTACTGGAATGACTTTTATATGATACTTGTTACAATTTACTTTTTCACAGATTTCCTTGGTTTGTCATTTTTACTCGTTAAATGTAAGCTTGCAAGTTTAACAGCCCCAAAAGATCACGTTATACAATTCCCCTAGTGAAAATATACTACAGCTTACCCTAAATTTTGAAGAACATATCTTCAGGTCGCTTTGAATGACTGTTGATTAGAAAGAATTAGGTTAGACAGGGATGAATCCCCTGGTGATCTTGATGACTTTTTATATTTATATGCTAAAGTTATATAAGAGTGCTTATGAACATTTTTTCTTTGCTGTTCTAACATTTCTAATAGATCTTGTAACCTTTATATTTGCAGCCCAGGAGTTTGCCCCTGATTTCGTTATTATATCAGCTGGATTTGATGCAGCAAGAGGCGATCCACTTGGCGGATGTGATGTGAGGACTATGATACTCTCCTAAAATCTGTAGGATATAATATTCCCCTGACATCAGTCATGTCCTGAATTCCTGATATTAGGTTTGCATGTAAAATGCTTGTAGGTCACCCCTGCTGGTTATGCTTGTATGACTGACATGTTGAATAGCCTTGCGGGAGGAAAGCTGCTTGTAATACTGGAGGGCGGGTAAGTGGTAAACTTGTTTTTTGGCCTTTGTTGTTTTTTTTTTTTAATGATGATAGTTACATGGTTATGCTTCATTTAATTCTGATTTCAGATATAATCTGCGATCAATATCGTCATCTGCAACAGCTGTAATTAAGGTACTTTTAATGTAAAGGCCCAATACACAGCCTTTTATATGTATATATGATTGTCTTAGCATGCATGCCGATTGGAGATTGAGTTGGGAGTCAGTTTGATTCTTAGCTATTCTTTGATAGCAATACTGTTGAGGCTCAGGGGCCTTAGATGTTGAAATTTACTTTTTAGCTGATGTAAACAGGAAAAGGAAGTATGAGAAAGCCCTAGAATCCGACGAAAAATTGTTGCAATCTTGAGAAAAAACACTTGTAAAGTTTTTTGATGAATTAGAGATCCGCCTCCCCCTTACCATCCCCCTCCCACATTCATCATCTATGATAGACACCTTGTTAATTGTATGACTTGGTGCGGTAGGAAATTGGTATTGATGTCACCTGGACTTGGGTATTGGTATGGTCTGATTAATTAACCTGGCTATTAAACTCCCATTACTAATTAAAAGCGAATTTCCGATATAACTATTATTGCACCTTTGATTTATCCTTTTCCATGTTCTCTTCCAGCAACATCAAACATCAACTTCCCCCTCGGCTCCTCCCCTTCTCTCCATCTTGCTTAATTAAACACCGCCCCCCCCCCCCCCTCCAACGACGCATCATTAATACAATGAATGAGCTAGCTTAGAAGTGTGCAATTCGGACTCCTAACACCTTGTTTGACTGATAATTACTGAGACCATTCAGAATAATAGTCTAATACCCTTCTGAGTCTTATTATGCTCTGGGATTTAAATCGTGTACCAAAAACATAAAGTCTAGATTAGTTGTTAAAAATAGTAAATCAGTTGTTGCAAATGCCTCTCACCCTGATGGCTTGACCAATGATGTCATCTTAGGTTCAAAAAACACCATGTGACTTTGCAACAGTCAGATTTACTTAAGCACTAGAGGAGAAAGAACCCCATATCACCCAATTCCATTCGAAAAACCCTAGCAATCTGTCACATGGCCCTTTTCACCTTTTCTTATAATTTTTTTGATTTATTTTTGACAGAAATCAATTAATTTTTTATATGTAAATAAATTGTGACTCACCTACGAAAGGATTTGTCATGAAATAAATGAGAAAACAAACTGCCTGTGGAAGTAATACAAATTAATGCATCTTAAAAATGAGATTTGTTTGATTTTGATTTCTATAATATTTTTTG
The DNA here is from genome assembly GCF_001683475.1 of Chenopodium quinoa. Lineage (NCBI taxonomy): Eukaryota > Viridiplantae > Streptophyta > Magnoliopsida > Caryophyllales > Amaranthaceae > Chenopodium > Chenopodium quinoa. The sequence goes on along the minus strand of NW_018742381.1, from coordinate 2,195,841 downwards.
TTAAGCTTAAATCAATTAAATGAAGTATAAACCATTAAGCTACCTGCTCTGCAAAGATTCTTGGCTGGTTTTAGAAAAAAGAATATGGAAATTAGTGAGTTTATTATTAAATGAGCACTTTTGTGCGCTATTAAACTCTAAGCAAGAAGCATATAAGGAAACAGTGCCATATGTGGATGTAAATTATAGCTACATCAATAGTTTGATACAGAGTATCTATGTTATCATAATGTGTGAATGCTTTTTTATGATTCTTTCCCAATTCTGGTGTTTTTGCACTGGTGTTTTACTAGAACTTCTCCATCAATTATTTCATTGTAAAGTAGGAGACATTCAAATTTACCTTTTAGCCTAATCGAAAAGTAAAAATTTATATATGTGGCCAGATTGCATTAAAGCTTGTGATCAGAATGGCATCACAGTGAGACTGTCGCAGCTGGTCAATCACAGTGTTGCACACAAAATTTGAATTTCATGCCTCTAGTATTAATGTTACATATATGAAGTATTTAGTAATGTCCTAATGTGATTTGTTTATTTTATTTATTTTATTTTATTTATTTATTTTTTTTTTTTTTTTTTTGTCAATTACATAATAATCTGTTTTTATTTTTATTATATTTATTTATTTTATCTGAAGGTTTTGCTTGGCGAAAGACCTGAGAACCAATTTAAAGGTGTTGCACCTTCCGCAGCTTGCATGCAAACTGTCTTGGATGTTTTGAATATCCAGACGAACTTTTGGTCAAGTCTTTCTGCCAACATCATGAAATTGCAGTCATGCTGGGAATCATACTTGGCTGGAAACAAAAGTGAGTTCGAAATTTGTGAACCCAGTATAGATTAGTCTATTTCCAAACATTTCCTATCCCTCCATGCATCCCCCCTTCTTCCAAACAAAGAAAAATAAATTTAGAAATGAGGTGATTTGGCATCTTCTTAGTTGCTAGAATCTTGGATATATTAGACTTTTAATGTGAAGGGGCAGTTTAGTAATAAAATAGCAGTCTTTAGTTGGGTAGTTTGAGGATCATGTAGACATGTTGGCTCGAGTTTGCCCCTGGAGTGGCCACACTGCTTTCAAGTGTGCCAATGACCTCTAGTCATCCTTATAATTTTTGTGTTTTGCAGGAAAAATTAAAAAAAGAAAACATCGAGTTGTAGCACCGCCTATCTGGTGGAAATGGGGAAGAAAAAGGTTTCTATATCATCTACATTGTCAGCGGTTTCGTGTTAAGCCCTAGTCATTTCGAGAAACTAATGTAATGCTAATTTCAACTACATTTATTCTCTGTTGATTTCTCATCTCTTGCAGCGCATACATGCAGCTAGATGGCCCTTAAAAGTTTAGTTTACATGGTTTTTGGGTAGGATTGTCCATGTAAATATATTTAGGTGTAGTTAAGCTGATTTTGTCACATGGTTTGCTCGTTAATCAGTTGAGTTTATCTCATGATTTGCTCATGTTTTAGTTAAAATTATTAATAAGCATGTTTATTATATAGATAATCTTACTATGTTTTATGCTTACTAGTCGTTGGAGCGCGATGCGCGCACTCCCCCAATCTTGCGAAATTAATCTCGACAAAGTGGTAGTGTGTTGTGATGTTTAAGCAATATATGTATGAGTATTTATTGTAAATCTAAAAGTTTTCTCATAAACAACCAAGGGATCTTGGAACATAAACCACAGTAAAAAAAATGTGTTCTGTTTTTGCAGATTAATGGACCATTTCCTTGTTTCTTTCAAGATATTTAGGACTGTCGAGCATTTAAACTTAAACAAATAGATATCAGATCTGAAGCTAATTACAAAAGGCAAGAAAAAAAATCATCAATCAAGACTTAAGAGTAGCATTGACTGTATGCAAGTATGCAGCCATCCACTGTGCTAAATGCCGCAATGCATTTATAAGTGTTATTGATAATAAGATTTTATAAAAGCTGTCATTAATTAGGGGTATGAATATGTATTGATAGGTGTGGAAAATTTGGAGTAGATTGTTAATGGTAATATGCATTAATTTGTTAATCTAATGTCAACGCCCTAAAAATAAGTTGACTTCTCAATTTTCTAATTTTTTCATTGAAATACTTGACAAAATTGTTAGTCACTAATAATCTATTAAAGACGGGTTATGTTCATGAGTTTAGATGAAAAAAGTCAAAATATATAATTAAAAAAGATAATTTTAAGGAATTAGGTACCCTGAGTTTTTTTGTTTTTTTTGATTTTTTTTTATTAAACATATGTCTATCCCAGTTAATCATTCAAATAGTTATAAGTATCTATAATTTTCTTTTGGAAATATTCATGGCAATAATCTGACCTTTTGATTATTATTTAATAATCCGACCTTTGGGGGTCTTTAATTTTTATTGGTCCCATTTGACTAGAAATCGATTGAAGAGGTAAATTTTTTTTATTTATTTTTTTAAAAAAATACACGTGTCATTACATAATTGGTAAAAAAAAAAAACAAAAAAAAAAACCAAATAATTCAGCCACCAGCCCACCACCATCCCCACCACCACCCAACATAATTTTTTTTTTTAATTTTTTCTTTTCTCTCTCCTTTCCCTAAACACCACCACTGCTCCACCCATCCCCACCACCACTGCACTACTCCGGTCCCCATCCCCACCACCAAACCCTTCCCTTCCCCTTCCCGACCACCGTTGCCAACCCCTAGTCCCCCGCCACTAGTTCGAAACTCCCCACCCCACCATAGCAGGCCCGATTCCACCCTTTCTCGACCACCGCTGCCGACTACCACCACACCCTCTCAGCCCCAGCAGACCCCCGCAAAATCCCACCCAACCCCATCCTCTTTCACCTCGCAAAAACCCCACTTGACCCCGACCGCCTCCCACCTGACCCTCCTAAAGCTCCACCCCAGCAAAACCCCTCAACCGAAACGAAGCCGCTTAAATTGAGATCTTTTAATGTAGAATAACCGAGTACGCTTCAATGGAGGAAAAGGGAGGACGGAAATGAGAATGGGAAATGAATGAGGAAAACGATGACGTCATGCCGGCGAGGGAACAACGACAATACGGCAGCGATGGGCGGCGGGCAGTGGGGGTGGGGGTTAGGCTGCGCCGGTGGGGGAGGGGAGGGGGCTGGTGGGTTAGGTAGTGGGTTTTTTGATTTTTTTTTTTTTTGTTTTTTTTTTTAACAATCATCGGCCGCCATGTGTCATGTAACCTGTTATGACTGGTTGAGACCAATAAAAATTAAAGACCCTCAAAGGTCGGATTATTAAATAATCGAAAGGTCGAATTATTAAAAAAGAATGGGCTAAAGGTCAGATTATTGTCATAAATTTTTCCCTTTTTTTTTATACTTTAACTATAGAATGGGATTTTGTAGTTATCTAAACTAATTTTTCTTTAATTTCTCCCTTCCTAAAACTCTAATGTTTAATTAAACGCTTTAAATTAAGTGTCAGATGACGAACAATACTATACATTATGCTTTACAATTCATCAACAACAATGTTCAAAGAAATGAGCTTGATTACCATACATGGATAATGATATTTTGTGATGTGGATAACAAAATAGAAAGATCTTAGTATTATCTACTTTAAAAGTGAGGATGAAAGACAAATATAGTGTAAATGGGTTAAAGATGTTGGAAAATGTGCTTATCAATTCAATTTTTTGTTTTCGTTAGACGAGTTTTACGGAGTTGGATTCTAGAGTGAATAGGAATAGGAAAACATGCAGATTCCTATTCTAGAGTCGCAAACCTACAACTTTGAGAGGTTGACGAACCAGAAAATTATAAAAGATTTGGTTGTGATAGATTTAAGGAAATTTGGCCATATGATTGAATCTAATGAAGTTAGTTTCGAGGTTTTTTGGAATCACAGGTCTTGAATATAGCGACGGTCTTGGACACCTGCAAAACAACAAATATTCCATTTGACGGAATATTCGCCTCCGACGATCAAGTTAGTGATCGAAAAATGAAAGTATTTAGAGAGAGAAAGTAGAGAGAAGTTAGAGCAGATTGCTTATGCGATAAATGAGATGCCTTAATCCACCCCTTCCATCATAAATGATTGGCGTATTTATAAGGGTGGAAATGTGTGTCATCTAGGGTTTAGTGACCTAGAATGGTGTGCTCTAATCGGCGGTGCAATCAAGGGACAAGTGTCCTATGGGGCGCCGTTATGGCACTTCTCTCGGGATTTGGGCCTCATAATGTAAGGAGACCTTCTCTTATTCAGGCGCTATCTTGTTTACCACGTGTCATCTTCCCATTGAGACACGTGTCGCCCTTTATTTTTATTAGGTCATGTGTCACTATGGGATTGGACTACGTGTTGGGGTATTTTTTACCCTAAGCATTTGCCCCTCAAAAGGGGTGGCTTGTACCATACGGGCCGTCTCATCTGATTTCACTCGTCCTGGTACGTTCGAGTACAGGGCTGATGGAGCAATTTGGTGGGAAGGGGCAGATTATACTGTTTGTCTGGTTTTGGGAAAGATCCTTTGGGCTGATTGCCTTGATCCGTCCGCTTGATTTCATCTTTGGACTTAATTCTTGAAATCAGGTGAACAATGGGTGCCGCCTGCAATCAGGTGGGACACCTGTTTTCCGTATTTTCCAGACTGACAGTTCGATTTTGCTGACCTGGCCGTCTGTTTAGACGCGTCGTTTGGTTAACCGTACGTCTTCCCCGTCTATATAGACAAAACGATTTAAATAACCGTTTGAGCTTCTAAGCGGGAAAGGTGATTTTACCATTTTATCTCCATAAATTTGCCTATAAATAGGACTTGTTTGACTTCATAAGATCACTTTGGAAATTTGCACTTTTTAGAGAGAGATAAGAGCTTATAGAAAGAGAAAGTGATTTCCTTCCCAATCTTCAAGAGCTCCGCCGTGAAATTGAGCTTTCCGTTCGAGTTTCTTGAATTTGCTAGTCAACCCACCAAGATCTTCAAAGTCTTCAAGGTTTCTACTCGTACAAAGGTAACCGTCTGCTTTTCTTTTTTCTTTTCCATACTTGTTTTAATTTTTAAACAAGAACTGACACAATATTCGGACTCGTCTGTTTCTCCTAATGAGGTCGGCCGTTTGCCTGGGACTGAGGAGTCTAGAGTGGACGAAGACTCCTCCTCCTTTCTTTGGAGGGGGTCCATTTATAGTGTGAACCAACTTACCCCCACCTATTCTTCTTTGTCCCTGCAGTCGAACATGGCGCGCACGAGACAAACGTACGAGCATAATGCTGCTAGAAACTCAAATGGTAGTATGGTCAATCCCTTAGTCCCATATGACCCAAGTAATACGGACGGGGAGAGTACGGGTGCTACTGCCAGTGGTAGTGCCTGTTCAGTAGTGGAGGTGACCGCCTCCTTTTCCAGGAAACATGCCCAACAAAACAACTCCCGGTCAAACAAACCAGGAAAGGAGAGACTGTGGCGTCCGGGCCAAATCCGGCACAACGCATTTCGCAATACACCAGCTCGGTCCTGGTGTCGTCCGAGCTGCTATCTTCTGAAAGGCATCCTTCAACAAATCCGGCGGACATTAGGTCCGGCCGAGGGGGGTCGTCCACCCCAAATCCCTAACAACCCTCAACGCAAACTACTAGGTCGACCAGGCCTAGGATAGGGATACATATTTCTGAACCATCCGACATGCCCCTTCGCAACGCTCTTCCTTCGGGAAATCAGACGGACGCTGATAGAGGGAAGAAAGATAAGGGTAAAAGACCCTTGGTGCCTAAGGGCACCATTGTTACTGAGGCTGGCCAGGGCTCCAAGGGGGGAAGCTCGGCCGAGGCTGCTGCCTTGGACACAGTGTTGTCCTCTGAATTCGGCTCGGCTAGGGCCCTTGAATCTCAGGCCGCCGAACAAGAAGCTGAACCATAAATGTCGGGCACCATTGTTACTGAGGCGGCTGAAGAGGACAATGTCGTGAACTTCAAAGACCCATATGCTTGTACTGTCGGCGACATTGCCCTAGGTTTTCTGAACCATAAATTCGAGGAGTTCAAAGAATTCCTCCGACTTGGGGAAGACTACCAGATCGTGGCGCCGAGTCGCTCCCACTCGGTGGTCGCCAGGGAAGGCAAAAGATAAAGGAAAAATGCTTTAGCGTCTATCGCGCCGCCTTGGAGGTGGGACTTCGCTTCTCCTTACATCCATTCGTCCAGGCCCTGCTGAACAAATACAACATTGCCATTTTCCAGCTGGTGCCGAACAGTTGGGTAAATATATTCGGCTATCTGGTGACGTGCCTCAGGCAAGGCTTTACTCTTGACGTCCCAATTTTTTGTGAGATGCATTCGATGGTGCAGTTGGTTCCAGAGACGGACGACTTGTTGGGTTTCGTAGAGACCGACTCTACGCGGAAGAGAAACCCGCCCAAGACCCGCACACTAATTAAAGCGACTAAGCATGCAATCACAAATTAACAACAATTAAGAGAGAGAAGGAAAAGACATTCTTACCCTTGGCGCGTGCTTCGCTCGAATCCCGAGCTCTTACTTCAAAACTCGAACCCCGCAAATGCGAAGGTCTCCGACGGCTCGTACCCACGAACCCGACCCAAAAAGTCCAAGTCCCGAAGGTTAGTCGGGACTCGACCAATAAAAACTAGAGTTTTACGAACTTAAGGTTTTCTCACTTTTCTAAGGAGATGCCTTTTTAGTTCCACTCAAGTGTTCTTCCCTAATCCCTAAACCTTGGTATTTATAGGGAAATGAACCTTGAATTCCCACTCTCAATCAATGTGAGAGATTTGCAATTTTCCCATTTTATTTTAATTAAAACAAAAATAAAATTGCAATTCAATCAATAAGTTACAAGTGGCATAAGGAGGATGAGAGATTAGGTGAGGACCATTTCCAGGGGGGGGGACCATAGCCTTGCTCCCCAAGGCAAAGCTCACACCCCTTGATCCCCACTAGCATACCGGCTCTCCCCATCCAAGTGGCTGGCTGGCAGCCTGCCTTTGCTGCCAGCTGGTGCCTAGCACCAAGGCTGGGCAGCCTGGCCAGCCAGCCCGCATGCGCAGCCAGCCAGTGCATGTGTGCTGCTAGCGAGCCACGCATGCTGGGCGCTGCTGCTAGGCGAGGCATTGCGAGCTGCTTGCTGGGCGCTGCTATGAGAAACACACGCACCCACACGCATAGACAATCACACTGCTGGCTTGCGCGTGGTGCTGTGTGATGCTACGCGAGGCACACGCACACACATGCACAGCCCAGCACGCTGCTGGCTGGTGCGTGGTGCTGTGCGAGGCTGCCAGCGCCTAGCATGCTAGCAAGGCCTTGCCTTGCGTTGGCTGGGCGCATGACATGCTAGCACACACGCAAGGCTGCGATGCTTGCGGTGGCTAGCTAGCATGCATGGGCCTAGCACGCCTAGCATGTTAGGCTTGCGACTAGCATTGCGATGCACATGCTAGCTCGAGATAGCCTAGCCCTCGCATGGCTAGGCCAATGCGAGGCTACGGCCTAACTCAAAATTGTAACTTGATTGATTTCGCGTCTCGTCAAATTCTAAATTCGACTCGACTTGCGATGCTCGGTCTCGACGCTCTAAGCTTGATATCCGATGTCTTTGTTCAAAAAACTCTGACAACTCATCAAATCCTTCGGATTGACTCGTTGTCTCGGATCGATTGTTCGATTGGGTTCGACCTGATGGGTTCAGTCAAGATTAAGCTATAATTTTAATTGTACATTAATATTACTGATCGGAAGCGACTTCCACCTAGGCATTCCGATGACTTGACCTTACTGAAGTTTTAGCTTTCCAATAATTCTGAACCCTATATCGGAATAATACACTTGTTGGAAGGACATCATTCCTTACACAACTGGTTTATTCTGAACGCTCAGAAAGAATATCTGGTGGTTATGCACAAGCCGTCCAAGTGGTGCAACTGGAAACACGGATTCTACCACATCAGAACCAACAACGAAGAGTTCAATTTGCGGATGAATTGCTTTAACGTCGAGCCTATCCAGCTCGGCCGTGGTATGCACAAGCCTACTAAGCCGCCCGTCCATCCTGACAACGATTTTCAATTTGACTATTTTAAGGTCAAGAAGGTGATCAGGAATGGGAAGTCTGCGACCATGCTGTCCAACTGGATTCCACTAGCCGACTGGCTTAGGGATTCGGTATTCATGTCGGCCTACGGCCTATACCAGAACCACCCCAAAGTGGAACCTTGTGACTTGCCTGTTTAGATTTTTTTGTAACTTGAGAATATTCTAACACTTCCATTTTCTTTTCAGACAAAACTCTTGCGAAGTTGGACCCCGAGCAAAAAGGAGAAACCGATATGTCCGACTTCAACTTGGTGCGGTACAAGCTTCGCCAACAACAATACGACCAGGCTAAGGAGGTATTGATCACTTCTCTTTTTCTTCTTTTTTATATTTTTTTATTTTGCCGAGCTGGTATGTTGGGAAAGGAATCCTTTCCTACTTTGCTTGGACGCAGGTCTTTTCATTATATTGCCGAGCTTGTATATTGGGAAGGGTGTCCTCCCCAATTTTTCTTGGGCATTGATTCTTACTTTGGCTTCATTCTATTCTTTTCAGGCGTCCACCCCCAAGACCAAGAGAAGGCAACCGACTTCTGCCTCCAAGGACGACCAGTCGTCCAAATCCTGGAAGACTATAGCCTCAAAGGCTAAGTCTTCCCCCAAGGTGGCCAAGACGACGCTGCAGACTGCTACTAAGTAGTCTAAAGGAGAACAACCCCAGATGACACCGAGTGGGGGCTCCAATTCCATGGATCCGAAAGTTGAAGCGGTCCATGCTGAGACCGTCCGTATGGGCGAAGGGGGAGCGTCGTGGCCCATCCAAAACAACCGGCAACATTGCCTCGACTCCGCATGTCGAGGTCATTTTTAAGTCTGAGTAACAGAAGGATGCCTCTCAGTTGGCCGAGGAGCAACAAAGCCATCTCTAAGGAGCTGGGAAATAGCTGCTGCCCACTCACTCGGCCGAGTTTCACATACCATCTCCTCCACCCTTCTCGGAAGGTATATATGGCATTTCCATGCTTAGTACTTGTATTTTGATTTCAATGATCTAACTTTCTTCTTGGTTGGTACAGACATTGCTGAGGAAATGTACATGATGCTACCCGGCAAGTCGCTTACCGGCGCTGACCCGAAGGCTATCAGGGAGGCCATGCATCGGGCTGAACCTAAGGAGCAGCGTGACAAGTTTCGCGGCATTGATGAGGGCTTCCTTGGCCCCATGATTAACCGTAGCGCCAAGGTAATTACACTTTGTCTAAGCACTAATACTTAGTTTATTTTCATGCTTTGTTCTTACTAACTCGTTTATGTCCGAATGCAGTTCTTCTTTAGGCTCAATGCCTTCTTAGATCGGCGGTCCAAGGTAAATGAGAAGATCAAGGTGACCTGGGACGAAAAAAAAAGATCTGTGATGAAAATACCGGAACTTTGATCTGGCCATGCAAGAGACCAGGCACAAGGCGGCCTTGAGCGCATTGTCTGAGAAGTCAGCCCGGCAGACCGAGGACATTGTCAAGATGGGAGAGGCTATTTAGCAGGAGTGGCTGGCTCGGGAGACCATGCAGTAGGAGAGGGACGAGGCGGTCGCTAATGCTTCTCAGTGGAAAGAGGGCTTTGAGAAGCTAAGGACTGAGCCGGACTCTAATCGCTAGGCTCTGCAAGCGGCTTTGAATGAAGTGGACTCCCTCAAACTTGAGGTTGAGCGTCTTAACAAGTCCATTGCGGACCTGACTGAGCAGTTGAAGGTGCCCCGACAATACAAGAATCAGGTCGAATGTCGACGGACACGTAATTTCGTCGGAAAAATCGGAATTTCCGACGGATTTATTTTCCATCGGAACATATAATTTCCGACGGAATTTATATCCGTCGGAATTTTCCGACGAAATTTCCGTCTGAATCTAATTTTTTTAAAAAAAACCCTAAACAGCCAACCCCCCCCATTTCCTCATATTCTTTCCCCTTTCTCCTTCTATTTCTATCTCCTCTCCTCTCTTCTTCTCTTCTCGATCTTCTCTTTTCTTTCATCTTCTTCTCGATCTCTCTTTCACTCCTCCTCCCTCCTCTTTCTTGTTCTTCTTCTCCTTCTCCCTCTCCCTCCTCTTTCTCTTGTCTTCTTTCTCTTCTCTCTCTCCGTCCTTCTCTTCTCTTTCCGTCCACCACCAACATCAAGCACTGTTAACAACAACAACGCTACAACGTCCTCCTCTTCTCTCTCCGTCCACCACCAACATCAACCATAACAACAATGGCGCAACCCAAACAACAATGGCGCAACACCAACAACAACAAAGCCGACAACCACCGTTGCGAGCCACCCACTTTCAAGGTTTTTGTTTTGTAGATCTAGTTTTAATTTAGGTTAGATTGTAGATCTAATTAATTTTTTATGTAATTGTAATGTTAATTTATAAATTTTACTTCCTCTGCTCTACAAATATTGCAACAAGGATGAAATTATGCATCCCAAAGCACATTTTACATGTTAAATACCTATAATTATATAAGAGTAAAAACTATAAGACCCCACATGACTATATTTTACTTACGTATAAATCATAATTTGTGGTCAAACAAGCATGATGAATAGTGCAAAAGTCCAATTGTTGCAATATTATTAGAACGGAGGAAGTATTAGATAATTGTATATTTATATATGTAGAGAATTTTTTTTTTATGAAATTCTGATTAAATATGTAGATCTACTGGTTTTGATTTTTTTGTGTGGTATTTTCGATTTTGTTGTGTTAATTTTCATATTTTTGGGCCAATTTTTGTTTTTTGGGGTTAATTTCGATTTTTTGCGTTTTTTTTTTTTTTTTTTTTTTTTTTTTTTTTTTTTTACTAATTTTCGTTTTTTAGGGGTTTATTTTTGGTGTGGTAGTGTCGGTGGTGGTGTGTGAAGGTGGGATAGGGGCTGGTGTGACCATGTGAGTGTGGTGGCAAGTGAGTTGGTGGTTGGGGTCGGTGTGCAGTGGGGTTTGGTTGGGTGGGCTGGTGGTTCTAGGGTGTGGGCTGGTGGTGTGGGCGGCGGTGGGGCGGTTTTTTTTTATATTTTTTTAATAGGATTTTACGACGGAATTTCCGGCGGAAAAATATCCGTCGGAAAATTGGTTTCGACAGAATTTCCTTCGGAGAAGGCCGTTTTTCCTACAAAACCTCTAACGACAACCGCTTTCGATGAAATTTCCGTCGAAAATCACCTGTTTTCTAGTAGTGCGTCCAGTCGACCCTATGAAGGTTGTCCATCTCAAGCACAAGGCCGAAGAGAGACTGAAGAGTCGCTTTTATGAGGTGTTTTGCATGATGTTTGAAACCGGTGAGGTGGCTTACTATCAGGAACGCTCTGTCCGCCGGCTTGACCATGTCTCTCACAAGGAGGAGTTCGAGGCCATCGGATTACCCCCTCCCAAGTTCGCCGAAACTCCTTCCCCTTCTCCTTCTCAATCTTAAAGCGACGATGAAGATGATGCTGAAGGTGATGACGAGGAGATAAAGAAGTCGTCCGAGGAAAAGGAGTCGGCCAAGACGGACGTGGCCGCCAATGCCAATGATGATGAGGCACCGACTAAATGAGGAGCTCTGGTTCCCTGCTGCAGCTATAAGCTTTTTGTACTTGTTTCTTTATTTTAAACAATTTTAATTTTTGCGGCTTGTTCGAGCGGTCTTGTATTATACTCTTTATTTAATTGCCGTCTGTATGAGCGGCTTTTTAATATATATATATATATATGTGCAAGTTTTCTTTTCTCTACATTCATACTTAGCATATTTTAAGCTTTTTTCATGCCTTTATTATGCATTTTTGCGTACGAATGGTTATGTAATGGGGGTATGCCCCTTTATTCGGCATTTTGTCTAGTCCATATTCAAAGAGGTTATATTAACTTTATAGATTTTATACCTAGAAAGTTATAAGAACTAGTAAGTTAATCAAATCATAATAATGATTGCCCTTGGACTAGGCAAATGCCGAATGAATTTTAGGTATGCGGCCGTTTAATTTGCCTTTTCCGAGTCGCCCTTTGATACTATCTCTCGGACGTACTCCTGAAATTTCAAGTATGATCTCAACCTGAGAATTTCTAAGTGTTTGTAGGGCTTGATAGCCTAAGTATGCCCCTGTCCTTAGGATTAAATTGCCTTAGAAAAATTTTAGGCTACCTTACTTCTTAACCGTCCGACCAGATTTCTGGCCGAATGGATTCAATAACAACCTAACCATTGTGGTCGAGTTGCTTTGCTTGGAAAAACCTTTTTTAGGCATGTTTCCCGACCATTCAACCCTGCTCATGTTTATGGGTCGAGCTATTATGTTACAAGCAACCTTTGTTTCCGTTTTTAGACGGCTATTCTGCTTAATATCAACTAGACGTACGTAATATATATGCACAAATTTAATAACAATGTATGACTTTTTCATTAATTTTGTCAATATTACATTGTTTGGTCGTGCGGCTTTATTACATAGCTCGGTCATTAGACCTTGTTGTATATACAATTTTTAAGCCTAAGTACAAAAACTTTACACATAATATTTTTTGAGATTGTCCGTATTCCATGTACGTGGAATAGGACGACCATCCAAGGCTTCAAGACGGTAGGTACCATCTCGTACTTCTTCTTTAATTCGTTAGGGCCCTTCCCAATTAGGGATTAGCTTGCCATCTTCTTTTGCTCGGTCTACCGCTTCCATTTTTCGTAGGACAAGATCTCCCAACTTAAGCGGCTGCTTTGACACTTTTCGATTATATGCCCTTTTCATTCTTAAACGATATATTTCGTGTCTAAGCACCGCGTTGTCCCTTGCTTCTGGAAGGAAGTCTAAGGCGGTCTTCATGGCCTCCCAATTAGCCGATTCATCATATAGCATCACTCATAGAGTGGGCTCGTACATTTCAATTGGGAGCACTGCCTCAGCACCATAGAACAGAAAGTGTTTCGGGGTTTTCTGATGTCCTGCGGGAGAGTTACAATTCCGAGACTGGAACCGGACGCCTGTACCTGCAAAACAAACGGATGCTCTGGATGATTGGAGATCCGCCTCCGACGGTCAAGTTAGTACTTGATGAAGGAGTAATTAATGCGGAAATTAAAGTGATTGGGTCTCTCTAGGTGAGAGTGTTTAATGTGTGTAATCTGCGTCCTCTCCCTTAATGAGGATTAAGGGAGGTATTTATAACCTCGGGAAAGGTGCCAATCTAGGTTTAGGTTAACCTTGGGCTGATAGGGCTTCCCTCGGAAGTTGGGCCTAGGTGACCGGCTTCTCCATTAGGCATGGAGTATGCCACGTGTCATGACATAATAAGTCCAGGGTGGACGAATAAGCGTGTGCCACGTGGCAATCCCTGAGAGGTCCAACTGGGGGACACTTGGCAGGACCTGATTGGCCCACGTGGCGCATTCCGATTGGTGGGAGCAAAATCCCCTAATCATTTGCCCCTCACAGGTGGCACGTGACTGGTCATGTGTTACCTGTGACAGGTGTCGCCCTGTAACAGGCGACATCCTGCTACAGGTGTCACTCGGCGAGAGGCCGAGAGATTCTCCCGCCAAAATTTTGAATTCTGGAAGTGACCCTACGCCTTCTCACTTCGCCTATATAAAGGAGTGTTGACTTCAGTCATTTTCACACTTGAAAACTTTGTGAGAGAACATTCGGACCCCTGAACTTGCTCTGACATTTTGGACCCTTTCTGCCTACCGCCTGCTCTGACAAGCTGACTGCAAAGGATTTTCAGAACTTCATCAATCGTCACTCGTTCAGGTAACCGTCGGTTCTCTTACTCTTAATTTTCTCTTTACTTTATTCTTTTTTGAAATGGCACCACGGAAGCACACGACACGACCTAGGTTAGTGATCAGCCGGTCACCGGGGACGGCTGAATCTAGGACTAGGAGTGCCGCCTCCCCTTTTCTGGACCCATCTTTGCCCTTTATACAAAGTCCGACTGCATCTGTGTCTATGCAGAGCATGATGGCCAGAACAAAAAATACTGCCAAGATCTCAAACTCAGACGGCTCCTCCCACAGGGTGCCGATTAGTGAAACATCTGACCAGGCGCCAGATGTGGAAGTGAAACAAAGCGACTTGAAAGCCGGCAGTTCTGAGGGAGGAGTCAAAGTGACCCCTTCCCATTTTACAGTTGACAATTCTACATTCTCTCCTGCTCCTTTTAAAGGAGAGGAGGCGGGCCCCTCCGGGAGAGGGGAGGAGTCGTCCTCTTCGGACTCGTCAGAGGACGAATCCGAGTCTAGCTCTTCTGGCCATGCTTCTCTGGACACAGAAGAGAAAAACAGTCGCCTACAAGAGGCGAGACTTTCTCACGCAGTTGAGAAGGGGGACGATTGGGCGGAGCCATCCGCCTCTCACCGAGAGAAAAATACCCCCTACTACTGCACGGTACCTCGGGGTCGGATCACGGCCATGCAAGAGAAAGTGGGGAGCTTTATCGCAAACCACACAATGGGCCCCGGATTTTTAGTGTTCGTGCCGGATCCAGAAGACACAGTCGTCTGGCCGGCTGGTACCAGTTATGATGGCGCCTGCTTTGGCTGCTACGAGGCGGCCATCAAGGCTGGGCTGCGCTTCCCACTACATCCGGCTGTTCAGCGGATCTTGGATGGGTATGAGTTGGGGTTATGGCAGTTAGCCCCGAACTCCTGGGTCAACGTACTCGGCTATGTGGTCGGGTGCGAACTGCACGGGGTGGAGCCGAACTTCGAGGCTTTCGCCCACATGAACTACCTCAGCCGGACCCCTAAGGCAGGCGGTACCGGCTGGTATCAATTGACGAGCCACAGGGGCTACCTCATGACAAGAGGTAAAGCAAACAAATGGAAGGACTGGCGGAGCACCTTCCTTATCATTGAGAGTTCAGACACAGAGCTGAACAAGCGCTTCAACAGGTGGAACAGGAATCCGCCCCTTCTTGCAGGCGGCCGCAACATGCCGCCTGTTCCCCCCAAGGCTAAGAAAGAGATCCTAGATAAAGGACTCTTCAAAGTAGAGTCGAAGGTGAACTCTACTTCAGGGGTACGAGAGCAAGTACCCCTGCACTGCGTCCCGAGCTTCAAATGGCTCTACGACGAGTACTTTTTGGCCGCCTGTGGCCTCAGCAGTCGGTGCTCAAGAGGTAGCCGGCCTGTCGAATACTCTGTTGTTCCGTGCATTTCTTGTTATGACTTTTATTAACTTTGCTATTTGTTTTTGCAGCGGACGCCATGAGCAAAATTACCGCCTCCAAGACTGCGGCGGCCATGTTGCGGGCCTCCATCATGCAACAGTCTTCAACCGACTCCCCCAACAAGGGGGCACCCTTGGTGGGCTTCGAACCTTTCACCCTCTTTTTGGAGTTGTGTTTATGCATATACTGACTCTTTTCTTCTTTTTTAGACGGGCGCTCCAAGAGCTTCTTCTTCCCAACAGCCGGACCCCAAGGCCCGGAGGACGACTGTTGCGAGCTCTCCTGGTTCTGCCAGGAAACATGCGGCGGCTGAGAAACAGCCGGCCACTTCTTCTAAAACTCCAGCTGGGCCACCTAGAAGTATGAAATTGTCCTTGTAAATTTTAGACTTGCTCTCTCCTTTACTAGGTCTAATCCGTTTGTTTATGCTTGATGCAGCCGGCCCTCAGGAGCCTGAGTTGGTCGAAGTGGCCAAGTCTATGATCAAGGCCATATCTCCAGCTGAAAGGGAGGCGGTCAGGGGTGTCGGCACCCTTGACCTAGACGGGATTGCAGGGGTCCTTGCTGAGGTATACTTAGCATATTTTTGAGTATTTGAATTCCAGGACGCCTGTTTTCTTTTTTGTTTGGAAACTGACGCCTGTTCCCCTTTTTACTTACGCCCTGCTCCGAGTGAACGGCCTTCGCAAGCCGCTTGACCGGAAGAACAAAGAGGTAAAGGCTGCAAAAGCTATGGCCGCCTCTGACTGTGATAAGGCAATGTTTCAAATTGCCCAAAATGAAGTTCTGACAATTGATATTCTTTATTATCAGGCGCAGGCTACCGCCGCTATCCGAGCTCAGTTAGAGGCGGCCCAGAAGAGGAATAGCGAGCTGGAGGCGACCATCAACAACCTCAAGACCGAGCTTAGACCTCTTCGCCAAAAGATGTCCTCATACGAAACCTTGGAGAAATCCTTGGCGAGCGTAAAGGAACGCCTGGTGACCCAGGAGAAGAGTCTTACTCAGGAGCTCTCGGAAAAGTCCGAGCAAGAAAAGAAAGAGCTGGTCCGGGAGATGATGGAAGACTCTGCTCAAATCCAGCGCATGACTTGGGGCCGCCTCTTCCCCAATGCCGACTTTGCCTCCTGGGAAAAAACGTACCGCCAGTGTTCTGATAGATATAATCAAGAGATCCTGACGGCTGCTGAGGAAGAGGCGTTGGAGGAGGAGGAGCAGCCGGTAGTGGCGCTTGTGCCGCTTGGGGGTAATGCATCGAAGAAGGATGCAACTGAAGCCGAGTCCAGCAAAAAAAGTGCTGACCAGGCGGCAGCTGCTAATATTGAAGATCTGCCCCCTTTATAAGCTTTATGTCTTCTTTCCCCGGCATGCGTGCCGTTTGTTTGTATTTACCCGGCCAGGGGGCCGGGGCTCTGAATATTTTGCCAGTCTTTAATGACCGACTTCCTTTTAATGAATATTTTTGTTTTGCTTCAAATTTGTTTAAGTATTGAATATTCTGATATCCAATTGTACACTATACCGACTGTTTTACATGGCCGATAGTTGCAGACAGGTACGGATAGTTAGTCACGCCGCCTATGCCCCTGGAAGACTGGTTGTCTGTTTCCAGGCTAGACGATCAGTCGGCCATTTATCCAATCGGTATTCGAACCATTTTAAAGACTGGATCCCCTTTAGGTAGGCGGTCCTGTCATTTGTAAAATTAACCAAGTAGGAAAGTGGTTTCCTACTTGTCATGTTTTTAGGCTAGAGACTTTAGGCCGTCTAGGCCGACTGTTCCCCGCCATATTTAATCTAGTGTGAACAGGTGCTGTATGAACACCTTTTTAGTTTCATACTAAATTTTTAAGGAGTGACCAAGTAAACATGATTGTTACCTAGTCGCCAAGTAACTGAATAGTAGAGGTATCAAGCGGAGGGTACCGGTTGTTCCCTTTTATTCGCCAATGTTTGTTGGCTTTTAACTCATAGGTTGTTAACCTAGCAGGAGTAGTGGTTTGCTAAAAACAGGCGGACGACTCATACCTTTTAGGCTCCATACTAAGTTTGAGAGAGTGACTATGAGTTAACTTTGGTGTTACTCAGTCGCCGTCACTCCTGCTTGAGTAGTAAAGGTACCAGGCGGCGGAGGCCGGCTGAACCTTTTGATTCGCCAATGTTTGTTGGCTATTAACTCAAGAGGTACCCCCTGCATTTATCCCAAGTAATACAGGCGGTCATCTGACTCAGATGTCAACTGCTACCACTGGTTTGGTTAGTGATAGAGTTATCCTTGTCTCAAAAACGGCTACGTGGTTGCCCTTGGGGACAGTCGTATAGGTGCCGTGTAATTAGTTTATAGAGCAATGTTCCACCCAAAAGGGAGCTGCTCTCTGCGATGAATTTCATCCGGAGGGATGCCGCCGGACGCCTGCTATGATGTTGGGACAGGTCGTATTAGTTTTGAAGATTGGATCAGTTGGCTTGGCGCCTGGTCTGATCATTCGGCCTGTGGCCTTGGTTAATCCTTTGGTGGACGCAGATGCTAAGTAAGAGGAGGGCAGCTGCCTATTTAGGCACAGGGTCGGCCAGGCCACCATCATTTTTAGCTAAGTATAGGAGGATGGTCGTCTGTCTTGGAATCGACTGTATGTCCAGACGGCATGCCCCTATGGTGATAGAGTAAAATATTCAATGGAGAGTAGCCGACTGTAAAGGTACAGGCGGCATGCCCCTCTGAAGATAGAGTAAAATACTCAATGGAGAGTAGCCGACTGTAAAGGTACAGACGACATGCCCCTCTGATGATAAAGTGAAATACTCAATGGAGAGTAGGCGACTGTAAATGTATAGGCGGCCTGCCCCTCTTAAGTAAGAATAAAAAACAAACATGGAGAGTAGCCGACTGTTTGTCAGTAGGCATGCCCCTCTTAAGTAAAAATGAAAACTGAGTATGGAAAGTAGCCGACTGTTTGTTAGTAGGCGTGCCCCTCTTAGTACAAAATTGAATATTAAGTATGCAAACTTTTATTAAGTAGCCCTTGACTATTTATATCATTCAAAAGAAATATTTCTTAAGATTATCTACATTCCAAGTTCGAGGAAACGGTTGGCCGTCTGGTGTTTCCAGACGGTAGGTACCGTCCCTGACCTCTTCACAGATTCGGTAGGGTCCTTCCCAGTTGGGAGTTAGTTTGCCAGACTCATTAGCCTTTCCAACTGCTTCCATTTTTCTAAGTACAAAGTCCCCCACTTTGAGTGGACGCCTGTGTACTTTTTGTTGTATGATCTAGTCATTCTCAGGCCGTAAATTTCATGGCGCAAGACAGCATTGCCCCTCCTTTCAGGAAGTGAGTCTAATGCCAGGCGCATGGCTTCCCAGTTTGCCTCTTCGTCATATAGCATTACTCGAAGAGTCGGCTCGTAGTGTTCTATTGGAAGAACAGCTTCCGCACCATAAGTTAGGAGGAATGGAGTTTCTCCATTCGCCCCTTTTTCAGTCGTCCTAATGGCCCAGAGAACATGTGGTAATTCATCCGCCCATAGGCCGCCTGCTCGTTCAATCTTTTTCTTGAGACCGTCTGAGATGATTTTATTAAAGGCTTCTACCTGGCCGTTTGCTTGTGGACGGCCGACAGATGCAAAGTAGTGTGCAATTCCTTGGTCACCCAACCAGTTTTTGAGAACAGGCGTCTCAAATTGGGGACCATTATAAAAAACCATAGACATGGGAACCCCGAACCGAGTGATGACATTTTTCCAAATGAATGAAATTACATCCTTCGTCTTGATTCCCTTTACAGCCTCCGCCTCTACCCATTTAGTGAAGTAGTCGACGGCAACAAGTATGTACCTCCTTCCGCCTGTAGCAGGCGTATATGGACCCAGAATATCCATGCCCCACTTAGCAAACGGTAGTGGGCTATGAATGGTAGTGAGGTCAGTAGCCGGACGGTGAATTAGTTTGCCAAACCTTTGGCACTTGTCACATTTTTTCACCATCTCCATCGCATCTGCTTCTAAAGTAGGCCAAAAGTAGCCCTGCCGCCTTGCCCGTTGAGCAAGCGTCCTACCGCCTATATGGGAAGCACAGTAACTAGAGTGAAGATCATCTAGTATCTCTCGCCCCTTTTCTGGAGTAACACACTTTAAGAAGGGTTGAAGGTACCCCCTTTTGTGAAGTTCTCCCTTTATTATTTCAAAACTGGTTGCTCGTTTTTTTAGTGCTGCCGCCTGTTGATGATCATCCGGCAGGGTACCATTTGTCAGATATGCCCTGATTGGATCCATCCAGGTTGAGCTTCTGTCTAAGATTCCAATAGGGTCTTCCTCAATGCTTCTCTTCTCCATTACTTCCCAAAAAACAGTTCGAGGAGTATCACAGGAGGCGGATGATGCTAATTTTGAAAGTGCATCCGCCTGGTTGTTTTCTGATCTCGGCACTTGGGTTAGATGGAAATCCTCAAGGGAGCCGACTTCTTGTCGGACCGCCTGTAAATACTTGATCATGGCCGGATGGGTTGCTTCGTATTCGCCATTGTACTGACTCACTATCAATTGTGAATCGGAACAAGCGTCTATTTTTCTTGCCCCTGCCGCCTTGCACATGCGGATTCCGGCTAGTAAAGCTTCATATTCTGCCTCATTGTTTGAGGCCTGAAAACTGAAGCGTAGAGCATACTCGTACCTGTCGCCCTCTGGCGACTGACATATGACGCCTGCTCCACAACCATTTGAAGTAGAGCTTTCATCCACATATACCTTCCAGACTTGGTCTGGAACTTGAGAGTCAGGAGGACGAGTCATCTCAAAAATAAAGTCAGCAAAGGCTTGCCCCTTCACTGCTTTTCTAGGCTCGAAGGTAACTTCGAGGCTCTGTATTTCTATGGCCCATTTGATCATTCGGCCTGACGACTCCATGATGGTCAGTGGCCGCTTGATAGGTTGGTCTGTATACACGACGACTGTATGTGCCAAAAAGTAGGGCTTCAATTTTTTAACAGCCATGAAGAGTGCAAGACCAAATTTCTCCACTAAGGGATACCTCAACTCGGCATTTTTCCGTACGTGACTGACAAAGTAGACCGAGAGCTGACAGCCGTCTCTTTCAGCAAGGAGAACAGCGCTTAACGCATGATCAGAGACGGCCAGGTACATGTAGAGTACTTCTTTGGGCAAAGGGCTGACCAGCCTCGGCAAGGAATGCAAGTGAACTTTCAATTTCTGGAAGGCCGCCTCAGCATCCGGCCCCCATTCAAACCTTGCCTTTTTCTTAATTGCCTGGAAAAAGTATAGGCATTTGTCGCCTGATTGGCTTAGAAATCTTCCCAAGGCCGCCAGACAACCTGTTAACTTCTGAACCTCTCGGATGGTACGAGGCGACTGCATGTCGATGACCGCCTGCACCTTCTCAGGGTTCGCCTTTATTCCTCTTTGATTGATAAGGAATCCGAGAAATTTCCCAGACTCAACTCCAAAGAAACATTTCCTGGGATTGAGCATGACATGGTGCCGCCTGAGTGTGGCGAAAGTTTCTCGGAGGTCCGGCAGATGATCTTTCTGAAGTTTAGACTTGACAATCATATCATCAATATATGCCTCGACATTTCTCCCAATCTGATCAAAGAACACAGTGTTTATCATTCCCTATTAAGTGGCCGGGGCATTCTTAAGACCAAACGACATGACCGTGTAACAGTATAACCCCTGATCAGTGACGAAGGCCGTCTTCTCCTGATCTTTCTTCCATAAAGGAATTTGATGGAAACCAGAGTAGCCGTCCATAAAGCTCATCAAAGCATGGCCGGCTGTTGAGTCGACCAGGTTATCAATTTTAGGCAGAGGGTAACTGTCTTTGGGGCACGCCTTGTTTAAGTCTGTGTAGTCTACACACATTCGCCAGGTGCCATTTGGCTTTTTAACAAGCACCACATTTGCAACCCAGTCTGGGAAGTAACATTGCCGAATGAACCCTGCATCAAGTAATTTTTTAACTTTGGCGGCTGCCGCCTGACTTCTTTCTTTGCCATGGTTCCGCTTCTTCTGCCGTACCGGCTTCTTTTTCGGACCCACGGCCTGTTTATGTACCGCCAGATCAGGACTAATGCCTGGCATTTCATGGACTTCGAATGCAAAGATGTCCTTGTATTCTTTCAATAGTTTGTGAAAGTCGTCACCCAGGTCCCTTAGAGCAGTCGTCCCAACCTTGATTGTTCTGTCAGGACGCGAGTCATCTAAGATCAGGTTCGTATGCTCACCAGCTGGCTGAGGGCGGAATTCATCCGACCTCTCCTCTGCCAATGATTGCTATTTTCTGTCTTTTCTTGCGGCCCCTGTCTGGGATGCCTTTCTCTTCTTGTCGCCTGCTTCTTGAACAGACGCACTCTCCTTGACATTGTCAAGGTCTATTTTTCCACCGCTCGACATAGTGGCCATAACAGTGGGCTTGACATCCGAGAGATAGCACTCTCGGGCCATCCTCTGATCTCCCCTTAGGGACCCGACTGTTCCATTATCCCTCTCAAACTTGAGCAACATAAGAGATGGGATTATAACAGCCTTGGAATTATTCAGGGTTGGTCGTCCCAGAATCATGTTGTAGGCCGAGAGTTCTTCTACTACCAGGAACCGGACTACCATGTGTCGTCCTTCCCCTTTTTCGCCCAGGCGGATGGGTAAATCCACTCGTCCCACTGGGTGGACGACTCCTCCTCCAAACCCTACTAAAGGGTGGGATGCCGGATGTATGCAATCAGTCTGATATTTT
The DNA here is from genome assembly GCF_001683475.1 of Chenopodium quinoa. Taxonomy (NCBI): domain Eukaryota; kingdom Viridiplantae; phylum Streptophyta; class Magnoliopsida; order Caryophyllales; family Amaranthaceae; genus Chenopodium; species Chenopodium quinoa. The sequence continues at coordinate 2,173,880 of NW_018742381.1, read as the reverse complement.
AGTTTCGACATACATTTGCTACTGATGAGATCTAAGGAGCTTCCGGTATCTATGAGGATTCGGCCAACTCTCTGGTTGGCCACTTTACATTCAATAACGATAGGGTCGTCATGCGACCCTCTTACCCCTCCTAGATCTTCTTCAGTGATGACAATCTCAGGAAATGAATATTTGGAGGGCCGTTCTTGGTGAACGGAATTTACATCTAACCGTCTGATATTGTCTTTGTTGCCCCTAATAGTGGGGCCGCCTCCTGAGAAGCCGCCTGCAATGGTGTAGACGACTGCATCATCTGTATCGGAGCTGTCGGCCTGTTGATTCTTTTTGGTCGACTGCTTTTTTGAGGAAGTGTTCCCCGTAGATTTCTTGACATAAGTGTCAAGGTCACCTTGCTCAGCCAGGCGGTCCAGATACCGCATGAGAGTGATGCATTCATTGGTGTGATGACCAACATCTTCATGATAATCACAGAATTTTTCTTGGTTCCGATTGTTTGCAGAAGCCTTCATGGGGACCGGCTTCTCAATTGAGATCCGTCCCTTGATTTCCTTTAGGATAAATTGGCTATCCTTGTTAAACACATACTTTGGGGAGTATGGTTTGAATTCTTTTTTCTTCTTCTGGGACGACTGTTTAGAGGAATCAGTTGCCCAGACCTCTTTTCTCTTCTCGTCTTTGTTTGACGACTGCTTCTGTCGTCCTTCTCTTTTGTCGGACCTTTTCCCGTCTGACTGTTTTACCTTACTACAAAGATCAGTCGCCTGTATATAGGCTTCCGCTTCAATCAAGTCCTCTTGAAGAGTCGCCACCCTCTTTCGGACCAAATCAAATTTGAAGGTAACCTTTGAGACCTCTGAAAAAGTCAGTATAGGCTACTTCATCCGGTAACCCTTGAATCTGTATTCTCATCAGGTTAAATCGCCTGATGTAAGAACGAAGCCCCTCCTTCTCGCCCTGCTGAATTGTTCTTAAATCAAGGGTCGTCTTCTTCGCAGGGATGTTCATGGCGAAGTTGGAGGTGAATAAGTAAGCAAGCGTCTTGAAGTTATTTACACAACCAGTCGGCAGGTTGCCGAACCATTGTTGTGCGATTCCTTTGAGAGTCGTTGGGAAACACTTGCACCAAGTGGGATCATCCAACCCTTGAAGGTACATCAGGTTGGTGAATGCCATCAGATGGTCTTCTGGGTTAGTAGTGCTGTCATAGGCCCTTACTAATACATTTTTCACTTTGGCCGGCTGAGCGGCTTCAGTAATTTCCTTGGAGAAGGCCGACGGCTGTTCACCAAGTCTAAGCAACCGTAGCTGCCAGTCCATAGGTTGGACATTTTTTGCTGCATGTCCACCAAACGGAGGTGGCTGTAAAAAATATTGTTGCGGTACAAACGGTAAGTTTGGTACCGCCTGGTCGCTATGAAAGCCGGACTGACGGGAGATGCCGCCTGACTGACCCTCATGATACGACTGAGTATGCCTCATCGAGGTATTTCGCAGACTGTCTTGGAAGTTTGAAGTAGAGGCCGACTCTGACAATCGGTCACTCTTCTTCTGCTCTAGCAGTAGCCGAGCGTCTGTGTATGTTTTCCTCGACCCGTCCGCCTGAATATGACGAACAGGTTTCCTATTTCCTGGAGTTGGAAAACGGTATTTTGTGAAATCAAGGGCAGGTGGCTCCCACTTCCTAGATTTAGGATGAGGGGTCGCCTCTCGCCCTTGAACTGGCTTCCTCTTCCGTCAAGTGGAGGGTTTCTTAGCCGACTGCTCCTTGTCCAGAGCAGGCGGCTTCTTGTTGATCAACTCTTGAATTTCTCCCTTGAAGTCCCTCATGAAGGTCATGAGTTCGTTCCTTGTGATGGGAGCAGACCCATCAGTCGGCTGCTGCCGAACAGGCGGTGCGCCTGCTGGCTCGCTTCCAGTTTGAAGATGTTCCCGCTCCCTCCTTTCGGTATGACGGGTACGTCGGGCCCTTAGGGTCTCGTCTGAAGCTGTGTGAGCTTCAACTTCAAATTCATTCTCAGTATCGTGGTCCGACTAAACTAGAGGATCGTCCAGGGGACGTCTCTCTTCAGGAGCCGGTACAAACGTGGGTGCCATCTCAGAAGTACTCTCCCCACAGACGGCGCCAAAATGTTTCGGGGTTTTCTGATGTCCTGCGGGAGAGTTACAATTCCGAGACTGGAACCGGACGCCTGTACCTGCAAAACAAACGGATGCTCCGGATGATTGGAGATCCGCCTCCGACGGTCAAGTTAGTACTTGATTAAGGAGTAATTAATGCGGAAATTAAAGTGATTGGATCTCTCTAGGTGAGAGTGTTTAATGTGTGTAATCTGCGTCCTCTCCCTTAATGAGGATTAAGGGAGGTATTTATAACCTCGGGAAACGTGCCAATCTAGGTTTAAGTTAACCTTGGGGTGATTGGGCTTCCCTCGGAAGTTGGGCCTAGGTGACCGGCTTCTCCATTAGGCATGGAGTATGCCACGTGTCATGACATAATAAGTCCAGGGTGGACGAATAAGCGTGTGCCACGTGGCAAGCCCTGAGAGGTCCAACTGGGGGACACTTGGCAGGACCTGATTGGCCCACGTGGCGCATTCCGATTGGTGGGAGCAAAATCCCCTAATCAGAAAGAATGGGGTCTCCCTCGTTGAACATTTTGCTGTTGTTCGAATGGACCATAGAACATTCACCAACTCATCAGCCCATAGGCCACTTGCTCTCTCATGCTTCCGCTTGATGCCATTGGAGATCAATTTGTTGTATGCTTCAACTTGGCCATTGGCCTTTGGGCGTCTGACCGAGGCAAAGCAATGTGCTATGCCCTGGTCACTCAGCCAATCCTTGAGATGGCCGGTCTCAAATTGTGGTCCATTATCGAACACCATTGATTGAGGAACACCAAAACGTGTGATTATCTTTCCACTTGATTCCTTGGACGGCCTCAGCCTCCACCCGCTTCGTGAAGTAGTAAACTGCTACTAACACGTACCGTCGTTCCCCCGACGCAGGAGTGTACAACCCCAAGATATCCATGCCCATTTTGCAAAAGGGAGGGGACTACTTATGGCTGACAGGCTATTTGCCGGACGGTGGATGAGGGTTACGAATCTGTGGCATTTGTCACATTTTTTCACCATTTCTATGGCGTCCTACTCCATGCTCGGCCAGTAGTACCCCAAATGGGTCACTTTTTCAGCTGAGGCTCATCCGCCTATATGTGATCCGTAATGCCCCTAGTGGAGGTCGTCCAACACTTCATGCCCCCTATCGGGCGTAACACACTTCAAGTAAGGCTTCACAAATGATTTTTTGAACAAGTTCTCTCCCTTCATCTCAAACCATGTCACCTTTTTCTTCATCACCCAACTCTCCTATGGATCGTCCAGAAGAATCCCATCTTTGAGATGGGCGATAATTCCTTCCATCCATGTTGAGCTTCGATCAATGATTTGCACAGTCTCAGCATCAATGCTCCGCTTCTCCTTAACTTCCTAGAACACAGATCTCGGGAGTATCACATGATGCCGAGGAGGCTAGCTTAGATAAGGCGTCCGCTTGATTGTTCTCGGACCAAAGAACTTGCTACAGCGTGAAATGCTTTAGGCCCTTGGCCTCTTCCTTTACCATTTCAAATATTTCATCATTGTCGGCTCCCTAGCCTCGTAGTCACCATTCACTTGGCTGACTATTAGCTGAGAGTCCCAACAAGCATTAATTTTTGTTGCCCTGACCGCCTTACACATTCTAAGGTCGGCCAGAAGGGCTTCATACTCGGCCTTGTTGCTGGAGGCTTGAAACTTAAATCTCAACGCGTACTCAAATTTGTCTCCTTCCAAAGATAGACAAATGATACCAGCACCACGTCCGGTCGCTGTTGCACTCCCATCAACAAAAACTTTCCAAATCTGATCCCCTGCTGGCTGTAGATCCGGCCGTGTCATTTCAGCCAAAAAGTATGCAAAGGCTTAACCCTTGATTGCTTGAAAAGCCAAAATCCAAGAGATTCAAAATAAATAAGTATATATATATATATATATATATATATATATATATATATATATATATATATATATATATATATATATATCATACAGGTGCCACGTGGCCCAATGGGCTGGCGACACGTGGCACCTCGCCATTGGTCAACAGGGCCCCAATCTCCTGTTGACACGTGTCCTTGGTACCCTCCATGGGGAACTTGTTTGCCCTACTATAAATAGTGGGGCAAACCCCATTAATGGGGCATTCATAAATACAAACACATTTACTGAGCAATATTAATTGCAGAATTCTCCCAATCAGCGAGAAGTATTTTACCTATTCCGTACTCTTTCCCTCCTGTACGTATACTAACTTGATCGTCGGAGGCGAAATTCCTACCAACCGGAGTCTTTGTGATCTTGCAGGTACAGGCATCCGGCAGCTCAATCTTGGAATTGTAACTCTCCCGCAGGACACATCAAAAAACCCCGAAACACTTAGTACCAACAACTGTCAACACACCAAACAGACCCAGATAAGGCCAACAAAAATCCAAATAAGGCTACACAACACAAATCAGTACAACCACTCCACATTATTAGCCAGTTACAGTCAACAATTACATGCATCAAATATGTATAGATCAAGGCAAACTATTTCAACCACAGAACCTCAAGTCAGGAAATTAATCAAAACCCTAGAATAGATGAAAGACTAAGAGAACAAGAAAACACTGAATCAATTAATTCGAGGGTAAGAAATGAGTTACGCTACTAGATTAGTAGGAGACTGAAGTTACGGCGCACAGCTTTCAACGCTCTCAGCAGGAAGGGACTCGGATCTCTGGCGTTTTTTGCCAGAGGCAACATCCTTGGCCCTAGATCTGACCTCAGCCACCCCCTCTTCAACGGCTTTCGCAGGCGAAAGGGCAGGAACAAGGGGTTCATCATCATCGCTGACCAGAATAATGACTTCTTGAAGTGTTTTGGTGGAACCCTCACAAACCTTTCCCAGATCTGGGTTCTTAGCAACACAAGGCTCATCCTCAGAGTCATATGGGGCCAGTTTCGCACCCCCCCTGTCCTACGCTTCATATCCAGGTACGTCGCAGAACGAGTTCCAATCAAGCGCATCTTCCCAGTGCGACGCTGACACTTGTAGGTTGCAACCAGGCCCAGATCTGGGTTTTTTTTGTTTGAGGAACTCATTTTTATGGATTGAATGAAGACGAAAGTAGAAGAACAACGAGATCTTCAAAGATTAGGGTTTCAACTTGAAGAGAGAGAAACGCAAAAGGGGACTGCTTTGGGAGAACACAGAGAGTTCGAAAATGAAAATCAGAAACAACATATGCGTTGGAATATGGAAAACAAGGGAGATCAACAGAGGCGTCATTAATGGAGGTGGTTGGGAGATACATTGAATATGGTAGGTGAGGAGGTGAAGGATTTCTGAGTTTCTGATGAAAGGGGATTTTGATTTTTGGTGGGAATGATTAGGTTAGGATGTTAGATTATAGGATTTATTAATCATAGTTAGATTGTAGGTTAGTACATAATCAATTTTTTGTAAGGGTAATATGGTAATTTTACCATACCAAAACTTACTATAAATGGAAAAAAAAATTGTTTGTTGCAAATAATATGAAACACCCACTTTTAGTAATTGTTGCAAATAATAAAAAACGGAGGTAGTATAAGATTGAATGATAGGATCATATTTACCTCTCCTTATTTTTCTCTTAAGTAGGATTGTACGATCTTACAAACTTTAAGATCTTATAGTTTTAGATCCTAAAATCATAGGATCAAATCGGGATTTAATAACCATGTCTGCAATTTAGATGGTTAATATTGTAAAGGAGGCTTCAGAATTTATCCTCTATAAAGGAGGCTTCGAATTTTAGATGTTTGATAATGAACTAGTCGCTATTTCTAATGGGGACTGAGATAGTCATTTTTTTAGTTTTTATCCCTAATTGGGATGCTAAGCAAGCAAAACCTGCAAATTAAATATTTTCCTACCCTTCTTTCCCTGACATCCAAAGAATTGCCGATGAAGAGGGTATTGCCTTTGTGAGTCTGAATCTCTTACACTTCTACTTTCCTGTTTCTAAGTTACTTTCTTTGACTTTTGTTATTAGTTCACTAGATTAGTCTCGTGCTGCGATGCACGATTTGAACAAGTAAAATTTTCTAACTTTGTTTATTTTTTCATATCAAAATTAAAAACAAAAAAAATTCCCAAAACAATTAATATATCAAATATTAAAAGAAAAATAAGAGTTTATAGAATAATTGAATGATGAAAGGGTATGTGAGGAAGGAAAATTAAATTGTTATTGTTAGAAAATAGATCATATTTTGAAAATTGATTCTAATAATAAATTAAAAATAAAAATAAAAATCATTAAAGAAAATTTAAAAAAAAATCATAAAATAATAACATCATTTATAGTTTTGGAGGGAAAATTATTTATGACAACGTCACATATGTAATTTTATGATGGGATGATGTCAGCGGTTGCTATTTTAGTATTAGTTATAAATTTCTTCATGTCGTATTTCATAATTTATTTATTTTCTCCTTTCTGTTGGTAAGATTCGATTCTTGAACTAGGCAGCTCCTTAAGGCGAAAAGGCTTTCATTTGTTGAGCTATCTGAAATTTTCCTCAAGCGATTGAAAAGGTGTAATATTTGCTTGGCTTAAAGTTATAATCCTTCCATGTATATGAGTAATGGAAAAATTACAGTTCATTTGTTCCTCTAATACTGTAAAAAGGGGCGGAGACACAAAATTTAAAATGAGGAGAAGGATAGAGAAAAATAAAGGATAGAGACTCATGTGAGATAGAGAGAAATTATATGCATATATGGTAATGTTTCAATATTTGTGAAACTTTTTAAAATGGTAATTGTTGTAATATTTGTGAAACTTTTTAAAATATAATTGTTGCAATATTACAGGGACGAAGAAAGTAGTACTCTATAGATTTGAAATTTTGAACCAATAAGTTTGTCTTTTTTGTTTTTTGTAACCTAAATGTAAAAATCCTAAAACTCGAAGTTAAAATCTTTGAATCTAAGCATCTTTGCGGCATTCCAATAGCATTAGTAAATGTAGAAACAAACCCAAGGTTAGTCAGGATATGAATCATATGATGCAGAAATGAGATGTCGTAATTATTTAATTGATTTATAGTACAATCTTGCTTCCAATTTTTCTTAGTTCCTAGTCAATGTCATGTATAATCATGTTCTCCAAGCTGTGGTGACCATAACAGAAGAACTAGCATACAAGTATATGCAAAAGAATGAAGGTTTAGAAGCTGATCGGATGCATTCTAAGGGAGTATATTTAGGTAGTTTAGTGGTTCTTCTCGACCTTTAGATACTCACATTTCTTTCTCTGTTCATAGCACGAGTGCTGGACTTGTACGCAACTGCCTATTTTGACTCGTTATGATATTAACTTGGTTAAGTGGTTTTTAATAAGAACTTGGTACAGAACTGATGCTGTCATTTGACTGATGGATTATATCTTCTAATAAATACCAAAATGAACATAAATGAGTAACCATTTTTCACAATATTCCGAAAATTTTAATTTCTTTTGATACTGGCTTTAAGGGCATACAACCAAAGACGTTTAATTTTTCTAGAATTTAGGCCCTCCATGCTTAATGACTATGTTGGACAGAAAGGGTAATAAAATAAAAACATGATATACTATAACACATTGACTATAAACACGACCAGTCGCTCCTTAAATATGCGACAAAAAATGGCCAATAAATTTTCCATTAACTCAAGTCATGTAACCTTCCTGCTCCCTTTTAGAGGTGCGGTATATTCATCCCAGAATCCTTAATTGTATTAAAACATCGATCCTCTCAGTCAAGATACATGCAAGCTGGAGAAACGGAGATAAAAATTAGTCAGTACAGGAGTAACTTGTTTTCTAAGAATCTACTGAAATTATTACTTAAAAGCCAAGAGATAACCGAGCCCCACCTTGAAGATTCAGCCATAGGCTAGCTAGTTCAGTGAAAGTAGGATAAAATTAATGAACATGTATCTGGAGAAGAGCCGAAGAGGGCACCTCCAGTTCTAGCTCAAGCAAAAATCTACGCAAATTGAAAGGAAAAAATCCACCCTAAGTTTCCTGTACAAGAGCTGCTCGCTCAGGATTCAGAAGGAGCAACTGCTGCATGTCCTTCGGCAGAACATTAAACACTGCCTGTAGATCATCCTGCAGCTTCTGGCAACTTTTCATAGAGTCTTGTCCACTTGTTCCAGACTTCTGCTGATTCAAAAGTCTCAATTATTAAATTCACACAACACAGAGCTATAGAATTTTTAATTGCTTTAATTTCTGTTGAATGTAAAGCAATGGAACTTAACAGTTTCAATGGTATGGAAACTTATAAAGAACAAAACAAATTGCAGATCTACCAGGTATGGTACCAGACATTACCATGACAATCGTACAGACAATTAGTAAAAAGTAATTAAATCCTATTCACTAGGTTACTGGGGCATGGTAAGAAGGTAACCCATGTTTTTTTTTAAACACCTACATAATTAAGCCCAGAGGAAACCAGGTCATGTTTACACATTTTGGGATCCACGAAAAAACATTGATCCACTACACACTAGACAGTTAGAAACAATGTCCTCTCTTCTTGGTTAAGTACAATCTTCTTCTTGCACAAATAAATGGTAGTCTATAGAATCATTTCTTTTTCACCACATACACCTCTTCAAAAATTAACTTAACATTTGAAGCAAAATATCGTTCAAAAATTTGCATTTTTTTGATAACTAAGCAGATATGGCTTTAACTATGTTTAGCTTAATCACAAAAAATATGTTAATTGGATCATAATTATATAATCTTTACCTATCAACTGTATATAATGAAGTAGCCATTAATAGAATAAAATGACTTAAAATTTATTCAACTTCAACTGCGGCCTCCACTTAAGGTAGCCTTGTACAAAACCTTGTCCAACGCATGGGAGATACCCAAGATTAGGCAGTAAGTTTATCAAGCTCTTCACACCAAACACTTGTAGCCTAAATGGAAGAGTCAGGTATTCTTGACTATGATATCCCTCAATCACATCACAAAAGCCAACCCTTTGGTATCAACATTCATATAAACTGCCAAAGTTAACAAAACAAATTCGGTGTCTACCTTATTAAAAAAAAAAAAAAAAAAAAAAAAAGACTGCCACATTTTACTAGACCTATTTTCCTTTTTAAGGGTCCCAATTTACTTGCCCCGTCATTTATTAAACTACCTACTCCTCTCACACTCAGCCACCCAATTTTTACTCTACAATTTCACTTGCATAAAACTGTACAAACGTCTATGGGAAAAGTAAATAGGAACATAGGAAGTTAATAAAATGATGTCCCTTGATCAACTTGCTCCATTTCCTCCTACTCTAAACATATCTGCAGGACATCTCTACATTGAAAAGGGATTTATAATGCGAACACAAATACCTTTTAGTCTTACCAAGGAACTGACTATAAGGCTGACAGGATTATCACACTAAAGAACTGATGCTAAGACAGCAAGCTTTCATTCTCTGTGTTTCACATTATATGTGAGATAAGCACGGTTACGATTTAAGTGCTGAGGCAGAGTAGGCAAAATATAGTAAGCCTATCCAGAATCTCTCAATAAATGATCAGTTACCAGTGAACTCCAGGGAGATGAAATTCATGGAAATATGAGGAACGGTTCAATCAAGTTGACACTTGACAACTCCCACAATTCGTGTGTACAGGTCAGATAAAATGATTAAAAAAGCAATATTCTAAACTGGCAGTTTTCCGTGTTATTCAATACAGAACCTACAAACCAAGCTAAACCTATGTTCTAAACAACCAACTAATGCTGAAACTATGAGTTATTAACAGTGATAGTTTTTCCGTCAGAATACATTTGAAATAAAAGACATTTGACAGCCCCAATGAACAATACATCAAGGTAAACCTTTCTTCTTTCTAGTTTCCAATCTACATGGACATCATTAGCACTACTTTGCATCACAAGGCTAATGATAAATGTCAAAAAGAACTGAAATACAAGAGTGCAAACGGTTAACAAATCTTTCTCCCTATGACAAACTACAACAGCTCATGGGGGAAACACTCCTTTTCTTAAGAACATACTCTACGGCCTTTGTATAATGCCAGAGGAGAAGCTTTATGTCTTCTAAATTTCATTGACAGAGAAGACCAGAGTGAAATTTTAGACACAAACAAGTCCATTCTTCTTTAAATTTGGAGTAAAGGAAACCAAGCAATTCTCAAGCCTACTCATACTAACTAGAAAGGGGGATGGGGGGGAGTCTGTATTTTAGGCCCATTGGAATTAACACAACTCATGTTAGGAAGCATAAGATAACTAAGTCAGCAGTTTAGATATCAGACCCCCAATGAGTAAGTTTAGCCCAAGAATCCTATTTGAGACAACAATGCTCTCAAGAGCTTACAAAATGAGGAAACATGATTCCTAGCATCATAACCTTAGGCTAAAAACCACTCTTTAGAAGAGCTGTCAACAAGAACAGAAAGAGAAGCAATTAACAAACAGAAGAAAACAAAAACCTGTAATTCAGCTTCTTCATTCTGACAAACCCTCCAAAACACTCAATTGCTGGTGGGGTAGTTTATCAGGTTAAGGAGCAAATATCTCCAACATCAGCAGAATGATGTCTTATTGGGACACAGGGAACGAAGAATTCATGCTCCTCCAACTGATTCAAATTCTATAAAAGCTCAAAAAGGAAAAGGAAAAGGAAAAGGAAAAGGAAAAAAAAAAAAAAAAAAAGATAAAGAGTCTAAAAGCTTCTCTAATGAGCTCCCATAACTCCTACAAGAAAACCAAAGTGAACCCTTTTAACAAGACCTCTCCTCAAAAGGCCACTTCAAAGTTCAAACACTCTAAATGCTGAATAGAGATAAGGCCTAATCAACTCCATCAAAAATCACAAACTCTATTCTTTCAAGGAAAAATAATCACATATTTCATAGAAAGAGTTCTCAAATAGATAGTTGTAATCTCCTGTATAATTGCCTCCTTGCCATTAATAAGATCCCCTGAGGGTCTTCATGGCTCTGATGACCATTCTAGTTATCCAGGAATTCAGGTTCTAAACAACATTATCTTCAAGTCTATCTCTGAAGACAACACCAAAAGGTAATTTTGGGGAGACAGGTATCTAGGGAAGAAAGAAAGGAGGGGGTTTTTTCTCTCTCAAAGAGGGCAAAGCTCATGGGCTTGATGGCTTTAATTCTCTATTGATTGTCTTTGAAGAAGAGAGCAGTAGTAGGAGAAGCTGAATTGGATGCAATCCTTTCCTTCTTAAATTCTGGCAGTTTACATAGGGAGGTTTTATATAACATTATTGCTAGAGTTCCCAAGATCCCTAATGCCACAAAGCCAAGTAATGATAGACTCATTTCATGTAGTAACACCTAAGTGCCTCACTAAGCTCATAGCTAATAGGTTTTCTTGGCGAGTTTATTTTGATTGATCCATCACAAACAACCTTTGTTCCTTGCGGAAGTCTAATGGACAACATTTTGCTATCTCAGGAGTTACTAAGGAATTATTATAGGGAGTCCCCCTGCCCTAGGTGTGCCATCAAAGTGGACTTTCAGAAAGCCTATGATTCTAACAATTGGAATTCCATTTTGAATACTCTATGCTCTCCTGATACTTGGCTGTTATTTTCTGAGTAAGTTCACCAATTGCCTTCTTGTCCTCGTTGAAATACTTCTCCTAGGGAGGAGTCTCTAACACCTAGTAGAAGTCTTATTCACATATCACAAAATCAACTAACAAGACAACTCTAAACTATGAGAAAAATTCTGTGATAGGTGTTAAAAACATGAAACTCTGAAAAATGCAACATCCTAAAGCAACTGTCTCAGCCAATTATAAGTTTACTAGTACAGTGGCTTCAAAAGCTCTGCTGCTGGACAATAAGTTATCAATCAAGAAAAATATTAGATGCTAGAAGTTAAAGAAAAGAGATGAAAAGGACAGACTTAATTTGGGAGATTTCTACGAATTCTATTTACAAAATTACACTCAGGTTAGTTAGCCTATCTACAGACGTTAAAACTGCAATGCCTATGTTGATGAAGTTTAGAATTGAAACAGTTTCAGAATCACCTGCTCAGAAGTTAGGTCAGTACTGTGTTATACTAGACGCAGGCAAAGTCAATAGAAGCTTATCATAAAGAAGAGAAAAGTGAAGCTTCAAAGAGTTATGGCTGTAATTTGATGAAAATGAAGGAGATAACAAGACTTCAGATGAATGGAAACTCGTGCTAAAAGATCTGTTTCAATAATGAGTTGCTGGATTGGTTATACTTAGTTGTAATCGCCAAAATAAAAATGATGAAATTTTATAAATGCTAGAAATACTTAATTTATATCAATCGTTAGTGTTTCAATAACTGTCGTGGTGATCATCTTATGCTATAGATGTCTACATGTTGTGGCCTTTTTAATTTTTATAATAATCAATACTGTTATTTTCAAACAGGAATCTTAGGAGCCGCTAATGTTACATATCAAATTATCAAGAATATTAACTTTTACCTAAAAATGAACAGCTAGTGATAACATAGTTCATAACTATGGCTAAAAATCCATCAAACTTTCCATTTGGAATTTTTAAGTATGGATACGGATAATTGGATATTATATTAAATTCCACTATTCCATTATAATTAATTAAAATACTTACTCCATTTCCAATAGTTCTTAAAATTTACTACTTCCTCCGTTTGTTTTAGATGCATCACTTTCTGACAATGAAAGTTTCAATTTAGATGCATCACTTTCCTTTTTAGTTATAAATTTTCTCTCTCTCTCTCTCTCATATCACATGTGCCCTCTTTATTTATTCTATCTTTCTCAACTCTAAAAATTGCGTAGGAGTCTATGACTTCAAAGCGATGCATTTAAAAAAAAAAGAAGAAAGTATTTACTCACCGATCAAGGATATAGGAGAGTGAGTGTTAATGTTGTGAGTGAGAACAAGAAAAGGGGGGATAAAATAAGAGAGACTATGTAAAAAGGTGAGTGAGTGCAAGGATAAGAGGATTAAGTAAGAGAGTGGAAAGGTATAAATATAGTCAAGAAAGAGGGGTAAGGTAATAAAAAGAGGTTTGCCAAAAAGTGAGTGTAAAGGAACTATTTGAACAGGTGAATACGAAAAGCGTTATGAACTTTCAATCGGAGGTAGTATGTTGATATATTAAAAATAATAATAATAATTCTTTTTCATTGTCTTAATTCTCCTAAGCGGTACTAACAACATATAGTAATTTTAACTTTAAACATAAGCTCTCATATTTGCATATGGGTAATTCTAACAAAAGGTTTAGTGAATCACTATTGTATAAGTAAAATAGTATAGCTTAAATAGGTTCACTGAAGTGAATGGAGCAAATCATTCAACGCCAAACTAGTTCTTGCTTCAAGAATTAGATTTAAATAAGAATTTCTGAAGGTCACCTGCAACTCCCCAAGAAGGTGCCTTTCAATAGCATTGAAGGAGTCCACAACTTCTAATTCAGACATTTTTGATATGAATTGATGGATATCAGTCTTCAATCTTGATTGTTTCCATAATCTATGCTGCTCTTGCTCAGCCACTGCACGCCTTCTAGTAAACCATGGCATAAAATTTTTCCCTTTAAGAAAACGCCTATCATTAGAATCACAAAGTTAGTGTCAGCCTTAGTTGTAACTAAACAGTCAAGTAAAATATTATCTCTAATATACCCTTGCACTCCTCACCTGTATAAATCAAGCCAGTTTGATCTCATCCTCTTTGATAGAAATTTTCCTGGACCTCTTGCAGCTAAAGTATGAAGGAATTCCTCAGCGTTAAATGGAGGAAGAGGTGGTGGATCAACAAATGGTGAAGACCCTTCAGGCGGAGTATTGATCTTGAAATATGGGCCAAAAGGAGACAAAAAATTGGTGGTAAGCTCCAGAAAATGCCGACGTAGAATCTCATTGTTCACAACAGACATAGATTCCTCAACCCTTGCTAATGTTCCTGCATCAACAAGCCTGTTCAAGATAGATGTATCTGGCTTGGTAGTTGCACCGTAGGTGGTCCAAACAGCTTCTTTGTGTTCTGTCATCAGACCAAGAGGACCATCCCTCCTCAACTTGACTGCATTTAACAAGCTCGATGGAGAAAATTTCCTCAAAGACAGCTGTTGAACACCCAATCCTTCTAAGCGACCAGTTGATCTACCAGAAGAGGACCCGGAAACAACGTTAGCACGGCTTGAATTAGCAACAGGACTTCCAACGGACACAATGTGTGGAAAATTGCGTAATGCTTTCAGGAAAAAGAGGTTTGTTACACCGAGTATCATAGGAGGAAAGGTGCCACCATCTTGTAGTGAGTTCAAATGGGCAAATTCTGGATCATGAATGGTAAAGTAAGGCCTGAAGTCAATACTACAAAGTAGTGGAGCAACCAAACTCACAAGGCCTGCAACAGCCTCACAACACTGAGGAGGAGTAGGGGCAATGATAAGGACTGGCTCACCAACAAGAACTAACTCCCACAGAACCCAAAGCTGCAAGAGAATTCCACGAAATATACCAAAAAGGTCTGCTTCATGGAAAAGGCCTAGCGGGATCGACTGATTAGTAGCAAGCAATGGAACCATAAGAGAGGCAGACTCTTCAAGCATCATTTTCTCATCTAAAGGCAAACTTTGAACAGGAGGCAGGTTCACCTTCAAGGTAGCATTACCAATGGGAAGTTCCATCAGCTTCCCCGGAACTGGAGGAGGCCACAATGACACATAAGCAGCAATATGCTCAAGAGCTTTCTTTCCTATGTCAAAGAACAATGGACCCATAATTTGTAACAAAGGCCTGAACACACTAGAAAATGGACTATGAGACAAGATCACCACTGATTTCTGTTCCCCACCTCGCTTAAGCCTCTCATCATGTCTTTTCCTATTAAAGACAAAGCCATACAAGAACCGAGAATCATCGCCACTCTTTTGGTTGCTCAATACCTGCAACACCTTCCCATTTGTGGCAGACTTCTGAGGAGTATCTCTCTCTATCTCAACTATCTCAGAAGTAAGTACATTTGCTGCATCAACATTTCCCTGCCTTCGTATCCTAAAGAAGAATATGCAATCATGGATACTCGACCGATTTTGGTTTTGGGACACAGAATCCGGGAACGAACTAAAAGCCGTCCCAAGCTCCTCATCTTCAGATAAACAACCGGACGGATAACATTCCTCTACTACTTGACCTTGCTCAAGATCAAACCTAATCACATAAAAGGCCACAATCCATCGGTGTAACGACTCATTATCGACCTTCGGACTCGGTTCCGACTTTAATGAAAACGATGGGGAACGGCTCATTTCCCACAAACTTGAGACAAATTATCATCCAACAAAACATCATAATGGCAACATTTCACCAAAAAAATTACTACTTGATCACACTCAACAGTTCAATGAATCTCAAAATTGATCTACAGCAACAAAACATACAGCAAATCAACATTTTATCTAGTTCATATAGAAAATTTTCTCAATAATTCGACATAATAAAAAAAACAGAGCTTACCTTAACTTCACTCAACTTCAATCCTTAGAACACCGAGCAAAAATGCAAATTTTCCAGTCGTTTTCTCTGAATTCAATTAACCAACATCCCAGCAAATTCACTTTGATGTGAAGAAATCAATTTGCTTTTGTCAGATCTAGCAATGGGATCAATAGGAAAACCCTAAATTACAATTTCGAATTTTAAAATCGGTGAGAAGAAAAATGGAAGTTAGGGTTTCGAATTGCCGAAATAATAGATCAGAATAATGGTTTTGTTGTAGCAGATGCCGGTGGCCGGAGAGTGAGTAGAGCAAAGGCTAGTGGTATACGATGTGTTTTTGTTTCTTTATTGGTGAGTTAATATTTAGCCAATTAAACGAAATTTTTAACGAAATTTTTAATAAAGAAGTCTAAGTTAATCATCTTGATAAACAAGGACAAAATTGACACATAAATCCGCTTACAATAGTAATCGCTATTGAGGTTAGTAGTTTTAGTGTTTTACCCATAAACGACGGAAATTTAATTCATTTATTTACAAGTTTGTCATTTGATAAACAACAAGACGACAAACTCGGTTTTTTTATTTTTAAAAACTACTTGTATGAGAACAAAAATTGACCCAACTCGCTAATTCGTTTTAATCAGATTGGATTTCAACCCGACCTATATATGAGCTCTAAATTAAAGGTATTTTAGTTTGCATTTGATAAGAGAGAATGAAATCTTGAGGCTACCTCATTTACTCAATTTGAGTAACAAATTTCGAATCTCAAATGGCAATGTTGTAATTTTGAGAAATTAAACTTTTTAAAATATTTTATGTTTTTACAAGCTGACTCATCATCAACCTCTGTTTCTTTCCATTTTCTTCAACCTCCCTTCTTCCTTTTCTCATCATCAATGGCAGACTTACCCAAACAACCACAACAAACATCATGCCTAACACCACCAACACCATAACAAACCCCAGCCCCAACACCACCATTTTCGGAATTTAACGAAAAACCCTAAGAAAAATATATTAATTAAGGGCATGGTTAACCCCCAAATGGTAGGTGTTTTCCTTCTCCATTGATTTGCTCGACCTCCATTGAAAAATTCAAGCTCCATTATTGAAAAGAGAGATAACGTCCGATTAACGTCTTCCAAGCCAAAAATAAGTAAAAGATGCTTGTATCTCCATTAGAGTTCGCAAAAAGACTAAAGTACCCCCTTAAGAAACAGCTTAGGTTCAGAAACTTTGAATTTCTCATGAAATCTTGAAAAAGATAAGGAGGGGAAAGAAAGTACTCATAGTAATCTTTGATATAAAAGTGTGTTTCGATCATTCAACCTCACTTCCTCATTTTCACTTTTGTGGTGTGTTGCCGCCCCATTTACGTTGCCATTGTCACCCTCACCCCCTCCCTGATGTCATGCAACCTTACGATTGTTTTCCACCACCAAAAAAAAGTTAAATTTGCGGTTTTGAAGGTAAAATTCCAGCAAATAAATTCAAGTTTATTTAGAGTTTTTATGGTTGAATTTAACCACCTAAAGTCATAGGTGATGATACGCAAAGGTATTTTTTTCATTTTATTCGCGTTTGTTTTCAAATTTTTAAGATTTTGGGTGAATAAGAGTGGGCATTCAAGATGGTGAGACTATTTTTGAGGTGTTCCCAAAAGCCCAATTTTTTAGAGCAGGCCAATCTTTAGGATTTTTCAAGTGGGTAGGTGTGGTTTTAAGGTGAGTAGTGGTGAATTTGGGTTGGTGAGAGGGACAGTTTCAAGTGATGCTAGTGAGAGTGGGTGATGGTATTGGTGGGGCGGTTTTGGTAAAAGTGGATGTGATGAGACGGTGCTTAAGAGGGTGATGATGCTAATGACAATGAGGTATGGTGGTGTATTATAGTTCGGGTTAGTGGAATAAAGTGATTTGTTAAACATCGCCCGCAAATCTCTACATAAAGCCCACAATTATTTTTACTTTGACTCTTTTGCCCCTTTTCTAATTTTTGACGAAACCGTAATTCACTCTCACGAAGAATGTGGAGCTGGAGTGGATCGCCGAAGGACACCGGAGAGCCGTCATCGTCGCCGCAAAGCGAGATAATCCGGGGAAAAATTACGAAAAGTAGGGGTGGCGTCTAGCCGGAACGCCACTACCGTGGCGGTGGCGTCTAGCCGGGACGCCGCAACCGTGGCAGTGGCGCCTGGCCAGGACGCCACTCCTACTTTTTGTAATTTTTTTTTAATTTTTTTTTTTTTTTTGTAATTTTATTTTACCTTTTTGTAATTTTTTTTATTTCTGTTTTTTTTGTAATTTTATTTAATTTTTTTTTTTAATTTTATTTAAACTTTTTTTTATAATTTTATTTAAACTTTTTGTAATTTTTTTTAATTTTATTTAAACTTTTTTTTTGTGGTTTTTTAACTTTGATAAATTTGAAATTAAATATGCGTTAATAAGTTCAAAAAAAAATAATTGTTTTAATCTGAAATTATGTTTTAAATATGTGTTAATAAAATTATGTTTAATTTTGTATGTGTAAATTATATATAGAAATGAAATTTACAAATGAAATTTTTAGAAATTACTTATGTTAATTTTGTGTTACAAATAAAATATCATTTGCTTTTGTCAAAAAAAAAAAATTGTGTTAAATGTATTAATTTAATCTTTTAATAACTATATGTATTTAAAAATAATATGGCATAGTAGGATTTTTGTACATGATGGTCCCTTCGAAGATGCTCAACAAGCGATTGATTGGGCAAAACAAGTTGCAATTAGATCTGATTTTTGTGCGTCAGTTGATGTACAGTGAAATTGCCTCAAACCGAGATGTTTATGGTCATGTGTACCAGCAAGACTTGGAGTGCGTACACTATTTCTATGTAACCTTATTTTTTTGTAGCTATTTTTATACAAACATTTATTTTTTGTATTCTACTTTTGACTACATTTATATCTTGCATGCACACGTTGCGCGTTACAAAGTAAAAAGATAATGTCAAATGTTAAAAACTTAAACGATAATGTCAAATGTTAAAAACTTAAACGAATATGTCAAATGTTACAAACTTAAACAATATTTTCAAATTTTACAAACTTAAATAATAACTGCAAATTTTAGAAAATGTTCTGCAAATATACTGGCAAAGAGAGTTTCTATCCCACTTGCATCAACTTTCCCATCCACTACACAAAAAAAAAAATATTATATTGAATAACGATATATAGCAATTACAAAAACACAACAATAAATGTTTAATGACACATACCGCATCCACGGCAGTGGCCGGTGGCATATCATGGTCATCTATATTCTTCCCCGCACCATGGTGAAATTGCGACACCTTCAAAAAAATTTAAAAATATATAAACATAAAAAAAGTTATAAGAAAAATACCTACCAAAACCCAAATCAAATAAACTAAAAGCATACTAACAAATTAACATAATAAAGAAATTAACAGAACACTTTAAAAAGTAATAAAATAAAAAATACACAAAGAAAGGAAAAAAAACCAACACATACAAAATATATATAAATTAAAATATAAATTAAAATAAGTAAACTAACCAAAAACAATATGTAACAAAACGAGGTAAAATTTTGAATTTTAAATGAAGAGGCGGTTGGCGTCTAAAATTTCAAAAACAAAATATATTACACATAAAAACTTAACACATAAAAAAATTAACACAACAAAGTAACACATAAAACAAAAAATTTAAACATTAACACAAAAAAATTATGTTATTCAACAAATAAATATATTACACATAATGTAAAAAATTTAAACACTAATTATTAACACAAAAAATTACCACATACAAAAAAATTAACACATATGAAAAATTAACACATAAAACAAAAAAAATTAAACATTAACACAAAAAATTAAACATTAACACAAAAAATTCTAATTTTCAAAAAAAATATATATATATTAGAAATAAAAACATTAACACATAAAATTAATTAACACATTAAACAAATTAACACATAAAACAAAAATATTAAACATTAACAAAAGAATTCTGATTTTCCAAAAAAAAAAAAAAATATATTAGACAAAAAAAAAAATCGAAAGTAGTGGGGCGCCTGGCCAGGACGCCCAGCCCCTGGTGGTGGCGTCTGCTCCGGCCGCCGGAACCAGGGGGCTGGCGTCTGGCCACGCCCAGCCATGGCGGTGGCGCCTCTGGAAAACGCCAAATCCGTGGCTAGGCGTCCAGGTCAGACGCCAGCCCCCTGGTTCCGGCGGCCGGAGCAGACGCCACCACCAGGGGCTGGGCGTCATGGCCAGGCGCCCCACCACTTCTGGTTTTTTTTTTTTTTAATTTTTTTTTTAAAACAAAACCTTGCCACCGTGAGCCGTCCTTTCCTCCGCCGTTGTGGCCGCCAAGTCCTTGCCTTGCCGCCTCGACATTGCCGTATTTTTGGGTGATTAGAGTGTGGGTATGGGTTAGATTTTTTTTTTAGGTCTAGGGCAATAAGGTTAATTCAATATAGATTTGTGGGCTTTATGTGGAGATTTGCGGGCGATGTTTAGCAATCCACATAAAATACCAGTGGAGGGTATGGGATTAGAGTAATAGAGTTTGTACAAGGAGAAAGTAAAAAAAAAAAAAAAAAAGAAGAAGAAGATTAGCATGACAATATATTAACTACTTACATTATTTAGGTTTAGGCTATACAACGCTTCTAGGCATTACATAAAATTTTACACATTTAATCCATAACCCAATCTTTTCTTGATTAAATTTTATTTTTCATATTCTTTGTTACTACGTTTTGATCCTTTGTTTGCAGGAGAGAACATGAGTTATAGTTTAGTATTGCAAGGCATTTAGAGTTAGAACTTTAGATGACATGTCGAACTTTTGGACCAAATTTGTGATGACGACAACGCCACCTAAGCTACATTTTGTTCTCCAGACTTCACCACCGGAGGTGTGTGATTTGCAAATGCTATTAGTAATGGCCGCTTAAATTTTAGGAAATATCAAAAACTAGTTATTAAAATACCACTTTTGAAAATAACTAGTACTTTTTTAAAAAACTTTTTTTTTGCAAAAAATAAGAAATTAAAAAAATAATAATAATAATAAAAATAAAAAAAAAAAACCCTAAAACCCAAAACTTTGGGTAGCACTATCCACTAATATTTTCCATCCAAAAGTTCTGTTGGCAAGCCCAATTTTTTTGTTTCCATCCAATTTGTACCTACAAATAGTCAATTACAACGCAAATTTGAACAAATAAAACCTAATTCTCAAATTTACAAATCTTAATCCCCCAAATTCACGAACCAAATCACCCAAATTTTGAACCCTAACTCAAAAATTAATAAAAGGAAAATTTGAATTTTAGTACCTCGAATATGGGGGTAATTGAATTTTAGTACCCATCTAAAATTTTATTTTAAATTAGTACCTCCAAAAACACAAAACTGTAGATTTCAGTACCTCCGTCCATGTTCCGTTAAGTTTTTCGTTAGTGGGGCCCATTTCTAATTATTTAATAATTTAATTTATTAAAAAAAAAGAAAAAACATTTTATAAAAAAAACTTAAAAAATATTAAAAAAAAAATCAGAAAAAAAACTCTAATACCACCAGCCACCCACCTTCCACCGGCGGTAGACCAACCCCGTGCCCAGCAACCTCCCCTCAACCTCCAGTCCGCAACAGTAATTTTCGGCACCCCACTGCCTTCACCACCAACATCCCGCAACTAGCAGAGCACCGCAACCCCTGCTCCGTTCCCACGCACCAGCCAGCACCAATTCCTCCGACGCCTTCACCACCAACATCCCGCAACTAGCAGAGCACCGCAACCCCTACTTCGTTCCCACGCACCAGCCAGCACCAATTCCTCCGAGAAAACCACCACCTTTCGCACTTCCAATTGAAGCCGTTGATCTTAAATTCCTCAGCCCTGATTTGGTTTCAGGGTAAGGGTGAGAGGAGTACGGCTGTTTGTGGGTTTTGGTATGGGTGTGGGTTGGGGTTTCGGCAGTTCGGCGACGGTTTTGGGTAGGGGAAAGGAGTTATGCGGCGGTGGTGGGTTGATTTGCTGCTGTTAGCTTCTCGCTGGGCTGGTTTAGGTGGTTGCGCTTAGGGTTTCGGGGAAGGGGAAAACAGGGAGGGAAAGGGAGGGGTGGGGTGTCGCGGCCAGGAACGAGGAAGGGAGGGAAGATGGTGGTGGTTGCGCCGGTGCCAGGGAAGGGGAAAACAGGGAGGGAAAAGGAAGGGGTGGTCGGCGCCGGTGCCAGGGGAATTCGGCCACCAACAGCCGGAAGCCAGCGCCGGCGGTGGTGGCAGTGGCTGTTTTTATTATTATTTTTTTAGTTTTTTTTTAACAAAATTTTTTCCTTTTTTTTAATAAATTAAATTATTAAATAATTAGTTATTGGGCCCCACTAACAGAAAACTTAACGGAACTTGACGGAGGTACTGAAACCTATAGTTTTGTCATTTTGGAGGTACTAATTTAAAATAAAATTTTAGATGGGTACTAAAATTCAATTACCCCCATATTCGAGGTACTAAAATTCAAATTTTCCTTAATAAAACTTAAATTCGATCCCATATTTAGAAATTGTAATTCAATCTCAAATTATATTAATTTATAAATTGCAATAAGCTAGATCTAGTGACTCCTTACTTTTCAATTCTGTCTCACTTCCCCCATATAAAGCCATGTAGTAGTGGAACGCATGCCACTCAAACCCCCCCCCCCCCCCTCCCTCTCGAGAATGGGTCTTTAAATCTTGTACCTCTATGGACGATCGTCTCTCATCGTTAAGTAGTGTCCGTGAAGCACCTTTTCTTATTGAATTTGACCCACCTGAATATGTCCTTCCCGTAACATGTGTAGTAAGAGTGTAAGATCGACTAAGGAGAGGCCTCCTTTTCTCTATTTTCTTAGCTTGTTTGCATGTGTCATGTGGCTCGTGTCATTTCCTTTTTCTTTGCCATTCTTTTATCTTCATTGCACGACTATACAAATCTACAATAAACAGGGTTTTTTTTTTTTTTTTTTTTTTTTGTCAAATTTTAAATCTTAACGGTCTGACCTATTATTGAACTTTAGCATAATCGCCTCCTCTTACATTGAGGCGGACCTGGTAAAGAACGACATAAATAACCTATAATGCACAGATGAAACCTCTGTTAGAGGGAAATACCATATATGAAACCTCATTTCCTCATAGTTGGACAAAGTTAATGAGTAATGACATAGATTAGTTATTAATTTGGCTCTTAACTTGTCTAGTACGCAATTTGATTAATTGATGTATAATTATAAGTGGACGCTAATAAAATACACAAACAAAAAGATGAATCTAAAGTGGACCCATATATATTCCCATATCGACGGACTAGTATTGCGACGATGACTAAGCTTAGCCCTATCTAATGTGTGTATCTACCCTTCCATGCATGCTTGTAATTCTCTCAACCTACCTCTCTTTATTTACTAAACAATCTAACTCATCTAATGTAACCATCATAGATACGAACTATATCAACCTTAATCGTCAAATTTACCCTTAATTAGGTGAACTCATCACATTATCATGCATTGTTGATAAGATAAGATTTTAGAAGACAAATTTATATACATGCAGATTGTTTACCATTCTCATAATTTATAACCATTTATCACACAGATCATAAGTATATAAGCAAAACTATTACCTTTTTACCTGTTTGATGTTAATTAATCATAATTTAACTACGTTTTTTTTTCCTCAAGTATATTGAATATTCTGAAACTATTATTGTGTATATAATCTTCATTTTTTTTTTGGACTTTTTGTAAGAAACTACCTCATAAAGTCCAAAATTTGTGAGAAAGTACCTTATTTAAAAATTGTTGTAAGAAACTACCTAATAAAATGTTAAATGTTGTAAAATACTACCTATGGCGGGATTTCTTCCGTTGACCAAACATTCTTATGTTGACCCACCTCTAAACATCCATGAAACCACCGCGAGGGTTGGTTTTTAAGGTAATAAAGCTATTTTCGAGGTGGTTTAGGGCTATTCCTAGTTAGTGGGGGTAGTTTCGGGCTATGAGATGATAGTTCGGTGGTGTTTTAAGGTGAGTCAGCGCTAGAAAATTTGGTCAACGGTGGAAATAAGGCCATAGGTAGTATTTTACAACATTTTATCGTTTATTAAGTAGTTTCTTACAACAATTTTTTTATCAGGTAATTTCTCACAAAACCTGGATTTTATTACGTAGTTTCTCACAAAAGGCCCCCCCCCTTTTTTTTTTTTTTTTTTTTTGGTGTGTGTGTTTGATGTTTACTCCGTATTAATTAATTACTACCATTGATTGGTATCAACAGTCATTATCCTTTTCCTATACGTCCCCTTGCCCTAAAATCCTACATTATGCACAAACGAATATATTCTATTCTCTATATATATTATCATTCTCCCCTCCAACAATATATCATACTAACTTCCAACATCTATCTCTTTCTCTACTCTCTCTTCTTTGAAAACAACGTAGGAAAACCTAAGCTAGATGACGGCTTCTACCAGTCCGGTTTCGGTTAATGGTAAAATGGGGGGTCGAACCCTCATAGTTGGATCAACCGGGTTCATCGGTAGGTTCATAGCCGAAGCTTGTCTAGACTCTGGTCGCCCTACTTATTTACTTGTCCGGTCCGGTTCATCCGCCTTCACAAGCAAGGCTCAAACCATTCATTCCCTTCAAAATAAGGGTGCCACCGTTATTATCGTACGCTCTCACTCTAATGCATGCTCAACTTATTTATTTACATTTATCTATAATAGTTATATATAAATACGTACTAGATTGCTAATTATAAATAAGGTTTACTTAATATTCATATTATCATTTTAATTATTTTAACTTTTGCCACCTTTGTAGAATATCTTTTTTTTTTTTTATACAACCACTTAAGTATAAACTTAATTACCACAAACACGTACATCTAGTATATTTATTATTACCAAACATGCATGATCTTAATACAATTAAGAGTATAATTAAAAATTGTTAATTTAATACAAGAAATAATTATTAAACTGTTAAATAAATTTTATAATTTCGTACCCCAAAATAATTTACCCGGCCCCTTAGTTAATTAAAGGGTAATGATATATATAGCCCTTAGGGTTATATATAAGCATTAAATATACTTCCTAAAATAGAATTAAGTTGGGAATTCAAGACAAAATCACGCACAAATCGGTGTAAATAATGTTACTTAATCCTCAATATTTCCTTTTTTAGCTTCTTATACATAACCCTTAGGATTATTTTTATCATTTTCCTTGATTAAAAACTACTCCGTATGTTATTCATGCTATCGAAAGTAACAATTATTATGTAATGATTAGTATGTTTAATTGGTCAAAGTTTCAAAGCTTCAAATTAAAACTCGTCTATGTGACTATATCACAGTCTATAATGGCTTTTTCGACATCAAAAGTTATTATTATTATTATTATTATTATTATTATTATTATTATTATTATTTAATTTGTAAAAGTAAATAAAACATGCAGGGGACTATAACGGACAAGAAGTTGATGGAGAAGATATTTGAGGAATATAAGATTGAAGTTGTGATTTCAGCTGTTGGTGGAGAAAGCATTTTAGACCAGCTCCAACTTATTACTGCCATCAAAGCTGTTGGCACTGTCAAGGTTATAATTTAGTTTTTTTTTTTTTTTCTTTATTTAAAAAAAATGAAAAAAGCAAGTGTAAAGGAATGATTTTGTGTTAGTCTACGAATTTTATTAAAAATTAATTACAATACCGTACCCCGTATCAAGTTTAATAAAGATAATACTACGTAATAGATTTCATCGATTAGTTTCTTTGGTACTAGGTCTTTTCTATACCACCATAACACACTATATAATGTCACAATTAATGAAAAAAACTACTTCGTATATTTTACGAAGTAGCGAATCTTAATTATATTATTATTTATTACTCTATATGTATAAACCAAAAAGTAATTAAAAGTTTGAAAAAATTATGTTGTAGAGGTTCTTGCCATCAGAATTTGGGCATGACATAGAAAGAGCATATCCAGTAGAACCAGGACTACAAATGTACAATGAAAAAAGACAAGTTAGAAGAGCAATTGAAGAGGCTGGGATTTCCTACACCTACATTTGTTGCAACTCCATTGCTGCTTGGCCTTATCATGACAATACTCATCCTGCTGATGTCCTTCCTCCTTTGGATCGCTTCCATATTTATGGCGACGGCAATGTCAAAGGTACCAATTAACATAATTTCAATCATTCATAAATTACTACACCCTTCCATCCGTCTCTAAAGGATTCTTCCTAGCTTAGTTTCGAAAATTTGCCTCACAAAAAGTTAAAACATGAGTTAACTTTTAAAGACAGAATGAGTATATATATATATATATATAATATATAATGGTTTTCGTAATTTCAATGTAAAAAATTAAAGACATGTAAATATTAAAATATAATGAAGGAAAGATGAAAGAAACTTTGTCCAATAGCTATAGACTATGTTTCTATATATAATTGCAATAAGGGTAAAAGCATTTTGCAATCACTGGTTCAACTTCTTGTATTTTTTTTATTCTATTTTTTGCTAAGTGTCAATATTAAGCTGTATTTATAATTTTGTAGTAGGTAGGCAGTATTAATTTGGTATTTTAGCTAAGCTCCAATGTTTTCTAGAAATTTAATCATATAATATTAAAATGTTTCCAAGGATGATTTTCTTGGAGGTATAGGTAGCTAGGTAGGTAACCAACATGTGACAAAACAAATTACGTTACTACAACTACTTCCTAAATAGTGAATAACTTTACAATATTTTTTTTTTAATAGAAAATAATAGTCACTTTAATTTACAAAAACTTACATAAATCAGTTTTATCAATAAAAAAAAAAATAGAAAATCAATTAAAAATTCAGACTTAATCTGCATAAGTAACCCACCCAGCTTTACAGGTGAAGAGAATAAGATCTAAGCAATATAATATAATCGAAATCTATCATTACACTTCCTACATTGATTTAATTAATTTTTACTTCATTTGATGATGACATATATTATTTTATATAGGTTTATATATTTTATAGTTTACAAAATCTATTTAACATATATAATCTTTGTTTTGATTGTGTTCAGCATACTTTGTGGCTGGTACTGATATAGGAAGACTAACAATGAAAGTGATCAATGATAACCGGACTATCAACAAAGCTGTTCATTTTCGACCTCCTAACAATCTCTTAAGCATCAATGAGCTTGCTTCCTTATGGGAGAAGAAGATTAATCGTAACCTTCCTCGAGTCACCATAACAGAAGATGATCTACTCAATGCTGCTAATGGTAAGCTAAGATCACGCGACTAATCTTAAGTACTTGATATGGACAACATGACCGTGACTAATTTCATAACGCGATTTATTGTTTGTAATGCTAGAAATGAGGATCCCTGAGAGTATTGTGGCAGCATTTACTCATGACATTTTCATCCAAGGCTGTCAAATAAATTTTGCATTGGATAAAGCTACAGATGTGGAAGCAACTTCGCTGTATCCTGATACACCCTTTCGGTCCATTGATGAGTGTTTCGATGATTTTGTATCAGCTGTTATTGATGAGCGTGTAATGGCTGAAAAACCAGCAAGTGGAAGTTCTGAAGGCATAAAACTGCCTGTGTCTGAGGCGTATGCTATCACCTTGTCTGTTGCATAGTCGCGTAGTTAAGCTAGCTATTAGCACGATTGTGTAACGCGATTATATAATCAGGAGTTAATTAATTGAAGCTGAGTAAGTCTATTAGTAAAGTTTTGATTCTTCAGAACAATTGAGTTGAATAAAGGGATGTTAGAATCAAAGAGGGATGTTATTGCCTACTAAACTTCAAGAGATTGTATGATTCTGTTGGAAGTTTGAAAACAAATTTATTGAACATTTGGTTGTAGTAATTATGATAAAACTAAACAATTTTAGTTCGTTTTTGAGCCGTGTTTGCTTCAAATATTTTGTTAGTGCATCGTTGTTTTATGAAGTGATCGATTCGATCTACCATGGAAGCAATTTTCATGGTTCATCCAATATTCCAATTGATGGTAAATAGGATGGTAGTTTCGTTAATAAGCTAAAGTTTGTAAGAGAAAAGTGCCAGCTGGAAAGTAATGTAAGGGAAAATCTCCAACGGTACAGTAACCAAATAACGGGGAATGAAAAATGAAGAAACAAGTATATCCACTGACCCAAAGTAATTTGTCCTCTTTAATTTCACCCAAAATGAAAAAAAAAAGAAAAAAAAAAGATTTTTTAGAAAATAACACCACAAAAAAGTCACGATTTGAATTATAACACCAAAAAAAAAAAACTTTTATTATAACACCACAAAAAAACCCAAAAAATTGATTTCACCACTACCTAACGGATTCTTGGATGGAATCCGTTAAGTGTGGTTTCGTTACCATGTCACTATATTATTGGTTAAAAAAATAAAATTAAAAAAAAAATAAAAACCCCAAATTTAACCCAGCCCTAACCCTAAACCAGCCCCACCACCACCACTGCCAATGCCGGCAGCCTAACCTCGCCACCGGCACTCCCTTCCCCTATGTATTTAAAATTATTTAATTGTTGTAGGATTTTGGTGGAGACGGTGTTGATTACAGTGGGATTTTTGTACATGATGGTCCCTTCGAAGATGCTCAACAAGCGATTGATTGGGCAAAACAGGTTGCAATTAGATCTGGTTTTTGTTTAGTAGTAGTAACTCATAAATCTCAGCGGGATGGTAGAATGGATAGCATTTTGAGATGCGACCGTTATCGCAAAAGGGAGGAACGAAATTTCAATACAGCGATTCGGTTTGATACAAAGCGGAAAGGTTGTGGGTGTGAGTTCAAAGTAAAGGTTCGGCAACACCAAAGTCGTGACGGTTGGGAAGTGCAGGGTTACTCTAAATGGGGGTATCACAACCATGAAATGATAGTATATGAAGTGGGTCATCGACAGTTAAGCGGCCTAAGTCCTGCTGCAAAACTAGTTGTCAAAGAAATGAGTGATGCTTAAGTTAAGCCTCCTAAAATATTAACATCTGTGTTAGAGAAATTTCCTGAAGACCAGCCAAACCGAAGACACATCTACAACGTCAGACAGAAACTGAGGTTTGAACGGTCAGAGGGAAGGAACCCTATTCAGCAGCTTCTACACCAGGCACAAGCACATGGTTACATGTTCAGGTTTAATTCTGATGAAGAGACATCGGAGGTGACTCATTTATTCCTTGTGCATCCTGATTGTACTGATATAATCAAGTCTTGGCCATCTGCGATTTTGATCGATTCAACATACAAGACAAACAAGTACAAATTCCCACTAGTAGAGATAATTGGGATGGCTCCAATGAACCAAAACTTTCTTATTGGTTATGCAGTCATCAAGGATGAGACGGCTGCGAGTTATTATTGGGTGTTGGAGAAGTTGAGAAACTACATCGGCCCTAATCTTCAGCCATCGTCAGTGATTGTGAGGGAAGTCTCTTTGCCCCTATAGCGGGGCTGTTTCCAGAATCGAAGCATTTACTGTGCACATGGCACATCAACAACTGTGTGAAAGTCAAAGCCTACAACCTTTTCAACAAGAATTTAGATTTAGCAGAGAGATTGGTAAATGGTAAGTGGCGGAAGATCCTGCAAGCTACCACAGAGGCAGAGTACGATCGGCCTTGGATGACTTTAGGGATGCGTACCAATGGTGTCCGGCAGTGGTAAACTATGTGATGCAGCAGTAGATACCTCACAAGGAAAAGTTTGTCAAATATTGGACAAACCAAGTTCTTCATGTTGGAAACACTACAACATGTAGATTTGAGAGCGCTCATAGAGCTTTGAAAGACTGGACTGATTCTTCCAACGCTGCTCTGGATACACTGTTCGAGAGAATAAACAAGGCTATTGATACTCAGAAGAACGACATCAAGAACTCTCTCGAGGACTCTAGACGGCGACATGGTATGATGTATTGCCATTTCATATTTAAGATTCTCCATGGTCATGTGTCACACTACTGCTTGGGGTTGATTCTGAGTGAGCACAACAGGATGAAGGAGTTGGGTGATGAAGTGGCTATTCGGTGCGGATGTGTTGTATCAGTGACTCATGGATTACCTTGTGCATGCACCATTTACCGCGTAATTACCCAAGATAGGGCGTCGTTATATGTTGATCAGGTTCATCCATTCTGGCGGACGCTTGTTATTGGAGAGCATGCTGCTCCACAGACGGTCGACCGTGAACAGGAGGAGTTGGAGTAGTTTCGTTCGATGTTTGACCGAGTGTCCTCCAGTCACCCTTCAATCATTCGTGATGCTACCCACGTACTTAATGACATGTTCAACACGTCTTGCTTGGATCACGAGGAACCTGAAGGGGTCGAGCGACCTAGAGATCGACAACAGCGGAATAGTGTGTTTAAGTACATTTGTGGTCGTGGTCGTGGCCGTGGTCGTTCATCGTCATCCGGTCGTAGCCAATCTTCTTCGTTGGTGAATATGCCCAGAACCGGTGCAGTATTTTACTTTCATTTACTTTTTGGGAATGTTTGTTGAGTTTTTACTGTTGACTTGTTAATTGTGTTTATTAATATGTTCAACAGGAAGAGTAGATATTGATCAGTTTCCATATAAGGACAGGATTCCTAACATCATCATGGAATACTTTGATGGGTGGAATGATGTGGTTGCAAATGGTAACTGTGGATTCCGGGTCGTGGCTGATGTGTTTCAGATGGGTGAAAACAACTACGCTTTAGTGCGTCAGTTGATGTACAGTGAAATTGCCTCAAACCGAGATGTTTATCGTCATGTGTACGGCCAAGACTTGGATAGTTCTCTACGGCATATCCGGTGGGAAGGAGGACCTTGCGTCAAAATCATTGGTTCGACGCGCCACTTGATCTCTTTGTCGTTGAAAACATCTACAAGTGTGCAGTCATGCATTTCGGGCTTGGTTTGCATAGTCGAGTTTATTTTCCATGTACCACGGTTCTCCCTTGATCTTTGCATGAGACCGTCACTAGACCGGTAAGAGAGTTAGCCATTGCATTTCTGAGGTCGTCATACAGACATTTCATCCGATTGGACCTGTCATCCGATTTTCCAGTGCCACTGATCATACCTCGGTAGTACACCATTTGCACACCAAGCGTAGAGGGTTGGGATGTGTTGTATCATAACCGGATCCATCAATGAAACAACCTAGTTGCCTTCTAGTTTTTCATGCGTATACCTTTTCTATGTAACCTTGTATTTGTGTTGCTATTTTTATACAGACATTTATTTTTTTATTCTAATTTTGACTAAATTTATATCTTGCATGCATACTAATTAGTATTTGCGCGGTTACAAACTACAAAGATAATGCCAAATTTTAAAAACTTAAAATGATAATGTCAAATGTTACAAACTTAAACGATAATGTCAGATTTTACAAATTACTATAATAATGTACAAAATGTTCAATACATAAACTGCCAACAGATCAGTAATCCCTCTTTGACGCCCACTGCCACTGCGCAAGGGCCCGGTCCAAATCGTCAACAACAGCTCTACCTGATGCAGTCGTCATGTTGTCCCTCTCCTAAGAGAGTCTTTGTCCCACCTGCATCATCTATCCCATCCACTACACACAACAAAAAAACATGAAATTCAATAACGATATATAATACTAAAAAAAAACACAACAATAAATGTTTTTATGAGACATACCGCATCCACGGCAGTGGGCGGTGGCACATCATGATCATCGGCGTCGTCGCCATAGTCGAGGTCTATGATCAACCTCGGGTGCGAATATCGGCTGTACCATTCCATGTAGTGGTGGTCACACATGGGAGGCACTCCAGTTGGCGGCCTCTGCAGCTCCGCAGTCCATAGGCGAGCAACAATCGGAAACTACTCCCACGTGGCAATCACGCTTTCCGGCCATTGGACGACATACTCCTTCGACAACGCAGATCGGACCGCCTTACTAGGCCATGTTGGTGGAGGAGGGACAACTTGGACAAATCCAAGCTGGCGAAGATAGCGTTGGGGCATGTACACCTCTACGATCTCATGATATTGAATGAGTCCCGTGTAGAGGATCTTGGGTACCCTATTATTAGGGTTCTGGCCGAAAGGCATCTAGTTCACCTACACATTTTTTCAAATTACTAAGATTCATATAATAAATGCATCACAATATAAAATTAGAAATAATTTATACACTTTACCTCTAAGGGATACATCCTGTCAAGCAATAACCGTATCGATCGGAGGCGGTCAACGAATTTCTTCTCGAACCGCGTACTCCACGTCCTGGCACGTGGCATCCCATCCCCAATAGGAACCGGGTCACGGTGTGGTCGAAATGCAGGAAAATACTCGTATATCCCAACGTAGGCGACCCCCAAGAAAACTGGCTTACTCTGCCGCGCTCACACGCGTCAACTATGTCGCGTGGCCTGAGCTTGTCCGCTCTTATCCGGAAACAAGGTACACCCGAGGAGAAGAAAAACATATGCAACCAGCTGTGCGTCATGCGTCCTATGTGCAGTGGGGTGCAAACAACGCTGCAAGACAGATGCGATCTTCACACCGCCGTAATCCCAAACACCAAGCGCCTCGGTGTACAGCGCAGCCCTGTCCATCGCCAACAGCTCCGCCAGCAAATCTGTTTGATCCGCATCAGTCACAATAGAAAGTCGTTTTCCCTCTGCGCGAATCCCAAGGATGGCCTCGACATCATGCAACATGATCGTCATCTCACCGAAGGGAAGGTGGAAATAGCTCGTATCTGGCTGCCACCGCTCAACGAAAGCCGTGATCAGCGTTGAGTCAATCTTATCGTGCATGGTGGCAGGAAAATTACTCACTCTAGTGCCCTGCAATCGGCCGAACATCTCGTTCTCCTTCGGCCAAGCCTCAGCCCAACTACACAAAAAATTACAAGTTTTTTCCCGGATTTGGCATTTCAAAATGCCCGTATCCAAAGCCCTCTCTTGGTACTCCCAGATACGGGTAGCTATGTGTCCTAAAAAGCTAGGAATCACACTTCCGTCTACAGGTCCCCCAGCCACCTCACCCCTCACCACCTAAGAATCATTGACGGCCCTCGACCTTTTTCTACTTACCCCGAACACACTGGACGCAGATGATGTGCCAGATCTACTAACAAATCTACCGTTTCTACGCTTACGCATATCTACCCTATGCGTCTCATACATATCATCAAGCCTCTGAATGAACGGACCGTAATCATCATATGGTCCACTCTGATCGTCCACATCATCATCCTTCTCCTCCTCCTCCTCCTCCTCCACCTCCTCACCATCATCATCTTCATCCTCCTTAGGATGGTGAACCCGTTCTCTGCGAACTGAGGCCGAAATACCACGGGATCTAACGTGTATGGGCCCCGAGATCTCCATTGAGTAGTTTCTACTTTTAATAACTTTCATATTCTTCCCCGCACCAGGTCGAAAATACAATACCTAACTCCATTAAAAAAAATTAAAATATATATAAACATAAAAAATAATTAAATAACTAACCAAAAATGAAATCAAATAAACAAAAAAAAATACTAACAAATTGACATAAAAAAAATAACAGAACACTGGAAAAAACATAAAAAAAAAAAATACACACAAAAAGAAAAAAAAACCAAAACATATAAAATATATATAAACATAAAAAAAATTACAAAAAAAAATAACTAACCAAAAAAAATATCAAATAAACAAAAAAAAATACTTAAACATTGACATATAAAAATAACAAAACACTGAAAAAAAAATAAAAACAAAAAAATACAAAATAAAAAGAAACAAATTACCAAAACATACTAAATAAATATAAACATAAAAAAAAAATTACAAATAAAATACAACAAAATTGGAAAAAAAATATATAAAAATAAACAAAAAAACATACAAATAATTGAAAAGGAAATATAAACATGAAAAAAAAATACAACAAATTTGAAAAAAAAATAAAAATATACGAAAAAAATATACGAAAAATTGAAAAAAATAATATAAACATAAACATAAAAAAATTATGAAAAATTTTTTTACAGAAAACTGGAAAAAAAATATAAACATAAACAAAAAAAAAGGGAGGTGGCGTCCCAGCCAGACGCCAGCCCCATGGCGGCGGCTAGGCAGGACGCCAAGGCCACGGCAGTGGCGCCCTCGCAAGACGCCATCACCGTGGCCTTGGCGTCCCGACCAGCCGCCGCTGCCGTGGGGCTGGCGTATGGCTTGGCCGTCGCCACCGTGGCCACGGCGTCCTGGCCAAGCGCCCCGCCCTCTTCGAGGTTTTTTTTTTAATTTAAAAAAAAAATTACCTTGCCACCGTGTGACCGCTTTTCCTCCGACTCCGCCGCCGTCAATTCCTTGCCTTGCCGCCTCGACATTGTCGTAGTTTGAAATTTTTTTTTAAAGAGAAGTAATAGTAGAGATCGAGAAAAGATGAGTTTTTTTTTTTAACATATAAGGGCAAAAGTGTCAATTCACCTAATATTTGTGGGCTTTATGTAGAGATTTGCAGGCGATATTTAGCAGTTCACATTACAAAAAGGGAATTTTTTTACAAAAAAAAAAAACAAGAGAAACCTAATTGAAGAAGGAATTGGAATTGTTTCAAAAAAAAAATGAAATTGGGAGGCCCAGAGTAAACTCAAAATAGCGTTAGGGGTTGTTCTAACCTCAACTGCGTACTAAATTCAGGCGGCTCCAGTATTCTGTAGAACCACACAATATAGTAGACAAGGAAAAATAATCAATATGAAAGATGGCTCAAGTGGTTAAAGCTTCCCTTCCGGTTTCAAGAGATCTTGGGATTGATTCTCATCACCTGCCCTTGTGACTTTCTAAACACCAAAAATGGAAATATAGATTCAAAGTATAGTAGTTTTGAGTTTGTTGAAATATTTACAAAACTCTCGATCATTTTCTCTTTATCTTTGAATAATGGGTTAGAAATAATAATAATAATAATAATAATAATAATAATAATAATAATAATAATAATAATATCTGAATGTATGTGTTTGATCAAATTTTCATATTGATATTAAAATATTTATTTTATAGATAAGTTTGTGAAAAAATTTGATTAGAATTAAGTGGTTGACATATACTTCATATAAGATAGAAATATTCGCTAAAAATAATAATACTCTCTCCGTTTTAGAATAACTTTGACGTCGTTAGACATTAACATAAAGTTTCATAATATAACTTCTTCTTTTTTTATAATTTTCATTAAACATGTGTGTAAAGTTTGATTGTTTCAATTATTTTGTAACAGAGGGAGTACAAGTAAAACATTTATCTTTATTGCTTCTTCAGCTTTTCTCAATTCCTTTGATCTTATTTGTGACATTGATACAAAGTATAGTCGTAATAAACTTTAGACATAGAACGGTGTCAATTTACCTCGTATGGCTTATAGGATGATACTTTAATTGAAAAAAATTGCGTAGAATGGACTCACGGTGAGTCCGTCCACGCAACGGATGGCGATGATTTCGAAGAAGGCGGAAAACAGATTTTTCCGATGACTTCCGGCGAATCTGCGGCGGCTTCACCACGCCTTATCGACGCCATTCTCGCCAAAGATTCGGCGCCATTTCAGAAATTTGAAATGGGTATCAGAAAAACAGCAAGACTAACCCAGAAAGAGCAAGCAGAAAAAACCATCCGAGGAGAGAGAAACTTAGCGGGGGAAGATTTGATCAACAATTAAACACCCAAAATTGGAGTAAATTTCAAGTAAAAATAGAAGAAAATAGATGAAACAGGAGAGAATTGAGAGAAAAGTAGGAAAACCTGTGAAGGAAGAGAGAGAAAGGGAGGAGAATGAGAAACGCAAGAGCATTGGAGTAGGAGACGAAGACGAAAGTAGTCATACCAGTGTTCATAGCTTGTTTACTAATAATGCAAATATTAGATTAATGAGGTTAGATATTAGGTAATTATTGTCATCTATTGTATTATAAATGTCAGATATTAGATTATTAATGTCAGATATTAGATTACTAATGTCAGTTATTTGTTCAAAAAACAAATGTCAGATATTAAATTACTCAGGTTAGATATTAGATTATTAATATCAGATATTAGATTATTAATGTCAGATAAATTAAACTCACAGTAAGTCCGATTTCACGCAAAACCTTTCCTACTTTAATACCCAAAATTGTTTAAGATTTATTAACCAGTGGCAATTTCGTGTATACGACACTTTTGATCAACAAAATTAACATCTCCCTGGTCAAGCTGTCAACCAAATTGACACAATGTAATTGTAAGCCATTTTTCAAAGCTATCAGTAGCTCAGCTAATGGACTCCGATCCTCTGAAATGCTAGTTTTGATACAGAATGAACCGATGAAGTGAATACTAGTATAAATATGGGATTGGGAGTATAATTAAAAAAAAATGTAAACAAAAAGTCGTTGTTTTGTAAAAAATAAAAAAAATAAAACAAAAAAGCAACACTTAGTCAAAATGTCAAGTATATAACTTGCTCACTAAATCTCAACAAGTCACTCGAAATTATGAAATCCATTGACCAAGCATTAGGTTACAAGTGTGAGTTGTTGTCCCATGTGGAAAAATTAAACAAATAATCACTAGTTTATAACCTAAGTGAGTTACTCTTCCTGTTGCCATATAGTTTTTGGGATGAAACCTCACTTGGGCTTATGTGTGGGCTTTACTCTCCTCCTTGTCTCTCCCTCGATTCCTAACAAGTGGTATCAAAGTTGATGGTTCAGCTGGGCCTCTCGCAGCCGTTTCTTAGACGTCGTTATATAGGGTTTGTGAGGCCAAGACTTGTTTATTGGAACCTCATTTGGGCTTATGTGTGGGCTTTTCTCTCCTCCTTGTCTCTCCCTCGATTCCTAACAAGTGATTTAACATCCACTTACTACCCCTTCGGGTTCATACAACGAGCACATGTAAAATTTGGTCTAAGGTGAAGATTGTTGGGTATAGCCCAAATTTTAATATGCCCATTATTTTGATGGAGTATTGGTTCATGTTCCGCAAATTTTAACATGCACCATAGTGCATGTAAAACTGTGTGCTCCAGCCAATAATTAATTCCTCCATTATCATTGTTAATCACCATAGATTCAATTCCTTCATCTCCTCCTCTAACAATTTCCTAATTTCTGATTTCTCTCTCCTCTATTTTCTCTCTATTAA
Source organism: Chenopodium quinoa (assembly GCF_001683475.1). NCBI lineage: Eukaryota > Viridiplantae > Streptophyta > Magnoliopsida > Caryophyllales > Amaranthaceae > Chenopodium > Chenopodium quinoa. The sequence continues at coordinate 2,136,989 of NW_018742381.1, read as the reverse complement.
ATTCTCATTATTTTGTTTTTGTTAATTCCTTCATCACCATTGTTGATCACTATAGATTAATTTCAAATTTCGTTATTAATGGAGTTTTTGCAATGAAGTGAAGTAAAAAATGGCGGATTTGACGAGGAAAAGGTGGTTAAGATGACGGAGATGGTTATTTTCCGATGAGATTTCATTATCTAACTCACCATGGCTAGGTTTGAGTTTCGAAATATGTAGTTTCATATTCTTTTGATTTTTTTAGTGATATTTGTGTATTTTATTATGAACAGTTTTTTTTTTTCATTATATTTTGGTATTTTGAACATTTTAAGTTAAAAATATGAACGTATGATACGTTTCCTATAAATATATATATTTTTACTGACATATATTTCTGGAATTATGAACATCTTAATTATAATTCTGAACATGTGATACATTACTTATGAACTTTTTTTTTGTTTTAGATCTATGTATTTTTAATCATTTTAAAAAAATTCGGATTTTCACCATATACCCCTGAGGTTTTTTTTTATTCACCATAAACCCAAGAAATTTTTCAAATTCACCATATACCCCTGATTTTAACAAAAATGTCACAAACTACCCAAATGACTAACATACTTTAACTCCGTTAGTCATTAATTAAATAAATTGCCACGTGGCAGCATGTTATTGGCTGTTTTTTTAAAAAAATTTAATTTTAAAATAATTATACAATTAATTATAAAAAAAAAAAAACCAGCCAGCCCCAGCCACCACCAGCACAACCTTCGTGTGGGTGCAACCCCAGCACCGCCGCAACCCCCGCATCGGCGCAATCTCGACTCCGACACCCCACGCGTCGACAGCTTCTCCTCAATCCTAAAAACCCCTTCATCTTTCACTCGAAAACCCTTTCCTCCCCACTGCTGGCATCCAAACCCCCTTCCCTACGCCGGCGAACCCAAATCGCTACTTCCCGCGTCAACGAACCCATTAAACCACCACGTCGCAAATCCCTAAAATCAAAATCTAGGGTTTTGATTTTGGTGTTTTAGGGTTTCGAGGTGGCGGTTTTCGGCTAAGTCGGGAAACGGTGACGTAGGAAAAGAGGTCTGGGCTACCAGCGATGGGATTTTGGGGTGGTGGCCTAGTTTCGGCTATGGTAGAAATGCTAAGAGTGGTGATTGGTTTAAGGTAGGGAAGGAGGGGGTATGGTGGTTCAAGGGCAAGCAGGCACCGACGCTGGCTAGGGGGAGGGCCGGCGCTGACGTGGTGGGGAGGTTAGGATGGCCGGATGGCTGGCGGTTGTGGGAAGGTGGCTGGGCACGCAGGGTAGGCTTAGCGTCGGCGGAAGGTGGGTGGTTGGTGGTGTTAGTGGTGGTTTGTTTTTTAAAAAAAATTCTATGTTTTTTTTAATACTTACTTAAATAATTAAAAAAATAGCCAATAAAATGCTGCCACATGGTATAATTAACCCTAATGACAAACAGAATTAACTGCCGTTAGTCATTAAGGGCATTTGGTGACATTTTTGTAAAACTCACGAGCATATGGTGAATAAAAAAATTAGTCAGAGGTATATGGTGAAAAATCTGGAAAAAAAAAAAAAAAAAAAAAAAAAAAAAAGTGGCATTCTGTACTTTATAATTTATATATCTGAACATTTGATTATTTGCATATGAAAATTTCTTTTGTTTTCGATTTATGTATTTTTAAAACCCTTTTAAGTCTTGTAATTATGAATATATTATATTGATATCTGAACATGTATATGTTTTTTATGAACATTTGAGTTAGATCGATATATGAACATAAGTTAATTTGGGTTAATGAATTATGAACCACAATTGGGATTTGATATATAAAATGAACATTTAGTATATTTCAAATGAACATTTAATACATTACAATAAACATACAAGAATTTATAATGAATTAATCCGATCAATTTTTTGTTAATAATTATATAAATAAAGTTTTAAACTATAGTTTCTGGAAATGAACATATAAAATATGAACATGACACTACTAGAATTTGAACATATAATTTTTGAAAATAAAAATTGAAATTTTTAATGATAATCATTACACTATTTTATAATGAGCATCAATAAATATGAACATGACAATAATCGAATTTGAGCATTTATTATTTGAAAAAGAACATTGAAATTTTAAATATGAACATAACACTATTTTATAATGAACATTAGTTTTTTGAAATAAGTTTGACTGGCTCGAGATAATTCAATAGTTTTGTAATATAACTGAACATTTAGTGCATATAAAATGAACATTACATTATAAAATATATGAACATATAAAATTGAATGCATGTTAATTTTTTGTGATGTGTTCATATTATTTTACTAAATGTTCATTTTTTGTAAAGTGTTCATATTTTTTTTTACTAAATGTTCATATTATAGTCGTGGTGCACATAATAACTATTGTTCATGTTCTAGAAGCTTCCGGATACATGTAGCATGATTGATATTGCTCCTCATTTCTCTAGATTTTTCTACTAGCTAGCTTGTATCATGCAAGCTACTAAAATGATCTAAAGAATTCTTGACATTAATTAGAAGTAGCTAGAATATGGTTCGTGAATTTTCTTGAACATCATGGATACAAGAATGATGAAGGAACTTCTATAATATTCCGATCATTTCTTCCATGTTCCATCTACACCTATAAATATAGGTCGGCATTCAATCAAGACATACATACACATACACACACAAGAAGTCATACCATATACATAAGCCTTTCACCTCCTTATAATTCTCTACCAATTTACCTTCTCTCTACGAATCCACTATTCCTATTTTTGCACTACTCCTTTGTGAGTTCTTATACTGAGAGTTTTTTGTAATACTCACCCTTTCAAGGGTTCTTGTACTCTCCTATTTTCATCTAGTGAATCATTTCGGTGCTCGTCGTTCGTGGGTTTTTTTGATAATTTTTACCACGTTAAATATTGTGCGTCCAATTCTTTACTACTTATCTTGCTTTATCTATTTCCTTATCAATCTCTACATCTTTAATTTTGCTTTCGCTGTGCACTCACCAACCTTAGCACCAAGTTTAATTGTAACTTGTTTCATTAAATCGCAACTTCAGTTTAGCATTTGCAAAATCGTAAAAGTTAGGTAATGTCTAATATATTCTGATGAAACTAACGCAATTAGGCCAGTAGTTTTCGGGCTATTATCAAACTACAGTCTATATTTCAACAAATAAGTTGTCTTAGAGCAACTCCAATGGCAAGTTAATTGTCAAATTAGCTTGCCATGCCACCTAGGATTGCAAAGCTATTCTTCCTTCTAGTTATACCACAATGGTTAAGCTTATTGTCATTTAGTTTTTTCAATTTTATTTTTTAAATAATTAATATTTTATTAGAGACAATTAATTTCTAAGCTAATTAGCTTAACCAAGCTAATTTTCTTGGTCAAGCTAATTATTGAATTATCCTCCAATGGTTTGGCTATTAGCTTTAAAATTATTAAAATTGCAAGCTAGTCCCCAAAAGCAACCATTGGAATTGCTCTTAGCTAAACTGTATTTTGAATGAGCTACAAGTCTACAGCCAATAACTAATTCAAATTACATAAACCAGCATTTCATAATCAAAGCTGACAACCAAATAACTAAACTAAGCAGATTATTCGAATGACCTCCAACTTTCTTACAACTATATGACGATGTACTGAACATATTCCTACGCCCAAACAAAACTTTTTGTTGTCCTCTCCTGTCCCTAATCCGGCTAATCGTATAACAATGCTATGCAACACTCTGCAAATTAAAAACAAAATTTCATTATATGGTTGCTAAAAGATTAAAAACATAATTGACATGAGTCTCATGTCCTGCTAACAGATTAATTTCATGGCCAATTGACCAGATTGATAAATAAAAAAAGACCCCAATCGACAATTTGGTAAAAAAACTTACTTCGGCGACATTTTGGTAAAAACAATTAACTCAGATTATATTTATACCAAAAAATCAAATTTTTTTCAACAAACTCTTCAAAAACCGTAATAATTATGTTTTTTTTTTTGTGTTTTTTAAGTTTATTTTACCCATTTAAAATTTTGAATTAATATGTCATCCCCTTTTTATTTTGCTAAATCCGATAACAAATTTATTTCCAACCCCTTTTTTAAAAAAAAAATCATTAATAAGGGGTAGGAAATTAAGTGAAAATTAAACCTTTAAACATTTTTTTTCAAAAAGGGTTGGAAAATTAGGTGGGAGATTTTTTTTTAAGAAAAACAACCACGAAAAACGGACTAAATTAAGCATTCACGAGTAGTTTGTCAAAAAATTTTGCATTTTTTTGGGTTAAATGTCGCCTAAGATTTTATTTATTTATTTTTTTTAATTTTACCAATTTGTCACTTGGGGATAACTTTTTTTACCTAATTATCGCCGGAGTTATTTTTTTTACCAAATTGTCATTAAGGGTCTTTTTTATTTACCAATCTAGTCAATTGGCCTTAATTTCATTGTGTGGTTGCTCTGAATCATCAGCATTGAACTTGGAAGCTTTACAAACCTGTAGCAAAAATTTTAGTATTTAATATTTAGGAAAAATTGTCCGGAATAATCCCACCTTTGGGCATCCGCTAAAAATAATCCCACCTTTGGGTTATTTTTAAATAATCCGACCTTTACATCCAATCCGCTCATAATGGTCCCAACCGGTCATATAACTTGTTATAACAAGTTAATTGACACGTGACGGCCTGTGATTGGTCCAAAAACATAAAAATAAATAAAATAAATAATTTTCTTTAAAAAAGTTAAATTTTTATAAAGAAAAAAAAAATTAAAATAATAAAACAATTAATTATTTTTAACCACCCGCGGTTGGTGGCTACCCAATCCACCCTCCCACCGCCGGACTCCCCAACCTTGCATCTCCGACCACCCAGATCCCAACCCAACCCCAGCGTCGGCGCCAACGCCCATGCCGCGCCCAACCCCCCTCCCCCGAACCACCAACCAGCCTCTAAATCCCTTCCCGTCCCAAGCTCAACCTCCCACTACTTCCCCGTCCCAATCCCGAGCTCCCAAGCTCCCACCACTTTCCCCGCCCACGTTTTCGGCCCCTCCCCTTTTCCTGTCCCTTTTCCGGCCCCATCCCCTTCCCTTCCCCACGCTCTGATTTCGGTCTCCATCCCCTTCCCACGCCTGAATTTCGACCCCCCCTTCCCTTCCCCACGCTCTGATTTCGGTCTCCATCCCCTTCCCACGCCTGAATTTCGACCCCCCCTCCCCTTCCATAACCTTGATTTCGGTAATGGTTGATTGGTTGTGGTGGTTTAGTGGAGACAGAAGGGGGTAGGGAGGGTCGGCGAACGGCGCGGTGGAGCTGGTAGTTCTGGGCCTTGTCTAGGCCGATGGTAGGGGCGGCCAGGCGGGGAGGTGGCTGGGGTCGTGGTGGGGCTAGGGTTTGGTTTAAATTTTAGGTTTTTTTTTGTGAGAAAAAAGTTAAAAATAATTAATTAATGTTAATTACTAATAATCATTTCTTAAAACAAAATTAAAATTAAAACTTATTTTTTTGACCAATCACGTGGTGACACGTGTAAATTAAACTTAATAAAATAAAATTACCTACTCAAATGTTTACAGGTTACTTGGGACCATTTTGAGCAGATTGGGTATAAAAGTCGGATTATTTAAAAATAACCCAAATGTGGAATTATTTTGGGCGGACGTTCCAAAGGTGAGATTATTCCGGACAAATTTTCTTAATATTTATACATAGATGCCCATTCTTGAAGTGGACTGCCTCAATCTTTTTAATCACTTGCACAAGATGATCAGTGAGCCCACGACCTTTGGCTTTATGGTTCAACATATTCTTGCTATCTCATCCTCTAGTACCTATACTCACTTCTCTCATGTTAGGAGGAAAAGTAGTGCTGGAGTTTGGATTGAAGTACCTTTTTTTTTTATAGAGATTGAAGTACCTAATGAGGTGCTTACTTATGTAATTTCCGACGGTGCCTCTTTGAATCATCAAAACAATAAATAGCATTTGATGAAATTACATCCTCCTAGTTGTATTAACATTAACCTTAAAGAGCTTTAAGATCAGTGAAGAACTTGTGATCCTCGCTACCATTATATTTACATCAATGAAAGCAAAACACTGAGTATAAAACACTTACAACAGGCTGCTCTAATTTAACTTGATCAGTGACATATTATATAGTCACTAGTATGAAAGATTGAAAAATGAAAATAAAATAGAAAAAGACTATCTTCTTCTTTGCCTAAAACATGTCAAATTTGTCATAGATAAAGCGTCGATAGCAAGCTGCAACTATACATCATATACAACTAATCGGTCATCAACAATGACTCGGCAAACTGGACATCTTTTGCACTTGTCGCTGCAGACACTGCACCAGGAAAAGGAGGGGGGGGGGAGGAGAAGAAATCAGTGAAATGAATGAAAGATTTGAGCGGAAAAAAAAAAAAAAAAAAAAAAAAAAAGAGCAAGAACATGGCATAGCAAAGAACAGACACCTGCAAAGGATCCGATGCCTACAGGGGAGCAGAACAATACTAATATCTCCCTCAAAGCATATTCGGCAGAGAACTTTGTCCTGATTCAAACAAAAAACAAAGGTGTCATAGCTGAGAAAGAAATCAAATTCACCAGATAAGTATATAATGGTTGTACAAAATGCAAAATCAACATTGATCAAGTTAAATTTGAACATCAGTAAACATGATAGAGTACGCAATCTCATATAAAGGTGGCATATGGGTTGTTTGGATTGCATTTGTTTTGGGATCATTAAAGTTGGGCAAAATTCAGGCTATTGGTCAATCAGCTTAGTATATTAATTTAATCAAATATTACGTAGCATTATTTTTCGAGCAGGGTCAGGTCAAATTTGGTTCATTTTAATTCCGAGTATGGGTCAGGTTATTCAAATGAGATGCAAGTCAATTAAGCCATGACTCATTAACTATATCACACGCATCCTGGTCCACAGGCCAGGATATAATCATCAACCTTGACTAATCTCAAATGATAGCTACAAGTACCAAAGGCATCTATGTCAAGCATTCATACCAAAGCACTTAAATATGTTAACAAACATCAATAATAGGAATGAACATGACCCATTATTTGATTATCTATGAAACAGATATAAAAAGCAAACGTATCATGCATGTACAAAGATGGCTCATATAAGCTTGAGAATCATACATTTTGTAATCTTTCATACTCTTGTTGGCTATTTTTGGTTATTTCAGTCTGCTGAACAAGAGCTGCCTGCAGTTTCCAAACCTGAATACAAATAACAGAATTCCATATTATAACCGAGTTCAACAGAAGAATTAAAATCAAGTCATAAATCTAGAACAGTTTCCTCAAAAGTTGTGAGGTCAAATGGCCAGTCCATTTCCTAAAAGAAAACTAACCTCCTCAGCCAAGTCCTTCTTTGGCATTTTTTTCACAACCTCAGGTGGAAATTGGCAGAAGGTATTATACCTGAATATAGAAACAACAGAAACAGAAGATTGATTGAGGAGCTAATAAACTATTTTAAAAAATAAATTCTCATAATAATTGATCTTTATATTTTCTGCTCTAGTTTATTGATAATGGCCTTTTGACTTTATCCGCAAGTCTATGGGCACTGTTTGCAATCAAACCCCCACCCTCTCCCAAATAAAAGGCAATACACCAATACATCTACTATGGAATGGAGGATTTGGTACAGAATATATAATTATTAATGTAGCAACTAGCAGATCTCGAATGCCTGTGGACAGCGGAAGCAGCCTTCTTAATAGAGAAGCGACTAAAAATCAACTTACATGGAAAGTAAGACACTTCAAAAATCCAGCCTGAAGACTGGATGCGAAAGTTATTTAGTTACAGGAGCAATGCGAGACTTGGGTACTTCAATCAAGGGAAAGCATCAACATAAATTTTTGGAAGTAGCTGAAATCAAGTCCCAGATGCTCCTTTCGAGTTTATGTTCAAATAAAATGACATGATCTCATAAGGCAACCTATTGATTGAAGACTACACCATATGAAAACAATATTTACATTGTACCATCCAATTAAATTAACAATACCCTTAGAACTATCCATTTCCTTTCATTCATCACATAAAAAAGCCTAGCACGCACACCGCTTGGCTCTAGGCCTTCAACTTCCTTGCTTTGAGACTTCCACATGGCTCAAGCAGCCCACTAGCCCAAACTAGCCCAAAGCCCGGATTCTACTAGCAGAATGCCACATTGCCACCTTCCAATCAACACATTAATGCAAAAAATCTGTTTTAGGTCTTATGCGCCACATCCAGCACACTTACTCAAGCCAATTTGAAACTTCGGATAAGGAAAAAAAATAAAAAATAAATTTTTTTTTTTTTTTTTTTCAAGACATCCTGAAGTAGTAGGACTGTGTAACTGTCCAATATGTTAGGATAAATGGAGTGTAAAACACAAACAAGTGGAAAGTAATAGCACATTGCATCAATATATTGGAGGAAAGCTACTAACCCAGAAGCCCCTTCAAGCAAAAGTTTTGCGCGTTCTTCATGACTTCCCTCATCAATGGACCACCAGCCAATTAGCCTATTTTCCAACAACCAAAATGGCAGAAAGAGGTTAACATTCATTTTCCAGATATGCATGATTGTTTAGTAACCAGATACAATGAGCATTATATTAGAGTTATCATCACCTTGAGCCATGATGCATAAATGCAAGACAATCACCAAGTTTTGCAGACAAATAAAAATATGGCCCTTGCCCAGCATCACTGCGCAGCAAGAGATAGATTTTCTCTACCAGTCTTGACATAGCAAATAAAACCCCAACACCTTGTAAAAGGAACAAAGGAGAAAAAAGAACTGGAAAAGGGATATTTTTAGCACCACTAGGAGTTCCCTGCAAAAATTTAAAATTTTTTTTTTAAGAAAATTACGTTGTTTAATATGTAAGCCAAGGTGCCAAACAAATTAATAGGTTGTTTTTTTAATTACACAAGCAAGCAATACAACAAATCATAAAGAAGTTTACCTCTAAGCGCATGCAAAGGAAGACTTGGAAAGTAATAATTGGTATTTTCATAAAATGGCCACCAATATCAGGCAAACCACACAGGCTCTCCTGGTTTTGATCCTGATCTGGGCATACAACTAACCCACTAGTACAGCTTGAAGATGCAGTATTCTCCGTGGGGCATGAATTCCCATGTATCATAGGATTGGACCATTTTGTACAAACAAGAAAGGCAAAACACTCTGCAATACTGCACAAAATAAAGTAATAACATAAATAACAAAATGAGAAACCAAAATTCATCATCATAGGAAAATCTTTGTAGAAAGAATAGTAGAGGTAATTAAACTGTTAAACCCAGGCTGGGCCACCAATCTAATAAACGACCTGATGCATCAAGATGGGCCAAGATCAGCCCCCCATGGTTTCAAAGGATAGAACAATGTATAAGGCTGAAGGCATGCCAAGGTGATAAGGATTTTCAGTACGCCTCACTGAGGCGCACTTGATAAAAAGTCAAAAAAAAAAAAAAAAAAAAAAAAAAGGAAGATTTTTTGCTTCCAGCTGCACCTCAGTGAACCTCATCAAAAGCACCCCACCTAGCCAATAGAAGGTGCATGGCCCAGGTTGCCTTGCGCTTGCGGCTCAACACCTAGGCACACTTTCTTATAAACTGGGTTAGAATGCTCAATAATAACAGCATCAGGTCAGACAGGAAACCCTTGGCAAGAACCTGACCCAAAAGTGGACATAGCCAACTTCAATAACCTCTAGTTAGAGCTTTCGGTGAAAGTGGGGAAGGGTTTGGCTCATTCAGAAAGATTGACCGTGAGAGCAGAAAAACGTTACCCAAAATTGATAAATAAGTCCCACCATCCCAGTGAACCAATGTCACCTGCAAGAATTTAATTTGAAAGAATTAAGAGATATAAAGACATAAAGATGAGAAACTAAGTAATTCATACTGCAAACGGAAATTAAAAGATTCAAAACATGATGGAAACTGGAAAGCAGATTGAGTAAATATTTTCAAGCAGGACAACATTTGAATATATACAGTAATTGCACAGAAATATCCCCATGGAAATCAATAACCTAGGCAAGTGGTGAGCAAGCAAAAAAATTTGTATGGAAGAAACTACCATTATGAAAACTAAAAAGAGTGAGAAAGTCATGCCATAAAAATCTGCAATCTGTCAGACAGTTACTCCTTACTATCTAGACAACAAAGACGATTCAACTCCACCACAAACTAGATAAAAAAATAATTCCTTACAGTAAATTACGGTTTACCAAAGAAAATCTCAAATGCATTTTGTCCAAATGATTATATTTCTTTCCAACCCTTTAACCACCTAATAGTCACAGCAAGTCTGCCAAGTGCCAAGCAACACAACCTAGCCTATTTTTGTTCAGTCCAAGATAATTTTTTGTCACTTCTTTATATATAATTGACACGGAAAAAATACAAGATATCAAATGTCTTAGGTTATTGGAGAGGAAGACAGCAGATACGAATGGGATGAGAGTTGAAGAAAAAAATATATAAAGGAGGAAACTAGCAATATCGTCATTTAGTCCATTGAACAGAAATGTAGAATTGAGAGACATTATTTGTCTCTAAGCTGATTTAAAAGAAATGAAAGGGAAATATATTGATTAGATTTCTTTCTGTTCAAGAATTGTTGATTTGGAGGGAAAGCAGAATAAGTCTTAATAAGAAACCTTCTTATCTCCTTTATTTTCAAATTCTATGCATAGTTTAAAGGCAAACCTGGGCTCTTTTTATCTTTTACTTGATTTCCTTTCTCATCAAACCCTGTCAACCAGACATGCTGTTAATAACACAATAGGCTGAATGGCTTTTCCAAAAACAATGTAAAGTTGTACAAAGTAACGCAGTTCTATAAGAAATCAAGGAGTCCAGCCTGTTCGCGAACTACACGAGGTTTGGCTTTGGTCAAATTTCAGTTTGAGCTGGCTCAACTCGAGATCTTAATGAGGCAAGCTTGATCTATACTCGGCTTGAAAGCTTGTGAACAAACTCAATTCTTTTTTTTTAAAAAAATAAGGTTTACCATAAAATTAACTATATACATTTGGGCCTTGAGTGCTACAATAAACCAGCAAATTTTATATACAATGGCAGTTAGGCCTCGAGCACTAAAATCGAGTATATGAGCTTCAAACCCAGCTTTGAGGCAAGGTCAGCCTCATAAACCTCGAGTTTTGCTCAATCTAGGTTCGGTCTTGGTTCAACTCATTAAAAACCTCCAAGGCATGTTCAAGCCAACTTATACACTAAAAAAGATAAAGTAACAAAGAAGGTGCTTAAATTGCATGTTACGTCCAATGTTTCTGAAAAGACTTGGCTTTGAGCTTGTACTAGAACAAAAAACCAAGTGACTAAATTGATAAAATTTGAATAACATCAGAGTCAAAAATAAAATGACTTTGATATCAATTGAACAGCAACTATCAATTCAAAGACAGAATCAAGTACACCAACTTGACTCTTCCCTTCTACCTCAACTTTACATTCATAAACGGTACGATTGGAATGGAGGAAATTAATCAATGAAGTAATAATAATTGAGTATTACGTTGTGGAAGGGTGTAGAAGGTGATGGTTGCAAGTATTTGGTGGAAGAGATAATTAGGAGGGAGGCAAGGTAGTATATATTACCGACAAATGGGGGCAATAATTACCAACCCCTACCCTAGGGTAATTGATTTACCCCCATTACTGCCTTGTCCTTCAAGCACCACCTCATCATTGAAGACCCTACTGGCTATTAGTCTATTACTCCTTGAATGATTCCCTTCATTCTAAGTATGGCCCATATATATATATATATATATATATATATATATATATATATATATATATATATATATATATATATATATATAGGGGAAGGCTCTCGTGAGAACCCCTCCTTTGTGTGAGAACTCTTTCATATGTGAGAACACTCTCTATGTTCTAAATTTTTACTCGTATGTTCTAAATTTTTACTCACATGTTCTAAATTTTAGATCAATTCTCATACAAGTATGAGTTCTCACATATGGACCTATTGTCATTTATATAACTTATTGCATTCCCCAAACCAGGAGAGTTCATCTCATAACTTATTAGTTTTGGAAAGCTACAGAAATTTTCAGAAAAGCCTAGATGTACAAGCTAAAAGATAGCCTGGGCAAAGTAGTAACTACAATGTTTTTAGTTCATATAAATATCAGTTAGAGAATATTAGAAAAGGGCAGGGAGAAAGATTGTACCAGATATTTTTAAGGCGGTGAAAAATGTTGCAGCAAGAAAGAAAACCATGGAGATAGCGACCCAGAAATGCTGCACACAATATATTAAGGTTGAACCGTTAAGCAACTAAGAAGCAAAGAAAAAGAATCTAATAATTTTCAACAATCAATATCACTTGAAAAATCATTAGAATTAAAGCTATATACAGAAAATCCTATCTCATGGTTAGGAGAAATTGAATCAACTGTAAGACCACCAATTCAATGTAGATCAACTAAAATTGGGTTATGATCACAGTATACTGGTGTTAGCAAATTGTTCCAAAATTTAAAACTGATGTTTATTACTACCTTTGTTCCAAATCTTTAGTTGGGATTTTCATCAAAAGATTTCCCAAAATTCTGCTTACTAATGTTCAAGTATTAGCCATTCCTAGATATTGTTCAAATGCTTTGTTCAGGATGTCCCACAATTAGTTTCCTTGGCATAAAGAGCAAGTTAGAAACCTTGTCGAATATAACCACAATAGCTACATTAAAAGATTATATGTCCATTGCCCAAGGAGATGTTGAAAATTTGGTACAGAGAGAACAAAACTTACTGGAAGTGTCTCCCATATTGCGTCATCATTTAAGCTTTCGTCATCTACTGGCATTAAAGCCCTGCACATTCTGTAAAAACCATTTCACACCTCAGATATAATGCAACAGGTGGAAATGTGGAATAGTCAACAACAAAAGTACATACGCATAAGGAGCAAGCAGAGTGTCTATACACATTAGCCAAATATTTAAGTGGTATTAACTGATTCTTATTCAAGATGCAGAAGATTAAACAAAAAGAATAGAAAATGCACTACAATCCAATAAAGGCAAGTAATTATTTAATGCTTTTATCACAAGTACAGAAACAAATCAATTAGCTGCATCTTAGGGCAATTAGCTGTATCTTAGATTCTTAGGGAAGTTAGAACAACTTCTTAGAAACCAAGGTGAAAAAACCAGCTCCAGAAACAATTGAATCATTATGACATCATAATCATTAAGTTATTTTTCATCTTTTTACAGGAATGGGAGTAAAGCCCTCCTTGTCTCTTATTATGTGACAGGAGCAATAAGAATATGTACTACGATCAAAGTAGATACAATATCAAAATTAGGTATGAGGCACTATGAATCAACTCAAGGTAATCACTGTTTTGTTTGAAGACAACTGGCACATAATATTGTTGAAGGCAACAGACAGATTTGCTACAATGTTGAGTGGTATCTCAGCCAGCAACATACATCAGTTGGAATAAGGAGCAGACATTTCAGAATCTTCATCCAATCAAGAGTTCTAAGAAAACATCTCCGCAATTATTGAGGTTAGATTGCAAAGATCTATCATCACCTTCTTCCCTACCCACCCGGCCAACCAAAGCCAGAGTTTTGTCGGAGGCACTGGGTTGGTGTAATTCTACACCCTGGTGGATGGACACCCAGTCATCCTCAGGAGGGGTAAAAAAACCCACTTCTGCTAGTTATAAAAGATAGTAATGGTAATAAGTTTGTGTAACTTTGCAAGAAAATCCTCATGCCAAAGTCCATGGGAATACAATTCCATGTCAAAGTAAGCATTCGTCTTCACAAATTTCGATTCCCAGTCAATACCACATCTAACAGAATCACGAGGGGTGATAAAAATTCAAGAAGAAAACCACATTTGAGACTAATGTTGCATTTCCATGGACATTGACATGAATTTTTTTCTCAGAAAATTACACACAAATCCATAACTATTATTGCAAGCATTTTTCTTCATAGCCAATTAAATTTACTACAAGCCTCCTCCCATTAAGCAGCCAACAAGTCATAAACTTCTTCTCCTATATGCTTGTATAGTTGTATATTCATCACCTCATCTACTTGAATCCTAATTCAACTATCTAAGTCCCAAACTCCTTTCTCCAAAGGTGTATCATAGCCACATTAATACATAAACAATTCAAATTCCATTTTCACATTGAGATCTAAGTAGAAGATATGTTAAACTGCTATAAAGAATTCTTCTCAACTCTTCCATAAAAGCTGCTACACACAACCCATGACTTGTCGACATAAATCTATATTCTATGGTCAACTATTCCTGGCCCTTGAATTATATGCAGGAGAACTTGCTTCTTGCAGTTGACAAGTCCCTCAAAACAGATCCCTTACATAGTTATACCCCTCATCAGCAATAAGCAAATTATTTTCAAACATGATAATTGATTCCACCAACATAGATTTTGCTTAGATGGGCTTAATATAGCTGAAAAACACATGATCTAGAATAATAAGTGATTTAGACAAATCACACTTAAAGTATTTAGTTACCAAAAGTGGCGACATGTAAAACTTCTAATACTATGGTGGCTAACGCGCGCAATGCTTGTGCCATAGCTAGCCATGTTTAGAGAGCCCTTGTTGACAACATTAATGAGGGAAAAAAATATGTAAACAAATATATTATGGGTATAAATGTTCACACACTATTCTTAAAAGTTCCAAAAAAAAGCAATTAATATTAATGAGGGCAAATAAGTAAATAAACATTTTAGAGGGAATAATTGTCCAAACATTATTCATAAGAGTTAATCAAACAAAGAAAAACTTAGATACAATTAACATCATATTAATAGGGGCCTATAGCTAAACAAATATATTAAGGATATAATTATCCTCACACTATTCTTAAGAGTTTTCTCATACTTTTTAAAAGATAGAGATAGAGATTATGCCAAAGTCTCAGTTATTAGAGTCAATACCTGAAATTGTCAATTAGAATAATTGTTTCAAAAGCCAACAAAGGAAGGAAAACAATCTTCAGGCTCACAGCGGCAGCACCATTAACTGTCACAGAGTCAATATAAAGATTTACAAGCAAAATCCCTAAATTAGTTAAGGTATTAAATAGTGTAAATACTGCATTACCAATCATTGGTGATAACTGCAATCTAATAAATAAAATAAAAAGAAAATTTTAAAAAAATAAATAAATAAATAAAATAAGGAAAAAAGATCAAACTAACTGCCTACACAATAACACCTACGTACAACATGTCATGCTATAAACGTCCTTCCTTTGAAAGAAAACAATCAAAATAATGAAAAGACACAGCAAAATGATGCTAACAAAACATACCAGAAAGGCTCTCAAGATATACGCATAGGAGCAATTCAAATGCAATGATCAATGGTGCGGCCACAACAGCATGACAAGGTGCCCACTGTTATCGGAAGACATACATTAGCTATATGTTAACATAAGCATCAATTTCATAGAAAAAGAAAGCACCAGCAGCTTTTCAAAGTATTTGAATCTAGAGAATTGGGAGTTATTATATACATGACGATCATGTGGAACTGAAGGGGCAGGTAAAGAGAACCTTCCACGGGCAACAACAGCATGAAACAGCCATATGGGCAAAAAGACAGTCCTGCAACATTGCTCACATATTTAGAATTCACAAATACATAAATGCAGCTAAGCCTATGAATGAAATAACTTAAAAGAACAAAGATAAAATTGACATCACTTTCCTCTCCTAATAAATCCTAAATCATTGTTACTCACAAAAGGGCAAGGTTCACAGGAATTTTGCAAGGAATACAACCATATCCCACAAAAGCCATAGGCAAAAGGGTGCCCTAAATTCAAACCGTATGACATCCTTACAAAATCCTAATACCTCATCATAAATAGAAGAAAATCATGTATAAACAATATTCAACTCAAATGATATGACATGCTGTTAGCCTAGCTTATGTGACTCCACCACCACTGATTTCTTCTACCTTTACTATCTACATTATTACAGTGCCTTTCACATCCAAACAAAGTAATTTGGCCTCAATAAGACCTAAGATCATGAGAACTAGAATCTCATCCTTGCCAAAATCAACAAAAGCAAAAGTAGCACTCTTACATGCAGCATGCATTGCGATTTTGAGCAATGAGTATAACTTGAGGTATTTCCTTATACTAGGGAGGTAGGCCAAAAGCCTATTTCTCTTGATCAAGAATTGCTTACCATACTCTGATAGAGCAAAATCTTTACTACAAGGTTTTATAGTTCAGATGCAGTCCTTAGGAAATAACAGTTGCGGAACTGCTTATGAAATTACAGATGATTTGCAGCTGTCGCAGCCTAATATCACAAATCACAACTGCAGTACACTCTAAACCTTTACAATGCGGTTGCAAGGCGTTGATGCAACCGAGATCTAATTTCTTTAAAGAGGAGCATCAAAGCTTGATATTGTTGTATGTATTTGACGGTCTCAAAAACTATATAGCACTACCTAAAGAGGTTTCTGTAATCTACCTAACCTCTGAAAAGAGATTCTTTGGCTTTTCTCCTAATTTAGTTATGAAAGTGAAGACCAGACCTTCAACTTTAGATTTTTCTGGTATGTACCCCATGAATCCATGATATCTCTATCCTGCTTTTGAAGCCAAACACACAATTCAAAAGTGCAAACCAAAAGAGTTATATCTGTGGACATTGAGCTACTTGTTTGTTGCCTATCTAGAAATTCACAACCATTTGACTCCCCTATTTCAATTACTAGAAAAATCATTTGGACAAGCTTCAAACTTTCCTTCAAATCAACTCAAAAATGTATAAGCAATACATTTATACATGCAAGGAATTCAGTCAAAAAACAATTAGTACTCATTCCTCAAACAATTTTTTCATCTCAATATTGAGTATGTAACCCATCTTCAATGTTCAAACAATCGACCACACAAAATAAGTGATGCCAAGAAAGATTTAACATTAACTAAAGAAAAACTTGGCCGCCACCAGCACCAACCCTTTTTCACCCTCCCAACTTAGTGTAATTATAAGGAAAGGAAAACAGATGTAGAAACTGTGGTCAACTCTAAGACTTCAGTCCACAACAATAGAAATCAATTCCTTGTCTCATAATTAAGGATTCTCTAAATTTGGCAAAATTCAAACATAATTTTATTTCAAGTTGCCAACTTTTTGCAGACCCACAAAATTCTTTGACAACTTGACAAGTATGACATCATAAAAAAGCTACCTGAATAAAACTTATACCAAAAATTCAAACCCTTTAATGGAAATTCAAAAATCCCATTTGGATTTATCATACTACAAGGCATTCTAATCAACAGAACACACCCAATTCAGGGAAAAAAACAGCTAAATTCAAACAAAAATGATTGGTTCAATTACATATTGAACAAAAAAACCCCACAAAAATTAAAGCATAATTACAAATTGACAATTTATAGTCTATAAAAGAAATACTATTGCAAACAATTAAACCAAAAATAATACAAACTTTCACAATTATCATATCATATCATAAAAGTGATAATAACATAAAATTAAACCCAAAAAAAAAAAAAAAAAAAAGGAAAAAAAAAACGAACCACCAAGAAAAAGAGGAAGGGTGATCAAGCTTGAGAACAAGCAAAAGGGTGAAAGTGAAAAGCAAGCCATGCGCAGCCAACCCTTGTGAAGACTGCGCCACTTTTCTCCAGCTCATCGCATGCCTTCTTCCTCTCATATTTTCACTACTTTAATTTCAGAAATTTCACTGAAAATTCAGGAAATTAACAGAATATTCAGTGAAAAAAAAAGTTGGGGTTTTTATTTTTGAGAATTTTGCATGGATTTATTTTTTTCTTTTTTTTTTTTTTTGTGTTGGGAGGAAGGGAATTTGTGGGTTTTAGATAGAGAAATTGAGGGTTTTTAGAGAGAGAAAGAGATGAGTTACAGTGCGCGCCATTGATGAGTGAGCAGATGTTTGAGAAAATTGATTACCATAAACTAAACCAGACGAATTTTATGCCTTCTTGTAAAAATTTATCCGTTTTTTTTTTAATTCATTTTATTTTATTTTATTTTAATTTTGAAAGTATCTTGAAAAGTTTGTTGCTTCTTTCATTAAAAAGTGACCCAATAATTTCATAGAAAAAAAACAGCAAATTAAATGTAGAAAAAATAAATAAATAAAATCTGGTTAAAAAGAAAAGGAAAATTGAGTATGAATTGATGGAAATCTCTTGTGAAGATATAATAATTAGTACTAGTTGATATTTTGTGATTATGACATCCAATTCTATATAGAATGAGTACAGTAAATGTAACATCATCAAATGATACTTTTTTAATGTTTATAAAAGTGGATTGTTAAACATCGCCCGCAAATCTCCACATAAAGCCCACAAACTTATATTGAAGTTACAATATTGCCCTTGAACTAAAAAAAACACAACCTCAAAAAAAACCAAAGTACGGGAATGTCGAGGCGGCAAGGCAAAGAGTTGGCGGCGGCTGCGGAGGAGGGAAGGTTGGCTCGTGGCGGCAAGGTAAATTTTTTTTTTAAAAAAAAAGAAAAATAACAAAACAACCACGGCTGGTGGTGGCGCCAGATCCGGCAACCACGTCCACCGCCCTGGCGTCTGAGCAGGACGCCCAGCCACGGTAAGTGGCGTTTGGGACAGGCGCCAGTCACCGTGGCTAGGCGTGCTGCCCAGACGCTAGGCCGGTGGACGTGGCTGCCGGATTTAGCGCCACCACCAGCCGCCGGCTGTCCTGGCCAGGCGCCCCACCTCCAGCCGTGGTTGTCTTGTTATTTTTTTTTTTTCTATTTTTGTGTAATATCATGTTTTTTTTGTTGGAAATTGATAATTTTTTGTTTTCTTTTTTTTGTGTAATATTGTGTTTTTTTTTTTTGTTGGAAATTGAGAAAATTTATTTATTTTGAAAATTAAGCAAGTCAAATGTAAAAAAAAATAAAAAAAATAAAAAAAAAATAAAAAAAAATTTAGAACCGGCGCCTGGCCGGGACGCCGCCACCATGGTGGTGGCGCCTAGCCGGGACGCCAATACCATGGTCATGGCGCCTGGCCTAGAAGCCTCAACCATGGTACAGGCGTCCTGGCTAGGTGTCATCGCCATGGTGGCGGCGTCCCGGCCAGGCGCCGGTGCCACGGTGGTGGCGGCTCCTCTGGACGCCAGGCGTCTTTTCCGATGACATTTAAATTCTCACCTCGTTTTGCTGCGACGACGACTGCTCTTCGTCGTCCCCCGGCTCTCCGGCCTCCCCCGGCATCCCCGTACGACTCCACATTTTTCAGTGAGTGAAATTTTCGTTTTCGGAGAAAATTGACAAAGGGGCAAAACTGTCAAATTATATTAATTTTGTGGGCTTTATGTAGAAATTTGTGGGCGATGTTTAACAAATCCCTTATAAAAGAGGGTCATCAATTGAATCTTGGCCTACTTGCTTATCAAGATAATTTTTGGATATTGACAAATACAACAATGTTAAATTTGAATATAATATCATAATTAATTAGCTCCTCCGTTTTAAAATGTTTTTCCACTTGTACTTTAATTGAAAGATAATCACGTAGAATCTTTTCAAATTTTTCTCAATGTGTTTTAAATACTTAAGTTTTATACTACCTCCGTAAACGGTTATCTGCAACGATGGAACATTTTTCCTCTCTACTTTATGTCCCATCGTTGCAGATAACCGTTTACGGAGGTAGTATTTTACTTTGGTTTTTTTTTTCTTTCTAATTGCACCATTTGGGTTGGGTACAGGATTTAAGAAAAAGTGTAAAAGATGGATTATGTCAAAGGTACCCATGTGAAAAAACAAATTTGAGGTAGAAAAGGTGGGGTAGTAATGGTTGTTATAGCATGTAAACAAGGGTAAGTAAAAAATTTTGTGTGTGAACACAACCAAAAAAAATAGAAAAACATCCAAAGTATCGTAAGGAAATGGTACAATTAATATGCAACCTCCCAAAAAGGAAATGGCGCAATTCAATATAAATGGAGGAAGTACTCTGTAATACATATTGCATTGTTGAAAATTGTGCAAAAAGCAAATGGAAAAAACAAAAAACGGAGGGAATAAAAATGCACTCCCTTCGTTTCTATTTGTTAGTCCACCATCTTATTTTAGGTGTTTCATAAATATCTACCCATATTGAATAAATCATTTTTAACTTAATTTTTTTTTCCTAATTCACCCATATTGAATATATTCAAAGCTTGTAAATTGAAGGTAGATTAGTTAATAAAATGTCAAAAGAATTCTGATTAGTTAAATTAATTGATTGTGAATTGATGACATCACTCTAAGTAAGGAAATCCCTCACTTAAATTACGTAATTATGGTTGATGCTTTCCCAAAAAAAAAATCAAAAAATTTAAATAAGGCAAAACTAATTATGAACTGTTTTTGTACTTTAATGCTAGATTCCAAATATTCTTTTTTCTTATTTTACGTGATTGATTCTCAGGAAAAATAAAAATACTCACAGAGTCTCACATTTCATCTACAATATAAAGTGCAAAAATGCATTTGAAAACGCTTCATAAAGAGTAGTAAATGGTAGGAAGTATTTCAACTAAGAAGTTGCGGAACATGAATGGAGGTACGTTTCAATTTAAATATACATTTTATATTATATGCCATAATTTTAAAGCTCTTAAAGTCTTATCCTCTTTTTAATATATAAACGAAGATTATTCATTCAGCCTAAATACGTGAAAAAGAGAGATAAAATAAATTACTACTGCAAGAAATTAAATAAGACGCATAAATTTTTGTTTTATTGCATACTTCAATTTCAGAGCTGTTAAGGCCATATGTTATTGTGTAAATTAAATGACGATTATTTCTAGAGCTTAAATACTTTAATTTGATACATCATTTAACAGGTAAATTGAGAATAATGATACGACTTATTACTTTCTTTTCAATATACTAACCAAAAACATAAAATTGTCTCCTTTTGTTTGGATTATTTTGTTTAAAAAATTGAAAATTATCTCCATTCATTTTTCAACAATTTCTTTAGTTGATACTTAACTATATTACATAACTTAATTACAGAGTACTTAGTTTCTTACCCTCTTCTTATTGAGTAAACAACTATTTCTCGAGCTTAAATAAGAGAAAGGGAATTTAAGAATGATTAAGTTATGCGATAAACAATTATATTAATATTCATGCGCCTTTTTCCCAATTTGTAAAACCCAGCCTGAAAATCCAAGATCGAGTTGGTCGATTTTATTTTTTTTGGTTTAAGGCAACCTAAAATTTCATTTATAGTTATAATTTTGGTTTGGCTTTAAAATCAATTAGTATATGTTGGTCTCGGAACTAGTTAGGATTTTATACTCCCCAGCAAAATGACTTGTATTTAAAACGGCCAGGAAATCTATTCATGTTCCACCACTTCTTAGTTGGAATTTAATATATATATATATATATATATATATATATATATATATATATATATATATATATATATATATATATAGTATGGATCATGCAAATGTTAGGGTGAAAACTGAAAACGATTCATCCTAGCCGTAGATTATCATCTAGTGGATGACATCTAACGTTTATATACTAATTTTCTCTCTCCTCCCAGGAAAACAATTTCTCTCTCCTCCGTTATTTTCTTCCTCCTCTTCCTCCTCTCTCCTACTTTCTCTCTCCTAATTTCTCGACATTTTTTTCCCCAATTTTCACGCTACTGTTTTCAAATTCAGCTTTAATTACTTTGATTTTCAACAATTTTTCAGCTCTACGATCTATTATCAGGTGAGTTCTTTGTGTTAATTTCGCTATTTTTTGCATGATTTGAGGTTTTAAGGTTTCTGAAATTTTCATCAATTTTGTTCGATTTTGTTTGATTTTGCGATTTTCAGTTCGATTTTGTTCAATTTAGTTCGATTTCCTGTTTTACTAATCGATTAACTTTAGTTTCTTCCTTAATTTCATTGATTTGTTCGGTTCAATCGAGCTTTTCCACCATTGTTAACTAATTTGAAGTTCAACTTGTTGATTTGATTGATTTTTGCAGTGGAAGAAGAAGCGTATGAGGAGATTGAAGAGGAAGCGCCGAAAGATGAGACGGAGATCTAAGTAGAAGAAGATCTACAGCTTTCACGATTTTTCACTCGCATTGAGAATTAGCTTTCTGATATTTGTGACGGTATTTTGAAGCTTCTGGACACTAAGCTTATTCCTCCTGCTAGTAGTGGTGATTCTAAGGTCTTTTATTTGAAGATGATGGGAGATTATCATAGGTATTTGCGGCTGAGTTTAAGACTGGTGCTGAGAGGAAAGAAGCCGCTGAGAGTATTCTCACAGCCTACAAGGCTGCTCAGGTATAATTAATTTTTTCCTTTTTTTTGTTTGGTAGATCTGTTAATTAGGGTTTGGATTTGGTTTTTGTTTGTGATTTTTGCGTTGATTTGCTATGATATTTTCATTTTGCTGGAATCATTGAGGAATATTCAAGAATTTGATAAGCTCTTTATGAGTTTCTGCTTCAAGAACAACTCATCTTCTGTGAGTGGCTCTTGTTTTACCATCTTTATAGGCTCCTGGTGCTTCTGTTGTTGATTACAAGAGTTATTATCGCATTCCTCTTGGACATCTGCAGTGTAAAATGTGAAGGATTAGTATCTATTTCTTTTTCGTTAAAACATATGAATTAGTTTTGAAAATCTGTTTTTCTTGATCAGATATTAGGAAGATAATATTTGATGAACTATAGGATGTTTGATAAGCTTGTTTGTTTGTTTCTTTCTTTAACCAAGAGCATTGATGGTTGTTCTTGCAATTGTGGTTTAAATGGTGTTTGAACATGGGAATATATATGTGTAAGAATCAAATGGAAAAAAGAATATGGACAGGAAATGAATAGATTTGTTTGGGTCAGAAACTCGTAGAGGATACATATCCTCTAGTCTCTGATGGTATATTCTTTTATTGGGGAATTGGAGTCTTTTTTAAGAATTGCTCTTGAAAATTTTAGGCATGTAATTGCTTACCTTTTTCTGTTATCTGATGCATGATTTGTACTTCACCAGGTATCAATTTTTCCCTTTGATCTTCAATAACTGTTGATACTTTATTCTCATCCTGAAATATGCAGGGTAAAGGACATGTTAGTTAAATGGTAGAAGTGTGTCTTTAGAAATTTATTTCTAGAACTCGAGTATGCTAGTTTGCGTTATTACGAGCTCTATCATTCCTGATCTTACTTTGTCAGTTGGAGTTAGTGTAGTAACCTTCTTCAGCATTTGTGAAGATTTATCTCTGATTGTATGATTTTTGGTGCCTGCCTGCTCAATATCTACATTTTGTCGGGATTCCTCATATACAGGTGGCTTGCTCGTATCATGATTTCCTGGTATGCTTTCATTTGCCTCTGCTTCTGTCCTTATAACGTTGATCTTGTTAGGCTTGTTTTGCTTCAGTTTGTATGATGTTGGTCTGTGAGGCCTTAAAGCCCTGGTTGTTGACCTTGAAATTGTGACTGTCTTTCTGATATCTTCTTTTGTCTTCACCACAGGCCTAATTTTGGGTGGTTTTATGTCACCTACCACCTTTTTGTGTTAATCATGGGTACACTTTTCGCTATATTTGGTCTAGCACAAGCTTCTGTCATGTGTGATTCAGATAGCTCATCTTTTGAAGAGCCATTTTCATCTGATCTCAAACTCGCTGAGCTATTTCTTTTATCTTCTGAGCTCATGAAGTTGCCATCTCTGACTGGATTTTCTTTTTGCCTGCTGCTTAATAATGCTTTTTTTGAATCTGCCAAACCAATATCTTCTGCGTTTTTCTTGCCAGCATTTGGTTGCTTGACAAGGAGGAGCAGAAGAAGTTATCTGATGACATGGAGGAGCAGGAGAAGTTATCTGATGACAAGGAGGAGAAGGAGAAGTTATCTTATTTTTGTATATAGTGACCTTATTTTTGTATATAGTGACCTTTATGTAAATGTGGTCAAAATTGATATAGTTACCTTATTTTTGTAAATAGTAACCTCTAAGTAAATATTGTAAAAATTGATATAGTTACCTTATTTTTGTATATAGTGACCTTTGTGTAAATGTTGTCAAATTGATATAATTACCATAATTTTATACATAGTGACCTTAATGTAAATGTTGTAAAATTTGATATAGTTACCCTTTTTTTGCATATAGTGACCTCTGTTTCCTGTTTTCACCATAAGCTCTGTTTTCAGCGGAACTTCCCCGTATATATATATATATATATATATATATATATATATTATGTCTCTCTCTTTCTCACATATATATTTAGGTTGAATAAATAATCTTCGTTTATACATTAAAAGGAGGGTAAGAGCTTTAAAAATATGGTTAATGAAGTGAAAAATTACCTCTATTCAATTTCCAACATTTCTTTTGTAGAATTTAGTTTTATTGCATACTTTACTTTCAGAGCTATCAACTTATCTCTTTTTATTGTGGAAACGACGATTATTTCTTAAGCTTAATTACGTGAAAAAGGGAAAATAAAAAATATTTACTGACTATTTATTACAATAAATAATTACATTGAAATCCATGTGCCTTTTTTCAATTTTAAATGAGTTATGATTTGATAACTCACTTAACATGTGAAATGGGAAATATGATATGAGTTATTAATTTCTTGCAATATACTTTTTCCTGGCCTCATTCTTTTCCTTAATATTTGTTGAACTAAAATTATTTATGTTGAACTCAAATTACTTTTTTTGAAATTAAATTATTTGTTATTGAAATTAAATTATTTTTACTAAAACTATATTATTTTTGTTGAACATAAATTATTTTTTCTTATTATTACGAAATATTATATTTGTTCTTTGAATGCATTGATTTTTACATAAATATAACTTATTTTACAAAATTTAGCTTCTTTTTTTTTTTTGAACTTAATTTATTTTACGAAACTGAACTTATAATTTTTTGACCTTAGCTTAAATTATTTTTTCCGAATATTGTTTGAATAAGGTGAAGAGAACACTTAAATAAGAAAAAATAAATTAACATATTTAATTTTTTTTTTGCAAAAATAATTTTTTAGCGTTAAAAAAGAGAATGAGACTTAAATAAGTAAGAATAAGTTAACATAATTAATTTTCTTAGCAATAATAAATTTTTTGCATAAAAGAAAAGGCAAGTTCTTCCAAAACATGCAATAAGTTAAAGAGAATACTTATTAATCTATATTATAAGATTTATGACCCTATTACTTCACCTTACAAATTATAAAATAGTGAAATTATTTTATATAATGAAAATAAGTTTTAATCAACAAAGGTAACCTTAAAAAACATATACAAAGGAATGGTTTCATAATAATAAGATTTATTAATAATGACAGTCAATTGAAATTAAATGACTTATTTAACATTTGTTTTTGGAAATTTAAATTTATTTAATATCTACCCTTAAAATTCTTATGTGTTACTTATAGATAAAATTAAAAAAAAAATGTTAATATTTTCTTAATAGAATTTTTTATTTTTTTTCATAAAAAATTTAGCATTTTAGTATATAGTGTAGATTTCAATAAGTAAAAATTAACTCTAATCTATAAAAATAATTTTATTTTTTTAAAAAATATGAAAAAAATGGCTTAAAGACATAACTCGACTAAGGCCTTGTTATTTTGAAATTCTCTGCAAACCTTTTTAGTTCAGTTCAGTGCAGTTCATTTCAATTATTATGGCCCAATCCCATGGTGACATGTGGCCCCATAAAAGGGCGACATGTGTCCCAATAGAAAGATGACACATGGCAACATAATATGTGAGAAGACCTCCTTACATCAGAAGGCCCAATTCCCGAGAAAAGCGCAAAAACGACGCTCCTAAGGACACGTGTCCTCACCTGTTTGCGCCACCAATCAGTGCTCCCCATTTTAGGGCACCAAACCCTAGAATGCATACTTTCTCCCCTGTAAATACCTCAATTATTAATGATGGAATGGGTGGATTGATACATATCATTCAAAGCATATTAAATTGCTCTAGCTTCTCTCTACTTTCTCTCTCTAAACTCCTTCGTTTTCCAGTTACTAACTTGACCGTCGGAGGCGAATATTCCGGTACCGAAATATTCGTTGTTTTGCATGTGTTTGCGACCGTCGAGCATATTCACGACCTGTATCACGAGGAATTCCAAAAAACCCCGAAACAATTATTATTAAATTAGTAATTATTATGTTTAATAATATATTATTAATTATTATTTTCATTATTATACTTATACTTCTTATTAATATTAGTATTATAGTATTATTATATTTATATTTGTAATTATAAATATATGAATAAAAAATATTAATTAATATTAATAATAATAATATATTATTATTATATTTACTATTAATAACTAACATTAGATATTATTGTTATTAACCATTATTAATAAGCATTACTACTACTACTAATAATAATTATTAAAATTATATATTTTTTAATATAAAATTGTATTATATTATTATTTTAATTATTATTTTCACTTGTTAATATTATTGTTACTCCGTATTATTTTATTTATGTCGTTCCAGTTTGATTCAGTTCAGCAAATTTCAATTTAGTTCAATTAAGTGTAACACATTTTAGTTCGGCAAATTTCAGTCCAAAAGAACGAGACCTAATTATCAAAACTCGCCGAATTGAAGAACTTCAGCTGTATAGGAATCTTATTAAATATTATTTGGTAGATGCGTAACACTTTAACTTGATTAAAGAATCTCAATGGAATAGTATAATGTAGGTTTAGTCCTTGTTAATACATGGAAGTTGACATAATTATTTATTAATCTTTTCATTTGTGAGTATTGCGTAACAATTTTAAGTAGTGGGTAGGATGAATAATTTGATTTTTTTTGTTTTGTTTTTGGTATTATACTGGTATGCAAAATCTTGTCCAAGGAATCAAATCTTGTAATATAATGTTATTGTTCACAATTTTATTTCGCATAGGCGGTAGGCCGAACAATTGCAAAGCTCAAAATAGAAAAACATATAAATGCAAGTTTTTAAGGATTCAAAGTACATTCTATCAACACCCAAAAAAAATACTTCACCAACCTATTCAATTAACGTCTAAAAAATATTAAGAATTTGTAAAAAAAAAAAAGTAAAAACAAAATTTGCTAACTTTATACGAAGTAGTAATTACTATACAACCGGTTCTACAAACCCATATACACGATACAACCTCACTCATTTTAATTGTTCATTTGCAATTTGCCTATGGGTTCTACATTATATCCATGTACATGATACAACCTCACTCCATTAAATTGTTCATCGGGTGTTTCCATTCTTCAGATTTATTGGCAAGACTTGTCTATGTGTTGGTTTTGGTGTATTGCCCGTTTGTGGTCCATCAATGTCTTTCGTTTCTTGTTTTGTTTGGTTTGTGGTTTGCTGTTGTCTTTTTGTTTCTTTTAGCCTTGTTAGGACGTAATTTGTTCATCGTTTAATGAACTGTTAGTCAAAAAAAAAAAAACAAAAAAAAAAAAGGGAATTCTTGTAGATCAACAAACTCCTTTCTTACAACATAACAGTATTTGCATCATTTACATCTTCGGAGCCAGAAGATTCATCACGCCATCTCATCATCTACAAAGGCAAAAGAACATGAAACATATATCCATGTCAATATCCTTACTACACCTCATATTCCCACCTCTATCAACATAAAAATAGGAGCATCTTGAACAACAAGCGTTTTCCGGCCTGACTGGGCTGAATTTAATGCTCCAGAGATGGAAAGAGTGTGATAGGTTCACCTAGTGCTTCCTAATCTAAGATCGCCAACTAATTCTAATACGCAGCTACCAGATATGAACAAAATTCTAGAGATGCTGTGACTGCCTGAGTAGAGAACTACAGAAACTGCTTCAACCAGTGACAGTTCTCTGAATCCTTCTCTAAGTCACTCTTCATTTTGTTCACATGATCCAATGCTTGCTTCAAATCCATCTGTTCTAATGGAAGCTCAGCAAACTCTTTCAAGAACTGGTGAGCCCTTGCTGCACCCTGAGAGACAGCATCGGAATCAAATTCCCTTTTCCGTTTATGTCCCACCTGAAATGTGCAACAAACAAGTTGAATCACATACTTTTTTAACAGATACTGGGTAATGGCAAACATCATCACACAAGTACTTGAAGTGACCACCATCTGGTATGTTGGAGTAAACTTCAAGACACGTGGTACAAAAATCACAAGACTACGCCACAGAAATAATCCAATGATAATTGAAATAAATATCCCAAAGGTACATGCTCAAATATTGCCTGTTTCTAATATTTAATTGTATGCTCCACCAACTCAACGTTACAAATCAAAAAAATATTGAAAAACCTTTACCTGCAAACTTACATATTTTCCTAACAGACCTCCTCCCTCTACTTCTTCACCATATCTTGGTGCCTTGGTGGTGTTTGGTAGATGCATACATCTCACATTCATAAATCTCCCACATATTCCAAAACTTATCAGATCAAAGTTATCTACTAAGTTAAATACTTTCCTCATTCTACTAAACTTCGACATGTCCTGCCCAATTACTTTAATAGAGAAAACCTCATGAATCTTCCTCTAACTAATAAATTATTTCAATCCACGAATCCAGAATCTCAAACACTCTATTTCTCTTTGGCATCTCAAACTTTAGATATTCCGCAATTTCTGCCTATTATTTCCAAATTCTCACTTCTACATATTCTGCCCAATAAAGAAAGCTCGTAAATCTTCCTCTAACTACAAAATGATTTCAATCCACAAATCAGAATGTCAAACACTCTTTTTGTCTTCGGCATCTCAAACTTTGATTTTCCACGTCTTCTCCCTTGTATCTCCAAATTCTCAATTTTTACATTGTCTTCTATGATCTATATCTCTCTATATCCTAGAATTACTTGAATCTTCTCATGATCAAATAACTTCATCATTGGAGAATGAAAGTAACTTTACGGCTTTTATTTTCCATGTGCACAATACACATTCTTCATAATTTAGTGTTTTCAAAGATGACTATCCGTGCATGGTCGTTACGAGTCAAAAGAATAGGAAGATTAACTAAATGTTCTTTATATCGTCATAAAGAAACAAATGATTTTCATGTAAGGCATAATGAAGGAAATTGAATGATTTGTTGATTAAGACAATAATTTTAATTATGGAGATTGAGAAATTTTTATACTGAACCTTTTTAGAAAGATCAACAGCATTTATTGTGGCAGGGGAGAAATCTTCCAGCTCAGCAGCCTTTTCTCTTGCTAGGGATACAACCGATTCAGGAAAATTGGCAAATTCAGCAACATGAATGCCAAAACTTTGATCACAAGCCCCTGGTTCAACCTGACGATAGCAAAAGATGAAATATATAGCTCTGAGTTCATGTCATTTAAAATAAACAGTAATAGAAAAATGACAAATTTATAGTTGAAAATTTGAAATGAACTACAAAAAAA
This sequence comes from Chenopodium quinoa, assembly GCF_001683475.1. Classification (NCBI taxonomy): domain Eukaryota; kingdom Viridiplantae; phylum Streptophyta; class Magnoliopsida; order Caryophyllales; family Amaranthaceae; genus Chenopodium; species Chenopodium quinoa. Next base: position 2,107,359 of record NW_018742381.1, on the reverse strand, counting down.
TAGGCATTTTAATTTTATTAATACCATTCCAAACACAATTTGAGTTAATATATTTACACAGTGACAGTGAAAATAACATACGGTAAATCAAAATAGAACAATAAACAAAGGCAAAACAATAGTGCAATACCTTGTAGAGCATGGTCAGCTTACGACTTGAAGAATCTATGTGTGCACTAACATGGTAATTTGCTACACCAATAATCTTTTTATTTGAAGGTTCACCCTCTCTGTTATCATGTGCTAATGCTGTGAGTTCATGGAAATGGGTAGCAAACAAAGTAGGTGCCTTGATGACATCAACAATGTGCTCACAAATTGCCCAAGCTAGGCCTGCACAAGCAAAATAATTATGTTCAGATGACACAGCATATACCTGCTCAACATGACTTGGCTCAGAGAGCAAGATAAGTATAGAGATCAGCGATTGAGAATGATATGTGACTGGGTAAAGATCCAAGAGATAAGAAAACAACCACGAGCCTTGGTTTAAAAGCTTGAATCCTGATTGCTGTTTAACAATCAATTATAATTGTATTTACAACACACATATCATTCGTATAATATTTTAGAAGATACAGAGAAAAGAAAAACTCAGGAATAATTTATAACTACAATTACGGCCTACCACGCTCACAAACAAAGAATCATAAATCAAGAATTTAACTTTCTTTACTCTTCTCCAATTTTCCTGCCAGGATGAAGAATCAATTATGCCAATTGCCAAGAGCCTGGTCACAACTGGCAGGAGGGAACAGTATACAAAAGTGTAACCCCCCAGGCCTCAAAAAGAAAACTCAAATAGATTGCAAACCCTCAGCCTTCACATTTTCAATCTCATTTGGAAAACTACAGTCCTAAAGCGTGTGACATTTGGGTGTTATCCTAATGTCTAACTAGCTCTGAAAAAGAAAACATTCTATTATCTTACAAAGGCAAAAGGTGAACCAGTTAAAAAGAGGAAATCATACTACAGCTATTATGTATCTCTACCATTCAAAGTCATCCATGCAACTTCATGGCCTCATAGGGAACTCCCAATCCTCAACTTATTCACTAATATCTGTAGCCTTGTAATGAATTCATCGACTTAAGCATCAAAACAGAGGACTTATGAATAAAAGTGATGCATCAAGGGAAGAAAGATGACTGTGATTCTGTGAATAAGCTAGATGCAGCCTTGCCAATCTTTCGAGAGAAATGGCACTCATCACAATTAATCACTCATCACAATAGTCAACATGGCAATCCTTCTCTTAGTACTACTTTATCAAACTCACTTATCTTCCTCTTCAAGACACTACTAACTAAATAATATTGAACTACTTAACATGCCCCTCCCCCTCACATAATTTCATTGCAAAATCATGCTGAAATTTAGCAGATCTAGAATCGCAGCAATTTACAGCCAATTTTTTCTGCAAGCAAATACTGTAAAAATTTACACTAGTTTTTATGAGAAAATTGACAATTACTAGTTTACAGGTGTGCAAGCTGTGAAAGAAGCATTCCATAGATACAAACCTATCAAGTTACATAACAATGGCTTAGTGATATGGTTGGTGAGATCGAAATGCACAAAATAAGATCAAGCAAATCTATCAACAGTATGCAATATAAACTTTATCATAATAAAATGCATCACAAGTAGATCAGACTAACCAAATCCATCATAAGTAGATGTCCCTCGGCCCAGCTCATCAATAATTATCAGGGACTTGTCAGTGGCTCCCTTCAATATTGATGCTGTCTCAAGCATTTCTTGCATAAAGGTGGACACTCCTCGCAACTAGGAAAAAGAAGAGAATAAGATTACGATGTTTGGCATAGCATTAAAACACTTTATCTTCTGTACTATTTGCCCTAAATTAATGGTCTAACACTACATTTTGGCGTGCATTGCATTGTATTCCTCTCCAAACACATGAATGATCCGGTTTCACTTAGACTCGTTCCACAAGATGTCTTTACATTGAGATCCATTTCTTCCACAATATTGATTAATTTTGTTCCTTTTGACAAAGTATTTCATTTATTCTTGTCAAACTGATACAATTATGACAAAAAGGAAATTAAATATTTATAATTGTTCATTCAAAATTAAGTGTCTTACAAGGTTATGCCAGTATTACCAACAGTGCGGTCTGTTCTAGTATAATACACCATGTTAACAATTCACAAGTTCCAAGTGGTGGTTCGGAAGAGAAAGGGGGGGGGGGGGTAGGGATGAACTTATTATACTCCATACAACATTAGTCTATATGCCAGTTAGTCAGATTAAGGTGCTGTTAGTTAGAAAGTTTGTATTTGAAACAGACAATTCATACTCCACTGATATATAAAATAACTAAAAGCTGAGAAATAAAAGAAATTAGTTGAGTGGGAAATAACATGGAATGAAGGGAGAAAGTATAAACTTTGACGTTTCAGAACACAAAGACATTAAAAGGCCTTTTGCAGTCATGTGATTAATGTGAGCAAGTAAATTTTAAGTGCTATCCTTTGTTTTCATCCTTCAATTTTTTTTTAAAAAAACATAGGAAATGAGCTAAAAAGTAGGATTCCAACATTCTAGATGACAAAATGCATATAATTTAAATTCATATAAAACTCACTTGGCAATCACCAGCACCAACACGAGCAAATATGCAATCACGAACAGAAATGGTGGCTCTGTCACAAGGAACAAATGATCCCACTTGTGCCATTAAAATATTTACACCAACCTGAAGCAGATAAATGTAATAAAATAATGAAGATCAACACCTGAGCTCAGAGACATAATATCACAATCAACTGAAAAAGTTTCAAATTCCAAGAGAAACCAAGTGACATACATTAGGCAATACAGAAAAAAGAGTTTTCTCAAAATTCATGAAATTCATGAGAACTTGGGAATTGCTAGGATCTAAACTCGTGTAAAAGTACCAATTTACTTGCCTCAAAAAACAAGAGTATCAATTTACTTTTTCAAAGCTGTATTGTACAGGTGGACACTATATAGGAAGTAATAAAGTTATAAGAATCAATCAGCCTGCAAAATTATGATCACCTGTCTGATGAAAGTGGACTTTCCGCCCATATTCGGCCCAGTGATGATTTGGAACCAGCTTTGTCCTCTGACCTGGTACATAAGGAAATTCAATACATTAGCTAAACATATGCTTCATAACTTAAACTAGCAGACTGGCAGAACTACACTCACAAGTTTACAGTCATTTGGTATGAAATTCACCCAATCCTGTGCTTCGACACAGGGGTGTCTACTTCCTTCTAATATGATATCTCCAACATCCTGTGGTAGCCAACATGAAAAAAGCATAATGAATTGCTCCTACACTTTCTAAACTTCACAAAAAATAATGAAAGCACGCTTACTGATGGAGTTATGTCTGGTCTAGTATAGGGAGTAGGACAGCTTGTAGCCAAGTCAGCAAAACCAAGCAAAACATCAAGTTCAGCTAGCAATGCGGCTAAAGACTCAAATACCTGCATATTCAAAACATCCTTAATGCACAGATCTATTCTAAGGAGGAAAACAGATAAATAGATCATGCCATACCTCAGAAAATGTAGCAGCAGTCTGAACCACTCGCTGTACTAGTTCCTTTTGGCAATTTTTGTACTCTTCAAGTATCCTTTGATACTGATCCCCTAATTTTTTGAGTTTTGAATTTGTAAATTTGACACCATCCTTTCGTGTTTCTAGTACAATAAACTGTGTAGTAAGCTTTTTTCTAATTTTTGGTTCCTCCTTCTTTGTTATTCTAAATACATGTCCAAATTGTGTACCCTTTTCTAGCTTTAGAACTTTATCAGTGAGATCAAGATCATCAGCAGTTTTTTTATGAAGACTATCTATATTGCTCTCAAGTGACTCTTGTTCCTCTTTCAGTTCATGAAGCCTTGAATCATAACCAGATGAGATCATATATTCACCATTCTCAAGTTGATCAAGATCAACAGAAGTCTCAACAAGGGCCACAAACTTGTTTAGGTGATCATCATCACTAAATATTCCAAGGGGCTCCAAAAACCTTTCCTTGATCAGTGCTGAGAATTGCCCTTCATATTTCTCAAGAGCACTTTTAATATACGGAAGTCTTATGCTTGACTGGAAAGCACAAACAAAAAGACATATAAATACAAAAATCTATATGCAAGAATGCAATTATAGGAATTGCAAGTATAAATATAAAAGAAAAAGGCCCTCATAAATTACAAATAGCAGTAATCTAATGTAAACAAATTTTAGGGTCTTTCAATATAATGATGTTAAATTTAAATAATATAAATACAAAACAAGCAAAAGTTAAAATGTTCAAATAAAAGTAATGAACTGTGCCAACAAATATTGCAAGACAATGAAAATAAACTAAGAATTTACCAACCTGATAAAGCTTTACAACATGAAGCAAACCAGCTTTTTTCTTCTGAAGATTGCGTGTTAATCTATCTATATCAGATATTCTTTTTAGATGTTGTCTAAGCTCCTGACGAAGTTCTATATCCTCCACAAAAGCTTGCACCAAGTTCAGCCGATCGTTTATTTCATTAACATCCAATAAAGGCTGTTTCAGCCACATGTGAAGCAACCGTTTTCCCATTCCGGCAGTACAGGTACTATTCATCAGACCAAATAAGCTAAAATTTTTGTTAGCATCATTTTTGCTCTCCATAACATTTAATGCTCTCATAGCAGCAGAGTCTAACCTCATGCAACTGTCAAGATTATATGGCTTAATAGTAAAATTTCCATAATTGGTTTCATCTGAAAGCAATTCTGCATAAGATAATAAGGCTCCCAAAGCAGCAGGAGCAATTTCAAGTCCTGAAACTAGATCACGAACTGGCTCAATTGAACCTTTTACAAGCCTTCCAAGATCTGGCACCAAATCCCTTGCCTTAAACTCAGTTTTTTTCCTTTCAGTTACCATCACACCACATCTTGATAATGCATCAAGCAACCCCCTTCCTTCAGTAGACTTAGCAACATCCACTGGGAGAAGGCATTCCCTGCAACCAAGCCCTACCAGAGCTGATTCCACATTTGTGAAGTGGCTATCATCAAGAAATTCAGCCAAACCAACCACTCTCTTGGTAAGGTCAATGTAACCCAATCCAATAGTACAACCATTTTCCCTGAAGTTTGGTAACAATGCAACAGTTGCAGGAGAATCTTGCATTTCATTATTTGCAAATAGAATGTCCTCAAAACTTCCTAAGTTTCCTGGACTCCCGCGCTTCACAAGCCTCCAATTAGAGCCACTACCCTCATAAAGCTCAATTGTGTGGTCTGTCCTTTCTAAGAGTAAATCACGAGCAATTGTTTCGAACATGCTTTTACTCACAGTTACGCTGGATAAGCTATCAGAACCATTACCTAATTGTCTAAGGGCAGTGGTAGTGTGGTAATAAGTTTTTGCGACAAAAGCTGCATTTTCTCCATGGGCAGTAAGATAATCCTGTTTCAAGTGCAGAATTTCTTAGTCCGAGGTTGGTAACAGACCAATCCTAACAGTCATTTACAATGTACCAGGATAAATAAAGAATTTAAGAATGAAAATCAACTTCAGGAGTATTGGTGTATGAAGCAAAGATGGAAGACTCATGCTTTTAATGTTCACGGATTACAATTTAACACGTTTATCGATTTAATACTATTTACTTTACATGCATGACCAAGCAAGGTAAAGGTAAATGCATCTTCAAGTTCCTGCAACCATGAAAATTACTAATCTGCAAAAAGTTATACATCCAAAATGCAAGCACTGTTAAAAGCATAATTGGTGTGTAAGGATGGATTTGGCTCTAATAATGATCCCAGACTTTGCAAGTGTATACAGGAAATACACCTTGAGCATATTTTTCCTTTACAGCTTTAGATAGAACCTATGGGTAAAAGCAGACCACTTTGGAAAAATCAGCAATAAGTATCCATCTAAATTTTGTAGTACACAAAGCACTTCGACTAAAGTTTGAATTTGTATCTCTTACTCCTTCAACTTTACACATTTTGAAGTAGACATTATCCCTTGAAAACTTATCAAGAATGGTATTGACAAATTAACAAATAGAAAACCCCGTATTATTACTAAAATCGAAACCATTAAGTGCAGGACAGGTTATACAACAGACGATGGTTGAGAATCTCATTAGCTTGCACTCAAAATTGGTCTTAAAATATTAAACCACCAACAATCAACGAAAAACGATACTCGTTTGGCTTTTCCTTTATGTCCGTTTACGTGAAATAGGAATAATTCGCAATTGGTTATAATGAGTTTGATGCTTTCAGAAGTCACAAGGATCATCTGACTAAATATAAAGTACAAGGAGTAAAAATAATAAAATGAATAATATTAACAGTTTTACACATATATGCTTTATGGGAAACCTAAAATAGCACAAAATTGTGACAATCAGTGTAAAACCCTAACAATTCTGGAGATAGTAAAAGCATAGAAACTAACCCGACGATCGAAAAACCGAACAGCTCGAGAATCCTGGAAGCAAAACAGATAAATCCACATAAGAACACTAAAAAAAATACATAATTTAACAAGAAATAAAATAATTAGACAAAATAAAGCTCACCTGAGGTAGGGTTTTGAAAAATGACAGAAACCCTTGAGCCTGCTTTGCATCTAAAATTGATATGAAAAAGTTAAATCAAATGAAAAAATACATTCAGAGATCATTCAATTAAAATCAAAACAGCATATATTATACAGTACAAAACCCAGAAAATTAAAAATTGTTAAACTAGGGGAAGAACAAAAACAGAATTAGGGTTTTACCGAGCTTAAGTTCAGGGAGTTTATTTTGATCGAGAAAATGCAAATCGTCGTCCATTGATGATTCTTAGTAGGTTAATTAAGCAGGACAGAGAAAATGGCGAAAAAAGTCTCAAAATGGAGGGTTAAATTTTGGAAATTGATAATAATGGAAGAAGCAAAAGTTTTTATGGAGAATTTGGTCGTTTTTCATATTGGCGGGAAAAGAAACGGCGGGTTTTCGCGGGCGAGACCGTAACACCTCATGGAGTCATGGATATATGGATTCAGATTTTCTCTTTATACCCGTTTTACTTCACCTTATTTTCGATGAATTAAAATTATTTTTACTCAACTTAAATTAAAGGAAATTTTGTCAAAATTAATCCAAAGATGGGGCATGTGAACAACTACCCGTTTTTTTTTTTTATTATTTTTAATTTATGAACAACTACCCCTAATATGCTTAAAGTTTGTATAGCATTACCCACTAACGGATTTCGTCCAATTAAGCCATTTATAGGGCCCACACCTACGTTTTCTCACCTAATTAACTCCCTTTCCAACTACCTCGATCCTCTTTCATTAACTTTTCCTCTATTTTTCCTTCTCTTTTAACCTTTCACCATTTTTATTTCACCTAGACAAATCATAGAGAAGGAAATTTTTTCCCCTTTTTAGCAAAAAAACCTTTTTCTTTCCTCTCATGCACTGCTTCTCTCTTTCCTACTTATTAATTAAAAAACAATTGAATTCAAACCATAGAACCCTAAAAAAGCAAAACCCCTAATTCTATTCAAACTCTAAACCCTAGAAATTTAAATCCCAAAACTAAATCGATGCCATAAACCCTAAATTGAATTCCTAATTATGGTAATTGAAGTTAACTAAAACCCTTAAACCAATTAAATAGGTCACGATTAAAACAATAGCTTAAAACATTACCTGATTGGTGAGAAATTGTATTCGAATTTTTGGATGTTGGATGAATTTGGGGGGAAATAACAACAATAACACTTTAAATAAGTGGGAAAAGAGCTAATTGGGTGGGGAAAACGTAGGTGTAGGCCCTACAAACGACTCAATTGAACGGAATCTGTTAATGGGTAGTGCTAGACAAACTTTAGGCATCTTATGAGTAGTTGTTCACAAATTAAAAAAAAAACGGTAGTTGTTCACAAATCTGCCTATCTTTGGGGTAGTTTATGACAAATTTCTTATAATGAACTAAAAATTTTAATATTGAACTAAAATTATTTTTACTAAACCGAAATTACTTTTACTAATTCTCTATTTGGGTTTACGGACTACTAGCCAATTTTCGGAGTAGAGAGATAGAGATAAAAAAAATGAGGTCCATGTAATAGGAGACAGATAAAGAGAATTGATTAGTTAAAAAGGAAAGTGATGTATCTAATTGAAGTCTCCTTATTTAGAAAGTAATGCATCTAAAAAGAAACGAAGGAAGTATATTTCTTCTTTAAAGTTACCGATTTTTACTGTACTTTTTTTTTATTTTTTTAAAATAAATAAATAAAATGGACTTATTTTTACTTAATTGAAATTATTTTTAATGAATTAAAATTATTTTTACTAAATATTACTTTATTTAAGACGAAGTGGACAAGGCCGCCCTAGTGGAATTTCCACCCCGCCCCCCTTTTTAATTATAATCAGGTAATAAGGCATGAATTCACTTTACTTTTAATGAATTGAAATTATTTTTATTTATCTATTAATTTGTATTAAAGTTACTGATTTTACTGAACTGAAATTATTTTTATTAGATATTATTTTTTTAAGATGAAATAACAGAGCCTTCAAATTTTTTTTTTTTGGTTTCTATTTATTGATAAGCTTTCAAGTGGAGCCATAAAATCAAGTGTATGAGTTGGTTTCAAATCAGAGTTTTTTCTTTCAGCACATACTATTTAAGTCCTTGTGCCTATGCACAAATGGTAAATCATATCACTTTAGATTTGGCTAGGTCATTTTCAACCGACTCTACTTACAAGTAAACCTCATGTATTGCTTTAAAGAAATACTTTTTTTTTTTTGACAACCTTTAAAGAAATACTTGTAAATTTGTAATAGAGAAATATTTTCCCAGCCTATTTTTTTCCTACCTCTACGCCCAAGTAAAAGCCCATTGGACCTTTTCTCATAAATAAAAAGATACTGTGCTGATGTTAAGGCTTGTTCACTTGTTCAGAATATCTCCATATAGTATTGTTAGGCCACTTTTTCTATTTGGTGAATTGTGATATTGTTCCTTCGTTCAGTTTTCAGAAATTATTCAATCTAATTTGACTTTTATATTTTCCTTGTTTCTAAATAAATGCATTAATAATTTGTCTTTTACATTATTCATATATGTATTAGCTATGACTAATTGACTATGAGTATGACTATTTTTTCTTACTAATACGATTATATAGAAAACAAACAAATGTTATGTAAAAATGTTGTAGGAATAATAACAACTAACAATGTATATACTTTTAAAAATATCAACTTATTGTATGCTTGTAGTTGTAGCTTTTATTGTTTGATAATCAAATATAAACATCATAGTCAATATTGTGCACTAACGATAATGCACGTGCAGTGTCACATGTGCATTTATTTAGAAATTGAGGGAGTATACCCTGAATTCTTGATATGCTTTGAACGATTAAGAACAATTTCTATAATTTTCAAAGATGTTTACCTTAGGAACAATAATACTGCACATTTTATTTTCTATATCATTATTTATTCGTTGTACTACTTGTACAATAATATTATTATCAAGATCTTGAAGGGTTCAAATACTCTATCTCACTCTTGTATCCCATTTCACGTACCACTTTGATATCATTGATCCACATCATTCAATATATCCTTTGAAAGCAAAGGCCTCATTCCTTCTACGTACCCTTACTTGTAATTCCTACATACATCTTTCATTTGCACATAAAATATTACTTACATAAGTGTGAAAATGGATATAAAAAAAAAACAATACAAATCATAGAACAGATCAAAGTAGCATTGAGAAAGAGAACAAATAATACTACCAAAAGTTATCATATTTATTGAAAATTTGTTACCTTATGATTGATAATATACCATGGAATATTATTATTTTATTTTTTTTGAAAGAAGTCCTAAAGGGCACTATATATCATTAATTAAAGTCATAAGACATCTACAATTGACAATCAACGCTAATGAAAACAAATCTAACAAAATCAAACAAGAATTGACCGGGGAAGGGCTAAGAATTCAAATACATAAATATAACAATTCGGCACATTCTCGATTCGTTGTCTCATATACTTTTTGAGTGGATCTGTCCCCACTTCATAATATTGTGAAAAGGAAAATTCTTGTGCTGATTTTATAACCCGAATCCGAGCAATAATCAATCGTAGCCCCGCACAATTGGAGATCAAATTAAACGCAAATAACACCTTGTCTTTCGAAGGAGATCGAAATAACCTTGTCTTTCGAGAGAGACATTATTATAACCCAAGAAACAAGAAAAAAACTTAAAGGAAACAAAGATTGGGGCTTTCCACCGGTAAAATCCGATGGAAGCTCCTTCGAAATTAACAATGAAGGCTAGAGTTTAGGAGAGAGAAGAGAGAGAGGAGGCTAGGTTTTTATTTTTTATCTTTTTATTTACTTTAATGAACCATGAAAAATTATAATCATTAATGTACGTAAACTCCATGCATAAAATGCAAGGGCTTGAAAATGGACGAAATTAAATCTATTTTAACATGACAGATGATAATAATATAAATATGACTACAAGAAGACCAACTACATACTTTCTCTATCCGTTTTCTTTTATTACTTACAACATAGTTCAAGACACGATACGTATGTACACGATTTGAGGAGGAAATTATTAGACAATGTAAAAGGACAAGTTAATCTAAATTATTTACAGACATAATACCTAATTTAATCCTTTTTATTTTCAGTGTGTGTTTAAATTAATTTGATAAAAAAAAGTTCTTTTATATATCTTCTCTAATCACCTCTTACAAGCACATACATTGATGTTCATTGTGTTGCAAATAAAAGAAATAAAATGGATCGGAGGAAGTACGATAATCATCGAGTCATTAGGACCATGTAGGCATCTCATTCTCAAGTGAGCATTAGCTCATCTTGCTAGACCATTGTAGAAGGCACATAATAATTACAAACATCAAAATCTTCTAGATGAGAGATTGAGAGCTAGTAGTAGAAGTAGCGTGCATGTAACCAATCAACCAACTTAGTCATACTTGGACGGCTATAAAAGCTGCAACAACTGAATAATACCGTAACTAACCAAAGTAATTGTTGCATTAGCCCAGTTTTGAGTGGTGCTTCACTATAAATAGTAAAAGTTTTGTGTCTTTTTTTGCAACTAAGGAAACTTAGCTTGTTCATTTGTTGATTATTTCAACAAGTACCATACATAAAGTTATTCGACAAAATTAACCTCAACAGTCTGAACTATGACTTGGGTGTACCAGCACCATATACTTTGCGTAGCAGCCAAAACACAACAACCTAATGACTTGGGTGCAAAGCGTGCCTACAATAAGCTTTTCAGCCACCATTCGGTGAATTAAACTTTTATTTTTCGATTTGCGTGCCAAAAATGTCCCGTAAAGGTTTCGGGGGTCATTTTGGTTATTAAGGGTCCAAATTGAGCTCGAAATAAGAAAAAAAATAACATATATGACTCAACTTGGCTTAAAAAAACAATAACATGCAAATCGAGATATTTTCTAACACGCAAAATGAGTCATTTACGCTATTTTTTTTTCTTATTCCGAGCTCAATTTGGAATCTTAAGGAACAAAATTGCTCCAAAATCTTAACGGGACATTTTTCGACACGCAAATCAGAAAATAAAAGTTTAATTCGCCGGCTCCGGCGAGAATGGTGGCTGGAAAGCTCACTAAAGGTACGCTTTGCACCCAAGTCATTAGTTTGTGGTGTTTTAGCTACTACGCAAAGTACAGAATGTTGGGTTCATTTAAGTCATAATTCAGAGTGTTGAGGTCCATTATGCCAATTTATTATTATGTCATATTGTCATTTATGTAATATATAGTTTTAAATAATAAAAGTTAAAGATATTTGTATTTGGATAAGGTTCATAAAGTAAATGAGTCCAAAGAGTGGCCACATGCATAGGGTTTATCCATTGTGTTGACTATTCGATCGTACACAAGTCTCCATTATATAACAAGTATAGAAGTTTTTATATGGAGCTCATATCAACAAACCTAGATTAGGAAATTTTTGTAGTATATGCTTCAAGAGAAATAATTGCGTAGCTTAGAGAAAATTCAGCGTGTCTATCGTGCATCCAAGTTTTAGATGTATGTGTTTTTGCACGTGTTGTGCTTCATGTTGTTTTAGCATGTTTCAAGTATGTACACGTCAACATACATATACATTGTGAAGTATATATGTAGGATCGAAGCTCATGACGTGAACTAGCGTACGAGTGTAGGTGTATAAATCGCTTGCTTTGCATAAATTGCTTTCTTTTTAGTGTACTCGATGTACTATATTATTTGGGGGGAAAAAAAAAATTTAGTAAAATGATGATAACTGATTTAATAGAGCTTTCATCGTTACAAACTTAGAATGCCCCGGGACTGCCATTGCATACAATAATTGATACCAATTTCAGGTGTGTTCTTTAACATATTATATACTAATTAAGAAAATAAAAAACTGCCTATAGAAATTATATTTTAATTTGTTTTTTTTTTAATAGAGAAATTATAAGGATTTTTTGTCAGAAAGTACCTAATAAAACTTAGAATTTGTGAAAAACTACCTATTAAAAAAAATGTTGTAAGAAACTACATATTAAAAGGTAAAATGTTGTAAAAAACTACCTTTGACCTAATTTTCCGGCGTTAACTCACCACAAAACACCCCCAAAAACACTCGCTTTCATCCCCAAAACCAACAAAATCCGCTTGAAATTGCCTCTAACCAAGTCAAAACTGCTCTCCGCACCCCAAAGGCGGGCGGTTTCGGGGGTGTTTTGTGGTGGGTCAACGCTGGGAAAATTGATCAATAATGGAAATCCGGCTAGCGGTAGTCTTTTACAATATTTTACCTTTTATTAGGTAGTTTCTTACAATATTTTTTATATTAGATAGTGTTTTGGGGTTTTGGAGTCTCTCGGGAGAGTTACAATTCCGGGAATGCGCGCTGACTGTGTGTACCTGCAAAACCACGAAACTTCGGTTGGGTGGAGTTCCGCCTCCGACGATCAAGTTAGAACGTCTCCGGATGTATAAAAGTGTGGAAAGTAAATGGATTTTCTCTCTGATTCAGAGAGAATTCTGCAATTAATATTGCTCGATTTTTGTGTGGATTTAATGTGTTATTATGAATGAATAATTGATAAATCGTGTTTTGTGCATATTTATTAGCTTATTTTTGGTTGGTTTTATTAGCTTAGTCGAGTGTTTTAGTCCATTTTGGTGCAATTTGGTTTAGTTTCGATGATTCGATGCTTTTATGGGTAGTTTCGTTGTTTTTGATGTATTTCAGGATTTACGGAGCTAATTGAGTGAAAATGAAGCAAAAACGGTGATGAAATACTTGACAAATATGACACCTGTTCACTATTATGCTCATAACTTTTGATATATAAATGATAATGGAGTGATTCAAATTGCATTGGAAAGTAGACTTGAAGACTTTTCCAACGATATATACACGCCTCAAACGGAGCTCCGGATATGAAGTTATGACTGATTTATGATGAGTGATACGCGCAGCAGAGGAGGCACGGACGAGGATTATGCGCCAAGCAACTTACTTATCTTATTATCTTTCTAGGGCTATATATATATTAAGTAGCATTTTATTTCTTCATCAAGTTTTTATTATTCATTAGTTTTACGTTGTTAAGAACTAGTTCTCTCCATTTATTTTCTTTGCTTTTGTAATTCAAGATTCAAGGTTTCTACTTTCCGCCTTCAATTTAATTCAAGATTTGGTATTTTCTTTTCATCTCTTATTTCTTAATTATGTTTTCTTTAATTATTTTTGTTATTGTTTATTCCATTATGAGTGAGTAGATTTCCTATTCCAAGATCTAGGGTAGCCCAATTATGATTGATGCATGAATTAAATCTTTAAATTCTCTAATGACTTTTGCAATTGCTATGCTAAATTGATTGTGATTATGCCAATACTAGGTTAGACGTAATTTTAGTATTGTGATTATTCCATTGTTTCATCACAGCGAGAGTTGGGTTTAAACGGATTTGAGTAGATTAATTTAGGGTTTGATATTCAACACGAGAGTAGTTGGGTTTGATAATTGGGAAGTTAGAGTAATGTGTTCAATGTCTCTAATATGCATGATACCATGAGAATAGGCTTGATTGTATGTTAGGGAAGCCATTGATACTCGAGAGAGGTCCTTGGTATTTATTAGGGTTTACTTTTCCCCGTTCAATTGGAATCGTATGTTAGGGGTAGAAATATAATTGCATCAAGCGTAATTGTGGTGATACTAGATCTTGGATGTTTTAATTACTTGATTTCTTCATATTCTTTAGTTTATTTTCGAATTTTCCATACATTAGTTTCTTAGTTAATCGATCATTATTGATTCTTGCTTAGTAATAACTTGACTCTAGATAATTTTAGGTGAACCATAATCTCTGTGGGATCGACCCTGACTTACCCTACTACATAGTTAGGAGGATTAGTTAGGTTATTTTTGTTAGGTGTGCGACCGCCTAATAAATTTCTAGTCTGGCCTCTCACAAGTCAATTAGGTCTATTTAACTCTTTAATTAGAAGCGAAAGAAAATTAAAAAAGTAGAATTCGAGAAAGACATGATATTGATAGTATACATACGTGGTTTCTCATACGTCGCATAACAAAAAGTAAGGGCATGAATTATAAAAGCATAACACCATAAAGTAACAAATAAAAATGAGGTACAAACATATCTAATGGTAGTCTAATAATCTAATCTACAACGATGGATAAAGACCTTTGAGTAGGAAAAAGGGTAGTAATAGAGCGGCATGCATAATTGGTAAAAATTTGTAAGGAGTAGGCATGGTAAAAATAGATGCATATTTTAGCTTTATGATTGTGCATCATGTTCATGTAAAAGGAATATTTTCCATGAAAATATATATAATACTTGTACTAGTATTTAACGATAAAAAAAATATCTTAAAAAATATGGATGTAAATAGATATATAGACTAGACATGACATAGACGAAGTGGAATTGAAAGCACTAGCTTAGTAGGGTTTGGAATATTGTGGTGTATAGAATTACAAGTACAAGCAATATAGTAAACCAATATAACTCTCTTTCATTCCTCATAAGTCATAACACATACTTAATGATGTTTTGAGTGAGACTCATTAACCCTACTTTATTCTTTACGCAAGTTCTTGCATCAAATAGTTTCACAATTACATTAGATACGAATCTAAAGCATATTGTTTAGGTTGTAAAAGAAAGGGTAGCTTTTGTAGTTTCGTATTTCATTGCGTAAATACCTGAATGTACTGTTAGAACATCTAATGCAAGATCTAATTAATAAAATCCTTCGTTCTTTAAATGTTCATTACAAATAATTCCCTTTTATAAAAATTTCACAAATTTTGCACATGTAATTTCTCGCTAAGAAAAATAATCTAAATTTTTTACATCGTAATTATCCAATATGCCCTTAATATACGTCATTATTGATATCAAAATAGAGGAGTCAAAGAATAACCCAAATTTAGGAATTTCATCTGCATGACTCAATAATTTGACATTTCTCATTTTCGAAATGACCTAAATTCACCAGACTTGTCCCTAAGCCGCTACTAATGACCTGAATTGACACCTTTAATTGGAAGTATTATTTATGGGGGCATTTTTATAAATAAGCACGCGGCATTGGAGGGAACACAACATACATTCCATTAGAAAGGCTTGAGAGAGAAAGAGAGAGAGGGAAAAAGCTAAGAAAATAGATAAGCTGCTTAGATGAGATGGATGGACGGTACCCTCACATAGCTGTAACTACCTGACTACTTAAAAGAGAGAGAAAGAGTGTATTGAGGGCTGTTCACCTCTTTTTAATGAAAATGACCTTCAATGCAGGAATATGAGAGGCCCTCCTCTACAGTCAAAAGAAGGTTTGCTTTCTATGCCAGGCCTTATTTTGCTTGTCTTTACATTATTGCCCTCCACTAGGGCTTTATTTATACCTCCACATACATCATTTTATGTCATACATACTTTTGATTAAGATTAAGAGAAAATAATTACACTTAAATGGACCTTAATTATGGCTCAATCCAAATATAGTAAACGTAAACATCATTGTGAAACAAAAGTATATATGTAGTAGAATCATTATTGTTTGTACGTGCTTGTCTTTTATTTTTTTTGAAAGGGTTAGTTTTGAATAATATGCATATTATGAACTTTTATAGTTTTATGTAATTTGGGGTGACTGAAATCAAGTAACGAGTTGCTTTTCTTACAGCTCTATAGCCACCAATGGCATCACAACAACAATATACATATATATACCTATAAGCTGAATAAGTAATACATTTACAAATTCACATACATTTGAAGACTAGTCTAACAAACTCTCAGGTCCCAAAGGTAAAGCAGAAAAGAAGAAAAAAAATGTATGTACAACATTAGAAAAGTATCCAAATAATTGTGACATTAATGATATTTGTGAAATATTTTATACATATCCGGGTGTACCGTGTATCCGATTAATCCAAAGTTATAATTAGTTTTTGCTCTTCATTTGAGAACAAAATGCTCATGGGTGTATCGTGCACCTTGGTGTAAATAACAATCTCTCTGATATTTGGGATGATTAGGCTGTTATATACTTATGGAGTACAAAACTTAATTATTCCATAAATTTAATTTATTTTTAATTAAAATCAACTAAAAGTCTTCAAAAAAATTTAGTTGATTTTAATTAAAACTTATACAAGTACAAATCATTATCAATAATGGGAATTGTGACTTAAAACTTAATTAAAAATATTATTTGATTTTAGTTAAAACTTATACAAGTACAAATCATTATCAAAACTTAATTAAATTTGGGTTGTTTGGTTACACAAAGAAAATGGGGGAAGTGGAAAATTATGGGAATTTAAAAATATAAGAGTTGTTTGGTTGACAATAAAAAGTGTAAATGAGGGAATTGCAAATTCATGGGAATTGTGACTTCCCACAAAACATGGGAAGTTAATTACCCAACCCCCCTAGGTAAGTCAAAATTCCCATGATTTACAACTTCCTTCATTCCAACTAAACAAACTTACACAATTCCCATGAATTTGATGTAGTAATTTAATTCCCATGAAATACAAATTTTTATGGGAAGTAAATTCCCATAGCAACCAAACGACACCTGATTGTAAAGCCACAAGTTGTTGAAGAAATATCCAAATTATTGCCAGTAATTAGAAATAACAAGTCACACTTTGCTGAAAGAAAAGGTTGAACACCAAAATCCAAAAATCTAAACTTTAGAATACATCACTTGTATATATACATCATATCCTATAATTTGTCCTATAACTTGAAACCAATGATGTTGTAACAACATAACAACGAACTGCGAATTTCGCCTACGGATGGAAGAGTGCAGGTTATCTTTCTAATGGTTGGTTGGAACATTGTCATCAGAAAGACAAGTTTGTATAGTACTGTAAATGATAACGATTTCGAGTCCAGGTTATTGCTGTCCTCAGGTAGAACTATTGTACATGAGATCTGGGGTCGTAGTTGAAGTGTGTGTCTATTTCTGTGTGATCGTATTACTCAAACCA
Organism: Chenopodium quinoa; assembly: GCF_001683475.1. Lineage (NCBI taxonomy): Eukaryota > Viridiplantae > Streptophyta > Magnoliopsida > Caryophyllales > Amaranthaceae > Chenopodium > Chenopodium quinoa. The sequence continues at coordinate 2,089,722 of NW_018742381.1, read as the reverse complement.
ACAAGACGCACCTTTTATGTTTTGAAATATGCAAATATGTTAAGATGATTAACAGTTAATTGGGGATGAAATGGAGTATATGAGTGATTATTGTCTGATAGAATAGGGCTCAGAGAAAGGGTGAATAATGATTTTATGGGGTTAATAATTGGTTTGTAAGGCTGAAATCTTGTAATTTAAAAAGGACTGTATAGTAATTGTTGGAACAACAAGTGTGTAGTGTGTGAATTTTGTGAAAAAAACTCAAAGTCCCACATTGGTGGGAAATGAGAGTTTTACTCTCTTTATAATATAGAGAGTGGGCTAAAGGGGTGTGGCCCTTGGGCTACCCACATTTTGTGGGGAGGGAGGACCTATATATGGTAAACCATATATCACACACGCGCGCCGAACCGAGCCGGGCTGGGTCGGGTTTGGGTTATTAAACAAACTTGATTTTTGTTACCGGTTTGATTAATATTCAGTTACAAAACGTTTTACTGTTTTGGTTTAAATTTTTCCGTTACATTGCTTGATTCTCGTTGCTGTTTTACTGCTAAACGTTGCACCGTTACACTGATTTAATGCCTTGATTCTTGCTTAACGGATACACTAATTGCAGTAAACTTGGTTTAAAGTGGGACCGGGCCAAACTTTAGTGACAAACTGTAGTGAAAAAACTTTAAGGATGTAGTAACTTCTAAAAAGGGAATATTAATAACCGAGATAATGTAGCAAGATAATAAAAGGACGAATAAATGATTTATTTTTTAATTACTTTTTGAAAGGAGACGAAGTGAGTATTTAATCTCATTGGTTTCCTATGAGACAATAATTGTAAATTCACCATGTCCAGATTACATCTCATAGCACAGACTTTAGATTAAGGATTAGCCTCTTTTCACAGACTTTAGATTAAGGAGTGGCCTATTTTCCATTTCCAAATTAAAACAAAAAGACTTTTTTTTTTTTAAAGAGAGCCACAAGGGCGGGGGTAAGAATTGATCTCAGGATTTCCTGAAGATCTAACCACTTGAGCTATCCCTCACTCTCACAAAAGGACTTTTCATGGAAAGATACACTTTGTTTGGATTGAAAGAAATGGAGGGAAAAGAAATTAAGGGATAAATAATCTTTTATTTGGATAACAAATGAGGAAGGAAGAGAATTGCAGAGAAAAGAAATGAAGGGATCAAATTGCAAGAAATTAATCTCTCCAATAATGGAGAGATTTGGAACCCCTCCCCTTCCCTTCCCAGCCCTTCTCCTCCCTCCCCTTCTTTTCCTCTCCCTTAATCTATACAAACACACTGTAAGTGAACATCATTATAAAAATTACTTCTCCTATTCTATCAGACAGAAAAATTCAGAAAATTCTGCCATATTAGTATCAATTCAATAACATTTAAATATTTAATCAACATATCACGGTATCACCTGTTTAATGGCTCAACAAATTATGATAAATTAAAATAAATTTTATGATTTTTTTTTTTTTTTTAAAAAAAAAAAAGTAAAAATAGCCCTTGAAAAAATGGAGTACACTGCTTAATGTGTAGGTATGCAGTGTTTAAAGGGCCCAAGTGCAGCATATGGTTTCAGAAGTTTTTTTTGTATCAGATTCATATAGGGTTTAGAATGGTCAATACCTGTACTTATTATTGTCTTGTGTGCTCAACAAACATGAGCATTGCAGAATTGAAGAGCCTTCAAAATATCTTGTACATCATTACAGTACACATTAGGGAGGGAACTAGGGAGTCGAGGGACATATGACTAGGACGGGACTTTGTAATGCTTGTGGATTAGTACTATGAGGTACAAGCATTAGGGCACATGAAGGTGAGATTATGAGGACATAATATTAGTATATTGAGCGGAGCCTAATCGTACATACTTTTTTTTTTTTTTTTTTTTTTTTGACGGAAACTAATCGTACATACTTAGAATAAATACGAGGTATAATACTTCATACGGTAAATATATATATGTTATGTCCTTATCAAAGATATGGACTCTAACAGAATACGTGTTTTGTGTGTACATTTTACGTAAGGCAAAAAGGCTTGATAGGTTGAATCCATTAAATGGCATAATTTTACAATCAACTCAACCACCACAACTCCCTAATAATGTATGCAACACCAAGACAATAGACCCACTTGAAATTCCGATCCACCTCAAGAACAACGTACCACCACAACCATTCAAGGTATAGCCAAATTTTCGCACCACTTCACCACAAGCCTCTCCAGTACTAGAGATGTACGTCCAATATAATATGTATACCAACAAAACGTACTTCATACATTCATACATATACATACGTGATTGGACTATTTTGTTGATCCTCATCTATCGAGACCTACCCAGAGTCATTGTTGGATAGGCTGGTAAGAAAGCATTGAAAAGTTGTGGGGATGGAGGAGTTTGGGTGTCAAAATCCATCTCATAGATAGTCATTTGACTCCCACGTGAAGAGGCCTTTGAAGACACAAAAACTAAATGTTATCATCCACACACTTAGTTACTTCATAAACAACACTAGTATTGTTTTAAGTTCTGGCCATATTGTCTTTGTTGTATTGGTCTTCATTCCCCACCCTTTAATTTCCTTTCCTTTCCTTTTCATGGTTGCTGCTACACAACTCATGCACAACCATCCAACTTTTTTCCTTCCTAAAAAAAGAGATGTGACACTAGCCTAGCATCTTACCTTTAATTTCCCTCATTATATCTTCCTTCCTTCCTCTTCTCATCATCATTCCCATCATCTATTCCCCCTCTTTCCCTTACCTTTCTAAAGCTTAATGTCGCGTCTCTTTCGAGCTCCCCCCCCCCCACCCCCACTTCAATTATTCCCATTATTATGGTATACGGTAGGTCAATTAGCAAATTTTATCTCTTATCCATCTTTCTTAATCACATAGATTAAGTGCATATATGGTATTAATTAGTCTTTATAACTTGTCTTTGTCATTGAACAACATATGGCACATGTGTATGTTAGTGTTTTACTCAATAACATCTCCATTATCTCAAGCTTTGTAGTTGATTCTTTGTTTGCAGAAAAGTAGATTGAAAAAGACGGATCGAACGAGCTCATATCAACTTTGCTTGATGGTACAAGGCACTTGAAAAGAATTGCTCTACTTAAAAAAGTCTTCTTCTAATTTCTATTGAGAGTTCCCTTTCAAATAGCTCGCAGTGTTTCTTTTTAGTTCTTGCATTGTGTGATAATAACGCATAGAATAGTATAGTTTACACCCAATAATAATGTTGAACTCCTCTACTTTGAGCAATAGTACAACTACTTGTACTACTAATCCCATTCTTTATGTGGACAATATATTGAGCTACCTTATTGATGATTCAAACCCGAATTCCAAGCAAGATGATCATTATTCATCTAATCATTACTCTACATCTTACTATCACTTGCCTTCTCCTTTGATTTACAATGAAATTGACGATTTTGTTAGCAACCATGACCTTGAATTCATCCAACAACCCTTCTTAGCTAACAATAGCTCTATTTTGACCGACGATTCCTCCATCTTGGAAGTTGATCATAACAAGGTGGATGATTCAAACAAGGGTGGTGAGGTCGATGGAATAGTAGATGATAATGAAATGAATCACACCATAAGGTCTAATAAGAATATTATTAGTCACGGCGGCTTAATGAAGAGGAAGAGATCTTCCAATAAGGATAGGCATAGCAAGATTAGGACGGCTCATGGTTTAAGAGATCGGAGAATGAGACTCTCCCTTCAAGTTGCTCGCCCGTTTTTCAAGTTGCAAGACACGTTAGGCTTTGATAAGGCTAGTAGAACCGTCGAGTGGTTGTTGATACAATCAAAGTTGGCCATCGAAGAGCTCATTCAAAGCAAGCATGGAAGTCCAAGTGGTGTGACTACCAAGTGCACCACCATATCTTCAACCTATGATGATTGTGAAGTGGATTCGACCATAGTCGAAGAAGAAAGGATAGGGTGTTCTAAGGAGAAGAGAGGGTTGACATCATGTGCTAGAAAAGATGAACTTATGAAGAAGAGAAAGAGAACAACAAAAGAGGAAAGAAAAGTGGCAAGAGAAAGGGCAAAGAAAAGAACATTAGAGAGAAAGCAAAGTAGAGAACAAGTTAATTATAATAATACAAGTATTAAGGAAGGAAACAATAATTATTTTGAAGTTAGAGAAGATCATCATAATATAGTTAATGATAATCTTACAGGAAATTGGAGCCCTTTAACAACTTTAAATTATCAGCAAAGTTTTGAAGTTTGTCATCAAAGTGGTAAATTTTCATAATACCTAATCTTACTATATGCATCATTTCTATATGTTAAACCTATTTATAGCATAAAATTGTTACATGTATTTTTTTATATTTTGATATAGACATATCTATAAATGTATTCATCTAGATTGTACCATTAATTTTTGTTAACTGATGATGGTCATTGCAGCTCCAAGCTACACGATTTCGACACAAGGAAACATGGTGGAAGGCCCACAGCAGTAACGAACACAATGGTTGTATGTCCTAGCTAGCTAGCTAAAATGGTGTACGTTTTTATCTCTTCCAAGTACCATTGTTATCACCTCGAATTCGAATTCGCCAAGGTTTATATTACAGGGATAATTCACTTCCTTTGATGAGGGGTATGTACTATGTGATGTACGAATAGTATGAAAACCTTTTTTTTTTCCTTCTGTCAAGAGTACTTAATTTGATTTACTAAAGTTATTATTGTGTTTAGAATTAATGGTCTCTAATGTTACTTTATTTACTTGGAAATCACTAATAGCTCAAATCAAATGTAAATAAATGTTGCAAGTTGTAAATAGTAGTAACAAATAAATGTAATTGAAGAGCTAATTTCCTTTCAGTTCGTGCTTGTTTCTAAATAACTTGGTAACATTCAAAGTTGAAATGTAAAAATAGTTTAAAAATTCATGTGGTGTCAAACTGTCAATAACTTGGTAATTCAAAGTTGAAGTGCAAAATAGTTTACAAGTCCAATTACTTCCTCCATTTCTTATTATTAGCTATATGTTATATTGTTAAAACTATTAATTGTCAGTTGTACCATTATCTTGATCATGCATAAAATGTAAGGAGATAAGTTAAAGAGATGCTTTATTAATTACTGTACATAATTACATACTGAAATTGAATATTACTCTCATCGTTCCAAGTTAAGTGTTGCATATATATGACTTTAGATTGCGTAAGGAACGTATATTCATTAACATTTTTACTTAGGTATTAATACAAATTATAGACTTTTCAAATGCTAAAATTTAAGTTAAAAGCAGCTTAATCAAGATCACGTTTGATAGTGTTTATTAGCTTATTATACTCATTAGATATAAAGTCAAAGAATTAAAAAACTTGAATTTAAAAAGTCAAATATTGCAGTTATTTTGACACAAATAGATTACATTATAAAGTTTAAAACGACAAGGATAATAGGTCACAACTTCAAAAAATGACGCATAATAGCAATCGCTATCTCCTTTTAAAATGTGAGCAACAAATGTGATAGATAAGCAAAAGATCAACACAACCCACTAATCATTCTTCTCATTCCAAGCAAGCATAATTTTGAGAAAAATATACTTAGATAAGAAGATTATAGTTCACCAATGAGACCAATAATTGAGGTTCATAACAAATAATGAACTTCACATAAATTAATAATTGCACCTTGCACTTTAGAAAGTGATGATATATCCACAGCAACAAATGAATGAAGAAGAAGACAATGTCGTAACTAGTATGGTTTGTTCCTTTGCTATTGTCAAAAAAAAAATGAAAAAAAAAAAAAAAGAATGAAGAATCATCATTTGCATTGCCAATAAGTTTCCCATTCGAAGTTCATCAGCCAATTTCCTAGTTTATGTTCATGTTGAAACTTAATTGCGAGAACAGCACATTGTTCTGTTCAGAGCAATACATAAAATTAAAATTTATGGAATACATTGAATTAGATGCAAAAATTGTACATATATATGTAATTGCTATCAAAGGGGAAAGTATATAACAATAGCAACATGAAAATATGAAATTGTTAGTGGTTCTTATATAATAATAAGAGAATGACTGAATAAAGAGGGTTTAGATTTTCGAAATAGATGTATTTAAGGGTCATCATATATACATGGTTGTTAGGGAAAACATTTCCTTGAAGATCCTTAGAATTGCTGAAAGGGTTGAGAGATTTTGGAACGGGGATTTAAGTGCTTTATAGTTCAAAACTAGATCAACAAGTTTTGTACAAGGCGGACGTTCACTAATTTTATTGAACGACGGTCAATTTGAGGGTAACTTTATCATTTTTTTTTGTAAACTTTAACTCATCCTTCCAGGGTAACTTTTAATATGAAGTATGTAATAATAAGTTTGATTGTATTTTATTAATGTGTATTTTATAATTGATACATGTTATTAAGGCTAATAGGATTAATCTAATACATTATGCATATTTTTACAATACAATATATGTTAAAAAAATATTAACTTTTATAACATATAAGGGTAACACTTAAGAGTAACTTTAATCCATCTTACAATAAGTTAATGAAAGTCTGCTTTATTCAAGAATTTGTGAAACCAGATAACTTTCGAGATTGCCATGCTCGATTTTTGAATTAATGGTAATAGGAATATAGAATTTACAAGAGAAATAATAAATAAATAAATAATGAAGTTTCTAATCAAATTAATTATTCTCATAAAGCAAAAAAGAAAAAAAAATGAAGAGAGTTTGGCTAGGAGGAAAAAGCCTTCCAAAAAACTCCACTTTAGTATAGGTAAATAGATGTGGAACATATATTTGTTTAATTAAATTTTCCCCTCTGTCCTATAGTATAATTTTCGTTTTTATTTTTATGGTCAAACTTTAAAAACTTTGACCAATAAACAACTCTCATTGCTTTATATTTATTTTTTAAAAAAAATGGTCATGTGAGATATTGTTAGATTCATCTTTAGTTTTATACTACCTCCGTTTTACTGAGTGTTACTTAGCTATTATATTGTAGCTACGCAAATTAACCTAGGAAAGTAAAAATAGGGACTAGACATAAAGGTATTTTATATTAAAGAGGAGAGAGATGGAGGGTAAGAGGTTTATTAAATATAACTAAGCCCCACAAAAGGGGGTTTTGGATGATAAAAAATGAATAAAAAGTTGTCATAAAAGGAATAAAGTAAAAGTGAGTAAAACTTAGAAAAACGGATGAAAATGAAAAGTGAGTTAGACTTAGGAAAACGTAAACAATATAATTAACTTTTTATAATTTTTGTTAATAGATAATTAAAAATATTGATGGTCAAACGTAAGTCTTAAAAATCGCGCAAATACAAATGATCGAAAAGTACAATATGGGACAGAGGGAGGAATATCTTTGATGCAAAATCATTCAGGTTGGTTTCTATATGGAAATATTAGGTCAAAATGGATCAAGCCAAGCTTGTGTTGGCATAGGAAGACTTGTGCAGCTTTGTTCTAGTAGCTCTTACCTATAATTGGAGATGGAGTGCATACCCATGTGGCCTACGCAAAATGTAAGCTATGAAGGATAAAAAAATTTAGGTTTAAAAAAAAAAAAAAAAAAAAAAGGATACAAATTTTAAATATTCGGTCACATACTCAATTACTCATAGGTTTAATTTGTGAGCAAATTTGACCCCTAATAAATAGGTTTGGGTATTTGAAAGGTTGAATGATGTCTCGATTGGGTGTTGAGCAGTTTCTTGGTTAATTCTTGGAATCAAGGGCGGAGCTATATTGGTGCACTCTGGTGCACGTGCTCCAACAACCCAAAAAAAATGAAGTTGAATTTTTTTTAAAAAAAAAAATTATTAAAATTACGGGTCTCTTAGATGCTAGTAGTAATAATGCAGTATTCACTCAATCACTCCCGTTATTTTTGTAATTAAAAGAGACCGGTTGTTTTAAACAATAGGTCTCTAAGGTCATTGTATTTTTTTTTCTACTATTAAAAGTAATGGATGGGTACTATTTGTTTGTTAGATGTTATTTGTACCGTAACTTTAGCTTGTAAGATGAATTCCATTACTTTTTTTTGTTGTAGTATGGATTTTTGTGTCTTATTTTTGGATTGAAATCAATTTGGTTGTAATATAATTATATTTTTTTTAAGATAATTTTTGGATTGAAAACAATTATGAACTAGACCCGAATTTTTTTTCTTGTACTTTCATATGTGATTAATAAATGATGGTGACTCACCATCTTGAAAATCCTAAATCCTCCACTGCTTAGAATTGGTATAGTACGATCATCAGAGACTACACATGAACTAGGAGAAGATACATTTTTAGGTATCCCAACTCTTATGGAGGTCCTATTAAACTCAAATTAAAGGACTTTTCACTAAGAACTCTTTTAAAGGATAAGTTAAATTTGGCACTCGTAAACATAATAAACATCTAAGACCAATCAACATGTAAAACATACTCTATAAGATCATTTCCAAGAGATTATAGATTGAAGAATGAGGCCATGTGTTAAAACTCCTTTATCTCTCTCACCCAAAGTAGATTCCTCTCCATGGGTAAGGGAACCGATGTGAACTATGTTGTTGATTCAAATAAAATTTCTTACTCATGTGTAATGCAAACCTCATTCACCGGACTATAGAAGTCGTGTACTATAATTGTTTGCCATCTAAAACGGTGTAAAAAAGAATTATATGGTCCTGAGCCATTATTAATTAGTTACACTCCTTATTAGTTCTTACCAAAATTAGTAACAAGTTTTTATACATGGTTCTAAATGCAATACTACTGTTTATATACGAAGTATTATTTTTATCGATTTTCTTTGTAAGGAAAAAAATTTGTGATGAAATATAGATTTCAGATCATATACTTGCCCCCTCCTACACTACCTACTTTGAATTTTCCTTACCCTCACCCCTCCAAGAAATTAGAAATTAAAGACTAGGTTAGTTTTACATCACCCTTCAAAATCTTTAGATTTTGATGGATTCTATGCCTTTTTCTAGAAGCTTATTAGGGCAAGGATGGAAAACATCTATGACTTCTGCTAAAATCTTCCAAACCAGATCGATTCTACCAAGAGAAAATGCCACATACATAAAGGTTGACACTCATATACTTCGTACAGAGTATATGTTAAACAGCTAGACCCATCAACATGTGCAACATACCGTCAAGATTAGTTTAATTCTCATAAAAAGAGGCCTCGGCCTTTAAAACTACATTAAGGCCTTATCGGGCAATTAGCAGGTAGTTGATTGACATAGTTGGTTGTATTATGTGGTTTGACTAGCTTAGCCGGTTGTATTGTCTTGTTTGACTAACTGGTTAATTATAAATAGCTGATTGCTTAAATTGTTTGGTCAATAATTGTATATTATTAGTTGTTTCAATATATGTAATAACCAAAAAGCTATATTATTCAATAATCTAATTTAAAAAGTTTCCATTTTAAATCAAAAAGATCTTTTTGAGCCTAAAGGCTCTTTCAATAAGCTATTTACCAAACACTCAAATTAGATTTTTCATAAACCTTGTAATAGGCTCAATAAACTTAAATCACTTTGAAAAACGCTTTACCAAACAAGGCAAAGTAGATTCTTCCATGGGCAAGGGAATTGTCGTGAAAATATTATTGACTTGAAATCTCTTACAAAAGTGTAATGTAGACCACGTTCACACGACTATAGATGTAGTTCATCGTCCATTTGTTTGCCATCTAACTAAAGCGGAAGAAAGTATTGTATGGTCCTAAACCATTATTGATTTCCCTCAGTCTTTCCTTACCAAAATCATTTTACAAAGTAATTATTTTTTCGGTTTTCAATTCTTTCCAAAAACAAAAATCTATTATTGACATTTGTAATTGATCTCATCTCAAACTAAGCAACAATGGTAATGGTGAGAAGTGTAGAAAGTTGTTTACATCATTATTCATTACTATCACCATTGTCCATGGTTGATGACATTTGATAATTAAATGTCATGTCATACAAATCAAAAGCTAGATTTAAGAGATAGAGTGGAGAGAGGAAAAACAAAAGCAAGAATCAACTCAAAATAGTTAGGTCACTAGGAATATGAATTAAAAAATAAATAAATAAATAAAAAATAAAAATAAAATAAAAAAATAAAATAAATTTTTTTTTTTATTTACTTATTTATTATTATTATCTATTTTTTTATGAAAAACTACTCAGAGAATAATAATTTCATATCAAGAGTTCGTCTTGTCATACGGAACTCCTTAAAGGCAAAAGAACTAAATGAATTCTCAAATTATTCAAAGTAAGATTTGAACAATTAACAATTACAAAGTCAACAATTAAAACTTATGATTTTCAAGAAATCACAACTTTTAATTTTAATTTTTCAGTTTATTTAAACAACTCGTTTAATTGACATTTTCTTATTAATTAGCTTCTAAGAATAGGACGGAAATAATAATGAACGAGGTTACCGCAGTAGGCTGAGCTCTAAGCATAGCCTGAAATCATGACATTAGTAGATGACCAAAGTACAAGGATACAGGACTAAATGCCATCACTTACTCAATTACCCTTTCTTTTCCGTGTTAAGGTAATCAGGTAAGTGATGACGTTTTATCCCATGTCAAGGTAGTTAGGTCATTGAACAACCTAATTTAAGTAAAATGACAGAGCTTAATAGAATGGTTCCTTTCTCTAATTCTAAATTTAGGGCTTAGTTAGTTACCCAAAGGCCATTTTCAGTTTCTCAGCTCCCTGGTACAAATCTAGAACTCCTTTTCTTTCCTTTTCGACACGATCCTTTGCATCTCTTCTAGACTGTTCAACTGATATATGTTGTTTCATTCAATTCTTAAGTTTCAGTTTTGTTCCTCTACCATATATATGAAAGTATGGTTTTTTTTTTTTTTTTTTTTAAATGTGAATAGTGGTACAGTAAGTATGAAATATTAGTGGTTAATTAATGCCATAAATTAAATCAACTACTTACCAAGATGAGAGTCTAGGAATTTTTTATCAAGCCAAGCCATTTGATGCTGCAAATAACATCTGCAAAGAGAGTGAAGATAAGATTATTTAGTACAAATTTTAATTTTAACCTTAATTTGTAAAACACATGAGATACTAATAAGTTTTTTTTTTCTTTTTATTTTTTCTTAAAACAAACTAATATAATTGTATAAAAAGAAAAAGAAAAAAAAAAAAAGAACAGTTAGTTGTAGCAAAGCTAAAGCCTAATGGAGTAATGGAATAGATTGTGCTGAAAAGAAACAGCTACATGTGACATTTTGTACCATATTTGACTTCATATAATCATATCCTTTCTTCTAAAGTTCTAGTCTTTAAAGGGACCAATTTTTATTTTATGCTAATATTTGGTATGTTTCTATAATAAGTACTATATTTTAGAGTACCTAAATTCATATTGAAATTAGATATGTTGGTGTATCTAGTTCTACACATGATCGATGATCCCAAACTATTTGCTTGAAAAGGCTTTTATGCTCATTTAAAGATTTTTGAGATAATGGGAAACTAATTACACTCCGATTCATGAAAGTTGTTTAATAGGAATCTTCTCCGATAAGAGAAATATAAAAAAGAATCATGTCAGATTCATTTAAAAAAAATCCTCATCTAGCCCTCTTTCCGTCCTATAAACTCTTTCTATCTAAGTTGTACGCTACACCTCTGCTTTTAGGTTGTCCCAGCTCCCAAATATAGGCTATATTAGTATCTACATTTAGTAAGTTAATAGTAATTTGATGATAACTACTTTTAAACCTCTAAAAATGAAAATATTGAAAAGTTAAAGCAAAAAAGATGGTGTACATAATTATAATTGTTGTTTTTGGGCTTCTATTGATCTGATCTCATTAAAAAAAAAAATAAAAAAAAATAAAAAAAAAAGCTTCTATTGATCTAAATTCAAAGATTGATTACTTATTTTTGTTTGAATCAAATCACATTATACCAAACTCGAAAGTTAGAGCCACTAGATCGAGTAATAAAACTAGACCAAATTAATCATATCAAGTCTTAATATTCTTGCTTTATTAATGGTAACCAAAACAAAGCCAAAGTCAAGATATGCTTAACAAGTATAGTAAATATGCTCAGATGTATGTGTCATCTTTCCATATGCAATAGTTGATACAAAATGAAATGCATATACATGTATCTAGTCATCTTTTGAGGGAGTGAAAATTGAGGGGTTAATGATATTAATATGAATTTCTGAAGCTTTCTATACTTGGAAATATTTGTATTTAAGGTCACAATTAATTGAAGGCCTTGAGTATCACTCAAAATTTGTAATCAACATCACAAGTATTTGTTGAGTGAAACGTAACATCTTGGATAATTATCATATATCTATTAATTAAGATCATCCAATCAATATGCACAATTTTTTTTTTTAATATTTATATATTATCTTTTTATAATTTTTATTTTTTTGACAATATATATTAACTAGTTATTGGTTTGTGAAATGCCCTGAAATTGTTAATTTGAGGTTTTTTTTTCAATTCAATGAAATTAAAATGTATTATACGAAGTATGTATTTTTTTTTTTTTTGAGGGAATACGAAGTATGTATTTTAATAATGGGTTAACTAACAATTATTAAACAGTACTTTATTTCATTTGTGTTAAACTTAATTTTTTGTATTTCACTTAAAACTTATAAGAAAATATTAAACAATCAAATGGCACATTATCGAGTTACAAAGTCTAAATATATTTTAGGAGGAGAAAACTAACACATTTGGCTACCTAACTAAGTGTATCATTTTTATACCTATTCTTTATTTTATTTTAAAAAAAAAAAAAAAATTAATGTTTAAGATTCATAAGTTCCATCATCAGAGTAGTGAGGTTGAAGCTTGACATAATGAATCTAATATGGTCATAAGTTCAAACATTGATTCTAATTGCCTTAAAGTATATGTGAATGACAGGATGGACTGTTAACAAGAAACTACTCCGTAATTCACTTATTCTAATATGCAGACACGAATCAAAAGGAGAAAAAAAAAAAAAAAAAAAGTAAAGAGGATTCCAACAACACCCCCTTTAGTATTTGAATTTCAATCAAAGGATTTCAAACTCAAGAGTCAAGACAACGCGTCATATGACAATACAACACTATAAAAACCTAGCACTAGCTTTGGCCAAGACAACACATAACATGACAATACACCACTATAAAAACCTAGCATTAACCCCGGCCTACACCCGGGGCCGTGCTCTAGGTTAAAATGAATATCTTCCCTACTTTAGCACCAAAAAAAAAAAAAAAAAAAAAAAAAAAACCTAGGTTAAACATATTTGTGGTTGGTTTGTCATTTTTTTTAAAACCAATTTGGAGTGGTGAAGGGTGGAGAAGTCGCTTTCATTATCTTTTAGGAAATGCAGATATTATTGAGACAGCATAATTACGAATTGAACAAGTGTTAGTACCTCAATTAGTGTCCTTGCCCTAGTTCTTCTGTGCACTGAACCTATCCACAAACCCATTTGCATAACCATGCCTTCTTTCATCTCTCTTTTTTTTTTATTTTTTTTTTATTTTCATAAATGCTTTATCTCTAAATTAGACCACTCTTTTATTATCATCATTCATTCATATATACTTTTATCATCTTCCTTGTTATTTCTAGATCTGAATGTGACTGCCCCTGAAGGTTATTACGATCGAGGACCACAACAATGTAAGGATGGGATGATTAGTTTGACATTCAAGGACTTAGTTTTGTAGTCATATACTGCAAGTTTTATATTAATCAAAGAAAGGTTTTCTGGATACTTTTACCAACCTATATTAGAACTAAGTTTGCTATATGCCTATATGTATGTACAAACCTTAATCCCATAAATTAAGTCTCATTATAATCTTTCACATACTTCTCATAAACACGAAAAAAAAAAAAAACAGTGTTAATTTGTAAAAAGATATCAAGTTTTTTTTTTTTTTTTTCAAATGATGGTAAATATACACTTTGTACTAAATACTTTAATTTAAATACAGAAAAGTTTTTAATTAAGATATTATTAGTAGAGTATTTGACAAAATAAAATGTCCGTACAAAAGAAAACTATTTTTGAATGCATATAAGATAGATGCTCTGATATCTTTTTTATCATGCTTCCAAGTATATAAAGCTGCTATTGTCGTTGGATTTTCAGGTTTTCAACTACAAAACTGTCTTTCAGTAAAGTTACCTTATCTACCTTCCACACACACCTAATAAGACAAATCATTAACTATTGTGTTAATTAACCTTTACTAATTAATAACATCTTCATAATACTGCAACCTAAGTTAATAACTTTGGGTAAGGTTGCTACACTCATGAGCTTTAGCAACTATTTGAGCAGTTCAAAGTAGAACTGCTATGGACGGGTGCAGTCGCCAACTGGGCGAGGAGAAATGTTGTTACCTATGTTAAAAGTAATTAGCGTAGATAGATGTCAGCTAGCTAGCTTGTTTGGTTAAATTTTTATGGTGGTGGCTAAAACTTGTGATCAAATTACGTTTACGCCGTATGACCTTTATGGCTCTCTATACAAATGCTAAAAAAATCAATGGTTCATCACTAAACTTATTTAAGTTCGCACCATATTAATTATCATTATACATTTTGCTAATTGGTGGACTGGTGGTATAATGCAGATCAGATTGATTTAATTTGTAAATAGATTGTGATTATAAATAAATAAAAATTCATTGTATGTATGACTGGTTCTTTGTTTGAGCACCCCCCCTCTCTTAAGTCTTAACTAGTTGTTCAAATAACAGGCTTCAGTAAATATATAGCTAGTCTTCTCATAATTGAGATCCCTTAAGGTGATCATTAAAACTACTTTTATTCTAGTACAATAAGTCGTCAAGACACAACTTTAAACAACATACTTAGATGAGTTGCACATTATTAGTAAGTAGTACGTAACGATTATGGTGATAGTATTTGGATAAAGAATGTTGAGACGATACGAATCTAACAAGACCCTCACGTGTCCATCTAAATAAGTGCTACGGGGTTATATTGCTCAATGCTATACTTATTTGATAAAAAGAATTGGTAGCATTAGGTGTTCAATTACTGCTGAACAACAAAGGCAGCAAGGTTTTATTGATCAATGTCATATGTACTAGTAGTATGCATTGTTAGGCCTTGTTCTCTTCACTTTATTTTTCATAAACTAAAATAATTATTAATGAACTTATATAATTTTTATTGAACTGAAATAAATAAAACTGAATTGAAGTTATTTTTACTATACTGAACTTGAAATGAAAATATTTTCATTTTTTTATTTTATTTTTATTTTTATTTTTTTTAAGATGAACAGAATATGGTCTTAGTTTATTACTGAACACAAATTAACTTGCTTAAGGTTGTCACTAATAGATTGAATTATTTAAGTAATAATCGTATATGATAATTTTTGAAATTTAGTATATGTCAAAGGCAATTTTTAACTAAAATCTACAAGCAATTTGTTATTAATAACCATTAAGCCTTAAGTTTTCATATTTTGAGTAAACTGGCTTGTATTAGCTGTATGTATTCAGTGTTTAACATGATGAAGACTCGAGAGAGGTTAATAAAATTAAGGGCTTATGGCCGGTAACGGTGATTCGTGCCTTCTTTGTGACTCTAGTAGAGCTGATCATGGACGGGGTTAGATTTTAGGCTAAAAAACCGGTTATATAGAACTTTCAGGCCTGGTAAGGTCTAGCTAATTGGGTCAGGTTATAGTATGGTTGTGTTGATATAGAACATCTCTACGCAACTACGCCTCGACTTGCTTGATCACTGACTTGTTATTTGTTACTTCTTGTTGGTTAACGAAGCGAATAAGCCTAATACCAACAGGCAAACAGGTTGGAATGAAGATGTACAAAGGAGCTAATTACCAAGCCTAACAAGTTAGCTAGGCAGATGAAGCGGGACCATAGTTCTACTTCTAAATCCACATTGATATGAACAGTTTCGGAACTAGATTTGATGATCTGAAACTAAGAATACAAAGTTGCAGGATGTAATTATGTAAATAGGGTTGTGTTATTTCGTTAATTAATTTTATTTTTAAATAATAAAACTAGTTACGAGTAATTATATATTATGAAGTATTCGGATATGTGCAACACAAGGGAGTGTAGGGCTGTAGACCCGAATCGGTTGGATCGAAAGACTGAAAACCTTCATTTTGGTTAGGTCCAGTTTTTGACCAGTTTGAACTTGCTTCGTGACTTTTCTTAAGAAAAACTTGTTTTATTTTTATTTATTTTTTTTAATTTATAAAACTTGGCATTATTTTATAATTTGCAATTTTTATATCATAATCACACTATAAAAGTTTCACAAAGATTCATATGTGGCTAACCACACCGTGTGAGCGGGGTTAGTCGATTAGTGGTTATTCGATTAGGGGTTACTTGGTCGGTGTGGGGTTACTTGGTCAGGGAGTACGTGGTCAGTTAAGGGTTACTTGGTCAGGTTTTAGGTTATTCGGTCAGTAAGGGATTAGTCGATCAATCAAGGATTACTCGATTGGTTAGGGATTACCCGATCAACGTTTTGGTGTGTGACGATGTGGCCAGCTAACAGAAAACGCGCTGTAAAAGTTTTTGATAAAAAATTACCATAATTTGAATACCTCCATTTTTATTAATTGCATGATTCGATTTTCACGGTATTAATTGCATGAGGGTAAAGGAAGTGGGAAAAATGCCTCACAAAAACTATCAAAGAAAATAAGGGTGGTTGATTTTCTTATCCTATGATAAATACCCCAATCATACGACCCCTAAGTATAGAAAACAACCCCATAACCCAACCCAATTACGTATCAATTTCCCATGTCAAATACTCGATCCAATAATTCTAAAAAACATGAAAAAGTACCCGACTAAACATGTTAACGAGTCAAGTAAATAGAGTCAGATACTTATGAACATCCCTAATCATTGATTTAGACCAAAATTTTAAGCCTAGATTGGATCTAATCGAAAACCTAAGGGTTCGTTTGGTATCGTTGTGGTATTCTGTTTTTTGGTTTTTTATTTTCAATATTATATGATATGTCATATAATGAATAAAAAATTAGTCAAACTTATTAAAATCATGATAATTTTGAAAACTGACAGCAGAAAAGTGAAAACGATTTTTTCTTATTTCCTTTTTTAATTTTTTGTTTTCAAACAAACTGAAAAAAAAAAAAAAAGGATGCCAAATAAGTCAAGTTAAGGTTTTCCAAAGACCGAACACTAGACTAGAATTTTTCAATCTAGTATGACCCAATTTAGTCCAATTTTAAATTTGAACTCGAATTTGCACATCAGTCCACAACAGCATTACATATTGTGCTTGAACTTTAGCTAACATGAAGTTTTGTGGAGTAGATACTTAAATAACCCAAGATCTTGGTTTTAAAGCCACTATTACTATGTTCAATTCAATTTTTAATATCTAATTTGTTCTAGTCGAATTATCATATTTGACCAAACTTTACCTTATTTATACACTAATTAACAAGATAAATAATTATTTAATAAAATGTCACGATCGGATCCTATCTAATCTAACCATTTTTATTTATTTTTTTGGTGTTCCACCCGCTTCACCCTTTGGGTTAATCCGAATTCGAGGCTCAATTTTGAGTAGTTAGGTTCAAGTCCCCTCCCAATTATTGTTGCGGGGGATCGAATACGCAGTCCTCCCTACTAAGTGCAGTCCCAATCACCACTGCACCAATAACCAATTGGTTAATCTAACCATTTATAATATAAACAAATATATATTTACTTAAATAAGTTAAATTGAGCATAGAGTATATAATTACCTTGATGAAATTTGTTGAAAATAACTACTCTGTGTATAAGTAATAAATTATGAATTTAAATCCAACAAAATTGGCTTACTCTTTTGGTACTATAAACCAAACGGATTAAAGTATAATTTGTAATTTGAGAAGTTCAAAAATAGAAAACCAAAAGGTATGACAAGCATAAGTTGGGAAACTCATACTACAAAAGTGGGCTGACCAACTTAGTTGGGCTAGGCTTTAAGTCCAAACTTTAACTGGACAATACAGTATATAATAAATAAACGCAATAAATCAACTCACAAGTTGTAGTCTTGTTACTCTTGTTCTTGTACTACTCTTGCAGATCAGCAGAGCCCACCAATTTACCATGGTCTCAAAAATAAGGACCCTGCGCCCTACCAATGGCATGCTCACTAAGAAATATTGTACAAACTTCACATACAATTACTGAATTACTTGAAAAAAAAGTAGAAACATTAACAAAAAAACCAATAATATATACTTCCTCCGTACTCTTTTAGTTGCAACACTTTACTTTTCACATTTGTCAATGCGTAGGTTTTAACTCTTTGCATCTTAAAATATAGATAAGAAAAAAAAGCATAAAATTAGATTTTGTGAAAATATAAATTGAGACGAATCTAATTAAATATTGTGAACATATTAATCATAAGTAAAATATATAGATAAGTAAAAAACATAAAATTAGATATTGTGAACATATTAGTCAAATACGAAGGTTGACTGTAATAATGTGAATAGTGTAATTTTCAAGTGTTGCAACTAAAAGCGAAATGAGGAAGTATATGGGGGTTGGGTCGCACCCATCATTTTGAAAGGAAGAGAGAGGGTCCGCTTCATTAGATCGAATGAGGTTTCATAATTATAAGGCTATAGTAGAAGTAGACTCTTACCTTTAAAGAGTGATTAAATTTAGGTTCCTTTATTGAGGCAAGACACTCACATTAGTATTAGTCACATGTTATTTTTCATGGGATTAAAGATAATTAAAAGATGCTTTTTGAGTAACTTATTTTTTTATAAAGAATTTGTTGATATTGAATGCTTGTTATGTGCTACAGTAACTTAGTTTCATGAAAATCTATCAGCTGAGAGCCTGAGAAAAAGGTTTTTTTCGATCTAATCTACAATTTTTTTGGCCAATGTTTGTTTATTTAATTTTGTTGGCCAATGTTAATTTATTTATAATAATAGAATTAGTCTAAAATGTTTTTTTTTTTAGTGTTCCACCCGGTATAATCTTTGGGCTAATCCGGATTCGAAGATCAGTTTTGGGTAGTTGGATTCCAGTTTCCTCCCAATTGTTGTTGCGGAGGATCGAACACGCGGTCCTCCCTACCAAGTATAGCCCTAATCACCACTACACCAACAACTAATTGGTAGTCTGCAATGTTCTTGTAACATATGCAATCGCGTTTTTTTTTTTTTTTTTGTTGGGGTTCCCTTTGACTCTTCGTTATTGTTTTTTCTCTAATTTCTTGTCTTTTTAAATAATTTAATCTCTTTCTAAATCTTTGGCCAAGTTTTTTTTCTACATGCTACCTCCATTTTATAATGGTGTTTTTTCTCAAAAAATAAATAAATAAATAAATAAATAAATATATAACGGTGTTGATTGTGATAAATTATACTATTCAAAAACTCTTCTTTGACCATTATTTGTGATTTATAAGTTCAGAAAAATATAGTTATGCGATATGTTATCTTGTTAAATTCGTCTTGATATGTATTTTAATATATCAACATTTTATAATTTGTACAAATACAAAAGTATAGTCAGTCATCTAAGGATGGCAATTGGGGGGTGCGGGTGTGGGTACCCCCTCCCCCATACCCGCACTCGCCAAAATTTTTTATACCCGTCACCTACCCGTTACCCGCGGTGGGTAAAATTTTAACACCCACACCCGCCTAAGCGGGTAGAAACCTAGATCCACCCCACCCATGTGGATATCCACCACTCGCTTTTTACTTGCCAACGACCTAACAACATTTGTTTCATAAATTTTCTATAAATATGTCATTTTACCATATCTAAATATTTTAATAGCATATTATACAAGGTAGTAATCAATTTGTGATAAAAAAAAAAATAAAAGTAGCAATAAGTTGGTGGGTAACTGGGCGAATAGGCGGGTAACTAGGCGGGTACCTGGGCGGGTAGACGGGTAATAGGCGGGTATGACATCAAATCCACCACCTACCCGCTACCCATGGTGGGTAAGACTTTTGTAACCATGTCCGCCTACTTACCCGCCAAAGTTAGACCCATACCCCCTCCAACTAGGGCGGATACGGTGCGGGACCTGCATTTTAATACCCACCTACTATCCCTATGGTTATCATGCTCAAAGGTTTACATTATTACTGTAGTAAACACGAAAATTGTTAACATCATCATTAAATGAAATATAGTCTAAAAAATGATTTCTATACTGTTCAAATTGACAAAAAATTTAAACTTAATACCAACTACAGAACAAATTAAACAGTTATATTTCTGATTTTATAATATATTGTATATGGATCATTTTTTGTTGAAGTATCATTTCCCTAATTCTGTGCCAATGATTGTAACCCAAACTTAAATTCATTGAAGATATCTTTTCCTTTTACTATTGTAACTGTTGAAGTAAATAATTTTAAAGTGACATGTACTACAATATTGTTATATTATATTAGTTGAAAACTTGGTGCTATTCATAGTTGGAAATCCTTATTCTGAAGCTCAAAGATGGTAGACAATATCTTTGAATATAACAAATGTAACAAGATTTCGATGTCAATATATTTTTTTTAATAAGTATAATTGAAATGAACAAATTAAAGAGGGAACGACCGAACGAGAAGTGTATTTGGAATTCGTCCTTTGCATGCCTACCAAGTTTGAACTTCTCAAGGCTTGTTCGATATCACTATATTTTTCAGTTTTTTGTTTTTGTTTTTTTTTTTTATTAGAAAGTTATATGATATGTGTCACGGAAAAGAATCAAGAATTAGTCACAATTATTAAAATCATCATGATTTTGAAAATTAACAACAAAAAATGTACATCTTTTTTGGGTTTTGCTATATATAGCTCTAAGGGCTATACATAAGAAAACAACAATTTCATGTTATTAATGCTCTTTTTCTGGTTTCAATGGAATTTGATTTTATAATTGATTTACAAAATTGATTCATTTAGAGGTTGTTTGGTTACACAAAGAAAATGGGAGAAATGAAAAATCATGGGAATTTGAAAATGGATGAGTTGTTTGATCGACAATAAAAAGTATAAATGAGGAAATTGCAAATTCATGGGAATTGTGACTTCCCACAAAATATGAGAAGTTAATTACTTAACCCCTCTAAGTAAGTCAAAATTCCCATGATTTGCAATTTCCTTCATGTCAACCAAACAAATTAATGCAATTCTCACGAATTTGATGTAGGATTAATTTCCATAAAATACAAATTCCTAAGGGAATTTAATGTAGTGTTGTTGATGGGATAATTTGTCATTAAACTGCATTTATTAACCCATTAAACTATTGTGTTTTTTTTTTTTGAAGGACATAAGATTACTTTTTGTTTGATAAGAATTACTCCGTAACATCATATGAGTATTAAAGAGAAAAATATGATAAAACACTCCATAAACTTCCTGTAAATCGTTTTTCTCACATTATTCCAAAAAATAACATTCCAAGTTAATCCCAAACTAAACTTGTGCATCTAGAAGGACTAGAACTAATTAACATCACAACTGCATATATATTACTAATTAATCCAAAAATATATCAACCCAAATTAATAATCCCAAAATATCATCCCAACAGCAGAAGCTAATTAAAAACCTCCATCTCATCCCAATTTTGTCCCAATTTCAACTCCAAATCAACCACGCACTTGTTATCCCAATTTCATATGGGGATCATTAAAGCTAATTAAAAAGAACAATTTGAACAGTCTTGCAAAAGAAGAAGAAAAAAAATATATAGAAATTTTAACCTTGAATTGAAGAGGAAACACGACCAATTGCCTGGAAACTATAGAATGAATGTTATGCTCTATGCTCTGTACTTCATATAGTCTATCAATCTATAATATTTCTTTTTTTAAAAATAAAAAAAGAAAAAAGAAAAAAAAGTCTATCATATTTTTGGAAGATGAATTGAAGACGATGCAATGATGCATGATTGAGTTTTTTTCTTCGGGAAATGCATCCTCATGGTAATTACTAGTATAGGTGTGAAAGGTATTAATTAATTACATATTTGGATGAATTTATTTATCAGTAATATTCTTTGTTTTTTAGAAAATATAAGAGAATATAAGCTGTCATTAATGCTTATATGCAGCCCTAAGGACTACATATAGTATTTGCCATCTTTTTTCTACCTTCCAGTTTTTATTTTTAGTTTTCAAAATAACAAAAAACAAAAAACGGAAATAAACAAAACAAGCCCTCAGATATGCAAAATATAATATTATGTCCCATGCTACGAGGCGGCACAACAAAAGTTTACCTACAATAGATTTGGAACATCGATGATTAGTCAATTCATTTGAATCATCATTAACCCTAATCATTGCATTGCACGTCCAACAAGGTATAATTATTTCTCCCTTGAGTAATTATTCTAAATTGTAATTAAGTGAATTGAGAAACAATTGGGTATATAGTTAGAAAAGTAGTGTTTTTGTGTTACTTTATAGATTTAAGATTGTTTTGTTTACTTACTACTAGGCAAGACTTGTTTGCCTTATAAACCTAGCTCTATATAAACATGATACCAAAAGAATAATTGGGAATTTGATCTTAATACTATTGATTCAAAAATTATTTTTAAGGATTTAGCCAATATTATAACTAAAAATGTGTGGAATTGGTTTTCTAATGAATTTACTCTACTTAAATTTTCAACTAAAATTTAAAAAACAATGGATGGAGTTGAAACATATATATATTGCCGAACATATATTGCACCAATATAAACAATTAAAAGTTGATAATAACTTATTCAATTAATCAAAAAGTCTTCCCGATCTAGTAAATAATTTCCTAAAATCAAGCAAGGATGGGTTGAATTAGTTGAATTGTAGCAGAGTGTTCTTAAGATCAAAGGTTTACAAAACAGTTAATGAATAAACCATCAAACGACTTAAATTTTTTTAGAAAATATCCTTTTAATTTAGAAATAGCCAGAAATAATTGAAATATGCTAGTATACATGTTTAGTAATCCCTAATCTTAAATATCATCTACTTCTAAAAAAATTGACAGACATGGATGTACAAGTGTACAACATATTCGTTTATAAATTACTTTCTGTTCTTGATCTAAAATAAAAAGACAAATGTACGTTATGTTTGCAAAAGAATGGAATTATTGGCAAAAGAGAGTGAAATTGTGTACCTTCAAAGTAACTTATAATTGCTAGAAAGCTTCATAAAACGTACGAACCAATTACGAAGCTAGTGAAGACTCTCTCTCTCTCTCCAAATTTTTGTGTAGAGTGATGCATTTGTTTAATTGGTGCATATGAGGAGAATATAACTTCATTTATATACAAAGTAACATTTTTGTAATGTCAAAGTCTACTAGATTGCTATTTTCCATGGTATAACTAAATGTCCCTTTAAAAAAAGTGTTAAATGATTTTATGTGGCAAATGTATGTCCACTAGATCACTAGCTAGCTGCTAAATCGGGATAAAATGTGGCTCCAATATACGAAGTATTGTTCAAATTTCTCCTCTTTGTCTTTTATATTTCTACTTTTAAATTGAACAATCATTTTTTCTAACTCTTGGAATGAACTATATTCATTTTATAAAATTTGTTGTCATTTTAGTCATACATATTAATTAGTATGGTCTAAGGGTATGTTATTTTCATCTAAATTAATGGTCTTAAAATTTTAAGCTATATAGTATGGTATAATTCGAAATTCTCTAGTGAATATATTTTGATTAAATTTATACACTAATATAAGAAGACATTATTAAGTGTGGTGTCATTATTAGATCCATGCATTCTAATATATTTCTCAGTGTACTTATTGCAACCAATGCAAAACAAATACAAAGTGTAGAACATAAATAATAAGTTCAATGAAAAAAAGTTGAAATAAAAAACAGTACAATTTATTTATCTAAGGGCTAAGGTCTAACCATTATAATTATTCTCCTTCTTTCCTAAGATAATTTGGCTTATTGTAACATTGGCATCCCTCATGTCATAAAAGTAATCTAAATATTATTACTTTGTTTTGTAATACTACCTCCGTTTTATATTATTTGCAATAATTTGATATAAAATGTAAGTGAAAATGTCTAGTCGTTGTAAATAATATAAAACGAAGGTAGTAATTGAAAAACTCATAATATTCTTATTTTTATACAAAGTACAGTAATACGTTCCTACTATGAGTTTATATAGAGCTTTTAAAAAATTTACGAATTAAAATAAGATATTAATACATGTCTTGATTCTTTAATTATATAGATGCTATTTTCCTGAAGAACTATGCTTAGCAATTCCTTGGAAGAATTAGTCGCTAATAGATAATATTTTCTCCGTTCTAGTAATATTGCAACAATTAGATTTTTGCACTATTCATCACGGTTGTTTGACTACATATTATAATTTATATGTAAAGTAAAATATAGTCGTGCGGGGTTTTGTTAGATTTGTCTCGTAAAATACTTTCACAATATCAACT
Source organism: Chenopodium quinoa (assembly GCF_001683475.1). Classification (NCBI taxonomy): domain Eukaryota; kingdom Viridiplantae; phylum Streptophyta; class Magnoliopsida; order Caryophyllales; family Amaranthaceae; genus Chenopodium; species Chenopodium quinoa. Next base: position 2,065,148 of record NW_018742381.1, on the reverse strand, counting down.
TTTTATAATTTTTACTCTTATATGATTATGTATATTTAACAATAAAATTTGTTTTGAGATGCGTAATTTCATCCTTGGTGCAATATTTATAGAACAGAGTAAGTACTAAATAACTACATACTATCCCATTTTAATGCAGCATATCAACATATGTACTGAAAAGCCAATCGTGAGACAAGTTACTAATGTTACTGTTGTAGGTCATTAAATTCAAAAATATAATATTTAATTTCCTCCGTTTTATTTAGATGCATCACTTTTTATTTGTGGAAGTTTTAATTTAAATGCATCAATTTTTTTGTTGTTAATAAATTATCTTTATCTCTCTCATATCACATGGGTCCACTTTTTCTTTCTCTTTATCTTTTTCCTCTCCAAAAATTGTCTAGGAGTCCGTAAATTTAAAAATGATGCATCTAATAAAAAACGGAGGATAAATCAAGAAAATGACCCTTGCAAATATACAAGTAGTAAAATTTCTTAGTTTATTTATTTCGATAAGTTAGGCTATAGTCTTAAGGAAAATTGTCAATTGCAGCCATTTAAAGTCTGTATTTTGTAAATTGCAGCCATTTAAAAAAAAAATGCAAATTGCAGCCCAAAAGTTATTATAAACTGTAAATTGCAACCCAATTCAACTTTTTCATCGGTTAGCGTGTCGAAAAATATTCTGTTAAGGTTTTAGGGGCCATTTTAGTTCTTAAGGATCCGAATTGAGCTCGGAATTAGCAAAAAGATAACTTAAGTGTCTCGTTTTGCGTAACAAAAATGTATCGATTTGTGGGAAACTATTTTTTGCTGTAAAAACGAGGCACTTACGTTAATATTTTGCCAATTCCGAGCTCAATTTGGATCATTAAGGGCTAAATGACCCCTAAAACCTTAGCCGAACATTTTCGACATGCAAACCGATGAAAAAATTGAATTAGGTTGCAATTTACAATTTATAACAACTTTTGGCTACAATTTGCAATAGTTTTTTTAAATGGCTGCAATTTACAAATACTAAAATGGCTGCAATTGACAAATATTCCTAGTCTTAAATTAAAACTTAAAAAGAGATCGACTATCCTAATTAAATTTCCTAATTTTTGTGAACTCTTTACAATTGCATAGAAAAACAATAAAAATAACCTACGTGTTGATGAAGCGAACGCAGAGTAAAAATGGCCATACCACGTACGTCAGGTGATCAGGTCGGCATTGGAATTTGAACAAAAAGAATGATGGACTTCATATATTCTACTGTTATATAAACGTGTACTGCATTCGTGCTCATCAATTCATCATACACTCTACGTCAATTCATCCTTTTTTTTATTCTTGCAATTTTCTATTCGGAATTTACACGGTACGGTACATGATGTTTGTAGTCTTGTAGAGAAAATTTTGACAATTATTAATTACTCCCTTCATTTTGTAATAATCGCAATATTTTGCCCGGTACACATATCAATATATGACTTTAACCATTGATATTTGTAATTATACATTATTAAGATATCTAAAAAGTTAATGTAATGAAAATACACTTAAAGACTAAGAGCAAGATTAGCCCTAAATCTTAAGACTGCACATGACATCATCATCTTGGATCTTAAGACAATACTCTTTATTTGATCCCATTTTTCTTGAAAAATCTTAGCTAAGTCTCAAGTTGAGTCTTAAAAATTTAAGACTCAATTTAAGGCTTGAGTGTGAGCCATACTATATCTTTTTATTATGACTAAAAGTAAAAAATATAAATAAATAAAATTTAATAATATATGGTATGAGAAGTCTTAAATGAGTTTAGGGCTAAAGTGCTAAATATGAGTGAGTATTAAAAGAATCTTAGCTAATACAATGACATCATTTTTAATGACACCTATCAAAAACTGATGTCATTTTAAGATTAACACAATCTTGTCTTATGACTTTAATCCATTGCCACATCAGTTATTAGATTAAATTTAAGTATTTTTTTAATTTACAATTATGTTAAGACTCTTTAAGACTCATCAAATTTATTTTACATGGTAACATATGTTTTGTTATATATTAAACAAAATTATAGTCAAAGTAAGCACATGAATATTGCAAAAGTCAAACTGTTGCGATTATTACAAAACGGATGAACTACCTATGAATTTTATACCGAGTTTCTCTTGCTAACAAAGTACAGTATCAGATTCTTATCTTATAGTAGTATGGTTTGAGATTCAAATCCTAACAAAAAAATATCATAAGGATGAGGTCGAGTTAGGGTTTTTCTTATTATTAAATTAAAATATCGGAGTTTTCTTTTATTTATTTATTTTTATATACTATCTCCGTTTTATATTTTATACAATAAAAGCCTTGACGAAGACTCGTATGTAAAAAATTAGTGAGTGTTAAATGGAGAGCGAAAGAATAGATGCATGTGATGAAGGGAGATATAGAAAGAAATGACAATTTAAAAAGGAAAAAAAATATATATGTTGCATATAATGTGTAAACCTGTTTTTAGTAAATGTTGCACATAATATGAGTATTAATAGTACTTGATTATTTGTTTAGTGTACATTTTTATATCTTGTAATAATCTTCTAAATTTATTACAAAACTTTTCTAAACCATTGAGACTTAATTGAATTTGATTGAAGCTTTCTATAGCTAATTTGAACTTATTATTGTAAGAGAGTCAACGTAAAAGGGTGAATTAATCAGTTAAATTTTTTTCCACATGATTGAGAGTAAATCTGAGAGATTAATATAAATTTATTGGACTTAATTTAAACTTATATGTTGAACCTTCTGGTTGATAGAGAAAACCACTCTTAGTCACTTTTAATTTGCTCAATTTACCTAAAGTATTGTTACTGGTTCTATATTAGTTCGAGTATGAGAGTGAGTGTTAGCTCGACTAATTAGAATTTTCCTTCAATTTCAAGAAATCTTAGGATGATTTTCATAATCTTATTAGTACCTGCGCTCATAACTATCTAAACACCAAAAAAATAATGGAGTCTTATTTTAGAGAAAGTAAGGCGGGGTTTTAGGAGAAGCATACAAAAATTCAACAGGTAGCAAGAAATTAACATGGCATGATGCAAATAGAAACTTTATACAAGTCACATCAGACAAATAGTATAATGACATGAGATTCGTTGTTAGATTTTATACAAGTCATTCTCCTTTAACAGACGAAAGTAGCTGGTGTTTCGTTTGATAGGCCAAGCAAACTATACCTCAGGAAATATATAAAATCTTGAGCAGTAAAACCTACCCCGATTTAGTTGACTATATTTTTAACTTCCTGCTTTTTTTTTTTTCTGTTTTTTTTTCGGAACGTGTTGTGATTCAATCATACTTGGTAGGGGTCACACTTTAGTAAATAAGGTTATTATTTATTGAAAAGTAAAGTAGTGTGAGAGGGAGTGGGGATTATTGGAGGAGTGATAAATGATAAAGTAAGAAAGAGTGGAGAAATTAGTGGGGTAAATAAGTAAGAAAGAGATTTCCAAAAATGGAACTCTAGCTTATAAAAAAATGGACGAAAATAGTAACTTTAGCTTATAAAAAAAATGGAGGGAGTAGTATATTACTTGGTATGAGAAGATATTGGAATAGAATATGATCATATTTGAGTTTTAATTTTTGCATTTGATTATTTAGGTTTTTTTTTAACGATTTAATTATTATTTAGGGTTTTTTTTTTATCTTTTAAATGATTTACTTTGTCCCTGTCAAAAACCAAAAAAAAAAAAAAAAAATTACTTTAATTTGTGTATAAATTATGTATCGCATGTATACGTATATTTTTTGTGCTAAAAAAAACGCATTCTTTTTTTTTTGGTTTCCTCCTAGATAAGGTGGCTGCTCGTCTGGAAGTATTCGCTGCTCTTCAGTTGTCCCTTGCAGCGAAACTTGTTATTATCAACTCTGTGCTTATAGCCTCTTTCAACCACATCTTATCAATTTCAAAGTTCCAGATTCCATTTGCTCCCAAAGATTGAAAATTTGCTAGCTAGATTTTGGTGGAAATCTTCGAGCTCCAGTCGGGGAATGGCTTTGCGTTCCTCTTCGCTGCTTCACCTCCCGAAAGGCTTAGGGGGTTTAGGTATTCACAGCATTGCTCCTTTTAATAATGCCTTATTGGCTAAGTAGAGTTGGCAATATAATTCAATCTCCGTAATTGCTTGTTTCCCGTCTCCTTTGTTCCAAGTATCCGTCCCTCCGGTCAGCTCGACCGATGAAATGTTCATTTTATATAGTGTTTTACCCTTGTCCCTTGGTCATATGTGTTTTCTAGTGTTTCCGTAGATTTGGTATTGTTTTATAGGAAATTGCGGGTTTGGAGCATTTTCCAAGACTTATTCGAGCCACTACGAGCGTTGGAGTAGGATCGCGTTATTATGACCACATTCCAAAGCTCAAGGCCGCGTTGGAGCAATCAAACGGGTGATTAAGGGCTCGGCGGAGAAGAAGAGTTCGAGGCATTGGACCGAGTAGTAAAGACCAAAGAGGAAATTCGGATTGGGCCAAGAAAGTGGCCCAATCGAAGTCCATGTTTCCCTGAGTGCTCGCCCGACCGGACGAGGCATATAGAAGAGAAGTGTCCTTCACCCTGTCTCGCGCCTGACCGGGCGCGAGCGAAGATCCTGTCAACAAAAAGGCGGGCTCGGCCGGGTGAAGCTCCGCCCGACCGGGCACGTGTTTCTAAGAAGAATTTCGAACATTTCTTACTTTGTTTTTAATTAGGATTTTTGTGCTTAAGTATAAATACGTTTGTTAAGCTAGATACGAGGATCTCTTTTTCATTAGTTAATTTCTCAGATTTTAGTTTTAGGCTTTTAGTTAATACTCTTATTTTCTCTCTCTACACTTTGAGTTTTGTGCAATTCATTATTTCCGTTTATTTTGGTAACGATTCCTTCCCCTTTTATTTTCAATAATTTAATTGCTTTGATTAATTATGCTTTGCTTAATTGCTTTGATTAGTTTAGTTTTAATTATGTACGAGTTGTTTAATTCTAGGGTTTTGGGAATCCACAAATAACATGAAGGGGTAGTTTATTATTGTTGATTGTCAATGCTTGATTGATTTTCTATTGATTGATTTAATGCTATGCAATTAGATTTGGCCAGGTTTAATTGTATAAGTTATGCAATATTGATTTGAGATTCGAGAGATGAGAATTGATGTTTAGGCTTAGTTTCAATAGGCAGGTTAATTTATAAATGGTTAAGTTAAGATTCGAGAGATGCGATTTAATACCGGTAGATTAATTCTATGATTGTAATACGTAGCGAAAGCCCTTTATGATCTGATTAATTGATGCAGTGATAATTGATTGTTGTGTTTTACCCTGGATTATTATTTATTGGTGAACCTATACCCTAGGCTTTGATTTATTGATTTCCTCCCTTATTCAATTTGCTTTAGTTTATTTATTTTCCTTAGTTTAATTCTCACAAAAATAATTTTGCTACTTAATAGTTTAGATTATATTAATTATTTAGGAATAGAAAGACTTGTTTCCCTGTGGATTCGACCCTACTTCCCTATCTACTCTAGTTAGAGGGCTTAGGTAATTCTTTTGATTAGGTGATACGACTTTAGCCTGTCAACCGACTCCAGTTCTCCACCCTTCTTGGGGTTGCAGAAGTCTTCTCATTGGTTTGTCCTCTTTATCGCGGGGTTTGGCTTGGAAGGTTGGTTCAAGGTCTAAGATTCGTATTGCGGAAGATTTTTGGGTCCCAGGGGGGCCCGTAGAGTTCAAGGATCTTCGTACGGAGTCGCTTCGTCCGACTCTTGTTTCCTCTTTAATTGATCCGCGTTCTTACGCGTGGGATGCTTCGACTGTTCACAGTCTGTTTGATCCATGTACAACGGCTAGAATTCTCTCGCTGGAGAGGCCGGTGCATTTAATGGATGACTTTGTTTATTGGAAGTTTACTAGGGATGGTGTTTTCTCAACAAGGTCTGCTTATGCTGTTATTTGTGGAAATGGTTCATGGGTAATGTGGGATCTCAATCTCTTCTTCCCTGGTGGAAAAAATTCTGGGCCATGTTGATTTTACCTCGCTGGAAAATTTTTGGTTGGAAACTATTACATAATGCTTTGCCTTTAGCAACCATTCTTTATACTTGGGGGCTTCCTATTGATCCTACATGTGCTTTTTGTCACTCCTCTGAGGAATCTCTTTCCTATTTGTTTCGAGACTGCTCCTCTTTCTGTAGTCTTTGGAGGTCTGGTGTCCTGGGTATTCGGTGGGATCTTATGCATTTTCCGCGGTTTGAGGACTAGGTAATTCGAATGGTGTCCCAATTATCGTTGGTGCACAATTAGGAAGGCATCTTGTCATTCTTCGCCATGTTGTGGGCTATTTGGGTTACTCGTAATCGGTTATGGTTTCGTTAGGCTATTTGGTCACCGGATTCCATTGTCCACTTAGCAACTGATTGGAAGCTAAGACTCGTAGTATGTGTGCTCAAAGTTGGAAGACTTCTGTATTATCTTCCAATGTGGTTCCTTCTGTTACAAGACATTCCAGACAGCTCTTATCCTTACAGGGTTTACCTACCATTGATTCGACGGTTTGTTTGATTATTGATGGTGCTTGAGATTGTTTTTCAAATAGAGCTGGTGCAGGTTGGATAATTTGGGAGATTGATTCTTCCGAGGTACTTGGGGGTGGTTACCGTGCTTTCTTTGCTGCCTCGGCGCTGCAAACTGAGTTACAGGCTTGTTTATGGGGTTTGGAATTTTCACTGCGTAAGGGTTTTATGAAAATAAGGATATATACGGATTGTGCTACTCTGCTTTCTGTCCTCCCCCCTTAAGGGAATATGGACATTTCGAGTTTCTCGCTCATTCAGGAAATGCGGGTTTCTACTCAGAGTCTCCTGGTCTGTCAAGTCCGTAAGGTTCTTCGTTCCTGGGTGTCTCCAGCTCACTGGTTGGCGGGCCGTGCTCGTCGTCGTCAATTATTGTATTTCGTGTTTTAGTTTTATTTTTGCCCAGGTTTATTTGTTTTGTTCTTTTTTAGCTCTGTTGTATAAAAAAAAAAATAAAAAATAAAATTATTGTTCGTTCTCTTTGGTGTAATTGTAATGGTATACTGGTACGGTATCACGAAGAGCATATACTCAAAAGTTTTGATGTCTCACCGTTACATTGACCTCACAAAATAGAAATTTAAAATAAAGAGACCTTAATATCGAGCTTGGGTGAATGATTGTACGTGTAATTGCATTTATGGTGGATCCATATAGTTTTGCTTTGTCAATGTGACATAAAGGGTAATTAACCTAGACAATAATGTAGATAAGAGAATATACAATGTAGACAATGTTTTAACATACATTGTCCCGAAATCATCAAAGAGTACGAGTGAATGCTTCTTTAATAGTCAATGTGACAAAGAATATGAGAGACGAGGGAAACATAACATAATCACCGGAAGACCCACAAAAATTGATAAAGAGAATGTAGAAAAGCGGTAAGAGTCTACAAGAGAGTAAACATCGTTTGATTTAACCATTGCTAAATATGTACTCATTTACTGTATTTTCGGGTAAATTATTCAAAGTTTGGCTGTAAATTTTCACCGGCATGTACTCTTAAAAAAAACAAAAGTAATACAAGTTGAAATTAAAGATGTTGACGATTACAAAAAAAACATTGAAAAATGTTAAAATTCAAATGGGTACAACAAAAGAAAACAAATGGATTTTATCATACACTATGATTATTATTACTCCTTTTGGTTTTTTTTTTTCGTTTTTTTGCATTTTGCACAATGCAATATTATTCCATATCTTTCATATAATCCAACATATTATTGAAATTTGACACTATTTATAAACTCTATTTAACTTAGATTAAAAAAAAAAATCTATTTAACTAATTTTTGTGATGTATAGTTATGATAAACTTGTTAGAATGGTTTAAATGTATGTCTTCGTAGTATCAACTTTTATACCAACTTCGTTTCATATTATTTGCAACGATTAGATTTTTTTTTTCCTCTACTTTATGTCAAATCGTTGTAAATAATATGAAACAAAGGTAGTATATAATTTTTAATCTATTAATAATTAGACATATGAATCGTTAAATGAACTTGTGCATTGACAAACACAATAAAAGAAATGTGACAATTAAAATGCAACATAGGAAGTATATAATAGCATGTGGTTTTTCATAGTCCAGTCAATAATCAACACGCACAAAGTTGGTATATATATTAATAGTATAAATGTTTAACTGTTGCATTGAAAAAAAAATGGACGGCCTCGCTAGTCTACATCTATTCCAAATTAGATAACATGCCTTTCATAATTTACAGTTTTATTAACATGTACACTTTTAAACTTTGTAAAGTCTAGTTTTTTTGAAGCTAAAAGGGGTGGTTGGGGGAAGAGGTAGAGGCGACAAAGTTGGCTGGGAAAAGGGAGGGGGAAGGATTCGAGGGTGGGGGTGGGTTTTCCGGTGAATTCTGGAAGAGGGGGAAGGCATGGGGGGGGGGGGTTCCGGGGATAGGGGTTATTTTCCGGCGGGTTAGGGAAGGAAAGGGGGGTGTTTTCGGGGGGGGGGGGGTGGGTGGGGGCTGGTGGTTTGAGCTTTGAGGGGCAACTTTTTTTTTTTTAATTTTTGTTGTAAAATAGAGAGAATTGAGGGAGAATAGATCATTTGATTATTCCATATATTAAGTAATATATATACATATACAATGATTAGGGTTTTATTGGAGAACCATAAAACCCTAGACCTAGATTATTCTAGAGAATACATGGGCATAATGGGCATCCACAAATATTTCATAACACTCCCCCTTGGATGTCCATTATCGAAAATCGTGCCTCGTTAAAACCTTATTAGATAAAAACCATGTTGGATAAAAACCTAATGAAGGAAAAAGAGTACAACATTCTTCGTAATATGCTCGAGATGTTGCCTCATTAAAAACCTTATCAGGAAAACCCAATGTGGGACTAAACCATGGTTAACGGAAAAAGAGTGCAGCGCGTAATTTCTCCCCTATGAATACATACATAACTTGAGAACTTTTATTACAATGAATCCAATAATGTTGCTCGGTAACTTTTCATTTGTAGCAGAATAACATTCCATGATAGTTGATTCTCCCAAATTGAATTTGAATCTTCAAATCTTCGCATGAACAAGTGAGATGACTTCATTTCACCATACTCATAAAATAATACATGGATTTATCTCAATATTCATTTGATATTTTAGTTTCAAGTTGCCTTAACCATTATACTTATGCCTTATTCTGGAGGTCGATCAACATATATAGTAGAAATTGATGATCAATAATTGATCAAAAGCAACATGTGATATCATTGTCCAATCTTCTATGAATTAGTGATATAAGATAACTATCCACATATATCACTCATGATTCTTCTGGGCCATAAGAAATTTAATCTTGTCGAAAGATATCTCAATGCTGCTATTCTTTGAAAATTTCATATTTAATATCAGAGTTCTACAATTCGCCAATGAATACAAAGATAAATTGAATCTCACATACTTAAACTTCAGGTTGAGATATCAATGATATAATCACATTGACTTTTCAGGAGTTTGAAAATAATTGCAATACTCAAGATATAAAATTTGTAGGGCTGAGTATTTAAATACGTCGTATATAATTTTTTCGGGAACTCTTCTTACATGACGCATAACATGCTATTAAATCATTGTCATATGTAATTTTATCACAATTGTAAGCCCATTGGAATATAAATTTCTCTTTGTAAGTTTCCATGAATGTTGTAAATACGCTTTACTATACTTTGGACGAACATTCACACATACCACAATTATTGTATAGAAACTAATGCATGCAATATGAGATACATAAATGATGATAAGATATTGAACAGAAATATACAATGAGTAATACTTCTAACACTTCTAACAACTTTCGAAACATGTAATGAGAAATCCATTTACCTACGACTCACACATGCACATGAACATAAGACTTAAAATAATGCAAGACACTGTACAGTGTGGATTTAAAAATCCATATTTCATTGGACTTCTGATCCATGATATACTTTTAATCATTATCATTATGTCGACATTAAATGGATATATATTTCAGATCCCTTATTCACTTGTCCATTTTTTCATGCATATGCATATTATTCATCAGTTTCATAGTATATTGGTATCATAAAATTCCTTAAAATACAATTTTGCATGCTATTTAATTTTACGATGATATCTGAATACATGTCCAATCAGTACCATTATAACTTTTTCTCATATCATAGGCCATCTATTATAGTTTAGATATCTATACCATTTCTATCTGGGTATTTATCAAACTGTGGTATTAATATACTATTATTATTACACTTTAAAGTATCAACTGCACTATCATGCCATATGTCAAATATTTCTATTGGAACCGATCCCACAATCTACACTTCAGGTGTAGTGATTCAAAGAAAAATTGGCAAGAGTTGTCTCAATGTATGAACATAATATCACTATCACTATGACCAAAATTTATCTCTCTGTGCCTCTGGATGGGTCATAACAGTATACAAATCAAATCATAGATGTGCAATATATCTTAATACAAAAGTTGGCATGTAACTTTATAAATTACCATTATATAGATCAACTAATCATAATTTTGCAATTTTGCCAACTACTCCATTTCCTCTCCCCCAAGTTGGTAAAATATCTCAAATATTATAGGGGCATTAAAGTTCTTAACCAACTTAGTATATAATTGTTCAATAAAATTCTTTAGAAGGATCATATTCAACACAATGTGTTATCCATAGGGGGAGTTTAGTGTACAATTATTTATCATTTCTTTTCTTTATTCTTGTGCTGATTGATAATAATATAGCTCCTAAAGAGATTTTTATATAAACATAAATAACTTTTAAATAATTCCACTCGATCGTGATCTCTTGGATCCTAAAAACTTTTAATAGTGAAAGATACCTAAATAATTTCACTTAAAAGTTACTTTGGTGAGCTTCTAGTCACCAAATAGCTAGTGAACAACATATAAGTAATTCTGGTGAACTTCTGGTTACCTGTAAACTTCTGGTCACTTATTACATGTTCACATAATAAGTTATACAAAACTAATATACAATCTCTTGGAAGTTTCTTCAAAACAAACTATCAAAATCACAATATGTATATATATAGCTCAATCTCAATGTTATGTCTTGTCATTCAATTCATTGTGTAACATGAGAGAGCGTCAGCACATTATTTCTTTCATGTAAGTGAAACTTCAAGTTTCCATAACGGGTAATTATTAACCCCGGATGGCCTAATTTAGTTATCACATCCAATCACTTCTCCGAAATTGAACTCTGGTCAGTTTTCCAACATTATTAGTGATCACTTTATTAAACTTACTTTATGCATGGCCATGAATATGATGTGATATTAGAACACCAACATGTGTTTCTTTATACAATTGGCAAGACAATCAACTAATATTTGATCTATTAACTCATACTCTACAAGAATTTTGACTATAATCTTGATACATGCTAAGCTTGTCGGACATTTTATACTATTCTGTAGTATTTTATATAATCTTGGTACATATCAATTTTTAGTAAACATAATCTCTTCTAAGATCTATCAAAATGTATCACTTCCTCAAATTTGCTATTGTCAATAATTGCTCCTTTCTTGTTTCAAGAATTCTTATCTTTGGAACTTGTTGAACTACCACGCTTTAGACGTGCTTTAGGTTCATTAGCAAATGATGTTGTCCTTCTGGGACATTAATTTTAGTTGGAGCATTTACATATGATATATAGTCAATGACATTTTTTCATAACCATCTTTAGGATGATGTCATTATAAATATTTAATAATTATTAGGCCGTCTCTATTAATTAAATAATTGATATTTAAGCTAATGTATGTACCAAACTAACCATCAATGTATCTTATTATTTATGTACAAGGATTATATATAATAATAAAATAAATGCTATCTCCCCCTGATCCTTGCATATGGGGGTATATTATTAATCCAATAACCTTTATAAACCCTTGCACCTTTTAAGTCATAACTTATTTTGGCAATATCATGTATCGAACAAAATAAAATCATTCTTATAAAACTCTTATATGTTCTTATTGCCCAATTATATATATTAATCTTTATATTGAAAATCCTTAAAACTATGGGCACAATAAATACATTTTTCAAGTAATAAGTTGCTCACAATATCATGATTAATTTCTTGAACTCATAACATACACTATTTCTTGCTCAAATATATTGTTATGAACTTTTCCATGAATTATATATAATCAAGAAACACACAATGCAAACATACTTGCTATTCTCATTCATTTCTAGGAATGAGCTAGTAAGACTAGTTAGCTATGAAACACTAATTCTTACCCAAAGTTCAGTATCAACAATATCCATCCAAAATCTTTGTATACTCTCACATGACATTATTGGTGTACATAGGAACACATTAATTTTGTGAACAGAGGATTAATAGGTCATACACATGTTTTCGTAAAGGAACTTCTAGTCCATATGTACAAGAATTTCATGTTCAATTTACATGTCTGTTCAATAATTCATCTTCATGTATAATGGAATGAAATCACACAATCTATATATAAATCATGATAATATGCTTCATAATAATATAAACTTAACTAATAATATGACCATGGTACCAAGTTCAAGTCAATTGTAATTCGTGTACTTGAATAAAATCTGGAACTTCTTTCCTAAAGTGGAAAAAAAGGATGCAATTATAGGATATCGGCTTGCAAGTTACTAGTAATATACTACTTGTCTTCCCTATTATATGTATCTCATGTAATAGTCATTGTCATTAGAACCTATCAATTTCTTTCACATCTAATTAACAATTTAAAAAAAAAAAAAAAATTTGCTCAAATTTATCTTTAAACAATTAGTAGCATTATTTGGGGTCGTCAAGAATAATAACATGTCGCCAAAGAGGTTATGACACCATCATAAGTAATCTCCCTAATTAAATAAGGAATATAACAATCTTCAAAGGATTAAATCATTCTCATTAAGATTAGTCCAAAAACTATAGTGTTCAATTAAACATATACTCATAATATTGACTACTATCTCATACTATGCTTGAAAATATTTTCTTTTGTAGTATTATTTCCAAGCACTTTTACATCTATAAGTGTTTCAACATCCAATCTAAGACAACTAATTATTCCTGATAATATCAAGAGTAATAAATTCTACTTTGCAAGATTGGACATAGCTTATTATATATATAAAAAAATATTACGAATTAAAAGAAAAAGGACTTAGAGGTAACATAACTAGGGATGTCAATGGGGCGGGGCGGGGTGGATGTTGGCATTCTCATCCCCATCCCCATATAAAATTTTCATACCCATCCCCATCCCCATCCCCGCGGCGGGTCTAAAATTCATCTCCATCCCCGCCCCGGCAGGTATAATTCCAAAACCATCCCCGCCCCGACAGGTACAATTCCAAAACCATCCCCGCCCCAACCCCCACTTGGATATCCACCCCCACCTAATCCCCACCTAAGACCCGCCTAATCCCCGCCTCCCAAATACACAATCCTTCATAAATTAAAAAGATTGTAAAAACAAAAAAATTATTGTTAATATTACACATTTTTTTGTTTATAATATAAGTGTATTACAAATATTATATTTACTATTTAATTTTACATAATTTTTTTTATAAAATAGTATAAAAGTATATATAATTTTGTTTTTAAAAATATATGGATGTGGGGATGAGACGGGTACGAAGTGGGGTGGGTGGGGATGGGGCGGATACGAAGTGGAGTGGGTGGGGATGGGGCGGGTACGAAGTGGGGCGGGCGGGGCGGGGCGGGGATGGGGCGGGTACAACCTAAAATCCACCCCCGCCCCACCACCCATGGCGAGTATGGTATTTATCCCCATCCCCACTCTATCACCTGCCAAACCAAGACCCATCCCCGCCCCGTTGGGGAGGGGATGGGGCGGGTCTCCTATTTGACCCGCCCCACTAACATCCCTAAACATAATATTGTATTAGTATAAAGATTATTAGGAATTTATACATGACCACTCATACCAAACAAAAATACTAGTATACTCTAAAACGTATTACTCATACACTGACAAATATTAGCAGTGTGTTGCATGCCAGCAGGTGAAAAAAAAAATTAAGTTGTGTATGTACAATAAACTTCTAGAGATCAAGTCATCAATAAAAGCTAAATTAAATCAAGCATGATCATGTAGTGTAAATCTGAAAATCTACCACTCTACCGTCAAAGTTACTTAATTTGTTCCAATTCATTATAAAAGTTTATTGTATTATTAATTATAGTCTAGAGGCTATGCATAATATATTAGAAAATTGACACACAAATATACCATCCAACTAAAAGTATATATATAATCAACCAGAATTAATCAATGCGTGACAAAATACTTGTGAGTAGCGCACAAGTTTATATAGGATGAAATTCATAATAAAGTTGAGTTAACAATCAATGTTTAGTAATGCAAAATTTCAACAAAACTTGAAATTCCACTAAAAAGGTAAGTAGGGTTCTAAATCGTCCTATTCAACATAGTGGTGGTAATCGAATATTCCAAAAAGGGCCAGAATAAACCTATAATTAACATTATTGAATATTCAATTCAAAATAAACATACTATGATCATCTAATCAAAGAATGCAATGGAAATTGATAATGAAAGTATGAAACCACTAACTGATTTCAAAAGTATACATATTCAAATAAGATAAATTAGCCGAAATAAATCGAAAAGCAGATTTAATTTCCATACTATATAAACATCATACTTTAATACAAAGCATATCCCGTCAAAAAAACATACGAAGCATATGAGATCGAATAACAAGCCTAAATGCCTAATACACCCCATAATTAATTTAGTTAAAGTAGGACAATAACAGACAAATTCAATAATATTTGTGGGCAAGAGAATAGGAATGTAGAGTTACCCTGTTTAGTAGAAATGAGTAAAGTTAGGTTGGTTTCGTCAGATTGCTCAATTGGTTAAGGTTAGAGCTAATAATGTATTGTAAAATAGAGAGAATCGATAGAGAATAAATCGTTCTATTCTTCCATATATTAAGGGATATATATACATAACACTAACTAGGGTTTTATTCTCCAATAAAACCCTAGACCTAGATTATTCTAGAGAATACAGGAGCATAATGGGCACCCACAAATATTTTATAACAATTTTTGATTTTTTTAAATTCATTTTTTGTTAAAAAATTGTAAAAAAATAAATAAATAAATAAAATTACTTGAAGAGAAGGTAACCGGTCATCTTGGCCTAATCAAATAGAACACTCCCCAAAACTCAGATTATTCAGAAATAATTCAAAGGTTGGATACATAGATTTGAACGGGCAAAAGGTTGGATTATTTAAACCAAATTTTCCATATATATAAAATAGAATTTGATAGTTTATTGAATTCAATTATTATTAGTTCACTAGAATATCTAATATCAAATTAGAAGGGGGTTGTTAAATATCTCCCTCGAATATCTAACTAACGCCCGCAAAATAACATAACATTACGTACTTATCCTTATAATAACAATTATTAAAATAATTAATTTTACCTCAATATCATACTTTTACCGTACACAAAAATTTTAACCGTTCTCTCTAGTGGTCAACGACCACCAACGATCATCGGACCAACCACCGTTATTTTCAAAATCAAACAAATTTATTAAATTTTGCAAAATCAAATTTATTGGATCTTATGGACGACGACGAAATACTGGAAACACAACCTATGTTGCTCGCTGAAGGCTCGTCGAACCATATGGACTCGGTGTGTGCTGATAAAAAAATTTTAAAATTCGAAACCCAGGCAAATGCCTAGGATTTTCGAAAACCCTAGGCTGAAACGCCTAGTTTTTTCGAACATCCTAGGAAGTTTCGAAAAAACTAGGCGTTTCAGCCTAGGGTTATCGAAAATCCTAAGCGTTTGCCTGGGTTTCGATTTTTTTTATTGTTGTGGTTGTTTGAATTTTCTAAGCGATTCATCTCAACCGTCCAGATCTTTCGTACAACCATACGGTTTTTCGAATGAACTAGGCGTTTGAGCCTAGGTTGTTTGAAAAAACAGGGTGTTTGTACCCGATTTCAGGAAAAAAAAAATCTTGTCTTCGGCGACCACCTTCCCCTTGTCCTTCCTCGTCATATTTGCGGCTGTGTAGATTGAGAAACCGAAGATTAAAGGAGGTGGTGGTTGGTGGTTAAAAGAGGAGGGGGTGGTGGTGGTAGTAGTGGGTGGTAAAAGGAGGTGGTGGTGGTGGTTTAGAGAGAGAAGAGGTAGTGATGGTGGGTAAATTATGTTTGAGGGGGGTAATTTTTTTTTTTTTAAATACAAGGGTAAATTTGTAAAATTTATTTTATTTGCGGGCGTTAGTTAGATATTCGAGGGCGACGTTTAGCTTTCCACAATTAGAATTTAGTATTGCATCATCTTTAAATAAGCAAAAAAATAAAATAATAAAATAAAATAATAATAATAATAAAATAAACATGACCTACACTTAAAATCATAAATCCAAATATTATACTTCCTCTGTTTTTTTTTATAGTTGCAACACTTCTCTTTTCACGCTTGCCGATGCATGTTTTCAATCGTTAATATCTTTAATTACCAATATGTAAAAACTATAAACATTTGATATTATAATTGTATAAATTGAGACGAATCTAACAAGATCCCACATGACTATATTTTTACTTAACTATAAACCGTCAAAACTAGTCAGAGTGAAACACATGAATAGTGTAAAAATCAAAGTGTTGCAACTATAAAAAAAGTGGAGGAAGTATAATTTACAAACCAATAATCATAGCATACTTACACAGTTGATCTCTTTCCCTATCTAGTTCTATATTGTCATACGGTCCTCTTATTGGATCACACACTATCCTATTTACATTATCTTATACTTTTTTTTTAGTTCACATTCAATAATGTGCTATGAAGAAATCCATATTATAAACTCTTATCTTTTTCTCTCTTAATTTACTTTAATTTTTTAATTAAAAAAGTTAAAGATGAAATAGCGTTTAAAAAAGCAAACGGGTCGTATATCATAGTAAGACACGGTCCATCTCAAAGTGTCCAAATATATTAAAAAATTAAACACGGTTTTTTGGTGTGTCCGAGATGTCGAACGAGTGTTGATTACCGACACGATATCAAACACGGACACAACATGAACACGACTATTGAGTGAAGCGTCCATGCATCTTAACTTGTACAAACATAAGTGAATCTTCAACCATGCAACGGTAGGCTTTGGGCTTTAACATATTTGGTTGGCTTCAGAGGGAAAGAGTACTCGTCCTTATTCCACGTATCAATTTATCACACCGTAGCTTATTGGCACTTAGTAGTCGGCAGCTAGCAACTGCTGCCACTATTTATCCAAGTACCTATTGAATGGATAAGTAGAAAGTAGGGGTGGGACTTCGGTCTGGCGGTTCGGTTTGACCTTGGTTTGAGTCTGTTTCGGTTTGGAGCGGTTCGGATTGAAACGGTTTTATTTAGCTGACGAGTCGGTTCGGTTCGGTTTGGGTTAGTCACGGGTCGGTTTGGTTTCAGTTTATTTCATTACGGTTTAAATTCAGTTTGGGTCATAAGCGGGTCGGTTTATAAACTATTCGAATCATGCCGGTTTGGTTTGATACGGGTCGGTTTAGGGGGCGGGTTTACCCGGGTCGATGTCAATTCGGTTTACAAACGGTTTGGATCATGCCGGTTTGTTTTGAATGGGTAAGTTTAGGGGCGGGTTTACCCGGGTCAATGTCGGTTCGGTTTATAAACGGTACAGATCATGCAGGTTCAGTTTGAAATGGGCCGGTTTAGGGGCGGGTTTACCCAGTTCAATTGGTTCGGTTTATAAATGGTTTGGATCATGTCGGTTCGGTTTATAAGCTGTTTGGGTCATGATTGTTTTAAAGATCGAGTCATGACCATGATGTAATGAGTTGATACTTAGAATATGATAAATCGATAATTAAGAATGTACAAGTATTCAACTAGATCGATCAACAAGTGTTTTAAACTTTTAAGTTTTAATAATCAGATATGTTTATCGATTATATGTACATACCAATGATTCAATGAGGCAATGATAGTATGATACCAATCGTACATTCGTACCATATATTATTATTTGTTACATATACAGATACACGTATAATGATATACATAATACATATACATTAACAATATCGCATTGAATCAAATTCAATTTCCAAACATTTGCATTTCTTATAATTTATAAGTTACACGAGATTAAATGGATTAGTTATTTAGTTTGTTACTTTATTTAGATTACTAACTCAAACAGCTTGATAAGCTAAATGGACGAAATCACGAAATCACTAAAGTGGTGATGAAATCATTATGCAGTACTAATGTACAAATATACAACGGTTAGATTTCATTACGTTATTAGTTATTACTTATTACTTATTAGTTTATTACATATACAGTCACAGACTCACAGATATATATACAAATAGTGATGTCAGATATTGATATACATTAACTATGTCGTATTGAATCAATTTCAATTTTGAAACATTTGCGTTTCTTACAATTTATAAGTAGTAATATTAGTAGTAGTAGTAGTAGTAGTAGTACTAATAATAATATTAACACATAATTATACTAACAATAATAATAATAATAATAATATAATAGTTATAATAATACTAATAATAATAATAGTAGTAGTAATAATAATAACAACAACAACAACAATAATAATAATAATAATAATAATAATCCCTCAAAATAATAATAATAATAATAATAATAATAATAATATATTTTAAAAAAATTCAAAAAGACCTCGAAAAGCACAAAAAAATCTGGACCGTTAGATCTAGATGAACATTCTGGATCGTTACTACCACAAAAAAAAAAAAAAAAAAAAAAAAATGAATGGTGAGATGCTGAGATTGAATATGGACGGTTAGATCTAGGGGAACAAGTAAAACCTAAACCTAGAAAAAACAAAGTAACCACGCCTCTGAATCCACTCAAAGTCTCAAACGACTCTCTCTCCTAACTTCCTAAGTTATCTCCCTCTTCATCTGAATCTCTCCTATTTCCCACGCCTCTGAATCTCCCTCTCCATCATCCTTGTGCCTTTAAATCTCTCTCCCTATGAATATGAACGGTGAACGCCTGAACGACGAACGGCGACCCTACCATCTTTTTTTTTTAATTTTGTAAGTTCTGTTTTTTCATTTATTCTTTTGTAATTTATAATTTAAGCTTTTTTTTGGAAGTTCTAATTCTTTTGTTCATTTATTCTTTTGCAATGTATAATTTCTGCATTTTTGGAAGTTTTATATTTTTTTTCTTTTTTTTGTAGATCTATCATATTATCCTGTACTCACGGTTATATAAGGCATTTTTCTTATTCTAAGTTCTGATTTTTTTTTTCTAAGTTCTGTTTTTTCATTTATTATTTTGTAAATTATAATTTCTGCTTTTTTTTGGAAGTTCTAATTCTTTTGTTCTTTTATTCTTTTGCAATGTATAATTTCTGTTTTTTTTTTAAGTTCTAATTTTTTTTCTTTTTTTTTGTAGATCTGTCATATTATCCTGTACTCACGGTTATATAAGGTATTTTTCTTATTCTAAGTTTTGATTTTTTTTTTCTAAGTTCTGTTTTTTATTTAGTTTCTGGTTTATTGTTTATGGGTTTGGTGGTTAGATTTCTTGTTTTAGGATTTTAATTTTATTGGATTTGAAGAAATAGATTGGTTATTTTGCTGGTTGTTGCTAATTTGCTGTTTCAATTGTGTAATTGAACAATGTTGATAATAATCAAATAAGTTCCAACAGTTAATTACATCTGATAAATTGCTATTCTTTCAATTAATATGTTTATTCATATTTCCGTTTGCCTTGAAGTTTAAATAACTGGTAACAGATCTGGAACTTTAGAGAAAATGAAGAAGATTGAATTGATTGGTTTTTCTAGTTTCATTTTTGACATATTCTTGATAGATTGTAGTTGTTCGGTACTTTATAATTTTGACACAACTTGTGATAGTGTGCTATTTTAGTTTGATAAAGTGGTATTGAAAAAATTGTTGAAAGAATCATAGGGTTTATTTGGTTTGTTGTTGTATGCTTTTTTTGTAATAAATAAAAGGGAACCAAAAGGTATTATGATTTATGAATGTTGATGGTTGTATATTTGTATGATTGTATCAGTTTTTATACTTGTATGTGTATTGACAAGGTTGCATGCTCAATTGCTCACTATTAGTAGAATCTGTGTCACTTCATTTGGTACTTAATACTTAAACATGCAGTTTTTTTTTTTTTTTTTTTTTGTTTTGTTTAAGTCATGTCTCACGAGTATGATGAATTTGACTATGAGAGACAATCAAATGTTGATACTGTAAGCTCTAAAGCTGCCTCTGGCCCGGTTGATGATGCTCATAATACCAGCATTATCACTACTAACGTCAAAGAACCTCAGGTATATGGAAGCATTACACTTTTTTTTAAAGACGGTAGGTAATGAAAAGGTAGAATATGCTCGTTGTAATTTGTGTGGCAAAGAATATAAAGCACCTGGTAAATCAAGTACTTCAACTTGTAGAACTCATATTAATGCATGCTTGCTAAAGCATGGTCTCCAACAAGGTGAAGAATCAGCATTTGATCAAAAGACTTATTTACAAAAGTTTGCTAAAGCTATAATCTGCCATGCATATCCTTTAAATATTGTAGAGCATGAATATCTTAGGGAACTTCATGCATATTTGAATCCTAAGGTGCAACATGTTTGTAGAAAAACTATGTTAAAGTATTGTATTGCTGAGCATGATAAATATAAATCCTTGTTGCATGAGACTTTGGCTAATGTTTCTGGTAGAGTTAGCTTTACATGTGACTTGTGGACTGCATGTACTAACCGAGGCTATCTCACTTTGACTGCTCATTATGTTGATAACAGTTGGTCTCTTAGGTCTAAAATTTTAAATTTTAGATATTGTGGCCCTCCCCATACTGGTGTTAAGGTTGGAAAGTTTGTGTTTAAACTAATCAAAGAGTGGAATGTTCAAGGTAAGGCTTTTTCAATAATTGTTGATAATGCTCGTTCTATGACTGTTATGGTTGAATATTTGAAAAAAGAATTAATGCAATGCTCTCCTCTTCCTTGTAATGGTAAATTCTTTCATGTTCGATGTTCAGCTCATGTTTTAAATCTTATTGTTCAAAGAGGTTTAAAAGAAGTTCATGAAAGTGTTGGAAAATTGCGTGAGGTTGTTAAATATATTGATGCTTCTGATTCTAGATTAACTCAATTTGAGCATGCTTTGTCTGAGTTAGAGTGTGCTTTTAATGGTAAGTTATGTCTCGATGTTGTGACTCGTTGGAATACCACTTATACAATGCTCCGAAAAGCCTTAGAAGCTAAGGATGCCTTGATTCTATATACTAGTAGGTTTTTGGGTATTTCTTATAGACTTGATGCTGATGAATGGGATACCATTCAAAAAATTTACGATTTCCTTCGGCCATTTAATGATATTACTGTGTTATTTTCTGGTACTGAATATCCCACTGCTAATTTGTATTTTGTTAGTGTTTTAAAAATTGAGTACGCTATAACTCAAGCCTATAAAGACCCTAAACTTGCACCCATGGCAGTAGTTATGCTTGAGAAGTTTGAGGGTTATTGGGAGGATTATAGTTTGATTCTTTCTGTTGCTATTGCTCTTGATCCTCGTTATAAGCTGTATCGAGTGAGAAATATGTTGAACTCGTTGTATGATGGTGAGGCATGCGACGAAAAGATTAAGATGATTAAGGAAGCTCTTTATGACCTTTATAAATTTTATTCTGCTGTATCTAGTACAAGTTGCAGAAATCCTGCCTCTTCCGACACAGCTCAATCTGAAAATTCTAATCGCATGTTGAGTTCTCAAAATATTTTCACGGTAATTATGTTATACAATATTAATGGCAGTCTTTTATTTTTATTTGTAATGTCATAATTTAACTTTTAATAAATAAAACTATTTCAGTTGTGTGAGATTGATGATGAGATTGATGACGGATATGGTGATTCAACTAGATTCCCTATGGCTGATCTTGAGTCATATTTGAATGGACCTCGTTCGCGATTAATTCAAGGGGAACATTTTGATGTTCTCAAGTATTGGAAATCTCAAGCTTCTTCTCTTCCTATTTTAGCTAATATAGCAAGGGATGTTTTGGCCTTTCCTATTACATCGGTGGCCTCCGAATCTTCTTTTAGTTTGGGTGGTCGTATTTTGAACAAATATAGGGGTAAGCTTTTGCCAAAGAATGTTGAGGCATTGGTTACCACCCAAAATTGGTGTCGTGGTTATCAAGGGGATTTTGAGGAAGATGTCCTCCTTGTTGGTAAAGAGATTGAAGCAGAAAGTGCTTCATCTACATAACTAGTATTTGTGCAGCAGTACTGTGTTGCCTCACTGTGGCCGTTGTTATATATGTACTTATTGCTGTTGCCTCACTGTGGTTGTTTTATTCAATCTTGAAAAATTGTTGCCCTTGTCATTTATTTTGAGACTTGCTTGTAGCATTGTTCAAGATTTAAGTTAAAATCGTTGCCCTTGTCATTTATGTTGAGACTTCAATGTATTTTGGTACTTGCTGGCAGCATTTTTCAAGTTTTAAGTTAAAACAACCATTGCTCAGTGGTGATACGATAAATGTAAATCTGAGAGCAATTTTAAAAAACAAAAATTAGTTTTGAAGTTGATTGAACTTGTTTTGTGAGCTACTAATCTGCTTTTGCATTTTGGTTGTTGTCCCTGCTGAGTTGCTTCTGCCTATTTTGTTGCCTGCTTCTACTAAGCTGATGATCTGTTGCTGCCTGAGCTGGTTCTTGCCTCCTGCCAGCTTGAGGCTGCTGCTGTTTCTTCTGCTCTTGGGTGCTGTGTTGCTGCTTCAGTATTGTTGCTGCCTTTTGTGTTATGAACTTATGATAAGTTTTGTTGCTGCTGTTTCTTATGCTTGTTGTTTTAATTTATCTTGAATCATCGTTGCCTTTGTCATTTATGTTGAGACTTCAATGTATTTGTACTTGCTGGCAGCATTTTTCAAGTTTTAAGTTAAAACACCCATTGCTCAGTGATGATACGATAAACGTAAATCTGAGAGCAATTTTTAAAAACAAAAATTAGTTCTAAAGTTGGTTGAACTGATGTTTTGTGAGCAGCTTATCTGCTTTTGGTTGTTGTTCCTGCTGAGTCCCTTCTGCTTATATTGTTGCTTGCTTCTGCTAAGTTGTTGATCTGTTGGTGCCTGAGCTGGTTCCTGCTTGTTGCTGCTATTTCTTCTGCTCTTGGGTGTTGTGCTGCTGCTACAAGATTGTTGCTGCCTTTTGTTTTTAGGAATGTTTTTTTAGGTTAAATTTTGTTATTAGGATAATTTATGATCATATGTAAATCCTAAACTTATTTATTTTTAATGTAAAATGTAGATGAAATGTATTTTTTGGAATAATTAAAGTTATTTATTTTAAATTTATATTCATTGTTACCTTTGTTAAATTAAAGTATATATATAATACTAGTATGTTACATTTGATATTAATTAAAATATATAAGTAATCTAAAACGGCATTGATAATGTCGTTGGCCTAAGTGATATAAACCATTGTATAAACCTAAGTCGTTTGATTAGATCTACATTTATTAACATTAATTGTATTTAGGTTATAACTAATTCAATTTGAATTAAGCATCTTGTAATCGGATCGGTTTAAACAGGTTGCGATTCGAAAACAGTTCGATTTTAACGGTTTAACGGGTTATAGCGGTTCGGTTTAGACGTTTAGCTGATTACAACGGTTCGGTTTAAACGGTTTTTTCCTTGGGTTTAAACGGTTTCGGTCCATAAACGGGTCGGTTTAAACGGTTAGCGGGTTACAAATGGTTCGGTTTAAACAGTTTTTTCTACGGTTTAAACGGTTTCGGTTTATAAACGGTTCGGGTCAATAACGGGTTTATAAACCATTCGGTTCGGTTTTGAGCAGTTTGGTTTGCTATCGGTTTACGGTCCGTAACGGGTTGACAATAAGCGGTTCGATTCGGTTTTGGTTTGATATTGTACGGTTCAGTTCGGTTATCGATTTACAATTAGCGGTTTATATACGGTTCGATCCAGATGGTTCGATTCGGTAACGGGCGATTTCACGGTTCGGTTTGAAAAGTCCCGCCCGTAGTAGAAAGACTACAAGTTTTGTTTTTTGGGGGGTGGGGGGCATGCTTTGGTACTTTAACATATCATTTCCTAATTCTAAATTTCTAAGGGTGTGGTATTGTGGTAAAGTTTAATGTCAATGCTAGATGTATGCACAACATTGTGAATTTTGCACTGGATTGCACTGGATGTGTATTAGGTATGTAGGTAAAGTGGGTATGTTATAATAATGTTTCTTTTAAGGTAAGATGAATGGATGCGTTATAATCATATTTTTTTTTAGGTAAGTTAAGTCAGTTTAGCTTTATAGGTCAATGCTTGAAAGTAAAGAGGGGAGGTAAAGAAAATTTCCCAACTCGCAAGCAAATGTAGTTGATGGGGGCCGGGCTTGTAACCTCAAAGTCACAAAATGAGTTTCCCATCAAATTCACCAAGCAAGCTTGGTTGTACGTTATAATGATGTTGATAAGTGGTAGATATGAACGTTAAAAGTAATACATGTTATTTTGTAATCTATTATGTGATGGATATATGGAAGATTGATTATCTGTTCACTTCATATCTATCATCATATTTTTTTAAACGGATTTTTCACCGTATACCACTGAGTTATTTCGTAATTCACCATATATCACACAAAATTTTCTAATACACAAAATACCACTGGGTTTTAGGTAAATGTCACAACATGCCATTTCCGTTAACGGTATTAGTCATCAACGTTAATTATGCCACGTGACAACTTGTAATTGGTGATTATTAATGTTATTGATTTAATTTACTAACTTTAAAAAAAATTAAAAAATATATAAAACACCACCAACTCAGCCACCCAGCCAAAACCCCAACCACCCTAAGAGTTCCGGCAGGCCGCCCAGCCCAACCACCTCCTTCGTTGGACCACCGCCGGACCTCCCCCTCTACTAGAGTCGCTGCTTCGGCCACTACCATCTAATCCACCATCCCCCCTCCCCGAAACCACCAATAAAAACCCTCCCAATTCCGGCCACCAGCCAAACCCCAAAAATCACCGCCCTGCGCCGCTAATTCCCTTCCCTACGCGCCGTTTTGGGACCCCCAACCTCCCTCCTTATCTCCTTTTCTCATTTTCGGACGACCACTCCCTCCCTTGAGATCTCTTCCTCCACTCGAAAACCCCTTAAAAAACCACCTCCCCCGGAAAAAACCTGACCCTTCTTCCTCAATTTTCAAAGGACAACTCTTATTCTTCAGATTTAACCCAATTACAATTTATTTGATTAATCAATTCACGAATTGAAGACATTTATGAAATGTAATTGCTTGAAAATTGTTGCGAAATTGGGGTTGCGATTTTGGTTGATGTGTATTTTTTTTTTATTGAAATAGAGTTTGTTTGGCTGCGGCAAGGGGGTTTGGCGGTTAGGTGGCCGGAATGGGCTGGCTGTTGGCAGCAGGTTTTGTTTTTTTTTTTTTTTTAATTATTTTTTGTTATTTTGTGGTTTTTATTTTTTTTATTTGATAATTAATTAAATAATTTAGAAAGGAACCTATCATAAGCTGCCACGTGGCATTATTAGCATGTTGTGACATGTACCAAAAACTCATTGGTATTTGGTGTATTAGAAAATTTTGTGTGGTATATGGTGAATTACGAAATAATTCAGTGCGATACGGTGAAAAATCCGTTTTTAAAACTATATGTCAAAGTTCCTAATTAAAGAGTATAATGATAATGTTAGAAATTTTTGATAACTAGAATTCGTACAATTACCACTCTTCAGTCTTTCCTCATTAACAAAGTAAACCTGGCACATATACTGATATACTGGCCTATTTGATATTGGATGTAACATTTTTTAAATAAAAATAATTTACTGCAATTAATCTGATGGTTTTTTGGTTATTAATTTGACTCAAAATTATTATGATAGTCATCATTATTTATTACGAGCTGAGGAAAACGATAAAAATGTAGCTTTCGTTCATGTAATAGAGAATAAAGAAAGTGGAGTAAAATGCCCCACAAATGATGATTATGGATGAAAATAGGAAGAAAAATGCCAAAATATGAAAGACTGTTGTAGATGATGTGAACAATACTAAAGATCGACAATATGGAGAATGATTTTTGTTGGACATAAAGGAACAACCAACCTAGAAGCCGCCTCAATTTACATAGACTAGCTACTTCATTATTCATAATTTGCACCTTTATTGCATAGTTGCACCATGTTATCTTGTTTGTAGCATTTATTTATTTATTTATCTATCTATTTATTTATGTAATTGAGCGGTGGAAAAAATAATCACACATTTACAAGAAATGATTTTAGTACACTACTTATTTAGTACTCATTAATTCAATTTGGTACGTGGGAATGCGAGTTTGGGAAATTGAGGTTGGGATAAATAATGGGAATTTGTTGTTGTGAATTTCTAAGAATAATACTGATGCCTTGTTTGGTAGTTAAATGGTAATAGGTAAAGAATATATTATAAGTTTACAAAAATACCTTCACTAAAATTTCTTCCCATAAATATGTTAAATGGCATTTTAGTCATTTCTCACCTATTCCAATTCCCATTTTCTAATACTCCCCCCCTATTATTTTTTTTGAACAGTGGTGAAAATGAGTTTCACTAAGAGCATGTACAATGGTGGGGATTCATGAATCCCTTAATTCTTCTCTCTCATTCTCTCCTTTTGACACATCATTTCTCTTTCTTCCACATCATTTTTCACTATCTCCATCCTCTTCCTCTTCCTCTTTCTTTATTTTTTCCCACAACAAAGGGGATTCATGAATCCCCTTCCTTTCTATTTTTATGCCCCACCATCTTGTATTAAATTTGATATTTGCAAATTTAATATGACAAATTATTATAATTAGATTAATGACAATGTTAATATATTACAAAAATGTACAATTAATGATAATTTAAAATGCGTAATTAGTAAATAGAACGGTCGTCACACATATAATAAATAGTTAGAAAGGAACATTGCAATACATTATGTAAAAAGATTTTGAAAATATGACAAATTTAGGTTCATTTTATAGAGAAAAAAAAAATAACCGTTGTTGTTTTTTTTTTAAAATAAGTTATCGTTTTTTTTTTTACCGTTTGAATAATTTTAACCGTTGTAAATGTCAACCAATTACAAAAAAACAAATGTCAGCAAAAGCAAGCAACACGTGGGCCCCTGCTAGCCCGGCCAGCCAGCAGGAAGCTGCCACGTCGCTCTTGCTTGTCTCCTTCCCCATCTCTTCTTCCTCTTCCCAAAGAGGATTTACCATATTCCTCTTCCTAAGAGGACTCCCCATTTCACCTCTTCAACGAAGGGGATTCCTCTTAAGAGGAGAGATAAGGCTAAGAGGAGGGTGAATCTCCTCCATTGCACATGCTCTAATACATACCCACTACATTCGAAGCAAACTTTTTTTTAAGTAGGGTGGGGGATCAGAAATGGGGGTTTAATATTCTTCCTCTTCTTGCCAATATGGGACCTGCAACTAGAAATCATGTTAGTAGAAATGGTAGGGACAACACTACTCGGGAACGTCCTTCTTCTCTTTCCCTCCTTCCATTGTCGAGGAGCCTTCTTTCTAACTGAATGCCGACTTATCCTCCTTGAATTGCCCATGGACTTGCATTGGAAATGGAGATTGTTGGATTGGAGCTTGAAGTAGATAAACTAGGTGAGACAGTAGTGACTTCCATAGAAGAGTGGACCTCTTCCTTTCTCTCAACATCACTTGAAATTTTGTTTGGGGTATTTGCAGAACACTTCCCCTTTGACCCATCTATAACCTCCTGCTCCTCTTCTTGGCTTCCTGTGTCTTTTTCAAAACTCAAATTTGAGTTGGCTGGTTCTCCTACCGAAGGCTTCACCGCCTTTACCACTAGGTAAGAGCCTGACCTTGGGTCGAAATAATGGATGGATTTCCCACGAGCCAACGGTTCGTAATCCTTCTTGGAGGTTGAGATAATGGAGCTCCGCCTCTGTCGGGTTCGAAACCGAAATTTGGGCTCCGCGAAAATTGGGCATAATCCTTCCAAATCATGGCAATGTTCCCTTGGTATTATTTCGTCGGGCATAGTTTGTGTTGATTGTCGTTGTAATCAGAAATTCCAAAGCACAGAACTCAGATTGTTTCACCATTCTGAAACATGAAAATTATCGGAACCTCATTAGGTTCTTCAGAGATGAAGTCTGTAACGTTTAAAGATCGTATATGGAGTGACTTATGAAGTGTAATTTGTATAATAAACTCATTACACCTACAACAAGGTGTCCAAAGTTGTTATTTAATTATTTATTTATCTATCAATTTTGAACAATAAAACATTTTTCGCTCATTTAAAACTCTCTTGAATTTACCCATCTCTAGATGCTCAAGAGTATACAATAGAGAGACAAGTTTGAAACTTTTGAACAAAAAACTATCATCTAGATTAAGATGTAAAAAATATACTTATGAAAAAAAAAAATGAAAAAAAGGTCAGTAATATTATAAGTGAACTTTGCTAGCATTGATTTAGAACGGGAACAAACCACTAGAAAGAAAAATGCACTATATGGCAGTCCCCATGTAAACAAACCATTTGCAATGCCTGTTGAAGATAGTTTAACATACAAGGTTTCGCAATTATTACAATTTTGGACGGGGGGGTTTTATTTTCGGGTCTTTATCTTGATTCGTAGTTTATGGCCTGAACCACCTCCTCCAGGCGCTCCAGATTTTCTGTCGCTTGTCTTAAGGACTAATTTTGGCCCATTTGATTCGTTTGGTTTTAATCTAACAGAGTCCTGGTGTTCAAACTCATCCCTACTTCTCGACAATGTTGGCTCCAAGGGTATCTCCTGACCAAAAGGTCTATGCTCAATACTTTCCGTGTTCATTGCAGGTGCTTCATTCTTAGCCAGAGACTCAGTCGACACAGCCTTTGTGTCATTATTACTAAACAATCTTTTCTCATTTTCTAATCTACTGTGCCCATCACCAGATACAACATTCCTTTCATCATTCAGCAATTTTGCCATTTCCTTTTCCTTCTTCTTCTTCTTCTTCTTCTTCTTCTCTTTCTTTAGACGTTTCCTCTCCAAATATTCAGGATCATCTCGGTGGCTCTTATGATCATCCCCCCGCTTTCTTTTCTTTTCCTTGTCTTTCTTCTTCGATTTCTTTTTCCCATGTGATTCTGGATTTAGAGTGCTCTGTGAAACATCAACCTCTTCAGCTGCAACTGACAGTGACAGTTGTACTTCTTGTTTGTGCACCTCAGCCTTTGGAAGATTATCTTTGGTAAAATTGGGTGATAAGCAATCATCAAGCTGTTGTAGTGTTGGAATGGTGCTGGAATCAGCAGTGCACAAAAGCTCTTTCCCAACCTCATCACCTTCTGTAGCTAGCTTGGCACTGCCAATACTGGCTGTCATATGGGACCCACGACCCTGGCATGAATTCACTTCTTCTGTGATTTGATTGCTTATGCTAACAGCTTCCGTTAAATTTTGTTGGGGTGCATCAACAGAAACAGAGCTGCTAGCTACCGGATGAATTTCATTATGACCAGCCTGAGACCTGGCATGAGTCAAATTGTCAACTTTTTCACTTTTGTTGGAATTTGCTGTTTGTTTGACCCTGATTTTAAAAACTGCCGTCTTTCGATCCTGACTAATGGATACAGCATCTGCCTCTCTGGAAACTTCTTGAGCTGGTACTATATGCATCTGACTGTTGGAGAGAGTCTCTACGTCCTTTGGAGCTTCTTGAGCTGGGATTAAGTGCACCTGAACATTGGAATCAGTAACTGCATCTTGAACCGCTTCCTGAGCTGGAATTAATAGCACCTGAACATTGGAATCAGTAACTGCATCTTGAACAGCTTCCTGAGCTGGAATTATGTGCACCTGAACATTGGAATCAGTAACTGCATTTTGAACAGCTTCCTGAGCTGGAATTATGTGCACCTGAACATTGGAATCTGCAACTGCATCCTGAACAGCTTCCTGAGCTGGAATTATGTGCACCTGAACATTGGAATCAGCAACTGCATCTTGAATAGCTTCCTGAGCATCTTCAAATGCATTTGAAGCAGGTACTACATGCACCTGAGTATTGGATATAGTATCTACATCTATTGCATCCGGAACTGGCATTTTATGCTCCTGACTATTGGAAATGGCATCCACATCTTTGCACATTTCTTCAGCAATATTTCCATCCTGAAAAGGGTTCTGAATTTCAATAGGATGCTCTGCTGGCTTCATTTGATTGATAAAAGCTAGGAAAGTATTCCTCTGTTCACTGCAAATCTCTGCATAGCCAGTTTGACGCATGTGATCTCTGGGAATAACATATAGAGTTGGGCGCCTGAAAGTGAAGGGAAGTGTTACAAACTAATAAAAAAAAAATGTTTAGTGAATGACCAGCCAATGCCCTTCCAGCAGGCAAATAAAAGGCAGTCAATTGCAAACCAAGTCTTTTACAAAAATTCTACAAAAGAAGCTCCATGAAGTCTCGTTTCTAGTCAAACAGCATAAATATCAGCATAAAAAACGCAATGGTGCAGAACCAGGAAGGTGGGGGATTTTTTTAGCTAAACAAGCATTGAATACAATCATGTTATGCTAAGAAAAGCAAGTGCGGACACTTAAATTGTATCAGTAACAGCTGATATAGAGTACCTGAATGGATTTTCAAGAGAGTATCACGTCCAATAGTATTAATTTGTGTTAGCTTACGTGTGCAAACAATTCAGCAGGAACAAACCAAAGAACAAGTAATTTTCCTTGTGAATGACAGTTATGTGGAATAGATAGGGGATCAAAGTTTCTGAAGGTTTTGGGTGAGGAAGAATAGATAGATAAGAGGAGAGGAAAAAGACAGAGGATTAGGGTTTCAAAGGTTTGGGGACGAGGAAGAAAAAATCTACTAAATTTATACACACGACATCAAACATCCTGTAATTTCAAACAAAATATATTTCAAGTCTGAGGATTGCCCCAGATAAAAAGAGAAATGGGTGGGAGCCTTGGAGAGGGAAGGATATTCATTAAGTTATATTCATAAAATCAGATCCTAACTTAAACTGCCTGCATTTCCAATCATCAAAAAATCTCTACAGGCAATTTTGAAAGCAGTAATAAAAAGTGGTAAAGGCAATGTGTTAATATGTAATTTTGCAAGGCAAGTCTCATCAAGTCAATGAACATAGTCAAGATTGTTAACCCATAAGTGTCAATATATATCATTCCTTTTTTAATTATCACTGATAGTAATTGAAAATTCAAAAGGAAAAGCAGAAGTTCGAAGATGGAGTCGCAGTACTACAGACTTTGGCACTGGATGGATATTTCTTACAAATTACATCTAATCTCATCATCATTACCTTCATTTAATACTGCCTAACAAATGGGTCACAAAAGTATTCTCCGTGAATAAACAAGTATTATTTTCTTCCCAAGAGCATTAACATATGATTTTGAACGTTTACTATAAGTTATATTTGCCAACCAACTCACCTGCCCGACAAAACTTGTAAAATGCAGAACAAGTGATGCCTAAGAAAGACATTGCGGAATGCTACACGGCTTTCAAGCAAACGAAGCAAGGCCACAAGAGTTTGGCTCCTGACATCATCACTAGATCCAGACCCAGCGCTAATTTGGCTCAGCCGGATGACATGTATGCCCAACTTTGCCTGCCCTGATAATGTGAAACATAAAACATATATGAAGCAGGAAAAAAAAAATGTATCATATTGTTAAGTTCAATGAAGCACAGCCCACAAGAAACATGCAAAACTCAGTCACAGGGCAGCTTAACAAAAGGATCAACCAAAAATTCTCACCAAAAAATGTAATAATCATATCATATTGCTCATCCATTATCAATAAGTTGGAAAAGAAAAACTATAGGAGTTTCCTCAATGATATGTTCAGCTTGGAAAAAAAAATCATCATTAGCATCACGCAACTAACACAAGAGTGAGATTCATTCTTAAAAGCTCTAGCCTCTATATCCCAACACAGATATGTTTTAAAATAAAACCTCCATTAATGAGCTTTACATCTAGTACGACAAAATTGAATCAAACAACTCATCCATCTTGGAAAAGTAAATGAGACATCCGATAATTGAAGTGTCAAAGAAAGGGGTAAAAAATCGTTGCTTTTAATTAAATCAGGTAAGCATCAATCGCCTGTACAAAAAACAAGAAAAAGATGACCTCTTAAGGATGATTCTTCCTCCAGAAATTTGATGAACAACAACAATGCTGCATCTATGCCTTTAGAGTAGAACTCGATATCAAGAAGGGCTCTCCTAGCCTCAATTCTTACTTGCCATATTGCCTTGCAGTCTTGAAATGGTTTGATGAGTTCTAGAATACTATCCTGCAATAAGTAAGAAACATCAAATAGAGCTAAGAAATGCAGGGAGACAAACAAAGATAACAACACAGATGTCAAGCAACTCACAAGAGGAATGAATTCTGAAAGCTTCAATGCCATTTGTGTTATTGCTCTAATGCAACTAATAGTCAGGATCCCATTATAGCTTGGCATCAGCCTGATACATGTCAAGTGCAGAGATAGAAGATTAAGTCCAGGTAATCTATAAACAACAGCAGCACATTGAATAAGTAGCAGAAAATAAGTTACCTATCATATTGCAGCAGCCGGTCAATTCGCTTGAGCAATGATGATAGAAAAGCTATGTTCTACAATTCAAACAAAACAAACAGACATTAAGACCTTGAAACTGAGAAATTCTCAGAGAGAGACAATCCAGAGTTGTAAGCCCAAAGTTGTGAGAAGCATCATGCAGACAAAATATATTACACGATCAGCAGAAAGGGAGCAAAACCTGTTGTCCAAATTCAAGTTCTCCAATTGCTTCAACAAGAGCAGCCAACCAAAATACATCAGAGTAAGGATTGCCGCTATTATCATTATACTGCAAAAGAATACAAAAAAATCAAGAGTGTCAGAAGATAACTCATACTTCAACATATAGCAGTTCACTGACAGAGAAATCATTTTCCTGAAAGCGCAAATAAGAGTAATATAAAGCCCAGGAAATGGAAATTTTTCTTAGGGCATTGATTCTAGAATAACTGAGATGACTACTTGAAATAAAGGGAAAAACACATAATTATGTTTCTGACACTACCTTAATTACTATATAGTGATTCAACGAATATTCTGTTTAGCTCAAAAAAAATATTAATTCTATATCATACGCGCTACCCTAACTCAATAGAGTCAATACCTACATAATTTTATAAGAACAACAGAAGTCGAAATTAAACCCTCAACCCACCTCTCATCCATGCTCTTTCTTCAGAAAAGAAACCATTCCAACCATCCATACTATCAATTGTCATGAGAGTTATCCCAAGGTAGTCCAAGACATTCTTGAGAGAGTAACATAACTACTATGATTTAAGAAAACCAACAAGATCACAATTCCGGCAATATTTGATCTCAAACATTGCTCCCTCTGTTCTTTTATCTTCCTACTTTCGGTTTATGGGTGTTTATTTTTTATCTTCCTATTTTTACTTTATTCCTTTTATGCAAATAAAATCTTTTCCTATACCCCACCATAGGGCCCACTTAGGGAACCCACTCTCATTTCCAAGGTTTCAATGGCGATATTAAGTAGGGAAAAAAAAAAGATGAAGAATGGTAATAACGATAGTTAATATCATAAGGACCAAATGAGCAATAATACTTTACCTATTTATTAAACAAGGAAAAATTGGCTGCAACAACACCAACTATGACGAAGGTGCATGTAACAGTACAACCTTTCGAGGGTGCACTCAGCATCACAAACTCTGCACTTGGGTGGATGTAACAACATGAATGATATTGGCAAAACTTAGATTTCTTCGGAAAGTGGAATCTTAAATATTTTAAATGCTTTTTTATTCATATAGATTTTTGTTTAATTCCATTCTACTTAATTTTCCATCTCATGTAACTATGTAGTCTTCTCTCCCATTAATTGTTTTACTTTAAACACTATTCAATTTCCACAATTAAAATGAATTATTTCAAAAAGTTTTCGCCATTATTTTCTAATGTTTCTTTCTTCAATTACTTTTTTATACATCTCATGTGATTAACTTAGTTTCCTCTTCCATTATAATTAATTTTTCCCCTTTAAATTATTCTCTCTCAACCTACACAATTAAAGTGTTGTACATCAAAAACCAGAAAATCAATTTGACATTCCTAAAATCCAATTCTAAAATTGTTGTTTGAATTAAGTATTTTGAATCATTTTGTGGGGCTTGGTATTAGAAAGTCACTTATGTATCCTGAAACCTGGTAGAATAAAATGGTTTTTGAATGATTTTTATTTATTTATCAATTTGGTATTTGACTAAGTGGAGAGGGAAAGGAAACTAAGTCAATCATGTGAGATCGATATTAAAAAAAAAAAAAAAAAAAAAAAAAAGTAATTGAAGAAGCGAACGACGGAAAATAATAGCAATTTTTTTTTTGAAGGAATCTGCTTAAATGGTGGAGGTTAAGAAATGCTTAAATGAATAAAAAAAAAAAAAATAGAAGGGATGGCTAATTTAGTCACGCATGATGGAAAATCATGTAATTTTAAAAAATGTTTAAACAATTACTTCCTCTGTTCTTTTTTACTTGACCTATTTCTTTTATCACGCTTGCCAATGTAAAACTTTAACGATCAATAACTTTAATTCTCCATAAGTAAAAATTAAAAAAGTTATATATAATGATAGTACTTATTGAGACGAATATAAAAATATCCTACATGAATATGTTTTTCCTTACATATTCACAAAAGACTGTCAAAGGAGAGGTGGTGAATAGTGTAAAAGTCAAAGCGGTTCTAGTAAAAAAGAACGGAGGAAGTATAAAATAATGAAGATTCCACTTTTTTTCAGTGGAACCTTAGTTCATTAGTGTCATTTATGCTATTATGTGCACCCAATGACATAGTTTATGCTATGGACCACACTCTTAAAAGGTTGTGATGCTACATGCACCTTTATCATAGTTGGTGTTGTTGTGGCCAATTTTTCCTATAAAAAATAAATAAAATAATAATAAAAAAATGATGTAAAAGAATACACAAGTATTAACACTCCAAACTGAACACCATACTAACATTCGTACCATAATATTAGAACAAGTTATAAAGGTCCACAAAAAGCTTTGCCATACTAAAGAACAGAAGATATTTAGTAAATTAAGACTTTTCAGCACACAAAACATCCCTTAACAAATACTCCCTCCTCATATTAGTTGCTACATTTTGTCATTTTGCAAAAAAAAAAAAAAATCAAGTTAAGATCATTCATTGTGATGTTTCTGACTATTGCATTACATATTGAGTATTGACCAATAGGCAATCAGTATTTTACCGCTTATTATTGGTGAAAACTTGATACGAGTAACAATCTTGAAACATTAAAAAAAAAAAATAAAGAAATAAAGGTAAAAAAAAGGGTGAAGGGATGAAACGTTAACAGAAATATGAATGAAGTGTTGGTCTTTCCTTACAGCAAGAGGAAGAAACCCATTTAAAGTGTACTGTATAAAACATTATACAGGATGCACCAACAAAGAAACTTACCTTCAGAACTTGCAAGACAAACTCCACAGCTTCTCTCGGGCTTTTTTTATCAGCAGTTCTCACTGTAGCTACAGCATGTGGAATGGCCTAGACAAACACAAGAAACCAAGACTAATACTTAATGATGGCAACAACTCATAACAGGTCAAAGGCAAACTAACTTATTTGATGCTACAATCAGCAGCAACAACTGGTAAGTGAGGTGACCCTAAATAGACAAATTATAAAATAAAGTCATAAACAAACCCACATAGTTTCAAAAGCATATCACAAATATCTTGATGAATTTGGAAATCTAGCAATGTCTATTTCAAAATAAGGATTCAGAATTAAAATCACAGTACAATAATTAACAACATTCCAGTACATTAGCAAACTCACATATACCTTCATACCTAATTTTCTGCAAAGCAACTCATAAACATTCAATTACCTATAATGCACACAACGCCATGTACTGTTATTGCGTTGTGGACTTGTGGTAGATGAGCTCAGCAAGCTAGTTAGTTGTTTGGCACAAACCAATTTTTTTTGACACATTTACCTCAATGTAGGAGTTTTTGCTAGCAATTTCACATTTCATAATATAATGCACATGCGCTAACATTTTTTCATGAGATATCTGTAATAACACTTTAGCAATATGACCAGACGAGCTAATATGCCCAGATGAGCTAATATGCCACCACTTTAGCTTGTCTGGTCATTACTACACACACATCCACATTACTACATTTAGTACGACAATTCCTGAATCCTGACAACAAATCAATAGAGAGACATAGAAAGTTCTTGAATACAGAAAGACAAAGAGAATGAGCAAGGGAAACCTCATTTCATACCATCAATTTTTAAAAAAATGTTGGAAGCCAAACAAACATTGGAATTTGATACACATCCTACCTCATAGCATTACCTCAAGAACAAAGTACTCAGAAAAATCATGGAAGTCATTAGGCCTGGCAGAAGATATTTAACTAGAGTTAGTAGCAAATTAGCGACAAAACACGTTGAAACTGCAATAATAATCTGCTAATGCAGAAAGCTTACTTGGGCAATCCAATTGAAGGATCAAATCTTTTAGCTTTGTAGAATTTAACAAGATTAAGCATACCAGACCAACCAGTCTCCTGAAACCAAAAGGCGAACAAACCGAAGATTGATTGTGCATGACAATTATAATTATATAATTTTGATATAAAATAATAAGCCTACATCAGAATTATGGTGCAGGTAGAAAGACATATGGAGTCACGGTGAGCTGGTTTTCACAGACTTAAGAAGGAAAAGACCACTTAATCAAGGTCGGCATCTTAGAGTATTTTCAATCCTAAGTACTTAAACAAGGAAAGGCAAGCCAACAACATGATTTGCCCTGTTTTGAGAATATTGTGATTAAGAGCCATTCCAAATCATCAATATTCAGCCTGAACAGTAGTGAATAGGATTACAGCATTTTTTTTTTTTACATACATTCAAACATTTAACACGAAACGATGCCATGGAGAGAACCTTAAGTATAAAAAGACATGGACTAAAGAATATCATAAGGTTCATAGGTACAACAAAACGAATGACTAATAACAGACTAATATGTAATCTGTTTATTGCTAATACGAGAATTTGTCATCTGTGCTTGTACTCTGTTCTAGTAGCTCATTTGTGACAAAACTTCTCTATCAAAACTAATAATTAAACCAAAGTACTAAGCACTACATACATTGCTGACAAAAATATCAATTACACAAAATTTTCTCCCCATACTTTTGGGATTATATGAAGTTTTGGGAAAGATTCATAAATCATACAGTATATACAAGATTACACACACACACACACATGAAAAACAAAAAAAATCTCTACCACAACCTCTTGCCGCCACCATTACCAAAGTTCTACTCCTTAATGAAGATAATCCCTACGTCCTATAATATGTAGCGTAGTGAACCTGGGCAGTCTCCAAGGCACATCTCTAACCATAAATATATGTTTACTACCTCCGTTTCAAATTATTAGCAACAATTTGACATTTTCTACTCACACTTTATGTCAAATCGTTGCAAAAAATTTGTAACGGTGGTCGTATAATAAATTATATAAAGTTGATATTATTATGAAAGGAGAAAACTGACATTAATATTTAGCCTTTGCTCCATATTTTAAACCAAGTCCCACCTTTCCTTTTTTTCTTTTTTTTTTTTTTTTTTTTTTTTTTTTTTTTTTTTTTGGCAGAAGCTCCAACCTTATTAATAATTGGATAAATCCGAAATTTGGTGAGTGTCTTCCCCATATGGTTCTTGCACGACCTACAACCCATCAAACAGGTCATGCTATCTAAGGAGAAAATAAATATTGAAGTACAAAAAATAACAAGGGTACAACAGATTAAACAAATTTCACACAAATGACCCATAATAGCACATAAACTTATGAGCAATAATAATATTGGTTTCACATAAGGCTATGTTGGAAAATACATGCAATGCACAGGCCAAAATCTACTTCAGAACAGAAATAATATGGACAAGAGAATGAAAAGACATTAGGCCTCCATCTGAACACCACCAAGGACATCTCTTTATTTTGGTGAAATGAGAAAGGCTAATTATACCTCTGATGCAACTTTTGCCAATGCAAATGCCGCTTCAATTCGGACTCTCCAGAAGACCTTCCAGATAAAAGAAAGCTAAAGGTGACTTTCATAAAACAATTATTGAAGCAAAAATATAAGAGCAACAAGATTCGTGCTTACCTTTGAATCAGCAATAAAATTATTCAGAGCGTTAACAACAGGGAAGGGGATATTTGAGAGCTCCTCCAATGTTGCAATTGCTTGAGCTTGAGCAACAACATCTCTATCCTTCTCTAACTGATTAATCTACAAGAATATTAAATAATATGTCAGACATATTATAGGCTTGAGGGCATCTGTACCAATACATTTTAAAAAAGCATTATCTATGTGCTATGTGGCACTCTCCTAGTCACCTCTCATGCAAAAGCTTCATTCCCAAGACAACCCATCAATAAGATAAAAATATAGTCCTTCATTATATAATTAATACCTCCATTTTCTGAGGAAGAGGATTCTTGGAAATGATTGGGTTGGGGGATACATCAAGCACCTAAACTTTAAATTCTTTTTTTGGCCTGCCTTTCTTCACCGGCAAGGAACTTCCCCCACCTTTTCCTGGTCCATTCATTTATCAGGAAGGCCAAAGGTCCTCTTAAGGTGACAGCATTTGTGTGGGACATTGGCGTTAGGGAGAATCAACACAAATGACAAGCTGCAAAGACAAACTCAAATTTTCGCCATATGTGTGTGTGTGTGTTGTGTACTTGTGTCATGCTAATATTGAGACGAGCCCACACATTTTCCTTCATCAGTTATCGTGAGATAGCTAGCAATATTTAGAGGCGTCTTATTGCTATGTATGGGCCACGGGGACCAGGTCATCCCACAGATCTACTGCAAGTCTGTACCATGGACTTTGGAAAGGCAAAGGAGAAGATGTTGTGGCAAAGTGATTTTATGACAATTTTGTAGTGTTTGCAATTAGAGCGGAATGTGCGAATTTTCAAGGAAACTGTAATTGATGTGGAGAAGGATAGCTTATTTGCAGTTAAGGCAGCGGGGGATTTAAAAATTACAAAAAAGGGGAATATCCAACAGAATTTGGATAATATTTAATTTGTTTTTGCTACTATGAGGACAACTTGTCCTTTGTCTCAGTTCTTCCTATTTGTTCATTTATCACAAATACAAGTGATTACTACAAAGTATTGAACACAAAGCTTTTGAAAT
Source organism: Chenopodium quinoa (assembly GCF_001683475.1). Taxonomy (NCBI): domain Eukaryota; kingdom Viridiplantae; phylum Streptophyta; class Magnoliopsida; order Caryophyllales; family Amaranthaceae; genus Chenopodium; species Chenopodium quinoa. Next base: position 2,025,436 of record NW_018742381.1, on the reverse strand, counting down.
GAAAAATAGGAGATTATCCACCAATCCAAAATAATATCATTGTTTAGTACATCAGAATAAAAGATACTCCCTCAGTTTTTTATTATATGCAACTTTTGCCAAAAACGGACACTTCACATTATGTGCAACATTTCCAAATCTTTCCTTTTTTAGTAAATTTTTTTTATGAAATTACAAAAATATACTTACTTAAAATTTCATAACATCAATTAAATACTTAAAATAGAATTAATTAAAAAAACTTATCTAACCTAATTAATTTAAACTATTCCACCTTGATTGAATTCATTCTCTCAAACAACTCCTTGAATTCAACCCAACCTAATCAATTTAATCTTCAAAAAATTTCAGATTCATATTCGATCTTCCCCATTATATTTCTCTCTCCTTCAACCTCTTTCAATTCTATCTGTTCATCATCAACCTATAAACTTTCATCAATTTCTTCATCTTCTCCATTATCTTTCTCTCTCCTCCTTCAACCTCTTTCTCTATTTTCATCTTCAACCTAAAAAGAATTTATGAACAACTTCATCTCCCCAAAGTACTTCATTAGATCTGCTCATGAGAAGGAATTTGGGAGAGAAAAAAAAAAAAAAAAAAAAAAAAAAAACCCACTAAGGAGAACAATACAAGAAAGAGAAAGGCGAATCCAATAAGATCTTTCTCTATCCTCTTTTGCCCAGGGAGGGCTAAGGGGGGTTGTTCAATCCATTTCGTGGGTTTTTCAAGATTTTCCCAAAATTCATTTTCCTATCTCTCATCTTCATACTTCAATTTCATGGGTTTTTGGGTAGATTTTTCTTTATTTTTCTGAATTATTTTGTTAAATCCAGTTATTTTTTCATCAAGTAATTGTAGGGGGTTAGTTTTCTCATTGGGTTTGCTTTTGATTTTTGTATTTGGTCTACGATTTCTTATTTATGTTTGTTATAATTTCCTTCAAATAAATGAATTGAATTCTGGGTTGCTTGTAAGATTTTGATGATTTTGGTTTTTGTGGGTTGTTCTTTGATTTTGGGTTTTTTTTTTTGGGTTTAATTCTGATTTGATTAACTTTTTAATTACATGCCCTTAACTTTCTTAAACATCAATTACCATTTTTTGCCTTGGAGTCCATTCCTACCCCCAAAGTTGCAGAAAACAGAGGTAGTATTAAAAGTCTTTAAAATATCTCTTTAAGAGCTTTACAAAAGTAGTTAGACTTCTTAACCCACTATGGTAATATCAAGAGAGTATTTTAGAAATCGTACCTAACCTCTAGTCCTTAAAGAAGTTCTATTAATTTTAGCTATATTTTTATTTTAAAACTTCTAAGCTATATTTTTTTTCATATTTCATGCAAATACTTATTAAGTACTCCCTCCGTTCCTAAATGTATTTTTCCATATGGAATCTTGACACTAATCACTTAAGAGAATCTTCTAAAATATTTCCAATATGTAAGGAAAAAACATAGTCAAGTGGGGTTTTGTTTAATTCCTCTCGACGAGCACTTTAAGAACATCAAACTTAAAAAGAACAAAGGGAGTATTTCTTTTTCCCAAATGTCACACACATACTTGTCACATCAATTTTTCCTCACTAGACAAAAGATTGTAACACCCTACTCATTTTGCATTATAAACAGTTCCAATGGATAAAAAGGTTCAGGGACATTTGGTATGGAGTATTCAAAAAGGGTAAGGGATCAAACACTCAAGCGACAAAGTACAAACATCAGAAAAGGGAATCAAGAGTGTTAATTCCCCTACCCTTACCCTTTCCTGAATACCCCATACCATACGTCCCTGAATCTTTTAATCCATTGGAACTGTTTATAAAGCAAAACAAGTGAGGGTTCTGAATTTCTTGAATTCTACAAGTATATGTCTATCTCATAATCCAAGCCAGAGATTCAATTTGTAGCTTTGATCGTGATTGCAGTTGTGTATAAGAGCCCAATTCGCACAGTATGAATTTTTATATCAGCACATCAGTGGCATCTGCCCAATTTTTATCAAACCTATTGAAAGATAGGTAACGTCCCCATATGACTCAAAAGAGATATGTTTCATAACTTAGGAACCGATATGTATCAGCCGTACATAGAGTATCACCATAAATGGAAGGATTGAGGAGTAGCTTGATCATTTCAATGCAACTCCATGAGGACAATTGAGTATCCTTCAGGCTTGCTTAAGATATCGCAACTATTTTTTTCAGCTTTTGGTACATGAAAATAGATTTTAAAAAAATAAAAAATAGGCAAGGGTTGCCGATCACTGTTCACTTTTGCACCAACTTCAGTAAGTAATTCACATCATGTCATGGACAAAAACCCTAAGCAACTGACTCAAAGAATTAGTAACAAAGTTACTTATAAAAGAGGTATTATAATTCTTACCCACAACTGTAGAGGCTGGTTGAAGTGAATTTCAGCTAAATATTCCATCTCCGGATCTGCTCTGACCCATAACAAGGGAGAATCTGTCCTGCAAGAAGCATATTTATAGTCAGACAAAAATGATGACTGGTAATCTTGCCACCTTAGCAGAAATTAGTATATAGTACCCAGAGCGTATGTCCACAGCGGTAACAGTATCACCATTGTCATCAGAGCCATCAGGTTTGGAACCCTTCTTTGGCTTTTGGAGACGTTTAGCAGCAAGCCTGGAATGACATTTAATTTCTAAAAGCTGCCAAGCATCACCAGCCATAGGTAAGAGGTGGTCATGTGTACCATCAAGTTCGTGAACCTTAATCGTCATCATGCCAGGCCAGCCATTATCACCTTCCCGATTTTCAGAATCCATATTACTGTTTGTATTAGGAATAATTGCATTTGCAGTAGCTGTGCACTCACGAAAAGCAGCCAATTCAACCAAATTCTTGCGTTTATTGTAAGAAAACCCCATCCTAGATAAAAAAAATTAGTCGTGGCTCAGAAAGAATTAAAACAAGCATGAAAAACTAATTCTTATGAGAATAAGAGAACTTATCGATATAAAAATAGAAAAACATATATACCTTAAGATAGGGCAGCCACAAGTCTCCACCCAACGATGAAAAAATTCTTTAAGAAAGGGGCGTTCAAGATTACCAACTTTATTGGCAAAATGCCGGAACTGCAAACGCAATTATAATCATCTTGCATTTGAAAATAACATCAATGACCATGAAAGGTGAAAGCAAAGTAAAGCAGAATATAACTAAATGTTAAAAATCCAAAGATAAGTCAAATTTCATCACAAAAGATGAGCTAGACAACTAAAGTATCTAGTGGATAGGTGATGCCTATGCTTAAGAACAGTAATGAACAATACCTCCTTCGTACTAAGCGTCCTCAATGAACGAGTAGCATCCTGAGCACGGGAAACAATAGTTCGAAAAATCTGCAATTGCAAAGCAAAATTAGACCAAGCCCTAGGGAATTAACAATGAATCATTTAGGAACTCAAGCCTGAACTAATAAGATGCATGAATGCAGACAACAGCAAAATCAACTGGAATAGTTTTCTTAAAAAAAAAAAAAAAAAGAGAAGAGAATCAAGTGAAGCCAAAGTACAACCAATTATTTCCTCCTTCGGTTCTTCAAACCAAACAGACAAAAGAATCCATGGCATCAAGTGAAAGTTAAAAAAAAGATTGAAGCCAAGCCACGACACTCACTATCCTAATTGATTTGATGCAAAGCTAAGGACCACTCTAGCAAAACTATACATCCTACACAACAATTAAACCCACTGCTAAAAAGCATAGGCCTTTTTAGGGGAACAGCGTTTTGATGAAAGTTTAGAGGTTTGAAACCACTTTAAAGGTTAAGCAAGGTAAATCCTCTAATTCATGTGTTTGTTGGAGAGGATTTCAAAGAGCATTTCAACCAAAACCGAACACAACATGGCAATATATTACTCTTCAGAAGGATTGTTACAGATGAGCAATCTACAAGCTGCAGTGGCAGCCACTTCATCTGCGACATGTGACCTCATAGATCACAAATGCATACATGCAATAGTAACGGCAACATAACAAGTCAAAAAAAAGAGCAAACATGCATTGCTTCAGCAGTCAGTATACAGACCGGACACTATTACACTGCTGGAAAAGGTTGTTCAAATCTGGGGCAAAGATCTTTAATAAAATCCAGATATAGAATACCAGAAGACCAATAGACATATAAGAGCAGTGCCTTACCCCTTTAAACAAGTCTGGACCCATCTGCTTCTCCAACATTTGGAGGATAGCCACCTATTAACATAAAATATATAAATAATTCACATAAGATATGTGCAACGGCATATATGCAAAATAACCTAATAGGTCCAATCTAATCAGGTACTCGTATAAACTATTAAGCTCACTTACAGATTTCCATGAACGAATTCTTCCATAAAGACCAACTGACTGGGTACCGTAAAGATCTTTTGGAGAGCTAGAGGGACTCAAAGTTGTTGCCCCACTATCATCAGCCTTGCAAACAGCACAATTTGCCTGTATTTACGGAAAAGTGCAAAACTTCACATCAATAAGCAGGCATACGTAGCTTTAATACAGAAATACCTGACAGATAAATATGATGAATGCTGAAAAAACATTGAAGGTATCACAGTGTTTTGTATGTCAATCAATTTTGATGTCAAATATCATTGTACTCAGCTTCTAGAAGGTCTCAAGGTCCACCACATAACTCTTAAAGAGACTAGCAGAACTCCAAATACAGAAATGGAGTAGATGTTATATCCTATGTTAACCGGACACGGCTAATATCGCGAAGTGTCCGTGTCGACACGACACTTCACGGACACGGACACGGACACGGGACATGTGTCCGATCCTTCACTATGCACTCGGACACTTCCATTAAGAGAGGAGAGGAAAAAAGAGAAGAAATATGAAAGAAAAACATATCTTGTTCGAAAACCACCATTAATATAGAGAAGATGGAGAGAAGAACATTGCCATTTATTAGGAGAATTTACCTAAGAAAGAATTATAATAAAAAAATAGGGGTAGACATAATGAAAAATTTTAAGCTTTTGTAATATATAATTTATTTATATAAATCTAAGTGACGTATTGACGTGTCCCCGTACCCGTGTCCAAATATCGGACAGAGTCCCCGTGTCCTAAAATTTTGGAACTTGCCAGATCGGACACTTGGACATGTGTTTGTGTCCGATACCCGTTCCCGAGTCCATGTAACATAGGTTATATCCACAAAAAAATATAAACTCCATAATTGACTAGAAAATAAATACACCTTTGGTGGAAGTATGAAACAGAGATGAAAACTAAAATAAAGAGTTCTACAGTAGCACTAACCTTATACCGTCTGTAGCGTGCTTCATTATTTCCCAGAAATTCTTTAATATATGTATCAGTCAGGAAACCAGCAAGGCCCTCAACCAACCACTCTGCCAGCGCAACAAAAAAGTTCATGCCTAAAATTAGGACCCATTTAAGCAGACTGATGATTTTATATCTAAGCTACCTACCATCATTTGGTGTCTCAGGAGTTATATATACCCCAAACCACTGTCTTGCAAGGGCATGAGCAAGCTTGATTCTTGTGTCTATGGTCTGCATGATAATAAATAACCCATCAAGACGGAAACATGAGAGTGTGGAGGTGGGTTCCAGATACAGACATTTCAAACTATGCTACAAAAATGTAATTTTATCAGCTGCAAGGCGTTCTACAAGCATGATTACAGAATATAATATTAACTGGCATGGAAATCCAAAGATAACGTGGATCTCCAACAGATACATTACTTTGTATTATAAACTTCACATGGCTTACTCAAATGCCCCACCCCTTGACACTACTAATATGAATAAATAAACATACATGAAATCAACGAATATATAGCACTCTGTGGCCTTTGCAGCCAGAAATGACAGATTAGAAAATTCCGCTTCGTCATTAAATTCTAGAAGTAATTCTTTTACGATACACTTGAAGATATGCTGTTTAGCATATCTAACTTGTTATATGCAAGAAATATGAAGTCCTAAAAATCTGTAACAGACATCATATGAGTTTAAAGTTTAATATAGGATATCATGGAGTGATTTAATACCATAAACTATGGAATGACATTTCTCGGAAGTCGGAATAAATGGCTAAAAATCCACTATTGAACCTTTACAGAGCTGAAGGACTTGATTTAAGTCCATTAAATTACATTATAAATCATATCTATATCTGTGATAATTTTTTTCTATATGGACTTTTGATCTATTTAAAAACCAGTAATCTAGGCCCTATACACTTCACCTGATTTATATTAGCATGAAATTATTTCCTGACTAAATTTGACTTGAAAAAATGAAAACTGCTTTTACTCATGCAGAAGTACTTTGGTACTTAAAAAAAATGATTTTACTGCATAAATTTCTAAAACATTGAAGAGTATAGGGCTTTGTACAATTGCTGATGAATAATTTTGAAAACAGCTGTTGAGATGCATAAGCTTGTGATTACAAACATACACATACACAAGCAGGGCAAAAGACAAGAGATGCTTGCACACTAAAAACACTACATTGCTCACATATGACGCATGCAATGTAAAAATACATGTATTTACTATATGTAAATAATGAAACATAGCCTATAATCATGAGTATTTGAGCAGAATCTTGACCGTGGAGCATAACATTTAAGATAAAATTTCATCACAACGACGAATCCATAGAAGTCATAATTTATCATTAGTGGGATTTAATCATTTTCCAAATGTTTAGTTCCAATTAACCTATTAATTGCTTAATATTTTATATACTTCCTCCGTTCCTTTGATATTGCAACGTGTAACTCTATAGGAAATTAGGATATAAGATATTGCAACATACCCATTTTAGGAAAACAAATTTCTTCTATTACACTACAAATACCAATATAATCGTACTTTCTAATACTTGTTGCTTTACTTAATGCTTGCAGTCACATGGACAAGTTTGAAACTTTGCCCCTCTCTCTTCCTTTTCCCACTACCTAAATCTTGTCCACTCCCTTCAGAGAAAGTAGAACATATTTTCACAAAATTATATTTAAGTTTTTACATAGAAGACCAAATTACTCCCTCCATTTCTTTTATTCATGTTTTGACATGCACATTTGCCAGTGCACATATTTGACATTTTATATATCTAATTACATATTAGTTAAAAAGGTAATTGGTAAATGTTTTGATATTTTTAAAAAGCTCATTGACACAAATCAAACAAGACCTACGTGACTATATTTTTTTTTTATATGAAAATTTTGTAAGAAACCATCTTTTAAATCTTTATTTTTGTGAAAAACCATCTTTTAAAAAAAATATTGTAAAAAAACACCCAATTTAAATTTTTTGTTGTTATTCGCCACCAAAAACAGAACGAATGACGATTGAATCATTAATAGCCAAAGCTCATTTTCCTACAGTAGGTGTTGAATTACAACAAAATTTTAAATTAGGTGGTTTTTTACAACAATTTTTTTAAAAAGACGGTTTTTCACAAAAACAAGGATTTAAAAGGTGGTTTTTGACAATTTTTTTTTTTTTTATATACTAGCAATAATCTAGAAGATTGCCTTGAAGTGTAAATAGTTAGAAGATTCCAAAAAAGAACAACAAAAGAAGCAGGAGTAGTAAAAATTTCAACTTGTAATTTGGAGAGTAAGCTGAAGTGTTAAACCCTTTCCCGGCTGGTGGGTTTTTCACTCATACTTCGGTATTTTTACAAGTGAGTGGATGGTGGTTTTGCCTATAGGCCTTTCTATGTATTATTAGTGCTGTCAAATCTATTGCTTCTTTTTCTTCCTTTTTTTTTTTTTTTTGAAATTCTAATTCTGAAAAAAAAAACAAAAAAAACAAAAAAAAAGGCACAAAAAGATGTACTAAGTCTACTAACAACCAAAATAAGACAAGTCAATAGTACCGAGAACATACAATTTCTGCAAATGAATCATATGAGTGAGCGGCTGACCTGATCTATAACCTTCTCATCAAAAAGGATTTGAGAGCTAAAGATACTCATTGAAGCTCCCAAAGTCACAGAGGATATCACCATCTCTGGAGCTATAAACACTTGCTTATACGACCCAAATGGAAATGGACATTTGAGGTAAATCTCATAATGTCTGCCAAAACAAAGGAGAAAAGAAATAGCATTACAGAGAATAAAAAGAAAACACATAAGGTGTCTTATCGAAACAAGCTCATTGACCAGGGGAAATAAGAGGGGAAATTACAACAAAGTAGTTGGACTTAAAATTAGGCAATGTCTTTTCCGCAGACAAGGGTAGGGGCTGGGACAGTAAGCTGATTACAATTTTTATTTTTTTTTAAATGACAACTTTGTACAAGCATTTGTTGACTTACCTGAAAGCACTATGAAAATACCCCACAGTGTTTTGAAGTTTTAATACATTTCCTGGCAAACACATGTGTGAGAGAAGGCTATTATGATAGTCTGGAAGAATCTGAAATGGTGCTATTGCCAAAGATATCCACTGTGCCGAGACTGGGACATCCAACTTATATACAAACGTTTTGCGAGGAGGATCATCCTTGCTTAAAACCTACATCCAAGTAATTAGTATTCATTAAATTCAAAAACCAGCATCAGGAGCTCAAGCATAAAAATCAACAGCATGAGATAAGCAAAAAGGTCTGGATTGTCACAAATCAAGTGGTTGTAAATCAACAACAGACGAGCAGAATACTTCTGTTGGGTAACCAATCTTGCCAAAATGTAATTCACTCACAAAAAAAAAAAAAAAAAAAAAAAAAAAAAAAAAAAAAAAAAACAGCAACCCGGCAACCATAAAAGAAACAATTACAAAAAATAATCTAGTTCATTACATCTCTTCTTACTTATATCATGTGATGATAACATTTCATAACTCAAAAAAAATATTTTTTACAATTGGAATTTATTTACACTGAGAATATGAAGCAGATATTCCATATACAGGGAGCTATGACAATAAGTATCAATTACAAATCAATAAAGGCGAATATTTTTAAAAAAGAAAATATATGTTGGTTAAAAATTTAAGGACAGTACCAAATTAAGAGGACAAGTTGTACTCTACAGAAAAATCAAACAAAAAAGTGTACTAATTACACTAAGTACCACTTAAACCTACTCATGGAATGCCGAAGCCATTTACCCTTTTAAGGAAATGTGCTTGGACATGAAGATCCTGAAACCAAGAGCACCCTCCAACCTATAGAGACCACAAAAATAACTCTCAAGACTTTTAGCAGAACCAACAAGCAGCTTCTGAAGAGACAAATAGAATTAAAAAGGAATGATATGCAGACAAAACTGCATCAGAGTAAGACGCACCCCCTTCCACCCCCATCAAGCCTCATAAATATACTATCCATCATTGGGTCCTCAAAGAATCCTTTCTCAGAGGATAACATACACAACATGATGAAAGGTCTCCCAAAATGCCACAGAAACAGAGCATAACAATAACAGGCATCAAAATTTGCAGCATAATGTAGAAAACATACGAAACACATAAAGATTCAACAAAAGGTTTTCAATGTCATACCTGATAAAGTAACTTTCCATTGCTGACAGCAACAAAGTTATGAGGAACAGTAAACTCTAGATCATAGCTGAGGTAATAATATAAATAAATAGTGTTAGTATAATCTGCTCCTGTAAACTGTGAGATCAATTCAAAAGTAAACAGATTCAGACAGTTACCAGCAGCATTGTAAATTGTCATCCATACAAGGAAACCAGCAGTGTGCACGTCTTATCTGGCTATTGGTATGTAATACACTATCATTAAAGTGCATTCCTGCCTCTGCCTTCTCCACCCAGTAGTCAATTCTAATCAACTTTACATTCTGCACCCAACATTAACCTACATGAGAGATCAGAAATACACACCTCATTATATGACAGCTTGTGCCAGAACGAACCTATTGAATACGAAGTATAAACCAATAAGTTGAAATATGCCATACAGAGAAATAGTTCAAAACTATTGACCAGATAAAAAGAATCGTTCAAGAAAAGACGTTTATGACATGAGAGCTTTGGGGATTGAGGAAAATATGGTGTTGGATAGGACGGTGTGGAGGGAAAAAAATTCACGTCAACAGCATGTCATGATTATATATAGTATATTTTATAAAATTTATCTTAGTATTTACTTTTATAATTTTATCCCACTAGCGTTTGATGAACTGTCTTGATTTTCTTTGCTAAAGTTTTTTTAAACCTTTATGTTTTTCTTACTCCGACATTTTAACCACTCCTTTAAAACTCTCTTGAATTTTATTCTTAGTTATTTTTTAAAACTCCCTTAATTTTTCTTGGATGCTCTTTCTTTTTCTCACTTCACTCGCCTTTTTTCAAACTCTTTCAACTGATTATCTTGTTATGTCCCTTTCTTTATATCGTATGGTTCCTTATGACGATTCATGTTAGCCAACCCCAAATCATTTTGGGACTAAGGCTTTGTTGTTGTTGTTGTTGTTGTTGTTGTTTTTGTTTTTGTTCAAGAAAAGACAATTAAGTTACCATTTTAGGAAGTCATCAATTTAACACTGTTTTTTGGCGCATTATGAAAGGTTCAGCGCTATGATAATCATTGATTTTTTTCAGGAAGTTAACCACTTAACACTGTTTTCTGATCAATTTAATGGAAGAGAATGCTGGGTCTTTGGTTGTCTATTCACTTTTCTTTGTGGGAGAAGGTAGCACTTCCTTGCTTTTCTTTGGAATCCATCGGGAATTTCTTAGCACTATTGATAAATCTTTAAGAAGTTACACTTAATTCGAGATATGGTTGCTCAATTTTAGTGTTCACCGTTTCTCTTAATAACAATATTATAAGCAAGACAAATGAGAGATAGGAACATAGATCATCATAACAATCACATAAACTGCAAATTCCATTAACTCACTTTGCTGCAACCTCAGATTCTATTTAATTTCTTTTTTCCTCTTTTTCTTTTTTTTTTTATTTTATTTTTATTGCTGTGTATGTGGGGGAAGGGGGTGTAATCTCAGTACAAAATTGCATAACAAAACAGTGAACCAGCTTACATAAGACATTGAGCGTCCAGTACATACAGGCAATTTCACAGAGCAAAACTCATCTAAATCACAATATAAAAAATATAACCTGCTTCACTTCGCCGTTTGATTGGCCCCCGTTTTCTAGGCCATCTAGGGTCAGTTGTCCCTCCTGTTGGTTCCTGGAATCAATTGACTTACGGCAAAGGATCAGCAGGTTTGGAACTAATTCTCTTTCCAAGGCTGATATGTAAGTCACACCAGCAGCATCCGCGGCAGAACTGACAGATGACACAGAACACCACCTATTCTCAATTTCTACAGGTTGATAGTGAGGGAAAACGTCAAACTCTGCTGGCTCGCCATCCACAGAAACTCTCTCGATCTCCAAATTCTCAGCATGCAAGCCAATAATTCCACTATCGGGGACAGCGATCTCCAACTCAGTGTAACTACATAATTAGAAGAAGCAAATACAAATGTCACAAAATAATGATAAACTCTCTTGAGCAGACAAAACAGAGCTCTCCCCATTCAAAAAAAGACATTGCAAATATGGAGCATCTTACAGGGTTACAATGTGTAAGTTACTAGTACAATCATATAGTTGTATCACCATTATGTTCTAATATGACTTATTACTAACAATAATTAACTAATATTGGAAGATCGGGGAGAGAGGGGGGGGGGGAAGGTGGGTTAACCCAAATACTCCTTAAGAAGTACATAGGATTAAAGGAAACTCCTATTTAAGATACTAATTATCTCAAATCTCCTACACGTTCATTCTCTTACCGGCTCTCAAAAAAAATTGATTATTAGCTAACCCAAATACTCCTTAAGAAGTAAAAAGGATAAAAGGAAACTGCTATTTAAGATACTAATTATCTCATCTCCTACACGTTTCTTCTCTTACCGGCTCTAAAAAAAAAATGAGCATTAGCTTTAAAAAACAGAAGTATAGGCCACCTCATAACAGTATTACAGTAAGGCAAACAAAGTTCTAGTCATCATCAATAAATAAGGAGCAGCAAACATGGAAATTTTGATGAATAAGGTGGCCTAGAGGGATCAATAAATGAAAGGCCAATGACAATGAGAAGATGGCACATATTCTTACATAGTTGAAAAAAGTAGAGAGGAAAATCGGATGGGCCTATATAGGGCCTGAATTTCAAATAAAAGTAGAGAGAAAAAAAATTTCCCAAATAAAAATGGATCAACTGATTTGAAACATCCAATATAGTGAAATGGGGAAAGTAATTTGAGGCAAAACCGAAAAAGGGAGTATTCTCATAATAATACATAACATAAATATTGTCCATATAGTCACATATTCAAAGTATTATAGGCCATAACCCACCTACCCACCCACCCCCCAAAGCTCTTTGCTAGAAGACCATAAAACCACTATAAAGAACTTCAAACACATACTTCCTGTGCTCCTTTAATATTGCAAATTTACTTCATTAGAAAGTTTCAAAAATGTTACAACAAACCCATTTCGGGAAAACAAAAATCTCCTCTCATATTGCAAATATTCAATATACCCTTGTTAATGCTTGTTGCTTTAATTAATGTTTGCAATCATGTGGGCAAGTTGGTGATTTCGCCTTTCTCTATCTTTCTTTTTCCAAATACCTAAAATCTTATGCACTTCTCCCATTGTCGCAACATTAAGGAAACGAAGGAAGTATAAAAGATTCCACAACCTAAGTAAGCATATCCAATCTAATAATGATGTGTTCTTTACATCCTATATTTTCCTTTTTGAACTTATGATAACTTATTATTACTTATTGTACTTTGTAGTTATGGGGTTATTTGCGTTTGAACTTCACTTGTGTGATCTTAATTTTCCTAAAATAAGTGCTAATAAAGTAAGAAGAATAGAGCTTAACAATATTATCAGCTCCTTAGGCCCTATTTAGTATGATGTAAAGTGCTTTCATGGAAAAATGATTTTTCCAATTTCCTTTGTTTTGTTTGTGAAGGGATGGAAAACGATTTTCCCAATGGTGGAAAATTGCATCCTTAATGATGGAAAACATTTTCCTTTACAAAATAAGAGAAGCCACATATTCCTCCCTCCTCCTTACCTCCTTTTTACTTCCCTCTCATCCATCCTCACATTAGCACTCCTATTTTTTATTTTTCTTGAACTTTTCTTGTATGCAACCAAACAAAGGAAATCTAATGAAAACTAACTTTTCATTGAAAATGTTTTACATTAAACCAAATGGGGTCTTAGCACAACATCCTCCCACTCTACTCCAGTAACATGTTTGCTGATATATACATTCCTGCTCTAAGGCTTTGTTTGTTTTGATGCAAAATATTCACTAGAAAAATGATTTTCCTAATCCATATGGTTTGGTTTGTAAAGGATGAAATACTCTTCCCAAATGTGAATAATAGTTTTCCAATGAGTGGAAAACATTTTCCATTTAGAAGGAAGGAATGCCACATCCCTTTTCTCGAAACAAAAAAGGAAAACTATTTTTACACCTATGTTTTCCCTTGAAATTTGTTTTCCATGAAAAACCATTCTTCATCGAAACAAACGGAGCCTAAAAGAGGGCAATCCTCCATGTAATTACCCTTAGGCACACTACTGCAACAATCGGCACGCTTTCAGAATCAAAATTATGCACTACATAGCACAAAGAGAAATCAAACTAAGCATCGTTAACCACTAAACTAAGTTATTCAACAAGAATCCAGTAAAAAAGCAAACAAATTTCTGCAAAAAATCAATAAAATAAAAAAGAAAAAAAAATCAGAAAATCCGATAATTTAAACATTCAAAGGATGTTAAATCAAAATTTTCCACTTCACAGTTCTCACAATCGAATCAAGAATCAAGCTACTTAGCATAAAATTTCCAGAAACAAGGGATAGAAACAATTATGAACATATCAATCAAAAGATTGCGAAAAAACTAGGATAATCAAAAGAATCAAAGACGAACCCGTGAATTCGATTATTGTTGACGTCAATCGAAAGACAAAGCTTCTGGTGAAGGACGAGGGCTTCAGCGGAGGAAGAATCGGATTTGGAAGCTTCATTTTTGGGGGGTTTTCGAGGTTTCGCCATTTTTCTCTCTCTTGAATTGAGTGAGCTGAGCGCAGGATCGAACGCAGTTGCGCACGGTGTGTTGAAATATATAGGAAGAAGAGGAGCACGGGATGTTGGTAGTTTTGCGAGGGGAATCTACTCAACTGAGAGCTATGGTTAGGTTCAAGTATTGCAGGATGAAGGACGTCAGAAGTCGTAGAGACGAAGATGTATAGACCAAATGAGAAAAAGGCTTAGGTCATGACGACTCACGAGGCTTAATGTTTCCTCTTTCAACAATTTTATGTTTTGAAAATTTGATTTTAATAATTCAACCTTTCACTGATCTTAGTCTATTAATCACACCTTTCGATTATAGCTAATCGCAACTTTAAAGAGCATCTTATTTTATGGGGGTTACTAATTCACGTCCGGTATTTACCGGGTAACGCCGGTATTTTAAAGTCCACCTTATTAGTCTTGTGTAAGACGGGCTTACATTAATTTTATTGTAAAACGGTCAGATTTAGGGTAACTTTAACAATTTTATGATACCTTTAATCACTTTAAGGATAACTTTTAGTTGTAAGAAGTTTGATTGTATTTTTATGTTTTATTTCTAATGGATACATGCTATGAAGGTTAATATGATAATCTAATACATTAAAAGTGCTTTTAAGGGTAGAATTTATGTAAGGAAAATGACAACTTTTATAGTAAATAAGGGTACTTTGAATACTTTTACAGTAACTTTAACCTGTCTAACAATAAGTTAATGAAATTCCGCCTTAATAAGAAATTTGAACATAAACTTGAAGACTTTATTCTAAGGATAAGTTTATTATTTTAAGATTGATGTAATATATATAATGGGTTGATATGTATGAGACTTATTAGAAACGTGTAAAGCTTGGCAAGCTAATAAAATCGAAAGTTTTAATAAAGATAACTATATGTTTATGAGAAAAATTCATTTTATCTTATAAAATCTGTTTTAATGATTATGGTTTGTTCTCTTCACCTTATAAAAATAAGTTTGAGGTTTAATAAATTAAGATAAGTTCAAATAAGATCCAATAAGTTTAATAAGTTCCAATAAGTTTAATAAGGTCTATTAAGTTAAATAAGGTCTAATAATTTTCAATAAGTTCCAATCAAGCCTAATATAAACATATTAAATACTAATTTTTATTTTTAATAAAAAGTACTTTATATAATATACGTAGTATCATATTAATAGTACCATGTTTTCGTAGTTATTTTAGTATTACAATATTATTTTCTATGTATACTATTTTTTTTAGGGGATGTATACTTTTTTTTTTGAGGGTATGTATAATAATAATAATAATAATAACAATAATAATAATAATAATAATAATAATAATAACAATAATAATAATAATATAGTAAAAATAATAATAATAATATAATAATAATAATATAGTAATAATAATAATAATAATAATATTAATAGTAATAGTAATAATAATAGTAATAGTAATAGTAATAGTAATAATAATAATAATAATAATAATAGTAATAGTAATAATACTAATAATAATAATAGTAATAATAATAATAATAACAATGATAATAATAATAATAATAATAATATAGTAATAATAATAATAATAAGGAAAAATTAGAAAATAAAACCTCAAAATTGTCACGATTTTGATTATAACACCACAAAAAAAAACCTTTTATTATAACACCACAAAAAAAAACCAAAAAATTGGTTTCACCACCACTTAACTTTGTCATCCAAAAAAACCGTTAAGTGGGCCCCACACGGTACATATGTCAATCACCTATTAGATTACAAAAAAAAAAGAAAAACCCTAAAATGTTAACCCAACCACCACCTCCACCACCGGTGCCGATCCCACCATCGTCACCCATACCCAGCCCCTGAACCGCCGAAATCGTCGCCGAACCACCATGACCCCAACCTAAACCAGCCGAAACCCCAGCCCACACCTTCGCCGAACACCGTAACCCAAACCTAAACTAGCCAAAACCCCAGCCCACACCATCGCCGAACCACCAACCTAAACCAGCCGAAACAACATCACATCCTCCACTTTCGCCGAACTCCTCTCCTCTACTCAAAACCGTCGCCAAACCGCCGAAACCCCAACCCACACCCATACCCAAACCCAGACCCGTACCCAGACGTAGCAGTGGATTTCGTTTTCGCGGCGGTTGATAGGACTAGGATGGTTGTCGCCAATTATGAGGGTGGTGGGCGGCTTGATTTCGCTGGTTTTGGTGGGACAGAGGGTGTTGGCGGCTGAGGATTGGCATCCGGCGGCTAGGATTGGGCTGCCGGTGGAAGGCTAGTGACTGGGTTAGGGTTGTTTTCTTTTTTCTTATTTAATTTTTTTTTAAAATCAATACCTAATTGACACGTGTCCATAGTGGTCCCACTAACGGTTTTCATCCAAAAATCCGTTAGTGGGTGGTGAAACCAAATTTTTGGGATTTTTGGTGGTGTTATAATAAAACTTTTTTTTTGTGGTGTTATAATCAAAATCGTGACTTTTTGTTGGTGTTATTTTCTAAAATTTCCTAATGATAATAATAAGTACACACAATAAGGTCTAAAAGTTCCAATAAGTTCAAGAAGGTCTAATAAATTCATTAAGGTTTAATAAACTTAATAAGGTCTAATAAGTTCAGGTAAGTTCAGTTTAGATATGTTTAGGTCAAATAAGGTGAAGAGAACACACCCTTATTTAACCTTTTCTAAACTTTATCTTTGTTACGGATTTGCAAATGATTTTCTAAAATGAGTCATTTCTACTCGGCTTGTTAAAAAGATGAGCTTTATTATTTTCATGATCAAGAAATTTTGTGAGAATTTAAGAGCAACAATTATATTCACGTTTTTATGTGAGATGCCATGATTAAGTGGGACCACGTTTACCTCTCTCACTTGCTCCCTTATTCCCAACAAGAATTACCCCACCAAGGCTACTAAGCAAGCAAAAAAAAAAAATCATAAGGACCAAAATATAACACATTTACCATCACTTGGGGTTGCGTAACTAAAGACAATACTAGTCCTTTGTTAAAAAAAAAACTAAAGATAATAATAGTCAAAAGTACACCTTAATAGTCGTGACAAGAAATAGACACTATATTATGGGTGGAGAGAGTAGTTATTTGCAAAGTTTTAAGTATAAGTTAGTTGTACGCAAATATCAAAACTTAATAGCCAAAACAACACGAATTATGGCAAAGGCTACAACTCGTGTCCCTATTACACATTGTGATTCAAATTTGAAAAAATTTAACCGCATATTAACATAATCTTGTACTCCCTCCGTCCCATAATTTTATATCTATTTCTCAAAAAACACGGTAATTAAGGAGAACTAGTTTAAGACCCGTGCCACACATAGTTATTACTAAAACTTTATTCATTATTAACCTAACAATAATTCACACTTCCTCCATTCTATTAATATAAATATATACATTTGATAGTAAATTCAATTTATTAATATAAAACTTAGATGTTGCACGGTTCTTCAAAAAATTTATAATGAATAGGGCATGTTGTCACATTATTTTCACTTATTTCATGTATAATAAGTTCAATTCAAAGAAAAATAAGTTTTGCTAAGGGTTATCGAAGAACAACTAAAATGAGTCCTAACAAATTTAGATAAAACAAAAAAGTTCAGTTAACTTAGATACGATAAAAAAAAAAGGTAGATTGAACACACATACTACCTTTAGTTAGTTTTACATTGACTTTAATAAATAAAATAGCATATATTTTATACATATACTATAACAAAGACATTAAGGTTAATACTGCATGATACTCTCTCCATTTCTATATAGTAAATACACATTTATCGACATAAAAATTAGACAATAATATAATTAACTTTTAATTTTATATCTAGTAAGTAGTAGGGTTTTTTTTTTTTTTTAAATTTTAAATTTTTATTTTTATTTTTATCAGTAAGTAGATGAATTTTATTACTCATCAAAAAAGGTTATACAACTAAGCTCCCTAAGGAGAAACTACATAGGTAGGAAGCCTGATCAAACAACTATACAATTACAAAGACACACCCTTTTTACAAAATCAACCTATTTATCCAAGAATTCTGCTGTACAATATTCTTTGCTATACCCACCCCTTGTAATCTACACTTTATCTCAAATTTTATACATTTTGCTACTCTAGGAACCCAAAACACTTTCTGTCCCATAGAGTAGTATTTTTTGCCCTCCAGGTATGATATATTACTATGCAGGTGTATAGAACACTTCTTTGGAAGCTGCTCCTTATTCTACCTATTACTCTGCAGATTGTATTTAGCTGAATACTTTGAGGCCCTATACCAATCCACTGCCTTATTTCAACCCATAGAGTCTTGCTGAACCTGCACTCAAAAAATAAGCGCCTATGATTCTCCATAGCCTCACCACATAGCAGACAGGACTTATCCTGTACTTGAGAATGCAGTCTATCCCTGGTCTTTAGTCTGCTCTGAATAGCCAACCAAGCAATATATTAATGCTTAGGCATGCCTTTCCTCTCCCAAATAAGCTTATCCCATCTGCACCTCTACTGATCATCCATTAGAAGATCATATTGTTTGCCAATTTTATAATATCCCTGTCCAATTAGAGCAGGTTCCATTACACTCTTTAGTGTTAGGATTTACAGCGATTTCAATCAAGAAAACACTTAAATAATGTGTAGGAACAAATCCTAAAATATATTATTACAATTCCAAATTGTAAATATCAAATACTTAACAAAGTATTACAATCAAGTATTTGAATTGTCAATGAAATTACTAAAAATATACAAAGACTACACTAGTGTGAAGAATCAAACTTGTCTTTCCTCCAAACCGACAAAACCAACCATGAACATGAGAATAACAGTGACCACGTAAGTCTCAAACCTTGATACTCTGTCAAAGGCGTGTAAACACTAACCTAAAGAGGTTTATTTCCCCTACAAGGTACTTGGGTTAAACCGGAAATCCTCTTTGAGATACAATTAACAGCAATTTCGTTCTAGTACTAGAAACGAAATCAAGATGACAAATTCACAAAATTTGGTATAATTTAAAGAGTTTTCTCACAAAAGTTTGCAAGAAATTTGAGAGAAAAGTGTGGAAAATTCTTCTTAGGGAGATGAAGAATAATGCTCTGTATTTTTTTTCTTTCATGAATATATCTTTTAATAAAAGACTCAACCGTCAAGAAAAAACTGCAAAATAGGGAGGCGCGGGCGCTCCTCCCATAAACTGCAAAAATTCCCAAAAAGTTAGTGAGGGGCACGGTTTAGGTGCGACCAGCAGCGCGGGCGTGCCACCCAGGCCGCGCGGGCGCGCCATCCTCACCCTTCCAATTTGCCAAATTCCAGAGAGGTACGCGGTTTAGGCGCGCTCTCTACGCGGCCGCGCCAGCCTTGCGCGGGCGCTCCTTCATGATCGCGATCGCGCAACCATCAACACTCTAAATATTCAACAATTAGTCTATCCTTTACAGCATAAATTTGTTTCCAGTACCAACTATAGTCTGCTTTTGGTTAATAGTTCATCCAATTTTGTCCCTTCAGGTAGATTGCATTCACCAACTTCACCCATATGTTTCCTTGATTTTGAGCTAAAGCCCAAACATGCTTCCCCAGGGCAGCCACATTCCAGATTTCAACATTTCTAATGCCCAACCCTCCAAATTTCTTGTTACAGCAAAATTTTTGCCAAGCTATGCTCCCAGGCTTATTACAAGCTTTCCCATACCATAAGAAATCACTGCAAATAGTATTAATTCTCTCCAGCAGCTTTAGGTAGAATCATTATCTGAGCCTAGTAAACTTGGATGCTCATGAGCACAAAATTTACTAGGGTGAGTCTTGCAGCAAAATACAGGTTCTTACTACTCCATATCCTGATCTTAGTGCACATTCTCTCCACTAGGTGTTCACATTCAACAGCAGATATTTTTTTAGTGCAAATCGACACTCCTAGATACATGAAAGGCATCCTTCCTCAAACAAAACCAGTAAGGGTAAGAATTTCCTGTACATTTCTTTAGCCATTCCTATACAATAAACTAAAGTTTTCTCAAGGCTAGCTTGCAAACCAGTAGCCTTAGAGAAAGCCTCAAAACCCTTCATAATTCTTCTAATAGATCTCACTTCACCCTTGTAACAAAGAATTAGGTCATCAGCAAAACAAAGATAAGTCAAACCCACAACTCTGCATCTAGGGTGGAAATTAAACTCTTTAGTTTTGCTCACCACCTTTAGTATCCTAGAAAGATACTCAATACACAGCACAAAGAGGAGGGGAGAGAGTGGGTCACCCTTCCTTAAGCCTCTTTTTGAAGCAAAAAACCCATGAAGAAAGCCATTGATCATGAGAGAAAACTTAGGTGTTCTCGCACAAATCATGACTAACTCAATAAATTTCCTTGGGAAGTTCAAAGAAATCATCATTTCTTCTATGAACTCCCACTCAACGGTATCATATGCTTTTCTGAGTTCTAGCTTAATTAGACACTTAAGAGTTGCATTAGATCTATTGTAGTGTCTCACCAAATCCCGACAGACCATTATGTTATGGATGATAAATTTGCTGTGAACAAAAGCACTTTGGTTTTCAGCAATGACATGAGGCATGAAAATTCTCAATCTCTCACATAAAACCTTTGAAATGCACTTATACACCACATTGCAGCAGGATATTGGCCTAAAGTCAGCGACAATAGCAGGGCATTCTCTCAACATTTTGTGAGATTGAAAGAAATCTTATACTGCTTCACACAATTCATTCCCAACTATGCTCTAGGAATCCTTGAAAAAAGAGCTGCCAAACCCATCCGGACCAGGAGCTTTATTCCCATCTATATCATATAGAGCTTTTTTAACCTCCTCTGTAGTGAAAGGAAGAGATAGACTCTCACTCATTTCTTGAGAAAGGATCTGACCCTTCCTAACAATTGCTGCATTTACATGAGATCTGCTGTCAGATGTAGTTCCCCGTAAGTTCTTATAAAAGTTCAAAAAGGCATCAGGAACCTCTTGAGGATTATCTATCCTGACACCATTAATGTCTTTAATAGAATAAATCCTATTCTAAATTTGCCTTTTCTTCAAAGCTTGATGAAAAATAGTAGTGTTTTGGTCCCCTTGTAAGGTCCAGGTTGCTTCAGCTTTCTATCTCAAATAAGACAAGTGATTCTCTTGAGCTAACCCAAATTCTTTCCTGGCCTGTGATTCAGCTTCAATAGCAGTCAAATTTGTATTAGAGAATGTAAGTGTGTTTGAGCCAATTCAAGAGCAGCAGTAGTTTCTCTGAGCCTCACCTTAACATCCTAGAACCCATTCTTATTCATGTTAATCAAAGCTTTTTTCACACTCTTCAGCTTCTGAACCATTCTATACATTCTGGTACCTTGGACTTGGATATTCTAGGCCTGTCTAATCACATGCTCAAAATCAGGTGCCTTACTCCACATGTTGAAATATTTGAAAGTTTTCTTGTTATGTCCAACCTCAGGGGTAAACTGAAACAATTCCAGAACAGTGATCAAACTCTCCCTTATCAAAATACACCCTCTCAGAGTGCTGAAAACTTGTGAGCCATTTATTATTCACCAATCCTCTATCTATCTTTAAAAACACTCTTCATTCTAGTGCCATCCTACTTGTTATTCCAAGTGAAGAAATTCCCACTATATTTTATATCCTACTGTTGACACTTCAGCACACACTCTTTAAACTCCCCCATTTCTCTAGCTCTTACAGGAGCTCCATTTCTTTCATCAGCCTCCAAAACACAATTTAAGTCACCTAGAACAATCAAAGGACAATCAACCATGGAATGCAGATTATTAATATCCTCCCATAATACTACTTTCTCTGCTGTTGTGTTGAAACCATATACAAAAGTAACAACAAACCTAGTATCAGAGCTCTTGAGGTTCACTTGGTAGTGCATCATCTGACTTGTGCTTATTACTATTCCCAAATCAAACACTCTAGGTTTCCACCCTAGTACAATTCTTCCATTAGGGTGCATGCTATTGTTACATGAGAAGCACCACCCTTCAAAAATACCAAGGTATAAGTTCCCCATATTAGGTGACTTAACCTTAGTTTCCAATAGTCCAACTTTACCACAATCATAAGCTTGAATGACTTATTTTATCTTTACATGCTTACTGGTTTTGTTGGCCCCTCTCACATTCCATGCTAAGATTTTATCCATGTTGCCCAGGGGATGTTCCTTCCCCTGCACCATGGCCAACTTGTGTCTCCACCTCATCTTGTGCCTCCACCTCAGCTTCCTCAAGTACTGTAAAAGAGTTCTCACCAATACCTTAGTAACCACTAGTGGGGTCTACTTCTTGGGCTTCTTAGTAATTTGAAATCCATGTTCCTCATCTTCTTTTTCACTTCCATCATTCTGTAGAGGCTCTATCTGCTTGGTTACTTTAGGAATCCAAGCTTTGTTCTGTATCACCCTCTTCTTCTGCGTTCTCTTTCTACAAGCATCAACACCATGTCCTAGAATCTTGCACTTAGAACATATTACAGGTTTCCAATCATACTTCAATCTCACTTGTGTTGACACTCCTTTCTCATTCAGGAAAGATACCTCATTAGGAAAATCCTGAGATATACTTACCTCAATCAAGACTCTAGCAAATTGAAGCTTCTCCCTCTTAGCAGTTGCCTGGTCAACTTTTATAAATTTCCCAATTTTGCTAACAATTTTGCTCAAAGCCTTCTCACCCCAATACTTCAAGTCTAAGTCCCATATTTGAACCTAGATAGGAAGAAATTGGAATTCCTCTCTTGAGATTTTCACATCAGCCTCCTAAGGTTTCACAAAAACAGGTTTATTATAAAAAAAAACACCTTCCCCCCCATTTAACACTTTATTCCTGTTTTCCATAGTACAAAATCTAACCAGGAAAATTCCCTTATCCATCAGTGAAACTTTATCAACCCCCATTGATTTCCAGATTCTCCTAAAGAAACTCTCAATTACAGTCAAAGGTGGATTAGCCCCACAAACATAACATACAATTGCTGAGTTCTAATAGTCAATTTCATCTTGAATGTCACACAAATCAATATGAACACAATCATTCTCATTAAGCAAATCATTCTTTGTAGGCATAGCATTAGATTGTAATTCAACATGCAAATTCCTAGGCACATCATCGAATTGTATTGAACGAACTGATTTTGGGGTCAGAACAGAGTTATTGAAATCATGGGTACCTAGGTTTATCTTCAATCCCGACTTAGTAGCACTCATCCAATCAGAGAAGTTCCTCCTTACTTCCGATTTCTTCTGCAGTTCTTCCAATGAAGCTTCCGAAGTCAAAATCTGCTCCTGAAGAAAACCTTCAACCTCTGGGTCTTCCATTTCCTCTTCCAAATTCTGCGAAATCTCCTTCGTTTTCTTACTCTTCCTTGATTTCTGTGTGATTTTCTGTTGGCTTTTCTCAATTTTCAAAGAAGATTGAGCTCGTGTGCCCACTGCCATGGTGTTCAAGTTTGCGCTCAAAGTACTCACGCGCTCTTTCTCTCTCCTCTTTTTAGGCTTCGCTATTTGAAAATAATTATTCAAATGAAAGTTGTAGTAGGGATTTTTTTATATAAAATATTATACTTAGTGGATATTTTTATATCAAATATAATTTTTTTCCTTTTTTTGACAAAGGTTAAATGTAAAAATATTGAAATACTTAAATAAATAATTTTTATGCATTTTTATTAATGCTAGGAAAAATATCCACATCACCTGTAATTTATACTCGTAATATCTTTGATTGATTTGGTAAGATTACATACTATGTCATTTTTCAAAAATAAGTGCACTATTAGTAAAGTACTATAGTTAAAGATAGTTAGTTGCAACTTCGTCACTTCGAGTAATAATAGTGTTTATTTTTATAACGAACTTGCCGATAACTTTCAATGTAAATTAATAGAAAAAAATTGAGTCATTTGTTGTGTCTATTTTAATATTATGAATACTGATTAAAATATCAAAAAAAAATATAAATTATTGTGTCTATTTTAATATTATAAATACAAGGTCAATTTGACAATAAAACATTGAGTTAAATAAATATTTGTACGGCTAATATCACATAGATGTTTATCAATGAATTGATTTACGTACAATAACTTTTTTTTTGAAAAAAAATGGTCAACCTATCCTATTAAAATTATATGCTTAATATGTCAATTTGTTGAATATATATTAGGTTGTCAATGAATAAAGATATAGATCTTTAACTAAAAATATGTCAATATAATGTGAAAATCTTTAATTGCTATATAAGTTTTTTTTGAAACCAATAATTGCTATATAAGTTGTCAATGAATAAAGATATAGAAATAATAATAAAGTAAGTTTTTTTGTTAAAATTGGTTTTTGGAGGGAAAAAATAGCACCAGGAAATGATACGTGTCATATCTGGTGTCTGTTTTAGTATTATGTTATTAATTAGTAAAGTACTAAAGTTAAAGATAGTTAGTTGCAACTTCGTCACTTCAAGTAATAATAGTGTTTATTTTTAGGGAAATTATCAATAATACCCTCCAAGTATTGACTTTTATCAATGATACACATCATTAAACTTTCATTATCACCGGTACCCCTAAACTTTTCCCTGATTTACTACAGTAAGCTTGTCGTTAATTAAACGTTAATTATACTTTGTTTTCAGCGTTTTAAAGGTCAGGAGGCTAAAAATACAACATTGCCCCCCTCATTTCATTTCCCTCCAAATTTCCCTTCCAATTTTCCCTCCTTTTTTGTGAAATTTCCCCTACTTATAACATATTCCCTTCTTGTTTGCTCTTCACCTTTCCATCAACGCTCTTCTTTTCTTTTGATTCCAGTTATTTATCTCTGGAAAATCAATGGCTTTGTTTACCAGGGGTTCATCTGGCAGGGCACACCAAAACATCACAACACAAATTTACACTAAAGTTCAACATTTACACTGTACCATGCAAATTCATTGACTTGGAAATCGAATTATATGTCTAAAAAATACAAAATTTAGCACACAAACATGATCGTATGGAAATCGAGATTAAGTAAGAGCAAAATCCAACAACAAACTACACATGTATACATACATTCATTTACACCTAACAATTTAAACCATCAAAATCCAAAATTCCAGAAAGCACTAACCTTTAAAATTCCACACAGTGTTACTAAAATTCCAAGGATTTTGCTTCAATCCAGAAGAAGAATAGGGGAAAGGCGTCAAGTAGGGTTTACAGAAGAAGAAGTAGAACAGGGGAGAGTGAAGAAGATGAATGATCGTTTTTTTTTTGTATTAATTGTTGTTGGTTGGGCTTGGAGGGAGGATTATTGAATGGGGGGCATTTTAGTCAAGTAAATTCAGACAAAAAACTAGTATAATTAACGTTTAATTAACGGCAAGCTTACTGTAGTAAATTAGGGAAAAGTTTAGGGGTACCGGTGATAATGAAAATTTAATGATGTGTACCATTGATAAAAGCCAATACCTGGAGGGTATTATTGATAATTTCCCTTATTTTTATAACGAACTTGCCGATAACTTTCAATGTAAATTAATAGGAAAAAAATGAGTCATTTGTTGTATTTATTTTAATATTATAAATACAAATTAAAATATAAAAAAAATTAAAAAATTATTGTGTCTATTTTAATATTATAAATACAAGGTCAATTTGATAATAACAGTGATTTAAATAAATATTTTTACGGCTAATATCACATAGATATTTATCAATGAATTGATATATGTACAATAATATTTTTTTTTTTTGAAAAAAATTGGTTAACATGTCCTATCAATATTATATGTTTAATATGTCAATTTGATGAATATATATTAGGTTGTCAATGAATAAAGATACAAATCTTTCAATAAAAATATGTCAATATAATGTGAAAATATGTAATTTCTATATAAAGTGTCAATAAATAAAGATATAGAAATAATAATAATAAAGTAAGATTTTTTTTTTTAATTTTTTTTAGAATTGGTTTTTTGAGGGAAAAAATAGCACCAGAAAATGACACATATCATTTTTGGTGTCTGCTTTAGTATTATGTTATTGATTGATGGTGGAAGTATGAGAATATTCTATTGGAAAGATAAAAAGTAGAGAATATTGTATGAAAAAGAGAATAAAGTAAGTAATGATTTTTTGGGTATATGTGTAATTTGCATGGAAAAGATAAAAAGTAAGTAATGATTATGTGCTATTTTTAGAAATAGGCACAATATTTTGGGACACTAAAAAAGGAATACAGGCACGAAAGTATGGGACGGAGGGAGTAAGTCATAATATACTCATGTGAGATCATGTTGAATTCATCTTAATGTGTAATTTTAGAGTATCATATTTTTTTTGGATTTTTTTAGAAAATAACACCACAAAAATCACAAAAATTTGATTATAACACCACAAATTTTCAAAGTTTTATTATAACACCTCATAAAAAATGAAAATTTGATTTCACCACTAGATAACAGTTTCTATGACGGAAAATTTGTGTGGGGCCCACACTTTTGTTTACCCTCCAAAATTCAACCTCTTCAATTCGATTCTTTCTCCTTCATTCATTACCCAACTACTCCTCCCTTCATTGATTTCTCTCTATTAATATTCAACTAACAAAAATTACTAGGAAGAATCAAACCCTAGTCTAATTTGTGTGGTTGAGAAATTCAATTGCAAGGAAAGGTGTTAGAGTAGGAGCGAAACAACTCAACTAAAGTTCGTCAGCCATCTTCGGCAACCATAAAGCTTGGTTTTTTCGTGGTTTCTAAGAGCAACAACAGTAAGATTCCAAAAGAGGTACCTTTCGAACCTTTTAAAGTAAATTCCAGCAATTAATGATGTTAATTTTGCAATATTGTTGTGGATAGTAGGGTAAATTGGGCAAAAAAAAATAAAAATTGGAACCCTAAATAAGTCAAATTGGGTGTGATTTACTATGTGTAATCTGCAATCGAACTTTAAATTAAAGTAATTTGTGTGTAATTTAAGTATTAATTAGTTTAATTGGTTAATTGTTTACTTTAATGTTTGATTTTGGTGCAATGTTGACTGATGTGTGTTGTTGAATTGAGGTTGATTTCATTTTGGAAGTAGTGTGGTTGACCGTGTAATTGGGGTATTGCTATGTTGCCTTTTGTTGGATACTTTTGCATGTGTTTATTGGGTAGATAATGGCTAACCCAGATGGATTAATTGATATTCAATTCAGAGTTAGGGGGGGGGGGCTTTTGTTCCCAAGAGAGTGTAAAAAACAAAGCATTTGCTTTGCTGGTGTGGTGGCTTATGTTATTGGAGGAGGGATGTGATAATGGATAAGATTAATGTGCATTATTTGAGGGAGGCTGATGTACATGGGTTTGTCAGTTATAATGTCCATGTCCTTGTGCAGTATAGATTATGGTACAAACAAAGAGGGAGGACCTTTAACACTGGGAGAAGGGAACTAGTGAATGAAGAAGAAGTTAGGGGGTTGTTAGAGACAGTTAATGGGGAAGGGTATGTTGAAGTTTTTGTTACTGCGGATGAAACACTAAGGCCCATACATTAGGCCCAGCCCACTCCAAAAAAGGCTTCAACAAAGGGTAAGGAAAGTACAGGACAGGCTGTACCACTTAGGAAGAGCCCAAGACTTAATAAAACAGAACATGAGGTCATTCAAAGGGAAGATTCTCTTAAACTTATATTTAGACAGCCAAAGGGGAAAGGGAAAGCAAAGAGTGAAGGGGTTTCTGGTAGAGGGAAGGATAAGGGAAAAGAAAAAGCAAATAGTGAAGGGGTTTTTAGTAGTAGGAAGATCTTGGATAAGGGGAAGGGGAAAAAAGAAAGGTGTTGCAAAGGGATTGGTTTTTAAGGATAATAGTGAGGATAGTGGATCTTAGAGTGAGGAGAGATATTCTTCCACTGACAGGAGTGATATTGACATAGACTAGGAGCCTAGTGAGGAGGAGTATGATAGTGGTGATGAAAAGTGGTTTATATAGAATTCAGATGTGATTTTTGAGAAGTTAATAAGAAGTCTTGGAAAGCATTGCAGAAAGAGAGTGAACTAGATTAGGGGGTTATAAAGGATCCTAGTTCAAGGTTGAATGAGAACTTGGATGTGACTGAAGTTCATATCAAGGAGGAAGATGATGGAGAATCTGATGAGCTAAGAAGCTTAGATGGTTCATCTAATGAAGAGGACAACAATCCTTAGTTTAATGAAAAAACTGACTTCACTAAGCCTATTGCACTTGTTCATAGGCTTAAGTTCAACAATGTTTTAGTGCTGAGAAAGGCCCTAAAAGTGCATGCTATTGAGAATCAATGGCGAAGCCACATTGGAACATTGGGGGGGGGGGGACAACTGTCCTCCAATTTTTTTTTTTAAAGTTATTTTATTTTATTATTATTAAATTTAAGAAAATACAGTAAAAAGGTATAAATAAAATACACTGACATGGTTCACTGGTTGAATTATGAATAAGGTTTACTCTTAGTCTTAGGTTCGAATCTTAACTCTAACATTTCATAGCTTTTTTTTTTCCTTTCTTTTCCTTTTTTTTTCCTTTTTTTTCCTTGTTTTTTTTTATCACTCTAATGTTCAACAATTTTTTTCCCTCCTTTTCCTTATTTGAGGATTTTTTTTTTTTTTAATTTTTGGTTGTTGAATTTCCTTTTATAGTTTATATATAAAGTACTACTTTGTTGATAGTAATTATTAATGGGTTGTTCATACAATTTATTTATGAATACATTCATATCTCCATATTTTTTTTTAATATTCTCTTTAACTAAAGTGTGCTTAATTTTTTTTTTTTTTTTTTTTTTTTTTTTTTTTTTTTTTTTTACATTTCTAACTAATAGATTACTATTAATTAATTGTTTGTAACTAAGTTTTAAATTTTATTTATATATACATAGTATATTTGTAATAATATGATTGATTTGAGAAAGTTGCGTTTATATTATTCGAATGTAACCCAAACTCCTTCATATCTATCATCAATTTGTTTCAGGTTAACTATATTTGACTTTAATGGCAAGGTAATTAATTCGTATTTATCAATTCTTGGATTACATAACTTGAAATTGGGTTTACAAACATAAATTTAATCATCTGTTGGATAATTTTCTTAATATACAATGAAACTTTTTTACTCCTCTTTTATCATATAGGAATAATTGTCAATTCAATTTATGTGATCATTTTTTTTATTGAGATTTTTGTCAAAACATTAAACCTCCGAAATTTGTCCTCCTAGATAAAAAATCCTGGCTTTTCCACTGTTGAGAATAGGTATGAATACTTTTTACACAATGACAATAGTAGGATTAATATTCAGTGTAGGAATAGATGTGGCTGTTAGTTTGACACAAAGATAAGTAGGATGCCTTTGTGGTGGAGTGAAGTGTAACTTCAAGGTGCGTGCAAAGAAGTTAGTCAGACAACAAACTTGGTAAATTAAGTGTATGAGGTTGAAGCATACATGTATGAGAACCAAGGAGAACCAGAAGGTGACTACAGAGTACATTTCAGAAATCTGGAGGAGTTTAAAAGTAATCCTAGTTGGAGGATTAAGCAAATCAAAGATAGGGTGCTGTAAGACCTGGGTATTCAAATGAGCTACTTTAAGGCTTGGCTGGCAAGGTGCAGAGCTAAGTTGATCATTTTTGGTTCAGTAACTGAGCAATATGCAAGGGTCTGGGATTATGGGAAGGCTGTGATGAAGTATAATTCAAGGTCTGGTTGTAATGCGGTAGTAGATGGTATTGATCAGCCTGAGCCTCCCTTGTTTATGAGGATGTTCATTTGTTTAATGCCTTTGAAATATGGTTTCTTGAGAGGTTGTCGGCCAATCATTGGGGTGGATGGCTGCCACCTGAAAGGTGCTTACCAAGGTCAAATTTTAGCAGTAGTGTCCAAGGATGGGAACAACAACATCTATCCTATAGCTTGGGCAACTGTTGAGATTGAAAACAGGAAAACTTGGGAATGGTTTTTGGAATCATTAATGCAGAAAATTGGAAGTGCGGGTGGTTTTGGATTCACCTTCATGTCAGACAGGCAGAAGGTAAATAGTGCCGACCCTATTCTGTGGTGGTGCTCATATAATTTGTCATTATTTTGAATATGTCACTGAATTGGTAGCTATTTGGATGTTGTATGACAAGGATTGGTTGAAGCTCTAGCTGCAATAGTTCCAAAGGCTGAGACAAGGTTCTATGTCAGGCATATTTGGGCAAATTTCAAGCTGAGGTTCACTAGCTCTGTCTTCAAAGAACTTTTTTGGAGTGCTGCTAGAGTAACTACATATGTATGTGCTTAATTCCTTGCTTAATTCATGAAGTTGATTATTTATTGTTGTGACACTTGCTCATGTACTCAATTTCTTACTTAAAGTCACTTAATGGCTCATGAACTCAATACCTTGGTTATTAATTACTCATGAACTCAATGCAGTTATTAGAGATGCTAGAGACAAACCTATCCTCACCCAGATGGAATGGATGAGGAGGTACATGATGAAAAGGAACAATGAGAAGTGGGAGGACTCAAAGCTAATCACAAGCAACTTGACTCCATATATTGGGAAGCTATTTCAAAGGATGAGTTATGTGTCTAGGAATTGCATTGTTCAAGCTGCTAGGGATGCAACTTATGAAGTGCGGCTCAAGGATGACCAGGTTCTAGTTGATTTGGGAAATGGAACCTGTAGTTATTATCATTGGCAGCTTACAGGCATTCCATGTGTGCATGCATGCATGCAAGACCAAAGGTATGATGTTGGGCAGTATGTCCATCCTTATTACAGCATGAACAACTACAGGAGGGCTTATGAGCCTATAATACAACCAATGTCAGGCCCCAAACATTGGGAGAGAGTGAAAATGAGGGAACCTCAACCACCAGCTTTCAAAGTGCAACCAGGAAGACCAAAATTAAAGAAAAGAAAACTGGAGCATAGGAAGGGAACATTTGCAGATGGGAACAACAGAGCAAAAATAGGAAGATCAGTGTAGGAATTGTGGTGGATTTTGGCACTATGACAAGACTTGCAAGCTCCCTTCTATACCTAAACCAAGTGAGTAAAGATCAGTAGGGAGACCACCTTTAAAATCACCATGGGTAGTGGAGGAGAGGAAGAAGAGTGAGATTAGAGCAGCAAAGAAGGTAAAGATTGCTTCATGTTACTAACTTAATACATTTTCTGATGCAATTGGTTGTTGATCCTTTTTTTTGTTTTAAAACAGAGTGCAATAGGGGTAGGACCTAACAACATTGGGAACAGGACATTCCCCCAAGAGCAACCAGGTTTTGAAGAGTAAGAGGAAAGGTTCACAGAGTCAACAACGAGCCTAGCCAAAATCTAAGCAACAAAGTACACCCTCCTCCAATCAACCTTATCCAAGCAGCAAAGAATAAATACAACAAGATAGTGTGCAGGCGAGGAGGGCTAAGCTGCAGACTTTCAAAAATGCAAATTTGACTCAATGAACTGTTGTTGTGTGATGAAATAGACTTTTAGGTTGATATGTTGTGAATTCATGTAATAAACTAACTGTTTGAGGTATTATTTTGAACATACTTTGGTGTTAGGCTTTGAAAGCCTATTTTGTTAAGTTGTGAAACTAATTTTCTTGGTTATGTCAATGGAATGTGGGATGTTTAGGTACTTATTAAATTCATTCCTTGCAAAAGATATCTAGCTTACATTGCAAAAGTAGAAGTCACTGCCACTATAATCCATTACAAAAGCATTAATGTTAACTAACTAATGTTCAACTACACCTTAAGCATTATACAAACTCCTATAACTAGAATCACTAGCATCACTGTAGTAATCCCAACAACAACACAAACAACTGTAGACACTTGATTGTGTCTCCCCAAAAACCAAACCCAGTGATGAGTGCATTTCACGTTTTGATTGACGAGTTCGGCAAAGAGTTGAAGGGTTGCACAAAGTTTCCGTAAGCCTTGACTATATTTTTAACCTTACCCAATGTGTTTTTAATCCAAAAAGATTCATTATCTGTTTTTAATCCCAAAACATTCATTTCGTGTCCTTAAAATTGTTCATTTCGTGCCCAAATTATAAAAATGTCCAAACCAGATTATTTTGGTCCATGTTCCCGGTCCAATTATTGTTTAGTTGGATGGGGCTGAAAAGCTCTTTCCAACGATATATTATAAGCCCAAATCCGACATAAAACGAGTGAGTTATGACGAAAATACCAATAAGTCTTAGCTACACCCTAGTGCAGCTAGGATAGCTGCACCACGAGCTATAAAATGAACATCTAGTAAAAAAATATGAACACGGTAATAAAAATCAACATTTAGTAATAGATAATGAACTCGTAAAAAATATGAACATATAGTACTAGAAAGTGAATACGTTAATAAAAATAATCATTTAGTATTAAAATTGGACATAGTTAATCGTATCATATAATCATAGAATTGTTGGACCACAACCTTCAAAATGACATTTAGTAAAAAAATATATGAACATGTAAAAAAAAGGCGAACATTTAGTAATGAAAAATAAACACGCACAAAAATGAACACGTAAAAAAAATGAATATTTAGTAATAAAAAGTGAACACGTCAAAAAAATATTAACATTTTGTATATTAACAATGAACATTTATCATAAAATCATAATATACCCGGACCATACCTAATAAAATGAACATTTCATAAAAATTTACGAATATATTTAAAAAAACGAACATTTAGTATTTAAAATGAACACGTCAAAAAAAATTATGACCATTTAATATATTAAAAATGAACATGATATTCGTATAGATTCAAGATCATTGTATATAATTAATAAAGAAAAATAAAAATAAAATAAATTGTTTAAAATATGTTCATTTTTTATGTACTAAATGTTCATTTTTAAAGTACAACATGTTCATTTTTTTTATCTTTTTTTTTACAGAAATTATAAGCCACTTCGATTGTAATTGTTCCAACTCTAAAAATTTAAATATAAACCTTAAATCTAATCATGGTTAAGAAAATAATTATCGATCTATAACATGATTGTGAATCAAATGACTAAAAAAATAATAATAAAAAAAGGAGAGAGAAAATGACTAAATTTAATTGATATTCATCTCAAATTAAGCCATTCAATTGATATATATCACAAATTCATAAGAACTCAAATAATTAAACAAAAACTCTAAAAGATCAATAAAATCATAAAAATTACAATTATAAATTGAAATATTTGAGGAGAGAGGGAAATAAGTACTTGAGGATGGAGAAATTTATGGAGAAAGCAATTCATTATGACTTGCAAGCAATCATCATTCATGAGCTTGATTAATTTATTAAGCACTAAAAAAGGAAATAAAAAACAAAATACATTTTTAAAAAGTATATAAATTGCAGAAGGAAAAATATGGAGCAATGGATAATTTGGATCAACAAGTATTGAAGGAGGAGGATAAACGTTGTATGTGTTTTACTAGAAAATAATCGTCTTTAGAGGGTGGTATAGCAAGCTTAGCTGCACAACTATGCAGTTAAGAATCTGAGCCAAAATACTAAACCGAGCCCAAACTAAGCCTGGGTCCACCTTTAGTACGACCAATAATTATATGGAGTCCAAATATTTTCTTTAGGCTCCATATGATCATATTCCTAATCCTAAACCAGTTAGGATCCGCTAGAATCCTCTAGAAGGTTCTAATCTATCCATTTTGAAAATATAAAGATCAAAGAAATTCGAGATTGAATAAAACATCTCATATGATTATCCTTATCCTATTCAAATTCAAAGACGTCTGGATCTATTTCGCATAGAAAACCCATCAGGAACCAAACTCCGTACGAACTTTGTTATCCTTTAGAACCATCGCACAGCGACAGGTCTAACGCATCGGGTCAGCCTTGTCGGGTCGCGACAATGGCCAACGCGTCGCGACAAACCTGTCGCGCTGTGATGGAGAAGTTCTTTTTCTTTCAGAACTTCTGATCTTTTTCTAATCGTTTTCACTCTTTTTTTTCCTCATAAATAGAGGTCGTTTTCCCCAATTTAAAATCAGTCACAATCATCAACCATCAAGAATCATTAGCTACAATCATCATATTCATCCACGCACAAATTCCTAAACATCCATGTTCTTAGCCTAAACACGTCCTTGATTCATCCAAATCATCCACAATACTTCCCTTGCGTGATTCGAATACTACAAACACCACTCGACGTTGTCTTCGACCTCGACGTGAAAGGTAGATAGTTCTGAGAGTTTGGTCCCAAATCTATATTTTAATTATCGATTAATTTAGTTTATTGTTTTCACTTTCTTGAAGCTTACTAACGCGTGTATTATTTTAATAGCAAGAAGGTCAAAACATCAAAGTAAGTAATTTAATTATTTGATTATTCTTTTGATTTGAAATAGAAATCATGTTTAGGATAACGCTTTGATTTTGATTTCTAGTATCATGTTTAGGATAACGTGTTGATTTTGTTATTAGTGACATGCTAGGATTGTTATTAATCCGTTTTGTATCATGCCTAGGATCTTACTACTAACGATATTTTTATGATGTTCTTTTGATGGTTATTTTTATTATATGTTGCTTGAATATTCATGATTTATTACTTGATTATGCCTCTTTTTGCAGGTTTAAAGGGAATTTGTACTTGAAATCGCGCCTAATAAGATAATTAATAATTGGATTTAGGTTTAAGACGATTTTAATTCGAGTGATCACCAATATTAGATTTGATTGTGCATTAATAAGCAACCAACAAGATTAAGCAGGTTTAGGGTTAATTTGATGTGTGTATGTTGATCGAAAAGCGCGCAGGAATATCAATAAGAATAAAGTAGAGGCCTATTTAGGGCGGGTTTGACCTCTTTTAGGTTAAGTTCGTACCATTATCCCCGAACATCCAGTCATGGTTCAGACCACTATGGAGTTAGCAATCTCTGTGATTGTGAATGGGGTGTAACCTTCACAATCGTGAACGGTTTACAAGTTCCTATAACTTGTTGACGACTCTTTTTTCTCTAGCTTATTTTCCTTGGAGCGCCACCATGCCTAAAAACATGACCCACATGTAGGGTGGAGGTGAAAAATTCCCTATGTTAACAGAGTGCTCTGATCCTCCATTTCTTCCTTGTATTTCTCTATTCATCTTCTTTCTGTCAGAGTTCAGAGCCTTGCATATCATCTTCAGACTGTCTACTTCATTAAGCAAACACCTCATCTGTCCACCAAGGTCATCAACTTCCCTTTTGTAGTCACTAATTTCTCCCTTCAATAGCTTTTTATCCAACAACAAATTGTTGATCACCTCTGTTTGCCAGTTACTGGATCATAGAACTTGCACGTTCTGAACTTCCGCCCAGGATTCTCCCTTGTCGAACTGGTAAGCTTAGCAAAAGGAACAAGGAAATTAAACATTTGAAAGACATCTCCTGCATCAATATGCCATCCAGAATAAGCCACAAAAATTTACTCTCACCAACTAAACATTTGAAACAAGGAAATTAAATAATCAGTCCCAAAAATATAAAAAAACCCTCAATTCAATTTTGCGATAAACCCTAACTTCAGTTTTTTGACCAGTTTGGGGATAATTTAAACTACATCATGAATTAAACAACAATTGCATGATTAATTACACAGAACAATCACATTATGCATTTAAATCAACAAAAAATATCAATTTACAACAGATTGAAGAAAGCAAAATTAGGGTTTTTTTTTTTGGAGATTTCACCCAATTACCGTTTTTAAATCTTCCTCCCACGAACAATGTTGTTTAACTCCAACAATTTCTGCACTTTGATTGTTGAATTCGCCAAATTCGAACCCTAA
This sequence comes from Chenopodium quinoa, assembly GCF_001683475.1. Taxonomy (NCBI): domain Eukaryota; kingdom Viridiplantae; phylum Streptophyta; class Magnoliopsida; order Caryophyllales; family Amaranthaceae; genus Chenopodium; species Chenopodium quinoa. The sequence continues at coordinate 1,989,437 of NW_018742381.1, read as the reverse complement.
AATTGTGTTACCAGATCAACAAATGAATGACTTCGAAGGAAATCGCAAATATATAAAAGAGTTTGAAAGAAATAGCCGTTGAAGTGGGCCCCAGTAACAGTTCCTCTAACGTAGTATCAATTTAGGTGGTGAAATCAAATTTTCATTTTTTTTATGAGGTGTTATAATAAAACTTTGAAAATTTGTGGTGTTATAATCAAATTTTTGTGTTTTTTTGTGGTGTTATTTTTTTAAAAAAATCCTATTTTTTTATTTTAGTTTTTACATAAATGAAGTGCTAGATATTTACATTTTAATACTACGTACTCCGTATATGTTTTGGAACAAGTAGGGACACATAGAGTATTCGTGTATATATCAACCCCCAATATTCCAATTAAACATATACCAATTTACCAACCTTAAAAAAAAAAGTTACCAACCTTATATTTGGCATGCCCAAAATTTATTTTAGCACACCTTTGATATTGGTCTCGTTAAACTATTAAAGAGAACCCAAGTTACCGATATGGTAAATATAAGGAACTAATACTTGCCCATATAACATTTAGACTCTTCCTCCAAGTGGGAAGGAAACTAGCGGGCTAACCCATGGCCAAATACTAGTCATTTACTGCATGAGATTAAATGAATCTCATGAATATACAAGTTTTTTTCACAGTGATTCTAGTAGTGTGGATACATTATAATAGACTACAATTGGATTTTAATGACGGTTTAATTTAGGATGTTTGGAATCTGGTACTCATATATGAAGATGCTATAATATATTGCTGTATATATAAATTCAACCTTCAACAAAAAATTGCAATACCAATAGCATGCAATTTTGAAGTAGATATTGCCTTTCCCAAATTTAAAACAATGAATCAAGATAGCAATCACAAATTGTATCTGAATTTCCCGAAAATGTATGAATCGGATGATATTATTTTGTAAGAAAAAAGTATAAATTATATTTTATATTCATGAACAACAATATTTACTCACAAAATCTTATAGAAAAAACATAACTGGCCTTATGAAATCTGAAAGGCATACTCATCGATAAAACAATAGCTAATATATTATTTATGCCATTCTTCATTTTTTTAATCTACGAGTACCTACTCTTTTTTTTTTTTGAAGTTGTTATCGTTGCATCTTTGTTTGACAAAATTATTCTCTACTTTACCTCTATTTATTCCACGATTTGTGTGCATTTATATGTATTATTTAACAGAATACATATACATTTTAAGATGACTTTTTCTTGTCCAAAGTGTACAAGCTAAGAATGGATTCACTTTCCACCGTCTCTCTCCCTACTAAAATACAACTTAAGATATAAAAGCGGCTATAAAACGTGCATTGACAAGTGTGAAATTCCCAACGTTGCAATTAAAAAAGAACAGAGAAAGTATATTTTTAGTAAGGAGATTAGAAGTACTACTTTATCGAGCCAAAACCCTATTCAAGTCAATTTGATCAAGGTTAGCGGGTTAGAAATTTTAAGAGTGATGGGGTAGTGTAAGGGACTTTGTCCTCAAAGCGCCCTTTGTGGCATGGGGTTGTGGGGTTGAACCTCTAGGTCAAATTAGAGTTGAAAGGTATAATTTTATTACTATACTAAGCTTAGCATATTTTTCAGGGGTTTGTAAATAATGGCGATGTAAATTTATGAAGAAAAGTACATATGCTTTTGGGTGAATTAGCATTACCAACAAGCTAGGTTATTCCCATAAAATAAAAAAATGCTAGGTTTTTAGTGTCGATCAAGTATATGTTTTTTCACCAACTAACTTAATTGATTTGTTAAAGTGTAACTCGAAATTTAGTAGGGCTGACTTTGAATGCATATATCTCTCAAACTACAAGTGATTTTGAAGAGATTCAAGTTGGAGGTGATAGCTTGTTTAAAGATCTTTCCAACGGTAGGTCATATGCCCAATTTTGATAAGAAACGAGAGAGTTATGGTCGTTTTATGAAAAGTTGACGAAGCTGGAAAGTTGCGACGAGGTTGCGAGCTATAGCTCTATGCGAGTGAGCTATAGCTCGGCCCTATGAAGACTTGAGGCAAGCTTGAGCTAGCTGCTGAGCTATAGCTCGGTAGTTTGGTTCTTTTAGGATAATTTATGGGATATTTCCTAAAATTATATCTTTTCTATGACGGCTATTTGAGTATACTTGGGGAACAATTTATGGTTTTTATTAGGGTTTCTTTGTGTTATAAAAGGACCTTTTAGTTGATCAATTAGATCATACCTTTTGAGCCATTAGATTTAGGAGTTCTTGTATTATTCTCTCGTTTTTTCTCCATTATAGTGAAGAAGCTCTTGAATCCCCCACCCGTGAATGTAGGTCTAATTTGACCGAACCATGTAAATCCTTGCTTGTGTTCTTTGTTTATCTTCTTTATTGATTTTTCTTATTCTCATTTTTCATTGACTTGCTCTGCATTAATAAAACACAATTACAACCTTATTTCCTAACAAATTGGTATCAAAGCTGATGGTTGGGCTGGGCCTCTCGCACCCGTTTCTTAGACGCCGTTGTGTAGGGTCTGTGAGACCAAGACTTGTTTATTGGAGATCTCCTTAGAGGTTATTGTCTACATCCTATTTTACTACATAAAATCTTCTCACTAGGAGTGCTCTGAGGGTTTGGGTGCATTCGTTTCCGCTCAAGGGGGAGTATTTTGAACTCACACTTTAGGGGGAGATTGTTAGGTTGCAAGTGTGAGTTGTTGTCTCACATGGAAAAAAATTAAACAAAGAACCACTAGTTTATAACCTAAGTAAGCTACTCCTCCTATTGCCATATGGTTTTGGGATGAAACCTTACTTGGGTTTATGTGTGGTCTTTCTCTTCTCCTTGTCTTTCCCCCGATTCCTAACAAATTGGTATCTAGAGCTAGATTTTAAGATCTTAGGTCTAGGTGTTTATAGATTAGTTTGATTAAATTATGCCAATGAAATTTGACATTGAGAAATTCGATAGGAAAGTGAATTTTGGCCTATGGCAATTGAAGATGAAGCCATCTTGGTTCAAAGTGGCTGTCACAAGGCTCTTGAAGATGTATCCGAAAAGCCTTTGGACATGACGTTGGATAAGTGGGAGGGAAATCGTTTTGAAGGCTCTTTTGGCAATTCAATTATGTCTCTCTAATGATGTTTTGAGAGAGGTTGCCAAGGAGACAACTGCTGCAGGTTTGTAGTTGAAGCTGGAGTCACTTTATATGACAAAGAGCGTGACCAACTGTCTACTACTCAAATCTAGACTTCATGATCTTCGTTTAGAAGAAGGTAAACCGCTTAAGTCTTATTTAGATGAATTCTTCTCTATTATTATGGATTTGCAAAACATCGATGTTGAGATCGATGATGAGGATATGGCTATTAGGTTGTTGTGTTCTTTACCGCCTTCATATATGCACTTTCGAGATACTTTGTTATATGGTAAAGATGATTTGAGTTTGGAGGATGTTACAGATGTCTTAACCTAGAGAGATTTAATTGACAATAAGTTGGTTAATTAATCTAATAATCCGACTCAAAATAATGCGGCTTTGGTTGCTCATGGTGGTAAGAAATTTGGTAAAGGAAAAGTTTGTAACTATTGTCATCATGTGAAGGGTCATATCAAAGCCAAGTGTCGTAAATTGAAGAAGAAGAATGAGGAGAAGTCCAATGAGGACAAATCCGTAAATATTGCCAACACCGATGATGATGATGATTATTCACTTTAGGGTTACGAGATTCGGGGTTGCGGTTTCTACGATCTCTTTATGATAAGTGCCCTTTTGAGATCTCTTGGTGAAACGAGAAACCGTGTGGATTTTGGTTATGGAGTCTATGATAAATTGCTTTTGATTTTCGTTTTTAATAAAGTAGCAATCTTGGTTATGCATTAGATTTTGTTCTAATTATGCGATTTCTTATCTCAATTTTGGTACTTTTATGTTTTTTTAAGTACAATTGCAATTTAGAAATTCTTGATGTAATTTTATTTTCTAGAATTGCTTAAGTTTTTTAGCTCGGTTTTGAGATGAAGAAGTGTTTGAAGAGAGTTTGGTCAATTTTGATAAGCATGCTTGGCGTCGGGACATTATACTCTCAATTTAGGCCATGTGATGGTTTTGTGTACGGAATTTTTTGTTCGAAGACGCACCTGTTCACAAGTTATGGAAGATGTCCGTTTTGTTGATTGTCTAATGTGAGTGGGCTTATGGAATTTTGTTTAAGGTGGAGGTTTTATGTTTTCTTATGAGCATTACTTCTTGGTTCAAGGTGGAGTTACCTTGTTTTGGTCGATTTCAAGTCAAAGTGGAGATTTGTTAAAGTGTGACTCGAAATCTAGTAGGGTTGACTTTGAATGAAGATATCTCTCAAACTACAAGTGATTTTGAGGTGATTCAAGTTGGAGGTGATAGATTGTTTCAAGAGCTTTCCAACAGTAGGTCATATGCCTAATTCCGATAAGAAAAGAGAAAGTTATGGCCGTTTTACGAAGACTTAACGAAGCTGAAAAGTTGTGACGAGGTTGCGAGCTATAGCTCTATGCGAGTGAGCTATAGCTCGGCCCTATGAAGACTTGCGGCAGGCTTGATCTAGCTGTTGAGATGTAGCTTGGTGGTTCAATTTTTCAAGGATAATTTATGGGATATTTTCTAAAATTATATCTTTTCTATGACGGCTATTTGAGTATACTTGGGTAACAATTTAGGGTTTTTATTAGAGTTTCTGTCAAATTAGATTGAACGGCTTGACTTTCTCATTCACAAGTAAAGAATATATATAGTTACAAGAGATATTCTTAACCCTAACAAGATTAGGAATAAGATAGAATATTAATATAACTAGGAAATCTAAAGATATTATACAATATACCTAATTATTATCTTAACATCCCCCCTTAAGATGGAGCATGTAGATCTCGAATGCCCATCTTGTCAAGGAAAAACTTGAATTGCGCCTTTCCCAAGGCTTTTGTAAAAATATCCGCCAATTGAATTTTCGTGGAAACATATGATGGCTTTATCACACCTTCTTTAATAGCATCTCGAATAAGATGACAGTCTACTTCTATATGTTTTGTCCTCTCATGGAACACCAGATTATTAGCAATATGGAGTGTTGATTGACTATCACAATACATGTTCATGCCTTGCTTATGTTCCACACCCAAAGCTCGAAGTAATTGTTTCAACCATTTCAACTCACATGTCAACCTTGCCATTGACCTATACTCTGCCTCGGTGGAGCTTGTAGAAACTGTGTGTTGCTTCTTAGTCTTCTAGGACACAGGAGACATCCCAAGTAATGCGAACCAACCATTCAACGATCTATAAGTCATGGGATAACTTGCCCAATCCGAGTCACACCATCCTTCCAACTAGAGACTATTATCAGACCTCAGTCGGATGCCTTGACCCGAACATTTCTTCAAATATCTACTACTCTCAATGCTGCCTCCTAATGTGCCTCTTTTGGACATTGCATAAATTATGAAAAAATATGCACCGAATAAGCCAGACCCGGCCTTGTGACTGCCAAGTATATCAGACGGCTAATCAATCGCCTATATTGTTCACCATCTGCAAACTCCTTCCCCTCTGCTAAAGCAAGTTTATGATTTTGCTCCATCAGAAAGTCTACCGACTTTGCTCCTAGTAACCCTGTCTCAGAAATAATATCCAAAGCATACTTACGTTGACACACATAGAAACCATGTTTACTACGTGCCACTTCTAGCCCCAAAAAATATTTTAAGGCTCCCAAATCTTTCATTTTAAAACATTCACTCAAGTATGCTTTAAAACTTTCCAATGCAAATGTATTATTTCCTGCAATCATCATATCATCCACATAAATCAAGAAACTCAACTGCATTACACCCTTCGAAAGAGTGAATAAGGAATAGTCGGAGTAAAACGGTTTAAATCCATATTTCTTCAAAGCTGTGGACAATTTTTCAAACCAACATCTCGGAGCTTGCCTCAATCCGTATAAGGATTTCTTCATCTTGCTGACTTTATCTGAGTTGCCTTTTTGTAATCCCGGTGGTACTTTCATATAAATCTCATCCTCTTAATCGCCGTGCAAGAAAGCATTATGTACATCCATTTGATGTACATCTATCCCAGTTTTTAATCGCTGCAACTGCTAAGAAAGTACGTACCGTAGACATTTTTGCCACCAGAGAAAATGTTTCATTGTAATCGATCCCTTCTTCCTGATGATTACCAAACACCACAAGTCTTACTTTTAATCTGAGCAACTTGCCTTCCTCATCTCTCTTCTCAGTATATACCCACTTACTACCAAGTGCTTTCTTTCCTTCTGGAAGTTTTTCTAAACTCCATGTTCCTTGATCTTCGAGTGCTTTGATTTCAGACGCCATAGCATCTCTCCATCCTGTATGTTGCATTGCTTCCTTGTATGATCTAGGAATTCGTGCCTCTGTCACTGCAACAATGTAATTCCTATGTTTTTCGGAAAAAACGATCATAATTAACAAAATATGTTATTAAATAGGGAGTACCTGAGAACGGTGATATGGTGGATGAAGATGAGACTTTATTTTTTCGAATGGTATGTGTGACGCAATCTCGCAATTTCTTCGAAGGAAATTTCACTCTCTTCCCCCGACCCAATTCCTCTTCCTTCGTACCTATTCTAACTCCTTCGCCCCCCTTATCCTCGAGCTGCGAGGCCTGCTGTTTGGAGCTGAAATGCGGCTAACTGCTTGCAGTGGGTTGGTGCTGACTTCCTGAGGTTATGTCCTGCCTTGCGGGACTGCCTCGGGGTTGTATCCTGCTCTGCTCCCGCTGGAAATCCAGCGTCTAAACCAGACGCAGCAGCTGCGATGTCCTGCGGGCGCTGGTCGGCCTGCGCGCATTGGTTTTCCAGCAGGCTGACCAGACGCACCAGCCGTGGGATGCTGCGGGCTGCCTGCGGGCGCTGGTTCATCCCCACCAGCCTGCTCTCCTTAAATCTCCTCATACACTCCCATTAAGTCTCCACCATGCCACGCATCAAACTCGTCCCCTACTACAAATTCATCCATATTCACAATTGTCGAATTCCCACTATTATCTTCTACAAACTCCCCAAATGGGTACACCCGTTCATGAAATTGCACATCTCGAGACACGAAGTACTCCTTTGTCTCTAAGTCAAATAGTTGCCACCCCTTTTTGCCAAATGGATATTCAAGAAACACACATTTCCTACTCCGAGACTCAACCCTTACTTTGTTGATTATGAGCATAACACAAACAACCAAATACTCTAATAGAATCATACGATGGAATCTTTCCAAACAACATCTCATACGGTGTTTTATTTTGGATAACCGAACTCGGAGTTCGATTAATAAAATAACAAGCAGTCAAAGCACATTCTCCCCAAAATTTTATAGGTAATCGTCCCTGAAGCCGCAAAGCACGAGCAACATTGAGAATATGTTGATGTTTCCTATCTACTTCCCATTTTGTTGTGGGGTACCCACACAAGAAGACTAAAAAATAATCCCATTTCAAACAAAATAGTCTTGAAGATGATTAAACTCGGTACCATTATCACTCCGAACAATCTTAATAAGTCTATCAAATTGACGCTTAATTAAAGCAATTAAGAAATGTAGATTCAACCTCTGTTTTATTGCGAATTAAATAAATCCATACACCTCTAGAATAATCATCAACAATTGTTAAAAAAATACCTCGCCCCACATGACGAAGGCACCTTGTATGGATCCCATAAATCAATATGAACTAACTCAAATAAACTACTAGCATTATTTTCACTAAGAGGAAAACTATCTCTAGTTTGTTTTGCACGTGGGCATACATCACAAACACTTTTATTTTTTCTAACAAAGTTACTCACAGGGGGAAGTAACTTTAACACTTTTTCTGACGGATGTCCCATACGTTGATGCCAAAGATCTACCTCACAATCCTTGCTAGCACCTTCACTTGCGGCACACCTCGGAAAAAATAAAGTCCATCTTTTCTCTCCCCCTACGCCAATCACTGTCCTCGTCAACTGGTCCTGAATAACACAAATTTTGTACATTGTAACTCATCGCTAAGTTGAGTAACAAAAATCAGGTTACAATTCAAATTCACAAATAAAACATTGTCAATCACCAAACCACCGTCTAAGGTGACCGAACCCAATTGATTCACATTCACCGTTTGACCATCCGGTAAACCAACCGGACAATTTTGTATTGTCTTGACATTTCTCATGAGAGATATGTCATTAGTGACATGATTAGAAGCTCCCGTATCCACAATCCATAATACTCTGGCATTACCTTCCAACCGTGGCTTATGAATATCAATGATTTGCTGTGCTTGTTCTGTTGAAACTCCTACAAGGCTTTGAGTGGGATTTGTTTGTGAGGATGATGCACTCCCAGAGCTGGAATTCGTCCCCCTTGGACTGCATTAGCACGAGCAGCAGCAAGAGATCCACTTGACAAAGTATTCCCACGACCATAGCCTCCTTTACCTCCACGAGTACTAGAGCCGCCTCTACCACGACCTCTTCTTCCTTTCCGATTCTCATCCCATCCTTCCGAGAAACCGATGATCTGATAACACCCCTTCTTCCAATTCCCCATATGATTACAATGAGTGCAAAAAGGTCGGTCACCATCCCCCAATTCTTCTTTATCGCGAGACACCACCTTAAACACCATGACATTTTCTTTTGGTTTCCCATCTCGAACCCGCAATCTCTCGGTGTTAATCACCATTTGATATGCATTGTCAACTAGGGGCAATGGTGATTATGCTAATAATTGAGCACAGATTGCTTCATAGGGATCATCAAGTCCCATAAAAAATAATGGAGATATTCCTCCTCACGAATCTCTGTAACCTGCCTTGCAATGTTACACTTACATAAACCACAGGAGCATTGTGGAACACGACAATATTGCACCAATTCTTTTCCAAATTTTTGACAAACGAACGAAATAATCAGTCAAAGACTCGGAAGAAGCCTGTTTACATTCTCCTAACGATTGTTTCAACTAGCAAATACGAGTCCCACTCACCACACAATATCTTTGCTTGAGATGCTTCCACAATTCACTAGCAATATCAAAGTCTTTAACTTGTGAACGTATGCCATCCTCAAGTGTGTTTGTAATCCACGAAACAAGCATGGAGTTTACAGCAACCCAATGCTTCTTCTTCACCATATCAGTCGGCTCTAATATGGAGCTATCAATGAAGCCAAACTTGAACTTTGCGATCATCGAACGGCGAACCGCTTTAGCCCAATCATCATAGTTTGGTCCCTTCAATTTCACAGGGGTTATAACCACTCCCAGATGATCACTTGATCCTAGATAATAGTCTAAGTCAACCGGTGGTGGAGGTGGAGATTGATCGTCATCCATCGCCATCTCTCATGGCCCTCTGTATTTCCTCATGTAAATTTATTTATTTATATTTTTTTTTTTCAACCTAGGCTCTTGATACCATGTCAAATTAGATTGAACGGCTTGACTTTCTCATTCACAAGTGAAGAATATATATTTACAAGAGATATTCTTAACCTTAACAAGATTAGGAATAAGATAGAATATTAACATAACTAGGAAATCTAAAGATATTATACAATATACCTAATTATTATCTTAATAGTTTCCTTTTGTTATAAAAGGACCCTTTAGTTGATCAATTAGATCATACCTTTTGAGCCATTAGATTTAGGACTCCTTGTATTATTCTCTCGTTTTTTCTCCATTATAGTGAAGAAGCTCTTGAATTCCCCACCCGTGGATGTAGGTCTAATTTGACCAAACCACATAAATCCTTGTGTTCTTTGTTTATCTTCTTTATTGATTTTTTTCGTTCTTATTTTTCATTGATTTGTTCCGCATTAATCAAACACAATTACACTCTTATTTTTTAACATGTTAAATTCTTGCGGGTGATATCCAAATTCAAGATCAAAATCACTGCAAAAGTAGCAACATTTTTTTCTTTGCATTTTGGAAACTGAAAATAGAACAAGAAAGCTATAACCTTTTATTTCATAAGATAACTAGTACAATACAAATTAAAGATAAACAAAAGTTATATAATCACTTTTTATTTGCATTCTTAATGGCTAATATTAAGTCAAATATGCTCTTTTAGTTATCCACACGAGGATAATATCTGTGTTTTCATTTTAATGGAACTAACATGCATACTGAAATAGAAATCATTAAAAAGATAATAAATGTCACCGCAATTTCAAACGCGTTGGAAAAAGTCAACGGTAAAGCACTCTAGTTTTATTAATGGGTGTCTAAACATGCTAATGGATGGTAAGATAATATACGTTGTGGATCTTACTAGAGTCAAAAGACTCAATTTGTAGATTTTATATATCTATCAAAATAATGAAGTCAATGGGTCAATTTTAGTGCTATTCATAAAGGTTTAAATCAACTTCCTATGTGGCTAAACTAGCTACAACCTATAATTTTTGGTAGCATGTATTTTCTATCTATCCATGTTAGGATAGAAAAGGCAGTTTGGGACAGTTGGGTAGCCTTTCGACTTGCCAATATGTGATTCGATCAAGTACAATTCTTACTAGTGTTACTACCAATCGAGTATATATATTTAGTTTTGAAGTCAATTATTTCTCTTTTTCTTTTTGTTAAAACGTGTATTCATCTTACCATATAAAGAGTAAAAATTAGTAATAGAGCATGGAAAGAAAATATTTTGTCCTACTCTACGACCGTTTGCATGGCATTTGTCATTCGTTCTAATTTATTCTTTTAACTATATGTTTCTCTCAATTTTAACTTGTTTTTCATAATTAACATCTTTTTGTGTGATAAAATAGGTCAAAGTAAGAAGAGCAATATAAAACAAATGAAATATAAACTTTTGGAAAAATTTGTCATAAAATATCATAATTACTCTTAATACAAAAAACTACCTCATAATTTGACCAGTGACATTATGTATTGGTGAGCTATTAAATCTATGTTCATGATACCATAAATCATACTTTAATTTTGTGATATTGATTTCTTCTTGCATGCACAATCAATCCTTTTCATTTTAACTCGATTTGTAATTATAAGCACTAATCCAATTATTTTGCGTTACACAACTTGATTTGTGGTTGAGACTACTCATACAACATAGACCGTAGATGTGTGTTTCTTTATTACTAGTCAAGCACGAATTGAGTAAACTTGTGGAATTGTTTAAGGATAGGAAAGAGATATTTAGGTTTGTAACTTAGTTTTTGCTCTACATTTTACTCAATGTCTCATAGACTAACAATAAACACATTTTTTTTTTTTTTTTTTTTTTTTTTTTTTTTTTTTTTGCAATAAAACATAAAATATCTGGTCCCTAATAATAATCAAGCTACAAAGTTCCCAGAATAATATGGGATTTTTCCTTACTTGTGTAGTTATGGATGTCCGTATAGTCGTATATATATATAAGATGTTATAGAGGCTTATATACTTTCTTTTTAAGGCATTCTCGAATTTTATCTACAAAATTTTCTCTGAACAAGAGACAATTATAACATTTTTCTCAATATAAAAAGGATCAGTCATCTCTAATTAGATATTTTAATTTTACACCTCCCTTTTATTTAAAATCAGATACCTCTTAATTGCACTTTGCATACTATACTTCATCGAATCATTGTCTCATCATCAACAACTTGACACCATTTTATTGAAACTACTACAAAATTAACACCATAAACTTCAACTTTAGACTACTAAGCTATGAGCATGAATAATCAAAATTTAGCAAAACGGTAAGGCCTAGGAATGACTTATCTAGCCGGAAAATGTAGTAACCTGTCATCAAACCAAAGAAATACTATATCATAAGGTGCTCCCATTTATCTAGATAGGTAATATAAAAGGCGAATGAGACTTTTATTTGGGAACAAAGGAAGTACATAATTAGAGGTATCAGTAAACAAAAACAAATATATGCGCAAAGTCTAATTAAACAGGATTAAATTTAAAGATAGATCGATCGTAATATTTACTCAGTGGTTGGAAAGGAGGAGGAGGGTGGTAACTGGTAAGTACCCAAAATCAGCCTCAAAATCCCCACAATTATCATCAAAGCTTGACATATCAACCACTCTATTTGAGCTTGACATCCATCCATCAAACACTATGGGAATTATATTATGGGAATTGCCGTCAAACACTATATCCCAATGCAAATTATATAAATTCTTGTACTAACACCCATATTTTTTTTTTTTATAAGTGGTAAAATAATTATGTTGAACAAGACTAATTCTTAGAGAGAGAAAAATTTGCGTGAATTTCCATTATTTTAAGATGGCCCCTCCATCACTTCAGGCACTTGTGCTTCCCAAAACCACCCCCTTTTCACATCTTTTTCCGTGGTCAACCTTTATATAATTCTTTCTTTGACAATCTGCTGTTTTTATTAATTTAATTTAATTAATTAAAATAATTAACTAATTGATTAATTAATTAATTCTAATATTTAACTTAGTATTTGTTGCCATTCCTTTTCTATTCCTTGAACGTAAAGGCAGCTTCTTTGTACCCTTTTTGTCATCAACCCTCCCTCGTTTTCTTCCTTCCTCTCTTTCACACTATTATCTCATATACTCTATATGCATCAACCATTCAAACCCTCCACGTCCTCTTATTAGCTTGATCGCGACTACTAAAAAAAGGGTCTTTAGTATCACAAATTTCGAAAATATATATTAAACCCCTAAAAGCCGATACTTTAGTATCATCATCCTCATTGAATAAAAAAAAATAACAAAATATATATACTCCCTAGCTCAATGCTTTCTTTTTCTCTCTCTAAATTTTTTCATATCCATGACATTCAAAAAGTCTCTTCCATTATTAGTCTTATTACTATTACTTTCTCTATTGTTTTTACTATATCATAATGATCATAGTAATAGTATTAACAATAACAATAATAAAAATTATTATGCCCATAATTTGAGAGTTGATCATAGGAAAATGCTTGAGAGTAATACTAATACACAGTTGTTTGATTTTACTCCGTTCAAGGGGCACCATCGCAAGCACGTCCCCGTTCGATCCGAACCCGAGATCGACCCGCTTTTTGGAGCTCAGAAACGGCTCGTTCCTACCGGTCCAAACCCTTTGCACCATTGATATATTCATTTTAAGGTTCTTACTTTTTTACTTAGCTTTTGTAGAGTTTTTTCTTTCTTTCTTTTTGTATTGATACATGATATATGTTGTTAATTAATTACTTTTATTTAGAATCTAAATTTTGTTCTCATCTATAGTTAGTACTTTTCAATTTCTTCCCAATTAATTTTCTAATTTGGGTCTTTTAATTCAATAATGTATGATCCTATTCCTTTACATAATTTAAAGACAATAAGATCTTAATTAGTATAGTCTTTTTTTTTTTTTTTTTTGACAGGAATTAGTATAGTCTTTACATTTACCTTTTTATATATATATTTTTATTTTATAATTGTAAGAATCATATCATCATTGCTTGATTTGATTATTTTATGTTAATTATTTCAAATTTGTATGTTTTCGCTATTTTTCTTTGGATTTCATTTGGAAATTTTATTAATATTATTTTGGGGCCAATAATTCATTAGATTATCAATGCAATTATTACCTTCTACGTTCATGATCACCAAGTTATTTTAATTTTTTTTATTTGTAATTTTTTTTTTTTTGGGTGAAAACGATCACTAAGCTATATGCATATGGGGATTACAAATATGAGCACGCACACCCAACGTTTAATACAATTACAAGTACCAATGCATGAAATTTATACTTATATTCCTTAATTCCTTCATTTTTATATCAAGGTATTTATTTACCACTATTTTAATATACAGTAATTATTTTTAACTTTATCTCAATTGAGAGAAGATAATTTTTTTAGTTTCACTCTTAAAAAAGAGTACAAATATATTATTATAAATTAGATTCAGCAATATATTACGCAGGCGATACGGTAGGATCGGAGTATATAAACATAGAAGTATAACATCAAAGTGCTAATAATAAGAAATAAATAATAATCTAATTAATTAAGTACATTATTATATTTTTGATATGATAAAAATTTACTATATAGTTTGAAAAGAAGCAAAAGAGTGGTTGGGACGGCACGTCAAAATGGGGGAAAATGAGGTTATAGCTGAAATTTGTTATATCTAACATAAAATTAATTTAACATTAAATTAACAATGTGAACCAATAGTTGTCTATTTGGTTAGTGAAAAGGGTTGACTTTTTGTATTGAGCAGATAGAGAAATTAAGATCATGATATCATGTGACTGAATAGGACCTTTATGGACCTTTTTATTAGTAACGATTTCTCTTTTATATAGTGGACGTGTATATATAGCGTTCACACTCGTTATCGACTTATCGTTATAATTATTATCTTAAATTACATAAAAGAGATTTCGTTATAAAATTGATCTTTGTATAAGTTAAAGTTGCTTTTACTATAGTTATATGTGACTTGGGTGATATATATAAAGTTTGAGGATGCTAAATACTCCGTATATGTGGGGTATTGAGTACAAGTTTTTTGTTTTAAGGTAGAATGAAATATTAGTAAATTTTGTCGTTGTATAAGTAAGAAAACTATTTGCTAATACGAAGATTATTACTCCGTATTTTATTTTGATTAGTATAGCCAGATGGCAGATAATATTGCCAGGCTAGAGACAGCCAAGTGGAAAACTTATTTACTCAACATCAAACGACAAACATTACGAGGGTCAATATATATACTATTAATCTTGCCTAGCCAAAACATGTTGAGTTCTATATATTGAAGAAAAGAAAATTGGTTGATTTAGTTTGATCCATTCAACTCGATTATCTTTAGACCTTGATCAGGGTGATTTCTGTTTAATTACTAGTTCATCTCAATTTCTCGTTAAGTATATACTACTTATATGAACTTATTTTGTCTCGATGTAAATAATTTTAATAAACTTAATTATTATATCCAATTTATCTTATATATCTAACCTTATTTTGTTAAAAGTCAGTCAATTTTTTTAAAAGCAGAATTAAGTTAATACTCCATCCGTTTTTATTTATTAGTCTCATATATATCCTATTTTAGACGTTTCAAAAAGATCTTGTATGGTAGTATAATTTAAGGAAAATATGTACGCTCCTAAAGCAAGCATGAGCTATTTTTAAAGGGTTAAGTCCCATGGGATCAATGAACCCCTAACTATATCGTGCTTGGTGGTTGTTTCATTTGCATTATTGTTTAGTTAAACTAAATCTATATTACTATACTAGTTAAAACTTAAAGTCTTGGTAAGGCTAAAAGTTGTAATGTCGTTAGTTAAAAGTTGATAAGCCAATCGATTGTATTGCCCCTAAAGATAAAGCTACTCCAAGGTGTATTATTACAAACTACAACAAAACTTGTGATACTTGTTAAAATCGGTAACCTACATTAAATATTTATATATAGTTCAATCAAAATAACCAATTTGAAATAAGTATATTGAAAGACGGAAACAATTTTATTTAAGCAACTTGAAGTATATTATTGTAATACAATTTCAGCTAACATAAATGTATCATTATTAATTATACCAATACAGTATTACATTGATTAATCAATTATCATATTCACAGTGGATCAGTTCCAATAAGCAAATATTCTTCACATTATCTAAATTTCAACTTGTATCAATGCTTTGTGTAAAAAAAAAGAAAAAATAAAAAAAAAATAATAAAAAAAAAAAAATCCTTATTAGCTAGTTAGTTTAAAAAGGTTTTATTAACATTTATTAAACTTCAGTATTTTACAAGTTACAAATTGACTATTGCTCAATGTTTGACCATAAATTATTAAAAAAAAAAAAATATTGACTAACTACAATGTACAAACAATAATACTTTGTATGGTATAATTTAGTTCTTCTTTGAATTCACATTTATAAAATATGCACAAATTTACATATCTTGAATTGAGCACTAATTATAAGAAATACTCTATAACAATTAACAACTGCGGAGTAGTTGATTGGACGAATGAAAAGGCCAGGTTAAGGAACGAATAAGTAAATATACAAAACTTTATTTCTATATTAGTATTATTGTACTCATATGTAGGTTGTAGCTAACACGATAACACCCATACAAATAGAAAACATCATATAATAACAAGATGATATTACCATAATGAATTTATGAAATTAGAACAAAATTCCACTTATAACAATGATGTGGTAGATGTTGTAAATTACGAGTAAATAGAAATAAATAAATCTAAGTATTATATTTATGCGTATAAATCTAGTAATGATGTATTTGGTTTGAAATATGCCCCTTAAGACCGGATCTATAGGGTCCAATGAACAAAAAGGTGTAGACAGAGCAAAAAAATTAGTTAAATAATTAATGAAATAGCATGAAACATGCAAAATATGCCAATGGAAGAGTGCTCCTTCTGTCATTCACATGATCTCCGCGGGTTTTCTGACAACTATATGCTGTTTCCTTATTCTCATAGCACTATTGCATGGAATTTAGTAAGACCATGCACGTCACATCTTCGATGAAATCGGGAGTAAGAGTGTAAGATTAGAGAAGGATCGCGGATGGGCATGGGTGGGGACACAAAGGCCGGCTAGACACAACACGAAATTAGCCTGACCCTTTTAGACTAATACAAGCTCGATATAACATGAGTGACACGGCAGTGGATTATGGGTCGTGTATGAACATTATTTTAAAATTTTGGCACGAATTTGACATGAACACGACAGGCTAGCCCGATGTCAACCCTCTTATTTTTTACCAAATTAACTAAAATTAAAGTTTATTAAGAGGCTCGCTGGCATAATACGACACAACTACTATTTCTTGGCCAGTCTAGACACGACATACTTGAGAGCGTGATATGTGTACCTAGCTTTAAGTAGGATTGTTTCATGCTATTGATACTAATTTAATGTGAAATTTTAAAACTAAGGTATACGAAGTAATAATGTAATTTGTAACCCTATCCTATTTTATAAAAATTAAAACTTGTATTAAACCGAGTAAACATTGATTTTTTACAATGCGTTTTCTAACAAGTAATAATGTGAAGAGCAATTGATCAAAAGGAATATAAATAAGCAAGAGATCCAGTGTGTGTGTGTTGGGTGTGTGGGGGGGGGGGGTGACAAGTATATAATAAAATTATAATTTTTTCCATAATAATCACAGTTATATTCTTAAAATCTTAATTAGATTGATCATATCGTTTGATCAAGCAACTACCACAGCTAATGTGCCAGTTTGATTTGTACTACAAGTATTTTCTCATGTGAAAATGTTGTATCTGACGGGAAGTTCGGAAATGGATGATTTAAAATAAATTATGTTTTTTTTTTTGGTACATTTAACTTGAAAATCTAGATTTAGCCCAAGTTAGATTTTTATTTTAAGAACCCAAATTGGTATATATGGGCCATTCACCATGACAATTACACATGGTCAAATTCAAAGAATTGAAAATCCTGCCAAATTAAAGCCCTCTTTGAAATTCTACTCTTTTTAAAAGATATAAAAGAAATATGGATTAATTATTTATTACCATCGTGCAATACATGGTTGTTGGTAATAAACGATGACAATAGTAATGATTTTATTAGCACATTTGTGATAAGATTTTATGTCAATACCCATGGTAATATTAGTATGCTATTAGTACGTAGGGGTTTAAAAACATCGCTATTAAATCTTTTTTTTGAAAGACAGTGGCATAATTATCAATAGCACAACTATAATAATGGTTTTAATATGCTATATATAAGGAATTCGAACTAAATTCTAAAAGCACATTAGCCTATAAAAGTTCTATTTCACTTTAATAGCGGAGCGATAGATAACGGGGAATCGAATTGTGTGGTATAAACGATGGTAATAGTAAAGATTTATTGATTTTATTACCTCATATTTTTCATAAATTTTCATCACCATCTAAAAACATTTTAGAGGTGGTATTTGAACAATATAATTTGTGAAAAAACACTTGTTTGTAGGTAGTTTCATAAACATGATAATGAAATAAGATTATTACATATAAGTATATTACCATTTCCATGATTATGACCGCTTATCAACATGTCGTAAAAATTACTTCTATTGTATTAATTTTTTGATCGGGTTCAATTTAGGCCAATTTCTTCCGAAATATTCAACTTAGTTCACATTACCATCTAAAAACATTTTAGAGGTGGTATTTGGGTCTTTTTTTTTTTTTCCTCTCCTTATGTTTGTTTAGAGAGTTATAAAGGCAGGTGGTGAGAAGCGATCATAGGATCCCCTGAAACCGGAAGGGAAGCTCTAACCATCTGAATGATCCCTCAGTGTTAGGTTGGGTCCTAACTTAATACTAAGTAAACCAATTCTGTGAAAAAATTTGGATCTGGATCAAGGCTTTGGCTTGAGCCAATTTTAGTAGGTTTACAAAACAACCATTCATTCAATTCCTCAAAACTTCCCATCTTTCTCTTTCTCTAAGGTTTGGATATTGAGGACATAATCATGACATTTACTTTTAAATGGTTTGCTCATTTCTCATCATTGCTATTCCTCAATTTGCATAGATTTTTTACCAATTATTGTCCGTTTTTTTTAGAATCTTTTATTGAAGTGTACTTATATGAACTTTTTCACATTTGCCTAAAGAATACTCTGTATAATATTAGGAAGATTTTTCAATGGTTACACTAAAATTATAGCCATTATTACTATTTTAAATCTGAACCAATAAATTTCATAGAATTAATCTTCACCACTTATATTTTTGACCAAAAGACACAAAAATAATTAGGGAAACAGGGATCTAACTCATCTCTTCCATATATTGTACAAGGAAATTATAGACAGTAATTCCATGATTAAATGGAAAACAGTAATGAATATCAACTAGCTTAAATCCTGTGCCATGCACGATTTTTTCAAATTATATAATGAAAAATGTTAACTCAATCATACGCAATTTTAACTTGCCAAAAGAAAAATAAATTTTTTAAAATAAAATAAAACTTCAAATTTAATTAATTTGTATCATACCAAAGACGTTAATTTTCTAATGCATTATTAGACTTAAAAAAAGAAAAGAATTTCAAGGATTATGAGGTTAAAACGTTTAATGCAAATTAATTAGTTTTTTTATTTTAATTAAATAAACTCAATAGCCAAAATAATAAAGCTGCTAAAAAAATGAAATATTATAAACATCATAGATAAATGTTATTCTAATATAGTGCGTTATATATATTAGTATTTTTTTAAAAAAATTACCTATTATAGTATATAAGAATATAATGTATAATATTCTAATAGAGTTTATAGGGATAAAGATATGATTATCAAAATAGAAAGAAAATATTATAGATTATAATGGCATGACAATTTGAACACACACACACACAAAAAAAAAAAAAAAGGTCAAAACACATATCATTTTTGATTCGCTTTTAGTATTGATAAATTATTGAAGATTCGAAAGAATAAAATATGAT
This sequence comes from Chenopodium quinoa, assembly GCF_001683475.1. Taxonomy (NCBI): domain Eukaryota; kingdom Viridiplantae; phylum Streptophyta; class Magnoliopsida; order Caryophyllales; family Amaranthaceae; genus Chenopodium; species Chenopodium quinoa. The sequence continues at coordinate 1,969,888 of NW_018742381.1, read as the reverse complement.
GTATTTCATATTTAAAGATATGACATAATATATAATATACAAAACATGAGGTTATAGGTATAGAAAATATTACATATAAGAAAATGAGAAATTTGTGAATCATATTTTACATAAGAATATGGAAAATTTGAGATATTTGTTATAATATAAATGATGTGAATTTTTTTTTTATTTTATGAAAAAAATATGGTGGTAATATAGGAAGGTTATATTATATTATTATGCAAAATATAATTTTAAGAAGATTTGACCAAAAGAAAAGAAAAAAAAAGGAGGGTTTTGGGGGGAAAAACAGTACACGAAGTGACACGTATTATTCTTAGTGTCTATTTTAGTATTATGTTATTGATTTTATCATTATTAGTGCATGACTTTATGTGTTAATTTATTAAGGTTTTTGATTGTTACTTTGTATGTGTTTGAAATGTTTTCAAAGATAGATGGAATCATGGAAGGATTACATTGTAGGATAGTGATTTACAAATTTTCCATGAAAATATGTTTTCTGTATGAAAAATCAATTATATTTGTAAATGTTTTATCTTGGATTAAACGGAGCCTCCATTTATCCAATAGTTTACTCAGTTCAACTCAAATTTTAAAAAAATTATTAAAATATAAATTGATCTAATCTAAATCAATTCATCTATTATCAATGGAATATTTTGTAATGGGGTCAATTGACCTACTATTGTTTTAAAAAAAAAATCTTATTGCAAATATTAAAAGATGAAAAAATAATGATATATTTAATATTGAATTATTTAATATGCCTAAGATAATATAAAATTTATAAATAATCTATCAATACACATAATTATATGTGTTTAATACACTACTAGAAACAGGCAATTTTCCGACGGACAAAATTTCCGTTGGAAATTTCGAATATTCCGACAGAATTTTTTTTTATTGGATAATTCCGCCGGAAAAGTTGAGCGACGGAATTTCCCTCGTAATATTTCCGACGGATTTTATATCCCTCGGAAACTGTAGCTTCCGACGGAATAAGCCCGTCGGAACATTTAAAAAAAAACAAAAAAAAAGATGAAACAACGTTCTGATTTTTCCGAAAAAAAAAAACCAGAAACACTGAACATTGAAACGAAGAGAGAGAAAGAGAGAAAGAGAAAGAGGAAGAGAGAAGAAAGAGCAGGAGAGAGAAAGGGAGGAAGAGAGAGAGGAAGAGAGAAGAAAGAGGAGGAGAGAGGAAGGGAGAAAGAGGAAGAGGAAGAGAGAGAGAGCGAAAGGGAGAAAGAGGACGCGAGAAAGTGCCGAAGGGAAAGAGAAAGAGGAAGAGGAAGAGGAAGAGGAAGAGAGAGAAAGGGAGAAAGAGAAAGAAGAAGACGAAGTCGCCGGCGACCACCGCACCTCCGCCAGAACTACGCCATCGTTCTGCATTTGTAAGTGGTGTTAATTTTAATTTTTTTTTGGGAAACCCTAAGCTAACTACCACCCCTTTTTTCAACAGCCACCTCTGGCATTCCACCACAACCACCGGCCGGTGTCCGCCGCCCCTTGTGACTCCAAGGCCTCCCGCGGTTCTGCAGCCTCGGTAATACTCGCGATCCCTTTTTTTTTGTTAATAAAAATTGAAAACATAAACCCTAATTAAGTTTTAATTTTAATTATTTGTAGGAGTTGTAAAGTTACTTGGTTTGATTGTCAATAGAAGTGCAGATCTACAGGTTAGAGACTTAGTAAACCCTAAAATTCTTAGTTTAGTGACTAATTGTTATGTATTCATATATATGCTAGCTTAATATTGTTTTTAGTGTAATGTATACAATTTCTTGTGTTTATATTTTAATATGTTAATATTTGAAATGAATGTGTTGTATTATGATATGTTAGTTTAGTTACTTAAGTTTAATTTTTAATTGTTGTATTATAATATGTTAGTTTAGTTTGATTTAGTTTAATATAATAATGTATGTTAGTTTAGTTTAGTTTAGTTTAATATGATGTATGTTAGCTTACTTTATTTTAATATAATGATGTTTAGTTTTGTTTAGTTTAATATAATGTAGGTTGGTTTGGTTTAGTTTAATATGATGTATGTTACATTACTTTAGTTTAATATAATGTAGCTTAGTGTAGTTTAATTTATATAATGTATCTTATTTTGGTTTAATATAATGATATTTTAGTTTAGTTTGGTTTTGTTTGATTGGTTTATTTGAATATTATGATATTATGATATGTTAGGTTTCTTTAGATAAGTTATGATATTATATATATATATATATATATAATAAATGAATCATTTGCATAATCATATGCCTAGATACCCGTTCAAGACATACACATTAGGAGTATGTCTTGAATAGTCCCCGGTTGGGACTGTCCTTGTACGCTTATTCTCACTTAGGTGGTGAATGTAAGCCTTGTTTTTTATTCTAGGGAAAATCCTGTCTTTTCATGCATTTCTCTACCGTGTTCTCTGGGTACATATGTAGGTGTGTTTAATCGCCTACATCGTGTACTTGGAGAACTGTAGGGAAATGCTGGCGGAGTTTCCATAGAACTGTAGGGAAATGTTTAGAGAAAGGAATAGTTCATTTGGTCTAAAATGAAGAAAACGGGCAAAAAATAGGTCATATAGGCCATAGTTGGTTCAATTTCGCTCCAAATGCGTCCCAAACCTTAGGGAATTGTTGTTTTTTGTGATTTCAAGGCATGTACCCCTTAGGATAACCACAATTGACATGTTTAGAGAAAGAAATAGTTCATTTGGTCGAAAATGAAGAAAACGGGCAAAGAATAGGTCATATAGGCCATAGTTGGTTCAATTTCGCTCCAAATGCATCCCAAACCTTAATGTGTTGTTTCTTCTTGGAATTTCAAGCCCTAGAATCCTAAAAATATGGACATTTGACATGTTTGGATGAGTAATGAGAAAATTAGCTAAGAAATAGAGAAAATGGGCAACATAGAAGTCACTTAGGCCATACTTGGTGCGTTTTTCATCAATATTGCTCCCAAAACTTAATGTGTTGTTTTTTCTTGGAATTTCAAGCCATAGACACCTAAAAATATGGACATTGGACATGTTTGGATGAGAAATGAGAACATTAGCTAAGAAATAGAGAAAATGGGCAACATAGAAGTCACTTAGGCCATACTTGCTGCGTTTTTCATCAATATGGCTCCCAAAACATAATGTGTTGTTTTTTTTTTTGGCATTTCAAGCCCTAGACACCTAAAAATATTTACATTTGACATGTTTGGATGAGAAATGAGAACATTAGCTAAGAAATAGAGAAAATGGGCAACATAGAAGTCACTTAGGCCATACTCGGTGCGTTTTTCATGAATATTGTACATAAAACTTTGTTACTTTGTTCTTTTTTTGTCAATTCAAGCACTTTAGACCTAAAACTATGTTTAATTGATATGGAATGAGAAAAAAAGAGCTCATTTCCTAAGAAATGAAGTAATTGGGCTAAGTAGAAGTCACCTATGTCATGTTACTTGGTTTATTTTTTCATGAATATGGTACCCAAAGCTTATTTATATAACTTACTAACTCGTTTGTTCCTTTTCATATGTTTATCTTGTAGGAGGCCTACCGAAAGAGGGTTGAGGAGGCTAGAACTCAAAGGACTCAGAAGAGTCCGAATGAGCTGTACTAGGAGACAGGGGGTGGTCGGAACAAAAAAGGACGTGTGAAGGGACTTGGCGGAAGTGCTGACCTTTACTATGGCAGCCAGATGGGTCGACTTTCCACATCTTCCATGCAGTACACGCCCTCCATTGTTTCTCAGATGCAGGATCAGGTGGAAACCAAGGTGCAGGCTTTTCGGGAAGAAATGGAACTCGAGATGCAAGCCCGAGTTCAAGCCTCAGTGAGAGCCCAAATGGAAGAAATGAAGAAGAGAGGATGATGAGTCGTTACCACAACGACCCTTGTTCCACCGTGCGACCTCCATTTCGAGATCCCAGGGACGACGACCCGGGTAGTGGTGGAGCAGGCCAGGGCACTCCCGCAGTTGCTTAGCTGTAATTAACGTAGTGTTTATTAGTACTAATTTTATATTACATTACTTGGCTGTACAGATTAGAATTAGTGTATATATATATATATATATATATATATATATATATATATACATATACATATACCATATACATATATAAACATATACACACACACAAACACACACACACACACACACACACACACACATATATATTTGCACAAAAACCATTAATTTTATTCTGTCGTTAATATAAGAAGAAGAAAGTGCAGGTATCAAAGGGTAGCAATGTGCCGTAGGAAAATAGTCAAACTCGAAATAGTTCCGTCTTTATTTCTGTCGCAAAGTTCCTACGAATTTAAAATCCGTCGCAATAGGTATAAGTTTCCGACGGACTTTTCCGTCGGTAGGTTGTGATGGAAAAATTTCAGTAGGAAGTTTGCGACGGACAATTCCGTAGGAACGTTGCCTGCTTCCTACGGAAATATCCGTAGGAACGAGCTCAGATTCCGACGGAATACTCCGTTGGAAGTATAAAGTATTCCGACGGAATATTTCGTCGGAAGTATCAACGATTCCGACGGAATATTCCGTCAAAATCTGAGAAACTTTCCGACGGAATACTTTCTGTCGGAAGCTTGCGACGGACTTCCCATTCAGGTCAAACATAGGCTCCGACAAATTAAAATCCGTCGGAAAATCCGTCGGCATGGTCATTTCCGACGGAAAATCCCTCGGTATTGGCCAAAATTCCTACGAAGTGAATTCCGACAACGTTTTCCTACAGAATTCCGTCGGAAACCGCCTTTTCCGACGAATTTCAACGGTTTTTTCGACGGATTTTTTCCGTTGTAAATGAGGTGTTTTCTAGTAGTAATATAATATGTATGTAGTTCATGAAATTTGTTAATTTATAAGTTATTGAATATAATTTGTTCATGTTTATTGAACCGATTTATATTAAAAAAAAAAAAAACCTAGATTCGCCACTGTCCATTATCTGTTTAGAGTTTTTTGGTCGAAATGCTCATTAGAACTTCAATTTGAATTCTGTCGTGTGTGTGATATATTAAGTGTATAATGAACATGTTGATTTTTTTTTTAATTTTTTAGATAAATACTATGCATTTTAATTCTACCATTTTATTAAATTTTGAGATAAAAAGTATACATTTTAATTCTATAAATTTTCAAATTATTAGTGATGTGGTAGATTAATTACTACGTTTATATTTGAGAGGTGTTTGTTGCGGTCACTTATTAGAATCTCATGATGTTGGTAGATGCATCCAAGTCGACTTTTGCATGGTGTGACTCATTTCTTCAGTTTTTCACCCGATTGAGAAAAATTGTATGTTTTAAATTTGTAATTTTCCTTTGATTTAAATGCTTACAGTTGTAATTTTAACTCTAATTCTATTTTTAAATTTTTTTTATAGGACACATTTTCCACTTTGGTTGTTAATCGACCACCCTCTTTTCTAGACGTACTAAGATCGTGTTAATTTGGTCCACAGATTTAGACCTTTAAAAAAATTTAAATCTTTTCAATAACATTTAAACCGTAAACTTGATGGACAAATGAAAAAATAGGGCATAACAACTTTTTGGTCTTTAAATAAATATGGAGGAAAGGATACCCGAAATTTCGTTCAAAATCCTCCTTAGATGTGATGCCCAATTGAAAATTAGGGATTGGGGTTGAGTTTTTCCTTACCAATTGAAAAGCCTAATTAAAAAACTTCATACATATAATTTCACATTGTTTGTTAATTTATAAATAATTTTAATATAATTTGTTTTATATTAATTGCTGGTGGATTAAATGTTTCTGGTGGTAATAATAGAGAGCTTCCTAAACAGCCTGAGCAACCTAAATAGCCTGATGCTTGGACGAGTTTATTTAAGGGTAAGCTTAATGCTAAGGAATTTTCCCTATCTTGCAGTGCCCCTGTTATTAAAGATGGGAAATTTGTTCTCAACTGCAAGCTACTGAAATCAAAGAAGGTAACGACAAATGGAAGAACTCGATTGTTTTTTTTTTTTTATGTTGTCGGTTATTATCCAAATATCACTTTAGTTCATAGATATATTGCTTATAATTGGAGTAATATTGTAAAACCTGAGATTTTTTTGGCATGATGATGGTTATTTTCTTATTAATTTTCATAATGCTGATGATATGAATACAATTTTGAGTGTTGGACCTCATATGTTTTATGGAAAACTGGCAATTGTCAAACCTGGTTTGATAAGTTCAACTTTCAAGCTGAAATTCTCAGAACTATGCCTTTATGGGTTAAATTGCCTTTGAATTGCTGAGGATTTGAGACTTTAAGAAGAATAAGTAGAGTTCTTTGTGTTTATCCGTGCTGATGAATGTAACACTCTAGGCAATTGAGGGTGTCTTTTACTAGAATGTTAATTGAGGTTGATATTACAAAGGCTTTGCCTAGTAGTATCTTGATTGAAAGTTCTGTTGGGGAGTTAATTGAGTAGAAAATTGTTTTAGAATGGACACCTCCCTTTTGCAAGAAATGTAACAAAACTGGACATGATTTTTCTGCTCCTGTTACTTAACCTAACCCTCAAGCTCAAAGGAAACAAGACACTTCAAAGGTTGAGAAAGTTTGGGTGCCTAAAACTCAAAATGTTGTTGTTTCTAGACCTATTGTTTCTAAACAGTTTGTTACCAAAGTGCTGCTATAATTACTCTAGCTCCTACTGCTCATCAAGCTAATTCAGTTGAGGATTGGAGAGCTGTAGGGAAGAAGAACAAGAGCCATGGGAATAAGCATACAATTTCTGGTGTAGTTAATTCTAACACCTACATGGTGCTTTTGGAGGATGAAAATGAGGATTCAATAAGAGAAAAGACTGCTGATATTTCTATTCCTATCGGGGATGAGGGTAATCCCCCTCTAGGTACATGATTATACTCACTTGGAGTGTTAGGGGTCTGAATGCCTCTAGTAGGGTAGCTGATGTTAAAAGGCTACTTAGGAAACAATCAGTGGATGTGATTGGTTTACAGGAAACCAAATTTAAGCTTTCTAAATGCCTTGCTTTGCAAAGGAAATTTGGTATATCTTGATCCTGGGTGGGTAACTATAGTTGCTCTAAGAAAAGTAGAATTTGGGTAGGGTGGAATTATGATGTTATTACCCTTGATCCTCTTATTGTTCATGAACAATTTATTCACTGTTCTATTTCTTATACGGATCTCTCCTCTCAGATTCTTTTGACAATGGTTTATGGGCTTTATTCTATTCATGACATAACTCAGTTGTGGAATGGTGTAAAATGTATATCTCAGCAACAACTTCCTTGGGTCTGAGCTAGAGATTTCAACATTATTCTCAATGAAGATGATAGATTGAATGGTAATCCAGTCTTTGATTATGAATTCAGAGATTTTCATAGTTTCATTAATGACATGGAGTTTACTGAAATCAAAAGCAAAGGTGCATTCTACTCCTGGACTAATAAAGCTCATTCTGGTTCAATGACTCATACTAGGATTGATATAGGCTTGGTTAATCAAGCATGGTTGAATATGAATGTTTGTTCATGTTGAAGCTCGTTATCTTTCTCTTACTATGTTTGATCATAGTCCTTTTCTTTTTGAGATTACTCTTGCTCCTCTTGCTAGGGGTAGGCCTTCCAGATTTTTAAATTGTTTGTCTCAACATGAGCAATTTTTAAATTGTTTGTCTCAACATGAGCAATATATAAATACTGTAAAGGATGCTTGGAATGGTCATGCTCATTGTAATTCTATCTTAAAAGTATGGTCTAAGCTCAAAGGAGTTAAAACTGCTCTCAAATCTTTACACGGGTAACATTTTGGTAAAACTGAAGAGAAAATTTAGGCTACTAAACTTGAATTGGATAATATTCAGTTGGAATTGGTTAATTCGGTTGATGACAGGGCTTTGCTTGCTCAAGAAGCTGATACTATCCAGAAGATAAAATACTGGACTGGTGTTCAGGAAAGTATTTACAGGAAGAAGTTTAGAGTTGAATGGATAAAACTTGGAGATAGTAATAATCATTACTTCTTCTCTGTTAAGATACAAAGGAAGGTTAGGAAAAAAATTGATTTTATCTACACTGAAAGTAGGGCTCGTCTGAAAGATCTTAGGTAGGTGACCAAAAAAATTTGTAATTTTTATAAGTCTTCTTAGATTTGTAAATGCAATGTTCCCTGCTCCTGATCTTGTGACTTTGAGAAGGGTAAGGAAGTTGAGTGTTAGTTCTTAACATTTTCTTACTGCTCCTATTACTCGTGAAGAAATTGATAGTGCTTTGAAGAATATTGATGATAGCAAGGCCCCTGGTATTGATGGCTTCAACTCTCATTTCTATAAGCAGGTTTGGCATGATATCAAGCATGATGTGTATGCTGGGGGTGTAATACCCTGAAAATTTCCTTCTTTTAAAAATACTTTTTTGCTCTAAAATAAAACATAAACTTAGGAAATAACCAAAATATTATAGCCACCAAGATAACGGCTAAGGCTTTTCAAAGTCACACAGCAGAAGACTAACTTTCAAAAACTTAAATAAAATGAATTGAAGTCTAATAAAACTAACTCAAACTTCAAAATCAACTTACATTAAACAAATAACTTGGAACCATTAAAGGCCCTTTAAAACCAAACCAAAATATTAAAACAATTACTATATGTTAGTGTTAACAATTAAATAAATAATTCATTACAATAAGAAACAAAACAAAGAAACATATAACCCTCTTCGCTCAATCCCATCATGCTTGACATGCTCCTTCTACCTGTACTTCTCTTTATTTCAACCTCACTACTCGCCATATAAAATGGGTCATAGTAGGGTCAATCCAAAGAAAATCCAAACACAAATAACAAAGTACAAATCAGCAAGCTGAGTACATATAAACCAATAGCAACAATCACACTAACACGAATATCCTGGCAATAGACAATAAATAAATAAATAAATAAAACATGCCATACTGACGTGAGGGAAACTAGGGTCGTTAGGCCAGCTTACTAAAGTCAAACAAAATTTATAGAATCAAACCTACACCTAGTATAGGGGTAAGTCCAAGTCGATCTACGAGGAATGGGGAAGTCCAATGCTAAAATCCAACATTAAGCTACTTCGAAACGAGAAGAATAAGGTTGTGATTGAACCATGCTAACAAACACAAGACTCAAAGATATATCAAATACTAAGACGCTAGGGATTAGGTTCCGTATACAATCTTGATAGACTCGCTAGTTTGGGGAAATCGAATCAAAAGAACATTGCAAAGACTAATGGCAAATGCAATCAAAGAGTTCAAAAGGATATCATCTAGTTGTCAAGCTAGGTTTCCACTATGAATGACTAACTAATAGAATCACAATTCAAACCAATTGATGATTGAGAATCCTAAATCAAGTGGTCATGTCATTAGGATGAACAATGCAATCTAGCATGGAAATCTAGGTTAGATACTCCTATCAAACCACACACATGCACAAATTTATCAATCACTTTAATCACAACAATAAATCAATCAATCAAAATCCCCAAATTAACAACAATCTATCAATCATGCATACTTCCCCTTCACCCTAGCTAAACAAACTACTCACTAAGAATATTGGGTTGAAAGAAGAAAACTAAGATAATCATCATCAACATCATCATAATTGCAATTGAAATCAATACTAAATCAATCAAACTAATCAAAACCAAATAATATAATCAAAGTAACTTGAAATTACAACAATCAACAAAATTAGGATGCAAAAGAATTGAAATAAGAAGTAGAAAATCTCACAAACTTAGTTGATCAAAGGAAATTGTACTTGAATTGAATTGAAATGAAGATCAAAATTATAATCAACAAATTCTCTCTCAAGTTTCTCTCTCTAATTTATCTCTAAAATCTGAATTCTAAAATTGCTAAAATCAAGTCTCCTTTGAAAATAGGAGGAAAAAGCTATTTATAGTATAACTAACTAGAAGGAAATAAGGTAGAAATCCCAAAATAGACCCAGCTGGGCACGCCCTCTCACGAGCTTGCGTGCCCGCGAAGATCTGGGTACGGAATAGAGACCTCAGGATGCGCGCCTGAGAAGAACATTTGGGCTTCTATGTGGTTGTCGTGCGCGCTCGCGCTACCTGGAGCAGGGCACTCCTTTGGTGCATGCATGATGTAGATGGTGCGCTCCTCATGATCGTCACTAGGCATGGTAAGTCTTGAAATGAGGTTCACGGTGGGTTCAACACCATGATTTTATGAGAGCGCAAACACCAAGTCTTGGAGCTAGCCATTGATCCTTGCCTTGTGAGCTATACATAAGCTTCAACCTTGCACCTTTAGCCTCTTCCAACCCGAAAAATCATCGTGACGAGTCTCGAGCTTCACCTTGCTCCTATAAAACCAAGAAAGAAGTACAAATGAAAGAGAAAACACGAGAAAATCTACAAAAGGAATGAAAACACGAAATAAGCACGCAAGGAAAAGATAAACTAAGGAACAATTAAACAAACCTAAGAAAATAGAGGGAAAGAAGCTATTAAAAGAAAGCAAAAACATCCTAAAATTACTACCTTTTGAGTGCCATAAATGACACTCATCAAGTTCCCCCAAGCTAAACTTTTGCTTGTCCTCGAGCAAAACAAAAGCAAGAAAAGGAACATGATGGCTAATTTAAATAAAAGAAAGAAAGAAAGGAGGTTGGGAATATACACTAACTCACTAACATAGGAATCACGGTCACCTTTTAGCTAGTGACAAGCCATTTAAACCTCAAAATCGCCAATGAGGACGAGTAATGCTTTCATAAAGGTTTCCAAAGAGCTTAACCCATAACTCTCATGATAAAACGAGGCAAAACATGAAAATGAAGTCAAAAAGAAGAAAAGGGGAAAACACATGCTCATGGAATGGACTTTTGCAAATGATCAAGCGCAAACGGATGCAAATCTTTCTAAACAAGAAAGGGAGTGTATGTTTCAAGATATCCAAGGTTGATTGAAACATAAAATATGCTAAGCATAGAGAACTAATAAGACATAATTCACCTTCATCCCAAACAATCTTACTGCGTTCTTCCTACTAGTTTCAAATTCACCTCAAGTGAGTTTCTCAATGATTCCTCAAAGGAACTGGAAAAGAAGAGATTTCAGGGCTACTCGACATCTTGACTATGCAAAATCGCTCCATAGGCTTGACTCCTATCTCCCTCCACCGACTTAGGACTTAACCATAAGGGTCAAAAGGTCTTTAAAGGGTTGTAACGTAAAGGCAAAAAGGGTAATGGTAGGCTAAAATTTGAAATTTGGTGGTATACCTAATTGTGAATGTGAAGCAAAGGGTGATCAATTTTCAACACCATAATCAAATTATCACCAAACAAAAACACCAACACCCCAAGCTTATTCAAAGCAATACTACAAACATATATATAAAAAGCATAGATACGTTTCCCTCAAACTTAAATGGAGCATTGTCCTTGATGTACACATTTTATACATTGATTTATCCCGATTTTACATCATATTCTTGATCGATTTTAGGCTCTTTAGAGCCGTTTTTCGCTAACGATCTCTTCTCTAGTGTGTTCGATGTGTTTTTATAAGCTTTACAGGAATTTAGAGTTCTTTGGATGATTCGGACACGTTTCGGGTGTTTATGGGAGATCTTAGTGAAGCAAGAGGAAGAACGAGCTAAGTATGGCTATAAACCGCTCAATTTCTCTTATGCCCGGTTGGGTGGTGCATGCCCGGTTGCACCGGGCACTGAGAAGTTGTGGTGAAGCAAGAAGGCAAGAAGATTTGAAGCGTATTGGCTATTAGCTCCACGCGCCCGATCGGGCTAGGTGTGCCCGGTTGGACCGGGCGTGTGGTAGTGGAAGCAGTTACGAGATTACGAGAAGGCAGTAGGCAACAATTTACAAAGAGCTAGCGCGCCCGATCGGGTAGCCACTGCCCGGTGGGATCGGGCGCCAGGGAGAAGATCAAGGCGAAGCAGCGCACCTCCGTAGTTCCACTTGCCCGATCGGGCAGTGTTAGCCCGGTTGGACCGGGCAAGGGTTCACGGAAACCGATTTACTTATTTTCAGATTTTTATCTCATTAAGGGTATAAATACCCCTTGTAATCATCATTAGAAAACACTCAGTTAATTCCTTAAGCTTTATTTCTCTCTCTAGAACCCTAGTTACTTTCTTTCAAGCATTTTAATTACTCATTAGATTTAATTATTGTTCATCAACAATTTGAGTTATTTTAATTGAAGCATCATTAGTATTCATCTATTTCTCTTCTCTTTCAATAATTATTGTTTTTAATTATGTTTTCTCCATTGATTATTGTTTTAAGGTTTGCTAATATGTGTGAGTAGTTTTTATATTCCAAGATCTAGGGTAGCCCAATTGTGATTGATGCATGAATTGATTCTTTAAATTCTCTAATGACAATTGTGATTATTTATGCTAAATTGATTGTGATTATGCCAATACTAGATTAGAGATAATTAGTATTGTTATTATTCCATAGTTTTAATCACAACGAGAGTTGGGTTTTAGCGGATTTGAGTAGATCAATTTAGGGTTTGAGATTCATCACGAGGGTAGTTGAATTGATAATTGGGAAGCGAAGTAAAGTGTTTAATGTCTCTAATTTGCATGATTCCATGAGAATAGGCTTGATTGCAGTTAGAGAAGCCATTTATATTCGAGAGAAGTCCTTGGTATTGAATAGGGTTTGCTTTTCCCCATGTTGATTGGATTGTATGCTAGGGGTAGATAGATAATTGCATCGATCGTAATTGTGGTGATACTTGATCTTGGATGTTTTAGTTTATTGATTCATTATATTCTTTAGATTAGTTTAGTTCTTCATACATTAGTTTCTAGTACTATTCACCATTGATTTGATACTTGCTTAGTGATTATTTGAGTCTAATTAATTCAGTGAACCTTAGTCTCTTGGGATTCAATCCTTACTTGTCTGTCTACATAGTAGTGGTTTCGTTAGGTTATTTTTGTTAAGTACGCGACACGCCTATCAGTCCTCAATGCTCTACACTAGGGAGAACATAACCACATCAAAATCTTTTTGCTATTATCGTTTTTTGTTGTTCTTTTTTTTCTTCTTTGTTTTTCTTTATATTTCAAAGCAATGTGTTTGCTTTTGATTTATTGCTTTGTCCTTGCCTTTTTTCAACTTTGGACGGCTTTTTCTACTTTGCATTTGCCTTTATTCACAAACTATATACAACACATACTTGCTTAGCAATAGAACCAAATATCCAAACTTATACTCCCATAAGCACCAACAAACTATGGACTACATGCTTCACAAAAACCATAGATGGAAACAAAAACAAAACAAATGGCTAGAAAAGAAGTGATAAGGCTTAAATGGTTAGCAAGGAGGCATGTAAACAAAAATCCAAAAATATAAAATCTAATTCTACAAAAAAGAAAATTAAGCACCCCGAAAAGATGCCTTTGTCCTTCCCAAATGGTTCGGTCGCGATCTCGAGAGATAAAAGACAAGTTCTAGATAATAGTAAAAGATAGTCAAGGATCCATGTGCCACTCAAGCAAGAGATGTTGAAGTCTAGAAAAGTGAAACCTCACATAGTTGTAGCAAAAACTCACGATTGGCTTCAAATCCACCATAGGAAGCAACACCATGTTACCACGAATAAGTGAACTAGGGCTTCAAGGTCCCAAAGTTCTTAACACATGCACTACCTTAGCATACTTTATCCTAGAATCAACAGAGCATACTCTCAAACTGTGCACACCGTTATCATTTAGGAAGGCAAACATCCAAGTACACAAGTCCAAATGATATTATGTCCATAACAAAAGCAAACACAACAAGAAATGCAAAACTTTGCCTTAAACAAAAATCTTTTTGGAATTTTCAAGTTTAACCAAAAATAAAGAAAGAAACGGAAGAGAGAAGAAAAGTTCACAGGTGCATGCAAAATCACATTAATCCCAATCGACATACAACGGCCATTCGACAATATCGTCAATGGCCCCAAACACCCTCAAGGTGTTGATAGCAAACAACCTCGAACCATTCAACTCAACCTAATCTAAAACCTAAACTATGCAAACAAGAAAATAAAATAAGGGAAAAGAGGAAAGATCTCACCAAGCGAACCAAGCAAAGCAAAGAAAAGAAGCAAAAGGAAGCTCTCACCACCTCGTAGCTCCAAGATTTCCAAACATGATCTACAAGATAAGATTAGAAAAAGAAAAGAAATCAAACTATACACGAAAAAAAAAAAACCTGTTAGTAACTTCAAGATAAAATCAAAGAAATAAACTATACACTAATTAAGAAGGAATTTAGATTTATAGGGTTTAGATTCAAAAGGGAGCAACTCAATATCATCATCATTTCATCACAAGAACATATCATGAACATCACCACAAACATCATCCATCACAAGATATCATAAAAAATCATCATAAACATCCTCACACACAACAACAACAACATGCCAATAAACTCATCAAGAACCAAGAAATTCCATCGTGCCCAACAAGAATAACAAGCACGCACTCCAACAATCAAGCAAAGACAAAAGCCCTCCCCCCCCCCCCACACACACACACACAAATGATGAACAAAGTCTCCCAAGCTTGAATAAAAGCATCTCAACATCCCAACATGAAAAGCAAATAAATAACAAGTAAAGGGATGGAGGAAAAAGCACAAGTAGGTAACCGATGATGGACTCACAACTTCTCAAAAATAAGTGACCCAAATTCAACCTACCTCGCCACTCCTCTCTAGTGGCCAACCAAAGTACCACCAACTCAAACCGCGTCATCTTACCTAAATCTTGCTTGGGGAAAACCGAATACCCCAAAAGCCTATGCAAAATGCAAAGAAAAGGTTGGTATATGTCACTAGCTAGGGAGAATTGGGCACCAAAGTCTTCTTTACCCAAAATGGTTCTCCACCACGCAAACTTGGCATATCCTTGAAAAGATTGGTGTTCGGGAAAGAAAAGGTCGGCATCGGGGTTGAAATCAAGGGCTTCACTAAATTCTCGAAGAGAGAGGTCATGATTGGTGTTGAAAAGTTGAAAGGATATCTCATAATCGGTTTCAATAGGTGTGTCTTCAAAGGAGGCAAAGAACTCTTGGGTGGGTTCACTATAGGTACGGAAAGAAGTGTTGACAAAGGAACCCATTCTAAGATCATCGAAAAGAAGCCATAAGTCATCATTGATACCAAGTTTGGTCATGTCTTCTCTATGAAACTGGAGGGAAGGTTTTAGTTTTCGTTTTTTGATGGAGGCAAAACGGAGATTGTGAGCTCGGTTGTTGAATTTTAGAGTGGGAAGAGGAAGAGGTTCGTTGGAGGTGTTTGTTTCATTTTGTGGTCCATAACTAGGTTCCTCAATACAAATTTGTGGCTCCTTTCCCTTCCTCTTTCAGGATTTCAAAGATTTCAACATTTTGAACTTCAAGAACAACCCAAGTAATACTCAATCAACACAACACCACACCCAACAATCACCAAAACCACCCATAAAATCAACCACCACCAATCTACCACACCAACTCCAACACTTTAATACAACCACACACAATGAGAACAAAGCTTCAAAAACAACAATCAATCAAATGTTAAGCATAAACAACCAACAACAATAACATTGTGAGGTAATTCAAGCAAAACAATCATCTAAAATACCCAAATTGATACTACTACTATTCACAAGTAAGGATAAATCAAAATCTCATGCAAATTAAGTAAAACAAGTCTAATAATGAGCAAAGAAGATGATTATACCATACTTGAAGCAAAATTAACCACTCTACAAGCACCAATTCGCCAGAACACAAAAACCCCAATTTAGTCTCTAATGGTGAATGAAGCTTGAAGAAGGATAAATGGTGTGTAGTAGTATGTAAATTGAGTAATTTAAGAAGATTTAAGTGGGAAATTAGTGATTTGTGAAGGATTTATATGAGATTGAAGGAATTTTGGGAAGATTTGAAGGTTAGGGTTTGAAAGTTTAGAGTGAGAAAGAGAGGAGGGTCGTGGGTTAGGAGAGTGAAATTGAAAGAAAAAGAAAGAAAGAAAGGAAGAAAAACCGGGCTAGCAGGTTGCGCACCCGCGTTCATTTAGCCCAAAATAAAATTTACTTTTATAAAACTTAATAATTAAAATACCTTAGCCCTTTAAAATATTTAAATAAAATACTTGATCTCTTAAAAATATATTTTATAATTAATTAAATAATTCATAAAATACGTAAAAATATGGGGTATTATATAGGGTCTTGGATTTCTTTGGTCATGGTGTTATGCAAAAAGAGTGGAACTGTACAATTGTGACTTTGGTCCCAAAGGTGCTTAATCCTTCATTTGTGAAAGAATATAGGCCTATAGCTTGCTGCACTATGGTTTATAAGCCTATTTTAAAGGTGATTACTGCAAGGCTAACTCAGGTAATTGGTGAAGTGATTGATGAAGCCAAGTTGGGTTTATACTTGGTAAACATATAGATGATAATATTTTGCTGGCTACTGAACTTATTAAGGGTTACTCTCAAAAGCATATTACACCTAGATGTATGGTAATTAAAGCTGAACTTAAGAAAGCTTATGATTCTATTGAACGGAGCTTTCTTAAGACTGTTCTGGATAATTTGGGTTTTCCAGGGAAGTTTACAGAGTGGATTATGAGGTGCATCACTTCAGTTTCCTTTTCTATTTTGATAAATGGGTTCTCTGCTCCTCCTTTATTGCAAAAAAGGGCTGAGACAAGGAGATCTTATGTCTTCTTTCTTGTTTGCTATTGGTATGGAGTATCTTTCTAAATGCTTGTATGAATTGGCTTTGAAACCTGATCTTAACTTTCATCCAAGATGTGAGAAGTTGTCTCTCACACATATGATGTTTGCTAATGATCTTTTAATGTTTGCTAGAGTTGATCTTACTTCTATCTAGTTGCTCTTTCAAGCTTTAAGCAAGTTTTCTACTACTTCTGGTTTGTCTGTTAACCTTGACAAAAGTGATGTTTACTTTGTTGGTATTTTTGAAGAGGAACAATAAGCTTAAGGTCAGGCTATTTGTGTAGGGCAAGGTATTACCCCTTTTAAGTACCTTGGTGTCCTTCTCTCTTTTCAAAAAAGCTCACTATCTCTCAATGTAGGCCTTTAGTGGAGAGAGTGACTACAAAGATTAATGGCTAATCTTCTAGGCACTTGTCTTATGCTGGGAGACTTCAGCTAGTTAGAGGGGTTCTCTTTGGTATTCAAACTTATTGGGCTTAGATTTTTGTCTTGCCTAAGAATATCCTTAAAGAAATTAAAGCAAGGTTAATTAGTTTAGAGCTTTTCTGTGGACTGAAAGCTCCTCTTTCTTTAAGAAAGCTCTAGTAGCCTGGGATACTATGTGTCTTCCAAAGGTGAGTGGGGGCTGGAATGTTCTCTTTCTCCCTAAATGGAACAAGTCAACTATTTCTAAGCTCCTTTGGGATCTAGCGCATAAAGTTGACCGCTTATGGGCGAAATGGGTGCATGCTTATTATTTCAAACATAGACATTGTTGGGACTTCCCTGTGCCTAAGAAATGTTCTTGGGTCTTGAAAAAGATTTTGCAATGTAGGGATGCTATTGATAGTGTGGGTGGCTGGAGCTCTATCATGCATGGTAATTTAATGAAGATCAAGAAGCTTTACAACATGCTTAGACCTCAGGAACCTAAAAGTGGATAGGATAAGGCTTATTTGCAATAACAAAGCTTCTCCAAACTGTGTTTTCATTCTTTGGCTTGCACTTTGGAATAGATTAATCACAAAAGACAAATTAATATCCTAGCATATACCTTGTGACCTTGTCTGTTTGCTTTGTCTGAAAGAAAAAAATTGGTTCAACACTTGTTCTTTGAATGTGATTACTTAAGGAAAGTGTGGCAAGCTATCTTCAATCTATTTAAATGCTACAAACCAGTCCAAAGCTTTGCTAGTGAAGTTCAATGGGTGAAGCATAACTGCCGGAAGAATAGTACAAAAGCTGGGCTGTTTTTGATGGCTTTTGCAGAAGCAGTTCACTGTATTTGGATTCAAAGGAACAACACCATGTTTAATGGTAGCTTTGAACATGCAGAGCGTGCTGTAAGGGATATAGTTTACAATATTACTTGTAGATGCTTTGCTAGTGATAGGCAGTTGTTGATTTTGTAATTCTGGTTTCTTTGGTCTTGTTTGGTCCTAGCACCCTTCATAGAAGTTGGTCTGTGAACTTGATTCCAGTTGTTCTTGTTCCTAGTTCTTTGGTGAATCCTTCCTAGAAGGTGGCATCATTGCATTAGAAACTGTTTTGGTGGTGGTTTGCCTTTTAAGGCTTGTGTAGTTGGGGGTTGCAACTTAGTTTTTTTGTAAGTTGTAATTATTTCTTCGTTTGGTAATAAAATTTTCTATTTACCAATATATATATATATATAAATATATATATATATATATATATATATATATATATATATATATATATAAGTAAGAACAACTGGAATCAAGTTCACAGACCAAATTATGAAAAACTATACTAACATAAGGTAACAAATTCTCATATAATATAGGTAGGATATACATAGAATAAATGATTGACATATTTGTGAGAGATTTTTATGTTATTATTTTTGTAAATCTTTGAATTGCATAAATTATATTTAAGAATGGTTATTATACTAATTTTGCATAGCATGATAATTTACATATTTGGGGAATATGCTTACATATTAGTGCATATGACGATCATGATACTTATTTAAGAGAATATAACTCAAATTGCGATTATGTAGTATATAAGTACTAATTGCCCTTCTTTCATTCAGATTTTCGAAGGATCATGTTGTGCATAACTTTCCCACATTACAATTGAAGATTAACTATATTACTGTATAATAATTTATCCATGTTTAAATTGACTTTAAAAAAAATAAATAAAATAAACTATAAACTTACACAAAGATCTAAATTACCTCATTATGCAAATTTTGAAACACCTCTTTATATACTACATTTTGTGTAGTATGAGATATTTGTCCTTTGTCACATATCAAAACTTTAAGTCAACTTTTCCTTGTGACTCTTGAAACTGCAGCATATAGTTGAACATGACTAAATACCGGTCTTGGGAGATATAGACCCACATGTGAAAGAGATTGACCCTAACTTTTGTTAATAGTCATTGCAAAACAAACAACTAATGGATATTACCTTCGTTGAAATTTAAAAAACAATTTTATGTCAGTCGGGGTTAAAAGCATGCGAGGAATAAATACTTTATGGCCAATGTTTTGTTTCTTGATATAATATTAGCCTCAATTATATGATTACCCAATTGAGTAATCACTAACCTAGTGCCATTACATAAACCATTAGGTTGGTTTATATTTCTAAGTAACATAATTGGAACCCCAATCTTCAGTTTCAGGGTATGATTTGGGATCCTGAACATTTGATGCTATTTAAGGAATCAGGTGTATACAATTCTTGAGTACCCCTCACATTTCTATTGGATGCACAAATATTATCTAAGCTAAGATAAATTTTCACTTCCTCATGAATAATAGACAATAGATGCTTATAAACCACCTTTACACACTCATTTGTTGGCACAAGAATAGCTCTCTCTTGAAAGTATTTTGCGTTATCCAAATTATGTGACATGAAAGGATACACACTTTCAACAATAGATGCAACCGGACTATAAACTTCATCTTTAATGAATACGTCATCGTGAATTTTTATAATTGTCTCCTTATCATTAGGCTCTCCTTCTTTACCATCACCAATTCTCAATATCCACTCTAAAAATTCTTTGATCTCATTTAAATTCAAATGGGAACTTCCTACTTGAAGTCTCATATTTTGAGTTAATAATGATAGTACAAAACAATAATCCCATATTATGAAGAATTGATAGATGACTGAAATAACAATATCTTGTCAACTTCCTTTGGGAATAACTGGTAAAATTTGTTGAAAATCTCCACCAAAAAAACCACCTTGCCACCAAATGGTTGCTCCATACTTTTTGGATTAGAAAATCTCATAATATTCCTCAAACTTCTATCTAAAGCTTAAAAACAAAACCTAGGAACCGTTGGAGCTTCATCCCAGATAATAAGCTTTGTCTTGATCAAAAGATCAACCAAGGGGGATCTCTGTTTAATTTCACAAGTTGTTTTTTTAGTTACATTTATAGGAATTGCAAATCTATAATGAGTAGTTCTGCCTCCGGGAAGAAGAAGAGATGCAATTCCATTTGATGGAACATTAAGTACAATTTCTCCCTAACATCGTATAGCAGCAGAAATTGTTTTCCACATGAAGGTTTTTCCTGTACCACCATACCCGTAAAGGAAGAAAACACCTCCTTCATCTCTAGCAAGAGCATTTATTATTTCATCATACACCCCTTTTTGCTCATTATAGACATGAAAATAGTCTTTTTATGCTCTAAATCAATGAACATTCTATCGTAACGAAATTCTTCTGAATAATTTTATTAATCCCATGAGAAACCAAATCACGATCTGGTAATGACATCGGAGGAAATTGTGAAAGACTACACCCATTATTTTGTAATAAATTCTCTATAGGTGTCAAAGTGTGGTCCTTTAATTGCTCTTCACTTAACATCAATTCTAACAAAAGAAAATTGTAATATTAGCACAAAAATGGTTGATTTTATTTGCATGCATAAGACTTTACCTACTTGACGAAAGGGAACACACTTTGTTTCGTTTCCGGGTTTATGGTAATTAAAGTTTTAAAAATTAAATATGTTTGTTTACATGAAAATATTGTTATAACAGCCTAATGATATTTGAGCATAATATTTAATCTATTGGTAATTTACAAAAAAAAAATTAAAAAAAAATAAATAAATAATTAAATAAATAAAGTTTTCCACATGGATACATGTTAATTGCCAATAAGCTATCAATAAGTTAAAGGAAAATTTGAATTTTAGTACCTCGAATATGGGGGTAATTGAATTTTAGTACCCATCTAAAATTTTATTTTAAATTAGTACCTCCAAAATGACAAAACTATAGGTTTCAGTACCTCCGTCTAGTTCCGTTAAGTTTTCTGTTAGTGGGGCCCAATAACTAATTATTTAATAATTTAATTTATTAAAAAAAAGGAAAATTTTTTGTAAAAAAAAACTAAAAAAATAATAATAATAAAAACAGCCACTGCCACCACCGCCGGCGCCGGCTTCCGGCTGTTGGTGGCCGAATTCCCCTGGCACCGGCGCCGGCCACCCCTTCCCTTTCCCTCCCTGTTTTCCCCTTCCCTGGCACCGGCGCAACCACCACCATCTTCCCTCCCTTCCTCGTTCCTGGCCGCGATACCCCACCTCCCTTTCCCTCCCTGTTTTCCCCTTCCCCGAAACCCTAGCGCAACGGTGGCCGTCACCCTAACCCAGCCCCATCGTTGTCTCCCCGACCCGAAGCCGTCGCCGAACTACCCAGATCAGACCCCAACCCAAACCAGCCCAGCGAGAAGCCCCCATCGTCATCTCCCGACTCCAAACCAGCGTCGAACTACCTAAACTAGCCCAGCAAGAAGCCGACTGCAACAAATCAACCCACCACCGCCCCAGTTTTCCTCTCCCTTACCCAAAACCGTCGTCTAACCAGGGTACAGTTGGGCTCGTTTCGAAGGTCGATCGAGCTGAGGGTGGTCGGACGACTGGTTTCGTGGTTCGAGGAAGGTCGGCCGGCTGACTTCGTGGGTCGAGGGTGGTCAATTGGGATGGGGGTTGGCGGCGCCGGTGGTGGCCTTCCATTGACTCTCTCTTTCTCTCTCTTCAAAATCAAAGTTTTTCATCAATGGATTTTTTCTGCCTTCCATTGACTCTCTCATTAATAGTTTTTGTTGTTTCCTGTTTTTTAGATCTGAAAAAATGTTTTTGTTGTTGTTAATTTGGTTGATGGTTTCTGGGTTTTTGTTGATTGATGATTTGATGAAATGGGTATGTTTTAGATCGGTTGAATATGGATGATTTTGAGATGGAAGATGAAATTCGACCCGATATTCCATGCCCGTATTGTTTATTAATGAGAGAGTCAATGGAAACAACCAAATTAATTATTTTTTTAAGTTTTTTTTTTATAAAATGTTTTTTCTTTTTTTTTTTAATAAATTAAATTATTAAATAATTAGAAATGGGCCCCACTAACGAAAAACTTAACGGAACATGGACGGAGGTACTGAAATCTACAGTTTTGTGTTTTTGGAGGTACTAATTTAAAATAAAATTTTAGATGGGTACTAAAATTCAATTACCCCCATATTCGAGGTACTAAAATTCAAATTTTCCTAAGTTAAATGGGATATTTTAATTTTTTGGTAATTCACGTGTATTAATGCATATGATGATCAGTATGTTAAGAATTGCTTATTGAATATTGCAAAAATGGTTTTTTTTTTTCTTTTTATTTTTTATTTTTTTATTTCTTTTATTCACCAATTTTATATAGAATAGTTATATTATTTTTTCCATACGGCCAAAGAATAATCTTTATGTATCACATTCTTAACTTAAACGTGGTATACATATATCTCTTGTGAATCATATATATATCTAACTAATTAACTTGAGGAAATTTGTAATTTATTATATAATTGAAATCATAAACTATAAACGATTTATTACTTTTCTAATATTGCATAATATTTGATGCTCTTTGATTCAATGGTACACAGGAAGTGGATAAGTAAAATAAACAAAAGTAGGAGATGGAATAGGATGAGATGAGATGAGATGAAATAAAGTAGAGAGAGAGAGAGAGAGAGAGAGAGAGAGAGAGAGAGAGAGAGAGAGAGAGAGAGAGAGAGAGAGAGAGAGAGAGAGTGTTTAGCTCGATAGTCAAAGCGATCTTTTGAGGAAAAGAAAACAACAAAATCAGTTTATTTCTCTCAACCTAATTAAAATTACATCTCACATTAAATTTCCAATTCAAGATGATCAAATAGAAAAATTATGTCATATAAATATTCTTTAAAAAGATTTTGGCAAGAAAAGATACGAAGTACGTAGCATAAAATATTTTGAATAATATTTTAGTTGATTTTGTATGTATAGAAGAAATAATAAGAGCAAATAGAAAATTATATCACATAAATATGAAGCATTATCTAAAAATATTTTCGTAAGAAAAGGAGGTTAGTTTTGGAGGAAAAATATTTCAACAATAATTGACACGTGTCAGTCTTGGTATCCGTTTTAGTTATTGATAAGATAAGTTTCACTATAATTTGGCATGTAAAATTTGTTAAAAATAGTTTTTTTTATAGTCATATTTGAAATGATCTACTTTACGATGGTTATGGTAAATCTCATCTATAAAATTGTCATCTTTATATTTAGAATTTGAATGTATTTGAAGATTTAATTTGGAAAAATATATTAACGATATATGGAATAATAATTTGGTGAGAATTTTAGATATTTGCTACAATATAAATGGAGTGAATCTTTTATATCGTAGGAAATTAATATGGTGGTCAAATAGGAAGGTTATTTTATAATAATATGGTAAATATAATTCTAAGAAGATTTGACAAAAAAAAAGAAGTAGTTTTGCTGGGAAAAAACAGCGTCGGGAAGTGACACGTGTCATTCATAGTATCTGTTTTAGTATTATGTTATTGATTGAAAATAATTTCTCAGTGTGATTGGACGATGGGTGACTAATTATTGAATTGAATCTCCTTTTTTGTGGGGAGGGGAGTTGGGAAACAAAGCGGAGTGAGTGGTTGTTATGTTTGAGGTGTTAAATGGAGAAAATTAATTAAAATGAGGCTGGAGTATATCATACAATTTGTATTGTTTTTGGAGATAATAAAGTTCATTCATTATATTTTGGAAAAAAAAAATGTATTATATAATAATATTCAACATGAATCTCATTTTTAGATGGTCATATACTTATTTAAGAGAATATAACTCAAAACACTATTATTGGACTAATGAAATAGCAAAATTTAAAAACACTATTAAACAAAGTGAAACGCTAAACATCGCCCGCAATTTACCATATAAAGCCCACAAATATGATATGGTTTGACCATTATGCCCTTTTTCTAAAATTGAAATAATCTCGGTGTAAAAAATGTGGAGCCGTACTGGCTCGCCGGGGGAGACCGGAGGGCAGGCCGGAGATGCTGGGGACGCCGGAGGTACGTCGTCGTCGACGGAAAACGAGGTAAGTCACCGTTAAAATTCACGGTTTACCGTCGGAGTGGCTCAGGCGCCTAGGGTGGACGCCCAAACCGTAGCCTGGACGTCCAAGCCAGACGCCTGAACCACCAGAGTGGCGTCCAGCCCAGACGCCCAGACCACCAGACTGGCGTCCTGGGCAGGCGCCACTCCACTGGGTGAGGCGGCCCTGCCAGGCGCCAGTCCAGTGGCTGTGGCAGCCCTGGCAGACGCCACCCTTATAAATTAAATTTTTTTTTTCTTTTTTGATTTTGTTGTTGTTTTTTATTTAATTTTTTTTTTATAAAAAAAATCGAAAATGATTTTTAAAAAAAATTCGAAATGGGTTTTTTTTAAATTAAATTTGAAAATTCGAAATAGGTTTTTTTAAAATTAAATTTGAAAATTCGAAATGGTATATTTTTAAATTTCGTTTGAAAATTCGAATTGGGTTTTTTATAAAAATTAAGTTTGATTATATATAATTATGCTTTTTTTTGTGTTAATTCTGTGTAAATATAGAAATTAAATGTATTATCCGTTAAATGTATTTATTGTAATATATAATTGATGCAGGAATATGGTGGAGACGGAAATGATTACAGTGGGATATTTGGACATGATGGTCCATTCGAAGAAGCTCAACAGGCGATTGATTGGGCAAAACAGGTTGCAATTGCAGTTGGATTTTGCTTGGTAGTAGTAACTCATAAATCTCAACGGGATGGTAGAATGGATCGCATTTTGAGATGTGACCGTTATCGCAAAAGAGAAGAAAGAGATTTTCGTACAGCCACTCGGTTTGATACAAAGCGGAAAGGTTGTGGGTGTGAGTTCAGAGTAAAGGTTCGACAACTACAGAGTCGTGACGGTTGGGAAGTGATTGGTTACTCTAAATGGGGGTATCACAACCATGAGATGATAGTATACGAAGAGGGTCATCGACAACTGAGCGGCTTAAGTCCTGCTGCGAAACTAGTTGTGAAAGAAATGAGTGATGCTCAAGTGAAGCCTGCTAAAATATTAGCATCTGTGTTAGAGAAATTTCCAGAAGACCATCCAAACCGAAGACACATCTACAACGTCAGACAGCAACTCAGGTTTGAACGGTCAGAGGGAAGGAACCCTATACAGCAGCTGCTACACCAGGCACAATCACGTGGTTACCTGTTCTGGTTTGATTCTGATGAAGATACAACGGAGGTGACTCATCTTTTCCTTGTGCATCCTGATTGTGTTGATATGATCAAGTCTTGGCCATTTGTGATTTTGATCGACTCAACGTACAAGACAAACAAGTACAAGTTCCCACTGGTTGAGATGGTTGGGATGGCTCCAACGAACCAAAACTTTCTGATTGGTCATGCAATCATCAGGGATAAGACGGCTCCAAGTTATTATTGGGTGTTGGAGAAGCTGAGAAACTACATCGGGCCTAATGTTCATCCAGCAGCCATCGTCAGCGACTGTGAGGGAGGTCTCTTTGCCCCCATAGCAGAGCTGTTTCCCGAATCGAACCACTTATTGTGCACATGGCACATCAACAACTGCGTGAAAGTAAAAGCCTACAACCTTTTCAAGAAGAATTTGGAAATGGCAGAGAGATTGGTGAATGGTAAGTGGCGGAAGATCCTACAGGCTACCACAGAGGAAGCGTATGAGCGAGCATTGGCTAACTTCAGGGATTCGTACCAGTGGTGTCCGGCACTGGTGGACTATGTGATGCATCAATGGGTCCCTCACAGGGAAAAGTTTGTCAAATATTGGACAAACCAGGTACTTCATTTTGGGAACACTACAACATGTAGAGTTGAGAGCGCTCATAGAGCTACCAAGGACTGGATTGATTCATCGACCGCTGCTTTGGATACACTGTTCGCTAGACTGAACAAGTCAATTGAAACTCAGAAGAACGACATCAGGAACTCTCTAGAGGACTCCAGACGACGACATGGTACGATGTATAGCCATTTTATATTTAAGATTCTCCATGGTCGTGTGTCGCACTACTGCTTGGGGTTGATTCTCACTGAGCTGAACAGGGTGAGGGACTTGGCTGACGAAGTGTATGCTCGGTGTGGGTGTACTATTTCAGTAACTCATGGATTACCTTGCGCATGCACCATTCACCGCGTTATTACAGAAGAAAGGGCGTCGTTACATGTTGATCAGGTCCATTCATTCTGGAGGACGCTTGTTATTGGTGAGCATGCAGACAATCAAACGGCCGACCGTGAACAGGAGGAGTTGGAGCAGTTCCGTTCGATGTACGACCGAGTGTCCTCCAGCCATCCTTCTATTATTCGTGACGCTACTCATGTACTTCATGACATGTTCCACCCGTCTAACTTAGATTATGAGGAACCCGAAGGAGTTGACCGTCCTCGAGGTCGACAAAGGCGGAACAGGAGTGCGTTTGAGTATATCCGTGGTCTTGGTCGTGGTCGTTCTCGTGGTCGGACATCGTCATCTAGTCGTAGTCAATCTTCATCGTCTGTGAATATGCCCCTGAGAACTGGTACGTTTTGGTTGTTTTTATTGCACATAGTTTTAAAGTGTTACTCCTGCCTTCTTAACTGTCTATAATTATATGGTGAATAGGAAGAAACGATGTTAATCAGTTTCCGTACAAGGAAAGGATACCTGCGATCATCATGTCGTACTTGGTAGGGTGGAATGATGTAATCGGAGATGGTAACTGCGGATTCCGGGTCGTGGCTGATGTTTTTCAAATGGGCGAAGACAACTACGGTTTGGTGCGTGAGTTGATGTACAGCGAAATTGCCTCTAACCGAAATGTTTATCGTCATGTGTACCAGGATGACTTGGATGGCGCTCTGCGGCGTATCCGGTGGAGAGGTGGACCTTGCGGCGAAAATCATTATTTTGACGCGCCCCTAGATCTGTTTGCCGTTGCAAACATTTACAAATGCGCAGTCATGCATTTCGGCCTGGGAGTGCATAGTCAAGCTTATTATCCTTGGACCACGGTTCTCCCTTGGCGGTCGCGTGAGACTGTCACCACACCGGTCAGAGAGCTAGCTATTGCGTTTCTTGGGTCGTCATACAGACATTTCATCCGACTAGACATGTCAACCGATTTTCCAGTGCCAACGATTATACCTCGGTGGTACAACATTCGCACAGCGAGCGTAGAGGGTTGGGATGCGCTATATCATGACCGGATCCACGAATGGAACACCCTAGCTGCATTTTAGTTTTTCATGTTTACATTCTTTATTTGTAATCTTATTTGTACGTTGCTCTTTTAATGAGAACATTAATATTTTATATTGTATTGCTTACTGCATTCTATATGTTGCATGGGTAAGTTGCGCGGATCCACGAACGGTTATATCAAAATTTAAAAACAGCACTGATAATATGTTTAAGTTGGAAGCTAAAAGAACAATCTAAAATGTTACAATTTTACAACATAATGTCCAAAAAATACAATAACCATCAGTAATCCCTCCTCGACGACGACTCCCACTGCGCAAGGGTCTGTTCCAGACTATCAACAACAGCTCTCCCTGTTGCACTCATGCTGTCCTTCTCAAGAGAGAGTTTCTGTACGTCCTGCATTTTCTTTCCCATCCACTGCATACAACAAAAAACAGAAGATGAAATACAATAACAACATATAAATCTTAATCAAAAGACAACGATAAATATAATAAAAGACATACCGCTTCCGTGGCAGTAGGCGGTGGCACATAATCATCATCGCTGTGGTCGAGATCTGCGATCAACCTCGGGTGCGAATACCGGTTGAACCATTCCATGTATTAATGGTCACACATGGGAGTAACCCCAGAGGGCGGCCGCTGCAACTCCGCAGTCCATAAGCGGGCCACCATCGGAAACTGGTCCCACGTCCCGGTCATGATATCCGGCCATTGCACGACGTAGTCCCTCGACGATGCAGGTCGGACCGCCTTCATCGGGCATGCCGGGGGAGGAGGGACAACTTGGACAAATCCAAGCTGGCGAAGACAACGCTGGGGCATGTACGCCTCGACGATCTCACGATACTGAATGAGTCCCGTGTACAGGGTCCTGGGTACCCTAACACTACGGTTCGGGCCGAAAGGCATCCAGTTCACCTGTACAATAACAACATATAAAATTTAATAACATGAATATAATATGTGCAAATAATAAAATGTAGACTCTATAAATAAACGTTACCTCTAAGGGGGACAGCCTGTCCAGCAATAACCGTATCGATCGGAGGCGGTCAACGGACTTCTTCTCCGAGCGCGGACTCCACTCACAAGCACGCGACATCCCCTCATCAATAGGAACTGGGTCACGATGTGGTCGCAATGCAGGAAAGTACTCGTATATCCAGGTCTGCAATAGAGTCAGACACCCAGTGACACCTGCCGAGTCAGCCCGACTCGCAAATCCTAGTTGGCGATACAAATACGCCAACGTAGCCGATCCCCAGGAAAACTGGCCTACACTGTCGGGGTCACACGCCTCTACTATGTCGCGTGGCCTGAGCTTGTTTCCGCCGCTCTTATCCGGAAACAAGGTACATCCGAGGAGTAGAAAAACATAAGCACTCAGCTGTGCGTCGGGCGTCCTACGTGCACTGGGGTACAAACACCGCTGCAACACGGATGCGATCTTCACACCTCCGTGTTCCCAAACACCTAGCGCCTCGGTGTACAGTGCAGCCCTGTCCACCGCCAACAACTCCGCCAGCGAATCTGCCTGATCCGCATCAACCACAGCACAAAGTCGTTTACCCTCAACACGAATCCCCAGAATGGCCTCGACGTCATGTAACATGATCGTCATCTCACCGAACGGAAGGTGGAAAGAGTTTGTATCCGGCTGCCATCGCTCAATGAAAGCCGTGATCAGCGTACTGTCAATCTTATCGTGCATGGTGGCAGGAACGTGATTCACCCCAGTGCCCTCCAGTCGCTCGAACATCTCGCTCTCCGCCGGCCAGGCCTCAGCCCATGTACGCAAAAAGCTACAAGTCTTTTCCCGGGTATGACATTTCAACAACCCCGTAACTGAAGGCCTCTCCTGGTCCTCCCAAATACGGGCAGCTATGTGTCCTAGAAAGCTAGGAATCACACTCCCGTCAACAGGCCCACCGGGCACCTCACTCCTAACAACCCAAGAATCATTACCGGCCCTCGACCGTTTCCTGCTTGCCCCAGATACAGTGGACGCAGATGATGTGCCAGATCTACTAACAAACCTACCACCCCTACCCTTACGCACCTCCACCATATGCGTCTCGTACATGTCATCAACCCTCTGACTGAATGGACCGTAATCATCATACGGTCCA
Organism: Chenopodium quinoa; assembly: GCF_001683475.1. Lineage (NCBI taxonomy): Eukaryota > Viridiplantae > Streptophyta > Magnoliopsida > Caryophyllales > Amaranthaceae > Chenopodium > Chenopodium quinoa. The sequence continues at coordinate 1,940,354 of NW_018742381.1, read as the reverse complement.
CTGCCATCGTCCACATCCTCATCCTCATCTGCGCCCTCCTCCTGCTCCTCCTCCTGGTCACCCTCCTCAGCATCATCATCGTCATCGTCATCCTCATCCCGACGGTGGATCCGTTCTCTACGAGCTGAGGCCGAAATACCACGGGATCTGACATGTCTATGCCCCGACCTCTCCACTGAATAACTTCTACTAAGAAGCTCTATATTCTTCCCCGCACCATGACGACCCAGTGAATTCTACACAAAATTTTAAAATATATAAACATACAAAAATTTATACGATAAATAATCATCATCGCAAATCAAATAAACTAAAAACATACAAATAATTGTAAACAAAATATAAACGTAGAAAAAATACAACGAAATTGAAAAAATTTATAAAAATAAACAACAAAATATAAAAACAATTCAAAAATATATTACACAAAAAAAAATAAAAAAAAATTAAAAACAATTTTTTAAAAAAAATATAAAAAAAAGGGGGGGGGGCGCCCTGGCTGGACGCCCAGCCAGCGGTGGTGGCGCCAGCTGCAGACGCCGCCACCAGTTGGCTGGCGCCTGGGCTGGACGCCACAGCCACGGCTGCGGCGCCTTGAATAAACGCCACAACCGTGGCTATGGCGTCCAGCCCAGGCGCCAGCCAACTGGTGGCGGCGTCTGCAGCTGGCGCCACCACCGCTGGCTGGGCGTCCAGCCAGGGCGCCCCACCGCCGTCACGGCGGTTTTTCCCTTTTTTTTTTAAACAAAATGTACCTTTCCTCCTTGGGACATCCTTCCCTCCGCCGCCGCCGCCAATTCCTTGCCTTGCCGCCTCGACATTGCCGTTATTTGAATTTTTTTTTAGAGAGGTTGAAAGAAGATGAGCAATGAGAGTGTGAGTGTTTTTTTTTTTAAGGTCAAGGGCAATTTTGGCAAACCAAGTGAATTTTGTGGGCTTTATGTAGTAATTTGTGGGCGATGTTTAACAAATCCCTAAACAAAACCAAACAACTTAAAAACATTAGACTAATGTCGTACTAGGAATTTGAAGAATACTTCTTTGTCTGAAAAGAACATCATTTGCAAGGAATTTCCATATTTGCTCCCACACAAATTTGGGTCTTGACATACTTCCTACTAATAATAAAGTCATAAATAGGGCTCTTAAATACTTTGCGGATCCCCAAAAGTTTGCTTCAGTTAATAGGGATTATGAGGTAAATACTTGTACGGTATATATACTCACATAACTTTTGTCCTTTTTTATCTTTTTTATTGACACTCTTTGACTGATAAAACGTTAAATGCAAACTAATTAAATTTTTATTTTAATAAATAAACTCAATAGCCAAAATAATAAAGCTGCTAGAGGAAAAAAAAGAAAAGAATGATAATATTATAATCATCATGGATAAATATTATTCTAATATAGTGCGCTATATATATTAGTATTTTTTTTTAAGTACCTATTATAGTATATAAAAAATGTAAAATATTCTAATAGAGTTTATATGGATTAAGATATGATTGTCACAATAGAACAAAAATATTATACATCATAATGCAATGACAATTTGACAAAAAATGAAAGAAAAAATGAAGAAAAAAAAGGTCGGAACACATGTCATATCTAATTCATTATAAGTATAGATAAATTGAAGATTCGAAGGAATAAAATATGATGTGTTTTCATATTTAAAGATATGACATAATATAATATATACGAAACATGAAGTAATAGGTATAGAAAATGTTATATATAAGAAAATGAAAAAATTCGTGAATCATATTTTATGTAAAAATATGGAAAATATTTTTTTATAAGAATATGGAAAATTTGAGATATTTGCAATAATATAAATAATGTGAATCTTTTTTATTTTATGAAAAAAATATGGTAGTCAAATAGGAAGGTTATATTATATTATTATGCTAAATATAGTTTTAAGAAGATTTAACTAAAAGAAAAAGAAAAAAAAAAGAGGGTTTATGAAGGAAAAAACGGCACCAAAAAGTGACACGGTGTCATTCCTTTTGTCTATTTTAGTAGTATGTTATTGATTATCTGGTCACAATTCTCATACACGATGTCTTCCATGACTTTATCTATCGTTGAAAACAATTCAAACTTATCAAAATAACAATAAAAACCTCCATAGATTTACACATGCAACCATCACTAACAATGTTAAAATTAAGAACAATTCTAGACTTCAAGCAATATATAATTTAAATTCCATGATTTTTTTTTTCACCATTACATGTAAGCATTGCAAGGAATTTTAATTCGGAAACATCCTGTGGTTAATTGTGGCAATTAAGCTGGAAATTAAACTTGCCAACTAGTTTATTTTTTCTTTCTTATACAAAAATGACATAAATTTGGAAATATTGTCACAAATAAAACGATCTTTAGGCAGTCTTTTTTAAAAAAAAAACAACCTTTTGATTATTCCAAAACAAAATGACTTTTAACATACATTTGCTCAAAATAAAGTGTGACAATAGGTTAACAGTGACACGTGTCACAATGCTATTGGTAGTTTTTTTTTTTTTTTTTTGGAATTTTTACATTTTTCTCTTATTAAAAAAATTGATTTTAATTTTTTTTTTTTTTATAACAAAAATCCAACCCAACAGCATCCCCACCCCTGAATAGTTCCCTTCCCCGGCAGCCCCCAACCAAGACCCCCTCCCCCGCCGGCCGCCCTCCTTTTCCCCTACCCCGCGCGACACCGTCCTCCCTCACTTTTCCCCACCCTAAACACTAGAATCCGACAAAATATGCGGCAATTTTGGTCCCTTTTTTTAGCAATATTACAAAATATGGGGAAACCAGAGAATACGGGAGTACGAGACAGATTGATCTAAGGCAGAGGTTTAGGGAGATGGGTAGCAGAGGAATTGAAGGAGAGAGAAAGTGGCGATTTGGGTATTAGAGGAATTTGGTTATTCTGAGAATTGTTAAGGAGAACTGAATGGGTTGATAGGGCCGGGGGAGATAACGAGGATGGGTTCGTCGGCGGCGAAGTCGGTGAGAGCATCGTCGATGGTGCGGATTGAGCGACATTAGTCGGCATGTGCGGCGGCGTGGGTGGTAGTAGTCGGCATGTGTGGTGACGCTCAATCCGTTGTTTAGGGGTGGAGAAGGAGGTCTGGGGACTCTTGGATGGGGTTAGGGGTAAGAGGGTTTTCACATGGGGGTCAGAAGAGGCTGGGGAGGTTAGGGGTGGTGGTAAGGATGGGTTCAAGTGGTCACGACCTTCACAGGGAAGGGGAGAAGAGAGAAAAAGTTTATTTTTTCAATTTTTTAATTAAAAATTAAGTTTTTAGAAAATAAAATTATTAAAAATTCAAATAAAAAACCCTAATCAATTACAATGCGACACGTGTCCGGCTTTAACCTTTTATACATGTTACCCTTTTTTGTTCTAATTTGAGCATATGTATGCCAAAAGTCGTTTTATTCTGGAATAATTCAAAGATCGTTTTTTTTGGAAGACTGCCCAAACGTCATTTTATTTTGACAATTTTTTCCATCAGTTTTAGGTAGCAACTTCTCCTTTTCTATGGAGATAGAGCGATCGATGATGTGCCGGAAATCATCAGAGAATAAATTAGATTAAGAGGGGAACAAAAGGGGAAGGGGAAACACTACTATAAATGAGCCAAATATTGATGGTCAAAATCCATCGTTAAAAGTATGGAAAAACCATCGATATCACATTTACCAATGGCTGCCGTCGATATTTGGCCATCGGATATCAGTTTGTCGGAAAAATCGAATATACCGGTGGAAAAGCCATCGATAAACATGATATTAACGGTGTTACCGATTGCCAAATTCCATCATACGTCTACTTTATCTAATATGACGTTTTTACCGATGGTCACAAGCCATTATTTCCATGGCCATCGGTAAATCTAAAAAAAAAAATAAAAAAATTGACAACCCCCTACCCCCTACCCACCCATTGTGCCCTACCACCCTACTCATACATTCCACCCACTGCCACCCACACCAACACCCAGGCCGCCACCTATTGCCCCAACACTCACCACCACCATCACCTTCCACACCACCACCATAAACCTACAAAAAAATACCACGAAAATCAAACAAAAATCCACCAAAAACTATAAACCCATGAAAATCATCAAACAAAAATCCACAAAATCAAACAAAAATAATAAATGTCATAAACATAATATTACCAAAAAAAACCCACCATAAACATCAACATTACCAAAATCAACGAAAATTAACAAATAAAAATCAACGTTACCCAACATCAACGAAAATTAACCCACCAAAAAAACTCAGGAAAAACAAAAATATAAAAATTTTCGAATGAAATCAACATACCTTTCAAAATTTTCATCTTCTTAAGGTTTAAATGTTCAAATTCGACTATGAAAACTCTAGATATAGAGTTTTATGGTCAGATTTGACAAAAGACCACAACTCTGCCAGCCGTAACACCCGCCACGAGAGGAACAGGGCGAGAGAGTGTGTGAAAACTAGTAAGAGAGTGATTTGGAAAGAGAGAAAGAAGGAGAAAGAGAAGGTGAAGGAGAGAGAAGAAGCGTGATCTAGGAAGAGAGAGAAAGAGAAAAGAAGAAGAATGTAAAATACCGATGGTCTAGAGCTATCGTTATTTTTTTTATTTTTTTTTTATTTTTTTTTACCCATGGCTTTTAGCCATCTATTAAAACAATTTAATTTTTTTTAAAACCACATGGCTTGACAAAATCATCGGTAAATTATATTTTTATCGATGGATTTTAATGGGTCATCGATATTTCCCATCGGTAAATGCGTTTATTCTTATAGTGAAAGGTAAAGAGAAAAGGGTAATAGAGGATTTTTCATGGTAAAAGAAAATTTATAGTTCAGTCAATGGATGGACAATGTAGAATTAACACTAGAAATCAATGACTATGATCAAAGGGTTACAATTGTGGTCATTGCAAAATTGTCCATATTATTATTATTTTCTAATATGACGGTTTAACCATAATTTTCAAAAGTTTGTACTAATGTAATATTAAGGTTGTGTTTGGTAACTAGCTTATTTGAGCAAAATTAGCTTATTTGACCAACATTAGCTTATTGACTATTAAATATGCTAATTCAAGGTGTTTGGTGGGAATCTTATTCAAAGAGCTTATTCCACGCACTAAATAAGCTCTTTTTTAAAAAAGCTCATTTAAGGAGCCTTTTCAATTAGCTTATTCAATATCTTACGGTGAAATGACATTTATACCCCCATATAAATTAAAATCCAACCATAACTATTTACCCTCACAATTAGCTTATTGGTCATTTCATATACTTAAACAACTTTAAGAAATTAGCTATTTACCAAACACTTTTATACAATCAGCTAATAAAATAAGTTAGTCAAATCAGTTAACACAACCAACTAGTCAAAATCAGCTAACACAATCAGCTTCTGTTTTTCACCAAAAATGACCTAAATCAATAAATTTACAAATCAAGCGCAATAGGGTTAGGTTGCCACGTCTCTCACCATTTTCTACTCACTCCCTAATTTACCACAAGCACCGTTTTGCATATTCTGCATGCATGTTTCATTTTGAAACCTAAAACTAGAAATCTATGGCTATTGATAAAACTATTTCAACATGAATATGCTAGAAAGTTGCAAAAATAGCGATTAAAAAGATTGGCCAACCCGGCAACCCATGCATAACACAACACAACATGAAAAAAATACATAACAACAGGTCAAGAACATAAAGTAGGCACGATACAACCACGTTGTTGTGCTTGCAAGGTCTTAGGTCATACTTAGGCCACATATTTTTGTAAGGCACAACGCAATACAGCGGTACGATGGATGATTAATATGTACTGTGCTCCATAATTCATTTAATCTTTTACCTATGCTGATAATTATTAACATTATCATACAACTGTTTAATATGTACTTATTATTATTTTTTTTTTTTTTTTTTTGACAACGGTCAGAAAAAGGGCTAGCCCTTAGTATCCTTGCGATAACGGCAATTCAAACAATGAAAAAAAAAAGAAAAAACAGCTTTAATCTTCTGAATTGCATTCCGATGCTCCGATCCACACTAACCAACAATATCATAACAAATATATGAAAGCCAATATAACAAGTCACAAATCATCACATTTAAAATTATTGAGCATTACACGAGATTAACACTAAAAATATTTCCAAACTTACACATATATGTGTACATAGTCTTCTAAAACACCAAGCTAAGCTAAGGAATAATGTTGACGTCCATGACAAGTACTAATGAAGCACTTAACATCATGGCAAAATGGCACAATACATATGGCATCATACTCCGCCGCCAAATGAAAACACAAAGCATGTTTTAAACCAAGTGGATTTAACAGTCATTTTCCATCCTTATTAATTATAAGTGATAATGTGATAATTTAATCCTTAATTAGTCTAGCCATACATAAAATCAAAGGGAGTATCGACCTTAATCACATTTTCGTTGACTAATTAAGAGCAAAATAAGTTGTTCCAACCTTTAGTGCACATGAAAGAGTAGTTAGTCAACGTTAAATAATTTTATTTGCTTGTCTAAATCTAACTGTGTATATGGCTTCTAGGTGGAGCTAAAGTTAAAAATAATATGCAACTTTTATATGCAAAATTTAGATGACGTTTCTCAAGATCAAGTTGATTCTTCTACATACGCATGATTGATACACATAAAAAAGAAAAGACAAGGAAAAATATAATGCTAGCCTACTTCGTAACAAGCTAAGCCTACCCAAATAAATGAAAGTAAATTCTGCCTTAAAAAAAAGTACGTATATCTAATAAGGAGTCATGATACATGCTCTATTAGTCATCTATAAGTGTAATATATATTTATACAAAATCTAAGATAACATAAGATAGATAACTATATATCTTTTAAAAATATATACCAAGCATAACTATCTTACCCTTTCTCCTACTCTCAAAGTGTCTAGCCCGCTAACCTGAACCGAGAGAACCTGTGAGAGGTTCTGCCTTGGTAGGGCCTTTCTCCTTACCAACCGAAAAAAAAAACCTTTCAAAAAAATATATACTACTCCCTCGGCACAAAATACAAAGCTTGTATTCTTTTTTGGGTAAACCATTTTAAAGGTAGTACTTTTTGAGAATATTACCCTCTTTTTGATGAGTTCTCATCTTTTTCTTTTTCTTTTTGTACTAATGATTTTTTTTTTTTAACATTAATTCCCAACACTTTTTTTTTCTCTCTCTCTCTAATAATTCTCAACTACTTTTTTTTTTCTCCTTCTCTCACTAACCTGACATGCATATATATACTCTATATCAATCATTAATTTTAAGGAATCTACGATCTTCTTAATTCTGGTGAAAAAACCCAAATATGCTTTGTATTGTGCGACGGAGGGAGTATTATAAATCTTAGAGAGAGATTCACTTAATTATATCAAGGCAAAAGCTAATGAACGTCCCGGGGGCGTTGTATAAACTAAGTAAAAGTAGAAATATTAAATTAAATTGAACAATGATTACACCAATCTACGCGTGATTTTGACATATGCATTTCCAAATTAATACTACTTTAGGAAATATTTTAAATGCTTATCTAACTCTCTGGGGACGTTAGTTAGCAAGATCCTTATATCAATATTAATTAGTTGGCAAATCATACCTAGTTAACATAAATAATCTTATACTTGTAGATATATTTGGCCCTGTTCTTTTGGAATTTTTTGTAGTTAATTTCGGATCAATCCAATTCATTTCAGGTCATTTTAATTCTATTCACTTCAATTCAATTCATTTCAAGTCGTTAGAGTTTAGTTAATTGTGATCAATTATTATTATTATTATTATTATTATTATTGTTATTATTATTATTATTATTATTATTATTGTTGTTATTATTGTTATTATTGTTATTATTATTATTATTATTATTATTATTATTTAAATTTTTTTTAGTTTATTTTTTTTTTAGTTTATTTTGTTTTGTTTTGTTTTTTTATTTTTACTATGGGAAGAAATAATATCATTAATTAATATCCATATGACATCTACAATAGTAGTAGTAGTAGTAGTAGTAGTAGTAGTAGTAGTAGTAATAATAATAATAATAATAATAATAATTAACTTAGCTTTTACAATCAAAACCATACCTATTTTGCATATTTGGCATATCTCACACTCCACCGCTTCAAGCTTGCTGCGAGCAGTGATTTTCGATGTCTATGCATCTTTTCAAGTAGAGACCCTCGCAATTTGCGCTAATGTTTTGATCGTAGAGTTGATGACAAACCCTTAATCCATATGAATCCAAATCACCTTTCTAATTTTACCAGAACCCTAAAATAAAATTCTCATTCATAAATGAGAATCAAAATCCTAGGAAATTGAAAAAAATACAAAAAATTTGTTGAACTACAAATTGTTGTAAATTTTTATAAAATTTGATAAAATCGTGCATTGCACCGGATTTAAGCTAGTATAATTAATGAGTAGATGTCAAGTAGCTTATTTAACTGATTAATAAATTCATAAGGGTGATATTTTAGACACTGGATATTGATTTCTCCATCTCATTATACACCATACAATCGAATGTATAAGGCACAACCGGTGACAATTTCATAAATATATAGATCATACCTTACTAAGATACTTCAAGGCTAACATTTAGAAGCATAACATTTTGAACGATATTATACATATAAATGTAAGAATATACTTCCTCTGTTTTTTTTACTTGTAACAGTTTAACTTTTACACTATTCACAAATCTCACTGTGACTAGTTTTGGTGATTTATAGGTTGGGAAAATATAATCATGTGGGATCTTATTCTACTCGTCTCGATTTATACTTTCATAATATCAAATTTTTATTATTTTTACACATTGATAATTAAAGATATTAACGATTGAAATAGCGTATTGGCAAGCATGAAAATAGAAGTGTTGCAAGTGAGTATTAAGAAATTGAGGAAGTATTATGTAACTATGTAAAGGTTGTGTTTGCATTTCTTTAGTTTTATGTGAAGTAATCTACAATATTTGTCTTACTAAACATGTTTCGATGTGACATATATTCGCATTTTAACAAAGCTATGCTAATGATTTAATTGCGATTGTGACAAGGTACACTAAAACTTATTATTATTATCATTATTATTTTTTAATTAAGGATATAATTATTATTATTATGGTATTTTAATTTGGTGGTGCACCCAAGCTTGAATGTTGTGAATTGGAATTCAACTTATGACCGTCCATAATTAAAGTGGGGAGGCCAGGGTTAGAATTACTCTTGCCATTTTTGGCTTCAATTTGGCATCATATTTAAAGGGCACACAGGAAAAAAAAACCTAAAATACTTTTAGGATTAAGTTCATAACACATTATATCTTGTTGTTTTCATACGTGGATGCAACAAATAATAGCATTGTCGTGCTACGTATATAAATAGTATATAATAATCATGATTTTAATGTGCCATAAAAAACAAATTAAAGTAAGATTACTAGGGTAAGAATATGCATCAATTTTTAAATATCAATTGATTATTTGTCTAGAGTTTTTGCCTATGAGACCCGACTAGTGATTGTATTTTGTATTGTAGGGTTGAAGCATCATTTCATGTAAATCACGTTTTCTCCCTACTTTGAAAAAAATAGAAATACAACTCTCTCACTCTCATTACTAGATTGTACCCGTGCAAAATACACGGGATATATATTTTTACATATAATGATATTAAAAAAAAATCTAAAAACAAAATTTATATTTCAAATATGGGAAGTTAATTTTGATAAGGTAACTAACATTTATATGTGACTGGCCACACCGTGTGACCATCTGCTATGGGAGTTACTTAATCAGCTTTATAGGAGTTATCCATTTAGTGTTTTAGAGGTAACCCCGTTAGTGTTATAAGGGTTTCTTCGCGTGTTATAGGAGTTAATTTGTTCTTTTACAAGCAACCTCACTGGTGGTTTATCGCACAAAAAACAGGTATATTTTTTTTGTGTTGATGATTATTGAATTAATAATAAAGTAGTTATTGAATGACTTTTAGAAATATCAGTCAATGTTATAGAGCTTAATTTGTTCTTTTGCAAGTATTCACATGGTGTGGCTAGTTGCATTGAAAAGATGATGTATGCATTTTTTTTTTGGTTTCACAAAGTTTTATATGTGGCTGGTCACACCATGTGATCGGATTTTTTTGTTTAGGAGCTATTCAGTTGGTCAAGGGATACTCAATTAGTCAAGGGTTACTCGATTAGAGGTTACTCGGTTAGGGTTTACTCGATCAAGGGTTTCTCAGTCAGTCAGGGGTTACTTAGTCAATCAGGGGTTAATCAGTTAGGGGATAGGTAGAGGTGTCCACCGTGCGAGTCGTGCGAGCTGGGTTAGGGTTAGGTGGGTCGCGGGTTGGGGTTTCATGACACACGGCACGACACACGTAGGGTAGGGTGGGCCGGGTCGTGGGTTGGGTCGGAGAAGTTGGACACACCAGGGTTAGGTTCGTGGGTTAGACGAGTCGTGGGTGGGTCGAGCTGGGTTTGTGGGTTAGACAGATCGTGGGTGGGTCGATCTGGGTTTGTGGGTTAGACGGGTCATGGGTGGGTCGAGCTAGGTTCGTGGGTTAGACGGGTCAAGGTGGGTTAGTGAGTTAGGGTGGGTCGAAGGGTGGGTTAGTGGGTTAGGGTCGGGTGGGTTTGTGGGTTAGGTGGGTTAGGGTCGGGTGGGTTAGTGGGTTAGGGTCGGGTGGGTTTGTGGGTTAGGTGGGTTAGGGTCGGGTGGGTTTGTGGGTTAGGGTCGGGTGGGTTCGTGGGTTAGGGTCGGGTGGGTTGTGTGGTGTTTTAATTTTTACAAAATTAACAATTTGATGGCTTGCTCTTAATTAAGATGCCTACGTATCCTTATATTATAAAATAAGGAATCAAAGCCAGCGTAGTTCTTATATTGTACTTCTTTTGAAATTTGGGGGGGGGGGGGCTTGGACCTATCTTTAGAAAACTAAAATTTAATTTTGCAATTAAATTGTAATTTTCGAAAAATAAGTTGCCTACGTATCCCGAAAGAATCAAAGCCCACGTAGTTCTTAGCGTACCTGATTTAGACTTTTCTAGCCACCCATGTTTGTTGCATCATCATCCCCGGAAGCTGCATCATCCGTTGACGACTCCAATATCATCACAGGATCATCTTCATCGTCTTCGTCTTCCTTTAAACCTTGAGTTCTTCTTTCAGCTTGATCCCAATCTTTCTTACAAACACAAATTTGAATGCTTTCCGGAGTTAAGCGAGATCTTTTTTCATCTAACACTCTTCTACCTGCACTAAAAGCAGACTCGGAAGCAACAGATGAAGCGGGAACTGCAAGTATATCTTTTGCAATTCTCGCCAATATAGGAAAACTTTTTTTATGTTCTTGCCACCATTTTATAATTTGAAAGTTGTTGTTGGTCTCATGTTGGTATGAAAAATAATCATTAATAGCAAGTGTTGAAGAAGATGATGATGAGAATGATGTAGATGCTTTGTGTTTTTTTTTCATAACTTTATCAAGAAAACCAAATCTAGAATCGGAAGTGCTAGTAGTAGTTGGTGTTGCCAAATCAAAACCATAAATAGATGCATAATGATCATAAAGGTCTCCCAAAACAGATTTGCATTTGTTAATATATTCACTAACATCATAATCGATACTTAAACTTGTATAATAAAATTCTAAAAGATTTTCCAAACCTTCAGCTTTGACACCGGGGTCAAGAATAGCAGCAATTCCATAAATGATTGGAAATTCACTAAAATAAGTATGCCACTTACGTTTCGCTATCAAGAACGGGACGAAGTCCATCAATCTTCATATGCTCTTCGATGGTGTGAACAACTTTAACACACTCAATTATGACTAAATGAACGTTAGGCTCATAAATATAAGAGAAAATATGAGTTGCACTATCAAAAGCATTTAAAACATCACGAACAAAAGAAGCATTAGTCCAATGACTTTCGGTTATTAACTCAGTAGGATCAACACGAGTCTCATTGTAAAGTTGGGTCAAAATATCACGATACTTTATAGCATCACTCAACAACTTGAAAGTAGAATTCCAACAGGTAGGGGTATCAATAGACCATTGTCTTTTCTTAAGACCTCTCTCTTTACACATAGCTATGTACTTTCTTCTAACTGACTGAGTAATCCTAATCCATTTTATAACTGTTCTAATTGGGTTTAGCAATGGTTGCAACTCAGCGAGACCCTCTTGAACAGACAAATTCAAAATATGAGCACAACATCTAACATGCAAGAGACTACCACCCAACAACAAATTCAACTCGGAGTCATTTTTCAAATAGTCAATACACTTTGTGTTTGCAGTTGCATTATCAAGAGACAAAGAAAAAACTTTATTATTCAAGTGAAATTCTTTTAAACAATCCAAAATACGAACTTTGATGTTAAAACCGGTATGCCTTTCTTCCATAGCTTGAAAACATAGTATACGTTTTTGAATAAACCAATCATCATCCACCCAATGAGCAGTAATGCAAAGAAAAGGTTCGCCAAAACTAGAAGTCCATGTATCACTTGTAAAACTAACACGACCATCAAAAGTACGAAATAATTCAATCAAACCACTCCTATACTTATAATAAGAAGTTTGTGTATAACGTCTTAGGGTATTTCGGGGGACACGAGTAAATGCAGGTTGTAATGCAACTTTATTAAAATGCTCAACGTTTGCATTTTCACCGTAACTAAAAGGGTATTCATTAGCAATAACTAAAGTACTCATTTCATCAATCATTCTATCTTTATTATAAATGAAAGGTGTACCTCCGCCGGGTTGGTTCATGTATCCACCCAATTGTGTTTGGACGCCACCCCCCGAAGGACGGGGGCCATTTTCGAACAAGTCGTGTTTATTTTGCAAATGCCGACTCAAGGTTCCGGTTCCATCTCCCGTTTTCCAATTATATGACTTGACATTTGCACCTAGCGCCTTGCAAACTAGGCATGTACACGTGAACCTCTTTGGTTGACCAGGTTGCCATCCCGGGGGTGTGACCTCAACTCGTTCAAAATGTTTCCACACCCAAGAAAAATGTGCTCGACCTCTACTTTCACCGCCACCACCTTTCATAAATCAAATTATTAAAATTAATTTTTAAATGCTATTCATGAAAATAAGCTTTTAAATTTTAAATATTTTAATTATACTTATTTAAACGCATTTTTCATGGTAATTAACTAATTGTAAATCATAGAAAATTGGAAACTAAACTAACTTTATAATCATTAATAATAGTTTTTTTAAATATTCATAACAATAAAAATTTAATTAGAAATTACCTTGAGATGAAGGTTGAGATGTTGGTTGCGATGGAGGTGGCATAGTTGAACTTGATGATTGGTGGGACTCGTGGGAGAAATGTTGTGGTGGAGACGTTTGAATATTTTGCCTATCTCCTAAACCATAATCTCCATATTCATTGACAAATTGGTTTAAATTTTCCGTATTAATTTCATACGAAAAATTTGCACCACCACTCCTTTGGCTACCACTTCGACCACCACTTTGACTCCTTCCCATTCCTCCTCTTGAGCTCATTTTTTTTTTGTATGATTACTAATTATAATATGGAGAAGAACTTTTTTTTTTTTAGAATCTTAAGAATACTAATAATAATATTAAGGAGATTTTTTTTAACAAAAATATAACTCTATATAACACTTGAGAATTTGAGAACAATAAGAATTTTTAAGTAAGAGAGAAAGAAAGCTTGAATTTGTGTGGAAATTTGAGTGAAATGGAATTGGTATTTATAGGAAAAATAGAATGGATGATCATACACTTAAAAAACTAGCCGTTAGATACAAAAAACTAGCCGTTAGATACAAAAAACTAGCCGTTTTTTTTTTAAAATGGATGTTAGGCCGTGCGGGCCGTGCGGGTCGTGCGAATTGTGCGGGCTGTGCGGGTTGTGCGGGCCGTGCGGGTTGTGCCGGCCGTGCGGGTTGGGTGGGTCATGCGTGCGGGTTGGGTGGGTCATGCGTGCGGGTTAGGTGGGTTGGCTCGTGCGGGTTGGGTGGGTCATTCGTGCGGGTGGGCCGTGCGGGCTGGGTTGTGCCAGGTGGGTCGGGTTAGGTGGGTTCACGGGCTAGGTGTGTCGAATTAAATGAGTCAAAACGGGTTGTGCGATTTGGGTCGAATCAAACGGGTTAAACTGAGCTGGGTTGAAATGGGTTGTGTCGAAAATTTTGGACCCACGACACAACCCGGATTAAATCCGAGCTGTGCCGGGCTGTGCCGGATTGAAACCGGGTCGGACCCACGTGACCCACCAGCCGTGCGAGTTAGGGTGGGCTGGGTCCAACCCGGCCCACTGGCCACCTCTAGGGATAGGTCGATAAAAGGTTACTCAGTCAGTCATGGGTAACACAGTCGGGCAAGGGTTACTCGGTTAGAGATTTTTCTCCGACAGGGGTTACCTTGTTAGTGCCTTGTGTGTATCAATCGGCCAAACGATGTGGCAAACCAGATAGAAAACGTGCTCATTTTGTTTTGATAATTATTAAATTAATAATAAGGTGGTTATTAATTTTTTTTTTTTTGAAGAAAAAGGTGGTTATTGATTGATTTTTATAAATATAAAAGAAAAACAATTGTGATTTTTTTAAACTATATATATATATATATATATATATATATATATATATTTTAAAAAAATGAAGTACACATAATTTAAGATTGATTTTCAAGTGTTGTGTGAAAACGTTAGGTAAAAATGTGCAGCAATAATATAGATTCCTTGTTTGGGGTTCTTAAAAAGAAATTTAATGGATGATATAATAAAATAGGTAATTTTTTTTTTTTTGTGTGTGTGTGTGTGTTTTTTTTTTTTGGTATTATTAAGTAAAATGGATGGTATGTGTGTTATTAGGAAAAATATTAAAAATAGTAGAAGTAGAATTTATTTGGAGGTTTATTAAAAAGAGGTGGAAGTTATTATTGGAGGATAATGCCAAAAAAAAAAAAGCGAGTGTATGAGAATTGAGGTTTTAGAGAGATTTCATTAACTGACTCTTAAATTATATAAAAGATTTATTTGTCTTCATTTTCTATACTAATTTAATAGAAAAATTAATGTTCGAAATTTTAAATCCTTGTATTCACTATTAATTCAAAAGTATCTCTTTAATATAATGAATATAAAGATTTACGTAATTCGGTTAATTAAACCTACTCTACAGATGGGAAATTCAAGTTTCTCTTCGCTATAAAACGGAGAAGAATAAGAGGAATATGCAAGAATACAATTAACTTAAAGATGTGAAGGTGTATTTATAATGATCAACCAAGGAAACTCTAATAATAAACCCTACAGTACTCCCAAGTATATAAATCTAGTAACCGTCACATGTGAGGAGGTGTTAGCCGTTAGGTAAAATAATCTACATGCATGTGCATTAACACTATATAAGTCCACGTTCAAGATAAAAATTGCTTGAGGGAAAATGAGTAATAATTCAAAGAAAATTGAAATGAATAGGTGGCTCAAATGTGAGCAGTGATCAATCATACTTATCTTAACCTCAACATACTCATTGGACAATACATAAAATTTTGATCCTTTACCCAAAAAAAAAAAAATGAAGGTATGAAGTGTTCGAAAAAAATCAACAACCATACTTTAATAAGAGTCATGTATTTTAAGTATATGTGAAAATGTGAAATGTAGGAGAAAAATGACAAGTTAATATAACTTGCAGTAGGAAATTTGTTAAGTAGACCCTTCGTTAATCCTACTAGCTTGCAAGACACAACAAACAATAAAGAATTGAAGGAGTTAAAAAGATACAAAAATAAAAAAAAAAGTATAAAAACAATAAATGAGTGCAACAAGATTCGATCCACGAACTTGCATGCACTGATGCACATAATGATCTAAACAACAAATTTGACCAGTTGATCTAACTACCAAACATTCCTACAAACTACATACGAAATTTTTTTATTACCTTTGTTATATATTATGTGCAACTTTGAAATTTTTTATCTCTCACAAATAATACCCAAAAGTTACATAATATGTAACGGAGGTAATATATAAAATCAAGGGGGTGACCATGGCTTACTCCAGCCCCCCTTGATTCCGCCCCTGCATGTGAGGGAATTAGGAAATTGCCCCTATATAACCTCATGTTGGAAGTCAAAGACGGACTAGTGAGAAAGTTTGTGAGTTGTGGCCTATTTAGAATTTAGATTGCAAAGAATAAGGGTGGCTCACATTCGAGAGAAGTGTACTATTAGGTAATTAAATAACCAATAATGTGTGAGTTGATACTAGTAGTTCACGCTAAAGATAAAAATTAAGGCTGGAAAAATGCATAAGATCGCGGACTACTTCACCTATTACAAGTGATTTTAGGATAAAATCTAGGTGGATTTATATATGGTCAGACTCTCATCACAAGTTGGTTTCAGAGCAAGTATATACTGAAATAATACTTAATTATATATTTTTTGAGAGAGGGAAACTAATTAAAAGGTAGTCAACCAAACTAAATCTAACTCGCAATGCCGGTCACCCATCAGGCATCACCCCGCACATCATCCCCTCAAATCCACTCTCACGCCTTTCTCATATTCTCTCTATCTATATATATGCACTCACAATTCTCCAACAAAACGCCATAATTTCTCTTTAAATCAATTTCAAGCCGTCAACTTTTTTTGTTTCATAAAAAAACACTAAGAATAAAAATATGGGTCATTCAAATAAACCAAAGCAAATCCTAGGTTCATCAAAGCTAATAGCTCTAAACTTACTAGAATCAATAGCGGCTCTAGCCTACTTGTGTGCCAAGTATACGAGCCGAGCTTCGAAAAAGCTCGTCCGAAAAGTCGTGAAGCCGAGTAATAAGCGTGTACTCGGCCGTGGTGGCGTGAAGAAAGATTTTGGTGAGGAAAGCTTCGGTGATGGTGGTTTATGGCGACGGTCTATTTTGATGGGTGATAAGTGTGACCCTTTGGCTTTTTCAGGTGTTATATATTATGATTGTAATGGTAATAGGTTGTCTGAGCCTCCTATGAAGTCGCCACGTGCTAGTCCGTTTATTGGTTACCGTTATCCGACGGCAGAGAATTATTAGGTGTTAATCACTATCATCATGTTTCAATTATTGATGGTAATTATTGTATTCCCTTTGACCCTATTTATTCTTTTAGAATTTTTTTATTGTCCTATTAAAGGATTCTAAATGAGAAGAACAAAAAGGATCAAAAAGAATTTGAATTTTGTTTTTGTTTTTGTTTGTTTGTGTGGGGATGAGGGAATTGATGGTAATACATACTTGTCATTCTCGCAAACTTTATATTTAGAGTTAATAAGATACAAGTATATGTTGATTTGAGGCTATGAATCTATGATATCACTATGTTTATAAGAATGATACGCATATTTAGTCTAGGTGATAAATGAGAAATTGAAGCCTATGTGTTAAAAGTGTATTGGAAAATTATTTGAAGTAGTAGGTTTTAAGATATTTTACTCAATTTTTATTTAGTTAGTTGTAAGACTAGTAGATACTCTCTCCGTCCAATTAAAATTGCCCCATTTAATTAAAAAAAAAAACTATCATAATAAAAAGATATATAGGACAATTTTAGCGGGGCGGAGGAAGTAGATAGTAAGAAGTAATAACGTTTTTGGTGTATAGAACTTTGAATTTGAAGTTGGGGTGGTTGTGCGACTTGTGCCCCTTCGTTTGTTCTCTTTGTCATTCCTCGTATTTGTTCCGTCTCTTGAGCGTGACGAGGATCTTGTTAGCTAGTTGGTTTAATTTTGTAATTTTGGTAAGACGCAATATATTAAACTACCTTTCAATTACTCTAGTGCCTTTCCTTTTTTTCTTTTTTGACGAGTTCAATTACTTGATTATTATAGTACAATTAATCCTGTTTTGCAAATGTTTCAGTCTACAATTAGAGTTTAGCTTAGAGTACTCTATTTATAAACTTATAGTAAATGTTTATTATCGGTCTTAGAAGAGTTTAGTGAGGGTATTGTTAGGGTTAAATTGTGTAATACAAGAAAATAATGTTCAAATTTTATTTCACTAAGGTAGTCTATTATTTGAGCTTTCTCAAGTTATTTTGCCACTTTTCCTGTTAAGCTCAATGAAAATATTAAGCTCTTCATACAGTGTAATTTTGAGTAATAATGGGATATATTAATAGTTCTAGGATATATATCACCTAATATAATAGCTCCGTTCAAAAAACATCATATTTTGTCGGACGCAATTTGAAAAATTGAGAAAATGATATTACCTCAGTGTTGTAATAAAATATAACTTCAACTCTCAATCCATCTCAATTAGTATTTCTCCATATATTAAATTATTATTATACGGGTTGAGCTAGCATAAACCACAATTTATCGTTATTGTTCTTCTCATAATAGACTATTTTAATTGGCCTATTAGTTGCGTCTAATTAGAACTAAGCCACTTGTTTCCTTGTGTAAATTTCCCTAAACAAAACCGTCATACTCTCTTAAGACTTTTTCAAAAAAAAAAATCATAAAGTAATACCTGTACAAAATAATTTTCAACAACAAACTAAACATTTGTTTATCAGAAGAATATATATTGTGAAATTATAAATTGATGAAGTCAGATTTGGCATTCATCGAACGTTATTAAAGCAAGTAATTAGTCTAGGTACAAAGTTCTTACATGTTCATCCCCGCAATTTTTGTTGCCTTACATCTGCGCGATTTTTTTAGTTCAATATTTGCGAGTCAGATACTTGAGAGTAGAAGGGAGGATGATAAGGGAATCCCTACTCCAAGTACTCTCAATTGGTAGGATTCGAACCCCATACCTCTAGAATCTGAGGTAAGAATCTTACCAAATAAGTCAACACTTTATTGGTCGATCGTACCGTATATGTGATCATCATGCAACACAAATGATTGCAAACATTATTACGGAGTACTCTATCGATTCTTTTTGTTTTTTCACTTTAATTTTATTTTATTTTGTCTCATTAAATGATTCAAACTAGAAGAATTATAAAAGATCGGAGGGAATGTGTAATACAAGTTTTTAATACGATATCATATTCTTCAATAATCTTTATACATCAAACAAGCGAACAAATTCAATGATATATAGTTGACACGTTTCTTTACTGGCACATGTTAATACATACTATTGATCATCACTAATATCTTTTATTTTCATTAACTAAATATTATAAAAAAATTAATATTTATTTTAAAATTTTGTACTAAGACACATAGGACATGATGTCACTTGACTAGATATGATTTTCCTTATAAATAAATCATAAAAGATGATTAGAGAACAATGTATACATAATGCTAAAGTGAAACCATGACAACTTAAAAGAAACTAGAGAAATATATACTCCTCACGGTTAATTTTTCCGAATGTAGTTTTATACTTGCTTTGTTTCAAAATAATTTAATTACTTTGGCTGGAGCACATGCGAATATGCCAATTAGACCTTGTAAATGGGTCATTCGGATTGGGTCTAGGTCGGGTCAATTTCGGGTCGGGTCAATTTCGAGTCAGCTAACATTTGGATCGGGTCGGGTCGATTCGGGTTTCGGGTCAACTTCGAGTCAGGTATCGGGTCAAGTTCGGGTCGGGTCAATTTCAGGTCAAGTATGTTCGGGTCAGGTCAAAATCTGGCCGGGTCATGTTCGGGTTGTTTTATTTGTGAATCAAGCTCAAATGAATAATTTTATACGGATTATATATTTTATTATTGTTATAATAAAAACTATCAATTCAGTTTATGAGCTTAGCTACGGTTGAAGATGAACAATTTGAGTTACTTTTGGTACAAGACATTTTAAGTTCAATAATAAGGTAATTTTAGTTCGGGACATGTCGGGTATTGGGTGTGTTCGGGTCAATTTTGGGTATCGGGTCTGTTCGATTCAAACACTTCGGGTCAATTTTGGGTCGGGTCAGTTCGGGTGTCGGGTCAGGTTCGGGTCAACTCCATTTTCGGGTCGGGTATGGGTCAGGTCGGGTCAATTTCAGGTTTCGGGTCATTTTCGGGTCATGGGTCGGGTCATCGGGTCAGGGTCAGGATTGCCAGGTCTAATGCCAATACACAACTTTGACCACTATTTACTCTTTTTTTTTTTTTTTTTTTTTTTTTAATTTTTTTTTATTTTAATAATAAGTACAGAGCTTGATTTATTTTAAGGAAATTTGCTTTTTAACATCTAAAAAACACATGAAAATGGTTTTTAACACAACAAAAAAAAGGTTTTATTTTAACACCATCGAAAATTTAAAAAATATGATTTTACCACCACTTAACAGTTGCCGTCCGAAAATCCGTCAAGCGGGATCCATTGTGTCATGTGTCGACATATTATTAGTTTAGAAATAAAAAGAAAAATTAAAAATTAAAAAAAAAACCAAAAACCCTAAAACTAATCCAGCCACCTCATCCCCGCCGCCTACAGCGCACCGCCACCATATGTTGGATAATTTAGAGTGTTGTAGTGGAGAGCTCGCTCCACTTGTTAGCGCGCTCGTGAAAGACAAGCGCGGACCGCTCTAAAAGCGCGACAAAATTGCGCTGAGTTTCTGGAAAATCTGTAAAGTTTAGGAGGCGCGCCCGCGCCATGGTTGGCGCGACCCGCGCCTAAATCGCGCAAGGTTTCTGGAAATTTGGTTTTTTGGAAGAACGAGGAGGAGTGCCCGCGCGAGCAAGTGGCGCGCCCGCGCGCAGGGGTGGCGCGCCCGCGCGGCTGTGGTGGCGCACCCGCGCCTCCTCGCTCGTCTTCGGTTTTTGCGGTTATTTCCTATATATCGTATCGATGCTTTCGCTTTTCGATATATAGAACAAAATATTCCTCTCTGAAAAACTCTCTCTTCTCTACAATTTTATTGAATAATCTTGCAAACTCTTCTTTAATTCTCCATCATTAAGTTTATAGTTTGAGAATTTAATCATCTTATCACACATCTTTGTGCTTAGAGTGTGGTGTTGGCTATTGTATCTCAAAGTGAGTTTTTGGATTCAACCCAAGCACCGTGGTGGGGGAAATTATCACTTTAGGAAAGTGTATACACGCCTTAGTCAAGTATCCGGTATAGAAGACTCACGTGGTCATTGATTTTCTCATGTTCTTGGTGGATTTCGGCTTGGAGAGAGGCAAGTAAAGAATCTTTCACATTAGTGTTATTTTGTTGTAAATTCTGAATTATATTGTTAATTTAGTGCTTGGTTTGTGATAATACGTTAAGTATTTGGTGTTGTATATTTTATTGAAATCTATACACATTCTAGAGTTTGTCCACCATTGTTATTTGATTCTAGTTGTGTAGAATCAAAGTAGTAAACCCTAACACCATAGCCCCATCCTGACCCTCTCGTTCCAAGCCCAGCCACCGGAAAATCCCCTCCCTCCCTTACCCCCTCCCCAATACCGACAGTCACTCCCCGAAGGTCACCAAAAACGGCCGTTCGTTTTTCAAACAACCCAAAAATGGCCATCAACAACCGCCACTTACAGTCGAAATAGACCATTTCGGCCCTAAACTGACCGATTTCGACCACTAGCGACCATTTTTAAGGGGTATGAAAAACGGTGGTCGTTTTTTGGTGATCGTTGGGGAGGGCTGCCGGTTTTAGGGAGGGGAAAAGGGAGGGGGTGAAATTTTCGGTGGCTGAGACTGGGAACGGGGCTATCAGGGTGAAGGAGTGGCGTCGGTGCGCTAACGATGGGGTGGGGTGGTTGAGTTAGTTTTAGGGTTTTCATTTTTAAATTTTTTTTAATATTTTGGACAAATAATATGCTGACACATAGGCATTGTGGGCTCCTAATATTTTTTTGTAGTGTTAAAAACCAATTTCTTTCTTTTTTGCGGTGTTAAAAATCTAAATTTCCTTGTTTTAATTACAATATTGCATTGTAAATAAAAATGTCCACGATTTAAACGTGATGATAAAAAAGAAATAGAGCAAGGTAAATGTTAATGTATATTTATTGAGAATAATAAAATAGCGATAACTAATTTAACGAAGAACTACTAATTAAACCTGTAAGGAAGCCTTCAATTATAAAAATCAAAATAAAAAGAAAGAAACTAAAGTAAGGATTTCGATACTTAAGACCAACACACTATTTATTTATTTATTTATAAAAAGTTTTCAATAGATTAGACCCAACTGAACCAAAACTTCTCACAGGTCAACCAGCAAGCCAACTACAAAGATCAACACTTGAGAATAGAGGGGGATAATAATGAAATTACCTAGTCTGAAGTGAAGGTAGTGGGGCTGAACTTAGTCACAAGGTGAGTTCTCACCACCTCCACCAAACATATTCGCGCGATTACAACAACAAACTCCTTGCATGTTGCGGTGTTGCCGATCAAAAATCTCCAACTATATACATTACTAGAGTATAGATACAAAATTTACTCCGTAGAAATTATTAAATAGTATTTGGAAAATTCATTGGTCCCTTCATATACAACCAAAGTGGAAAATGTTTTTATGGAACCTACTTCATAACGGTTTAGCAGTAAAGAATGAACTTCATAGGCGTGGTGTTCCGATACAGGATGTGTTATGTGATCTTTGTAGTACATAGATAGAAGACTTTTACCATCTATTTAGAAATCACAATATTGCTAAAAAAACATGGAGGGGTGGAAGTTTGGGTATCCACTCAGAATTAAATGGAGACCTCTCTCTCTCATACTAGCTCTAATATTATATCTGACTTTTTATTAGTTTGGATGAGATTTTGAGTTCCAAGATTAGCATCTTCATTGGTAATCTTTGGGGACTTTGGCTATTTAGGAATACCAGGGTTTTCAAGCCTGATTCACCTATTCTTAAATTAATTGGATTGCAAGTTTTGGATATCCTACAAACTCATACTAATTTATTTATTATTTTTTTTTTTCTAGGGAATCAACTATGCAGAGCGCTCACTCTCTTACTCTACATGTCGATTTTCCCCCGCCTTGGTTTTATGTGGCTGATTTGGGGAAATCTCATACAGGCCCGGACTTAATTGGTGCAACTACAGATCGATGGTTCGTGGTTCAAAGACACAAGAAGAACAAGTATGGGTTGGTGCCTCGATAATGCAGATCTTTTGGATGAAAGGATTATTGGGGGGGGGGGGAGGTAATTATGGGTTATGCACATCACCAATATTACACTCGAAAGCTTTAGCTTGTCTATATGGTTTACAATGGGCTTCAATTTCTAACATCCTATCCCCTGTTGTGTTTATTGATTCTTATAATCTTGTTACTCTTCTAAAGGGTGACCGGGGACATCAATTAGCTATGGTTGGTGCAACAGATAAAACTATTAGGGTTGATTTTTCAACATTATAGTATATACAAGGCTGATAGGCAGCGTGTTCACACGGCTCACAAATTTGCAGGAGAAGCTGCAGCGCATTTAATTCGCTTTAGTATTAATGTGTAGTAGTGTTATTTCATGTTTTCAACCTTTGTAAAAAAAAAAAACAGAAAATATTGAGCTAAATTTTGACAAAAGTCCATTATTAATTAAAAAAAAAAAAATCATTTCTCATCTTTCACAATATAAGCTAGGCTTTTTCAGTAATTATTTACACCCCAAAATAGCTAGATTCTAAAATAATTGAAGTATTAATTTATGATTAGTGGTAAAAATTATATATAAAAAAAAACCTATATTGTACAAGAATGGTCCAATGACCTTATTAAAGAATTTCTTTCGATCAAGATTGCAATTACCAAATATAAATAAGGTAATTACTTTTGATGTTTTTATTACATTTTTGTAGTATATTTTAATAATTGTACAAAGACCAATTATTAGTCAATTAATCAATCTCATTATTTAAATATACTAAAATGGATTACGAATGTGCTTACAAGTTTGCGATAATCAAAGATTAATAGCTACTACATAGAACGGAAAAAAGCAAACAACGAAACAAGAAAGAGTGGGGAACCCAAGTGTCGGGAGAAAACCCACCAATCCACTATGATGTAAACCTTGATGATGATGATTACAATTAGCTCTCAAACAATAATCATGATAGTTCATACCTCCTTATTCTCTCTCTTAAATCCTTAGAGTATGCATACATGCAAGAGGTCTTTTCACGATCTCTTGTTCAATCTAACATCATCTCCTAATTAATGACAATACATGAATATATATAGTGTCAAGCCTAAGAACAATCTTGTTGATCCAACGGATATAAATTACGCCACATCATTTAATTGTAACAGTCACAAAACATAGCCCGAGCTTCACACCCAGGACTACCCTTGCATGCACAACCCTAGCTCCTATGCATGCAGGCCTACTGCTTTAAGGGCCAACTTGTTCCTGCTCTAAATTCTGCATTCGGGGGCTGCGCATATGCACTTTTCTTGTGCACGTAACACCCTTGACTTCCATGCCCTTTACTTTTAGTCTTAAATTGTTATGCACGCACACGCAACTGAACCCAACAATTTCCCACCTATAGATCGGTTCAAGTGTGAGAATTAACACACTCCACACATACTCAAAACACATCCATTGTCATGAAACTTTTCTAAGTAACCATTCAATTTTCCAACCCGAAACTACGGTTATCTCTAGCTAAGAGCTAGACCACACACAACCAATAAATATACATCATCTATCATCAACAACAAAAAAACACACCATTCACTTCCTAAACACCAAGGAAGCTAAGCTAGGCATATCTACTACACCAAGGTTTACACTAACCTTAACAAAAGACACTTTCTCTAGAACAAGAAAGCAAATTAAATACATTCCTTCTCAATTTGGAGAGCACAAACACTTCTTCTCAACGAGGAAGAAACACCCAAACTATGACATATTACCTATTTTCCTAAAATCTCAAATCATTTACAATTTATATGGTCAACATAGAATAATTTTGACTGTAATTTATGATTTATATAATGGAAAAAAAATATAACCACACACGAGATTTTGGCAGATTTGTTTTGATGTAAATTTTTAAATTTAATATTCATTATGATTTTACTTATATATAGTCGAAAATTAAGTGAGTTGAACTTTTAGGATCCAACTAAAAGGAGTCAAATTAAGTTGAGCTAACACTGCAAGAAAACATGAGATTGTCGATGGCTTGCTTCCGACGGCCAGGTTAAACCTAGGCCCGTAGCAAGGACAGGGCAGCTGGGGCAACCGCCCTGGGGCCCAACTTGAAAAGCCCAAGTTCAATTATGAGATAAGGCCCTAATTTAAAAAAAAAATATATAAACAGGCATAAAGTCAATACAGAAGAATATCAAATGTCTTTTATGATTCCTTCTTCTTTGATTATCCGCCCAATTAATTCACTTTCCAAAGTGATGAATAATTTGATTCTCTTTCCAAAAAATTGTATCTCTTCCCAATTTCTAGTCAAATGAATTCCATTCAAATGAAGTTGAAAATTTTAATTACCGGTTATTTTACCCTTTAATTTTCAATGGGCATCAATCTAATTGTATATAATCCTCTTAGCATGTCCTCCATCACTCATCAAATTCTCTTTTCCATTAATTTTTCATTAATATGTATAAATGATTTCAAGAATTTAAAAATTGGAGGTAAAAATATCACATTGATTGGTTGGCTTGCACCGTTACCGAAGAGGCAATGATTAATTTGTAAGTTCATTATTCATATATAATTGTGTAATTTTGTAATATTTGGTTGATTTCCCTTTAAAAATTGTTTCTACTATCTTGTACTTCGTATTTTTTTTATACTTGGTGGTTGCGGGTGGAGGTGCTGCTACAGGAGGGGTTTGTGAGGTGGTGATTTGGCGGTTAGGGGAGTGGTGATGGTGGTGCGGTCGAGTGCAGTGAGGAGGAGTTAGAGAAGTAGAGATGTTGGATAAGGTGATGATGTCATGGTGGGTTTAAGGTTAAGGTGGCTTTATTGTATGGGTTAGTGGGTGTTGGGAAGTGGTGAAAGAATAGAAGATGCAATAAGGGAAATTTTCGTAGTATGTATCTGTAAAAATAAATTTACACACCCCTTTTTTAAAATTAATATTGTGTTATTTGTTAATTAGGGCCCAATTTGTATCTTTGCCATGGGTCACCAAAATCTCAGATACGAGGCTGGTTAAATCGTTGAAAAAACGTATTTATTGATGGTTTTGATAGTATCAGAAATCTCTTACGGCCATAAAATTATACCGATGGCTTAAGCCGCAGGTATGGTACCAACGCAACCGTCAATTAGTATATTTTCGACGGCTTTATGTCGTCGGTAAGCCCTTGGTAAATTAGTTTTAAAAGAATTAAACCCCTGACAGCTTAAGATCATCAGAACTACATTTTTAAATTTTAATAATTAAATAGATGGTTTAAGTGCGAGGACGGTTCAGGTGGTGGTGGGTGGTTTAAGTGCGAGGTGGCCTGGGTCAAGTGGTGGTGCAAGGTGGGGGTGTGGGTTTGTGTGAGTACTGGTGGGGATTGGTGTAAGGGTTTGTGTAAGTGGGGGTGGTGCTGTGGGTTTTGTTTGAGGGTGTGAGTGAGGGAGCAATTGTGGTGGGGGTGGTGTTGAGCCTTTTTTTTATAATTGGATTACGATGGCCAGTAACGACTATGCTGTTGAAAATTTCCGACACCTTGGTCACCGTCGGAGGCCAAGATATTTCCGATGACTTAAGATCGTCGGAAAAATGATTTTCAACAAATAAGTTCAACTGAAATTGCAATGTTTTCGTATAGGATTTCCAAGGTCCAATTTCTGATGGCTAGTAGTCGTCACAGACACTGTTATTGACGGATTTTCCAACTTTTTCTGACGGATTTTGGCCATTGAATATCGACCGTTTTCTTGCTGTGTAATAATATGACTTGAGATTTAACATTCTTCACCTCATTTGTACAATTAATCTGACAATTTAAAAACAATGATACTATTTAATTATGGGATATTATATTTTGTGTGTACTACGTACATAGGCTTATCATAGAATAATGACCCAAGAAAATAGAGTTTTTCCGCATTTTCATTAATCTATGAACATTGCCTATATAGACACAAGCCTTTTATGCACTCGATATGTGTGTGAGTGTGTGTGACTTTTAGAATGCTTGTAACCAAAATTAATTTGATGTACTTAACACTATATTTGCTAAGTGTTGCTCACTTGCATTTTACACGGTCTTCAATGCACTATTTTTACCATGACTTTCTTTGATTGTGTATTAATAAAAATCATACAAAGTTGATATATTGAAAATTCATAACAATACTTACGAATCTAATAACATCAAACTTGATAATAGTTTTTCTTATATATACACAATTAGACATGGTCAAAATTTTACAACATTGACCTTGTAAATAGTAAATGGGTATAGCTCAAGAAAATAGAGGTAATACATAATTTCAATGTTTCGAACAATTTTATGCATTGTGATATACAGAAGATAAAGATAGAATATTGCATCAATGATACATTTATAACATATATGATAGAAATAAAACAATATTTCTTTCCTAATTTGTAGGTTTCACAATATTATACATTGTATTACTTTCTCTCTCTTCGAAATATAAAAGGAAAATCCTCTCTTCTTATTCCTCGAAGTAGTTTCCCACTGGAAACCTAGAACCTCGCCAGGGTTCCGGCGTCGCGGCCGGAACTCCGGTGAGTAACCCTTGTCGTTTTTTCGTCCTTTTCCGAGGGCAGCGCTCCTCCTGTGCAGCGGCTGCCATTTTTTTTTTTGTTTTCGGGTCCTCTTTCGAGGTCCAGGCTACTAATGGTGGTGATGTCTCCATGATCGAGAAGGCGAAGCGGAGCCAAGTCGGTCGGCTTCCACCTCGTTTAGGTTTTCAATCTTCTCGCCGGTTCATAAGTAAGATCAGGTTCCTGTTCGTGTCGTGTCTCCGGTAAGCTGTCCTCCTTTCAAGTGAGGTTTCGTTTGGGTTTCCTTGAGTTGGGAGCGTGTTTTCGTGGTAGAGAATAAGAACCGTGTAGTCAAGGACGAGGTTGACGTTTTTAGGGGTCTTGGAATAGCTCTAACGCCGCCGTCAGGGGATTGCCTGAAAAAAGGTTATCGCGACAGCTAGTTGGTGAAGTTAGGATTAGGGTTTCGTCAATCTCTTACATCTATATTCGAAATCTCTAGTTTGTTTCTGTTTTATTTTGTTTCTATGTCTTCTTCTTCTTGCCTTGGCTTGTTGGTTTGGTTTGTTTTAGTATTTAAGGATTTTAGTTCGTTAGGTAGCATGTTTAGTGCATTCTTTTAGTTTTGGTTTCTTTATCGTGAAGTCCTTTTCTTCGATGCTTTAATTGTTTTGAATGGGTTTATTTATGTTTAAGCTTGAGCTTTTACATAATGTTTGGAGGGCTAGGTGGTGTGTTAAGCCCCTCTTTCGATGGTTTGGTCTTTGGGTTTGGGTTATCTTTGGGATGGACCTTGTCAGTGATTCATTTTGGTTCTTAATTAGGTTTGGTCTTAGCTAGAGTGTTTTGTTTTCTTACTCTTTCTAACTTGATCGTCACTAGAGTAATGGTAGATTATTGCTTGGTAATCTCCAAATCAATTTAGCTATAACACCCCGTCTAAAACAGAAGGTAAGACGTTAGTGGAAATAAGGTCGAGACGGTAATGTCGCTCTAAAGGTTACTAAAACTTAAGGAAATAAATAAATAACTGAAATAAATATAGTAAACGGAGAGAAATCCCAAATGATCAAAGAAAACTTTCAAAGAGGCCGAACAACATCTAGGCATGATTATCTAGTCTAGCATAAATATCAGATATAAACATGACTAAAACTCCCCCTATTCACCACGCACAAACAACACATAAATCAGAAAAATGAAAGCACAAAAATTATGTCAATTCCTAATACAACCAACTCTAATTTGCACCTAGCCTTACTCTCACCTACCCATGATTTCCAAACTTGGAATAGTGCTAGTTACCTCTTAATTGAAGGCTATAAAATCAAATTAAGGTGCAGTAAGGGTTGCCCACCAAAACGCCCCAAACGAAGCTCCTTTCACCACGTTTTTCTTTGGTGTTCGATCTTGAGCTGAGGACGATTTGTGCTCGAACTTGAGGGAAAAAAAATAGAAAATACCCACGAGAATCCCTTGATGAATACACGAAAAAATTGAGAGAGTTGAAAGGAGAAAAACGTTGTGAATAGTGCAGCAAACTCACGTCCTTGTTTTTGTACAAAAAAGGTGGGGAATTTTAAGTGTTTTTGGACAACATTTAAATGGTGATTGAATGAGTTTGATTGAGGGTGTAATTGGGGGGTTACTAGGATTGAAAAATGAGCAGCAACAAGCTGTACAGTCGTGATAAAGAGGAGAAGACTGGCTCAAGCAACCCATGTGATTACCAAGCAAAACCCTAGATTAAGGATGCTAATTGGGCTAGTTTAGGAGGGTTAACGACTAAGCACTAACGTGGGCTTAAGGAGAGAAAATAAACGAGCTTATACAACCTAATGAGATGATTAATTACTAGCCCAATTCTATCCCGAACTAATCCTAGTTGGCCCAAAAAATCAAGGAGAAGAAATGAAATAAGAAGCAAATTAACTACACATAAAATAACAACACTATTAATATTAATATTTGATATCATCAACAATGATAACAAAAATAATAATAATAATAATAATAATAATAATAATAATAATAATTTAATCATGAAGCAGAATAACATGTAAAGTTTATGTGTTAACAGAAAACTAGAGAGAATTTAAAAGATGAAATATAAAGCAGTTAATAATGCATATATATATATATATAATAACCTAATTAATAATAATATTTATATTATTAACAACAACATCAAAATATTAATAATAACTAATTAGAAATTCGAAATTTAAATAGAAGTCAAAATATAAGTTAAAAGTGTGCGTAAAACCTTAGTTCAAAATTATGGGGTATTACATTAGTTGTGGATTTTCAATCACTGGGGGTTTTTATCATGTTAATGGTCCTTTCCTTAACGAGGGGGTCAAAGGTACCCATAGTTAAGGGTACCAAGTCGCTTGTGAAAGTGACTCAACTTGTGTTGTTAAGCCATGGTCATCTTATTTTCCTACTTGTTTTATCTGTTATTAAGGACTGTTTATGTCTTTGTCAGCTCTAGTTGATGTATGCCAACAAAAGGATGTTATTTACTCTTCCGTTCTTTAATTTCCCCATGCTCAACGGGAATGTGGATCCAAAACCTACAAACATAAATTTGGGTATCTCTCGCGGCATGGAAAGCAAATACTCGAGTTATCAAGACGACAATTCATTTTAAGGATGTTGTACTTTAGTTATATTTGGCCTATTTGTAACACTGGAGCTAGTAAAGCTTCTTTGAGTAGCTTGGCGAACTATTTATGTAGTTTGTAATCCTTATTCAGTCAATTAAGCTATTTTTTTTTTTTAATAAAAAAAATGTATATTTTTATTGTCTAAATTGTTTTTCTAAGTTAAACAATCAATAGTAAAATTTTATCTAATTTTGTCAAGGTGTATCAATAATCATTGATTTTTTATTTATTGTCTAACTCATTTTAAGTATTACTTTTACAAAAATAAAAATAAAGTGAATGAGGGGAATTTTGGGTATTTCATAATTTGGACACAACTTCTCACCCCTCCCTCTCCTTTCAATAATAGAAATGCACATAAATTATTGATCCATATCTCAATGTATAAAGAATCAATACAAGAAAAGAAAGAAGCATAATTCATCCATGCATATCTCAATTTATGAAGAATCAATACATGCAAAGAAAGAATCATGATTTATTGATATAGTTCCTTCTTTAGTTCCTAGAAATGAAAGCTAATAAATATGCGATTTATAGAAGAAAATTAAATGTGTTTGTATATCTTTCATTATAAAAGGGTATCCCCTCCAACCATCCAACACAATCATTTCAACTCACAAAGATCAATAAGGAATCGAGAAAAATAAGCAAGCCATATATATATATATATAGTAAGAAAGAGTATTAGTGAAATATAATTAGTTTTCTAATGTTGATGGCCATTTTGTTGGTTGTAACTAAAACTCAACCCACCTCGGCTGTCCGCCAGTATCCCATTATCCCCTTACCCTCAAACAACCTCTGTCAAGCTGTAACTCCAAATCTTGTAGGCCTCGAATGCGTAGATGTTGGCCTACCATGCGATATATTCAACAAATGTTGTGAAGCTTATTTTTGTCAAGTAGGTACAGGAGATGACGACAGTATATGTGCTCCGCGACCCCCAGTATCTAAATAAGTTAAGTAAGAGATGCTACGTAGTAGAATGATATTATATTAGAATAAAATAAAAATCTCATTCAATGTTTACAGGGTGTGGATGAATAATTAGTATTATTGTTATTCTTAGCTTGTTACTACAAATTATTCTTATTTTTGAGATTTTAAATCATACTACTTAAAATATCCTTATTTATCTTCTATCTTTATAATACTTCTTAATTTAAGTGATATTTATTTTAAAATTTCCAATGATGCATCATTCTTTCATACCTAGATAAAATAACGCATGATTGTTTTACGTAGGGTCGGGATCCGGTGAGAATAGGTCCTTATGTGAGAATACTACTAATATATGAGAAAAAATCTAGGCTTTAGGATCAAATGTCATCAACGACTCACATCAAACGTGCCTCTATAATGGCAAAAAAGTAATAAAACCAAACTTCTCCCCCTTTATAGAAAACTAATTATTGCTCGTCAGAAGAACTTAGGCGGAAGAACTTATGAGCTCCAATCACAATTTCAATGTGATTCAAGGATTTTGAGCACAAATCCGTTCAATTTATATCAGGTTTCAGCAACAACAAGAATCAACAAGCTTCATTGAACAATAAACAACTAAGTGATGTTCTTAATTTTGGTTAGTAATTTTCAAAT
The DNA here is from genome assembly GCF_001683475.1 of Chenopodium quinoa. Classification (NCBI taxonomy): domain Eukaryota; kingdom Viridiplantae; phylum Streptophyta; class Magnoliopsida; order Caryophyllales; family Amaranthaceae; genus Chenopodium; species Chenopodium quinoa. The sequence continues at coordinate 1,908,373 of NW_018742381.1, read as the reverse complement.
TTCATGGTCTTTATTTTCAGATTTTTGTTAAAATTTTCAAATTGAGTGATCTTAATTTAATTTAGTAAATTTTTTAATTTGATGTTCTGACATTCGATTTTAGTGTTCAGAAATTTCGAATATGAATGCTCTTAATTTTGGTCATTCGAGTTTGATATTCTAATTTTTGCTTGATTTTTGACTTTGAGTATTCTCAATTTAGGGTTTTCGTTAACATTTTCATATTGCATGTTAATCTTTGTTAATTTTCGTTAAATTTCCTATTGAATGTTCTTGTTTTGGTAATTTTTTGTCAAGTCATTCGAAAATTAATTTTTGGCTAAATTTTATTTTTGTAGAAATGGAACAACTTGGTTCGTGTGAGATGGAGGTGGCTGATTCAGGTTGTTTGGAGGGTTGAATTGAGGAAAATGGGTGGTTTGGGTAGCTATTATGGGATCGTGATTGGTGGTAATTTGTTACAAGGTGATGTTGGTGTGCTGCAATGTGTGGCGTGGCTGTGAGGACTGTAACTGCAGCTTAGTGTTGGCTGGGAACAATGGCTGCAAAATTGCTGGTAGCAGGGCATGGTTGGTGGCGCAAATATTAGGATGTGTGGCCTGCTGTAGTGTTATTGCTGTTGTTGTGCGTGTCATTGGGTAAGGTGAGGGTGGAGTTGTGGTGTAAGATAAGAGCTTTGGTGGAGCTTTCTGGCAAACCTAGGCTTCTGATGAAGGTCTTGATGTGTACTGCATTGTACTATGTCATTTTGACAAGTAATATATCATATATAGGTTGTTTGTCTCCTTTTAACAAGTAATTGCATTTAGAGCAACCTCACATTCCAATTTACTTAACATCTACTTTGTGCTTTCTGATATTGATGCTGATTTATCTGTTTGCTACTCTAATAACTGTCTGATGGTTGAGATTACAACTGCTGCAATGTTTCTTTATGGGGACTGCATTACTGTTAAACAAATATTCAGTGTTTGAATAAAATATATAGTCTTAAACATAAACTTTTACGTCTGTTAAATACTTCATAGTTTTCTTCTTCAATTTGTTGCATCTAGTGTGTGTTTGTCAGATGACTGAGACCTTGATATTTATTTTCTCTGTACAGCATCAAATAAGCAAATAATTAGTTAATCATTTGTAAAATAAGCAAACATTTCTTTGATCATTTGGGAAATGAGTAATCAAATTTTTGATCATTTGGGAAATGAGCAAATACTTAGTTGCTAATTTAACAAATGAGCAAATAGTTAGTTGCTCATTTGTCAAATGAGCAAACATTTCTTTAATCATTCATTAAATCAAAAAGTATTTCTTTGCTCATTAAAGTGTTAGAGGTATTAAAAAACAGTAAAAGTAAGTGTTAGCAATGATAAAGAGATAATTTTCTACAGTACTATTTGTGGTCAATATTTGTGAGTTATGAATCAAAAAAGTACACAATGATTGGAGAAAAGATGTGGTTAGTACGTCATATGTTGGAGCCTTGAAGGTGGAAATAAAAGATCACCTACCTTAGCTAGGTCTTATGTAAAAGTGATTCTTTGTTCAGTTATCAAACGAGCAAACAATTCTTTGTTCATTTATCAAACGAGCAAACAATTCTTTGCTCATTTGATAAATGAGCAACAATTCTTTGTTCATTTTGTCAAATGAGCAAAGGTTCATTGTCCATATACAAAATGAGCAAACAATTCTTTGCTCATTATCAAATGAGCACATAATTCTTTGCTCATTTATCAGACGAGCAAACAAATCTTTGCTCATTTATCAAATGAGCAACAATTCTTTGTTCATTTTATCAAATGAGCAAACAATTCTTTGTTGATTTATCAAATGAGCTGATTAATAATTTATAACATAGAAAATGATTTTAAAACATATGATAAACCTATTAGCTCAATTAGTAGAGCACTATGCAAATGTATAGAGGATGTAGGTTCAATTCCTACATAGGTTATCTCTATTAGATACTAAGTTATATGAGCAAAAAAATGGTTTGAAATGATTTATAACTATATAAACTTTGTTACAAATAAACTCTCATACAAACTTGTGTCTCCACATTACATCACTACTAGAAAACAGGCCATTTTCGACGGAAATATTCCGTCGGAAACACCCTAAATTCCGTCGGAAACCGGGTTTTCCAACAAAATTTCCGTCGAAACGGGTTGTCGGAATACCCTTTGTAGGTAAAATGGCCTTTTCCGTCGGAACAGTGTTTTCCGACGGAATTTCGGCGGACTTTTCTCATTGGAAGAGGAATACAAATCCGCCGGAAACTTTCGACGGAATTTCCGTAGGAAACAAAAATTAAAAAAAAAAAAAAAATCTAGCACCACCCTACCCCGCCCTGTCCAGCCACCACTTCCCCACCTAACCATCCCCCTAACCCACCCACACACCACCACGCCTAACCACCTCCAACCCACCCACACCCACACCACGGCTAACCACACCACCCTACCACCTCCACCTAACCCAGACCCACCTAATAACCCACACCCCACGGACCCCACCTCACCCAGACCCCCAATCCAAACCTCCCAGATCCACAATTATACCACACCAGCGCCTACCACCACCAGCCCCACCCCACCACACCAGCGCCTAACACCACCAGCGCCTACCACCACCAGCCCCACCCCACCACACCAGCCTCAAAACACCACCAATAACCAAAAAAAAAAATGAAAAATTACCACAAAAACAACATCTAAACCGGTACATTATTTAATCGGAATTTCAATTAAAAAAAACGAAAATTCACTATTATTATTACAAATATCTAATAAATTTATAAACTACAATTATAATTACAAAAATAATTAACTATAATCATATATGTTCAAAAAACAAAACAAGATCTACAATTTAATCTTAACTAAAACTAGATCTTCAAAAGAACCTTGGTGTTGTTGCGACGGTGGCCGTTGTTTCGTGGTGGTGTTGTTGTGTAAACCTTGAAAAGCTCGTGCGGTGGTGGTATTTCCCGGTGGTGTTGTAGCGGCGGTGGTTGTTGTTGGAAGGTGGCCATTAGTTTGTGGTTGATGATGGTGGCTGTTGCGGTGGTTGCGTCGTTGAGGAGAGGGGAAAGGATGAGAGAACAAAAGAGGGAAATTAAAGGACGAAGATGAACAGAGAAAGGGGGAAAAAATGGAGCAGAGAAAGGGGAAAAGCAAGAAGACGAACTGAGATGAGAAAGAGAAAGAAAAGGGAAAGAGAAGAGGAAAGAGAAAGAAAAGAGAAAGAGAAAAAGAAGATAGAAAAAAAAGAGGAGGAAAGAGAAAAAGAAATCCGGGAAATGAGAGGAGGAAAGAGAAAAAGAAAAAGAAGCTGACTTTCCGGTGTTTTTTTTTTAAAGGGTTTTTTAGGTTTGTTTTTTTTATTATTTAATACATTTCGACGGAATATTCCGTCGTAAAATTAATTTTCCAACGGAATATTCTGTCGGAAATTTCCGACGGATTTTATTTCCGTCAGAAACTTAATGTTTCGACGGAAATAAAATCCGTCGGAAATTCGGAAAGCCCATAAATTCCCAAGGATTTGTATTCCGTAGAAAATCCGTCGTAAATTTCCGACGGAATAATAATCCGTCGCAATTTACAACGGAAAAACATGTCCGTCGGAAATGGTCCGTCGGAAATCAACCTATTTCTAGTAGTGCATAAATGAACCTACGTGGATTCGAACCCACATCATTTGTGTATTTGCATAATGATCTACCCTTGAGCTAGTAGGCTAACGTATTTAAAACATTCAAACACACTCACATATGAGCATTAATTTGACAAAATGAGCAAGAATCATTTGCTCATTTGACAAATGAGCATTAAATAGTTTGCTCATTTGACAAAGGAGCATTGATTTTTTTTGCTCATTTGACAAATTAATGCTCTGATGAAGCTAAATAGGCTCTGATGATCAAAATTGTGTAGTTTGTGCTGATGCAAATGAGACTCGATCTTAGGCAATTGAACAAATGATATTTGCTTGTAACTCTGTGAGTAGTATATGATATGTTGTAATACAGTAGTATGTTGTGTTTGCTCTTACTATTATACCAGCTAAGAGCATGATTTTCATCTCTTTTTAGAGACTCAACAAGGAATCAGGATGTAAGAGGACAAAAGCAACTTATATCAACTTTTAAAGCAGAGAAAGTCCTAGAATCAGATGGATACATGTCCAAATTCTAATGGTAACACGCAAGAAAATGTCCTGTAATCAGACTAAAACATTTGCAGACTCTAATTACAACACACCAGAGAAAGTCCTAGAAACAAATAGATACATTTCCAAATATGAAAATACACTCATCAGTAAAAAAAAATACTTGGGTACTCGTCTACTTTATTTGTTCATTTGTCAAATGAGCAAATAATTGTTTGCTCATTTTTGCTCATTTGATAAATGAGAAAAAAAATATTTGCTCATTTGATAAATGAGCAAAAAATTATTTGCACATTTTTGCTCATTTGTAAAATGAGCAAATAGTTTGTTGCTCATTTGTCAAATGAGCAAATATTTCTTTAATTTTTCATTAAATCAGCAAGCATTTCTTTGCTCATTAGTGAAATGAGCAAATAATTAGTTACTCATTTGGAAAATAAGCAAACATTTCTTTGATTATTTGGGAAATGAGCAATCACTTTTTTGCTCATTTAACAAATGAGCAAATAGTTAGTTGCTCACTTGTCAAATGAGCAAATACTTAGTGCTAATTTAACAAATGACTGCAACTCCAAACTAAACATACATTTCATTAGATATGCTATACAAAATCAAAAACCTGATAAAGAAAAATGGGATAATGAAGGGAAACTGAAAAGAGGAATAAGAAGTCTTAATTAATAAAAAGCAGTCTCCTTCCTAAATTTGAAAAATGAGGCCATCAAACAGTGTGCAGGAATAGAAGGATTGTTTTGTTTCCCAAATGTGTGGCATAATATACACCTAGTTTGACTCCTAAAACTTCTGAGAAGCAAATTCACCAACCATAAATAGATATCATTCAAGGAAGACCGATTTACAGAGTACCACATAATGCAAATTTAATATCAAGGCATGCAAGATTCAACCAATTTCCCCAACAGGCTTATTAAGTAGTTATGTAGCTCCTTACAATTGACCTTGAATGTAAATTATCAACTTCATCCACAATACTCCATGAGTTACACTAAATTAACTTGTTTAATAAAATAATTGATCAAACTAAACTAATAACTAGAAAACGAAACCAAAATTCAATAACGAAATTTAAACATAGAAACAACACCACCAACGAAACTCACCTCCCCCGCTAATCCCCTGTTCCACCATTCACACTAATTTACCTCACCTGCTCCTCTCAATTACCCACGTAGCACCACTTCACGCCCCCACAACGCCACCACCATTTCAACCACCATCCACCAAACACAACAAGCAGCTCGCCACCTCACCGTATCACCAGGTCCAACTCCCACGCATTCCCACACCCAATTAACAGAACCAAGCAGCTTAAACCATATTAAATAAAACAAAAAAGGACTAACTAATGCATGTTCATTACTCAATTAAAACTCAAATATTGCTAAGTAAAATTGAAAACATAGCTTAAACCAAAGTTATTAAGTTAAGACATACAAATTAGTAATCCTTAGCTTAACCTCAATAAAAAATCGATTATCAATTATGCACAATTGATACTTACCTTCTTCGTTCGTCGTTAACATGTTGAAGAATGAGTTTAACAACCCATATTACATCCTCTTCTCTACAACCACTCACAAAATTCACCCAACCAACCAACGGAAACTCGCACCGCTGCTTCGACACCGTCATCGCATACACCGCCGCCACAATCGCCGTCGCAAGGTACACCAACGATTCCACGAACATCCGCGAAATCTCATCGTTCTCGTACATCAAATCTATGACATCACAACAAACATCGATGCTCACCATCTCACCAACCTTAGCCACCTCTTTAAGCTTCATCATCAATTCTTCAATCACCAAAAACACCTAATTCTTCATGGTTCCGACCTCAAAACTCAGGGATTGCAAAAACAGGATTTCGGCGTTTAAGAAATCGGTTTTTGTGAAATGTTGATCTTTGATGCGTTGATCGCCGATTGATTTTAGGGTTTTGAGAGAAAGAGGGGGAGAATCGTAGGTTTTGCTCGAAATCCAGAGGGAGATGAGAGAGAATAGCTGCAATTGAGGGAAATTCATGGGTTTCTTCAGCAACCAATGGTGATGAAGGAGGAGAGAGAAAACGCTGATTTTTTTTTTTGAAATTACGTTTGACTGGGATAAATGGTAGTCATTGGATGCAATTGATCCAACGGTTGTAATATGTCCTCACATACACCAGGTTCTCACATAAGGGATGTGTTCTCACATGATCCCTTATATATATATATATATATAATCCTTCTCCTCTATATCGGAAGATTTCATAATTTCATCAAGAGGTTGATAAAGTAAGATCCCTTTGGTATCCTCAATTTACATTGTATGCATCTTCCAAAACCCAATTGAAATTTCAACAAACCACTTAAAATTTGAACGCCCAAACTAACAATTTAAAACTGTAACACCAAAGATTCTAGTAGTTTTGGACTTTCTAATCACAAACAACTAGTTCAACCACACAAACTAACCCTAATCACCACCAAAATAATACAATAACCTTTGCTCTAATATCAAGTGATCGGAAGGGATAACGAATATGCTACCAAGTTTGCAATAATCAACAATTAACAACAACGAAGAACAGAAAATAAGTAAACAATGAAATTAGAAAGAGTTTACCACATGGGTGCATGAGAACCCGAGCTAATTGCAGGGAGATAACCCAATATAATTTCTGGTGGGAGAATGACTTTCTCCTCTGTTGAGAATCAACTCATCTTGCCTTTGTGTTTGAGGCTTGAGTTGTTCAGAAGAATGTGACGTGTATTCAGTTTGTAGTTGATTTTCTAGATCTTATTGATCCTCTAGAATGATCTCTGGATTGCGTTTTTTTTTGATGAATTAGCATCTTTTAGAGTATTTCCTTTACGTGCAGAACGCTTAGGAGGCATGGGAAAACTTCCAAATACTCAGATTTAAATGGATTTAGTTTAATGTTCTCCCACTGTGGTCGCCAAAAAAACCTTTTGCGCCAAATATTGTTCTTTGCCAACAAGTCAAATACCCTTGTTCTAGAGTATTAAGGGGCTACCCCTCTTGTTACTGGTTTAAAAAGATTGATAACCTCGCTAACGTAACAAAACAAACGGTAAAAAAGCTTTTCCAAATAAATTAAACAAGTTAGATTGCTAAAGAAACGAGTAGATTAACATATGACAAAAGATGCAAATGCTTTTCATTAATTGAAAGATAAAGTCAGGTCTATAATTAAGTTAAAGGAAAGGTTACCTCCATGTTCATACAATTGAAAAGAACGATTTATCTTTAATACATGCTAAGAAACTAAATTATAGCTTGGCTACTAAGTCAAGGGAAATCTAGAGAAGCTAAGAATAAAGCTTAAAGAAAATTAAATGCTTGTTGTTGATTGATTTGCTGATGTTCTTCTCTGGTTTCTTCACTTCTATTTATATGCAAACTTAGAGCGGATTTCCACTGACTCCCGTAATTGTTAAGCGGTTATCTTTCTTGGTGCCAAGTCTCCTTTCATATTAAAATGCCTTGTTTGCCTCAAAGCCGGTTTACACCTCTTCTTGGGCCTTTGACTGGGTTTAGCCTATTCAACTTTACTTCCATCATCAGACTAAGGCCCTTAGCAGAATTCTAATTTAAAGTCCATTTTCCCTTAGTCAACAAGTCAAAGTCAAGAAAAGTCAAAATTTTTAATTTTGGGTGTAACATCCACTAATTTACTACGGAGTAAACCTTGATGATGATGATTGCAAGTTCTCAAAAATTCATGAAGTCAAAATGCAAGAGGTTTTATATATATATATATATATATATATATATATATATATATATATATATATATATATATATATATATATATATATATATATATTTCATCTAACATATAATTAATTACAATACATGAATATATTGTGCGCATGCCAAGCCTAATAATAATCCAACAGAAATAAATTAATCCATGTTAGTTAATTGCAAAAAAAAGCCCAAAATTCACACCCAGGCTATAAACCTCTACCCGCGTAGGCCACTATCCCTGCATATGCAACCCTGGCCTTTGTCCGCATAGGGGCCTGCTTGGTCTCTGCTTCAAATTTTGCATCCGGGGTTGCGCGCATGCACATCTCTTGTACGTGCGCGCAACACCTCTAACTTCCATGCTCTTTGCTTTTAGACTTGAATCGTTCTCTACATGCAACCAAACCAAACATATACACCATAATATGTTGGCGATGTACCCAATTTTGATATTGTGAATTTAATCCAATTATAATAAATAATGCGGGGAAAGATAAAATTCTTGTATACAATTAGACACCTCACATTAATGACACAAAATAGAATCAAGTTCCAAATTAAATGTACCATATATATCTTGATTTCACAAACGTGGAGGCAACAAAAATAAAATAATGTTATATAAAGTTAAATCTTACTCCCTTCGTCCCATAATATAGTTCATATTGTGTTTTTTTCACGGTATTTAAGAAATGGGAGGAGAAGTGGAAAAAGTACATTAAAAGTGAAAAAAAGCTAGACAAAAGTACAAGACAAGTGGATAATTTAAGGGGAAAAAAGTGATTAGTAAAATTATAGACAAATGTTAGAGAAAGAAAGTGAAAAAAAGTACAATGCAAGTGGATAATTTAAGGGTAAATTAGGAAGTTCAATGAATAAAGTTGAAAAAATGAGGGTATAATGGTGTAGACATCTACTTTTGGTCCCCTGTCCCGACCGAAAGTGCTATGACGATAAACAATTCCATCTTTGTGCTGGATAAGGGTGAAGAATGCTTATGGACTGCTGATTAAAGCCTTAACAAAAAAAACAAACTAGCTTGACCCAAAACGAAATGAACCAAAGCTTGTTAATACAAATCCCGATATGCAATTAGGCCTAATCCCGAGATTAAACCTAATTTTGACAGATTTTGAAGCGCCTAGGTTAAAATTTAGGGCTGCCACAGGAAAAACCGCGCGCAACTCACAAGGTTGCGCGTGACACCTAGCGCAACCTCCAGTGATGCGCTTGCGGAAGATTCAAAATTTCATAAAAATACTTAATCAAATCTTACCATAAAGCCATGCGCAAGATCATAGGTTGTGCTGCCTAGTGCATCGTGGCTTAATCACTTGCGCGCTGCAGCTACGCGCAACCTGTTGAGTTGCGCGCGCCACCTACTGTGGCAGTATGTTGAAAACCCTAAACTCACCCATTCCCTATAAATAGGGGTTCAATACGAGCTTTGACACCCACGGAAATTAACCAAAAAGTCAGCAGAAACTTTGTGAACTCATGCACTAATCATCCCTCTTGTCCTAAACACTTACCCTTTAATTGTTTGTTCTTACGGTGGAGGTTCTTGAACAAGAAGGAGTCCATAAGTGTTCTAAATGAAGATCTAGAAAGGAAAAGTGGTAAATTCCCGAGCACTTAGATAAATCACTTTTTTTTGCTTAAACAACTTTTAATCAATTAATTAGTGTTGTTTGATCACCTTAAATAAACTTTGATTAATTTATTTCACATAGTATTCTTGCGTTAATCAAGATTAGAATTTGAATAATTAATTGATTGTTTTATCACCTAAGCCAAGGCGATCTTGTTTATTTTGTTCATTTCACAAATTTGAATTAAATAAGAATGATGACATTTGTTGCAATGTAATCTTTATGTGATTAACGTGTGTAAATAAAATCAACTAACTTAGCTTTAGGTATCACGTTGCATATATTTTTTGGTAATGATATTGTGAAAAAAGGAAGAGCTAGTAGAGGCCACACTTGGGCTAGAATAGGGATTCCTCCCTAAAAGGAACGTTATTTTAGTACCCTCGCTCCCGAACTCATTTTTGGTACAAGTAGACCAATTTGGCATAGGTAAACTTATGATTCATGCTAAATATCCCTTGAACCGTACTTGGGAGAAAGGCATGAACAAGGTTTATGAGTTTTCCTAAAACTCATTGGCAACTTCTTATCAGTTTCTTACAAAAAAGCTTAATGATAAGATCAGCTCTAATTCAAGGTCCCCTAAACAGTCAGGAATTAAATCCTAACACACCCTAAAAAGTTTAAAGTCCTAGGCTTTTAAAGGGCCATGGGCATAGAGGAGAAGGATCCCCTACGATGGGCACACCCTCCTCACAGTGGCGACTCCAATGGGGACTTAGAGGTTACAAGATTAGTTCTTAGTTATGGTTCAAGGTTTCCAACTTAGGTTACCTATGAGTTGTAACGAGGTCTAACTTGGATAATCTCTAGTTAGAGTGCAAGACTTGAACTCATAATATCTTCCTTTTTTCACGAAAATAAAAGCAAAACAAGCAACATTGCATCATGCATAATCATAAGCACCTTCTAACCATTGGGGATTGGCTCATTGACTAAGGGTCGCCAACACCAGGCTTGTATTCCAAAATCAATAACAATCATCCCACCCATATCGCCAACAAAATGTTGGGAGAGCTATGTCATGGGTCAACACGTTGAGTGATTGATTTGTGCATCGTTTCTTAAGATGTGGTACCCTTGGACACCCAAAACCTTGACCTTAGAATGACATTATGTGTTTTGATGGTTTTCTCGTATGCTTATGTGATTACATGACTATTTGCGACGTGTATAAGATAGTTTTTTCCCTCCTTTTTAGTCTTAACTTAGGTTCTCAACTACGAAGTTGTCCCTTCGTAGTTTTGATTCACGTTCAAAGGATACCATATGATTAAAAAACGTTCAAAAAAATAAAAATAAAAATAAAAAAACATAATAAAGAAGATACCATCGTTCGAAAAAAAAATCCTGCTCGAACAGGTGGCACGCGCAACTCATTGAGTTGCGCAACCATGCCTAGCGCAAGTTATGGGGCTGCGCGCGACCCAGTAGCTTGCGCGTGCCTTCTGCTGCGAGACCATTTTGATCTTCGTGAACTATTGGCTCGTCCAAACAATATCGTTATTTATGAATTATTGAAAGGCGATGATATCTATTTGAACATAATTTGTGTCTTTTTTCTTCCTTTCACTTTCTTTTCTTTTCTTTTTTTTTCAAAGCAAGCGTGTTAGTTTTCTTAACTTCTCGTACTTCCTTTAGGGCTGGTTACCAAGCTTGGGAACAAAGACACCTGGGCACTCGCATTCTACGTTTACCATCAAACAATCCACCCCTTTCGAACCATCTCCCTTTGTCAACTCATCCTAGTCCAACAATGTCAACCATTGAATAACTACAAGAAGAGATTATTCGCATGAGAGAGGAAAATGCTCAAGAAGCCAAGGCTAGAAGAATTAAGAAAATTGAAAATGCCGAAAGGAGAGAGACCGAGGCTTTAGCTATAAAACAAAAAATGGATGCTTTAGCCGAACGAGAGAAGACGTTGGATAAACTTGTTCTTCGCTCTACACTAGGGAACAAGTACTTTGACGCAGAACAGTTTTCTCCCCTTGTGGGACTTACTTTACCTGAAAAGTTTGTAGCTACAGACTTACCAATATTTAAGGTGACCAATAACCCAAAAAATCATCTAATGAGTTTTACTGGCACCATGGCTCTAAAGGGAGTTGATCCTAAGCTCTATGCTTTGACATTCACTTTATCACTAGACCTAGCCGCAAGAGAGTGGTACTATGGGCTAGATGCCAAATTCAAAAACACAAGGGAAGATGTAGTTTCGGCTTTCATTACCCAATATGAGAGTAACGTAGAGTTCAAATCAACTTTGCGTGAACTTGAAATGCTTAAGCAAGGCGACGATGAAGGTTTCCATGCTTTCTATGGTAGATGGCGTGAAAAGGCGGCTCACCTTGCCCAAAGGCCGCCCGAACTCGAGTTAGTACAAAAATTCATTCACAATTGTCATGAAAAGTACAACAAGCATCTACGCTACCTTGGTCTAGACACTTTTTAAAAGGTCTATTCCGCGCCTACTAGGATTGAAGATGATCTTGACAAAGAAAAGGCAAGCAAGCCTCATCATCATCAACCTAAGAACAACTACAAGAAGGGGAATGATAACACTTCATCCTCTATTGATGTTTTTGCAATGTCCACACAATATAATAATAACGATCCTCGAAAAAGGTGGACAAGAGAAAGAAAATTCACGCAATTCTCTCTAGCTTATAAAGAATTATTGGAAAAATTAAATGAAAAAGGATTACTCTCATAAACTGAGCCAACGCCTCCTCCTCCCATAGAAAGAAGAAACCCTCAATGGGATGGCAATGGTTAATGTACTTATCATAGGGGTGTAGGGCATGATACTGAACATTGCCTTGTTTTGAAATACAAGGTTCAAGATCTAGTAGATGATGGGAAAATTCTCACGCCTAAACCTAATAATAATGTTTCCCCATTGGGAATATTTCATATCGATGAGGACCATGTGAGGAGTGATGAGTTCAATCCTTTGGATTACATCACTCCCATAGGGAAACCTCTAACCACAACACTCATAGGGGCAATTAATGAAGTATGTGGATTATGGGACGACAATTGTAAAGACCTAGATGTCTCAAAATATGCCACCGTCCCACCTCCACCTTGTCTCCAAGTTGAAACAAGTGGAGCGCTTGATTAGGATCATTTTTTGGGAAATCACAAGATTTGTCAAACCTTTCCCTAGATGAAAAATGGCATCAAGCACAACTCATGGAACATTATGAAATGGAGGCACATTCAACACCTCTAGAAGAAAACTGGTTCACGAGTATCAAAACTAATCCAAATGAGATTGATCACTTAACTCGCTCTGGACAAGTCTATCAAACACAACCAAATGGATCTTCGATCAATCAAGGTCAAACAAAATCCAATACCACCTCCACCTTAGGTAGAAGATCCATTGGTCAAACAACTTCGTCAATCTAAGGTGAATGTTAGCATTTGGGAACTCCTAAGTACCTCTAAGGAACATAGGAATTCTCTAATGAGTGCTTTAATTGCTTTGTCTGTAAGTACGGACATAACTCCCCAGGATCTCGTTAGCTTGCTTACTGGTGAAAAATTCGACAAATCAATCATCTTTACTAGTGATGATTTTCCATCAAAAGACACCACTCACAATAATGCATTATATCAAATTGTGGGGTGCAAAGGATACAACATCCCTCTTACTTTAGTTGACAATGGGTCCGTCGTCAATGTGTGCCCATTACGAACCGCAAAATATCTAGGCCTAGACCCAGAAAAAGATTTTCATGCAACAACACAAAGCATTAGGGCTTACGATAATTCAAGAAGATCGGTGTGTGGAACTGTTAAGCTACCAATTACCATAGGCCCAATACAAAAGATGGTTGAATTCCATGTCATGGACATAAAACCTACATTCAACCTTCTTCTTGGACGTCCTTGGATACACGAACTTGGAGCAATACCATCTTCGCTCCATCAAATGATTTGGTTGAACTATCAAGGTCTTCCTATGACTATACATGCTTCTCCTCTAAAAGTCGCAATAAACGATCAATTTCTTTTAGAGATAAATCATGACAACGATGAAGAAGATATGTGGGGTTTCGCCGCGGAGGTTATCTGCACACTAGAAACGGATGAAGAACTTGAAATACTCTTCAAACTTGATCCATATTCCGCCTTAATAGTAAACAACATCTTATTCAAGAGTAGTTACTTTCCTAGGATGCCTTTGGGAATAGGAATGAAGAAAATATCTTACTTCTTATCCCAAACAAAAGCTTCTCCTTTGGATTGGGATATAAACCAACCAAGGAAGAACTCAAAGCTCACAATGCCAAAGTAAGGGCACGTAGGAACAACAATAAGAAAGGGATAATTTCCTTACTCCCATCTTACAATCAAACCCTTAATGGGAAATTCATTAGGGATGGGGAGAATTACCCATGCTACAACTTTCCAGAACCACTAGTTCTTGAAGGTATCAAGAAGCCTAGATTCGAGAATTTTCACGATTGCTACTTCTTGAATGATGACTTTAAATGTCACTCAATCAAAACACCCAACTCTAGGGTGCTATGATAGGCAAGCCTTTAACTTGCTATTTGGACTAGAGCAAAACCATGTTGCTATCATAACCAATCAAAATGCCATACAAGACGAAGCTGTCGACCCTACTTCATTGATCACCTATTCCAATAATACTTTCGAGCATGGATGGAGAAAGACCTTCAAGTGGACTAACCACAAGGGTGACAAGCTGGAAATTATTACAGGCGAAGGACAAATGTTTGAAGAATTCGACGACGAGTCTAGTTTAGATTTTAAGGAAGCTGAGAATTTAGGCCTTGTGGCCATTACTGAGTCTTTACTTTCTAGTTCTAAGGACGAGAATCCCAAAAAGGATTCCTCTCTTGATGTACTTTCTTTTGATTTCAATAATACGAGCTCTATTTCCGAGTATATGTCTTCTCTTGAATCTTTTGAATGCTATAGTAATCAATCTAACAAGGATGATGACATTAATAAATTGATTGAATTAATGAATGAATGAGAACAAAAGAATCCTGTGATCAAAGAAACTAAAACGATCAATATAGGAACAAGTGAAAACAAGAAAGAAGTGAAAATTGGCTTAACCTTAAATCTGGAAGAGCGATCGAATCTCATATCAACACTTAAAGAATTCGAAGACGTGTTTACTTAGAATAGATAGGGAAACTGCAGAACATACCATTCCCTTGAACCCTATGTCTAAACTAGTAAAACAAAAACTTCGACAAATGAAACCCGACGTTGCTTTAAAAATAAAAGAAAAAGTACAAAAACAATTGGACGCAGGTTTCATTCGCATATGTAATTACCCAGAATGGGTAGCAAACATCGTCCTAGCCCCTAAAACGAATGGACGAGTTCGCATGTGTGTCGATTTTAGGGACATCAACAAAGCTAGTCCCAAAGACGATTTCCCTCTACCACATATTGATATATTGGTGGATAATATGGTTGAACACGCGATGTTATCCTTCATGGATGGATACGCAGGTTACAACCAAATTCTAATGGCAAAAGAAGATGAAGAAAAGACATGTTTTATTACCCCTTGGGGTACTTATTGCTAGACAGTCATGCCATTTGGTCTTAAAAATGCAGGAGCTACGTACTATAGAACGGCTACGACTCTCTTGCATGAGATGTACAAAGAAATAGAGGTATATGTGGATGATATGATCGTAAAATCCAAAGATAGAATGGGTCGTGTAAAATCTTTACGCAAATTCTTCACTCGAATAAAAGAGTACAGAATGAGATTAAACCCACAAAAATGCGCTTTCGGAGTAACTTCCGGCAAGTTACTCGGATACGTAGTAAGCACACGCGACATTGAGATCGATCCCTTGAAAATAAAGGTAATTATTGACATGCCTCCCCTATAAACAGAAGAACAAATTAGGAGGTTTCTTGGAAAATTATAGTACATAGTCGATTCATTAGTAAGTTGACAATGACTTGTGAGGCATTGTTCAAAAAATTGAAAAAAGAAGAAAAACATGAATAGGACGACTAGTGCCAAGAGGCCTTTGAGAAAGTAAAAAATTATCTCAAAAGCCCTCCAGTTTTAGCCCCACCAGTACCCAAACTACCTCTTAGACTTTATATCACTATCAAGGACACGACCATAGGAGCCATGCTCACACAAGAGGTAGATAAAATAGAATTTGCAATATACTATATAAGTAAAAAGTTTATTCAATATTAAACAAGGTATAACACTCTAGAAAAAACATGTTTAGCATTAGTGTGGGCAACTAAAAAATTACGACATTATATGCTTCCCCACACCACTCATGTGATTTCTTAACATAATCCAATAAAGTTTTGTTTGAACAACCACCCATATGGAAGAATATCCAAGTGGCTCGTGATGTTGGCCGAATTCAACCTCAAATATATTCTTGAAAAATCAATAAAAGGAATGGTAATATCCAATTTTCTAGCCCAACATCCCATTTAAACAAGTCGTGAAGAAACCACTCATCTTCCGGATGAAGAAATTCTCATGACACAAGATGACAAATGGGTAATATACTTTGATGGCGCATCCAACCAAAAAGGGTGTGGCGTAGGAGTGTAACTCATAAGTCTAGAGGGAGCACATACTCCAATCGTTGCCAAACTAGACTTTGAGGCTACTAATAATGCCGCGGAATGTGAAGCGTGCATTGTTGGATTAGAAGCAGCAGCTAGCATAGGTGTGCAAAAACTAGAGGTATATGGAGATTCCAGTTTAATAATAAATCATATACTTAAAAAATGGAAAATCAAAAACTCCACAATGATATTATACCAAGCACACCTAGAGCAACTCATTGAGCAATTTGATTATATTGATTTTAAATATCTCTCAAGGGACGGAAATCAATTTACCGATGCGCTAGCAAAATTAGCCTCAATGATCAACATTCCTGATCAATTAAATATGATACCATTATGCATTGAAAGAAGAGATGAACCAGCTTATTGCAGTGCAATAGAGGAGTTAAATGACATTGAAGGGGAAAGCCCTTGGTATGATCATATCCTCCAATATATTACTCATGGCACATATTCTGAAAATACTTCATCCAAAGACCAGCGCGCCTTGAGAACGCTCGCAGCCCATTATGGGATGGTTAATGGTCGATTGTGTATAAAAGGGCCAAATGGTCAAAGCTTATTATGTATAGACCAACTCGAGATCACACGCCTTATGGAGGATACTCACAAAGGTGTTTGTGGACCTCACATGAATGGAAAAATGCTCGCCAAAATAATCTCATGTTTAGGGTACTTTTGGTCCACAATAGAACATGATTGCATCCAATATGTTAAGAAATTTCCAGAGTGCCAAATGTTTGCTAACTTACAACACCTTTCACCATCCGAACTATATAATCTCACTTCCCCTTGGCCATTCTCAACTTGGGGAATTGACATTATTGGTAAAATTTCTCCAACTAGAACGGGAGGACATGAGTACGCATTAGTAACCATTGACTACTTCACTAAGTGGATCGAGGCCGCCTCTTACGTTAATATCACTTCTAAACATGTCGCAAAGTTTCTCGAACGAAACATGTAGATATGGAGTTCCACACGAACTAGTTAGTGACTAGGGATCTCAATTCAAAGCAGAAGTTGAATCCCTCTTGGCTCGTTACAAAGTAAAACATCACCATGCTTCCCCATATCGACCTCAAATGAATGGAGTAGTAGAATCGGCAAACAAAAACATAACCGTCATCATTAAGAAAATGGCAGAACATTATAAAGATTGGTCGAATAAACTACACTTTGCTCTTTGAGGTTATAGAACGTCCATATGAACATTAATAGGGGTAACTCTATACTCCTTAGTTTTCGGCATGGACGCAGTTCAACCAATTGAACTAGAAATACCATCCCTACGCATCGTACTCAAAAGTAAGCTACCGAAAGCTGAATGGGTGCAAGCTAGGTATGAAGAGCTTTTGTTCCTTGATGAATGACGATTAAAAGCTTTGCATCATGTACAAGTCTACCAACAACGCATTACACAACATTTTAACAAACGGGTACGACCCCGTAATATTAAAGAAGGTGACTTTGTACTAATAGAGGTTAGAGGTCCTCCAACTGATCCAAGAGGGAAATTCAAGCCCAATTGGATAGTACCATACTGCGTAATTGAAATTCTATCAAGAGGGGCAGTTAGATTAATGGATATTGGTAGCGACGAAATCTGTCAACTAATAAACATCGATCGCCTTAAAAAATATTACATATGAATTCCGGATAAACTCGTTCATACAAATATTCTAAATCAAATTCATGAATAAAGTTGAAAAAATAACGGTATAATGGTGTAAACATTTACTTCTGGTCTCCTATCTCGATTGGAAGTGCTATGACAATAAATAATTCCATCTTTGTGTTGGATAAGGGTGAAGAATGCTTATGGACTGCTGATTAAAGCCTAAACACATAAACCAACTAGCTTGACCTTAAACAAAATAAACCAAAGCTTGTTAATACTAAGCCCGATCAGCAATTAGGCCTAATCCCAAGATTAAACTTAATTTTGATGGATTTATAAGTGCTTAGGTTAAAACATAGGGCTTCCACTGGAAAAATCGCACGCAACTCAAGGAGTCGCGCTGCCTGGCGCGCACAACTCACAAGGTTGCGCGTGACACCCCAGCACAACTACCAGTGATGCCCTTGCCGAAGATTCAGAATTTCATAAAAATACTTAATCGAATCTTACCATAAAGCCACTCGCAAGATCATAGGTTGTTTGCCCAATGCAGCGCGACTTAATCACTTACGCGTAGCAGCTGCGTGCAACCTAATTAGGGGATTTTTCCCCACCAATCACCATCTGACAAGTGGACCAATCAGGTTCCGCCATGTGTCCGTCACATGGGCCAATAGGAGCCTGCCACGTGTCAAGCAATGATCCGTCCACTATGGACCAATTACGACACGACACATGTCCTTCCCATGACACCTGAGATAACCGGTCACCTAGGCCCAACTTCCGTGGGAAGCCCAATCAGCCCAAGGTTAACCTAAACCTAGATTGGCACGTTTCCCGAGGTTATAAATACCTCCCTTAATCCTCATTAAGGGAGATTACGCAGATTATACACATTAAACTCTCACACCTAGAGAGACCCAATCACTTTAATTTCCGCATTAATTACTCCTTAATCAAGTACTAACTTGACCGTCGGAGGCGGATCTCCAATAATCCGGAGCATCCGTTTGTTTTGCAGGTACAGGCGTCCGGTTCCAGTCTCGGAATTGTAACTCTCCCGCAGGACATCAGATAACCCCGAAACATCTTGGCGCCGTCTGTGGGGAGAGTACTTCTGAGATGGCATCCACGTTTGTACCGGCTCCTGAAGAGAGACGTCCCCTGGACGACCCTCTAGTTCAGTCGGACCACGATACTGAGAATGAATTTGAAGTGGAAGCTCACACAGCTTCAGACGGGACCCTAAGGGCCCGACGTACCCGTCATACCGAAAGGAGGGAACGGGAACATCTTCAAACTGGAAGCGAGCCAGCAGGCGCACCGCCTGTTCGGCAGCAGCCGACTGATGGGTCTACTCCCATCACAAGGAACGAACTCATGACCTTCATGAGGGACTTCAAGGGAGAAATTCAAGAGTTGATCAACAAGAAGCCGCCTGCTTTGGACAAGGAGCAGTCGGCTAAGAAACCCTCCACTTCACGGAAGAGGAAGCCAGTTCAAGGGCGAGAGGCGACCCCTCATCCTAAATCTAGGAAGTGGGAGCCACCTGCCCTTGATTTCACAAAATACCGTTTTCCTACTCCAGGAAATAGGAAACCTGTTCGTCATATTCAGGCGGACGGGTCGAGGAAAACATACACAGACGCTCGGCTACTGCTAGAGCAGAAGAAGAGTGACCGATTGTCAGAGTCGGCCTCTACTTCAAACTTCCAAGACAGTCTGCGAAATACCTCGATGAGGCATACTCAGTCGTATCATGAGAGTCAGTCAGGCGGCACCTCCCGTCAGTCCGGCTTTCATAGCGACCAGGCGGTACCAAACTTACCGTTTGTATCGCAACAACATTATTTTTTACAGCAACCTCCGTTTGGTGGACATGCAGCAAAAAATGTCCAACCTATGGACTGGCAGCTACGGTTGCTTAGACTTGGTGAACAGCCGTCGGCCTTCTCCAAGGAAATTACTGAAGTCGCTCAGCCGGTCAAAGTAAAAAATGTATTAGTAGGCGCCTATGACGGCACTACTAACCCAGAAGACCATCTGATGGCATTCACCAACTTGATGTACCTTCAAGGGTTGGATGATCCCACTTGGTGCAAGTGTTTCCCAGCGACTCTCAAAGGAATCGCACAACAATGGTTCGGCAACCTGCCGACTGGTTGTGTAAATAACTTCAAGACGCTTGCTTACTTATTCACCTCCAACTTCGCCATGAACATCCCTGCGAAGAAGACGACCCTTGATTTAGGAACAATTCAGCAGGGCGAGAAGGAGGGGCTTCGATCTTACATCAGGCAGTTTAACCTGATGAGAATACAGATTCAGGGTTACCGGATGAAGTATCCTATACTGACTTTTTCAGAAGTCTCAAAGACGGGTCGACCTTCAAATTTGATTTGGTCCGAAAGAGGGTGGCGACTCTTCAAGAGGCCTTGATTGAAGCGGAAGCTTATATACAGGCGACTGATCTTTGTAGTACGGTAAAACAGTCAGACGGGAGAAGGTCCGACAAAAGAGAAGGACGACAGAAACAGTCGTCAAACAAAGACAAGAAGAGAAAAGAGGTCTGGGCGGCTGATTCCTCTAAACAGCCGGCCCAGAAAAAGAAAAAAGAATTCAAACCATACTCCCCAAAGTATGCGTTTAACAAGGATAGCCAATTTATCCTAAAGGAAATCAAGGGATGGATCTCAATTGAGAAGCCGGTCCCCATGAAGGGTTCTGCAAACAACTGGAACCAAGAAAAATTCTGTGATTATCATGAAGATGTTGGTCATCACACCAATGAATGCATCAGTCTCATGCGGTATCTGGACCGCCTGGCTGAGCAAGGTGATCTTGACACTTATGTCAAGAAATCTACGGGGAACACTTCCTCGAAAAAGCAGTCGGCCAAAAAGAATCAACAGGCCGACAGTTCCGATACAGATGATGCAGTCGTCTACACCATTGCAGGCGGCTTCTCAGGAGGTGGCCCCATTATTAGGGGCAACAAAGACAATATCAGACGGTTAGATGTAAATTCCGTTCACCAAGAACGACCCTCCAAATATTCATTTCCTGAGATTGTCATCACTGAAGAAGATCTAGGAGATGTAAGAGGGCCGCATGACGACCCTATCGTTATTGAATGTAAAGTGGTCAACCAGAGAGTTGGCCGAATCCTCTTAGATACCAGAAGCTCCTCAGATCTCATCAGTAGCAAATGTCTGTCGAAACTAAAATATCAGACTGATTGCATACATCCGGCATCCCACCCTTTAGTAGGGTTTGGAGGAGGAGGAGTCCACCCAGTGGGACGAGTGGATTTACCCATCCGCCTGGGCGAAAAAGGGGAAGGACGACACATGGTAGTCCGGTTCCTGGTAGTAGAAGAACTCTCGGCCTACAACATGATTCTGGGACGACCAACCCTGAATAATTCCAAGGCTGTTATAATCCTATCTCTTATGTTGCTCAAGTTTGAGAGGGATAATGGAACAGTCGGGTCCCTAAGGGGAGATCAGAGGATGGCCCGTGAGTGCTATCTCTCGGATGTCAAGCCCACTGTTATGGCCACTAGGTCGAGCGGTAGAAAAATAGACCTTGACAATGTCAAGGAGAGTGCGCCTGTTCAAGAAGCAGGCGGCAAGAAGAGAAAGGCATCCCAGACAGGGGCCGCAAGAAAAGACAGAAAATAGCAATCATTGGCAGAGGAGCGGTCGGATGAATTCCGCCCTCAGCCAGCTGGTGAGCATACGGACCTGATCTTAGATGACTCGCGTCCTGACAGAACAATCAAGGTTGGGACGACTGCTCTAAGGGACCTGGGTGACGACTTTCACAAACTATTGAAAGAATACAAGGACATCTTTGCATTCGAAGTCCATGAAATGCCAGGTATTAGTCCTGATCTGGCGGTACATAAACTGGCCGTGGATCCGAAAAAGAAGCCGGTACGGCAGAAGAAGCGGAACCATGGCGAAGAAAGAAGTCAGGCGGCAGCCGCCGAAGTTAAAAAATTACTTGATGCAGGGTTCATTCGGCAATGTTACTTCCCAGACTGGGTTGCAAATGTGGTGCTTGTTAAAAAGCCGAATGGCACCTGGCGAATGTGCGTAGACTACACAGACTTAAACAAGGCGTGCCCCAAAGACAGTTACCCTCTGCCTAAAATTGATAACCTGGTCGACTCAACAACCGGCCATGCTTTGATGAGCTTTATGGACGCCTACTCTGGTTTCCATCAAATTCCTTTATGGGAGAAAGATCAGGAGAAGACGGCCTTCGTCACTGATCAGGGGTTATACTGTTACACGGTCATGCCGTTTGGTCTTAAGAATGCCCCGGCCACTTTCCAGCGAATGATAAACACTGTGTTCTTTGATCAGATTGGGAGAAATGTCGAGGCATATATTGATGATATGATTGTCAAGTCTAAACTTCAGAAAGATCATCTGTCGGACCTCCGAGAAACTTTCGCCACACTCAGGCGGCACCATGTCATGCTCAATCCCAAGAAATGTGTCTTTGGAGTTGAGTCTGGGAAATTTCTCGGATTCCTTATCAATCATAGAGGAATAGAGGCGAACCCTGAGAAGGTGCAGGCGGTCATCGACATGCAGTCGCCTCGTACCATCCGAGAGGTTCAGAAGTTAACAGGTTGTCTGGCGGCCTTGGGAAGATTTCTAAGCCGATCAGGCGACAAATGCCTATACTTTTTCCAGGAAATTAAGAAAAAGGCAAGGTTTGAATGGGGGCCGGATGCTGAGGCGGCCTTCCAGAAATTGAAAGTTCACTTGCATTCCTTGCCGAGGCTGGTCAGCCCTTTGCCCAAAGAAGTACTCTACATGTACCTGGCCGTCTCTAATCATGCGTTAAGCGCTGTTCTCCTTGCTGAAAGAGACGGTTGTCAGCTCCTGGTCTTCTTTGTCAGTCACGTACTGAAAAATGCCGAGTTGAGGTATCCCTTAGTGGAGAAATTTGGTCTTGCACTCTTCATGGCTGTTAAAAAATTGAAGCCCTACTTTTTGGCACATGCAGTCGTCGTGTATACAGACCAACCTATCAAGCGGCCACTGACCATCAGGGAGTCGTCAGGCCGAATGATCAAATGGTCCATAGAAATACAGAGCCTCGAAGTTACCTTCGAGCCTAGAAAAGCAGTGAAGGGGCAAGCCTTTGCTGACTTTATTGTTGAGATGACTCGTCCTCCTGACTCTCAAGTTCCAGACCAAGTCTGGAAGGTATATGTGGATGGAAGCTCTACTTCAAATGGTTGTGGAGCAGGCGTCATATGTCAGTCGCCAGAGGGCGACAGGTACGAGTATGCTCTACGCTTCAGTTTTCAGGCCTCAAACAATGAGGCAGAATATGAAGCTTTACTAGCCGGAATCCGCATGTGCAAGGCGGCAGGGGCAAGAAAAATAGACGCCTATTCCGATTCACAATTGATAGTGAGTCAGTACAATGGCGAATACGAAGCAACCCATCCGGCCATGATCAAGTATTTACAGGCGGTACGACAGGCGGTCGGATCCCTTGAAGATTTTCGTCTGACCCAAGTGCCGAGATCAGAAAACAACCAGGCGGATGCACTTTCAAAATTAGCATCATCCGCCTCCTGTGATACTCCTCGAACTGTTTTTTGGGAAGTAATGGAGAGGAGAAGCATTGAGGAAGAACCTATTGGAATCTTAGACAGAAGCTCAACCTGGATGGATCCAATCAGGGCATATCTGACAAAGGGTACCCTGCCGGATGATCATCAACAGGCGGCAGCACTGAAAAAACGAGCAACCAGTTTTGAAATAATAAAGGGAGAACTTCACAAAAGGGGGTACCTTCAACCCTTCTTAAAGTGTGTTTCTCCAGAAAAGGGACGAGAGATACTAGACGATCTTCACTCTGGTTACTATGCTTCCCATATAGGCGGTAGGACGCTTGCTCAACGGGCAAGGCGGCAGGGCTACTTTTGGCCTACTTTAGAAGCAGATGCAATGGAGATGGTGAAAAAATGTGACAAGTGCCAAAGGTTTGGCAAGCTAATTCACCGTCCGGCTACTGACCTCACTACCATTCATAGCCCACTACCGTTTGCTAAGTGGGGCATGGATATTCTGGGTCCATATACGCCTGCTACAGGCGGAAGGAGGTACATACTTGTTGTCGTCGACTACTTCACTAAATGGGTAGAGGCGGAGGCTGTAAAGGGAATCAAGACGAAGGATGTAATTTCATTCATTTGGAAAAATGTCATCACTCGGTTCGGGGTTCCCATGTATATGGTTTTTGATAATGGTCCCCAATTTGAGACGCCTGTTCTCAAAAGCTGGTTGGGTGACCAAGGAATTGCACACTACTTTGCATCTGTCGGCCGTCCACAAGCAAACGGCCAGGTAGAAGCCTTTAATAAAATCATCTCAGACGGTCTCAAGAAAAAGATTGAACGAGCAGGCGACCTATGGGCGGATGAATTACCACATGTTCTCTGGGCCATTAGGACGACAGAAAAAGGGGCGACTAGAGAAACTCCATTCCTCCTAGCTTATGGTGCGGAAGCTGTTCTTCCAATAGAACACTACGAGCCGACTCTTCAAGTAATGCTATATGACGAAGAGGCAAACTGGGAAGCCATGCGCCTAGCATTAGACTCACTTCCTGAAAGGAGGGGCAATGCTGTCTTGCGCCATGAAATTTACCGTCTGAGAATGACTAGATCATACAACAAAAAAGTACACAGGCGTCCACTCAAAGTGGGGGACTTTGTACTTAGAAAAATGGAAGCAGTTGGAAGGGCTAATGAGTCTGGCAAACTAACTCCCAACTGGGAAGGACCCTACCGAATCTGTGAAGAGGTCAGGGACGGTACCTACCGTCTGGAAACACCAGACGGCCAACCGTTGCCTCGAACTTGGAATGCAGATAATCTTAAGAAATATTTCTTTTGAATGATATAAATAGTCAAGGGCTACTTAATAAAAGTTTGCATACTTAATATTCAATTTTGTACTAAGAGGGGCACGCCTACTAACAAACAGTCGGCTACTCTCCATACTCAGTTTTCATTTTTACCTAAGAGGGACATGCCTACTGACAAACAGTCGGCCACTCTCCATGTTTAATTTTTATTCTTATCGGCTACCCTCCTCTTACTTAGCACCTACGTTCACCAAGTACTAACCAGTTCCACAAGCCGAATGATCAGTCCAGGCGCCAAGCCAACTGATCCAATCTTTAAACTAATACGACCTGTCCCAACATCATAGCAGGCGTCCGGCGGCATCCCTCCGGATGAAATTCGTCGCAGAGAGCAGCTCCCTTTTGGGTGGAACATTGCTCTATAAACTAATTACACGGCACCTATACGACTGTCCCCTAGGGCAACCACGTAGCCGTTTTTGAGACAAGGATAACTCTATCACTAACCAAACCAGTGGTAGCAGTTGGCATCTGAGTCAGATGACCGCCTGTATTACTTAGGATAAATGCAGGGGGTACCTCTTGAGTTAATAGCCAACAAACATTGGCGAATCAAAAGGTTCAGCCGGCCGCGCCGCCTGGTACCTTTACTACTCAAGCAGGAGTGACGACGACTGAGTAACACCAAAGTTAACTCATAGTCACTCTCTCAAACTTAGTATGGAGCCTAAAAGGTATAAGTCGTCCGCCTGTTTTTAGCAAACAGGGGCTCTCAACCACTACTCCTGCTAGGTTAACAACCTATGAGTTAAAAGCCAACAAACATTGGCGAATAAAGGGGAACAACTGGTACCCACCGCTTGATACCTCTACTACTCAGTTACTTGGCGACTAGGTAACAATCATGTTTACTTGGTCACTCCTTAAAAATTTTAGTATGAAACTAAAAAGGTGTTCATACAGCACCTGTTCACACTAGATGTAATATGGCGGGAAACAGTTGGCCTAGACGGCCTAAAGTCTCTAGCCTAAAAGCATGACAAGTAGGAAACAACTTTCCTACTTGGTTAAATTTTACAAATGACAGGACCGCCTGCCTAAAGGGGATCCAGTCTTTAAAATGGTTCGAATACCGATTGGATAAATGGCCGACTGATCGTCTAGCCTGGAAACAGACAACCAGTCGTCCAGGGGCATAGGCGGCGTGACTAACTATCCGTACCTGTTTGCAACTATCGGCCATGTAAAACAGTCGGTATAGTGTACAATTGGATATCAGAATATTCAATACTTAAACAAATTTGAAGCAAAACAAAAAAAATTCATTAAAAAGAAGCCGGTCATCAAAGACCGGCAAAATATTCAGAGCCCCAGCCCCCAGGTCGGGTAAATACAAACAAACGGCACGCAGGCCGTGGAAAGAAGACATAAAGCTTAAGAAGGGGGCAGATCTTCAATATTAGCAGCTGCCGCCTGGTCAGCACTCTTCTTGCTGGACTCGGCTTCAGCTGCATCCTTCTTTGATGCATTACCCCCAAGCGGCACAAGCGTCACTACCGGCTGCTCCTCCTCCTCCAACGCCTCTTCCTCAGCAGCCGCCAGGATCTCTTGATTATATCTATCAGAACATTGGCGGTACGTTTTTTCCCATGAGGCAAAGTCGGCATTGGGGAAGAGGCGGCCCCAAGTCATGCGCTGGATTTGAGCAGAGTCTTCCATCATCTCCCGGACCAGCTCTTTCTTTTCTTGCTCGGCCTTTTCCGAGAGCTCCTGAGTAAGACTCTTCTCCTGGGTCACCAGGCGTACCTATACGCTCGCCAAGGATTTCTCCAAGGTTTCGTATGAGGACATCTTTTGGCGAAGAGGTCTCAGCTCGGCCTTGAGGTTGTTGATGGTCGCCTCTAGCTCGCTATTCCTCTTCTGGGCCGCCTCTAACTGAGCCCGGATAGCGGCGGTAGCCTGCGCCTGATAATAAAGAATATCAATGGTCAGAACTTCATTTTGGGCAATTTGAAACATTGCCTTATCACAGTCAGAGGCGGCCATAGCTTTTCCAGCCTTTCCCTCTTTGTTCTTCCGGTCAAGCGGCTTGTGAAGGTCGTTCACTCGGAGCAGGGCCTAAGTAAAAAGGGGAACATGCGTCAGTTTCCAAACAAAAAAGAAAACAGGCGTCCTGGAATTCAAATACTCAAAAATATGCTAAGTATACCTCAGCAAGGACCCCTGCAATCCCATCTAGGTCAAGGGTGCCGACACCCCTGACCGCCTCCCTTTCAGCTGGAGGAACGGCCTTGATCATAGACTTGGCCACCTCGACCAAGTCAGGCTCCTGAGGGCCGGCTGCATCAAGCATAAACAAACGGATTAGACCTAGTAAAGAAGGGAGCAAGTCTAAAATTACAAGGATAATTTCATACTTCTAGGTGGCCCAGCTGGAGTTTTAGAAGAAGTGGCCGGCTGTTTCTCAGCCGCCACATGTTTCCTGGCAGAACCAGGAGAGCTCGCAACAGTCGTCCTCCGGGCCTTGGGGTCCGGCTGTTGGGAAGAAGAAGCTCTTGGAGCGCCCGTCTAAAAAAGAAGAAAAGAGTCAGTATATGCATAAACACAACTCCAAAAAGAGGGTGAAAGGTTCTAAGCCCACCAAGGGTGCCCCCTTGTTGGGGGAGTCGGTTGAAGACTGTTGCATGATGGAGGCCCGCAACATGGCCGCCGCAGTCTTGGAGGCGGTAATTTTGCTCATGGCGTCCGCTGCAAAAACAAATAGCAAAGTTAATAAAAGTCATAACAAGAAATGCATGGAACAACAGAGTATTCGACAGGCCGGCTACCTCTTGAGCACCGACTGCTGAGGCCACAGGCGGCCAAAAAGTACTCGTCGTAGAGCCATTTGAAGCTCGGGACGCAGTGCAGGGGTACTTGCTCTCGTACCCCTGAAGTAGAGTTCACCTTCGACTCTACTTTGAAGAGTCCTTTATCTAGGATCTCTTTCTTAGCCTTGGGGGGAACAGGCGGCATGTTGCGGCCGCCTGCAAGAAGGGGCGGATTCTTGTTCCACCTGTTGAAGCGCTTGTTCAGCTCTGTGTCTGAACTCTCAATGATAAGGAAGGTGCTCCGCCAGTCCTTCCATTTGTTTGCTTTACCTCTCGTCATGAGGTAGCCCCTGTGGCTCGTCAATTGATACCAGCCGGTACCGCCTGCCTTAGGGGTCCGGCTGAGGTAGTTCATGTGGGCGAAAGCCTCGAAGTTCGGCTCCACCCCGTGCAGTTCGCACCCGGCCACATAGCCGAGTACGTTGACCCAGGAGTTCGGGGCTAACTGCCATAACCCCAACTCATACCCATCCAAGATCCGCTGAACAGCCGGATGTAGTGGGAAGCGTAGCCCAACCTTGATGGCCGCCTCGTAGCAGCCAAAGCAGGCGCCATCATAACTGGTACCAGCCGGCCAGACGACTGTGTCTTCTGGATCCGGCACGAACACTAAAAAGCCGGGGGCCATTGTGTGGTTTGCGATAAAGCTCTCCACTTTCTCTTGCATGGCTGTGATCCGGCCCCGAGGTACCGTGCAGTAGTAGGGGGTATTTTGCTCTCGGTGAGAGGCGGATGGCTCCGCCCAATCGTCCCCCTTCTCAACTGCGTGAGAAAACCTCGCCTCTTGCAGGCGACTGTTTTTCTCTTCTGTGTCCAGAGAAGCATGGCCAGAAGAGCTAGACTCGGAATCGTCCTCTGACGAGTCCGAAGAGGACGACTCCTCCCCTCTCCCCTCCTTTAAAACGAGCAGGAGAGAATGTAGAATTGTCAACTGTAAAATGGGAAGGGGTCACTTTGACTCCTCCCTCAGAACTGCCGGCTTTCAAGCCGCTTTGTTTCACTTCCACATCTGGCGCCTGGTCAGATGTTTCACTAATCGGCACCCTGTGGGAGGAGCCGTCTGAGTTTGAGATCCTGGCAGTCTTTTTTGTTCTGGCCATCATGCTCTGCATAGACACAGATACAGTCGGACTTTGTATAAAGGGCAAAGATGGGTCCAGAAAAGGGCAGGCGACACTCCTAGTCCTAGATTCAGCCGTCCCTGGTGACCGGCTGATCACTAACCTAGGTCGTGTCGTGTGCTTCCGTGGTGCCATTTCAAAAAAGAATAAAGTAAAGAGAAAATTAAGATTAAGAGAACCGACGGTTACCTGAACGAGTGACAATTGATGAAGTTCTGAAAATCCTTTGCAGTCGGCTTGTCAGAGCAGGCGGTAGGCAGAAAGGGTCCAAAATGTCAGAGCAAGTTCAGGGGTCCGAATGTTCTCTCACAAAGTTTTCAAGTGTGAAAATGACCGAAGTCAACACTCCTTTATATAGGCGAAGTGAGAAGGCGAAGGGTCACTTCCAGAATTCAAAATTTTGGCGGGAGAATCTCTTGGCCTCTCGCCGAGTGACACCTGTAGCAGGCCGTCGCCTATTACAGGGCGATACCTGTCACAGGTAACACATGACCAGCCACGTGCCACCTGTGAGGGGCAAATGATTAGGGGATTTTTCCCCACCAATCACCATCTGACAAGTGGACCAATCAGGTTCCGCCATGTGTCCGTCACATGGGCCAATAGGATCCTGCCACGTGTCAAGCAATGATCCGTCCACTATGGACCAATTACGACACGACACATGTCCTTCCCATGACACCTGGGATAACCGGTCACCTAGGCCCAACTTCCGTGGGAAGCCCAATCAGCCCAAGGTTAACCTAAACCTAGATTGGCACGTTTCCCGAGGTTATAAATACCTCCCTTAATCCTCATTAAGGGAGATTACGCAGATTATACACATTAAACTCTCTCACCTAGAGAGACCCAATCACTTTAATTTCCGCATTAATTACTCCTTAATCAAGTACTAACTTGACCGTCGGAGGCGGATCTCCAATCATCCGGAGCATCCGTTTGTTTTGCAGGTACAGGCGTCCGGTTCCAGTCTCGGAATTGTAACTCTCCCGCAGGACATCAGATAACCCCGAAACACAACCTGTTGAGTTGCGTGCGCCACCTGCTGCGGCAGAATGTTCAAAACCCTAAACTCACCCATTCCCTATAAATAAGGGTTCAACACGAGCTTTGGAACACACAACAATTAACCTAAAAGTCAGCAGAAACTTTGTGAACTCAGATACCAATCATCCTTCTTGTCCTACACACTCACCCTTTAATTGTTTGTTCTTACGATGGAAGTTCCCGAACAAGAAGGAGTTCATAAGTGTTCTAAACGAAGATCTAACAAGGAAAAGTGGTAAATTCCCGAGCACTTGGATAAATCAGCTTTTCTTGCTTAAACAACTTTTAATCAATTATTTAGTGTTGTTTAATCACCTTAAATAAACTTTAATTAATTAATTTCACATAGTATTCTTGTGTCAATCAAGACTAGAATTGGAATAATTAATTGATTGTTTTATCACCTAAGCCAAGGCGAATCTTGTTTATCTTGTTCCTTTCACGAATTTGAATTAAATAAGAATAACGACATTCGTTGCAACGTAATCATTATGTGATTAACGTGTGTAAATAAAATCAACTAACTTAGCTTTAGGTATCATGTTGCATATATTGTTTAGTAATGAAATTGTGAAAAAGGAAGAGCTAGTAGAGGCCACACTTGGGCTAGAATTGGGATTCCTCCCTAAAAGGAACGTTATTTTAGTACCCTAACTCCCAAACTCATTTCTGATACAAGTAGACAATTTGGGCATGGGTTAACTTATGATTCATTCTAAATATCCCTTGAACCCTACTTGGGAGAAAGACATAAATGAGTTTATGAGTTTCCCTAAAATTCATTGGTGACTCCTTATTTATTTCTTACAAAAAAGCGTAATGATAGGATCAACTCTAATTCAAGGTCCGCTAAACAGTCAGGAATTAAAATCCTAACACACCCTTAAAAGTGTAAAGTCATAGGCTTTTAAAGGGCCATGGGCATAGAGGAGAAGGATCCCTTACGATGGGCACACCCTCCTCACAAATGGTCTTTACATACTATCAAAAATAGAAAGAGAAACAACATTTTGAATTTCCAAAATAGAAAAACACGAACTATATCGTTGGACGGAGGGAGTATCACTTATAAGTTACCACTATAATCATTATGTGCCAATAATTCAACCATTAGTGCTACCAAAAACAACAAATCAATACAAATAAACTACTCGGTTATTGTTTTGCTTGTCCCATTTAATTTTTTACGGTATTCAACATAAGTAATAAAAACATAGTTATGCAAAATTATAAAAATATGACAGCCTATAAGTGGACCTTAAAACAAAAAAATAATAATCTATATGACTGTATTATTTCTTAAAGATCCAAGATTTTAATTTGTGGTCAAACTTATTAATTGACTCACAAACGGGAAATGTGATGAGTTGTAGAAATCATATTCGTGTAAGATCATTGTCTGAGTATAGTTGAAGATATTGATCCTCAAATACGTACATTAAGATTGAAAAAAGGGAATTGGGATAAATAAAAAAAAAGGATTTTTTTTTAAAATAACACAATAAAAAAGTTACGATTTGGATATAACATCAAAAATGAATGAAAAAATTAAATAAATAAAAAACTTTATTATAACACCACAAAAAAAAACCCAAAAATTTGATTTCACCACCACATAACGAATTCTTGGATGGAATTTGTTAGTGGGGCCCTAGAAAACACGTGTCAAGTGTCTATTGGTTAAAATAAATAAATTAATAAAAAGAAAAGAAAAATTAAAAAGAAAAAGAAAAAGACCCTAACCCCTAACCCAGCCAGCCCCACCACCGGCACCACCTGCCCTAGCCGCCGCTGCCGCTGGCATCCTCTGCCCTCACATAATCCGGCGAAAACAGCCCAACTACCATATAGTGAAACCAGCATGAACTCCACCTCTTCCCCGCTCTCCGAAAACCACTCAAAGCCCTTCAAACCATCGCAAAAACCACCCATCCCTTTAAACCCTTTTAGCCCGCCGTACAAACCACCGCGGTATCCATCCCTTCCCCAACCCTTGAAATGACCATTGAAATCAGCGGCCGAAATCGACCAATCGAGGGTTGCCATGGTCGATTTTGACCGTTTTGAGGGTGAAAAGTAAGGGAGGGTCGTTATCGGGGTTGCCGGTTTTTGGGTACTGGCTAGGGTATTTCAGGGTTGCGGCGTCTCAGGTTGGGCTAGGGTGACGGTTCTTACTGAGTTCGGCGTTGGTGGTGGCGTGATGTTGTTGTGGTTCGGCGACGGTGGTGGTAAGGGCGATGGAGTTATCGAGGGATAGGGCTGGTGGGGCGATGGAGTTTACCGGCGGTTTGGTTGGGCTTGCGGCAGTGGGGCTGGCCGGCGGTGGTGTGTAGGGAAGCCAGTGGTGGTGTTGGTGGCTAGGTTAGGGTTTAGGATTTTTTTAATTTTAATTTTTCTTTTTTTTTTAATTTTCTTTTTTAAAACCAATAAACAACTGACACGTGTACATGGCGGGCCCCACTAAACAGATTCCATCCAAAGATCCGTTAAGTGGTGGTGGTGAAATCAAATTTTTTGGGTTTTTCGGTGGTGTTATAATTTTTTTTTTTTTTTTTTTGTGGTGTTATAATCCAATTCATGACTTTTTTGTGGTGTTATTTTCTAAAAAATCATTTTTTTTATTTATTCCAATTCCCTTTTTTTTATTCTTAATGTACGTATTTGTGGTGTTATATATAATTCTAATCGTGACAATTTTGTGGTGTTATTTTCTAAAAAATCCTAAAAAAAGACCGAATTGATTATAAATCATTCTTATTTAATCTTTGTTGTCAATTATATGTAATTCCTCTTTTCACCTAGAGACCTATCGTTTACATTTTTATTGATAAAATTGCTCTCTTTGCAAGATAGTTAATTAGCTCATAAAAATCACTTCTAATGTATACTTTCTTCATTTCTTTTTATTTGTCATATTTTAGATTTAGCATTATTTATATTACCCTCCCCCTATTTGAGTGTGTTTTGTAAATTATACTTAGGAAGTGTCAAAAATAATACGACCTTTTACCATATTTCTAAAAATAAAATGATCTTTTGATTCCAAAATAAAACGACTTTTGACACGCTTCTGCTCAAAGTAAAACGTGACCGTTTAATAAATCAATTGTGACACGTGGCACATCGTAATTGGCAGCCATGAAACCCCCACGCCCACCCTCCATCTCCACTACCCAACCGGAAGTTCGGAATAATCAACCAGCAACACTCATCTTCACTCCTCATTCTACATTAGCAGCAACACCGCACAACAACTTACAACCACAACAAACACCTCGTCTCACCGTAGTTCACAACTCCGACACGAAGCAGCAGCATATCCGCACCACCACATCGCAACCTGTGCTCACCCAGCATCCACGCAGCAAGCTTATCTCCCACCACCCACCACTGCCATCATGGAAGCCGAAACCCAAACTCCAAATCCGGCCACCACAGCCCCGCCTCACTCTTCGACAGCAAAACCTCAAAGCAGCCCAAATTGCAGCAACCCGCAGGAAATTAAGCCCCGAAACCCGACCTTTAGCCCTAAAACCCCAGCGAAACATTAACGAAAACCACCATTGGTGGTTGGTGGTGGTTGGTGCGCAAAGCGGTGATCGAATGTCATTTTATTCTAGTTTAGGTTACCGGTTATTTATATTATTTATAGTAGATGTGTGTCAAATGTCATTTTATTCTAAAATAATCAAAAGGAAAAATTATAAGGAAGGACCTTTTAAAGGGACGACCTTGTGACAAAGGTTCTTATAAAAAAAAGGTGGCATCAAAGGTCCTTATAAATCAGTTGGGTTGTGAGGAGGGGCCTTTGACCGAATTCCGGCCAACTTCCGGCGTTGACTGCTATATTCAGGCCAAAAAAAAACACGTGCTTGGCACGTGACTTCTTTTTAATTTTTTTTTCCTTTTTCCCCTTTCCCTGTTCTTCCTCGATTTCCCCTGTTCTACTACTTCATACTCCCCAGAAATTAACAGCAGTAACACCTCTTCTTCATTCATCATCAAATGCTCAATTAAACCCAAAAAAAAAAAAAAAGTCAAACCCCAAATTCAAGCTCCATTAATGGGGTCCACACCTTCTCCTTCCTCCACCCTTTCTCTCTCCTAAGTGCAACTCCCAATTCAACCCCAAAACCACCCTCTTCATCGAGAGTTGCTTTTTCCGACCACAATTGGTGGCCGAAGACGATGTTTGAAGCTTAAATTCTCTGCCGTTAGAGCCGCCGTCGGAAGCGTTGGTTCTTCTCGTAGTCGTAGATTTGTTTATAGGGAATCTCAGGCATAAGTGTTATTATGAAGTAGGTTCGCAAATTAGGGTTCAATAAGGGGGAAATGGTTGAGGAAAAGGGGAAATCGAGGAAGAACAGGGAAACGGGAAAAAGGGAAAAAAAAAATAAAAAGAGGTCACATGCCAAGCACGTTTTTTTTTTTTGCCTGAATATAGAAGTCAACACCGGAAGTTGGTCGGAATTCGGTCAAAGGCCCCTCCTCACAACCCAACTGACTTATAAGGACCTTTGATGCCACCTTTTTTTATAAGGACCTTTGTCACAAGGTCGTCCCTTTAAAAGGCCCTTCCTTGCAATTTTTCCTAATCAAAATGTCGTTTTATTTAATTTACAGAGGATCGGTAAAAGATCGTATTATTCTTGATAATTTTTCCATACTTACATGCAATAATTGAAAAAAGTCATTGGAGTCTTTTTAGATTTATCTCGATATATGTTTTTATAAAAATAACTTTTATTATTATTATTATTATTATTATTATTATTATTATTATTATTATTATTATTATTATTATTATTATTATTATTATTAAAAAATGACAAAGTCATACAACCTACAAAAAATTAGTGGGAAGCCGAGATACAATCTGGGCTCCACTCCTCTAGCTATAGCAAAACCTATCCTGGTGAAAATATGAACAACAATACGTGCCCCAATGTTCTAAGTCGTCGAGAACTTCTAAACCCGCTTCAGCAACGAAACAACCTCCTTCTCTAATTCCCCAAGAGAAGAAAAGGAGAAGGGAAGGAAAACATATCTAATTGTCTGACAACTAGATTCATACTTGACCCGCTTTCGATGAGCCGCATCAACCACAACCTGTCCAGGAACAAAGTCAAATAGCCCTAACTGTGTCAAAGGAAAAGACCCTGGTAAGTCAACACAGACATCGCGACCAGGATCCAAGGGATAACACATCTGCAAGTTTGAGGGCCCCGTCATTCCCTTCAGACAACCCAATGTCAACCTCCTTTCTTACTGAAATCTTAGATCGATAGTAAACATCAAAAAGGGTATCCCGAACAACATTATGCCGATATTTAATACCCACAATTCCAGCGCACGACACCCCGTGATCACCGAAAATATCCCCAGTAAAAACCCTTGAATAAGCAGAGCACAACGTCGAGACAAAGAAAGATGGAACACCCAACTGGTAGCACGGTGTTGGGTTTTACGGTGTGCGAAAACCGTGCGAAACCAAAACCCGCCCAAGGACCACATGCACAAATTAAAGAAACTAAACTAAATAATGCGTATAATTAATAAAAACAATAAACACATAATATAGAGGGAGAGATAGAAGAGGGAAAAGACGTTCATACCCTTGAAGCGTGTTTTCCACCTAGCAAGAACACAAACCCACAAACGCAGCTAGAGCCTTAAATGTAACTCCTCCAACGAGGTCCACCCACGCCCCAAAACTTGGTCGGGATTAGTGGCTAGACTAATACCCGACACTACTACAAGAGGTCTACGTACTCTAAATGTTTTCTCACGTTTTATGTGGAGATGCCCTTTTTTAGTTCAACTCTTGCAATTAATTCCCAAGGCATACTTGGGTATTTATAGGCATGGCATCTCCAATCCCTCATGATTCTTTCAATGTGGGACTTTTCATAAAGTGAAAGAACTAGTATTTAATTTAATTCTAAATTAAATTAAATATCTAAACAATTAGCAAACGACAAGTGGCTCGAGAACAAGGAGGGTAGGTAGGAGGACCACCAAACCTTGGGGACCAGGGATGGTTGTCCACCCACCATCCGCCAGCTGGCAGCAGCATCCTTGGGCAGCATGGTGTGCCGCGCTGGCAGCCTTGTACTCCAAGGGCTGTGCTGGTCGCTGGGCTTACCGCTAGGCCTCCCAGCTGCCATCCTTGTTGTGCGACACAGCTAGCCCATGCACATGCCAGCTATGCGCGCTAGGCCTCATGTTGGGCGGCCTTGCTGCCCGCATGGCCTAGTGTGCTAGCTAGGCCTTGTGTCAAGGCTACCAGCCAGCACGCACAAGGCGGCGTGCTAGGCCTGGCGGTGCTGCTGGTGCTTATGGCACGCACTTGCGCCATGGCCCTTGCCCTCACTCTCGTGGTATGGCAAGACCTTGTACTAGGATTCCGAGCCTAGTACGATATGTTATTTGACTTATTTATTGTCTTTGTCAATTACTTGAATTGACTCGACGTTCGACGCTCGGCTTCGACGCTTTAAGCTCGTAATCCGACGTCGAAGTACGTATCCTCTTGTTTGACATATTAACACCTTCGGCGTAATTCGTCGCCTTAGTTCGGTTGCACGCTTGGGTGTGACCCGTTGGGTTTAGTTAAAGGAAAGCTGTGAGATTAAATTAATCTCACTAATCGAAGATGGCCTCTAGCCAGACTTTTTGATCACTTGACTTCACAGAATAATTAAATCCGTAATTAATTCTGAACCCTATATCGGAATAATACTCTTGTTCAAAGGACACCATTCCTTTCACACAGCACACATTGGAACTAGGGACTGCCCAAAGCCAAGCAGAGGTGTGATCCCCCTGCTGCGATTTCCACAGTGCTGACTGTCGAGGAAATAAA
Organism: Chenopodium quinoa; assembly: GCF_001683475.1. NCBI lineage: Eukaryota > Viridiplantae > Streptophyta > Magnoliopsida > Caryophyllales > Amaranthaceae > Chenopodium > Chenopodium quinoa. The sequence continues at coordinate 1,871,723 of NW_018742381.1, read as the reverse complement.
GAAAAGGCAGACTCTGCAGAAGCGGTAACCTTTGTGAAATATATATCTGCCAATTTCTTCACGAGTTTGTATTAGGTCACTAAAATATTAATTGTTGATTATGCATTATTTGGAAATGTGACTAAAAAAAATATTCCAGCTAAAAAAGAAGGAGAAATTAAGAATTCATCCTTTGTCAAACGTATACCTTAAGATCATCACTGCTTAACATACAAGATCATGTGGATTAAATCGTATTTTTTAGAGTTTACAAAATAAAGAATACTATTAGCGATATACCTAATTCAATAAATTAAATTTTGATCTTTTCGACTCAGACAAGTAGAAAAGCAACAATTAGAAATCAATTTGATTCACTCAAACTAACTCATAATTTTCAGATGTTCTTAGACTCGATAACATATATTCTCATCAATGAAAACAAATATTTATAGACATACAATCCCATGCCCAATAGGATAAATAAAACTAGAAAATAAAAATATATCCTAACTATAACCCTAATTAAATCTTATAAAAGATTAGAATTTATAAACTAACAAATCCTATGGAAAACAAATTCAAATTGACATCACTCAATCTCGGGTAATAGACGACTCGAATAATGATTAAAGAAAGCAATTAATATTTCGATCTTGATGTTTTTGATTCGCATCACAAGATTTAAAAAATTAGAAAAAATTATAAGTCATCATAGATCTAGAGGATAAATAATAAAATTATTAATTTATTATACACAAATACAATCGATAAATCTGAAAGTTCATTTGGTTGGCCATGTTGAAATGAGATCGGAATCCATTTCATTGTTTTATTTATTTTGTTGGACAATTTTACTATAAAATCTCATACAACACCACATATCTTAGCCTAGAATCTCATACTATACCCATCACTAACCATAGGATTCATAATTAATTCCATTAAAATACCAAATTATAATTCACAAAATAGAGTGATCTAGATTGGCCTAGTATATATATATATATATATATATATATATATATATATATATATATATATATATATATATATATATATATATATATATATATATATATATATATATATATATATATATATATTATATATATATATATATATATATATATCTTTTTTGACATAAGCTTAAACAACACATTACATTAAATAATTAAAGGAAGTAAGACTAGTATTTGTAGTCGTGGCAAGATTGTACTGTGTGCCTTCTAGACTACGTCTTGCTGCACTTTGTGAACGCTGCATCAATCAAAACCCCCGCTGAGCTGACGGATACGATCCACCGTCCAACTAAGAGTAATATCTTGACCCTGTAAATCTCTAAGTGAGTGAACCAAAGAAGATGAATCAGTATAAATAGTAACAACACGTATCATCCGTTTGAAAGCCCACTGAAGCCCCTCCAAGCAAGCATTTTTTTCCGCGTGTAATGCTGACTGTGCCAACCCATAGGAAGCTCCACCGAAAGGCCCATGTTCCCCATACTCCCCAAATTAAGGGCACCAACCCATCCCCGAACTATGAGTGTGCCTATTCTAAGAACCATCAACCAGAATAACCGTGGGCCGCAATTCTTCACCCGAATGTTGTAAACTAGGTCGCAGGAACCCGGGAGGGTGGTTCGGGATCTGTTTTGGTGGGCGTGTAATGCTGACTCAACATATTTTCTTTCCCTATAGAAAAAAGCCCCTGCTGGCAAAAACCTTCGCAAATAAAGGCCGGAGTTGAAATATATACCCGCCGTACTTGAGACGTTAAAAACCCTATTATTCCTTGCTATCCACAACCCTCAAAGAGTTGCAATAAAGAAGGTGGTTCTATGACCATGGTAACCATCCTGGCATTTGAAAAGCCGGATATAATACATGATCCAATTTTCAAATGATTGGTCTGCATTATATTCTAAGTGGATTTGTAAAATTCCACCCCTCCAAGCATCTTGAGCAGAAGAGCAAAATCTTCAAATGATTGGCCTAGTATATATGGATCGGACTATAAAATTCATACTCCACTAATATTAGATTTTATATAAATCTACTACTTCTGAACTTTTTTGTTCTTGCTTTTGGAATTGTGGTACACTATTCATAAATTAAGAGAATTTTCTATATTACTTTTAATCTATAAAATTAATATAGTTATTATGACTAGTCTTAATTGATTCGTGTTAATGAGTAGTTTAATAATACAATTTATTATTATTATTATTATTATTATTATTATTATTATTATTATTATTATTATTATTATTATTATTATATGTAACTATATATGTTTATCGTCTAATGTGCACTTAAAAAAACATATAGGATAATAAGGGATATTTCAGTTCAATATATCATATGATCCCTACTTAAAATAAGGGTTTTTCTACATAGTGCCCTTGTGTAAGTGACTTTTCCACGCTGTGTCCTCTGTTTTTCTTTATTACACATGGTACCCATCAGTTTCAATTTTTTAACACACCATGCCCTTACCGTTAACCTGACGTTAAGTAGTTCTGTTAGTGGTGAGCTAATTAATTTTTTTTCTCGTTTTGCATGTTGAAAAAGGTTTCGTTACGGTTTCAGGGGTCGGTTTAGTTTTTAAGGAACCAAATTGAGCTCGGAATTGGCAAAAAAACAAAGTAAGTGCCTTGTTTTGCGTGTCACAAAATATATCCATTTGTGTGCCATTAAGTTTTTCGCCACTTACGTTTTTTTTTTCCAATTTCAAGCTTAATTTGGGTCCTTAAGGGCTAACCGACCCGTAAAAACTTAACAGAACCTTTTTTCGACGAGCAAAACGAGAAAAAAATTAATTAGCTGACCACTAACGGAACTACTTAACATCAGGCTAGCGACAAGGGGGTGGTGAATTAAAAAATTGTAACTGACGGGTACCAAATGCAATATGAAAAAACAGTAGACACAACTTGTTAAAGTCACTTAAACGAGGACACTATGTAGAAAAACCCGAAAAATATTATAATAAAAATAAAAAAGAAAGTGGCCCAGAAAATTAAAAGGTGGTCAACCAACTAAAACCAACTTATAAATACCGGTCACCCGTCACCCCGCACATCATTCTTCTAACATTCTTTATATATATACACACAAATTCACCAACAAATTACAACCCCATTATTTCTTCATCCCCTCTAATAATCAATCTCAACTAGTTTAGTCAACTTAAAATTTTTGCTTCATAAAAAACCGCCAAAAAAAAAAAAATCATGGGTCATCCAAATAAACCAAAGCAAATCCTAGGTTCATCAAAGTTAGTAGCTCTCAACATACTAGAATCAGTAGCGGCTCTAGCATACTTATGCGCCAAGTACACGAGTCGAGCCTCGAAAAAGCTCGTTCAAAAAGCCGTGAAGCCGAGAAATAAGCGAGTACTCGGCCGTGGTGGTGTGGAGAAAGATTTTGGTGAGGAAAGCTTCGGTGAAGGTGGTGTATGGCGACGGTCCATTTTGATGGGTGATAAGTGTGAACCTTTGGATTTTTCAGGAGTCATATATTATGATAGTAATGGTAATAAGTTGCCTGAGCCTCCTATGAAATCGCCACGTGCTAGTCCTTTTATTGGTCACGGTTATCCGACGGCTGAGAATTATTAGGTAATAATAATAATAATTACTATCATCTTAATTATTCAATTATTGGTGGTAATTGATTAATTATTTTACCATCAATTATTGATATGAATAATTAAGTGGTGGGATAAGGGATACGGAATTTGAGTTAACATCACCTAGATATACATATCATTCTCACATACTTTAAATTTTTAGTCTAATCATATAAATATATTAAATGGAGCAATTTAAAGGTTGTACGAATGATATAAATATTTAGGTGATAAAATGGACTACTTTTGTGTATAGTGTGCTTGGAATTGGAAGCCGTGGAGTGATTTGGCATTCCAAACATGCATGTTAGTATCATAATTAGTGTTTTGTTATTTAGGCTTTTAATTGATTATCGATTTTGAATTTGATGTTGCTGTGTGTATAAACTTTTTATTTTTGTTTTTTTTGTTTTTTTTTTCAGCTTTGCCCGTAGCTAGTTTTGTTTTCTTTTTCCTTCTCTTTTTCTCTCTCTTCTTCTTTTTTTTTTTTTTTTTTTTTTTTTTTTTTTTTAACTTTTGGTAAGAGTGAAGGTATTAACTATTCCATTATGGAGTACTTTATTATAAGTTTATTATTTATTATTGTAGGATTTATAGCGAATTTATGAATGTTAATAATGTTTGACAAAGTTTTTAGTCAAATATTCAAGTCTAAAGTACATATATTTATCTCATTATTCAAAGTTACACATCTTTACCAATTACCATATCAGTATGGATAATGGAGGTATCATGCTTCTTCGTATAAAATCTTAGTTAAAGGCCTTAAAGCCTTAAGGTGGTTTATTCTACAAATTAAATCTTAAATTAATTATCCTGTATAAATTCTTATTAATTTTTTTTTGGTATAAACCCATATATAAGTAAATATGCTTTTAATATGTTGTAATTTCGTGTGGTACATAATCATTAGTATGTTACTTGTACAATTTAGTTTTTTAATGTAAAATTAATTCAAAAATATAGAGTAGAGCACAGTACATATTCGAAATACCTCACTCAAATCAAATAAAACTCCAAGATATCGCGATCAAAATTTGTCCATAATTTATTTGGCTAGCTTGAATAATACCCCATGTTAATTATATGTTAAATTAATCTACTTTGTACATTTTTTGTGTGGTAAAATCTTTAATATAATTCGGCCACTTGTTTTTGTGAAAACTTAACTGTCATGCTCTCTTTTACTTAAATTATAAAACTAAAAACATTAATGAACACTAACTCTATTTCAACCAACAAAATATTAAATATTGGTGAAGTAAGATTTGGCATTCATCGAACGATAAAGTAGGCAAGTAGGTACAAAGTTGTAACACGTTCAAACCCGCATTTGTTGTTGCTTATCTTAATCACTTGTCAACTTGGTTCATCATGCACCTCAATTATATTTGTTGCCAACATTATCATGTAATGTTTAGTGCATTGATCCTTATCTCTATACATGCATGTTATCAAATATCAACTATTATATTGTTATCGTTTTTAGAAAATTGTATACGAGTTTTACGTGTGAATTAAATATGAAAGTGAAAGTAACTAGTCATTTCTTTACCTACTTGGTAAACTACCCATCACTAATAAAGAGTGGTGGTAGTAGAATTGACATTAGCTATATCAATATTTTTAAATTTTATTTGTGGCGGGTTTTCTACCTAGTGGATAGATGTAGTAATGCTCGAAGCAGAGTTACTAAGTATTTAAAAGGGTCTCAACAATTTAGAATTCAGCAACAAACAATGTGTGATTAGTCCATAACCATGGTTTTATTTTTTTAGCTAAATTCAATTAATTCTTTCTTACATGACTTGTATTAAATGTTGAATTGAATTTGACAAGTCTTAATAATTCAAAGGCAAAAGCTAACATATGAAAGCGTTAAATAAGATTACTAAAATTAGTAATGTTAAATTAAAATTAACATTAATTACACCGATCGATGCTAAACATGCATTCTAAATTACTACCATTTTAGGGGAGTATATTGTTATTTATGCCACGGGGTAGCATGTTTGCAAGATCTGTACAAATAAATTGTTTTTGCACAAATTAATACGCTTGCATGTTTTACCCAAAATATAAAAAATAAATAAATAAATAAAAGTAAAAGTTTAATTAAAATGATGGGTAATATATATGCATTCTTTAGACCCTCATCTGAGTAATAAATAAATTTTCAAAATCGAAATTAATTTAGAATGCGTTATAAAAAATTTATGTTAATCTGTAATTAACAATAACTCCCTAAGTTGAAATTTGAAACAAAAATATAAATAAAATAATAACCTACGACCACTAGCAAACGAACACCAATATTGAAATTTTAAACCCAAAAATGGTGAGTCTAAAATATTTGTTAAGAATCCAACTGATGTGATTGGGGCCCTTTTAAAAAGTCCCTAAGTTTGAAGCAAAAGATAAATTGACTTGGTAGTATTGGGTCAAAAAACAAAGTAAACGAGACATTTGCCTTAGTAGTTATCAGATCATACTTTTTAATTAAATAGTTTTAGAAATTTTATCGATTAAGTTGAATGACTTGCTAAGTTTTTCAAAGTCATCTCTTTCATTGCGGCTCCACGGCTCCACCTTACGTATAAGATTACAAGCACTACCAAGTCAAAGGACCTATATGTCAAATAAATGCTATGTATTTCTAATATATAACAGACAACTATATTAAATATGGGTCAGAGTCATAACCCTCGTCATTAAGAAAAACCTACTTCATAAAGGAGGTTCCCCTACATTTGTTGATAAATCAGATGGTGTTGATAAATGCGGAACAAGTTAATGAAAAATAATAAGAGTAAGAAAAAACAATAAAGAAGATAATAAAAGAACATAGGAGTCCTAATTTGTAGCTCAAGGGTGTGATCTAGGGGAGAGAAGCCAAGAAGCCCATAAACACAACCTATAACGAGGTTTCATCCTAAAATCAATTGACAATAAGAGGAGTATCCCACTTGAGTTATAAACTTAAAATCCTTTACTTTCTTTTTTAATTTAGGACAAACAATATTCACACTTGCATTTAACAATAATTTATGGCAATAAGTCCATAAGGGATTGAGTAGTTTCTTAGCCTTTTTAAGCACTCCCTTCCATCTTAAGTGCTATTTTCAGTTAGAATTTTAGACGTTAAACACCAAAAAAAAAAAAAAAAAAAAAAAAAAAAAAAAAAAAAAAAAAAGAATTTTAGACATTAAATTTTTAAGATATTAGGTGCCTGTGGAATAAATATTGTACATCGAAGGTAATGTTATCCTAAAATAATCAACAGTACAATTACTTTTTTTTTTAAGACAATAATCAATAGTTACCTTGATTCAATATGAAGGTACCTAGCTATTTGTACTAGGGGTATTTAGATCAAGGTACTTGGAGCTTCAGGTAGTTAAACGCCCGACCCATATGACCCAACCCGGTTAAACCGGGCAACCACATTTCAGGTACCCTGTTTAACCGATCAAGTCAACGGATATCCGATTGTTTGCTTGCCACAAAATTGTTTTTACCGTTGCTTCAATTACTCAATATAGTTTCAACGGATCAAAATCACTTCCAAAAGCATCTATATATATGTCAGCGTATAACAAAAGTACTTAAAATATTTAAGTTATAAAATATGCATTGGCAAGCTAAACGTTAAATTCCCAACAAAAAAAAAAGGATGAAGTATTACAAGGACTCTTCTTAAACTTTGTAAAAATGCAAGTGATGCATTTATAAAGAAACGAAGGAAGTACTTTATTATTATTTCTTTCCCTCTCACACCTTTTACTTTTCAATACAATAATATCAACTCCACTACGTTTTCCTATAATTTGTTTAATACCCTAATTAACAATAATCCTACTTATCTCTTTTTATATTAAACTCAATCAATAATTTACCTAAAATTACGTGACGAACAAAGTGTAACACTTACTTCTGGTGTGTTTACGATTCCAACAAGTACCCATACAACACTATATACTTTTTTCTTATGTATAATTTATTAGTATTGGTCAAAGTAAGTCGGATGAATAGTGCGAAAAGCAGTGTTGGTTATATGGAGGACCACCCTTAGCGACCGCTCCTCTTTATATATATATATATATATATATATATATATATATATATATATATATATATATATATATATATATATATATATATATATATATATATATATTTTAAAAAAAACATATAAATAAAATAATTTTATATTAATAATATGAGAAAATTTTCTATTTAGTTTTTTTAAATAGATTATCCCTGTGCAATGCACTATTTTAATAAAAAAAAAAAATTATAGTATAGAACTCGTATATACAATGAATCTTTTCAATTTTGTCATAGATTCATTAGAAGGAGATTTCTTAAAAGAAATACAGTTTGAATGTTTCAGGAAATTTCTTAACATTTGAATATTAGTGTTAAGGAATTGAAGAGAGAGAATGATATGTCTTTAAATAAAAATAAAAGAATCAGTTGCTATTCAATTTACTATACTTTGGTTTTCTAGATTAAAGTTGTTGAAAGAACTTAATTAGCTTGTTTACGAAGTATCACACAAAAGAAAAAAAATCCTTTCAGAAAAAAAAAAAAATTCTCAAAAAAATGACATTATCAATGGTTTTAAGTGGGAAAAAATTCATAACAAAGCAACATGTATACAGTTTTGATGAGAGATAATATCAACGATATTTTGTTTTAATAATAGTTAATAGATTATGCCCATAAGGCCACAATCATGCCAATAATATTTGGCATATTTGGTTGTATCTCAAAATGACATATTTGTAACTGAGAGGAATTATATGAATTTTTTTAATATATTTTTATACTTTATTTTTTTTTATTTTTTATTTTTTATTTTTTGTTTCCTTCTTCTTGCCCCATCTTTTTCATTCTCTATCATCTTCATGCTTCCTCCTCCATAAAAGTAGTTCGTGAACAACCACTAACACCACCAAATGAAAACCCTAACTATGAAGGGAGAAAAGAATGACAAGATTAACCCCTACGGGAAAGGGTTAGGTCGTCCTCCATTGAAGCCCATTGATCTCTTCCACTTCTTCATTGAAGTTCTTCCATTTTTCAATTGAAGTTCTTCACTGCTCCATTGAAGCCTTCTATTATAGCTTGAAAATACAGATATTTTTGACAAAATTAACCCAAGTTATTCACGAGAAATGACGGATTTGCCCCTTTAAGATACATATCTCATGTTGAGAAACTTGTATATTTAAAAAAAAAAAAAAAAAAAAAAAAAGTACAAGTAAAACTTTAATGGACTTCCTCGGAAATTTTTGTCTCTACTCCTTTTCATGGCTACCACATTTTGTAGTTTTATGTAGCCAAATTGTTTTATTCGTGCTCCATGAAATAAACTCCGCCACTTGAACTCTCCACTTTGGCAATGACATAACTTGACATATGCTACATTGCTACGCTCGAGCTACAACATAAGAATATATGTACTAGAATCTTTCACTAATTTCTCAATTGTTAAACAAATTCATCGTTTTGTTTGCTCTACAACTAAATTGACCCTCCTATGCATGAGTGTCATCACACCAATTCATCTGTTATCTATTTTTTCTGCTGACATTAAAATCAATAACTATTACATAAAAGAAATCATTATATGTAGATAATTAATCTGTTAATGATAATTAACAAAATTGACAACTTCTATTTGATAAAAGATCACACCACTATACGACATATACATAAGGAGAACAGAAAATCTAAATGCAACAAATTCATAAAACAATTGAATCAAGTAAATGTTCATCCCTTTATCAAAATTAAAGTACATTAATTGAATAGGGATGTATATATTCTTTTTTTACGGTAGATAGGTATTTGAACTAACGATTTGTTGTAGCCGTGATGACGATTTTAAGCCAAAATACTACGGAGTATTGACATAATAGCATTTAATTATATGCTTTTCTCGAAGGAAACATGTTAACATTTGATTAGATTGCAAGGATTTAGAATTTTAATAATCCTTTGTAACATATGCATGTGTAATATTCAGCATTTAACAAACAAAATTACAAATGCATTTTTATGTATACATCAAAATTTCAAAACCGAGCAATATTAAATCAAGGAACTAGCTAGCTAAATAGATGGAACAAAACTTATAAAAATGAAAATACAACAAACAAAAACAAACTTATAAAAATGAAAATACAACAAACAAAAAAAACCAAATTATTATACGGTTCATTTAACTAATAACTCGAGTTAATTCAATTTAATTTAATTGCATGGTTATTTTGATCTGTTATTCGAAAAAAAAGAAAAAAAAAACCGATCAAAACCGGATTATAGTTCATTTAAGCACCAGGAGCAGCATCCTTAACCTTACTATGAAGATAACCACCATATTCTTTAGCATAATCCTTAACCTCTCGAGCCGTAGTCACAATCCGGTTCCTAGCGTAATCAAACCGGTCCGAACCGGGTGGGTGGAGACCCCGGGAGTACCGGTAAACCCATGATAAAACCGCGACGGCAGCAACACCAAACCCGCAAAGGCAGAGGAACCCAACGAGGGGTACAAAGACGAGGACAAAGATAGGCAGCCAAAAGGGGCTAGTGAGAACAATAATGGGTGCAAAAACAATAAAGCCTAGGACAACCGCAGTGATACTAAAGCCGGTTAGGAGAAGAAGTATCCCGCCAACGATGGCGAGTGTGAGGAAGCCGATGAGTTGGGATGGGTTAGGGGAAGAGTCTTGGATGCGGCGGAGGAGGGTGGTGTGCGGTGGTGGTGTGGTGGTGAGTTGGGTGGTGCGGTGAGGCCGAGTGGTTGAAGACATTTTTTAAGGATGTTATTTTATATTTTCAATTGTTTGATATAAAAGATCATGCAAAAAGAGGTGGTGAATAGTAGGGTTAATAAGGAAAGGTGGGAGGGAGGATGAGGTGACACGTGGAAGTGGGATTTGTGAGTGTTTTTGGAAAGTGTGAATTTTAGGGACATGCAACCAAGCACGTGGAAGAAAGTAAAGGTGGATTATTAAGGGAGTTTAAGGTTTTTTTTTTAATTTTTTTTATTGATTAATTTAATTGTTTTTTATTTTGTATTATGATCTTGTTTTGCGGAGTTGTTTACTAAATTAGAAGTGAGGGTGATTATAATTGGTTTAAATGGATGAGGTGTTTGGTTTGTTTGGATTTTACAGAGGAAATTAAAGGGTAATAATTAGTCATTTTTGGTTGTGATTTGGAAACTGTTGAGCCTTTTGGTTTTGATGGACAAATTGACAAACTCGACTAATGAATGTTTTGAGTCTTTGGTGAATAAAGGATTCAAGCAAAGTTCGTTCCGGAGTAGGAACTTGGATGCGGAGTAGCATTCTCTAAAAAGCCTCGTGCAAATCTCACGTTCTAGTTTTAATTGTGAGCACTCAATATTATAAAGTCGGAAAGGAACTCAATGACTTATGTTAAAAAGACTACTGGAATAAAAGTTAGTTTTAAAAGATAATTTCTTAAAGAAAAGATAATTTGTAAAAGTTTTAATAAAGATAATTATCGAAGATAATTATCTAGTTGTTTTAATAAATAATAAATTTATCTTTTCAAATAAAATCTTTTTAAACAAACTTTTGATAATCTTTTTAAACAAATATTTGATAAGGATAGCAAGCGGTTTTTCTGTGTGAAAATCTTTATACGGCTAATGATTATCAAGTTGATTAAGATAGTGGACTAATTAGATAAGGCTAGGAAACCTCTTCATGATTACCATCTGTCAAGATAACTCCACAAGTTGTTAGTGGGTTGTTGGCATGTGGACGTGATTATAGTAGAGGTTAATGACTAAGCCTTCTCTATAAATACTCATGCAAACTATCTCAGCAAAATATAACTTAAGCATAAAAATTCCAGTAGCCATCTAATAACATAAAGAGAGTTATTTTCCTTCATATATTCTTGAGTGCAATAGGTATTTGTAATCACAGATTGTATACAAGTACTTTGGGGTTGGGATTGTGAGTTTGTAAGGTGAGGTTAAGGAAGCTTCGTTGCTGAAGTCTTCTGTGAGAGTTGGGAACAAGTTCCTAATTTGTGGAACTTGTTAACGGGTTTGAATCTTCACTTGTAAAGAGTTTTGATTACATAGTGGAAATTTAGAAAAGCCTATATCTTCTCTCGTCATTATTTCATTTAGTTAAATTCCGCAAAAAGTTTTTAGATTTCACCTCAAATACAATTCACCCCCCCTCTTGTATTAGCCAGTTAGACTTTCAGTTGGTATCAGAGCGGGAACTCAGAACACGCAGGCAACCCTGTTGAGTAAGTTCCTGGAAAATGGCTTACACAGAGGAAAAGGAATTCGGGAGTACATCCATTCAAAGGCCTCCATACTTCAACGGCAAATTTTATCCTTATTGGAAGGATAAGATGGAAATCTTTATCCAAGCAGAGAATTATCAGGTATGGCGGATTATACAAGTAGGAGATTACGAAATTACGAAAACGAATGCTAATAATGAGGTAATCCCTAAACCTATGGATGAGTATGAAAAAACTGATTTTGAAAAACTTGAAATGAATGCTACTGCCAAAAAGTTTTTAATTTGGGGACTTGGACCCGATGAACATACTCGTGTCAAAGGGTGCAAGTCCGCAAAGGAAATTTGGGATCTTCTGGAAGTTACACATGAAGGAACGTCAGATGTTAAACGTTCCAAAATAGACATTCTTTTGTCTCAGTATGAGCGCTTTGAAATGGGAAACAAAGAATCCATTAAAGACATGTTTACTCGATTTAAAAGTATTACTAACGAACTAACGTGTCTTGGCAAGATAATTCCTATAGATGAGCAGGTCAGAAAAGTTTTAAGAAGTCTTCCAGACAATGACAGATGGAGAGCAAAGGTTGCAGCGGTGCAGGAATCAAAAGACTTCAACAAGTTCAATCTGGAACAGCTTGCGGGTTCCCTCATTACTCACGAGATCCAGTCGAACAATCGGACTCAGGAGACTGTCAAAAGTCAAGGGCTAGCATTAAGAGCTAATGAAGAATCCGAAGAGAAGTCTGACATCGATGAAGAAGAAGCTGCAATGTTGGTGAGAAGGCTGAAAAAATTCTACCGTAACAACAAGTTTCTAGACAAGAAGAAAGGATACAGTAAAAGAAATCAGGAACCCAAAGCCAAGTCTTCTTGTCACAAATGTGGAAGCACCAACCACTTCATCAAAGAGTGTCCATTATGGGAATCTGAGAAAGGCAAGGGAAAAGAAGCTGATCAAAGCAGAAATTCCAAGCCTAACTTTTCTAAAACAAATTTCAGAAAAGCAATGATTTCCACGTGGGGAGAATCAAGTTCCGAAGAAGAGGAACAGGAACACACAGACGATGAAGTAGCCAATCTCTGTCTAATGGCAAAGCATGATGATGAGGTAGTCATTCAACCTAATTATTTGAAATCTCTCTCAAAGGATAAATTAATCTCTTTATTGTTAGAAACCTTAGATGAATATAAAGAATTATGTGCAAAACTAAGGCAAGCCGAAAAGGCAACTGGAATTTGTAGAGATCATGTTAAGTATCTGAATAGCTTAAGAAATGATGTTCAAGGCAGATTCTTTGAATTGTTAGATAAAAATATTATGCTAAAAGAATCCCTTGAAAGAGTCAAGAGTGAGAATATCATGCTGAATATTGAATTGACTCAATATAAAATGTTGTGTACTAACATTGATTCTTGCAGGTCTACTGAAGTTCCTTTAATCATGTTTAATAATGAACTAGAGCATGTTAAGAAAGAGATAAAGGAAACCAATGATAAAAATGAGAAACTAGAAAAGGACCTAGAAATTGCAAGAAAAAGTAAAAATACAGCAAGCACGGGTGTTCCCAAGTGGGTAAAGGAAGCTCAGACAAAAAGAACAGAAGGTCTAGGCTATGTTCATAAGAAGAAGTCCACTGGAAAGAAAAAGAAATATGTGAACTTACCTAGTGAGACCGTTTGTTCTTTTTGTGGTAAAAAGGAACATCGCAGTGAAGAATGTACTAAGAAAGCAAATCTGTACAATAAGAATGTGAACTATGTTTGGCAGAAGAAATCTGATTTAAATGTGTCAACACAGGAACCCATGAATGAAAGGGTTCCTACTACTAACCCTTAATTTCTTTTGCAGGTCGCAGTGAGGGGGAACAACCAGTGGTACCTCGATAGCGGTTGTTCTAAGCACATGACAGGAGATGAATCCAGATTTCTCTCACTGACGGCCTATACAGGGGGAACAGTGACCTTTGGAGACAATAAGAAAGGCAACATTGTTGCTGTTGGCAAAGTAGGAAGGTCAAGTTCCCATGCAATTGACAATGTATTTTTAGTCGAGGGATTGAAGCATAATCTACTTAGTATTTCTCAGTTTTGTGATAAAGGAAACTCTGTAAGCTTTTCTTCTGAAAAATGCAAAATCATCAACAATAACACTGGTAAAATCGTTTTGGAAGGAACTCGTAAAGGGAACACATATACCGTGGACCTTAACAAAGTTCCAAAATACAATCTATCTTGTTTAAGTGTTATTGAGGATGATCCACTTCTATGGCATAAACGTTTTGGACATGCTAGTCTTTCATTGCTTGACAAATTAAGGTCAAAGGACTTGGTAATCGGATTACCTTCTATCAAATTCCTAAATGACAAAATTTGTGAAGCCTGCATCAAAGGAAAGCATGTTCGATCATCATTTAAATCAAAGAAAATGGTAAGCACCACAAAACCATTGGAACTCATTCATATGGATTTGTGTGGCCCCGTTAGAATTCAAAGTAGAAGTGGAAAAAGATATGTCTTAGTTCTTGTGGATGATTATTCTAGATTTACATGGGTCATATTCTTACATAGTAAAGATGAAACTTTTGATATGTTTATGACTTTCTTGAAAAAGACACAAAAATCAATAGGTAATCAACTTATTCATATGAGAACTGACCATGGTACGGAATTCGAAAATTCCAAGTTTGATGAATTTTGCAGAGAACAGGGAATAAGTCACAATTTCTCAGCGCCAAGAACACCACAACAAAATGGTGTGGTTGAGAGGAAGAACCGAACATTGGAAGACATGGCAAGAACAATGCTAATAGCAAGTGGGCTTCCAAGGAATTTTTGGGCAGAAGCCGTCAACACAGCATGCTATATCGTCAACCGAGCCATGCTCAGACCAATGTTGGACAAGACACCTTATGAATTGTTAAAAGGGAGAAAACCTAATATTGCTCATTTAAGAGCTTTTGGATGCAAATGTTTTGTTCACAATAATGATAAAAGAAATCTTGGAAAATTTGATGAAAGGAGTGATGAAGCAGTCTTTTTAGGATATGCATCTAATAGTAAAGCTTATAGAGTTTACAATAAGAGGACTATGTGTGTAGAAGAAAGTATACATGTGATTTTTGATGAAACTAATAATTATGAATGTGTACAGGAATATGAAGATGGAGATTTCGAAATTGGTCTCACTCGTTCAACAGACCAAGATGAAGAATTAACTCCCAAAAAGCAGCCTGTTCGAATTACTGAAAATGCTGATAAGGAACCTACTGAAGTTCCAAACAATACTGAAGCCTCTGATCAAAATACAGAAGAAACAGAAAATACAGAAGGCGAAGCAAATGCAGAAGCAGAACACCATGAAGAAATGGAAGAAAGAGCGACTCAAAATAACACCTTTATACCAGCTCAATCATTCCAACCAAAGCCATGGAAACATCAAAGGTCACACCCCCTGGATAAAATTATAAGTGACCTAAGCAAGGGAACTCAGACGAGATCCCAACTGAGAAACTTTTGTGCATTCAATGCCTTCCTATCAACACTGGAACCTCGAAATCACAAAGAAGCTTTGGAAGATGCTGATTGGATTGTTGCCATGCAAGAGGAATTAAATGAATTCGAAAGAAACAAAGTGTGGCACCTTGAACCTAAACCAACGAATCAAAAGGTTATTGGTCTCAAATGGGTATACAGGAATAAGCTAGATGAACATGGCACAATTGTAAGGAACAAGGCAAGATTGGTTGTTAAAGGCTACAATCAGCAGGAAGGTATCGATTTTGAGGAGACTTTTGCTCCTGTAGCTAGATTAGAAGCAATTCGTATTTTAATTGCATTTGCTGCATTTATGGGTTTTAAACTTTATCAAATGGACGTCAAATGTGCTTTTTTAAATGGTTTTTTAAAGGAAGACGTCTATGTTGAACAACCACCTGGATTTGAGGATCCAAACTTTCCTAACCATGTTTTTAAGCTCGATAAAGCACTGTATGGATTAAAACAAGCTCCAAGAGCATGGTATGAAAGACTTTCAAAATTCCTTTTACAAAATGATTTTAAAAGAGGAAAAGTTGACAAAACTTTGTTCTTAAAATCAAAAGGAACTCATTTATTAATTGTACAAATTTATGTTGATGATATTATTTTTGGTGCAACTAATGAATCCTTGTGCAAGTACTTTGCTGATTTAATGAGCAGTGAGTTTGAGATGAGTATGATGGGGGAACTCAACTTCTTCCTTGGGCTCCAAATTAAGCAAACTAACGAAGGAATAATGATCCATCAGCAGAAATATGTGAAGGAGTTATTAAAAAAATACAGTATGGAAAGCACAAAGATAAACCACACTCCCATGGGAACAACCACAAGGTTGGACCAAGACCCCAAGGGAACTCGTGTGGATCAAACAAAATACAGAGGTATGATTGGTTCCTTGTTATATTTAACTGCTAGCAGACCTGACATTTCGTTTAGTGTAGGTCTTTGTGCAAGATTTCAATCGGATCCAAAGGAATCGCATCTAACAGCCGTCAAAAGGATTCTACGATACTTAAAAGGGACGGAAGACTTGTGTCTGTTCTATCCAAAAAGTGACTCGTTTGACCTAAGAGGATATGCTGATGCTGACTATGCAGGAGATTTGGTAAATCGTAAAAGCACGTCAGGTATGGTCCAATTCTTAGGCTCTTGCATGGTTTCTTGGAGTTCCAAGAAACAAAACACTGTTGCTCTATCCACTGCCGAAGCAGAATATGTGGCTGCTGCTGCATGCTGCTCTCAATTGCTATGGATAAAACAACAGTTGCGTGACTATGGCATTATTTTAGAGTGCGTTCCTATTCATTGTGATAACACAAGTGCCATTTGCATTTCTAAAGATCCAGTACAACACTCTAAAGTTAAGCATATACATGTAAGGCATCACTTTTTGAAAGATAATGTTGAAAAGGGCTTAATTAAGCTAGATTTTATTTCTACTGAATTTCAAATTGCTGACATTTTAACTAAGCCTTTAAGCAGAGACAAGTTTGAAAAGATGCGTGTGGAATTGGGGATGCTACGGCTCAAGTGATTTTTGTTTGGAACCCCTAAGGTAAAATCGGATGTAACTAACGATGCTATGCTCAATCTTGTGTGCATAACACAGCTGAAATTACCCAGGGGAAAGATTTGTGAAGTATTGAAAAGTCACGTATACATACTTTTAATATGTTAAAAATATTGAGCCATGTTGTTTCAAGTTCCCTTTTCATCATTCTTTACTCTCTGTATCATGATCACGTAAATTATCATCATAATTTACAATCAATTTGCTCTTATTTATCTTTTTCATTTTTTTATTTATCTGTTTTTCTTCTTGTTATTTTCTTTCTTATCTTTTATTTCTATCTTATTTTTTATTCTTATCTTTTTCCTTCTTTTTTTTTTTTCATGATCAATTCTTCTATTCCTCATAAAATTCAAGAATACAAAAAGATTTTTTTACGTAAGATAAGGAGCAAACATATTCACTACTCCTTACCTTCCGTATTTTTATCTATCTTATTATTGTGATACGTTTGAAAGATGCAATTATTACACCCTATTAAACCCATACTACCCCTAAAACTACCCTACTACCTCACCATACAAACCGTCACTTTTTCTCACCCTTCCCAATTAAATTTTTTCTTTAACACTCCACCTTCACCCATCAAATCAATTAAACTCCCCATAAACTTCCATAACCGGCCTCACTCTCTCTCCTCCCAATTCACACTATTCATCTTCTCCTTCCTTTCAATTCATCCTCATAACCATGAAAACCAACCTAACCTCAACCCCGAAACAACCAAAAACCCGGAAGCCTTCCTCTGCTGGCGGCTCCCCTGAACCAGTCCCACTTGCCGTTGTTCACCCTCAAGCTTCGACAAAGAGAAAGGCTACAACCGTGAAAGGAGGTGACAGAAAGAGGCGAAGCTCTCAAAAGTCTCCATCTTGGAATTACACTCACGGTTATCACATCAATTATGACTGGTGTACGGCAAGTAAGTTCTCCGAATTCATCTCCTTAATTGATTATCAAGAATGGGTGCATTTGTTCCAAAATTGTTCTCACTATCCAATTTACCCTAAGCTTTTGTTTGAATTCAAAAATACTTTCAAACACAACAATGGTGTTTGCACGGCTACGGTCAAAGATACTCACATTCATTTTGATATTGCATATTTAGGGAACTTGTTTCAAGTCCCCACCTCTGGCTATAGTTCATACCTAAAACACAAGCAAATTGTGCAAATTGGGCATTATGATGAGAATAGGGTTATTAAATTTATCGGTGGAAACCCGAAAAGCAAGACTTCACATCATAACATACTCACCCCTCTTCACAAATTATTGTTCAATTTCACATGGAGAGGCATTGTTCCTCGTTTGCAAAAACGTAGCACAGTATCCCTACTAGATGCAACCATCATCTTTTGTCTTGCTCGGAAAATAAAAATAAACTTTCCAAAATTGATGATTCAACATTTGGCTTTCTATGCAAATAAATCTACTATTCCATATGGATCTCTCCTCACTGTGTTGTTTAAGTCTTTTGGGATTGATGTTGAAAGTGAGTCACCCACTTATATTAAACCTGAGAACATTCTCTCGGAGCAATCTTTGCTTCGCCTGAGCCTTAAACTTGAGAGTGGGATACTTACTTTCTTGACGAGAGGAAGTGAGGAGAAAAATCGTGGAAAAGGGAAAACACAGGTTGTAGAGGGAGATACAAGTGAGTCAGAAGAGGAGGAAAGTGAGTCTGAAAAAGAGGAAAATAAAGAAAAAGGAGAGGAAGAAAAAGGAGAGGAAGCAATTTCTGAGGGGGAACCTCAGGAGGCAGATTCTGAGGAAGAAGAGGAGACTCAGAGTGAGGGGGAATCTAGCTCAGAAAGTGAGAGTCTCGACCTCCCTTATACAGGAGGACTAAGGCGGAGTAAGAGGAAAATTGTCAAACCTGCTACTTCTACTCTAAAGCCGGTGATCATTGAAGACATTAGCTCTTCTGATCACTCAGACCCTGATTTCACCCCTACACAAGTTCCTTTTGCCTCCGTGCCATCTCCTGTTCCTGCCTCTCCCACAAACCAAGCTAAACCCTCTTCCCCTCCTGTTTCACCAAAACAGACTTCTCCCTCTCCCTCCCCAGCTTTTCCTACATCACAGCCTACAGGCTTTGCTGCCTTCTCTGGAACAAATGCTTCTGTTTTTGATATTCAACAGGTGAAAGCAGAAATGGAGAAGCTGATAAAGATGGTGTGCACAAAGCTGGAGGACATGGCAAAGCAGCTGGCTTCTCTTCAACGCCAAGTGCAGGCTGTGGCAGATGCTCAGGCAACCAGTTTTACTGGGATGGAGAACAAAGTTGATGCTGCTGAGAAGAACATACTGCACAGCTCTCAGGAGATATTGGAGACGATTAACAGGGTGGCTTTTGAAGAGGTGGAGGAAGCTTCCAATGACCCCAAAACCCCAGCTGATGAACCTACTTACTCACCATAATTGCAATTTCAAACTTGTCACTTTTACTTCTTTTGTTTTTGCTTGTTCCATTCGGATTTCAGTTTGTAACTCATAACTTTTGCTACTCTTTCCTGCTTTTGATTTTCGTCTATGGGAACTTGGCTCGTATTTTTCATATGATTGTGTGTGTTTGCTGATGATTTAGTACCTAACTTATTTTTGCCTTGCATTATTTGAGCTCACTATTCCCTACGTAGTCTAGTGGGAGTATAGCAAAATGTTTTTTTTCAATCTTTTGATAATGCCAAAAGGGGGAAAAAGACAAACTTCATGACGGCTAAGGTGTTTACCAAGGAACTCACACATCGAAGGTACAAACTTTTCTAAGTTCTGAATAAAGTCCTAGTAATCTAAGTTTTTAAACTTTTTCTAAACTTTTAAAGTCTTTGTAAATTTTTTTTCTGATGCTCAGTCTTTTTAAAAGAAATACTTGTTAGTTTTTTTTAAGTTCTTTAATTACTCTGGTTTTTTCATGTCTTACTTTAAATTTTTGTTGCATGCCTGGATGATTTTATTTACCTAAGTTTGTCAATGTTTGTCATCATCAAAAAGGGGGAATTTGTTGAGCCTTTTGGTTTTGATGGACAAATTGACAAACTCGACTAATGAATGTTTTGAGTCTTTGGTGAATAAAGGATTCAAGCAAAGTTCGTTCCGGAGTAGGAACTTGGATGCGGAGTAGCATTCTCTAAAAAGCCTCGTGCAAATCTCACGTTCTAGTTTTAATTGTGAGCACTCAATATTATAAAGTCGGAAAGGAACTCAATGACTTATGTTAAAAAGACTACTGGAATAAAAGTTAGTTTTAAAAGATAATTTCTTAAAGAAAAGATAATTTGTAAAAGTTTTAATAAAGATAATTATCGAAGATAATTATCTAGTTGTTTTAATAAATAATAAATTTATCTTTTCAAATAAAATCTTTTTAAACAAACTTTTGATAATCTTTTTAAACAAATATTTGATAAGGATAGCAAGCGGTTTTTCTGTGTGAAAATCTTTATACGGCTAATGATTATCAAGTTGATTAAGATAGTGGACTAATTAGATAAGGCTAGGAAACCTCTTCATGATTACCATCTGTCAAGATAACTCCACAAGTTGTTAGTGGGTTGTTGGCATGTGGACGTGATTATAGTGGAGGTTAATGACTAAGCCTTCTCTATAAATACTCATGCAAACTATCTCAGCAAAATATAACTTAAGCATAAAAATTCCAGTAGCCATCTAATAACATAAAGAGAGTTATTTTCCTTCATATATTCTTGAGTGCAATAGGTATTTGTAATCACAGATTGTATACAAGTACTTTGGGGTTGGGATTGTGAGTTTGTAAGGTGAGGTTAAGGAAGCTTCGTTGCTGAAGTCTTCTGTGAGAGTTGGGAACAAGTTCCTAATTTGTGGAACTTGTTAACGGGTTTGAATCTTCACTTGTAAAGAGTTTTGATTACATAGTGGAAATTTAGAAAAGCCTATATCTTCTCTCGTCATTATTTCATTTAGTTAAATTCCGCAAAAAGTTTTTAGATTTCACCTCAAATACAATTCACCCCCCCCTCTTGTATTAGCCAGTTAGACTTTCAGAAACAATTTTATTGAATGATTCAACATGGGGTTTGTGATTTATGATTTAATGGTACAGAAATTGTTTTAAGAGAGTCTACATGCCAAGTGGAATCTCCCCTTTTGCAATATTTTCTCCATTCGTCACGATATTTTTACCGCACAGAGTAAGTTTTTGAGTTGAGAACTTGAGATCAACAAGAGTATAATGCACTATTTCTCCGAATGATGCACCATGAGTATTAGATGGTGCTTAGGTCTAGTAGTTAGTACCAGTAATTTGTTTATTGTTTGTTCTTCCGTTTTGGGGCTTGCCCCTTGTTTTCACAAAAAGAAAAAATAATAAAAAAAATAAAATAATAATAATAATAATAATAATCTGGGTGGGACTCAAATTGTATCTCGACTCCCCACTAATTTCTTTTATTCGGTTGACTTTATAGGTTTTTGTTATTTTTCATAATAATAATAATAATAATAATAATTTTTTTTAGTATTATTATTATTAAGGGTTGCCCTGGTTGAGGGGTTTGTTTCAAAAAAATAAAATAAAATAATTATTAAGGGTTTAACTAGCTAAACCATCTTCTTTGTAACAAACTATCTCATTACTTATGCTTTCATACTTTTTTTTTTTTTTTTAATGCTTGCATACTTCACATTACATAATGAATTATATATACAAAAAAGGGAAATTTTAAGGTCATTTCTCCGAAAGAGAGAAAAAAAGCTACGTCGTTTTTCTAACACGTAAGGGTGGTTATTTCTACTAAGCTAATGCATGGGTTAGGAAAAAGGTTTATACTTTCGTAATTCCCCTTACATGATGTAAATTCTGCAGCTAAGCTAGCTAGATTATGGCCTTCTTTGGTAATTGGTTGTTGGCTGCTGGCTGTTACTCTTGGCTTGTCTGACCAGCTGTTTGTATTGGCTTTCTATGTTGGTTGTTTGACTGTTGGCTTTAAAAAAATATGTTTGGTAAGTTTGGTTATTGACGGTTGGTTGTTTGGGACTAAAATTACCTTTAAGGGCATTGATATGTTTTATTATCTTTCTTCTAATAGTAATGATTTTAATAATTTATTTTTTCTTTTACTTCTACTACCAAGTAGTATCACTGCTACTCTGTATTTTTTTATAATATTTTTTTTTATAATAATATTTTTTTTAAATAGGTTTATTATTTACGACTACTATTAACTAGTATCACTGTTACTTCGTATTATTTTTTTCATAATAATTTTTCTATTTTGTTAAGTAGGATTATTATTATTATTATTATTATTATTATTATTAGTGATGTTTTAAACTTTTTATCACATATTTTATTTACTATAAACAATACAACAACAACAATAATTATTATTATTATTAGTGTTACGGTAAATGACTTAGAAAAGATTTATGATATTTTTTTCACATGTAAAATAATGCTTAAAAGAATTTCAATAATACAATAAAAAGTGAATAATTGAACACCAGTAGTAACTTAGAAAAAAATAAATCATAAGCATGCATATTAATGATCTAATATTGTCTTCTGACTCGCTTGGCTCGTCTAGTTTTCATCAAGCAAGCAGCAATGTTATCACGAACAATTGTCGCCTCACTAGTTGACGATTCTTGAACACATTGAGGGACATTAGTTTCAATATCCTCAACTCCTTCGGAAGGTACAAATTTAGGATCTTTATCCACGAGTCAAAAAGTTGGATCACCAACGCCACTTCGTCTAGTATAGTTGTGTAATGCAAAGCAAGATCGTATTATTCTGTTTTGATCTTTGAATGAGTATCTAGGCATTTTATCTAGGATCTTCCATCGGGCTTTAAGAACACCAAATGACCGTTCAATGCAACTTCGTATTGACGAATGAGCACGATTAAAAACTTCTTTGGTACCCCTTGGACTTGCACCTCAAAATTCAGATAGATGGCACCTCGTCTTACGGTAAGGAGTCAAATACCCCTTTCTTTCCGGATAGCCTTTGTCAACAAAATAATATTTACCTAAAAGAAAGTTACTAAAAAAAATTAGCCCTAACAATATTTAAAAAATTTGGGGCATTAGGAATAATAATGTATAATACCTTCTGGGGGTTTTGGAAACTTGAGTCTTGGATCACTAATTGTATCAAGAAATATTCGTGAATCATGAGCTGAGCCTTCCCATCCCGTCAACATGTATGTAAACAACAAATCAAAGTCACATCCAGCTAAAACGTTCGTAAATGGTATACCTTTCCTTCCTCTGTAATGCAGTTGGTCTTCTTCTGGGACAATTATTGATATATGTGTACCATCTATAGCTCCAATACAATCCTAAAATGAAACGGTATCATTATATTATTTCACGATAACTTGTAAAATATTTTCATTTTTTTTTGTTTTAACGAAAGGAAAATTGTATTACCTTGAAATATGGCATGTATCTAGCATCATTTGCTAATTGTCGTGGCACCTCCTTAAAACTAGGATCTCTAGGTACAAGTATATCCCTTGACATTCTATCCATAGCATATAAAACTTGTTTAAATACTCGACTCACTGTTTTGCCGGAGTGTTGAAAACGTTCTTGAGTTAATCTATTTGGGGCACCATGAGCAAGGACATACACAAATATGCCCACTTTTTCTATAATTGACATTCTTAACCATGGTTTTAAACCGTACCTGCTTTCTAAATATGTGCATAGTTCCATAAATAAAGGAGGGTACATTCTAAGAACATTAAAACAACGTGTTTTATGACCGTTAAGTAACTCAATCACCCACATTTGGCCGGTTAAATACGAGGTCATACAAGGTTCCTTATATATATGGTTCAAATAATACTTTGTAATGTAACCTACGTTGCAAGCAATCAATTCCCAAAAATTATCCTCTTCATCTAAGTACTCTTTGCATAAGAAGAGCATTTTAAGTTGCATATTATAATCCATACCTAGAAACAAACAAGTTAAATATCAAAATCAATTACATAACATAACTAATATTTATAAGATTTAAATTTACAAAACAAGGATGAATTTCAATCATCCAACAAAAGTAGCAAAAGTAATCCCATTAACATCCATACAATTTTTCTCTAAAACATATATAAAGGTTGGGGATGCGTACAACATTTTCTATTTCTTTTTGTTTTACAATGAGATATATATAAATTATGGGCTTAAAGAGCCATTCTATAGCAAGTTCCAACAAACAAAAGCTAGCATAAAATTCCAAAAGTGCATATGGTAACATTCTTAATTTAATTCAAAAGTTACCATATGCAATTCTAAGTAGTTAGTAAAGTTACTAGCACATATCACTTGTGTCCCACATTTTGTGTATACATAAACCTTATGTATTCAACTCTTTTCTTATCATCCGCAAATTCTAAAAAGATTGTCCTTCTTTGTGGATCTTCAATGAGTGTACAAGCATAGTAAAATTCAGGTGAGCTGGAATCAAAATCATCCATGGAGCACAACTTAACCATTGCATCAGTCACACTATATTTTGGTATATCAATATTCATAGAGTTCATCATATTCACCATAGCAGTTTGAAACTCTTTTGTGGAACTATTCCTTTCAGCAACTATTTCCATCATTCCATCAATTTTATCACTAAGGGAAGCACTCCTTCTAGACTTTTTTTTTTTTTCAGACCTTGCACTTTTGTTACTTTGAAAGGAACCCACTCTCCATTACCCTTTTCCCTTTTCCTTTATCATCGATCTCATTAGGGGTGGATATGGGGTTAAGGGATGAAGGGCTTTGTTCCCTCCACATTGCATCCTATTCATTTCCCAAATTAGAACCTACTTCATCATGATCATTAACATAAGGAGAATGAGAGTGACGAGAACTAATGGGTGGAGAAGGAACATATGCTTCATCATCTATTGTAGGCGGATCGGCCACTGAGGTAAACTTTTCGGCTCCTTGGGCACATCCCCCAAAAACTTGGTGCATTTTGTATTCAAGCTCAGGTTCAATTCCTTCATCACGAAAGATTTCAAATTTTGCATTTTCCTATCAAAAAAAGAATGAGTTAAAATTTTTCTTACCTTTCCCCCATTTTGTTAATCATTAAACAGCACTCTTATGATAACATTAAAAAAAACTAACCTTTATTTTTAAAGCCCACCATGCATCACTTGCGACAACCGTTCCTTTTTCATGATCCAACCCTAAACCGGTTTCCTTCGATTTCAATTGTTTCCAAAGTATCCATTTAGGCCTCATTCCATCCAATTTGTTTTTAAGCCGGCATTTATCCCATGCTATGTTTGTGGTATTTTCCCAATTTTCTACCACTTTTTTCCACAATAAGTTGTGTGAAGTAATAGCACCATTTTTTCCTTTACTCCACAATGTGTTTTTAATACAAAGATCAAAAAGTATGTGGATTAATTCATTGGACCAAGTTATTCGATTTACATTCACCAATTTTTGGATTTCTCCATCATTTATCCTCTCCCCTATGTGATTACTTTTATTTTTCTTTGGGGCCATCTAAACATAAGTAAGTAATAACATCATTACATAACTATTTAAGCTCATATACTACATAGCAGAATGAAACACCAAATTGTGATACGAAAGATGTAAATAACAATTACATATAACAAGATAATTAAAGTATAGAATAGCAAGTTTAAAAGTCAAACTCTTAAAATTAAATACTCACAGAAACAAGACATATGAAAGATGTAAATTGCAAATTCTTTCCTAAAAAGCTCAAATTGTAACAACACCATCAGTTATCAAACACATGTTTTTTTTCTAAAAAAAAAAACTAATATTTCTATTATGTACTCCTTAGTAATTAGGAGATTAATTAAGCAAACCACCACACATACTTATATATATGAAGAAAAAAAAACCACAATATTAATGCATGAGAAAAATGAAGAGAAAGCATAATGACTTCTTTATTAGTGTTTGCTCTCCAAATTTACTACTATAACCCTTTTTCACCCAAAATTTAATTATACAAAATTAATTTGTATAGTAGTTGCTAACGTATATTATAACATTGAACTTATTTAATAGTATAACAAAGCTAGTTAGGATCTCACTTTTTTTGATGAGATTGAATTTTTTTTTTTAAATTTTTTTATTAAAAAAAAATCAGAACCCATACATCTACAAATTGAGATCTCAGCAATTTTGTTTAAACTAACTAATAAGTCTTCTTATTTATGCTAATCCTTCTCTAATTAAAAGAAAATTGAAGAGGTTCATGGTAAATTCTACATCAAATTAAAACAAATTAAATGGGCATTTTTCTACAGATCTAAAAAACTTAATAACCAAAAAAAAAAATTCAAAGTTACCGAATAATGTAGTCATGCAGTTGCCAAATCTTGATTCTGAATTTATGCTCCGTCGCTTCCGCT
This sequence comes from Chenopodium quinoa, assembly GCF_001683475.1. Classification (NCBI taxonomy): domain Eukaryota; kingdom Viridiplantae; phylum Streptophyta; class Magnoliopsida; order Caryophyllales; family Amaranthaceae; genus Chenopodium; species Chenopodium quinoa. The sequence goes on along the minus strand of NW_018742381.1, from coordinate 1,845,303 downwards.
GCTCCACGTTCACCTGAACTTCTCACAAATTTTCTCTGTAGTGTATTAGTAGTATATTGGGGTTTTTTTTTTGTTTTAGGAGAGAGAAAGGTAATTGATAAGAATGGGTAATAAGTGTTTATTAGGGATAAAATTGTAATAGTTATCATTTAAGCCAAAATCTAACCCCAAAAAGCTACTCTCACTAGTTTTTGGCATTGGCAGAAAAGCTGGCTTTTTAGTCAACCAAAATGCCAATCAACCAAACATAAATTTTGGCTGTTTGACCACTTTCAAAAGCCAAAAGCCAAAAGCTATACAAAAAGCTACTTACCAAACAACCCCTATATAAACATGTAATACTTCAAAAATGAAGATGGTTTTTTTTTCTCTTTCCTTTCCTTACCGGATTTTGAGTTTGTTTATAAATATGTAAAATGTTATAAAATTGTTATTTTTCTATCAATTTTGTATTTGGTAGTGAATTTGCAATCGTATGTTTATTTGTGATTTAAGGTGGATATTCAGATTTTTAGAGTTGAAATAATTATAATATATATAATCGAACTTTTGTATATTTCTTGTCATAAAAACATGTAGTACTTTAAAAATGAACATACAACTATTTATAAAGAATATATTTTGAACGTTTTTTTTTTTTTTTGGCAGAAATGAGTAGGATTAATTAATTAAGTCTGTTACACATAAGTTCTCCCATTAGTGGGGGGTCAAAATAAGGTGGCACAACACCCACATAGTTCCTAGTAGGACTAATAGTAGCATAGTTAGAGTTAGAGAATACATCATCAAAAAGTGGGGGTGGGGGTTAAAAGTACTGCTTTACAAAGTAACAAATCAAGGGTTGTAGCCCCAGCTGATTGAGCTGCAAGATCCAATCTGGCTTCCCTGGGTAGCTTATCTGCTTCATGCACCTTATTCCTTGACACATACAACAACTTGATCTGTGGTAGGCTTTGGCTTAGGTGCCTACAAGTAAGATCAAGATTGTGTAGTTCATCAACAGGGCTGTTAGGCTGTGTTATGGCTTTAATACACCTTTGACAATCTGAGAGGATGGTAGAGTCTTCTCGTTTATTTCTGGTGCACCATTGAAGGGCCATAAGACACACAGCAATGAGAGGGGAAGTGACTGTTACATGAGTTGCAATTCTTGCACTAATGAACCCTAATGGTCTTTACATACAAAAGCTAACCTTGCACTCATTGTTCTTGCAGAGTGGGAGGCATCAATGTATATAGTATAGCAAGCAGGAAAAATGTTAGTCATGACACATGTTGGTTTGGCAATAGGGGTCCCTGGTCCAAACAATATAAACTCATTGGCATACCCTTTAGTAGTAGCCCACCACTGCTCAGTGGATGAGTTATGGTTTCCAAACACCTATTTGTTTCTCATCAACCAAATTCTCCAACGGATAGTAGCAAATGAGGAGTTCCACTCTAGGTTGAACAAAGGATGATTAGAAGAGTTTTTGATGTTTTTGGCAAACCAAACTGGGAAGCACTCAGAGAAGAAATTTTTGTGACAGGGAATGGAAAACCATATTTCAGAAGCTCTAGGGCAGTCTCTCAACACATGAGAGATGGTTTCAGGCTGGTTAGGACAGAAAGGGCAAGAACTAGAATTGATAATTCTCCTATGGTGAAGGAGGTCAACAGTTGGAAGGGATTTCCAAGCACACAACCAAAGGAAGGACTTGATGGTTGGTCTAACATTCAAGGTTCATATATGGCCAGTGATGAAATTAGCCCCTCCCCCAGGGTATTTTAGATCCCATTGATGAAAATTGGCAGCAACAGTGTCAAAATAGTCCCCTTTACCCAAGGAACAGAAAGGAAAGTCTTCCCTAAAGCTAGGAATTGGGATGGCTAAGATGTGAGTGTGTATATTAGGGGGAAGTTGAGTTTGCAATAAGTCAAGGTCCCAGCTGCAGTCCCTTATGATTTTCTAAAGTCCCTCCTCATGTTGGTCAGGAGAGAGAAAGGTAATTGATAAGAATGGGTAATAAGTGTTTATTAGGGATAAAATTGTAATAGTTATCATTTAAGCCAAAATCTAACCCCAAAAAGCTACTCTCACTAGTTTTTGGCATTGGCAGAAAAGCTGGCTTTTTAGTCAACCAAAATGTCAATCAACCAAACATAAATTTTGGCTGTTTGACCACTTTCAAAAGCCAAAAGCCAAAAGCTATACAAAAAGCTACTTACCAAACAACCCCTATATAAACATGTAATACTTCAAAAATGAAGATGGTTTTTTTTTCTCTTTCCTTTCCTTACCGGATTTTGAGTTTGTTTATAAATATGTAAAATGTTATAAAATTGTTATTTTTCTATCAATTTTGTATTTGGTAGTGAATTTGCAATCGTATGTTTATTTGTGATTTAAGGTGGATATTCAGATTTTTAGAGTTGAAATAATTATAATATATATAATCGAACTTTTGTATATTTCTTGTCATAAAAACATGTAGTACTTTAAAAATGAACATACAACTATTTATAAAGAATATATTTTGAACGTTTTTTTTTTTTTTGGCAGAAATGAGTAGGATTAATTAATTAAGTCTGTTACACATAAGTTCTCCCATTAGTGGGGGGTCAAAATAAGGTGGCACAACACCCACATAGTTCCTAGTAGGACTAATAGTAGCATAGTTAGAGTTAGAGAATACATCATCAAAAAGTGGGGGTGGGGGTTAAAAGTACTGCTTTACAAAGTAACAAATCAAGGGTTGTAGCCCCAGCTGATTGAGCTGCAAGATCCAATCTGGCTTCCCTGGGTAGCTTATCTGCTTCATGCACCTTATTCCTTGACACATACAACAACTTGATCTGTGGTAGGCTTTGGCTTAGGTGCCTACAAGTAAGATCAAGATTGTGTAGTTCATCAACAGGGCTGTTAGGCTGTGTTATGGCTTTAATACACCTTTGACAATCTGAGAGGATGGTAGAGTCTTCTCGTTTATTTCTGGTGCACCATTGAAGGGCCATAAGACACACAGCAATGAGAGGGGAAGTGACTGTTACATGAGTTGCAATTCTTGCACTAATGAACCCTAATGGTCTTTACATACAAAAGCTAACCTTGCACTCATTGTTCTTGCAGAGTGGGAGGCATCAATGTATATAGTATAGCAAGCAGGAAAAATGTTAGTCATGACACATGTTGGTTTGGCAATAGGGGTCCCTGGTCCAAACAATATAAACTCATTGGCATACCCTTTAGTAGTAGCCCACCACTGCTCAGTGGATGAGTTATGGTTTCCAAACACCTATTTGTTTCTCATCAACCAAATTCTCCAACGGATAGTAGCAAATGAGGAGTTCCACTCTAGGTTGAACAAAGGATGATTAGAAGAGTTTTTGATGTTTTTGGCAAACCAAACTGGGAAGCACTCAGAGAAGAAATTTTTGTGACAGGGAATGGAAAACCATATTTCAGAAGCTCTAGGGCAGTCTCTCAACACATGAGAGATGGTTTCAGGCTGGTTAGGACAGAAAGGGCAAGAACTAGAATTGATAATTCTCCTATGGTGAAGGAGGTCAACAGTTGGAAGGGATTTCCAAGCACACAACCAAAGGAAGGACTTGATGGTTGGTCTAACATTCAAGGTTCATATATGGCCAGTGATGAAATTAGCCCCTCCCCCAGGGTATTTTAGATCCCATTGATGAAAATTGGCAGCAACAGTGTCAAAATAGTCCCCTTTACCCAAGGAACAGAAAGGAAAGTCTTCCCTAAAGCTAGGAATTGGGATGGCTAAGATGTGAGTGTGTATATTAGGGGGAAGTTGAGTTTGCAATAAGTCAAGGTCCCAGCTGCAGTCCCTTATGATTTTCTAAAGTCCCTCCTCATGTTGGTCAGGAAGTAAGGGGCCAGCAATAAGGCTTCTAAGAGAACCTAAGCCAGACCAATTGTCAAACCAGAGGGAGCATTGATCCCCCTTATCAATGGCCCATTGAGTGAAATCAGAAAAGATATTCCATCCCTTTCCCATAATTTTCCATATATGAGAACCATATTTAAAGGGGGTGGGTAAAGCTCTTCTTCAGTACTTCTCCCTTATGATGCTAAAAGCAAGGCTATTAGAATTGTGAATTCTCCAACAAAGTTTGCATACAAGGGCAACATTTTAAAGGTGGGAAAGTTTAAAGCCCATACCTCCTTTGTCTCTGTGTCCACATAGTTTGGACCACGCAATCAAATGGGTTTTATGGGCAGTGGAGATCCTTTCAAGTTCACAACTCAAGTGCCCTTTCCCAATGCCAAATGATTGGTATTTATTGGGAAAAGAGCCCTTGAATTCCAATCTCCCATCAATGTGGGAGAGTTGGTAAAAAGACATTTATTCAATTTAATTTAATTCTAAAATCAAATTAAAATGCAAATAAATCAACAAACAACAAGTGTTAAGTGGAGAGTAAGGGGTTAGGTGAGTACCACAAGGGGGGACCACCCTCCCTTTGCTCCCTAAGAAAACCCACACAAACCGGCTTCCCCACGCACACGGCCAATGCTCGCGCGCCAGCTGGCCACCCAGCCTTTGGCACCAAGGCGCGCCACATTGGTGGCCTGGTGCTCAGCTGGGCCTGCTAGTTGGGCGCTATGCGTGCACGTAGCCCAGCACACAAGAACGCACAGCCCGCAACCCACGCACACATTGCGTGCTGCTACTGCTGCTGCGATGCTCGTGCTAGGTGCAGCCCAGCACGCTGCTACCTCGCGCACAAGGCCCAGCTAGCATGTGCTGCTGGCCTTGCTTGCGATGGTGCGGGTTGGGTGCTGCCATACCTAGCATGTGCGGCTGGCCCCTTGCAGGCCTTGCCTTGCACACATGGCTGGCTCGACCAGCATGCTCGACCATGCTAGGCATGTTGAGCTTGCGGCCGAGCCTTTCCTTGCGGCAATGGCTCTGGCTATCCATCCTACCCCTCGATTGGCTAGTCCACTTCGAGGCTAGGATTTTCTCGTGCGATGACTTGTTGTTTGCTTGATTTCTCGTCTCGTCGATTCCTAAATTCGACTCGACTTACGACGCTCAATTTCCGACTCTCTAAGCTTGGAATCCGACGACTATGTTCGTAATACTCTAATGACTCATTTAATCCTTCGGATTAATTCTTCGTTTCGGTTCGGTTACTCGATTGGGTGTGACTCGAAGGGTTCAGTCAAGATTAAGCTGCAATATTAATTATGCATTAATATTACTGATCGGAAGCGGCCTCCAGCTAGGCATTCCGATCATTTGACCTCACTGAATAATTAGCTTTCTAATAATTTCGAACCCTCTATCGGAATAATACACTTGTTTGAAGGACACCATTCCTTTCACATCCATTGGTCATGAACCCGCTAAAATGAAGATTTGAAGGTTGCCCCCCTCGTGAGCATCATGTGATAAAGTCAGTGATGGTCATGCCTATGCGCGCAAGGATCGAAGCATGCGAGAGGGAGATGCTGCTGCTACATTTTTTCCATGCCACGGAAGGCTTCGCCGCGCCACGGCAGGTGCGCCATGCCACGGCAAAAAGCACCATGGCACGACAGTTCTACTTTTGTGCTTAATGCTCGTGTTGTGCGTGCGCGCATACCCCCCTTGTGCGTGCGCACTGCTGGGTCTTTTGTTCGATTTTTATTGTTTATATATATAGGCCTTGACTTTCCTAGTTAATGAAAACCTTAGAATAGCTTAGAATTTTCTCTCTCATATTTTAGCTTAGGTTGAGAGCTTCTCTCTCTAGCTTTAGGGTTAGTTTTAGGAGTAGTTTTAGAGAGAGAAAGTGAGGGATTTCAATTGTGATTGGAGAGGTTGAAGATGCAAGGGTGAAAATTGTATTCAAGATCTTCTCAATTATCAATGAGCATTTCTTACTCTATCTCATCTTATTGCTTTCTTTAATTTCATGTTTGTTTGATTTGGTTTTGATTATTGAATCTTGATTAGTGTAGTTGTTCCTCAATATTTGTTGGTTCTTGATTTCATTCACTTGCTTTGATTTGATGATGGATTATAGTGAGTAGTTGCTTGATAGGGATTGGGTAAAACTTGTATGATTGATTGATTGTTGAGATTAAAGTGATTAATGTAAGTTTGCATGTGCTTAGTTTGATTAGGCCTTGAGAACTATGATAGATTGCATTGTAGATCCTAATGACATGACCACTTGATTTAGGATTTGCAATTGTTGAATGGTTTGAATTGTGATTCTCCTAGTTTGTCATTCATGGAGGAAACCTAGCTTGATAATTAGGTGATAGCTCTTTGATTCCAATTGATAGCTCTTATCATTAGTCTTCACTACCATTGATTGACTTAACCTTCCTATGTTGTTGCAATTGTCATGATTACTTGTTGATCCCCATTCCCTAGTATTTCATTTGTTTGGTTCTTGGTTTTAGTAGTTGTTTAGTGTTACCTCTTCATCTCTTGACTTCTGTCAGACCCATCCAACTATACAATAATTGGACCAGGATCATGGACCAAAATAATTTGGCTTGGACGTTTTTTATAAATTAGACACGAAATGAATGATTTTAAGGACACGAAATGAATGATTTTGGATTAAAACATTTAAGGAAAGGTTAGGGACATGATCAAGGCTAAAGGGAAATTTACGAGACTCTTCAACCCTTCACCTAACTCGTTAATCAAAGACCTAAAAGGTACTCATCACTGGGTTTGGTTTTTGGGGAGACACAATCAGGTGTCTACAACTACCTATTTATATTTTGATGTATAGTGTCGATAGGTGATCATACACCTAACAAAATTAAATAATCTGATGTGTAACTTAAAGGAAAATTTGAATATACGTGTTTAAGATTGAATTAAAGTGGAAAATTATTGGAGTAACAAGATAAAACTCAAAGGTCGCATCTTCGAGGGCATACAAGTCTCAGTTGTATGTCTAGTTTATTCCCAAACCTTGATAGAAAATGCTCATCAATATCTTAAACTTTAAACTTCTTTAAATTTTATTGAAGATATGTGTGGCCTTTAATAGGCATTACAAATAAACTAAAAGATGAATAAAAAGTTTTCTTTTAAAATATATGTTAATATATTCTGTTGATAGTGTATATATTTAGTTTGGAATGTATATATCTAGTGCCTAGTTTGTAGCTAGTTTGTTTCCTTGTTTATAGCCTAATTGATCTCTTGTAATCGTGTATATATTATACGCTTAAGCAATGAGAAAGACAATCATTCAATCTCTTTCATGGTATCAAATTAAGGTTTCAATCCTTGGTTTTTCTCTCCTAACAATCGGACCACTTCTCTTCCTTCTACCCTTATTCTTCTCTTCTTCCGCTGCATATCTATCCCATGGCCGAAACACTTATGTCTCTTGTACCGATCACATTGGATGCCGATCATGGGATGTATCATTCTTGGGCCGCAATATTCAAGGTGCTTGTTAGGGTTTACAATCATATTATTCCTCCTATGGAGGAGAAGGAGAAGACGACATATACAAAGCTTCCAAATTCGCTAACCTTGCTCTTTGGAAGCGATTAGACGCTGCATGTAACACCTCCAAATCTCCCTCTACAGAAATACTAGAATAATATGTATAAAATACTGTATAGACAGACTTGGCGTATTATTGCCACGTGGAAAGTAAGGCTAACTCAAACCAATGAACTTAGCAGCGGAAATCAAAACTGACTTTATTTTATTTAAACTTGACCTAAGTTGTTAAGTACAAACTTATTATGAAACTTCAAAAGAAACCCTAAACTAGGTGATCAATCCTGAACTCCCGATGCAACATATAGACTCCACCTGAAATCACTACTGCTTACCAAAATTGCAAACACGGAGAACCAAAAACAAATAAGAAAACGTGTTAGCAAAAATGCTAAGTACATATAAATGCAAGACATGTCAAATTCTTTTATTAAGTAAACATGCTTCCGAAATAGTTACACTAATTTAAACATGCCAAAAGTATGACTTTCCCAAACTTCATCACTTTTCCAAAATTAGACTTTCCAAATATTGGCTTTTAAAACAAAGGAATATTTAAAGATAGAAACTTTCCAAAAACCAATTCCTCTCCTAAGTGTGCACACCCCCCAAGCAAGTCAAACTATACTCGAGGAAAGACCAGATCATACAAAGTTCATGGTCTTACTTAACCAGTCCCGGGTAGAGGGACAATAAATATTAAATACTCAGGCCCATAGTGAGCTGCAAATTTAATTCAATTCCTGTAATCATAAATAAATTCAATTTAATTCAAACATGGTTTCAAAATAAATCCTTAAAACAATTTATTCAAACATTTATACAAATAATTATTCAAACATGTACATATATAGAAAAACCTTTATCAAAGGTCCAGCCATCTATACGTACCTCATCCTTTAAGAATTGTTATCCCACCCATTACAATCACAACGATCTCCTAAACAAACGTTGTAATTATGTTTTAAATAAACTTTAAAGATCAAAACTTAATAAAGTTATAACTCTGAAAATAAATATATATTTTAGAAAACTAACCATAAAAGAATTAAAGGAATAGAATTAAAAGATAGAATTCGTATTGGAAAGGATAGGCAGAACTTGCAGAGGCCATAACTCCTAGAACAACTTTCTGTGAAATAGTAAAATGCTAAAAAAAATGAGCAGAATTGCCCGAAAACTGGCTTTAAATGTATACGGGATGAGTATTCTACAAAAAAAGGTTAAAAAAAGTAAGAAAAGGTTTAGGGAAAGAAAATTAAGAGAGAAGAAGAGAATTAATATTTGGTGTGAAGAATGTGAGAAGTGTAGACTGTAGAGGGGGTATTTATAGTGTTTAAGGACAATGGAATTAGGGTTTTATGATTAGTAAAAGATAGAATTTAAAGTGTGAAAAGAAATAAGATTATCATTGCTATATGTGTGTGTGTGTGTGTGTATGCATTTCAAAATTAATTAGGAAAATAAAATAGTATATCATTTCATAAATTAAGGTGTGAAAAGATAGAATTTAAAGTGTGAAAAGGAATTAATGTAAGTGTGAAAAGAAATAGGATTTACGTACATTGGTTTTTAATTTAGGAAATTAATTAGGAAAATACAAGAGTTTATCATTTAATAACTTAGATAAAAATAACAACTAAAAATATGGTTAAATACATCAAATATTTGGAAGCCCATAACCTAATAACTATCATAATTTTTTTTTAATTATTATAAAATCAAAAATCATAATTAATTTCAGAAAATAAATAATTAACTACCTAAAAATCAAAAAATACCTTTATAAAAGCTGAAAATTTAGGATTAAATTAATAAGATATTATTTAATAATTATCATCACCAAGAGTTTTAAACTAGATAAATTTTATAAACCGAAAATGATTTTTTTTTAAAAGAAAATGATTAATTTTGACTTTCAAGCAAAAAGCACTTTAATAAAAAAAAAACCCTAGCCGTCTCCTCTCTATTTTTTCTCTCTAGGGTTCTTCAAAAAAAGTGTTTTATAGGTCGAAAATAGTCAAATTTCTCCGAAAATTTGGCTATTTCCAACCCTTTTCCTTTAGTTTCTTTATTTTTTTTGTTATTGAGTTCAATAAATCTACACTCTTTGAAGGTAGTAAGTACCCCTATAGTGGGTTTGAGTGTAGAAAGTGCCCCTATGGTGGGCTTTGTTCTAGTTTTGTTTTTGTTTTTTTTTTTGAGTTTAGTATGGTACAAGTTGTTTCATGAGCAAAGATTTGTGCGGGATCGAAAAATAGATTAATCTTTCGATTACAATAAGATGAATCAAACGAAAATTTTCTTCACGACTAAATCACAGCGATATAAAATAAGGTATGAAGAATGTACGATTTGCAACAACGATTGTAGCTCTGCTGAGGAAGCTTTTATTTGATTCAATTGTCATGTATTATTAAATTTAAATCTTTTTGTAGATGTCATATGACTTTTTATATAAGAATCAATCTTTATTCAAAAATGAAAAATAAACTTTCAAGCAAAAACGTTGTAAAAATCTTAAGATATTTCAACATAATTAATTAAAATTTATTACGAAAAGATAAAATCACTTTGAAAATCTGAAAAATAATTTTCATAATTAATAACTAATTTTCAGAACTTTTCGGATAATAATTAAAAATTAGGTTTAATTAATCCAAAAATTTGAAACTAATTTAATAAAATCTGAAAATTCATTCATAAATTCATAAAGCACTAAACTAAATTACGTAGTTTAGTAAAATAAATTTTAGAATATTATGATGTGATAAATTAATAAGATTACAAATTATTTTCATTAAATCCAAAATTAATTAAATAAATTAGGTTATAAATCCAAAAGTGATAAATTATATATCTAGTCCAATATTTTGGCACCTAAAATTGAATGCTTTTTTTTTTTTTTTTTTTGCTCTTATATTCAAATAATAGAAAATTATTAGAATACCCTTATTAAATTTTAATAATTTTCAAAATTACGGGGTATTACACTACATTCCTTCAATGGATCGATGGTACTATTTCTGCGGATCTTCTTCATGCTATTCTTCTCAAGGACGACGCTGCTCAGGGTGCTTGGCCTCATCTCGACATGTGAAATTTATCGAAAACGAATTCCTATTTTCTAAAGTTCACAAGCCACATTTTAATGATTATGAATTTTTAGATGTCAATCCTTTAAATCACATACACCATTTGCACAACACTCAACCTTCTCCAGAGCAGCCTACTGCTTCTTTAGAGCGGTCCGACCCACCTCCCACATCTAGGCCCTCTTCAACCCCAAGCCCAGTCTCTCCTCTACCTAGTACTGTCACAGTCCCAACCGTGAGCTCCGAGCAGCCCACTACTCAACACACTCCACAACTTGGGCCACCTCTCCTTGACAGCCCACGCATCTCTTCTGTGGGTAATGATGCGCAACCCTCACCGCAAGTTGACCACGGCTCAGCTGCTCCTACCACAACCATGCTACAATCCCCCATACCCCCTTCACCCCCTGCTACTAGCCACACCACAAACCAACCTACTAGCCATGACATTCACCAGCCTACTACCCCGTCCCACCATATGACAACCCGAGCAAAAATGGCATCATCAAGCCTAACTCAAAGTACTTTCACAATCTAAACACGATGACCACTCCTAACATTTCTCCTATACCAAAGGACCCTGTTAGTGCTATTGTGACCCAAATTGGAAAAGTGCAATGTTAGATAAATTTAATGCTCTTATTGCTAATCATACATGGGATTTAGTACCTAAGCCTCTAGATGTGAATGTTATTCATTTTATGTGAATTTTTTGACATAAACGTAAATCTTATGGTTCTTTTGAGAGGTATAAGGCCCGTCTTGTAGGTGATGGCAAAACTCAGCAGTAGGGTATTGATTGTGATGAGACTTTTAGTCCGATTGTTAAACCGACGACTATTCGTATTGTTCTTCACATTGCTTTCTCTCACTCTTGGCCTATACATTAGTTAGATGTCAATCATGCTTTCCTACATGGATATCTCAACAAAACAGTATATATGCACCAGCCGATAGGTTTTTACGACAAAAGTCGCCCTGATCATGTATGTTTATTGAGGAAATCCCTCTATGGCCTCAAACAGGCTCCTCAGGCCTAATATTAGCAATTTGCACACTTTGTTGCCTCTATTGAGTTTATTCACAGTAAATCTAATCACTCACTGTTCATTTACAGACAGGACTCTGACATTGCTTAACTATATTCTGTTATATGTTGATGATATTATACTTATAGCGTCATCATACCGCTTGAGAAGGCATTTTATGGCTCAATTGGGTTCCAAATTTGTAATGAAGGACTTAGGTCCTTTGAGCTTCTTTTTGGGCATTGTTCTGACTCACAATACTAATGGTATGTTCTTGTCTCAGAAATAGTATGCTGCTTCTATCATTGACAGAACTGGCATGGCAAACTGTAGCTAATGTTCTACACCGGTCGACCCCAAACCTAACTTAGTGCTTCTCATGATGCTCCATATAAGGATCCTACTAAGTACAGGAGCCTTGTAGGTTCTCTTCAATACCTCACTTTTACCAGGCCTGACATATCTTATGCAATTCAACAGGTGTATCTTCACATGCATGATCCGCGCAACGCGCATATGAGTGCCTTGAAGCATATCTTATGCTATCTACAAGGTACCCTGTCACCCTAGAAATTTCTTTCCTTAAAAATACCTGTTTTGCACTTTTTAAAACATGAAATAGGAAATTCAAAGACATTACCACCATCGTGATAACGGCTAAGGCAATTATCAAAGACACACAGTAGAAGACTCACTTTAAAAACCATTTAAAACAAGTTAACTTAAAAAGTCAAACTAAACCAAAGTAAAATCAAACCAAAGTCAAACAAAGTCAACCTACACTTGGAACCATTATGGGCCCTTATCAAAACCCGAAACAAATAGTAAAACCTTTGTGTTAGTCTCACAAGCAAATATAAAATAATTAAAGCAAATAAAACACATCATATCCATATGGAAACTAAACAGGATTCGCTCTTCACTCATGCCCCTCATGAATATGCTTCATCATCTGAAAAGATTCTCTTTACTTTGTCCCCACTACTCGCCATTAGAATTGGGTCGTTGTAGGGCCAAGATAAAGACAAGGCCAAACAAATATACAAACACACAATCAGCAATGCTGAGTACATAAATAGTACACACTAACATGCTTTCATCCTATCATCACACGCTTACCTTGTTGCACCTGTTTACAAGCATACAACATGCAACACAATCAACCAATAAATGACTAAATTGCTTATTCAATTTGATTACACATCGAGCGGGTTTCCCCCTAACCTACCCTTATGAAGGGGTACTAACACAGGAGCTAACCGTGCCAGTATAAAAGAACCACTTGTAAGTGGCGGAATTCCTGCGCATAATAAAAAAAGGAAAATACAACGTCCTGTACTTGCAGTAGAAGTTATGTTCAAATATAAAGTCGCATAATTCCCCCCATATGTTCATACTCAAGGTATATACGTTCCAAGATTTTTGGTGCGTAATCTCTTTCACTTTACGTTGTTTACTTATTTTTAGCCTTGGTGATTGATGAGTGCCATTTATGGAACTCATAGGGTAGATTTCTTCCTAGTTTTGTGAACGTTTTTAGCCTTTTATGTTGTGTTTTTAGGTAATAATGCTTTCTTTGAATGCTTGTCTGCGAGTTTAGAGGATTACATGTTTTTAATGAAGTTGTTATTCTTTTTACGTATTTCTCGGCTATTCTCTTGCTTCCCCGTTTCTTTGACTTGTTTTGTAGGTGTGTTGGGTTTCCTGGGATTCATATATCGAGGAGGAAGCTCAAACATTACCAAGGAAGTCAACGGAACCAAGTTCTAGAAGCCAAACGCAAGTTAAGCAAGTTTAGGCACACATATGATGCTCGGGCAAGCAGCCCCTCATGCCGGAGTAGCCCCTTGCACCTAGCATTGAGCAGCAGCAACATCCACACCAAGCAACGAGCAGCAACAGCAGCATCTGACAACTAATGTGGCACGATAAAGACACCTTGGTGCGGCAACTACTACCGTGGTGCGGCGCAGCTACCGTGGTCAGCGGTTGTTGCCGCGGCACGACAGCCAGCGCCGTGTTGCGGTCAGGCCAGCGTGGCGCGGCGATATCTTCCGCGGGCGCTCAGAAATGAAGCAGCAAAATTCCAAAAAAAAGTGGCAGAATGAAGCCGCACCTGCACCGCGCCCTGACCACGGATGTGGTCCTGCTGCCCTGTTACCAGATGCTGTTTTCCGCGGGCGCAACTCTGCGGGTTTTGACTTATTTTTATTTGATTTTTCTCTTCTTTTGGGAGAAACTATAAAAGGGGGCCGAGCCTTCCATTTTAAAAAAAAGAACCTTTTTTTCCAGATTTCATTTGCTAGTTTTAGGAGAGTTTCTCTCTCTAGTTTTAGGCTTAGTTTTAGGAGTAGTTTTAGAGAGAGAAAGTGAGTGATTTCAATGGTGATTTGAGAGATTGGAGATGCAAGAGTGATAATTGTATTGAAGATCTTCTCAATTATCAATGAGCATTTCTTACTCTATCTCATTTTATTGTTTTCCTTTAATTTCATGTTTGTTTTATTTGGTTTTGATGATTTATTCTTGATTAGTGTAGTTTTCCTTCTATATTTGTTGATTCTTGATTACATTTACTTGCTTGTTGATTAGATGATTATTCTTGAGTAGTTGTTTGCTAGGGTTTGGGTAAAACTTGTATGATTAATTGATTGTGATTAATTAGGGAATTATGTTGATTGATGGTTGAGATTAAAGTTATTAATGTAAGTTTACATGTGCTTAGTTTGATTAAGCCTTGAGAACTATGCTAGATTGCATTGTAGTTCCTAATGATATGACCACTTGATTTAGAATTGCAATTGTTGATTGGTTTGAATTGTGATTCTCCTAGTTTGTTATTCATAGAGGAAACCTAGCTTAACTATTAGGAAATAGCTCTTCCATTCTGATAGCTCTTATCATCAGTCTCACAACCATTGATTAGCTTAACCTTCCCAAGTTGTTGCAATTGTCATGATTACTTGTTGATCCCCATTCCCTAGTGTTTCATTTGTTTGCTTCTTTGTTTTGGTAGTTAAATACTATTACCTCTTCGCTTTTGACTTCGACCTAGCTTAGGCATTGATTGAAAGCGCTTGAACATAACTGTTCCTAGTGGTTTGACCCTAGCTTGACTTACCTTTATACTTGTATTTAGGTTTGTAAAGTGATTATAAATTTTGTTTGGCTCTAGGGAGGATTACTCAACGACCTAGTTTTCCCTACGCCAGTGATGACTCTCAAACCATAACACAATCAATCATAATAATCATTCAAGCAATCAAGCATACCAATTTAATTCTTGAACAATTAGTGACCACATTTAATTTAATGTTGAGCCCTTTTTAAACTACCTCGGCATTAAATAACACCTTAAGCGCATAAGCACCACTAATCCTATCCCTCGGTGTTTAGAACACCTTAAGTGCACTTAGGCACCAAAATATAATTTAATCCTCATGTACATAGACACTTAAACAACTCATTTCTCATGCTCACAGCATCAATAAAAATTATATGAACCATCATAAAATTCCCTTTCAATATTCCAAACTCAATTAAACATTTAGTTTAATTAAACATGCTCTCAATCATGCCAATAATAAAAGTGTGGTTCATAATCAACATGCCAACATAACTAATCCCATTCATCAATTCACCTCAAATAATTCATACTTCACAAATCAATCACCAACATTAATCGAATCAACAATTCCAACCAATACCTATCATGATACTACCTTGGAAATAATTAACTAAAGCCTAGCATGCTTCTACATACTTAAATAATTACCGAGTAAGCAAACGTACCCTGAATATGATCTCAAAATCGCCACGACTACACGAAATCACTCACTTGGAACTCTCCTACAACCCAAAATTACAAAGAGACATTAATACCTATTCATAATAAATTTCCAGCAATATATACACTCTTTAAAACACCTTTAAATCTTCTAAAACAAGCTGAAAATTAATTTAAACCACCTACTTTTATTCCCAATTAATGGGTAATTAAAAATACTTTCAAGAAACATAATTCTAGCCTCTACATAAAAATTCCAGCATTATAAAACTCTTAAACTTGCTGTAATTTAGTTTTAAAACATTAATTTCAATAGTTTAATCAACTACAATCAAATTCCATCAATAAACATTAACTTAGAAATCTAGGGTTTTCAATTTGGGGCTTTTTAATTCAAAAACCAAATCTGAAAATTATATACATATTAATCATTATTAAAACATCATAAAATCATCACCCACACCCAAAAACAATAATTAATGAAAGTTGGATTAAATTAAAACAAGAGAGAAGTTTTTTTTTTTAAAGTTGCACACGAAAAAGGGGAAGGAGAGGAGAGTGGTCGGCGCCACCTCCTCGCGGCGGCCGGCTGTGGTGGTGGTGGCAGCCGGCCACCGGTGGTGAAGGTGGTGCGTGTGTGTGAGGTGAGAAGAGGGGAGAGGGAAAAATTAAGGGGAAAGAAAAATAAGAGGAGAGAGAAAGAGATTTTACCTTTGGGTATTCTCCACTTGGGCAAAGTTCAATTTGTTCATATGAAGGGTATTTATACTCTCTCTCAAAACTCCTAATTTGAATTCCTTTTCTACCCTTAATGATTCCTACTCCTATTCCAAATGACATTTGACTTTCTTTAAACTTACATTAACTTTAAAATTTCCTTTTATAAACATTGCTCCATCTTCCAAGTCTCCTTCATTGGTATGAACACCGCAGATTTGGTAAGTCTATCCACCACGACCCAAATGGTATCATTTCCGCTCTTTGACTTAGGGAGGCAAGTCACAAAATCCATCGAAATGCAATCCCACTTTCATCCAGGGATTTCCAATGATTGCACGATTCCTTGTGGTCTCTTGTGCTCTATTTTCACCTTTTGACAAGTTAGACACTTCGCTACAAATTCCCCAACTTCATTCTTCATTTTAGGCCACCAATACATCTTTTTCAAGTCTTTGTATAGCTTGTCCCCTCCAGGGTGTACTGAGTATGGTGTATTGTGTCCTTCTTCATCAATTTTCTCTTTACTTCTTCACATTTTTGTGGTACACACCAACTACCTTTGTACCTTACACCCCCATCTTCATGAATTTTGAAATCTGTAGCCTTTCCTTGCTTTATTTTCTCACGAATCCTATCCAACTTTACATATCCTGCCTGATTTTCCCTTATCTTATTAAATATTGTTGGTTAAATGCTTAGATTCGCAAGTATACCTGCTGGTACTCCCCATTCCACCACTTTTAGGTTCATTTTCCTCATATCCCTACACAATTCATCAGCCACTACCAAAGTGTTCAGTCCATGACTGGTTTTACGACTTAGAGTGTCTACAACTACATTTCCTTTCCCTTCATGGTATTATATGTCCAAGTCGTAGTCCGTTGCAAATTCTAACCATCTCCTTTGGAGCAAGTTTAGATCTCTTTCGGTGAAGATGTAAATCAAGCTTTTGTGGTCTATGTAAATCTTACATTTTCACCTCATACAAGTAATGCCTCCAAATCTTTAGTGCAAAAATGATTGCAGCCAATTCTAAATCATGAGTAGGGTAATTTACTTCATGAGGTTTTAACTGTCTTGACGCACATGCAATCACCTTTCCATTTTGCATAAGCACACATCCCAGACCATTCTTGGATGCATCATTATATACATCGTAGATCCCACTGTCATCTGGCAATGTTAGCACTAGTGTTGTAATCAACCTTTGCTTCAAGAGTTAAAACGCTTCCTCACACTTCTCATCCCACTGGAACTTCTTGTCCTTCTTCATTAGAAAGGTCATAGGCTTAGCAATCTTTAAAAAATCCTTCACAAAACGCCTATAATACCCTGCTAAACCTAAGAAACTCCTAATGTCAGACACCGTCTTTGGCGTAGGCCATCCTTTTACTGCTTCAATCTTCATTGGATCTACTTCTACCCTATCCTTGGACACAAAGTGACCCAGAAATGCTACTTTCTCCAACCAAAACTCACACTTAGAAAACTTCGCATAAAGCTTGTTCTCCCTTAAAGTTTGTAAAACTGCTCTCAAATGTTCCACATGTTCTTCTTTATTCTTCGAATACACCTATATATCATCTATGAACACTAAAACAAACTTGTCCATAAATGATGGAATACCCTATTCATCAAGTCCATAAAGATTGCTAGAGCATTCATCAATCCAAATGGCATTACTGTGAACTCATAATGTCCATACTTTATTCTAAATGCAGTCTTTGGAATATCTTCGTCTGCGATCCTCAACTGATGCTATCTGTAGACATCTACTTTTGGTCCCCTGTCCTGACTGAAAGTACTATAACGATAAATAATTCCATCTTTGTGTTGGATTGGAGTGAAGAATACTTATGGATTACTGATTAAAGCCTAAACACATAAACCAGCTGGCTTGACCCAAAACGAAATAAACTAAAGCTTGTTAATACTAAGCTCGATCAACAATTAGGCCTAATCCCGAGATTAAACCTAATTCTGACGGATTTAGAAGCGCCTAGGTTAAAATCTAGGGATGACGTAGGAAAAATCGCGCGCAACTCAAGGAGTCGCGCTGGCCTAGCGCGCACAACTCAAAAAGTTGTGCGTGACACCCTGCGCAACCTCCAGTGATGCGCTTGCGGAAGATTCAGAATTTCATAAAAATACTGAATCGAATCTTACCATAAAGCCACGGGCAAGATCGTAGGTTGCACTGCCCAGTGCAGCGCAGCTTAATCACTTGCGCGCCACCTGCTGCGGCAGAATGTTCAAAACTCTAAACTCACCCATTCTCAATAAATAGGGGCTCAATACAAGCTTTGAAACACACAGAAATTAACCAAAAAAGTTAGCAGAAACTTGTGAACTTATGCACTAATCATCCCCTTATCCTAAACACTTACCCCTTTTATTTTTTGTTCTTACGGTGGAGGTTCCCGAACAAGAAGGAGTCCATAAGTGTTCTAAATGAAGATCTAGCAAGGAAAAGTGGTAAATTCCCGAGCACTTAGATAAATCACCTTTCTTTTCTTGCTTAAACAACTTAATCAACTAATTAGTGTTGTTTGATAACCTCAAATAAACTTTAATTAATTAATTTCACATAGTACTCTTGCGTTAATCAAGACTAGAATTTAAATAATTAATTGTTGTTTTATCAGTTAAGCCAAGGCGAATCGTGTTTTTTTGTTCCTTTCATGATTTTGAATAACAAAGAATAACGACATTCGTTGCAATGTAATCTTTATGTGATTGACGCGTGTAAATAAAATCAACTAACTAAGTTTTAGGTATCACGTTGCATATATTGTTTGGTAATGAAATTGTGAAAAAGGAAGAGCTAGTAGAGGCCGCACTTGGGCTAGAATAGCGATTCATCCCTAAAAGGAGCGTTATTTTAGTACCCTCGCTCCCGAACTCATTTCTGGTACAAGTAGACCGATTACGACATGGATAAAGTTATGATTTATGCTAAATATCCCTTGAACCCTACTTGGGAGAAAGGCATGAACGAGGTTTATGAGTTTTTCTAAAACTCATTAGCGACTCCTTATTAGTTTCTTACAAAAAAGCGTAATGATAGGATCAACTCTAATTCAAGGTCCCCCAAACAGTCAGGAATTCAAATCCTTACATACCCTAAAAAGTGTAAAGTCCTAGGCTTTTAAAGGGCCATGAGCATAAAAGAGAAGGATTCCCTACGATGGGCACACCCTCAGGGACCCCTACGACCAAGCCCCAAGGGCGAAGGTCGACCCACAAAACACAACTTTATTTCAAAAATAGGGACAACTAAACAAAAGAAATAAAGACATATGTTGCTAAAACTATACTCACCGGCGCACGAGTCGCCGAAAGAATCCTCTTGCGAAAGTCACCGGCTGCAGTAGCTCGTTTCTTCTTTATTATGGCCAAACGATGGCCAATATGGAAGTGAGTCCGACCAAGAGTCCTGGGGGCTAAGAAAGGCAGGTACGAGTACCCCCAGGCCTAGTAAAGGCAAGCAAAATGTGATCAGCTCAAGAAAACAGTAAAAGAAAGACAAGAAAAATATATAAAAGAAATGAACATGTACCTCAAGAGTACGGTCGTGCCATGAAATGGAGATCCGGGGCACCTCAGTAGCTACTTGCCTAGATCACTAAGGCAAATAAGTAACCCAATGGCGAATCGTTCTCCCCGATCACTCAGAATAGTGACAGAAAGAACATGAACAATGTATATCCGAGCCAGCTGCTCAGGAGTACACTGCCGGTCAACCTTATCAGCCGATAAATTGTTGGCAAGAACCGAGTACGGACAAGACTACGCAACACATGAAGGGTCGCCGCAAGACGATCCCTCACGAGGTCATGCAATCTCTCATCTGACCCCTTTACATTCTCTAAGATCACAGGCTCGCCTCTGAAAGGAAAACCCGTGATCATGGAGAAGTCGTAAGGGGTAACCGTCATCTCTCCCCACTGAAGTGGAAAGTGTTGGTGGAATCCCACCAATACTATATCAACCCGCGAAGTAAAGCCAGTGACGCAGGCTGATTCAATAGATGCCGAAGAGCTGCCAGCTGGGGACTGATCCCCGAAATCTCTATCACCTCCTTTTCTACCTTGGTCAAGCTCTCAAACCGACCTCTCAGGTAACTCGAGCCATATAGACACATGCTAGGCTCACTCTAAAAAAGGAAATTCGGTTATGATAGGTTTTGAAAAGAAACAGAAAATAAAAAATAGAAAAACAAAAATGTGAAGAAACTCACTATGCCACGCCAACCTCGAACCGAAACATGGTGGTCCAGGTCCCATTTAAGGACCTGCGGATCCCAGTTGAGAGGAGCCTCCCAAACCACCTCCTCGTGACGACGTCGCTCAACACCAACGTGCTGCTCCAAACCTTCCTCGCGAGGACGTGTCACCCTCTTTCGAGGGCTACCCGCCTCATTTGGAACCATTCCCCCTAGATACTCCTCGGTATCAAGAAACGGGGGAGAGTCCATACTACAATTGATGAAATTTTGAAAATTACACAATTAAGTATATTTTCTAAAAGTCCTAAAAAACGCAAGGACAAATCCTAGGGCCATTTCGACAACATAATGGCTACGAAAAAGGCAAAACACTAAATCGAAAGCCACCCAATACTTGGGGGCTACGACACCTGCAATTGAACTTAGTAAATGGGGGCTCAAACACCCACAAAGCCAACCTATACCAGTTCAACTAAATATTATAGAGATTAATTCTATAAATCTTGGGAATTAACAGTTCGTAGATGAATAACAATCATTCAAATGTAGTTATCATCTGCCAAACAATTATTTTGAAGCTTGAAAATGGAAAAAAAAAATAGAAAAAAGCATGCATTTCGCGCCATTTCTTGAAACCAAAATTTTCAAAACATGATATGATTCATGAGCATAATTATAGACATTATGCTATACTTCATCTCATAAACAACAAGTATAACCAAATGGGCAAGCAAAACAAGCAATTCAAACTCAAAATTGAAGAAAAATGTAAAGAACGAACTTGAATAAAAATATGCTCATACAAGGTTCAAACTTAACCATTTTTCATCAAATTTGTTGCATAAAACTCCTTAAACATGGCATGACAACATGGAACAAACAATTTCAAGAATAATGAATTGAATCGAAAACCCCAAAATTCAAAATTTAGGGTTCTTCGGTTCGATTTTCTCAATTTCGGCCAAAAATGAGTAAAAACAACAAAATACTTACATTAGGTTTTGGAAAATGTGAATAGGGAGCAAGGTCTACTTCCTTTAGCTTTAAAAAACAATGAAAATCAAGCTTTTAAAGTGAGAAAGAAACGAAAATGGCGAAGGAAAGAGAAGAAAGGGCAAAATGAAAATCGCGCCTAGCGATTTCTTTTTTGCTGACTTAAATGTCGCGCGCAACTCTATAAGTTGTGCGTGAAAGCCCAGCGCAACTCAGTTACTTGCGCGCGTCAGGCCAGCGCGACCTACTAAGTTGCGCGCGGATACTGGTCATTTAAAAGACCAGTATCCGGATTTTGATTCTTTTTGAATTTTTTCTAACGGCTTTGTGCGTTGTTAAATGTAATAACACGCGAATCATCAAAATCCTTTTAATTGCTTTGCATCTTGTAGTTTATTTTCTTCTTTGATTTTTTGCATCATCCTGCAGGCACACCGTGCTTTGTGCCTGCCCAAGCATACGTTTTGGATGTTTTTCGTGATGCGTCTTAAAATGTCCCGTAGTGGTGCTTTACGCAAAAGCTCCCACAGACAATTTGATATTTTCCTGTACTGCCCTTTTAGAAATGTCACGTTTTTCGTATTTTTGGCGTCCATAACAAAAATACCGCGTCATCATACAGCATAAAATTGTATGGCGTTTCGTACACCGTAAAATTGTATGGCGTATGTGCTGCGTAAAATTGCACTAGCAACGTGATATACCTCCCATTCGAAAACAGTAGAACTTTTGTTTCTATCATTAGGCGTTAGCTTAAACGAGTCGACAAGCGCGCTGAACCATCGGGGTCAGACGCCCCCCGTTGGAAGAAAATACGGTTAGCTAGGAAGCACTATAGCTTTATCGGACAGTTAGGGTGTCCGTCCACCCCCTGTATAAAGAGCGACCCCTGCTGAAGCCGCACCTATTTAGACACGTACCCCCAATCCTGAGACGCGTGTTTTCATCTAGTGGACAAAATTGCTGAAAAAGTTGCCGATTTTCTTCTCTCTCACTAGATTTGGATATGTGCCTCTAGTCCCGAGACATGTAATTCTATCTTGTGGACATCGAGTACTTGTTTTGGCAGCTTATGTCAATCTTTTATTCAAGTGCTAGGCTACAAATGCCGAAACACTCCCATTTTATCATCTTTTACTTTGTTAAAATCATGGACTAAAGTTTCAATGACATATCGAGAAACTTTAGACCGCCGATGATATATTGAGAGGGTATCATCCTCTTTACTCTTTTTAAACTCGGTACCTTCTCATAACATGCATCACCCAAGACAGCCTTTACTTGTAAAAGCATTCTACATTAGCAAAAGGTCAATCTAGACTCTTTAGCGCACTAAAACCAGAAGATACCTTTTCTGGTCTTAGCAGCTACCTGTCTTGAACACTTAGCGAATCGAGAATAGTCTCTACATTCTCAACACTACTGAAAGATTCCTTATCCCTAAGGAACTTCGTAGAATGAGTCTCGGATTTATTTCCTTGGCTACTTTGATCATCGTCTATTTTAGACTCGATCAAAGTGGGGGCTAACTGTAGACATCTATTTTTGGTCCCCTGTCCCAACCGGAAGTGCTATGACGATAAATAATTCCATCTTTGTGTTGGATTGGAGTGAAGAATGCTTATGGACTACTGATTAAAGCCCAAACACATAAACCAGCTGGCTTGACCCAAAACGAAATGAACTAAAGCTTGTTAATACTAAGCCCGATCAGTAATTAGGCCTAATCCCGAGGTTAAACCTAATTCTGATGGATTTAGAAGCGCCTAGGTTAAAATTTAGGGCTGCCGCAGGAAAAATCGCGTGCAACTCAAGGAGTCGTGCTGGCCTGGCGTGCGCAACGTCTTGTGATGAGCTTGCGGAAGATTCAGAATTTCATAAAAATACTGAACCGAATCTTACCATAAAGCCACGCACAAGATCATAAGTTGCACTGCCTAGTGCAGCGTGGCTTAATCACTTGCGCCCAGCACCCGCGCGCCACCTATTGCGGCAGAATGTTCAAAACCCTATACTCACCCATTCCCTATAAATAGGGGTTCAATACGAGCTTTGAAAGACACAGAAATTAACCAAAAAAGTCAGCAGAAACTTGTGAACTTATGCACTAATCATCCCCTTATCCTAAACACTTACCCCTTTTATTTTTTGTTCTTACGGTGGAGGTTCCCGAACAAGAAGGAGTCCATAAGTGTTCTAAATGAAGATCTAGCAAGGAAAAGTGGTAAATTCCCGAGCACTTAGATAAATCACCTTTCTTTTCTTGCTTAAACAACTTTTAAGCAACTAATTAGTGTTGTTTGATAACCTAAAATAAACTTTAATTAATTAATTTCACATAGTACTCTTGCGTTAATCAAGACTAGAATTTAAATAATTAATTGTTGTTTTATCAGTTAAGCCAAGGCGAATCGTGTTTTTTTGTTCCTTTCATGATTTTGAATAACAAAGAATAACGACATTCGTTGCAATGTAATCTTTATGTGATTGACGCGTGTAAATAAAATCAACTAACTTAGTTTTAGGTATCACGTTGCATATATTGTTTGGTAATGAAATTGTGAAAAAGGAAGAGTTAGTAGAGGCCGCACTTGGGCTAGAATAGCAATTCCTCCCTAAAAGGAGCATTATTTTAGTACCCTCGCTCCTGAACTCATTTCTTGTACAAGTAGACCAATTAGGGCATGGGTAAACTTATGATTCATGCTAAATATCCCTTGAACCCTACTTGGGAGAAAGGCAATAACGAGGTTTACGAGTTTTCCTAAAACTCATTAACGACTCCTTATTAGTTTCTTACAAAAAAGCGTAATGATAGGATCATCTCTAATTCAAGGTCCCCCAAACAGTCAGGATTTCAAATCCTAACACACCCTAAAAAGCGAAAGTCCTAGGCTTTTAAAGGGTCATGGGCATAGAGTAGAAGGATCCCCTATGATGGGCACACCCTCCTCACAGTATCCAGACCTTAAATTAATCTTGAAAAACACAGATGCGCCCCTCAATTGGTCAAATACGTCATTATTTCTTGGTAATGGCACTTGTTATTTATGGTGGCCTTATTTAACTCCCTATAGTCAATACATAACCTCATACTTCCATCCTTTTTCTTAACAAACAACACTGGAGCTCCCCAAGGCGATGCACTTGGTCTAATGTACCCCTATTCTAGTAAATCTTGCGGTTGCTCCTTTAGCTCACTCATTTCTACAGGTGCCATTCGATATGGTGCCTTGGAAATTTGTGTTGTCCCTGGGGACCAACTCTATTGTAAAATCAATTGCTCTCTTAGGTGGCATCCCTAGAATCTCTTTTGGGAACATATATAGAAACTTATTCACCACTTCTATGTTCTTAGGCTGTTGTCTCTTCATGGTTCAAGTTCCTTACACTACAAAAATATACTAGATGTCCCTTCTTAATATACTTAGCCAACTTCATCATAAAGATGATCCTTGGGTACTTTGCTCCACCATGCTTCCAATGTGTTACCAACTCACCCTTAGTTGTACTTAACTATACTTTCTGTGATCGACAACGGATCTCCGCACTATACTTGCTCAACCAATCCATTCCCAAGATGATATCAAAGTCACTCAACCTAAATTCAATGAGGTCAGACAAAAATACTTTTCATTTGATCTCTAAATGCACATCCTTAGAGGTTTTGGTACACTGCACTACCCCTCTCGTAGGAATAACTATAGGTACATTTATGACATCTACGGTTTTCAAACATTGCGATAGCTTTGAAACAATGGCTTTTGAAATGAAAGAAAAAGTTGCACCAGAATCAAATAAAACTTTAACAGGAATAGAGTTAATAGAAAAAGTACCGGTAATAACATCCTTCGTAGTATCAGCTTCATGCCTACTTATCACATTTAGTTTTCCTGGAGCTCCACTCTTCACCTGACCATTCCCATTATTGTTGGCTTTCACCCCACTTTGCTGTGCTCCTTTCTTCCCTGCATAGTTGTTGTTTCCCTGAAAGTTCCTTTGAGCCCCTCCTTGATTATTTCCCTGCTTGTTTTGCTTAGAATCTTTGGAGAAGCACTCATACTCCCTATGTCCCAACTTGTTGCAAGCACAATAAGTAACTAGGTTACCCTCGCAGTCTCTACCAGGGTGATTATTTCTGCAACTCTTACAGAAATAACGCATTCCATCCTTATTGTTTCCTTGGTTAGAGTTCTTAGGCCCTTCATTGAAATTTCGTCCACCTTGACGATTGTTATTGTGGAAGTTATTGTTGCTGTTGAAATTGTTGTTGTTATGGTGGTAGTTCTGCTTCTGAAAATTGTTCTGGTTACCTTGAGGGTGTCCAGAGTTCTGGCCCATCTCTTTTCTCTTTTCCTTTCCTTCCACCTCAGCTAATTCCTTCTTTTTCTTCAACTCCAAAGCATAAAGGTGTGCAGACCTCCCATAAACTTCATCTAAGGTTTCGAACATTTGTCCACACAGCTTTAGTTGAAGATCAGTGGTCAATCCATCCTCAAACTTCCTAGCCTTCGCCTTTTTTGTAGCAACAGATTCTTTGGCAAACCTTGACAGCTCAATAAACTTGGTATAATACTCAGTGACTGACATATCTCCCATTGCTAGGTTGGAAAATTCCTTAGCCTTTGGTTTTCGTAGGAAGTTGGGGTAAAACTTATCCCTAACCTTCTCATGAGACATATTCCAATTGAAACTAGGTAGTGCTTTGATGGTAGTCTCATTTTGTTGCCACCAAAGGTCAGCTTCACCCCTGAGGTAATAGGTAGCACAACCCACTTTCGAATTTTCTAGGCACCCTACTGCCCCAAACAGTTTCTCAAACTCCGTTAACCAGCTTTCTAACACTGTTGGGTCTAGTTCGCCTTGATAGGTTAGTGACTTACTTTACGCCACCTTCTTGAACAATTCCCCCTGAGCATCCCCATTGTTGGTTGAGTTCCTTACTAGCTGCTGGCGACCACTGCTAACTGCCTTACAACCTTACTCGGCTCTCCTCCTTCATTATTGTTCCCACTTCCTCCTGCCATCTTTCTTCTCCTAAATTAAAACAAGGGATCTTTATTAATTATGGTCATGGTTAGCTCTCAAGTTAGACACTCATCCAACTAACTTATCCCAGTCATACACCCACATTTAATTGAAGCTAACAAATTGAGGTTGCAAAATTACAACTCCCAAATTTTGCAGCTTGATCAACCAAATTTTGATTGCTAACCAAACATACATTTAATAAAGCATCACAATAATAAATAAAAATAATTCCCATGGTTCCCCAGAGTTTAAAAATGAATTATTGGAATATTTGAGTAAGAAATGGCTCATTGGAGTAGAGATATTAAATGAATGATTTGAGAATAAAATGAATTATTTGGCAGTAAAATGCATTATTTGGCAAGGAAATGAATAAAATTTTATTGCTGAGAAAGAAAAATAATTGGAAAAATAAAATGAAATGAGTTCGAATAACCTACGCAACTCAATAGGTTTATTGACTCACTGTAGCCATGCCACTTATTACTTTACTGAAAAAGAAAATAATTAAATTGCGGAAATGAAACTAATAATCCTAAAAGAAATGAAACTACAAAAATCTAGTCCTTTTGAACATTGTCCTTCTTGTCCTTTGATTGTTTGTAGTTTCCAGGATCAAATTCAGGGCCATCTTCCTCCTCCATTGGTTCAGGTGTCTCTAGATTTTGCTTTACTTGAATAAACTCTTCAATTTCCTCATCGTCAGATGAAATGTCAATAATGATTGGAGTTGGGGGTGGATTTGGATTCGAGATTTCCATAATGGAACTATCAACAATATGTTTACTCTCATCCATTAGCTCTCCTTCCTCTTGCCCTCCATTTGTTCCTGCTTGATTGCCCTGTGGTGGGGAAGAATTTCCTGATTAATTACTAGTGGAAGGAGAAGTATTCTTTAATGGGTTATCATAATAGTAATTTGGATATGGAATATGTAATCATTCGCTATAATGTTTCTCATCTCGAACGAGGCAAGAGATCAAGTATCTAAAATCAGGGTACCACTGTCCATAATAATCTTTATATTTGGAATAGTAGGGAATGTCCCCAGGCAAGTAGAAATCAGCAAATTTTGCTTTGACAGCAAAATAAGGGGGTTCTTCAGGAAGACAGTGAATTATCATAGCTGAAACACGATCAGGAAGGTCATACTGCTTGTCTCCTAGGACATCGCTCATGTGTGAACAATAGAAACGAATTTTCTTGACATAGTCAAAGGGATGTTCATAGTCTTTCTTAATTAGGGTTCCAATTTGTGAGTATTTGCTAGGAAAGATAGACATCTAGTAAGGAAAAGACTTAGAAAAGAATTCCCTTCCCCAAAGAAAAATAAAATAACACAGTTCTTGCATGAATTTAGGTTCAATGTTCAATCAAACAATTTTCTTATTCTAATCACATAGTTACATGCTTCCACATCATTCAACTCATATGATCAAACATCACAACCTAAATATTAATGCAAACAAGAACATGAATAATTCTAACTTATATGCCCCAAATTCTTTCCTACCCAAGCTCACAAACATGCTTTAAAAGCTCTTAACACATAATTCTTACCTTAATCCTTCTCTTTCCTGCAAAATTGAACAAACTAAAAATATTTTTGACTCCCTTTTTAAGAAAAAAAATATTTTCGAAAATTAACTCCGAAAAGGCCAAAATTTTCGGCCAAAATAAAAAAAAAAATTCGTACACCTCTCCTTTGAAAGAAAAAAAAAATTCCGGACCTCCTAATAAAAAAAAAAAAAATTCAGACCTATTACAAAAATAATTAAATATTTTTGGTCCTCTAAAAATAATTAAATAATGTAGAATAAAATAAAATAACTTACTTTGTAAAATAACTCATTAATTTAAATACTTGGCCAAGTTTAAAACAAAATTATTTAAAACACGTTTTAAGCTTTAGTGGTAATAAAAATCTCAACCAAAGCTCCTATATACCACTTTGTAACACCCTAGAAATTCTTTTCCTTTAAAATACCTTTTTGCTCTTTTTAAAACACGAAATAGGAAATTCTAGACATTACCGCAACCGTGATAACGGCTAAGGCAATTATCAAAGTCACACAGCGGAAGACTCATTTTAAAAACCATTCAAAACAACTCAACTTAAAAGTCAAACCAAACGAAAAAAAGTCAAACAAATTCAACCTACAACTTGGAACCATTGTAGGCCCTTATCAAAACCCGAAACAAATATTTAAACCTTTGTGTTAGTCTCACAAGCAAATATAAAATAATTAAAGCAAATAAAACACATCATATCCATATGGAAACTAAACAGGATTCGCTCTTCACTCATACCCGTCATGAATATGCTTCATCACCTGAAAAGCTTCTCTTTACTTTGTCCCACTACTCGCCATTAGAATTGGGTCGTCGTAGGGCCAAGATAAAGACAAGGCCAAACAAATATGCAAACACACAATCAGCAATGCTGAGTACATAAACAGTACACACTAACATGCTTTCATCCTATCGTCACACGCTTACCTTGTTGCACCTGTTTACAAGCATACAACATACAACACAATCAACCAATAAATGACTAAATTGCTTATTCAATTTAATTACGCATCGAACGGGTTTACCCCTAACCTGCCCTAATGAAGGAGTACTAACACAGGAGCTAACCATGCCAGTATAAAAGAACCACTCGTAAATGGCGGAATTCCTGCGCATAATAAAAAGGAAAATACAGCGTCTTGTACTCTCGGTAGAAGTTATGGTCAAATATAAAGTCGCATAACTCCACCCATATGTTCATACTCAAGGTATATAAGTTCCAAGAGTTTTGGTGTGTAATCTCTTTCACTTTACGTTGTTTACATATTTTTAGACTTGGTGATGACTCTCAAACCATAACACAATCAATCATAATAATCATTCAACCAATCAAACATACCAATTTAATTCTTGAACAATTAGTGACCACATTTAATTTTGAACCCTTTTTAAACTATCTCGACGTTAAATAACACCTTAAGCGCATAATGCATCACAAATCCTATTCCTCGGTGTTTAGAACACCTTAAGTGCACTTAGACACCAAAATATAATTTAATCCTCGTGCACATAGACACTTAAATAGCTCATTTCCCAAGCTCATAGCATTAATAAAAATTATATGAACCATCATAAAATTCCCTTTCAATATTCCAAACTCAATTAAATATTTAGTTTAATTAAACATGCTCTCAATCATGCCAATAATAAAAGTGTGGTTCATAATCAACATGTCAACATAATTAATTCCATTCATCAATTCACCTCAAATAATCCATACTTCACAAATCAATCACCAAGGTTAATCGAATCAACAATTCCAACCAATACCTATTATGATACTACCTTGGAAATAACTAACTAAAGCCTAGCATGCTTCTACACACGTAAATAATTACCGAGTACGCGAACGTACCTCGAATATGATCTCAAAATCGCCACGACTACACAAAATTAGACCTGATCAAGTATGGTCCGGCTCAATTTTGGACGGGTTTTGGGCAGAATTTTTTGGCCCGAAATCGGGTTCGGCCCGGCCTGGCCCAATTTTTTTTTTGGGGCAGGTTTGGGAATGCGTTTTTATGCATATTTAGTTATTTTTTAGGCCCGGCCCGAAAATGGCCCGAAAAGCCCACGCGGCCCGCCCATTTTGGGCGGGTTTGGGCACAAAATTTTCGGCCCGAAGCTTGGCCCGGCCAGAGAAGTGGGCATAATTTTTTAGCTTCGGCCCGGCATGAACCCGGCCCAGCCCTACGTTTGATCAGGTCTACACGAAATCACTCACTTGGAAATCTCCTACAACCCAAAATTACAAAGAGATATTAATACCTATTTAATAAATTTCCAGCAATATATACACTCTTTAAAACACTTTTAAACTTTCTAAAACAAGCTGAAAATTAATTTAAACCACCTACTTTTATTCCCAATTAATGGTTAATTATAAATCCTTTCAAGAAACATAATTCTAGCCTCTATATAAAAATTCCAGCATTATAAAAAACCCTTAAACTTGCTGTAATTTAGTTTAAAAACATTAATTTCAATAGTTTTAATCAACTACAATCAAATTCCGTCAAGAAACATTAACTTAGAAACCTAGGGTTTTCAATTTGGGGCTTTTTAATTCAAAAACCAAATCTGAAAATTATATACATATTAATCATCATTAAAACATCATAAAATCATCGCACACACCCAAAAACAATAATTAATCAAGGTTGGATTAAATTAAAACAAGTGAGAAGGTTTTTTTTTTTAACTTGCACACGAAAAAGGGGAAGGAGGGGAGAGTGGTCGGCGCCACCTCCCCACGGCGGCTGCTGCTGCCGCTCTGTGCTGGCGGCGGCCGGTTGTGGTGGTGGTGGCAGCTGGCCACTGGTGGTGAAGGTGGTGCGTGCATGTGAGGTGAGAAGAGGGGAGGGGGAAAAATTAAGGGGAAAGAAAAATAAGAGGAGAGAGAAAGAGATTTTACCTTTGGGTATTCTCCACCTTGGGCAAAGTTCAATTTGCTCATATGATGGGTATTTATACTCTCTCTCAAAACCCTCCTAATTTGAATTCATTTTCTACCCTTAATAATTCCTACTCCTATTCCAAATGACATTTGACTTTCTTTAAAATTTCATTGACTTTATAATTTCTTTTTATAAAATAATTATGCCCCAAAGTTTCTAAATAATAAAATAAAATATTTTCAAAGCAATTAAATAAATAAAACTGGACTTTTAATTAAAATAAAGCTTTTTAGATTATTAAAATACCATAAATAATTCATTTCAAATTATTTAAATACTTCATAAAATAATGTTTTAAATTAATATACGTATAATAATACGGGGTATTATATACCCTATCCTACGGTTTGTATCTATATAAATCTACTATTGATAAACTTGCACCTATATCGATGCTGATTGGGGAGGATGCCTCAACACCAGGCGATCTACCTCAGGTTATTGTGTTTTTCTTGGTGACAATCTGCTTTCTTGGTCTTCTAAACGCCAGCCGACTTTATTACGCTCTAGTGCTGAGGCTGAGTACCGTGGGGTTGCAAATGTGGTTTCTGATTCGTGTTGGATTAGAAATCTGCTACTTGAGCTACATTGTCCCATTCTGAAAGCTACTCTTGTTTATTGTGACGATGTGACTCATGTGAGCACCATTTATCTTTCTGAGAACTCGGTGCAACATCAACGCACCAACCACATTGAGATGGACAATCATTTTGTCCGTGAGAAAGTCGCTAAAGGCGAGATATGAGTTTTTCATGTTCCATCCCGTTATCAGATTGCTAACATCTTTACAAAAGGACTCCCACGAGTTTTATTTGATGATTTTCGGGACAGCCTTAGCGTACGTGATCCTACCGCTACGATTGCGGGGGGAGTGTTATAATATATGTTAATATATTTTGTTGATAGTGTATATATTTAGTTTGGAATGTATATATCTAGTGCCTAGTTTGTAGCTAGTTTGTTTCCTTGTTTATAGCCTAATTGATCTCTTGTAATCGTGTACATATTCTACACTTAAGCAATGAGAAAGGCAACCATTCAATCTCTTTCATTTTCAAATTAATATCCATTTATATTTAATGCCTGACTGGGAGAAATAGGACTGGTGAACTCGATCTCTTGAGAAGTTTTTAAGGTTGGTAACTATCTTTGATCAAGTAAAGGATTTATTAGAGTAATTCAAATGAAATTTGCCTTAGGTGAAATCCATTTTTGAACGTGAATAGTAGGGACAAAAGTCTTTAAGGGGTCGTTTGGTTTACTAAGTTGGAATGGATTGGTATGGATTCTCATACTTGGGTGGTATGCATTCTATATCCTATACCAATCTAAAGTTGTTTGGTTTAATCATGAAATGGATTCTCATACTTGAGTGGTAGTATGGATTATAAATCCTGGGGGGGGGTATGAGATTCCAAGGGAATGAGTTGAAGTTAAAATCCCCCAAGTATGAGATTCCATACTTAAATAGCCCAACCAAACAAATAAAACCATGGAATGGATTCAAAATCCATTCTAACCCATTCCAAAAAGTTCAACCAAACAAAAGATAATCAACAAATTAAAGCCTTTTCACTGACATGGTTATTTGCTAAAACTAAGTTTCGTACTTATTTGGCACAATTGTCAACTTCTAATGTGACAATGCAAAGAAGTGTTAGATTCTATGGAGGAAAAACAATTTAGTTAAATATCATAATATTTCCAAATTTAGTAAACACAAATTAATATTTTAAGATGACAAGTTTACAACTAATATTGTAAGATGAGTGTAACTGTGTAAAATTATCTTTAAATGATCAAAGGTTACCCCTATTGGCCCTATAGATAAAAGTAAATTTGTCATTCAATTTTATTTATTTATTTTTTTTGTTGGTAAGATGAAGGGTCCTACTAGGTCGGAATCCCTCACGGGTTGACCCGGCCCGGGTTAAATTGTCATCGAATTGTATAGAAGCAACTATATTCTCTTTTAAAGCTACTTTATAATGTACAAAAATACTATAATCAATACAAGTGAAAAGTTGCCTTAAAATAGAAGTACGCAATATTGTATACATGTTGCATTTTTTTTTTTAGCTTGTTACTCAAGTGGCAGGTTTTTTCTTTTTAAAAAAATCAAACCCATCTTCTAGCTTCACCGCATCTCCATCACACCCACCACCGCATCTCCATCATAGCCACCACCATCATAATAGCCACCAACCAAAACCCATCAACACCATCACCATCTCCCCGCCTTCCTCTTCGTCTCCCCTTTGTCCTCTTCTTCTTCTTTTCTTAACAATGGCCCCTATGCCGCTTTGCGGCGAAACAAAAGACACCCTATTAGCAAATAGTGTAAAGTAGGGTCATCATATCAACCCCTTAGGGAAAGCTATTATTTCGTGGCAGCATTGTAGAAGGAGGAAGAAGGAAAATTTTTGGAGCCTTGGAGCCATGGATCTACAGCTGTGAGCTAGTTCGGTAGAAGGAAAAAAATCTGGGTCTTAACTATTTTACCCCCAACTTACACACCAAAATGACCGTTGTATCCCTTGAGTAACATTGATTGTAACTCAAATTGAGTAACTTATATTTCCTTTTTTTTTTTTCCAAACAAAATCTCAAAATTTCTCTTTTCACTTCAATTTTATGCATGTCCAAACGACCAAAATAAGTAAGAAACCAGTTCACGAACTATTCAATTTCCTTAATTCTATCATAAAAGCCTTTAAAATATATTAACAAGGCTAATTAATTAACCACTAACCATATCCATCACTAAACTCCCAAATCAATCCAAAATCAAACCTAAAACCAAAATCAAAACAATACAAAGTAAAATACAACGTATTAAAGTTTATCTTCCTTTTCTTACCTTGTATTCAGTCACACAAAGCATTCCAATTTCGTAATTAATAATCACCAAAAATAAATTAAACCATTCCCAAAACTAAAATAAACAAACCTCCCCCCCCCCCCCCCAAAAAAAAAAAAAAAAAAAAAAAACCCAAAATGGAACCTCGACGAAACCCCCAAAATAGAGCAAGAATCGACCCAAAAATCCGCCAAGTTGGTTTTACATTCAATCCCACAACCACAACCCCTAATTCCCAAAACCCTAATTCTCCCGCCACCGTCTCCGGCGTCACCGCCTCCGACGACTCCGGCCTTTCTCCGGTGATGATCCCTCCTCCGCCGATCCCCTCCGACACTTCCGCCGTCGCCGTCTCCACTTCTCTCCCTGTTCCTGTCCCCGCCCACTCCGCCGCCGCTGCCTCCGCCACTGTCTCCGCCGCTCGCCGAGTTTACGACGATTCTCACTCTTACCTCGCCGCTTCTTCGCCGGAGTCAACTCAGCCTGATTTTTCCGACGACTGGGTTCCGAGTAGTTCTGGGAAGTATAGTCTTGGTTTTGATATGTCTGGTGTTAATTCTCCTGTTGCTGATCAACAATCTGCTCATGATGCTGATTTTACTGTGATTAATCATGGTTAGTAATTTTTAAATTTCTAGTTTTATTTTGTGTCCAATCTTTTTTGTATGTTTTTTTGGGTTTTTGAATTGATTTAAGGATTTATTTGTTCTGTATACTTCTTGAATTATTGTGAACTTCACCTAGTAACGAGAACTGCTCTATCAGATTGGAACCTCACACAGGTCAACCCGGCGTAAATTTACCAATTTGGAAATACCACTTTGTTGATGAATTCAAGAAAAAAGGATCAAATTGGATGATAGTGTAATGTGGGAAAATTACAATTTATATGATGGATTTTTGTTTTTTATATACATGGGGGCAATGGTATAAATGCTTTTGGGGCTGTCATATTCGAATTTATTTTTAAGATATGATAACATTTTCTGCAATCTGATGCTTTTTTGGGAGCAGAATTGGGGAATATTATTATCTTGATTACAAGCGGTGTGAAGTTGCATAGTCTTTTTAGGTTTGATTCGTGATAAGAAGATTCTTGGGATAGTGTAAGCTTTTATTTTTTAATCTGCCTTTATGATTTCGGAGTTTAGTTTTTTGTAAGAAGAGCTCCCTTGTATAATGATTTAGTTCATGATCTGAGCTAAGTTGTTTCAAATCAACCATTTTGATCTCGCTCTTGTGTGTTGGTAGTGGAATGGATCCAGTTGAAGCCAGTAATAAGCTTTCTGAATCTGATACTCCCAGTATATTTGCATTCATAACTATCGGTCACTGTATTTGTTTGCTGGTTGGCAACATCAATGAGTTGAAATTGATTTTTATGTGAACTTAAACGTTGAAATTAGCTATGCATCAAGAATAAAAGCTTGTTTATTTTGAGTAGTGAAGGTGTAGATGTTAATATATGCATTTTGTGGCCTTTTTTTTTGTGAGTTTTTTTTTTTTTTGGTTCCTTTTCTTTTCCTTCTCACATTGCATTGCATACATAGAATCAATTTACTTTTATATTAAATTGCCTTCAGTAAGTATCTCTTTTTATATTTGAACATGATCTATGTTGCAGTTTTTTTAATGAAACCAATGATGCAGAGAAGGGAGGAAATATATCAGAAGTACAAGTGTCTCACCATGAAGACAAAAAGGTGACCTCCAAACCGTTGAAGGATAAAACTAGCAAAGCTGAAAGGCGCGCTTTACAAGAGGCTCAGAGAGCTGCCAAATCTACTAAAAAAGGTTCAGACTTTTTCATTCATTTTGTGCGTGTGTGTATGAGGTTGGGGGAGGGGTTAGTCATTAGTTTGAACTTTGAACTTTTGTTTGATTGCTGTCAAATATTGCACTTAGTGCTTATAATTTTTAATTTTTAGAATATTTTTGGATACTTGCTTTTGAATACTGTGTATACATGACCATTTAGCAAGACATTGCTTGATTTAACCAAGTGGTGGGTGTGATTATTGCAGCTGCGGCTTATGGAGTGGCACCTCCTGTCACTGAAAAGCCAACCAAAGCATCTAAGCAGTATCCACAGAAAAAAGATGTTCCTTTGGCAACATCCTCAGTGTCAGTATCTGAAATGAAAGGAGGTGATCGGCCACCGGAGAAAGACAAGAAGAAGGATGTTCCCCATCCTCGGATGCAGTATGATGACAAGAGCAGAGTGGAAAAGGCTAAAAAGCGCTCTGTTATTGACAAACCTGAAGCTAGAAACAGAGTGGAGCTGTTTCAGCATTTGCCTCAGTATGAACGTGGAAATCAGCTCCGTGACCTCGAGTCAAAATTTTTCAATCTTGATTCAGTTCATCCTGCTGTGTACAAGGTACATCAACTTACCAGCTTTTTTGATCAATTTGATTTTTGTTTTTATCAGCATTATAGATGATAATTAAATAAAGTTCAAATGTCAATGGTAAAAACCACTACAGAATTATAGCTATGAGACAAAGTTAAGATTGTGGTTTCCAAGTCAAGAATGCCTTAAGCTAGATACCTTCTTCTCCTATCTGATTGGCTTGTGAGTGAGCTGGCCTTGGTTTTTGTAAGTGCGTTTCATAGAATTTTGAAAACTGTTAATGAACAGAGATATCGTGAAGGAAATCATTAAGAAGCAAGATTGAAAGTAACTGATAATTTGTTTTAATGGTGCTGTGAATTGTGAAATCACCAGTAAAACCCTAAAAGAAGAAAGAGAAGCAACAATTCTGAATGAATACTTTTACATCTCTTCTCATTTTTACTGTTGGTCTGCTTACACTGATTTCTCACTCTATCTAAATCCGTCATATCCACTGAGTGCCTGTAATCCACTTCTTGTGCAAGCCAATGCATAATTAATTTTTGGACGGCATCTAGATTCCTTCCTTATTTTGCCCTTATCAAGGCTCTTATCATGGGTAAAACAAATCCAAGGTTTAAAATGATTGGTTTGGTGCACAATCGGAAAAGGACCTACTATGGTGAACATCATCTTTATGGGGTTAGGTTTAATGTCATTTTTTATCTGTTAATTTTTCAATAATCAATATAAATAACATATTAGGTTTTCTATAAGTTCAGCATTGATATATCAAGTTCTAGGCTCATCAAAATTTGAGTTATTACCTTAGAAGAATGTGGATTATAAGATGAGGACAGGTTAATTTTGAAGTCAAAATAAATAGAAAAAATGAAATATTCATAGATGGTATTAACCATTAGTTAATGTATCCAAACGTATTCCTTCTTGATTGAATGGAAGTCCATAACATCTTCACCGTCTAAAGTAACGATGAGTCGGAGAACACCATGCATCATTTTGAGTTTCCTAGTATTTTATTGTTTATTAAATATCATATGGAACTCAAATTATGTAAAACTCATATTAAATGTCATGCCCTTTCCAGATTTTTTTTTTTTTTTCTTTTTTTTTTTTCATGAGAACGCATAAGAACATTGATTTCTGGTTTGGCCTTATTGTTACTTGAGCTATCTGGTGGAGTAATTAGACTTGTACAGTTTTTGTTGTTGTGCTTTTCTTATTTTTATTTTTTAGAAAGAAATTGGTTTATCTGGCAACTAATTGTTCAAAATCCAGAAGCCAACAATTAACAAAAAAAAATTGAAAAGTAAATACTGTATAAGACAACCAAGTGTCCCCTACATTGTCAGTTGTTTTCCTACCTTAGCAAGCTAAATGGCAATGTGCTTTAGAGTATTTCTCAATCTGAAACCTTAGAGCTTAGAGAAAGAAGAATTCAGTTGATCAAATTCAACCAAAATAGTTTAAATATACTTGGTATCTGCTTAAACGACATTCTGCTTTTGATGTCAGGTGGGTTTGCAATATTTGTCGGGCGATGTATCTGGAAGTAATGCACGATGTATTGCAATGCTCTATGCTTTTAAAGAAGCCATTGAAGACTACCATACCCCTGCAGACAAAATTCTAACCAGAGATCTAGCGACAAGGATCAGTAGCTATGTGTCATTCCTAAATGAATGCCGCCCCCTCTCTATCAGTATGGGTAATGCAATAAGATACGTAAAGACCCGCATTGCGAAGTTGCCTTCAAATCTTTCTGAGACAGATACAAAAGCTACGTTATCTTCTGATATATATCGTTTTATTAATGAAAAAATCGTAATAGCAGACAAAGTAATTGTGCAACAGGCTGTCACAAAAGTTAGGGACGGTGATGTTCTTCTTACTTACGGTTGTTCTAGTGTTGTTGAAATGGTATTGGTATATGCTCATGAGCTTGGGAAAAAGTTCCGTGTTGTGATAGTTGATTCACGACCAAAGTTTGAAGGTCAAGGATTGCTTCGAAGACTGGTTGCAAAAGGGTTGAGCTGTACATACACGCATATTAATGCAGTTTCCTATGTCATGCATGAAGTCACAAAAGTTTTCTTAGGTGCCGCTTCCATTTTGTCTAACGGAATTGTTTATTCAAGAATTGGAACCGCATGTGTTTCTATGGTTGCTCATTCTTTCCGCGTTCCTGTACTTATTTGCTGTGAAGCCTACAAGTTTCATGAGAGGGTCCTACTTGATTCCATATGTACTAATGAACTTGGTAATTCACTTTCCTCTTTTATTTAGTTGTGTTCATAGAGCTCCCAGATTTTGTCTAATGATGAGTGCTTGCAGGTGATCCTGACATTATAGCTAAGGTATCTGGTAGAAAGGATCTAAATTATTTGGACGATTGGATGAATAAGAAAAATTTGCAGCTCCTAAATTTATTGTGAGTATCATACTTGTATATTCCTTTCTTATTTTGGATAAAACACAAACAGTTGTGTATTTTTTAGACCTGATGACATAAATGATGTCATTTACAGATATGATGCTACTCCCTCAGATTACATATCGTTGATTGTCACTGACTATGGCATGGTAAGCTTCTTCTTGTTGGTTGGTAAATTTTTGCTTTCAATACTATTGCCCCACACCTGTTTTGTTACTTATATTCATAATACTCTACCCTTTGAAAATTCATACTTCGTATCATTTTTCTTGGGACAGCAATGTTAATGTGCTGTATTGTTCAAGTTTTCCTTTTGATGTTCCTTATATTCTTTATTATGCTGGATCAACATGCTGTCTATTAAGTAATCATCCTGCATCCTACTTTTTCCAGATTCTTAAACCAAGTAATTATTCCATATGTTACAAAATTATGAGGCATTAATTTAGAGAGAGAAAGAGAGGAGGAGGGGGTGGGGAGGGGGGGGGGGTGGGGGGATGCAGAAGTTAGCTGTCGTAGCTACTGCTGTTCAACAGTTATAGATTAAACCATTGCCATTTCTTGAGCTTGATGCAAATTTTTAAAAATGCAGCCTTTGATACTCTACGTTTATTCCTCAATTGCTGATTACAGTATTTGTTTCATACAGATTCCACCTACAAGCGTGCCAGTAATTGTGCGTGAATATGGGAAAGAACACCTATTTTAATGTGCAGATATTGTGTTAAAATACTTGTTGATGACAAGGCTAACTACTGTAAAGGTGTTTGGTTTGGATCTCATATTTAATGTCGTAAATTTGATCCCAGTATACAAGTGAAGGCTCATTTCATGTTACTTCTGCACCAAGCAGTTTTGATCCCAGCATTCTTTGACAGGAATCGTTGTCTATGTATTATTTTGAACGTTGTTTAGAATGATTTAGCCAACTAGAATAATAAATCACAATTCAGTATGATGATTTTTTTTAGTTTTACACTTATAGTAGGTGTGATATGAGGTGTAAGTCATATATATACCGAGTAGCTTAATCCCTTTTCAAGTTTGATTCCTTATTATTAATTACAAGTATTATTTTATTATGATAGTGCTTCATTGCTGAAATATTTTACATTTTTTTTAAATTTTATAATTTGATCTCAAATTCTCAACTCATAACTTAAAAAAACAGCAGAAATTGACCATGGTATGATTCTCTTAAAAAGTGGGTAACTATGCTCTCTTTATTTGAAATAAGGTATTTTGGACTGATTTTGACACGGTTTGATCTGATTTGATGTTATGGATTGACTATAAATTTGACCTCTCTTTAAGATTAATATATAAAAGTATAAATAAAGTGGGATCTTGTTAATTTTGTTTCAAGTATTTAATTCCAATTCAAGATATTTAGTACTAGTTATAAATCTGATATTCTGATCTAATGGGAATGTTTCTAATTTGATTTCCCGAGTTCTTATAATTATGAAACTAGATGTTTGACAATGCAGAACATATATACACTGAAGCAAACAAATAAATAATCACATTAAATGACACAGATAAACTAGGGTTTTGGAGAAGAGAGTGGACATGAAGAGAAGAAAGATGGAAGATTGCAAATCCTAACATAACATACCCCTGTTGTACTATAAATAATAAATAAATCTCTCTTTTGTTTCAAGGCGGATATAATAATAAATAATTTCTCAACACTCGATGAGATAAAGAAACTAAAACCTAATACAATATACAACGTACTACAACAATCAATATCACTTCTCAAATACATGGATATCTTCTGATATAATGCTAACTCAGATATCCTTCAACAGTTCTACAATACCATTTCTGATACACATGTATGATGTATCGGACAACATACATAAAATATGAAGAAAAAAAAAATTACAACAGGTTAGCTGCTGGTTAGTTAATTACATCGCACTTTACAAATCAGAATAGCTGGTTTACTTCTTTATCTAAACTATCATACCTGCTCATAGATTCTAGTCAGGCGCTCCGTTATTTTTGTTTCTTGTCAGAACCTAATTTGCAATTCTCAGATGCAGTTTCAGTAGCCAGCTCCATAAGCATATCATAGTCAATTTCACTTAATCTGTATTTCAACTTAATCCCACTGTTGGCCCATGACTTAACACAGAGTAGAGCCTGCGCAGTTGAAGCGGGCAAACCAAACCTTTGCCTTTCCAATTCATCCCCTTTACTGGAGAAGAGTTCTTCAGGTGCCACAGATGTTGCCTGCACTGACAAAAAGTCCCGAGCCATTATAGACAGCCGTGGATAACGTACACTATTAACTTTCCACCACTCCAAAACATCTGTTGTTAGTGGAGCTGGCGGTTCTGAGAGATATTGGGTCAGCTCATCAGTTGCAACACTCATGCTAGCCCTCCGTTTTTTTCGGGCTATTTCCTCTGCAAAAGATACGATACCACCATCTACATTCTCTGAAGCACAATATATATTGTTCACGGATGAAAAATGACTGGTCGAATAATTTCCAAGGAAATGGGTTCTTGCCTCCTCCAAATTGTTTTCTAAGTTAAGTGTTTCTGGGATGAGTTCTATTTTGATCCGAGGATCAAGAATTGCTGTCATGTAAGTAAATATATTGGAAACCTGGTCATTGTAACTGCTGGATTTTAGTGACATTTCCTCTGCAGCACTCTTTAGCCAATCTGGATTATGGCAAGAATCTTTGCATGCTGCAATCATTTCAGATATATGATCCATGAAAAACAGTACTAGGCCAATGCTGGGAACCTTGTTTGCACATATGTCACTCGTGGTCTTGTAGAAGGGTTCCAAGTATCCATGCATAATGGTAACTGCATTCCTTTCGGCAGCATTTAGAAGCATTCTGCTACCTAACGAGTCTTCATGCTTCCTAATGACACCATCCATGGACTTGCTGGCCTGCACTACAATGTAAACTTACATTAAATTATATCTGTCATCTGTCAAAAATGTACAAATACAAACACCGCGAAAGAAATAGAATATATATATATATATAAACAGAAATCAATCACCACCCCTTTCCCCCTCAGCAAGGACAGCAATCACCCCTTCCCAAGTGCTTGGAATCCCTAAATAATATACAACAACAAAAACGACAATTATATAATACAGAACTCAACTCCATCAGAGAGAACTCAATAAACACAAAAGCAGGCCTATTTCTCACAATATTCAGCTTTGGGTTTTCAAAAGTAATTCATTCAGACAGGAAAGTGAACAGTTATGGAGTAATACTTCCAAGTTTCATCTCCTAAATTTTGATAATGACAACTGAACAGAGAAACAACACATGATTGTATCCTAAAACCTTTTTCAAAGAATGAAGACTCAAAGTGATACATTCCCTAAATTAAAAATAAAGGCCACAAAGATTGGGTATCATCCCCAAGAGGAATAAGCCCTGTGATGCTTCAAGAAGCCAAAATTATAACGCCAAGACACAAAACAATTACACATTCTCCAGGAAATGCAGCAATTTTTGACACCCACAGCACGACTTTAAAGCTATAGAGAAAGATGGAAGGCAACCGAAAAGTTTCATCTCTTCCTACTTTGAAAAAAAAAAACAAAAACTTTTACTTCCAAAGTACAAGTTCTGAAGAAATCAGAAGAACTGATCTAATTTGAGAACATCAGCCTCCGCTTGATCCAATAGCACGAAAACAAATAAAAAAAAGAAAGAAGCCACGCATTTGACTAGACTCTAAACCTTATACCACAAGACTGCTGTTGTTAAACTGTGTTAACACCCCCCCCTCCCCCCAAATTGGTTAATAAAAAGCTTACTTAATACCTTCTCCGTGCTTTTAATATTGCAACATTGACACTATTCAATATTCATACACTCCTCCTTTGTGATTTATATGTAAGGAGAATTAGCCATGTAGGGTCTTGTTAGATTCGTCTCGATATATAATTTCACAATATCAATTATTTTTTTAATTTTTACTATTATATAATAAAAGATATTTTAGAGTTAAATTTTGCTTTGGGAAGCATAAATCTCCCTATGTTGCAACATTAAAATATAATAGAGGAAGTATGAAGTTAAATTTAGATTCAAATATTAGGAACAATCTTTTTGAGCAATTCTTTTATAACCACTAAAGCCATTAACCATTAAAAAGGGGATAACTGAACACAGCAATCTTAGGGAGATACGGGAGCTGATCTCTGCTATAGACAGCCATTATACCTCCCTCTACCTCAAAATCTATCCATATGATCTTCTAAAGGACATTTCACACTTAACTCTGTCAATTACATATAGTATAGGAATCCTGTTCCAAGTATATAAGTTGGAACTTAGATAGATACAACATAAGAGCAGGGAGACATAATGCACTGAAAGGGAAGGTTATAGAAATTACAGTAACCTTAGTATTGATACCACATTCGAATAATAGATAATTCAATACCCGAGTTTTCAAATGTACATCAGATCACAGTTTAGCTAGGATGATGCTTACTCATTGGATATTTATCAGAAGAAAAAAATTATAACTACATAATCCCAATTTATCATCCCCCAGGTTCTCATAAATCCATTCTTGGTGCATCCCATTCCCCAAACTCCTAAAATGAAGATAAATCATCCAATTACATCAGGCACTCTTTCTGTACCTTGTTTCATATGGCATTTGAATTTAACTAGCACTCATCTCTCTCATGGAGTATTTTACAGAAGGTGCTTACCTTGCGGACAATATCCATCATCTGGTAATGTCCATTCCAACGAATGGAATTGTCAAGGGGGAATCTCCAGATGCCTTCTTGATAAGCTGTGGTTAACTGAATAAAATCCTCCATGATCAGAGGGGAAGCATTCGTCTCTATAACAAACTCTCTGACCTTAGAGATTATTTGTTTTGTGGTTCTTAAACCATCTTCTATCACCATATTTAGTGTCTGGGCTGCACAGGGGATATAGCAGAAAGGTCCAACCTTTTGCCCATCCATATCTTCTTTTAGTTTGTGGCATGCATGCATTGCACTCTGACTATTATCATGTGTGCAAGCAAGGACTTTGTCGTCAATATTATAATTTTTTAAGACGTTAACCAAAGCATGATAGATCTCAGCACCACTACATGGATAGGGTATGCGACAAATATTAAGAAGGACCTTTTGAAAAGTCCAGCTCTCATCGATCCAATAGCACGTAACACTCATGTAATATATTTGTTCATAAGAAGTCCAGAATTCAAGCGCAATTGCAACCTTAGAGGACACCTGTTGCAAAGTTGTCTGTACATCTTCCTGCATGCTCCTGAAAACTTCACATAAAACACCCTGGATCTTCTCTTTAGACCAAATCTGAATGGAAGGGTTGACAAATTTGAAAGAGTTTAGCAGCCAGGGCTCCTCCAAGGTTGAGGGAGGTAGAGAAGACGAAATTAGCCACTTAATAAGCAGCCAATTCAGGTAATCAAGATCAAATTTTGGTGATTTGGCTTCAGATTGATATTTTTTTATTACAGTGGGACTGGTCAGTGGAGCAGTACTCGGGATCAGATCGCCAGATTTATCATATCCTGGATGGCGACTACCAAGATGTCTTCCCAAATTACCTTCAGAAAGAAAAATTAGAGAGGGTGTTATACAATGATCAAAGATCAATGCGCATAATTATCACCATTCATGACAAATCAGCACAAAATGAATAAAGAATATATTATTTAAAAGAAATTCATCAATGACAAGGTCATCATATCAAGTTGGAAGAGATATCAAATCACTAGAAAACCATTTACAGTAGAAAGAAGGGAATTAAAGGAAATTACCCCAGCATTTTCTTAATCTTACTTTTCAGCAGTTTGTTTGGATTAAAGAATGAGGGATGTATGAAAGGGAATACCAGAAAGATATAATGCTTCTCAATTATGCTTCATATATATATGTGAATATGAACATATATTGCGTCATAATCACAGTGTGAATGTGCTATCGGAAGGGAATAAAATGAATCAGTTAATATTTATATACAATTTTGATTCATCTAGACATAAAGAAGGGTAGGACAGGAAAATTTACCAGTCGCAGTTGCAATGGAGT
Source organism: Chenopodium quinoa (assembly GCF_001683475.1). Classification (NCBI taxonomy): domain Eukaryota; kingdom Viridiplantae; phylum Streptophyta; class Magnoliopsida; order Caryophyllales; family Amaranthaceae; genus Chenopodium; species Chenopodium quinoa. The sequence goes on along the minus strand of NW_018742381.1, from coordinate 1,800,689 downwards.
ACATCTGTCCACAAAACTTACACCTACGACTCTTTCCATCGGGAGCAGTCTCAAAATATTTGAGATATACCGATGTCATAGTCTTCTTTCGTGGTTTTGATGATGGACTGTCATTTCCTTTCTCAGAAGGAATTAAGGCCACATTAACTGCATCAATATTTGAAATGATTCCCATATCCATCACAGATTTTGGCTCTATATCTACATAAACAAACAAGAAGACGAATCGCTGATATATCAATATTCATATCACTTATTCAGAGAAGGATTCATTTACATTTACTGGCATTACTGCCATCTCGATTTTCTTAAACAGTATAAAAAAGAGTGAGAATTGAGATCTTAAGGTGAAACTTTGACAGATCAGCTACCATATAAGCTAAATAAGATCAGAGGAAATATGAAAGGAAGAAGATAATCATTATTGTACCTAGATTCAGACCAAGGACATGTGCAACATCATTTAATTATGATCCAGCATTGCAATAGGAAAAGCTTGGCAGCATTTTCTATGAGTATGTTATAGTTTCATCAACAATCATTAGATCTAAGAAAGAGCATGCCTTATTATTTAAATTATGTTCCTCACTTTCATTTTCCGGATGCAAATGCTCACAAAATATATGAGGAGGGGAGGGGGGAAGCGCTTCAATGCAAAATGTCAAAATCCAGAGCAAAAAAAAAAAAAAAAAAAAAAAAAAAAAAAAGCAATAAAAGATGAAACGCTTCAAACAAAAATCATTAAGGTTGTTTGAAGCTTCGAAGCTCACTATGAATCCTCTCTGACTCTTATGTTCATTAAGAAAAGGAATGTATTTTTCAATATCACTAAGAAACTGAAGGTGCTGAATAAATCTATTCCCATCAAACTGTCTAGTGAATATGTGCAAACAGCTCCAGAATCCTAGTATAAATAATAAAGATACACCACAATGATACCTAAATCCATCTAGGAATGTATAGAGCTTATCCTAACTAACATTTCAAATCCCAAAACAACTTGTAAATAAATTAGAGCAAATCTAAATCATGCTAAGAATTCACATGTCAATCAGTCTAGCAGTAACAAACAAATCTTAGCTCATTGCAATTTGAAACCTTAATTAACCCCATTAACTTCTGAAATTTAATAATTAATATACTACCTCCGTTTTTTATTAGTTGACACGTTTTGACTTTAGCACTATTCACACACTTCCCTTTGACCGTGTTTTGTGATTTATATGTAATAAAAAATATAGTGGTGTGGGATCTTGTTATAATCTTCACGATATATATTTTCTAAATATCAAATTTTTAGAATTTTTGCTTATCGGAAATTAAAGATAATAACGATTGAATTTATGCATTGGCAAACGTGACTAAAGAAACGTGTCAACTAAAAAGAAACGGAGGAAGTATATCACAGTTAACACTGCCCAAAAATAAAAAAATAAAATAAAAAGATACTTAGCCAATCTCACACAGAAAACACATGCTACATGCTAGTCAAGCAGTCATCACACAACCCAGCTTGCATTGGTATCAGTTTATCAACAACCTTATGCTTTCAGCGGTCCACACTACTTTATAAGAAATTCTAATTTAAATAGCAAGAAATTGAGTGATGTTAGTAGTTAATTAATCCAAGAAGAGCTCAAATGAGAATCTCAGTCCAACACTCTTGTGGAAGTTCTTGCTTTGGATGAGTTCAATGAGCATGCTTCCAGTTTAGTGTTCCAGCAACCAACATCAGCAAGCTCATCTAGTAACTTTAATCAATTCCCAGGAGCTAATACTTTCTGGAAAGGATCACAAAATGTACCTCACCAGTTTTCCTCTTCTTCTGTCAAGCAGCTTTGTGCCCCCGCCACCCCCTCCCCTCCCCCCCACCCCACCCAAACACACACACACACAACAACCCAAAAAAAAAAAAAAAAAAAAAAAAAAAAGGCCATTGCTGTTCTATTTATTTCTACTGGATCAGACTCTTCTTCCACGATTTCCACCAAACAGCATCATTTTCTCAGGTTCCATCAATGTATAAGAAAGCTCAATAGCCAAAAGCGCAATCAATTGAAATCTAGTTTGTTAGATAGTAAGGAGTATTTATAGGCTGTCAAGAGTAAAAAAAAGCATGATTAAATGCACATCTAGATAAGTATACTAGCATGCAACAGATTACAGCTTCTCTTGTAATTCAAATAGGCAGATAGCTTATAATATACCTCTTCTCTGATCACTCTTTCTGTAAGAGTTGCAAAGAATTATATTTCAATTTAACAAATAAGAGAGCTTACACGTGATCTATAATCATATTTTATCAAACACTAATATTAAAAGCAGGAATCACGTATTAGTTTTCTAAAAAAATCATGAAAGGAGAATTATATTATGTGCTCAAATCCAACCCCTCCTGTCTAAAACACTTCAAGAAGCCACAAATCTGAAGCATATGCAGTTATATAGCCTCAAGAATTACAGAGCTTGATCAACACAGCATGTTATTGAACTTAAAATTGGATCATGAAGAGCAAGACTTAATTTCATGGTTCTTAGAGACATATGGACCAGAAAAAGATTTTACCTTTCAAGTTCCGGAAAGTTGTACTACCATTCCACTCCATAATCTTCCTCAGTCCCAAGCAAATAGTCCACTTCCGATGCTCAACAAATCAGCACAACTACAAACTAAATCTTCCATTAGGAAAGTGACATCTTTGATTTATTCTTTCTCATAGCAAGGAGCTTTTCAGATAGTAAAACCTTACGCTAATAGCTGCAACAGATAGCATATTGCATCATTCATTAAAATTTTTGAATTGCATTTCCATAAACTGCATCAATGGTTTTAAATATCATATTCACACTGCATAGAAACAAAGGGACGCTTCTTTGAATTCTCAAACAGTAGAGTAAAACATGTCAAAAATGTGTAGGGTGAAGCAAATCATGTCTAACTCACAACAGGTCATGAAAGCATTCATAAGCATCCACAAATTGACACTAAGCTCTAGAGAAAAGTTTCCCTTTTCCATCACATTAATGTGACATCCTTGCAACAACAACCAAAGCCATAATCCCAATATGTCGAGTTGGCTGCATAAACCAACATATTATTTATGATGGTTGTCAACAAAGATCCTCTCCTTCCACTCCTTTCTATCAAGTGCTATATCCTCATGTAAACCCAATTTTCTCATATCATTTTTAACTCCCTCCATCCGTAGGCACCCTTAGATTCATTTACAATACTCATGATCCCAATTCCCCACCAACAAAACTGATTTTACATGTCCATACCAACAAAACTGATTTTCCCTTGTCTCTCTCTTTTTTATTTCAAAACTTTCTTTCAAATATCTTCATTTCTAACATTTTCTTGTAAGGCGTTCCACACATTTATTTGAACAAATGCATCCTTGCTAGACCCATCTTTCTAATATGACCCTTCCTAAATGCCCAACATTCTAATTCATATATGAAGATTGTAACCTTCAACTTTAAAGGTACGCTGCAATCACACAATACTCCATTTCCTTACATGAATAAATAGCAATTAATATCTAGGAGAATCAGTTGGGTCCCTTTGTTGAGTATGTGTGTGCACGTAAAGGAGAAAGAAAACGACCACAAGTTAAGAAAGTAATTACCCCTTCCATTGCTAATAGGTTTTGGGATGGATTCACTTGATTTTGTTAGTGATTAAAAATCTATAAAATCTCATCCTCTTTCATGTGAAGCCTGGACCCATTTTCAATTTCTTTTCAAAATTTAGAATCGTTGACATATATATGATGGGAGACTGCTGAACCTCATATTAGTGGTATGCATTGTGTTGTCCCACATTGTAAACAAGGAAAAAATATTATCAACTCATAAGGGTAGATAAATACTCCACTCATGCCAGATCAGTTTTGTGATGACTTCTCACTTAGACTTTTTGAAGTTCCACACTCAGCTTTCATCGGCAACCTTTGAAAACTTTCAGATTATTGTTACTTCTCTACAGGAATGAAGATCATTTTTGCAATAATTTGATGTTGCTTACCTTGTCAAGATACTAAAGCTCAAATGAATTAAACCATACCCTTATACTTATGACTTACAAGAAGCAAATATAAAATGAGAAAATACAAGTTTATCACCTTGATAAACATGAGTTATTTATCACAGTGGCAAATTTGTAAATAAATAACAAAAAAAAAAAAGAAAAAAAAACAAAAACAAAGAACCGCTAACACCATTAGTGGTTCTACTATGAACAGTGATTTCTTTTGCGCTATTCATGGTAGAACCGCTAACAACATTAGAGGTTCTACTATGAATATTGCAAAAAACATAAACACTATTCATGGTAGAAGTGTAGAACCGCTAATGATGTTAGCGGTTTTACCGTGAACAATGTTTTTTTTTTAATTAATTAGAAATTTGCCATTTGATGAACAACTCATGTTAATCAAAGGTGATAAACCGGGCAAGCCTCATATAAAATTGGAAAAAGATATTAAGAACTAATGGAAACCACCATTCCAAACTTAGCATGCTACGGTTTAATATATATTCAATTGTTATCGCTTAACACTCCATACTTAAAAAAGCTAAGAAAGGCTTCAATGTCAATATTCCAATTTGGGTTGAAATAAGACTAAATGAAATCATCCTATAACACTATCCTTGACCGAATGAAGAGTGTTATGAGAACAATCTATTCGCAATCATAGGGGATATTGCCTAAGGATACATTTGGTATATGATTGAATTATTATACATATACATAAAAAAATAGTTATCTAAACTACCTAAACAGCCTTTGGCGCTTTTCCCTATCAAACTCCTCCTTGTGCAAGTAGCTATAGTAATACACTGTCTCATCTTACTATACGAAAACCATGGAAATCTCATCAATTAATGAAAAATCAAAACAGACTGATTTTTCGAAGATTACCTTATCCATAAATGTTGATCAATTATGATATTGGGAGAAAAATTTAGCTAAAAATTCAATGAAGTTCTACAAATAACAACAAAAAATAAATGGAAATTACATTAACATGATCACATTTCAGAACAAAAACAAGGAATTTAAAAGAGAGAGGAGAGAGAAAGTACCAAAGAACGGCATTGGCGAGAGGAGTAGCAGCAGAAGGAGGTTGTTCTTCAGAGAGAAATTGAAAGAGGGAAAGAAAAGCGGGAAGCTGAGGCGCCGGATCTGATGAGCCAGCCGATGAGAGAGAAAGTTGAACAAATTACAGGAGCCGCGACGCTGCTTTGGTAGTTGAGGTGGTTCTGATTTATTTCCCACGGCTTTTAGCTTTAATAGTCAAGCCTATATTCTAAGCACTTGGCTTTGGCTTCTCTAGAGGAAGAACAGAAGGCTTTGGGCTGGGCTTTGTCGGGCCGTGGGTCAAGTCCATGGACTGTCCGGACACCAATGGGTTAGGCCGGGCTCAAAATTTGAGAAGTAAGGCCCAAGCACACTCAAGCCCATGGACTCAAGGGCTGAGCTGGGTTGGTCCAAGAGTTAGCTCACGGGCTTCTTTAATTAAAAAAATAAAATAAAAATGCATTACTAATTTCGTGTTATCCACTTTGCTAATTTATCATACCAAAAAAACCCTTCATATTATATCGTCAATTCCTACCTTTTAAAAAATTTAAGATAACTCTTATGGATATATTGAACATTTATTACCTTTAAAATGTTTATTTACTTATTAAACCTTATTTTTGTTAATTGTCTTTTTTTAAAAAAAAATTAAGAATAGTGTGTAGACATTTGTTAACATATTTCCTCTCATTAATATTGCCAACACCTAAATTTGTGACATAAAATCAAACTGAAAGAGCTCCTCATATATGGTTAGCTATAGTGCATGTTTGCTGCTCTAGTAATTTTATACAAAGTATGTAATAGAATATAAGCTAAAATAATATTTTTTATTTTTTTGACGAAGCTAAATTTTTTTTTTTTTTTTTTTACGAAGCTAAAATAATAATAACATAGCCTAGAAATATAAGGAATGATCAGAGAAAAAGAAAAATTGTTAAACTGTTGACCAAAGGAAGAAATGTGTAATTAAAAATAGTAGAATGGTTATAAAAAGAGAAAATATAAGTACAAAACTACAAAAGGCAAGGGCAGGGTTGTGCTTTACTAGGATTTTGGCCCATTGGTCGGGCTCAAGTGGGTCTAAAATGGACAGAGGGCTAAAATAGCCCAAATAAAAAAAAGGATAATAATAAACATAGCCCTTAGGACTATGTATAAAAATTTAAAAAAGAAAATATTGAGGATAAAGTAACATTAATTACATCAATCTGCGCGTGATTTTACCATTAATTTTCAACTTAATTCTATTTTAGGTGGTATATTTAATATTTATATATAACCCTAAGGGCTACATATATATTACCCATAAAAAAAAATAGGCTTAGACCCATCACTAACAATAGTGGGGCAGGGTGTGCTTTTAAGGGATGGATGGGCTGGGCAGAGAGCGGGTCCAGCCCAAAGCCATCTTTGGTATATACCAAAAATTATAAAACTTTGATATTGTAAAAATTTACATAATAATATAATTACTAAATTAACAATAGTACAATTTACATAAATAGTAAAAATAAAAGTGAAATAAAAGTGCCAAAGTTATTGTTGAGATTATTTTAAAGCAGACAAAGTATATGTAAGAAATTAAAGAAAGTATTATGTACGAAAAGATAAAGAGAATAGAGATGATACATAGCAAGAGGCCCAAGAGCAACATATGAGAAACAAAGGTGCTATGTAGCAATTCAATTATTGACACACCCACATCTACACTTACTTATCTCGTCACACATAAAAAGTGTCATGAAATATTTTAGACCACCAAATCTTGTTCCCACAAATCCACAATGTATGTTTTCTTTCTACATGTATAGTATCAACACTTTCTGTTTAATTTCAAAAGCAACCACTTGCATGATTTTAATTTTTTCAACTACTTTTCTTTGGTTATTTTCCATATCAAACCTAGCTAAAAGAAAATACCATAAAATGAGATATAAAAAGTGGCAAAACTCAAAAAAAAAAAAAAAAAAAAAAAAAAAAAAAAAAAAAAAAAAAAAAAAAAAAGTATGGATAAATAATGATAAACTAGTTAGTGTTGTGTGGGTGATCTTCTCCTTGTCTTCTTGGATCTCCATATTATTGCAGAAGGGTCTGGACAAATTTGGTATGGAATCTTTTGTGGGATTATATCAGGAACTCTGCACCAAAAACAGGATAATATAGTCACATACTTTGTGGTTTTCCAATTATTATTGATTGTGAATAAGTTGCTCCTTCCATTTTAAACATTAAAAGTACACTCAAGCTAAGTGTGATAATATAAATGCTAACTAAGTTAATCGATTAAAACATTGGAGATTATTAGAGACGGGATTCGACATTTTCGTACTTATATTTTTGAAAGAATGTATCCTTCATTATTCTCACAATTCTAGTATTTTTTTTTTTATATAGCTTTATTACGAGTAATTTTCAATTATATGTCAAAACATACATAACTGAAATTATTTGACTAGATAGATAAAATAAATGTATAGAACCTTCCAAAAATTTATACCGAGCATAACAGATGTGCTGATGTGCATGTATGCTATCATAATTAACACATTATGCAATTAACCTTGTTGAAACAAAGTAGTGTGAAGTGTGAATTTTGTGAAAATTACAAAGTCCCACATTGGTGGGAAATGAGAATCTTGCTCTCTTTATATAGAAGTGTGTAGTATAATTGGATGTGCCTTAAGGGTTACCTACATTTTGTGGAGAGGGGAGACTTATTTATTGACCTAACCTAACACATCCACACGCACTGAATTCAACTTGAGCTTAATTTTTTATACACTTTAATTACTGAATATTGCCTTAATAATCCCGTAATTAAAGCCTTAACTGCTGACCGTTTTTAATTGATTCTGTTCCGTTTTGACTGATTTAATTCTCGTTATTTACATTAATCAATTTTGACTGTTATTAAAATTGATTTTTTGACCGTTTTCTACTATTTTTTAGGCATAATTAGCACTTAATCTGCTGTTATGCTATTAGTGGTTTTCAAAAAGGAGACCGTGTTAAGCTTTTTAAAAACACAGAAAAACCATTCCAATCTCTCTTCCCCTTAAAATATTCGAGCAGTTTTTCTAATACTTTGTGCTATTTAGTTTGCCCGGTGGTTCTGTGCAAATCCACCGGTACACTATATTTTGAGAGGCTGTTTTATCTTGTGGGATATCCGGTGAAGGTTTGATCTACTTGCACAAATTAAAGGCAGTGCCGTAAATGTTCTAAAGAGAGCGACATAATCCGTGACTCAGTTTTATTCCCGATAACATTGTTCTTATTATTTTTTGTTCCTCCAGTTCCGTTTCTAACAAACCTTAGCTAACATCTAACCTTATTAAGCTCTAAAAATAAAGAATTGATAAAATAAAAATTGTCAGACATATAGCAGATTGTTTAAATTCGATCTTTGTCTATATCTATATGTACAATAATTACCCATTAATAATTTAACAATATTCTTATCCTCTTTTGTTAAGAATTAACTAGTTATCCTACAAAGAGGAAAGAATCCTATGGTAATTTGTCATTTAAAAATCAAAAAGTATAGCCATACAAGGGAACAAAGGCAAAGAACAAATACTTGTAAGAAACTTCTTTGGATGTTGTATAGTACGTACTATAGTAGTATAGTGCTTAGTGCTTTCACTAGAGTCTGCTTTAAATTTGGAATATATCTAAGACTTGTGATTGAAATCCGACCACCTACATTAATTCTCTCTTATGAGTACGATCATGACTCGTAATGTTCTATATTACAATCCAATCAACCACGTAATCTTTAATTTGTACCTAACGTATAAATAGATGAATTAATTTATATAGGACAAAAATAGGTTTAAACTAAGATCCTTGCTAATTGCTAGTAATGACTAATGAGGTCAAAATGCCACATTCTAAAACTTGTATCCTGGCCTCCTTTGTGCTTCCGTACACTCAAGAGAAAAATAAAAGTGATTATCTCAAAATCACCTACAAAATCATGAATTTCAACAAACCTTGAAATGCTCATATAATTGTTTTGGAAATAAAATGACAATTTTGTCCTCGATAATGTAAAAGAGACAAGTAATGGATTGAATTTAAGTAATGGACTGATTTTAAGTTTATGGATAATTTAGTAATTTACTAGGTTAGAACTCGTGCAATGCACGGTTTATGTAAAATCTATTTTTATAATTTATACATTTAAAAAAAATGAATAAATATAAATAAGAATTTTGCACCTTGTACAAAAATATTTGTAATTTTATATTTTAGATTTTCATCAAAATTATGATATAATACCTGTTTAATGTTGCCTAATACATATTTCAATGTAGGAGTCCATTTATTAGTGTGCTATTTACAATTGTTTCATTTGTAAATAGCACATTGATAGGTTATAGTTGTAATGTAGAAGTTTCTAATATTTAATTTTCAAAATTGTTAAATATAGTAGCTCCAAAAAAAATGACATCATCTTTGCATTTAGGCGGGAAATTTTTTTATTATAAGAGTGACATGTGGACAGTGATGACGTCAGTAACGTTTTGTTTTATTAATAGTTAATAATTGGTAGTTTAAAATATTAGTTTAATCTTATACTCGATGAACTCTGTTTAAACTTATTAGAACTTAGAAGTAATTTTCAAATGTTAACCATATAAAAAGAGGTACATTCTAGGTGATCGTTTATAAAGTAATAATTTTTAAGAGACTTGGCTCAAAATTAATAATATACTGTGTATGATAATTACTTATAAGTCATCCTTAGAAATCAATACTCATATCTTGTTTATTAGTTATTGTAAGTCTGCATCATATAAGACTTTTCCTGTACGGACAAAAGCAAGATTAATTAAAAGGAGGGAATAAAGAATCTTACTGCAAAGGAGCAACTTCGATTTGAGAAAAGTCCAAAGTGAGTGAAGCTTCGAGTTGTGTGATGCATGCATATGATTTTGCACTCGTAGTCAGTCTAGCCGATGACGATGAACATGACGGCCTTGGTTGTTTTATTGCTAGAACTTTGCAATTCAATGTCTTTGTTATATTATCATGTCTCATTGCCAACCTGCCATTACGTATCCATTAATGTCATCAACCATAATATTTCCTTAATTTGTCTAAACAGATTATGTAACACATAATATATATAAATACTAAAATACTCATTATTTGGAGTGATTCGTGACGATTTATAGCTCAACACCCAACCACAAGCGTATGGTACCACTATAATGAAATTGAGGATATGATCTCACAACTCTAAAATATGCATTTGTACGATCAAAACCAAACAACCAAGAATTCTCGTGTCTCGGTCTTCATCCAATTCAGACTAATTGTCACAATATTTCAACCCCTCCATTATCTATCATATCAAAAATATGTCGTAGTAGTATGACACTTTTTACTGAACATCGATCTTAAAAGAGTTCAAACTAATGTAGTTAGCTAGCATATTTATGCGATCATTATTTGCGACAATGGGACTAATTTGTTTCACCATTGTTCGGGGTTCTAGTAGTAAAAGTTGACGAGGCCAAATAAATAGGGAATTGAATAAAGCGGTCGAGTTTATTTAAAGAGATGTCATGGCCAACTTACGTACTGGTTGAGATAGAGACTTGGATAATGCTAATAACCATAGCAACCTCATCCAAGTTTTAAATGTCAATTTTTCATTTTATCAGTATCTTTGTGGACCTTCTGGTTTGTTCCTATTACAGTAAAATATTCTATGTCGACCACGCATTTGTACATTTTTTTTTAACTATGGATTAGTTTAATTAATATTTTTATATAATTGTAAGGAAGAAAAGCTAAGGAACTTATTACTCCGTAAATTGATTAGTATGACTCAATAAATTATCTAGACGTCGTGGTGATCAATAGACCCCAAATTTAGGTAATAAAATATTATATTAAAATGTCTTACTTTTGGGGCGACCGAGTACAACCTACCCTTCACTCCTCTCTATCCATCCTCCTAAGAGCACAAACCGCTCTTACCTGGGTTCAAACCTAAGACCTCAGCTCCCCTAAGGAAGGCTGAGTACATATATACCAATTGAGCTAAGCTCTCTTGAGTATTAGTATTAAAGGGTTAGAGGCAGATTTGCTTTTTTTTTTTCACAAGAAGAAAAAAAAATTTATTAATAACTGATAGCCAAACAACACTTACAAATTTGCTTCTTAGATACATAAATTTTACAATTGTATGAAAATATTATTTAATTTGACAATAATAATTACTTCGTATAACGTAGCCCGTTTAGAAAGAGACAAAATAATATTTATACCAAAAATATTAAGTTGAAAATTCATGACAAAATCACATAAACATACAAAGTATACTATGGTACTATACTACTATGCTTATGCTAGTATGAGGGGTATCGTACGAGTTAGTAATCATCCTGCAAGCTATAGAGTTTTATTTCCTTGAAAGTATAGGCTTATAGCTGTATAGTACACTCATCTTCCTTTCCAATTGGACAGCCGATTGGTTAGCTAATCACGATGTTGGTTTGACACTTAGGGGGGACGCTTAGTTGGGGCCTAAGAGAGCCATGTCCCTTGTGGTGCTTCGTCCTACTTGCGCTTGGCTCCTATCACCTTATAATTTTTTATTAGACTGGCCCCCTCCTCAACCAAGTCTGGCTTCACCCCTGCTCAAGTTTATCTCATGCTTGAGGCAAAAGGATCTTAGTGTATTGGCATTGACAAGGACTGTTCCAGTGTGACGATTTAGTACTTAGCTTAGCGTAGTTTATTCTTTAACTTCATTTGGTTTCTCTTATCCCAACTCAAGCCCACTTTTCCCCTTTAAGTGCCCTTTTATTTGTTGGAATTGGAGTTATATTTTTTAAAGCCTAAATAATATTGGGTTTAATTGTATGTTAGATTTAACTAGTTATCCCCATTAAGAAATTTTTTAGGGCAATTAATAATCATCTTTAGTTGGTGGTTGCCTATCATTGATTTGTATTGATTCTCCCATTTATGGATTTGCTTATGTTACTTGTAGTTGTAAATTGGCTTATGTTACTTGTAAGTTGTAAATTGGCTTATGTACGTTACTTGTAAGTTGTAAATTGCCTACCATCTTTTTCTGTTACAAGTGGCTTATAAAATTGACTTTGTGTTGTTTTGACAAGATTATCAAAATCCTTGTTTTAATTTCATCTTATGCAAAAGCTTGGGTGACCAATGTGACCCCTCACCCACAAGTACAATAATGTGTATGACCAATGTGTGGGAATTGGGATTTGTTCTAACTTGTTCATGACATTTTTAATTGTATGTATCTCAAATTGGCCAAATTTTTAGTTCGTGCCACAACACAATATACCTTTTCCCTCTTTTCTTTTCTTTTTTTAAAAAAAAAAATAAAATAAAACAATTTTCCAAATTAAAAATTTTCCTTGTAATGTTGCCTTGATTAAACCTTTCCTTTCACATATTGTATAATCCATGCATGAGCCTAAGGCCCTAAGGTGCCAAAACAAGAAATAACATGACCCGTAAATAAAGAAAACAATGATGTATGTGTATGACTTGTATGCATAGAATACCATTAAAGAGAGGAAAAAGCTACTCCATTATGAATTTATGATACATACATAATATTTCTATTTTTAAGACCGACCAAAGTAAATAATCTACTATTTAAAATATTATCCTCGATTCATGTTGTTTGTCACTTCAAATATATAACTTGCTTAATGACTAGCTCACCCCTCTACAAAAAAAGTTTATAAATTCTTTGGGGTTTGGTAGGTTTTTGGAGTGGTTAAAAATCACAACTTCCAAATCAAATGTATAATTGCTAATTAATTTTTTAATCAAATGAAAGCATCAATAGCTTTAAACAAATCATCAACATTTAAGAATTTAACCTAGTATTAATAATGAAAAATACTCTTTTTCATTTGATATTATAATATATATAACGATATACTTGTATCTAGTCTAGTGGTAATTGTTAAATACTCTTTTCATTTTTATTTGAAACAAAATACTCTTTTCATTTGACATTATATGTAACAATATTTATGATGATCTAGTGGTAAATACACTTGGTGTACTAGGACTAACTTTGGCTTTTAGCGAGTGTTGTGGCACTAGTGTTGTTTTGCTTGGAACTTGGAAGAATAACACACTGAGACTTAACCACCCAACACTAAATTTAAAAAAAAAAATGTTGTTATATGTAAGGTTTAATTTAATGGTTGATTATTTAAATTAATAGATAATTTAATATAAAATTTTAAATTGTATCGAAAAAAGTGTAACATATGCATCAAAAGTGACACATTATACTAAGACAACGATCTAATAAAATGCACGATTTAATAACACACGACTTATTATTTAGGTAAGAAAAAAGTAAAGTAATGAAGTGCAAAAGAAGACCAAACAATGAAACAAACTTTGGCAATATACTCATCTTTACAAGACCATAAAGGAAAGTAAATGAAATGCGCGTGAGACATAATACATTTCTAGGACATTTGAGTTGTTGATTGATCCATCTATCATGTGAATTTAATTGTCATCCTAATTCAACTACTCTACTATATGTCTCTACTTTCTCCAGGGACCATTTCAAACCAACACTCCACAAGTTTTTCTCTTTGCTCACTCAAAAACGGCATAAAGATTAGTAATGTAGACAGGATTATATCTCAGGTTAAGAGTATCACCCTAAAAACTTTACTAACTAGCCTAGTAACAACAGCCTGTACAAAATTTCAATTTTTTAAGGGGACAATAATAAAAATTGAAGGGTAGGAATTAGCTACGAAAAACTGACCTGTAGAAAAAACTATGATCATGAAGACCAAGAACCAAAGCAAAGGCACCCATTTCTCTAACCAACCCTACCATTTTTTTTCCTTCTGCATCATCTTCTGTCACCACTATCTCTATTTTCGTCTGTATAATTCAAACCTATAATATATCAATATAATTACCAATTAATAATACTAATAATCATAGTGTACTTATTATAAACTATATTCAAATTCATACAATATACAACTGTATGTGTGTGTTATTTATAAAAATGACTTTGTAATATATGGTTTGAGAAATAATAGATGACATAAATTAAACTTACATTAATAGATGAAGAGGTACAAATGTCATTGAAAGAAAGAGCTAATTGATAACCCTTTAAGCGAAGAAGCCTGAGTTTCTTCTTGTTACGTGACCTGGGAGGGTAGTGAGGACATATATGGAGGAGGGTCACGACATCGCCGTATCGAACGAGGTTTTGTAGAGCCCATTTTAGAGCTGTTCTTGCTGTTTCTGATTCTTCTACCACCACTACTATTTTTCTCTCATCCATCATTTTTTTTTTTTTTTTTTTTTTTTTTTTTGGGAAGAAGAGGGTGGAGAAGCTCTAGAAGAGTTGGCAAGAAATGGGGGGATGTCTTGATCAAGGGGAAGAGGAAAACATATATAGAGTTGTAGAGTAGTAGAGGAGAAATGAGGGATGATGTGAACAAGAAGAGACTGTATAACTTAATGAGTGTTGTTTTAACTTTTAAGGGAAAATAAAATAAAATGTAATTTTTAAAAAGAATATAAAATGAAAGGTATTCTAATGAATGAGATCCTTGTGGTTGAGCATGACTCTTTTATTTTTATTTCTTTCCCTTCTATTCTTAGTCCTAATTAAGGCATGAGAATTGGTGGTGGGGAAACTATTTTATGAGGTCTTTGTTTTAAGGTGGGATCAGAAAATTATTTTTAGGGGACTAAAATATTTTAAATCTCTATTATATAAATTAACACAAGGGCTTATAGTGTGCCCCTGTAATTACTAATTAAACTACCCCTCTCCCTTTATTTTTGAATTATGATAATTTAAAAAAAGTCAACCAATCAACAAAAAAAGAAAGACCAATCAATTAGTAAATAAAAAAAATAAATATCAATTACTTAAATTACATCCAAAAATAAATAAATTACATGTTTTTATTTATGTCAACCAATACACTAAATCAATTAATAAACAAATATAAAATTTCAATCAATCAATTAATATATATAATCAAAATCATCTCCAATTGAATTCAATATCTAATAAAGGAAAGAAAGTGAGATGTCAATTTTCCTTAAATTATTAACTTAAATTATGACTATCTCTTTATATGCATGCGTTAATTTCAAATAGAGAACCTTTTGCGTGAGATCGGACTCATCGTGAGTCCAATATATCTGACAATAATATTCTAATATATAACATAATATTCTGATATCTAACAATAATATTATAATATATGATATTAATAATCTAATATATGACTTTAATAATCTAATAATCTAATATCAGATTTTTTTTTAAGAGGTCTTTGTTTTAAGGCTAGATCAGAAAATTACTTTTAGAGGATTAAAATATTTTATATCTCTATTATATAAGCTAAGGCAAGGGGATATGGTGTCCCCTATAAATACTAAACTACCCTTCTTCCTTTAAATTTGAATAGTGATAATCAATCAATAACATAATACTAAAACATACACCAAGAATGACACGTGTCATTTCTTGGTGTTGTTCTTTTCCCTCCAAAACTTTTTTTTTTGCCAACGACGTCAACTACTTATTGTAAAATATGTTATAAATATTAACCAAATAATATAATTGTGATTCATTTTCTTAAATAAAATGAATTAAAATTCCCATAACTGTGATTCACTTTCTAAAAAAAATATTCACATATTTTCCCTATCTTTGATTGTATAAAATATTATTGTACATCTTTTACTTTGTATATCATATCATACATAATACATTAATACATACGAAGTATTTTTTCATACGTCGAATATTTAAATATGATAGTACTTAATACTATCTTCAAATGTTCAATACTGTATACTTGTATAGAGTTGTAACAATGTTTTTAAAAATGATGTATTTATGATATAAATGATTCAAACTAAATTTTTTTTTTTTTTTTTTTTTTTTTTTGCAACTAAAATATTGCTATTGTTAATCCCTCCGCTTTCTTTTGTGATTTATATATTATTCATAAGAAATTTATGAATTTTCATAAGAAATTGATATTGTTTTTCTTAATAGTGATCTTAGCGTTTTACTAATATCATATGTTTATAGACAGTATTAACCATAAGTTTTTTTCATATTCATTTATTTATGTATTAAAAGCACACCAATTTACGTATGTATTCAACTATTCCAAGTTGTATTAATCACATATTTATTCATCCTATTACAACCTAATTTTATCTTCCTAATATTTTAAATAGAGTTTTTTTTTTTAATTAAAAAATGGGAATCTTAGCTAGCTTTCTTTAATACTTTCATTGGTTTCTCATAAAGAACATAAGAAAATGGAGGGCATAAAATAAATAGCTAGATATTATAAATATTTCTATATGTGTAAATCATGTAAGATAAGTTGATTAATTAAGATTTAAACCTTATTTAACTTTTATGTCAAAGATTTCTATGTTATCATATTTTTACAATATAATTGTCAGATATCTTACATTCTTATATGTAGAAAAAATATAATGGGCAACTGAATAATTTTAGAAAAAAAAAACTGAAAAAATAATATTAAATTCATGCATGGATATCTCAAACTGTTAACAAGTTCTACCAATATTCAAATTTAAATAATATAGTCTTTATTGTAGTACTATATATGCAACAATAATTTATTGTAACTTCAAATTTAATTATTAAAGCCAAATCTTTCAAAGAAGAACAAAAAATAAAATTGTTAATTAAAATGAGAACGAAGAAATATTTTTTGTAAAGAAAAATATCGATATTTTTATCATTATTGACAAATTTTTACTAATAATTATTCAATATCAATAATTATGAATGACATGAGAAATGAGATATTTTGGTCAAAATCTATTAATTTATATAAAATAAAACTTTTGTAAAAACTTATAAGATCACAAAAGACATACAATGCAATTAATTGCGACTAGATACATAGCCAGTGAGTGATTTACACACAACCTTCAATCTAATAATTTAAATATAACTCGCAATTATTATTCCTACCTATATTGCTCATATACGATTTCAATTAAAATCTTAATTGTTTAGTTAATAAGAACAACTAATGATACCGAATTAAAAAATTTACAACACTCATTTGTTACTTTATTTATTCTTTCATTATATTTCACGTTTTATTTCATTATATACCTAAAATAAGAAGAAAATATATAAATTATATATGGTTATACTTTGTCAACAATTTGTTTACAAATATAGTGTTGGATTTAGAATCAATAACATAATACTAAAACAGACACCAGGAATGACACATGAGTGAGGAGGGTGTGCCCGTCGTAGGGGATCCTTCTCCTCTATGCCCATGGCCCTTTAAAAGCCTAGGAGTTTACACTTTTTAGTAAAGGTGGGCACCGTGCCGGGCCGTGCCTGGCGGGCCACGTGCTCCAGCGGGCCACCGTTCCTGAGAAGACGTGTCGTGCCGCCCAAAGTCGCAGGCCAGCCCACGGCACGGCCCACGTGCCATTCAGGCTCGTGCCTTAGCTTGCTGGCTTGCGTGCTAGCCTGCGTGCTGGCTTGGTGGGCTGGCCTGCTGCCTTCCTCCCTTTTTTTTTTAAAAAATTTATTTATTTATTAATAGTTTATAACTTATAATCTTATATTATTATTTTTCTAAAATAAATTAAGTTTAATATTTATGTTTTGTTATTTTTTATATTTAATATTTAAATATATATATTTTGTGTATACTATTACTTTATAGTTTAATGTTTATAATTTATTACATTTATTTTTGTATTATTAATTATTAATTATTATAATTTTATTTTTGTTATATTAAATTACGAATTATAACTTAACGAAAAAAGGGCAAATTGGACTTTGGATGTGAATAATGCATACTTCATATTATTATTACTTGAAAAAATTGTACAATGATAATAATGATAAAAATCGTACAAGGGTATTAAACAAAAATTGGATAATGATAAAAATCGTAAAATGATAATATTGATAATGATAAAAATCGTACAATATACAAAAATTATCTATTCTTCTTCTTCTTCTTCTTCTTCTTCTTCTTCTTGTGCGTCTTCGTCTTCGTTTTCAAGGTCATCGGCTAGTTGCATAGATTGGGAACTAGCCGAACCCGAACAGTCGGAAGCGGAGGTTCCTTCATCGTTGTCGTTGTCGTCGTAAGAACGGTCTTATGACCGATTTTCCGCATCCAACCAATCTTTGAAACACACGCACATTTCAAGTGTTTCGGGTTTTAGACTTGTTCTTTTATCGTCTAAAACCCTCCCGGATGCGCTGAAAGCTCGTTCGGAGGCAACGGAGGAGACTTGGATAGCAAGAATGTCTCGTGCCATTGCCGCCAAAGTTGGATGCTTCGTGCTTTGTTGTTTCCACCATGCAAGGAGGTCAAGACTGTTTATCTCATCTTCGTCCATGCCCTTGGTGAAGTCGTAACTCAAGTACATTTGCAACTCTGAGACATCGCTTTGCGTTCTCCTTATTGATGAATCACCTGAAAACCTTGAAATCAAGTTAGTAGCTTGTGAAAATAAATGTTTGGCCTTCTTACTTACGTTTTTGGATGGTTGGGAAGGCCCTGAGCGAGGAACGGTGCCATATTTGGCTTCATAGACTCTATATAAAGCAAAAAATTGATCCTTCACATTAGTCTTATAGTTTTCTACTTCATCGTTAAGAAGCATGCATTGAAAGTAAATGTCAACTAACATAAATGTGTTTTCATACTTTTGCCTAGGATCTAATATGCAAGCAAAAATATAAATCAAAGGAATTTCACTATAATATTTACGCCACTTTGTTTCTATTGCTGGAAGATACTGATCATAATCACTTTAGTTGCGATGATCAACGAAAAGTTGGGCGAGTAAACATGCATTTGAAAGAAAGTTTTGAGCACAAGGATTATAAACAGAAGAAAAACAATCATGTTATATAATAACTGTAAAAATTGCATATATCGTTCACATTTAGCCCAATCATCCTCATATATAGCATTGTTTGGAAATTTTTGGTTGTAAAACACTGTCAACGGATTCTTGTACTCAATTGCACCTAGTTGGGCAATCGGTTTTGATTTTTATTGCCCTTATCTTTTGTTGTCTTAGAAAACTCTTCCATTCTTGGTATCTCATATTTGAGCTATTAATAGACATAATAGCTTCTCTAATTTTGTTATAGTATGGACCCATTGCTCTAAGTCCATCCTGTACACATAAGTTAAGAACATGGCAAACACATCTAGTATGAAGTGCATCACCATCTAATATTACATCGGTCAAGTTTTGTTTGACATAATTAGCAGTATATGTCATTGCGGTTGCATTGTCAATGTCATAGACATCATTTTATCTCGAGGGTTGTATTCATTTATTGCTTGCTTTAAATGGTGAGAAATGTTAATACCGGTGTGGGGGTATTCCAGCATTTTGAACTACTACCACGGGTAAGTCGGCCCTTCCCCCTAGATGAGGTGTTGTTCGATGCCATAATTAACAATAATAATTAACAATAATAATAATAATAATTAATAACAACAATTTTAACAATAATAATAATTAATAGCAACAATTATAACAATAACAATAACAACAATAATAATTAATAACAATAATTGTAATAATAAAAATAACAACAATAACAATTAATAACAACAATTTTAACAATAATAACAATAATAATAATAATAATTAATAACAACAAATATAACAATAACAATAACAACAATAATGATTACTAATAATAATTGTAATAATAACAATAACAACAATAATAAACTGAAGATTAGTTTAGATCTTACAACCGTGCTTCAACGCTTTCCACTAATTACGATTACGAACTTTTAATTTTTTTCGATATTAAGAAATAATATTTAGAGAA
The DNA here is from genome assembly GCF_001683475.1 of Chenopodium quinoa. Classification (NCBI taxonomy): domain Eukaryota; kingdom Viridiplantae; phylum Streptophyta; class Magnoliopsida; order Caryophyllales; family Amaranthaceae; genus Chenopodium; species Chenopodium quinoa. Next base: position 1,780,686 of record NW_018742381.1, on the reverse strand, counting down.
TTTAAGAGAATTATTAGAGCATATAAGAGATAAAGGATTATTAGAGGATATAAGAGATTAAGAGAGGAAGATTGTGAATTTGTGATTTGGGAAGTGAATGGAATTGGGTATTTATAGGGAATTTGGGAAAGAAAAAAACAAAACGGTGTCCGCGGCACGTCCACGGCCCATGGCTGGGCCACCGTGCCGGGCTGTGCCCGTGCTGCCCGCGGGCGAACCCGGCCCGTGCCCACCTTTACTTTTTAGGGTGTGTTAAGATTTGAATTCATGACTGTTTGGGGACCTTGAATTAGAGTTGATCTTATCATTACGCTTTTTTATAAGAAACTAATATGGAGTCGCCAATGAGTTTTAGGATAACTCATAAATCTCATTCATGCCTTTATCCCAAGTAGAGTTCAAGGGATATTTAGCATGAATCATAAGTTTACACATGCCCAAATTGGTCTACTTGTACCAGAAATGAGTTCGGGAGCGAGGGTACTAAAATAACGTTCCTTTTAGGGAGGAATCGCTATACTAGCCCAAGTGCGGCCTCTACTAGCTCTTTCTTTTTCACAATTTCGTTACCAACCAATATATGCAACGTGATACCTAAACCTAAGTTAGTTGATTTTTATTTACACACGTCAATCACATAAAGATTACATTGCAACGAATGTCGTTATTCTTTGTTATTCAAATTCGTGAAAGGAACAAAATAAACAAGATTCGCCTTGGCTTAGGTGATAAAACAATCAATTAGTTATTCAGATTCTAGTCTTGATTAACGCAAGAATACTATGTGAAATCAATTAATTAAAGTTTATTTTAGGTGATCAAACATCACTAATTAATTAATTAAAAGTTGTTTAAGCAAGAAAAGAAAGGTGATTTATCTAAGTGCTCGGGAATTTACCACTTTTTCTTACTAGATCTTCGTTTAGAACACTTATGGACTCCTTCTTGTTCAGGAACCTCCACCGTAAGAACAAACAATAAAAGGGGTAAGTGTTTAGGACAAGGGGATGATTAGTGCATAAGTTCACAAGTTTCTGCTGACTTTTTAGGTTAATTTATGTGTGTTTCAAAGCTCGTATTAAACCCTTATTTATAGAGAATGGGTGAGTTTAGGATTTTGAACATTCTGACGCAGCAGGTGGCACGCGCAACTCAACAAGTTGCGTGCAACTGCTGCGCGCAAGTGATTAAGCTGCGCTGCACTAGGCAGCACAACCTATTGTCTTGCGTGTGGCTTTATGGTAAGATTCGATTCAGTATTTTATGAAATTCTGAATCTTCCGCAAGCGCATCACTAGAGGTTGCGCTGGGTGTTACACCCATCCTTGTGAGTTACGCGCGCAAGGCCAGCGCAACTCCTTGAGTTGCGCGTGGTTTTTCCTGCGGCAGCCCTAGATTTTAACCTAGGTGCTTCTAAATCCGTCAAAATTAGGTTTAATCTCGGGATTAGGCCTAATTTCTGATCAGGCTTAGTATTAACAAGCTTTGGTTCATTTTGTTTTTGGGTCAAGCTAGTTGGTTTATGTGTTTAGGCTTTAATTAGTAATCCATAAGCATTCTTCACTCCAATCCAACACAAAGATGGAATTAATTATTGTCATAGCACTTCCGGTCGGGATAGGGGCCAAAATTAGATGTCTACAGTTAGCCCCCACTTTGATCGAGTCTAGAATAGACGATGATCAAAGTAGCCAAGGAAATAAATCCGAGACTCATTCTGCGAAGTTCCTTAGGGATAAGGAATCTTTCAGTAGTGTTGAGAATGTCGAGACTTTTCTTGATTCGCTAAGTGTTCAAGATAGGTAGTTGCTAAGACCAGAAAAGGTATCTTCTGGTTTTAGTGCGCTAAAGAATCTAGATTGACCCTTTACTAATGTAGAATGCTTTTACAAGTAAAGGTTGTCCTGGGTGATGTCATGTTATGAGAAGGTACTGGGTTTATGAGAAGGTATCGGGTTTAAAAGAGTAAAGAGAATGATACCCTCTCAATATGTCATCGGCGGTCTAAAGTCCCTCGATATTCATTGAAACTTTAGTCCATGATCTTAACAAAGTAAAAGATGATAAAATGGGAGTGTTTCGGCATTTGTAGCCTAGCACTTGAATAAAAGATTGACATACGCTGCCAAAACAGATACTTGATGTCCACAAGATAGAAATACATGTCTCAGGACCGGAGGCACTTATCCAAATCCAGTGAGAGAGAAGAAAATCAACAACTTTCTCAGCAATTTAATCCACAAGATAAAAACACGCGTCTTAGAATTGGGGGCACGTGTCTAAATAGGTGCGGCTTCAGCAGGGGATGCTCTTTATACAGGGGGTGGACGGACACCCTAACTGTCCGATAAAGCTAGAGTGCTCTTTATACAGGGGGATGACCCCGATGGTTTGGCGCGCTCGTCGACTCGTTTAAGCTAACGCCTTATGACAAAAACAGAAGTTCTACCGTTTTCGAACGGGAGGCAGATTACGTTGCTAGTGTAATTTTACGTAGCACATACGTCATATAATTTTATGCTGTATGATACGCCATACAATTTTACGCTATATGATAACATGGTATTTTTGTTATGGATGCCAAAAATACGAAAAACGTGACATTTCTAAAAGGGCAGTATAGGAAAATGTCAAACTGTCTATGGGAGCCTTTGCGTAAAGCACCACTACGGGACATTTTAAGACGCTTCACGAAAAACATTCAAAACGTATGCTTGGGGCAGGCACAAAGCACGATGTGCATGCAGGATGATGTAAAAAACTATCAAAGAAGAAAATAAACTACAAGATGCAAAGCAATAAAAGGTTTTTTAAGGTTTTAAAAACTTCGCGAGAAAGCCTGTTGAGGCGCGAATTTAACGAGCTAAAATGTTTGGTTTGGAAGACAAAACAAAAACCGGGAAAATGGTCATTATGGCTGACCAGTATCCGCGCACAACTTTGGGGGTTGCGCTGGAGTGTCGCGCATAATATTAGAAGTTGCGTGCAATTGTCTCGCGCAAATTTGTGAGTTGCGTGCAGAACTTAAACAGTGAACAATTCTGAAGAAACATGATCCGCGGCTCGTGCTCTTCTTCGTCATTTGCCATTTTCGATCTCTTTCTCTAGAGCTCCATTTTTGCTATAGTTGAAGCTAAGGAAAGTAAATCTTGCTCCTTGTTCATTGTACTAAATTTTGAATTTGGTCAACAAAATGGGGAAAATCGAAAGAAGAACCCTAATTTTTGAAATTGGGGGTATTCGATTCGACTTGTTTTCATGAATTTGTTTGTTCTATGTCATTGTGACTTGTTTAAGGAATATATTGCAACAAATTTCATGTGAAGTGGTCAAGTATTGAGTCATGTATGAGCGTACACAAGCATATATATATATATATGTGTGTGTGTGTGTGTGTGTGTGTGTATACACACACATACACACACACACACACATATACACACACACACACACACACATATACACACACACACACACACACACACACACACACACACACACACATATATATATATATATATATATATATATATATATATATATATATATATATATATATATATTCCGAATTTGTGCTTGAACTTATTTCTTTTTTTTTTTCTCATATAGACTATACTTGTCAATTTTAATGTAAATTAAAGTGTTAGAACGACAATTATGCACTAAAATTGGGATCGAAATTTTGAACTTTAATAATGGCATGAAATTTGTTCTTGTGGCTCATGTTTAAGTTGCAAAATTGGTTTTATCAATGATAACAATAATCGATAGTTATTATTATTCACTTATAAAACTATGATTTCAAGATTTGCACAAAACTACTAAGTTTAGGAAATTCTTGAAGACATCATCGAACTGGTGTAATTTGGTTATATTTCAGGCTTCGAGCCCCCATTTTATATTTTCGAGTGTCGTAGCCCCCAATACTGGGTGGCTTCGATGACTTGTTTATTTTTAAGAATTAGACCCTTTCATGTTGCTCGAAATGGGTCTAAAAATCTTGTGTTTCGTCTTATTATGATAACAACTAGGATCTTGGAAACGATTAAATAAGTGTGTTTAAATCGTTTTCGACCATTCATAGTTTTAACAAAGGAAATTTGCTAAGTCTAGTAATATTGGTCGTTCGTTAGAACAAGTAAAAGGGAAAATGAAATGTTGTTCAACTTTTTTCCTATATTCTCGCTACTTTCGAATTCTTTCCTTTGAGCTCAAATATTGTTACTGATTGAAGCTCGAGAAAGTAGATATTATCCTCTTTGCGAAATTCCAATGTTTTCAATTTTTCATTCGTGCAACAATAGAGAATTTAAAATGAAGACCCCTTAACTTTGAACTTAGGAGTCTTTTATTTACGTTTTAACTCATGAAATTGCTTGTCTTATGTTAATAAAGTGTCTTGATACAATTATCATGATGAACGATTGAGTATTAAACTTTCGTATGAGCAAGTATGTTGTATGCGTTTGAATTCTATTTTGATTCTCATGGTTTTGTTTCTTTTGCTCTATAATAGTCATACTCTATTATAATCTTTAGAGTAAATTGAAGTATTGAAACAACAATTATGCATATTAGTTATTGAAGTTGAACTAGAAAATGGCTCAAATATGTAGCTTGTTCTATGGCCAAGTTAGTTGCAAACTTAGTTTTCAAAGGAAAAAAATGATTATTGAATCATTTTGATGCATTTGAAAATTGTGAGGCTTGAGATCTACGTAAACTATTTATAGTTTAGGCGATTCTCGAAAGTAGTTTGAATGGCATGAATATTTCATTTTGTTTGTTATATATGGATATTGGATCACCTATGTGTCGGGTTATACGCATTCTTTCTATTTCTCAAGTCTTGGAGCCCCCAATTTGGGGTAGTTCTAATGACTTGCTATTGTTTAGGCCATTCACATCATCATGATGTGGGAATGGGCCAATGTATCCCATGTTTTGTGTTTTGATAACATTTTTGGATAATGACTTACGTATTTTTAGCTAAAGTCATGTTTAAGGAAGCAAGTTAATTCTTTTCTTGTTTATAAACCAAAAACAATTGTAGTTAAGGTTTAATAATCTTTACCTAATGTCAAAACGTTCGTAGAGATCATTGCGGTGATACTATTCTTAAAGTTAACTTAGAATAATGTCTCAAATATATATTTTCTTTGTTCTTATCAATCTTTGATTTTGATCTTGTAGGTAGTTCGTTAACCATTCCTAAGCCAATATTCGCAAGATGACTAGGCGAGAACAAGTTCGAGAAGAAGTCAAATCTTAGTTCATTCCTTTTGGAAATATTTATGTATACGCATGTATTGTCCAAAAGGTTATGAAAAATCTGAAAATTTATTTATTTTGAGAAAATGACACAAAATTCAGAAAAGCAATTTTGAAAACTATTTTTTGAGAGAGCAGGAAACACGTTATTTCGAACTAGAATTCAAAATTTGGGAGAGGGTCCAATAAATTTAATGAAATTTTGTTTTGAAAATAAAGTGAAGCTACTATTTCTAGTACGCAAAATACATAAACATGTTATTTTCGAAACTGGACCCAAAATGGAAAGAAAAGTTTTGCTCATAATTGATTGTGACTTTTTTGTCCAAAATTGATGTAGGTAAGTTGTAATTTGCAAATTATCTCGAAAGGATATGAAAATATGAGCAAACTCTTGTATTTTCAATCTTGTCGTCTCTTTTTGTGTTTGTCATCATCGTCATATTTTTCTAATTGAAAGTGAAGTTCTTCCCATTAATCAGGCACGATGGTTTGAAAATGAATGTTTATCAAACTTAGATTTGATGGAGTGTTAGAATAATTTTTAAAATCATTCGAATCACTTTCCAAATTATGGTCTTGATTCAAAAATGAAAGTTAGGGTAGACCTATATTTTTATAGCCCCCAAGTGTAGATTTAGGTGTCTTTTGCAATTTATGTATACATATGCTAGGGGATGTTTCTCATATTCGAAGCCCTAGGATTTGCGTCTCCAATTTGTGGGATTTTGCATATGTTTATCATGAATTGTTTGATCAAGTAGGAAGTAATGTTCTTCCCTTTGTCATTTAAATTTATTAAGATGATTTGTACTCCCTCCATCCCTAATTTTTTGCCCCATTTGACTTTTCGCGGTCTCCAACAAGCGTCTTAAAACGGTTATATCTCTATTTTCACACGTGTAAAAATTATACAAACTGAATATCAATAAAATATACAATAAGACGTATCCAACAAGATCTCACATGATTATATTATCACTTATAGATTAAGAGTATTTTATGGTCAAAGTTTATAAAATTTGACCCAAATTTTTGTAATGGGGCAAAAATTTAGGGACATAGGGAGTAATAAGCTTTGCATGACATTGATTTTGTAACATAGAGAGAAGTGAGGATGTCCTGGCTTTTTTGAGCCCCCATTGAGGCAAAGAGCAAAATATTTTACCATTTTTAGAGTTTTTAGTTGCCAATGGGAGGGATCATCCCGACTTATCCCCCAAAAAAGAAATGAACAAAAAAGACAGATTTGCATAAAAAAAAGGAAGGGAAATCCAACTTTTCCATAGAAGAATAAAGAAAGAGAATTAGACATGTTTTCGAAAAGCAAGGATTATTGACTTAATAGTTGAATCATCGTGATGATTCACCTATACGTGTAATAGCGATAACGATCATTTTTCATGTAGCGATCATGTTCAATCAATGTTCCTCGCTTAGAGAGGATGAATATATCCCACGCAGGCGGCCATATAAATTGCTCAAAATGAGATGGCTAATGCTCAAGAAGTGTTAGAGATATCTAAAGTTGACGTCGAAGCTGTCAATATATCAAATCAATTAACTATATTCACTCGTCTTTTTTCTAGGCAACGTATATAGAACTTGAATCACCTTGGTAATAAATAGCCCTATTATTAAAAGAAAATAAGATGATTGTTTTTGGAAGTGGTAGTCACCTTATTTTTCTTGGCAAAAGATATGGAAAACATCGAATAAATTTGATTCGATTGCTCTACAAAAATGATGTAATCAAGCCAATGGCTATCAAATCATCCAATTTTTTTCTATTTGTAACCATTGCTCAACACTTTACGCACTTTATGTATGGGAATAAGTACTCAATAGTAGGTCCACATGTGCAAAGGCTTAAGGTGGGCCATATTTTTGTAGCATGATGATTTTTCGTGGCACATGGTTATGGTCTACCTCAGGGAGGGCCTTTCCAAGATTGTAACGCGGCTAGGCTCGAGGTTTGAAAAAAATGGATAGACTCAAGTATACTCTCTTAACCCCTTACTTTTGGTGCTTCTCAAATTAAAACCATTCTAGTTCATTTAACAACTCCTACATTAGGTGCCTTTCTCTTGCCTTTTTTTTTTTTTTTCCTTTCTCTCTTTTTTTTGGCAAGTTTGGTTTCGGGTTTAGAATGATTTTTAGTTTTTCGCATTGCATTTATTTCTTTTTGGGTTTAGACTAACTTTTTGTGCCCTCTTATGTTTCGTTTTCCCAATTTTTCATTTGTATCTCTTTGCACCATCCCCATCCCAAGGTTTGGAATAATGTAGGTTGAATAAGTAAGACTCAATTGACTAGGCTCAAAAGAGCTGCAAAAAAGACGGGTTCGTTCTAAGGTTAAAAAACATAGGATCATCTTCGTGGAGTATCAAGTTGTCTCTTGTGTTGGTGTAATCATCATATCCTTTATTTGTGGGCCAAAGATGGGCCTCTTTTCATTCGATAAATCTTGTAAGCCAAAGCTCATCAAGATACTTAAAGTGTTGAGCATGTATGCCTGTTTTGACATTGCCTATTTGTATGTGTATTTCATTTAATTCGAGCTAATAAAAACAAAGTGATTGAAAAAAGAACAAGATAGCAGTACTTGAAAATAGAATTTTTATTCATTAATTAATGAGAATACATAATAAGTAGATTCGACATCATGAATCTCTTAGTCTATCATAGAGAAAACAAAAAGGAAAGAAACAAAACAAAGACCTAAGATGCTAAATCTTGAATTGTTGACAACTTCTTGAGATTGCATCTTCGAGCTTTCACTAGGCGAAAATTGGTAATCAACACCGGTTCAAAACCCCCATTTCACACCGGTTTTGAACTGGTTCTGATTTGACGGATGCCAAAATCCAAGACTTTTCGCACCGGTTCTTGCTGTGAACCAGTGCGAAAAAGTCCCCAAAAAATTAAAAAAAAAACTTTTCGCACCGGTTCTTGCTGTAAACCGGTGCCAAAAGTCCTAGCGCGCCTTTTTTTTATTTATTTACTTTTCGTACCGGTTCTTGCTGTGAACCGGTGCCAATAACTGTTTTTTTTTGTTTTTTGGCAATAAATAATAATAATATTAATACTAATAATAATAAAAAAAACCTGTACATCCTGCATTAATTCTACCATTATTATATATTATAATAACAATAATATTATTATTATAATATTATAAATAATAAAAATAATAATAATTTTTAAATTGAAATAATAACAACAATACATAGATATTAATTAATACTCCCAAATTCAATACAATGAAGTGTCATATTTACAATTCCTCAAAAAAAAAAAAGTGTCATATTTACAAACAATACTAATCAATAATGTAGTTAACAAGTTCAAATAGAAATGACATTTACAAATTAAATGTGATGAAAGACGCCAACATGTCTCAGACTTCATTAAGTTCCTTGCTCGTCAACGGACCTCCCTTTTGTACCTTGCAAAACTTGGAATAAACAAAAAGTATGTTAGAATTAATTACTTAGGTTATGCATGTAAAAATACATTTACATGTTCAGTTAGACAAAAATTTATTACTTAGGCCTATATGACTACTACTTCACCTATTTTCTACATTTCTTATCAAATCAACTCATTCTTTCTCATAACATGTCAATATTACTTAGTTATACGTGGCTAAGGCTTGAAATCACATGAAAAGAGCAATTCAAGTGTTTTAGGACGCATTTTGATCCAAAATGGCCCAAATAAGGCCTATATGACTACTAGGATACTTATTTCCTACATTTCTTGTCAAATTAACTCATTCTTTCTCATAACATGTCATTACTACTTAGATATAGGTGGATAAGGCTTGAAATCACATGAAAAGAACAATTCAAGTGTTTTAGGAGCATTTTGATCTAAAATGACCCAAATAAGGCCTATATGACTAATAGGATGCCTATTTCCTATATTTCTTGTCAAATCAACTTATTCTTTCTCATAACAAGTCATTATTACTTAGTTATAGGCGGCTAAGGCTTGAAATCACATGAAAAGAGCAATTCAAGTATTTTAGGACGCATTTTGATCCAAAATGGCCCAAATAAGGCCTATATGACTACTAGGGTTTTGTGTCACCACCCGTTACCCAAAAATCACCCACCGCAGCCACCCTGACCACCCACGAAACCCCTAAATCCCCCCCACGAAACTGCCTCCCCATTGACTACCTAAAAGAAATTCAAACCCAGAAAACCCCAAAGTGAAACCCAAGCCCAGAAAACCCAAATCAAAATTAAGAGGGTTGCGGTGGGTAAGGAGGCTGGCCGAACTGAGGTTGCAGGTTTAGACGAGGGGTGGGCTTTTAGTTCGAGGGGGCGACGGATGGGAAGGGGAGGTGGGTTGGGAAACTGGGAAAGGCAAGTGGGGAAAGGGGAAAGGGTGGTGAGGTGGTGTCTGGTGCGCAGTGGTGGGGAGCTGTTGTAGCCACACTCACCGAACAAAACCAACAGCACCTGCTTCACCATTCACCAATCAACCAATCCAATCCACACCACACGTCCACACCTGCCACACCTCACCAAACTCCCCTGCTCCCTCACAACCCGCAATTTATCCACCAAATACCACCGCAGCCCAACCACTAAAACAATACCCATAAAAAATTTGCAAGCTCACAACAAGGCAATAACTCAATGCACAACAAGTTTATGCGGTAGTAAACTAACCCTAGATTACAAGAACTATATACTGAATTTGAAAATCAAATCAACGACTAACCCTAGACTGCGAAAACTGAAATCATTAATCTAAAAAGGACAAAAACAAATTCTTACCTTGAAGCTGCTTCAATGGAGGTGAGAAAGCTCGAATCCGCTTCAATGGAGAATTAAGAGTACGCGTAATGGAGGAGTGATATAGACAAAGCTTAGAATGCGCTTCAATGGATAACTACGAGCACGCGTAATGGAGGAGAGATATGGAGAAAGATGAAACTTCAGAGGTGGTCGAAGCTAAGAGAAGGGCGAAAACGAGAGCGAGGGAAAATTGAAAATGAAAAGCAGGGGGAAAGAAAGAAAGAAGAAGATGCAGGGGTATACCCCGATTTTTTTTTTTAATTTCGCACCGGTTTGAACTGGTGCTAAAACACTATTTTCGCACCGGTTTGGTTTGAACCAGTGCGAAATCCCTTTCTCCCTTTTTTTTTCCTCTTTTATAATTCGCACCGGTTTAATAGGAACCGGTGCGAAAAGTCTTTTTTCCCAATCCCACCCATTTCTTTTACCACTGGTTTTCAAGAACCGGTGCGAAAAGTGCGGTGCCTATTTTATTTTTTCTACTAGTGCAATCATACCACCACCTCCATTATCCTGCACAAGTTTCCCACCAACACGCTCCCTATCATCACCATTAAAAACAATTAATACAATTACCAACAACATATACTATATACTATAACAATGAACACACCCAGAAAAACACAATTACTCAAACCGTAAACAGATGTTTTCAATTCTAATTTTAGGGAAAATTACTCAAATTGACCCATTGTAAATTAATTAATGAACTAAATGTACGTCTTTTTCCCCAATTTTGCATTAAAATATCAAAGTAACAATCCAAGTACTACTAAATTTTACGGAAACAATACTAAAATTGACATCCTATTTTCAATTACAATTAAATGTGAAAACACTCTTTGTTTTTCCCCAGTTGCATTAAAATTTCAACACAACACTCCAATTAGTAACAAATTTTACCATCCATACACTACGCAATTACCAGTCACAATCAATGTAAATTATTCCCAATCAAACAACAACAAGAAGTGCAACTCTCAACAAATTGATTCGTGTACCTTTTCAAGATCGCCGAAGCGAAAAAGCAAAACAACCACCGCAACGAAAATCAACCATCCCCAATCACACTACACAAATCGATGACAAACCTAGACCAAGGAGATTCCCAATTCGGCAAGTCAATTAATTAAATTCGTGGAAAAACAGTTCAAAAAACAGAGCAAAGCGAGCATTGAAGAGAGTTTCCTGAATTCACGGATATTACCTGGAAAAACTGACATAAGTTAACTATGGTTGACTTTAGAGACATAACGACGTTAGGGCTGGCAAACGGATCAGGTCGGGTCGGGTTGGTGTTCGGTCAGCTCCCCCCAACCTGAACCTGATCCATTTAACTTTTCGGGTTGAAAACCCCAACCTGAACCTGATATCTTCGGGTTCGAGTTAACCCGAAATTGACCTTATTTGACCTGCTTTTTTTTGTTTAGGTTTAAATCAGGTTATTTAACCTGAAATTGACCTGAAACTAACCTTTTTTTTTTTTTTTTTCAAAATAACTTGATATTATCAGACCCTTTGATATTTTCGAACACTCAAGTTCATAGGCTTAGTGCTTCAGTTGAAACCAAAATAAACAACATAGTCTATTGAAACCAAAATTAACCAAAAGAAGTGTGTTTGTGCTTATTGAGCGAGTAATAAAAATAAAAAAAATACATTACAAGGTATATAACAAAAACATGAAAAAAGCAAACATCATCAGATTCATCACACTTACTAGCCTGTAATAGATGGGTACAAAACTACAAACTTAGTCTAGCTAACTTTATTGACTTATATAACCAATGGGTTCTTGTAAAGAACAAGGTAGTGCCATAGACATTATTGCTAGGTGTGTAAATGGCCAACCCTTGCTATCATCGAGTTCATTCTACCATAATTCAACTGCGACGGGAGATGTACATTAAAGATTGATGAAGTTTGAACTCTTGCAAGTTGTTGAGCGACTTGAGCCGTGATGTCCGTGAAGGAGAGAGAGGCGTGGACAGGCAAATTAAAGGATTTTAGATTATTAGGGTTTGAATCCTTAAGAGTTGAAGATATAAAAAATTGAGAGGAAAAATGAAATATGAGAGAGAAAGAGCTTCTTAAGGCTGAGAGAAGTGAGGTTGAGAGGAGTGAGAGTGTGAGAGGATTTTAGGGTTTTAGCTTTATAAGGTCCTAAATATGGGCTTGGGCTGGTTTTAGTAAGTTTCCTCTTTTTTTTTTGCTTTTTTATTTATTTATTTATTTTTAATTTTTTTGGGTTAGATGGGCCATTTTCGGGTTGGAATTTTCAACCTTAACCTAACCCATTTAATTTTAGGTCGAGTTCGTGTTGACCCATTTAAGTTTTCGGGTTGAAAATCTCAATCCTAACCCGATATTTTCAAGTCAGGTTCGGGTCGTGTTTTCGGATCGGGTCAACTTTTGCCAGCCCTAAACAACATTTGACATTGGGTCAACATTCAAAATTCCATGTTACCAGCTATTTACCTTGGCACCCCTGGCTTATGACGCAAAACGATGATTTAAACCCTAGATAAACGTACATCATGGAGATGAACCTGGGCCGGCTCTTATACTTGCTCCAATAATGCCCACTAGTGATAATAAACGTATAAGTGATTAACTTACACTTCTTTCATTTTTGTTCCACCTCAACATTTCTTTCATTCCCTAGGGTTTTACCCAGTTTTAAACCCCCCAAACTTTACAAATTCAATTCCCTCTTTCTGATCAAACCTCACTATCATCCATCAATGGTGACCTCAAACTCATTGACATCAATTTCAAGACAAGTATGTCGAAATCTCTTCTCAAATCAAAAACCCTTTTACTACACTACCACTTCCCTCTTCTCCAATGGACCTTCAACTCCAGAGTTCAACTCTGATTCAACCCCAGATGATAGTGAGTTACCAACTCTTAACTCGGACTCTGAATCAACCGAGTTTAGCCCTGATAACTCGGCCCCTTCTTCCTCTGAGTTCGCTTCTGCTTCCCCCGACTCAGCTGGGCAGCGCCCGTTCATTCAGACAGTCCTTGAGGGTGGCTTAGACATCGGCATTTACAAGGTTTAATTTTTATTCATTTTTGCATTCTTTTTGGTTATGATTTCTGCTAACTATACCTTATGTTGCTCGGACTCGGGTACCCATGTCCTCATTGCTGTGTCCAAGTGTCTGACTCGTCTATAAAAAAATTGTCTATGGGTACTTAGAGTGAAATGAAGAGTCTGAGTAACATAGACTATTCGACAAACTCATGTGTTTGATCGGTGTACTAATGTTTAACCGAGCCTTAGAAAAAGTTTATCTTCCTGCATTGTATCAATTTTGAGGAAATTCTTTAATTTTGTGGTAGAGTACAAGTAAGGGTCTTGAGATTAGCCTCCTAGGATATATGCTAGATGAATGTAGTAGTTTAATGGGAATGATTTGTTGATCTATGCATTTTTGTAATTGTTTGGTTTCGTTGAAAATTGGGAAACCATATGAAAATGTAGTATTGAAGGCATACTGATTTAATTGGATGATAATTGAGTGATCTCAGTTTGCGTTTTATGATAAATTAGGCTATACTGGTGGGACAAGTTGGGCAGAGTCCATTACAGAAGAGGCTAAAGAATGGGAAGTTGGTGACACTTACTACTTTAGGAACCGGTGGGATTAGAAATGAGCGGATTCCATTCCCAAATGAAGAACCAAGGGAGTATGCTGATCGTTGTAATGTTCAATGGCATCGAGTTGCTATCTATCCGGAAAGGTTGGGTGAAGTTGTACTGAAGAATGCTCAACCTGGGTAAATTTCTTTTCTTGATCTCTATACCATGTGTTGGTTTCACTAGGCAGTTTTGTCTGCATTGTTCTTTGTTTGGTATTGAATGAAGAAACTTTTTACTTCTTAGCTGTGTAATGTGTGATAAGTTTTCAACATGATGAACATTGATTTTAATTGGCTGGCATTTTGTGAGGAAAGACAGAAGAATTGGAAATTACAGAAGTTAAAATATTGTAATGTACTCGTAACGGTTTGTTTGTTTGTTTGTGTGCGTTAATGAGAGTGTTCTTAGTTTTCCTCCAATCTGCAATAGAGAATACAAATTTTGATTATGATGGTACATAATTGTTGTGGCACTATCAAGCTTAATAGTGCCTTCAATCCTTCATTATGATATCCAATATTACATCTAAGAAGATAACCAATTAAGAATGTGTTGGTTTTGAGTGCTTTCATGGACTTGAGAGCTTTGAGTTTCCACCTACATCTATTAGCAACCTTTTAACGGGGGTTGGGAGGAGGGGAGGGAGAGAGAGAGAGAGAGAGAGGCTTTCTCTCTCCACACACCCACCTCACACACACACACACACATGCACGCACACACATGTCATCATAATCATGCCTTAGCTTCGAACTAGGGCTACAAACGATCCGAGTCGAGCCGAGTTTGAGTCTGTTCGAACAGCTTGATAAGAAAATTTTGTGTTCGAGCTATTTCAAGCTTGAACGAGCTTTTAAAAAGCTCGTTCGAGCTTGGCTCGTTTAGAATTTGACATGTTTGAGCTTTGTTTACGAACGTGCTCGTTTGTATTTCAAGTTTAAGGTCAGGTTTCAATGAGCTTTATTAAATGAATGAGCCCCAATATATCGTTACACTTTTAATTTTAATGCATCTACTTTATTTTATATGTGAAGTTTCCGTTCTTTCTATAGTAAAAAGGTAATCCCAAAATTTTCATGCCTTTATAAGACGTAATAATTTGTAATTTTACAAATAAATATGAGTAAAAGATATATAAATATACTAACTAAGTTTAAATCAAGCGTGAGCAAGCTCTAACTAAGTTATAATCGAGCGTGAACAAACTCATGAATGTGCATACACGAGTTGTTCACGAGCATTATCGAGTCGAACATGATGTTGTTTGAGCTTTGTTCATTTATTTGACGAGCTTAAGATTTTTGTTCAAGCTTGTTTGTTACTTGATAAACGAGTTTTGACCGAGTTTGTTCGCGAGTACTTCATGAACGTATCGGCTCATTTACACCCCTACTTCGAACAGAGTCACCAAAGCTCCACTATAACTGAAGATAGAGAATGAAATGAGGAAAAAATGTTGTATTAATTATACAGTGTACAATACTAGTCTAATTGTATATATGTGTATGTATGTATATAACTTAAAAACATTTTAAATTACTTATAATAAAGAAAAACTTTTGAAGTTTAAAAAAACTGAAATTGGCATCGATTACACAAAACAAAGCTTGGGAGCCCTATTTGCTTCAATCAAAATTGCACGTATGATAGAAGTAGAGTGGTCAATTTGACACTTCCCTGATTTTTTTTTATTTTTTTATTTTTTTTTATATAATTACGATGGCCTTTGGAGTTCTCTTCAGAATACTTTTGCTAGTGTTGTATACCTATATGTTTGTAATCTTTGTATGAACAGTGATTTTTATGTTGCCAATTTACAATATTAAGTACCAACTAAGTATAAGGTTAGTAGTAAGGAGAGACCTTCCAAACTTGAGGTTGGGGTTCAATCCCCACTAAGGACTCTCTCTTGGCACAACACTTTGTGACTCTGTATGAACAGTGATATTTATGTTGCCAATTTACATTTCAAGTACCAACCAAGTATTGGGTAAGTAGTAAGGAGGGACCTTCCAAACTTGAAGTTGGGGGTTCAATCCCCACTAAGGGCGCCTTGAGGGTTGGGATTGCCTTACCTCACACCCCACCACTCTCAAATAGGCTAGCCTACTAACCAGGCCTTGTTGATCCGTGAGAGGTTCCGAACTCAGTAGGGCAGTTCTTACCAACCCAATAAAAAAAATAAGTATATATATTTAAGTGGTTATAGCAATGACAAACATTAATATGTATCTTTGTACTGATTTTTTGGGGGAAAACAGCACTTGTTGCTTTGACCTGTTGGAAATCATTTCTCATGCTTGTTTCATCCAACTGGTATCTGAAGCTTCATTCATGTTGCAGTTCACTACTTTATCTAGAGGGAAATCTGGAGACCAAAATCTATACTGATCAAGTTTCCGGTATTGTTAAACGTGTAAGGGAAATTGCGGTTCGACGAAATGGTATGTTTTACATTGTTATTCTGACATTTATCCAAAATTTGTGTCCCATGATTTTTTGCTTCCTATTAGTTTATCACAAAAACTATTGTTCTAAACATATTGAACCCCTTGTCCTTGCACTTTGTTGTTGATACTGTAGCTTGTTTTTTCCTTAGTGTTTTTGGAATGGGGTTGTTGGATTGGTGGTGAATGGTGATCAGAGATTCACCCTACAAAGATGGCAACCCTGAATGTATTCCTACAAAACAGGGATCTTTTTTTAGGGGGAGGCATCTTATGTATTCTATTCTTTCATTGTTGCAGGCCGTATTATATTTTTGGGATTTGGCAGTGATTTCCGTCAGCCATCTGTACAAGAGCTAAGAGGCGTTGGGTATTTCTGAGTTCCGAGGACTTCATTGTCCAGGTCTCTCGGGCACATTATTGGATTGTTTCCAAGTGGAGTTGGAAGGACCAGTGCTCATATCTTCAAGATCTATTATGCTCGACATCACTGCCATTGCTTCAATCTG
Source organism: Chenopodium quinoa (assembly GCF_001683475.1). NCBI lineage: Eukaryota > Viridiplantae > Streptophyta > Magnoliopsida > Caryophyllales > Amaranthaceae > Chenopodium > Chenopodium quinoa. Next base: position 1,763,999 of record NW_018742381.1, on the reverse strand, counting down.
AGTTATGCCTTATATATATTTAAGTGGTTATAGCAAGGACCATTGCTTCAATCTGCAATCATTTCATGTGTTTACTTGGAAGGTTGATATTAGGAGTTTACTAATCTAGCAGTTGCAGATTATGTATAGCCTGTTAACACATTTTGGCAACTAGCGTTTGAAATTGATGGCAAGTTATCGATTATACTCCCTCTATTTTTCATTCTTGGATATATCGCATGAAACATGAACAGACTGTTGAGAACTAGAGATTAGTGTTAAAAATGATGCAAACTCTACTGGCAGTCTCAGAACGAAAGAGAGGGAAACCAATCATTACGAAGTATTGTTTTACATGCCTAAACATTTGAGGAGTAGGGAGCAACTGTGTTTCCGTTGCTGCATAATTGCCTAGTTTGCCTTTGGATCAACAATTCTACTAGTATTATTTCACTCTGTTCTAGAGCAGCTTGGCTCAAATACATCGAATTATGTCATGTTGTTCTCGTTGGCTTGTTTATATGCTCTGTTTGCTGTTGGTCGTCAATAGTTTGCGGTTCATTAACAAAGGTTGGGGCTGCAGTGAGTGTCGCGGTAGTGTGAGAAGAAAGACTAGAGCAAGGGTGAAGGAAGTAGACATAGAGGAGAAAGGGTAGATTAGGCTAAGGGCAGATTTAGTAATAACTAATAAGTTCTAATAGGAAAGGTAAAGAGGAGGAAATTTATATTTGATTAAATTGAGAATTTTGTTTTACAAAACATTAAAAGAAATTGTTTCTTTGTCTCATTAATTTATCTTTTGAAACGAAAAGGTTAATCATCATTTTCCTCAAAAAAAGGTTAATCATCATAATGTTGCATATTCATATTTCGTATTAAACTAACATAAGAACAAAAAAAGAACAAATCAATTCTTCAAAATAGGTTTCTTAAATGGGTTTAGTGGTTTAGGCCCTTTTGACTACTAGTGGTTTGGTGATTATACATTTATACTCCATATTACTCCCTTCGTCACTTTTTAATCTGTACATTTGAATGGTTAAAGTTTAAATTTAAAAAGTGACAAGGGAGTAGCTATTAGCTAGTTTTAATTGTGGATTGTAAGAGCTAATTTATAACAATTTTGCATCATTTTATTCAATTGTAAAAGTATTGGTATGCAACAATTTTGCATCTGTTTATTTAATTGTAAAAGTAAAAGCTAATTTATACAAAAGTATTTTATAAAAATGACTAATAAGCACAAAAAATAAATTTTTGTTAACTGATTTTTGTGTAAATATAGTAACTTTGAAGAACTTTATGGTCCTGTCCAAAAAAAAAAAAAAAGCTTTATGATAGAATAGTCATTTTACTACTACATTTATAATTATAACCTCTTCTAATAAGTTCAACCAACGTTTTATTTTAAAATTACTCATGGTATTTTTGGACTCAAACCTCTCTTTCAATCCCCTCTCAACCAAACTCTCTCATGCGGTTTTGACTAGTTAAACCTCTCTCTTGATAATTTAGTATCAGGTATTGACAAACAAATTGTCTAATCACCTATGCATGATGATAAAAAAATCAGCCATTCGGGAGAGGAAAAAAAAAAGAGGGGGGGGGGGGTGTTGATCAGAGGATGGCCTACCAACACTTGTGATTGTGGTCTCAGATGAATCTCAAGTGCAGATGCTCAGCATTCTTGAGCTTCTATCTTATCCACAATATCATCTCACGTTTTCTTTGACAAAGTATACTACTCACTACTGAAGCCATTAGGAGAGAGGAAAACAGATACAGAGACTTTCCTCCATTAGAGCTACAAGGATGCTGCAACATCTAAAACTCGGACAATCGCCTGCGCAGATCCTACATACCCGAAAATCACCATATATTCCCGAAAACCAGAGTGTAAATGCTAGCCTTTCTCCTCTGATTTCTAAACAATGCAACAAGTTTTCACGCCGAGAGCTCACAATCTTTACAAATTCTTCTCTGCTCCTCTTGACCTCTCAGACTCTGCATTCACATCCTTTTTTGGATGCGCGAGCAGAGGAAATCCCACAACAGCTGAAAGCTGAGGTTGAGCAACAAGAACCTGAAGCAACTCCCACAGCAGAGGAAGTCCCACAACAGAACAAAGGTGAAGTTGAGCAACAAGAACCAGAGGCAACTCCCACAACAGAGGAAATCCCACAACAGAACAAAGGTGAGGTTGAACAACAAGAACCCGAGGCAACTCCCACGGCAGAGGAAATCCCACAACAGAACAAAGGTGAGGCTGAGCAACAAGAAGCTGAGTCAACTCCGAATAAGACTTCTCAAAGCACCAAAGTAAATCCAACTAAACAGGTGTTTCTTGATGTGTCGATTGATGGGAAGCCGACAGGAAGGATCATTATAAAATTATATGAGCAAAATGCGCCTGTTGGAGCTGCTACATTTCGTGACATTGTTAGTGGAAAAGCGGGCATAAGTTATAGAAGGAAAGAGTTTGTAAAGATCATGCCAAACTATGTTCAACATGGAGGAATTAGATCATATGGCGTGGATGCTGAGCTTGCAAGCAGAACAGGAAGGAGCTTCAAGAACGATAAGTTGGTTGAAGAATTGGAGAGAGAGAATGAAGAACGTCCTGGTACTAAGAACTTGGCTGGAACCGTGAGCATCATAGTGAGGGATCCTTTAAAACCGCCGCCTAAAGTAAAGTTGGTTGCCAGAGAAGGGAAGCTTAAGATTGATCAGGAGGAGGTAGGGGTGGAGCCAAACGGCACAGAGTTCACCATAGCAACAAAGGACTCCCCAGAGCTCGATTCATCAGCATTGGTAATTGGCAAAGTGATTGAAGGAATGGATATTGTGGAGAAGATTGGTCAGGTCAAGACAGTGCAAGAAAACACTAGTTCTCCATATTTTAGGTAAGGGAAAATACTAACTACTCCATACACAATTACACACTGAACTATACTATACTGCAATTTCTATAGGTATTTCTTTTTTTGCCAAAAGAGTGAAGCTAATACTAATTACTCCATACATAATAACACAGAAAAGTCCTGTTTTTAGCTTCAATTTTTTTCAGTTTTACAAGAAAATTTTCCAACTTCAAATTGTCAGAACGTTGCATTGGAGTTTTTCCACATTTTCCTTTTACATTCGAAGGTTATGTCTGTGGAAATAATTTATTCAGAGTAAACCTTTTAACAGCCCAATTAATCATTTGAAGGATTATAAAATGAAACAGTAATTAGGAAAGAGAAGAGATCCTAAAGCTTGTAATAATTATAATAACTAAAGGTACCCGCAGGGGGGGGGGGTGGTTTCACCATAAATTTCAGCAATTAGTTTTCCAAAACTGTTAGTCTTACATCATATCAATTAGTACTAACAAAACTTGCCTGGTTCTACAAATTTCAGGGTGGCGAAGTTGATTGGTGACAAGAGAGCTGTAGTGGCTGAAAGGGGTTTCAACCGCCCTTACTCAAAAGTGATAATCATGAATTGTGGCCTGCTAGAATGACATCAGGAATTCACTCAGATCTCATTCTTGTTCATCATTTTTGTCAGAGTAAATGGAACATAATACAATTTTGTTTCAAAAGTTCCATTGCAATTTTATGTAACTGACCACTGACATGGTCCCATAAATGACAGAAAACCAGAGACCATATACCAACCTAAAATTGATGCAGGAAGATGCATTTACCTACTACATCATAGTAAAGGTCAGAAATAGATGTATGTCTTGGAGATTATCCAGCATCATCAGCTATCTTGGTCAAACTGTAAATATTATTTTGAAGCATGTTTCGGTCTTTTAGCTGGTGGAGACTCAAAGAGCTTTCTAATAGACGTAATTGGATCATCAACCTACAAAAATACATGCAGAATGGTTGTCATCTTGAACCAAATAGCTATTCTCAAAGTCTGCCACAGACTAACAGAGATGCATAATCCTCCTCCCCTCCCCTCCTCGCACCCCAACCCCTCTGGGGCAACAGGAAATAATTGAGGCGAGCAGAAAATGAAGTATGATTAGAGAAATGAGAATATGGAATCATCCAAAACCAATTCATAGCTGCACTGGTCATGCAAAGGGCTGATTCATACTTTAAATATAAAGACAGTTTCAGTAGTTTTTGCTCAATATGATAGTATTTGTAGAGAACTGGAATAGAGAAAATGGACAAAAAATATTTGCATCACCACGTCAAATGTCACTTGGCTATTAAAACAGCAATCTTGAAAAAGAAAGTTCTGTATTACCATGATAAGAGATGGAGATGGAGAAGAAGGAGAACTCTCCAATTCTGGAACTGTAAACACTTTTTCTTTCTGCAGAGCTGACAAAGTTTGTTGCCATCCTGGGGAAACAGTCCCTGTGGATGCAACCCAAGGGCAAAAGTGCCTGTGCTGCTTGATTGGATGAAACTCCATCTTCTTATTGGGTGACTGCCTGCTTATATCCTCATCTGGAGAGAACGAATTCATACGTTAGAAAGAAAGTGCCATCCTTAAAAGTTAAAACACTGTTAATTATAGAAAGAAAGTGTCATCCTTAAACCACTGTTAAATATTGCTGGTTAAATTAAGCATAGTAAAAAAAAACAAAAATAAGTATACACTAGCAAGATTATTTCTTAAAGCTGACAAGTGCTAGCCTAAAATCAGGGATAACAGCGCTGCGTTTTATTGAAAAGGTCTGAACATATAAAGTTGCACATATGATACCACTATTCCCAATTAATCTCAACATTGCATAATTGATCACTCTTGCGCACTAGTTGCAGAGCAATCTCAGCAGATGAAAGTAATAACAGAGAACTAAAGAGTGTGAATAGGATACAATGACACAATGACATAAATAAAATCCATAACTGCACAGTTCTGACCTCAAGCATGACAGAGTGGGTCAAAAATATGAGTAAAAAACAGAGCCCTCAATTTTTATCATCATCTACCTCCCCGAATCCTTAAATGAATATTTGAAAGATTAAAAGGCAACTTAAGCTGCTCACAGACTAGGAAAGATATGTACTTGTCTATACTTGTTCCTTTTATTTCCCAAGTACCCAAATGGCATAAAGATACCATTATTTTATGGTGCCTTGAATTGGTAAAGGACGATAGGGACTAGGGAGTAACACATGTCCCCTAGACTCATGATCAAAATTGATCTTCAATTCAATTAAATGATAACTTTTGCAGCAGGTACTATGTGAGTTGAGTTCTCCTACTTTTGAAAATTTTATTAAGGAATGTTTAACCAATTTTCCATTTCAAACTTTCATCAAGTGAACTTCTAAAGAACTTTTGTGCAAAAACAGGATTAAGCAAGGTGATCCAATTTTAGCATACTAGCTTGTTTATGCAATGGAAAAACATAGCAGGAAATCGAAAAGGCTAAAAGTTCCTAAGTAGAATCAATTCTTGGGAACCCGATCACTTTCTTACTCAGGCTTGCTACAGTATAAAAAAAAATTTGTTTAGCTTGGAAACTTTAGGATCCAATTTTTCCTTCTGACTAAAAAGGTCATCAGAGTTATTAAGGCACCGTTTTGGAGATATTTAAGAACAAGCACTTTTCAATATTTTAGAAGAGCACAGAGATCTTAGCAGCAAAACACACATTCAAATCAGAGGATTTGCAAAAGGTGAGACCTCAATAGTATTTAGATTAGGTTACAAAGAGTGGATGCAGTAGATTAATAAGTTATAACCTGGCAGTCCTTAGATGGTGTTCTATATTGTTGCTCATTCTGTAGAGTCAACTCTTTATAGCACACAACATACAAGCATGCAGAATGCAATTTCACATGTAGCTTGTGGGGGTCAATCTTAATCGATTTCCCATCTGCTCTTTAGCTGGTTTTTTCCTAGAAATTTTCCTTGACGTTTGCATTTTGGACCAGAATCATTTGGTTTAATCTTTTACACACTTTACCATAAAAAGGTCATTGTTAATTGCTTGTCTTCCTTTTGCCATCCTATAAATATCTATTTACCTCTCCTTTGAATCCAGGTAGAATATGCTACTTTATACTTGTATATTTCAACATCTACCCTTTTTATTTTCTCAGCAAACCTTACAAATCAAAGTATGCAAGAATATAACTAAGTATAGTGTACATGTAATGTGGCCAATTGGCCATATCCCAGGGCCAAATAGCATTGTCTTATCATCTTGATTAACGCTTTTACGTCCATATTATACCAAACAATTAAATTCCCCTTTGATTCTCCAAAACTTTGTTGGCGACTTTAGAGAAACAACTCCTCATCTTCACCCAAACCAAGTCGAGGTCATATTTATGATTCCCAATCAATTTCCTTTACCGTTGTATTGGTAAAAACTTGCACTATCTTCTTTCAAGTTCCACCATCTTAACCTTGGTTTATCTTGGCTTTTTCCTCTACTTGAACCTACCTTCATATGGACATCCAAGACTAGTAGCCTACGTTGATAGGCTGAGTAGCAACGCTCTCCCTTGGAATAACCTTACGGTCTAGGCAACTTTGCCTTTCCTCCCAACCAATTAGGACTCAAGTTGCATTTTTTCCACTTCAAAAGTCCTCAATTCCAAGCCCCTCTCACTAAACCATGTGTTTGCTAGGAACAAGACATATGATTGTGTGAAACAGTGAATTCCAAAATGGTCTCTCTTGCTTCATTCCTCCTTCCATACCTCAATACTCCATGGACCCTCATATGCATTACAACTTGTCCCCACATGCCCATTTAGATCTCCATCAACAAATAACTTTTGTGACTTGAATTTCTTGTACCACATCATCAAAGTTCTCCCATAATTGGCATTTCCAAGCCACCTCATACACACTTACAGCAATTACAATCTCCTTCCCTGCCTTCCTATATATTAACTTTACAGTTTATCCTCATCAGCAAAACACTCTTTCTATAAACCACAATCTCCTCCTCCATTATCCTATCAACTATAATAATGCCCATTCCTAGTCCTATTCAATCCTACATACCATAACTTATAACCTGAGGGCAAAATTAATTTGGCTCTTAATTTATTTTACCTTTCACCTGGATACACAATATGTGAATTTCTCTTCTCCTCATCACTTCCACTAACTTCACTAACTTTCGGTAAGGGATCCAATGTTCCAAGATCTTATCCAGATTTTAGGTTCAAAGTTCCTACTAGAATCCTAACAGAGGCAGTGGCCAGTGAAAATTTAGTTTTTTCAATTACAAAACTAGTATTACTCTATGGGCTTAAAAGGGCCCATGCTTTCTACAAAAATAGTTACTCACAATGGTCACAATGGTAGAGAAAGGGAGCTGAAAGATTAAGGGGGGTTTATTAATGAAGAAAAGATGAGAGTGGAAAAGTTCATAAACTTAGAATCAGTATAAAAAGCCTAATTCTGAGATATTACATCAGTTCACATGGCATATGAAGTGGAAGTCAAACTAAATAAAGTTCAGGCAACAAATGAGAATTAGTCACTACCCATCAAGACAATAAAGGAAAATTCTTCAACTTTCAAATATACTTTTTTTTTTTTTTGAATGGACAACTTTCAAATATACTTGTACTGCAAGACCAAAATTGTCCAATCCCTTCTACCTCCTTCCCTTAATACAATAGAAAAACTTGCTAGTTGGCCTACCTATTAATGGCAGCTAACATACCTAGAACAGAAAGACTGGTACGCTTGTGCAACTTAATGAAGCAAGCTATATAGCATCTGTCTTGCCAAGGAACTTAGTTTCTTTTTCCACAGGCCTATGAGTGACTAAAAATTGAGTTCAGTAGCCAGTGCATATCTGTGTCAATTCCCCAGTCCACTGTGGACCATCAATCTTCCAATGTACTGCAAGCCAGCAGTTTTCACCAGATGTGCAGTAGCCATGCACCACACATGAAGTGAGAACAGGGGGTGGGGGGGGGGGGGGGGGAGGAATTTAAGGCATGCGTAGGGCTAGGGACAGATCCTGGGTGACTCAAGACAGAGCATAGGATTATAATTTTATTCTGTCAAGGGATAAAATGATAGAAATCATGATTATTTTTCTTTTCTACGAAACTAATGTTTGATGAATTTGATCCAATAAGGCTTGCGGCAAACCTTTTGGTAATAAATAATGTCACCATCTATAACAGAATTTTTACTTTAAACCTGCTTCAAAGATTTCCACATGTTACACTCATACATGAACAATTATGTTAACCTTATAAAGATTAGTGAAGTGCCTGAAAGGGAAACAGATACTGTAACACCCACTTGTATCCCACATCAAATTCATTCTAGTGTGTAATGATAACTATCTAATTTTCAAGTGTACTACATCTAGAGCTTTTACCACTAGAACAGGTTTAGAAATAGACCTAGGACATGCCTTAACGTCTTATAGATGGTAATAGAGCTAGCACACTGTGTCAACAGAGAAATTATACTATATATTCATTTGCTAAGCCCTTATTTGATGTGAGCAAGAATCCTAGCTGGAAGATGATCCCTCGCTGGCATTATAGAAAACGCAAGGTTAAGTAGACAAACTGCTAGGCCTGGACTTGTCCTATGAAGGCTAAAAAGCAATCAGAGGATATTGTGCTCTTTCTTGAATTGTATAGTTGTAACAAGTGCTCTTCCTTCTGGAAGTGAGTTTGGACAAAGAATCCCAACGGCCAAAAACCTATGACGAAACAAATTACATTTGTGACCAATGTATGGATGTGAAAGCTTACATATAATACATGTTGCAGCTTAAGGATTTGACCCAATAGTATCTTGTGGCAGATGAGAAAGAATGCTAGAGATTAACCAAGAAATATCATTATAATTGAGGGGCTTTCAGCCTGCAATTTCAGGTCTCTTCACTACACAGGAGACCCAGAAATTTTTACGTTTGTCTAAGTTCACTTAGAATGAAGTGCAAGGAGGAAAAATCTGATAGGAGAAAGTGTTCTACAAGCAGCAATAAAATACAGAAGACAGTGATTAACCAAACACAAACTGAAGAGAGAAGCAGTGAGACCAAACATAACTCACCAACACTCAATGTTGCCATGTCATTTTGCGAAGTAATCGTTGCTACTCCATTCTCGTTCTGTTCACCACTAGTTAAGCTTAATGTTTCCTGCCCCATTAAACAATGGTAAGACTTCTGCAAGAATTAAAATGCACCGTACCAGACAGAATAATCCTGAAACTCGGTTAAAATATTTACCTTCCTCAATGCCGTACTATCTACAATCATCTCCTGTGAACTGGCAATATCTGCAGTTGAAGGTGCGTTATCTTGTGGCTCAGAACCACTTACACCAGAGTTTGTCTCTTCATTTTGCTTGTCCTTGGTTGAACTGTCCATAATGGCATTCAAAGCTATAGGTTCCACTTCACCAGTACTTACATCTGATGACATGTAAGAAAGTCTAGTCCTTACATTACGACCAATAACAGGTAAGGAGATTGTTGCCCTGAAGTTCTGTCTAGTTGGAGGAGGTCCACCAGCAATTGTCAAATTCGACATTGTTTTCCTTGGTGATGCAGCTTCTCCATTTGCAGCAGCAAGATCACTGTTACCATGGTTGGCATGATTTTCAATTGCAGATGTCTTGCTGCCAAGATTACTTCCACCACCAATATCAGCTTGACCAACTACTTTAACCAATTCTAGGGGCCGAGGAACTGTTGCAAAGGCCCATAACCCAATGTTTGCCCCACAAAGCTTGCAATCCAATACAGTAGAATTAGGATCATAATAGAAACTGGAAGCCCCAGGATCGTCGTCTTCCCTAATGTTTTCATTGGAAGCAGACATGGACACAGACAACCTATTGCTCTGCTCATCAGCTGCTGCATGAGACAAGTTGGAGGTGTTGTCATTGCTACCAGACAGTTTAGGCTGGTCCTCACAATCAACCATGTAAGGAAGCAATCGAGGTTCCCATCCACATAAACTTAATAACCTATGAGCCTGCACATCAGCCACATTTAATTGTAAATAACTCAACCTAGTATATTCGACATAAGAATACTGGAAAAGAATTTCTTATAAAAAACAATGCATTTATATGACTCCAATTAAAATTACAGCACTACAATGTAAGTATTGCACTTACTTTATTGGAAATATTTGTAGGAGAGAGGGGAGAGAAGGGAGGTTAGTAAGCAGATGAATAGGATGACAAATAGAGAAATGCCATAAATAACCTCAATTATTGCTCTTTTCACCTATTTTGCATTATGGTAATAACTTGTGACAGGTTTAGGGCCTTAATTTAATTCTCATAGTCCTCATTGCAACAAGAACCACGACAACCACCTAGCATATTTACACCTGTTGGCAGGGTCTACATTACTCCTCCATTATCAATTAGAGCAGTAAAGCATAAGGGTAAAATGTGTAGCATCCAAATTGAATCAGCATGCTAGCCACTTTATGGCCAATCTTGGATTCAGTTAAAAGACTTTGTAGCATCCAAATTGATTCAACATGCTAGCCACTTTATGAAAAATTATGGATACGCTTACAGACTTATAGCATAACAATAGTTTTATTCACCACCAACTTCACATGAATTTTAGGATTACTCATATAGGTTGAGAAGACTTATAGATGTAATCTAAAGATATAATAATAATGTTTTAAAAAAATTCATTAATGTCACTGGTTTTTTTATATTTCTCTATTTTTCTCTTGTTTGCTTTAATTGTCAAGGTGCCTTTACCAAATTATATCAAGCAGCACGTTTTTATAATATAGAAGGGGAGGTAGTGCACCAGACACAGTGCTAGATATACCTGATAGTACAAATCAGCAGAAACAACTTCAGCGTCATTCCCAAGATACTCTGTCCAACATGAATCATTAGGTGCTGAACCACATTCCACGGCTATTGACTGTTTGAGAAAGTGTTTCAACTGAGAGCTTCTCATGCTCTCAACAACTGAAGCAGGTATTACAGGAAGAGCTGAAAGTTGCAACAATGCAGAAGAACGCTCTTTATAGTGATCAACCAACACAGGTGCAGGCATAGGTGGAAATAATGCCAACTTTGCATCACAAGCATTGTCAATCCATGGACAAAGCAGCTTGTGACCAGACTCCAACTTCAAGCTAAAAACTAAAGCTGCCTTCTCAACTGCCCAAAAGCAAGCATGAAAGGTAAAATAAGTACGTGTTTGTCTATAATATTGAAGATACATGCTTTCTTCCAAGACAAGAAGAAAACAAATAAGGACCTAAAGAATAACTAAAGGAAGGTAGCAAAGACAAAGAACATGCCTTGTTGCTGGTTCCAAGCTGAAGGAGTAGAAAATTGTAGACGTGCTCCACAAATTTCACAGGCTATGATGTCGAAATCTACATTAACCCAACCTCTCCTTGCACAATTCACAGCATCCACAGCCTAGTAATGAACAAAGGTCTTAGTTCTAAATGAAATCCATATTGCAAATAAGTTCAGCTAGAATGGTGAGATATGATGCAAACCGTCCTTCAAACGTGTCAAAAGCAAAGGCAATAATGCAACATATTTCTCGAGGGAAAACACGAATCAAGAAAGTACTTAACATTGATGACACCTTAGCAGAAATTCAGAACAACATCTCCCTCCGTCTCTAAAAAAGGTAAAAGTTCCATTTCTCACAATCTTCGTATAGATTCAACGTTAATCAACCAATCCCCATTACCTTCTATTTTTATTTGACTTTAACCAATCGAATTCCACTATCTTCTTTTATAATTCACCTTCAATCAACCAAATCCCACTATCTTTTTTTAATTTTTATTTGCCTGTTCTACATTAAGGTGCATGGAGCAAATGAGACTTTTATTTAGGGACAAGGGGAGTAATTGATTTACACAATTTCCAAAAGCTAAGAATATCAGATATATTCTGGACCTAGCCACTAAGTATTCTTTTCAAAGTGTAAATTACATAATGGAACCTAAGGTCAATGCTCTCATCTTATAATGCCAAAGAGCTAGTGTGTGGCCGCTTGGGCAATCAAGTTGATACTTTTAATATCAAAATTTTGGTCTGTGAGTTGTCAAAGCTATCTAGTAACAAAATTCAAAATGCCTTGCTATCAATGCCTAGTGGAAAATAACGAATTACATAAGAACAATTGAAAAAATAAACAAAAATAGTATAAAATAGACACTCAGATGTTTCAACTTATATATTAATGTGAAGTAAGAAAGCATAGCTAACTGTAAGCAAAGATAGTAAGACAACTAATTCAACTCTTGTTGGTCCTATGTTCAACCCTATAATAAGAAGCTATTGTTGTCAATCATTGCAATCCATGTTCCTTGCTAAGCATGGCAAATTTCTATTGAATGAGAGAGATTTCACGTGGCACATATAGTGTTCCAAGAATACTTTTTAATATATTAGTATAGATTTGAATAAGAAAATGGAAATATCACAAAATATATCAATTTGCAGCAGTTCAAAGAACAATCAATAAATGATTGATAGAGAATCGAACCTTGGGCTTAGCAAACCATCTCATGGATTTGAATGTAGCTAACCTCCCCATAAGATCTTCCCTATTCCAAGGTCTACATGGTGGTGCTTGAGCTGCATTTTGACCTTCGCCTTTATCCCCTTTTAAATTCGATTCTATCACTGAAAAGAGGCGCTTCTGCCCTCTCGTTTTCTGTCCACTTGATGAACTATCCACCAAAACCCCCACAAAATGAAGGGTGAAAAACCATTTAATACCAATAATAATTCACAAACTACATAGTTCTAACTCTTCCCCGAAAAAACTAGGTAATTATTCAAGTATAAGCTAAAAACTATCTATAATTTAATAAATTTTAATGCTACTGCAAATTCTGGAAACAAATAACAAACAGTTCTTACAACACAGCAGCTCAGCATAGTATAATAAGCTCAAACAAACCCCAATTCATGAAAATAATTATCCCCAAGAACCCACAAGACTCCAATTCATATTTCATAGATTTCCCAACAATTATAAGGTCATAAAATTATACAAAAAATAATTACACAAAAACCCATTAATCCCACCAACCTAAGAAGCTCAAATTCTTATTTCATACAATTCCCAACCATCATAAGATTTTAAAATATTGAAAAAAAACCCACAAATTAGAGAAAAGGGACTTTTTTTTTTTTTTTTTTTTTTGAGGAAAGAGAAAAGGGACTAATAATTGAATTGAAAACATATGAAATATTAGATTAAAATCAAGAACAATAAAAAGAGTACCTTGATGAAAGAGGGACATTAGATTTAGGAGAGTGAAAGAGTTTGTTCATGATACTGTGAAATCTCTTTTCTGAATCTTCTGCCATTTTAAACTTCTGGGATTTTATTGCTTTTGCCTTTTTTTTTTTTTTTCTTCTCACTGTCAAATAAAGTATGTGGGTAATCAACTCTGCTCTATATTCGTTAGCTTATTCGATGATAGATGATTTTCTGACCGCCATTGTTATAAATAAGATTGGATTCTTTAGTACTCAGCGTTTTCGGCACAACTGCAGCTTCAAATTTGATGTGTAAACTGTAATAGTGCAATTTTTCAAGATTAATGTAATTTTCTTGAATGTTTTCATTTTTTTTTATTTTTTTTATTTTTTTTTTTGGGTAAGTTGCTAAAAAAATGTACTTGTAAGTTGTAAGTGTAAAATGGGCCTTTATTTCTTGAGATATGAGGATCTAGTTTTTATTTTTTGCAATAGGTCTGGTAGCTGCACCACGCTCTACAAAATGAATATTTAGTAAAATAAAAATGCACACGTAAAAAGAATGAACATTTGGTAATAAAAAATGAACACGTAAAAAAAAGGATATTTAGTAATGAAAAGTGAAAATGTTCTAAAAAAAATGATCATTTAGTATATAAAAAATGAATATAATTATCATAATCATATAATTACTAGATCACGGCCTTTAAAATGATCATTTAGTGAAAAAAAATTATGAACACATAAAAAAAAGTGAACATTTAGTAATAAAAATTGAACACGTTAAAAAAAATTGAACATTTATTAATAAAAAGTGAACATGTTAAAAAAATATTAACATTTAATATATTAAAAATGAAAATTTATCATACAATTATAAAATAAATGGACCATACCTAATAAAATGAACATTTCATAAAAATATATGAACACATTAAATAAAATGAACAAGTAAAAAAATGAACACGTCAAACAAAAAAATTATGAACATTTAATAAAAATAAACATGATTTTCATACATTCATATAGGTTCAATTTCATTGTATAATTTCAATTATGAAAAATAAAGATAAAATAAATCGTTAAAATATGTTCATTTTTTATGTACGAAATGTTCATTTTTCGTGTATTAAATTTTCATTTTGTACCCCTGATAAGAAAGGGAGTAGGTAAGTAATTTTTAACAAAGCTTTTGTGTTGTCGATTGCTAGGCTTTACCAATAGTCGAGACCCAATCAGGAGATGTTTCAGCTTATATTCCTACTAATGTAATTTCGATTACAGATGGACAAATATTCTTATCCGCCGATCTATTCAATGTCATACCAGCAACTTGGAGGAGATTTCCCGAAAAAATTTTAGTGCCCATTTCGGTCAACTCTAAATGTTCAATTTTTTTTTTTTTTTGAAACATAAATGTTTAATTTTGAAATACTACGTGTTCATTTTTTTTGTTACAGAAATTATACACAAGCTCGATTGTAATTATTTTAACTCTATAATTTTGGTTATCTACCTTAATTCTAATCTTGATTCATCATAAAGGCAATAAATATCAATTTATAACATGATAAAATAGGAACTACAAATGAAAAATTGATAGAAATCAACAATTTTATAACATTCACATATTTATTAAAAAAAAACTCAAAATTACCTACCGATTCAGATCGCGATGAAGATGATGACGATGGAGATTGCTACAATGGTGACGAAGTGGAGATTGCCCAAAATAGAAGGACAAAGAAGTTTAATGAATGAAGGAAAGTAAGGTAAGAAAAAAATTTAACTTGTGAGGAAAGAGAAAAAGAAGAGAGAGAAAATTTCAAGATGTGGAGATAACAAAGGAGAGAGAAAATTAATTGATTAAAGAAAGAAGAAGAGAGAGTTAAGATATAAGAAAGGAAACAAAAAACTTATGTTCATTTTAAAGCACTGTATGTTCATATATATGGCTGGTGCAGCTAGTTTAGCGCACCAATGCGTAACTAAAAATTTGCGTATTTTTTGGTCAAGTTAGCCTAATTGGCTATGGGGTTTGACTTGTGGGATTTATTAGTATTCGACTTAGGTGTGTTCAGTTAACCTTTAAATAAAAAGAAAAAAAGTTAACCTTTAAAAAAAAATTAAGGCTAATTAGGCTTAATATGGGTTAATCAGGTCTAATCAAGTATATATATAGCATAAAAATCAAGGGAAGTCTAATCAAGGTTGATAAGTTTGCCATAACTATAAGCATTGTTATAATATCTTGACCTATGCAAAATATCTATTCTTCAAGGTTTCCCATAACTATAAGCATTGTTATAATATGCTATAGTTGAGCAGAGGTTTTTCTTAATAGGCCAGGCCAGGTTTAATAATACATGATACCAACATCGAGTGAACTGTGCCCTAAATTTCAAGTTTTTTAAGTGTTGTTGGCTTCATAATATTCTCATTTAAAAAGATTAGACAAACATACAATTTGCATTCAACGACAATATGCGAGTCATTCATCATAACCTTTCAAACTCAATTGACGAGCTCAATTTTCTAGAATTATCAATTGAACCTAGAAAATAGGTGAAATCAACCTTCGGTGTTTTTGCATTATCGTCACCCTTCTCCATCTTTGCGAAGAAATTTTGTTATCGCATGTGGGTTCTTTATTTGTTTTATAGAAAAGAAATAGTAGTAATAAATTTTGTTATCGCATGTGGGTTCTTTATTTGCTTCACATCTCAAGCTCATGATATCATCATGTGAAGTTTCTCTTAGTTCGATGTGTCCCTCGGCCCGGCCCATTCATAATTCATGTAAATATATAAAACATACAAGTTGTCTTAAATATATTAAACATACAAGTTGTCTTAGTCAACTACTATCCTTACAGGCTGCATGTAATCCAAGAGATACACTTAGTACTGGCAAAACGGTTTGACAGTTCGGTTTCGGTTCGGTTTGAAATTGGTTCAAGTGCCTTACGGGTTGGTTTCGGTTTGGTTTAAATTATTATCAGTTCGGTTTTGGTTTATTCTTGAGCGGTTTTAATTTGGTACGGCTTGTAAATGGTTCGGGTAGTAAACAGTTCGATGTAGACGGTTGCAGTTTGTTAACGGTTCGATGTAAACGATTTTTATCCCGGTTCAAACAGTTTCGGCTTGGAAACAATTTCGGGTTAGAAACGATTCGATTCTTTTTCGGTTCGGTTTTATTTCAGTTCGGTTTAGAACGGGTTTGGTTGTTATACGGTTTAACATTATTCGGATCGGTTCGATTTTGGGTTTAATAAAATACGGTTTGAGTCGATTTTTGGTTTCAAAAAATTGGTTTTTAATTGGTTCGGTTCTCATTTGAGTCAGTTGGTTTCGGGCAGTTGTGCATTGATCGATTTCCATATGACTCAATTCAAATTTTGAGAAAAAGTCTTTTTTAATAAAAAAAAATTTCTTTTTCAAGCTAGAATTTTTCGAGTTTCTTTTTTAGTTGATAAATTGATTAATAATATGCGTTATTATAATTTTTATATTGACTTTAATTTTTTTTTGAAAGATCAAAGGATGCAATCAGCATCTCATTTTAAAAATTTCGAGAATTACAATAATACATCATAAGAATTTATATAGGCCAGCTTTGGTCCAATATAATTTTGAGCAAAATATGAAGCACTTTGATGATGTCATTTAAAGAAAAGACAAAGACTATTTTTGCTTAATCCATAATTACATAAAAAAAAGTCGGGAAAAACAATAATGTACTCCGTAGTAAACATGTGTGCATAATTAGATTTCATTTAAAATTCCTTTTAACGTGATTTTAATCTTCCCTTTATAGTATGCTCTAGCCTAAATACTAGCCTTCCCTATTCTCACAATTCATCCCTTAAGCACTCCCCAGAGTCCTTACTTTACTCGAAGTCCTATACTTAAACCAAGACATGAAAGGTAGAACTGTTTGAGGGTTTGGCCCCAAATCAACTTTACTTTCATTTGAATTAATTTCCATTGTATTAGATATTCCTTTAAGTTACTAACGTGTTTATTGTTTTATAGTTGCAAGCAAACGCAATCAAAGTAAGGAATCATGTTCCTTTTGTTCCTATTATATTTCTAACGATTTTTGTTATGTTTGTCATATAGTAATTGTTAGATTTATGGTTAAATTGGTTCCATGTTATTGTTATTTTATTATATTGATTGATCACCATATTTCATTTTTAAAGGGAATTTGTAATTGAATATAACGCTTAATTAATAAGATATTTGGACGACCAATTTAGGTTCCTTTTTAATCTTGTTATTAATTGAAGTAATCACGATATTTAGAATTATATGTTGCATTAACATTCAACTAATTTGGCCTAATTTATTTTGGAGCAAATTGAATCTTTGTTTGAATGCCTTTGAGATCGCAGGAATACTTTTCACAATAAGAATCGAGTAGAGGCCAATACGGGCAAATGTGACTTCATGACTCACTTCGTACCATCATCCCCGATCCTCTTTTCGTGGTTCTGAACCATATGGAGTTAGTAATCTCATGGATTATGAATGAGGTGTAACCTTCACGAGTCAATCGTAGTTGCCTATCGTTGTCCCTTAATCGTGGTTGCCTTAAATGATCCGTGATCGGTTTACAAGTTCCTTAAAAACTTGTTGGCGGCTCCCTTCTTTATTTGTCCCTAATCGTTGTCCCTAATCGTATATGCAAATCCCACTTCCTATGATTGCCAAGCATATTCACAACATGCTTAAGTAGGCGCGCTTCAAATGACGCCTACAATTTGGCGACTCCACTAGGGAGGATTCTTGGTTATTTATCAATTAGTGTGATCTGTATTAATTGAGATGAGTGGATGAGACTTTAAAGATTCTTGAATCGTTTTCCTGTGATTAATTTGGCATTTTTGCATATGCATTGACGTTTTAACGTCATATTTAGGTTCGCCTCGTAGGAAAAATCGAATAACCTAATCGCGATCGAAAAATCAAAGGCATTGTTATGTTTTTATCATTGTTGCGCAACGACAGAATTGCCGTGGCACGACACAGAGCACCGTGGTACGACACAAAGCGTTGTGGCACGACAATCTGTACGTGGCACACTATTTCTAAAAACAGTCCAGTGGTTCTGCTTTTTTCTCGTAATTAGCTTCCTTAGTTTTTTCTAAAATCATATGTGTTCTACATACATTTTACCTTGGGGGATTTAAGCTCTATCAACCCGAAAACGTTCATGACAATAAGGGTTCATCCTAGTTTTTAAATCCACCAAAACCATGGAGTTGAGTTCGATTTTATCACGAACTTGCGGAGCTGCCCGTTGGCATACACCCTCAAGGGAGGCTGCCTTGCTAACGTGTCCAACTCTCAACCATGGTACCCTTCTTGACACCCAAGTAAAGTTGACCATAGTGGAACATAGAACTTGACCTTAGGTTGGGAACTTCATTGCATCATTGTGACTACGTGCCCTATGTGTGTGTTTGATTGTTTTAATCCTAATTTTAACGATCGCTCTTTGTCTATGATGTTGGTTTACTTTTTTTTTATGACTAACGAATGCCAACGGACCATACTCACTTAGTAATTAGCGCAAACACTAAAATTGACGAAAAATTGGAAAATTACACAAAATAGAACCTGGAACTGATTACCGTGCCACGGTAATCAGTGCCGTGTTACGACAGTCTGTACCGCACCACGGTAGAGTTTTCCATGCCACGACAGTTGTACCGCGACACGGTACCCAAGGGAAGAGCAATCAATCATGTTTTGGTCTTCTGTGCTATCTTGGTCCTCACGTCAGTCGTTTTTATACTGTTTACATGTCTAGCCATGCGATCATACCACGATCTTATAACGTCACTTAATCACTCACGAGTCAAGTATAGTCCACACACTTTATTTTCGACTCCAGTTGTGCACCTTGTCGTTTGTGATCGTATACTAGGTTCATGCATGCGTCCTCTTTTCCGTCATAAATAAAAAATGAGTGAAGTTTTTCTCACCTATTTTCAAAATTCTCTCTTTCCCCCTTTTCTTTCCTATTTTGAGTAGTGAGTCAAACCATTAAGTGGATTTGTCTTATTTCACAGTACTTGGTCAAGGAGCAAGGGTAGATTAGTATGGCTCAGTTCGGTACCACAACAACCTCTTAGACCTAAGAGGCGTCCAAAAAGACCTCCATCGTCTCCACAAATTCCATCTCCAAAACCTCATGTTCACTTTCATTTCACTCCAACGGCTAGCAAGGAAGATATCGAGCAAATCAACAAGTCCATTGTTTTACTCACTTCTATGTTGGAAGGCCTTACTACTAAGGTCACCACCATGGAACAAAACAATGCTACTCTTGCATCAATTGAACAGTTGAAAGATAAGGTGAGAAAATTAATGATGAGTTCACCTACGTGGAAAAACCTTCCACTACTCTGGTTGCGAAAGACAGACTTCCTAAAAAGTTCTCCATTTCTATCATACCAAAGTTCAAGCCTACTGACACCCATTGTTCCATTTAAAGGCTTTCTCTGCAACCATGGCTCTCAAAAGAATAGAGGTGGTACTCTTCCCTACACTGTTTCCTCTCTCTTTAGAGCATGCTTGCCAACAGTGGTTCTATTCTCTAGATGCCAAGTACACTGCAACTTGGGAAGATGTCACTGAGAGTTTCATGAACCGCTATAATTGTAATGTTCGAACTAAGACTTTTAAACGTGAGCTCTCTATCCTTAAGCAAAAAGAAAACAAAGGGTTCACTGCCTATCTGAGTAAATAGAGAGAAACAACTGCATAAATGGTGGAGCCACCAAAAGAAAAGGAGATGGTTCGTCTCTTTATCCTCAATCTAAATCACAAGTACATGCCACATCTCAGATTCCTACCATTGAACACTTTCAAAGCTGTATACGATATTGGCATTAATATTGAGGACGAGCTAATAAAGATAGCTTGTAGTAGTAACAATAATGACACTTGGAAAAACAAGAAGAACGACCTTCTTTCTTCTTCATCTTCTAAGCCCAAAAATACTACCAACAATGTAAGTCAGTACGATCTCAATAAAGTGCTAGCTCTTGATGCTCCCTTTCCTAAGAAAAGGAGAACTTACACTCCTTTGGGAATGACTTATGATGCCGCCTTTGATCGCCTTTACGGTCAAGGCTTGATTACATATACACCTGTTGGACCATTTCTTGAGCCAAAACCTAAAGAAAGGAGTGCCAAATGGAACCCTAATGCTCACTGCAAGTTCCATCAAGGAAGGGGTCACTCTACAAAACAGTGCTGGAATCTGAGAGATGCTATTCAAGATTTGGTTGATGCCAACAAACTTCTTGTCCCACCAGGAGGCAAGAAGTAATGAAGACAAGGCACACGGCGATTCCTTCGTGCAAGATTTCATGATTTCCTTCTTTTTTATTCATTTCCATTCCCCATATTATGTCTAGCATAGGTTTTCCATTTCGAAGTTTTTATGTGTTTGTTCACCTTTTTCCATTAATAAAATGAGCATTTTTCCTTTACATCTCGATCATATTACTTTCTTTTCATTTAAAAAAAAAAAATCTCCGAACCAAACACAAAGTATACCAATGATTCGAGGCACCCTTTGCACCCCCTTTATCTTCTTGTGAATTATTCAAACACATATTCTGTTTTTTCATTAACCACTTTGAGCCTCGTCTAACGTTTAGCCTCATTTATTCAACTCGCATTCACCTAACCTTGGGATAGGAAGATGTGTAATTCATGTAATGTTCAAAAGAAAGTTAATAAATAAGGCGAATTTTTTTTAATGAAACGATGGCTAATGGCAAGTGTTCCGATGTCTTTGATATGAACACGTCTCGAACTGCGTCTCTCATCGAGTGCTCGGTACCATGCCTGAGAAACATGAATGCCAAGTGAATGGTGGACCGCATGATGTTGAGATTGCCCACATTGATTCAAAGGAATGAAAAAGAAAAAAATATATGAAAAAATAAAACTTGCAAAATTCAACTTTCGAAAACACAATTACACATCTTGAGGGACTTATCTCAGGTCTTAAGCCTTTTATCCCTTCTTTTTCAACCTCCAGCTTAACCTCATTCCAACCTTTAAAGACCTCTTTGTGGTGTACACATACTTGTGCAAAGTTTGGCTAGAGCTATGTTCAGCCTGATTCCCAAAGGATACGTAGGCAACCTCACATCGAGGTGCGACCACATTCATATTAATGCATGATCACATCAAAGGATCTCCAATGTTCATCCCTATCCATGTAGAGATAGACTTGGGGGCTTGAACCCACATCATTAGCCTACCTAGCCTAAAGAGTCACCATCTTGACTCTTCTCACATCTTTTCCACAACCATAGCCTTTGCAGCTTAACTTAAGTATTTACTTTCACACACTTCATTTACACATACATGGCCATATCATCCTTCCCTTAGGAACCCTATATCATGAAATCTTGTTTCATCAACGCGCATGCTTCATCAACAATCATCATTGTACACTTTCTTAGCTTCCTAACCTAAGCAACATTCACCAAGATTCATTATTGCATACATTACATACTTTCTTAGCTTCCTGACCTAAGCAACATACATTGACAGTTATACTATGCTTAGCCTCCTAGCCTAAGTACATCCATTGATTGATCGTGTCACATGATATAATTGTCCTTAGTCTCTTGGCCTAAGAACATTCATCATGCATACACTATCTTCAAGAAGTGTGATTTAATCTGACAATTAGAATATCCATGCGATTCACCTCGCTTCGCTATATCATATTCGACGAGGAAGCTAAAAACTTCTTCCCATTTTTCATAATTTTCTTTTGGGGAGGTTAAAAAACTTTTCTAAATTTTTTTCTTTTGGGGAAGTTCAAAAACTTTTTCAAAATTTTTTATTGGAGAAAATTCGAAAACTTCATTTTTTATGTCTTTCTTTTTCGGGAGAAAGTCAGTACTCTCCACTCAAGACAAAAAATGACAGAAATTTTTTGCATTTGTCTGTGTCTTTGAGCACACACTTAATTTATTCACATAGACACACAATTGTGTCAGGTCTACCTCTATCGAGTTAGTTGGTCGAGTCTTGAGTCAGTCACCGTCTATATGAGTCCTTTGACAAATTCCATTTTGCAAGTCTAAGGTACAGCCTATGTTCGGGGACAATTGAACAACTATCACATCAGCCTCTGTTCGGTGACAATCGAACAATCATATCTTCAACCTTTATTCGGGGACAATCGAGAAAACAACCACTGTTCGAGGACACTCGAGCAAACAGCCTCTGTTCGGGGACAATCGAGCAATCATATTATTAGCCTCTGTTCGGGGACAAACAAGCAATCATATTATCAGCCTCTATTTGGGGACAATCGAGCAAACAACCTCTATTCGAGGACAATCGAACAATGTCGTACCCTCTTCTCCACCAATACCTATACAGTCAGATGCACATGGCTTGAGGGTATCGAGCAACACCTATGCAGTCTGATACAAATGACTTGAAGGTACACCATCGACATTTCATCATCATCACCAATGCCTATACAATCAGATTCACATGACTTGAAGGCGCTATTATCATCATCCACAACTTCTGTTCAGAGACAATTGAACATCTCTTCTCTTCGGAGGCAATCGAAGGCACATTTATCAACACTCAGTGATCATCCCGAGGCGCGGACGGTTACTCACATTACAAGCTTCTCAAGGCGTAGAGGCTTGTAATCTTTCATCATCATGCATGTTTTCCCGAGGCGCGGAAAATGGTCTATTGTTGCATACTTCTCGAGGCGCAGAGGTCTGCAATTGTGTCCCGAGGTGCGGACACCTTTTTAATGTTATTCTTGAGGCGCGGAATTTCACTTGTGAGCTACTCAAGGTGTAGGAGTTCACGATAGGATTCCCGAGGCGCAAATACTATCTCTCATCAATCTTCCCGAGGTGCGGAAGATCAACATTCAGTAGATTGCTCGAGGCATAAGAATCTACGACATGTTTACCGAGGCGCGGAAGCTTGTCACCCTTTATTCAGTGAATCGCTCGAGGCGCAGTGATTTACGATAGGATTCCTGAGGCACGGAAGACTCTCATTCAACATCCGGTAGATTTCTCGAGGCGCAAAAAGCGACCACACGTATTTGGTGCCGATGCATTGATGTTAGATACGCATTCTATCCCCTTACTCTCTCATCTATGGAACTAACGCTTTTCTGCAGGCATCAATGTATACAGAGTAATTTAGGATCGCAAAACTTCTTAAATCATTCTTCGTCCCTATCGACTACTTTGACTATCGTTTTCGAAAATTACGTTTCTACAAACTTAGTCAAAGTTGGGGCTTCTGTAGACATCTAAAGATGTCTCCCCAAAATCAAATCTGATGATGAACAACCTTTCACCGCCATTATTGGTCGGGTCGAGTATTTAATCTTGGAAGTGCTTAAAACCCATAATTAATCTAACACGGTTTACAAATCAGTTTACATAACAGTCCAAGTATTTAATCAAGCCTTGGCCGGCCAATCCCTCATTTTAGCCCAAACCATTTTAATCCATTTCATTTATTTATTAATTGATCCCGATTAATAAATATTATAAAACCCTAAACCTAAAATGAGCCCGGAATAGCTGAAACGACGCCCAATTGTCCGTGCTTTTAAAGAAAATAAGACAAAAATGAATTTAAAAGAATTTTCTAGAAAACAATTTCCGCGCCACGGCAGTTTCTGCCGTGCCACGACAATTTCTTTGACCCGGTTTCATCTTTTTACGTGTTTTGACCTTCAAAAATGATAAAATTGACTACCGAGCTACAATACAACTACCATGCCATGGCAGCGAGGTTGATTTCACAGTGTTGAGGCACCAACAGACATTCTCATTTCTCTCTCACACATTCTAAGCCATAACCTATTCTACTAATTGCACCAAATAATTCTCTCTTTCTCTCTTATGCTCTAGCCTAAATACTAACCTTCCCTATTCTCACAATTCATCCCTTAAGCACTCCTCGGAGTTCGTACTTTACCCGAAGTTCTATACTTAAACCAAGGCGTGAAAGGTAGAATTGTTTGAGGGTTTGGCCCCAAATCAAATTTACTTTCATTTAAATTAATTTCCATTTTATTATTGATATTCCTTGAAGTTACTAACGTGTTTATTGCTTTATAGTTGCAAGCAAACACAATCAAAGTAAAGAATCATGTTCCTTTTGTTCTTGTTATATTTCTAACGATTTTTTGTTATGTTTGTCATATATTAATTGTTAGATTTATGGTTAAATTGCTTCCAATGTCATTGTTATTCTATTATATTTATTGATCACCATATTGCATGTTTAAAGGGAATTTGTAATTGAATATAGCGCTTAATAAGATAATTTGGATGACCGGTTTAGGTTCCTTTTTAATCTTGTTGTTAATTGAAGTGATCACGATATTTAGAATTATATGTTGCATTAACATTCATCCAATTTAGCCTAATTTAGTTTGGAATAAATTGAATCTTTTTTTGCATGCCTTTGATATCGTAGGAGTACTTTTCACAATAAGAATCGAGTATAGGCCAATACGGGCGAATGTGACTCCATGACTCACTTCGTATCATCATCCCCGATCCTGCTTTCGTGGTTCCAAACCATATGGAGTTAGTAATCTCATGGATTATGAATGGGGTGTATTCTTCACCGGTCAATCGTTGTTGCCTATCGTTGTCCCTTAATCGTGGTCGCCTTAAATGATCCGTGGACGGTTTACAAGTTTGTTAAAAACTTGTTAGCGACTCCCTACTTTATTTGTCCCTAATCGTATATGTCAAATCCCACCTCCTATGATTGCCAAGCATATTCACAACATGCTTAAGTAGGGGCACTTCGAATGACGCCTATAGTGATATTCATTGCTTACTTTTATCCCATTTACAAATAACCTTAATCTCCTACTCAAGATTAATGAAGATGGCTAATGTTGTATCGTTCATTAAAATACCGAAGAAAAAAATTAACGGGATTCTAAAATATTAATATACAAAGTTTTTATTTAATTTAAAAAACTCATTATACAAATAAATTTTAAATTTTTAAGGGTCACTAGGTTTTTTTTTTTTTATTTGTTTATTAGTACTTTTAATTTTGTTAGCAAATTTATTTTCCATTCGTCTATTTTCTTTTTTTTTGGGTGGTCATCTATTAAATGGACCAGTTAAACACATTGTTAACATTCATGTGTTATGGTATTAGTTAGTTTGAATACAAAATAAAACTCAATAGTCAACGAAATACAACAACTTGCCAATCATAACATAGTAAGGGGGTAAAATCCTCTAACATGCTCCCTGATATTTGCAGTCCAAAAAAATAATGCTAATACATAAAGGCTTGAAGCTGTAGTTCAACAAAAGTCCTACAAAAGTTCCTTGAATCATCTTCAGGAAGGCAGGAATGCTATATCTCCTTTTAAATAACCTTAGCAACATGTTTCCGATTGACCTGTCATTATTCATCGTAAATGCCCATCCAAATGGAAATACTCAATTAGTCAAGCTATAATACATAATATTGCCAACACATCAGTGACACAATCAGAATCTCACAAAGTTACCATAGTAGAATTTGGTAGAGAAACCATATTAGAACCTCTTCCAAAATTTACTACATGAAGGATAAAAAAACAAAATGGAAAACATGAAATTATAACCATTACCAACGAAGCAGCAAATTGACAATGTACTAATGACAGGTGGTACTGGACAGTGTTCTTCTTCCGACTCTGCGTGCTGTATCTTTGGAAGAAGGTAAGGGTTTTGAACTGAGGAGGTAGTTCTATCTTCAGCGGGTGATGATAGTGTACTAATGACAAGAAGCCTTTCTTCAAGCTTCTTGTCCCTACACTCATTAATAGCCACAATCAGTTTCCTTAGTGCTTCAATCACCATTTGGACTTTTTGATCGTTCACCATCGCAGCGGTTTCACATAAAGGCTCGAATTTACCCATCATCTTGTTAAATCTCTTCACATGGTCCGTGTCATCGGGATCATGGTAGGCAACCTTGACCCCTGTGTGCTTCCGAGGTATGTCTTTCCGCCAACGTGGTAAAATGTACTTGTCAGGGAGATCTTCCACCAAGTTTTAATCGAGGATCTTAATGGAGTGTTTGTAAAGGATGCCACGTGTCTCGAACTTTCTAAAATCACATTCCACCTTGTTTTTGATAAAAAAGAACGTAAGATTGTAGATTCTTTGGCGATCTATAATGACCTCCTCACTAGTACTCGGAAGTACTATCCAAACACGGTCCTCCACCATGTATTAAATAAGGTTTTCAGACAAAACCCTCTGTTCTTGAACGCTGTAGTACATCATCCTCGAACACTCCTTTTGTACCTCTTAAAACTTGCTATCCTTGTATAGCTTTTGGAATATTTTTTCAACTTTGAACCCGCTAACCAGCCTCCTTAGGTACATCACGCTACACCTCATCTCAAACGCGTTTGTCCAACGCCATGCAATACTTTTGAGGGAACTCACATAGTTCGGTTGTGCGGTTAACAAAGCCATCAAAAAACCAATTGATGTTCTCTACCCTTTGCGTGGTCTTCATGCCAGCCTAGAAAATCTCCTTCATGTATGCTGACACCCACATATGACTCTCTTTGTGGAGGCTTTGCAGCCATTCATTGTCCTCCAACTTATACTCAGATATAAGTGCTGACCAACGGGCATGGAACTCTTCGGTGGAAAAACTCTCTTAGACCACCACTTTCAGAGGGTTCTTGAATTCGTGGTAACTAGAGAAACATTGAGCAACAAATAAAATTAGTGAGAAATAAAATTTTATACTGAAGTCCATAAACCAAAAACACATGCCAAAGAAATCACTTTGCATCATGTGCAGGAATATATGGCAGTATCCTCCATTTTATATATTTCCTACAAATCCCTATGGAAAATAAACAATTTTAGGATGCCACTCAATTGCAAGGTATAGAAGTCTCAAAGTTAACCCTACATATTGTAGTCTGTAGCCACCACAATCAGAAATGCAAGGGTCGGAATTCCAAAAACCACACCCATTTAAACTGAATAAGTTAATTACAGTGATCATATAAAAAGAAATAGCTCCTTTTCAACACCAAAGTAGACTCATTTTGGTCAGATAAAAAGTGAGAAACCAATTAACATCTTTCTTCTAGAGAAGTTCAATCATTGTAAGTTCTAAATCTGGTCTAATATGTGACAAAACAGCATAAGGTCCTACTAAACCAAAAAAACTCAAGATTGGAAATTTTCCAAAATTAGGAGAACAAATCAAGGAGTACAAGTTCAACTCATGACTGATATATTTACATGCATAGAAAATCATATCATAATCAGAATATCATATCATAATCAGAATATATCATGACTGATATATATTTACATGTACAGAATATCATATCATAATCAACCAAATTTGACAGTGTATAAATTGCACAAAAATATTTCAAATGGTAGTGAGAAAGGGCAACCAATTGAAACATTCACAGAAGAACAGAGACACACACTAATCCACAAGCAACAAAAACAAAGCTGTATTGGGTTAAAAAACGCTAACCGTGCAAACTTGCCAAGTTTATCAGGGATCTTGCTCATGATATGCCATATGCACCAACAATGCATCGTGTTTGGCATGACTTCAGCTAGGGGTCTCCGCATGGCTGCCGCTTAGTCGGTCAAAATGGCATAAGGAGCTCGATTGTTCATGCATGCTAGTCACTGTCGAAATATCCACGAAAATGTATCGCAATCTTCATGTGAAACAAGAGCACAACCCAACAACAATGATTGGCCATGGTGGTTTACACAAACAAAGTTAGCAAATAGGAGCTCGTACTCATTTGTTAGGTATGTTACGTCGAAATAAACCACATCACCAAAGTCCTCATATGCTACCCTACTTCTTACATCCACCCACAACACATCCTTAAGCCTCCCCTCTTCATCCAAATGTTGAGCATGGAAAAATTTTGGTTATCAGATTGCATTTTTTCAAAATTCTCCATCATTGCCACCAAGTCACCACCCACCATCTTCAATCGCCTAGCCTTGTACACCTCATGCTGTAAATCTTTGACGGTGAATGGCATGTTCTCCATTCCGTTTCGATCGGTCGCCATGCACCCGCGTATTTGAGATATGGGTACACCCTGCTCATAGTAATCCAACTTCTTCTTTACTTTGGTGGTCATGTGCTAATGCGGTACTCCTTGACAAGCTTGGCTTATGTTGGACATGTCAAGTGATTATGCTCTAATTGGACGGTCTTCAACACCCAACAACCATCTTCATTTACACTAGCATAAATTCGAGCCTCACATTCACACTTTTTGGAAGTCTTCTTCCCACGGCTTAACTTATCCTTACATACAACACCTTGAATTATTCCTCCTGGACCTCCAACACCCATTTCCTTTGCCCTCTTCTTCACTTCCCTCCTAGCCCTCATGTCGGGTCTTCCCCAACACTCACACTTCCAAGTGGTTGCAATTCTCTTACTCTTGTCCTTCTTAGAATTTACAGCATGCACCCTTGTCACTCCAAACCCCTTCTGCTCAGCATACTCCTTATAGAACGCTTCCACTTTTTGCCAAGATCGAAATACCATCCCAACCTTAGGCTCCTTAACAGTGAGTACAATCAGTTGGTTGCTACCAACCACATTCTGTGTCATATGATTTGCATTCATTTCAACTGCATCCTGAACATCACCCTGAGCATTGTTAACAAAACTATCTTCATCTACTATGTCTTCTATGCCATTATCCTCCTCCATATCGATATCACTCCTAAAATTAACTCCCCTGCCTAATCAACAACACCAACCTCACTGCCCCTTATAACAGTTTCAATTTTCGTGTCCAAAATATCAGTCTCCATCAGACCTCTAATTCCTTTAAAAACAATTCCAATCTCACATACAAAGCAACAACATAATTATCATACAAAATAATCATCCCATAATCACATACAATTTAACAAATACTAATTAACAAAGTCAAACCTCATCAAATTAATTCTCATGTGTAATAAATCAACCCAACTTTCAGAAACTACTATTAGCAAAAAAAGATATTCCCCCTTGAATAGCCTCTTTAAAAGGGCATGGATATAATACTAGGATTTTGAATTATTTCACAGGAATTTGAATTCAAAGCTAAGGGAATTTTCAGGGACAAAAGGCAAAGAGCAACAAGTCTCAGACAAAAAAGGGGAGTTATAAGTAGAAACTACACATTGTCTTTTCTTTGTCATAACAAGATGAAGTGCCACAACTGAGCTTATATGTAACAACACAAGATATCCATAAAAACACTTCTTTACCAAAGGGGCCAAATCTGCATCCTATACCAAGAAATACTCTAAATTATCTCAGTTATACAAGACTAGACCTAATATCTGTCTCTGATCAGAATAACATACTAATTTTCAGTCCATTAACTATTAAATTTTGCACAAATTAAGCATCTAATCTTTATTAACTATACAATGTCCTTTGCGTTTAAACCATGTTTAGCCTTCAATTCTTAATTTGCATTTAGTACAAATAACCATAACATGACAGAGTATGGTATCAAGTCAGCACAGATCAATCAACACATTTTCACAGCACAAGACTCCTAACCTAGTTTCACAATTTGTTATTTGCGATTTTTAATTAAGGAATGAGCAACCTTAGAAACATATTTTCACAATAAATTATTTCAATTACTGTCAAAATTTTAATTTCAATTTAATAAACATCTACCACCAGCCACAGTACAACATTGAATATTACACTTAAATTGCTAATTGAAGATTTCTATCCAAACTCCAAAGACAACATTATTTCTCACGGAAGAGATTACGACCTTACAGGATGGGCTCAAAACGAGTCACGAGTAAAGCATAATATGAAGCTCCGTTCATCAAAATCACATGAAGAGAAGGTTCTCAAAATGTAGCACGGAAGTAGAAACAATAAATTGAGCTACTGAGTACTGATAACATACAATCAACATTAGATATAATTCATAAGAGGACACTAAAACCTTTAGTCACATCAGGAATTCAGTATTCTTCTTGAGCACAACCACAACAAACCCTAGAACAGAAATACGTTGGGAAGCATTCTCAGATGTAGAAAAGAATACACAATTTCACTAACTTGTACTTCAATTCAATGGATAGAGAGGATAGAAAACCGAATATTTCATCTAGAAGCATACTATGATATGGAATTAGCTATGAGTTCGAGAAAAATAGCTATTCGCCATTGATGGAGAGGATAGAGAGAACAGAACCACTAAAATTTTTATTGCTTCCCAAATATAAAAATCGTTTCTTTAGATAAATGTGAGGAGAGTGTGCCTATCGTACGGGGTCCTTTTCCTCTATGCCCTTGGCACTTTAAAAGCCTAGGACTTTCATTTTTTTAGGGTGTGTTAGGATTTGAAGTCCTGACTGTTTGGGGACCTTGAATTAGAGTTGATTCTATCAATACGTTTTTTTTGTAAGAAACTAATAAGGAGTCGCCAATGAGTTTTAGGAAAACTCATAAACATCGTTCATGCCTTTCTCCCAAGTAGGGTTCAAGGGATGTTTAGCATGAATCATAAGTTTACCCATGCCCAAATTGGTCTACTTGTACCAGAAATGAGTTCGGGAGCGAGGGTACCAAAATAACGTTCCTTTTAGGGAGGAATTGCTATTCTAGCCCAAGTGCAGCCTCTACTAGCTCTTCCTTTTTCACAATTTCATTACCAAACAATATATGAAACGTGATACCTGAAACTAAGTTAGTTGATTTTATTTACACGCGTCAATCACATAAAGATTACATTGCAATGAATGTCGTCATTCTTTGTTATTCAAATTCATGAAAAGAACAAAATAAACAAGATTCGCCTTGACTTAAGTGATAAAACAATAATTAATTATTCTAATTCTAGTCTTTAATTAACGCAAGATACTACGTGAAATTAATTAATTAAAGTTTGTTTTAGGTGATCAAGAAACACTAATTAGTTGATTAAAAGTTATTTAAGCAAGAAAAGAAAAGTGATTTATCTAAGTACTCGGGAATTTACCACTTTTCCTTGCTAGATCTTCGTTTAGAACACTTATGGACACCTTCTTGTTCGGGAACCTCCATCGTAATAACAAACAATTAAAGGGGTGGGTGTTTTAGACAAGGAGATAGTGCACGCCTCTTTCTTTTGCGCGCGCCACCTGCTGTTGTAATGTTGGCAATCTAAGTTTCGTGGTTTTTTTTTTTTTTTTATTTTTTTTATTTTTATTTTTTTTAAAGATTTGGCTCATGGAGCGCTTACGAATTGTTGATCAGCCACAAAATTTTGAGGCCAATGGAGTGAGATCGTTTCCTGGTCGTCGTATTCTTTACAAGCATAAGAATGAAAAATAATGGACGACTTTTTTCTGTCATGGGGTTCCTAACATACGCTTTGTGATTCCTTGGTGGAACATAAGTAATATGGTTGGGAATATTTCTAATTGTCCCTATATTCGCCTTTTAGGCCTTTCTAGTACTACTTACATATTTCCTTGCCGGGTTATGATGAGACAATATGGGATGAAACAACTTATCCTTCCACAAGATTGTGATGCTCCCAAGGATGTGAATTTTAAGGCCGAAAGAATTCCTCGTTGGATTGAGTATTGGTCTAGCCTTCCTAAGTGGGTAGTGCAAAATCCCACGGCAAGCATAGTTTTATCTTCCTTATACAAGGCTTGGATGAATGCGGCTGACAAGGGAGAATTGAATAAATCTCGTCAACAAAATCAAACCGCTTTGGCTCGCAATCCACCTAAGCCTTTTGTGCAATCGGCCACCACTACTCCTACTAATGGCCAAAACAAAGGAGTAAGGAAAAAAAATAGGTTTTTCCATATCTCCTAAGGCTCGTCCGAGAGAACCTAAGAGGAAGGTTGCTCCTAAACCTGTGCAACAAGGAATAAAAATTAAAGAGCCATCCTTAAATCCTCGAAAAAAGGCTCCTTCAAACTCCAATGAGAAGGGGAAAAAGGTATAAAGGGCTCCTATTCCCAGATTGAAGAATAATGTGTGGGTCAAGAAGAAGGGAGAAGGCGAAAGTTCTAAGGTTGCTGAAAATACTACAATGGATACTACTCCTTCTTCGACTATCACGATCGAGGATATAGTAAAACCTTAGGGTGTTACACAATATTAGTACTACTTTTTTACTTTTTTTATTTTTTTTTATTTTTTTTTATTTTGAATAAAGTGTAATCACTACTAGAAGTTTTTTTTTACTACTATCTAAGTTCTATGATGTACTTTTGAATGCTTTTGGAATTAAGAGAGCTCTTTTATTTAATTTGTTATTTTATTTGACCGAATCAAAGATTGCCTACGTATTCGCATCACGAAATTAGGTCTTGCATAGTTCTTGTGCAAATTATTATTATTATTATTATTATTATTATTATTATTATTATTATTATTATTATTATTATTATTATTATTATTTATTTTTCTTTGATCCTAGTTGTAGGAATTAAATGAAAAATTAATCAAACTTTGTTTAATAATTAAAATCAAAGCTTAATTTTGTTTTTTGAATATATATAAGAATTGAATACCCTTTGTTTTATCACTAGTAAAAATCGTAATCAATCTTATTCAAGTGTAAAACTTTAAATTTTCAGTTCGTCATCATGTGGCGCGTGCAACCTCAGGGGTTGTGCGTGCCTACTACGCTCAACTAATTCAGTTACGCGCGGCAACCTGGCGCAACCTTAATTGTGAGTTGCGCGCGACACCTGTGCTGCCAGTGTTATTTTTTCGACCAAGATTTGAAACGAGTGAAATTTTTTTTTGATATCTTATTTACCCCCCCCCCCCCAAGGGTGAGGAATTTTTCGCGGAGTTCGGTAAAATTTACAACACTTAAGCGAGAAATTTTTATTTCTTATTATATTTTTTTTGGTCTACCCCCCAAGTGTTATGAATTTTGAAGTGGAGTTTGGTCAAATTTATAACACTTAGAATCTTTTATTTAAATGCTATAAAGTTTGATTTAGAATATTTGTTTGAACGAGTTTATTCGGAATTCATATGTAATATTTTTTAAGGCGATCGATGTTTATTAGTTGACGGATTTCGTCGCCACCAATATCCATTAATCTAACTGCCCTGCCTGATAGAATTTCAATTACGCGGTACGGTCCTATCCAATTGGGCTTGAATTTCTCTCTTGGATCAGTTGGAGGACCTATAACCTCTTTTAGTACAAAGTCACCTTCTTTAATATTACGGGGCCGTACCCGTTTGTTAAAATGTCGCGCAATGCGTTGTTGGTAGACTTGTACATGATGCAAAACTTTTAATCGTCGTTCATCGAGGAATAAAAGCTCTTCATACCTAGCTCGTACCCGTTTAGCTTCCGGTAGCTTACTTTCGAGTACGATGCGTAGGGATGGTATTTCCAGTTCAATTGGTCGAACTGCGTCCATGCCGAAAACTAAGAGTATGGGGTTACCCCTATTGATGTTCGTATGGACATTCTATAACCCCAAATAGCAAAGTGTAGTTTATTTGGCTAGTCTTTATAGTGTTTTGCCATTTTCTTAATGATGACTGTTATGTTTTTGTTTGCCGATTTTACCGCTCCATTCATTTGAGGTCAATATGGGGAAGAATGATGATGTTTTACTTTGTAACGAGCCAAGAGGGATTCAACTTCTGCTTTGAATTGAGATCCCTAGTCATTAATTAGTTCGTGTGGAACTTTATATATACAAAATATATTTCGTTCGAGAAACTTTGCGACATGATTTGAAGTGATATTAACGTAAGAGGCGGCCTCGATCCACTTAGTGAAGTAGTCAATGGCTACTAATACGTACTCGTGTCCTCCCATTCCTGTTGGAGAAATTTTACCAATAATGTCAATTCCCTAAGTTGAGAATGGCCAAGGGGAAGTGAGATTATATAGTTCGGATGGTGGAGGTGTTGTAAGTTAGCAAACACTTGGCACTCTGGACATTTCTTGACATATTGGATGCAATCATGTTCCATTGTGGTCCAAAAGTACCCTAAACATGAGATTATTTTGGCGAGCATTTTTCCATTCATGTGAGGTCCACAAACACCTTTGTGAGTATCCTTTATAAGGCGTGTGGTCTCGGGTTGGTCTATACATAATAAGCTTTGACCATTTGGCCCTTTTTTACACAATCGACCATTAACCATCCCATAATGGGCTGCGAGCGTTCTTAAGGCGCGCTGGTCTTTAGATGAAGTATTTTTAGGATATGTGCCATAAGTACTGTATTGGAGGATATGATCATACTAGGGGCTTTCCTCTTCGATGTCATTTAATTTCTCTATTGTGTTGTAATAAGCTGGTTCATCTCTTCTTTCAACGCATAATAGCATCATATTTAAATGATCAGGAATGTTGATCATTGAGGCTAATTTCTAGCGCATCGGCAAATTGATTTTTGTCCCGTACGAGAAATTTAAAATCGATATAATCAAATCGCTCGATGAGTTACTCTAGGCGTGCTTGGTATAATATAATTGTGGAGTTTTTTATTTTCCATTTTTTGAGTATATGATTTATTATTAAACTGGAATCTCCATATACCTCTAATTTTTACACACCTATGCTACTGCTACTTCTAATCCAACAATGCACACTTCACATTCCGCGACATTATTAGTAGCCTCAAAGTCTAATTTGGCCGAGATTGGAGTATGTGCTCCCTCTAGACTTATGAGTAACACTCCTACGCCACATCCTTTTTTGTTGGATGCGCCATCGAAGTACATTACCCACTTGTCGTCTTGTGTCATGAGAATTTCTTCATCCGGAAGATGAATGGTTTCTTCACGATTTGTTTGAATGGGATGTTGGGCAAGAAAATTAAATATTACCTTTCCTTTTATTGATTTTTCAGGAATATATTTGAGATTGAATTCGGCCATCACCAACCACTTGGATATTCTTCCTTGTATGGGTGGTTTTTCAAACAAATACTTTATTGGATTGTGTTGAGAAATTGCATGAGTGGTGTGGGGAAGAATATAATGATGTAGTTTTTTTTAGTTTTCCACACTAATGCTAATCACGTTTTTTCCAGAGTGCTATATCTTATTTCATATTGAATAATTTTTTTACTTATATAATATATTGCACGTTCTATTTTATCTACCTCTTGTGCGAGTATGGCTCTTGTGGTGGTCTCGTAACAGTGCTATAAAGTTTAAGAGGTAGTTTAGGTACTGGTGGTGCTAAATTTGGAGGACTTTTGAGGTAGCTTTTTTACTTTCTCAAAGGCCTCTTGGCTTTGGTCATCCCATTCATGTTTTTCTTCTTTTTTCAATTTTTTGAATATTGGCTCACAAGTGATTGTCAACTTACTAATGAATTGACTAATGTACTGTAATTTGCCAAGAAACCCCCTAATTTGTTTTTCTGTTTGTGGGGAGGCATGTCAATAATTGCCTTTATTTTCGAGGGATCGATCTCAATGTCATGTGTGCTTACTACGTATCTGAGTAACTTGCCGGAAGTCACTCCGATAGCGCATTTTGTGGGTTCAATCTCATCCTGTACTCTTTTATTCAAGCAAAGAATTTGCGTGAAGCTTTTACATGATCCATTCTATCTTTGGATTTTACGATCATATCATCCACACATACCTCATTTCTTTGTGAATCATATTATGCAAGAGAGTCGTAGCCGTTCTTTGGTATGTAGCTCCTGCATTTTTAAGACCAAATGGCATGACTGTGTAGCAATAAGTACCCCAAGGGGTAATAAAGCATGTCTTTTCATCATCTTCTTTTGCCATTAGAATTTGGTTGTAACCTACGTATCCATCCATGAAGGATAACACCGCATGTTCAGCCGTATTATCCACCAATATATCAATATGTGGTAGAGGGAAATCGTCTTTGGGACTAGCTTTGTTGAGGTCCCTAAAGTCGACACACTTGCCAACTCGTCCATCCTTTTTAGGGACTGGGAAGATGTTCGCTACCCATTCTGGGTAATTACATATGCGAATGAAACCTGCGTCCAACTATTTTTATACTTTTTTTATTTTTTAAAGCAACGTCAGGTTTCATTCATCGAAGTTTTTGTTTTTCAGGTTTAGACATAGGGTTCAAGGGAATGGTATGTTCCACAATTTTCTTATCTATTCCAGGCATGTTGTTGGATGACCAAGCAAACACGTCTTCGAATTCTTTAAGCGTCGATATAAGATTCGATCGCTCTTCGGGATTTAAGGTTAAGCCAATTTTGACTTCTTTCTTATTTTCATTTGTTCCTATATTGATTGTTTGAGTTTCTTCGATCACAAAATTCTTTTGTTCTCGTTCATTCATTAATTCAATCAACTTATTAATGTCATCATCCTCGTTAGATTCTTCAAACACTTGTCCTTCGCCTGTGGTGATTTCCAGCTTGTCACCCTTGTGGTTAGTCCACTTGAAGGTCTTTCTCCATCCATGCTCGAAAGTATTATTGGAAGGGGTGATCAATGAAGTAGGGTTGAAAGGTTCGTCTTGGCTGGCATTTTGATTGGTTATGATAGCAACGTGGTTTTGCTCTAGTCTAAATAGCAAGTTAAAGGCTTGCCTATCATAGCACCCTAGAGTTGGGTGTTTTGATTGAGTGATGTTTAAGTCATCATTCAAGGAGTAGCAATCGTGAAAAATCTCGAATCCAGGCTTCTTGATACCTTCAAGAACTATTGGTCTTGGAAAGTCGTAGCATAGGTAATTCTCCCTCTCCCTAATGAATTGCCCATTAAGGGTTTGATTGTAAGATGAGAGTAAGGAAATTATCCCTTTCTTATTGTTGTTCCTACGTGCCCTTACTTTGGCGTTGTGAGCTTCGAGTTCTTCCTTGGTTGGTTTATATCCCAATCCAAAGGAGAAACTTTTGTTTGGGATAGGAAGTAAGATAGATTTCTTCATTCCTATTCCCAAAGGCATCCCAGGAAAGTAATTACTCTTGAATAAGATGTTATTTACTATCGGGGTGGAATATGGATCAAACGAAAGGTACTTCAAGATCTTCATCCATTTCTAGTGTGTAGATAGCCTCCGCGGCGAATCCCCACATATCTTCTTCATCATTGTCATGATTTATCTCTAAAAGAGATTGATCTTTTATTGTGACTTTTAGAGGAGAAGCATGTATAGTCATAGAAAGACCTTGATAGTTCAACCTAATCATTTGATGGAGCGAAGATGGTATTGCTCTAAGTTCGTGTATCCAAGGACGTCCAAGAAGAAGGTTGAATGTAGGTTTTATGTCCATGACATGGAATTCAACCATCTTTTGTATTAGGCCTGTGATAATTGGTAGCTTAACAGTTCCACACATCGATCTCCTTGAATTATCGTAGGCCCTAATGCTTTGTGTTGTTGCCTGAAAATCTTTTTCTGGGTCTAGGCCTAGATATTTTGCTATTCGTAATGGGTACACATTGACAGCGGACCTATTGTCAACTAAAGTAAGAGGGATGTTGTACCCCTTGCACCCTACAGTTAGATATAATGCATTATTGTGAGTGGTGTCTTTTGATGGAAAATTATCACTAGTAAAGATGATTGATTTTTCGGATTTTTCGCTAATAATCAAGCTAATTAGATCCTGGGGAGTTGTGCTCGTACTTATAGACAAAGCAGTTAGAGCATTCATTAGAGAATTCCTATGTTCCTTAGAGGTACTTAGGAGTTCCCAAATGCTAACATTCACCTTAGATTGTTGAAGTTGTTTAACCAATGGATCTTCTACCTCAGGTGGAGGTGGTATTGGATTTTGAGTTTGACCTTAATTGGTTGAAGATCCATTTGGTTGTGCTTGATAGACTTGCCCAGAAAGAGTTAGGTGATCAATCTCGTTTGGATTAGTCTTAGTAATCGTGAACCAGTTTTCTTCTAGAGGCGTTGAATGTGCCTCCATTTCTAAATATTCCATGAGTTCTGATTGATGTTATTGTTCATCTAGGGAAAGGTTTGACAAATCTTATGATTTTCCCAAAAAATTATCCCAATCAAGCGCTCCACTTGTTTCAACTTAGAGACAAGGTGGAGGTGGGATGGCGGCATATTTTGAGACATATAGGCTTTTAAAGTCGTTGTCCCATAATCCACACACTTCATTAGTTGCCCCTATGAGTGTTGTGGTTAGAGGTTTCCCCATAGGAGTGATGTAATCCAAAGGATTAAACTCATCACTCCTTACGTGGTCCTCATCGATATGAAATATTCCCAATGGGGAAACATTATTAATAGGCTTAGGCGTGGGATTTTTCCCATCCTCTACTAGATCTTGAATCTTGTGTTTTAAAACAAAGCAACGTTCGGTATCGTGCCTAACACTCCTATGATAAGTACAATAAGCATTGCCATCCCATTGAGGATTTCTTCTTTCTATGGGAAGAGGAGGTGTTGGCCTAGTTGGTGAGAGTAATCCTTTTTCATTAAATTTTTCCAATAATTCTTTATAAGCTAAAGGGAATTGCGTGAATTTTCTTTCTCTTGTCCACCTTTTCCGAGGATCGTTATTATTATATTGTGTGGACGTTGCAAAAATATCAATAGAGGATGAAGTTTTATCGTTCCCCTTCTTGTAGTTGTTCTTAGGTTGATGATGATGAGGCTTGTTTGCCTTTTTTTTTTGGCAAGATCATCTTCAATCCTAGTGGCTACGGAATAGACCTTTTGAAAAGTGTCTAGACCAAGGTAACGTAGATGCTTGTTGTACTTTTCATGACAATTGTCAATGAATTTTTGTACTAACTTGAGTTCGGGCGGCCTTTGGGCAAGGTGAGCCGCCATTTCACGCCATCTACCATTGAAAGCAAGGAAACCTTCATCGTCACCTTGCTTAAGCATTTCAAGTTCACGCAAAGTTGATTTGAACTCTACGTTACTCTCATATTGGGTGATGAAAGCCAAAACTACATCTTCCCATGTGTTTTTTAATTTGGCATCTAGCCCATAGTACCACTCTCTTGCGGCTAGGTCTAGAGATAAAGGGAATGTTAAATCATAAAGCTTAGGATTAACTCCCTTTAGAGCTATGGTGCCAGTAAAACTCATTAGATGATTTTTTGGGTTATTGGTCACCATAAATATTGGTAAGTCTGTAGCTAAAAACTTTTTAGGTAAAGTAAGTCCCACAGGAGGAGCAAACTTTTCTGCATCAAAGTACTTGTTCCCTGGCCCATAATAGAGCAAAGAACAAGTTTCTTTAACGTCTTCTCTCGTTCGGCTAAAGCATCCATTTTTTGTTTTGTAGCTAAAGCCTCGGCCTCTTTCCTTTCTCCCTTTTCAATTTTCTTGATTCTTCTAGCCTCGGCTACTTGAGCCTTTTCCTCTCTCATGCGAATATCTCTTCTTGGAATTGTTCGATGGTTGACATTGTTGGGCTAGGATGAGTTGACAAAGGAAGATGGTTTGAAAGGGGTGGATTGTTTGATGGTAAAAGTAGAATGTGAGTGCTCGGGTGTCTTCGTTCCCAAGTTTGGTAACCAGCCCTAAAGGAAGTACGAGAAATTAAGAAAACTGACACGCTTGCTTAAAAAAAAAGAAAAGGAAAGAAAGTGAAAGAAAGAAAAAAGACTCAAATTACGTTCAAAGAGACATCATCGCCTTTCAATAATTCATAAATAACGATGTTGTTTGGACGAGCCAATAGTTCATGAAGAATCAAAATGGTCTAGCAGCAGAAGGTGCGCGCAAGCTACTGGGTAGCGCTGCAGGCGCTCGCAGCCCCAGAACTTGTGCTGGGCGTGGTCGTGCAACTCAATGAGTTGCGCGCGCCACCTGTTCGAGCATGATTTTTTTTTTGAATGATGGTTTTTTTTCTTTATTTTTATGTTTTTTTTGAACGTTTTTTTTAATCATATGGTATCTCTTGAACGTGACTCAAAATTACAAAGGGGAAACTTCGTAGTTGGGAACCTAAATTAAGACTAAAAAAGAGGAAAGAACTATCCTATA
Source organism: Chenopodium quinoa (assembly GCF_001683475.1). Classification (NCBI taxonomy): domain Eukaryota; kingdom Viridiplantae; phylum Streptophyta; class Magnoliopsida; order Caryophyllales; family Amaranthaceae; genus Chenopodium; species Chenopodium quinoa. Next base: position 1,723,819 of record NW_018742381.1, on the reverse strand, counting down.
CACATCACAAATAGTCATGTAATCACATAAGCATACGAGAAAACCATTAACTCACATAATGCCATTCTAAGGTCAAGGTTGTGGGTGTCCAGTGGTACCATATCTTAAGAAACGATGCACGAATCAATCACTCAACGTGTTGACTCATGACATAGCTCTCCCAACATTTTGTTGGCGATATGGGTGGGATGATTGTTATTGATTTTGGGATAGAAGTCTGGTGTTGGCGACCCATAGTCAATGAGCTAATCTCCAATGGTTAGAAGGTGCTTATGATTAAGCACGATGCAATGTTGTTTGTTTGGCTTTTAATTTCGTGAAAAAAGGAAGATATTATGCGTTCAAGTCTCGCTATTTAACTAAAGATTATCCAAGTTAGCCCTCGTTACAACTCATAGGTAACCTAAGTTGGAAACCTTGAACTATAACTAAGAACTAATCTTGTACCTCTAAGTCCCCAGTGGAGTCGCCACTATGAGGGGGGTGTGCCCATCGTAGGAGATCATTCTCCTCTATGCCCATTGCCCTTTAAAAGCCTAGGACTTTACACTTTTTAGGGTGTGTTAGGATTTGAATTCCTGACTGTTTGGGGGACCTTGAATTAGAGTTGATCTTATCATTACGCTTTTTTGTAAGAAACTAATAAGGAGTCGCTAATGATGTTTAGGAAAACTCATAAACCTCGTTCATGCCTTTCTCCCAAGTAGGGTTCAAGGGATATTTAGCATGAATCATAAGTTTACCCATGCCCAAATTGGTCTACTTGTACCAGAAATAAGTTCAAGAGCGAGAGTACTAAATTAACGTTCCTTTTAGGGAGGAATCTTTATTCACTACGCGAAAAAAGGTCTTTAGCACCGGTTCAAACCCCCCTTTGCAAACCGGTTTTGAACCATTCCAGATTTGAGGGATGCCAAATCTCTGAAGATTTGGCACCGGTTCAAAACCGGTGGCTATTTAAAGATTTAGCACCGGTTAACCGGTGCGAAATATCCTCTTTGGCATCGGTTAACCGGTGCTAATTACCCATGGCACGTTTTATTTTTTATTTTTTATTTTTATTTCAATACAATAGGCACCGGTTTAAAGCCTGAACCGGTGCCTTTAACTGTGTTTTTTTTTCGGCAATAAATAATAATATTAATACTAATAATAATAATAATAATGAGAACCTGTACATCCTACATTAATTCGACCATTATTATATTATAATAACAATATAATAATTATTATTATAATATTATAAATAATATTAATAATTTTTAAATTGAAATAATAACAATACATAGATATTAATTAATAATCCCAAATTCAATACTATTTACAAACAATACTAATTAAAAAAAAGTGTCATAATTACAAACAATACTAATCAATAATGTAGGTAACAAGTTCAAATAGAAATGATATTTACAAGTTAAATGTGATGAAGGACGCCAACATGTCTCGAACTTCATTAAGTTCTTTGCTCGTCAACGGACCTCCCTTTTGTACCTTGCAACACTTGGAATAAACAAACAGTCTGTTAGAATTAATTACTTAGGTTATGCATGTAAAAATACATTTACAAGTTCAGTTAGACAAAAATTTATTACTTAGGCTTATATGACTACTAGGATGCCTATTTCCTGCATATCTTATCAAATGAACTAATTCTTTCTCATTACATGTCAACATTACTTAGTTATAGGCGGCTAAGGCTTGAAATCACATGAAAAGAGCAATTTAAGGGTTTTGGGAAGCATTTTCATCCAAAATGTCCCAAATAAGGCCTATTTGACTACTAGGATGCCTATTTCCTACATTTCTTGTCAAATGAACTCATTCTTTGCAATAAAATGTCATTATTACTTAGTTATAGGTGGCTAAGGCTTGAAATCACATGAAAAGAGCAGTTCAAGTGTTTAATGACGTATTTTCATCCAAAATGGCCCAAGTAAGGCCTATATGACTACTAGGATGCCTATTTCCTACATTTCTTGTCAAATGAACTCATTCTTTCTCATAACATATCATTATTACTTAGTTATAGGCGGCTAAGACTTAAAATCACATGAAAAGAGCTATTTAAGGGTTTTAGAGTTCATTTTCATCCAAATTGGTCCAAGTAAGGCCTATTTGACTACTAGGATGCCTATTTCCTACATTTCTTGTCAAATGAACTCATTCTTTCTCATAACATGTCATTATTACTTTGTTATAGGCGGAAAAGGCTTGAAATCATATGAAAGGAGTAATTTAAGGGTTTTAGGGTTCATTTTCATCCAAATTGGCCCAAGTAAGGCCTATTTGACTACTAGGATGCCTATTTCCTACATTTCTTATCAAATGAATTCATTCTTTCTCATAACATGTCATTATTGCTTAGTTATAGGTGCCTAGGGCTTGTAATCACATGAAAAGAGCAGTTCAAGTGTTTTAGGACGCATTTTCATCCAAAATGACCCAAGTAAGGCCTATTTGACTACTAGGATGCCTATTTCCTACATTTCTTGTCAAATGAACTCATTCTTTGTCATAACATGTCATTATTACTTGTTTATAGGTGGCTAAGGCTTGAAATCACATGAAAAGAGCAGTTCAAGTGTTTTATGACGCATTTTCATCCAAAATGGTCCAAATAAGGCCTACATGACTACTAGGATGCCTATTTCCTACATTTCTTGTCAAATGAACTCATTCTTTCTCATAACATGTCATTATTATTTAGTTATAGGCGGCTAAGACTTGAAATCACATGAAAAGAGCTATTTAAGGGTTTTAGGGTTCATTTCATCCAAATTGGCCTAAGTAAGGCCTATTTGACTACTAGGATGCCTATTTGACTACTAGGATGCCTATTTCCTACATTTCTTATCAAATGAATTCATTCTTTCTCATAACATGTCATTATTTCTTAGTTATAGGCGCATAGGGCTTGAAATCACATGAAAAGAGCAGTTCAATTGTTTTAGGATGCATTTTCATCCAAAATGGCCCAAGTAAGGCCTGTATGACTACTATTTCTTACATTTCTTATCAAATCACATGTTACGAGCAAATAATCTAAGTCAATGGCATACCTCATCAAGCTGTAGTGTGTCTGTACAACGACTCACTATGTCAAACATGAATCTCATCACGTATAGGCCACAATCAACTCCGTTATCTTGTTGTGCGCACTAGCATAGGAACAAAGTACATAAATCAAACATGCATATATAGAAAATTTGTAACATTTTACGCATTTTTTATTACGAAAATCACAATATCATGTGGCATTACCATTAGTGATTTCCATGTGGGACCTTGAGGAGCTCGACAATTTATCTTCTTCATTACACTATAGAAAAGTAAGGTCAAATTTGATTAGTATGACTAATAAATGAGTTAGGTAATGATAATCAACACTAGGTAGCTTTATTTACTTTTGCAGTATGGACTTCACGAGGAGCTTTTTTTGGATGAGGCAATCGAGTTGAATAAAAAAGGAAGATTGTGTTACTGGAAACACAAATCACCAGCAGGGTCCAATGCAAACTACATAAATTCACAATAGAAAAACAAATCAATTATTAGCCATGTACAACATATAATCAGGGGAAACAAATGAATTTTCCATGGTTAGACGTGCTCCTCATAACATGGGGCGAATATGAACTTGTCTCCCGCACGCACTGAATCCTTGATACTCCGTTCAACATAGTACAACACGTCAGGGTGGTTGCCTAAGATTCTAGTAGTGGAGATCTGCTCGGGGCATAACCACCCAACTTGACATGGATAATCAATGTCACGTAAGTGCTCCTATAATGCTCTGCATGCATGATAATAGAATATTAATGGAAAAAACAATCACCACTAATCTGACTAACATACTTTGAGCGGCATTGAAGTACCTCATGAATGTTTGAATGAGGGAAATGTTAAGCATTCATCCACATAGAAATTCCTTCACATCTTCTTTGCTGAGCTATACAATTGCATCGTCGACATAGTGGAACAATGCCTTAGGTAGTGCAACTTGAACAAGAGTGTCACTAGGAAACATACTAACACGGTTGTGTAGATAAGTTAAATCTTTAGAGAACGATTGAAGGACCGTGTCTGCAACAAGTGGAGTAGCTTGTATAGCTGAACCTCTCGAAGAGTTCTTCTTCGACGCTTTTTCACTCTTCGACTGTTGTTCACTCCTCTTCTTTGGCACCGGTTGATCAACGCTTTAAGGCTGCTCCACCCTCCTTCTCTTTGAAGTTTGGCTTTTCTTCGAAATTTGATAAAGCAAATCACGCAATTGGTTAGAAAATAAATCCATCCAACTCTTGGGAAGACAACTGGGCATAGAGTAAAGAGTGAACTCAAAATCTTACCTCGTTGATCAACCTTACCCAATCACATGGCCATTGCACAAAGCTACCTTTCGCTTCCCAGAGTGTAGTAATCCCATCCTCCTCTACAGGCATCGGTACTCGGATGTACTCGAACCCCGCAACCACATAATTAATCCCAACCGAGTAATGTTGTGGCCTAAGCGGTCACGAATGGATCGTACCACTGGTCGGTTGTGCACTAGCATACGCAACCAACTGCAAAGGGCCACTATTTGATAGCCCCGGGTGTAGAAGTGCACAACGGGTCTCTTCCTACACCAATTTGGAAGATCACTTATAATTAAGAACCAAACATATCACAAGTGGCCAAGCATCCACCAACAATCAAACAAAACCGAAAACAAAACAAGCAAAGGCAAAAAACTTTTCTAGTTAACACCACAACACCGAACTCACCTACACAAATAAGCAAACAGAAACTGAAATCACACTCAAACAGCAAACAACAAACAGCAACACACACAGCAGAGATAAGCAGCCAACAACACAGAAAACAGCAACACAGCAGCCAGCAACACAGAAAACAGCAACACACTCAAACAGCAAACAACAACACAGTAGCCAACAAACACAGAAACAGCAACACAGAAACAACAACACTCAAACAAAAAACAGCAACATAGCAGCCTGCAAACAACAACACAGATACAGCAACACAGAAACAGCAGCACAGAAACAGCAGCAGCACAACAACAGCACAGAAATAGAAACAGAAACGACACAACAGCTGCACAGAAACAGAAACAGCAACAGCACAGCAACAACAACAGAAACAGCACAACAGCAAGCAGCACAGCAGATAAGAAGCAGACATCAGTAGGCAGAAGCAGACAACAGTAGACTGTAGTAGACATCAGTAGCAGACAGAAGCAGCATACAAAAGTAGTAGACAAAAGCAGGCAGACACATACACACAACAAACAGGCAGGGGCAGACACAACAAGCAGAGGCAGACACAACAAATAACAGCAAAACAGAAACAACCAGTACAACAACAGCACAACAATGAATCGTGGCAAACCAGCAGCCAATCGAAAACAGAAACGAAGAAACATCGAGCTATCTTATCAAGTCAACGTTTAAAACAAGCTGATTTAGAGCTGACTACCCTAGTGAGAGATTAGTTTAATATTAAAATGCGATTAAAAGTCATTTTTTCTGTATATTTATCGAGCTATCTTATCAAGTTAACGTTTGTTAATTCGATAGTAATTAATACTATCACCCAGCAGCACACTGTAGTAGACAACAGTACGACTATGGTCACTCTCTCAAACACCTCCAACATAACCGATAACATTTACAAAGAACTAAACAAATTACCTGTAAATCTGGAAAGTTAACCGGTGTTGGATTATGAAGCTCCCTCGAGTCCGCATGTGTAGGAGTACGAACCTGTAATAGTAAGTTAATAATGCCACGTTAGATCTCACGTAACTCAACATGCCAAAACTAATAGATATGAAACTACCTCGTCATCGTCTCCATGTATCTCATCATCGTCTCCATGTATCTCATCTTCTCCTTGTCCTTGTGGGTGACTACATGAGTCGACCGGTGTAGTCAAGGGGAAAGGCAAGCCCGACAAGTTCAGTTTCTTCACCCAAGCATTGAATTCTGCTCGCATCTCGTTGCACACTTGTTCCTTAATTGAGGCCACCGTGGCATCCAAGTCATGTGGTGAGTTCACACTTGCTCGGGATCTTCCTGATTTGGTATATTCTGGACCCATCATCTTTTCCTATCCTAGCAAGGTCCCTCCCACACCTAATACCCATCCTGGATGGTAGGGATTTCCCAAAACCAAGGTGAAAGGGTCCTTCTCTACTGTTGGGACGAGCTTGCCTTCAACCAGTTCTTTAGTGTACTCAAGCTATAGCAAAAACAAAAAGGCAACATGAATATAGTTAATGTTTTTGTAAAGTGATATTTATGCAAAAGCTTCATAAAGTTCACTAGTTCATAGTTGCTTACGAGTTTATCTGCCATTTCTTTGGTTTCCGGAGCCTTGATGACCCATTTTCCGGTTTTCTTATCACGCGAATGCAGAGAACAAATGAAATCGCCAGCATGACTCACCAACATAGTGGTCGTGGAACCAAAGGCTTCTTTGGAGGACCCTAGAAGCGTAGTGGGGTATACTCCCTCCTTCACCCACGTTTCCCTCCATTCACCAAATGTCTTACACCCTATACGATGGGTATATTGCCTCTGCAATGCATTTTGGGAATTTTGCTCCCTCAGTTCCTACATAATTAGAAATGCTAATATCATTACTTAAAAAAGAGTTAATATATTACAAAATTTTCATCAGATTTACTTAAACTTACAATTGCTTCCTTTTTACTTTTTTGAAGAACGAAAGCTTCCCAATTATCCTTCGATACGCTTGGCCATTTTTGCCATGGGAGTTGCTCTTCCTCGATGACTTCATCATCATTTCCACCTCCTTTCTTGTTCTTTGGTTTTCTCACCCTTGTCTTTGTGATCCACGTACGAACTAAGGTGGTCTTGAAGCCTCTGAATCTTTCCGCCAGTAAAGATTCAAACACCCTTCGCTTGGCGGCATCATTAGGAATGTTAAACACACTCTGCAAGCACAAATAAAAGCGATTATTAGTTTCCCCTTTTAAATAACAATAAAGTGAAGGTATTTATAATTGTGTGCAAACAAAACACTTGCCCTTGTATCATTCCAAAATGTGTCAATCAAGCCCGGAGATACTTCCCGCCAACCAAGAGTAATGGGGATTTTGCGCGCACAAATGCCAACGTGAACATCATATGGACGAAGCCATTTGCTTGTAGGTTGGCCTGCCTTGTCATACTCCAGGGCCATGGGACTGACAGCTTTCTTGAAACTTGTCGTTGGACCCGTCGCCTTTTTCTTAGCCGGTGCCTTCACCCCCTCCCCTCACTCTGTCCTTGGCTTTGAGTGTGGGAAGTAGGATTCTCACCAACCGTCTTAGAAACTGCATTGTCGATAAGAGGCGCTTGTTCAGCTGAAATCTCAAAGTCATCAAGCCCAAATCAGGCTCCTTGTTCACATCATACAACTCGTCATCATCCTCAGAGAAATCATCATCATCATCCTCTGCATCCTCGACACAAATACGGTCCTGATCGTCCGCCATGAGATGTAAACACCTGCCATTACAAACATAACACGTTATTAGTTGTAATATAAATAAATTTGTAAGGTAAAGTTATAATCAAATATAAATTGCTGAATTATAATACAAATCAACATACAAAATGGGCAAGTGTAGACCGTTTTTATTCCGTATTTCAAATGTTTTAAACGTTACTTCATTCATTTAAAAGAAAATGTGAAAAATGGGCAAGTAAGTTAACACTTTCATTCATTTTCACCTAACTTGTGATTTAATAATACTTTCAACGCCTACAATTTCAAAATTGCTGAAAAATATTACCTCAATCTAATATTCCTTCGTTGTGGTCTGATCGCATATAATTGGCTTGGTCGTCTATGTAATTTGTTACAACAGGTCTAGGAACAGTGAAAGGTGCCGAGTCATCAAACGCATCATATTCTTCCTCATCCTCGACATCTCCAATGCCTAGGATTCTTCTTTTGCCGGCTAGCACAATAGACCATTTTGAATCGGCTGGGTCAGTTACGTAAAACACTTACTTAGCTTGAGATGCAAGGATGAATGGTTTCGCACTATCATTCAGATGGCTAAGATCTACAAGAGTAAAGTCATCATATTTGACATTATGCCTGATATTATCAACCCACTTACACTGGAAAAGAGCAACCGTGAAGTTACAATAATCAAGCTCCCATATTTCTTGAATTCGACCATAGTATGACAACTCTGCATAAACGGGTGATTTATCCTTAGCACTTGCAAACTCCCTTTACGATGCCACAAGCGTTACACCACTGTTTTGGGTCGAGGAAGATTTAAAATCTTGACGCTTAGTCCAAAAAGTGTACCCATTTATGTCATATCCCTCAAATGAGCGAACATCATCCCTAGGACCATAAGCAAGCCACCTTACTGTATCAGTGACACTCTCATCCATTCTACCCATCACTCGATCACGAAACCAACTCACAAACCTCTTATTATGCAACTGCATCAATGCCCTTTCACCTTTTGATGGGAATTCATCACGCAAACTAGCCATGTGCTCATCTAAGTATGGGTGAACATCTGCAACATGGTGCAACACATATAGGTGTGCTTGTAAGACCTTATCTCGGTCAGGTGACATTTGTTTCGACCCGATTGTGCCCTGAACATCAAGTCTCCCTTCATGTCGAGAAGTAGGAAGACCAATAGGTTCAGCAACGGCTATATAGTCGGCCACAAAATTACCAATATATTCACCTACGGTCCCTTGAATCATACTTCCTTTTGGGTGAGCCCGATTCCTTACCTTATCTTGCAATGTACCCATGTGTGTTTTAAAAGGATAGCACCACCTCATGAACACTGGACCGCAAAACTTAATCTCACGCACCAAATGAAGAATAAGATGCACCATTATGTCAAAAAATGAGAGTGGGAAGTACATCTCAAATTTGCACAAAGTCACAACCACATCTGCCTGCAAAGCATCAAGTGTACAAGGATCAAGCACTTTACTGCATATTGTATTGAAAAATGAACAGAGGCTTGTAATAGCTTCCCTCACGTGCTTTGGTAAAATACCACGTATTGCAATTGGTAGGAATACTTGCATCAGAACATGACAATCATGGGATTTCATACTTATCAGCTTCAATTCTCCATTTAAGAATACAAATCTTTTCATGTTAGATGCGTACCCTGATGGAACCTTAATTTCGTACAGACATGCACAAAACATTCATTTTTCTACCCTTGACAATGTGTAGCAAGCCGGAGGTAAATAAGCCTTGTTATCCTTGGCTTTTCCCTCATATTTCTTCTTCGATGCATCCGTGGCCTTTCCCTTTCCCTTGCTCTTCCCCTTTCCTTTTTTCGAACTCATTTCATTTTCCGTTTCCTGTTCCTTTCCTTTTCTAACCTTTTCCTGAGCCCACAATTCTGGACGAACCCCCATCTTTTTCAAATCTAACCGTGCACCCTTACCGTCCTTTGTTTTGCCTTGAATATTCATCAGCGTTCCCACAAGAGCATCACACACATTCTTCTCTATATGAATTACATCAAGACAATGCCTAACGTCATGTTCTTTCCAGTATAGAAGCTTCCAAAAGATTGATTCTTTTTTAAAGAGAGCAGTTGAGTCCGCAGCTTTTTCTGTTTTCCCAAATACTGTTCGTATACCCTTAACTCGAGCATAAACCTCCTCACCAGTCAACGGCCTAGGCGTAATCCCCTCTTCCACTGTTCCATCGAAAGCCTTTTTCTGCCTACGGTACGGGTGATCGCGCCTGAGCAACCTTCTAGGCCGCACGTACACCTCTTTGTGAGAATGATCAAGGCGAATGCTTGGTGTGTTATCCATACAAATGGGGCATGATTTTTTTCCCTTTGTTCTTGTACCCAGCCAAGTTGCCATATGCAGGAAAATCATTAACGGTCCGCATAAGAGCTGCACGCAATGTGAACATCTCATTCTTATGAGCATCAAAAACGGGAACCCCTTCATCCCACATCTTTCTCAAATCGTCAGCAAGTGGCGCAAGATAAACATCTATGTCGTTTCCAGGTTGCCTTGGCCCCGTTATCAAAAGTGAAACCATTACGTATTTCTGTTTCATGCACAACCAAGGAGGCAAATTGTAGATCACTAAAAGTACCAGCCATGTGCTATGTTGGGTACTAAGAGTGCCAAATGGATTCATCCCGTCCATGCACAACCCAAGCCTTAAATTTCTGACTTCATCACCAAATTCCCCAAACTTCATATCAATGTTCTTCCATTGCGGGGAGTCGGCTGGATGCTTCAGCATTCTGTTCTTCTTACTTCCCTCTACATGCCACCTCAAGTTTTTAGCGTCTTTTGGTGTTGAGAATAGACGCTTAAACCTTGGAATAATGGGAAGATACCACAACACCTTAGTAGGAGGTTCCTTTGTACCAGCATTGCAACTCATGCACTTGTAGCGCGACTTCTTGCATCGTGGACACTCCTCCAATTGTTCATATTCATTTCAATAAAGAATACAATCATTAGGACATGCATGTATCTTCTTATACTCCAAACCAAATGGACACATGAGCTTTTTTGCGTAATAGTAAGACTTAGGAATTTCATTGCCGTCAGGAAACATCTCACTTAACGCGGTCAACAAAGAAGTAAAACTATTGTCCGTCCACCCATGCTTCGACTTAATGTTAAAAAGTGTTAGCACGACTGATTGTTTGGAGTATTTTTTGCACCCAGAATACAAAGGCTTTTTAGAAGCCTCCGATAATGACTCAAACACGTCACCTTTAACACCACGCATCATCTCATCCACCCCTTCATCCTTGACCTCATCCACCTGATCATCCTCAAATCCATCCTCATCACCATTATCAATAATATGTTCATCATTCCAGTATTCCTCGTCCACACGAATGTCATTGCTTCTATCATGCACATCATTCCCATCAACATCCCCATTGTATTCTCCTTCTTCACCGTGCCAAATCCACACATGGTATTTAAGCCTAAACCCACGACAAATTACATGATCTCTAATGATTTCAACACTATTGACCACCTTCATATTATTACAACCAACACAAGGACAGTAGAGCCAATCGACACCCATTTTGCGCTGATAAGATGAAGCCCTCTCGCAAAACTCTTGAACCCCATCAAAGAATTCCAATGTATCACGTCTACCATACATCCAGCCACGATCCTTCTCCATTAAGTAAATTGTCTCTAAACATAGCAACATATTACGAATAATGTATAATTGCTACATCTATTATATATGTAAATCAAAATCAAACACACACCATGCATATAACATTCATATATAATAAAAAATGCATATATGCTTCCAAAGGGTCCTTATCACTCCAACCTAACCTATCCTTGAACGTGTAATCTCACTAGTGAATGTATGTCGACTTTCCAATTTTAAGGAAAATCCGGCAGCATTTCCCCCCAGTTCTCCAAGTACACGATGTAGGTAATTACTTACCCACATATATACCTAGAGAACAGGGTGAGGAAATGCTAAGCCAAGATGTTCCTTAAAATCGAAAAAAAAGACATACATTCACCACCTAAGTGAGAGTAAACGTTCAAGAACAGTCCCAACCGGGGACTATTCAAGACTTTCTCCTAATGAGAAAGCCTTGAACGGGTATCTAGGCATATGATGATGCAAGCATTTCAAATAGCATGTTTATTAAGAGTGATTTAACCAAAAATAATTGTCAAATAGCATAAAGTTGCATGATTTTCTATTCACATCCATTCATAATCTCAATAAAGGAACAATGAAAAAAATAAGCAAGGTACCTTGATCTCTGCACCGTTACAACACCCTTGCTCCAAAAAACCAATGCAGATTAAGACAATGTACAAAAAATATACAGAATAAGACAACTAAATTGAACCATTTAGCAAATTTATAAGAAATTGGAAAATGATAATATTGTTTTCCCTCTCCACCTACTGGGCTAGTAACCACCAAGATCTGTCCCATACCCTCTCCCCACCATACCATCACCACCTACAACAAATATAGTCTTTGAGCATATAACAATACAGATAAAAACAATACTAAAGAATCAGTTTCAGAAGCAGTATTGAGATCCCAGCATTTTATTCTTGCAATTTTATCAGTCTATATGACTCAGAATGCAACATCTCATCATTCATATAATTTCACATGACACATTATCCACTTAAGTTGACACAAAAGGATTTACTTACATGGAAATAGTACTATTAGAAAAATAAAACATGAACTAATGTGAAATTTCACAAGAACAAATGAAAGCTCAAGCGGGGCTTCATCCAACTGTCAAATATCAAAATCCTCTATCATAGTTTTTTACCTATTGGGTACTAGAACTGCTATATCAAAGTTGTTGCTTGATTAATGTATGAGTGAAAATAAATTTATAGTTTCATACCAACTTAAATGTATTCCCTGGATGATGAATTATTCTATTTCTCCATCACAACCTTCTTCACTACACTAACAGAAACATGCAGGCAAAGTAGAATGGACAGAAGAACCATCATGAGTATATAAATTATATGTATCTTTAGTGATATTCTACGCTAAGACTATGTACACACAAACACAGATAACAACAATACTAAAGATAGAGCTAATTAGACCAAACACCCAACTCAGCCAATAGAAAAAAACAAAGACAAGCCCTAGATTACCAGAACCTTAAAATTACAAAATTGAAAACCAAATCAACGACAAACCCTAGGTTGCGAAGGAATTCGGTAGATTAAGAAGACCACAATGGCCCAAATCTTACCTCGAAGCTGCTTCAATGGAGGTGAGAAAATTCAGAATGCGCTTCAATGGAGAATAGAGAGCACGAGTTCAATGGAGGAGAGATATGGAGAGAGAAGGAGGTGCATGCAGCTGCTTCAATGGAGTGAGAAAGCTCAAAAACAACTTCAGTGGAGAAGGTGGGAATTCGGAGGTGGTGGCGTGGAAGAGAAGGTGAGAACGAGGGAAAAAAGAAGTTGAAAAAACAGGGGGAAAGAAAAGAAGAAGAAGAAATATGAGAACACCCCGGGTTTTTTTTTTAAATGCGCACCGATTTGAACCGGTGCTGTTTCGGGGTTTTCTGGTGTCCTGCGGGAGAGTTACAACACCGAGACTGGAACCGGACGCCTGTACCTGCAAAACAACGAAGACTCCTTGTGGTAGGAGTTCCGCCTCCAACGGTCAAGTTAGTACCTGATTAAGGAGTAATAAATGCGGAAATTAAAGTGATTTAGTCTCTCTAGGTGAGAGTGTTTAATGTGTAATCCGTGTGTTTTTCGAGTCCTCTCTCTCTTAATGAGGATTAAGAGGGGTATTTATAACCTCGGGAAGCGTGCCACTCTCTAGGTTTAGGGTAAACCTAGGGCTGACTGGGCCTCTAAACAGGATTGGGCCTTGTTGGCCGGTTTTCCCATTTGGCATGGGTGGACACGTGGCGTGTCTCAATTGGTCCGTAGAGGACGTATCTGTGATTGACACGTGGCAGGCTCCTATTGGCCTACGTGAAGGACACGTGGCGGAACCTGGTTGGTCCACTTGTCAAACGGTGATTGGTGGATAAAAATCCCCTAATCATTTGCCCCTCACTGGTGGCATGTGACTGGTCACGTGTCACCTGTGACAGGTGTCGCATGGTGACAGGCGACGGCCTGCTACAGGTGTCACCTTGCAAATGGCCGAGAGATTTTCCCGCCCAAATTTTGAATTTGAAAGCGACCCTTCGCCTTCTCACTTTGCCTATATAAGGAAGTGCTGACTTCGGTCATTTTCACATTTGAGAACTTTGCGAGAGAACATTCGGACCCCTGAACTTGCTCTGACACTTTGGACTTTTGTTGCCTACCGCCTGCTCTGACAAGCCGTTTGCAAAGGATTTCAGAATTTCATCAATCGTCACTCGTTCAGGTAACCGTCGGTTCTCTTATTCTTAATTCTTTTTCTTATTATTATTTTTTGAAATGGCACCATGGAAGCACACGACACGACCTAAGTTAGTGATCAGCCGGTCACCGGGGACGGCTGAATCTAGGACTAGGAGTGCCGCCTGCCCCTTTCTGGACCCATCTTTGCCCTTTATACAAAGTCCGACTGTATCTGTGTCTATGCAGAACGTGATGGCCAGAACAAAAAAGACTGCTAGGATCTCAAACTCGGACGGCTCCTCCCATAGGGTGCCCATTAGTGAAACATCTGACCAGGCGCCAGATGTAGAAGTGAAACAAGGCGGCTGCCAAGCCGACAGTTCTGAGGGAGGGGTCAAGGTGATCCCTTCCCATTTCACCGTTGATATGTCCAACTTTTCTCCTGCTCCTTCTAAGGGAGAGGAGGCGGGCCCCTCTGGGAGAGGGGAGGAGTCGTCCTCTTCGGACTCGTCAGAGGACGAGTCCGAGTCCAGCTCTTCTGGCCACGCTTCTCCGGGCTCAGAAGAAAGAAACAACCGCCTACAAGAGGCGAGGCTTTCTCATGCAGTTGAGAAGGGGGGCAATTGGGCGGAGCCGTCCGCCTCTTACAGAGAGGAAAACACCCCCTACTACTGCACGGTACCCCGGGGCCGGATCGCAGCCATGCAAGACAAAGTGGAGAGCTTTATAGCTAACCACAGAATGGGCCCCGGATTTTTACTGTTCGTGCCGGATCCAGAGGACACTGTCGTCTGGCCGGCTGGTACCAGCTATGATGACGACTGCTTTGGCTGCTATGTGGCGGCCATCAAAGCTGGACTGCGCTTCCCATTACATCCGGTTGTTCAGCGGATTTTAGATGGGTATGATTTGGGGTTATGGCAGTTAGCCCCCAACTCTTGGGTAAACGTACTCGGCTATGTGGCCGGGTGCGAAATGTACGGGGTGGAGCCAAGCTTTGAGGCTTTCGCTCACATGAACTATCTCAGCCGGACCCCTAAGTCGGGCGGTACCGGTTGGTATCAATTAACAAGCCATAGGGGCTACCTCATGACGAGAGGTAAGGCGAACAAATGGAAGGATTGGCGGAACACCTTCCTTATCATCGAGGGTTCAGACAAGGAGCTGAACAGACGCTTTAACAAGTGGAATAGGGATCCGCCTCTTCTTGCAGGCGGCCGCAGCATGCCGCCTGTTCCCCCAAAGGCTAAAAAAGAGATCCTGGACAAAGGACTCTTCAAAGTAGAGACTAGGGTGAACTCTACTTCAGGGGTACGAGAGCAAGTACCCCTAAACTGCGTCCCGAGCTTCAAGTGGCTCTATGACGAGTACTTTTTGGCCGCCTGTGGCCTCAGCAGTCGGTGCTCTAGAGGTAGCCGGCCTGACAAATACTCTGTTTTTTCACGCCTTGTTTACTTGGGATTTTTACTAACTTTGCTGTTTATTTTTTGCAGCTGACGCCATGAGTAAAATAACAGCATCCAAGACTGCGGCGGTCATGTTGCGGGCCTCTCTCATGCAACAATCTTGTACCGACTCCCCCAACAAGGGGGCACCCTTGGTGGGCTTCGAAACTCTTCCTCTTTTAGGAGTTGTTGTCTTATGCATATACTAACTCTCTCTTTTTTTTTTTTTTTTCAGTCGGGCACTCCAAGAGCTTCTTCCTCGCAACAGCCGGACCCCAAGGCCCGGAGGACGACTGTTGCAAGCTCTCCTGGGTCTTCCAGGAAAACAGTGGCGGCTGAGAAGCAGCCGGCCACTTCTTCTAAAACTCCGGCGGGGCCGCCTAGAAGTATGGACAATTACTTGTAAAAACTTTTACACTTGCTTCCTTCTTGACTAGGTCTAACTTGCTTTTTTACGCTTGATGCAGCCGGCCCTCAGGAGCCTGACTTGGTAGAGGTAGCCAAGTCCATGATCAAAGCGGTTCCTCCATCTGAAAGGGAGGCGGTCAGGGGTGTCGGCACCCTTGACCTTGATGGGATTGCAGGGGTCCTTACTGAGGTATACTTAGCATATTTTTGAGTATTTGAATTCCAGGACGCCTGTTTTCTTTTTTGTTTGGAAACTGACGCCTGTTTTATCTTTACTTAGGCCCTGCTCCGAGTGAACGACCTTCGCAAGCCGCTTGATCGGAAGAACAAAGAGGTAAAGGCTGCAAAAGCTATGGCCGCCTCTGACTGTGATAAGGCAATGTTTCAAATTGCCCAAAATGAAGTTCTGACAATTGATATTCTTTATTATCAGGCGCAGGCTGCCGCCGCTATCAGGGCTCAGTTAGAGGCGGCCCAGAAGAAGAACAGCGAGCTGGAGGCAACCGTCTCCAATCTCAAGGCCGAGCTTAAACCTCTCCGCCAAAAGATGCTCTCATACGAAGCCATGGAGAAATCCTTGGCTAACGTAAAGGAACGCCTGGTGACCCAGGAGAAGAGTCTAACTAAAGAGCTCTCGGAGAAGGCTGAGCAAGAGAAGAGAGAGCTCGTCCGAGAGATGATGGAAGACTCTTCCCAGATCCAGCGCATGACCTGGAGCCGCCTCTTCCCCAGTGCCGACTTTGCCTCGTGGGAAAAAATGTACCGTCAGTGTTCTGAAACATATAATCAAGAGATCCTGGCGGCTGCTAGGGACGAGGCGTTGGAGGAGGCCTTGGATGGGGAAGAGCAGCCGATAGTGGCGCTTGTGCCACTTGGGGGCAAGGCATCGAAGAAGGATGCAGCTGAGGCCGAGTCTAACAAGAGGAATGCTGACCAGGCGGACGCTGCTAATGTTGAAGACTTGCCCCCTTCTTAAGCTTTTATGTCTTCTTTCACGGCCTGCATGCCGTTTCTTGTATTTACCCGGCCAGGGGGCCGGGGTTCTGAATATTTTAATCTTCTTTAATGCAATTTTATTTTGCTTGAAATTTGTCTAAGTGTTGAATATTTGATATTGAATTGTACACTATATCGACTGTTTTGCATGGCCGATTGTAGACAGGTACGGATGGTCCGCCTATGCCCCTGGACGACTGGTTGTCTGTTTCCAAGCTGGGCGATCAGTCGGCCATTTATTCAATCGGTATTTGTCCCGTTTAAAAGACTGGATTACCTTTAGGCAGGCGGTCCTAGTCGCCGAGTGATTGAGTTGTAGAGGTATCAAGCGGTGGGTACCGGTTGTTCCCCTTTATTCGCCAATGTTTGTTGGCTATTAACTCGAAGGGAAACCTAGTAGGAATAGTAGTTTGAATGCCCTTGTTTGCCAAAAAACAGGTGGTCTATTCAAACTTTTTAGGTTCCATACCAAGTTTGGGAGAGTGACTATGAGTCAACGTTGGTGTAACTCAGTCGTCCTCATTCTAGGTTGAGTAGTAGAGGTACCAGGCGGCAGAGGCCGGCTGGACCCCTTGATTCGCCAATATTTGTTGGCTATTAACTCAAGAGGTACCCCCTGCATTTATCCCAAGTAATACAGGCGGTAATCCGACTCAGATGTCAACTGTTATCACTAGTTTGGTTAGTGATAAAAGTTATCCTTGTCTCAAAAACGGCTACGTGGTTGCCCTTGGGGACAGTCGTATAGGTGCCGTGTGATTAGTTTATAGAACAATGTTCCACCCAAAAGGGAGCTGCTCTCTGCGACGAATTTCATCCGGATGGATGCCGTCGGACACCTGCTATAATGTTGGGACAGGTCGAATTGAATTTTTATATTTTGATCAGTTGGCTTGACGCCTGGTCTGATCATGTTTTTTGATAGTTCTTGGTGAACTATATTATGTGAGGGTAGCCGGTCAAGCGGCGTGCCCCACTTAAATTAAACGTAGAGAGTGGCCGACTGTTTGTCAGTTGGCATGCCCCTCTTAAAATAAAAATGAATATAAACATGGAGAGTAGCCGACTGTTGGTCAGTTGGCATGCCCCTCTTTATTCAAGTAGTCTTTGACTTTACATTTTTTCAAAAGAAATATTTCTTAAGATTATCTATGTTCCAAGTTCGAGGTAACGGCTGGCCGTCTGGTGTTTCCAGACGGTAGGTACCGTCTCTAACCTCTTCATATATTCGGTAGGGGCCTTCCCAATTGGGAGTTAGCTTGCCAGACTCGTTAGCCCTACCAACAGCTTCCATTTTTCTAAGTACAAAGTCCCCCACCTTGAGTGGACGCCTGTGCACTTTTCTGTTGTATGATCGAGTCATTCTCAGGCGGTAAATCTCATGGCGTAAGACAACATTGCCTCTCTTTTCAGGAAGTGAGTCTAATGCCAGGCGCATGGCTTCCCAGTTTGCCTCTTCGTCATATAGCATTACTCGAAGAGTCGGTTCGTAGTGTTCTATTGGAAGGACAGCTTCCGCACCATAAGTTAGGAGGAATGGAGTTTCTCCAGTCGCCCTTTTTCAGTCGTCCTAATGGCCCAGAGAACATGTGGTAGTTCATCCGCCCATAGGCCGCCTGCTCGTTCAATCTTTTTCTTGAGACCGTCTGAGATGATTTTATTAAAGGCTTCTACCTGGCCGTTTGCTTGTGGACGGCCGACAGATGCAAAGTAGTTTGCAATTCCTTGGTCACCCAACCAGCTTTTGAGAACAGGCGTCTCAAATTGGGGACCATTATCAAAAACCATAGACATGGGAACCCCAAACCGAGTGATGACGTTTTTCCAAATGAATGAAATTACATCTTTCGTCTTAATTCCCTTTACAGCCTCCGCCTCTACCCATTTAGTGAAGTAGTCAACGGCAACAAGTATATACCTTCTGCCGCCTGTAGCAGACGTATATGGACCCAGAATGTCCATGCCCCACTTAGCAAACGGTAGTGGGCTATGAATGGTAGTGAGGTCAGTAGTCGGACGGTGAATTAGTTTGCCAAACCTTTGACACTTGTCACACTTTTTCACCATCTCCATAGCATCAGCTTCTAAGGTAGGCCAGAAGTAGCCCTGGCGCCTTGCCCGTTGAGCAAGCGTCCTTCCACCTATATGTGAAGCACAGTAACCAGAGTGGAGATCGTCTAGTATCTCTCGCCCCTTTTCTGGAGTAACGCACTTTAAGAAGGGTTGTAGGTACCCCCTTTTGTGAAGTTCTCCCTTTATCATTTCAAAATTCGTGGCTCGTCTTTTCAGCACTGCCGCCTGTTGATGATCATCCGGCAGGGTACCGTTTGTCAGATATGCCCTGATTGGATCCATCCAGGTTGAGCTTCTGTCTAAGATTGCAATAGGGTCTCCCTTAATGCTTCTCTTCTCCACTACTTCCCAAAAAACGGTTCGAGGAGTATCACAGGAGGCGGATGATGCTAATTTTGAAAGGGCATCCGCTTGGTTATTCTCTGATCTCGGCACCTGGACCAGATGGAAATCCTCAAGGGAGCCGACTGCTTGACGGACCGCCTGTAAATACTTGATCATGGCCGGATGGGTCGCTTCGTATTCGCCATTGTACTGACTCACTATTAATTGTGAATCGGAACAGGCGTCTATTTTTCTTGCCCCTGCCGCCTTACACATGCGGATTCCGGCTAGTAAAGCTTCATATTCTGCCTCATTGTTTGAAGCCTGAAAACTGAAGCGTAAAGCATACTCGTACCTGTCGCCCTCTGGCGACTGACATATGACGCCTGCTCCACAACCATTTGAAGTAGAGCTTCCATCCACATATACCTTCCAGACTTGGTCTGGAACTTGAGAGTCAGGGGGACGAGTCATCTCAACAATAAAGTCAGCAAAGGCTTGCCCCTTCACTGCTTTTCTAGGCTTGAAGGTAACTTCGAGGCTCTGTATTTCTATGGCCCATTTGATCATTCGGCCTGACGACTCCATGGTGGTCAGTGGCCGCTTGATCGGTTGATCTGTAAACACGACGACTGCATGCGCCAAAAAGTAGGGCTTTAATTTTTTAACAGCCATGAAGAGTGCAAGGCCAAATTTCTCCACTAAGGGATACCTCAACTCGGCATTTTTCAGCACATGGCTGACAAAGTAGACCGGGAGCTGACAGCCGTCTCTTTCAGCAAGAAGAACAGCGCTTAACGCATGATCAGAGACGGCCAGATACATGTAAAGTACTTCTTTGGGCAAAGGGCTGACTAGCCTCGGCAAGGAATGCAAATGAACTTTCAATTTTTGGAAGGCCGCCTCAGCATCCGGCCCCCATTCAAACCTTGCCTTTTTCTTAATTGCCTGGAAAAAGTATAGGCATTTGTCGCCTGATCGACTTAGAAATCTTCCCAAGGCCGCCAGACAACCTGTTAACTTCTGAACCTCTCGGACGGTACGGGGCGACTGCATGTCGATGACCGCCTGCACCTTCTCAGGGTTCGCCTCTATTCCTCTCTGATTAATGAGAAATCCGAGAAATTTCCCAGACTCAACTCCAAAGACACATTTCTTGGGATTGAGCATGACATGGTGCCGCCTGAGTGTGGCAAAAGTTTCTCGGAGGTCCGACAGATGATATGTCTGAAGTTTAGACTTGACAATCATATCATCAATATATGCCTCAACATTTCTCCCAATCTGATCAAAGAACACAGTGTTTATCATTCGTTGGAAGGTGGCCGGGGCATTCTTAAGACCAAACGGCATGACCGTGTAACAGTATAACCCTTGATCAGTGACGAAGGTCGTCTTCTCCTGATCCTTCTTCCATAAAGGTATTTGATGGAAACCAGAGTAGGCGTCCATAAAATTCATCAAAGCATGGCCGGCTGTTGAGTCGACCAGGCTGTCAATTTTAGGCAGAGGGTAACTGTCTTTTGGGCACGCCTTATTCAAGTCTGTGTAGTCTACACACATTCGCCAGGTACCATTCGGCTTTTTAACAAGCACAACATTTGCAACCCAGTCTGGGAAGTAACATTGCCGAATGAATCCTGCATCAAAAATTTTTTTAACTTCGACGGCTGCCGCCTGACTTCTTTCTTCGCCATGGTTCCGCTTCTTCTGCCTTACCGGCTTCTTTTTTGGATCCACATCCAGTTTATGTACCGCCAGCTCAGGACTAATGCCTGGCATTTCATGGACTTCGAAGGCAAAGATGTCCTTGTATTCTTTCAACAGATTGTGAAAGTCATCACCTAGGACCCCTAGAGCAGTCGTCCCAACTTTGACTGTTCTGTCAGGACGCGAGACATCTAGGATTAGGTCCATATGCTCACCAGCCGGCTGAGGGCGGAATTCATCCGACCGCTCCTCTGCCAATGACTGCTATTTTTTATCTTTTCTTGCGGCCCCCATCTGGGATGCCTTTCTTTTCTTGCCGCCTGCTTCTTGAACAGGCGCATTATCCTTGACATTGTCAATCTTTCCTCCACTGGACCCAGCGGCCATAACAGTGGGCTTGACATCCGAGAGATAGCACTCTCGTGCCATCCTCTGATCTCCCCTTAGGGAGCCGACTGTTCCATTGTCCCTCTCAAACTTGAGCAACATAAAAGATGGGATTATTACAGCCTTGGAATTATTTAGGGTTGGTCGTCCCAGAATCATGTTGTAGGCAGAGAGTTCTTCTACCACCAGGAACCGAACTACCATGTGTCGTCCTTCCCCTTTTTCACCCAGGCGGATGGGTAGATCTACTCGTCCTACAGGGTGGACGACTCCTCCTCGAAACCCTACTAAAGGGTGGGAGGCCGGATGTATACAATCAGTTTTGTACTTCAATTTTGACAGACATTTGCTATTGATAAGATCTGAGGAGCTTCCGGTATCTATGAGGATTCGGCCAACTCTCTGATTGGCCACTTTACATTCAATGACGATAGGGTCGTCATGCGGCCCCCTGACCCCTCCTAGATCTTCTTCAGTAATGACAATCTCAGGAAATGAATTTTTGGAGGGCCGTTCTGGGTGAACAGAATTTACATCTAGCCGCCTGATATTGTCTTTGTTGCCCCTAATAGTGGGACCTCCTCCTGCGAATCCGCCTGCAATAGTGTAGACGACTGCATCATCTGTATCAGAGCTGTCGGCCTGTTGATTCTTTTTGGCCGACTGTTTTTTCGAGGAAGTGCTCCCCGTGGATTTCTTGACAAAAGAGTCAAGATCACCTTGCTCAGCCAGGCGGTCTAGATACCGCATGAGACTGATGCATTCGTTGGTGTGATGACCAACATCTTCATGATAATCACAGAATTTATTTTGGTTCCGGTTGCTTGCAGAACCCTTCATGGGGACCGGCTTCTCAATAGAGATCCGTCCCTTGATTTCTTTTAGGATAGTTTGGCTATCCTTGCTAAACGCATACTTTGGGGAGTATGGTTTGAATTCTTTTTTCTTCTTCTGGGCCGGCTGTTTAGAGGAATCAGCCGCCCAGACCTCTTTTCTCTTCTTTTCCTTATTTGACGACTGTATCTGTCGTCCTTCTTTTTTGTCGAACTTTTTTCCGTCCGACTGTTTCACTGTACTACAAAGATCAGTTTCCTGTATATAGGCTTCTGCTTCAATCAAGGCCTCCTGAAGAGTCGCCACCCTCTTTCGAACCAGATCAAATTTGAAGGTCGACCCGTCTTTGAGACCCCTGAAAAAGTCAGTATAAGCTACCTCATCCGGTAACCCTTGAATCTGTATTCTCATCAGGTTAAACCGCCTGATGTAGGATCGAAGCCCCTCCTTCTCACCCTGCTGAATTGTTCCCAAATCAAGGGTCGTCTTCTTCGCAGGAATGTTCATGGCGAAGTTGGAGGTGAACAAGTAAGCAAGCGTCCTGAAGTTGTTTACACAACCAGTCGGCAGGTTGCCGAACCATTGCTGTGCAATTCCTTTGAGAGTCGCTGGAAAACACTTGCACCAAGTGGGATCATCCAACCCTTGAAGGTACATTAGGTTGGAGAATGCCATCAGATGATCTTCTGGGTTAGTAGTGCCATCAAAGGCGCCTACTAACACATTTTTCACTTTGGCCGGCTGAGCGGCTGCAGTGATTTCCTTGGAGAAGGCCGACGGCTGTTCACCAAGTCTAAGCAGCCGTAGCTGCCAGTCCAAAGGTTGGACATTTTTAGCTGCGTGTCCACCAAACGGAGGTGGCTGCATAAAATACTGTTGCTGTGGTACAAACGGTAAGTTTGGTACCGCCTGGTCGCTATGAAAGCCTGACTGACGGGAGGTGCCGCCTGACTGACTCTCATGATACGACTGGGTATGCCTCATCGAGGTATTTCGCAGACTTTCTTGAAAATTTGAAGTATAGGCCGACTCTGTCAGTCGGTCACTCTTCTTCTGTTCTAACAGCAGACGAGCGTCTGTGTATGTTTTCTTCGACCCGTCCGCCTGAATGTGACGAACAGGTTTCCTATTTCCTGGAGTAGGAAAACGGTATTTTGTGAGGTCAAGGGCAGGCGGCTCCCACTTCCTGGATCTAGGATGAGGAGTTCCCTCTCGCCCTTGAACCGGCTTCCTCTTGCCTGAGGTGGAAGGTTTCTTAGCCGACTGCTCCTTGTCCAGAGCAGGCGGCTTCTTCTTGATCAACTCTTGAATCTCTCCCTTGAAGTCCCTCATGAAGGTTATGAGTTCGTTCCTTGTGATGGGAGCAGACCCATCAGTCGCCTGCTGCCGAACAGACGGTGCGCCTGTTGGCTCGCTTACAGTTTGAAAATGTTCCCGTTCCCTCCTTTCGGTCTGACGGGTACGTCGGGCCCTTAGGGTCCCGTCTGGAGCTGTGTGAGCTTCAACTTCAAGTTCATTGTCAGTATCATGGTCCGACTGGACTTGAGGGTCGTCTAGGGGACGCCTCTCTTCAAAAGTCGGTACAAACGTGGATGCCATCTCAGAAGTACTCTCCCCACAGACGGCGCCAAAATGTTTCGGGGTTTTCTGGTGTCCTGCGGGAGAGTTACAACACCGAGACTGGAACCGGACGCCTGTACCTGCAAAACAACGAAGACTCCTTGTGGTGGGAGCTCCGCCTCCAACGGTCAAGTTAGTACCTGATTAAGGAGTAATAAATGCGGAAATTAAAGTGATTTAGTCTCTCTAGGTGAGAGTGTTTAATGTGTAATCCGTGTGTTTTTCGAGTCCTCTCTCTCTTAATGAGGATTAAGAGGGGTATTTATAACCTCGGGAAGCGTGCCACTCTCTAGGTTTAGGGTAAACCTAGGGCTGACTGGGCCTCTAAACAGGATTGGGCCTTGTTGGCCGGTTTTCCCATTTGGCATGGGTGGACACGTGGCGTGTCTCAATTGGTCCGTAGAGGACGTATCTGTGATTGACACGTGGCAGGCTCCTATTGGCCTACGTGAAGGACACGTGGCGGAACCTGGTTGGTCCACTTGTTAAACGGTGATTGGTGGATAAAAATCCCCTAATCAGGTGCTAATTCACTATTTCGCACCGGTTTGGATTGAACCGGTGCCAAATCCCTTTCTCCCCTTTTTTTCTCCTTTTTAATTGGCACTGGTTTGAATCGGTGCGAAAAGGATAAATCCCCACCTGTTTAATAGGAATCGGTGCCAAAAGTCTGTATTCCCAATTCCGCCCATTTCTTTCCCACCGGTTTTCAAAAATCGGTGCTAAAACTGCGGTGCCGATTTCCTTTTTTCTACTAGTGATTCTAGCCCAAGTGCGGCCTCTACTAGCTCTTCCTTTTTCACAATTTCATTACCAAACAATATATGTAACGTGAGACCTCAAACTAAGTTAGTTGATTTTATTTACATGCATCAATCATATAAAGATTACATTGCAACAAATGTCGTTATTCTTTGTTATTCAAATTTGTGAAAAGAACAAAATAAACAAGATTCGACCTGACTTAAGTGATAAAACAACAATTAATTATTCTAATTCTAGTCTTTAATTAACGCAAGATACTATGCGAAATTAATTAATTAAAGTTTGTTTTAGGTGATCAAGCAACACTAATTAGTTGATTAAAAGTTGTTTAAGAAAGAAAAGAAAGGTGATTTACATAAGTGCTCGGGGATTTACCACTTTTCCTTGCCATATCTACGTTTAGAACACTTATGGACTCCTTCTTGTTCGGGAACCTCCACCGTAAGAACAAACAATTAAAAGGGTGAGTGTTTAGGACAAGGGGATGATTAGTGCATATGTTCACAAGTTTCTGCTGACTTTTAGGTTAATTTCTGTGTGTTTCAAAGCTCGTATTAAACCCCTATTTATAGGGAATGGGTGAGTTTAGAGTTTTGAAAATTCTGCCGCAATACGTGGCGCGCGCAACTCAACAGGTTACGCGCAGCTGCTGCGCGCAAGTGATTAAGCTGCGCTGATCACGGCAGCGCAACCTATGGTCTTGTGCGTGGCTTTATGGTAAGATTCGATTCAGTATATTTATGAAATTCTAAATCTTCTGCAAGCGCACCACTGGAGGTTACACTAGGTGTCACGTGCAACCTTGTGTGTTGCGCGCGCTAGGCATGTGCAACTCCTCGAGTTGCGCGCATTTTTTCTTATGGCAACCCTAGATTTTAACCTAGGCGATTCTAAATCCGTCAAAATTAGGTTTAATCTCGGGATTAGGCCTAATTGTTGATCGGGCTTAGTATTAACAAGCTTTAGTTGATTTCGTTTTGGGTCAAGCTAGTTGGGTTGTGTGTTTAGGCTTTAATCAGTAGTCCATAAGCATTCTTCACTCCAATCCAACACAAAGATGGAATTATTTATAGTCATAGCACTTCCGGTCGGGACAGGGGACCAAAAGTAGATGTCTACACTAACGCCTATCTCACATTACTCAAAAAACTTGCCAACTAAGCTATCCCCACGTATGCCCAGTCAGCACAGCAAAGGTTAAAAGATGAAAATAATTTCAAAAATGCCATTAGAGAAACAATACTCGTTTCTTATCAAGAGTAACTAGGGTGAGCTCCACTAATTGCCAATTCACTTCTTATGGCTTATCAATGACTTCGACTCTGGTTCTTTAACTGCCTATGTTGTCGACTGTTTCCATAACACTATTCCCAGCACATTTAACTATTTTGAATCTTCTCTTCTACCTTTAGGTTAGTTTGTTTGTAATACTCCGTATTTCCTTGCTCCTCTTTTTTTTTTTTTTTTTTTGTTTGCAGATGGTATTCTCTTGATCTTTGCTTTCTAATTCTGAAGTGTTTTAAGTGTTGCTGTTGTTTCTTTTTTTTTTCTTATGATTATAGCATAAAGCAAGTGTCAAAAAAGATGGAACGATAGAACTACCAATCTCAATTGATTGGATGCATATAATTGGATATCATATCTGCTTATGGAGAATAATATTAGTTTGAGCTATAATTCTATTACAAAGTAGTTTTTATTTTTCTTCTTCTTATAATTGTTTTCAGTATGATAAATTAATCAGTCGTATTCACATGAATTAGTTTATTTTTTGCACACTACAACAGTCATACATTAAAAATAGGCGATTAATTAGAATTTGGGGAATAATAGTAGATAAAGGACCCTACCTTGACCTAGATCTATAAGGTCCGAGTTAGGGTCTTAAAATCTTAGAACCTAAGGGTCCGGGTAGGGTATGAGTATGGATGACAAATTGCGGGTCCTAGGTTCGGGTATTGCCAGACCTTACCCATACCATAACCATTGTCATTCCTAGTAGAGTCTTCAAGGTGGTTTTTTATTTTTTTTATTTTTAATTTCAAGATTGGGTTGAATATTTTGTTATGTGAAAGCTCCTGAAGTATTAATTATTATACCTAGAAAATCATGTACTGAATCACATATGGTCAAATTGTGTCCCTGAATACTACATAGAATCATAAATGGAACACTTTTGTTGTGTTATTGTCTTTTTAATTTTCAAGATTAGGGTGAATTTTTGGCAGGAGAAAATATCTTGAGTAATAATAAGCATACCTATTATTTTAGGCATTTTTATATTTTTGGTAGGAGAAATTACCTCTACATTTCATGAGTTGTTTGTTTTATTACATTGTATATCATGGCTTCTTATATTTTACGCATCAGCTATCTGCTTTGAGTATGGTGCTTGATTCTAATATCTATGGTCTCTGACGTGTCTTCTACAGGTAGTCAGGTACTTGTAGACACCTAAAAAGGTCTCCCCAAAACCAAACCTGATGATGAACAACCTTTCACCGCCATAATTGGTCAGGTCGAGTACTTAAAGTCCACATTCAGTCAAACACAGCTTACAAATTAGTAACAGATCAGTCCTAATGTTTAGCCAAAGCATAGTCCAATTCACATTTTAGCCCAAACCCTATTTAATTCATTTCATATTATTTATTAATTATGCCCGATTAATGAATAATAAAACCCTAAACTTGGAATAACCTCGGAACAGTTGAAACGGTGCCTAAATATCACGTACTTAATGATTAAGAAATAGGGTTAAAATGAATTTGGACGGAAATCTGGAAAACAGATTTGCTGTGTCACGACAGAAATGTCGGGCAACGGCAATTCCTGCCGTGTCACGACAAACTGCACCGTGTCGCAACAAATCCTGCCGTGACGCAACAATTTCTAGGGTTCCCACCGCGATGCATTTCATTTTTAGGGTTTCGTGCATCACCCTGTTCATTTCTTCTATAAATACGAGGCTGATTTCTCAGTCTTGGGGCACCAAATCATTCTCTCTTCTCTCTCTTATGCTCTAGGCGAAGCATTAGCCATCCCTATTCTCTCACAATACATCCCTTAAGCACTCCTCGGAGTCCCTACTTTACCCGAAGTTCCACACTTAAACCAAGGCGTGAAAGGTAGAACTGTTTGAGGGTTTGGCCTCAAATCGACTTTACTTTAATTTAATTTAATTTCCATTATCGTTTATTGTTTTCCTTGAAGTTACTAATGTGTTTATTGTTTTATAATTGCAAGCAAACGCAATCAAAGTAAGGAATCATGTTCCTTTTGTTCTTATTATATTTCTAACGATTTTTATTATGTTTGTCATACATTAATTGTTGGATTTATGGTTAAATTGCTTCCAATGTTGGTGTTATTTTTATTTTATTTGATGATCACTATATTGCATGTTAAAGAGAATATGTAATTGAATAGAATGCCTAATAAGATAATTTGGACGACCGGTTTAAATTCCTTTTTAATCTTGTTGTTAATTGAAGTGATCACGATATTTTAGAATTATATGTGCATTAATATTCAACTAATTCAGCATAATTATAGTTTGGGGCAAATTGAATCTTTATTTGCATGCCTTTGAGGTCGCAGGAATTACTTTTCGCAATAATAATCGAGTAGAGGCCAATACGGGCGAATGTGATTCCATGACTCACTTCGTACCATCATCCCCGATCCTCCTTTCGTGGTTCTGAACCATATGGAGTTAGTAATCTCATGGATTATGAATGGGGTGTAACTTTCACGGGTCAATAGTTGTTGCCTATCGTTGTCCCTTTATCGTGGTTGCCTTTTAATGATCCATGAACGGTTTACAAGTTCCTGTAAAACTTATTGGCGGCTCCCTACTTTGTTTGTCCCTAATCGTATATGTCAATTCCCACTTCCTATGAGTGCCAAGAATATTCACAACATGCTTAAGTAGGCGCGATTCGAATGACATCTACAATTTGGCAACTCCACTGGGGAGGATTCTTAGTTACTTACTGATTTGAGTGATTGGTATTTAATTGAGATGAGTGGATGAGACTTGAAAGATGCTTGAATCGTATTCCTGTGATGAATTTGGCATTTATTGCACATGCATTGACGTTTTAACGTCGTATTTAGGTTCGCCTCGTAGGAAAAATCGAATAACCTGATCACGAACGAAAAACAGAGGCACTGGTCAGATTTCCTGATTGCCGCTCCACGGCAGAATTGCCGTGTCACGACACAGTTATCCGTCACGTGGCAAGCTGTACCGTGACACGGTAATCCCTGTCGTGTCGCGGTAGTCCTAAAATCTTTCCAGTGGTTCTGCCTTTTTCTCGTTATTAGCTTCCTTTGTTTTTTCTGAAAAACCGTATGTGTTCTACATATGTTTTAGCCCTGGGGGATTTAAGCTCTATCAACCCGAAGACGTTCATGACAATAAGGGTTCATCCGAGTTATTAAAACCACCCAAACCATGGAGTCGAGTTTGATTTAATCACGAACTTGCGGAGCCGCCCGTTGACATACACCCTCAAGGGAGGCTGCCTCGTCCAAACTCTTAACCATGGTACCCTTGACACTAAAAAGATTGACCATAATGGAACATAAATCTTGACCTTAGGTTGCGAACTTTTTCATTGCATCATCATGACTAAGTGTTACTTGAATTTATTTATTTTTTCTATTTTTTTTGTTGCATGCTAACCCAATAATGTTTGTTCATCTTGTTGGTTTGACTAACATATGACCGAGGGTTTTTATTCCATAGAGTAATTAGTACAGACTTTAAAATCGAATAAAAACTGGAAAAACACAAAGTCAATCTTGGAATTAATTACCATGACACGGTAGAGTTGCCGCGACACGGTAATTAATTCCGTGACACGGCAAATTATACCGCACCACGGTACATTTTTCCGTGCCACGTCATTTGTACCGTGGCGTGGTATGCAGGTTTTATCGCAGTCAGTTAGTTTTAGTCCTCCATGCTTGTTTATGTGGTTTGCGTGTCTCGGTCTGATGTTGTGTCTAGCTGTACGGTTATAACACGCGTCTGGTAACCTCACTTAATCACTCACGATTCAAGTCGAGACCACACACTTGCTATTTTATTCGAGTCATGCACCATGTAGTTCATGACCGTACATTAGGATGGTCTTGTGTCTTTTTTTTTTTTGTCGTTTCTTTTATGAGTACGTTGGATGGTATCCTCCCATACACACCTTTTTCTAAAAAAAAATATAGAATTTTGTTTTCGAAAACTCATTTTTATTTCCTTTTTCTCCTTCCCTTTTTCCGGATAGATCAAGATTGAGTCAAGTCATTAAAGGTGTATTTGTCTCAACATCGCAGCATTTGGTCAAGAAGCAGGTGTAGACATCGAGTTCATCAGTTCCAATGGCCAACAGAGAAGATATCGAGCGACTAATCAAGTCAATCGAGACACTTGTCACCATAATACAAGGCCTTGACACTAAGGTCACTACCCTAGAACAAAACAATGCCATTTTTGTTACAATTGACTAGCTCTGTATGGCAAAATCTTCCACTGCTTTTGCTGTAAATAATAAGCAACGCAATAACAACACTTGGAAAAACAAGAAGAACATCATTCCTTCTTCTTCGTCTTCCAAGCCTAACAACACCACCAACAATATAGGCTAGTGTGATCTCAATGAACTACCAGCTCTAAACACTTCTTTCTCGAGGAAAAAGAGAATTTACACTCCTTTGGGAATGACTTATGATGCTGCCTTTAATTATCTTTACAGTCAAGGTTTGATTACACCCGTTGGACCATTTCCAGAACCAAAACATGAACAAAGAAGCCCCAAATGGAATGCCGAGGCTCACTGCAAGTTTCATCAAGGAAAAGGCCACATAACCGAACAATGTTGGTATCTGAAGGCCGTTATTCAAGATCTAGTAGATGCAAACAAACTTCCTGTTCCACTAGACGGCAAGAAGTGATAGTCAACGATGAAGACAAGGCGCAAAATGAAGCCTCAGCACAGGATTTCATGATGATATTTGTTCTTTTTATCATTCATTTCCCTTTCCCCATTCATGTATAGCATATGTTTTCTGTTTTAAAATTCTATATGTTTCATGTGTTTCGTTCACCTTTTCCATTAATAAAATGAGCATATTTCCTTTACATCTCGATCATAGCATTTTTTTCATTCATTCCAAAAAAAAAAAAAAAAAATTGTCAAACCAAACACGAGGTACACCAATGACTTGAGGCACCATTGCACCCCCTTCATTCCATTTAAACCGTTCAACCATATATTCCACTTTTTCACTAACCACCTTGAGCCTCGTCTGACGCTTAACCTTCATTTATTCAACCCACAATCACCTAACCTTGGGATGGGAAGGTGTGTATTTTGTGTGACATTCAAAAGCAAGTTCGAAGCAAAAGCAAAACGATGTATAAGGGCAAGTGTTCCAATGTCTTTGATATGAACATGTCTCAAATTGCGTCTCTC
Source organism: Chenopodium quinoa (assembly GCF_001683475.1). Lineage (NCBI taxonomy): Eukaryota > Viridiplantae > Streptophyta > Magnoliopsida > Caryophyllales > Amaranthaceae > Chenopodium > Chenopodium quinoa. Next base: position 1,692,904 of record NW_018742381.1, on the reverse strand, counting down.
ATCGAGTGCTTAGTACTATGCTTGAGAAACATGAATGCTAAGTGAGTGATAGACCACATGATTCGCGATTGCCCACATCGATTAAAAAGAATTCAAACAAAAAAAAAGTAATAAATAAAACTTGCAAAGTCCAAATCTCAAAAACACAATTACACATCTTGAAGGGGCCGGGATTTATCTCGGGTCTTGTGCTTTTTCCCTTTTATTCTTCAAACCATCAACCTTAACCACATTACAACCTTCTAAAGACCTCTTTGAGGTGTACATACACTTGTGCAAAGTTTGGCTAGAGCTACGTTCGGCCTGATTCCTAACAGATACGTAGGCAACCTCACATCGAGGTGCGACCACATTCATGTATGATCGCGTAAAGAGATTTCAATGCTCATCCCTATCCATCTAGAGCTATACTTGGGGGCTTGAACCCACATCACTTAGCCTACCTAGCCTATAGAGTCACTACCTTTGATTTTTCCCACATCTGTTTCCATCGCCATAGCCTTTGCAGCCAGCCTTAGTATCACTTTCACACACTCAATTCACACATACATAGCTATATCTCTCTTCCCTTAGGAACCCTTTTATCATGAAACTTTGTTTCAACACCACGCATACATTCAGCAAAGTCATCATTATTCGATATGTGCTTAGCTTCCTGACCTAAGTACATTTATCAAGACTTATACAAAATGCGTTTAGCTTCCTGACCTAAATATATTTGTATAAAAGCATATCACATGAAGTTATGGTTCTCAACCTGACCTCCTTTTCTATTTTTTATCTTTTTATATTTGGGGAAGATGTAAAACTTGTCCCATTTTATTCTTTTTATTTTTGGGGAAGTTGTAAAACTTGTCCCATTTTTATTATTTTTTAATTTTTGGGGAAGTCGTAAAACTTGTCCCATTTTATTATTTTTTTTATTAGGGATGTTGTCCCATTTTTTTTTTAATTTTTTTTATTTTTGGGGAAGTTGTTAAACTCGTTCCATTTTTATTCTTGTTTTTTATTTTATCTTTTTCGTTTTTTCTTTTTCGGGAGAAGGTCGATACCCTCCACTTATGAAAATTTATGGAATTTTTTGCGGATCGTTAATCATACACAATCACACATAAATAGTCACAAGCACACACTAACATACACTAAACAAATAAATAAAGTATCAAATGCATAAAGTGTTAATAAAATGTACAAAGTGAGTCATGATACAGTAGTAGTGTTAAGTGTCAATAACGAGTACATAATAAAATCCCTCGGTCAAAAATCTCCTGATCCAGATGAACTAGGTACAAACTCCGCATCAAGATCTTTCTGGGGCTGATAAGGAAATGGCGTGCCAAAAAGTCCCTCCATCGCCCGAGTACGAGGAGTCGTGTCCCTACTCGGTTTTACAGCTCCTGTAGAAGTCAATGTCAAGGCAGGCCCTGACCAATCGGTGAACTGCATAGGCTTAGATGGCTGACTCTAAGGCATGGGCATCGTCGGTGGAGGCATCGTCCCAAATACCAAAACCAAGTGTAAACCCTAATCCACAGGAGAAATAACTGGCCTTAGCACGGGTTGTGAAGGCGGAAACGGCTGAGAAGGGTGCGGCTGCTGCCACTAATCCTGAGAATGCCGCCGGATCTCTGAGGATCGTCGGCAATGGCTAGGCTCTCCCTCGCCCGAGCCTCCATGCCTCGGACGTGAACGAGACCTCCGCCGCTCCTAAAAAACCAAAAAAAACGAGAAAATGGTCAGTGGTGCAAGAAAAAGAAAAATACAAACATGAAGAAGTTAAGTATGAACATACCTCATAGACGCTATCCGGACTACTACAACAGCTCGCGCCACACCGCAGCTTGATGATGCAATACTTTAGAGCATCAACAAGCTTCATCATGCCCATCACATCCGGACGCGTAACCTGGAAGCAGAAACATTAAGTTAGTAACAAGCGATATCAAATAAAGTCAAATCTGCATCTGAAAACTTACCGGATCCAACTCCTCAGGACAAGACTCCTGGGCCTTTCTATAGCCCTCCGGCGCGTCGGCGATATGCTCCTCGACCATACTGATCGGTCCCGGGTAGCAGACCAACTGGGATGGGATCTCAAGTCTCCTCCTACGACGAGCAGTCACCTAAAACATGATTTAAATAATCAAGTTATTCGACAGTTCAAAAGCGGCTACAACAAAAACACATATTTCCAAAGATCAAACCGGAGGAAGACATGGTGGTGGAGCCAAGTAAGGAAGCAACTCCCGAGAATAATCGGCATCCATACGTACAAGCTCTCGCCATGAGATCTGAAGACGATCCTCGCTACGCACGAGTGCCTCCAGCATATGCATGTGCAACATCGACGGAGGTGGAAGTTCCGGCACCACAAAGAGATCAATGCTATGCTAACGAGCCACTCGCTCCCCCAAGTACCAAACGGGGTGTGCGGTGCCGAAGAAAACAGCGCACAGCGTCGAGAGGTTCAAAGCCTCTGGGAGGCCACCATCGAGGTTGGCCCAAGGACAATACCGAATCTCGATCGCAACTTGAAAAAGAGCGAAAAACAGGGTGAATGCTGAGAAGCAATGTATGATAAGGAAAGCAAACTAAATAGTCGACCCTTACACCAACAATGGAGGTACCCTGATGCAATAACCCTCGAAGGCTTGCCACCGACTTAACGCGAGACTCGCCCCGCCGGCGCCAGCTCGCGCTAATAGGGAAGCCACGAACTACCTCTCGATGTCGCCGAGGAGCTAATCTTGGGAAGTACTCGTAGAACCACAGCTACAACGAGAAGAATCCATTAGTTCACGAACCAAAGAAGTAAATAAAAACACAAGCAAAGGGATCGTCACCTCTACAACCCTCCAGAGACCGCAGACGGTGACAGGAGTTTGGTCGTTCAATTGCCGACAACCCCGACGTAGCGACAAAAGCAAATATGTATATCCCATGCCGGCCCAGTTAAAGGACCCAATCTCAGCAATCCTGACCAGGGATGGAAAATAGAGTAGAAGTACACGAGAAATCATATCAGGAAAAAGAGTCCGAGAGATGAAGATCAAAACAAAAATCCGCACTCGCTGCTCGGGTGTCGTCTCTGCAATATCAAAGCCACGAGCTAGAAAAGATGCCAGCTCTGTCCGCTGACTCCGAGCACTACTCCGAGGCGTCGGCTGAGTCCTAATAACATGAACGACGGGGCCTAACCAAGCCTCCACATCACTCGAAGCCCAAGTAAGGTCAGGTCTTTGCTGAACAGCTCGATCAGTGAAGTGTAGGCCGCTAATAATGCTAAAGTCTAGGGGGGTCACTGTCATCTCCCCCCAAGCAACGTGAAAAGTGTTGGTAGTATCCCAGAAATACTCCAACAGGGCTCGAACAATAGTCGTACCGCAGCCTCGGGGGCTGCGAAATCCAGAAACCGCTAAGTAGAAGTCACCCAGACCGGTGAACTCCCACAAAGCACTAGTAACCCGATCCCTCGTGATGCGATCGTATAACTGGGGGATCAAATCTCCTGCTCCCAAACCGTGATGGCGGAGCACGCCGTCAACTATTCCAGCAAGCGGGTGGTGAGAAACGTGGTTCTTGCGACAGAAAACCAACTCCTCTAGGGTCTACTCGGGTGGAGTCCACCTACTCCTGCTCGTAGAGACCCGGGTCTCGGACAGTGAAACCTCATCCTCCTCCTTAGGTGCTGAAGGAGTGTCCTCTCGGTAGGCCTGACACTGGTCGCGAGCGGAAACGTCTCTGTCTCGTCATCTAGGCATGCTATTTGGTTCAAAAAGAAGTAAAAATCTAAATACTTAGCATCATTTCCTAAGTTATATTTAGTTATTTGCTCAAAACAGCTTAGGGGGGCTACCTAAAGCTGCATTTCCCGTTATACGCTAAAATTTTATCTCATGGCTAAAAATTAGCAAAATAATGGAATCATTTCTAGTACTTAGTTTCTCCATGACAAACTAATACTACAGTTCTCCTAGCCACATGATACCATGTTCTTCATGACAATGTAGTACATGTACAAAAACAGAGCATGTTTCAAAATTGCACAAAAACAACAAATATGCATGTTAAAGCATTTTCTACAAGATCTACAACAATTACATTATCATTTCAAGAGAAAAACAACAAGAACAACATGAAGAACACCATTCACGTACAAGTAGTGCCCAAAAATGGTGATTTGTTCATTTCTTCACCAAATCAAGTAAACCTGGTGTCAAATTGCTCACAAACAACCATACATGCATACATAAGAAAAATCATAGCAATAATTTCAACATAAAAGCTCAAAATCGAAAACCCCTAATTTGATTTTCTAGGGTTTTTCGCACTAAAACCACCATTTTTAGCAAAAAATCAACTCAAAGACTAAGAAACTTACATAGATTTGTGTAGAGTTGCAAAAATGGAAGGCTATGCAAAAGATTTGAGTGAAAATGGTGAAGATCCGAGCAAGAAACGGCAGCAGCAGTAGCGAAGAGAACTCGAGTAGCGCAAATGAATCAGAAATGAAAAAATCACGCATCAATCGAATTTAAAACAAAAGAAAGAGTCGCCGTGTCACGGCATACACACTGCGTAACGGTGAAAAATGCCGCAAGACGGCAAAATTTGCGGTGACACGGCAACCTGCAACGCGATGCGACAAACTCGCGTCTTCTATATTGCTTAGGAATCTTTTAGCGAATATTCCAGGTATCGTTTGACCGGTTTGAACGAGCTTCTGCAATATTTTGGCAGTTATTTCTTCACCGAAAACTCGCGGGAAATTCCAACTGATATTTAAATGGTATTAAAATTACCATTTTGCCCCCAGCAAATATCGATGAAAGCACCTAATACGGTCGAATATACTCGGCTTGAAGGTCTCAACATCAACAAAACATACTTCAACCACTGTTCGGATACAATCTAACAATCATTGACAAACATTTATATACCTAGTGACCATCTCCCGAAGCGAGGACGATTCACGTTGCAAGGCTCTCGAAACATAGAGACTTGTAATTTCTCATCATCAGACAAGTTTTTCCCGAGGCGTGGAGAATTGTCAGTCATTGCACACTTCTCGAGCGTAGAAGTCGACGATTTCGTCCCAAGTCGTGGACACTTGGTGTTATTCCCGGAGTATGGAATTTCACTTGTGAGCTACTCAAGGCGTAGGAGCTCACGATAGAGTTCCCGAGGCGAGGAAACTATCTCATCATCAGATAAGTTCTTCCCAAGGCGTGGAAAATTGTCGGTCGTTGCACACTTCTCGAGGCGTAGAGGTCGGCGATTTCTTCCCGAGGCGTGGAAAATTATCATCGGATAGAGTTCCCAAAGCGTGGAAACTATCTCATATCAGTATTCCCGAGGCGTAGAAAAATATTATCTAACAACATTCCCGAGGCGTGGAAAAATATCATCTAACAGCATTCCCGAGGTGTAGAAAAATATCATCTAGCAGTTTTCCTGAGGCGTGGAAAAAAATATCATCTAATAGCATTCTCGAGGTGTGTAAAAATACCATCTAACAGCATTCCCGAGGCGTGGAAAAATATCATAACAGTATTCATCCGGTGGATTTCTCGAGGCGTAGAAAACTACCAAAATGTGTTTGTTGCCATGTACTGGTGTCAGATATGCATTCTATACCCTTCACTCTTTTATCAATTGAACTTACGCTTTTCTGCAGATATCGGCATATACATAGTGATTTAGGATCGCATAACGTCTTAAATCATTCTCCATCCCAATCAACTACTTTGACTATCGTTTTCGAAACTGACGTTTCTACAAACTCAGTCAAAGCGGGGGCTTCTGTAGACACCTAAAAATGTCTCCCCAAAACCAAACCTGATGATTAACAACCTTTCACCGCCATTATTGGTCGGGTCGAGTACTTAATCTCGGGAGTCTTTAAAGTCCACATTCAGTCAAAAATAGCTTACAAATCAGTCAACAGATCAGTCCTAATGTTTAGTCAAAGCATGGTCCAATTCACATTTTAGCCCTAACCCTTTTTAATTCATTTCGTGTTATTTATTAATTGAGCCCGATTAATGAATATTAAAACCCTAAACCTGGAATAACCCCGAAACAGCTGAAATGACGCCTAAATATCACGTACTTAATGATTAAGAAATAGGGTTAAAATGAATTTGGACGGAAATCTGGAAAACAGATTTGCCGTGTCACGGCAGAAATGCGGCGCAACAGCAATTCCTGCCGTGTCACGCAAACTGCGCCGTGTCGTGGCAAATCCTGTCGTGACGCGGCAATTTCTAAGGATCCCTCTGCAGCGCATTTCATTTTTAGGGTTTTGTGCATCACCCTGTTCATTTCTTCTATAAATACAAAGCTGATTGCTTAGCCTTCCCTATTCTCTCACAATACATCCCTTAAGCACTCCCCGGAGTTCGTACTTTACCCGAATTTCCACACTTAAACCAATGCGTGAAAGGTAGAACTGTTCGAGGGTTTGGCCTCAAATCAACTTTACTTTAATTTAATTTAATTTCCATTATCGTTTATTATTTTTCTTGAAGTTACTAACGCGTTTATTGTTTTATAGTTGCAAGCAAATGCAATCAAAGTAAGGAATCATGTTCCTTTTGTTCTTATTATATTTCTAACGATTTTTATTATGTTTGTCATATATTAATTGTTGGGTTTATGGTTAAATTGCTTCCAATATTGATGTTATTTTTATTATATTTGATGATCACCATATTTCATGTTAAAGGGAATATGTAATTGAATATAACGCCTAATAAGATAATTTGGACGACCGGTTTAGGTTCCTTTTTAATCTTGTTGTTAATTGAAGTGATCACGATATTTTAGAATTATATGTGCATTAATATTCAACCAATTCAGCATAATTATAGTTTGGGGCAAATTGAATCTTTATTTGCATGCCTTTGAGGTCGCAGGAATTACTTTTCGCAATAAGAATCGAGTAGAGGCCAATACGGGCGAATGTGATTCCATGACTCATTTCGTACCATCATCCCCGATCCTCCTTTCGTGGTTCTGAACCATATGGAGTTAGTAATCTCATGGATTATGAATGGGGTGTAACTTTCACGGGTCAATAGTTGTTGCCTATCGTTGTCCCTTTATCGTGGTTGCCTTTTAATGATCCATGAACGGTTTACAAGTTCCTGTAAAACTTGTTGGCGGCTCCCTACTTTGTTTGTCTCTAATCGTTGTCCCTAATCGTATATGTCAATTCCCACTTCCTATGAGTGCTAAGCATATTCACAACATGCATAATTAAGTAGGCGCGCTTCGAATGACGCCTACAGTACTGAAGTAAAAAAAAGGGCATAACTGGTTGTTAAACGGAGTATATATTTGACTAAATGAGTAATGAGCATGGGTTGAAGACTTGAAGCTGTTTCTGGTTTTCTCCTGCTTCTGCTTTTGTATCGAAATTTTTTGTTAAGTATTGACCCTATATTTAAGGAAGGGAATGATGCATAATATTAATAATTTAAATAAAATTAAATTAAATAGTGGTAAAGAATAAAAAAATGTTACGTAATACTATAATATACTACTTAGGATATTATCAAAAAGACAAAAAGTTTTTTTTTTTTTTCCGACAAGAATAACATTAATAGTGAGTAATATTTCATTTTTTTGAAAGAGGTTAAATTTCATATTACGTATACTAAATTATTTATTACTCCTTCCATCTCACATTACTTGTACTACTTATAAAATATCATAATGTTTATTCTACTTTTTTTTATGTTTTTTTTACTTATAATGATTTTTTTTGTACGTTTTTTAATAAACGAATAATGAAATACTATTGTACAATAAAATTGTGCATTGCACGGGTTCTGACCTATTCTATCTTTACTATATACTAAAATAATCACCAGTGTTATCCCTAAATTACATTTGTCACATACACAATAAAAATTGTTTTGCTAATTTTTCTATTTTTTTCCCTTAAAAAATAAGATGATAAAAAAGTTAATAAATAAAAACTTATAATAATTTCTAAAATTATTTTAAATTATATATCTAACAAGAGAGTTTTAAGAGTAGATATTAAATAAATTCAAATTTCTAAAAAAAAAATGCTATATAAGTCATTTCATTTAAACTAACTTCATTTTAATCGATTTTTATTATTTACAAGTCTTATTTACAGACACCAGGAATAATACGTGTCACTTCCTTGTGCCGTCATTTCCCTCCCAAAAAAACCAATTCCAATAAAATGAAATAAAAATATTCTTACATTATTTTGTTTCTATATATATCCTTTTTCATTGACAATATCTATAGAAAATATAGAAACTTATAATAAAAAGTACAAATTCATAGTATTAATATAAACATTATTTGCTAAAATGACACGGAGTATTATTATCAATAACATAATATTAAAATAGATACTAGGAATGACACGTGTCAATTCCTGGTGTAGTTTTTTTCCTCCAAAAAACCCCTTTCTTTTTTTGCCAAAATCTTCTTTGAGAATTTTAGTAATGATATATCTATCATAATATTATTCCTAACAGCGCTTGCCACACACCGTAGCACCCCCGATTTACTAACTAATAATAATAATAATAATAATAATAATAATAATAATAATAATAATAATAATAATAATAATAATAATAAAAGAAAACAAACAAGCTCAAAATTAAAACTGCGGAAGCAGACACCTAAATCGAAGGAATCACTGCCACAGTTAACAACATGTTAAGTGTTAAAGCTTACAAAACCCATACCATTACAACTCAATAGACTAAGGGAACTATTTATACAATTTCCTAGTTATCTATTAACTATTACTAAAACAAAACGTTGATGATGTCATCACTGTCCATATGTCACTCTCATAATAAAAATTTTCCCACCTAAATGCAAGGCTGATGTTTTTTTTTTTTTTTTTTTTTTTTTTTTTTTTTTTTTTTTTTTGCTTGAGCTACCATTTTTAACAATTTTGAAATTTGAATATTAGAAGCTTCTACATTACAACTACAATCTATCAATTTATCCTATTGTAAATAGCACACTAATAAATGGACTCTTACATTGAAATATGTATTAAGCGCAAACAATTGTAAATAGCACATTAATAAATGGACTCCTACATTAAAATATGTATTAAGCGACGTCATGTATTATATCATAATTTTGATGAAAATCGAAAATTTTAAAATTACAAATATTTTTTTACAAGGTGCATAATTCTTATTTTTTTTTTTTAAATGTACAAATTATAAAATTAGATTTTATATAAATCGTGCATCGCACAGGTTCTAACCTAGTATAATACTAAAAAAAATACCAGGAATGACATGTGTCACTTCATGGTGTTGTCATTTTTCTCCAAAAAACCATTTCCAATAAAATGAAATAAAAATATTCCTACTTTATTTTCTTTCTATATATATCCTTCACTGACAATAAATATAGAAAATATAAAAACTTATAATAGCAAGTACAGATTCTTAGTATTAATATAAATATTATTTGCTAAAAATGATATCATAATAATATATTTCAGTCAAGCTTTACATTCAATTTATATTAGAAATATCTTAACTTAATTTTCTTACAAAATAACATTAGACATACAGAGTATGTGTTAAGAAACCTAGTACGATAAGAATACAAAATATATATAAAATCTATCCTAATCTATGACAAATATTATCATACATATAATATCTATCAATTTTTAAATTAGTGTTGAACTAACTAGATTTATTAATTCAAGATGAGGTATTAATAATTACTCAAAATGGAGGAATTTTAATGTAAGGAGAAAAAAAAAAGCAAATAGCATATTGGTAGTTTTAATTTGTTTATTAATGAATTAATTTTGCTATAATAAAATTATTAATAAAATGGAGAAGTATTAATTATATTGATTGGTGTTTTCAAAAAAAAATATAATTACAAGTATATTGTTAGGTAAATAATAAATTGAGTTTTAGTCATAACTGTGCACAGAACGAGCCCTAGGCTAGTTAACAAGAATAATCCCAACTATTGAGGTTGTTCTCAAATTAATCCTAACTTTATTTTAGCTCTGAATAATCCCAATTATGTGAGCTGAGGACCCTTTTCAAAATATTTAAAATTACTTGTCTTTTAAAGTCATTTACCATTCTTTATCTCTTTGCCACCTTCTTTATCTTTACTCCACCCCCCTAAAACCTTGGCCTCTAACCCGCTACAATAAAAATGTTTATCACAAGGTTTGAACACAAGGCCAACAAGATATGAATTAACCATCTTGCCATCTTTGCTATCTTATAATTACGTTTACATTCAAAAAAATATACTAAATACATACTTTGTATAAAACATCACTTATTTAGTTTTATTAGTTATTATTGTTCATTATTTATTTGATTATATTTTATAGCTCAAATACTGGTTATTGATATTCAAAGTAAAATCCGGCGCATCACCCGAACCATACACTAGTTATCTATGTAAATGATGGTTTAGTTAATTAATATCTTTTGCATTGGATAAATAGCATCCAAATTCCTCAATATCAAATAATCTTAATTAACCAAAAGCAAAAATATTTCATAAGAAGCATTATCAAAATCATAAATGTTTCTCTACCTTTTCAAAAGTGTCACTCAACTCTTATGAATAGTGTTGAGACTAACATATCCTTCAAAAAGTTCATTTACGTATTTACCCTTTTATTTATTCTTTTACATTTCTAATAAGCATGATGTAGTAGTTAAGGAAGCCAAAAAGACTTGGTTTAATTACTTGATAAAATTAGCATTTATAAGTTGCTTGTGTTATTTTGTTTTCTTTTTAAAAAAAATTGTAATTGTAATGCTTGATTATAAAGGTTAGGGTGACCAACCCTTTTGAATACAAAGAGGTAATTCAGACGTTTTTGTATATACTACATATGCACTTTTATATTTTTTTATGATTTCTTGCAAAAAGTTTTTGTATATCCTTCCATTTGATTCACATGATTGTATTCTATAATTAAATATTTAACCATAACTATTTTTTGTTCTAGACTAAAGCCAATTAATTTGTATACTTAGATCTCTCAATCAACCTTAACCATATAATAAATTAAATTATATTAGTAAAATTAATTATACAAATTTTGTTTTGTATTTGTAAAAGTAAAAGAGAATGATGTGGTAGAGGGAAAATGGTCTCTGAGGAGTGGTCTACTTATCCTGGTACTTGTTTAGAACTTTGGATGATACCGGTTTTATTCACAAACTCGTCATTGGCAACCCAGTGGTTAACCAACAACCAAAGAATACTATATATTGGCTGCAAACATATGGCTTTTTTTATGCTTTTGATTTCGAAACAAGCCGTGTCTCTCGTGGTCGCATCGTTGGGTTGGAACATGAGTATCTAGATAGTATGATGAAATACGGGGTCGTAACATTCTGTCATCTATGGGAGGATATATTCTACTTGTTTTGGCATAAGGTATACAAGGAGGAGAGCTATACAATCACAAATTGCCACTTCACATTCTTAAAGCTTATCAATGACTTCGACTGTGGTTCTTTGATTTCCCATGTTGTCGGCTGTTTCCAGGACACTATACCCGACACTTTTAACTGTTTTTAAGCTTCTCTTCTAGCTTCAGGTTTGTTTGTAATACTTCAGGTTTGTTTGTAATACTCCGTATTTTCTTGCTCCTTTTGTTTTTTTTTTTTTTTTTTTTTTTTTTTTTTTACAGATGATATTCTTTTTGATCTTTGCGTTCTGATTCTCAAGTGTTTTAACTGTTCCTGTTGTTTTTTTTTCTCATGATTGTAGCATATAGCAAGTGTAAAAAAAGATGGAATGATAGAACTACCAATGTCGTAGTCTTAATTGATTGAATGTTACCTCATTTTATTGCTTTTGTGACTTCATTCAAAATAATCCTTCCTCAGTCTAACATTTAGGGCCAAGTAATGTTTGTGCAATAAAATTATCTAGTATTCTTGTTTCTTTAGGCTGTATCAATGGTAAATATTGCAAATGTCTTCTTTTGACTGACTTGTCCTTACAATACTTGGTATAGTTTATTGTATCACAATATAATAGTATCTCATATTCTTTCCCACGCACTGACTCATCGATCATTCCTTAGCTTGATCACCTTAGATTATATGCTTTGTGAATGTGTCACACTTTATTTGGAAATGATGTTCGCTCATCAATGACAAACATTGCAAATGTCTTCTCTTCACAGAGTTGTATAGATTATTGTATCACCATATAATAGGATCCTACATATTTTTTTCCAAGGATTCATCAATTGTTCCTTGATCACATGATCAATCCTAGGTTAGATCATCTGCTTTTTTAATGTGTTGCACTTTATTTGTAAATGATGTTCTTCTACTATTACAATCTTAGGATGTGTATCCATTGTTCTTATTGTGCTTGCCTTGATAGAATATTTAATGTGACTTCCTTATCAAAGATCTTAGTTTTAATCGGCACAAGGTGCATAGGCCCCTAAAGCCTACGTGAAAGGCAAAGGAGCATGCCTATCGTATATGAGGTGCAAATTTTCAATTCTTATTGTTTTCATTTTTATTTTACTTTTAAATATTTAGTAATAAAGTCCTTAAATGTAAGCCAAATAAATTATTAATTAAAATAAAGCGTTTTATAAGACTTAGAAAAGAGGAGAAGGGGTTATGTGACTAGAAATATTAGGAAGGGGAGGGGTATACAGCTGGTTAAGCTAAGTTTGTTATGAAAAGGTGCTTAGTTTACCTAGGTGGTACTTTGTATTGAATTTAATTGTCTTTTCATATAGAATTGGTTTGTTGAATTTGGAACACCAAAATTTACAGACTTTATTTGAACTGATTACATTCATTCCCTAAACCTTTAGATATGTTCTAGTCTCATTTTTATAAAGATATATACGACAAAGTATATATTTAAAATTCATATCCCTGCTCTTCAAATGCTTGCTTTTCTAGTTTACAGTGATTGATTTTCTTGTGCTTCTTGGTTGGATTGTTGCTTCTTTGGAAAAATTTGGTTTGTGATTATGCCACTACACATTTCATGAATTACTTGTTTTCTTACATTTTATATCATGGCTTCTTATTTATGCATCTATCTGCTTTGAGTATGGTGGTACGTGCTTGGTTCAAATATCTATGGTCTCTGATGTGTCTCCTACAGGTACTCAAGTAAAAAAAAAAGTATGATTAGTTGTTAGATGGAGTGTGGTAAGTGATGGTAGATGCATTCAACAATTTGTTGCAACCTGGAGATAATAGACGTTTAATTACTTTAATATTTCTTTATAATATCTGACCATATCTTATTGTTTTACTAATGTATGAAAAATAAATATTACTTTGTGAAATATTTTTGGATTGTGTTCAGGAGTAAGTATATATTTGACTAAATGACTAATGAAGTGGTGAGCATGGGTTGAAAGCTGTTTCTGGTTCTGCTAGTGCTCCTGCTTCCGATTTTGTATCAGTTGCAGTCGTTTGATCTATTATCTTCTATTATAACCTTTAATTAATCTAATCTTTGTATTTGTGTTAAAAAATGGCTAATGAGCAAGGGTTGGTTTGTTCATCCTTAATGACAATGAATGTTCCCTCTGTTTTTTAAAGTGCATAAATTTGACCAGCAAGTAGTTTTAGGGCAATAAGTTATTGAGTAAAATATTGTGTTGGTGGGTTTTGTTGAGAATCAAATTAAAAAGGAAAAAAAAGCATGATTGATTGTTAGATGGAGTGGGTAGTGTGAATTATTACTGATGGTAGATGCATTCGAGATAATATATTTTTGTCTGAATATCTATGTAGGTTAGTTGTCCGACTAAGCGCGCAAAGTAGCTCCCCAAGGTAGCAATGATAAATTAGGGGATTTTATCATGTAATTATTGTACCAAATATTATGTTAAAAAAAAAAGTTACGAGGTCTGATTGTTGTGGGTTAAATAAGCTTCAGCAATTACATCATACATCAACATGTGAACATAGTACGTACTATTAATACAAACAAAGCATGCATAGGTTGCTGATGCTGCATAGTGCTTTTGATAGGATTCATCTTACAGACGCTTGAAAATGCAGTTCAAAGCATGTTGCTTGATTCAAGTAGAGGGGAAGTCGGCAGAGCTACTTGAATATCATATTGTTGAAGACTTTTGGATCATCTTGAGTTCATTTTTTTGTTAGTCGATGGAAGCTAATTTTGTTAGGCTTTTAGTTATGGCTCTTGTAGCTAAACATATTCATAAAATTTCTGACAGCAGACATGTATAATCATTTCTAAGTTGAAGATAAGCTTCCTCTCACTCTTTCTCCCATCTTAATCTCTCTCATCTTCATCCTTACCTCCTTCTCTCACTCCCTTTTATTATCTTTTAGATTTACGCAAATTTGAGGTGTCTTCTTTAGTTGTTAATATATGTTTTTAGTCTTTTTCTTTAGAATGATCTCTAAAATTAAAGTGCTCTCGCTCTCCCTCTCCCTCTCTTTGTCTCTCATGATTTTTAAAATTTACTACGAGAGGGAGACACGAATTGTAGTGAATTGAAGTCATTTGGTTTTGGAGAAATGCTTGCCCACTACCCGAGAACGACAATACCGGACAGTATTTTTATATTGTTTGGTAATCTAAAAAAAAGGAGAAACAGGAAAAAGAAAAAAAAAGTGGGGGGTAAAAACCATAACGCGGTGATGAAACCACTTACCTTTCACGCGAAATTCGTAATATCGAGCCGACCATCGATTGAAAAACCAGTAATATTAGTACACTAAGCTAGTGAATTCAGATCCATCTCCCTTGAATTTGCAAGCTTCTGTAAATAAGCTGAATTTGGATATTTAGGGGGTTGAAGACGATGACGCTACTCGTTTTTCAGTGATAGTTACTGTTGATTTAAATACTATAATTGCTAATTATTCTATTACTGTTGATTTGTATACTGTTATTGTGTATTTGTATACAGTTGTTGGTCTATATAAGTTTATATGTTTTCGGTTTTTTGGAATGTTTGTGGGTTTGCTTTAAATGTTATCGTTTTAACAAAATTATTTTACGTTTCTAATTATACTGTTATTTATTATTAATATATTGTTATATAGGCTAACTCCCGCTGAGCTAACCCATGCTCCAAGCACCACTTGAGAGGTGCGCACTCGTACCAGTCTAGTCCGAGGCCAGGGAAAACCTCCAAGGGGGCTCAGCTTCATGGCTAACCTTAGCAGGCCTCAGCCTGCAACACCAAGAATAGTACAAATATAAATAGCAACCCATGTACAACGGAAAAGGGGTTAGGCACATTCATTTCATCACTTATCCATTATTATTCACCCAAAGCTTTACTAACTTAAGCATCGGAGGGGGGGAGGTTCCTCGAAGCCACCCCCTAGGGCATAACCACCGTTCATTGTGCAGACAATCCCCGCCAACACCCAGATCCAGACACCGGCTAGGCTCGGGAACTACACCCGGAACAATTGGTGCTAGAAGGAGGGGGTAGTTCCAACACCTTAGCTCAACCAGTAAGCATGTTCGAGGTTGGGAAAGAAGCCATGACAGGGGAAAATACTAGATCCAGCGATTAAAATATCAATGACTGATAATACACAAACACCACAAAATAAACCCGATCCCGCAAAAACAGATGCGAAATCAACTCCGATCAATACCCAAAACCCAAATCACGCTGGAACATCTTTCAGCATCACCAAAAACCCCAATGGAGTTCATAAACCAATCGGACCAGCTCAAACAGTTTGATTCGGAATTCCTTTCATAAACAAGAACAACGAGGTTATTACTCAAACACCGATAGGGAAGTTCCAGACAGTGTATATACCAGAAGTATTGCAAAACTTGTCCTAGTGCAGCAAAGATCAGTTGCCTGCCATGACGGTTGTGCTGAACTCGTTTGGGAAAGGATCGAGTTTCGCTCGTCCGTAGGCACCTGCCGGGCAAACTATTGTCAGGTCACCCGTACACGGTTTAACTCCAGAGTAGAAGGAACTGGCAGTCCTGCGGAAGAAGTTGAAGGAATTAGAGGCCAAGAACTTAAACAGAGAGTGGAGTACGGAGGAATCAGGCGAAGTCCCAGCTGGCAACCCTCGCAGCAGATCCCCCACGCACTGTCAGTCCTTGAGCCCTAGGCGCTCCAAGAAGGCAAAAATCATGGTGATCCCTGAGGACTCACCCTTCTGCAAGGAAATCTTGGAAGAACCGATGGAAAAAATTAAGATGCCCTCGTGCAAATACAATGGGACAACAACTCCTAAGACGAACCATCTGCCTGCCTTTGAGAGTTACATGGTCTTATACACCAGAACTAACTCGGTTTGGTGTAAGGCATTCCCTCTAACCCTGGAGGGATTAACTGCGGAATGGTATCGATCACTGGAGAAAGGATCAGCTTACTCGTACAATGGTTTGAAGGGGTTGTCCATGGATCACTTTGTCACACTAGTGGATCGCACCAAAATGACAAAAGAACTGATGTCGTTGGAGCAGGGAGAGACTAAATCACTCAGAGATTTTATCACTCGGTTCAACAAAGAAGCTAGGAAGTGGCATTGTTGGCAATGTAGAGCGGCCTACTCCCAGGGTCAACGTTCAGAGAGTATATGGGCAAAAAGAATCTGAAAACTCTAGCAGAAGCCGTGGGTAAAGCCTACGAGTTCATTAAAGGAGATGAAACAGACAGAGCCATGCTGCCTTGAAGGTCAACCTCTGCCAAATCAGGCGGAAGGGCAGAGCCCAGCCAGGCAGAGGCAGCTGGCAAAGCAGAGCACAACTCTGTTGGGTACGGCAGGGTGGACCAGCAGAGGAGAGACAACGAAAGGTCTTCAGGCCAGAGAAGGCCGGACAGAGGAAGATTGCAGGGCAGATATGAACTGTACACCCCGCTGACCCATAACCAGTCTCACATCTTCAACGTGAACAAGCATGATGATAAGTGGCAGAGACCACCAAGGATGACTATGAGTAATCTGGACCCAAAAAAGTGGTGTGACTTTCATGGAGACAAGGGTCATACGACTAAGGAATGCATCCATCTCAAAGACAATATTGAAGACCTCATCAGAAGGGGGTACCTGAATCAATTTAAATAATATTCTGGGCAGGATAAGAACCGGGGAAATGATAGACCCAGAAATGATTGATGGAAGGATAGTAGGAATGGCAGAGGTAAACACGAAGAGAAAGACAAGTAAAAGAGAGAGCTAAGGGATGTGCTGGCGATCAGCGGTGGACCTGTGCATGGAGGAACAGTCAGCAGAGCTAAAGCTGATCTCAGGGACATGGTCCATCAAGTAAAATATAATGAGGGAAGTGGCCACCACCGCCCCCGCAGCCGAGGGTAGTGTTCAACAAGAAAGATCAATACGGAGTCATACACCCACATAATGATCCTTTGGTAATCTCTATAAAAATTGCGAGCTGGAAGGTTAGGAGAGTTCTGGTGGAGGTAGGAAGTTCAGCCAACATCATGTTCATAGAAGCTTTCCATAAAATGCATTTAGACAGCAGGGACCTAAAAGGGTGAACTATGAAGTTATGGCTCAGGAATGATACCAGAAGGAATAATAGAATTGTCGGTCCAAGTGGGAGAGGGAGCTCAGGCCAGGAACGTGAGGGCAGAGTTTCTCGTCATTAACTCTTCATCCCCTGACAACGTGATAATAGGCAGGCCCCTCATACATAAGATAAGTGGAGTGGTGTCCACGCTGCACTTGGCAATAGCATATGCTAACAACAGAGGTTGTTTAGCCAAGCTGAGGGGTTACCAGAAAACGGCAAGGCAGTGCTACATTACTACTCTGCGAAACCCAGTGAAATATGGTTCTCTGCCCAAGGTTCCAGAAGAGGCAGCAAGGGAAGAAAAGGTCTCTAGAAAAAAGGAAAAGGCAGGAGTATAAGGGAGAAAAAGAAAAGCAAAAGCCAACCATGGAAATTTTGAGCCTTAGAGAGAAGATGTAGCCCGTCCAACTCCAGAAGGGGAGCATGAGGTAGTTGCATTAGTCGAAAGAGATGAGTCCAGGACAGTGAAGATTGGGAAAGACATCAAGCCTAATGTCAGAGTGAACCTGATAGCGTTGCTCAGGAAGAACGTTGATGCATGTGTTCGCATTCTCAGCAGATGAGATGCCAGGCATTGACCCGAAAATCATGGAACGTCGCTTGAATGTTAGAGAAGACTCGAGGCAAGTAAAGCAGAAGCTGAGAAATTTTTTCGCAGAGAAGAATAAGGCTATCCAGGAGGAGGTGGATAAGCTCTTGGCTGCGAAATTCATAAAACCTTGTGGCTACCCTGAATGGCAGGCAAATGTGGTAATGGTTAAAAAAAGCCAATGGACAATCGAGGATGTGCGAAATTCATAAAACCTTGTGGCTACCATGGACAAAGTCTTTGCTCACTAGAGAGGATGAAATGTGTAAGTCTACGTTGATGATTCCATAGTAAAGAGCCTAACAACGCACGGCCACATCTCTGACCTAGAGGAAACGTTTAACATGCTGAACAAGTATCATATAAAGTTGAACCCAAAGAAGTGTGTCTTTGGGGTGAAAGCAGGCAAGTTTTTAGGTTTCCTAGTGAGTGAAAGGGGTATTGATGCAAACCTAGAGAAAATACAAGCTGTCCTAAGTTTCCCAGTGCCCAAGAGTGTAAAAGACATTATTAGTTTAATAGGCAGAATGGCAACCCTCACCAGATTCATCAGCAAGTCAGCAGATAAAGCCCTACCATTCTTTCAGCTCTTGAAGGGCAATCGTACATTCAAATAGGAACAAGCAGAAAAGGAGGCATTTGCCAAGGTAAAGGAGCACTTAGTTAGTCTGCCAATGATGACAAGTCCAGGGGTAGGAGAGAAGCTACAGCTGTACGTATCTGCGTCGTAGCAAACAATAGGGTCAGCGCTACTAGTGGAAAGAGGAAAAACTCAGCACCCAGTTTATTTTGTCAGCCATGTCCTGACCCAAGCAGAGCAGAGATACTTGTTGGTAGAAAAAATGGCCTTGGCTATTATCACAACTGCTAGAAAATTGAGACCATACTTTGATGCTCATGTTATACAGATATTAACAAATTACCCGTTGGAAAAAGCTTTGTAGAGAATGGACGCCTCAGGAAGGCTACTAAAGTGGGAAATAGAGTTGATTGAGTATGAGCTGGAAATCAAGCCTAGAATGGCGATAAAATCTCAAGCCTTAGCATATTTCATAGTGGAAGTAAGCTATGAAGAAGTAAAGGAAGAGATTGGAACATGGAGAGTGGAAGTGGATGGCTCAACTGCCCACACAAGCAACGGAGCCGGAATAATTATGGTATCAGCATAAGGCAATGTCTTTGAATATGCAATTAAATTAAAATTCCAAGCTTCTAATAATGAAGTTGAGTACGAAGCCACACTAGCAGGTCTAAGGATGAGTCTGGCAGTAGGGGCCAGGAAAGTGAAACTCCAGACTGACTCGCAGCTAGTAGCGAGCCAGCTCAGGGGGGGAGTATGAGGCCAGAGAGCCATTAATGCAAAAATATGTAGCTGCAGTGAAGGAGTTGACAACCCAGTTGGTTAAATTTGATATCGAGTTGGATCCTTTTTTAATGTTATTATGTTGTTCCAACCAATCATGAATGCTTGTGGCTCTTCCAAAAGTTTAGAACGGCCATGGATAGGTTTGGTTGTAGTACTTAACATGTCTTTTCCTATGGAGAAAAAGTAACGAAGTAAGTGAATTAATTTATGAGCTCAAAGTTGGATAATCAACATGTTATGTGAAGTAAGTTTTTTCGAACATTAAATCAGGATATAATACCTTGGTTTTAATCAAATCCCTTAACTATATTAACTTGAGAAGTTGTTGGATGATTTCCTTTTCCAGCTTTCATTTGTAGTGTTTGCTTCCAAATTTAGGTTGTTATGGTACCCGCATGTGTTTATATTATAATAACTTGGGTGAGAAACAAGCTCTCAGAGTAAGTTGGTTATTGTGTTATGCACTAATCTGATGTAGGTTGCTCAGAGACTCTCAAGGGCTAATATAATCCTTCTTGCATCTTGTTTAGTTCGCTTTCGTAGGTTCAGAGACTCTCATGGGCTAATATGTACGCTATATATTCATCCGATTTGAAGAGGGCTATGAAGATAGGATATGAAAAGATGGTGTGGACTACAAATTGATGGAAGACAATGGCTTAAACTAAATAATCTTATCAAACAACTAACTGACTATGTCAGAACACACAGGGTTGGATAGTGAAATTACTTACAACTGTTTGATATCCAACAATTTATTTATGCTCAAATATATCAAATGAATAGAAGGTTCAAGTATCGTTCTGACAAATAGAGTTGAAAGTGTTTTCATATTCAACATATTTGTGTTTTCTTTCCAAAGGTCAACATTCAATGTATACTTTTCCAGGTCCAAATTTAATCACAAAATAATTCATCTACATATTAATTACTAATCATTTGGAGAACTAATAAACTTTGACATACAAATACCAATTACTGCTTAACTATATAAGGTCCAAACACACATTCATAGCAGTGAATAGTGAGAATTTCCCACCACCATAGGCCTTAAGTTTGTAACATAATTCTGTAGACCATGGGCCTTTAGCCCGTAACATAATTTGATAGACCAGATCCAAAATTCAACACTGAACCTTATTCTTTGTGTGGTCCAGTCTTTGTGTGGTCCATAGATTCAATGTAAGTCAATATAATTTCCTTACTCATTAATTTCTGCCATTAAAAAATAATATGGTTCTTTATTTCTAGATTTGCATTAATCCGTAGTATACTGAATTACATGACTTACGATATTCCCATTCTTTCTTTCAACACAATCTCGACATTAGTAATTTGTTCCTTCTTTGTTTTTTAATGTGATTAATTGGGAAGTGAGTATTTTGAATAAAAGAGTAAATTGATTGATTCTAATCTTGAAAATTAAAATATGAATTGTTCTAAACTATTTTGGACATTAATTAATTAAATCAACATTGACCACTAATTCCATTTAAGATTAAACACTCTGCTGAAGTAGGCCAAATAAACAACCATGCATTTTATACTATCAACAGATTTCTAAAAATACCAAATTTCAATTCCTTCCCATACATTAGGTCATTCTTCCACCATATGTTACAACAAAAGCAAGTGGAAAATATATTCATACAGCATAAGTTCACAGATAAACTAAGGCAAGCGTACTAATAAAAGTCCATCCATAACAGTTACGACCAATACTAATGATCGACGCAAAACAGAATAAAAAAAATAAATAAATAAATAAATAAAAAAAAAAAAAAAAAAAAAAAAAAAAAAAAAACTATAAATCCAACTCATAGAATAAGCCAAAAGCGTAATACATTGTGCGTTTAATCATCTTTTGCAGTGTTAACCATTGCTACAACCTCATCACCGTTCTGAATTTTTGCCTCTTCAATAGTGTGCATAGTAGTCAGATACCTTCTTTCGTGCATGAAAACCACTTTGCTTGGGTCTACTCCAGCGGTTCTGGCCCAACAATGAAACATAAAATTCAAACATTTGTCCAACATGCCATAAACCTTCACCTTGATGGGATCTCTTGCGACTTCAGTTATGTAGAACACTTTCATTCGAGTGTCCAGAGTAAGAACATGAGACTGCAAATATTTTCATTGTGAATTAAACAACTAATATATCGAAGAATACTACACATATTTAATAGTTTTCATTTCACAAAGTAGATTAGTCTTACCTCACCGGTGACATAGATTATGTCACCAGTTCTGAGGTTGTGGTCAATAGGATTTTGAGTGCAACCTATCAAGCGGTTGGACCACTTAAAAAGTCGAATCTCATATCGAAGGACATTGATCTTCTTAGCATAGTCGGAGTAAATGCCTTCAAAAGTCTCCTGGCTATGGATGTTGTACATAACACCCATATCACCGGGATATCTGCTCCGAACCACAATTGAGAAGTTCTCATTACCGTCACGAGTGAAGGGGGGATTGGCAACGTCAAGGCTGAAGTCAACCGGTACTGACCTTACATCATTTTCATGCACTACCGGCGGTTCAACCACGTTAGTTATTTTTGGTGGTAGAATACGGTTGCACGTTAGGTATCTCTTGCCTATGATCAGGAAAAGGAACTCCCAGTGGGTGGGCGTTCTTAGCAAGTGCCCTAGCCCTAGCAAGTGGTAAGCGAGTAACAAAGTACTTCTTACTGCACCTCTTCGCACTCTTGCTAGGTTCACCTTCTCCTTTGGATTGTGGCATATTTGAAGAAGTCATTAGGGTTAAATGTGTTTGAGGATGGGTGTAGAGAAGGTGCTTTACAAATTACAATGGTAGCAACAGGGTCATATATAAGGCCCTTTGTAGCTCGATAGTCGAGCTACTAATAACCAATACATTTAAAAAAAAATCAAAAATAAGTATGCACAAGCCATATTAACAAAATTTTTGATACGTTTGTTTAAGAGAGAATTTTAATGAAATAAAGGCTCATTATTTATATTTTGGTTATTTGTTACAAATTCTCCTATTATTGACTTAAAGTATAATAATAGTAATTGAGTTATTGTTGATTGTACAATTTTAAAAAGATTAATATGCTCAACACACAAGGGAACTTTACTTTCATGATATAAGCTTGTGTCCTAGAATAAAAATTGGCAAATAGGTAGAAACGTTATAAGCTATTCATTATTTTAAGGTCATCAGATTCATTCTCCACTAAACAATACAAACAATACATATATTTATTTTGACTCTCTGTATTTTTCAATATTTCCGAAAAAAATGAACGATTTCATCAAGTGTATATATTCAGTGTGTCATACAAAATCACAACCTTTTACAATGATTTTTTATCGTCCTTTTTTAATAACTTTAATTTTAATTTCTCAATCACAATAAACAAGTAACATTTACTTGTTATTCACCACTCCCTATTTTCTGTGTTTTTCCTACAAATTATCCAATATCATTGCTACGACTAAGTTTTCCTTTAACAAGTCGCGTTATGATACGTTTATAAATTCTATTGATCTTGTGATCTTATTAAGCATTATATTTCAGTTTTGTTGTTATACTCCAAAACTTTAGGAAAATCATTGATTTAATGAGAACTTAGGGTATTAGTTATCATAAATTTTATCAATTATGATTAAGCTTACTACATCAGTATGAGTTCACTCATTAGTAGATAACTAAGTGTAGGCTATTGGAATTAAATTGAAGCAAGCAAATTCAATCGCGTTGGGTTTTCGTTTTTTGGCTAATTAATTTTAATAATAATTAATTTTAATAATGACAAATAAATTGGGGAATTATATGAGTTGTATGATATTGCAAACCTAAATGATGTGACTTGACCATAATTCTAACCATTAATCGCATTTATTATGAAACTAATAACCATGAACAATGATTATTACCCCATCCATTATGGTTGCAAGATTGTGAATGTATTTAATAGGTGCAAACAAGATGAAGGGATTGTGTTATTTATTATGGAGAATGTTTCAGAATCTATTTATTTATTAAGGACAAAGGAATTTTATGCATTTAATTGTCGATAATTAATACTATGATTTATTTTGGTCAATATTTCATATTGTACTTAACATGTACAATGATTGTTCCAAAAAAATAAAGGTAACATTAATGTTAATGTATTTATTGTAAGATTCTGATTTTATGGTTTATTGTTATTATTATTGTAATTAACTAAGTTTACAATATTTTCACAGTCTCAGTTACTTATGTTGTTCTTTTTCTAAACCATTGAAATTGAAATTGTAGAGTAACTTAACCTACAACACATAAATTGTAGAATAATTTAACCTACAACACATACTTTACTTAATTATAACCTACAACACATACTTAACTCAATTATATGGGTGGGCGAAACTTTTGTGTTAGTAAATCGGGAAATTACAAATCCATAAGACTAGTTTAACACCTAATGACACACAAATAACTAGGGAAATCTTTCAAACACAATATGTCAAATTTTATCTACCTGCACCCGAAAACTTCTTTGCTTCGTTTCGTGTGAACATAACCATCACTCTATACATGTCAAAGTAAATACATTAAATCCAGCCTAGGATACTATGATGTGGAATAGGACTTGACCATACTATATAAGATATTGTAATTATAGTATCTGATTTTCTATATCCATTACAAGCTCCACGATTTACTCCAAGTACAGTAGTCTTTGGAAATGATTCACCTAAGCTCTACCCAACCTACTCTTATGCTAATCCATGAATCCATGCCCTCCATCCACTAAAGTGCCTTGAAAAAGGGCAAAAACAAGCACTCATTTTTTCCAATTGGTGCATGCTTGGGAAGAATACAGATGTCTATGTCAAAGTATTGAACAAGACAAATTTAATTAATTTTACACCAATAGGGAGTCAATCGTTAATATCCCTGAGGTAAAAACTTTCACATATATTGACAACATTAACAAAGGGAATACGATGTGAAGTGACTGAGCAATTCTTCCAACTCAAATGTAATAAATCACATATTTGATTGACAGGTTACCCCTCATCGACTTAACAATTGAGCTACAAAACAAGTAATATAAGCTTGTTTTTTGAGGTGACACAAGTTTAGAAAATTAAAGTAATCTAAATGTAAAGGTAAAAAAAAAATTCATTGGGTAACTTATCAAAGATTTCATAAGACAATAATTGAGAGCCTTTATTTAACTAAACCATATTTAGAGTCATTTAACTAAACCAAAACAATTATGTAATCAGTATTAGTCTTTTCTTTTAATAAAGGACTCACCTTTCGATTATATGAAAATTCTATTGTAGATTCGGTCTAAAAAGTTATAGCCTAATTCCAATGATAATCCCTAATTCTCCATTTATACATAAGTCTTTCATATCAAATTGCCTTATTAGGTTGTAGTCACCATCATTTCTAACTTAGGATTTGCCATGTGTTTCCTATTACCATTTTATTTTGGTTATGTGAAAAATTCTATTTTAACTTCTTTGTTTACTACTTAAATGCAAATTTTAATTATTCAAAAATTCAGATAAAAAGTACAGAAGGCAACTTAAATAATTTAAATATAGTTTTTGAGAGAAATAAATCGGTTAATTAATTTATTTATTTCTCTCAAAAATAATGAAATTTCACTCACAATATTAAAACTATAATCAATTAATTAATACTTAATAAACAAGGACATAACCCATGACAAAAGACAAACTAAATACGTACTACTAAAATTCAACCAACGACTAGGTCACTTAATTAATACATAAAACACTTCACAATCAAACATCAATAACTACGGCAGTACATCACAATTTTAACATCAATACAACTTATTTGGAATCATTTAGCAAGAGTCATGGAACGATCAGCAAACAACACAATACACACTTCAGCAACAGCAAACTCCACCGACTTAGCACCAACCCTCATCATGAAAAGAGGGATCCATGTCTAACCCCGAGTCCGAGTACCACCGGCCTATGGACCGACCTTATCTCACGCAAGATCCATAACAATGGTCTTGCTTTAGTTACTACTATCAACATGGGATTTTAAACCTCATACAGAGCACGGAAATTTTCCTTGAATGACATCCTATGAACGTCTCTTGCGTTCCAGAGTAGGATATTTTCATTTACTCGTATCACGCGACCATTCGGATAGTCGAAGGATATGTCACCGCTAACAGAAATTCTCCAGTACCTTACACCTTTCTCCTTCGTATCAGCCGAGTAAACATTCAACTGAATTGCAGAGAACTTGTCTCGCACTTGCATGGCATGAAGTGAATTAGTATTTGCCCCAAAAAAAAAATGTGTCTCTTTTCTTTAGGAAGCGTGTAAGATTCAGCATCAAAAGTAGGCTTAAGATCGAAAATAGGAACAACGGGACTTGGAGCAAGCTCAACTTCACCGAAATCATAGTGATTGTAAAGCCATTTGACAAATTCAGTCTCCCTCCTTTTTAAATACCCATTCAAATCAGTAACGAGTGGTACGTAGGACGATACAATGTCGCAATTTGGGAGTTGCATCACCCGCTTTAGGGAGGTGTGCCTTATCCTCTGGGACTCATCGGCAACTATCTCCTCACGAATAGCATCTTCACTTACTTGGTTGCCGGCTATGGAGACTAAGTGATTTTTCTAGTACCGAGTTTGATTAAATCTATTTCTGAGACAAGGTTTGGAACGAATGGTTTAAAGTATAATAGTGGTCTTTCAGGATGGGGGCGAACGCTAAGTGTTGGTTGTACACTCGGACTAACTCTTGCACCTTTCGCAGGTAACTGCGTTCCAGTAAGCTCATGATTTTCCATTTCTGGGATGTGAAGGAAGAGCTTTGGGTGAAGAGATTACTAGAGTGGAGAAATACAGCTAGCTTAAGTAATTGGGTTAAAATTGTAAACTTGTCTAATAAATTATTTATTTATATACAATGTAGAAAATTTCATCACGTTTACTTTATCTTGAACAAATATGTAGGTTAACATTTAAAATGGAATAAAAATTGACTTCTTCTTATAAAGGAAGATAAGATGGATTATAAGGAGTATATCAACAAACTACCCTTCCCGATCCTTTTTGTTCTTCTAGTTTCACGATTAGGAAAGTTTAAAAGTTTATTCCCATTTGAAATCTACTAAAAAAAATTACCTCTTTATTTTGTGTGTGTGCCAAATTTATTACTATTTTTTATTTTTCATATGGAGTACAATTTTCCACTAATTAAATTTCTCAATGCATAAATTCAATTTTTAAGCATCATTCACCCTTCCCAAACAACATATTTCTTTGTTTAAAATGGGAATATTTCATGTACTCTATAATTCTCTATAACTTAAGTTGATCCTCTCTCATCAAAATTCAATGAGCATAGGTGATCGGAGGGATCGAGGCCTCAAGGGAGTAGGTTTTAGTAGTTTATCATTACAGAGTACCTTGTTTTAAATGAAACAAATGACATTTTTTTGCTAGTCAATGTAAAAAATATTCATTGACTAAAAACGTTTGTTCAGACCGTCTCACTGAAACTTAAGAAGTCAGGCAGCAGCAACACCCAATACTCTCAACTCGTCTCCCTCCTCCCCCTAAATTGTTTACTCTTTTCCTCATAGATTCATTCATTTCCCGAATGAAGCCTAACATTTCCCAATTTTTTCACACATTCATCCCTCCACGTTTTTTAAATTTCTTTTTTTTAGATCTTATTGAGTTTCTTATCATACGCATTTAATTGAATTGGATTTTGACATCCACTTATTATTTGATAGGTAATAGTAATTCTATAAACTTATAAATTAAACTATTAACGCGTTAACCATAAGTGAAGTACTTTACTATCTGATTCTTTCACCTTCAAGGACCTTCCACCTTTTTTTATTAAAAAAATTAAAGGTCTTCTACTTATCTTTTAATTAAACTTAACTTTTACCCTCCATAGCAAGTGCGTGTCATATCGACATTACTACGTTAGTTTCGAAATATAGATCATTTATTTCTATAAAATTTGAACCGAGGGGTTATTATTTGTAGCAAAGGCTTTTTTACGTGTGAGATATGTATTATTAGTTTATTTGTTGAAAATAATTAGAAACCGAAATATGTTGTTTTTTAGTTCTTTTTTTAAATTCGTTTTCTTGGAGCAAGCCCCAGTTTCTCAATTAAGATACTGGGTTTGCTTCTCAAATGGCATATTTGCCATTATTTAGACATTGTAGGGGGGTCCCTTTGCTGATTGTGTGAGAAGAAAGCATGTGATGAGATGACAAAAGTTTTTCCTTCGTTATCTCCGTCATCTTCATCCTTCTGACTTCTTTCTTCCATCTTCCTTCCTTGTTCCTTTCTCATAAACAATGGTGGATTCATCCCCAAGTCCCCATCAACAAACAAACACCATCCTCAACACCAGTACACCACTAACACCACAACGGATCCCTAGCCCAACACATCGATTCGAGCGGCTTCGCCGCCAAATTTAACGAAAAACCCTAAGAAAAATATGTAAATTAAGGGCATAATTAACCCTAAATAGTAAGTATTTGTCATTATTTGAGAGTGATTTCTTCATTGTTGTAGAAAATTTCGAGCTCCATTAGTGAAAGATTCTCAAACTTCATTATTGCGTATTAAAAAAAAATTCCATGGCTAAAACTACTAACATGTACTAATTATTAGTTTTACTTTCTTTGAACTATTATAAATTTAATTGAAACTAACTAAGATTAGTGCAACTAACATGTACTACTTATTAACAATGAACAAGAAAACATATTATTTTCAAACAACATCAGAACAAGCGATTTGATAAATGAAATTTTTTTAAGGTGAAGGTGAGGAACTTGAATGGCTAAATATAACATGCCGAAGGTCTTCAATTGAGAAAGGGACCATTGAACCGTTCCCTTTATGGTATTAGCATACCCTTCTCCCCGCCCTTTTTTATTAGGGTTTTACTTTAATTAGGCGGCCATTGAACTATTAATATGGTCAAATAATTTATTTTAGCACTATAACAAATCATCACTCGTGCCACGAATTATGCCATGGGAATTCAAAATTTCATTTAGCCACGAGAAAAATGAACTATGATACAAAACCTAAATAAGAAGAAAAATTTATGCCACGAGTAACTCTTTTCCCGTGGCAATCTTTACATTTGTTCCACGAGAGGTCTTTCCCCGTGGCAAACTTTACTTTTGTGTCATGAGTAGTTTTTTTCCCGTGACAAACTTTACACTAGTGCCACGAGTAATAATTTTCTCGTGACAAATATACACTTATGCCACGGTTTTTGCCACAATATAAATTTTTTATAGGTAGAACTACTCATGCCACGGAAAAGGAGGAAATCATAGCATAAAGAACCTATATTAATAGTATATTTACATGGCAAATAAATTAGCTTATACTATGAATCAGCTATATTTCTTCATTTTTCATTACTTCTTTGAAGATATTTGAAATACTTTAGTCACTAATTGATACAGTGTAGAATATTGAAAATAATACAAACTAGGGGAAGAATATATTTATATTTTCTAATACACTCTTAAAATATCATTATAAACTTGCATATTTTTTTCAGCTTAATGTTAACAAGTGTATAACACTAGTCACTAGAAGAAATTTTTTTATAGACACCTAATGAATGCACTGGTTTTAGAGAGTGAGGAATAGCTCAAGTGGTTAGAGCTTCCCTCCCGATCTAGGAGATCCACCCTTGTGGCTCTCAAAACACAGACAAAAAAAATGCACAGATTTATAAAATAAACTAGATTAGTGCATGTGCGATACAAGGTAGTAATAACCTTTTTCCCATAATGAATTTTGGTATAATACAAAAATGAGGCAACTCATGTGGAATAAACAAATGCAATGTACATAGAAAAATAAAATTATAAGGCAAAATCCATTAAAACTACAATGGAGAAAGAAAAAAAAATCTATTGCTGATTAGTTGAGTTGAAAATATTTAAAAGTAGTATACATTATATTACATTAATAATATAGAAGAAATTCTTAATTAATTCACCGACAATAAAAACTTCATATTAATACTAACCCGGTGATAAATAAAATTAGTTTGTTTCATGGTCAGCTTATGTTACGTATGTGAGGGGAGAGATCACTTTACATACACTTTAAACCTATTTATTACTCTATGTGCATATTCAAAATTATCAATATTTAAATTTTACTACAAAGTTGTAATAACTTTTACCAAAATTCAAGTGACATACTATATTAACTTTCAATATAGGATAATTTTCCAACTACACAACCAATCCAATTTATGAAAACTCATAAAATAAATATATAGTTACGTAAAATAGTAGTAACTAGAATTAATCAGTTGAATGGAAGGGGTGAATTATCAATAAACGTGGTCGATGCGATGTCTGCAGCGAAGGCAATAACATCAGGGAAAAATATGGGTGGGGATGTTGTTTTGATTACTCCCCGTAATCTTATTTGCCGGATTTGTCAGATCTAGCCTTATGGCCATCTGCTTTAAAGGTGGTCATAAACTGGATTATTTCCAAAGATGGTGGGAAAAGGGGTGTGGGATACGAACACGTAATCCCCCAATCCATTCAGTCGTTACTAATGCACACCGACCAGTTCACGCCATTTGGTCAGACTAATATTGTAGCTGCGGGTGATCACTCCTTAAAATTAAACAGCTACAACTATTTCAAACTCTATTTTACACGGCATTTGGATGCGGTGTAGAAGAGATCTGCGTTTCTTGTACCAACATCACAGGTAGCTGCTTGGATGGACAGGTAACTCGCATAAAATGTTTCGTGGTTGACTCTAGTAAGACATCGTTGTTCGGTGGTTAAACAATGTACATGGTTTGGAATTTTAAGGGTTTGTCCAATAGTTCATTAATACAAGAATTAAAGATTGCAATAGAGATGGACATACCGGATTTCATAATATTAACCGAAACCAGGGTATCAATACAAATGGCCCGTGTCATTTGCTCTAACCTACATCCATATGCAATTTACGGTACCTCACAACCCGCACTTGACAGTGGTCATGCTATAATCGTGTTTAGAAGAGAGAAAGCCATGAAGTTAGTGCAGGGTATGCCCGAGTACAAGTGTTGGAGGGTCTCCAATGCCATCAGTAGTTAAACTTCTTTGTAATGGATCATCAAGGGTGGTTTTGTAGCCATTATGTAGTCATGTAAGGCATAAGTTTATTTTTTAAACTATCCCATATCTGTTTATGGTTAAGTAGCCCAATGGTTGTATTTCACCATTTGTACTGGATACTGTGTTTGAAATAGTCCATAAACCATTTTCGATCCAGTCCAATTTGGGCCCATTTCACTAAAAACACAATCTAGTCCATAAACCATTTTCAGGCCAGTCCAATTTGGGCCCAATTCAGTTAGAACCCCATGGTAGTTAAAATTAAGTAAAGTTTGAGTAATAAGCTAACCGGGTTTGGACCAGCCCACGAATGATAGAAACATATCATTCTCTAAGAATTTTAATTTACATGTTCAAATGGTTTGGGCCAGCCATCAAATACAATCGACCCAAATTTTGGCGATTTAGCCAGCTCATTTGTATTTATTTAACCAACTAATTTTTGTATATGTTTTATAATTATAATCAGTGCAATTTATTTAAACCACAGTGCCACAAAAAAGGTTAAACGGAATCCTTAAAAAAGGGGATTGGCCCAATAGCACATTCTTTAAATCTAAAAAATAAAGATATGTATGTGATAGCATGAAATCAAAAGGAAACTGTGGTGGTAGAAAAAACGAGTTCACGAACGTCAAATGAGTAAACTGAAAAGGTTGCAATTGTGTGAATCGGGGCTATGATTCATTGGCCTCCTTGTAAGATGTGGCTCACTAGTCAATTATCTATAGCCACCATAAGAAATCTCTTAATATTCTCTACAATCTCCTTGTAAGATGTGGAATTCAAACATGGAAGATTAGTAGCCTTGTTCAAACATAAATCAACCAATGAATTTTTTAAACAACATCCAGTTCCTTGTTTGATAACACGTTCTTTGTCCACCATTTAACCATCCACTGAATAATTCATACTCCAGGTCAACCGAGTTTAAAACCTGAAAGTAAAAATCCATTCATACATTAATTATAGATAATCCCCTACATTAATAAAAACAGCAAAGATGAAGTGAAGAAGTGAAGTGTAACAATGTATCGGTGTATGGCAGAATCTCATGTTCGCCGAAAGAGAATCTGCATATACAAATAGGAACTGCAAATTGCTGATGGATTTATGGACCACACAAATTCGCCAGCGTTTTGGGATATGGTTGGCTGCACTGACTCCTATTTCTTCAAATTCCTAATGAAAACGAAACCACAACCCATTAATCAATAGAAATCCCTTACCTCAGATAACGAAACCACAACCCATTCATCAATAGAAACCCATTCAATAAACCATTAGCTTAGAGTCTGCGACAGAATATAACAGATAACGAGCAATATAAAAACCCCTTACCTCAGAAACAACCGCTACAACACGGTGATAGAACAATGTATACTACAAGAGGGAGGGTGAATTGTAGTGTATGTAGACTATGGTAAATTTTGCGGAATTAAATCTACTACTAAGAGAAAAGACACTGAGATAGGCAATGAATAAATTCACTATGTAAAATGATTTACAATCACTAATACGTTGCCTAGACTCAAGTTCCGTGAGGAACTCAAGTTACCCAACTGTGATCCCTCAATCACAGTTTCTCACACTTTGTGATTCTACTCCGAATCACTTGTACAGTGTAAACAACTCTCTCAAGTCTCACACTTTACAACTCTCACAACCCAAACCCAATTACACAATGATTACAAGTATTTCCTAAAGAACTTAAGAGACTAAGGATGGAAGGAACTTCTCTTTTAAACACTTTGAAACTCTATGCTCAGAATGCTTAAGATTGTTTTTCCACGCTTTCAAAACTTAACGTTGATCTGTTTTTATAAGGAGTTAAACCAAGCTTCCATCAAGTTCCCACTTCCCCCTTAATCCCACGTTCTCTTTGGCTGAGAAGTTGGGATGTAGGCAGAGGAAATTTAGGAACATGATTTCCTTAGCTTGACTCCCAAGTTCAACGTTCTCCTTAATACTAGGAGCCAGTATTTACCAAGTCAAAAAAATCAGTTATTCAAAAAGATAATTATTTAATAAAAAAAGATAATTATTTATTTATTAATTAAAAGATAAATAATTAATTAATTTAAAACTTATCTTTTTAAATTAATGAATTATTTATTTATTTATAAAATCTTTTTAAATCTTTTTCAAAACTGATTTTTATCACTTACTTAAATTAAGGGATATGAAAACTGTTTTAAAACTTTCGTTTAAAACTTTCTGAGTCAATCGTCAAGTTCCTTCGGGAACTACAGGTTCCTTCAGGAACTTCGAGTTTCTTCTTAATTCCTTCCATTCCTTCCAACACTTTTGTTTCTTAAGCTCGTACACTGAGTAACTAAGTATATAGAGTTGTGAGGACATCTTGAAAGCTTGCATTCATCATCAAGTCTTCCAAACTCTGTTGTTCCTACTCCGGAACATGTATTTGTGTACCTGAATCTTTCTGTTCAACCAAGACTCATAAACATCATTAGTCAGAGTTTGTTTTATGTAAGTCAATCATCAAAATATTAAGGTAGTCAATTCAACAATATTCCCCCTTTTTGATGATGACAAACAAAAACAAACTCGGTTAAACAAAACAAACATCCAAGCAATCAGAGTAACCAATACTTAAATAAAACAATTAAATTATTTAAAGAAATAAAATAAACTAAGGATAAAGAAGTCTGCATCATTCATGAAATTAATAAATTGTGAAATTTATACCTTTACTTAAATGATGAAGACTTGAAGGGAATCGGTTTGAGTCCAGCTTTCTGAGTTTGTTCTTCTCTTCCCCCTTTTGACATTATCAAAATGATAGAAAGAGCATGCTATATATAGTACTAAACTACGGAGGGAGTAGTAAATCTGAATTCATGAACGATTAAGCATGCGCACACAGTTCATATGCAACCAAAATGAAAACATCAATTTCAAAGACAAACTTAGCCAGTTTAATACAAACCGAAATAAAAACAAAATAAAGTGTTCAAAACAAGCCAAACAAAATAAAATTGAAGGACAATATCACTGTTTAATAAATCACAAGAAAGAGTGGGGTAGGTTTGTTTTGCAAAGGGCTAGGAAATGGTAGCAGCTTCATGGTAAGGTAACATCCTTGATCGCATCGAGAATGGTCTTGTAACAACTTTGCTTCACTTTAGCTTTGAGTTCCTGAGCCGAGGAGTCCATATGAGCATTTACTTTATCTTCCAGAGAAAGCATCTGAGTTTGCAGCCCCTCAACTTTACTAGCCAGGTTATCCACTTTAGAAGAAAGGTTAGTTATACTCTGTGTAAGTGTAGTGGACAAAAGCTGAAGTTCCTCCTAGATTTGTAAGGAACTTGGACCAGAGCTAAAAGCACTGAAGCCGAAACCAGAAGTACGAGGCTGTGAAGCAGGTGGAGAAGGTGTGGTTTGGTGAACAGAGGAAGGAATAGGGGGTGGTGATGGAGTTCCTTCAGAAACAAGGGAAGACGGACCCTGAGGAACTTGGGTGGAAGTTCCTTCAGAAACTTTAGATGTATCATCATCCAATTCAACAATAATAACAGGCTGAGATCTCAGTGTTCTGGGTTTAGAAGAAGCAAGTCTAACGCTTCTCCTTTTTCTACCTGTTACAGGGACAGTTTGTTTAACAGAGCCTCCAAATTTCCTTGAGTAGCTCTTTCACTAACTCCTCTTTG
The DNA here is from genome assembly GCF_001683475.1 of Chenopodium quinoa. NCBI lineage: Eukaryota > Viridiplantae > Streptophyta > Magnoliopsida > Caryophyllales > Amaranthaceae > Chenopodium > Chenopodium quinoa. The sequence goes on along the minus strand of NW_018742381.1, from coordinate 1,658,542 downwards.
TCATCTTTTTCCTCCTTCTCACTCTCTATTTCTTTCTCTTCTTCTGTTTCCCTCTCTACTGCACTTTTTCTCTCTTTTTCACTCTCTTTTTCCTCTTCTTTTTCACTCTCTGTTTCCTCTTCTTTTTCATCATTTTTCTCACTGTCTTTCTCTTTCTTTTCTTTTTCTTTCTCACTGTTTTCTTCCTCTTTTACTTCTTCCTTCTCACTGTCTTCCTCTTTTACTTCTTCCTTCTCACTGTCTTCCTCCTCATCAATGCTTTCCCTCTCATTCAGTTCCCCCTCACGTTGATCTCCCTCTTCCTCAGATTCCGAGTGTACATCGGTAATAAAACAAACTTTTCCACGAACAACTTTAAGGCTTAATTTTGAGAGGGATTTTTCATGGAGTATGTTTTCTGGTTTCAAGGGGTGGGTTTCTTCATTGGTTAGAGGAACTTTGAAGGTTGGAAGTGGCGGTTGGTGTTTTGGGGTTTTTTGAGGTGAGTGGGTGCGTGTGGTAAGTGAGGTGAAAAGATAGGTGGCGGTTGAGAGTTTAGTGGGATAGAGAAAAGGTTGTGATTTATTTTGACAATGATAAAAATTAAAAAAAATAAGATAAAATCTAATTGAGAAAAAAAAATCTTTTTGTTGTTTTTAAATTTATAAGATAACAAAAATAATAAAAAGATAAAAATAAAAATTGAAAAATAAAGAAAAATAAAAATTACGAAAGAAAAAATTTTTCCAGTAAGTTACTTCAAAGTAAAATACTGGTTAACATGTACAGAGCTTTACAAAAAGGAACTTGGAAAATAATATGGCTTAATTTGTCTTCTTCATCAACATAATCACATGATCACATACTCATTAGAATTACACACTCTTTCATTGCAAGATTCGAGATTATGTTTTTCACACCAAGGTTATATATAGCAATTGCTCAGTCGTTTCACTAAGACATACCTTGGGGTTCCAAGAAGAACTGCTCAATTCAGCTTTATCATTCCGAGTTCCAATCGCATCTTTTCGAATTTTTCTCTACTCAAAGGCTTTGTTAGAATGTCAGCAATTTGATATTCAGTTTGTACAAATTCTAGTTTAATAGAGCTTTTTTCCACATTGTCTTTTAGAAAATGATGCCTAACATGAATATGCTTTACACGTGAATGATGTACTGGATCTTTTGATATGCAAATAGCACTTGTATTATCACAGTATATTGGAACACATTCAAGAACTATGCCAAAATCACGTAATTGTTGTTTTATATGCAGCAGCTGCTACGTATTCTGCTTCTGCTGTGGATAGAGCAACTGTATTCTGTTTCTTGGAACTCCAAGAAACTAAACAAGATCCTAGGAATTGGACCATACCTGATGTACTTTTTCTATTCACCAAATCCCCAGCATAGTCGGCATCGACAAATCCAGTAAGATCATATGTGTCACTTCTTGGGTAGAATAAACTCAAGTCGTCAGTTCCTTTGAGATATCTCAGTATTCTCTTGACGGCTGTTAGATGTGATTCTTTGGGGTTTGATTGGAACCTAGCACACAGACCAACACTAAAAGAAATGTCAGGTCTACTTGCAGTTAAGTATAGTAAGGAACCAATCATACCTCTGTACTTTGTCTGGTCCACACAAGTTCCTGAGGGATCTTCGTCTAACCTAGAGTTAGTTCCCATAGGAGTGTGGTTAGTCTTTGCGCTGTCAAGGTTATACTTTTTCAGGAGTTCCTTGACATATTTTTGCTGATGTATAAATATTCCTGATTCTGTTTGTTTTATCTGCAGTCCTAAAAAGAAATTGAGTTCCCCCATCATGCTCATTTGGAACTCACTGCACATCAAGTCAGCAAAGTACTTGCACAAAGATTCGTTAGTTGCACCAAATATAATATCATCAACATAGATCTGCACAACTAAGAGATGAGTTCCTTTAGATTTTAAAAACAAAGTTTTATCAATTTTTCCTCGTTTAAAATCATTTTCCAAAAGGAACTTGGACAGTCTTTCGTACCATGCTCTTGGAGCCTGTTTTAGCCCGTAGAGAGCCTTATCAAGTTTAAAAACATGGTTTGGAAAGTTTGGATTCTCGAATCCAGGGGGTTGATCGACGTAAACTGTTTCTTTTAATAAACCATTCAAAAACGCACACTTTACGTCCATCTGATACAGTTTAAAACCCATAAAAGCAGTAAAAGATATTAAAATTCTAATAGCCTCAAGTCTAGCAACAGGAGCAAATGTTTCCTCAAAATCAATACCTTCCTGTTGGTTATATCCCTTTACAACCAACCTAGCCTTATTTCTTACAATTGTACCATATTCATCAAGTTTGTTTCGAAAGACCCATTTTAAACCTATGACCTTTTTATCTAGTGGCTTAGGTTCAAGATGCCATACCTGATTTCTTTCGAATTCATTAAGTTCCTCTTGCATGGCTATAATCCATTCAGGGTCTTCTAAGGCTTCTTTATGGTTGCGAGGTTCCAAAGTAGATAGAAAAGCATTGAAGGCACAAAAGTTCCTCATTTGCGATCTAGTCTGAGTTCCTTTGCATAAGTCACTAATAATTTTGTCCAGTGGGTGTGACTTTTGGTGCTTCCAAGGTTTGGGCTGGAAGGTTTGGATAGTAACTCGACTATTCTTATTTTCTGAGCCAGTTGCTTCTTCTTCAGTGATTTCCTCTTGTGTTATTGGTTCCTCGGCAGGTTCTTCAATCTGAGGCTGTTCTGTCGAAGGAACTTCAGTCAGTATGTCGAGTTCCTTCTCCGGATTTTCATGATTTTCATTTACTCGAGTTGGCTGCTTATTTGGAATTACTGCATCTTCTTCTTGTTCTTGAGAACGTACTAGACCAATTTCAAAGTCATAGTCCTCATGTTCCTGTGTACATGGAAGTGGATTAGTTTCATCAAATATAACATGCACACTTTCCTCAACACACATAGTACGTTTATTGTAAACTCTATACGCTTTACTGTTAGTAGCATATCCAAGAAATACGACTTCATCACTTCTTTCATCAAATTTCCCTATGTTTCTTTTACCATTATTATGCACAAAACATTTACAACCGAATGCTCTAAGATGAGATATGTTCGGTTTTCTGCCTTTCATCAGTTCATAGGGTGTCTTATTTAATATAGGCCTTAGCATGACACGATTTATAATATAACAGGCTGTATTCACGGCTTCTGCCCAGAAGTTCCTTGGAAGATCGCTAGCTATTAACATGGTTCGAGCCATGTCTTCTAAGGTTCTGTTCTTCCTTTCCACAACTCCATTTTGCTGTGGAGTTCTTGGAGCTGAAAAATTATGACTTAAGCCTTGTTCCCTGCATAAATCATCAAATTTAAAATTCTCAAATTCAGTGCCATGATCGGATCTAAGGTGTATCAGTTGATAACCTGTGGACTTTTGAATTCTCCTGGAAAATGTAACAAACTCGTCAAAATTCTCATCCTTACTAGACATAAAAATAACCCATGTAAATCTAGAATAATCATCAACAATTACTAAGACGTACTTCTTTCCACTTCTACTTTGAATTCTCATAGGACCACATAAATCCATATGTTCGTGGAACTCACCATCTTCTTGGATTTAAAGGATGTCCTGACCTGCTTTCCTTTCACACAAGCGTCACAAATTTTGTCACATAGGAACTTGATTGAAGGAAGTCCCTCTACCAAGTTCCTTGTTCTTAACTTATCAATCAAAGAGAAACTTGCATGACCAAAACGTTTATGCCACAGTAAAGGATCATCCTCAATGACACTGAGGCAAGTTAAGTTGTTCCTCGGAACTGTATTGAGATCCACTGTATAAGTGTTTCCTTTCCGAGTTCCTTCCAGCAAAACTTTCCCAGTGTCATTCTGAATGATGCTACATTTTTCAGAATCAAAACTTACAGAGTTTCCTTTATCACAAAATTGTGATATGCTTAATAAGCTGTGTTTGAGGCCCTCGACTAAAAAAACGTTATCAATAGCTTGGGAACTTGACCTTCCAACTTTTCCTACGGCAACAATGCTGCCTTTGTTATCACCAAAGGTCACTGTTCCTCCGTGTATAGGCCATCAGTGAGAGAAATCTTGATTTATCTCCTGTCATGTGCTTGGAACAACCACTATCGAGGTACCATTGGTTGTTCCCCCTCACTACGACCTGCAAAAGAAACTAAGGGTTAGATTCAGGAACCCCATCTTTCATGGGTTCTTGCGTTACAGTAGACTCAACTATCTTTTTCCATACATAGTTCATGTTTTTAGCAGACTTGAGTTCCTTCCTTTTACATTCAGTGTCTTTGTGTCCTGACTTGCTACAGAAGGAACACACAGTCTCACTAGGGAGTTCCACGTACTTTTTCTTTTTACCACTGTTCTTCTTTTTGTGGTTGAAACCCAAACCCTCTGTCCTTCTGGTTTGAGCTTCAAATATCCACTTTGGAACTCCCATGTGGATTGCACTTTTGTTGTTTCTAGCTCTTTCTAAATCCTTTTCAAGGGATTCATTTTTGTCTTTAGTAACATGCAATTCTTTTTTCAAATTTTCAAGATCATCATTAAAGGTTACTAAAGGCAATTGAAGAGAATTATTAGAATCAATGTTAGTGCATAACAATTTATACTGAGTCAATTCAACATTTAACATGATATTTTCATTTTTGACTCTTTCCAATGTTTCCTTTAGCATAGAGTTTCTATCTAGCAAATCAAAGAATCTTCCCTGAACATCTGTTCTTGAACTATTCAAATATTTCATATGATCCTTATAGATTTCTAGAGCTTTTTCATTTTGTCCAAGTTTAAGACATATTTCTTTATATTCATCCAAAGTTTCTATGAGCAAAGAAATTAATTTGTCTTTTGACAGGGATTTCAGAAATTTAGGTTTGAGATTTACCTCCTCTGACTTTTTAGCAGACTCACTGTGTTTAGCCATCAAACACAGGTTTGCCGTCTCTTCTTCCGTGGATTCTTCTTCATCCTCGGAACTTGTGTCTCCCCACGCAGCTATCATGGCTTTCCTGTAATCAGATTTTAAAAAGTTTGGAGTATTAGATTTTCCGTGTTCCTTCATTTTGCCTTTTCCTTTTTCTGATTCCCAGAGAGGGCATTCCTTGATGAAGTGATCTGTGTTCCCACATTTGTGGCATCCTCCAGTTTCCTTGGAATATTGGTTTTTCTTGAAGTTCCTTTTCTTTTGGTCACCAAACCTTTTGTTGCGGTACAACTTTTTTAGCTTCCTGACTAGCATGGCAGCTTCTTCCTCTCCAGATTCGGAATCCTCTTCACTTGGTTGGACAACCTTTAGAGCAATTCCTCGGCTCTTTGAACTTTCTTGGCTTTTGTTTGATAGGTGAAGCTCATGAGTTATTAAGGAACCTGCAAGTTGTTCAAGGTTGAAAGTTGTAAAGTCCTTTTATTCCTGCAAAGCTGCCACTTTGGATCTCCACCGTTCATCTTCAGGAAGACTCCTTAGAATTTTGCGTACCTGTTCATCCATAGGAATAACTCTACCAAGAGAAACTAATTCATTAGTAATATTTTTAAAACGAGTAAACATTTCTTGAATAGTTTCTTTTGAACCCATTTCAAAACGTTCATATTTAGAAAGCAGTATATCAATTTTAGAACGTTTAACTTCATGAGTTCCTTCGTGGGTTATTTCTAGTAAATCCCATATTTCTTTTGCTGTTTTACATCCCATAACACGAGTGTGTTCATCTGGCCCTAAACCCCAAACTAGGAGTTTTTTAGCAGTAGCATTAATCTCTTTCTTCTCAAAGTCGCTTCTATCGTATTCAGAAATAGGTTTAGGAATTACCTCGTTTTCTGCATTGGTCTTTGTTACCTCGTAATCTCCTACCTTGATAGCTCGCCAGACTTGATAATTCTCGGACTGTATGAACATCTCCATCCTCGTCTTCCAATAGGCGTAGTACTTCCCATTGAAGAGTGGAGGTCTTTGTGTAGAATAACCTTCAGCTAGTCTCTCGTCCTTCGACATTGTTCCTCCAGGAACTTGACTCGACAAGGCTTCCTGCTTTTCCGAGTTCCTTGCTCTGATACCAATTGATAGAACAATGTATACTACAAGAGGGGGGGTGAATTGTAGTGTATGTAGACTATGGTAAATTTTGCGGAATTAAATCTACTACTAAGAGAAAAGACACTGAGATAGGCAATGAATAAATTCACTATGTAAAATGATTTACAATCACTAATACGTTGCCTAGACTCAAGTTCCGTGAGGAACTCAAGTTACCCAACTGTGATCCCTCAATCACAGTTTCTCACACTTTGTGATTCTACTCCGAATCACTTGTACAGTGTAAACAACTCTCTCAAGTCTCACACTTTACAACTCTCACAACCCAAACCCAATTACACAATGATTACAAGTATTTCCTAAAGAACTTAAGAGACTAAGGATGGAAGGAACTTCTCTTTTAAACACTTTGAAACTCTATGCTCAGAATGCTTAAGATTGTTTTTCCACGCTTTCAAAACTTAACGTTGATCTGTTTTTATAAGGAGTTAAACCAAGCTTCCATCAAGTTCCCACTTCCCCCTTAATCCCACGTTCTCTTTGGCTGAGAAGTTGGGATGTAGGCAGAGGAAATTTAGGAACATGATTTCCTTAGCTTGACTCCCAAGTTCAACGTTCTCCTTAATACTAGGAGCCAGTATTTACCAAGTCAAAAAAATCAGTTATTCAAAAAGATAATTATTTAATAAAAAAGATAATTATTTATTTATTAATTAAAAGATAAATAATTAATTAATTTAAAACTTATCTTTTTAAATTAATGAATTATTTATTTATTTATAAAATCTTTTTAAATCTTTTTCAAAACTGATTTTTATCACTTACTTAAATTAAGGGATATGAAAACTGTTTTAAAACTTTCGTTTAAAACTTTCTGAGTCAATCGTCAAGTTCCTTCGGGAACTACAGGTTCCTTCAGGAACTTCGAGTTTCTTCTTAATTCCTTCCATTCCTTCCAACACTTTTGTTTCTTAAGCTCGTACACTGAGTAACTAAGTATATAGAGTTGTGAGGACATCTTGAAAGCTTGCATTCATCATCAAGTCTTCCAAACTCTGTTGTTCCTACTCCGGAACATGTATTTGTGTACCTGAATCTTTCTGTTCAACCAAGACTCATAAACATCATTAGTCAGAGTTTGTTTTATGTAAGTCAATCATCAAAATATTAAGGTAGTCATTTCAACACACGGCATGTGGGATTGTCACTGAATTTTGACACCAATCGACTGTTGCTCTGAAACTCTCCACCAATAGGAATTACCTCAATCTAAAATTAAACAAGTACAACAACATGACATAAATAACTCGAAAAAATCTTATCCAACAACCCACAAACCCGGACAGCAGACTCACCATATCTACAGATCCCATGGATAGGGCAGCATAGGAACCGGTATCCCTCCTTGCAACCTGCACATGTAAGAATTAGATAAAAAAAAAAAAAAAGGATGTAAATGACATAAAAATACCTTGAAATATTAGATACAATAGTTCCAAAACACGTTACCAATGCATGCATTCTAAAAAGCATGGATAGGGCATCAGGGGAAATCATCCAGCACAGCCAAAATTCAATGCATTAACAGACAAAGCTCAATTAGTGCCATACCCCCACCACCGATATAAAGCACAAATGTCATTTACCTGCAACTTTGTTCACCAACAAACCCAAATTTCTTGATATCAAACAACGGTTGGGGAGTAACACATTTACCATCATGAACAGGACCACTACTGGCCACCCTAGAAACTTGACCCTTGTGGAATGATGAAGCTGTCGCCCCACGCCTTCTTCTTCTAGTGGTTGAAAAAGGCAGTATCTCATCATCATCTCCCAACTCAACCTACCATTCCAGAATATACAACTGATTCAAATCACCCAATTAATCATGAGTATTACGGGTTTAAAATTTATAATCAAATTCATCTAAAGCATACCTTCATTTCAATACAAGGTCCACTTGTATCTCTAGCCTGCCTGGGATGACTCTCGCCATATGCTACATCCAAAATCTGGAAACATGGAAATTAGAACAACAAATTCAAACAAAATTATACACAACCACCTGGAAACATAGTCACATAAAAAATATAATCCTACCCCTAAAAAACCAAAATCACCACCATCCGGAGCTCTATCTTCCTTACTTGCACTCCCTATTTCTTTCATGGTCCATACTTTCACTCTAGGGAAAGCAACTCAATCCAAAGCCTCTCTATCAAGACGATCCAAGTATAAAATCTATCACAATGAAAGGAGTCAAAACAAACACAGCAATAAGTTCTAAAATCAACAATTAATAATATTAACTTTACCATGGCAAATAAAATGCAGCCTGCAGCATAACCATCCGCATAAAATCTCCTACCAAATGAACGTATGCTACCAAGAAGCTTCGAAAGAACCAGCGTGCACTGATCGTATTGGGCAGCATTCATTGCACATGTCAGCAGGCACCAAGTCAGAGGCAAGAACAGGGGACAAAGTTGGACACAACAACATTTCCAACGCAAGCAACAAGAATAGAGTTTTGAATTGTTCTTCCTCATGTTCCTCCCAATATGACTCAAGCCTCTCCATCAACTCGGGATACATTGGAATACCAGCGCAATGATATACTCCTGCACCTTTACTGCAGCCCCTCTTCTGGGGTTTCCCATACTTTGACAATATTCTGTTAACTTTATCACATTCTAACTCATTTAAGGTCTTATAAGTGGGAACTACCTTTGAACCATTAGGGATGCCAAGAACCCAGTGAACTTGATTCTTCGATAGCCTAATACACCGTCCATCTGGGGTATTTATCATCTTACTATAAGGATCTATCTGAGTAATTAACCAATACCCTAGCTGACGTGGGAGGTGCAAATCACTGGACAAATGTAATAAACCACCAAATCCCATTTCTACAACCCATCGTCTTCGCCTGGATCAAAGGTTTGGCAAATCCTAGCAAAGCTCTCAACATGGTAGTTCATATTTGGTGGCTAAAAAACATAACAACACCAAGTCAATAATCATGCATGTAGATCAATACCAAAATTTCCCAGTATCCATTACATACCTTACACCTAGCCTTAAAATATTCCTTTAGCACTTCACCCTTTTCTTTCACTTGGCCGCCAACACTTAAACTGTAGTCCTGTATATTCGTGAACAAACAAAGAATGGTTAACAAATAACAATCCCTCGTTAAGGACCACCCATAAGCAGTAAACCTAAAACATTACCTTGAACAATGCTGGGAATACTTGTTTCCTATGTTGCATTGTGTGCGGGAAATACCTGAACATACCATACATGGATTTCAATATAGAAGGACAGACCAAGCATATATTCATTGTAATACAACAACAACATAGGAATAAAATCAATGATATTAAGTTGTGTGATAATAAGCTGAATACAACATGTCAATTGTCCAATTTGAAAATACTACAAATTAGATTATATCAACAGTAACAACATCCATCAAGAACAAATATTATACATAAACACTAAAAGTAATGACATGCGAAAATATCAGAGCATTTAGGAAATATAATTATCAAACTAGACATTGCAATCAACAGTCCTATTGCGTAAAAATTAACATAGTATTTGGAAAACAATCATCATATTAGCTAGTTCTTCACAACGAAAAAAATTGAACTGAAATTCAAAAAAGAGTACTTACCTATCAGATGGACGACAATCAAACGGCCTATCAATTCAATTCTGCCAACGCTGCCAATTCAATTCTCCGCCTAGAAACTAAACACCATCGACACCTTTGAATTTCTCTTGTGAGGCTATCCGCAAAGCCTCCGAATCAAATTGCAATTGCCTGAAATCGCCCTCCGAATTAACAATCGCCACTGTAATTTCTGTAGATAGGGGGTTTTCGAAGGCATGCTACTAACGGAAACTAAGCGGGGAAAACGTTTTCTCAAGGTAACGTCTGGAGTAAGGACAGTCAATGACAAGGACATGGTCAATTACAGATTTGCCCCAAAGTAAAATACCAACTTTACCAATTTACCCCCTGATTGGCGATTTTTGTGAATCAGACTTATTGACAAGTATTTACTCGTATAATCGTGCCACAAGCAGTCGCCTGAATTTACAAACCACAGTATAAAATCGGCGGCGACTTCTTCAAACTCCGGCTACTTTTTCGGGTATATGTTCATCTTATCATATTCTACTTCTTCTTTCAATCTCAATTACTTCTTTTTTGATTGAAAAAAATGGCTACCTTTTGAAATTATCAAACCATACTACTCATAATAAGCTTACTGTCAATCAGTTATAAGTTTATTGATTAATACGAATGAATCTACAAACGTTAAAAGAAATGAAATCAATTTTTTCTGTTTTTTATACTATTGTTTATTCCAATTTCTGCTTAGTGGGTGATAATTTTTAATTGACAGGAGTGTTAATTCTCACTAATAGATGATTGGGTGTTTAAGTTTTCATCTGGGTTTTTGTTGATTTATGTTTTTAAGAATTTTAACAGCAAATTTGCTTGAAAATCTGATATAAAAGTGGAATCTGGGTGTAATTTTTTGTGCATTTTTTTTGTTTACGTTGTTAGTAACTAATTTGTTCCAATTCTTGTTGATAATTTACCTACCTTAAAACCCTGAACCATTGTTTTCTGATTTTGAAGCAATGGAAGCACCCCAAAACCTAATTATTGAAGATGGTTTCTCAGCAGAGAAACTTTTTAATCAGGGGTATTCATATACCTATGATGATGTTATCTTTCTCCCTCATTATATTGATTTCGCAACGGATTCGGTTCAGCTTCATACCAAGCTTACCAGAAACATTTCTCTATCTATCCCTTGTGTCTCCTCTCCTATGGACACTGTCACTGAGTCTTACATGGCGGTAGCTATGGCGTCCCTTGGTGGGATTGGTATCTTACATTCCAACAATACCCCCTCTGAGCAATTTGCTCTTCTTCAGTCTGCCAAGTCCCGTCGTATCCCTTTTGTTTCTGATTTTGAGGTTAAGTCTCCCTCGGATGTGATTGAGTCGGAGGGTGATTTTGGTTACGCGAGTCTGATTTTGGTTACTGAGACGGGGAGCAGGAAATCAAGGGTTTTGGGGTATGTACTGAAGTCTGATTGGGTAGACTTGAAGAATAAGGATGGTAAAGTTTGTGATTATATGTCGAAATTGGATTTTTCTGTGCCAAGTAGCTATCAGTTGGACCAAATTGCTGGGTTTTTGGGAGAGAAAGGGGTTAAATTGGTGCCAACTGTGAGAGAGAGTGATGGGGAAGTTGTCGATTTGGTGGCATTGGAGGATATAGAGAGGATTCAAGAATTTCCAAAGAGAGGTTTGCCGTCGTTGACACCTAATGGGGATTTCTTGGTGGGAGCTGCAATAGGGACCAGAGAATCAGATAAAGAGAGGTTGGAATATTTGGTCAAGGGCGGTGTTGATGCAGTGGTGTTGGATAGTTCTCAAGGGAATTCTACTTATCAGTTGGATATGATTAAGTATATAAAAAAGACATACCCAGAATTGGATGTCATTGGAGGGAATGTAGTGACTAAATACCAAGCTCAAAACTTGATTCAAGCCGGAGTTGATGGGCTGAGAGTTGGTATGGGATCTGGGTCAATTTGTACCACTCAGGAGGTCTGTGCTGTGGGTAGAGGACAGGTAACTCCATAGCCCGTTCTAAACTAGTTTTTTTTTTTTTTTTTTTTTTAATGCCTTTGTTATTTGAAAACCTATTTTTATTATCATGCTTGTTAGTGATTAGATATATATATGAAATGTCAAATCTAAAATGTGTATAAGTAAATGTTATAGCAGCTTCAGTTATCATAATGTTACATTTTTTTTCCTTATTGCATTCTTACATTTTTTGAGGACAGTTCCTTATGACTTTTCATATGTTTGCCAACCCCAAATCATTTTGGGAATAAGGCTTTGTTATTGTTGATGTTGTATTTTCTTATTGCATTCATTTATTTTGAATCCTTTGATTAGGGAGGGATATAACCATGATTTTTCTCAGTGTATGAAGGAATGTAACATTATAGCGGAAGTGATAATTATCAATAAATGTACTCATATTAGAGGTTATCATCATTAAAAAATTCCATTGTCACTTGTTTCATATTCGCTTAAGGTAGAAATGAAGATTAACCTCATGAGGCAGTTGTTTAAATCAACACTCTGTTGTCTAATAATAAAGCTACATGATTTTTCATTTTCTGTTCAATTTCTTTGTCTAAGCTCTAATAAGTGCTTACATGATTTTGAGTCTTGAGATTCTTAATGTTGCTTTGCTGGGTCCTCTTTTCCTTTATTTTGTACTTTTGGTGATTAGCAAACTAGATTGCTAACAAAATATTCCTTGGATACTAGGCTACTGCTGTATACAAAGTTTCATCTATTGCTTCACAAAGTGGTGTCCCTGTCATTGCTGATGGGGGCATATCAAACTCCGGACACATTGTTAAAGCGTTGGTTCTTGGGGCTTCTACTGTGATGATGGGAAGCTATCTTGCTGGTAGCAATGAGGCTCCTGGTGCTTATGTAGTTCAGGTATGTGCTGCTGGATACTTAAATATTCTGAAACATTGATTTCTTTACTCTAGGCATTTCATGTATTGTCAGTAAATTCCTGCACTATGATTGATTAATTGTAGTTGGAGACTTGGAGTGCAGCCTTCCCTCTAGTTAAACTTAAGCTCAAGAAATTCAGTATTTCGTATTTGCTTAATTGGAGGTGATATTTTGTGTTAGGATGGTCGTCGTCTTAAGAAATATCGAGGAATGGGCTCTTTGGAAGCAATGACAAAAGGAAGTGATCAGCGATATCTTGGGGACAAGTCTAAGCTTAAAATTGCGCAAGGTGTTGTTGGAGCTGTTGCAGACAAGGGTTCTGTTCTAAAGTTTGTTCCATATGCAATGCATGCAGTTAAACAAGGTTTCCAGGATCTTGGTGCCTCCTCACTTCAGTCAGCCCATGATCTATTGAGATCAGAAGTATTAAGACTGGAGGTATGGCTTCATTTGATTTACCACTAATCTTATGTGTAGTCTTTAATACTTCAGAGAGATGTGCTCTAAAAGTTCTAAAAGTGTTTGAATGGTCCTCTTATAGGCTCGAACTGGTGCAGCACAAGCTGAAGGTGGGGTCCATGGCCTAGTGTCTTATGAGAAGAAGGCATTTTAATATAAGCATGCTGACATATGCCTAGGGATGCAGTATATAAATATACACAACCGAGCTTTGACTTATTGATCAAATTGTATGCTTTATCTTGCTCTTTGATTCTGCTCTTTGTTTCTCCATATACAAAACTGAGCTTTGACAATGATCAGTGGTTTTTGAGAACCTATTGTTGTATCTTGTATGTTTATCACAACAATCAAAATTTATGTTACTTGAATCTCCTCAGCTCTTTTCACTCTCTCTCAGATTGTAAAAAACTTATACTCTCGTAAAAGTATTGATCAGAATGTGTACCGCTGCGCCTGACATCTCATCTGAAAAGAAACCCTATAGTCCTGAGCGGAGTGAGTAATAGTTTATCGCCCAAAACAAAAACTTAAAATTTTAAGGCCTTGTAATTTTGATCAAGTACTTTAATTTGTGACGTTATGATCTTGCCTTGTGTATGCTTTTATGTCTGGCACTTGCAAAATAATTTTGGCAAAATTTGGGTAAACCGGCTTAATTGAATTAATTGGATAAATTTGGGTTGTGTTACGGTTTTCGTTCCTTCTATGCAACACAAAGCATTAAAGAAGTCGTCAGCTAGTTCAAAGGAGGGAAGGCTTGCAGTTGCATAAGCTAGCTAAGGTTCTGCCTAGAAAAACTAATGTAGCTGAGATTAAGAACACTTGGTAATGGAGAGATAGAAAAGGAGTGTGGTACCAATGCTTGTTGAACACTTTATAATGTACACTATTCATTCACTCCATTTTTAATTGACTTATTTTATTCCACTGGTTTTAAGATAAGTGCGTCATTTCCTAAAATGAAAATATTAATCTAAATTTAATTCTTTCTCATTTCATCAACCCACTTGCTATAAATTTTTCATCCATCCTTATCTTTTACTACAATTTGACCGGCATTTTTCCTCTTTTTTTTTTTTTAAAGGAAAGAGCGACAAGCAAATTATATTAATTTAGAGACAAAGTATCCAAGAGTACATAAGGAGTGATTTCCGTGGGATAATTGGTTAACTCACACTTGCTCAGTTACAAAAGGAAGCGAGGTGATGAGCAACAAAATTGTCCTCCCTCTTTACATGTGACCAACAAAAAGAATTGAAAGAATTTGTCCGGCATATTAAGTAAGACATAATTTTAACCTTTGATAAAAGACTGATATACAATTTTATTATTTATCCAAAAGACAACAATATAATACATATGAGTAATAACATGTACTTATTAGTATAAATTTAAGTTAAAATATTACATACATAGTGCAAAAGTCAAATTGTTACATTTAAAAAAATAATAGAGTTAGCATCAACATTTTATATATTCAACTTCATCCATTTGAACTAAAATATTAACTTTAATTTACTCGGCTTAAACTCTGTTCATATACTCATAACAATTTATTTGACACACATGCATATGCACGAATTTGACCTAAAATTGTTTGTCAATAAAAAAAATAACCTAAAAATATTCACTTTAATTTTCAACTTTAAGCACACTAGAATATTCACTAAATTTTCAGCCCATAATTCAAAAACCAAATTCAAAATTAAGGTAAAATAATAACCGTTTAAGTGAATACTTATTCAATGATAATCATGCATGTTTGGTGAGTCGGTTAACAGCATAACCCAAAATTTTCTCCTAATAATCCCCAACAAACTCTTCAAACTCTTTCATATATACCTCAACGTTACCCCTTTCATACACAGTCAATTTCAACATAGCAAAAAAAAAAAAAAAAAACCTAATTAAGAAAATGGGAAGTTCTACCAAATTCTCTCTCCTTTTTCTATGCATTTTCTCCCTCTTAATTTTGCATGGAGTTTGTACTGAATTTGAAGTTGGTGAAAGTTTAACCAAAGGATGGGAAGTTCCTCCTTTGAAAGGCCCTCAAGTTTACAATGATTGGGCTCAAAAGAATCGGTTCAAGGTCAATGACACTCTACGTAAGTATCGTTGCACTTTAATTGTCGCGCATTAGTGTAATTTGAACTTTTAATGTGACAACTAAATTTGAATGGATATAACGACATACATACTATGCATCTTTTATGTATGTAATATTTTCCTTAGTATTTTTCATTTCATATTTATAGAATGATTTGTTAATTTTATGTGCTAATGTTAGTGGTAAATTAGTACGGAGTATGTTGATTTAATATCAAAAGTAGTGAAATTAACTGCTTGTTTTTATCTTGATTATATAGAGTTAATCATGTTAATTTAAGTCATTTTATAACTGAAAATCAAACAAGATAAATCTAAAAAAATGAAATATCGTAGCAAAATTTCTATTGAGTACCGTAAGTTTTAGTTTGATAGTAGTTCGTATGACTAGTGAGTAATGTTACATGTTTGAGGTAAACATATAATATAATGTTAATTTTATATATATACAAAGTATGATATTGTATGACTACTTTCGTCGTACTCATAGAATTAATCTTTTAAATTTGTTGTAAAATTGTAATTGTTAGTATAGTTATCTCTTCTACAATAACAATACAAAATTTTGTGTCTCACTTTTATTTATTTATTTATTTTTAATGTACAAAATATATCTTATAAGTACTAATTAATTTTGACAGACCATTAAGAATGTTTGATCTAAAATTGGTACTTAAGAAAAACCAATCTATAAAAAATTTGTAGTAGTGCATTTTGTTTGTCTTATTCTAATTACTCCATATAATAAAATGGTGTAAGTAATTGCTATTTGTGTTACCATAGTTTTCAATTTTATAAACCATTTTGCTTTATATATAGAGTGTACATACGTAAGCACATTAGTAACCAATTTTTGTATATTGGCAGACTTCAAGTACAAGAAAGACTCAGTGATGGTGGTATCGGATGCGGAGTACAGCAAATGTGGATCATCTCAGCCTCTATTCTTCGCCAACACCGGCGACACTACCTTCATGTTAGACAGGCCGGGGTTATTCTACTTCTTGAGCGGCGTGGCCGGACACTGCCAGAGAGGACAGAAGATGATTGTCAAGGTTTTGGACGTGGAAAGTCCACCTGCTCCTGGTGATGATCAACAATCTGGTGATGATACAGCTGCACCAGACATTGACAAGAAAAGTGGTGCAACTCATAATAATAATAATAAGATTGGTTTTGTTGGGTTTATTATTATGGTAATTGTTGGGTTTCATATGATATGATAGATGTGTTTGTTTAAGGTTGTTTCTTGGTTGATGCATATTTGTTTAGGAATTTGGATATGTTATGTGTTGAGTTTGGTTTAACAATGGATGTTATTTTTATTTATTTTTTTTGTGAAGGATGAGACTAAATTTTAAGTTTCTTGTTAATTTACAACTACTTTTCTAGAACTTTGTTTCAAATGAGGTATTGATGAGATATTTTACTTTTCAAAATATTTTGTGGAATATATATCTTCTACCATAAAAATTCATACCTGCAATATATAATTAAAGAGGTAGAAAAATATACGGGGACAATTATTTCATTGATAATTTATGATTTACAACTCTCGTATATCTCTTGATTCCTCTCTCCAAAGGGCTAGGATTTTGATATTTGTTTGTAGTACGGGTCTTGTCGGCTTAATCCATACATGTACCTACAATGTTTGGTAGTAAGAGGAGATGGGGTCTTTTTGACTTATTCCATGAGTCTAATTAAACCCTAGAAACGACTCTATTTATATAAAATGTCGTTGAGTAGTAAACAAGATAGCTATCAAATATTCTACGAGATCTTGAAGATAAATATCTTATATTTTTTGATATATTATCTCCTTATTTATATATATCTGACACCTAATAATTAACAAAATTTCGGTGTCAACAAATGCCCCCTCGAGACCTGTTGTGGAGATTTGACATCGGATGCAACTTGGTCTCGAAACTTTTCTTATACAGTTTGAAAACAAATTTGTGATGCCTCCATTGATTCCACGGATTTTGAAACTTGGAGATCGGAGATGAAGAGCGAAAATTGTCCCACCGAGCGTGCCAATTTGTAAACCATAAAATTTCAAACCTGCAATATATAATTAAAGACGTAGAAAAAAATACGGGGACAATTATTTCATTGATAATTTATGAGTTACAACTCTCGTAAATCTCTTGATTCCTCTCTCCAAAAGGCTAGGGTTTTGATATTTGTTTGTAGTATGGGGTCTTGTCAGCTTAATCCATACTTGTACCTACAATGTTTGGTAGTAGGGAGGAGATGGGTCATTTTGACTTAATCCATCTGAGTCTAATTAAACTTTAAAAACAACTCTCTTTATATAAAATATATATCTGACATCTAATAATTAATAAAATTTCGGTGTCAACAATAGTTTTAAAGTTAATCATAAAATAATAGTGGTGCACTAATTTCATTTAAGGAGTATTGATTAATGCATCATTAGTATTTGAAAAAAGGATGTCAATTAAATCAAAAACGTAAAATAATGATAGAAGATAAACAACGAGTAAATAAAGTAGTACTCCACTATATAAGACCACAATAATAAAAATAATTTGTTAAAGAATCAATCTGAGAATAACAATAATTAAATCTAATCATCACCTATTTTTATAACCAATCAAAGGGGAAAATTTTTATTCTAATGTCATTTAAGAACTACATTATCTCTTACTTAACTTATGTTCATATTGAGGGTCGAGGAGTACATATGCCGTCAGCTTCCGTATCTAATTTGCAAAAATAAGGTTCACAACATTGGTTCAGTAGATCACATGGTTGGCCAACATCTTCGCATTGGAGGCCAACAACATTCGGAGTAACTGATTGAAAGAGGTTGTTTGAGGGTAAGGGGATAAAGGGATCATGTCGGGCTGCTGAGATGGGTTGAGTTTTAGTTGCAACCACCATAATAGCCATCAACATTAGAACACTAATCACCTTCTTCATCTCCATATTTCACTTATACTCTTATTATATGGCTTGCTATTATTCTCTGGATTTCCTATTAATCTTTGTGATTTGATATGTTTGTATTGGATTGTTGGAGAGGACACCCTTTTATACTAAAAGAAGATAATCACATTCTATTTTCTACTATAAAAGGCATAATAACATTCATTTATTTGAAATAATAAGGAAATATATCAATAAATTATGATACTTTCTTTTCTTGAATTGATTCTCTATAATTTGAGATATGAATCAATAATTTATTCACTTGTGTCATTATATTCTATGTTATGCATATGTATTTCCTCCGTCTCATAATATAATACCTATTTTTCTTTTTGGGTAAATTAAAATATAATGTCTGTTTTTATTTAAAGGTTGTACTTTTTGACATTATTACCCTCTTTTTGATGAGTTGTCAATTTCTTTTTTTTTTGTACTTTTGACATTAATTTCCAACACTTTCTCTCTCTATCTCTTCAATTATTCCCAAGATTTTTTGCAAAATAACAGCACACAAATATCACAAACTAGATTATAACACCACAAAAAAAAAATGTTTACTATAACACCACAAAAAAACCCCAAAAATTGGGTTTCACCACCACTTTACGGATACTTGGATAGAATCCGTTAGTGGGGCCCGCCATGTATACATGTCACTTATTTATTCGTTTTTTTAGAAAAAGATAATTAAAAAAAAGATAAAAAAAAACTCTAAACCCTAGCCAAGCCACCAACAGAATCGTCGGCAGCCCTACAACCCACCATCGGCAAACCCCATCGGTGTTAGGTGAGGAGGTTTCGGGGATTGCCGGTAGCGGTGCTCAGATCCGGGTACCCGAATCGGGTACCCGAAAAAGCGGGCACCCGGTTCTTCGAGTAGTTTAAAACCCAGCCCATGACCCGACCTGGGAAAACCGGGTACCAAGATATCGGGTACCCGATTTTCTCAGGTCGGGTCATAGGGTATCCGGATTTATTAAATCCATGTCTAAAAAAAAAAAAAAAAAAAAAAAAAAAAAAAAAAAAAAAAAAAACTCATTACATCAAAATTAAAATCAATTAAAAGAAAACAAATGCAGAACACCATTAACAATTACAAATCAATAAAATCCAAAAAATCGAAGGATGCTTACAATTTGCAATACATTATCATAGTTAGAGCTGGGCACGGGCCGGGCTGGCATGCGAGCCACCCGACACGACACGCTTCTCGACGGGTCATAGCACGGCCCGGGTGGTGGCCCGGCACAGCACGGTGGCACGTCGGCGTGCCGTGGGCCGTGCCACGAACAGGAGCTGCACTTTTCGGCACGGCACGACACGAGCCCGCCCCTTGGCCCGCCGTGCCAGCCCGCGTGCCAGGCCCGCCAGGCACTCCCTATATATATGTATATTATATAAATATAAATATATATATTTATATATTTATATATATTTATTTATTTATATAGTATAAACATTAAAAAAAAAAAAAAGCAAAGGGGGTGGCCCGCGGCAAGCCAGCACGCCCCGGCACGAGCCCGCTCGGTACGTGGGTCGTGTCGTGGGCTGGCCTGCGATTTTGGCCAGCACGGCACGACACGCAACCTTTGGCACGGTGGCCCGCCAGATACGGCGCGCGGCGGCACGGCTCGGCATGGTGCCCACCTTTAATCATAGTTTAGCATAGGCAAAAAATATTAAAAATTATAAATAAGCATCTTATTTAAAATTCATAGTTGAACTCGGACCCATTTTCACTACGAGGAAAAACGCTTTGAGTAACGGAAAATTTCATCGCCCAAGGGTATAAATCGTTGCCCAAACCTTTGTGCAACGAATACCAACTCGTCGTGGGGTCGTCGCCTTATCCTCGACGCCCATACTATTATTGGCGACGACCAAATAGTTCGTTGCCCATGCCATTATTTGTGCGTCGACTTATTTTGTTGCCCATGGTGGTAGCTTGGGCCACGATAGTAGAAGTTGTTGCCCATGTATGCTATTTTGTGCAACAAGATATTTACATTTGTCGCCCAAAACTGTGTATTAGCAATAAAAAATAAAAAAATAAATAGGTTTAATGCCATACTTTTTTTTTTAAAATTATTGCCACATATTTCTTGTACAATAAAAATTTACTCTGGTCTGTATTTTGTAGACCATAACATGATCCACCTTTTCTTTAGGGAGACTTTTGAAAAGAAAGTTATGGTATTAGTATAATAAAGGTTATTGTTTGGGGTAAAAATACCCCAGCCACGTGGCCCTACGGCTAAGCGACACATGGCACCCAGCCATTGGTCAGCAGGGCTCCAATCCCCTGCTGACACGTGTCCCATGAACCCTAAATGGGGAACCAAGGCTCCCCACTATAAATAGTGGAGAGATCCTCATTAATGGGCATTCATTCAATTCCATTGAATTCAATACAAGATATTCAATACACCCTTAACTACTTACACCAAACCCGAGCAATATTAATTGCGGAATTCTCCCATTACGTGAGAAGTAATTTCACTATTTACGCACTCTTTTCCTCCTGTACGTAACTGACTTGATCGTCGGAGGCGGAGCTCCAACCAACCGGAGACTTCGTGTTTTTGCAGGTACAGGAGGTGAAGGGCATTCTCGTAATTGTAACTCTCCCGCAGGACACATCAAAAAACCCCGCAACATTTGGCGCCGTCTGTGGGGAGAGTACTTCTGAGATGGCTTCTAATCCTATACCACCGGATCAGGACAAGCGGCCGTCGGCCGAGCCTGAGGTCCAGACGGACCATGAAAGTGGTGATGACTATGAAGTCAACACCTATGTGACCCCAGACGGGTCCTTCCGAACAAAGCACACCCGTTCCAGGGATAAAAAGGAACGAGATAACCAAGTTGCTCCAAGCAACCCAGCCGGCAACCCGGTTGGAGCTGCCCAGGCGGCAGAAGGCTCTGCTCCCGTCACTAGGAACAAACTCATGACCTTCATGAATAGTTTCAAGGGCGAGATCCAGAACCTTATTCGGTCAGCTACTCCCAAGAAGAGTCAGCCGGCCAAGAAGCCTTCCTCCGGGAAGAAGACGATCAAAGACCGGGTCCTTACCCCTCACCCAAAGCCGAAGGAGGGGGAGGGCCTTAGGTTCGATCAAAACAGGCTCCGCTTCCCTCAAGCGGAATTCAGAAAACCCGTCCGGCACTTACAGCCGGATGGTACTAAGAAGACTTTCTCTGATGCCCGGACGTTCCTCCAGGAAAAGAGAAGTCAGGCGTCTGCGTCGGCTTCAACGTCGACCTTCCCGGACAGTTTCCATGACACCTCTAACAGGCGCACGGGAACAAACCTAGGGAGTCAGACGGGCGAACCATCTGCCCGGTCTGGACCCCAAGTGATCCAAACTGGTCTATTTGGTTCGCCAAATGGGCTGGGTGGGGCCCTTTTACCCAAGCGGGCCCCTTTGGCAGGCATGTGCAGTAGCCGTACCAGCTCATGGACTGGCGGCAACGCCTGCTAAATTTGGGAGAACAGCCCACAACGTTCTCCCCTGAGATAACCCAGGCGGCACAGCCGGCTAAGGTTAAAAACGTGTTGGTAGGGTCCTATGATGGTACCTCCAACCCAGAAGACCACCTAATGGCCTACCCTAACCTCATGTACCTACAGGGGTTGGGCGATGCCGTCTAGTGTCGATGCTTCCCGGACCCTGGAGGGCATTGCCCAACGGTGGTTTGGTAATCTACCAGCCGGCTGCATCAACAGCTTCAAGACTTTGGCGTACTTATTTACGTCAAATTTTTCAATGAATATCCCTGCCAAAAAGACTAGCCTCGATCTAGGGGCAATACAGCAGGGTGACAGAGAAGGGCTCCGGTCCTACGTCAGACGGTTCAATCTGATGAGAATTCAGATCCAAGGACTGTCTGACGAAGTTGCTTACACAGACTTCTTTAAGGGTCTGAAGGATGGGTCGACCTTTAAGTTCGACCTCGTCCGGAAAAGGGTAGCCACCCTCCAAGAGGCGTTAATGGAAGCTGAAGCCTATATACAGGCGACGGAGCTTTGTGCTGTAAAGCAGCCGTCGGATTCCAAAAAATCCGACATAAGAGACAGCCGGCAACAGCAACAGCCGGCTAAAAAGGAAGAAAAGAAGAGAAAAGAGGTCTGGGCGGCAGACCGATCTGGTCAGCCGGCTCAGAAGCTCAGACGGAAATCAGAACCGTACGTTCCCAAGTACGAGTTCACAAAGGACTGCTCCTCCATCCTCATGGAGATCAAGGACCGGATGTCTCTCGACAAACCGGCTGTGATGAAAAGTCTCGTAAGCAACCGGGACAAAAGCAAATACTGCCAGTACCACGAGGACGTTGGCCACGAAACTAATGGTTGCTATAGCCTCAGGCGACTATTAGATCGTCTGGCTAATGAGGGGGCTCTGAAGTCCTATCTGCCCAAAGCCAAGAGTAACACCCTGGCCAAGAAGGGGCAGACGGCAAAAGCTGTGCTCGCCAACTCTGAGACAGATGAAGAGACAATCTTCACCATAGCAGGCGGCTTTGCCGGAGGGGGTCCCACCATTAGGGGCACCAAAGATAACATCAGGAAGCTGGTCAACTCAGTTGATGAGAGCCAGGCGTCGAAAGACACCTTTCCTGAGGTCCTTATTTCTGAAAAGGATCGAGGCAAGGTCAGGCGGCCTCATGACGACCCCATAGTCATTGAGTGTAAGGTTGCCAATTAGAGAGTCGGCCGGATCCTAATAGATACCGGGAGCTTGTCTGATCTGATCAGTTATCATTGCTTGACCAAGCTCAAGTACAAGTCCAGTAACATGCTCCAGGCGCCTCACCCACTAGTTGGTTTTGGGGGAGGAGTAGTGCATTCGGTAGGAAGCATAGATCTTCCCATCCGGCTGGGTGAGAAGGGGGAAGGACGCCACATGGTGGTAAAATTTTTAGTTGTAGAGGAACTTGCCGCCTACAACATGATCTTTGGTCGTCCGACCCTCAACGAATCCAAGGCTGTCATCGTCCCCTCACTCATGCTCGTTAAATTTGAGAAGGATGACGGTGCAGTCGGTTCCCTGAAAAGGGACCAGAGGACGGCTAGGGAGTGCTATCTCTTTGACGTCAAACCAACTATGGGGGCAGCCGGTGACGGCAAGCCCATAGACATTGATAACTGCGATATAGCAGTCCCGGCTCCAAGGGCAGCCGGTAAGAAAAGAAAGGCGGACCAAACGGAACCCGTCAAACAAGAAAAATAGCAATCACTAGCCGGGGAAAGGTCAGATGACCAACGACCTCAGCCGGCTTGTGACTGCCTTGATGTCGTCCTAGACAACAGTCGTCCTGACAGAGCCGTCAAGGTTGGGACGGTTGCTTTTGAACGGTTGGGGGCAGACCTGATCCAACTCCTGAAGGAATTCAAAGACATCTTTGCCTTTGAAGTGGAAGAAATGCCAGGCGTCAGCCCGGATTTGGCTATTCACAAGCTCGCCGTGGACCCTAAAAAGAAGCCGGTCAGGCAGAAAAAGAGGGATCACGGTGAAGAAAGATCTCAGGCGGCAGCGGCTGAGGTCAAAAAACTGTTAGATGCTGGGTTCATCTGGCAATGCTACTACCCGGATTGGGTAGCAAACGTTGTCCTCGTGAAAAAGCCGAGTGGTACCTGGCGGATGTGTGTAGACTACACAGATCTGAACAGAGCATGTCTCAAGGACAGTTACCTGCTTCCAAAGATCGACAGTCTGGTCGACTCCACAACCGGTCATGCTCTGATGAGTTTTATGGATGCCTATTCAGGTTTCCATCAAATACCCCTATGAAAAGATCAAGAAAAGACGACCTTCGTCACTGATCAAGGGTTATTTTGTTACAAGGTGATGCCGTTTGGGTTAAAGAATGCACCGGCTACATTCCAGCGCATGATAAACACGGTTTTCATCAATCAGATTGGCAGGAATGTAGAGGCTACAGACGGATCACCTACTGGACCTCCGAGAAACATTCACCACACTCAGGCGGCACCGGGTCATGCTTAACCCAAAGAAGTGTGTGTTTGGTGTTGAGTCTGGGAAGTTCCTCGAATTTTTGATCGACCAAAGGGGCATAGAGGCTAATCCGGAAAAAGTACAGGCGGTCATTGACATGCGGTCTCTTCGCACTGTAAAAGAAGTCCAGAAGCTGACCGGTTGCCTGGCGGCGTTGGGAAAATTTCTCAGCCGGTCAGGCGACAAGTGCCTCCATTTCTTCCAGGCCATCCGGAAGAGGTCCAGATTTGAGTGGGGTGAAGAGTCGGAAATGGCATTCCAGAAGCTAAAGCAACACTTGCATTCCTTGCCAAGGCTAGTGAGTCCCCTACCCCGGGAGGTTCTCTATATGTATCTAGCCGTCTCTGGTCATGCCCTTAGTGTCATTCTCCTTGCTGAGAGAGACGGTAACCAGCTCCAGGTGTATTTCATCAGCCACGTACTTAAAAATGCTGAGCTCCGGTACCCTATGATCGAAAAATTTGGGTTGGCCCTGTTCGTAGCAGTCAAGCGGTTGAAGCCCTACTTTTTGGCTCACCCGGTGATTGTATATATAGACCAGCCACTCAAACGCCCAATGACCACCATCGAGTCTTCTGGCAGAATGATCAAGTGGGCTGTTGAAATACAAAGCCTAGAGATAACTTTTGAACCCAGGCGGCCAGTGAAAGGTCAGGCGTTTGCCGACTTCATTGTCGAGATGACTAGACCGATGCACCCGGAAAATCCTGATCAGGTTTGGAAGTTATTTGTAGACGGTAGTTCTACAGCGAACGGTTGTGGTGCAGGCGTTATATGTCATTCTCCGGAAGGGGATAAGTTTGAGTATGCACTACATTTCCAGTTCCAAGCCTCAAATAATGAGGCAGAATATGAAGCCCTGCTAGCCGGTATACGCATGTGTAAGGCAGCAGGGGCAAGAAAAGTTACCGCCTGCTCAGACTCTCAGTTGATCGTTAGCCAGTACAATGGTGACTATGAGGCCACCCATCCGGCTATGATCAAATATCTGCAGGCGGTCAGAGAGGAGGTCGTGTCACTTGACGAATTTCATCTATGTAAGGTGCCCCGGTCCGAGAATAATAAGGCGGATGCCCTTTCCAAATTGGCGTCATCCGCCTCCTGTGATGCTCCTAGGACAGTCTTTTGGGAAGTCATTGAGAAAAGAAGCATTGATCATGATCCCATTGGAATCTTAGACCGAAGTGCCACCTGGATGGACCATCCGGGCTTACTTGATAGACGGTACTCTACCGAATGACCCTTCTGAAGTAGTAGCACTCAAGAAGCGTGCTTTGAGCTTTGTTATGCATCATGGAGAGCTCCTCCGGAAGGGATACCTACAGCCGTTTCTGAAATGTGTAACCCCGGAAAGGGGAAGAGAAGTCCTAGAGGACCTGCACGCGGGGTTTTGTGCCTCACACATAGGCGGCAGGTCCCTGGCTAGAAGAACCAGACGGCAAGGGTAGTTCTGGCCCACTCTTGAGGCAGATGCCATGGATTTGGTGAAACGGTGTGACAAATGCCAAAAGTTTGCCCGGTTGATACATCGACCGGCATCTGACCTAACAGCCATCCATAGTCCGGTTCCGTTCGCAAAGTGGGGCATGGACATTCTGGGTCCTTATGCGCCTGCATCAGGCGGTCGCCGCTATATTTTGGTGGCAGTGGATTACTTCACCAAATGGGTTGAAGCAGAGGCGGTCAGAGGCATAAAAACAAAGGACGTGATCTCCTTCATTTGGAGAAACGTCATCACCCGGTTTGGGGTTCCAATGTCTATGGTTTTTGACAACGGACCACAATTTGAAATGTCTGTCCTCAAGAGCTGGTTGGGGGACCAAGGAATCTCCCATTGTTTTGCATCCGTTAGCCGTCCTCAGGCAAACGGGCAAGTTGAGGCTTTCAATAAGCTGATCTCAGACGGTATAAAGAAGAAGGTGGAAAGAGTCGGTGGACTATGGGTAGAGGAATTACCTCATGTCCTTTGGGCCATCAGGACCACTGAAAAAGGGGCAACCGATGAAACCCCATTTCTTATGACATACGGCATTGAGGCGGTACTCTCCATTGAACATTATGAACCAACCCTTCGCATCATGCTATATGATGAGGAGGCCAACTGGGAAGCCATGCGGCTTGCACTGGATGCTCTCCCAGAGCGAAGGGGAAACGCAGCCTTGCGTCATGAGATCTACCGTCTGAGAATGACAAGAGCCTACAACAAGCGGGTCCACAAACGGCCCTTGAAAGTAGGAGATTTTGTGCTTCGCAAAATGGAAGCAACCGGTAGGGCCAATGAACAAGGCAAATTAACCCCAAATTGGGAGGGACCCTACCGGATCTTTGAAGAAATACGAGACGGCACATACCGCCTGGAAACCTCAGACGGTAGAAAGCTGCCTAGAACCTGGAATGTAGACAATATTAAAAAGTACTACTTCTAGAAATTGTATAGCTTTTGTAAACTTCTGCATAATTAATGAGAAAGATTTACTACATATTATGCTTACATGCGCCATGTCTTGTGCTTATCACAAGCGGCCCTTCTTACATAATTTCCATGCGCCATGTCTTGTGCTCTACACAAGCAGCGGCCCTGAGAACTAACGAAGCATAACGAAGCATCCGGTGACACCCATACGGGTGAATTCATCGAAGAGAACATCTCCCATTTGGGTGGAAAATTGTTCGAGTGATCAAACGTCAGGCGGCCCTACCCGCTTGAATGATCCATTGCACCAAAGAAACACAGGATAGCATTCCCAAACATGCAGCCGGCCCACTCTTTCGGTTAAGTACCACCAAGGGCTAGTCTCAAAACGGACAGCCGGTACCTAATGTCACCGCCTGATCCACTAAGAGAAGGCAGGCCTCAAACATGTGGTTTAGGCCATAATCTATGTAGGGGTGTTCTTGCAAAAGCCCAACCGGCAAATGGACACCCTAAAACTTACGAAAAGGCCTTTACAAAAGCCCTAGCCGGCAAATCAGTAAAAAACCGGCTGCCTTTCATTTTAACGATTAGCACTTAGCTAAATTGTTAACATTCGTACTATGGCATATGGATAGCCGCCTGGCACCGTCTCACTACTGCCAGCCTCCTATCCAGGGGCAATTACCCTAACCCCAACCAGTCATGCGGAAACACACTTGCAAAAAAGTAAGCAGCAAAGAAAATTCAAAATTCATTCAAAGCCGGCTCAGCCGGTGGAGTTGTTAAACAGAATAAACTAGCACAGCCGGTGAAAATATGAAATGTTTACAGAAGAAACTGGCACAGCCGGCGAAAATGTATATCAATACTCAAAATAAAAAATAACAGCTGAATAAGCCGACCCTTCCGGCGCTATTACAAAATAATGCACGGCACGTAGGCCGGGAGGTCGTTGCTACTCTAGCTGCACTGTCACCCAGTCAGCCTCAGCCTGGTTCCCTTCCGGATGTGCTGGGTCGGTGGTGGGAACGAAGCCGGGAGCAACCTCATCCTCGACTACCTCCTCATTGCCAGCCGCCTCCGCCTGCATTCGCTGGAACTCGGCATCAACCCATTTCTCATAGGGTCCAGGCCCCGGCTTGCCCTCCTCCTCAGCCAAAATGGCGAGATCTGCGTATTTGTAGGCGAGCTCCCAGACGTTGTAGTCTGTACCCGGGTGGATAATGGAGAACACCCTCTTCATCCGGTTTTTGCAGTCCTGCTCATTCTCCTCAATGAGCCGGCTCTGATCAGCTTCAAGAGTGGCCTGGAAGTTGCTCTGTGCAGAAGACGCCTCTTTGACCAGGCGGTCATTTTCCTTTTGCAGGCGGACATTGTTCTTCTCCGCTTGGTCCAGCCGCTTAAGGGGCTCTTCATGCTTCTTGAGCTCATCCTCAGAATTGTCCAGGGCCGCCTGAAGATTGTCCACTTTGAGATTGGACTCTTTGAGGGCCTGTTGAAGGGTCTTGACCTGATCCGCTTGTCGCATGATTATAGATTTAGTTTCTAAGTCATGCACAATCATTGAATAGTGGGCAACGCTATGTGCGTCATCCGCAGAACGTTTGGCTCTTCTTACCTCCTCTTGCTTGCGGATGTAGGCCTTCTTGAGCCCCTCCACGCGGAGCAGTGCCTGCAACAACACAGCCGGTATTAGTAGGAAAACCGGATGAGTATACTGCAAATAAAATGTCGGATGGGTCCTCATCAACTTACATCGGCCAGGTCAACCATTACACGGTCGGCATTGAAGGTATTGATTCCAGGAATCGCCTCCTTCTCGTCCCGGGGGACGGCTTTCAGCATGGCCCGGGCGTACTGAGCAGCATCCGGCCAGCGTGGAGAATTATCTGCACCAGAAACAGACGGTGAGTAAGCTGCATATGCTCCGCCTACGGACAACCGGCTGATCAGAGAATCTCCCGGCGGAGACTGAGAATATGACTTCACCCGCATGGGTAGGTCAAGCAGCGTGAGGTTGAAGGGGTTTGTACCTTGTTGGGAAGCTCTCTGGCCCCCGGCAGAAGATGGACCGGTTGTGGTCCTTATTGGGGTGACCTCTTTTGAGGCCGTTTCAGCATTAGACCCACTTGGGGTCTTTATTGATTTACCGCCGGTAGTAGTCTGGGCGATGGAAGCGGTTTATGCATCTTATGTGCAGGTTCCTCAACAGACGGCCGTTGCCGGATCTGTTTTTGCAAAGAGCAAGGGATATTGCCCCCATCCTGAAACAAAGTCACAAACGGTCAGGTGAAGAAATAGCCAAAATAGCACCAATACAAACAAACGAAAAGTTCAGGCGGGCTAACCTTCTTAGCCGCCTGAGCGGCAAGCTTCTTCTCCAGATTCTCCTTTCGGATATCTGAAGCTTTCTTGGCGGGTGTCTTGGCGGTGGGCAGCATGTTTTTTGCTTCTTCTGCAAAATGCAAATGCATTCGGTCAGGATCATGATAATATCACACGTTGCAATCAAAAGAAAAGTGTTAGCCGGCATAAAGTAAACCGGTTGAGACTCGTAACCTACGTCTTTCAAACATGCTGCTAAGCCCGCAGGCGGACAAGAAGCACTCGTCCTTAAAGAATTCGTGTTTGGGAACCCAGTTTTTGGGCACCCTTATTATCTCTCCGGTTGAGAGAGAGGAAGAGGTTAGTACAAAAAAATCCGGAGTCCAATATGGCCTCCCTGTCGTTATCCGGCACTAGGGGAAGCCGACACTTCTGCCCCAAAAGCTCTGGCTTCCGGTTGTAGGTCCGGAACTCCCTATTCTCCTCTTCAGTGGGAGCTTTTACAAGGTAAAACCGGTTCTTCCAGTCTGACCATTTAGACGGCTTATCCAGCGTCATCATGTATTGGGGATAAGTCGTCAAGGTGTACCAGGCTCTCCAGCCGCCTGGACTTCTACTTAAATAATGCATTTGGGCAAACGCCTCCCAGCCGGGGTTGAGATCCTGCATCTCGCAGGCGGCGATATACCCTAGAATTTTCACCCAATAATTAGGGGTGAGTTGCCAAACGCCTAGGCCATATCCCCTAAGTATGGCCTTTATCGTGTTGTGAAGGGGGAAGCGGACCCCGACTAGGAAAGCCGCTTCATAGCACCCAAACCAGTTGTCTGCGTTGGGTTGGTCATCCTCCCATACAACCGTCCCGTACTCTCCCGGTACTGACAGCTTGTAACCTTCTCCAAGCGGCCGCTTGGTGATGAAGTCTGTTAGGGAAGACCGCATGAGGGCCCTGTCTTTAAGAGACACGACAATCATGAGAGGGTCGTGTCTACTTTGCCAAGTAGGCCTCTCCGCCTCCTCGCTATCTTCTGACTCGGTCAAGTAGCTAGAGCTGCTACTTTCGGTGCGACCGGCATCTGAGCCGGATGGGGAGTTGGGATCCTCGTTGACGGATCCTGGAAGCTCAGCCTGTAATCCCCCATATTTTCCTTAGCAAATTATAATTATATTTTTTTTCATATAAAAATACTTTGTAATAATTTTATACTTTATAAATATTTTCTTTTGGAAAGATTTGACAAATAAAACCAAAAAAAATCTTTAAGCCATATTTTTTTTTATTAAGTAAACTTACCTTATTCCTCCCCATTCTTTTTTTTTATTAAGTAAACCCCTCCCAAAAACCCTCCTAATTGCTTCTCCTTATTACTCCCTTTCCCTCCTTCCCTACCCTCATTCACGAAACACTCACACAAAAAAAAAAAGAGAGAACGCTGCCCAGTCACAGCCACCGAGCACCACCACCACCGTTGCCCAGCCTGCTGCCACCGCCTGCCCGCAGCCGCCCAGCACGACCGTGCCCAGCCGGTTTCCCCTTACTCCCTTCTCTTCTATCTTCCTCTTTTCTTGTTTAATTTCTGTAAAAATTCAATCTTTATATAATTTTTTTGATTTGATTATGCATATGCATGATAAATATTGCAAATTTATTAAGTTATGTTGCGAATTTGTTGAGTTTATGATATACTAAGCATGTGAATAATTTCAGATTTTATTAGCTACGAAATTAAGGTTTAATTCTTCGTGAATTTCGCAAATTTTGGGCTTAACCATGAATAATTGAATTGCCTAATTACCTTATATTTAAACATGGTTCTATCTTTAAATTTTGATGATTGTAAACAAATTTCAGATTTTCAGAAAATCTGATTTTGGGTTTTAAGTATTGATTTTTCATGATTTGGGGGTTTAAAACATGAATGATTGATTTAAGTACTTACCTTGTGTTTAATTAAGATCCTAACCATAATTTTCGATGAGTATAATAATTTTTAGACTTTAAAGAAAGCTGAATTTTGGGTTCAAGACAGGAGGATTAAATTATTTGATTATAGTATGTATAAAATTATGTTTAAACTTAATTACCTTGATTATAAACTAAATTTCAGATTTTAAATTATATATATATTAAGATTTAAGTTGTGAAATTTGAAAGTTTAATTGGGTATTTATGAATGTAATTGAATTTTAATCATATACTTCAAGTTTGGATATATGTATCCCTATATTTTGCTACTAAACTGAAATTTCAGATTTTAATCTTAACTTTAAATAGCTTTAAGTCATGGTTTTATGATGGGTTTTCAAGTTCTCAACATCCTAACGTACTATATGATGATTGTTTCAAGTGAAAATGTTTGCGAGATTGTTTTACATGCTTAAAACGAATTTTCAGATTTATTACATTACTTTAAAGTTGCTGAAATTTTTGCTATAAGCCATATTTTTGTGATTTAAGCATATAAACTCATAGTTCAAGTACTAAATTATTAACTTTGGCTATTGGGAATAATTTAAGAGCATTGTTTCAATGATTTAAAGGATTTTAAAGAAATTGGTATTGCTGTAAAATATATTGCTTGGGTGATTGATTGAACTACTGTTGTTTTGTTTAGGAGAGGACTTCATAGAAGGTGACTTCTAGCTTTAAGGTGGCCAATCAATTTGTTTACTCAAGGTACGTACAAGAATACGAGGAACCTTGATTTTAGGAGCATGTTTAGGGACTTGGGAAAAACCTAGAATCATGCTAGGGAACTTGTGGATTGGTTGGAATTGTTTGGTAATGAGTTGTTTGATAATGAATTATTTTGATACTTGTTCGTTTATATTGAAATAGAATGAGTAAAGGAAGAATTAAAGTCTTATAAAACAAAGTTGAGAATTTGTGGTGCCTTATGCACTTAAGGTGTTTATACACCGAGGTAGTTAAAGGATACAATAATAAATGTTGTTTGTCACTGATAAATTGAGAATTTAATTGGAAACTTGAATTATTTGTATGATTGATGTATGATTGGTTGTCTTGATTGCATACGAATCGTCACCTAATCTAAACTGGTAAATCATGTAAAGTGCAAGAAGGATGAGCAATAAAACTCTAGATTTGTGCGCATCTAGAGTAATGACAAACATGGGTTGGGGTTCACGGGGTATTAGCCGTGCACTTTTCAGAGGTCGTCTGATCTACGAGTCTCTTTTTTTAAATTCTTTTAAAATTATAATGAGTTAGATGAGATCTCATGCTAGCTATAGCCACGGAGTCGCGCCCGTCTACCATTGGATGTTTATTAATGTCTTCCGAAAGGAGGCATAGGGTTTTCTTATTTAATGTTCCGGAATGGAGCACAGGGGGACAACCCGGTCTATTGCTTAATCCAATCAATTAATGAGATGTTCAATGTTATTTAAACAAAAATTTAGTAATGAGTAACTATGGAGTCGTGTTCGAGTCAATGATAATATTGTGAGTGTATGGAATGCTTGTTAGTATCATGCTAGAACTCTTTATTATATTTCGTAACTTGTATGTGCTCAGCGTTGCTGACTGCGTGCTCTTGTGTGTCTTTCTTTGGTCATGGCCTTCGCCTTCAATGACCCTGTAATGATCCAATTATTACACTTGTGATATTGGGGAGAAGATTCATCACAGGTTTTTGCATAAACTGTCTTGCATCAGGGTGATGGGATTTGAGTGGAGAGTTGGTTAAACAGTTAGCTAATTTCATAACACAGATTGAATTTTATTTTGGTGTTGGTTCCATTACTTCCTATTTTTACTGGATTTTGAATAAGGGCCGTTATGGTTCCAACTTGTAAGACTTTGAGTTTTGACTTCCAGTTTTGGAACTTACATTCTTTTTAAAACTAAGTTAGTTTTCCGCTGCTGATTTCTGAAACTAGCCTTAACGTTTGAACACGTGGAGGTAGCACTCCATTAATTCTCTTACAGGTCTTACAGGTTTCACAGGTTATACAGGTCTTACTGGTTTTACAGGTTATATTCACAGGTTTTTACGGATTTTCTTTTAAAGAGAATTATTGGGGTGTTACACAGCCTCCTGAGCAGGGGAAGACTCCTCGTCGTAGGAGCCTAGGATGCTATCTCTTGGGGTGGCGAAAATGCCACCGGATGGTTCTCTAGCCACCTCGTCCGGGGCTTGTCTCTCAGGCGAAAACTCGTTTGAGTCCCTGCCTCTGTAATTGGGATCCATAGTTGTTCCCCTAATTCTAGCCATCGTGTCCTGCACAAACACAGAGTCGATCGATACAGGCGTTGAAAAGGGGAAATTCCAAATATCAGAGGCGGCAGATCCAGTTCTAGACTCAGCCGTACTAATTGACCGGCTGAGTTCACAACTATGTTTCGGGTATGGGTATAAAGGGTCCATCTACCTATGGGAATAATAAACAAAAACACAAGCAAAAGACGTAAACGGAAATACATGGAAAAGCGAGAAGGAATAGAGACGGTACCTAGAGGAACGGAGAATTTGCTGAAACCTCAAGAAATTTCTTGGGGATGCTTGCAAAGACACAGACGGTCTGAAAACCGGCTGGGTTCTCTTGGCTACCCTGACAAAAAACCTTTGCTTGCTCGCTACCTCACAGGCGGTCTGAAAACCGGTTGCTCTCAACTATCAGATTTCCGTCTGCTCTCAACTCTCAAATACCGGATGCTCTCAAAATTCAAGAAAATTTGCGAAGTTCGTAAATGAGCTCTCAAGGGTGTCTCCTCCTATTTATAGGGGTTTGCCTCAGAAGGCGAAGGGTCGTGACCTTTCCCCTTCTGCTTTTCCCTCCTCTTCCTTCAGTTAGAATCTGAAGAGGTTCAAAAAAAAATGCGTCAGTGTTCTTCTCAGGCGCCACGTGGCACCCTGCCACGTCAGCACCTGAGAGGGGCAAATGTTTGGGGTAAAAATACCCCAGCCACGTGGCCCTACGGCTAAGCTACACGTGGCACCCAGCCATTGGTCATCAGGGCTCCAATCCCTTGCTGACACGTGTCCCATGAACCCTAAATGGGGAACCAAGGCTCCCCACTATAAATAGTGGGAAGATCCTCATTAATGGGCATTCATTCAATTCCATTGAATTCAATACAAGATATTCAATACACCCTTAACTACTTACACTAAACCCGAGCAATATCAATTGCGGAATTCTCCCATTACGTGAGAAGTAATTTCACTATTTACGCATTCTTTTCCTCCTGTACGTAACTGACTTGATCGTCGGAGGCGGAGCTCCAACCAAGCGGAGACTTCGTGTTTTTGCAGGTACAGGCGGTGAAGGGCATTCTCGGAATTGTAACTCTCCCGCAGGACACATTAAAAAACCCCGAAACAGTTATCGTTCAATCATTCATAGGAAAAATAATATATCCATAGTCACCAATAAAAAAAATAGTACATATCTTTACAGTAAGCCAAATTCTACATTACAAAATATTGGAAAATGGAAAATCTCTAACTTAATACATGTGTCATGACAATCTAATTACTAGCTATAAGAGAAAACACATGAAACCACATGATTAAAAGGTTTTAAGGACAAAGTTGAGCTGCTAATTAGAGGAGACTGTGTCACGCACCATGAATCTGAATTTGATAGGAGTCTGCAAGAGTTAAAAAGAGCTAACCATTAGTTTCGACTAATGTGACAAAGCCGCTAATATTTAAATGTTCCATCCACTATATTAGCATTTAGGTATTTAAAAAATGATAAGAAATAATAAACATTAGACGATACAAGACATTCATAGTATAAAAAATATCTTTTCACAAAAAAAAAAAAAAAAATTTACCAATACAACATACCACAATTCAGATGAAATCACTTGTATTCAACTCATACACAAAAAATGAACTACAATTGTGAGGAGATATTGTCCAATATATACATTAGTGTTAACCAGTTATACTAATTTACTAATAAAATTGTAAATATGAAAGACAAACAACCATTAACATATTGTTAAACGATGATAAAGTAATAAGTAATTTACCTAGTTGCCCAATATTATGTAGAATTTTAAGAGATTTCTTCGATCTAATATATCCATAACAATTCTTTGTTGTGAATTGAATTGAACCTGTTTATTTACAAATAATTATTAGTAATAAAAACATTATTGAAGATAAAATTTAAAACTCATAAACAACAATACCCAATAAATTAAAACAATATCAAGCTATGACACTGTAAGTCTGAAAAAGTAGAAATTAATAAATAAAATACAATAGTTGACCAAATATTAATACGCTCTAATGGCATAAATTTTCAGTTTTTATTTCCTACGACTAAAAAAAAATAAATTCAACGAAATCAATATTATTGCCTAAAAAAATAAAATTATCAAATATTTTATCAATAAAGACAAACAAAGAGAATAAATTTGCAGAAAAAAGGCTTGGAGAAGCTACGTATAGTTCTTCGAATTGAAAAACCTTCAAAGGTTAAAATATCCAACTATAAGAAGATTAATAACAAAATATTGGAATATTAAATCAAATTTGTCATTTAATTAACAAAAAATCGATAGGAGTAAGAACAAAATAGTTACCTTACTAGTCACAACGATGGTGAGCGAATGAACGACTCTATGAAACCCAAGATTTGACAACTTTGATGGATTTTCATTGATAGTCATTGAAAATCCAAGGTTAAAGAGAGAGAAAGAGGGAGAGAGAGAGAGAGAGAAAGAGAGAGAGAGGGGGTGGGGGGAAGAGATAATAGTGAGGGGGCGGTAAAAATAAACTGCAAATTGCATTTCCTAGGGTTATGAGGAATAAACTTATTAAAATTCAAAGTTAAGCGGTAAAAATTTGGAAATCTAAAAATTATCCGCCTCTTTGTCTGGATGTTTGGGCGACAAGTTCCACAATTGCGTTGCCCATAATATAAACTAAGGACGACGTTAAGTCGGCTATCGTGGCCTAATTATAGTTTTGGGCAACAAAGACCAAAGTCGTAGCCCAAAGGTCATGTTGAGCAACGAGTAATGAAGATAGTTGCCCATAATTTAACTTAGGGCAACAATTTTAATCTTGTCGCACAAAAGGTTCACAATGTGCAACGAAATAAAGATTTGTTGCCCTTACTAAACTCATCTGTCGCCTAAAATGGTTTTTCTTGTACTGCTCGGAGCATCAATACTAACATTACAACTTATATCTCAGAGCCGTCGTCGTGTGCTAGCTATTTATTTGCGGTACTTGCGGTGGGCTATCTGTTGGCCGGTTCGGTGCGGTGTGGTACTGTGGTCTATGGAGAATGAGAGAGAGTGAGAGACAAGAAGGAGAAAGGGGATGGAGAGAGAAGAAAGAGAGGCGGGAAGGAGAGATGGGATGGAGAGAGAATGAAAAGTGGTGGCTGGCTGCTGCCAAAACTTTGAAAAGGAACAAAAAAACCCTACTTGCAATATACCCTATTTTTTTTTTAAAAAAAAAAAGGCTTACCGGGTCAGCGGGTACCCACCATGCACAAAGGGCGGCCCATGACTCGACTTGCTACACTTCATTTTTCCTGAGTCGGGTACCCGACCCGTTAAATTTGGAAAAAAATAAAAATACCCTGTTAAAATTTACCGGGTCGGCGAGTCATCAAATCGGGTCAACCGGGTCAGGTTTTTTTTTTATACCCCTAGTTGTCGGTGTTAGGGTAGGAGGTTTCAGGGGTGGCCGGTGTTAGGGGAGGATGTTTCAAGGGTGTCCGGTGTTAGGGGAGGAGGTTTCAGGCGTTGCTTGTGTTAAGGGAGGGGGTTTTGGGCGGTGCCAGCGTTAGGGGAAGGGATTTCGTGGTGTGTGGTGTTAGGGAAGGAGGTTTCGGCCGTTTATGGTGTTAGAAGAGGGGATTTTGGCCGTTTCTGGTGTTAGAGGAGGGGGTTTCAGTCATTTCTAATGTTAGGGTAGGGGGTTTTGGGCGGTGCCGCTATTAGGGTAGGGGATTTTGTTGTGTGTGGTGTTAGGGAAGAGGGTTTCGGCCGTTTTCTGGTGTTAGGGGATCGGAGGGGGTTTCGGCCATTTCTAGTGATAGGGTAAGGGGTTTTCGGGCGGTGCCGCTGACTAGTCTATTTTATATATATTTTTATTCCTCGTCCCACGGTCATATTTGTGCTTATTTGAGCTCTGCGCAGCTATTTTTATTACTAATATACGTTTTCTAGTGTTTTTGTAAAGTTGGTTTATTTTGTAGGAATTTGCATATTTATGACAATTTCCGACCTTATTAGACCACTACGAAAATATTAGAGTTTGGACCGTATTTTATGACCGTATATGTAATGCCCAAAGTTGAGTTGATTAAATTTGATACGGTGACTAAGGAATTGATACATGAGAAAGACCAAGATTTTACAAGTTATTATTATTACGGACCAATCAAGGAAGGAAGTTGGGCTGAAGTATTAAACGGCCCAAGCTTACAAAACCGAGCAAACCGAAGGGCTCGATTTTCTTGGGCCTTACTCTAGCTATTTAGCTAATGTCGGTTACTTTCACGGAGCAATATATATTGGATTAGTAGTATATAGTTAGTGGAAGGTTAGATTTATGGGAAACTTTTGGCTAGTGGGATTTCCGTAGCTTTTCTTGAATTTGGAGTGTTAGTGGGATTTAGTTTTAAGGAAGGGTGGACTTTAGTTTTGGAAGGGGGAGCAGTACGTAGTGCGTGGAGAGATTTTTAGCTTTTGTTTTTCTTTTCTTTTTTTTTTTTATTATTAAAGTTGAGGATTATTATTATTTACGGGGAATACATTATTTTCTTTGTTTTTGACATTATTCTCTCTCTACTTTTCCTTCATTATTGGAATTTATATTTTCCGTTAAGCTTGGTACGATTTCTTCCCTTGTTTTATTTTCAGCAATTTTATTCCTTTAATTAATTATGTCTTGCTTAAATATTTTGTTTTGTTTAGATTTAAATATGTGTGAGTAGATTTAATTCTAGGGTTGTAGGGATCCATGAATAATACGAAGGGGTAAATTATTATTGTTTATTATTGATAATTGATTAATTTTCTATTGATTAATTTAATGCTATGCAATTAGATTTGGTCAGGTTTAATTGTATGAGTTATGCAATATTGATTCGAGATTCGACAGATGAGAATTGATGTTTAGGCTTAGTTTCAATAGGCATATTAATCTATTAATGGTTAGGTCGAGATTCGAGAGATGAGATTTAATACCAGTAGATTAATTATGTGATTATAATACGTAGCGACAGCCCTTTATAATCTGATTAATTTATGCATTGATAATTGATCGTATGTTTTACCCTGGAGTATTATTTATTGGTGAAACTATACCCTAGAGCTTTTTATTATTGATTATCTCCTTAGATTTGTTTGCTTAGTCGCATTATTAGTTTAATTCACACAAATACGAATTTGGTTACTTAATAATTTAGATTATAATTGTTGATTAGGAATAGAAGAACACTGTTTCCCTGTGGAATCGACCCTACTTCCCTATCTACTTTAGTTAGAGGACTTAGGTAATTACTTTTGATTAGGTGATACGACTTTAGCCTGTCAACCGCCGTTAGGAGAGGGGATTTCGTGGTGTGTGGTGTTAGGGGAGGTGGTTTCAGCCGTTTTTGGTGTTAAGGGAGGGGATTTCGGACGATGCAACCATTAGAGGAGGGGATTTCGAGCGGTGAAGGAGGGATTACCAGCGGCTGGGTGGGCTTGGCATTAGTAGGGGGTGCCGACGGTGGCGTGTAGGGAAGCTGGTGGCGGTGGTGGTGGCGACTGGGTTAGGTCTTAGGGCTTTTATTTTTTAAAAAAAAAATTCTTTTAAATTTATTTTTCCTTTTTTTAAAACCAATAGAGCTGTGACACATGTCTGTTGTTGGTCCCACTAACGGATTCCATCCAAGAATCCGTTAAGAGGTGGTAAAACCAATTTTTGAGTTTTTTTTGTGGTGTTATAATAATTTTTTTTTTTTTTGTGGTGTTATTTTGCAAAAAAATCGTTATTCTCAAAGAAATGAGTAGATATATATATGACAAAAGATACAAATGCATTCAATTAATTAAGGGATAGAGTCAGGTCTACAATTGTACAAGTCGAAGGAGAGGTTACCTCCATGATCATACAATTGGAAAAGACGAACGATCTTCAATACATGCTACGTGATGAACTACACTATCGCTTGGCTGCTAAGCCAAGGGAAACTACGAAAGCTAAGAAGAAAGCTTAAAAGAAATGAAATGCTTGTTGTTGATTGATTTGCTGATGTCATTTTTTTTATCCTTGCACTTCTATTTGTAGGCGAAATGGAGCAGTTATGGCTGACTCCCATAACTATTGTACGGTTATGCTTCTTGGCGCCAACACTTCTTTGAAAATTAAAATCATTCACTAGCCTCCTAAACCGGACTCTATGTGATTGGGCCTCTAAGTGATATCAACTTAGTTGCTTTTATGTCTTGACCAATTCGGCCTAAAGACCTTTTACTGACTCTAGAAAACTCTTAACTCGTCAAAGTCAAGAAAGTTGAACAAAAGTCAAAAATCTGATTTTTGGGTGTAATAGGGGAGCATACCTTATGGTCATGTCTAGGAGTACAACAGGGTGATCCTTTTAGCCCTTTGCTTTTGGCTTTGGTTCTCCATCCACTGTTGTGTCGAATCAGGAATTCTTTTGACTTATGTTTGCAGGCTTGGTATTTGGATGACGACACTATTATTGGTGACACCTTGGTGGTTGGAAAGGTTAAGGAGTTCATTTTGGCGGAGGGACCTCGTCTTGCCCTCCATGTAAACGTGGAGAAAACGGAAGTTTTTTGGCCCTCGTAGCCGTCTCATAGGTGTCTTTCCTCCTGATATTGCTCGTCCTATGCATGGTGTTAAGTTGCTTGGTAGTCCTATCAGTGCAGATTCCTCTTTTTGTGGTGAACTTGTTTCTCCATGAGTGTCGAAGACCATTGTACTAATGGATGTTGTTGCTAAGCTTGATGATCCCCAACATGAGCTAATACTTCTTCGTGCGTGTACTGGGGTTTAAAAACTCTACTTTACTATGCGCAATTGACCCCCTCATCTTTTTGAAGCGGCCAAGCTATCTTTTGATGTGGCCCTTTGGGCTTCTTAGGAGCGCATTGTAATTGCTTCGGGGCCTTGTTTTGGTGATTGGCAATGGCGACTTGCCACCTTACCTTTTGCTTATGGAGGACTGGGTGTTTATTTAACGGGTGATGTTCGGCACTATTCTTTCTTTGCATTGCGTTTGCAGTCTACTGGTCTTTAGGCTACGCTTCTTCGCAACTCTACTATTGTTGGTCAAGGGCCAACCTTCGATGATGCTCTTAGTCTTTTAATAGGAATATGGAGACTGACCTTATGAGTAACCCTAGTGAGATCGTTGCCTCCAAACTCATGAAGAAATTGGCAAATATATATTTCATAAAGGTTACTGCATCTGCAACATCCACTTTCACCTTATCTCCGCGTTAGGTTGCCTTATGGAAATCCCAGCAGGGAGCTCACGCCTCTGCCTGGTTGCGAGCGGTCCCAATCTCGGGTTTTGGTCAGACTATGAATGGTAAGGCTTACCGTTGTGTTCTTTGCTACCGGTTGGGTGTTCCTTTGTTCTCCGTTTTGACACTGTATTTAGCTTGCTCGAGGTTTTTTTATGGGGATCATGCAGTGTCTAGTCCTGGGATGGTGGGTATTAAACATCGGCATAATATTGTTCGAGATACCCTCATTGATATTTGTTTTTGGGCTTGGATTTATGCAAGAAAAGAGGTTGACGTTAGGTTGACCGGAGGGAACGACATGACTCTTCGACCTGCAAATGTGTTACTTTATTCCTGGGACAAAGGCCTTGATGTGCGTGTTACTTGACCAGGTCTTCTCCTTTATCACAATCTGGGTTGTCTGACTTCGTACCTAGTCGTGTCGTGTCGGTTGCAGCTCAGCGGAAGCGGGACAAGTATGGGGCGCGTTGCAAGGCTATTGGCTATGGTTTTCTTCCTTTCTCCTTTTCTTCATTGGGGAAATTAGAGAAGGAGGCTATTGCGTTGCTGAAGCAAGTTCAAGCGTTTGCTAGGACTCAGGATAATGGTGCTCGTGCAGCTGCTCACATCTTTAGCACGATCGGATTTGCTATAACTAGAGGGGTGGGGCTCAGATTGTATCTGAGCTTCCCACTAATTTCTTGTAATTCGATTGACTTTATAGGTTATTGTTATTTTTCATAATAATAATAAGGAAAATTTGCAAATTACCACCCACAAAATATACCTATTTTGATATAACCACCCAAAAAAAAAATTGTAAAATACCACCCACTAATTTAAAAAAACGCTCAGATTGCCACCCATTTAGAATTTCCGGTGGAATTTCCGTCTGTGGGCCCCACTTTTTTTATTTTTTTCCTTTTTTTTCTTCTATTTTACGGATTTCTCACACTCTCTCCCCGATTTTTCACTCTTCTTCTTCCTACCTTCTTTCTTTCTTATTCCCAACCACCACCACCACCACCATTGCTCCACCTTTTCTAGCAAATCACCTATCTCCTTTTCTAGAAACACCGAAAACCACCCCTCCCCTTCCCCCCAACCCCCTGAAAAACCATTCATTCCGTTCGCCAGCCCCCCCTTAGTTCCGCCACTGCCTCCTTCGTTCCAAATCGCCACCACCGTTCCACCTACAGCCTGCAATTGAGCCACCAAGCACCACAAAATCGCCACCAAATCCGTGCAAAACTGCCCATGTTAACCCACACACACCAAATCGCACCAAATTGCCACCAATCGCACCAAATCGCCACCATTGTTCCAACTTTGGCCCGCAATTGAGCCACAAATCGCCACCACTTCCCAATTCAATAATACAGGTACCCTAATTGTTGAAATAACACAACTAATTCCCCAATTTTCCCCAATTCAAGGGCAACAAGAACCCTAATTAACTAATCCCCCATTTTTTCCCCAATTACAGTTCTTGTGGATGCTTCTGCAATTAGGGGAAGCGTTTTTTGTGAAATTTTGGGAAAATTTGAAGAAGAAGATGGTGTTTTACTATGGAGAAGTGTTTAATGGGAAAAAATCGGGGAAGCAATGAGTTAAAAACCAAAAAATAGCTGTTATTAGCCGTTGAGTGGGGTCCACAAACCGAAATTCTACCGAAAATTCTAAATGGGTGGCAATCTGAGCGTTTTTTTATTTTAGTGGGTGGTAATTTAAAATAAAATTTTAATTTGGTGGTTATTTAGAAATTGATACTATTTTTGGGTGGTAATTTGCAAATTTTCCTAATAATAATTGATTAGCAAAAATGCAGTACCATAGGAATGATAGGACATGATTAGTAAACTTGTCAATGATCAAGTTATCAAAATGAACAACACACATACTCACTTTGCTTCCTACCATACTTACCAAATGATTTGGGATTATTTGACTTCGA
This sequence comes from Chenopodium quinoa, assembly GCF_001683475.1. Classification (NCBI taxonomy): domain Eukaryota; kingdom Viridiplantae; phylum Streptophyta; class Magnoliopsida; order Caryophyllales; family Amaranthaceae; genus Chenopodium; species Chenopodium quinoa. The sequence continues at coordinate 1,616,211 of NW_018742381.1, read as the reverse complement.
AGTTAGTTAATAAGAACAAAATGTGCCAAGTTTAGTGCAAAAGTACAAACAAACAGAAAATGACTTTGCTACTTTTGTATAGAATAAGATGTGATATGAAACCAAGAGATATGAAACCAAAATTTAATATTTATCATAATGTAGAATTAAAAGCTAATCATACTATAATATTGTATGGCCTGCCATATTAATAATTAAAATTAAACTTTCCGTGAACTCAGCAGTGTTGGACCCACGATCCAATCGACCGTTTAATTCATATTATGACCGTTACAAACCCCAAAAATACAAAATTTTAAAAAGCCAACATTGACCACCCCATTTTTTTTTACTATTTCCACACTCAATTTTATCGTAAAAGTAGAATAACTAGCAACTTTGGTGTGTCATAAGCAAAAAAGGAAGTGCACATAACACTTTAATCCTTGCACATTTCAAATTCAACCATTTACAGCCGTCTATGACCCACCAACCAACGGCTCAGATCACTCCCAAACCTTCTCTCACCAAAACTCACATAGTCTTGAACATGCTCCCCTCTATCTAATTCAATCCCTCTAAAATTTCCTCTCTTCTTCTCCAAAAACCGGAAATAACCCGAAAAGATTCGAGCTTTCGACAATTTTTACATCTGGGTGAGCAAGAAGATCAAAAGGGTATGTTGAGATTGTGACTAGAAAAAGTTATAACAGTTAAAGAAATGCCAGTTTCAACAAGATCTCAGATTTTTTATACAGAAGATGAAAATGGAGGATCATCAACAACAACAACAACGGTAACAGAGCAAACAGAGAATAGTAAAATGGCGCATGCTTTGAGAAACCCTCATCATGGTTTGAAAGAGAAGTTGAAGAGTTTAACTCTTTTATATGAGCAGCAAAAATCATCCTCAATTGTTTCTAAAAATCATAATTTCAAACCCCAAGATCAGAAATTTCCTCCGATTCCAGCTCTTGATCGAAATGGGTCAATGAAAATTGACGAAATTGATTCAAGAAAGCAGAAATTTCCTCCAATCCCACCTCAAAATCGACCCGACTCATCGAAAAAAGAAGAAAAGGAAGTAATTACAGCATCAATACCACCTGCAACAACTGAAAAAAGTGTAGTGATGAAAGAAAATTCAATGCCAAATGCAACAGTGACAAAAACCTATGTTATACCCCAATCCCTAAATTCAGCATTGGATGATGCTAAGGAGAATGCTGTGGCAGCCAATGGGGATCGAATAGTCGGGTTTATGTGCCCTCGAAAGGCGCCTGTTTCGAGCACGGTGGCCAGGAAATTGTCACTGGGATCACAAATGGAGACAAGAAGGGAAAGAAAATTGTCATTAGGCCAAGAAATGGATCCCCTGTTTCAGAAACAGAGTAATAGTAGAAATAGCAGGATTTTGGTGTTTGTTAGGCTTAGACCTATGATGAGAAGAGAGAAAGAAACCGGGTGTCGAAGCTGTGTAAGGATCATCAATCGCCGAGATGTTTATTTGACTGAATTCGCTTCGGATAACAATGATTATCTCAGGTTGAAGAGATTGAGGGGAAGACATTTCACTTTTGATGCTTCTTTTCCTGAGTCTGCTTCTCAGCTGGATGTTTATTCAACTTCGTGAGTTTTTATAATTAATTTTTTAATTTTATTTCAATTTCATATGAATTCTTGATGATTTTGATGTTTTGGTTGGTTTTGAATCCATTTGTTTGCTATTTTTATGTTAATTTCTTGTTTTTCCTCCAATGTTAGAAGTCTTTGATGTTAACTTGTCAACAACTAGCTAAAAAGTGTTAGTTTTTAATTTAGTTTGTTCTATTTGATGATTACATAATTAGAAAGAAATTGTCTTTGTTATCAACGTGCTCCCCAATTTGGTTTGGTTAAATTAAGTAATAGTTTAATATTAGCAAAGAGTCAATGTAATCATAGATTAATTTATATATTTAGAGTATTTTGACCAACTATGGAATAATAATATCTATAACACAATGAGTAAAAGTGAATGTAAGAGTAAAATGAAGCACTAGTACTTAGATTACTTACTACAATGTTTATGAGAGTTTACTCACATATTAAAGTCTTAGGATTTGTACTAAGAAAACACATTTACACAAGGTTGTTTCTTTAGGATGTCAATCAGCAAAAAGAGTGGAAAATTTTTGCAGCATGAAATTTGAAACCTTAAAATTGTTGCTATTCCAGAACAGCAGATCTCGTCGAAGCTGTGTTGCAAGGGAGGAATGGATCAGTATTTTGTTACGGCGCTACAGGAGCCGGAAAAACGTACACAATGCTAGGAACAGTAGAGAGTCCAGGGGTAATGGTGTTGGCAATCAAGGATTTATTTACCAAGATTAGGCAGAGAAGTTATGATGGTAATCATGTTGTGCAACTATCTTACTTAGAGGTTTATAATGAGACTGTCAGAGATTTACTGTCTCCTGGAAGGCCTTTGGTTCTTAGAGAAGATAAACAGGTAATTTTCTTCTGTCTTTCTGTTGTTGCATACTTCATGCATTATTTTGGCCTAATGCATTTTATCCTCTTTTTTAAACTGTAGGGAATCACGGCGGCTGGGTTATCACAGTATAGAGCTTATTCTACAGATGAGGTGAGTTTTTTTTTGGTTTAAATAGCTTTTATGCTACTCACCAAGTGATTGAGAAATCAACTAAATTGTGTTTGAATGTGACAGGTAATGGCATTACTTCTTCAAGGAAACAAGAATAGGACTACTGAACCAACTCGAGCTAATGAAACATCTTCCAGATCCCATGCTATATTGCAGGTAACTACATCAGTACTTTTGCTTTATCAGCTTATTCTAGTTTTACTTTTGGGATGTTCTTGCATTGGTTTCATTATTTTTGCTTGAAAAATGCTGATTGAAACTTGTATGAACTTAGTGTAACTATCTGAATATTTGAAATCTCATATTAAAGTTGTATATTGAAAATAGGTAGTAGCCCTTATCTGAACTTAGTTTTCCTAATTGTGAGGATATTATATGGCAAAATGATCAATTAAGTTCCTATTTTGTGGGATACAAATTCTATTACTAGTAACTCAAAGAGATCAATGACATTATGAGCTGCATTGTTCAGGTTACAATTGAATATAGAACGAGAGATGCTTCATTGAATGTAACCAATCGCATAGGGAAGCTCTCACTGATTGATTTAGCAGGCTCAGAGAGAGCCCTAGCTACAGATCAGAGAACCCTGAGATCAGTAGAAGGTGCCAACATTAACCGTTCACTTCTTGCACTTAGCAGCTGCATCAATGCCCTTGTAGAAGGAAAGAAGCACATACCATACCGAAATTCCAAGCTCACTCAACTTCTCAAGGACTCTTTAGGTGGAGCTTGTAACACGGTTATGATTGCAAATATCAGCCCTAACAACCTTACATTTGGCGAAACACAAAATACCCTTCATTGGGCTGATCGAGCCAAGGAAATTCGGAACAAGGTACTCAGATTTACACTTCAATGCATTAGACTAGTTTGTACCTTCTTGGATATGAAAGTGTACATATAGCTAATATTAGTTTATTAAAAACGATATATATACTAGTAAATGAGCATCATGAATCAGAATATGCAGGAGAAACTTAAGTATATTTCCTGATTTGCTCTGTATGATTTATAGGGATATGAAACAAATGATGAGCTGGTACAATCTGATGCTGATCAGGCTAAATTGCTACTTGAAGTACAGAAGGAAAACCGAGAACTTCGAGTACAACTAGCAAGGCAACAGCAGAAGCTATTAAGTCTTCAAGCACATTCCTTAGCTGCAAATGCCTCACCAACTCCTTCTGTTAGGTCTATTCTTACTCCTCCATCCAACAAGCAAAGGTCTAGGACTCCATTGCGAACAACACCAGAACCAAACAAAAAGAAGGAATCTGAAGAAGCTGTAAGGGAATTACAATTGGTGGTGAAAACATTAGAGGGAGAGATGGAAAGAGTAAAGAGAGATCATGCATTGCAGCTAAAGAAAAAGGATGAAAAAATTAGGGAGTTAACTGCGAAATTATCCAAAGGGATGAGACCGAGAGATGAAGGGTTGAAAAGCATTGTCACTAGATCAAGCTTAAGGTCAAAGGAATCAAACACGGGAGAGATAAAAACCTCTAGTCATAGGTTCCTGTCTCCTGCACCAGCGGCAAAGAAAAGGAGTTTTTGGGATATAACAACAGCTAATAGTCCTTCAGTCACTACCGTGAATGGAAGAAAAACAAGAAGCCATGTTAATGCTGATCCTATTGCTCAACCTTCCATGCTTCTTCAGGTATTGTCATTCGAATCTCCTGAAGAATAATATAAGAAATTATGTAGCCGAGAAGAACAGAATTCTCAACACACACAAGCAAATCTGTGCTAATTTGTAGAAAACAACCACCTAACGTTCAACTTTTCATCAAAAAAACAAAAAAATCTCCATGTTAATCAGATGGTTTAATTCCTTTTTCAACTAAAGTTATAATTAACATATATACAAACCATTTCATAGCTAATCTAATAAAACTACCTCCTATATTCAACTTTTCATTTCGCTTCCAAATTCTCCTTTTTCGAAATTTCATTTAACCTTTAAAAGGGATGTTTTATTATATCAAGAAAGAATTTGCAAAATTTTCCTGGATTTATTTTTCTGTGTATTAGTTTTTTTCTTTATTCTGCCACTGATGCAGCTTAAACATCCATGTATCTGGTCTGTGTTGATCCTTGGACTGCACATCATCAATTACAATCATACAGCCAGGTTTTGCTCGGCAAAGGCTTAGTCCCTACAGGCAGTGATACAAAACAAAGAGAACATGACGTACAGGAAAGGTGCGCCTTACTGATCTCTAGGTCGGATCAGGAATACATTCAGCTGGCAATCTGTTTAGGTCTTGGTTCAAGCCAGAAGAAAGAAAAGTCCTCAGTTTACTGATCTTTTTCGACCATGCTCGAAGAAAACAAACGAACGAACATACAAACAGGCCAGGGTAGAAAAGGAGCTATATCGAATCAGGTGAGTGGTTCAGCAATACTGCTGCAGATAGTTTACTAGCTATGAAACCATTGCTTTAGAGAATTCCTGAAAAGAACACTATCATTTTTTCATTCTTTTTTATTATGAAAATTTGTTATGGTTTTCTCCTTTGTCAATGGCTTCTATATAAATTGTACTAGATTGGTTTAACTTTCTTGCTGTGCTACCATGTCCATTACAGAAGGACAGTCACTTTGAAATGACAGTAGGATAGAATAAAACTGCTACTGTAGAGGGATTTTTTTTTTTTTTTCTTTTTTGGCTTTTGATAAAGTTATGTAAGATTCTTTATTATGAGATGTTGAAGCAAAATGAAAAGTAATCTTCTGAAGCTCTTTGTTAGCAGTTGCTCCAAATGGCTCTAGGTCTCATGTGAAGACAACAAGAAAATCATTTACAAAAGGGACTTTTTACCAAATTGAGCTTTGTTGGCAAATTATTTACCAAATTGGTCTCGTGGCAAAAGTATTTCCCAAACTAAGCTTTTGGGGTAAAATGCTGTCTCGGACAGCGTTTTATACCCAGATTTTTTTTAAAAAAAAAATCCAAGAAGTAAAACGCTGTCTCAGACAGCGTTTTACCTGTTTGACTTTTTTCTCAAACTTCGTATTTCATATTTTATAAAAAAAAAAAGCCCCCAATAAACGCTGCCTCAGGCAGCGTTTATTGTACAGAATAAAACGCAGCCTGAGGCAGCGTTTTCCTATTGGGAATAATACTTTTGCCGTTTTATTCTTTAAGTAAAACGCTGCCTCAGGCAGCGTTTTACTTTTTACATACACAAAATACGTGTACTCCAATATATTTTAGCAAAATACATACAAAAAAGTCAATTAACCATAAAACGCTGTCTGAGACAGAGTTTTATGTCTTGAATTTTTTTTTAAAAAAAAAAAACTGGGTGTAAAACGCTGTCCGAGACAGCGTTTTACCCTAGAAGCTTAGTTTGGGAAATATTTTTGCCACGAGACCAATTTGGTAAATACTTTGCCAAAAAAGCTCAATTTGGTAAATGTGTAACTTGTTTCAAGAACAACAAAGGTTGAAGGGTAATTCAATCAATAGTTACCTCTTTTCCTATAACGTACGAAAGTATAATGTAAGTCATGAGATCAAACCTCATTAGAATGGTGAGATCGGACAATGTTAGAATATACAAAATTTATCTTGTTAAAATCGTAAAATTTTCAAATTTAGTGAGGGATGTTACAAGATGAAAACATGAAAGAATTTTTAAACTCAAGTGGGTGAAAGGGTATAAAATAGTGTGAAAGTGCAAGAATTAAGGCTAGTTGAGTTGGTAACACCTTGCACTCCAATCTATTCATAACTATCGTTAGTGTGTGACAATAATTTGGTTCTTAAGAGGCGGGTGGCCAAATAGGGGGGAGATGATATACATATACTTTAGTGGTGCCTTGAAATTGTGACAACACATCAAATGGTGAAACTATGAGCGATTGAGCGGGAAATGGCTAAATAAACTATTAACTACTCCTTATGTCCCAATTTAATCGTTACACCAACCTTTGCAGACATAGAGTGTTATACATTATACTCTTTCTTATAGTATGTTAGTTGTTATTTGCTTTATCTTAAAAAGTACTTCATATTTCCTTTTTATCAATACCCATTTTGTAAATAATTGTTATTAAAAAAAAAAAAAAAAAAAAGTGAGAATGCAATGATTTTGCTAAACTAATATGAACGCTAGTCCTCATTCATTAGACGTAAATCCTATTCTTTTGAGCTTCTGAGAAGAGCAAAGTAAATTTCAACAAAGCAGGGCATGGCAGAGCAAATTTCATTATTATTATTATTATTATTATTATTATTATTATTATTATTATTATCTCAAAAACAAAAAGTCATACAACCTACAATAAATTAGTGGGAAGTCGAGATACAATCTGGGCTCCCACTCCTCTAGCTATAGAAAAGCCTACCCTAGTGAAGATAAAAGTTGTCGCACGAGCCTCAATGTCTTGCGCCGTCGAGAACCTCTGAACCCGTTTCAGTAACGTAATAGCATCCTTTTCTAATTCCCCAAGAGAAGAAAAGGAGAAGGGAATGAAACCGTATCCATTTGCCTGACAACGAGCGTCATACTTAGCCCGCTTCCAATGTGCCGCTTCAGCCACAACCCGTCCAGGGACAAAGTCAGCTAGCCCTGACTGCGTCAAAGGGGAAGAACTTGTGAAGTCAACACATACATCACGACCACGATCCCATGAGTAAAGTAACACATCAGCAGGTCTGAGGGCCCCGTCATTTCCTCCAGCCAATCCTACGTCAACCTCCTTTCTTGCTGAAATACCAGATCTGTAGCAAATATCCACAAAGGTATCCCGAACAACATTATGCCGATGTTTAACACCCACAATACCAGCACACGACACAGCGTGGTCGCCGAAAAAATCCCCTGAAAAAACCCGAGAACAAGCGAAGCACGGCGTCGAGACAGAGAACAATGGAACACCCAGTCGGTAACACAACACACATCAATATGTCTTCGCGTTCATCGTCTGACCCAACCCAGAAATAGGGACAGCCCGTAGCCAAGCAGAGGTGTGAACTCCTTGCTACGATTTCCACAAAGCTAACTGGCGAGGAGATAAAGAGAAGGTAGACTCTGCAGAAGCGGTAATCTTTGTGAAATATATATCTGCCAATTTCTTCATGAGTTTAGGGGCAGTGACCTCACTAGGATTACTCAAAATGTCAGACTCAACCACTCCATTATAAAGGAGCAACGCATCCTTGAAGGCTCGACCAAGGCCAACAACACCAGCATGCTGTAGAAGCTTAGTCTGCAATCCAGCAGACTGCAACCGAGAGGCAAGATAGGCATAATGACGAACATCACCTGCAGAATAAACACCAAGTCCGCCAAACGCAAACGGTAAGGTGGCAAGCCGCCACTGCCAATCACCAAACCCAGGCCCGAAAGCAGTAACGATACGCTCCAAGGAAGATCGAAGAGTCTCGTCGAAAGCGCGTTGAGCCACCTCAAAAGTACTAGGGGGACAAGTACGCAAAGCAAAGTAGAGTTTAGAAACTCTGGTACAAGCCCTAAGTAACAACAACTCACACTGGGGATCATCAAGCGAAGCCACCTTATCCATAAGAGCAACGGTCTTAGTTACCCTCTGCATCACCAGGTCACCTCCAAAACCGGGATCAGAACTAGCTGGACCACCAAGCAACTTAACACCACGTGAAGGTCGAGCAATAGTAGGTGGAAAGACATCCACAAGCCTGCTACGGGGGTCCTCTGAAGGCCAGAATAATTAGTCTTTTCCACATTCAAATGTAACCCAAAACGAGGCTCTTTCTCCATGATCAACTGCAGAACCTTCCCCACCTCCAAAGTGTCACCAACAATAGTGTCGTCGTCTAAATACCACGCCTGAAGACATAAGTTAAAAGCATCTCTAATTTCACAAACCAGGGACTGTAAAACCAAAGCAAAAAGAAGAGGACCGAGGGGGTCACCCTGCTGCACCCCCTGACACGACCATAATGATTGGTCTCCATAATACAATCTGGCTGGACTGGAATAGCAGAATTCAACCCAACGCGAAATGCCCGGACAACAACGTCGAACCTCACGCAACATGACCGTGCGATCAATTATTATTATTATTATTATTATTATTATTATTATTATTATTATTATTATTATTATTATTACTATTATCGCATTATTATCATTAATCATTTATTATTACTATTATTATTATTATTATTATTATTATTACTATTATCGCATTATTATCATTAATCATTTATTATTACTATTATTATTATTATTACTTTTTATTATTATTATTATTATTATTTGATTTTTTTTAGATTTATTTTTTACTCTTTTTATAACAAAATGTGCTAAATAGTATAAAATATTAATTATTAGTTATTATTATTAATTAATATTATATATTAATTATCATTATTATTATTATTATTATTATTATTATTATTATGTCTAAATAGAGCAGAGCAGAACAACTCAAAAGAACAAGCCCATAGTATATAGGCCAAGTGAAGGCCCAACTGCTTTAGAAAAAATAGTGTTATTGACTTGTTGTCGTTAGTCTCATTACCTGTTGTTGTAACATCTTTCACTTCAGCCTACGATTATAAGTATGGCCCCAATAAGCCTCACTAGTCACTACCAAGCTCTTAAGTGGATCCTATTCCATGAGTGACTGTATGAGGGATTATGGGATGGGCGGATGGCTTAGCTTAGTTGGTTAGGGCATCTCTTTTGATTTATGAGATAACTAAGTTTTGTATTTGACAACTTTTATCTTCCCAAATTGTAAAATATTTTGACTTTTTAAGCAAAATAAGACCATGATCTTAGAACCAATATTACTTGATTCGCTATATATGTGATTTAGTGTGAGTTCACAATTCGCTACATAATTTTGTTAACTTGGCTAAAAAGTTAACAGTTGGCAAATACAATTAGGCTTTTTTGGTTAACTATTCACAGGGATGGCTATCACATTTCTTAATGCTTAGTTCTATGGTTTTCTAATGATTAGCTAATTGACTTCTTTGTTGTACTTTAAATTAGGACAATTAGTGAGAAATTGAGATACTTATTGCTCTACTTTGTCGTTTGGTTTTCTAATTTCCTAGTCTCCTCAGTGATAACAGGCCTCATAAAGCAGTGCTCCTAATTCATTATTTGGTTAATTATCATCCCCCACAAGTCATTATCAATTTTTTATTATAACAATCATTCATACATCACACAAGATTTTTAAAATCCAATCATCATTTTTCATTTGTACATTACATGAGATCATAAGCTATATTGAGAATTATATGTTACTCAGGCAGCTAGCTACCCGCTACCACTAGGTTTTTGGAACAGGCCCTTACGGCTTTACTAAAAAAACATGCTAGTAAGCCAAAGGGAGTCTTAATCTTACTTTAAGATATGTGAATAAGAGTTAGCATTGATTACAACAATAATTGTCGGAAACAAAGGCCAGCCTAACATTTGTTTTTTGCAGGCAACCAACAAGCTTTTGATCTTGGAAGAATGATGAGAAGATCATCATCAGAAATACATCCTCGATTATTGTGCCAGTTTTTGATCACTTTGGATTACTTTTTTCTCCAAAATTTAGGCCTACAATCTAATGCAATAGTCTCTCTTTATTTCCACTTTTCCCTACCTTTGTTTCTTTGTTTTCTTTAAACTTTGCCTTGAGAAACTCTCTACTCGAGAGAGGTTTTAGTGTTTTACATCAAATTCATCAAAGCCCTTAAATGAGGATTAATTAAAAATAACAACTTGCTAATCAAGTGTATGAGCTTATCATATCTCATACAATTATATTAATCACAACAATAGCATCCATTACCAAATTGGGTCATAAACTCATAATATAACAAAGGAAATGATTAGATACAACTTGGTAAAGCTATTAGATATAATGACGTCTCATTTTATATTTATATTTCCTTTTACACAACATATTGTAGATATTTAATGGTTGTTCAAAGAAAATTTTATCATACTAGAGCGGCTAATGCTCGTGCCATAGTTAGTCATGTTCAGTGAGCTTTTTCGGTTTGGCCTTATGTTACAACTTAGTTGTTAGTAGCATTAATGAGGAAAAGTAGATAAACAAATATTTTTATGGGTATAAATGTCCGCACAGTATACTTAAGAATTCAAAATGAGGTAATTAATATTAATGAGGGCAAATAAGTAAATAGATCAACATTTTAGAGAATATAATTGTCCAAACACTATATATTTATGAGAGTTATCACAAAACTTTTTAAAAGGTAGGGATAAAATTAAGGTTCTTTTATGAAATTTTCTTATTGTTTATATGAAAAACTAGTTTTAAATCCAGTGCAATGTATAAAACTTAGGCATGTCAAGGAGTATGAAATAGATAAGAGATTGAATTACAAAACTAATCCTACTATAATTAAAAAGAAATTAAAGGCGGGCTAAGATCTTGAGTGTTGTACTGGTTGACCTTAATATACACTATGTCATTAAGTATTATCAGTTGATCACTAATTATGTTAGAAATAACTATTAAAAAAAAAAATTATGTTAGAAATATGCTTTGAATCAATAATCATATTAGGTTTAAAGATTGATTTACTTTTCAAAAGATTATATTGTATAGATAAATATAGATAGATGTACTTCCTCCACATTCCATTCAATAGAAATCTATAATCTTATTCTTAACCGCCAAACTTTAGGTCGTCCAAAATTTGACATTGTAGTTAAGCGATATTGATATAAAGATCCCTTTAATTAAATAGGTCCAAAATTTGACATTGTAGTAGTTAGAGAAGTGATAGTATAGCTAGCTTTGGTCCTTATTTACCTCCAAATTCATTAGAAAATTACTCTTAATTGCCAACGGTCCAACATCCATATTTTCCTTGATCCAGAAATAGACATTTTAACTAAGCTTAGTTTCACAACTAATTAAATTTATGAAAAATCACAAATTTAAACATCAGGATTTTGTTTTTATTTTTTTATTTAACACCATTAGTGATTAGTCAAGGTTATTATATCGATCCCCATTGAATGGAACTTGATTTTACTGTTTTTAGAAAAAATTTCAATTTTACTTAAAAAAAAATTTGTATGCATAGACAAGCCAAAGCCAAAAGCAATAAAAAAAATAAAAATAAAAATAAAATAAAAAATAAAAAACCATCCACAAAAAACATTACTTCTTATTATATACGAAGTATCGAAGCGTACGTAACACAGTAGCCCACCTCGTGGCAAGATAGGATACTCATGGTTGTTCAGAATTTGTTTGTTTGAGTCTCTTTCAGCATAATCTTATACTTTTAGCAAATTTTGATTTATAAAATTTCTACCTAATATTTTCTCAAGAAGAGTATTAAATCTTCATTTATAAAGAAGAGAATGAATTTGGCTTATGCCTAAGAATAAAGTCCACCCTACTAAAAACTTTTGACTATTATACGGGAGCAAAAACTTGTTTAATTTGTGCATAAAAAGTGAAGTTCGTATTTTCTTAAATCATACAAATGTTCAATATTAGACAAGCTAAGACGTTCACCAACAAACCTAGGTGCCTTGCTTCTCTATCTCCCTTTTGTCTCTTTATAGAGTTGTTCAAACTTTAAGATTTTTCTAGGCTAAAAATAGCACAATTTCTTTATCAACGAAGGGTTACCAAATTGGGATCATTTCAAGCAAAAAAATCATGCAAAATCTATTTTAATTAATGAGACTAGATTTTTGGCTAGGTTATGCCCCAAGTTATTACATTTAGGCCCGTTTGGTTTGATGTAAAATATTTTCAAGGAAAAATTAGTTTTCATGGAAAACATATTTTCAAGGAAAAACACAATTGCAAATTAATTTTCCTTTATTTGGATGCATAAAAGAAAAGTTCAAGAAAAATCAAACAGGAGTGGGAATGTGAGAATGGATGAGAGGGAAGTAAAAAAGGAGGTGAGGAGGGAGCAAAATGTGACTTCCCTTATTTTTGTAAAGGAAAATGTTTTCCATCATGAAGGATGTAATTTTCCACTCTTGGAAAATTGTTTTCCACCCCTTCACAAATCAAACAAAGGGGAAAAAAATGGGAAAATCATTTTCCATGTAAACATTTTACATCAAACCAAACAGTTATTACAATAAATGTGCCTGTGCATGACATTTATAATTCAATCCTACTTTTGTTGATTTTTGTTTAGTATGTTAGTTGTGCTATAGTTAATTATTTTGTTTATAAAAAATATAAACATATATTTTGACATAGTTTAATACTCCATAATTAAGTTTTTAGTGTTTAATTTATTGAGGTCAAGAGTTCAATTCTTGTATGTACCATGTCCCTATTTTTTTTTAATGTATGGTATGATGATATGAAATTATAGCCAACAAAGAAGGCCTGGAGAGTGTCAGTGACATATCATGTTGACTTAATTCGAAAGGCTTTTTAATAGATACTATAGATATAGATTATATTAATGTAAGAGACCTCCTATCAAACCACTAAATTGATTATATATACAATTAATTTTACTTAATTAATCAAAGTAATGAAATTTAGATTTTTAAGACAAAATACACAAAAAATTAGGTCAATCTTTCTCAAGACTAAAAATCCAAACGCAATGATGTACTCCCTCCAATTCGTTTCAAATTAATCATAACACTAGTCTTGGTGAAACGCTAAACATCGCCCGCAATTTACCATATAAAGCCCACAAATATGATATGGTTTGACCATTATGCCCATTTTCTAAAATTGAAATAATCTCGGTGTAAAAAATGTGGAGCCGTACTGGCTCGCCGGGGGAGACCGGAGGGCAGGCCGGAGATGCGGGGGACGCCGGAGGTACGTCGTCGTCGACGGAAAACGAGGTAAGTCACCGTTAAAATTCACGGTTTACCGTCGGAGTGGCTCCGGCGCCTAGGATGGACGCCCAAACCGTATCCTGGACGTCCAAGCCAGACGCCAGAACCACCAGAGTGGCGTCCAGCCCAGACGCCCAGACCACCAGACTGGCGTCCTGGCCAGGCGCCACTCTACTGGCTGAGGCGGCCCTGCCAGGCGCCAGTCCAGTGGCTGTGGCAGCCCTGGCAGACGCCACCCTTATAAATTAATTTTTTTTTTCTTTTTTGATTTTGTTGTTGTTTTTTATTTAATTTTTTTTTAAAAAAAAAATCGAAAATGATTTTTTAAAAAAATTCGAAATGGGTTTTTTTTAAATTAAATTTGAAAATTCGAAATAGGTTTTTTTAAAATTAAATTTGAAAATTCGAAATGGTATATTTTTAAATTTAGTTTGAAAATTCGAATTGGGTTTTTATAAAAATTAAGTTTGATTATATATAATTATGCTTTTTTTTGTGTTAATTCTGTGTAAATATAGAAATTAAATGTATTATCCGTTAAATGTATTTATTGTAATATATAATTGATGCATGAATATGGTGGAGACGGAAATGATTACAGTGGGATATTTGGACATGATGGTCCATTCGAAGAAGCTCAACAGGCGATTGATTGGGAAAAACAGGTTGCAATTGCAGCTGGATTTTGCTTGGTAGTAGTAACTCATAAATCTCAACGGGATGGTAGAATGGATCGCATTTTGAGATGTGACCGTTATCGCAAAAGAGAAGAAAGAGATTTTCGTACAGCCACTCGGTTTGATACAAAGCGGAAAGGTTGTGGGTGTGAGTTCAGAGTAAAGGTTCGACAACTACGGAGTCGTGACGGTTGGGAAGTGATTGGTTACTCTAAATGGGGGTATCACAACCATGGGATGATAGTATATGAAGAGGGTCATCGACAACTGAGCGGCTTAAGTCCTGCTGCGAAACTAGTTGTGAAAGAAATGAGTGATGCTCAAGTGAAGCCTGCTAAAATATTAGCATCTGTGTTAGAGAAATTTCCAGAAGACCATCCAAACCGAAGACACATCTACAACGTCAGACAGCAACTCAGGTTTGAACGGTCAGAGGGAAGGAACCCTATACAGCAGCTGCTACACCAGGCACAATCACGTGGTTACCTGTTCTGGTTTGATTCTGATGAAGATACAGCGGAGGTGACTCATCTTTTCCTTGTGCATCCTGATTGTGCTGATATGATCAAGTCTTGGCCATTTGTGATTTTGATCGACTCAACGTACAAGACAAACAAGTACAAGTTCCCACTGGTTGAGATCATGGGGATGACTCCAACGAACCAGAACTTTCTGATTGGTCATGCAATCATCAAGGATGAGACGGCTCCAAGTTATTATTGGGTGTTGGAGAAGCTGAGAAACTACATCGGGCCTAATGTTCATCCAGCAGCCATCGTCAGCGACTGTGAGGGAGGTCTCTTTGCCCCCATAGCAGAGCTGTTTCCCGAATCGAACCACTTATTGTGCACATGGCACATCAACAACTGCGTGAAAGTGAAAGCCTACAACCTTTTCAAGAAGAATTTGGAAATGGCAGAGAGATTGGTGAATGGTAAGTGGCGGAAGATCCTACAGGCTACCACAGAGGAAGCGTATGAGCGAGCATTGGCTAACTTCAGGGATTCGTACCAGTGGTGTCCGACACTGGTGGACTATGTGATGCAGCAATGGGTCCCTCACAGGGAAAAGTTTGTCAAATATTGGACAAACCAGGTACTTCATTTTGGGAACACTACAACGTGTAGAGTTGAGAGCGCTCATAGAGCTACCAAGGACTGGATTGATTCATCGACCGCTGCTTTGGATACACTGTTTGAAAGACTTAACAAGTCAATTGAAACTCAGAAGAACGACATCAGGAACTCTCTAGAGGACTCCAGACGACGACATGGTACGATGTATAGCCATTTTATATTTAAGATTCTCCATGGTCGTGTGTCGCACTACTGCTTGGGGTTGATTCTCACTGAGCTGAACAGAGTGAGGGACTTGGCTGACGAAGTGTATGCTCGGTGTGGGTGTGCTATTTCAGTAACTCATGGATTACCTTGCGCATGCACCATTCACCGCGTTATTACAGAAGAAAGGGCGTCGTTACATGTTGATCAGGTCCATTCATTCTGGAGGACGCTTGTTATTGGTGAGCATGCAGACACTCAAACGGCCGACCGTGAACAGGAGGAGTTGGAGCAGTTTCGTTCGATGTACGACCGAGTGTCCTCCAGCCATCCTTCTATTATTCGTGACGCTACTCATGTACTTCATGACATGTTCCACCCGTCTACCTTAAATTATGAGGAACCCGAAGGAGTTGACCGTCCTCGAGGTCGACAACGGCGGAACAGGAGTGCGTTTGAGTATATCCGTGGTCTTGGTCGTGGTCGTTCTCGTGGTCGGACATCGTCATCTAGTCGTAGTCAATCTTCATCGTCTGTGAATATGCCCCTGAGAACTGGTACGTTTTGGTTGTTTTTATTGCACATAGTTTTAAAGTGTTACTCCTGCCTTCTTAACTGTCTATAATTATATGGTGAATAGGAAGAAACGATGTTGATCAGTTTCCGTACAAGGAAAGGATACCTGCGATCATCATGTCGTACTTGGAAGGGTGGAATGATGTAATCGGAGATGGTAACTGCGGATTCCGGGTCGTGGCTGATGTTTTTCAAATGGGCGAAGACAACTACTGAATGAGTCCCGTGTACAGGGTCCTGGGTACCCTAACACTAGGGTTCGGGCCGAAAGGCATCCAGTTCACCTGTACAATAACAACATATAAAATTTAATAACATGAATATAATATGTGCAAATAATAAAATGTAGAAACAATTTATAAACGTTACCTCTAAGGGGGACAGCCTGTCCAGCAATAACCGTATCGATCGGAGGCGGTCAACGGACTTCTTCTCCGAGCGCGGACTCCACGCACAAGCACGCGGCATCCCCTCATCAATAGGAACTGGGTCACGATGTGGTCGCAATGCAGGAAAGTACTCGTATATCCAGGTCTGCAATAGAGTCAGACACCCAGTGATACCTGCCGCGTCAGCCCGACTCGCAAATCCTAGTTGGCGATACAAATACACCAACGTAGCCGATCCCCAGGAAAACTGGCCTACACTGTCGGGGTCACACACCTCCACTATGTCGCGTGGCCTGAGCTTGTTTCCGCCGCTCTTATCCGGAAACAAGGTACATCCGAGGAGTAGAAAAACATAAGCACTCAGCTGTGCGTCGTGCGTCCTACGTGCACTGGGGTACAAACACCGCTGCAACACGGATGCGATCTTCACACCTCCGTGTTCCCAAACACCTAGCGCCTCGGTGTACAGTGAAGCCCTGTCCACCGCCAACAACTCCGCCAGCAAATCTGCCTGATCCGCATCAGCCACAGCACAAAGTCGTTTACCCTCAACACGAATCCCCAGAATGGCCTCGACGTCATGTAACATGATCGTCATCTCACCGAACGGAAGGTGGAAAGAGTTTGTATCCGGCTGCCATCGCTCAATGAAAGCCGTGATCAGCGTACTGTCAATCTTATCGTGCATGGTGGCAGGAACGTGATTCACCCCAGTGCCCTCCAGTCGCTCGAACATCTCGCTCTCCGCCGGCCAAGCCTCAGCCCCATGTACGCAAAAAGCTACAAGTCTTTTCCCGGGTATGACATTTCAACAACCCCGTAACTGAAGGCCTCTCCTGGTCCTCCCAAATACGGGCAGCTATGTGTCCTAGAAAGCTAGGAATCACACTCCCGTCAACAGGCCCACCGGGCACCTCACTCCTAACAACCCAAGAATCATTACCGGCCCTCGACCGTTTCCTGCTTGCCCCAGATACAGTGGACGCAGATGATGTGCCAAATCTACTAACAAACCTACCACCCCTACCCTTACGCACCTCCACCATATGTGTCTCGTACATGTCATCAACCCTCTGACTGAATGGACCGTAATCATCATACGGTCCACTGCCATCGTCCACATCCTCATCCTCATCTGCGCCCTCCTCCTGCTCCTCCTCCTAGTCACCCTCCTCAGCATCATCATCGTCATCGTCATCCTCATCCCGACGGTGGATCCGTTCTCTACGAGCTGAGGCCGAAATACCACGGGATCTGACATGTCTATGCCCCGACCTCTCCACTGAATAGCTTCTACTAAGAAGCTCTACATTCTTCCCCGCACCATGACGACCCAGTAAATTCTACACAAAATTTTAAAATATATAAACATACAAAAATTTATACGAAAAATAGCTACCACTCCCAAATCAAATAAACTAAAACCATACAAATAATTGTAAACAAAATATAAACATAGAAAAAATATGACAAAATTGAAAAAATTTATAAAAATAAACAACAAAATATAAAAACATTTCAAAAATATATTACACAAAAAAAAATAAAAAAAAATAAAAACAATATTTTATTTAAAAAAAAAAAAGGGGGGGGGGGGCGCCTTGGCTGGACGCCCAGCCAGCAGTGGTGGCGCCAGCTGCAGACGCCGCCACCAGTGGGCTGGCGCCTGGGCTGGACGCCAAGGCCACGGCTGCGGCGCCTTGAATAAACGCCACAACCGTGGCTATGGCGTCCAGCCCAGGCGCCAGCCTACTGGTGGCGGCGTCTGCAGCTGGCGCCACCACCACTTGCTGGGCGTCCAGCCAGCGCGCCCCGCCTCCGTCACGGCGGTTTTTCCTTTTTTTTTTTTTTTTTTACAAATTGTACCTTGCCTCCTTGCGACCTCCTTCCCTCCGCCGCCAATTCCTTGCCTTGCCGCCTCGACATTGCCGTTGTTTGAATTTTTTTTTTTTAGAGAGGTTCAAAGAAGATGAGCGATGAGAGTTTGAGTGATGAGGGTGTGAGTGTTTTTTTTTAGGTTAAGGGCAATATTGTCAAACCAAGTGAATTTTGTGGGCTTTATGTAGTAATTTGTGGGCGATGTTTAACAAATCCCTAGTCTTGACCCATAGTTTAAGAAGAAATATAGGATGGGGACCAAAATAAGCATTTTATAATATAAATTATAGTCGGTGTTGTGGAGGTATGTTTAGTTGGGTTGGGGAGACAAAAGTAGAGAAAGTGAGAAACGGGAGAGAAAATAATATTACCTAAAATAATAGTTTGTTATGTGACCTTACCAAATAAAGAATTGTTGTAATTAAATAGAAACCGATGAAAAAAAAGATGTGAGCAAATAATATGAAATAGATGAAGTATGCAAGATATAGATATTGATATAGTGTATTGTGTTATACCTTATGCGCCATACACTAAAGTGTAAGGTCCTGTTCACTTCACCTTAAAATAATAATATTCTGTAAAAATAATTTCAGTTCAGTAAAGTAAAAATAATTTTAGTTTAGGAAAAATAAGTTCAGTTCAGTAAAAATCGGTAACTTTAAAGAAGAAATATAATAGAAAATCAGTAAAAATAATTTCAGCTCAGCAAAAATAATTTCAATTCAGGAAAATTAATTTCAGTTCACTAAAAATAATTTTAGTTCAGCATAAATAATTTCAGTTCAGTAAAAATAAGGTGATGTGAACGGGATCTAAGTATTCAATTCCTAATATAAAATCAATATAATTATTATGACAAGACGTGCACCACTTAAATTAATTTTGCTAATTAGTTTAACTTAGGAGCAGAAAGCATAACTAATTAAGTGTTCAAATTGTGTTCCACCACCTTAATTATTTGGGAAATAGATGATGATGCTCCTAATATAAATAGGCCAAACCTTGGACAAATCTACTCAAAGGGGCGTTAAAGTATATGAATTGGCAGTCAAAAATGGGAAAGCACAATATTCTGGTTACCCCACAATTATCAAGATTGATATTTTTATTTTATTTTTTCTCTCCTAAACTGCTACTAATTGCTTTTGTGAACTTTCATGATTACACTTTAGTTCCTACTATTACTATTTTGTGGGTCTCTCGGGACTCTATTTTCATACAAAACATACAATGCTTCTACTTAACAAAGAGAGAGGAAAAGTAAGGTAAAACAATACTTGTATTTATTTGGAACCGTTCATAAACAATGTTATTAGTTTAGAGATGTTTGATACTTATATGAAATATTTAAATATGATAAGAGATGGTTATTATAAGTGTTGTATGGCTTTTATGTTTTAATGAAAGGGTAATGCTATATGCAGCTCTTAGCGCTGCATATAATCATTTAATATACTTCCTTTTTTAGTATTAAATTGGGAATTTATCGACAATTCACGAATAAATTGGTGTAATAAATGTTTATTTATTGTCAATTCTTTCTACTTTTAGCTTCTTATATCGACAATTTACGAGTAAATCGGTGTAAAAAAATAAAAATAAAAAAAGGTAAAACTATGGATCGGAGATTCTTGAAAAGTAAGAAATGGGTAAATGGTAAGAGAGACAATAAAAACTACGATGTGATGAATAAAACTCATGTGATCAAATTAAACAACTTAGGAAATTTTAGTAAACTAAATGTATGTTTAATGTATATTTAGTTTTTGCTTATTGAAATAAGATGTTAATTTAAGATAAACAATGCAATATTTATGAGACTTCTTTATACAGGGTAGGTAAATATAATACTCGTATTATTATCATAAACGAGAAAGTATGATATTTACAAGGCTAAATAAAAAGCTAAAAATCATACTATTAAGTACATCAATGGTTAATTTTTTCATGCACTCCTAAATGTATTAAAGGTTGTATTTGAGAGTCCAAAATATTTTGGAAACCTTTTTTTTCTTTTTTATTTATTTTAGGGCCAATTGTAAAATTATTTTAAAAAAAATCAAATTAATATAGTTATATTGGTGGATCAATGGACATTTCATCTACCAAGTATTGCCATATTACGAGTCTTTTTAAAAGTAAGTCTAGTAGAGCTTTTTTAAAGCCATACATTGCACTAAATCCTGCAATATTTGAAAATATTTTCTGCAATTGATTAGCTTTCTCCAAGAAAATTTCTTCAGTACTGAAAACAATTATTAAAAGTTGGAAGCACTTATACTCTTTGGATCAAACCCCATAATTTAAGTGATGTTCAACTTAAAGGTGTAAAGCCGTCCTCTCTTAGGAAAGACAATAATGAACAATGCAGGAAGTTATCACAATAGGCTTTTTAGATTTTATAAAACACCCTTTAAATAAACAAAATTTGCTTCTTTTGTCCGAAATATAAACCGTCATTAATAGTGTAATTCGAACTAGCTATGGACTATTAAATAATTAAATTTTGGACAAGAAGTAATTAGGTACTTATAGTTAAGTAGCTCGTTTTCAATATGATTCCATTAATTTGACATGGTCTCTTGAACAACCATATCTAATGGTCATAATTGTCCGTACCAATCATTAGGTAACATGATTATAGATAATTCCAAAACTAGATGTTTTTGTTTTTTCTTAAAAATAAAAATAATAAACTCCTGGTATATTAACCAAACCTAGACCAAAACTGCATCAAGAAGCATCAAAACAGTACTGAGTGATGTGTAAAGCTAAACCTTATTACTCACATTTCTAAGACTAGTATCTTTTTAGAAATTACAGTACTCCAATTTCACTTTTTTCCTCTTTGGTATATGAAAATTAAATAATTTTATGTTATTAATAAATATACGGAGTACTAATTTCATTTGAAGAGTTTACTACCTTAGTATATTGTTCAAAACTTCAAATCAACATCACACATTCACACTATATCATAAATCATTTCCATGACAAAAGCATAGTACATTCCTTTGTTCAAATTTAATTGTGCGTGTAGCATAAGAACAATGCTTAACCGTGATCTCATTTTAAATTCATTACGATAAATTGTGACAGTAAGAACTACTTCATCTGTTCTTTTTTACTTGATCTATTTCTTTTATCATGTTTGTCAATGCAAAACTTTAGTCATTAATAAATTTAATTCTCCATAAGTAAAAATTATAAAATTTGTATATTATAATAGTACTTATTATGACGATTCTAACAAGATTCCACATGAATATGTTTTCTCTTGCAAATAATTCACAAAAGACGACCAAAGGAAAAGTGGTGAATAGTGTAAAGGTCAAAGTAGGTCAAGTAAAAAAAAAAAACGGAGGAAGTATGAAGCATACAAAAACACCATGTTCATAATATAATATACCAATTGGAGAGTTGCATTGCATGAAAGATCTTACATTGAGTTAAATTGACCACCATGCCCATAATATACCAATTTCCCGTCTTTTTTTTTTCCCCTAGTATACCATTACATTCCACCCCCAAAAAGCTAACAAAATACAGTAAAAAACCCACTTCTCCAATTTTTTTTATACCCAAACCCAAAAAACAAAAAATTAACAAAATACCATCTTGTTAACTAGACTTCTACTAATCCCCACCCTATTAACAACCTCTTAAAACCTAACAAATTTAGTAAAAACTACAACTTACAATAATAATCTTTTCACGTAACATTTTTTTGTTGTCTTTCCAAGTAGGGAGGAGATTTGTCGAGAGTGCCTTTTATACACTCGAGTGTACTCTTGCTCCAGCTTAGACTCGGAGCAAGTAGATGCTAAGCTCAGGAGCACCATGACAATCAGGATTCATCATATAGAAAGCTTCAGAATCCCTAGACCCGACAACCCTCTCAAACTGGGCCCTCATATACATGAGCTCACCTTCCGAACCCGACCCGGACCCGTTAAACCCAGGAAGAACACCTGCACCCATTGAAATGGGCTCAACAGCCTTTAAAATCTTAGCCTCATTAGGCCCAATTTCTCTTTTATTAGCAAACCCGCATTTCTTTCCATTACAATAAGTCCTCCAAACTTGTTCTTCCAACAATCTCTTCCTCCTCACCTTCTTCTTCTTCTCATGCTCTTGTGATGATAATTGTTGTGACTTCTCTTGTTCTTGTTGATCATCTTTATCGCATTCGAGCGCGATACGAACCAACCCAGATGCCATCTCCTTAACGAGATGGGTTATCTGGGTGGCGAGCTCGATGAAAAAAACAGGGGCGGAGTTATGTTCTCTTTGAAACACAAAATGGACATGACCTTTTCTATACCCAAACAAAGTTCCTATAACTTTAGGGCATGACCCTAAATTTGGGAAGGTTGAAGGTGAAGATTTGTTGATGTTAAGGGCAGTAAGAACTGACCTTATTCTTGAAACAGCAATAGCTTGTAATTTCCTCCTCCTTCTAGCTGTTGAAGATGCTAAACTTTTGTGATTATCATCACTAATTATGTCATTAAGAGGGTGATTAATAGTGTCCTGTTTTCCCCTGTTTTCCTCTGTTTTAAGGGTAGTTTGATTATCTAAAGTATCATCATTTTGGACTTTCCTTGATGATGACCAAGGGAAGTTGGCTTTGGACATTTTGAGAGGTGTTGGAGATGGTGGTGTTGGTGTTGATGTTGTCTTCATTTGGGGTTTTATGTAAAAATGGTTTTTTAGAGAGAGAAAGTTAGAGAGAGAGGGAGAAAGGATTGAATTGAATTCAAAAAGAATAATAAAAATACTACTACTAGTAGTAATGTTTTAATGAGGGAATTGAATTTAAGATTTTGGGGTGGTGGGGGGAATTGAGTTACATTTACTACTATTTTGATATGGAGTAGTAAAGAGTAGAGAAGAGTAAAGAGTGAGTTAGTGAATCATCTTTGGGCTCTTTGAGGGCTTTTGTGGTGTAAAAAGCATAAAGTAAATTCCTAAGTTGCCCCCACCAAAAAAGAAGTCCGGTTTGAGAATATATGAGGATCAACAATTGAATTGAATCATGGGATATAGTACTATATTCTAATGATAAGAGGAGCATAATGTATGGTTGATCTACTATTAAAAAGAAATAAATAAATGAAAAAGACATGTTTTAGATTATGATATTTACCTTATTTATTTTTTTATGGTGAGGAAAACTACCTTATTGGTCTGGAATCTAACATAAATCAATATGACTCGAATTAGTCGGTTAAACACTTTGAGAATAGGAAGGATGAGTGTCATGCATATTCTCATCCACAAAATGCGTGTGTGCTCGAAGCCTCATAACCCCCTCAGCTTAAGACTGAAAAGGAACGTCCTTATCAATAGTTCAAATTTAGCTTGATATTTCATTTACCCTACATTATTTTATATGGAGTACATCGAAATGTGTTTCATAATTGTGATCGA
Source organism: Chenopodium quinoa (assembly GCF_001683475.1). NCBI lineage: Eukaryota > Viridiplantae > Streptophyta > Magnoliopsida > Caryophyllales > Amaranthaceae > Chenopodium > Chenopodium quinoa. The sequence goes on along the minus strand of NW_018742381.1, from coordinate 1,592,532 downwards.
TTACATGCATGTTCTATATAACAAAAAAATGTCAATTAACTAAGTATTTCTGTTTTAAGTTATCGAAGAACTTCTATATAATCTTTGATATAACAAGTTTTATAATAATCCTAACATATATACATTCAGACTTATTATGTTTACTTATTTTTTTATTAAGAAGTATTCATGAATCTTCGTAGAGCAGACTAGAAAGGTTTAGACCATATCAGATCATATATAACTTCTTATTTTTGTTTACTATTCTTAATTACTTTATATTGCTTATTAATATAAGGCAAAAGCTAATGAACATCCTAAGGGCGTTAGATAAGATAGTTAAAAGTAGAAATATTGATTTCAAATGAACATTAATTACACTTATTGATTGTGTGATTTTGGCATGTATTCCTAAATTAGTACCATTTTAGGAAATATCTTAAATGGTTATCTAACACCGCTAGGACGTTTGTTAGCAAAACCCTAATTGCGTAAATTACATTTTTGAAAAATTACACATTGAGACAAACATAATAAGATCTTACTGCATAATGTTATTGATAGTATAGTCAAAGTATAATTTGATTAAGAAATCAGATCCAACCAAACAAGAATACGAAGTAAAAAGATTCAAATCTGATAACAACAAAGCTTGATAGAAACCACACCAAAATACCCTACTTCAGGCGAAGAGAGCATATTTCATTTGGAAAAAACTCCTACTAAAAGCAAATGAGTAAAAAACGAGTGTAATAAATATACCGCACCTACAATACAATTTGTTATATAATACATATCTTAGTTATGTAATATATTTTTTCGTATGTTATACGTACAATTTGTATGTGATACAATTTGTATATTATACAATTTGTTGTCGATAGGATATGATTTTAAAAAAATCCTCAAACAGTAAATAGTTAATATATAACCTTAATAATCAAATCTACCATTAGAGGTTAAATTTTTTCTTTTTTGCTACAACCTAGGAATCTATTCTTTGGTCTTTACCAAACACCACCCTAATCGTTTTAGTAAAACGGTGAATAATTTAATGAAACGTTTTTAAAAGCGAAAATACTACTCTTCAGTCTTCATCACTTTATCACCACTTTTCAAGTATTTAATACTTTAAAAATTATAGATGGGCAATTTAGTCATTTGGAAAGAGAGATAGAAAGCTCTCAAGCCAGTGAGCCACCACCACTTTACCTATGACAAACTATTGAAAATTTTGTTTTTTTTTACCAAAAAAGTAAAAAATAAACCAGTAAAAATAAAAATAAAAAATAAGAAAAAAGAAAAGCAAGCACCCAAAAAAATGGAGAGGGGGGCGCAAAGAATGAAAAAGGGAGAGACAAAGGAGAGTGTAACTTCATTTTCTGGTAGGGTACAACTCCCTTGACTACCTCACTTTTGACCTCAATTTACAAAAAATAAAAAAGGAAAAAAAAAGGGCAGTAAAAGTAAAATAAAGTTAAGAAGATGAGGTAAGCACAACGTCAGTGTTCATACATGAACAGGCATAAACCCTTAACACGCTCGTTTGTATGCTTCTGTCATTTACCCTAACTACGTGCCATGCAGTAAAACAAAAGAAAGCCCAAAACATGATTCACGCTGCATTGCGAGTTTACGACTACCTAAAATCGGAAATATTAAGCATGAATCAAACCATTTATGACAAACATTTTAATAGAACTTTGTCAATGAATTTTATTTCTTGTACAGTAGACAGTAGTACATAAACTTCTTCTCATTCACTCTTAATTTATGGGTTGAAGTAACCCGATTCGATCTTGTTCGAAAGTAGCCAGATTCACATTTTGAATTATATAGGCAAAGTAATTTAGTATGACTCAACTTCGAACTAGACTTGACACAACTCAACATAATCGAAATTGACCCAGTCATATCTGAATAGACACCTCTAAAGGGATATTTTTTTTTTGACAATTAATAATAGATTCTACGTATTAATAACCAAGAAACTTGCTAACAAAAGCAAGACATTATAGCATAGCCTCTAACAAAAAAACTATAACAGCCATGTACTTTCTCATCTCTCCATCACATCTACAATGCTACATTAAACAAAATTCGCTTAATAATGGCATCCCGCTCTTCAGTCTTCTGTCTGAAAATTACATTCCTCTAACTCCAAACATAATAAATTGTATTTGAGTTTATTAATGATATATATCTGAGATGATTAATTTACAATTTTGCGGCTTGATCAACGTAATAAACTTGTATTTTCTCACAAAAAATTAATTTACATAGTAATGAGTCAAAACACTCTGTAATTAATGGTACGGAATTAAAGAAATCTATAATTGAAATTATGCCTTGCAAAGTCGTGAAAGATAAAAAAAAAAAAAAAAAAAAAAAAAAAAGAAAAAGTAAACTGAACTTAGAAAATATATTTAGTTACAACACCTGGATCAATTTCGTACAATTAAAGCTATGGATGAAAATCAGAATTTTAAATTTTTTTTAGATCTTAATATTTACATCATTTAAGGAAAAAAAAAAAAAAAACATTCTGAATGTACAAAGTGGATAGATGGCGAATGGGGTGTTGGGGGCAGGGAACATCCTCTTTGTTGGATTAGATTCAATCAAACATGCTAAAATTGACATATCATTTGGTTATAGGACATCAATAATGTCATTATGCTTCTCTCCTTAGATCTTCTGGTCCCACTTTTATGCCATTCTAATTCTAGTGACCACCTTATTTTTCTTGTGGATTCCTTGTGAATAAGTTGAATATGACCTCCTTAAAAGAATACAAAATAGTAGAATAATGTTCCATATGTTGTGAGTTACTAATGTATTATGAGATATTAAGTGATATAGAGCTCTTCTGCTTGAGTAATCTCATTAGGATGTCCATTGGGTGGACGAGATTGTTGCTATCATTTGAATTTTCTTGGCACGAACACATACAATTTGTTTGTTTTTAACTGATACATTTTGATTATGACACTATTTATACACTCTATTTTGGCTGTGTTTTGTAGTACATAATGTGTATGTGTGTGGAGTTTTGTACTGTTAGATCAGTCTTGATATATAATGTTAAAATATCAACTTTTAATAATTTTTGCTTAACATACAATAATTAATTAAAGATGTTAGTGGTTGAATTTGTGCTTTGAAAAGCGTAAATAAATAAATTTATCAACTAAAAACAAACGAAAGAAGATAAAATCAATATACTATTCATGTCGTTCCATTTTGTTTGTATTGTCCAATTGAATTTTTTGGCACATTTTAATGCACTTTGAGCATTGCTACAATGACATCCTTGGTTACGCATTATAAAAATTATAAAAAAAATTCGTACTTTAGAACAATGCATGCATTGAGATAGATGTATCTAATTGATAAGATCCCACATGGTTTCTTCTTAAATTAATCCAAGATACTTCATAAGTAAAATAATTTCTGATATCTTCTCAAGTTGAAGTTTCTAAATGAGACAAACGTAAAATAACAAAGGTGTTAGATTTCGGGAAAACTCCTCAAATTGAAGTGTGTATCATTGATCAATATATATAGAGATTACAATACTAGTCCTAATCACGTTAGGAACCTAGTGTGATAAGGGTACATGATATACATAAAATCTATCCTAATTTGCAACAAATATTATCATAAATATAATATCTATCACACCCTCGCTGTCATAGCAGGAGAAGGTCGTATGCTAAGACTGGATCTAAACTCCAAAAATAAGTCTCATGGAAGGCCTTTTGTAAAAATGTCAACAAACCGATATCTGGAAGGAACATGTAGAACCCGAACGTGACCCAGTGCAACCTTTTCTCGAACAATATGAATATCCATCTCCATAATAAACAATAGTAGCCTGACAAAGAGGACAATATAGCTCCAATAAAAGATTACGAAGCTAACAAGCCTCATAGACAACGTTTGCGACGCCTCGATATTTTGCTTCTGCACTCAATTTAGATAATGTAGGTTGACGCTTAGATGACCAAGAATCGAGGTTGTCCCCAAGAAAGCAGCAATGATGTGGACTGACGGGTGTCGGGACAACCTCCCCAGTCAGCGTTAGTGTAAGTAATCAAAAGAGTAGAAGCAGGCGGATATAAATGTAAGCCATGATCAATGGTACCTTGAACATAGCGCAAAATGCGCTTCAAAGCATCATAATGAGATTCTCAGGGATCATGCATAAAAAGACACACATGTTGCACCACATAGGCAATATCAAGCCTAGTGAAAGTAAGGTACTAGAGAGCATCTGCTAAACTGCAATACAAAGTAGCTAGGATCTCGAAAATGTGGTCCTAAATCTGCACTAAGTTTGGACTTAAATTCAACTGGAGTAGCTACAAGTTTACAAGAGCCCATACCTGCACGCTCTAAAATCTTAGTGCTTACTTTTGCTGAGAAAGTAGCAAATAAGGAGTACGGGTCACCGCAATCCCTAAAAAATAACTCAGAGGGCCCAAGTCAGACATAGGAAACTCGGTTTGCAACTGATATATGATCCCCTCACGCAACCTGTCAGAAGAGATAGCTAATATAATATCATCAACATAAAGAAGCAAATATGCCATATCATCACCCTGTCGAAAAGTAAAGAGAGAGTTGTCCCTTTTAGTAATGACAAAACCCAATATGACCAAAAAATTTGCAAAGCGCTGGTACCAAGATTAAGGAGCTTGCTTCAACCCATATAGAGCCTTATGAAGTCTACATACATAGGAGGGTGCTCTCCGATCAACAAATTCGGAGGTTGATGCATATAAACAGTTTCCTACAAATCACCATGTAAAAGGCATTTTTGACATCTAATTGATTAATCGACCACTTTTTAGCCATCGCTAAGCTGAGTACAATACGAATAGTGGCCAGTTTTACTACCGGACTGAAAGTCTCATCATAATCCACACTAACTTTCTGCGACCTGCCATCACAGACAAGACGAGCTTTGTGCTTTTCAAGGTCACCATTAGATTTGTATTTATGTTTAAATAACCACATACAATTAACAATATTCACCCCCGTAGGCCTAGGCACCAAATCCCAAGTTCTCGTATTAATTAAAGCACTATACTCATCTTTCATTGCCGCATTCCAATTATAGTCGTCTAAGGCTTGCTTATATGACTTTGGGATGGGTGATTTGTGAAGAGGAGGACCCAAAGAATGAATGGTGAGGTTGCAATACTTTGCGTTAGGCTTGTAAATGCCCCGTTGACTACGGGTGACTCGAGGGAAGGGGGTAGTGGCCGGGTAGGCTGCACAAGGGGGATGCTTCTCATAGGAGGCGGGGAGTATGGTGGCGTTGTGGCTAGGCTATGAGGCGAGGGTAGCGAGTGAGGAAGTGAGGTTTGCGGGCTACTTGTGGCTGGGGGGTATGTGTCACGAGTGGGATGTGGCGTGGAAACAACAGCAGGCCTCACTACTTGGGCCGCTGGATGTCCAGCACCCGCTGGGCCTAGTCCGTGAGGGTCTGGGGTGGGCTGCTTGATTTCCAGTGGTTTGCGGGTCTCTTGTAAGACTGGGTTGAGTTAGGTAAAAGTGGGTAAGGAGTGGGGAGAGCTCATCAATGCCAAGAAATTCATAATCTTTTAAGGTGAATTTTCCAAATCATTTTAAGGAAAACAAGACTCATTAAAAGTAACATGCCAGGAAATAATAATTTTATTGGTAGAAATGTCAAGGCATTTATAACCATGGTGATTGGAAGGGTAACCGAAAAACACACAAGGTGTAGAACGAGTAGAAAGTTTATTAGGAATAGTTGCTGACAACTTAGGGAAACATAGACAACCGAAAACCCAAAGGTGATCATAAGATTGGGTTTTGTGAAAGAGGGCTTGAGCCGGAGTTAGATTCCTAAGAGACTTTGTTGGAAGAAAATTTAGGAGGTAGACGGCTAGAGCATGTGCCCAAAAGGATGGGGGTAGAGATGCATGAAATAGGATAGTACGTTTAACATTGTTTGTGGTTAGAATCATACGTTCGACTTTACCATTTTGGGAAGAAGTTTTAGGGCAAGAAAAACAAAAAACCATTCCAGTATCGACGCAAAACTTTTTGAAGGGATCATTGTCGAATTCACAACTATGATCACTTTGAAAAGATTTGATAGGTCGTTCAAATTGAGTAAGGACATATTGTCGAAAGATGAGAAAACTATGGAAGGCTTGAGATTTATATGAAAAAGGGATTGCCCAAACATAATGAGTAAAATCATCCAAAAGAACTAAATAATACTTATGACCACCACTACTACGAATAGGAGATGCCCATAAATCGGCATGCGCAATGTCAAAAGTGGAGTCAAGCTCCTTATTACAATTAATAAAATTGTTTTTCCTTAGAAACTATAAAGAGGGAACGCCGGGGTGACCCAAAAGATCGTGCCAATAGGAAGGAGCAACTGTTGTGAGAGAAGTGGCAAGGCATATGCTTGGTGAATTATTGGTGGCTGGAAAAGAGGTCCCCGGAACTATTGTATCTCGTGACTACCTTCCCCGTGCGTAGGTCCTTCACAGAAAAACCATTATGGTCAAATTCAATAGAAATTGGATTATTATAAGTAAATTTACGAACAGAGATAAGGTTTTTAATGATTTAGACAATTAGCTAGGAGTACATCTTTGAGAGCAAGGAAGTTATTATTGGGAAAAAGGGGCATGACCATAACCGGTTATTGGAATACGATGACCGTTGTTTCGGGGTTTTCTGATGTCCTGCGGGAGAGTTACTATTCCGAGACTGGAACCGGACGCCTGTACCTACAAAATAACGAAGACTCCTGGTGGTGGGAGCTCCGCCTCCAACGGTCAAGTTAGTACTTGATTAAGGAGTAATTAATGCGGAAATTAAAGTGATTGGGTCTCTCTAGGTGAGAGTGTTTAATGTAGGTAATCTGCTTTGTTAGCGAGATCAGCCGGTTATTACTGTGTGTAATTAATGTGTTTTTTCGTAATCCCCCTTAATGAGGATTAAGGGAGGTATTTATAACCTTGGGAAACGTGCCCATCCTAGGTTTAGGTTAACCTAGGGCCGATTGGGCTTCCCTCGGAAGTTGGGCCTGGGTGGCCGGTTTCTCCATTAGGCATGGAGTATGCCACATGTCATGACATAATAGGTCCAAGGCGGACGAATAAGCGCGTGCCACGTGGCAAGCCCTGACAGTTCCAACTGGGGGACACTTGGCAGGACCTGATTGGCCCACGTGGCGCATTCCGATTGGTAGGAGCAAAATCCCCTAATCATTTTCCCCTCACAGGTGGCACGTGACTGGTCACGTGTTACCTGTGACAGGTGTCGCACTGTAACAGGCGGCGACCTTCTACAGGTGTCAGTCGGCGAAAGGACGAGAGATTTTCCCGCCCAAATTTTGAATTCTGAAAGTGACCCTTCGCCTTCTCACTTCGCCTATATAAGGGAGGATTATCTTGAGTCATTTTCACACTTTGAGAACTTTTTGAGAACATTCGGACCCCTGAACTTGCTCTGACATTTCGGACCTTTTCTGCCTACCGCCTGTTCTGACAAGCCGACTGCACAGGATTTTCAGAACTTCATCAACCGTCACTCGTTTAGGTAACTGTCAGTTCTCTTACTCTTAATTTTCTTTTTATTTTTTGAAATGGCACCACGGAAGCACACGACACGACCTAGGTTAGTGATCAGCCGGTCACCGGGGACGGCTGAATCTAGGACTAGGAGTGCCGCCTGCCCTTTTCCGGACCCATCTTTGCCCTTTATACAAAGTCCGACTATATCTGTGTCTATGCAGAGCAGGATGGCCAGAACGAAAAAGACTGCTAGGATCTCAAATTCAGACGGCTCCTCCCACAGGATGCCGCTTAGTGAAACATCTGACCAGGCGCCAGATGTGGAAGTGAAACAAGGCGGCCTAAAAGCCGGCAATTCTGAGGGAGGAGTCATAGTGACCCCTTCCCATTTAACAGTTACCAATTCTGCTCCTTTTCAAAGAGAGGAGGCGGGCCCCTCCGGGAGAGGGGAGGAGTCGTCCTCTTCGGACTCGTCAGAGGACGATTCCGAGTCAAGCTCTTCTGGCCATGTTTCTTTGGACACAGAAGAGAAAAACAGCCGCCTGCAAGAGGCGAGACTTTCTCACGCAGTTGAGAAGGGGGACAATTGGGCGGAGCCGTCCGCCTCTCACCGAGAGCTAAATACCCCCTATTACTGCACGGTACCTCGGGGCCGGATCACAGCCATGCAAGAGAAAGTGGAGAGCTTTATTTCAAACCACACCATGGGCCCCGACTTTCTAGTGTTTGTGCCGGATCCAGAAGACACAGTCGTCTGGCCGGCTGGTTCCAGTTATGATAGCGCCTGCTTTGGCTGCTACGAGGCGGCCATCAAGGCAGGGCTGCGCTTCCCATTACATCCGGCTGTTCAGCGGATTTTGGATGGGTATGAGTTGGGGTTATGGCAGTTAGCCCCAAACTCCTGGGTCAACGTACTCGGCTATGTGGCCGGGTGCGAACTGCACGGGGTGGAGCCAAGCTTCGAGGCTTTCGCCCATATGAACTATCTCAGCCGGACCCCTAAGACAGGCGGTACCGGCTGGTATCAATTGACAAGCCACAGGGGCTACCTCATGACGAGAGGTAAAGCAAACAAGTGGAAGGACTGGCGGAGCACCTTCCTCATCATTGAGAGTTCAGACATTGAGCTGAACAAGCGCTTCAATAGGTGGAACAAGAATCCGCCCCTTCTTGCAGGCGGCCGTAGCATGCCGCCTGTTCCCCCCAAGGCTAGGAAAGAGATCCTTGATAAAGGACTCTTTAAAGTAGAGTCGAGGGTCGACTCTACTTCAGGGGTACGAGAGCAAGTACCCCTGCACTGCGTCCCGAGCTTCAAATGGCTCTACGACGAGTACTTTTTGGCCGCCTGTGGCCTCAGCAGTTGGTGCTCAAGAGGTAGTCGGCCTGTCGAATACTCTATTGTTCCATACATTTCTTGTTATGACTTTTATTAACTTTGCTGTTTGTTTTTGCAGCTGACGCCATGAGCAAAATCACCGCCTCTAAGACTGCGGCGGCCATGTTGCGGGCCTCCATCATGCAACAAACTTCAACCGACTCCCCCAAGAAGGGGGCACCCTTGGTGAGCTCCGAACCTTTCACCCTCTTTTTGGAGTTGTGTTTATGCATATACTGACTTTTTTTTCTTCTTTTTTAGACGGGTGCTCCAAGGGCTTCATCTTCCCAACAGCCGGACCCCAAGGCCCGGAAGACGACTCTTGGGAGCTCTCCTGGTTCTGCCAGGAAACATGTGGCGGCTGAGAAACAGCTGGCCACTTCTTCTAAGACTCCAACTGGGCCGCCTAGAAGTAAGAAGTTGTCCTTGTAAATTTTAGACTCGCTCCCTTTTTTACTAGGTCTAATCCGTTTGTTTATGCTTGATGCAGCCGGCCCTCAGGAGCCTGACTTGGTAGAGATGGCCAAGTCTATGATCAGGGCAGTTCCTCCAGCTGAAAGGGAGGCGGTCAGGGGTGTCGGCACCCTTGACCTAGACGGGATTGAAGGGGTCCTTGCTGAGGTATACTTAGCATATTTTTGAGTATTTGAATTTCTGGACGCCTGTTTTCTTTTGGTTTGGAAACTAACGCCTGTTCCTTTGTACTTAGGCCGCTTGAACAAAGAGGTAAAGGCTGCAAAAGCTATGGCCGCCTCTGACTGTGATAAGGCAATGTTTCAAATTGCCCAAAATGAAGTTCTGACCATTGATATTCTTTATTATCAGGCGCAGGCTACCGACGCTGTTCGGGCTCAGTTAGAGGCGGCCCAGAAGAGGAATGACGAGCTGGAGGCGACCATCACCAATCTCAAGGCCGAGCTGAAACCTCTTCGCCTAAAAATGTACTCATACGAAGCCTTGGAGAAATCCTTGGCCAACGTAAAGGAACGCCTGGTGACCCAGGAGAAGAGTCTTACCCAAGAGCTCTCGGAAAAGGCCGAGCAAGAGAAGAAAGAGCTGGTCCGGGAGATGATGGAAGACTCCGCTCAAATCCAGCGCATGACTTGGGGCCGCCTCTTCCCCAATGCCGACTTTGCCTCTTGGGAAAAAACGTACCGCCAGTGTTCTGATACATATAATCAAGAGATCCTGGCGGCTGCTGAGGAAGAGGCGTTGGAGGAAGCGCTGGAGGAGGAGGAGCCGGTAGTGGCGCTTGTGCCGCTTGGGGGTAAGGCATCAAAAAAGGATGCAGCTGAAGCCGAGTCCAGCAAGAAGAGTGCTGACCAGGCGGCAGCTGCTAATATTGAAGATCTGCCCCCTTCTTAAGCTTTATGTATTCTTTCCACGGCCTGCGTGCCGTTTGTTTTGTATTTACCCGGCCAGGGGGCCGGGGCTTTGAATATTTTGCTGGTCTTTAATGACCGGCTTATTTTTAATGAATTTTTGTTTTGCCTCAAATTTGTCTAAGTATTCCATATTCTAATATCCAATTGTTCACTAGACCGACTGTTTTACATGGCCGATAGTTGCAGACAGGTACGGATAGTTAGTCACGCCGCCTATGCCCCTGGACGACTGGTTGTCTGTTTCCAGGATAGACGATCAGTCGGCCATATACCCAATCGGTATTCGAACCATTTTGAAAGACTGGATCCCCTTTAGGCAGGCGGTCCTGTCATTTGTAAAATTAACCAAGTAGGAAAGTGGTCTGACCAAGTAAACATGAGTGTTACCTAGTCGCCAAGGAACTGAGTAGTAGAGATAACAAGTGGCGGGTACCGGTTGTTTCCCTTTATTCGCCAACGTTTGTTGGCTTTTAACTCATAATTTGTTAACCTAGCAGGAGTAGTGATTGAGAGCCCCTGTTTGCTAAAAACAGGCGGACGACTCATACCTTTTAGGCTCCATACTAAGTTTGAGGGAGTGACTATGAGTTAACGTTGGAGTTACTCAGTCGCCGTCACTCTTGCTTGAGAAGTAGAGGTACCAGGCGACGGATGCCGGCTAGACCCCTTGATTCGCCAATGTTTGTTGGCTATTAACTCAAGAGGTACCCCCTGCATTTGTCCCAAGTAATACAGGCGGTCATCTGACTAAGATGTCAACTGCTACCACTGGTTTGGTTAGTGATAGAGTTATCCTTGTCTCAAAAACGGCTACGTGGTTGCCCTTGGGGACAGTCGTATAGGTGCCGTGTAATTAGTTTATAGAACAATGTTCCACCCAAAAGGGAGCTGCTCTCTGCGACGAATTTCATCCGGAGGGATGCCGCCGGACGCCTGCTATGTTGTTGGGACAGGTCGTATTAGTTTTGTAGATTTGATCAGTTGGCTTGGCGCCTGGTCTGATCATTCGGCCTGTGGCCTTGGTAAGTTCTTGGTGAACGTAGGTGCTAAGTAAAAGGAGGGTAGCCGCCTGTTAGGCATAGGGTCGGCCAGGCCCTAATCTTTTTAGCTAAGTATTAGGGGGGTGGCTATGTGTTTGGAACCAGTCGGCCATCTTCTTATGGAGAGTAGCCGACTATATGTCCAGACGACATGCCCCTATTGCGAGTAAAATACTCAATGGAGAGTAGCCGACTGTAAAGGTACAGACGGCATGCCCCTCTGAAGATAGAGTGAAAAACTCAATGGAGAGTAGCCGACTGTAAAGGTACAGACGGCATGCCCCTCTGAAAATAGAGTAAAATACTCAATGGAGAGTAGCCAACTGTAAAGGTACAGACGGCATGCCCCTCTTAAGTAATAAAAATTAAACATGGAGAGTAGCCGACTATTTGTTAGTAGGCGTGCCCCTCTTAGTACAAAATTGAATAGTAAGTGCAAACTTTTATCAAGTAGCTCTTGACTATTTACATCATTCAAAAGAAATATTTCTTAAGATTATCTACATTCCAAGTTCGAGGCAACGGTTGTCCGTCTGGTGTTTCCAGACGGTAGGTACCGTCCCTCACTTCCTCATAGATTCGGTAGGGTCCTTCCCAGTTGGGAGTTAGTTTGCCAGACTCATTAGCCCTACCAACTGCTTCCATTTTTCTAAGTACAAAGTCCCCTACTTTGAGTGGACGCCTGTGTACTTTTTTCTTGTATGATCTAGTCATTCTCAGGCGATAGATTTCATGGCGCAAGACAGCATTGCCCCTTTTTTCAGGAAGTGAGTCTAATGCCAGGCGCATGGCTTCCCAGTTTGCCTCTTCGTCATATAGCATTACTCGAAGAGTCGGCTTGTAGTGTTCTATTGGAAGAACAGCTTCCGCACCGTAAGTTAGGAGGAATGGAGTTTCTCCAGTCGTCCCTTTTTCAGTCGTCCTAATGGCCCAGAGAACATGTGGTAGTTCATCCGCCCATAGGCCGCCTGCTCGTTCAATCTTTTTCTTGAGACAGTCCGAGATAATTTTATTAAAGGCTTCTACCTGGCCATTTGCTTGTGGACGGCCGACAGATGCAAAGTAGTTTGCAATTCCTTGGTCACCCAACCAGCTTTTGAGAACAGGCGTCTCAAATTGGGGACCATTATCAAAAACCATAGACATGGGAACCCCGAACCGAGTGATGACATTTTTCCAAATGAATGAAATTACATCTTTTGTCTTGATTCCATTTACAGCCTCCGCCTCTACCCATTTAGTAAAGTAGTCAACGGCAACAAGTATGTACCTCCTTTCGCCTGTAGCAGGCGTATAGGACCCAGAATGTCCATGCCCCACTTAGCAAACGGTAGTGGGCTATGAATGGTAGTGAGGTCAGTAGCCGGACGGTGAATTAGTTTGCCAAACCTTTGGCACTTGTCACATTTTTTCACCATCTCCATTGCATCTGCTTCCAAAGTAGGCCAAAAGTAGCCCTGCCGCCTTGCCCTTTGAGCAAGCGTCCTACCGCCTATATGAGAAGCACAGTAACCAGAGTGAAGATCGTCTAGTATCTCTCGTCCCTTTTCTGGAGTAACACACTTTAAGAAGGGTTGAAGGTACCCCCTTTTGTGAAGTTCTCCCTTTATCATTTCAAAACAGGTGGCTCGTTTTTTCAGTGCTGCCGCCTGTTGAGGATCATCCGGCAGTGTACCGTTTGTCAGATATGCCCTGATTGAATCCATCCAGGTTGAGCTTCTGTCTAGGACTCCAATAGGGTTTTCCTCGATGCTTCTCTTCTCCATTACTTCCCAAAAAACTGTTCGAGGAGTATCAGAGGAGGCGGATGATGCTAATTTTGACAGTGCATCCGCCTGGTTGTTTTCTGATCTCGGCACTTGGATTAGATGGAAATCCTCAAGGGAGCCGACTGCTTGTCGGACCACCTGTAAATACTTGATCATGGCCGGATGGGTTGCTTCGTATTCGCCATTGTACTGACTCACTATCAATTGTGAATCGGAACTGGCGTCTATTTTTCTTGCCCCTGCCGCCTTGCACATGCGGATCCCGGCTAGTAAAGCTTCATATTCTGCCTCATTGTTTGAAGCCTGAAAACTGAAGCGTAGAGCATACTCGTACCTGTGGCCCTCTGGCGACTGACATATGACGCCTGCTCCACAACCATTTGAAGTAGAGCTTCCGTCCACATATACCTTCCATACTTGGTCTGGAACTTTAGAGTCAGGAGGACGAGTCATCTCTACAATAAAGTCAGCAAAGGCTTGCCCCTTCACTGCTTTTCTAGGCTCGAAAGTAACTTCGAGGCTCTGTATTTCTATGGCCCATTTGATCATTCGGCCTGACGACTCCATGATGGTAAGGGGCCGCTTGATAGGTTGGTCTGTATACACGACGACTGCATGTGCCAAAAAGTAGGGCTTCAATTTTTTAACAGCCATGAAGAGTGCAAGACCAAATTTCTCCACTAGGGGATACCTCAACTCGGCATTTTTCAGTACGTGACTGACAAAGTAGACCGGGAGCTGACAGCCGTCTCTTTCAGCAAGGAGAACAGCGCTTAACGCATGATCAGAGACGGCCAGGTACATGTAGAGTACTTCTTTGGGCAAAGGGCTGACCAGCCTCGGCAAGGAATGCAAGTGAACTTTCAATTTCTGGAAGGCGGCCTCAGCATCCGGCCCCCATTCAAACCTTGCCTTTTTCTTAATTGCCTGGAAAAAATATAGGCATTTGTCGCCTGATCGGCTTAGAAATCTTCCCAAGGCCGCCAGACAACCTGTTAACTTCTGAACCTCTCGGATGGTACGAGGCGACTACATGTCAATGACCGCCTGCACCTTCTCAGGGTTCGCCTCTATTCCTCTCTGATTGATAAGGAATCCGAGAAATTTCCCAGACTCAACTCCAAAGACACATTTCTTGGGATTGAGCATGACATGGTGCCGCCTGAGTGTGGCGAAAGTTTCTCGGAGGTCCGACAGATGATCTTTCTGAAGTTTAGTCTTGACAATCATATCATCAATGTATGCCTCGACGTTTCTCCCAATCTGATCAAAGAACACAGTGTTTATCATTCGCTGGAAGGTAGCCGGGGCATTCTTAAGACCAAACGGCATGACCGTGTAACAGTATAACCCCTGATCAGTGACGAAGGCCGTCTTCTCCTGATCTTTCTTCCATAAAGGAATTTGATGGAAACCAGAATAGGCGTCCATAAAGCTCGTCAAAGCATGGCCGGCTGTTGAGTCGACCAGGTTATCAATTTTAGGCAGAGGGTAACTGTCTTTGAGGCACGCCTTGTTTAAGTCTGTGTAGTCTACACACATTCGCCAGGTGCCATTCGGCTTTTTAACAAGCACCACATTTGCAACCCAGTCTGGGAAGTAAAATTGCCGAATGAACCCTGCATCAAGTAATTTTTTAACTTCGGCGGCTTCCGCCTGACTTCTTTCTTCGCCATGGTTCCGCTTCTTTTGCCGTACCGGCTTCTTTTTCGGATCCACGGCCAGTTTATGTACCGCCAGATCAGGACTAATGCCTGGTATTTCATGGACTTCGAATGCAAAGATGTCCTTGTATTCTTTCAATAGTTTGTGAAAGTCGTCACCAAGGTCTCTCAGAGCAGTCGTTCCAACTTTGACTGTTCGGTCAGGACGTGAGTCGTCTAAGATCAGGTCCGCATGCTCTCCAGCCGGCTGAGGGCGGAACTCATCCGACCGCTCCTCTGCCAATGATTGCTATTTTCTTTCTTTTCTTGCGGCCCCTGTCTGGGATGCCTTTCTCTTCTTGCCGCCTGCTTCTTGAACAGGCGCACTCTCCTTGACATTGTCAAGGTCTGTTTTTTAACCGCTTGACCCAGTGGCCATAACAGCGGGCTTGACATCCGAGAGATAGCACTCTCGGGCCATCCTCTGATCTCCCCTTAGGGAGCCGACTGTTCCATTATCCCTCTCAAACTTGAGCAACATAAGAGATGGGATTATAACAGCCTTGGAATTATTCAGGGTTGGTCGACCCAGAATCATGTTGTAGGCCGAGAGTTCTTCTACTACCAGGAAACGGACTACCATGTGTCGTCCTTCCCCTTTTTCGCCCAGGCGGATGGGTAAATCAACTCGTCCCAGTGGGTGGACTCCTCCTCCTCCAAACCCTACTAAAGGGTGGGAGGCCGGATGTATGCAATCAGTCTGATATTTTAGTTTCGACAGACATTTGCTACTGATGAGATCTGAGGAGCTTCCGGTATCTATGAGGATTCGGCCAACTCTCTGGTTGGCCACTTTACATTCAATGACGATAGGGTCGTCATGCGGCGCTCTTACCCCTCCTAGATCTTCTTCAGTGATGACAATCTCAGGAAATGAATATTTGGACGGCCGTTCTTGGTGAACGGAATTTACATCTAACCGCCTGATATTGTCTTTGTTGCCCCTAATAGTGGGGCTGCCTCCTGAGAAGCCGCCTGCAATGGTGTAGACGACTGCATCATCTGTATCGGAGCTATCAGCTTGTTGATTCTTTTTGGCCGACTGCTTTTTTGAGGAAGTGTTCCCCGTAGATTTCTTGACATAAGTGTCAAGATCACCTTGCTCAGCCAGGCGGTCCAGATACCGCATGAGACTGATGCAGTCATTGGTGTGATGACCAACATCATCATGATAAGCACAGAATTTATCTTGGTTCCAGTTGTTTGCAGAACCCTTCATGGGGACCGGCTTCTCAATTGAGATCCGTCCCTTGATTTCTTTTAGGATAAACTGGTTATCCTTGTTAAACGCATACTTTGGGGAGTATGGTTTGAATTCTTTTTTCTTTTTCTGGGCCGGCTGTTTAGAGGAATCAGCCGCCCAGACCTCTTTTCTCTTCTCATCTTTGTTTGACGACTGTTTCTGTCGTCCTTCTCTTTTGTCGAACCTTTTCCCGTCCGACTGTTTTACCGTGCAAAGATCAGTCGCCTGTATATAGGCTTCTGCTTCAATCAAGGCCTCTTGAAGAGTCGCCACCCTCTTTCGAACCAAATCAAATTTGAAGGTAGACCCGTCTTTGAGACCTCTGAAAAAGTCAGTATAGGCTACCTCATCCGGTAACCCTTGAATCTGTATTCTCATCAGGTTAAACCGCCTGATGTAAGAACGAAGCCCCTCCTTCTCGCCCTGCTGAATTGTTCCTAAATCAAGGGTCGTTTTCTTCGCAGGGATGTTCATAGCGAAGTTGGAGGTGAATAAGTAAGCAAGCGTCCTGAAGATATTTACACAACCAGTCGGCAGGTTGCCGAACCATTGTTGTGCGATTCCTTTGAGAGTCGCTGGGAAACACTTGCACCAAGTGGGATCATCCAACCCTTGAAGGTACATCAGGTTGGTGAATGCCATCAGATGGTCCTCTGGGTTAGTAGTGCCGTCATAGGCGCCTACTAGTACATTTTTCACTTTGGCCGGCTGAGCGGCTTCAGTAATTTCCTTGGAGAAGGCCGACGGATGTTCACCAAGTCTAAGCAACCGTAGCTGCCAGTCCATAGGTTGGACGTTTTTTGCTGCAGGTCCACCAAACGGAGGTGGTTGCAAAAAATACTGTTGTTGTGGTACAAACGGTAAGTTTGGTACCGCCTGGTCGCTATGAAAGCCGGACTGACGGGAGGTGCCGCCTGACTGACTCTCATGATTCGACTGAGTATGCCTCATCGAGGCATTTCGCAGACTGTCTTGAAAGTTTGAAGTAGAGGCCGACTCTGACAATCGGTCACTCTTCTTCTGCTCTAGCAGTAGCCGAGCGTCTGTGAATGTTTGCTTCGACCCGTCCGCCTGAATATGACGAACGGGTTTCCTATTTCCTGTAGGAAAACGGAATTTTGTGAAATCAAGGGCAGGCGGCTCCCGCTTCCTAGATTTAGGATGAGGAGTCGCCTCTCGCCCTTGAACTGGCTTCCTTTTCAGTGAAGTGGATGGTTTCTTAGCCGACTGCTCCTTGACTGGAGCAGGCGACTTCTTGTTGATCAACTCTTGAATCTCTCCCTTGAAGTTCCTCATGAAGGTCATGAGTTCGTCCCTTGTGATGGGAGCAGACCCATCAGTCGGCTGTTGCCGAACAGGCGGTGCGCCTGCTGGCTCACTTCCAGTTTGAAGATGTTCCCGTTCCCTCCTTTCGGTATGACGGGTACGTCGGGCCCTTAGGGTCCCGTCTGAAGCTGTGTGAGCTTCAACTTCAAATTCACTCTCGGTATCATGGTCCGACTGAACCTGAGGGTCGTCTAGGGGACGCCTCTCTTCAGGAGTCGGTACAGACTTGGATGCCATCTCAGAAGTACTCTCCCCACAGACGGCGCCAAATGTTTCGGGGTTTTCTGATGTCCTGCGGGAGAGTTACAATTCCGAGACTGGAACCGGACGCCTGTACCTGCAAAATAACGAAGACTCCTGGTGGTGGGAGCTCCGCCTCCAACGGTCAAGTTAGTACTTGATTAAGGAGTAATTAATGCGGAAATTAAAGTGATTGGGTCTCTCTAGGTGAGAGTGTTTAATGTAGGTAATCTGCTTTGTTAGCGAGATCAGCCGGTTATTACTGTGTGTAATTAATGTGTTTTTTCGTAATCCCCCTTAATGAGGATTAAGGGAGGTATTTATAACCTTGGGAAACGTGCCCATCCTAGGTTTAGGTTAACCTAGGGCCGATTGGGCTTCCCTCGGAAGTTGGGCCTGGGTGGCCGGTTTCTCCATTAGGCATGGAGTATGCCACATGTCATGACATAATAGGTCCAAGGCGGACGAATAAGCGCGTGCCACGTGGCAAGCCCTGACAGTTCCAACTGGGGGACACTTGGCAGGACCTGATTTGCCCACGTGGCGCATTCCGATTGGTAGGAGCAAAATCCCCTAATCAACCGTACCGTTACCAACTAAAATATGATTATTTGTGCTTAAATTAAATAGGGGAAGAAGATTATCGGAGTTGTGAGTCATATGAGAAGTAGCTCTTAAGTCCATGTACCACAAACCATTCTCTGGTTGTGAAAGATTCATGGTTAAATAAGCACTTCCAAACTTTGTAGGAGTCATCAGTGAAAGGAATGGTGTCCTTCGAACAAGTGTATTATTCTGATAGAGGGTTCGGAATTATTTAGGAAAGCTAATTATTCAGTGAGGTCAAGTGATCGGAATGCCTAGCTGGAGGCCAATTCCGATCAGTAATATTAATGTACAACTAATATTACAGCTTGCTCTTGACTGAACCCTTTGGGTCACACCCAATCGTGTAATAGAACAAAGGCGAGGAATTAATCCGAAGGATTAAATACGTCGATAGAGATATTACGAACCAAGACGTCAGATTCCGAGCGTCAAACGTCGAGTGGTTTCACGGAATTGACAAGACAACAAAATAATAAAACAACACAATTTAAGGCCAAAACCCCAAAGTCGTAGCCTCGCATTGTCCTAGCATCGTGCTAGTCATGCGTAGGCTAGGCCATGAGGTACTAGTCATAAAGTGCTAGCATGGCTATTAGGCCGAGCCACAGCGTAGCATGGCAGCCAACCCAGCAGGTCATGCGCACGAGCGTGCCTAGTTGGCCGGGGCTGCTAGCGCACCAAGCCTGCATGGCTACTGAGCGTGTGGTGGCTAGTAGCAGCCCGCTAGTTAGCACGTGGGCCGCGGCAGCATGGCAGCCCAGCCGTGGGCAATGACAGCTGGTTGGGCTTGCCATCAAGGCCCACGGTTGGGCCAGCCATATGAGAATATTTTTGGGGTTGTTGGCTCTTTGCTTCTTCTCTATGGCATGGTAAGTGGTCCTTACCTAACCTCCCTAATATTGTGACAAGTGTTGTTTGCTTATTGCTTTTGTTATTTTATTTAATTTGGAATCAAATTAATTACTTATTTTTCTCACCTAATCATTTCTCCCACATGGAAAGATGATTGAAGTTTTTGGGAGCATTTCCCTATAACCCACCTTGGGTAATGGGGTTTCTCACTTGAGTTGAGCTCAATAAGGTATTTCCCAAAAGTGAGAAAGCCTTTAAGTTTGTAATACTCTAGTTTATTTTGGCCTAGCCTCGTCTAAGCTACGAGGTAGGTGCCAGTTCGGGCGCGAGGGTGTAAGACGTTGGAGGGCTTGCACTTGCGGGTCTCAAGGTTTTTCGTGTTCGTGCTCGTGGTCCGAGTGAAGCACGCGTCAAGGGTGATCTAGTCTTATCCTTATTTTCTCTCTCTTCCCTTTATGTGTTTATGCTTTCATTAATTCCATGTTATGTTGTTTAGTTGTAATTATTATGTATGCGATCCTTTTGCGGGTTTTGTTGTTTCCGCGCAGTGTCGGACACCATAAAACCCAACAGCGGTATAAGAGCCTCTTGCATTTAATTTTTACAACTAAAAATTAATTAAAGTGATTTAAAATGGATTTAAATTTCTGGATTAGCAACCTATTTAGATTAGGACCTCGGTTTTAATTGGATTAAATCGTATTCTTGCTAAATTATGATTACGAACCTAGATTTTGACTTAAAAATAGTGAATTGTTGGTGGAATCGATGTTCTAAATCACCCTTTATTCACAAAGTATTAAAAAATGGCTTCCAGAGGCCAAAATCTACCCAAAAAGTGGTTTTTCGAAGGGTTTTTTTGTTTAGAACTAAAAATTTTAAACCTTGATTAATTATGACATACAATTGTTGGATTATGTGTTTGATTATACCATTAATCTTTTGCAATTTCATTCTTATTAAGCATATTTATGTTGTAAATTGGTTGCTTAATTTGGATAGCTCTTAATTTCACATAAACTTGGAATTTCTCATTCTTGCAAATAAATTGCTTGTAGTGTGAAAGTTTATGGTGAATATGATTTTTGAAGCCCTTAAAAGTGTTAAAGATTCAATCTTTAATGGTTTAAATGGTTGAATCTTAACTTGCTAAAATCCATAATGAATAAATTTTGGTTGTAATCATTTTGGAAGTTGATTAAAATCATGAATGTTCATACTTATACTTGATATATTATTGTACATATTGGAAGGTTGTAATATTCTAATGTGCATGAGTAAGTGTTGGATAAATTATTTCATTGAATGATTGATTATTTATTCAACTAATTTTGCCAAATCTCATTATTGATTTATGTTAGTTAAATTAATTATGAGACTAGCCCTTCAATTTTGTTGCATCAAGTTGAGCCAAAATTATTAAAGAATTGTTCTTGGAAATAATTTTGGTTTGTGCACTAAAATTGAATTTAATTAAGTTAGACTTGCTATAATTTCAAAATTTCTCAAATACTAGTTCTAAAATCCAATTTATAATTAATTTAGAGTCACACAAAAATCGGAATAAAATCCCGAAGCACAAGCACAAAAATCAAAGCTTTAAGCTTCGAGCACCAAGCTCGGCTAGCATGGGTTGCTCATGCAACCTGTCATGTTGCTGCTGAGCAAAGTGTATGTGCGAGTGTGTGCTAATGTGTGGCTGCGAGTATGTTTTGGTGTTGAGGCAAATGCGTGAGAGTGGTGCGGCAAGGCAGCCCGCAAGCACTGCTAGGAAGCGCGCGTTGCAAGCAACACACTGCCAGCGCCAGTAGCGCACGCATGCGAGGCTGCTGGGCCAGCAGGTGCCTTGGTGCATTGCTAGCTGTGCGTGCCAACACCCGCACGCAAGGTTGGCTGGGGTGCCTAGGAACCCTAGCCTTTTGGCTTAGATGCTAGGCACTTGGTCTTGTTTTGGGCTTGCAAGTTTGTGATTTTGGTTTAAAACGAGGCTAAGCCTCGGTTTTTCACGTATTTGCAAAATTTTGACAAAATTTTATTTTGATCGGCTTAATTAATTTTGATTGGATTATTTTAATTAAGTTGGATGTAGAATTTAGTGGGAGCTTCATTAATCGGTTTTGATCTTAATTAAGCCTTGATTGTGCTTTTGTTATTGCTTTAGTTCACATAATCGGATAAACACTTGACTAGTTTTAATTAGGCATGTTAATCAAATTAACCACCTAAGTTAGTAACTAGTATGCGCTCGTTTGATACAATTCTTTGTATCTTTGCTTGAATTATTTGTAAATATACATGGGCCATTCACTTTAGAAGTGAATGGGTGAATGGAATATTATAAATGTTCTTGTGCAGGTTTTACAAAAGGCAACTAGTATGGCCGGACTAGGATAGTAAATACGGGCTGCGTTTCGTTTAGTATCTTTGTAAATCTAAATACGGACTGCATGCCGTTAAGTATTTTTGTACTTAGATTATTTAGATTAGTCTTAGTTACTAGTAATTGCATAATTGACGGTAAAGTCTCAAGACGACATTTATAAAAAGATAAAGCCAAGAAGATGCAATGTTGGCCGTGAAGATTGGATGCTTCAAGTTTCAAAGGGTCATGCTAGTTTGCCAATGTATCTTTAATCATCTCTTGTATATTTTGCTTATATATAATTGCGACATTAAATGCATGTTTAGGATTTCGAATGTTAAATGATTAATTTAGTTCACTAAAATCAACCAACATAGAAACCCTAAGTCCCTATAATATTAAGTTAAAATTTGCCATTCTAAAATGACACTTACCGAACTAATAAGAATAGTAACGGGCTACGCCAAAACAAGACATTACTACTTTCCTAGGGAAGTAAGGTATAGTAGGTATACGCATTAGTTTTGGTTAAACTCAACGATATCGATAAGAAGTCATTAGATGTCGTGGCAATGGAGATAAACGTCAAGAAAGCATTAGATGCGACGTTTTATCGAACCAAGAATAGCTTAGAACTATTAGAAATTAGATTGCTTACCTTAAAATATTAAGTGTTAAGACAAGCCAAAGCATGCTTAATCACTTATTGATCTTTTGGGTCTTGGAATCGTTTTATTCTCGCCTAAAAGGGACAATTTTAATGTGTGGATAAAACGCTAAATAAGATTGAAAATTTGCATGTATGCTTTAAATTTCTTTCTTATTGGTTTTATGAATGGTTTTTCATTGCAAATTCTTTCACTTGTAGCAAAATGTCTGCAATTAACAACAACATGTGCCCGAAACTCCCCGACAAGTTGGCTTTTAGCCTAAACTTGGTCAATTTCAAGGAATGAGAAGAGGAAGTTTATCTCATACCTTCCGGACATGCTTCTTAATGATCTTAAGGAGCTAGTCAATATGTCTTTCGAGACTCGGGACTTGAATGTTCATAACTTGACTAGGTCATTTGTGAACATGAAAATCAAGGCCCTGGAGGAAAGGTTACCTTGCCAAGGAAAGGTGCCAAGTTTGGTCTAGGGTCTACAATACCAAACTGAGACCAGCTATGCCACTCCAACCCCATGTGCTTAGAATTACTAGGCTCTTCAAGCATATGGAGCTTCTTGGAATCCCTTTAGAGGATGAGATGGCGGGTCATATCTTGCTTAGCTCACTCTACTCGGGCTATGATGCACTTAGGATGCATATGGTAGCCGGGAAGGAGTCACACTCATTGAATGAGGTGGTACAAGTGCTACGCAAGACCAACTCCTATGGAGCTACCAAGATTCCCTTGAGAGTGAAGAAGGAGTTCAAGAACAAAGCGAAGATGCAATGCTTCTATTGTGGTGGGCAAGGCCACTACAAAAGGGAATGCAAGATCTTCAGAGAAGATGAGGAAAAGGGGAATGCTCCATCCACCTCAGGTATCTTTATTGTAACCTAACCCTTGTGTATAAGCAATTCATAGGTATTGGATACCATATATGACTCACTTTATGTTCCTATTTCAAGGACCAAGTGAAAGGCTTTACAAGTGAATGTGTGACTACAACCGGACGATGAAGATAGTCCTTCTGCCGTGTTTGTAGGCTTAATATTTGTCTTTTGAGATGTAATAGAACTTATTTCGTTTTATTATTTACTTATCGTTGAACATATTATGATCTTTGGAGTTGGACGCCGGGTAGTTTTTTATTTCAAGACAATGACAATGGTTGCTTTACATGTCTTAATTGTATGTTCTATGGTATTTCACATTTATATATGTGCTTTCATTAGACAAACAGGCTTATAATGTTAACAATACCGCCAAAAGGGTTAAGACCAATGACTCGAATCAAACCTACTTGTGGCATTGTCGTCTAGGCCATATAAACATCAAGCGCATCAAGAAACTTCTTCATGAAGGGATTCTTGATTCATTCGACTTAGAGTCGTTTGAAAATTGCGAAGGATGTCTTCTTTGCAAGAAGATAAAACAACCCTTCTCCAAGTTAGGAGAAAGGGTTGGTGACTTATTGGGGCTAATACACACGGATGTATGCGGACCAATGAGCACAAGTGCAAGAAATGGTTATCGCTATTTTATCATATTCATGGACGACTATACTAGATATGGCTATGTCTACCTAATGTCGCACAAATTTGAATCCTTTGAAAAGTTCAAAGAATTTCAGAGTGAAGTGGAAAATCAGCTTGGCAAGAAAATCAAAGCCCTTCGATCGGATCGAGGTGACGAGTAATTGAGCTACGAATTCGACGACCATCTGAAAGAACGCGATATTCTCTCAAAATTAACACCTCATAGAATGGAGTGTCCGAGAGGAGAAATCAAACTCTGGTAGACATGGTTCGATCCATGATGGGTCTTACCGATCTTCCTTTTAATTTTGGGGACACACACTTCAAACCACGACACTAACACTGAACCGCGCTCCGTCAAAAGCTGTCGAAAAGACTCCATATGAATTATGGACAAAAACCTCCACAGATGTCTTTTCTTAAATTTTGGGGTTGCGAAGCATATGTCAAAAGACTTATGTCTGACAAGCTTGCACCAAAATCTGACAAATGTTTCTTTGTTAGATATCCGGGGTATTACTTCTAAAACCAATCTAAGAAAAAAGTGTTTGTTGCTCGAGATGGTGTCTTTTTGGATAAGGAGCACCTTTCCAAAATGACAAGTGGGAGGAAAATCGAACTTGATGAAGTTCGAGTAGATGAGAAACAAAATTAATCAGACAAAACTGATAGGCAAAGGGCTTTGGAAGCACCTGTTGATAATGGTCAAAGTCAAACTGACAATGTTCAGAATCAAACCGACAACGTAAATGCTCAATCTATTACCCTACGTAGGTCGCAAAGGCCAAGATCTCAACCGGACAGATACCTCGATGTCATCTTAACCAAGAATCAAGACATCCTAGTTATGGATGAAGATGAGCTAACGACATACAAACAAGCTATGACGAGCCCCGACTCCACTAAATGGCTAGAAGCCATGAAATTCGAGAAGGATTCCATGTTTGAGAATCAAGTCTAGGACTTGGTTGATTTGCTCGAAGGTTATACACCTATCGGCTGCAAAAGGATTTTCAAGTAGAAAACCGACAAAGATGGAATTGTACAACGATGGAAGGTTATTCTCAAGATATGTTGCACATTTATGATTTGATTTGTATTTAGTTATGACTCATGTTGCATAGCGTTGAAGATACTTTTTGGTCATATTATGTGTACACATTGAGATAAAATCTTGCCAATTATACTTGAATCACTACACCTGAAGTGTAGGTTGTATGATCAGTTCCAAAATAAAGATATCTTTAATGGATATGATATATGGCAAGATAGTGCAGTTAACACTAAGGTGTAATAGTATATAAATACCATAGTGTATGAAATGCCCTAAAAGTGGTATAGATATCTGAATTATTACAATAGATGGCCTATGATGTAAGGAAGTTATGATGGTACCAATAAGAAGTGGATTCAAATATCATAGTAAAATAGCATGCGAAATGTACGTTAAAGGAATATTATGATACCGGTACACAAGGGAACCGATGGATAATATGCATATGCATAATAGAATGGACTAGTGAATAAGGGAACTAAAATATGTCCATTATGATGTCGACATAATGATAATCATCTAAAGTTTATCATGGACCAGAAGTCCAATGAAATATGGATTTTTAAATCCACACTGTACAGTGTCTTGCATTATTTTGAGTCCTATGTATGTTTATATGCCTGTATAAGTCATAGGTTGACGGATTGTTCATTGCATATGTCAGTAGTTGTTAGATGCATTACTTATTGTATATTTTGCTTAATATGTTATCATGTTTTATATATCTCATATTGCATGCATTAGTTTCTATACAATATTTGTGGCGTATGTGCATGTTCATTCAAAGTATAGTAAGACATATTTACAACTTTGATGGAAAATAGAAAGACATATTTATATTCCAACGAGCTTATAATTATGATGAAATTATATATGACGTTGATATAATATTATTTATGAATCATATAAGAGAAGTTCCCGAAGAACTTATATGCAACGTATTTATAGCCCTACAAATTTTATATCTTGAATATTACAATTATTATCAAACTCTTGAAAAGTCTATGTGACTACATCATTGCCTTCTCAACCTGAAGTTTGAGCATATGAAAGTTAGTGAGATTTGCTTTTGTATTTGCAAGAGAGCTATCGTGTCAATTATGAAACGTCTAAGGAATATCAATGGAATACTTATGCGTGAGAATGTTTTCTTATGGTCCAGAAGAACCATGATTAGCGTATCTAATTACATGTGTTATATTATTATTCAGATGAGATTGAAGAATGACATTAATAATATCAAGTTTTGTCATCAAATTATTATTAATGAACGTTTGTTCAAATAATGATCATCGATTTCTATTATTCACGACCTCCAAAAGAAGGCCTAACCACATAAGTTTAACTTTTAGGGGCCGTTTGGTTCACAGAAGAGAATTGGAATGAAATGAACAACGTGAATGAAATGGAATGGAATGGCAAAGTGGAAAATTTGGAAGGTTGTTTGTTACAAAAACCAGGGAATCATTCCCTCCACCACAGCAACACCACCACAGTGCAGCTCCGACCGCCGCCGAACCCTCACAGAACTCCGCCAACCGTCGCCGACCCATCCCCGACCGTCGACGACCGTCGCCGACCATCCAGCCCCCATCGCCGACCGTCGAACTCCCTCCCCGATGCTCCAGCCCCCCTCCCCGATGCTCGAACTCCCTCGCCGACAGTCGCGCCCCCCTCGCCGACGGTCGCTGACCCCTCGCCGACCCTCCAGCCCCCCTCGCCGACGGTCGCTGACCACCACCGACCACAGCACCACCTCGAACTCCCTCCCCGATGCTCCAGCCCCCCTCCCCAACGCTCGATCTCCCTCCTCCACCACAGCACCACATCGTCGACCACTCCCCGGTGCTCGCCGAGCCTCCCCGACCACTCCCCGGTGCTCGCCGACAGTCGCCGTCCGACCACCACCGACGTATATGGGTGTTAGTGTTAGGGTTAGGGTTAGGGTGGGTGGGGAATGGAATGGGAAAGTGGGGGGGGAGGTGGGGAATGGGGAAGAGGGGTTTTGGGGTATTTTGAAAAATGAAATGGGGGAATGATTGAGGGAAAAAGTGGCAAACAAACAGGTTGAAAGGGAATGATTCCCATTCCCTTTCCTGAAACCAGCGAACCAAACGCACCCTTAAAGTAACTTTATTCAAACAGAGGTTTGGAATGATGTAGAGATAAATACATGTATGATGAAATGAAGTTATTGATTTGATTATGAAAAAATATAATCAAAGTAAATATATGAATAATGAAAAATTCAAAGTTTTGTGATTTTTACGAAACCCAGGTTAATATGCTACTCGCCTTTGTATTTCTCTGTAATCCTTTTTATCCTTTATTAAAAAAAATTGTAATTGTCTTAGGATTCGAACTTGAAGTTGCAACTTGTCAGGCAGAAAATTTGCTTTCGGGTGTTTTGCGGTCACAGGAGACAGAATCACAGAACTGAACTTAATTTCTTCATTTCTGTGCTAATTGAAGAGAAATTATTTCTCCAAATTCTCAAAATTGAAAAAAAAAAAAAAATCAAAAATAAAATATGGGGGAGCGGTTGAAGATGGTGGCGTTAATCGGCGCAAGTGCATTGATAGGCTCTCTTTCTACTTACACTCTTCTCAAGCTTCTCAGCAGGTCTTACTTCAGTTCCCAACTTTTTATTAGATTTTAAATAATTGGTATTAATTAATTTTTGCTGGAATTAATATTATGTATCAATCATTTGATTTTTTGTTACTGATGCTTTGAATTGGAAACAACCCAATTGTTAATTTTTATTATTTGTCTTAATGGGGGTGTTGTTGGGGTTTGTGGGGATGAATTACAAAGTATAGATTGAATGAGTATTTGGTTGTTTGTATGTCAATTAGGTTATGTGATTGACATATGTGAAGAAATGCATACAAGTTGAATTTGTGAAATGGGAGTGAATGGCGGTAGAGATTTTGGTCATGGAGTGACGTGGGTTGCTAAGTTTGAGCTCTCTTAGACATTTTGCATATTTTCATTTGCATTTGTGGCAAAATAGTAAAGAAAGAAATTGTTTGAATGACAAATTATGGTGAATTTCTCAGTATGTGTATCTATTTGTTGGAGACATCGGAAGTATAATGGGTATAAGGATCAGAAATATAATCAGAAATATAAGATATATATATATATGAAATAAGCAGAGCTGCAGCACCTCCTTTATTTAATAAAATAATAGAGATTGATTTAGAGAATTAAATATATTATATTATGTTGTTATTCATTCTTACATATTACCTTAAATGAAAAATTATTACAACTTTTATGGAGTGTTACAAACTAAAATAAGAGAGGTGATAATTCAATATTATTGTAAACCTTAAAGAAATAACCTTTTACTATTTGCTGTAGTAAGCATATCTGCTGGTTGATCAATTGTATTGATAAACTAAGCTTTATTTCTCCTTCACCGACTAAGTCACGTATAAAATGATGTCGAATCTCAATGTGTTTGCTTCTAGCGTGGAACATTGGATTCTTTGTCATTGCATTTGCTGACATATTGTCTCAAAATATTGTTGTTGGACTTTCTTGAATAATATTCAAATCTCTTAAAATTCTTCTTAACCAAACTGCTTCACATGCTGCTTCTGTGGCTGACATATATTCAGCTTTTGCTGAAGACAATGCTACAGTTTGTTGTTTCCATGATATTATTTTAGTGCCTAAACAGAATATGTAAGCTGATGTACTCTTACGATCATCTACTGAACCAGCCCAATCACTATCTGCATATCCAATCAATTTATTATTCTCTTCAGTTCGGTATCTTATGCCTATTTTCTTGGTACCTTGAAGATAGCGTAATATCCTTTTTGCAACAGCAAAATGTAGTTTGCTAGGATTACTCATAAATCTTGACACCATATTCACTACTTGAGCTATGTCAGGTCTTGTATGAGTTAAGTATAGTAAGGAACCTATCAAACTTCTATATACATTAGCATCGACCTTATTAGCTCCATCATCTTGACTTAATTTTTCATTCAATGCCATAGGAGTATTCACAGGTTTGCAATTTTCCACATGAAATTTCTTTAGGAGATCCATTGTATATTTTTCCCGATTAAAGAAAATTTCTCCCTTGGTTTGTGTTACTTGAATTCCAAGAGAGTATTTCATGAGTTCTAAGTCTGTCATTTCAAACTCTTGCATTATACACTCTTTGAACTCATTTATGAGTTTCATATTATTTCCGGTGTAGATAAGATCATCAACATAAAGACAAACAATGAGAAAATATCCATCATTGTTCCCTTTGATGTAAAGTGATGGTTCACTTGGACTCTTTTTGAATCAACTATTCATAAAATATTTGTCAATTCTACTATTCTGTGCTCTTGGAGCTTGTTTAAGTCTATAGAGTGCTTTATGCAAACGATAAACTTTTTCTTCTGTACCTTGAATTTCATATCCTTGTGGTTGTTCCACATACACTTCTTCTTCTAACACACCATTCAAAAATGCGGATTTCACATCAAGCTGATACACATATAATTCTTTCTATGCAGCTATGGCTAAGAAAATGTCTCATTGAAATCATCTCTAGGTTTTGAGCATATCCTTTTACAACAAGCCTTGCTTTGTGTTTTTGAATATTTCCGTCTTGGTCTAGTTTTGTTTTATAAACCCATTTTAGACCAATAATTTCTTTACCTTCGGGGTAATCGACAAGCTCCCATGTATTGTTTTTCTCAATCACAACAATTTCTTCATTCATTGCTTTTATCCAAACATCATCGGTTGATGCTTATTTGTAACTAGAAGGCTCACTTGCAAATAAAGCAAATGTTTCCATGTCATTTGCTTTAGATAAATAGCACTTATAATCGTCCAAATAAGAAGGCCTCTTTCGAATTCTTCCCGGTTGATTCAATATCGGAGAAGATGAGGTTTCTTGTGATTGTGTATTTGGCACAACATTAGGAGATCTTTACGGACTGTTTACTGCATCATTTATTGTTGTTGGAATTGAGCCACGAGAAGTTATAGCTTCTTCTTGCCTAGGAAAATGAACTTTTTCATCATCCCATTTCCATTTTGCCGATTCTTCAAATATAATGTCTTTGGAGACTATTTGCTTCTTAGCTTGTGGGTCTAAGAGACGATAGCCTTTTGATTCATCACTATATCCCATAAAAAGATATTTTCTCCCTTTGGGATCGAACTTTTCTTTACCTTGATCTTTATTCAAGGCATATGCAATACATCCAAAAACTTTTAAATGACTAACAACTGGTTTTCTACCGTTCCAAGCTTCATAGGGAGTCTTGTTACTTATAGCTTTAGTTTGAGAACGGTTGAGTATGTTGATAGCTGTATTAGCTATCGGCCCATAATGTTTTAGGAAGACCCTTTTCTTCCATCATGCTTCTTGCCATTTCTACAATTGTGCGATTCTTTCTCTCTGCTACATCATTCTGTTGAGGTGTTCTTGAGACTGTCAATTGTCTTTTTATTCATTCATTTCTACAATGCTCCATAAAAGGGTTATATATAAATTCACCCCCTCTATCAGTTCTCAATGTCTTTATCATATATCCACTTTGTCTTTCAACTAATGCTTTAAATTGGATAAATACATTGTAAGCGTTTGACTTTTGATCAATAAAATATATCCATATCATATGGGTATAATCATCGACAATAATAGAAATTACCTCTTATTTTGTAGAAAAGGATTTTTCATGGGGCTAAATACATTTGCATGTACTAATTCAAGAGGAGCTTTGGCTCTCCATGAAGTCTTTGGGAATGGAATACGATTTTTCCATATATAAATCCTTAACTAACTTGAATATTTCTATCAATGTGTAGTAATCCAACAACCATGTCTTTTTGTTTCAATAGTTTTAATTCTTTTTGGTCAAAGTGTCCACATTGTAAGTGCCATAGATAAGATTCATCCATAACATTTGCTTGCAATGCCAGCTTATTTTCTGGCATATGAAGTGGGAAAACTTTATTATTAGCCATTTGTACTTTTGCCAATATAGTACTAGATTTTTGGTCTGTTACAATACATTCCCCATTGTCGAAATTAGCTGAATATCATCTTTGAGCAAGTTGCCCAACACTTAGGAGATTATGTGTCAAATTAAGCACATAAAGAACATCATGTATGTATTTTGTGTCATTTGATTTGCTATTAACAACAATGACTCCTCTTCCTTCAACTTTTGCCTTTTTTCCATCACCTAAGGTGACTTGATTTGCTACACCCATATCTAACTTGATGAACATGTCCTTATTTCCTGTCATGTGGTTGCTACAACCACTATCTAAAAACCATAAATTGTCAAACTTATTTTGTGCATCCATGCACGTAAGGAATAATTGTTCATCTTCAGCATTTGTGGTGAAATCCGCTTCATTTGTATTATTTTCATTTTGATGCCAACAATCCTTTTGAGAATGACTCGAATTTCGACATTTCTTACATCTAAAATAACATTCACATGATTGATGGTTAGACTTACCACATATACGACAAGAATTATTTTACCTTTGTTGATAATTTTGATATTGTCCGCGACCTCTTCCTCGACTTTGTCCTCGGCCACGGCTAAAATTTTGGGTACCACGACCTCTACCATATTGGTGTCCTCTTTGGTTTCTCTCTCTTTTCTCTAACTCTCCTTGATATTGTTTGTTTAATATATCAAGTTGGGATTGAAATGCTTGATCTACAAGTTGATCGATATTTGCATTCTTTTCAATTTTTACTCATGTGATTCCAAAGATCCCATTAATTCATGCATTGTAAGAGTTGACAAGTCCTTAGACTCTTCTATCATATAGGTTGCAGAATTATATTTTTCAGTCATACTTCTCAATACTTTTCGAACAACTCTTTTTTCTTCTATTGTATCACTGACACTTCTTATTTGATTAACTATCTCTGTGACTCGTGAAAAATAAACTTGGATGTTTTTTGCTGCATGAATATATCTTAATGCAAGTGCATCTGTTTTCTTGTTTTTCTTGTGTAGTTTTTGTTGTCCTTCATTAAGATTTTTTGTAAGGTCTTCATAGCCTCCTTCCACGCGCTCCCATAAATCTTGAGATATAAAGAATGTTTGCATTTGACTACTCCAATAGTCACAATATTCTCTGTCAAAGATAGGAAGAGTTGGTTGGGAATACGAGAAAAATGGTGTTAGATGTACTGGAAGCCATGATATAATTATTCCGGTTCTGATACCAAATTTGTTGGAGACAGCGGAAGTATAATGGGTATAAGGATCGGAAATATAAGAGATATATAAAAATATATATATGAAAAAAGCAGAGTTGCAGCACCTACTTTTTTTAATAAATTAATAGAGATTGATTTAGAGAATTAAAGATATTATATTATGTTGTTATTCATTCTTATATATTACCGTAAATGAAAAATTATTACAACTTTTATAGAGTGTTACAAACTAAAATAAGAGAGGTGATAATTCAATATTATTGTAAACCTTAAAAAGAATAACCTTTTACTATGTAATTTTAAGATTCCCCTTTAATTTCTCTTTTATTGCAAATTAATCTCACACTATTAAGGTATATTGTGATTTCTCGAGAGGAAGACTTTTGCATTAGGATGGAACTTGTCCAACAATACAATAACAATTACAGAGTAATTTTGAAGGGCTTTCTTCGAATCAAATAGTTTTTTGCCAAAAGAATAAGATATTTCAGCCATAGTTTGAGACTTTGAGCCATTTTATTCCTCTCTCGCCAAACATGCTTATAGACACATGTAAAGAATCTACTAGCATACAACTTATTAATATTTACCAAACTGAAGATAGATTTGAGCTTCCTTGCATTGTTACACAGATGAGCTTTACTGCTTTAGACAACCGCCTCTTTAAAATCCTGCTTCTATCCCACAATTACACCGAAATGCTAGATACAGAGATTAATTCAACAAGTATTAAAGCCTAAATACAAGTTAGATCATCTTTTCTACATTATCCATGTACCTAACCAATTTATTATTTCCACATTATCTATTACTTCTTATATCAATGCAATGTTTAGCTAATACAAAGTATATTTTTATCTGTGTACACATTACACCATATGCACAAACTAATACGAAGTATATTTTTTTTATGTGTACAAATTACACCATATGGTATCTAGCATTTTGGTGTTAAACTTCATATTTGAATCTGCTTAACTTTCACTTTTCTCACTGTACCCTTTCTTCTGCATTTGGTGATTTTCTGAAAAAGATATGTTTGAAATTTAGGTTATTAAATTGTGAATAAGTAACTTGTTTTTGCAGAAGGGTAGATGAAAAAGGCAGCAGTCCACAGACGGCAAGATTTGATGGTAGGGAATTGTAATTTTTTCCTTGCTAGCTCAAATTTTAGCGTCAATCACCTCACATGCAACACATATGAACCTGACCTTTACCATCTTTTCCCTTCCCTCCTTAACTCCTTTGCACTACCAGACGTTCTGTTAATGGCTACACAATTTGTACCTAAATAAATTTTAACAGATACTTCGTAGATGATAAATGGCGTAAGATGGATGAGGATAGTTAACAACTATGGTCCTGTTTTTAGGCTGATATTTTTTTTTCTTTTTTTTTTAAATGCTTTTTAAAAAGAGCATTTGTCATGGCCCCATTGGCCTGGGTCTGTGGAGATCTAGACATGTTTAGAGTACTAAGAACTTATTGTGATCTTATTAACTTAAAAATGAAAAACTAGAACTAATTTAATCTTATTAGCTTTAAATTAAAAAAAAAAAAAGTTAGACGAGAGTAAATTATAATTGTACCAACCATATCATAGGCAGCTGGTTCACTGTTGCTTTGTTATACACTACTGAAGCTTTTGTGTCCTATACAGACAAACAATCAATCCTTGAGGCAGACCAAAATGGATGTGTTACGCATAGGATGGAAAGTAAAGGAGCTCCAGATATTTTACAAGATGAGATAGTCTCTGAGCAACTGACCAGGTACTTTGACTTCTCTTAAAGAGTGGTTGCTGGAAATAGTTCTTGGCTTTATAGAATGGAACTGCTTTTGCTTTTCTTTCTTATTCCAAATTATTCCAAATTATTTTTCCGTATTAGTGATTCGGTGAATAGTGATCTTCTCTGATCTATAATGTGGAAACCTACTTTGCTGTTATGTATTTCCTTATCTAATTTGAAACGAGTTGTATACAAGATAAATGCGTAAATCATCAATACACTGAATACACTTGTACAAATCAGATACAGCATTATCACTTCATATGTGCATTTTTGTATTGTGAGAGTGGGAAGACGAGTATACATAAGAATCAACATTGCCTCGTTGATATTGTTATGTAATGTAGACGTTTTAAGGTGTGGGTAAGTCTAGAATTGTCTTATACTATTTAGCAATGGGTTATATAGGTTGTTTACTTGTTAGAGGCATAGTGTAGACTGTAATGTTCTTTGGCAATCTGTTCTGATTTTTGGCTGTATGGTCTTAGAGGAGCAATTAGATTAGAGTTAACTAATGTTGTAGAAATAATAATACAATTTATGATAATGGTCATGTCGATCTTGATTATATTATCATGATTATTATGATGGTAATGATCTTGATCTTTACTTAGTATCTGCATATGTACTTATCCAGATTGATACAAACTTTTAGTTATCTTTAGCTGATAATTCTATTAGCTAATCTGTTTGACATTTAAGCTATAGGACTATGAGATCCTTTGGTTAGCCTTCACATCAACTCATCTGCTCTCTTTTGATTATTCTTTCCACATCATTCAGGAACATTCAGTTCTTTGGTCTAGATTGCCAACGGAAAGTAACAGAATCATTCGTAGTGGTGATTGGTCTTGGAGGCGTTGGGAGTCATGCTGCATCTATGCTTTTGAGATCTGGAGTTGGGAGGTTACTTCTTGTGGATTTTGACCAGGTTTACACTATTTCCAGCTTCAACTACTTCTATTTCTCCCTCTCAGTGTCCATTAAAGAATGAAAGCTCCATTTTAAGGTCGATTCATCCATCAATTTGTTTTTTAAAAGTTTACTTAATATAGCCGTAGATCATAATTTTGCATCGCATATGTAGGGTAAGGGTCTGAAGGGTCCCTGGGTAGAGTCTGAAAACATTATACCGAACCCATACCCTACCCGATGCCACCTAGACCCATATCCTACCCGAACCCATAGGGTCTAAATAAGACCCATACCTGTATTTTAGGGTAGGGTCATGGACTCACTGCCATCCCTACTCGTAACCCTCTTGATTCATCTCTCTAAAGGGCTATGGGGTATTGTTAGCTTATTCCAAACTATGTTAAGATTTTTAAGATATAATCTCATATTTTGTGATATTATCTCCTTATTTAAAGAAAATTTGACACCTAAAATTGAAAAAAAAAATTGGAGTCTACAAAAGCCCCCACAAGACTCGATGTGGAGATTTGACATCATATGCAACGTCGTCTTGAAAATTTGTTAAATTTTGAAAGCAAAATTGACATGCCCCCATTAATTTCACGGATTTTGAAACTTGAATAGCAAAGCTGAAAAGTGAAAATATCCCACCGAGCATGTTTAATGTTATTAGTATAAATACTGGGTTACAATCTCTAATATCTCTACTGATTCGCTTTCCACGTGCTTAGAATTGTAAGCTGACTTGTTTTGATGTTCATGATGGCTGAAAGAGGCTTGATCTTGATCAGGATCTGTCTTCTTGATTAGAAAGACACGTCTGGTTTGGTGCTTGTTCTTCTTCTAGGATGCTAAGCTCGAGCAAGTTTAAGGTTTTGTTAAGTGGCCACATAAATGGGCTACATGACAACTTACTTTTTTAATAAGCCTAAAAACTTCTTTTGAGTTCTTTATCGTGGACTTAAATAACCATGACCTGTAAAATTGCCTGACCACTTCGTTGTGTTTTACATTGTAATTAAACGAGTTCATCTAAAATACATAAAATAGGCCAAAATAATTTATTAACCAGATGAATTATTTTAGTCATATATAGTTAACAGTTAATACTTTGACCAGGACAATATGAAGCGTGACATTCAATAAAATTTTTGTGCCTACAATTAGTTAATTGTTTTATTTGTCTAAAGGAGATGGAAAGAGGGGGGGGGGGGAAGAAAATCTTTTTACCGTGTTTTTAAGGACAATTGCTTTTCAAAAGAGACATTGAAACATTGAAAATTCTGGTGAAAGGCACCAAAGGCAAAATTTAAGTTATAGTTGAAGACCTGAGGTGTGTTGTTGTACTTGTTGTGGCATTTGTTGCTGCATATTTTATGCATAAATTGTTCATGACCAAATGTCCAAATGATGGTAGAATTTTCTTCTTGCTATTCTTTTGTCAATGGTAAGGCCACTCTCTTGTCTTCATTAATATGTTTCTTTTTTACTTATCCCATATGTCCAAGAAGGAGCTGATTTGGGAATGTGATGTTTCTTAGTCTAGCATAGAGAGAGTGAATTATTTTGGTTTTTAGGTAATCAATGATATTCCAACTAATGTCGCTTGCATGATTTTGCTAGGTTTCACTTTCTTCACTCAATAGACATGCCGTTGCAACACGAGAGGATGTTGGTATGCCAAAAGCTTTATGCCTCAAGAAGCACTT
Organism: Chenopodium quinoa; assembly: GCF_001683475.1. NCBI lineage: Eukaryota > Viridiplantae > Streptophyta > Magnoliopsida > Caryophyllales > Amaranthaceae > Chenopodium > Chenopodium quinoa. The sequence continues at coordinate 1,556,204 of NW_018742381.1, read as the reverse complement.
CTCAAGCATTTTTCCAGAGTGTCAAGTTGATGCTCAAGTGATTTTGTATGACGCATCCTCTGAAGAAAAGATTTTGTCAGGCAACCCTGATTTTGTTTTGGATTGCATTGACAACATAGATACAAAAGTAATTTTCCATGCCACTATCGCTAATTTTTTTAGCAAGTTGATACTGATCACTTTTGCACGCGTAGTTATCCAACAAAGTTGTTATACAGCCTCCAATATTAGAGATCAAGAATTCATGCTGTATAAGTTGCATTTTTCTCTAATTTGATATCTATTGTAGGTAGCATTGCTCGCTGCATGCGTGCGTAGGGGATTGAAAGTTCTATCCGCAACAGGAGCAGGCGCTAGAGCTGACCCAACTCGAATTCGTGTGGCTGATTTGAGAGAATCAACAAATGACCCCCTTTCCCGAACTGTATTTCTCTATCCTCATCTTTGCATTCTAAATTTTGTTATTAATGAAATCATTTGCCATGTACATTTTACAGTTAATTACCAGAGTGAACTAGAGAAAATTACATATCTTCCCTAGTTCTGTTCTAGCATTCTAGCAATATCGGTACAATGTAAAATAAATTTAAGCATATTATACTACTACCTCTGTTCTTTTATGTTTTACTCACTTACTATGAATACACAATTTAGGTGAATAAAGTAGGAGAGAGAGTATGGAAAAATGTAATTATTGTGGGGTTAGATGGGTAAGATGGTAAAAAGGGTATGCTATAAATAGATTACAGCAAAGTGAGTAGAACTTAAAAATAACGGCCTAATATGGAAAGTGAGTAGTACAAAAAAGAATGGAGGGAGTACTTAGGATGCCAAGAATCTTATGCTAAAAAAATAGTACCAAGAGTTTTGCATTACTGTGTGTTTTTTACTTGCTTAGCTGTAAAATATTTCTTGATGGTTGGTCAGTTCTAGGGCAAGTACTGCAGTATAGCTGTCTTCATGATTTGAAATTCTCTCTAAAATTCTGTGTCCAATAAGCAATCTGTTCTATTCACCAGGTTCGGCAACGGTTGAAGAGAGACCACGGCATTGAAGGTGGAATCCCTGTGGTGTTCTCCCTGGAAAAACCGAAAGTAAAACTGCTTCCATTCAAGGGTCTTAATGGAGAAGAGGAAAATCCTTCTGATTACCAAGTGAGAATCCTAAGCTCCAATTTACCTTATCTTGTGAATATTGACCTGCATATTATGAATCAACTACTTTGACCTGTTTGTTTGCTCGGGTGCTGTCAGACAACAAATGAAACAGGCCGTAATTAGCTAAGTTTCATGATGCCCCTCTATCCAATTGCACATGAAATCCAACCTAGAGGTCATTGATTATAGTTTTCCTTCATTGTTTACTTCCTATTGATCCTTCTCTCTAAACACTCGAGGTATAGACCATAGAGTGAGATGGGAAAAGTAATTTAAGCACCTGTTTGTTTAACATTAGGACAAGGATCAGATAGGAAGTATGAAGAAACATAAGTTGGAGTGGGGAATTCTTTAAAGAGGCCTAAACGCACGAGAAAAAAAAATGGAGAGTATACATTAGAGGATAAAGTGGAAAAAGAAAAAGTAAAAATAACAATGACAAAGTGTGTGAATAATAACATTGTTTGTGTACGCCTTGTACGGTGATCAAGTGATGTATGCTTGGGTTTTTCCGACTACTTTTAGGCTGCTTTTCATCTCTATGGAAAATAGCCTCCGTCTCTTTGCCTCTTTTAATGTGGGTTTGAATCGGACTTTTCATCTTTCAAACCTATTCCATTTCAACATTATTACATTTCAATACTAAGATTGTTCACTGTACCAGGACCAATAAGCCAAATAGTCTATTTATACGCAACACTTACTACTGATGGTGAGGTTGACAGATTACTCTCTTGGAGATATAACCAAATTCCCCCCCCCCCCCCTCCCCTCTGTTTAAAACAATAAGTTTGTTTCCCTTCTGTAGACCAAGGTCCCAGACCAAAAAGTATGGCAAGGTATATGATAACTATCATAATAACTATAACTGATTATCTACTGACAGACGTGATTGCCTTCGTCCTCGAATGCACAATTGTTCATTGTTTTGTCTTCTAAATACGACTACTGAACATGAATTGCACTCTCCCAACTACAACAAATTGCCGATCACAATATATATAAACCACATAATGATTTCTTCCTAACCTCCTCTAAAGCATTTCTCCCCTAACATAAACTCTAACTTATTTCCCAAGCTTCCCATAACTTACTATAAGGATATTGTCTAAATGCCACTTTCTCCCTAATATCAATTCATAGTATTATATTCAAACCTGATAAGTATCTGATTTGGATTCTAACCTATATATTCTTAATTTGGATTCTAACCTATTCATCTTAATCTGGGATACAAACCCTTTACTCATTACTTAAATTAATATTTAAATCATTTTGTACAAAAAATGGTTGATGAATAATATTAACCTGGTCACGTCTGCTTATTCTTAACTAAAATTGCTACTTTTGAAGCAAGGGCCGTAGCTTCTTCTTTATAAGCAAGTAAGATTTTGATCTTACTAACATTGGTGATGTTTTACAAAGTTTACAATCAAATTAATTATTTCAACTAATTGCGTCATCATATTTCTACCTACTCTAAGAATAAATAACGCAGTCGAACTTGGCACACATGCCAATGCACTAGTTTGACCTTTTAAATATTAATAAAAAATACAACCACCAATTTTTTTAATTGACATGTTTTAACTTTAGCACTATTCACACACTTTCTTTTGACCGTGTTTTGTGATTTATACGCAATGAAAAATTTAGTCATGTAGGGTCTTGTTAGCTTCGTCACGATATGTACTTTCAAAATATCAACTTTTTATATTTTTTGCATATCGGTAATTAAAGATATTAATTGTTGAATTTGTGCATTGTGAAATTGACTAAAGAAACGTGTCAACTAAAAAGAAACGAAACGGATGAAGTATAAAATAGTTGATACTATGAAACTTTATATTGATGATAAAATTGGTTTTTACTATGTTAGCAACAAACTATATTCAAAGTTAATATATGAATTGTAAAAAGTCAAACGTGTCAATTATTTTAGGGCGGAGGAAGTATTTAGATTCAATAGCTATAAAAATACTTTATCCTGAATCTAGTCATATTTCTCCTAGACCATTGTTTACATTTTCAACTTGAAAGTTAGTTAGCATACATCTATCATCCTCTGAAAACCTCTTGCTTAGAACTTATATTGTCTTTGTATTTTTCTTCATGAGCTCTAACACTTCTATGGGGAATAGGTTGCTTTTCCAAAAAACTGAGTTAGCAGAATGGTCTCAATCATAGAAATAGCAAATTTCTAATACTATTACTCCCCCTATCCCTCAAAAAAAATTCATGGAATCAAAAGTACTTTGAACTTTCCTGTTATGGTATTCTCACAACTCACTCTCTTGCTTGTCTTTACCCACCTCCAATTTCTTTTTTTTTTTTTCTTTTTTTGAATTTTCATTTCTAAATAATAAAAATTTAATTTTGTGCCAAAAGCTTTATGCATGTTTTTTATGGGATGGACAGACTATAATCCCTCCTTTTCACTTTAAGTGAAACATTGGATTTTTCAGTCTCCAAGACGTATTTATCCATTAATATCTTTAATTCCATATTTCAATGTATGAAGAAGTTTATTTTCTTAAAATACACATAGAATTTTACGTGATATATAATGAATTTTTTTTCCTTAACCACATCCTGATATATAATCAGAAGAAAGAATTCTACTATGCTCAACTAATTACAATTGGCTCACTATCTGTGTTTGGAGTATATATAGCACGTCATAGTGTCATACAACAACAATAACAGCAACAACAAAGCCTTAGTCCCAAAAATATATAGCATGTCATAATGTGAAATTTTCAACACTCTTCAATAAATGGGAAACTAGAACATGTCAAAATTCTCTTTTCTAACATGTCAAAAGTAGTTGCCGAAGATATTTTTTGGATTTATAAGGCATATATAGCTGGCAGGATCAGTGTCTGTCTCATTTCTCATGAAAGCATCCAAATTATAGAACAAGGTTTCAGCTGAGCTTGTTTATTAACGATTGTTCCACACTTCAGCAATAAAGTAAGATTCTAGTGATTTATTTGATTTAACAATAGGAATGCTCTTTGAAGTAAATCTTAGAGAAAAGCTTATCAAGTGTCTGACTCACAAAATATCCAATATCAGGTGTCCAATTCACAAAAGCTCCAATATTAAGTGTTTTACGACTTTTACCTTGAGCGACTAGTTATCATCGGTTGTTAATACATATTATATATATATACTTTTTTTTTTTTTTTTTTTTTTTTTTTTTAAAAAATTTTTTTTTGCTGATGTTCTGACCTTTAACTCTTTCATCCAGGTTGTACCAGGGTTTAGGGTCCGGATTATACCTGTTCTTGGATCCGTGCCTGCAATTTTTGGGCAAATTATGGCCTCGTATGTTGTCACAAAGCTAGCAGGGCTGCAAATTGAAAATGAGCCAATAGTTAATTTTGATGTGGAGCACTATCAAGCTCTCCATCAGCGGTTGATTGAGCATGAAGAACTAGTTTATGGTACTGCTAGCGAAGTACAGGTATGATGATTTCCTTAAGAAACTCTCATTGCCCCCCCCCCCCTTCTGTTCCAATTCAGATTACAAAATTGTAAAGAGGATTATTTTTGAGTTAAAAGCTTTAACTTGAGATAGTAAAAAAGGTGCATAGCTCTGAAGCAGAACACTCACAAGACTTGTTTACAGTTTGCTGTGACAAAAAAAATAGGAATTTTCCATAGAAATCAGTAGGGAAAATACTAGAATTTGAGTTTTGGTAACATGGCTTGAACTTTAGCATGATTTTTCTCCATGTAACATGCTAGTGGAATTTTCAGATTTTTAGAAATGTTATGTGTGCCTTGAGGATTTTATGCCTTCAGTTTTTTTAACCAAGATGTTTTTATTGTTTTGCCACGAAAACCATTAATTTCTTGGTTAACAAAGTAATGTGGACTCCTCATAGGGGAATGGAGGAGGGGGGGGGGCATCAATTTGTTGGGTTGAACTTTGTTCCCTCAACCTTGAATGTAAAGATGGGAGAAAACCTGTGCCTTTTCGTCTGTTGCTCACCTCAGCTTTTACTGACTGCTGTTTCTGTCACGTACATTATTGACTATTACCCTTTGTCCTTTATTAAGGTAGATGTTGAAGAAGTGAGGTATGTTGTCAAGGAGTTGTGGCATGGACGAAGTGCTAAAGATGGTTCTTTTAATGGTGTGGGACGTGCAATGTGGCGATCTGTTAACGAATTGATGCTCGTAAGGTACATGTTCTACTTATGTTATTGGGCAAACACTCAAGCAATCAAGAGTGCTTAGTTTGTACAAGTTGTTTTTATATCTGTTTGTATTTGTTGTCTCTTTTTTCTTACCAATTTATTATGCACTATATGCTTTATTTGATGAATAATCAATCATGTTTTTCAAGAAGGTAAAAAGACTGGAGTAAGCTTTTAACATTATTAACTTTTTTGATCAAAACTAAGCACTTGCCTGTGCTCTTGTGGTTAGTAATTTTGCCAAGTGAGAGTAGGTGAAATGTTCTTGCTGATATTGTTTACTTGACCAATGGCACTAACATGCAATGTAAAATTAGTTAGTTGTTGCAATGACTAAATTTTGTAAAACTAGATTGGTGGTCCATGATTTGGTCATGATTTGTTGTTGCAATATATATTGAGAAAAAAAAAATATCAATCTTGATAATTTTTAATTGGAAATGTATAAGAGATAATTAGATAATAAAGCAGTTGATGGAAACTGAATATTATGGAAATATTGTAAATAGTTTTTATATTTTTAATATTCAATGCTTCCCTGTGTAATTCAAGAATTATTTTCAGTGTATGGAAATATGATTTTTTATTGGGGTTAAATTTGCGTATTTAAAGCTTAACTGCCTCTATATTTGATAAAAATTACTCTCTCCGTTCTTTTTTGTTTTACACTTTCCATTTTATGTTGTTCTTTTATGTTCTACTCAGCGTTTGCCATCTTACCCCTTCAGCCCTACAATAAAAGGTGTAACATGGATCTAATGAATGTGCCAAAACATCTTCTGATTTTTTTTTTTTTTTGAGTCGTGTACTGGTGAGTTTCTTGTTAATATAGCTAATTTTTATCTGCTTTCCATGACATGCTGTTGGTCATTGATATAGGTGGGATAGCACAAAGCCTGCATCTGTTTCGAACTTGATTCTTCTGAAGTTCGATGAGGTATTTTTTTTACTTAAGCACTATTTTTCTTCTTGTTCTATAGTGCGAATCAACAAATAGTATGTCTGAATGCTAAAAAAATTGCTTTCAGAAATCAAGGGATGTCAATTTTTTCTCCTTAAATGTTTTTTTTTTTTTTTTTTTTTTTTTTTTTTTTTTTTTTTTTTTTTTTTTACTGTAAATCTTCAGGTGCTATTATATGAAGTGCAGCAAACTTCAGAGATGTTGGCGCCAACTTTCTGTTTATTGCCCTTTCTCTTTGTTATTAATAGAGGCGCTATTGTTCTGTGCCAATCTCCTTGTTACTCCTTTAGCAATCTTCTTCCCAGTTTTGTAACTCATTGGAAACTCTAAAATATCAGTGGGAAAATCTTTATTGCACAGCCAAAGTTGAATAGCTGTGTGTGTAACTGAGGCATAAACTAAACTGTTCATTTACTGCAAACTCTTGTTTATAGGAAATGTGAGTCAGTGCAAGAAAATAGTTAATAATATAAGTGATAAGGTAAAATGATGGGTGAGTGTAAGAAAAAGTTGAATAAATACAGTGGCGTAAAGAGGGTAAGGTGGTAAACGATAGTACAAAATAGAGGGAGTACATTTTTATATTATTTCCATGGATATGGATACAAATGAGAATTTAGTGTTTATGCATCATGCTGAAGCTGGCTCTTGTAATCTCACTCCACCTGATTACCTTTGGTCATCCATGTCAATCTTCCCCACCCCCCCCCCCCCCCCAACCCCCCAACTCTGATTTTCAAGCTTATTCTAATTTGTCTAATCCACAGGTGGATGAACATGAATCAATGACACTTGATGACATTAAAGAGAAGGAACCAGAGTTTTTCCAACGTGTGTCGAATGTTCTAAAGCGAGCAAATTTGGACTTCTACCTGTAACTGCACTTCATGTCCTCCATCTCTCAATTCAGTCATTCCTGTTAATGAAGGGTCCTGCTTTTGTAAGCAATATTTCAATTTGTTTATTTAAGACAGTTCAGCAATCTTGGAATTATCCCAAAAAAAATCGAAAATTCAGAACATTTTTTATTGGCTATTGCAGATTCATACATAGTCCTAAAATTGAAATGGCCTCAAATATGAAGATCAGATAGTAGTCAAGGGATTCTCTCCTCAACAGAGGCCAAAAAAGAAGACAGTTTATGCTGCTGTGTAGTGTTCCCTCAATGTGATGGCCCTTTTGTGCTAAGAGGTGACAGAGAGCCCAAATCTCAAATAGATAATGATCAATGACAGGGAGCTGTTTACAAAATAGATAATGACAGGGTGCTGTTTACAAAATTGAGATTATTTATTTAGATCTCCCCGAGCTTTTTTGCCTTTTTTACCAGAGCTATTACGCCTTTTTACCGATGCTTCATTCTTCCAAAAATTTTCTAGGGTTCGTTTGGTTGAATGTAGGAATTGCAACTTCCTTGGAAATATAATTTCCCATATAATCGGATTTCTTAGGAAATTTTAAACACAAATTCTTGATTAAGACAGAATTTTATTGACTTACTAGAATTTAAAGGTACCCTTATATACCACAAAAGTTACTATTTTTCTAACCTAAATTTTACCCTTATAAACACTAATAATGTATTAGATTAATCTTATTGGAGTACTAAACCACGCCCGTTCATAACATATTGCGGGCATGGTTTAGTACCCCAATAAGGCCCTGTTTCCATAAAATGAGTTTGGGCTAGATGCATAAAATTGGCCAGATTCGCTACGTTTTGGGGCTAGATGCATAAAATTGGCCAGATTCACTCGGTTTTGGTGATTTTGACCAATTCCTCATGCACTTTACTTTATTTTTTTTTAGATTTTTATAGAATTATTAATCATTTATTGTTATATATGAACATTTTCCTAGACACTTCTACATTTCAATTTCAATTGCCATTAATTTTAAAAAACTGAGCATGACTCGGGAATTATCTAGTTACTACGGAGTATAATATATATAAATGGGTACATAGTGTTTTAATTAAAGGAAATTTGTCAAAAAAAAAAAACGACCTTTAGGCGGTCTTCTAAAAGTAAAATGATATTTGATGGACATCTGTCCATAATAGAACATGACTGGTTAGTAACCTGTCTAATAGGTTAATTGTGACACATGTTACAATGCGATTAATAGTTTTTAAAAAAAAATTAACATTTTCTTTTATAACGATGATTTTAATTCAAAAACAAAAACCCCCACCCAGCCACCAGCCCCTTGCCGGCAAATCCCCACCCAGCACCCCACACCCATGCCGTCGTCGGCAAACCAAACCCGTCCCCCACTATTGTCCATGTTGGCGAACCCCTGTTCCACCCTTCGCCTTCACTTTGCCACCCCTCCCAAGTCACCCTTTGTCGCCCCCTTTTTTCCCACCAACTCAAAACCCACTTTTAAACTCCACCCTTAATTCTGTAAACCTCCTGAAATCCACTTGCCAACCCACGAAACCCGCCCGAAATTACGATCTCCCCACCCCTTTTCGTGAGGGATTCAGCGATTGGGCGTTTGTGGGCTTGGTTAGTGGGGTTGTGTTCGAGGGGTGTGTGGGGTGGGTGAGGGCAGTTGTAGGGTTGTTTCGGGGTGTGGGGTGGATGAGGGGGGTTTTGGGGTGTTTTCAAGGGGGATGGGGTGGTTGTGGGGTGGTTGCGAGGTGGGTTTTGAGGTGTGTGGGGTGGGTTTCAAGATGGTTGTGGGTCGGGTTGGGTTTCGTGGTTGTGGTTTTAGGGTGGCTGGGGAAATGAAAGGGGATGGAGGGGTGGCAAGGGTGGCGTTGCGGGCGATAAGTGGCTGAAGGGAGGAGGGAGAAGGGAGGAGAGATAAGGATTTTTTTTTTAAAAGTAAAAATCAATTTTTTTAAAACGAAAAATATAAAAATAATCCTAAGCAATCACTAGTACGACACGTGTCCGAGTCTAACTACAGGTTATCATTTTTTATTTTAATTTGACTAGTTGTTCGTCCAAGGTCGTTTTATTTGGAATAATAAAAAAGTCGTTTTATTTTTAGAAGACTGCCCAAAAAGTTGTTTTAGTTTTGACAATTTTTTTTTTGTTAGATTGTTTTAATTATTCAAAGTTGTAAGCCTCTTAGGAAAATTAAAATTGTTATCACCCTCTAGTCCTAGTCTATTTCCTTTCTCTTATTATGAACTTGATTTTTACATCATGACTTATAGTTCATTTTAATTAAATTTTATGTACAATTGTAGAAAGTAGAATAATATTCAAAATTTGTGAAAATACTTAATTAAAATAACTTGTTATCAAGTGATGTTCACATACATCATTACATCAAGATCGATGACGTATGCAGGGCCGTCTCCGACAATTTGAAGGCCCTGTGACAGATACAAATACCGGGGCTTCTTCAAATTTTAAAATGACATTTATAATGTAAGACACATTGATATTGTGTTAAGATATTGTAAGACGACATATATAACCAATAAACCAGGACTATAGTTAAACAATCAAACGCTAAATTGAAGCACTTAAGAGCCTTTTAAAAGATCTAAATGCTGATAGAAAAATTGCCATAATTAATCCCAACTTAGCTCCGTCCGTCAACATTAATCCCAACTTTCGTTTATTTTTTATTAATCCCAATTTTATACCCAATCTGCCCCCATTACACCCAATCGGTCATCCAACCTCCGGCAGGCGGCACCCCCTGCCACCTCTAGGCAAGCGGTAGCCTTGTCAAACTCCGACGAACCCCTCCTTTCTCCCTCTGTTCGCCCTCTTCCCCACCAGATCCCGGCACTGCCTTCCCCTCCCCCAAATCCGGCACTCCTAGCCTTCCCCTCCCTCGATTCTAGCTCAAATTCGACCACTCCCTCCCTTCCCTTCCCCAATTCGGCCACTCCCTCCCTTCCCTTCCCCGATTCCGGCAACCCCCTTTATTCCCCTCCTCGAATTCAGCCACACTCATACTTTCCCCTTCCCGAATCTGGCCACCACTCTCTCTCTCTCTCTCTCCTCGAACCCGGTCACCCACTCCTATTCTCTCCTCGTTCCGGCTGCCTTTTATGGTGGCTGCCGTACGTTTAGGGTTTATGGTGGCTGCCTTTTTTTTAAAAAAAAAATAAATAAATAAAAAATTGGTTAAATTTGTTTAAATAATTGACGAATCACGTGGTGACACGTGTGCAAAAAAATTCCAACTCACAAATGTTAACCTGCTTAGCCGGTTACAAGTCACTTGGGAGTGTTTTTGGCGGATTGGGTATAACGTTGGGATTAATATTGGCGGATGGAGCAAAGTTGGGATTAATCATGACAATTTTTCCAAAGCCGATATAAATAATACGAAGTATGAAAGTATGACCATTGAACACCATAATTAAGTGGGTTGTTTGAGAAAAATCAAATATTGATTTAAATCTTTGATAGACATGAATATGAATAAGTTCTTCAGTGTTGTTAAAAAAGCAGAGGAAATATTTCAGTCAATATGAATGAGTTCTTCACTATTGTTTAAAAAGTAAGGAAATTTTTCAGTAGAATAATAAAAGGACGATAATAAATAGAGAGAATAAGTTATTTTGTTCTTTGGAAATTAAATTATACATGGAAATTTGGAGAGAGAAAATAAAGAGTTAAAATTGCTTTAAATGGGGGAAAGATGCTGACTTTTACACAACATTTCACGGAAATTGGGAAAGAAGAATTAGAACTTTAGAATTTTATTTTATTTTATTTTTTTTATTTTTTTTGTCTTTTTTTTTTTATTTTTGGTAAAGACTTAGCATGAAATGTTTTTTTGGGCCCCAAAATTTTGAGGCCCTGTTCTGTAGGTCCGATTCGACCGCCCTTGAGCCGGGCCTGCATGTATGCTCATTTGTACTCCGTAATACATTATATGTTCATTTGTAGGTAGAAGAGTGTTAAAATGTAATGCTTGTATTACTTAATTAAAGACGACTATCCTTAAAAAAAAAAAAGACGACTAATTATTATCAAGATGTATATAGGGGCAAGCTAAGTTTAAGGCAACATGGGTTAATTGACCCCACTTAATTTTTGTAAAAAAATGTTTCATACATTTAAAAAAAAAAATTACTAATTTAAATTGAATTATTTAATAATATGGGAAATACGATATCAAAATTCAGAAAAATCTATCAATGTAAAACACACATATTTGTATGTGTAATATGTGAGCAATATATAGTATATAATATATTATGAATTTGTGTTTAGAATTTTTAAGTCATTATGAAAGTTTATATAAATGTTTTTATTAATAATGTAGGAAAATTAATTCATTTACTTTTGGTTAAGAACTACTTTAAATTGATTTGAACCCACTCCTTAGAAAGCTTGCTCCACTATGTACATATCAAGATCGTACATGTATGTTCATTTGAATAAGTTTTATGTACATTTTTTTTTTAAAAGATTCAATTAATTTATCGAAAGTAAAATGTTCAAATTTAATTTAATTGGTCTTGATAAATGAATGTCAACTTGATAGATATAAAACAAACATATCTTGATAAATGATTGAAAAAAGATAGGTAATGTACCTAAAAATGATTTTTGCAAGCTCTTCATCATATCGTATGACACGGTTACACAAACCTTAATAGCTCGAACCTTGTATTTTGAATTAATTTAGGATTCACAAAACGGTAACAAAAAATATAAATTGGTTTTGGTGTGATAATAATGATCCTAAAAGTAAAATGATCATAATATATTTACACGGGTGCAATTGTGAAATTTGTACGTAAATGATGTTATTATAATGACCTAAATATTATTGGCAACGGCTATTTCATGAAATGCCATTGAGTAATTGCGAAATTCACCAAATGCCATCCAACTTTTCAAATTAAAATTCACCAAATGCCACCGAGTTTTAACAAAATTCACCGAGTGCCATTAATGACTAACGGCGGTTAGTTGACCGTCAGTTGACCCACCACTTGCCACGTGTCACCTTCTGATTAGTCCTTTTTAAAAAAAAAATTAAAAAAATAAAAACTAAAAAAACCAAAAAAAATAAAAATAATTAAAACCCCAGCCACCACCCCCTCCCTGCCGCCAAACCCCGAAACCCTACCGCCGGCGACCTGCACCTTTAACGGCAGGCGCTCCGGCCAAGACCACCTACAGCCGCCTCTGACTACTGGCCACCTACAGCCACCCTTAAACCCCAAAAACCGAAACTCCATTTAAGATTCACCCACTTCCCAAAACCCGACCGAAAACCCCAAACCGGCAGCCAGAAGCCCAGGCACCACCCCTCCCTGCCACGGAACCCCGATCCCTTGTCACCGGCGATCTGCTCCCTCACCGGCGGCCACAAACCCCCTCCCATTCCCGCCTCTTTCCCTGTCGCGACCCACCCACCCTTTAAACCCAAAACCCGAAACCTTCAACGGTCTTGTTTGATGTACGACCAGCCACTGTGCTTGTAGGATTCCGGCGTGGGTGGGTCGGATTTCCTTCAAAGCTCACGACTTGGTCTCACCCCGTCACGGGTCGCAAACCGGTGGAAATCGAAGTATAGCTTGGCTGAGGTCGTTGGAATGGCGATGGCAGAGGCTCAAAGGAGGAGGGTGGGGTTTCGGGTTTAAGGGTTAGTGGGTCGCGACGGGGAAAGAGGTGGGAATGGGAGGGGGGTTGGCGGCCGCTGGCGCGCCAGCCGTTGCAGGTCCCGGCGGCATAGCTGGGGTTTGGCCGGTGAGGGTGGTAGAAGGAGTGGTGGGTGGGGATTTCGTGGTTTTTTTTTTATTATTTTTTTTTCAATTTTTTTTAAATATTTTTGGTTTTTTTTTTAAATTTTTCTATAATTTTTTTTTTAAAAATGGGCCAATCAGAAGGTGACACGTGGCAAGTGGTGAGTCAACTGACGGTCAACTAACAACCGTTAGTCATTAATGACACTCGGTTAATTTTGTTAAAACTCGGTGGCATTTGGTGAATTTTGAAAAGTTGGATGGCATTTGGTGAATTTCGCAATTACTCAGTGGCATTTCATGAAATAGCCGTATTGGCAATTATGCAAGTGAGTAAGTAATTACGCAAGTTATTTTTTTCCTGTAAACGTCCAAGCTATATTCCGTACATAGGGAATTAGTGGATTACTAGTTATTTTGTTAAGTTTTTTACTACCTCTATTTCATACTATTTGGGATTGTTGTTAATTTTTACTGTTGCATTGCAATTACTTATGAGAAAATACAAGTTTATCTTCAAAATAAACAATATCTGTTTATCATGAGGGTATAAGATGTCAACAATGAGCAAAAAATTGCTCATGAGCAAAACTTTGGGTGAAATTACAAAAAAAAAAGAAAAAAAAAACCTTACACCAATGAGCAAAAACAAATTTGCTCATGAGCAAAATGAAAAATGCTCGTAGGATGAGCATTTTTGAAGATGAATAGTAACTATGTTAGGCTCACAAGGTAAGTAAAAAAAAAGAGAGAGAAATAATATAGTAGAGAGAAATGTAGGTGGATATTAGTAAAAAGTAGAGAGAGAATGGTAAATAAATTTTTTTTTTATAATTGGTGGGATAAAAATATGATCACAAAAATGCTTATGAGTTGAAGGAGGGAGAAAGTGGGTACAGAGAGAATGAAGAAACCATTTTTTGCTCATTGTTGATAGTGCTCTAATAGTCAGTTTACACATTCAAGTATGGGCAATTTTGTGATTTCATGTATAAAAGAAGTTAACACAATTAAGCATAAACTAACGACGTTAATGGAGGTGTCGGTGGATTTGAAGAGCTTCAATGGAGATTTTAGAAACTTCAATGGAGAATTCAAGCTCAAGGGTAGCATCAATGGAAGAACCTGTCACCCCTACCCTTTGGGGTTCACCAAACTCTTATTTCTCCCTTTTTTCGGGTTTTCGTCTAATTCGACGGCAAAGTTGTCGGAAATGGTGGAGGGGATGTCGGAAGCGGTGGTGTCGACGTAAGACTTGTGGGGATCGAGAAGGAAGTAGAAGATGAAGCTTCTAGTATATGGTGGTGGACATGGTTTACTGCAATTAGAAAGGAGTAGTAGCATATATGAAGAAGCAATGAGGTAGGACAAGGTAACCTCCGTTATTCCAGCTAGAAAGCACACAATAAAAAAAAACATTATTTAAATTAGTAGCACAAATTCCAAATCTAATATATTACAATCTTGCCATTAATTTTTTTTTTTTTTTGAAACAACAATCTTGCCATTAAATAAACAAGTTTTGTATTAAAAAAAATAATAAATAAATAAATAAATTATGTTTATCATCAAGATAAATGGGGCCATGGGGCTCCCTCATTAGAGCACCAGCAACAATGAGGATGGAAATCCTTTTAGCTCTCCTTATGTTTCCTTTTTAGCTTCCTCATAGATGTGCAAATTGCTAAAATGATCCTTTTAATGGGAAGATAGTACCCAACCTTTCTACGGAAAGGAGTAGCTCCATCGTCCCACGAGCAAAAACAGGAAGAAAAAACAAACAAACAAAAAAAGGAGGAAATAGTAGTGTGAAGCAGCGAAGTCCGAAAATACAACGGTCAAATGGATTTAAAATGGTGACACTTGTCTTCATTTAAATGGTGGAATCTTTTTGTGATTAAAAAAATTGTAAAATGACTATAATCTGTAAACGACAACTTATTTGAAATAACAAAAAACACCAACGATCATAAAAAAAATTTCTCTATAAAATGAGTACAATTTTTCCATACTTTCACACACTTTTTGTTTTTGCATTTTTTCCCATAAATCTCATATTTGCGGAAAAAAATTGATATCACTCAAACACAAATTTTTTTCTCCATTTCACTTACAACTTCAAATACTCTTCAATATGGATCGTAATAATTCAAATTATGGGAGTAACATGAACTTTAAAAATAATTAAAACTTTCAATATAATCAAAATAATCCTCCTTTTGGTCCAAATCTATTGAGTATTGAGTAATCCTCAGTTTCAAACTGCTTTACAATGGTATAATAGTTAATCAAGACCTAACATGTATTTCATTATGTATTGCATTTCGTTGCTTATTTTCATCCGTGTATTGCATTTTCGTTGCTTATTTTCATTTGTGTATTTCATGTTTTTAATTCATGTGTTTTAATTCATGTATTTCATCTTTTCACTAATTTTTTATAACGTGTTTTATGTTCAAATAATAAAAATAATAATAATACAATCCCTATTTCGCCGGCAATCAACATTGTGGAAATCGCAGCAGGGAGATCACACCTCTGCTTGGCTTTGGGCAGTCCCTATTTCGGGGTTGGGTCAGATGATGAATGCGAAGACCTACCGATGTGTGTTGTGCTACCGGATGGGTGTTCCTTTTTTCTCTATCTCAATGTCGTGCTCTTCTTGTTCAAGGGTTTTTACTAGGGATATTTTCGGTGATCACGCGGTGTCGTGTGCTGGTATTGTGGGTATTAAACATTGGCATAATGTTGTGACACCCTTGTTGATATTTGCTACAGATCTGGGATTTCAGCAAGAAAGGAGGTTGACATAGGATTGTTTGGAGGAAATGACGGGGTCCTCAGACCTGCAGATGTGTTACTTTATTCACGGGATCGTGGTCACGATGTATGTGTGGACTTAACAAGGTCTTCTTCTTTGACGCAGACAGGGCTATCTGACTATGTTCCTGGACGGGTTGTGGCTAATGCGGCTCATCAGAAGCGGGTGAAGTATGAAGCTAGTTGTCGGCTGATTGGATATAGTTTCATTCCCTTATCTTTTTCTTCGCTTGGGGAATTAGAGTAGGAGGCTGTTGCGTTACTGAAGCGGGTTCAGAGGTTCTCGGCGACGCAAGACATTATGGCTCGTGCTGCAGCTTCATATCTTTACTAGGGTAGGCTTCGCTATAGCTAGAGGAGTGGGGGCCCAGATTGTATCTCGGCTTCCCACTAATTTATTGTAGGTTGTATGACTTTGTCTGTTTTTAAGATATAATAATAATAATAATAATAATAATAATAATAATAATAATAATAATAATAATAATAATAATAATAAAATTCTCCCAAAACAAGGGCGATAAGGGGGCTGCTTCAACGGCCTCTCAAAGGTCCATTTTCAGGCAGCTTTTCCGGCAGTGGTATCGCTGCGAAGGTCCGGCGAAGGTCTCACGGCGACGGCTCTAGTTCTCGCGGTTTCGGGTTCCTTTTTCTGGCAAGAATTCCAGCTGTTCTCTAGGTTTTTCCGGTGCAATTTTGGGGTGTTTCAGGTGCGATCTTCAGGCTATTTTCAAGCGATATAAATCGGGGTTCAGACGACTGTGCTGGGTCATATTTGGGTGTGGTTTTCTCGTTGTTTTTGTGTAGTTTTGGGTATCAGTTTTTGGTCGGTTCTAGGTTTCTATATTTGTGCGGTTTAGGTATCGTTTTCAACCGTTTGTTGATCATTTTGCGACTACTTCAAGGGCTTTTTCCGGTGATTTTAGGGGGGTTTTCCCGATTGGTTCAGCTGCTATAAATTTTAGCAG
Organism: Chenopodium quinoa; assembly: GCF_001683475.1. NCBI lineage: Eukaryota > Viridiplantae > Streptophyta > Magnoliopsida > Caryophyllales > Amaranthaceae > Chenopodium > Chenopodium quinoa. The sequence goes on along the minus strand of NW_018742381.1, from coordinate 1,539,411 downwards.
GCATTCTTCTTTTCCAGCAGCAATTCTGTGATCGTTTGTTTCTTGTTGTTCGTCGACGTTTTCGTTGGCAATTCTGTGGTTTTCTTGTTGTTGTGATCGTGGGTTTGGTGCAGTTTTGGGTGCATTCTTCAGGCATATTTATTGGGGTTTAGAGTTTAGACGACAGTTTCAGGCGGCAGCGGAGGGTCTTGGCAGCCTTTGGTCAGTTTATAGCGTCTGTTTTTTTTTTTGCTTGCTATTTGGGATGTTTTAATTTGTTGGTGTTTCGTGCTGTGGTTTTTGGTGGTGGTTGTGTGTAGCTATGCCAACTGCCGTTGTGAAGTATCATTGTCCCTTTGTGGGTCTTAGTGGTTGTCAAGATGGGGGTGGAAATGGCCTTACTAGAAGTTCTTTGATCAAGCATTTTTGTGACCGTCATTGTTGCATCGGTGCACGGGATATCACACGGCATTCTCTTACTTCTAATTTGGCTGTTTATGTTGAGGCTGAAGTTACTTTTTCGCGTATGGGGATTTTGTTATGTGGGGTTTGTTACAAAACGCATACCCATCGTACTAAGTGTCGTCATAGTCCGAGTGAGATAGTGTTACCCCCAAATGAAGGAGATGGTATTGTTCGTTTTGTGCTTCATGGTTTCTCCAAGCCGCAAGCTCCCTCTTCTCCGGCTCAGCTTGGGCGCATAGTTGGTTTGGTGCAAGATCAACATTGTGTTTTTGATGTGGCTCTTCTTGATTGTTTGTTCTCCAAGGGGTTTCGTACTGTGAAGTCTATACCTCCCAAGTGTCATTTGGGGTTTTCTCGGGTTCTCAAAGGTGCCCTTGATAAGGTGATCGCTAGGCCTGATGACATTTCTAGTTCGGTCTCTTTTTTGGTGTTACCTCTTTGCACCCTTAAAACCTTTCGCCCGCGGAGCAGCTCTGAGTCTAGGTCTTAAGTAAAACGTCGGCATCAAGAAGAGAGTATTTCCCGTGCTATTTGTTCTTGGAGTGCACCAGGTGGTAATTTGCAGCTTGTGAGGGATACTTTGGCAGAAGATTCTCCTACTTTATCAGTGGTTGGTGATGAGGACCTTGATTTGGAGGAGCGTAATATCAAGCAATGCCGTAGAAAGATTTGTGACGACCATTACACTGCTGCAGTCTGGGTTCTTTCTTCTTCAGGCGTTGCTCTAAACACCCTACTTCTCCAGCTCTATCCTTGCCTGATATACCTATTGATGGCCTACATCTCGTTACTACTTTTGCTGTTGTTTTGGATCGGATTAAGAGTTTTCCACGTGACACATCATGTGGTAGGGACGGTTTACTTGCTCAGCACCTTATGGATTGCTTGAGTGGTGATGCTGTGGCTGTATCAGATGTGTTAGTTGGCTCTATTACCAGGGTGGTTAATCTCTTTCTAGCTGGAAAGTGTCCTATGGTTTTAGGAGAGTATATTGCTAGTGCTCCTCTTACACCACTTGTCAAGCCAAGTGGTGGTATTCGTCCTATAGCTGTGGGTATTGTTGGGCGGCGTCTAGTTTCGAAGGTCGGTGCTGTTTTGGTTGGCCAGTCTTAAGGAAGTTACTTTGATGGTATCCAATTTGGTGTTAGGGTTTCTTAAGGAGGTGAGGCGATTCTTCATGCTGTGAATCGGTTGATTGAGGATCGTGGTTTCGATGTTGGTCTTTCTATGTTATTGGTGGATTTTCAAAATGCTTTCAATATAGTTGATCGTGCGGCCATGTTACGTGAAGTTCGTCATCGTTGTCCGGGCCTTTCGCGGTAGGTTGAATTCTGCTACTCTAATCCAGCTAAATTGTATTACAGGGACCACACCTTATGGTCGTCTTAGGGGGTGCACCAGGGTGATCCCCTTGGTCCTCTGCTTTTTGCTTTGGTTTTACAACCCCTCGTGTATAAAATTAGAGACACTTTTGATGTATGTCTTCAGGCTTGGTATTTGGATGACGGCACTGTTATTGGTGACACGTTGGTGGTGGAAGGTTCTGTAGTTGATTATGAAGGAAGGACCTCATCTTGGGTTACATCTTAACGTGGAAAAAACTGAAGTTTTCTAGCCTTTAGAGGATCCTCGAAACAGGCTTGTGGGTGTCTTTCCACCTAATATTGCTCAACCCTTGCATGGTGTTAAGTTGCTTGGTGGTCCCGCTAGTTCTGATTCCGGTGTTGGAGGTGAGCTTGTGATGTAGAGGGTGACCAAGACCATTGCGCTTATGGATAGGGTTGCTAAGCTTGATGATCCTCAGTGCGAGCTGTTGTTGCTTAGGGCTTGTACCGGAGTTTCAAAACTCTACTTTGCATTGCGTACTTGTCCTCCTAATACTTTTGAGACGGCTCAGCGCACATTCGATGGGGCTCTTTGATCTTCCTTGGAGCGTATTGTTACTGCTTCATGGCCTGGGTTTGGCGATTGGCAGTGGCGACTTGCCACCTTGCCTTTTGCGTATGGCGGGCTGGGTGTTTATTCTACAGGTGATGTTCGTCATTATGCTTTTTCTTGCTTCGCTGTTACAGTCTGCTGGGTTGCAGACAAGGCTTCTATGGCATGCTGGCGTTGTTGGCCTTAGTCGAGCCTTTGAGGATGCGTTGAGCTTGTTTTATAGAACGGTGGAGTCTGACATTATAAGTAATCCTAGTGAGGTCGCTGCCCCTAAACTCATGAAGAAATTGGCAGATATATATTTCACAAAGGTTACCGCTTCTGTAGAATCCGCCTTTTCTTTGTCTCCTCGGCAATCTGCATTGTGGAAATCGCAGCAGGGAGATCACACCTCTTCTTGGCTTAAGGCGGTCCCTATTTCTGGGTTGGGTTAGACGATGAACGCAAAGACCTACCGATGTGTGTTGTGCTACTGGATGGGTGTTCCTTTTTTCTCTATCTCAATGTCGTGCTCTGCTTGTTAAAGGGTTTTTACTAGGGATATTTTCGGTGATCACGCAGTGTCGTGTGCTGGTATTGTGGGTATTAAACATTGGCATAATGTTTTCCAGGATACTCTTGTTGATATTTGCTACAGATCTGGGATTTCAGCAAGAAAGGAGGTTGACATAGGGTTGTTTGGAGGAAATGACGGGGCCCTTAGACCTGCAGATGTGTTACTTTATTCACGGGATCGTGGCCACGATGTATGTGTGGACTTAACAGGGTCTTCTCCTTTGACGCAGAAGGAAGGTGTTGCGTTGCTGAAGCGGGTTCAGAGGTTCTCGGCGACCCAAGACATTGGGGCTCGTGCTGCAGCAACGCAACAACCTCTTTCTCTAATTCCCCAAGCAGCGCATATCTTTACTAGGGTAGGCTTCGCTATAGCTAGAGGAGTGGGGGACCAGATTATATCTCGGCTTCCCACTAATTTATTGTAGGTTGTATGACTTTGTTTGTTTTTGAGATAATAATAATAATAATAATAATAATAATAATAATAATAATAACTAGTTTGGTGCCCCGTGCGATACCCGGGTTGTTTATTGAATTTTAAGATAAACTTTTTATTTATGTACCAAGTTTAGTTAGGAATTGATACAAAAAAATATATATCATTGATATCAAATTAGTTAGGAATTGATGTGATTTTGTGATGATTTAAATTATGTAGTAGGCATCTGATGACTAATAATAATATTGGTGAAAATGTTCGATTTAAAATTTATTTTAATTTAAAAAAAATGGCAAAATAAGCTTGAAATATTAGAAAATTCTAAAATTTAGCCAAAAATTTATTAAACAAAAAAATTGTTCTAAGCCCATTGGGTTGACCCAAACCCAAAACTTTGGGCTGCGTTGGACATTTCTTGACCCGTGACTTGAAGTGACTCAATATGAAATGACCCGTTACCCAACCCGATTGTCAGGTCTACATACAGTAATAAAGTCTTATTAGTTTGTGTTATATTTTATTTCAATCAATTAGAATGTATTATAAATGAATGTCGTACATACGTTTTGAACTACTTTCTTCGCTAAAAAAAATTATGATATAAAAATAAATTTATATGATACATTATTTAATTGTTATCTACATGGCGCGACATTTGGTGAAAAGTTGAAACGTCAAGTGTCATTGTCTCGTGGTTTGGCTAAACTTATCATTTATTTTGTATATGTGAAATATTGGTATTCTATCGGAAATAAAACATTAAACCAACAATTTTATCCTATAAATCTATCCAAATTCTATTGAAAATAAAACACTAAACTAACTGTTTTATCCTACCAAATCTATCCAAATTTTCATCCTAATTAAGAAATACAACTTTTTTATTCATAAAATATATATCCAAATAAATCCTACATGTCATACTAATATTTTATTTTGCTTACGTGGCGCGACACTTGGCGAAAAGTTGAAACACCAAGTGTCGCTGTCTCGTGGTCTAACTAAAAGTTTAGCTTTACATATCAATTATATAATAATTAACATCTTTTACATACTTTACTAATAATTAAGTGTATTAATAGGAGAGGAATATATGGTGGGGTATATGTAAATAAGAGAGAGAAAATAGGAAAGGATACTCATTGATGTTGGAAATATTTAAGAAAGGATGGAGATAGTGGGAAATGATGTAGAGGAAAGAGAGTGTGATATGTCAAGTGGAGGAAAGGAGAGAGAAAATGGTAAAGAATTTGTGTATCATTTTTTTTTTGGACAATGGTCCAAAAGGAGGTTAGCTCCCAACTGACTCAAGACTACAAATAAAACAACTAGAGGGTTTAGCTCTCTTAACCAAACTAACACACGAACTATGATGGGGAATGGGGATACAACTTTCATGACTTGCTATGGGATACAAATGTGGGGTTCCATCGTAGACATTAGCCATAAGATGATCAGAGTTTGTTTCTTTTTGCTTCTTGGACCTGCAAAAATGATACCTGGAATAAAGATTACTTTTCTTGTTCTTCTTCCTTAACATGTACGGCCTACTATGCTTCCTTGTCGTGGCAGAGAACTTGAAAATAATAGGTGTTGGGATGAACTGCATCTGGCCAGGTTCAAAAGCCATGGGGTCATCTTCATTGGATCCAACGGATTCCACTTCAACAAGGTCAGAGGCAAGATAGTCTCTTTCTAGATCTTCACTCCCATTTTCGACGCTTGAACCTTCAGCGTGGTCATAAGTTAGGCCTGAAGACATAGGCTCATCTAACTTCTCAACAACACTAGTGTAGGGTTTTCCAGACTCAACGACATGGTTAACCACTTCAGGGCCAGAAGAGGGCATGATCTTTTCCTTTTTGGGCTTCTTGTCGCGTCTCTTCCTACTCGGACTCATCTTCTTAATATGCATGGACAAGGAATTTGGACCTCTGGAATCCGTATCCTTGCAAATTTCTGAATGCCTATCTTGAGTAGGATTTTCCTTCATTCATACAGTCATCCATGAACCCGCAGATTGGTTAAAGAAACTCAAAGTCCTCCCTCGCTTGAGATTCGAATGGGAAAAGGATGAAATCTTAAGGGACTTGTTTCTTTTCATTCCATTAGAGAAACAATGGAATTTTCCAGGTTTCAAAACATGTCTTGATTGCTGATCGTTTATGGGGAAAATTTGACTTCCTCATTTTCCAAAAGAGCATACACATTATGGGTATGGATAGGGCTCTCAACCTCCATCTCACTAGCTTGGCATGTAGAGGGCAAGCTAGTAACATCACTCCTTTTGGTCATTGCAATGAGAAACTAAGCCTTTCACTAGGCTGATAGTTGAATCAATGGCGACTTTCCCCATTTTGTTGTAGTTGCACTCAGGCGCGATAGAATTTTCAGCACCCCTCTTACCACCGAGCTTACTTGCCTCACAACTTAGGCCCTTCACTTTCTCCAGTTCACAGAGGATATCCTGATTATTAGGCTCTGACCTGGCTAGGGATGGCAACGGGTTGGATTATTTTTTTTTGACTCCGACTCCGACTCCTATAACCCGCCTCCGACTCCGACTTATATATATGTCACCCGCCTCCGACCTGACTCCCAAATTTTTGTTTTGCTCCGATTTTTTGATGTAAAAACAAAACTGTTTAATCAATACTTATATGCTTTTTAAATAAGAATAATAATTTTAGTGGTGATATAGATTATTAAGAAGGTAACTCTAAATTAGCCACAAAAGAAGCGTGAATGTCAGAGTTCTAAATCAAAGAAGACTTTACAATCTAAACATTAATTTATTTATTTTTCAAACTAAATAAGCAGTATGTTTTAAACTAAAAAATTCTCATTAAATTTTTCCATAGTTCTCTAGTAATTGACATGCAAAACTACTTTTCTTCAATGACAAAATTACAAAACCCACCCATTCCAATTCCCACCACAACATCAACAATTAGAACTAAACAACAAAATTAATTAAATATTATATCAACCATTAGTTTGCTTCACAAATTATCTACTCCAATTTAAACCAACAAGCAAGTTAACAACGATTTAAGATATAATTAAGAACACTGAAAATGGAAGGAAAAAAACCTGGTAATTGAGGTAGGTTGTTGTAGTGTAGTCGAAAGGTGGTGGTGGTGGTGGTCGGAGGGCGGTGTTGTCGTCAAAATTGAGTTTGTGATGGTGCACTGTGTAGTAAGAGACAGAGAAGAGGAAGGTTTTGTGTTTGTGACGGCTAGAGAAATGAGTTAGAGGGTCAACTTTTGATTAGGGTTTGTAACATTATTTTATGAAATTTTTAAGCTGTACCATATTTTTTTAGGTGGTAACTATTTTTGTATTTTAAATTATTTTTAAATGAATTATGATTATTTTGAGACATAAAATGAATTTTAATAGCTAGGCTTGTCTAATCTGAATTCATCTTGTCATCTATTTGAAGTGTTTTTTTTTTGGGGTACATTTTATATTAATATGGTTAGTAGAAATTATATAGTTAATTGATATTTTTTTGGTTTTTTGGCATATTAGGGGTAAAGTTTAATAAAGTCTAATTAAGTTTAACAAGTTAAATTTAGATAAGTTTAGACGTCAAAAACACACCCTTTTATTAGTATAAATAAATAACTGAATACAATTAGATAACTAACTTTCATATTATTTAATTAGCTTTGTATGATTTCATTTAAGTTTTTCATTTGATTTTATAAGCTTTGTATGACTACATTTGACTTTCATTTGATTCAATTAGTTTTGTTAAATGCATTTGAGTTTCAATTGATTCAATTAGATTTTTTAAATATATTTGAGTTTCATTTGATTCTATTAGATTTATTGAAAGTACTTGATTTTAATTTTATTAAATTAGCTTTGTTAATATTCATTTGATTACATTTAAGTTTCATTTGATTCAATTAGCTTTGTAAAATGCATTTGAGTTTCATTTGATTCAATTTGCTTTTTCAACTGCATGTGTGTTTCATTTTATTATTCAATTAGCTTTATTTAACTACACTTAAGTTTCTTTTGCTTCAATTAGCTTTTTTTTTTTTTACTTCAATTCACTTACATTAGATTAAATTAGTTTTTTAAAATGCATTTGGCTTTCATTTCATTCAATTAGCTTTGTTTGACTTCAATTGACTTTCATTTGATTCAATTAGTTTTGTTAAATGCATTTGAGTTTCATTTTATTCAATTAGATTTGTTTGACTTCATTTGATTTTCAATTAGTTTTGTTTGAGTTCAATTGAGTTTCTTTTTATTTAATTAGTTTTATTTCACCACATTTGACTTTCATTTGATTCAATAAGCTTTGTTTGACTACATTTGAGTTTCATTTGGTTTAATTAGCTTTATTTGACTTCATTTGACTTATTTGATTTTATTTTTGTTTGATTCGATTTAACTTTCTTTTGATTCATCCCAATAGATTCAATTTATCCGAATTTCACTTATATAGCATTGTACATGACGTATTAATGCTTATTTGTAGCTTATATGGAGAAACACTTTCGTGGTTTTTTTTGGGGTAAAAGTTAAGGAGAAAACTGGTGAATTTTCAAATAAAAAAGAAAAAATATTATATGGATCATTATTATTACTATTATGTTTTATAAATATTATTTTTCTTTATTTTTCAATAGTATAAACCGTATTTTCAAGGTTTGTACTCCTTTCGATTTCTTATTATTGTCCCATTATGAATCTTGGCCTCTTGGAAGATTCCAATGCAAATTTAATCATAAATTATAATATCTTTTCTATTTTTCAAAACATACTCACAAAATTACATTGAAAATAGTAGTACAAAAAAAGCATAGGGTCAGACATTACAAAACAAAGGGTAGAACATTACAAAAAATTACATAATAGAAGTCGAGGTCGGATTCGGAGTCGGATTTCGAGTCGGATTTTATGGAGTCGGAGTCGGATCTCTGTCGGAGTCGGGTCGGATAAGTCGGATTGTTTTTAGAACCCTCCTCCGACTCGAATTCGGATTTTTTTAATGGAGTCGGATTCGGATTATTTATTTTTTTCTTCCGATCGGATTTTTTCTTCGGATCGGACCACGGTCAGAGCTGGATCAAATTGCCATCCCTAGACCTGGCTGCCTTGCCGAGATCCTTATAAGCCTCTTCAAGTTGGTTAAGTTTAATCTTTGCTAAAGCCCTTCTGTAATGAGCTTTGGCATTGCTACCATCAAACTCAACGATTAAGAGCACCTCCAATAGTGTTTTTTAAGACCTGCTTGCAAATCAGAAAAATATTAAAAGTGTTGCTTGAGCATTGGAGCCCTATTGAAATACCTGCTCTCTTGAGCAGTACTGCTGAGTTAAGCTACATTGCTTGGAAGTTTTAAGCAATTATAATTTAATCTAAAAACTTGGAGAGTGGGGCACACGGTTGGTTTTCCATGAAACGTGATATGAAATTGCTATAAAAGATAATGCAACATCATTTTTTATCTTTTTCTAAAAAAAAAAAAATTTAAAATATTATTTTCATCATTATCAAGTGACATATAGGTCGGAGATGTTGACTAATCTTAATCCTAGCATATAGGTAGACCTTTTATTATGTAATGTTTAATTTATTATTAATGTTATGTATTAAGGTTCGTATCATCTTTGATCTCTTAAATATTTTTCTATCATTAGTGGTTAAAGCTTTGTTTTTAATTTGCTGCTTCTTGTTTTTCCTTCAATATTTCATTTTTAAAAAACGAGTAAACTTTTTTCTAAGAGATTTATATATATATATATATATATATATATATATATATATATATATATATATATATATAAACAATGAAAGCACAAAAATTTGGAGAAAGAAATTGAACTGTTCATCATATCATCATTAGAAAAGTTAAGTATCAAACTTGGCATAAGCTAAAAATCTGATGGGAGGGTATATATAGAACTAACTTTGACTTATCATTTATATGCATTTTTACGAAAGTTTGCTATATGTATACAAAAACTTTGAGTTTTTTAGTCGACACGAGTATATCTTTTACATTGTTTATATTTTTACGAGAGTATGCTATATGTATACAATGACACTTTTTTCAGTTGATACGTTTATGTTTTTACGAGAGCATTTTATATGTATGCAATAACAGTGCGCTGTTAGTGTATAGCCCATTTCCTATGTCACTTATTGTCTCTTCATGAACTATAAGGTAAGATTCTTCGTCATCCTTATTACGTCCAGAAGAGTTTCTCGATTTACGAGTTCGACTGTCAATAAGCAGATAATTTTCAAAATCCATCTAAGCACGACCATACAGTCTCGCTCTTTGAGAGGCTTTGTAAACAACAAAGACATGTTCCCTATTGTTAATAGGGGGACATTCCCAGTCTTGTATTGTTAGCTTTCCTTACTAAGAGGACCTAGCCGCCCGAGTGTTGCCGTTGTAATCCCTATTTACGACAGACATTTGACAACATCAAAACGGACTAATACTCAAACAAGAGAACTTACAATACACATGGTCGAGGAAAGAGATTCCAATAGCTATAATGAGAAATATACTTATGACGATTTTAAATCTCTTAAAGTATTCTCATAGGTCGATCTGGTATAGTTCCAAACAAATACCTGTGCAAATGATTTATGACAATCATGTCCTTGTAGCACCTATAAATCATACTACACACTAATCTCAAGTGGTCATTAATCATCTGACCTTGATTAGGGATAATTTTCGATTAAAATATTCAATGTTCACTTAACAGGTGTTTCTTTATCCAAGACATTGTCTTGATACCCTGTATTGAATATTCTAAGAAATTGAATGGAATCATTATTTAATTCTGAACCACAATTAAATAGAAATGAAGTGATAATAATTTTGCAAAAAATTAAATCACTCCAAAAACGAATGGTTCAACATAGTGTTTTACATTAAAATCCTCAAATTTAATTAAAACACATGAACAGGGAAATCAAAGCCAATCTCCAACGTGCCTGATCCCCATTGCCTCAACGTGCTTGTTGTGTTTCACTTGAGGCAAAGGTTTAGTGAGTGGATCGGCTACATTGTCATCCGTTCCAATCTTACGAATTCTAATTTCACCCTCGGACTTCCATTCCCTTATCATGTGAAATCGCCTCTTGACATGTTTTACCTTCTAATGTTCCCTTAGCTCCCTGGCCTAAGCAATAGCACCATTGTTATCACAATAGAGGTCTATTGGACCCTTGATTGAGGGTACAACATCAAGTTCATCAATGAACTTACGAATCCAAACTGCCTCCTTAGCTGCTTCTAAAGCTGCCAAGTATTCGGCTTCAGTTGTAGAATCTACAGTTGTGCTTTTCTTAGCACTCTTCCAACTAAACACTCCTCCACTTAGACATAATATGTACCCTGACTGCGACTTGGAGTCGTCTCTGTCAGTCTGGAAGCTTGCGTCGGTATAACCTTCAACAACCAAATCATTACTCCCACCATAGACCAGAAATTTATCCTTGTTCCTTTTCAGGTACTTTAGAATATTCTTGGTCGCAGTCCAACGCGCCTCTCCTAGGTCTGATTGGTATCGGCTCGTAGCACTCAAGGCATACGATACATCCGGCCTAATACATATCATGGCATACATGATCGATCCAATAAGCGAAGCATATGGAATATGATTCATCCTTTCTCGCTCATCAGGTGTCTGTGGACATTGCTTCTTGTTGAGAGTTATACCATGTGACATGGGTAGGTGCCCTCTCTTGGCCTCCTCCATGTTGAATCGTGCCAGTACCTTTTCAATATAAGTACTTTGGGTTAATCCAATTATCCTTTTAGATCCATCCCGATAGATCTTGATGCCCAATATGTACTGTGCCTTTCCCAAGTCTTTCATTGAAAAGCACTTTCCAAGCCAAGCCTTTACGGACTATAACATTGGAATGCTGTTTTCAATGAGCAATATGTCATCGACATATAAGACGAGGAATGCGATGTCACTCCCACTAACCTTCTTGTAAACACGAGATTCATCTAGATTCTTGATAAAACCAAACTTACTAAAGGCTTCCACGAATCGCAGATTCCAACTTCTACTGCCTGCTTTGATCCAAAAATGGACTGCTTAAGCTTGCATACCTTCCCAGCATTACTTGAATCAACAAAACCTTCTGGCTGTGTCATGTACACAGTTTCTTCCAAAATCCCATTAGGGAAGGCGATTTTGAAATCCTTTTTCCATATTTCAATATCTTAATATGCGACAATTGCTAGGATAAGCCGGACAGACTTAAACATGGCGACTGGAAAAAACAGTTTCATCATAATCAACACCGTGAATTTGCCTGTAACTTTTTGCCACCAATCTCGCTTTGTATGAATATACATTTCCATCTTTATCGGTTTTCAACTTGAAAATCCATTTGCAACCGATAGGTGTGTAACCTTCGGGCAAATCAACCAAGTCCCAAACTTGATTTTCAAACATGGAGTCCATCTTGGATTTCATGGCCTCTTGCCATTTTGCAGAGTCGGGGCTCGTCGTTGCTTGAAAATCAAGACCTAACATGTATTCCATTATGTATTGCATTTCGTTGCTTATTTTCATCCGTGTATTGCATTTTCGTTGCTTATTTTCATTTGTGTATTTCTTGTTTTTAATTCATGTGTTTTATATCATGTATTTCATCTTTTTACTAATTTTTTATAACGTGATAATGTGATAAAGTATTAGTTAACGTGTTTTATGTTCAAATAATAAAAATAATAATAATACAATCCCTATTTCGCCGGCAATCAGCATTGTGGAAATCGCAGCAGGGAGATCACACCTCTGCTTGGCTTTGGGCAGTCCCTATTTCGGGGTTGGGTCAGATGATGAATGCGAAGACCTACCGATGTGTGTTGTGCTACCGGATGGGTGTTCCTTTTTTCTCTATCTCAATGTCGTGCTCTTCTTGTTCAAGGGTTTTTACTAGGGATATTTTCGGTGATCACGCGGTGTCGTGTGCTGGTATTGTGGGTATTAAACATTGGCATAATGTTGTGACACCCTTGTTGATATTTGCTACAGATCTGGGATTTCAGCAAGAAAGGAGGTTGACATAGGATTGTTTGGAGGAAATGACGGGGTCCTCAGACCTGCAGATGTGTTACTTTATTCACGGGATCGTGGTCACGATGTATGTGTGGACTTAACAAGGTCTTCTTCTTTGACGCAGACAGGGCTATCTGACTATGTTCCTGGACGGGTTGTGGCTAATGCGGCTCATCAGAAGCGGGTGTAGTATGAAGCTAGTTGTCGGCTGATTGGATATGGTTTCATTCCCTTCTCTTTTTCTTCGCTTGGGGAATTAGAGAAGGAGGCTGTTGCGTTGCTGAAGCGGGTTCAGAGGTTCTCGGCGACGCAAGACATTATGGCTCGTGCTGCAACTTCATATCTTTACTAGGGTAGGCTTCGCTATAGCTAGAGGAGTGGGGGCCCAGATTGTATCTCGGCTTCCCACTAATTTATTGTAGGTTGTATGACTTTGTCTGTTTTTGAGATATAATAATAATAATAATAATAATAATAAAATTCTCCCAAAACAGGGGCGATAAGGGGGCTGCTTCAACGGCCTCTCAAAGGTCCATTTTTAGGCAGCTTTTCCGGCAGTGGTATCGCTGCAAAGGTCCGGCGAAGATCTCACGGCGACGGCTCTAGTTCTCGCGGTTTCGGGTTCCTTTTTCTGGCAAGAACTCCAGCTGTTCTCTAGGTTTTTCCGGTGCAATTTTAGGGTGTTTCAGGTGCGATCTTCAGGCTATTTTCAAGCGATATAAATCGGGGTTCAGACGACTGTGCTGGGTCATATTTGGGTGTGGTTTTCTCGTTGTTTTTGTGTAGTTTTGGGTATCGTTTTTGGTCGGTTCTAGGTTTCTATATTTGTGCGGTTTTTGGTATCGTTTTCAACCGTTTGTTGATCATTTTGCGACTACTTCAGGGGCTTTTTCCGGTGATTTTAGGGGGGTTTTCCCGATTGGTTCAGCTGCTATAATTTCAGCAGGCATTCTTCTTTTCCAGCAGCAATTCTGTGATCGTTTGTTTCTTGTTGTTCGTCGACGTTTTCGTTGGCAATTCTGTGGTTTTCTTGTTGTTGTGATCGTGGGTTTGGTGCAGTTTTGAGTGAATTCTTCAGGCATATTTATTGGGGTTTAGATTTTAGACGACATTTTCAGGCGGCAGCGGAGGGTCTCAGGCAGCCTTTGGTCAGTTTATAGCGTCTGTTTTTTTTTGCTTGCTATTTGGGATGTTTTAATTTGTTGGTGTTTCGTGCTGTGGTTTTTGGTGGAGGTTGTGTGCAGCTATGCCAACTACCGTTGTGAAGTATCATTGTCCCTTTGTGGGTCTTAGTGGTTGTCAAGATGGGGGTGGAAATGGCCTTACTAGAAGTTCTTTGATCAAGCATTTTTGTGACCGTCATTGTTGCATCGGTGCACGGGATATCACACGGCATTCTCTTACTTCTAATTTGGCTGTTTATGCTGAGGCTGAAGTTACTTTTTCGCGTATGGGGATTTGGTTATGTGGGGTTTGTTACAAAACGCATACCCATCGTACTAAGTGTCGTCATAGTCCGAGTGAGATAGTGTCACCCCCAAATGAAGGAGATGGTATTGTTCGTTTTGTGCTTCATGGTTTCTCCAAGCCGCAAGCTCCCTCTTCCCCGGCTCAGCTTGGGCGCATAGTTGGTTTGGTGCAAGATCAACATTATGTTTTTGATGTGGCTCTTCTTGATTGTTTGTTCTCCAAGGGGTTTCGTACTGTGAAGTCTATACCTCCCAAGTGTCGTTTGGGGTTTTCTCAGGTTCTCAAAGGTGCCCTTGATAAGGTGATCGCTAGGCCTGATGACATTTCTAGTTCGGTCTCTTTGTTGGTGTTACCTCTTTGCACCCTTAAAACCTTTCGCCCGCGAAGCAGCTCTGAGTCTAGGTCTTAGGTAAAACGTCGGCATCAAGAAGAGAGTATTTCCCGTGCTATTTGTTCTTGGAGTGCACCAGGTGGTAATTTGCAGCTTGTGAGGGATACTTTGGCAGAAGATTCTCCTACTTTATCAGTGGTTGGTGATGAGGACCTTGATTTGGAGGAGCGTAATATCAAGCAATGCCGTAGAAAGATTTGTGACGACCATTACACTGCTGCAGTCTGGGTTCTTTCTTCTTCAGGCGTTGCTCTAAACACCCTACTTCTCCAGCTCTATCCTTGCCTGATATACCTATTGATGGCCTACATCTCGTTACTACTTTTGCTGTTGTTTTGGATCGGATTAAGAGTTTTCCACGTGACACATCATGTGGTAGGGACGGTTTACTTGCTCAGCACCTTATGGATTGCTTGAGTGGTGATGCTGTGGCTGTATCAGATGTGTTAGTTGGCTCTATTACCAGGGTGTTTAATCTCTTTCTAGCTGGAAAGTGTCCTATGGTTTTAGGAGAGTATATTGCTAGTGCTCCTCTTACACCACTTGTCAAGCCAAGTGGTGGTATTCGTCCTATAGCTGTGGGTATTGTTGGGCGGCGTCTAGTTTCGAAGGTCGGTGCTGTTTTGGTTGGCCAGTCTTAAGGAAGTTACTTTGATGGTATCCAATTTGGTGTTAGGGTTTCTTAAGGAGGTGAGGCGATTCTTCATGCTGTGAATCGGTTGATTGAGGATCGTGGTTTCGATGTTGGTCTTTCTATGTTATTGGTGGATTTTCAAAATGCTTTCAATATAGTTGATCGTGCGGCCATGTTACGTGAAGTTCGTCATCGTTGTCCGGGCCTTTCGCGGTAGGTTGAATTCTGCTACTCTAATCCAGCTAAATTGTATTACAGGGACCACACCTTATGGTCGTCTTAGGGGGTGCACCAGGGTGATCCCCTTGGTCCTCTGCTTTTTGCTTTGGTTTTACAACCCCTCGTGTATAAAATTAGAGACACTTTTGATGTATGTCTTCAGGCTTGGTATTTGGATGACGGCACTGTTATTGGTGACACGTTGGTGGTGGAAGGTTCTGTAGTTGATTATGAAGGAAGGACCTCATCTTGGGTTACATCTTAACGTGGAAAAAACTGAAGTTTTCTAGCCTTTAGAGGATCCTCGAAACAGGCTTGTGGGTGTCTTTCCACCTAATATTGCTCAACCCTTGCATGGTGTTAAGTTGCTTGGTGGTCCCGCTAGTTCTGATTCCGGTGTTGGAGGTGAGCTTGTGATGTAGAGGGTGACCAAGACCATTGCGCTTATGGATAGGGTTGCTAAGCTTGATGATCCTCAGTGCGAGCTGTTGTTGCTTAGGGCTTGTACCGGAGTTTCAAAACTCTACTTTGCATTGCGTACTTGTCCTCCTAATACTTTTGAGACGGCTCAGCGCACATTCGATGGGGCTCTTTGATCTTCCTTGGAGCGTATTGTTACTACTTCAGGGCCTGGGTTTGGCGATTGGCAGTGGCGACTTGCCACCTTGCCTTTTGCGTATGGCGGGCTGGGTGTTTATTCTACAGGTGATGTTCGTCATTATGCTTTTTCTTGCTTCGCGGTTACAGT
Source organism: Chenopodium quinoa (assembly GCF_001683475.1). NCBI lineage: Eukaryota > Viridiplantae > Streptophyta > Magnoliopsida > Caryophyllales > Amaranthaceae > Chenopodium > Chenopodium quinoa. The sequence continues at coordinate 1,523,508 of NW_018742381.1, read as the reverse complement.
CTGCTGGGTTGCAGACAAGGCTTCTATGGCATGCTGGCGTTGTTGGCCTTAGTCGAGCCTTTGAGGATGCGTTGAGCTTGTTTAATAGAACGGTGGAGTCTGACATTATGAGTAATCCTAGTGAGGTCGCTGCCCCTAAACTCATGAAGAAATTGGCAGATATATATTTCACAAAGGTTACCGATTCTGTAGAATTCGCCTTTTCTTTGTCTCCTCGGCAATCTGCATTGTGGAAATCGCAGCAGGGAGATCACACCTCTTCTTGGCTTAAGGCGGTCCCTATTTCTGGGTTGGGTTAGACGATGAACGCAAAGACCTACCGATGTGTGTTGTGCTACTGGATGGGTGTTCCTTTTTTCTCTATCTCAATGTCGTGCTATGCTTGTTAAGGGTTTTTACTAGGGATATTTTCGGTGATCACGCGGTGTCGTGTGCTGGTATTGTGGGTATTAAACATTGGCATAATGTTTTCCGGGATACTCTTGTTGATATTTGCTACAGATCTGGGATTTCAGCAAGAAAGGAGGTTGACATTGGGTTGTTTGGAGGAAATTACGGGGCCCTCAGACCTGCAGATGTGTTACTTTATTCACGGGATCGTGGCCACGATGTATGTGTGGACTTAACAGGTTCTTCTTCTTTGACGCAGAAGGAAGGTGTTGCGTTGCTGAAGCGGGTTAAGAGGTTCTCGGCGACCCAAGACATTGGGGCTCGTGCTGCAGCAACGCAACAACCTCTTTCTCTAATTCCCCAAGCAGCGCATATCTTTACTAGGGTAGGCTTCGCTATAGCTAGAGGAGTGGGGGACCAGATTATATCTCGGCTTCCCACTAATTTATTGTAGGTTGTATGACTTTGTTTGTTTTTGAGATAATAATAATAATAATAATAATAATAATAATAATAATAATAATAATAATAATAATAATAATAATAATAATAATAATAATAACTAGTTTGGTGCCCCGTGCGATACCCGGGTTGTTTATTGAATTTTAAGATAAACTTTTTATTTATGTACCAAGTTTAGTTAGGAATTGATACAAAAAAATATATATCATTGATATCAAATTAGTTAGGAATTGATGTGATTTTGTGATGATTTAAATTATGTAGTAGGCATCTGATGACTAATAATAATATTGGTGAAAATGTTCGATTTAAAATTTATTTTAATTTAAAAAAAATGGCAAAATAAGCTTGAAATATTAGAAAATTCTAAAATTTAGCCAAAAATTTATTAAACAAAAAAATTGTTCTAAGCCCATTGGGTTGACCCAAACCCAAAACTTTGGGCTGCGTTGGACATTTCTTGACCCGTGACTTGAAGTGACTCAATATGAAATGACCCGTTACCCAACCCGATTGTCAGGTCTACATACAGTAATAAAGTCTTATTAGTTTGTGTTATATTTTATTTCAATCAATTAGAATGTATTATAAATGAATGTCGTACATACGTTTTGAACTACTTTCTTCGCTAAAAAAAATTATGATATAAAAATAAATTTATATGATACATTATTTAATTGTTATCTACATGGCGCGACATTTGGTGAAAAGTTGAAACGTCAAGTGTCATTGTCTCGTGGTTTGGCTAAACTTATCATTTATTTTGTATATGTGAAATATTGGTATTCTATCGGAAATAAAACATTAAACCAACAATTTTATCCTATAAATCTATCCAAATTCTATTGAAAATAAAACACTAAACTAACTGTTTTATCCTACCAAATCTATCCAAATTTTCATCCTAATTAAGAAATACAACTTTTTTATTCATAAAATATATATCCAAATAAATCCTACATGTCATACTAATATTTTATTTTGCTTACGTGGCGCGACACTTGGCGAAAAGTTGAAACACCAAGTGTCGCTGTCTCGTGGTCTAACTAAAAGTTTAGCTTTACATATCAATTATATAATAATTAACATCTTTTACATACTTTACTAATAATTAAGTGTATTAATAGGAGAGGAATATATGGTGGGGTATATGTAAATAAGAGAGAGAAAATAGGAAAGGATACTCATTGATGTTGGAAATATTTAAGAAAGGATGGAGATAGTGGGAAATGATGTAGAGGAAAGAGAGTGTGATATGTCAAGTGGAGGAAAGGAGAGAGAAAATGGTAAAGAATTCGTGTATCATTTTTTTTTTGGACAATGGTCCAAAAGGAGGTTAGCTCCCAACTGACTCAAGACTACAAATAAAACAACTAGAGGGTTTAGCTCTCTTAACCAAACTAACACACGAACTATGATGGGGAATGGGGATACAACTTTCATGACTTGCTATGGGATACAAATGTGGGGTTCCATCGTAGACATTAGCCATAAGATGATCAGAGTTTGTTTCTTTTTGCTTCTTGGACCTGCAAAAATGATACCTGGAATAAAGATTACTTTTCTTGTTCTTCTTCCTTAACATGTACGGCCTACTATGCTTCCTTGTCGTGGCAGAGAACTTGAAAATAATAGGTGTTGGGATGAACTGCATCTGGCCAGGTTCAAAAGCCATGGGGTCATCTTCATTGGATCCAACGGATTCCACTTCAACAAGGTCAGAGGCAAGATAGTCTCTTTCTAGATCTTCACTCCCATTTTCGACGCTTGAACCTTCAGCGTGGTCATAAGTTAGGCCTGAAGACATAGGCTCATCTAACTTCTCAACAGCACTAGTGTAGGGTTTTCCAGACTCAACGACATGGTTAACCACTTCAGGGCCAGAAGAGGGCATGATCTTTTCCTTTTTGGGCTTCTTGTCGCGTCTCTTCCTACTCGGACTCATCTTCTTAATATGCATGGACAAGGAATTTGGACCTCTGGAATCCGTATCCTTGCAAATTTCTGAATGCCTATCTTGAGTAGGATTTTCCTTCATTCATACAGTCATCCATGAACCCGCAGATTGGTTAAAGAAACTCAAAGTCCTCCCTCGCTTGAGATTCGAATGGGAAAAGGATGAAATCTTAAGGGACTTGTTTCTTTTCATTCCATTAGAGAAACAATGGAATTTTCCAGGTTTCAAAACATGTCTTGATTGCTGATCGTTTATGGGGAAAATTTGACTTCCTCATTTTCCAAAAGAGCATACACATTATGGGTATGGATAGGGCTCTCAACCTCCATCTCACTAGCTTGGCATGTAGAGGGCAAGCTAGTAACATCACTCCTTTTGGTCATTGCAATGAGAAACTAAGCCTTTCACTAGGCTGATAGTTGAATCAATGGCGACTTTCCCCATTTTGTTGTAGTTGCACTCAGGCGCGATAGAATTTTCAGCACCCCTCTTACCACCGAGCTTACTTGCCTCACAACTTAGGCCCTTCACTTTCTCCAGTTCACAGAGGATATCCTGATTATTAGGCTCTGACCTGGCTAGGGATGGCAACGGGTTGGATTATTTTTTTTTGACTCCGACTCCGACTCCTATAACCCGCCTCCGACTCCGACTTATATATATGTCACCCGCCTCCGACCTGACTCCCAAATTTTTGTTTTGCTCCGATTTTTTGATGTAAAAACAAAACTGTTTAATCAATACTTATATGCTTTTTAAATAAGAATAATAATTTTAGTGGTGATATAGATTATTAAGAAGGTAACTCTAAATTAGCCACAAAAGAAGCGTGAATGTCAGAGTTCTAAATCAAAGAAGACTTTACAATCTAAACATTAATTTATTTATTTTTCAAACTAAATAAGCAGTATGTTTTAAACTAAAAAATTCTCATTAAATTTTTCCATAGTTCTCTAGTAATTGACATGCAAAACTACTTTTCTTCAATGACAAAATTACAAAACCCACCCATTCCAATTCCCACCACAACATCAACAATTAGAACTAAACAACAAAATTAATTAAATATTATATCAACCATTAGTTTGCTTCACAAATTATCTACTCCAATTTAAACCAACAAGCAAGTTAACAACGATTTAAGATATAATTAAGAACACTGAAAATGGAAGGAAAAAAACCTGGTAATTGAGGTAGGTTGTTGTAGTGTAGTCGAAAGGTGGTGGTGGTGGTGGTCGGAGGGCGGTGTTGTCGTCAAAATTGAGTTTGTGATGGTGCACTGTGTAGTAAGAGACAGAGAAGAGGAAGGTTTTGTGTTTGTGACGGCTAGAGAAATGAGTTAGAGGGTCAACTTTTGATTAGGGTTTGTAACATTATTTTATGAAATTTTTAAGCTGTACCATATTTTTTTAGGTGGTAACTATTTTTGTATTTTAAATTATTTTTAAATGAATTATGATTATTTTGAGACATAAAATGAATTTTAATAGCTAGGCTTGTCTAATCTGAATTCATCTTGTCATCTATTTGAAGTGTTTTTTTTTTGGGGTACATTTTATATTAATATGGTTAGTAGAAATTATATAGTTAATTGATATTTTTTTGGTTTTTTGGCATATTAGGGGTAAAGTTTAATAAAGTCTAATTAAGTTTAACAAGTTAAATTTAGATAAGTTTAGACGTCAAAAACACACCCTTTTATTAGTATAAATAAATAACTGAATACAATTAGATAACTAACTTTCATATTATTTAATTAGCTTTGTATGATTTCATTTAAGTTTTTCATTTGATTTTATAAGCTTTGTATGACTACATTTGACTTTCATTTGATTCAATTAGTTTTGTTAAATGCATTTGAGTTTCAATTGATTCAATTAGATTTTTTAAATATATTTGAGTTTCATTTGATTCTATTAGATTTATTGAAAGTACTTGATTTTAATTTTATTAAATTAGCTTTGTTAATATTCATTTGATTACATTTAAGTTTCATTTGATTCAATTAGCTTTGTAAAATGCATTTGAGTTTCATTTGATTCAATTTGCTTTTTCAACTGCATGTGTGTTTCATTTTATTATTCAATTAGCTTTATTTAACTACACTTAAGTTTCTTTTGCTTCAATTAGCTTTTTTTTTTTTTTACTTCAATTCACTTACATTAGATTAAATTAGTTTTTTAAAATGCATTTGGCTTTCATTTCATTCAATTAGCTTTGTTTGACTTCAATTGACTTTCATTTGATTCAATTAGTTTTGTTAAATGCATTTGAGTTTCATTTTATTCAATTAGATTTGTTTGACTTCATTTGATTTTCAATTAGTTTTGTTTGAGTTCAATTGAGTTTCTTTTTATTTAATTAGTTTTATTTCACCACATTTGACTTTCATTTGATTCAATAAGCTTTGTTTGACTACATTTGAGTTTCATTTGGTTTAATTAGCTTTATTTGACTTCATTTGACTTATTTGATTTTATTTTTGTTTGATTCGATTTAACTTTCTTTTGATTCATCCCAATAGATTCAATTTATCCGAATTTCACTTATATAGCATTGTACATGACGTATTAATGCTTATTTGTAGCTTATATGGAGAAACACTTTCGTGGTTTTTTTTGGGGTAAAAGTTAAGGAGAAAACTGGTGAATTTTCAAATAAAAAAGAAAAAATATTATATGGATCATTATTATTACTATTATGTTTTATAAATATTATTTTTCTTTATTTTTCAATAGTATAAACCGTATTTTCAAGGTTTGTACTCCTTTCGATTTCTTATTATTGTCCCATTATGAATCTTGGCCTCTTGGAAGATTCCAATGCAAATTTAATCATAAATTATAATATCTTTTCTATTTTTCAAAACATACTCACAAAATTACATTGAAAATAGTAGTACAAAAAAAGCATAGGGTCAGACATTACAAAACAAAGGGTAGAACATTACAAAAAATTACATAATAGAAGTCGAGGTCGGATTCGGAGTCGGATTTCGAGTCGGATTTTATGGAGTCGGAGTCGGATCTCTGTCGGAGTCGGGTCGGATAAGTCGGATTGTTTTTAGAACCCTCCTCCGACTCGAATTCGGATTTTTTTAATGGAGTCGGATTCGGATTATTTATTTTTTTCTTCCGATCGGATTTTTTCTTCGGATCGGACCACGGTCAGAGCTGGATCAAATTGCCATCCCTAGACCTGGCTGCCTTGCCGAGATCCTTATAAGCCTCTTCAAGTTGGTTAAGTTTAATCTTTGCTAAAGCCCTTCTGTAATGAGCTTTGGCATTGCTACCATCAAACTCAACGATTAAGAGCACCTCCAATAGTGTTTTTTAAGACCTGCTTGCAAATCAGAAAAATATTAAAAGTGTTGCTTGAGCATTGGAGCCCTATTGAAATACCTGCTCTCTTGAGCAGTACTGCTGAGTTAAGCTACATTGCTTGGAAGTTTTAAGCAATTATAATTTAATCTAAAAACTTGGAGAGTGGGGCACACGGTTGGTTTTCCATGAAACGTGATATGAAATTGCTATAAAAGATAATGCAACATCATTTTTTATCTTTTTCTAAAAAAAAAAAAATTTAAAATATTATTTTCATCATTATCAAGTGACATATAGGTCGGAGATGTTGACTAATCTTAATCCTAGCATATAGGTAGACCTTTTATTATGTAATGTTTAATTTATTATTAATGTTATGTATTAAGGTTCGTATCATCTTTGATCTCTTAAATATTTTTCTATCATTAGTGGTTAAAGCTTTGTTTTTAATTTGCTGCTTCTTGTTTTTCCTTCAATATTTCATTTTTAAAAAACGAGTAAACTTTTTTCTAAGAGATTTATATATATATATATATATATATATATATATATATATATATATATATATATATATATATATATATATAAACAATGAAAGCACAAAAATTTGGAGAAAGAAATTGAACTGTTCATCATATCATCATTAGAAAAGTTAAGTATCAAACTTGGCATAAGCTAAAAATCTGATGGGAGGGTATATATAGAACTAACTTTGACTTATCATTTATATGCATTTTTACGAAAGTTTGCTATATGTATACAAAAACTTTGAGTTTTTTAGTCGACACGAGTATATCTTTTACATTGTTTATATTTTTACGAGAGTATGCTATATGTATACAATGACACTTTTTTCAGTTGATACGTTTATGTTTTTACGAGGGCATTTTATATGTATGCAATAACAGTGCGCTGTTAGTGTATAGCCCATTTCCTATGTCACTTATTGTCTCTTCATGAACTATAAGGTAAGATTCTTCGTCATCCTTATTACGTCCAGAAGAGTTTCTCGATTTACGAGTTCGACTGTCAATAAGCAGATAATTTTCAAAATCCATCTAAGCACGACCATACAGTCTCGCTCTTTGAGAGGCTTTGTAAACAACAAAGACATGTTCCCTATTGTTAATAGGGGGACATTCCCAGTCTTGTATTGTTAGCTTTCCTTACTAAGAGGACCTAGCCGCCCGAGTGTTGCCGTTGTAATCCCTATTTACGACAGACATTTGACAACATCAAAACGGACTAATACTCAAACAAGAGAACTTACAATACACATGGTCGAGGAAAGAGATTCCAATAGCTATAATGAGAAATATACTTATGACGATTTTAAATCTCTTAAAGTATTCTCATAGGTCGATCTGGTATAGTTCCAAACAAATACCTGTGCAAATGATTTATGACAATCATGTCCTTGTAGCACCTATAAATCATACTACACACTAATCTCAAGTGGTCATTAATCATCTGACCTTGATTAGGGATAATTTTCGATTAAAATATTCAATGTTCACTTAACAGGTGTTTCTTTATCCAAGACATTGTCTTGATACCCTGTATTGAATATTCTAAGAAATTGAATGGAATCATTATTTAATTCTGAACCACAATTAAATAGAAATGAAGTGATAATAATTTTGCAAAAAATTAAATCACTCCAAAAACGAATGGTTCAACATAGTGTTTTACATTAAAATCCTCAAATTTAATTAAAACACATGAACAGGGAAATCAAAGCCAATCTCCAACGTGCCTGATCCCCATTGCCTCAACGTGCTTGTTGTGTTTCACTTGAGGCAAAGGTTTAGTGAGTGGATCGGCTACATTGTCATCCGTTCCAATCTTACGAATTCTAATTTCACCCTCGGACTTCCATTCCCTTATCATGTGAAATCGCCTCTTGACATGTTTTACCTTCTAATGTTCCCTTAGCTCCCTGGCCTAAGCAATAGCACCATTGTTATCACAATAGAGGTCTATTGGACCCTTGATTGAGGGTACAACATCAAGTTCATCAATGAACTTACGAATCCAAACTGCCTCCTTAGCTGCTTCTAAAGCTGCCAAGTATTCGGCTTCAGTTGTAGAATCTACAGTTGTGCTTTTCTTAGCACTCTTCCAACTAAACACTCCTCCACTTAGACATAATATGTACCCTGACTGCGACTTGGAGTCGTCTCTGTCAGTCTGGAAGCTTGCGTCGGTATAACCTTCAACAACCAAATCATTACTCCCACCATAGACCAGAAATTTATCCTTGTTCCTTTTCAGGTACTTTAGAATATTCTTGGTCGCAGTCCAACGCGCCTCTCCTAGGTCTGATTGGTATCGGCTCGTAGCACTCAAGGCATACGATACATCCGGCCTAATACATATCATGGCATACATGATCGATCCAATAAGCGAAGCATATGGAATATGATTCATCCTTTCTCGCTCATCAGGTGTCTGTGGACATTGCTTCTTGTTGAGAGTTATACCATGTGACATGGGTAGGTGCCCTCTCTTGGCCTCCTCCATGTTGAATCGTGCCAGTACCTTTTCAATATAAGTACTTTGGGTTAATCCAATTATCCTTTTAGATCCATCCCGATAGATCTTGATGCCCAATATGTACTGTGCCTTTCCCAAGTCTTTCATTGAAAAGCACTTTCCAAGCCAAGCCTTTACGGACTGTAACATTGGAATGTTGTTTTCAATGAGCAATATGTCATCGACATATAAGACGAGGAATGCGATGTCACTCCCACTAACCTTCTTGTAAACACGAGATTCATCTAGATTCTTGATAAAACCAAACTTACTAAAGGCTTCCACGAATCGCAGATTCCAACTTCTACTGCCTGCTTTGATCCAAAAATGGACTGCTTAAGCTTGCATACCTTCCCAGCATTACTTGAATCAACAAAACCTTCTGGCTGTGTCATGTACACAGTTTCTTCCAAAATCCCATTAGGGAAGGCGATTTTGAAATCCTTTTTCCATATTTCAATATCTTAATATGCGACAATTGCTAGGATAAGCCGGACAGACTTAAACATGGCGACTGGAAAAAACAGTTTCATCATAATCAACACCGTGAATTTGCCTGTAACTTTTTGCCACCAATCTCGCTTTGTATGAATATACATTTCCATCTTTATCGGTTTTCAACTTGAAAATCCATTTGCAACCGATAGGTGTGTAACCTTCGGGCAAATCAACCAAGTCCCAAACTTGATTTTCAAACATGGAGTCCATCTTGGATTTCATGGCCTCTTGCCATTTTGCAGAGTCGGGGCTCGTCGTTGCTTGAAAATCAAGACCTAACATGTATTCCATTATGTATTGCATTTCGTTGCTTATTTTCATCCGTGTATTGCATTTTCGTTGCTTATTTTCATTTGTGTATTTCTTGTTTTTAATTCATGTGTTTTATATCATGTATTTCATCTTTTTACTAATTTTTTATAACGTGATAATGTGATAAAGTATTAGTTAACGTGTTTTATGTTCAAATAATAAAAATAATAATAATACAATCCCTATTTCGCCGGCAATCAGCATTGTGGAAATCGCAGCAGGGAGATCACACCTCTGCTTGGCTTTGGGCAGTCCCTATTTCGGGGTTGGGTCAGATGATGAATGCGAAGACCTACCGATGTGTGTTGTGCTACCGGATGGGTGTTCCTTTTTTCTCTATCTCAATGTCGTGCTCTTCTTGTTCAAGGGTTTTTACTAGGGATATTTTCGGTGATCACGCGGTGTCGTGTGCTGGTATTGTGGGTATTAAACATTGGCATAATGTTGTGACACCCTTGTTGATATTTGCTACAGATCTGGGATTTCAGCAAGAAAGGAGGTTGACATAGGATTGTTTGGAGGAAATGACGGGGTCCTCAGACCTGCAGATGTGTTACTTTATTCACGGGATCGTGGTCACGATGTATGTGTGGACTTAACAAGGTCTTCTTCTTTGACGCAGACAGGGCTATCTGACTATGTTCCTGGACGGGTTGTGGCTAATGCGGCTCATCAGAAGCGGGTGTAGTATGAAGCTAGTTGTCGGCTGATTGGATATGGTTTCATTCCCTTCTCTTTTTCTTCGCTTGGGGAATTAGAGAAGGAGGCTGTTGCGTTGCTGAAGCGGGTTCAGAGGTTCTCGGCGACGCAAGACATTATGGCTCGTGCTGCAGCTTCATATCTTTACTAGGGTAGGCTTCGCTATAGCTAGAGGAGTGGGGGCCCAGATTGTATCTCGGCTTCCCACTAATTTATTGTAGGTTGTATGACTTTGTCTGTTTTTGAGATATAATAATAATAATAATAATAATAAAATTCTCCCAAAACAGGGGCGATAAGGGGGCTGCTTCAACGGCCTCTCAAAGGTCCATTTTTAGGCAGCTTTTCCGGCAGTGGTATCGCTGCAAAGGTCCGGCGAAGATCTCACGGCGACGGCTCTAGTTCTCGCGGTTTCGGGTTCCTTTTTCTGGCAAGAACTCCAGCTGTTCTCTAGGTTTTTCCGGTGCAATTTTAGGGTGTTTCAGGTGCGATCTTCAGGCTATTTTCAAGCGATATAAATCGGGGTTCAGACGACTGTGCTGGGTCATATTTGGGTGTGGTTTTCTCGTTGTTTTTGTGTAGTTTTGGGTATCGTTTTTGGTCGGTTCTAGGTTTCTATATTTGTGCGGTTTTTGGTATCGTTTTCAACCGTTTGTTGATCATTTTGCGACTACTTCAGGGGCTTTTTCCGGTGATTTTAGGGGGGTTTTCCCGATTGGTTCAGCTGCTATAATTTCAGCAGGCATTCTTCTTTTCCAGCAGCAATTCTGTGATCGTTTGTTTCTTGTTGTTCGTCGACGTTTTCGTTGGCAATTCTGTGGTTTTCTTGTTGTTGTGATCGTGGGTTTGGTGCAGTTTTGAGTGAATTCTTCAGGCATATTTATTGGGGTTTAGATTTTAGACGACATTTTCAGGCGGCAGCGGAGGGTCTCAGGCAGCCTTTGGTCAGTTTATAGCGTCTGTTTTTTTTTGCTTGCTATTTGGGATGTTTTAATTTGTTGGTGTTTCGTGCTGTGGTTTTTGGTGGAGGTTGTGTGCAGCTATGCCAACTACCGTTGTGAAGTATCATTGTCCCTTTGTGGGTCTTAGTGGTTGTCAAGATGGGGGTGGAAATGGCCTTACTAGAAGTTCTTTGATCAAGCATTTTTGTGACCGTCATTGTTGCATCGGTGCACGGGATATCACACGGCATTCTCTTACTTCTAATTTGGATGTTTATGCTGAGGCTGAAGTTACTTTTTCGCGTATGGGGATTTGGTTATGTGGGGTTTGTTACAAAACGCATACCCATCGTACTAAGTGTCGTCATAGTCCGAGTGAGATAGTGTCACCCCCAAATGAAGGAGATGGTATTGTTCGTTTTGTGCTTCATGGTTTCTCCAAGCCGCAAGCTCCCTCTTCCCCGGCTCAGCTTGGGCGCATAGTTGGTTTGGTGCAAGATCAACATTATGTTTTTGATGTGGCTCTTCTTGATTGTTTGTTCTCCAAGGGGTTTCGTACTGTGAAGTCTATACCTCCCAAGTGTCGTTTGGGGTTTTCTCAGGTTCTCAAAGGTGCCCTTGATAAGGTGATCGCTAGGCCTGATGACATTTCTAGTTCGGTCTCTTTGTTGGTGTTACCTCTTTGCACCCTTAAAACCTTTCGCCCGCGAAGCAGCTCTGAGTCTAGGTCTTAGGTAAAACGTCGGCATCAAGAAGAGAGTATTTCCCGTGCTATTTGTTCTTGGAGTGCACCAGGTGGTAATTTGCAGCTTGTGAGGGATACTTTGGCAGAAGATTCTCCTACTTTATCAGTGGTTGGTGATGAGGACCTTGATTTGGAGGAGCGTAATATCAAGCAATGCCGTAGAAAGATTTGTGACGACCATTACACTGCTGCAGTCTGGGTTCTTTCTTCTTCAGGCGTTGCTCTAAACACCCTACTTCTCCAGCTCTATCCTTGCCTGATATACCTATTGATGGCCTACATCTCGTTACTACTTTTGCTGTTGTTTTGGATCGGATTAAGAGTTTTCCACGTGACACATCATGTGGTAGGGACGGTTTACTTGCTCAGCACCTTATGGATTGCTTGAGTGGTGATGCTGTGGCTGTATCAGATGTGTTAGTTGGCTCTATTACCAGGGTGGTTAATCTCTTTCTAGCTGGAAAGTGTCCTATGGTTTTAGGAGAGTATATTGCTAGTGCTCCTCTTACACCACTTGTCAAGCCAAGTGGTGGTATTCGTCCTATAGCTGTGGGTATTGTTGGGCGGCGTCTAGTTTCGAAGGTCGGTGCTGCTTTGGTTGGCCAGTCTTAAGGAAGTTACTTTGATGGTATCCAATTTGGTGTTAGGGTTTCTTAAGGAGGTGAGGCGATTCTTCATGCTGTGAATCGGTTGATTGAGGATCGTGGTTTCGATGTTGGTCTTTCTATGTTATTGGTGGATTTTCAAAATGCTTTCAATATAGTTGATCGTGCGGCCATGTTACGTGAAGTTCGTCATCGTTGTCCGGGCCTTTCGCGGTAGGTTGAATTCTGCTACTCTAATCCAGCTAAATTGTATTACAGGGACCACACCTTATGGTCGTCTTAGGGGGTGCACCAGGGTGATCCCCTTGGTCCTCTGCTTTTTGCTTTGGTTTTACAACCCCTCGTGTATAAAATTAGAGACACTTTTGATGTATGTCTTCAGGCTTGGTATTTGGATGACGGCACTGTTATTGGTGACACGTTGGTGGTGGAAGGTTCTGTAGTTGATTATGAAGGAAGGACCTCATCTTGGGTTACATCTTAACGTGGAAAAAACTGAAGTTTTCTAGCCTTTAGAGGATCCTCGAAACAGGCTTGTGGGTGTCTTTCCACCTAATATTGCTCAACCCTTGCATGGTGTTAAGTTGCTTGGTGGTCCCGCTAGTTCTGATTCCGGTGTTGGAGGTGAGCTTGTGATGTAGAGGGTGACCAAGACCATTGCGCTTATGGATAGGGTTGCTAAGCTTGATGATCCTCAGTGCGAGCTGTTGTTGCTTAGGGCTTGTACCGGAGTTTCAAAACTCTACTTTGCATTGCGTACTTGTCCTCCTAATACTTTTGAGACGGCTCAGCGCACATTCGATGGGGCTCTTTGATCTTCCTTGGAGCGTATTGTTACTACTTCAGGGCCTAGGTTTGGCGATTGGCAGTGGCGACTTGCCACCTTGCCTTTTGCGTATGGCGGGCTGGGTGTTTATTCTACAGGTGATGTTCGTCATTATGCTTTTTCTTGCTTCGCGGTTACAGTCTGCTGGGTTGCAGACAAGGCTTCTATGGCATGCTGGCGTTGTTGGCCTTAGTCGAGCCTTTGAGGATGCGTTGAGCTTGTTTAATAGAACGGTGGAGTCTGACATTATGAGTAATCCTAGTGAGGTCGCTGCCCCTAAACTCATGAAGAAATTGGCAGATATATATTTCACAAAGGTTACCGATTCTGTAGAATTCGCCTTTTCTTTGTCTCCTCGGCAATCTGCATTGTGGAAATCGCAGCAGGGAGATCACACCTCTTCTTGGCTTTAGGCGGTCCCTATTTCTGGGTTGGGTCAGACGATGAATGCAAAGACCTACCGATGTGTGTTGTGCTACCGGATGGGTGTTCCTTTTTTCTCTATCTCAATGTCGTGCTATGCTTGTTAAGGGTTTTTACTAGGGATATTTTCGGTGATCACGCGGTGTCGTGTGCTGGTATTGTGGGTATTAAACATTGGCATAATGTTTTCCGGGATAACCTTGTTGATATTTGCTACAGATCTGGGATTTTAGCAAGAAAGGAGGTTGACATTGGGTTGTTTGGAGGAAATGACGGGGCCCTCAGACCTGCAGATGTGTTACTTTATTCACGGGATCGTGGCCACGATGTATGTGTGGACTTAACAGGTTCTTCTCCTTTGACGCAGACAGGGCTATCTGACTATGTTCCTGGACGAGTTGTGGCTGATGCGGCTCATCAAAAGCGGGTGAAGTATGAAGCTAGTTGTCGGCTGATAGGATATGGTTTCATTCCCTTCTCTTTTTCTTCGCTTGGGGAATTAGAGAAGGAGGCTGTTGCGTTGCTGAAGCGGGTTCAGAGGTTCTCGGCGACCCAAGACATTGGGGCTCGTGCTGCAGCAACGCAACAACCTCCTTCTCTAATTCCCCAAGCAGCTCATATCTTTACTAGGGTAGGCTTCGCTATAGCTAGAGGAGTGGGGGCCCAAATTGTATCTCGGCTTCCCACTAATTTATTGTAGGTTGTATGACTTTGTCTGTTTTTGAGATAATATAATAATAATAATAATAATAATAATAATAATAATAATAATAATAATAATAATAATAATAATAACTAGTTTGGTGCCCGTGCGATACCCGGGTATTTTATTGAATTTTAAGATAAACTTTTTATTTATGTACCAAGTTTAGTTAGGAATTGATACAAAAAAATATATATCATTGATATAAACTTAATTAGGAATTGATGTGATTTTGTGATGATTTAAATTATGTAGTAGGCATCTCATGACTAATAATAATATTGGTGAAAATGTTCGATTTAAAATTTTTTTTAATTTAAAAAAAATGGCAAAATAAGCTTGAAAAATTAGAAAATTCTAAAATTTAGCCAAAAATTTATTAAACAAAAAAATTGTTCTAAGCCCATTGGGTTGACCCAAACCCAAAACTTTGGGCTGCGTTGGACATTTCTAGACCCGTGACTTGAAGTGACTCAACCTGAAATGACCCGTTACCCAACCCGATTGTCAGGTCTACATACAGTAATAAAGTCTTATTAGTTTGTCTTATATTTTATTTCAATCAATTAGAATGTATTATAAATGAATGTCGTACATACGTTTTGAACTACTTTCTTCGCTAAAAAAAATTATGATATAAAAATTGAAAGGAATGGTGTCCTACCAACAAGTGTATTCTTCCGATAGAGGGTTCAGAATTATTACGGAGCTAATTCTTCAGTAAGGTCAAGTGATCAGAATGCCTAGGTGGAGGCCGCTTCCGATCAGTAATATCGAGGTACGATTGATATTACAGCTTGATCTTAACTGAACCCTTCGGGTCGAACCCAATCGAATCTCCAATCCGAGACGACGAATTAATCCGAAAGGATTTAATGAGTCAACAGAGTTTTACGAATACAGACGTCGGAAATCAAGCCTAGGGCGTCGAGACCGAGCGTCGCAAAATCACAAGCAACAAGTATGAGCGTAGCTGTAGCTGGGCTAGGTAGCTCATAGCAAGCCTAGGCGCACCATGTGTGTGCTAGGCGCACCATGGTGTGCTAGGCACCATCGCAGCCTAGGCGCGCCCTGGCAGCCCATCGCAAGCTAGCAACATGCTAGCATGGGTGTCATGGTGCGCATGGTGGCTATCGCAAGTCCCACAAGCACCAGGCAGCCCATCGCAGCTAGCAGCGTGCTAGCCTGGGTGCCTGGGTGCTCATGGGCGCTATCGCTAGCCTGTCGCACCAAGCACAACCATCGCAGTGGTAGGCACTGGCGCATGGGCCTGTGTGTGCATGCCTCGCACCATCACAGCCCTATCGCACCAAGCACAACACCCTCGTGTGCGTGCGTGTGCATAGGCACTCTGGCAACACCCTAGCATCACGCACAACACTATCGCAGCGCTAGGCACATGCGTGTGTGCGTGTGCGTGTGCACCATCGCCCAGCAGCCTCGCAATGAGGCACCGAGCTGTGTGCTTGCGTGCGTGCCTTCGCAAGGCAGCACCAAGCACATCATGCTAGCAAGAAGCACCAAGCCCAGCATTCGTGGCTCGCTAGCAGCACACATGCTAGGCCTTGCGTGCATAGTGCGCTGGCTGGGGTGTGCGCATGCTGGCCTAGCTGGCTGGCTGTGCAAGAGGCCCTGTGCGAGAGTGTGTGCGAGGGAGTGCTAGGCAGCAACACTATGTTAGCAGCGCCAGCGCCCAGCAGCTCGCAGCGTGCTAGGGCTGATGCGTGCTAGGCCAGTGCGTGCTAGCACTGCTTGCTAGCACAACAAGCTGGCTGGCTGCCCAGCCTTGGTGCTAGGCGCCAGCTGGCAGCGTTGGCAGCCAAGGCAGGCTGCCAGCCCAGTTGTCTATGAGATGCCGGTTTTGGTGAGGGGTGGGGACCAAGCTTGGGCAAGGCCTTGAGGAGCAAGGCAATGGTCCCCCCACCCATTCATGGTCCTCACCTAACTTTCTCTCTCTATTTGACACTTGTTGCATTGTGATTAGGTTTGTTTATTAATTAATTTTAGAAATAAATTAATTAGCAAAATATGCATTCTCCCACATTGGTTGGGGAATGAAATACAAGGGTTCATTTCCCTATAAATACCAAGCTTGGGTATTGGGAAATGAACAATCTTGAGTGGAATTAAAAAGGCAACTCTAAGAAAAGAGTAAACCTTTGGTTCGTAAAACTCATAGTTAGTTTGTCCGGGTCTTGACTAACCTTCAAGACTTAGGACGCTCGGGTCGGGTCGAGGGTACGATCTGTCGGAGATCTCGTCCTTTCGGGATTTTGAAGTAAGAGTACTTTGGGAGCGAAGCACGCGTCAAAGGTATAATTCTTGTTCTTAATCTTGTTTGATTAAGTTTATTATGCTTGTTTAATTGCTTTAATTAAGGGGCGGGTCTTGGTGGGTTTCTTTCCGCATAGTGTCGGGTCACTACGAAACCCTACAGCGGTATCGGAGCCACGCTCCTTTTAATTTTTGCAATTATTGTTTAATTAAGGTGTTTTAAAGGATTTATTTTCTAGTTCATGTTCATCTAATTAGATTAGATGCTCGTTTTAATTATTTTTTTAAAACTCGATTTTATTTTCGATTTGGCTGTCGAACCCAGATTTTGGCTCAAAAATAGTGATATTTGAGTGGAATCTACATTCTGGAATTGTTTCATCCCTGTTAGATATGTCCAGAAGCCAAATTCGAACCAGAAACCCATTTTTTCTGGGGTTTTTTGTTTTTCAACGAAAATTTTAATTCTTTTTAAGCCTTGATTAATGCAAGCATTACAAGGTTAGATTAAATGCACATTTGCATCACTAATCTACTGGTTTTAAAATATCCTTGAGCATAATAATGGAATGTTTATTAGTGCTTAAGTTGATATACCAATTTATCACATAAACTTGTTTTTCACAAATTTTGCAAATAAATTGCAATAAGGTGTGAAAACTTGTTGTGATTTTATATTTTAAGTTCCCAAATAATGTTAAAGTTCTAATCTTTAAAGGTTTAAATGATTGGAACCCTAACCCTAAATTCCATGTTGAACAAAGTTTGGATTTTTCCATGTTTGGTTGATTAAAATCCATTAAGTTTAATTACTTGTGAGTAAAATTTGATTAATCTTCATATTGGAAGATGTAATCTTAGTATTTTACACAAGTATGCAAGTTCGAAAATTTTATAATTTGATGGTTAATTTATTTTTCCAACTCCCTTTTGTCAAATCCATTATCATTGGCAAGATTAATTTTGGACATAGCTCATTTTATTTTAAGCATAAAGTTTGACCTAATTTTGTTCAAAATTGAAATTTTGGATAAATTTAGGCTTATGCACCAATAAAATAAATTTGTTTAAGTTAGACTTAATTTTATTTTATTTTCCCTAAAATTAATTCTAAAATATAATTTGGAATTAATTCGTGTCACACGAAAATCGGGATTAAAATCCCGAGTCATAGCACGCAAATCAAGGCAACACACCCAAGTGCCACCAAGGCTAGCCGGGCTGCCTAGCAGCCCACATGTGGCTGCCTATGGTGCGCACAGGGGTGAGCCATGATGCTGCTGCTGTGCGCTGTTGTGTGGCGGGGAGGGCATGGCTGATGTGCGTGGGGTGGCTGGGGCTGGCTTGCGAAGGATGCTGCTGGGCAGCAGGCAGCAAGCACCAGCCCAGCGCACCACGAGCATCAAGAGGCGCCTGCCCAGCAGGCCAGATGCTCGCAGACACCACCGTGCTAGCAAGCATGCGCAACATGCTAGCAGGCAGCTGGGCTTACGGCACTGCTTGCTAGGCACAGCAGGCTTCACCCACGCACCATGGCGCCATGCCATGGGCTGCCTTGCAGCCATGGTGCGCACCCACCAAGGGATTTGTTGGGTGGTTTTGCTTAAGGTTGAGCTATGATTTTGCGATTTTTCCCGTGTTAATAATTTTAATTAATTATTTTAACGAGGCTAAAAACCTCAATTTTCGATTTTGCAAAATTTTGGCAAATTACGGGTTATGCCGACTTAATTAATCGGATTAATTAAGTACGGATGCGGAATTTAGTGGGAGCTTAATTAAGCGCGTAAGCATTTTGCGTTTAGAAATAATGGATTAAACCACTTTGACTAGTTTTAATTAGGCGCGTTAATTGGATTAACGACCTAAGTTAGTTACTAGTTTTGCGTGTTTAATTATGTATTTCGTAAAATTGCATGGGCCGTTCACAAATAGTGAACGGGTGAATGAAAAATTGCTTTCAAAACAGGTTCTTTGAATATGGCAACTAGTGGGGCCCGACTAGGATAGAAAATACGGACTGCGTTCCGTTATGTATTTTTGTAAATCTAAATACGGTCTGCGAACCGTTAAGTATTTTTGTACTAATTAGATTAATCTTAGTCGTTCTAGCTAGCTTTTTTTATTTCATTTTGGCCAAGATGTCTCAAGACGGCGTTTCGACGAAGACGAGCAAAGATGAAGACCCATGGAAATTGAAGATTTCAAGGGGTCATGCTAGTTGCCAAATGCATCTATTTTATGCCTTATATATATTGTTATTATATATGATTGCTAGATGCATGTCTAGGATTTCTATTATGTTGCGATGATTAGTTAAGTTCACTTAAATCAACCAACATAGAAACCCTAGGTCCCTTAATAATATTGAGCTAAAATTTGCCGTTCCAAGAACAACACTTACCGAACTAATGCGCGTACGTGATGGATTACGCCAAAGCGAGGCATCACTACTTCCCTAGGAACGTAAGGTATACTAGGTATACAAGTTGTCTTGGTTAAGATCAACAATATCAGTAAGGAGTCCTTAGATGTCGTGGCAAAAGAGATAAAATGTCAAGTATGCATTAGATGCGACATTTTATCAAACCGAGAGTAGCTTGGAGCTATTAGCAATTGGATTGCTTACCTTAAGATATTTAATGGTTAAGACAAGCCAAAGCATGCTTAACCATTTCTTGATCTTTGGGATCTCGAAATCATTTTATTCTCGCCCATAAGGGACATTCTTAAAATGCGTGGATAAAATGTTCAATAAGTTTGAATATGTGCATAAACGCTTTAAATTTCAACTTATTGATGTATGAATGGTTTTTCACTTCAAATTATTTCAATTGTAGAACAATGTCTGCAAGTGACTCGAACAACAACCAAATGTGCTCGACACTCCCCGAAAAGTTAGCTATCAAGCTTAACTTAACAAACCTTGATGAATGGGAAGAAGAACTCAGGAGAACTCTCCGGAGTTGTTCCAAGGAGTATGTTCTGGATACTTCCCTCCCAACTCTCTGTTCCAAGACCCTCTTGAGTGATGAAACTTATTGTGCATGGTCGAAAGACTGCAAATTAGTGTCACAACTCATGGCTAACTCCATCCCGGAAGAATGGAAAGAAAAACTTCCATTCTCTTTCCCGGATTTGTTCCTTGGAGGACTAAGGGATGTTGTCGGTGTGAGATTCTCTAAGAGTTTCAACGACAACAATGATGGACTCTTGTTTGAAGTGACTAGGTCACTTACGGACATGAATGTAAAGCCATCGGATCAAGGTTGTCTTGCGAAAGAGAGGTACCATCTTTGGTCTACGGTCTGCAACACTAAGTTGAGACCGGGTATGTCCCTCCGACCCCATGTGGCAAGAATGACTAAGCTCTTCAAGCACATGGAACTCCTCGGAATTCCACTAGAAGATGGAATGGCTGGTCATATTTTGCTCACTTCACTCCACTCAGGATATGATGCATTAAAGGCATATATTTCTGATTCAAAGGAGACACATTCCTTAAAGAATGTGGTGGAGCTACTTCACCGGGCCAACTCATTTGGGGCAACCAAAAGACCATCAAGAAGGAGGGATCTCAAGGTTAAGGCTAAGATGCGTTGCTTCTACTGTGGCGGGCAAGGCCACTTCAAGAGATAATGCAAGCTCTTTCGGGAAGAGGAGGAGAGGAATAGAGCATCCGCCTCAGGTATCTTCCTTAACACTTGTGAATTAAGCTTATCATAAGGTATTAGATACCAAGTATGACTCACTTAATGTTGTCTTTTCAGGGACCAAGTGAGAAGCTTATCAAGTGTTGGTGCAAGAGCAAGAAGACGACGAAGATGGTTTTTCGGTCGTGCTTGCATGCACTATTTTGTCTATGACATGTAATTAAACTATTTCTAGTTTTCATCATGCTTTGAACATATTATGATCCATGGTGTTGGACACCTAGGAATTTCAAATGTAAGACTTTTGACAATGGTTGTTTCAAGTTTGTCTTACAAATTTATGTTCAATTAAATTGCATGTTTTACATAAGATTAGACAAAAGTTGATACCACTAAGCTAAGACCATCGAGTCGAATCAAACCTACTTGTGGAATTGTCGTCTTGGCCACATTAACATCATACACATCAAGAAACTTCTTCAAGAAGGTGTTCTTGACTCATTCGACTTAGAGTCGTTTGAAAATTGCGAAGGATGCTTATTAGGCAAGATGATAAAACAGCCATTCTCCAAGTTGGGAGAAAGGGCAAGTGACTTATTAGGTCTAATACACACGGATGTATGTGGACCTATGAGCACACCCGCAAGGAAAGGTTACCGATATTTCATCACTTTCACCGACGATTATAGTAGATATGGCTATATCTACTTAATGTCGAATAAATCTGAATCCTTTGACAAATTCAAAGAATTTCATAAAGAAGTTGAAAATCAACTTGGCAAGAAAATTAAAGCACTTCGATCGGATCGAGGTGGCGAATATTTGAGCCATGAATTCGACGATCACTTGAAAGAAAATGGCATTCTTTCAGAGTTGACACCTCCCGGAACTCCTCAATGGAACGGAGTGTCCGAACGGAGGAATTGGACCTTGTTAGACATGGTTCGGTCAATGATGGGTCTTAGTGAACTCCCTATCTCGTTCTGGGGACATGCGCTACAAACAGCAGCACTAACATTGAATAGAGCTCCGTCAAAAGCTGTTGAAAAGACTCCATATGAATTATGGACTAAGAAACCTCCTAGGTTGTCTTTTCTCAAGATTTGGGGATGCGAAGCATATGTCAAGCGATTAATTTCGGACAACCTTCAGCCCAAATCGGATAAGTGTTTCTTTGTGGGATATCCAAAAGAAACCAAAGGGTATTACTTCTACAATAAATCCGAGAACAAAGTGTTTGTTGCTCGTGATGGTGTCTTTTTGGAGAAGAATCACCTTTCCAAAATGACAAGTGGGAGGAAAATCGAACTCGACGAAGTTCGAGAGGACGTGCAACAATGTCAACCTAACAAAACTGACAATCTAGATACTTTGGAAGCATCTAAGAAGATTGGTCAGAGTCAAACAGACAATGTAAATGCTCAACCGATTACCCTACGTAGGTCGCAATGGAAAAAATCTCAACCAGACAGATACCTCGGTATCGTCTTAACTGATGATCAGGACATCCTAGTCATGGATGGTGATGAGCCGGCAACATACAAGCAAGCTATGACGAGCCCCGACTCTGCAAAAAAGCAAGAGGCCATGAAATCCGAGATGGACTCCATGTCTGAAAATCAAGTCTGGGACTTGGTGGATTTGCCCGAGGGTTATACACCCATTGGTTGCAAATGGATCTTCAAAGTGAAGACAAACAAGGATGGAAATGTATCGATATACAAAGCTAGGCTGGTGGCAAAAGGTTATAGACAAGTCCACGGGATTGACTATGACGAAACTTTTTCACCAGTTGCAATGCTAAAATCCGTCCGGATCATCCTAGCGATTGCTGCATATTACGATTACGAAATATGGCAAATGGATTTCAAAACCGCCTTCCTTAATGGGATTTTGGAAGAAACTGTGTATATGACACAGCCAGAAGGTTTTTTCGATCCAGGCAACGCTGGAAAGGTTTGCAAGCTGAAGAAGTCCATTTATGGACTAAAGCAAGCCAACAGAAGTTGGAATTTGCGATTTGATGAAGCCATCAACAAGTTTGGTTTTATCAAGAATCCAGATGAGTCTTGTGTATACAAGAAGGTCAGTGGGAGTGATATTGCATTCCTAGTCCTGTATGTCGACGACATACTGCTCATTGGAAACAACACAAAATTGTTGGAGTCCGTAAAGGGCTGGTTGGGAAAGTGCTTTTCAATGAAGGACTTAGGAGAGGCACAGTACATATTGGGCATCAAGATCTACAGGGATAGATCTAAGAGGATGATTGGATTAAGCCAAAGTACTTGCATTGATAAGGTACTGGCTCGATTCAACATGGAAAATGCCAAAAGAGGGCATTTACCCATGTCCCATGACATAACTCTCAGCAAGAAACAGTGTCCACAGACACCTGTTGAGCGAGAAAGAATGAATCAGATCCCATATGCTTCGCTAATCGGATCGATCATGTATGCCATGATATGTACAAGGCTAGATGTATCGTATGCCCTGAGTGCAACAAGTCGATACCAATCGAACCCAGGAGAGGCGCATTGGACTGCTGCCAAGAACATCCTTAAATACCTGAAAAGGAACAAGGAAAAATTCCTGGTGTATGGAGGCCACAAAGAACTGGTTGTTGAAGGTTACACCAACGCTAGCTTCCAGACTGACAGAGACGACTTCAAGTCACAGTCGGGGTATATATTCTGTCTGAATGGAGGAGCGTTTAGCTGGAAGAGTGCCAAGAAGAGCACCACTGCAGACTCTACAACTGAAGCCGAGTACTTGGCCGCTTCGGAAGCTGCCAAGGAAGCTATTTGGATTCGCAAGTTCATTAGCGAACTTGGTGTTGTACCCTCAATCAAGGGGCCGATAGATCTCTATTGTGATAATAATGGAGCTATCGCTCAGGCCAGGGAGCCGAGAGAACACCAGAAGGTCAAACACGTGCAAAGGCGATTTCACATGATAAGGGAATGGAAATCCGAAGGTGAAATCAGAATTTGTATGATCGGCACGGATGATAATGTAGCCAATCCTTTGACTAAACCTTTGCCTCAAGTGAAACACAACAAGCACATTGAGGCAATGGGAATTAAGCATGTTGGAGACTGGCTTTGAAATTCCCTGTATATGTGTTTTAATTAAATAGGATATTTAATGTAAGACACTGTATTGAAACCATTCATTAATGGAGTAATTAATTTTTGTGTAAAATTATCATTCACTCCATTACTATTTAATTGTGGTTTAGAATTAAATAATGAGTCCATTCGATTTACGGAAATATTCAAAACAGGGTATCAAGACCATGTCTTGGATAAAGAAACACCTGTTAAGTGAACATTGAATATTAAATCAAAAAGTGTCCCTAGTCAAGGTCATCTAACAGATGGGCGATTGATGACTGCCATAGATTAGTGTGTAGTATGATTTACAGCACCGTTTCTTGTGCTGCGAGGACGTGACGGTCATAAATCATTTGCACAGGTACATTTTGGAACTGTACTGGATAAGACCTATGAGAGTACTTTACTATCGGAACTTATTTCCTCCGACCATGAGTACTGTGAAGTTTTCTTGTTTGAGTACTAGAGTCTTTGATGTTTCCAAACGTCTGCCGTAACTGGGGATCATAAGGGGAACACTCGGAAGTCTATGTCCTCTTAGTAAGAAGAACTTACAATACAAGACTGGGATTGTCCCCCTACTAACAACAGGGAAAATGTTTTGTTGTTTAAAAGGCCGCTCGAAGAGTGAGACTGTGAAAATGCATGGCCGTGCTCAGATGGATTTTAGAAATCATCTGCTTATTGACAGTCAAACTCGGAGATCGAGAAACACTTCTGAACGTAATAAGGATGACAAAGAATCTTACCTTATAGTTCACGAAGAAACATTAAGTGACATAGGAAATGAGTTATACACAATATGCACACTTATCCGGAAGGACAAGTGGGAGATTGAAAGGAATGGTGTCCTTCCAACAAGTGTATTCTTCCGATAGAGGGTTCAGAATTATTACGGAGCTAATTCTTCAGTAAGGTCAAGTGATCGGAATGCCTAGGTGGAGGCCGCTTCCGATCAGTAATATCGAGGTACGATTGATATTACAGCTTGATCTTAACTGAACCCTTCGGGTCGAACCCAATCGAATCTCCGATCCGAGACGACGAATTAATCCGAAAGGATTTAATGAGTCAACAGAGTTTTACGAATACAGACGTCGGAAATCAAGCCTAGGGCGTCGAGACCGAGCGTCGCAAAATCACAAGCAACAAGTATGAGCGTAGCCGTAGCTAGGCTAGGCTAGCTCATAGCAAGCCTAGGCGCACCATGTGTGTGTTGGGAAAATCACCAACAATTTATATGAGCCTAGTCGCAAAATCACCAAGCTTGGGTATTGGGAAATGAACAACCTTGAGTGGAATTAAAAAGGCAACTCTAAGAAAAGAGTAAACCTTTGATTCGTAAAACTCATAGTTAGTTTGTCCGGGTCTTGACTAACCTTCAAGACTTAGGACGCTCGGGTCGGGTCGAGGGTACGATCCGTCGGAGATCTCGTCCTTTCGAGATTTTGAAGTAAGAGCTCTTTGGGAGCGAAGCACGCGTCAAAGGTATAATTCTTGTTCTTAATCTTGTTTGATTAAGTTTATTATGCTTGTTTAATTGCTTTAATTAAGGGGCGGGTCTTGGTGGGTTTCCTTCCGCGTAGTGTCGGGTCACTACGAAACCCTACAAAAATAAATTTATATGATAAATTATTTAATTGTTATCTACATGGCGCGACATTTGGTGAAAAGTTGAAACGTCAAGTGTCATTGTCTCGTGGTTTGGCTAAACTTATCATTTATTTTGTATATGTGAAATATTGGTATTCTATCGGAAATAAAACATTAAACCAACAATTTTATCCTATAAATCTATCCAAATTCTATTGAAAATAAAACACTAAACTAACTGTTTTATCCTACCAAATCTATCCAAATTTTCATCCTAATTAAGAAATACAACTTTTTTATTCATAAAATATATATCCAAATAAATCCTACATGTCATACTAATATTTTATTTTGCTTACGTGGCGCGACACTTGGCGAAAAGTTGAAACACCAAGTGTCGCTGTCTCGTGGTCTAACTAAAAGTTTAGCTTTACATATCAGTTATATAATAATTAACATCTTTTACATACTTTACTAATAATTAAGTGTATTAATAGGAGAGGGAATATATGGTGGGGTATATGTAAATAAGAGAGAGAAAATAGGAAAGGATACTCATAAATGTTGGAAATATTTAAGAAAGGATGGAGATAGTGGGAAGTGATGTGGAGGAAAGAGAGTGTGATGTGTCAAGTGGAGGAAAGGAGAGAGAAAATGGTAAAGAATTCGTGTATCAATTTTTTTTTTTGGACAATGGTCCAAAAGGAGGTTAGCTCCCAACTGACTCAAGACTACAAATAAAATAACTAGAGGGTTTAGCTCTCTTAACCAAACTAACACACGAACTATGATGGGGAATGGGGATACAACTTTCATGACTTGCTATGGGATACAAATGTGGGGTTCCACCGTAGACATTAGCCATAAGATGATCAGAGTTTGTTTCTTTTTGCTTCTTGGACCTGCAAAAATGATACCTGGAATAAAGATTACTTTCTTGTTCTTCTTCCTTAACATGTGCGGCCTACTATGTTTCCTCGTCGTGGCAGAGAACTTGAAAATAGTAGGTGTTGGGATGAACTTCATCTGGTCAGGTTCAAAAGCCATGGGGTCATCTTCATTGGATCCAACGGATTCCACTTCAACAAGGTCAGAGGCAAGATAGTCTCTTTCTAGATCTTCACTCCCATTTTCGAAGCTTGAACCTTCAGCGTGGTCATAAGTTAGGCCTGAAGACATAGGCTCATCTAACTTCTCAACAGCAGTAGTGTAGGGTTTTCCAGACTCAACGACATGGTTAACCACTTCAGGGCCAGAAGAGGGCATGATCTTTTCCTTTTTGGGCTTCTTGTCGCGTCTCTTCCTACCCGAACTCATCTTCTTAATATGCATGGACAAGGAATTTGGACCTTTGGAATCCGTATCCTTGCAAATTTCTGAATGCCTATCTTGAGTAGGATTTTCCTTCATTCGTACAGTCATCCATGAACCCGCAGATTGGTTAAAGAAACTCAAAGTCCTCCCTTGCTTGAGATTCGAATGGGACAAGGATGAAATCTTAAGGGACTTGTTTCTTTTCATTACATTATTGAAACAATGGAATTTTCCAAGTTTCAAAACATGTCTTGATTGTTGATCGTTTATGGGGAAAATTTGACTTCCTCATTTTCCAAAAGAGCATACACATTGTGGGTATGGATAGGGCTCTCAACCTCTATCTCACTAGCTTGGCATGTAAAGGGAAAGCTAGTAACATCACTCCTTTTGGTCATTGCAACGAGAAACTAAGCCTTTCACTAGGCTGATAGTTGACTCAATGGCGACTTTCCCCTTTTTGTTGTAGTTGCACTCAGGCGCGATAGAATTTTCAGCACCCCTCTTACCACCGAGCTTACTTGCCTCACAACTTAGGCCCTTCACTTTCTCCAGTTCACAGAGGATATCCTGATTATTAGGCTCTGACCTGGCTAGGGATGGCAACGGGTTGGATTATTTTTTTTTTGACTCCGACTCCGACTCCTATAACCCGCCTCCGACTCCGACTTATATATATGTCACCCGCCTCCGACCCGACTCCCAAATTTTTGTTTTGCTCCGATTTTTTGATGTAAAAACAAAACTGTTTAATCAATACTTATATGCTTTTTAAATAAGAATAATAATTTTAGTGGTGATATAGATTATTAAGAAGGTAACTCTAAATTAGCCACAAAAGAAGCGTGAATGTCAGAGTTCTAAATCAAAGAAGACTTTATAATCTAAACATTAATTTATTTATTTTTCAAACTAAATAAGCCGAATGTTTCAAACTAAAAAATTCTCATTAAATTTTTCCATAGTTCTCTAGTAATTGACATGCAAAACTACTTTTCTTCAATGACAAAATTACAAAACCCACCCATTCCAATTCCCACCACAACATCCACAATTAGAACTAAACAACAAAATTAATTAAATATTATATCAACCATTAGTTTGCTTCACAAATTATCTACTCCAATTTAAACCAACAAGCAAGTTAACAATGATTTAAGATATAATTAAGAAAACTGAAAAAGGAAGGAAAACAACCTGGTAATTGAGGTAGGTTGTTGTAGTGTAGTCGAAAGGTGGTGGTGGTGGTGGTGGTGGTCGGAGGGCGGTGTTGTCGTCAAAATTGAGTTTGTGATGGTGCACTGTGTAGTAAGAGACAGAGAAGAGGAAGGTTTTGTGTTTGTGACGGCTAGAGAAATGAGTTAGAGGGTCAACTTTTGATTAGGGTTTGTAACATTATTTTATGAAATTTTTAAGCTGTACCATATTTTTTGGGTGGTAACTATTTTTTTATTTTAAATTAGTTTTAAATGAATTATGATTTTTTTGAGACATAAAATGAATTTTAATAGCTAGGCTTGTCTAATCTGAATTCATCTTGTCATCTATTTGATTACATTTAAGTTTCATTTGATTCAATTAGCTTTATAAAATGCATTTGAGTTTCATTTGATTCAATTTGCTTTTTCAACTGCATGTGTGTTTCATTTTATTATTCAATTAGCTTTGTTTAACTACACTTAAGTTTCTTTTGCTTCAATTGGCTTTTTTTTTTTTACTTCAATTCACTTACATTAGATTAAATTAGTTTTTTAAAATGCATTTGGCTTTCATTTCATTCAATTAGCTTTGTTTGACTTCAATTGACTTTCATTTGATTCAATTAGTTTTGTTAAATGCATTTGAGTTTCATTTGATTCAATTAGATTTGTTTGACTTGGTTTGATTTTCAATTAGTTTTGTTTGAGTTCAATTGAGTTTCTTTTGATTTAATTAGTTTTATTTCACCACATTTGACTTTCATTTGATTCAATAAGCTTTGTTTGACTACATTTGAGTTTCATTTGGTTTAATTAGCTTTATTTGACTTCATTTGACTTATTTGATTTTATTTTTGTTTGATTCGATTTAACTTTCTTTTGATTTATCCCAATAGATTCAATTTATCCGAATTTCACTTATATAGCATTGTACATGACGTATTAATGCTAATTTGTAGCTTATATGGTGAAACACTTTCGTGTTTTTTTTTTTTGGGGTAAAAGTTAAGGAGAAAACTGGTGAATTTTCAAAAAAAAAAAGAAAAAAAATATTATATGGATCATTATTATTACTATTATGTTTTATAAATATTATTTTTCTTCATTTTTCAATAGTATAAACCGTATTTTCAAGGTTTGTATTCCTTTCGATTTCTTATTATTGTCCCATTTTGAATCTTGGCCTCTTGGAAGATTCCAATGCAAATTTAATCATAAATTATAATATCTTTTCTATTTTTCAAAACATACTCACAAAATTACATTGAAAATAGTAGTACAAAAAAAGCATAGGGTCAGACATTACAAAACAAAGGGTAGAACATTACAAAAAATTACATAATAGAAGTCAAGGTCGGATTCGGAGTCGGATTTTATGGAGTCGGAGTCGGATCTCTGTCGGAGTCGGGTCGGATAAGTTGGATTTTTTTTAGAACCCTCCTCCGACTCGAATTCGGATTTTTTTAATGGAGTCGGATTCGGATTATTTATTTTTTTCTTCCGATCGGATTTTTTCTTCGGATCGGACCACGGTCAGAGCTGGATCAAATTGCCATCCCTAGACCTGGCTGCCTTGCCGAGATCCTTATAAGCCTCTTCAAAGTTGGTTAAGTTTAATCTTTGCTAAAGCCCTTCTGTAATGAGCTTTGGCATTGCTACCATCAAACTCAACGACTAAGAGCACCTCCAATAGTGTTTTTTAAGACCTGCTTGCAAATCTGAAAAATATTAAAAGTGTTGCTTGAGCATTGGAGCCCTATTGAAATACCTGCTCTCTTGAGCAGTACTGCTGAGTTAAGCTACATTGCTTGGAAGTTTTAAGCAATTATAATTTAATCTAAAAACTTGGAGAGTGGGGCACACGGTTGGTTTTCCATGAAACGTGATATGCAATTGCTATAAAAGATAATGCAACATCATTTTTTATCTTTTTCTAAAAAAAAAAAAATTTAAAATATTATTTTCATCATTATCAAGTGACATATAGGTCGGAGATGTTGACTAATCTTAATCCTAGCATATAGGTAGACCTTTTTTTTTTTTTTTTTTTTTTTTTTTTTTTTTTTTTAATTGACTAACATTTACCCGTATAGTTTACAAGATAATGCAATATCATTGTTGAGTACTAATCTTAATCCTAGAGCATATAGGTATTGTACACATTTACTCGTATGTTTTATTTTTCATTGAATTTTTTTTTACAATTTTTAAATTAATTTTTTTTATTACTTTATATAATAACAAACTAGACTTTGACAACAAAAGATTTTGCCAAAATTTTAGCTAACGTACAATATTAGGTAACCATATTTAGCTTTGAATTATCTTTATTATTATGAGCTAATGCATCTATAAATAAATGTTAAAAACTTAAGAATACAACCAGTATATTGTTTCATAAAAAACATAATCTATAAATACTTTCATATCTTGTAAAAAATTTTAGATGGATGATACGGATAATCCATTTAGTCAATATTTTGGTTTGGGAAATTCATCAAACAGTGAAAATTTCACCTCCAAAAATTCCTACCCTCAAACGCACTACCACCCTGGCTACTATTACCCCAATACTACAATGCATAATTTGCAAGACACCATGTCAAGCTACTATCCTCAACCTCCATTTTCAAGTGAATTAATGTGGTTCATGATACTACAAGAAGAGAAAGTGTAGGGGCCTCTAGCATGCACCAAGAATCATCACTTCAAAGGTCTCAAATGGAATCTGACACTCCTCAAAGTGACGACATACAAGAGGTAAATGCACAAGCTACTAGTAAGTCGACATATAAGCTTTCATGGACCTAATGCATGGATGAAGATTTATGCACGAGCTGGTTAGATTTCACAACTGATTCAATCAAAGGCACCAATCAAAGTAAGGCAGATTATTTAAAAAATATTGTAGAGTATTATAACAAGTGGAGAAGGGAAGACACTCCAATAACCATTGAGCAAGCTACAAATCACTGGTATAAAATGAGTCCTAAGGGTAGCAAGTTCAATGGGGGTTATATACAGATTAAAAGTGGTCACCCAAGTGGCAATGACGATGACCAAATGATTAGTAATGCCCAAAAACTTTTTACTAACAAAAGTGAAAACAAGAAAAAAAAATTACTTATTTACATTCTTGGAAAATTCTTCGAAATGCCCCGAAATGGAAGGATTATGTTTCTACACAAAGTAGTTCTACAAAAAGAACAAGGATTTCCATTCCTGAAGATAACACTACCTCTTCCTAAAATCCTAATACTAGTGAAATTGATAGCGTAAAAATGGGAGATAAACAGCCAATGGGATAAAAAGCGACTAAAGCAGTTGCGAGGAATAAAAGTAAAGTAAAAAGCAAAACAGCTCATATTGACGAGAAATGGGGTAAATATCAAGAAATACAGTCAAAAAGACTTTCATTGTGCGAAGAACACATTCGACAACAAGATTTCGTGATACTTTGCAAGGACACATCTAATATGGACGAAAAAGCTAGAAAAAATCATGAGCAAGTATGTGAAATCATTAAGGCCAAGTATGGAATGTCATGATCACAAATTAGATAAATATGATGATTATTGAGTCAAGTATTTAAAGTTTTTTTTATAATTATTATTTATTATTAGAGGGGAGTAATTTAGGTGTTTTTATGTTGAACTCAATAAGCAATTTTATTAAACTTTTCCTTTTATTATGTAATTTTTAATTTATTATCAATGTTATGTATTAAGGTTCGTATCATCTTTGATCTCTTAAATATTTTTCTATCATTAGTGGTTAAAGCTTTGTTTTTAATTTGCTACTTCTTGTTTTTCCTTCAATATTTCATTTTTAAAAAACGAGTAAACTTTTTTCTAAGAGATTATATATATATATATATACACAAAAATTTGGAGAAAGAAATTGAACTGTTCATCATATCATCATTAGAAAAGTTAAGTATCAAACTTGGCATAAGCTAAAA
The DNA here is from genome assembly GCF_001683475.1 of Chenopodium quinoa. Classification (NCBI taxonomy): domain Eukaryota; kingdom Viridiplantae; phylum Streptophyta; class Magnoliopsida; order Caryophyllales; family Amaranthaceae; genus Chenopodium; species Chenopodium quinoa. Next base: position 1,491,979 of record NW_018742381.1, on the reverse strand, counting down.
ATCTGATGGGAGGGTATATATAGAACTAACTTTGACTTATCATTTATATGCATTTTTACGAAAGTTTGCTATATGTATAAAAAAACTTTGAGTTTTTTAGTCGACACGAGTATATCTTTTACATTGTTTATATTTTTACGAGAGTATGCTATATGTATACAATGACACTTTTTTCAGTTGATACGTTTATGTTTTTACGAGAGCATTTTATATGTATGCAATAATAGTGCGCTGTTAGTGTATAGCCCGTTTCCTATGTCACTTATTGTCTCTTCATGAACTATAAGGTAAGATTCTTCGTCATCCTTATTACGTCCAGAAGAGTTTCTTGATTTACGAGTTCGACTATCAATAAGCAGATAATTTTCAAAATCCATCTAAGCACGACCATACAGTCTCGCTCTTTGAGAGGCCTTGTAAACAACAAAGACATGTTCCCTATTGTTAATAGGGGGACATTCCCAGTCTTGTATTGTTAGCTTCCCTTACTAAGAGGACCTAGCCGCCTGAGTGTTGCCGTTGTAATCCCTATTTACGGCAGACATTTGACAACATCAAAACGGACTAATACTCAAACAAGAGAACTTACAATACACATGGTCGAGGAAAGAGATTCCAATAGCTATAATGAGAAATATACTTATGACGATTTTAAATCTCTTAAAGTATTCTCATAGGCCGATCTGGTATAGTTCCAAACAAATACCTGTGCAAATGATTTATGACAATCATGTCCTTGTAGCACAAGAAACGGTGCTATAAATCATACTACACACTAATCTGAAGTGGTCATTAATCATCTGACCTTGATTAGGGATAATTTTCGATTAAAATATTCAATGTTCACTTAACAGGTGTTTCTTTATCCAAGACATTGTCTTGATACCCTGTATTGAATATTCTAAGAAATTGAATGGAATCATTATTTAATTCTAAACCACAATTAAATAGAAATGAAGTGATAATAATTTTGCAAAAAATTAAATTACTCCAAAAACGAATGGTTCAACATAGTGTTTTACATTAAAATCCTCAAATTTAATTAAAACACATGAACAGGGAAATCAAAGCCAATCTCCAACGTGCCTGATCCCCATTGCCTCAACGTGCTTGTTGTGTTTCACTTGAGGCAAAGGTTTAGTGAGTGGATCGGCTACATTGTCATCCGTTCCAATCTTACAAATTCTAATTTCACCCTCGGACTTCCATTCCCTTATCATGTGAAATCGCCTCTTGACATGTTTTACCTTCTAATGTTCCCTTAGCTCCCTAGCCTAAGCAATAGCACCATTGTTATCACAATAGAGGTCTATCGGACCCTTGATTGAGGGTACAACATCAAGTTCATCAATGAACTTACGAATCCAAACTGCCTCCTTAGTTGCTTCTAAAGCTGCCAAGTATTCGGCTTCAGTTTGTAGAATCTGCAGTTGTGCTTTTCTTAGCACTCTTCCAACTAAACGCTCCTCCATTTAGACATAATATGTACCCTGACTGCGACTTGGAGTCGTCTCTGTCAGTCTTGAAGCTTGCGTCGGTTTAACCTTCAACAACCAAATCATTACTCCCACCATACACCAGAAATTTATCCTTGTTCCTTTTCAGGTACTTTAGAATATTCTTGGTCGTAGTCCAACGCGCCTCTCCTAGGTCTGATCGGTATCGGCTCGTAGCGCTCAAGGCATACGATACATCCGGCCTAATACATATCATGGCATACATGATCGATCCAATAAGCGAAGCATATGGAATATGATTCATCCTCTCTCGCTCATCAGGTGTCTGTGGACATTGCTTCTTGCTGAGAGTTATACCATGTGACATGGGTAGGTGCCCTCTCTTGGCCTCCTCCATGTTGAATCGTGCCAGTACCTTTTCAATATAAGTACTTTGGGTTAATCCAATTATCCTTTTAGATCTATCCCGATAGATCTTGATTCCCAATATGTACTATGCCTTTCCCAAGTCCTTCATTGAAAAGCACTTTCCAAGCCAAGCCTTTACGGACTGTAACATTGGAATGTTGTTTTCAATGAGCAATATGTCATCGACATATAAGATGAGGAATGCGATGTCACTCCCACTGTCCTTCTTGTAAACACGAGATTCATCTAGATTCTTGATAAAACCAAACTTACTAAAGGCTTCATCGAATCGCAGATTCCAACTTCTACTGCCTGCTTTGATCCATAAATGGACTGCTTAAGCTTGCATACCTTCCCAACATTAATTGAATCAACAAAACCTTCCGGCTGTGTCATGTACACAGTTTCTTCCAAAATCCCATTAGGGAAGGCTATTATGACATCCTTTTGCCATATTTCAATATCTTAATATGCGACAATTGCTAGGATAAGCCGGACAGACTTAAACATGGCGACTGGCAAAAAAAGTTTCATCATAATCAACACCGTGAATTTGCCTGTAACTTTTTGCCACCAATCTCGCTTTGTATGAATATACATTTCCATATTTATCGGTTTTCAACTTGAAAATCCATTTGCAACCGATAGGTGTGTAACCTTCGGGCAAATCAACCAAGTCCCAGACTTGATTTTCAAACATGGAGTCCATCTCGGATTTCATGGCCTCTTGCCATTTTGCAGATTCGGGGCTCGTCATTGCTTGAAAATCAAGACCTAACATGTATTTCATTATGTATTGCATTTCGTTGCTTATTTTCATCCGTGTATTGCATTTTCGTTGCTTATTTTCATGTTTTTAATTCATGTGTTTTATATCATGTATTTCATCTTTTTACTAATTTTTTATAACGTGCTAATGTGATAAAGTATTAGTTAACGTGTTTTATGTTCAAATAATAAAAATAATAATAATGCAATCCCTATTTCGCCGGCAATCAGCATTGTGGAAATCGCAGCAGGGAGATCTCACCTCTGCTTGGCTTTGGGCAGTCCCTATTTTGGGGTTGGGTCAGACGATGTATGCGAAGACCTACCGATGTGTGTTGTGCTACCGGATGGGTGTTCCTTTTTTCTCTATCTCAATGTCGTGCTCAGCTTGTTCAAGGGTTTTTACTAGGGATATTTTCGGTGATCACGTGGTGTCGTGTGCTGGTATTGTGGGTATTAAACATTGGCATAATGTTGTGATACCCTTGTTGATATTTGCTACAGATCTGGGATTTCAGCAAGAAAGGAGGTTGACATAGGGTTGTTTGGAGGAAATGACGGGGTCCTCAGACCTGCAGATGTGTTACTTTATTCACGGGATCGTGGTCACGATGTATGTGTGGACTTAACAAGGTATTCTCCTTTGAAGCAGACAGGGCTATCTGACTATGTTCCTGGACGGGTTGTGGCTAATGCGGCTCATCAGAAGCGGGTGAAGTATGAAGCTAGTTGTCGGCTGTTTGGATATGGTTTCATTCCCTTCTCTTTTTCTTCACTTGGGGAATTAGAGAAGGAGGCTGTTGCGTTGCTGAAGCGGGTTCAGAGGTTCTCGTCGACGCAAGACATTATGGCTCGTGCTGCAGCTTCATATCTTTACTAGGTTAGGCTTCGCTATAGCTAGAGGAGTGGGGGCCCAGATTGTATCTCGGCTTCCCACTAATTTATTGTAGGTTGTATGACTTTGTCTGTTTTTGAGATATAATAATAATAATAATAATAATAATAATAATAATAATAATAATAATAAAAATAATAATAATAATAAAATTCTCCCAAAACAGGGGCGATAAGGGGGCTGCTTCAACGACCTCTCAAAGGTCCATTTTCAGGCAGCTTTTCCGGCAGTGGTATCGCTGCGAAGGTCCAGCGAAGGTCTCACGGCGGCGGCTCTGGTTCTCGCGGTTTCGGGTTCCTTTTTCTGGCAAGAATTCCAACTGTTCTCTAGGTTTTTCTGGTGCAATTTTAGGGTGTTTCAGGTGCGATCTTCAGGCTATTTTCAAGCGATATAAATCAGGGTTCAGACGACTGTGCTGGGTCATATTTGGGTTTGGTTTTCTCGTTGTTTTTGTGTAGTTTTGGGTATTGTTTTTGGTCGGTTCTAGGTTTCTATATTTGTGCGGTTTTTGGTATCGTTTTCAACCGTTTGTTGATCATTTTGCGACTACTTCAGGGGCTTTTTCCGGTGATTTTAGGGGGGTTTTCCCGATTGGTTCAGCTGCTATAATTTCAGCAGGCATTCTTCTTTTCCAGCAGCAATTCTGTGATCGTTTGTTTCTTGTTGTTCGTCGACGTTTTCGTGGCAATTATGTGGTTTTCTTGTTCTTTTGATTGTGGGTTTGGTGCAGTTTTGGGTGAATTCTTCAGGCATATTTATTGGGGTTTAGAGTTTAGACGACATTTTCAGGCGGCAGCGGAGGGCCTCAGACATCCTTTGATCAGTTTATAGCGTCTGTTTTTTTTTTGCTTGCTATTTGGGATGTTTTAATTTGTTGGTGTTTCGTGCTGTGGTTTTTGGTGGTGGTTGTGTGCAGCTATGCCAACTGCCGTTGTGAATTATCATTGTCCCTTTGTGGGTCTTAGTGGTTGTCAAGATGGGGGTGGAAATGGCCTTACTAGAAGTTCTTTGATCAAGCATTTTTGTGACCGTCATTGTTGCATCGGTGCACGGGATATCACACGGAATTCTCCTACTTCTAATTTGGTTGTTTATGCTGAGGCTGAAGTTACTTTTTCGCGTATGGGGATTTGGTTATGTGAGGTTTGTTACAAAACGCATACCCATCGTACTAAGTGTCGTCATAGTCCGAGTGAGATAGTGTCACCCCCAAATGAAGGAGATGGTATCGTTCGTTTTGTGCTTCATGGTTTCTCCAAGCCGCAAGCTCCCTCTTCTCCGGCTCAGCTTGGGCGCATAGTTGGTTTGGTGCAAGATCAACATTATGTTTTTGATGTGGCTCTTCTTGATTGTTTGTTCTCCAAGGGGTTTCGTACTCTGAAGTCTATACCTCCCAAGTGTCGTTTGGGGTTTTCTCAGGTTCTCAAAGGTGCCCTTGATAAGGTGATCGCTAGGCCTGATGACATTTCTAGTTCGGTCTCTTTGTTGGTGTTACCTCTTTGCACCCTTAAAACCTTTCGCCCGCGGAGCAGCTCTGAGTCTAGGTCTTAGGTAAAACGTCGACATCAAGAAGAGAGTATTTCCCGTGCTATTTGTTCTTGGAGTGCACCAGGTGGTAATTTGCAGCTTGTGAGGGATACTTTGGCAGAAGATTCTCCTACTTTATCAGTGGTTGGTGATGAGGACCTTGATTTGGAGGAGCGTAATATCAAGCAATGCCGTAGAAAGATTTGTGACGGCCATTACACTGCTGCAGTCCGGGTTCTTTCTTCTTCAGGCGTTGCTCTAAACACCCTACTTCTCCAACTCTATCTTTGCCTGATATACCTATTGATGGCCTACATCTCGTTACTACTTTTGCTGTCGTTTTTAATCGGATTAAGAGTTTTCCACGTGACACATCATGTGGTAGGGACGGTTTACTTGCTCAGCACCTTATGGATTGCTTGAGTGGTGATGCTGTGGTTGTATCAGATGTGTTAGTTGGCTCTATTACCAGGGTTAATCGTGCGGCCATGTTACGTAAAGTTCGTCATCGTTGTCCGGGCCTTTCGCGGTAGGTTGAATTCTGCTACTCTAATCCAGCTAAATTGTATTACAGGGACCACACCTTATGGTCGTCTTAGGGGGTGCACCAGGGTGATCCCCTTGGTCCTCTACTTTTTGCTTTGGTTTTACAACCCCTCGTGTGTAAAATTAGAGACACTTTTGATGTATGTCTTCAGGCTTGGTATTTGGATGACGGCACTGTTATTGGTGACACGTTGGTGGTGGAAGGTTCTGTAGTTGATTATGAAGGAAGGACCTCATCTTGGGTTACATCTTAACGTGGAAAAAACTGAAGTTTTCTAGCCTTTAGAGGATCCTCGAAACAGGCTTGTGGGTGTCTTTCCACCTAATATTGCTCAACCCTTGCGTGGTGTTAAGTTGCTTGGTGGTCCCGTTAGTTCTGATTCCAGTGTTGGAGGTGAGCTTGTGATGCAGAGGGTGACTAAGACCATTGCGCTTATGGATAGGGTTGCGTTGCGTACTTGTCCTCCTAATACTTTTGAGACGGCTCAGCGCACATTCGATGAGGCTCTTTGATCTTCCTTGAAGCGTATTGTTACTGCTTCTGGGCCTGGGTTTGGCGATTGGCAGTGGCGACTTGCCACCTTGCCTTTTGCGTATGGCGGGCTGGGTGTTTATTCTACAGGTGATGTTCGTCATTGTGCTTTTTCTTGCTTCGCGGTTACAGTCTGCTGGGTTGCAGACAAGGCTTCTATGGTATGCTGGCGTTGTTGGCCTTAGTCGAGCCTTTGAGGATGCGTTGAGCTTGTTTAATAGAAAGGTGGAGTCTGACATTATAAGTAATCCTAGTGAGGTCGCTGCCCCTAAACTCATGAAGAAATTGGCAGATATATATTTCACAAAGGTTACCGATTCTGTAGAATCCGCCTTTTCTTTGTCTCCTCGACAATCTGCATTGTGGAAATCGCAGCAGGGAGATCACACCTCTTCTCCTTTGACGCAGACAGGGCTATCTAACTATGTTCCTGGACGAGTTGTGGCTGATGCGGCTCATCAAAAGCGGGTGAAGTATGAAGCTAGTTGTCGGCTGATAGGATATGGTTTCATTCCCTTCTCTTTTTCTTCGCTTGGGGAATTAGAGAAGGAGGTTGTTGCGTTGCTGAAGCGGGTTCAGAGGTTCTCGGCGACCCAAGACATTGGGGCTCGTGCTGCAGCAACGCAACACCCTCCTTCTCTAATTCCCCAAGCAGCTCATATCTTTACTAGGGTAGGCTTCGCTATAGCTAGAGGAGTGGGGGCCCAAATTGTATCTCGGCTTCCCACTAATTTATTGTAGGTTGTATGACTTTGTCTGTTTTTGAGATAATATAATAATAATAATAATAATAATAATAATAATAATAATAATAATAATAATAACTAGTTTGGTGCCCCGTGCGATACCCGGGTATTTTATTGAATTTTAAGATAAACTTTTTATTTATGTACCAAGTTTAGTTAGGAATTGATACAAAAAAATATATATCATTGATATAAACTTAATTAGGAATTGATGTGATTTTGTGATGATTTAAATTATGTAGTAGGCATCTGATGACTAATAATAATATTGGTGAAAATGTTCGATTTAAAATTTTTTTTAATTTAAAAAAAATGGCAAAATAAGCTTGAAAAATTAGAAAATTCTAAAATTTAGCCAAAAATTTATTAAACAAAAAAATTGTTCTAAGCCCATTGGGTTGACCCAAACCCAAAACTTTGGGCTGCGTTGGACATTTCTAGACCCGTGACTTGAAGTGACTCAACCTGAAATGACCCGTTACCCAACCCGATTGTCAGGTCTACATACAGTAATAAAGTCTTATTAGTTTGTCTTATATTTTATTTCAATCAATTAGAATGTATTATAAATGAATGTCGTACATACGTTTTGAACTACTTTCTTCGCTAAAAAAAATTATGATATAAAAATTGAAAGGAATGGTGTCCTACCAACAAGTGTATTCTTCCGATAGAGGGTTCAGAATTATTACGGAGCTAATTCTTCAGTAAGGTCAAGTGATCGGAATGCCTAGGTGGAGGCCGCTTCCGATCAGTAATATCGAGGTACGATTGATATTACAGCTTGATCTTAACTGAACCCTTCGGGTCGAACCCAATCGAATCTCCGATCCGAGACGACGAATTAATCAGAAAGGATTTAATGAGTCAACAGAGTTTTACGAATACAGACGTCGGAAATCAAGCCTAAGGCGTCGAGACCGAGCGTCGCAAAATCACAAGCAACAAGTATGAGCGTAGCCGTAGCTAGGCTAGGTAGCTCATAGCAAGCCTAGGCGCACCATGTGTGTGCTAGGCGCACCATGGTGTGCTAGGCACCATCGCAGCCTAGGCGCGCCCTGGCAGCCCATCGCAAGCTAGCAACATGCTAGCATGGGTTTCTAGGTGCGCATGGCGGCTATCGCAAGCCCCACAAGCACCAGGCAGCCCATCGCAGCTAGCAGTGTGCTAGCCTGGGTGCCTGGGTGCTCATGGGCGCTATCGCTAGCCTGTCGCACCAAGCACAACCATCGCAGTGCTAGGCACTGGCGCATGGGCCTGTGTATACATGCCTCGCACCATCGCAGCCCTATCGCACCAAGCATAGCACCCTCGTGTGCGTGCGTGTGCATAGGCACTCTCGCAACACCCTAGCATCACGCACAGCACCATCGCAGTGCTAGGCACATGCGTGTGTGCGTGTGCGTGTGCACCATCGCCCAGCAGCCTCGCAATGAGGCACCGAGCTGTGTGCTTGCGTGTGTGCGTGTGCGTGTGCACCATCGCTAGGCACATGCTAGCAAGAAGCACCAAGCCCAGCATGCGTGGCTCGCTAGCAGCACGCATGCTAGGCCTTGCGTGCATAGTGCGCTGGCTGGGGTGTGCGCATGCTGGCCTAGCTGGCTGGCTGTGAGAGAGGCCCTGTGCGAGAGGCCCTGTGCGAAAGTGTGTGCGAGGGAGTGCTAGGCAGCAGCACTATGTTAGCAGCGCCAGCGCCCAGCAACTCGCAGCGTGCTAGGGCTGATGCGTGCTAGGCCAGTGCGTGCTAGCACTGCTTGCTAGCACAACAAGCTGGCTGGCTGCCCAACCTTGGTGCTAGGCGCCAGCTGGCAGCCTTGGCAGCCAAGGCAGGCTGCCAGCCCAGTTGTCTATGAGATGCCGGTTTTGGTGAGGGGTGGGGACCAAGCTTGGGCAAGGCCTTGAGGAGCAAGGCAATGGTCCCCCCACCCATTCATGGTCCTCACCTAACCTTCTCTCTCTATTTGACACTTGTTGCATTGTGATTAGATTTGTTTATTAATTTATTTTAGAAATAAATTAATTAGCAAAATATGCATTCTCCCACATTGGTTTGGTAATGAAATACAAGGGTTCATTTCCCTATAAATACCAAGCTTGGGTATTGGGAAATGAACAACCTTGAGTGGAATTAAAAAGGCAACTCTAAGAAAAGAGTAAACCTTTGATTCGTAAAACTCATAGTTAGTTTGTCCGGGTCTTGACTAACCTTCAAGACTTAGGACGCTCAGGTCGGGTCGAGGGTACGATCCGTCGGAGATCTCGTTCTTTCGGGATTTTGAAGTAAGAGCTCTTTGGGAGCGAAGCACGCGTCAAAGGTATAATTCTTGTTCTTAATCTTGTTTGATTAAGTTTATTATGCTTGTTTAATTGCTTTAATTAAGGGGCGAGTCTTGGTGGGTTTCCTTCCGCGTAGTGTCGGGTCACTACGAAACCCTACATCGGTATCGGAGCCACGCTCCTTTTAATTTTTGCAATTATTGTTTATTTAAGGTGTTTTAAAGAATTTATTTTCTGGTTCATGTTCATCTAATTAGATTAGATGCTCGTTTTAATTATTTTTTTTAAAACTCGATTTTATTTTCGATTTGGATGTCGAACCCAGATTTTGGCTCAAAAATAGTGATATTTGGATGGAATCTACATTCTGGAACTGTTTCAACCCTGTTAGGATTGTCCAGAAGCCAAATTCGAACCAGAAACCCATTTTTTCTGGGGTTTTTCGTTTTTCAACGAAAATTTTAATTATTTTTAAGCCTTGATTAATGCAAGCATTACAAGGTTAGATTAAATGCACATTTGCATCACTAATCTACTGGTTTTAAAATATCCTTGAGCATAATAATGGAATGTTTATTAGTGCTTAAGTTGATATACCAATTTATCACATAAACTTGTTTTTCACAAATTTTGCAAATAAATTGCAATAAGGTGTGAAAACTTGTTGTGATTTTATATTTTAAGTTCCCAAATAATGTTAAAGTTCTAATCTTTAAAGGTTTAAATGATTGGAACCCTAACCCTAAATTCCATGTTGAACAAAGTTTGGATTTTTCCATGTTTGGTTGATTAAAATCCATTAAGTTTAATTACTTGTGAGTAAAATTTGATTAATCTTCATATTGGAAGATGTAATCTTGGTATTTTACACAAGTATGCAAGTTAGAAAATTTTATAATTGGATGGTTAATTTATTTTTCCAACTCCCTTTTGTCAAATCCATTATCATTGGCAAGATTAATTTTGGACATAGCTCATTTTATTTTAAGCATAAAGTTTGACCTAATTTTGTTCAAAATTGAAATTTTGGATAAATTTAGGCTTATGCACCAATAAAATAAATTTGTTTAAGTTAGACTTAATTTTATTTTATTTTCCCTAAAATTAATTCTAAAATATAATTTGGAATTAATTCGTGTCACACAAAAATCGGGATTAAAATCCCGAGTCATAGCACGCAAATCAAGGCAACACACCCAAGTGCCACCAAGGCTAGCCGGGCTGCCTAGCAGCCCACATGTGGCTGCCTATGGTGCGCACAGGGGTGAGCCATGATGCTGCTGCTGTGCGCTGTTGTGTGGCGGGGAGGGCATGGCTGATGTGCGTGGGGTGGCTGGGGCTGGCTTGCGAAGGATGCTGCTGGGCAGCAGGCAGCAAGCACCAGCCCAGCGCACCACGAGCATCAAGAGGCGCCTGCCCAGCAGGCCAGATGCTCGCAGGCACCACCGTGCTAGCAAGCATGCGCAACATGCTAGCAGGCAGCTGGGCTTACGACAATGCTTGCTAGGCACAACAGGCTTCACCCACGCACCATGGCGCCATGCCATGGGCTGCCTTGCAGCCATGGTGCGCACCCACCAAGGGATTTGTTGGGTGGTTTTGCTTAAGGTTGAGCTATGATTTTGCGATTTTTCCCGTGTTAATAATTTTAATTAATTATTTTAACGAGGCTAAAAACCTCAATTTTCGATTTTGCAAACTTTTGACAAATTACGGGTTATGCCGACTTAATTAATCGGATTAATTAAGTACGGATGCGGAATTTAGTGGGAGCTTAATTAAGCGCGTAAGCATTTTGCGTTTAGAAATAATGGATTAAACCACTTTGACTAGTTTTAATTAGGCGCGTTAATTGGATTAACGACCTAAGTTAGTTACTAGTTTTGCGTGTTTAATTATGTATTTTGTAAAATTGCATGGGCCGTTCACAAATAGTGAACGGGTGAATGAAAAATTGCTTTCAAAACAGGTTCTTTGAATATGGCAACTAGTGGGGCCCGATTAGGATAGAAAATACGGACTGCGTTCCGTTATGTATTTTTGTAAATCTAAATACGGTCTGCGAACCGTTAAGTATTTTTGTACTAATTAGATTAATCTTAGTCGTTCTAGCTAGCTTTTTTTATTTCATTTTGGCCAAGATGTCTCAAGACGGCGTTTCGACGAAGACGAGCCAAGATGAAGACCCATGGAAATTGAAGATTTCAAGGGGTCATGCTAGTTGCCAAATGCATCTATTTTATGCCTTATATATATTGTTATTATATATGATTGCTAGATGCATGTCTAGGATTTCTATTATGTTGCGATGATTAGTTAAGTTCACTTAAATCAACCAACATAGAAACCCTAGGTCCCTTAATAATATTGAGCTAAAATTTGCCGTTCCAAGAACAACACTTACCGAACTAATGCGCGTACGTGATGGATTACGCCAAAGCGAGGCATCACTACTTCCCTAGGAACGTAAGGTATACTAGGTATACAAGTTGTCTTGGTTAAGATCAACAATATCAGTAAGGAGTCCTTAGATGTCGTGGCAAAAGAGATAAAATGTCAAGTATGCATTAGATGCGACATTTTATCAAACCGAGAGTAGCTTGGAGCTATTAGCAATTGGATTGCTTACCTTAAGATATTTAATGGTTAAGACAAGCCAAAGCATGCTTAACCATTTCTTGATCTTTGGGATCTCGAAATCATTTTATTCTCGCCCATAAGGGACATTCTTAAAATGCGTGGATAAAATGTTCAATAAGTTTGAATATGTGCATAAACGCTTTAAATTTCAACTTATTGATGTATGAATGGTTTTTCACTTCAAATTATTTCAATTGTAGAACAATGTCTGCAAGTGACTCGAACAACAACCAAATGTGCCCGACACTCCCCGAAAAGTTAGCTATCAAGCTTAACTTAACAAACCTTGATGAATGGGAAGAAGAACTCAGGAGAACTCTCCGGAGTTGTTCCAAGGAGTATGTTCTGGATACTTCCCTCCCAACTCTCTGTTCCAAGACCCTCTTGAGTGACGAAACTTATTGTGCATGGTCGAAAGACTGCAAATTAGTGTCACAACTCATGGCTAACTCCATCCCGGAAGAATGGAAAGAAAAACTTCCATTCTCTTTCCCGGATTTGTTCCTTGGAGGACTAAGGGATGTTGTCGGTGTGAGATTCTCTAAGAGTTTCAACGACAACAATGATGGACTCTTGTTTGAAGTGACTAGGTCACTTACGGACATGAATGTAAAGCCATCAGATCATGGTTGTCTTGCGAAAGAGAGGTACCATCTTTGGTCTACGGTCTGCAACACTAAGTTGAGACCGGGTATGTCCCTCCGACCCCATGTGGCAAGAATGACTAAGCTCTTCAAGCACATGGAACTCCTCGGAATTCCACTAGAAGATGGAATGGCTGGTCATATTTTGCTCACTTCACTCCACTCAGGATATGATGCATTAAAGGCATATATTTCTGATTCAAAGGAGACACATTCCTTAAAGAATGTGGTGGAGCTACTTCACCGGGCCAACTCATTTGGGGCAACCAAAAGACCATCAAGAAGGAGGGATCTCAAGGTTAAGGCTAAGATGCGTTGCTTCTACTGTGGCGGGCAAGGCCACTTCAAGAGAGAATGCAAGCTCTTTCGGGAAGAGGAGGAGAGGAATAGAGCATCCGCCTCAGGTATCTTCCTTAACACTTGTGAATTAAGCTTATCATAAGGTATTAGATACCAAGTATGACTCACTTAATGTTGTCTTTTCAGGGACCAAGTGAGAAGCTTATCAAGTGTTGGTGCAAGAGCAAGAAGACGACGAAGATGGTTTTTCGGTCGTGCTTGCATGCACTATTTTGTCTATGACATGTAATTAAACTATTTCTAGTTTTCATCATGCTTTGAACATATTATGATCCATGGTGTTGGACACCTAGGAATTTCAAATGTAAGACTTTTGACAATGGTTGTTTCAAGTTTGTCTTACAAATTTATGTTCAATTAAATTGCATGTTTTACATAAGATTAGACAAAAGTTGATACCACTAAGCTAAGACCATCGAGTCGAATCAAACCTACTTGTGGCATTGTCGTCTTGGCCACATTAACATCAAACGCATCAAGAAACTTCTTCAAGAAGGTGTTCTTGACTCATTCGACTTAGAGTCGTTTGAAAATTGCAAAGGATGCTTATTAGGCAAGATGATAAAACAGCCATTCTCCAAGTTGGGAGAAAGGGCAAGTGACTTATTAGGTCTAATACACACGGATGTATGTGGACCTATGAGCACACCCGCAAGGAAAGGTTACCGATATTTCATCACTTTCACCGACGATTATAGTAGATATGGCTATATCTACTTAATGTCGAATAAATCTGAATCCTTTGACAAATTCAAAGAATTTCATAAATAAGTTGAAAATCAACTTGGCAAGAAAATTAAAGCACTTCGATCGGATCGAGGTGGCGAATATTTGAGCCATGAATTCGACGATCACTTGAAAGAAAATGGCATTCTTTCAGAGTTGACACCTCCCGGAACTCCTCAATGGAACGGAGTGTCCGAACGGAGGAATTGGACCTTGTTAGACATGGTTCGGTCAATGATGGGTCTTAGTGAACTCCCTATCTCGTTCTGGGGACATGCGCTACAAACAGCAGCACTAACATTGAATAGAGCTCCGTCAAAAGCTGTTGAAAAGACTCCATATGAATTATGGACTAAGAAACCTCTTAGGTTGTCTTTTCTCAAGATTTGGGGATGCGAAGCATATGTCAAGCGATTAATTTCGGACAACCTTCAGCCCAAATCGGATAAGTGTTTCTTTGTGGGATATCCAAAAGAAACCAAAGGGTATTACTTCTACAATAAATCCGAGAACAAAGTGTTTGTTGCTCGTGATGGTGTCTTTTTGGAGAAGGATCACCTTTCCAAAATGACAAGTGGGAGGAAAATCGAACTCGACGAAGTTCGAGAGGACGAGCAACAATGTCAACCTGACAAAACTGACAATCTAGATACTTTGGAAGCATCTAAGAAGATTGGTTAGAGTCAAACAGACAATGTAAATGCTCAACCGATTACCCTACGTAGGTCGTAATGGAAAAAATCTCAACCAGACAGATACCTCGGTATCGTCTTAACTGATGATCAGGACATCCTAGTCATGGATAGTGATGAGCCGGCGACATACAAGCAAGCTATGACGAGCCCCGACTCTGCAAAATGGCAAGAGGCCATGAAATCCGAGATGGACTCCATGTCTAAAAATCAAGTCTGGGACTTGGTGAATTTGCCCGAGGGTTATACACCCATTGGTTGCAAATGGATCTTCAAAGTGAAGACAGACAAGGATGGAAATGTATCGATATACAAAGCTAGACTGGTGGCAAATGGTTATAGACAAGTCCACGGGATTGACTATGACGAAACTTTTTCACCAGTTGCAATGCTAAAATCCGTCCGGATCATCCTAGCGATTGCTGCATATTACGATTACGAAATATGGCAAATGGATGTCAAAACCGCCTTCCTTAATGGGATTTTGGAAGAAACTGTGTATATGACACAGTCAGAAGGTTTTGTCGATCCAGGCAACGCAGGAAAGGTTTGCAAGCTGAAGAAGTCCATTTATGGACTAAAGCAAGCCAACAGAAGTTGGAATCTGCGATTTGATGAAGCCATTAGCAAGTTTGGTTTTATCAAGAATCCAGATGAGTCTTGTGTATACAAGAAGGTCAGTGGGAGTGATATTGCATTCCTAGTCCTGTATGTCGATGACATACTGCTCATTGGAAACAACACAAAATTGTTGGAGTCCGTAAAGGGTTGGTTGGGAAAGTGCTTTTCAATGAAGGACTTAGGAGAGGCACAGTACATATTGGGCATCAAGATCTACAGGGATACATCTAAGAGGATGATTGGATTAAGCCAGAGTACTTACATTGATAAGGTACTGGCTCGATTCAACATGGAAAATTCCAAAAGAGGGCATTTACCCATGTCCCATGGCATAACTCCCAGTAAGAAACAGTGTCCACAGACACCTGTTGAGCGAGAAAGAATGAATCAGATCCCATATGCTTCGCTAATCGGATCGATCATGTATGCCATGATATGTACAAGGCCAGATGTATCGTATGCCCTGAGTGCAACGAGTCGATACCAATCGAACCCAGGAGAGGCGCATTGGACTGCGGCCAAGAACATCCTTAAGTACCTAAAAGGAACAAGGAAAAATTCCTAGTGTATGGAGGCCACAAAGAACTGGTTGTTGAAGGTTACACCAACGCTAGCTTCCAGACTGACAAAGACGACTTCAAGTCACAGTCGGGGTATATATTCTGTCTGAATGGAGGAGCGTTTAGCTGGAAGAGTGCCAAGCAGAGCACCACTGCAGACTTTACAACTGAAGCCGAGTACTTGGCCGCTTTGGAAGCTGCCAAGGAAGCTGTTTGGATTCGCAAGTTCATTAGCGAACTTGGTGTTGTACCCTCAATCAAGGGGCCGATAGATCTCTATCGTGATAATAATGGAGCTATCGCTCAGGCCAGGGAGCCGAGAGAACACCAGAAGGTCAAACACGTGCAAAGGCGATTTCACATGATAAGGGAATGGAAATCCGAAGGTGAAATTAGAATTTGTATGATCGGCACGGATGATAATGTAGCCAATCCTTTGACTAAACCTTTGCCTCAAGTGAAACACAACAAGCACATTGAGGCAATGGGAATTAAGCATGTTGGAGACTGGCTTTGAAATTCCATGTACATGTGTTTTAATTAAATATGATATTTAATGTAAGACACTGTATTGAAACCATTCATTAATGGAGTAATTAATTTTTGTTTAAAATTATCATTCACTCCATTACTATTTAATTGTGGTTTAGAATTAAATAATGAGTCCATTCGATTTACGGAAATATTCAAAACAGGGTATCAAGACCATGTCTTGGATAAAGAAACACCTGTTAAGTGAACATTGAATATTAAATCGAAAAGTGTCCCTAGTCGAGGTCATCTAACAGATGGACGATTGATGACCGCCATAGATTAGTGTGTAGTATGATTTACAGCACCGTTTCTTGTGCTGCGAGGACGTGACGGTCATAAATCATTTGCACAGGTACAGTTTGGAACTGTACTGGATAAGACCTATGAGAGTACTTTAAGAAAATTTAAATTTTTTCATAAGTACATTTCTCATTATTACTATCGAAACTTATTTCCTCCGACCATGAGTACTGTGAAATTTTCTTGTTTGAGTACTAGAGTCTTTGATGTTTCCAAACGTCTTCCGTAACTGGGGATCATAACGGGAACACTCGGGAGTCTATGTCCTCTTAGTAAGAAGAACTTACAATACAAGACTGGGATTGTCCCCCTACTAACAATAGGGAAAATGTTTTGTTGTTTAAAAGGCCGCTCGAAGAGTGAGACTGTGAAAATGCATGGCCGTGCTCAGATGGATTTTAGAAATCATCTACTTATTGACAGTCGAACTCGGAGATCGAGAAACACTTCTGAACGTAATAAGGATGACAAAGAATCTTACCTTATAGTTCACGAAGAAACATTAAGTGACATAGGAAATGAGCTATACACAATATGCACACTTGTCCGGAAGGACAAGTGGGAGATTGAAAAGAATGGTGTCCTTCCAACAAGTGTATTCTTTCGATAGAGGGTTCAGAATTATTACAGAGCTAATTCTTCAGTAAGGTCAAGTGATCGGAATGCCTAGGTGGAGGCCGCTTCCGATCAGTAATATCGAGGTACGATTGATATTACAGCTTGATCTTAACTGAACCCTTCGGGTCGAACCCAATCGAATCTCCGATCCGAGACGACGAATTAATCCGAAAGGATTTAATGAGTCAACAGAGTTTTACGAATATAGATGTCGGAAATCAAGCCTAGGGCGTCGAGACCGAGCGTCGCAAAATCACAAGCAACAAGTATGAGCGTAGCCGTAGCTAGGCTAGGCTAGCTCATAGCAAGCCTAGGCGCACCATGTGTGTGTTAGGCGCACCATGGTGTGCTAGGCACCATCGCAGCCTAGGCGCGCCCTAGCAGCCCATCGCAAGCTAGCAACATGCTAGCATGGGTGTCTGGGTGCGCATGGCGGCTATCGCAAGCCCCACAAGCATAAGGCAGCCCATCAAAGCTAGCAGCGTGCTAGCCTGGGTGCCTGAGTGCTCATGGGCGCTATCGCTAGCCTGTCGCACCAAGCACAGCCATCGCAGTGCTAGGCACTGGCGCATGGGCCTGTGCGTGCATGCCTTGCACCATCGCAGCCCTATCACACCAAGCACAACACCCTCGTGTGCGTGCGTGTGCATAGGCACTCTCGCAACACCCTAGCATCACTCACAACACCATCGTAGTGCTAGGCACATGTGTGTGTGCGTGAGCGTGTGCACCATCGCCCAACAACCTCGCAATGAGGCACCGAGCTGTGTGCTTGCGTGCGTGCCTTCGCATGGCAGCACCAAGCACATCATGCTAGCAAGAAGCACCAAGCCCAGTATGCGTGGCTCGCTAGCAGCACGCATGCTAGGCCTTGCGTGCATAGTGCGCTGGCTGGGGTGTGCGCATGCTGGCCTAGCTGGCTGGCTGTGCGAGAGGCCCTGTGCGAGAGGCCCTGTGCGAAAGTGTGTGCGAGGGAGTGCTAGGCAGCAGCACTATGTTAGCAGCGCCACTGCCCAGCAGCTCGCAGCTTGCTAGGGCTGATGCGTGCTAGGCTAGTGCATGCTAGCACTGCTTGCTAGCACAACAAGCTGGCTGGCTGCCCAGCCTTGGTGCTAGGCGCCAGCTGGCAGCCTTGGCAGCCAACGCAAGCTGCCAGCCCAGTTGTCTATGAGATGCCGGTTTTGGTGAGGGGTGGGGACCAAGCTTGGGAAAGGCCTTGAGGAGCAAGGCAATGGTCCCCCCACCCATTCATGGTCCTCACCTAACCTTCTCTCTCTATTTGACACTTGTTGCATTGTGATTAAATTTGTTTATTAATTTATTTTAGAAATAAATTAATTAGCAAAATATGCATTCTCCCACATTGGTTGGGGAATGAAATACAAGGGTTCATTTCCCTATAAATACCAAGCTTGGGTATTGGGAAATGAACAACCTTGAGTGGAATTAAAAAGGAAACTCTAAGAAAAGAGTAAACCTTTGATTCGTAAAACTCATAGTTAGTTTGTCCGGGTCTTGACTAACCTTCAAGACTTAGGACGCTCGGGTCGGGTCGAGGGTACGATCCGTCGGAGATCTCGTCCTTTCGGGATTTTGAAGTAAGAGCTCTTTGGTAGCGAAGCACGCGTCAAAGGTATAATTCTTGTTCTTAATCTTGTTTGATTAAGTTTATTATGCTTGTTTAATTGCTTTAATTAAGGGGCGGGTCTTGGTGGGTTTCCTTCCGCGTAGTGTCGGGTCACTACGAAACCCTACAAAAATAAATATATATGATAAATTATTTAATTGTTATCTACATGGCGCGACATTTGGTGCAAAAGTTGAAACGTCAAGTGTCATTGTCTCGTGGTTTGGCTAAACTTATCATTTATTTTGTATATGTGAAATATTGGTATTCTATCGGAAATAAAACATTAAACCAACAATTTTATCCTATAAATCTATCCAAATTCTATTGAAAATAAAACACTAAACTAACTGTTTTATCCTACCAAATCTATCCAAATTTTCATCCTAATTAAGAAATACAACTTTTTTGTTCATAAAATAAATATCCAAATAAATCCTACATGTCATACTAATATTTTATTTTGCTTACGTGGCGCGACACTTGGCGAAAAGTTGAAACACCAAGTGTCGCTGTCTCGTGGTCTAACTAAAAGTTTAGCTTTACATATCAGTTATATAATAATTAACATCTTTTACATACTTTACTAATAATTAAGTGTATTAATAGGAGAGGGAATATATGGTGGGGTATATGTAAATAAGAGAGAGAAAATAGGAAAGGATACTCATTGATGTTGGAAATATTTAAGAAAGGATGGAGATAGTGGGAAGTGATGTGGAGGAAAGAGAGTGTGATGTGTCAAGTGGAGGAAAGGAGAGAGAAAATGGTAAAGAATTCGTGTATCATTTGTTTTTTGGACAATGGTCCAAAAGGAGGTTAGCTCCCAACTGACTCAAGACTACAAATAAAACAACTAGAGGGTTTAGCTCTCTTAACCAAACTAACACACGAACTATGATGGGGAATGGGGATACAACTTTCATGACTTTCTATGAGATACAAATGTGGGGTTCCATCGTAGACATTAGCCATAAGATGATCAGAGTTTGTTTCTTTTTGCTTCTTGGACCTGCAAAAATGATACCTGGAATAAAGATTACCTTTCTTGTTCTTCTTCCTTAACATGTGCGGCCTACTATGTTTCCTCGTCGTGGCAGAGAACTTGAAAATAGTAGGTGTTGGGATGAACTGCATCTGGTCAGGTTCAAAAGCCATGGGGTCATCTTCATTGGATCCAACGGATTCCACTTCAACAAGGTCAGAGGCAAGATAGTCTCTTTCTAGATCTTCACTCCCATTTTCGAAGCTTGAACCTTCAGCGTGGTCATAAGTTAGGCCTGAAGACATAGGCTCATCTAACTTCTCAACAGCAGTAGTGTAGGGTTTTCCAGACTCAACGACATGGTTAACCACTTCAGGGCCAGAAGAGGGCATGATCTTTTCCTTTTTGGGCTTCTTGTCGCGTCTCTTCCTACCCGAACTCATCTTCTTAATATGCATGGACAAGGAATTTGGACCTTTGGAATCCGTATCCTTGCAAATTTCTGAATGCCTATCTTGAGTAGGATTTTCCTTCATTCGTACAGTCATCCATGAACCCGCAGATTGGTTAAAGAAACTCAAAGTCCTCCCTCGCTTGAGATTCGAATGGGACAAGGATGAAATCTTAAGGGACTTGTTTCTTTTCATTCCATTAGAGAAACAATGGAATTTTCCAGGTTTCAAAACATGTCATGATTGCTGATCGTTTATGGGGAAAATTTGACTTCCTCATTTTCCGAAAGAGCATACACATTATGGGTATGGATAAGGCTCTCAACCTCTATCTCACTAGCTTGGCATGTAGAGGGCAAGCTAGTAACATCACTCCTTTTGGTCATTGCAACGAGAAAATAAGCCTTTCACTAGGCTGATAGTTGACTCAATGGCGACTTTCCCCTTTTTGTTGTAGTTGCACTCAGGCGCGATAGAATTTTCAGCACCCCTCTTACCACCGAGCTTACTTGCCTCACAACTTAGGCCCTTCACTTTCTCCAATTCACAGAGGATATCCTGATTATTAGGCTCTGACCTGGCTACGGATGGCAACGGGTTGGATTATTTTTTTTTGACTCCGACTCCGACTCCTATAACCCGCCTCCGACTCCGACTTATATATATGTCACCCGCCTCCGACCCGATTCCAAAATTTTTGTTTTGCTCTGATTTTTTGATGTAAAAACAAAACTGTTTAATCAATACTTATATGCTTTTTAAATAAGAATAATAATTTTAGTGGTGATATAAATTATTAAGAAGGTAACTCTAAATTAGCCACAAAAGAAGCGTGAATGTCAGAGTTCTAAATCAAAGAAGACTTTACAATCTAAACATTAATTTATTTATTTTTCAAACTAAATAAGCAGAATGTTTCAAACTAAAAAATTCTCATTAAATTTTTCCATAGTTCTCTAGTAATTGACATGCAAAACTACTTTTCTTCAATGACAAAATTACAAAACCCACCCATTCCAATTCCCACCACAACATCAACAATTAGAACTAAACAACAAAATTAATTAAAAATTATATCAACCATTAGTTTGCTTCACAAATTATCTACTCCAATTTAAACCAACAAGCAAGTTAACAATGATTTAAGATATAATTAAGAACACTGAAAAAGGAAGGAAAACAACTTGGTAATTGAGGTAGGTTGTTGTAGTGTAGTTGAAAGGTGGTGGTGGTGGTGGTGGTGGTCGGAGGGCGGTGTTGTCGTCAAAATTGAGTTTGTGATGGTGCACTGTGTAGTAAGAGACAGAGAAGAGGAAGGTTTTGTGTTTGTGACGGCTAGAGAAATGAGTTAGAGGGTCAACTTTTGATTAGGGTTTGTAACATTATTTTATGAAATTTTTAAGCTGTACCATATTTTTTGGGTGGTAACTATTTTTGTATTTTAAATTAGTTTTAAATGAATTATGATTTTTTTGAGACATAAAATGAATTTTAATAGCTAGGCTTGTCTAATCTGAATTCATCTTGTCATCTATTTGAAGTGTTTTTTTTTTTTTGGGTACATTTTATATTAATATGGTTAGTAGAAATTATATAGTTAATTGATATTTTTTTGGTTTTTTGGCATATTAGGGGTAAATTTTAATAAAGTCTAATTAAGTTTAACAAGTTAAATTTAGATAAGTTTAGACGTCAAAAACACACCCTTTTATTAGTATAAATAAATAACTGAATACAATTAGATAACTAACTTTCATATTATTTAATTAGCTTTGTATGATTTCATTTAAGTTTTTCATTTGATTTTATAAGCTTTGTATGACTACATTTGACTTTCATTTGATTCAATTAGCTTTGTTAAATGCATTTGAGTTTCAATTGATTCAATTAGATTTTTTAAATATATTTGAGTTTCATTTGATTCTATTAGATTTATTGAAAGTACTTGAATTTAATTTTATTAAATTAGATTTGTTAATATTCATTTGATTACATTTAAGTTTCATTTGATTCAATTAGCTTTGTAAAATGCATTTGAGTTTCATTTGATTCAATTTTCTTTTTCAACTGCATGTGTGTTTCATTTTATTATTCAATTAGCTTTGTTTAACTACACTTAAGTTTCTTTTTCTTCAATTAGCTTTTTTTTTACTTCAATTCACTTACATTAGATTAAATTAGTTTTTTAAAATGCATTTGGCTTTCATTTCATTCAATTAGCTTTGTTTGACTTCAATTGACTTTCATTTGATTCAATTAGTTTTGTTAAATTCATTTGAGTTTCATTTGATTCAATTAGATTTGTTTGACTTCATTTGATTTTCAATTAGTTTTGTTTGAGTTCAATTGAGTTTCTTTTGATTTAATTAGTTTTATTTCACCACATTTGACTTTCATTTGATTCAATAAGCTTTGTTTGACTACATTTGAGTTTCATTTGGTTTAATTAGCTTTATTTGACTTCATTTGACTTATTTGATTTTATTTTTGTTTGATTCGATTTAACTTTCTTTTGATTTATCCCAATAGATTCAATTTATCCGAATTTCACTTATATAGCATTGTACATGACGTATTAATGCTTATTTGTAGCCTATATGGTGCAACACTTTCGTGTTTTTTTTTTGGGGTAAAAGTCAAGGAGAAAACTGGTGAATTTTCAAAAAAAAAAAAGAAAAAAATATTATATGGATCATTATTATTACTATTATGTTTTATAAATATTATTTTTCTTCATTTTTCAATAGTATAAACCGTATTTTCAAGGTTTGTACTCCTTTCGATTTCATATTATTGTCCCATTTTGAATCTTGGCCTCTTGGAAGATTCCAATGCAAATTTAATCATAAATTATAATATCTTTTCTATTTTTCAAAACATACTCACAAAATTACATTGAAAATAGTAGTACAAACAAAGCATAGGGTCAGACATTACAAAACAAAGGGTAGAACATTACAAAAAATTACATAATAGAAGTCGAGGTCGGATTCGGAGTCGGATTTTATGGAGTCGAAGTCGGATCTCTGTCGGAGTCGGGTCGGATAAGTCGGATTTTTTTTAGAACCCTCCTCCGACTCGAATTCGGATTTTTTTAATGGAGTCGGATTCAAATTATTTATTTTTTTTCTTCCGATCGGATTTTTTCTTCGGATTGGACCAGGGTCTGAGCTGGATCAAATTGCCATCCCTAGACCTGGCTGCCTTGCCAAGATCCTTATAAGCCTCTTCCAGTTGGTTAAGTTTAATCTCTGCTAAAGCCCTTCTGTAATGAGCTTTGACATTGCTACCATTAAACTCAACGACTAAGAGCACCTCCAATAGTGTTTTTTAAGACCTGCTTGCAAATCTGAAAAATATTAAAAGTGTTGCTTGACCATTGGAGCCCTATTGAAATACCTGCTCTCTTGAGCAGTACTACTGAGTTAAGCTACACTTCTTGGAAGTTTTAAGAAATTATAAATTAATCTAAAAACTTGGAGAGTGGGGCACACGGTTGGTTTTCCATGAAACGTGATATGTAATTGCTATAAAAGATAATGCAACATCATTTTTTATCTTTTTCTAAAAAAAACATTAAAATATTATTTTCATCATTATCAAGTGACATATAGGTCGGAGATGTTGACTAATCTTAATCCTAGCATATAGGTAGACCTTTTTTTTTTTTTTTTTAATTGACTAACATTTACCTGTATAGTTTACAAGATAATGCAATATCATTGTTGAGTACTAATCTTAATCCTAGAGCATATAGGTATTGTACACATTTACTCGTATGTTTTATTTTTCATTGAATTTTTTTTTACAATTTTTAAATTAATTTTTTTTATTACTTTATATAATAACAAACTAGACTTTGACAACAAAAGATTTTGCCAAAATTTTAGCTAACGTACAATATTAGGTAACCATATTTAGCTTTGAATTATCTTTATTATTATGAGCTAATGCATCTATAAATAAATGTTAAAAACTTAAGAATACAACCTGTATATTGTTTCATAAAAAACATAATCTATAAATACTTTCATATCTTGTAAAAAATTTTAAATGGATGATACGGATAATCCATTTAGTCAATATTTTGGTTTGGGAAATTCATCAAAGAGTGAAAATTTCACCTCCAAAAATTCCTACCCTCAA
The DNA here is from genome assembly GCF_001683475.1 of Chenopodium quinoa. Classification (NCBI taxonomy): domain Eukaryota; kingdom Viridiplantae; phylum Streptophyta; class Magnoliopsida; order Caryophyllales; family Amaranthaceae; genus Chenopodium; species Chenopodium quinoa. Next base: position 1,467,918 of record NW_018742381.1, on the reverse strand, counting down.
ACGCACTACCACCCTAGCTACTATTACCCCAATACTACAATGCATAATTTGCAAGACACCATGTCAAGCTACTATCCTCAACCTCCATTTTCAAGTGAATTAATGTGGTTCATGATACTACAAGAAGAGAAAGTGTAGGGGCCTCTAGCATGCACCAAGAATCATCACTTCAAAGGTCTCAAATGGAATCTGACACTCCTCAAAGTGACGACATACAAGAGGTAAATGCACAAGCTACTAGTAAGTCGACAGATAAGCTTTCATGGACCTAATGCATGGATGAAGATTTATGCACGAGTTGGTTAGATTTCACAACTGATTCAATCAAAGGCACCAATCAAAGTAAGGCAAATTATTTAAAAAATATTGTAGAGTATTATAACAAGTGGAGAAGGGAAGACACTCCAATAACCATTGAGCAAGCTACAAATCACTGGTATAAAATGAGTCCTAAGGGTAGCAAGTTCAATGGGGGTTATATACAGATTAAAAGTGGTCACCCAAGTGGCAATGACGATGACCAAATGATTAGTAATGCCCAAAAACTTTTTACTAGCAAAAGTGAAAACAAGAAAAAAAAATTACTTATTTACATTCTTGCAAAATTCTTCGAAATGCCCCGAAATGGAAGGATTATGTTTCTACACAAAGTAGTTCTACAAAAAGAACAAGGATTTCCATTCCTGAAGATAACACTACCTCTTCCTCAAATCCTAATACTAGTGAAATTGATAGCGTAAAAATGGGAGATAAACAGCCAATGGGATAAAAAGCGACTAAAGCAGTTGCGAGGAATAAAAGTAAAGTAAAAAGGAAAACAACTCATCTTGACGAGAAATGGGGTAAATATCAAGAAATACAGTCAAAAAGACTTTCATTGTGCGAAGAACACATTCGACAACAAGATTTCGTGATACTTTGCAAGGACACATCTAATATGGACGAAAAAGCTAGAAAAAATCATGAGCAAGTGTGTGAAATCATTAAGGCCAAGTATGGAATGTCATGATCGCAAATTAGATAAATATGATGATTATTGAGTCAAGTATTTAAAGTTTTTTTTTTAATTATTATTTATTATTAGAGGGGAGTAATTTAGGTGTTTTTATGTTGAACTCAATAAGCAATTTTATTAAACTTTTCCTTTTATTATGTAATGTTTAATTTTTTATTAATGTTATGTATTAAGGTTCGTATCATCTTTGATATCTTAAATATTTTTCTATCTTTAGTGGTTAAAGCTTTGTTTTTAATTTTCTACTTCTTGTTTTGCCTTCAATATTTCATTTTTAAAAAACGAGTAAACTTTTTTCTAAGAGATTATATATATATATATATATAAACAATGAAAGCACAAAAATTTGGAGAAAGAAATTGAACTGTTCATCATATCATCATTAGAAAAGTTAAGTATCAAACTTGGCATAAGCTAAAAATCTGATGGGAGGGTATATATAGAACTAACTTTGACTTATCATTTATATGCATTTTTACGAAAGTTTGCTATATGTATAAAAAATTTTTGAGTTTTTTAGTCGACACGAGTATATCTTTTACATTGTTTATATTTTTACGAGAGTATGCTATATGTATACAATGACACTTTTTTCAGTTGATACGTTTATGTTTTTACGAGAGCATTTTATATGTATGCAATAATAGTGCGCTGTTAGTGTATAGCCCGTTTCCTATGTCACTTATTGTCTCTTCATGAACTATAAGGTAAGATTCTTCGTCATCCTTATTACGTCCAGAAGAGTTTCTCGATTTACGAGTTCGACTGTCAATAAGCAGATAATTTTCAAAATCCATCTAAGCACGACCATACAGTCTCGCTCTTTGAGAGGCCTTGTAAACAACAAAGACATGTTCCCTATTGTTAATAGGGGGACATTCCCAGTCTTGTATTGTTAGCTTCCCTTACTAAGAGGACCTAGCCGCCCGAGTGTTGCCGTTGTAATCCCTATTTACGGCAGACATTTGACAACATCAAAACGGACTAATACTCAAACAAGAGAACTTACAATACACATGGTCGAGGAAAGAGATTCCAATAGCTATAATGAGAAATATACTTATGACGATTTTAAATCTCTTAAAGTATTCTCATAGGTCGATCTGGTATAGTTCCAAACAAATACCTGTGCAAATGATTTATGACAATCATGTCCTTGTAGCACAAGAAACGGTGCTATAAATCATACTACACACTAATCTGAAGTGGTCATTAATCATCTGACCTTGATTAGGGATAATTTTCGATTAAAATATTCAATGTTCACTTAACAGGTGTTTCTTTATCCAAGACATTGTCTTGATACCCTGTATTGAATATTCTAAGAAATTGAATGGAATCATTATTTAATTCTAAACCACAATTAAATAGAAATGAAGTGATAATAATTTTGCAAAAAATTAAATTACTCCAAAAACGAATGGTTCAACATAGTGTTTTACATTAAAATCCTCAAATTTAATTAAAACACATGAGCAGGGAAATCAAAGCCAATCTCCAACGTGCCTGATCCCCATTGCCTCAACGTGCTTGTTGTGTTTCACTTGAGGCAAAGGTTTAGTGAGTGGATCGGCTACATTGTCATCCGTTCCAATCTTACAAATTCTAATTTCACCCTCGGACTTCCATTCCCTTATCATGTGAAATCGCCTCTTGACATGTTTTACCTTCTAATGTTCCCTTAGCTCCCTGGCCTAAGCAATAGCACCATTGTTATCACAATAGAGGTCTATCGGACCCTTGATTGAGGGTACACCATCAAGTTCATCAATGAACTTACGAATCCAAACTGCCTCCTTAGCTGCTTCTAAAGCTGCCAAGTATTCGGCTTCAGTTGTAGAATCTGCAGTTGTGCTTTTCTTAGCACTCTTCCAACTAAACGCTCCTCCATTTAGACATAATATGTACCTTGACTGCGACTTGGAGTCGTCTCTGTCAGTCTGGAAGCTTGCGTCGGTATAACCTTCAACAACCAAATCATTACTCCCACCATACACCAGAAATTTATCCTTGTTCCTTTTCAGGTACTTTAGAATATTCTTGGTCGTAGTCCAACGCGCCTCTCCTAGGTCTGATCGGTATCGGCTCGTAGCACTCAAGGCATACGATACATCCGGCCTAATACATATCATGGCATACATGATCGATCCAATAAGCGAAGCATATGGAATATGATTCATCCTCTCTCGCTCATCAGGTGTCTATGGACATTGCTTCTTGCTGAGAGTTATACCATGTGACATGGGTAGGTGCCCTCTCTTGGCCTCCTCCATGTTGAATCGTGCCAGTACCTTTTCAATATAAGTACTTTGGGTTAATCCAATTATCCTTTTAGATCTATCCCGATAGATCTTGATGCCCAATATGTACTATGCCTTTCCCAAGTCCTTCATTGAAAAGCACTTTCCAAGCCAAGCCTTTACGGACTGTAACATTGGAATGTTGTTTTCAATGAGCAATATGTCATCGACATATAAGACGAGGAATGCGATGTCACTCCCACTGACCTTCTTGTAAACACGAGATTCATCTAGATTCTTGATAAAACCAAACTTACTAAAGGCTTCATCGAATCGCAGTTTCCAACTTCTACTGCCTACTTTGATCCATAAATGGACTGCTTAAGCTTGCATATCTTCCCAAAATTACTTGAATCAACAAAACCTTCCGGCTGTGTCATGTACACAGTTTCTTCCAAAATCCCATTAGGGAAGGCGATTTTGACATCCTTTTGCCATATTTCAATATCTTAATATGCGACAATTGCTAGGATAAGCCGGACAGACTTAAACATGGCGACTAGCAAAAAAAGTTTCATCATAATCAACACCGTGAATTTGCCTGTAACTTTTTTCCACCAATCTCGCTTTGTATGAATATACATTTCCATCTTTATCGGTTTTCAACTTGAAAATCCATTTGCAACCGATAGGTGTGTAACCTTCGGGCAAATCAACCAAGTCCCAGACTTGATTTTCAAACATGAAGTCCATCTCGGATTTCATGGCCTCTTGCCATTTTGCAGAGTTGGGGCTCGTCATTGCTTGTTTGTACGTTGCTGGCTCATGTCCATCCATAATTAGGATGTCTTGATCTTCGGTTAAGACAACACCGAGGTATCTGTCTGGTTGAGATCTTGGCCGTTACAACCTACGCAGGGTATTAGGTTGAGCATTTTCATTGTCGGTTTGACTTTGAACATTGTTAGTTTGACTCTGACCAATATCAACACCTGCTTCTAAAGCAATTTGATTGTTAGTTTTGTCAGGTTGACTTTGTTTCTCGTCCTCTCGAACTTCATCGAGTTTGATTTTCCTCCCACTTGTCATTTTGGAAAGGTGCTCCTTCCCCCAAAATGACACCAGCACGAGCAACAAACACTTTGTTCTTGGATTTGTTGTAGAAGTAATACCCCTTAGTTTCTTTTGGGTATCCCACAAAGAAACACTTATCTGATTTTGGGTGAAGTTTGTAAGAAATTAATTTCTTGACATATGCTTCACAACCCCAAATCTTAAGAAAAGACAACCGTGGAGGTTTCTTCGTCCATAATTCATATGGAGTCTTTTCGACAGCTTTTGACGGAGCTCGGTTCAGAGTTAGTGCCGCGGTTAGAATTGCGTGTCCCCAGAAAGAGATAAGAAGATCGCTAAGATCCATCATTGATCAAACCATGTCTAACAAGGTTCGATTCCTCCTCTCGGACACTCCATTCCATTGTGGAGTTTCGAGAGGTGTCAACTCTAAGAGAACACCATGTTCTTTCAAATGATCATCGAATTCATGGCTCAAATACTCGCCACCTCGATCCGACCGAAGTGCTTTGATTTTCTTGCCAAGATGATTTTCCACTTCACTCTGAAACTCTTTGAATTTATCAAAAGATTCAGATTTGTGCGACATAAGGTGATAAAATAGTGATAAAATAGCGATCACCATTCCTTGCGGGTGTACTTATTGGTCCACATATATCCGTGGGTATAAGACCCAATAAGTCACTAGCCCGTTCTCCCAACTTGGAGAATGGTTGCTTTATCATCTTTCCTAATAAACATCCTTCGTAATTTTCAAACGAGTCTAAGTGAAATGAGTCAAGAATACCTTCATGACAAAGTTTCTTGATGCGTTTGATGTTAATGTGGCCAAGACGACAATGACACAAGTAGGTTTGATTCGACTCAATGGTCTTAGATCTTTTGGTGGTATCATTAACATTATAAACTTGTTTGTCTAGAGAAAGCATATAAAGACCATTTTCTGAATGTGCTATACCATATAAAACATTATCGAAATAAAATGAATAACTATTGTCTTTTATTTGAAATTCAAATCCCTTGGCGTCCAACGCCGAAATCAAAATAATGTTTTGGTAACTCTTGGAACATGATAACAATTTTCAAGTTCTAGAATAAGCCTAGAGGGCAAAGACAAACTGAGAGTTCCAACGGATACGACTGACATCTTGGCTCCGTTGCCGACCCGGAGTTCGACCTCTCCCTTTTCTAGCCTTCTATTTATCCTTAGTCCTTGAGCATTGGAACAAAGGTGTGAGCCACATCTGATATCTAATACCCATGATGTTTTGCTAGCGAAGTTTAAGTCTATAACAAAAATACCTGATACAGAATCAACGGTGTCATTCTTCTTATCTTCCTTGAATTTGAGGCAATCCCGCTTCCAATGTCCTTTCTTCTTGCAATAGAAACATTCGGAATCGGATTTAGAAGAGGCTACCTTCTTGACCTTGTTGCCCTTGGTAGCATTTGACTTAGGCGGAAAAGTCTTCTTACTCTTCCCCTTAAAGCCTCTCTGCTTGCCCGTGCGCTTAAATGGCTTGCCTTTTTTATCATAAGCATGTCATGCATCCCCTCATCCTTGATCGTTTGCTCGGCTTGCTTCAACATCCCATGAAGCTCAGTGAGGGTTTTCTCAATGCTGTGCATGTTATAGTTCATCTTGAATTGATCACAGCCTTTGTGCAGCGAATGGAGAATAATGTCAATTGCCATCTCAATCGAATACCCAACGTCAAGCCTTTCCGTGTTCTCAAATAATCCAATCATTTTAAGTACATGTGGGCTGACTGGCTCTCCTTTTTTTAGCTTGCTCTCAAGGACCTGCCTGTGGGTTTCGAACCTCTCAGTTCGGGCTTGCACTTGGAACATGTTATGAAGTTCAGAAATGATCTCAAAAGCCGTCTCCATTTCAAAGAAAGTCTTTTGGAGGTCCAGAGACATCGTGGCCAACATGATGCACTTGACATCCCGATTGGCAGTTTGCCATTGATTTATGGCAGCTTGAGTGACCTCCTCATTGGGAGATTCGGGCATTTCCTCATCAAGGACGTATTCCTTTTGCTCTTGCATGAGAACTATACGCAAGTTCCTTTGCCAATCAAGAAAATTTGGCCCACTGAATTTCTCCTTGTCGAGAATTGAGCGTAACGAAAATTGGTTGTTTGAGTTATTTGCAGACATGTTTCTACAGTTGAAAGAATTTGAAATGAAAAACCATTCATAAAACCAATAAATTTGAAATTTAAAGCATACATGCAAATTTTCAATCTTACTAAGCGTTTTATCACCCATTAAAATTTGTCCCTTTTAGGCGAGAATAAAACGATTCCAAGTTCCCAAAAATCAAAAGGTGATTAAGCATGCTTTGGCTTGTCTTAACACTTAATATTTTAAGGTAAGGTATCCAATAGCTAATAGCTCTAAGCTACTCTTGGTTCGATAAAACGTCACATCTAATGCTTTCTTGACGTTTTATCTCCATCGCCACGACATCTAAGGACTCCTTACTGATATTGTTGAGCTTAACCAAAATCAACTTATATATCTAGTATACCTTACATTCCTAGGGAGATAGTGATGCCTTGCTTTGGCATAGCCCATCACTATTCACATTAGTTCGGTAAGTGTTATCTTAGAATGGAAAATTTGGCTCAATTTTATAAGGACCTAGGGTTTCTATGTTGGTTGATTTAAGTGAACTTAATTAATCATCGCAACATTCAAAATCCTAAACATGCATCTAACATATCATTCATATATATAAGCATAATTATATATAGAAAACATAAGTAAAAGATGCATTTAGCAACTAGCATGACCCCTTGAGTCTTCAAGTCTTCAAGGGTCTTCGTTGCATCCTCTTGGCTTGTCTTCTTAGAAATGCTGTCTTCGAGACATCTCCACCAATTATGCAACTACTAGTAATTATGACTAGGACTAATCTAAATATTAAGGTACAAAAATACGCAACAGTATGCAGACCGTATTTAGATTTACAAAATTATATAACGGATCACAGTACTATTTACTATCCTAATCGGGCCCCACTAGTTGCCATTTTCACAAAACCTATGATAGAATAGTCATTCCATTCACTATATGTGAATGGCCCATGCATTTTACAACATAAAACAAGTAACAATGCATAACACGCTCAAACTAGTAACTAATAAATTAGGTGGTTAATCCAATTAACGCGCCTAATTAAAACTAGTCAAAGTTGTTAATTGATTATGTGATTAAAACGCAATAAAATTAGCTCAAGTAATTAATGAAGCTCCCACTAAATTCCACATCTAACTTAATTAAAATTGATCCAATTAATTTAATTAAGCCGGTTTAACCAAATTTTGCCAAAATATTTTGCAAGTGCCGGCAAAACCGAGGCCTAGCCACGTTAAAATAATTATACAAAATAATTAAAACGGCAAAAATCGCAAAATCGTATAGCCCCTAGATGCCCGAGTGCCTAGCACCAAGCAACGAAGCTTGGTTTTCTAGGCACCGAGCCACGGCTGCCTTGCGTGGGTGCTGCCCTACACAGCCACTACTGCGCTTAGCAACCTGTTTGTGGCTGAAAGCATCGCACCATGTGTGTTATGCTGGCCACAGCAGCGCGCTTGTAACGCTAGCCAGTGTAGGCCTCAAAGGCCCTTGCTGCTGTGTGGGCTGACGCTGCCTAGCAGCCGCAACACACCTCGCACAAGCACCTCCACGCACCATGTGCATCAAGCTCCGCATAAACACGCACCTTGAGTCGCGCATCGATGCACCAACAGCCCCGCACACCTCGGCAGCCACATGTGGGCTGCGCAAGCAGCCCGGCTTGCCGAGGGAGTACTCGAGGTTTGTGTGCCTCGATTTGCTTGCTCGTGCCCTCGGAATTTTATCCCGATTTTTGTGCGATTTTAAAATTAATTCTAATTAATTTTTGAACCAATGTTGAGAAATAGTGAAAATAAAATAAGTCTAACTTAAATAAATTCTATTTTTAGTGCACAAACCAAAATTAATTCAAGAACCATTCTTTAAATTATTTTTGGCTCAACTTGATGCTACAAAAAAATTTAGGGCTATTCTCACAATTAATTTAACTAAACATAAATTAATAATGAGATTTGTCAAAATAAAAGGAGTTGGAAAAATAACCACAATCATCCAATGAAAAATTTCCAACACTAACTTGTGTAAACTTGAAAAATTACATCTTCCAATATGAAGATTAATTAAATTTCAATCACAAGTTTTGAATTTTTAAGACTTTAATCAACTCAAAAATGATTAAATCCAAAAATTAGTTCAACATGGAGTTTAGAAGGTAAAGTTCCAACCAGATAAACAATTAAAGATTGGATCTTTCACATTTTTAGGGACTTCAAAATTACAAATTCACCATAAACATTCACACTTGAAGCAATTAATTTGCAAAATGTGAAATTGCAAGTTTATGTCAAAAAATGAACTCACCAAATTAAGCATCAAATATGACTTCATAAACATGCTTAATAAGGGTTCTTATTGCAGTAGATTAATGATGTAACCATACACATAATCTAACATTAACATGCCATAATTAATCAAGGTTTAAAGATTTAAATTTTTTTCATCAAAAACGAAAAACCCCTCGAAAAACATGTTTCTGGGTGGATTTTGGCTTCTGGACAGTCCTCGAAGAAAGTCAAAACTGATTTAAAACATCGATTCCACCCAAAATTCACTACTTTTGGGTCGAAATCTGGGTTATTTAGCCAAAATTAGTATAAATATGAGATTAAATCTAATTAAAACGAGCTTCTAATCTAATTAGAAAGCAAAACCAGAAATTTAAATCCATTTAAATCACCTTAATTAATTATAAGTTACAATAATCAAATGGGCGCGGCTCCGATACCGCAGTTTGGTTTCGTAGTGACCGACACTACGCGGAATGAAACCTTCCCAAAATATGCACACAAATTAAAGTAACTAAACATGCATATTAATTAATTAACGATCACATAATTAATTAACAAGGAGAGAGAAAGAAGAAAAGACGACATTACCCTGGATGCGTGCTTCGCTCTTTCTAAGAGCTCATACTTGAAAGCGTAAAGCTCTGCAAATGCGCAAGCCTCCGACGGCTCTCACCCTCGAGACCTGACCCGAACGACCCCTACCCCAAAGCTTAGTCGGAGCTATACCAAAGGAACTTAGAGTATTAGAACTAAGATATTCTCTTCTTAGAGATCCCTTAAAGTTCACAACTCAAGTGACCTTTCCCAATGCCAAATGATTGGTATTTATAGGGAAGAGAGCTCTTGAATTCCAATCTCCCATCAATGTGTGAGAGTTGGTAAATTGCATTTTATTCAATTTATTTTAATTCAAAAATCAAATTGAAATGCAAGTGAATCAACAAATGACAAGTGTCAAGTGGTGAGCAAGAGGTTAGGTGAGGACCACAAGGGTGGGACCACCCTCCCCTTGCTCCCTAAGCAAATCCACACACACATACCTTCACACGCACAACTAACCACACGCAAGAGCTACCACATGCGGGTTGCTGTGGCTGGGATGAGCGCAAGGCCTTGCTAGCTACCAGCCTTGTTGTGTGCCACAGCTAGCACACGCATAGGCTAGCTTACGTGCTAGGCCTCGTGCAATGCGGCATTACCTGCTCGCATGGCCTAGCATGCTAGCTAGGCCCTCGCTGCCCACAAGGGAGCTGCTGCCACACCCCTACTAGCCCAGCCATGCATACTGGTGCTACCTTGCGTGTGGCTAAGCGCACCATCCCCGCAAGCATGTTCGGCCAGCAAGCCTAGCACGCACATGCATGCTTGGCTTACAGCACACCCATGCGATGCGGTTGGTGCCCTATGCTAGTCTAGCCTTCGCATGGCTAGGCTAATGCAAAGCTACAACTTAGCTTAAATTTGTCGTTTGCTTGATTTCTCATCTCGTCGAATTCTAAATTCGACTCGACTTGCGACGCTCGGTTTCGACGCTCCAAGCTCGATATCTGACGTCTTTGTTCGTAATACTCTAATGACTCATTTAATCCTTTGGATTAATTCGTCGTTTTGGTTCGCTTACTCGATTGGGTGTGACCCGAAGGGTTCAGTCAAGATTAAGTTGTAATTTTAATTATACAATAATATTACTGATCGAAAGCAGCCTCCAGCTAGGCATTCCGATCACTTGACCTCACTGAATAATTAGCTTTCTAATAATTCTAAACCCTCTATCGGAATAATACACTTGTTCGAAGGACACCATTCCTTTCAGGGAACTTTCCTGGAATGACTCTAGAAAAGAAGAAAGGAATAGCTAAACGAATGGGACTACCTAGCCTCCCTAAAATGGATACTTTTGGACTTGGTTTCAAACCAACTCCAGGGACCTTAAGCAAGCCAGGGAGAAGTCTAATGCACGAAGAAGAGCTCGCACCCAGAAAGATGCAATGCCAATGGAATCATACCCTCTCACTTTAAATGGACAATTCATAAAAGAGGGAGAAGACTACCTATGCTACGAATTCCCAAAACCACTTGTCAGGAATGGGATACGCTAGCTTGGGTTCGAAATCTTCCTGGATTGCAACATCCTAGACGAGATTCCAGCTCCTATTTACAAGGAACGAGCACCTCCATGCTTTGACTTTAATGTCATGGGTCTCCTCTTTGGGTACGAAAAGAATAAGCCTAAGCGTGTCGGCGACAACTCCGAGCTTATACAAACTGTGCTACAAAGCGAAAACTTTGACCCCTCCAAGCTCATCACTCCAGCGGAAGGACTACTTAAAGGATGGCGCAAGACCGTGAAGGTGACTTGACCAAGTGGAAGGACGATATCCATAACCACGGGAGAAAGACCTATGTTTGATGAGTTCGAGTCGTCTAAGTCAAAGTATGAGTCTGAATTTGAGTCTTCTATTGTTGAGTCATCTAAGTCCCTTGTAGTTGCACCTTCCACTATCTCATCTAGCTTAGCACCAACCCCAAGAATAGTTAGTAGCCAGGTCCTAGCGGACCTTTCTCTTTTTGATGTAATGATTCAAGAATTTAATAATATGTCTTCTTCCTCTTACTCCTCTTGTTATTCCCTTACCCAAGATGACGAGCATTGTTTTGCGAATAATGAAAATGACAAATAAATATTTAAAGCAATGGAAACACTTGAGAATAAAACAGCAATAATTGAGGAAACTAAAACAATTAACATCTCAAAGGATCCCACCATTAAAAGAGAAGTTAAAATTGGCTTAACTCTAAATCGAGAGGAAAGAACTCAATTAATAAATCTACTTAAAGAATTTATCGAGGTCTTTGCTTGGTCATATGAAGATATGCGAAGAATAAACAGAGAAATTGCTCAACACAATATACCACTAATTCAGAGAATGGAACCTGTAAAACAAAAGTTGTGTCGAATGAAACCCGACGCAACACTTAAAATAAATGAAGAAGTTCAAAAACAAATAACTGCAGGTTTTATCAAGGTATCCAAATATCTAGAATGGGTCGCCAACGTGGTACCAGTTCCCAAGAAGGATGGTAGAGTAAGAATGTGTGTCGACTACAGGGATCTCAATAAGGCAAGTCCAAAGGACGACTTTCCTTTACCACACATTGACATCTTAGTAGATAACACAGCATGCACTTCTCTCATTTATGGATGGGTACAAAGGTTATAACCAGATTCTCATGGTAGAGGAAGACATGGAGGAAACAACTTTCATAACACTATGGGGCACTTACTACTATACGGTAATACCATTCGGGTTAAAGAACGCGGGTGCCACGTACCAAAGAGCAGCAACTGCCTTACTCCATGATATGATGCATAAAGAAGTCGAGGTATATGTAGACGGTATGATTGTGAAATCAAAGGATCGCCCTGGAGACCAAGTAGCCCTAAGAAAATTCTTTGAAAGACTTCAATAATACAACATGAGGTTAAATCCTGCCAAGTGTGCATTTGGGGTTACCTCAGGAAAGATTTTAGGCTATGTCATTACCTCTAGATAAATCGTGATAGATCCCACAAAAATCAAGGCAATCATATCCATGCCACCGCCCAAAACCGAGAAGCAAATTCAAGGATTTATTGGCCGGTTGCAATACATAAGAAGGTTCATATAAAAGCTCACCATGATGTGTGAACCAATTTTCAAGAAACTCACGAAAAATGTACCAGTAATATGGGACAATGAATGTCAAGAAGCCTTTGATAAGATCAAGGCCAATCTTGCAAACCCTCCTGTATTAGCGCCAGCACTACCAGCCATTCCTCTTCGCCTATACTTGACAGTCACCAAGGAAACTATGGGGACTATGCTCGCACAAGAAGTGGAAGGAAAGGAAAATGCCATCTACTACTTAAGTAAGAAGATGCTTGAGTACGAAGTTCGCAACACACCACTTGAAAAGTTTTGCCTCGCACTTGTGTGGGCCACAACCAAGTTAAGACATTACATGCTCGTCCATACAGTCTATGTGGTATCTCGAATGGATCCCCTTAAGTATCTCTTTGAGAAATCCACACTTAATGGAAGAATATCTAGATGGATAGTGAACTTAGCTTAATTCGACTTAAGATTCATGCCCAAAGGCTATCAAAGGATCCGTGGTCTCTGATTTCTTAGCAGACTTTCCAATTGAGGATTCGACACTAATGCAAGAGAACGAATTTCCAAATGAAGAGTTGATGGTCACTAAGGATGATACCTGGAGATTATACTTTGACGGTGCATCTAACCAGAAAAGGTGTGGCATAGGAGTCTTATTAGTATCACCTAATGAAGAACATGTCCCAATCTCAATCAAGCTTGACTTCGACGTTATCAACAATGTTACGGAATATGAAGCATGTGTGGTAGGCCTCGAAACAGACTTGGCGTTGGGAGTTAAGAAACTTCGAATATTCGAAGATTCGTACCTTATCATCAACCAAATTTCTAAAAGATGGAAAGTGAGGAGTGAGGGTCTAGCTCCATATCAAACCTATTTTGAAACTCTCACTGATCAACTCGAAAAGGTAGAATACACATATCTACCAAGAGAAGAAAACCAATTTGCTGATGCCTTGGCAAGACTAGCCTCAATGGTTAGGATTCCTAAGGAAATTAAGCATATGCCTTTAACCATAGAGAAAAGGCATAAGCCTGCCTATATTCAAGCTATTGAGGATGAAGAAGTAACCCAAGAAGAAGAAGAAGAAGAAGAACCTTGGTATACAGACATCCTCAATTATGTCACCAAAGGGGAATATCCACCTAATGTTGACAAAAGAGCAAAGCGTGCTTAAAGACTCTTAGCTTCACAATATGTGCTTATAAACAATGAACTCCATTAAAGAGTACCTAAAGGTAGAGCTCTCCTATGCGTAGGCAAAAAGGAAGCTCAAAGAGCGATGAGGATCATCCACGAAGGAGCATGTGGAATACACATGAATGGTAAAATGCTAGTCCAGAAAATCATGCGCCAAGGATATTACTAGACTACCATGCAAAAAGATTGCCATCAATATGTAAAAGATCCGCAAAATTTCAAGTAAATGCCGATTTGCAGCATGTTCCCCCATCTCTCCTTTACGCCTACACATCTCCATGGCCATTCTCAAGTTGGGGAATAGATATCATTGGAAAAATCACTCCCCTCGGAACGGGAGGTCATGAATACATTCTCATGGCCATTAATTACTTCACCAAATGCGTTGAAGCACCATCCTACGCAAAACTCAACGCAAAACATGTGGCACCCTTTATTGAAAGGAACATATGTGTAGATACGAAGTCCCATATGTAATGATACGTGACAATGGTACTCACTTTCAAGCGAAGTGTGAAGAATTATTTCTAAAGTATGGTATTCAACATCACCACTCCTCTCCATATAGGCCTCAAGCAAATGTTGCAGGGAAGCAGCCACTAAGAATTTTAAAACAATCATCGAGAAGATGACTAAAAACTACAAGGATTGACCTGAGAAACTCCACTTCGCTCATTGGGGTTATCGCACGTCAATTCACTCATCCACAAGAACTACGCCATTCTCCTTAGTCTATGGAATGGACGCCTTGCAATCTGTAGAGCTAGAAATACCTTCCTTACGCATAGCATTGGAAAGTAACTTGATGAGGTCGAATGGACAAGGGCACGGTATAAAGAGCTAATTCTACTTGATGAAAAACGAGTAGAAGTCTTACATCATGCCCAATGTTATCAAACTCGCATGGCTAGACAATTTAACAAAAAGGTCAAGACAAGAAACATCAAGAAAGGAGACTTGCTGTTAAAAGCAGTTAGAAAGAATGTTCAAGACCCAAGAGCCAAGTTTAGGCCTAATTGGTCTGGACCATACATCGTCAAAACTATCTTGTCGGGAGGCGCAACTAAGTTAACAGACATGGATGGTAACAAATTCTCGAACGTGAAAAATCTTGACCAATTCAAGAAGTTTTAATCATGATTTAATCGAGTTTTATACTCAAGAGAGCTATGTTTGTCCTTATTCCTAAACAAGGATATGTAGGCAACCCTTCCGTAGGGTGTGGCCACTTTAAAAATTAAGCATCCCGCCTTTAAACGCGACACATAATTGCAAAAAATCAAGCATCGTAACAAAGCAGACTCCATCGCGCCGCAATAGGACCATTGCGCCGCGTCAACATTAATGCGCCGCGATGAAAATTGATTTTTGCTGCGATTAATTGCGATAGTTTCAGTTTATTTCGAGGATTTTTTGACTTCCGTACTCGGATTATTTTCAAAATTACTCAAGTTGTTTCATTTCTTAAAAGAATATTTCTATTTAAAGGAATATTAAAAATAACAAAGTTAATTGAAAGTTAAAAATTGCATTAATAAATGAATTAAAATTGAAAATACATTATTGATGACTTAAAAGCTTGAAAATAAAATTGACTTGGAATTAAAAATTGTCTAATGACTTAAAAGTAAAGCAATGCTCTAATCTGTCTTCTCCTTCCTAACCCTTTTCCAATTCTAGTCTGAGTCTTCTTTATCCTCTAGCTCTTTTACCAATAGGGAACCTTTAGATGATCGAATTGACACCTTAGAGGAAGAAGTTTCCCCTTTAGCAAAGACCCCTATCTTCTTCTCAACCCAAGCCTTCTTTTCTCTTTCTATAGGATTAACCTTCCTTTTCCCTTTACCCTCTATAGCACCCTTCTTCTTAGGTATGATAGGAGTCCTGAATTCAACTTTTTGAGCCCAGACTATCTTTAGGAGGAACCCTTAGAACTTGTGTTTTGAGCCTTGTTTTTATCCTTTTGGTTTCGACCAAGTAACCATTATTTGAATTCCCTAGTGATGAGTGGCGTTTACGCCACCATTTCACCCCTTTTCACTAGTGAAATCCTCTTATTTGTCACTTGTTTGTACCTCTTCTTACCGTTTTTACCTTTGATTTAGTTACTTTCGTTCTTTCTCGTGTTTTTCCTTTTCTTTTATCTTTTCTTTTGCTTTTTACCCTTTATTTGTTTGCTTTGATAGCTCCTAGCACTCGTGGGCGGAATTGGAATTGCTAAGCGGGGTTGAAGTTGCTAGAGTGGCTTGTTCCAAGGAAAGGAGATGCAAAAGGGAGAGGGCGCGCTGCCACAGCAAGCCGCGGGCGCGGACAGGAGTGTTATTGCCATGGGCGCGGTGCCATTGTTGCGGGCGCGGACAGAGATCCTGAGCTGAACACCCCAGTTTCTAGAGATGGCTAGGAGATGGCTTGGAGAGGGCGCGGCCCTGGTGGCCGCGAGCGCTGCATAGGTGGCCGCGGGTGCGGCAAGCTGGGTTTTCCCAACTATGTACCCACAGCAGAGAGGGCGCGACAACCTTGATGGAGAGGCCTCTCCCTCACCCATTTTCTTTGTTTTATCAAGAAACTATATAGTCTTTAGCTTGAATTCTCATGACAACTTTTGACTATTATTCACTATTCCATTGAAAAACTTTGTAGAGAGAGAATATCAACATTTTAGAGAGAGAAAGTAGCTTAACCATCAAGTTTCCATCGTTGTAATCAAGATATCTTCAAGCTTCTTTCAAGGTTTCATCTTTTCAATACAACTAGTCCATGTTTGCTTAATCCTTCAAGTTTAATAGTAGTAATCTCTTATCCCTTATCTTTTGTTTGGTTTTATCGCTCTTAATAGTGTTTATTTCATTAAAGTTCCTTGCTTTTACTTATTTCATTGCTTTTTCTTTGGTTTTAAATCATGTTTGGTTTTGTTGGGATTGAATACATGTTTAGTGAGTTGATATGACTATCTTCCTTTCTCTAGCTTAGATTTCTAGCTAGGAAAGGGGGTGAAAATCATGATTGATTGAGTTTATATTGATGATTGATTGAGTTTTGCCTTGAGTTGATGATTTTGTGCTTATTATGCTTGGAGCTATTATTGTGCACCTCTAGCCCCAATATTTGAGTTCTAGATTAGATGCATGAGAATGATCTAGTTTAGGTTTGATCGATTTCATTGACTTGCTTTGAGTGATTGCATGAGAATGAATCATTTTTTAGTAGAGTTTGTACTCCTTGGCATGAATCCATGATGATTATCATAGTTGTTTTAGTAGATCATGATTAGAACCCCCTCTCCCTAGTGTTTTTGATCATATATCCATTTTAAAATCTTAACTTTCATATTTATTTTAGTGATTCTAGGTTAACTCCTTATTTTGATTCTTTTAATTAATCTTATATATTCTGAAAAACAAACTAATATACCACTTGTTACTTGCAATAGATTCTTTATTTCACCTTGATTGTGCAATACCCCGTTTCCTTGTGGTTCGACCCTAGCTTGCCAATATCTAGTGCAAACTTGATAGAGTTAGGTTAGGAATATAAATTATTGATTTGATCTAGGATAGTAGACACGACCTATTGTCCCCCGATCACCTAGACAATGGAGGAGGAATTATATTGGAAACAACATTCCACAACGGTCTAGCGCACCAATAATCGTCAAACCTTTCAGCATTCTTTGATACAAGGTACTCATAAGGTCAACGATGATCACCAGAAGGGATGGTTTGAGCAAGACCATACTGCCTCATTACTTTAGAGGGGTAGTAAAAAAGTCAACTTGGACAAGCTTGGGATACGACAGGAAGGTTGAGTGTTGACTCCAATCATCTTCTCGATTTTCCACCAAGGAATGACCCAATTGATGGAGAAGTCGCGAGTTTCAAAGATTTTACTCCACTCCCGACGTCCCATATTTAAGGAGAATCTCTTCCTCCTTCTCACATGGAAATTAGGAGTATACTTCTCGATGTTATCAGGAGGACTGACCCGTCCAAGTATTTCCATTAGCTAAATCTGCAAGAATAGAAACAAAATTGTTATTACTTTACAAAATTAAATATTTTTAATTTCTGTAATTAAAAGTATTGATTTCTTACCTGTAATAATATTGGTGATCCTCGAAGTGGTGCTTTGGGATCCTTTTTCAACTCATCTAAGCTTAACATTGTTTCTCAACAATTAAAGGCATTGGATTTCTTACAACATCAATTTGTTCCATAACAGACGCTAATATAGCTTGACCCATATGTATACTACCACTAGTAAGCAGAAATTGGCTAAACAAGCTGAAAATAAAGACTCTTCTTCTATATATGTGAAAAGAATTAGACTTAGGTCTATTAAATAAAAAAGATGCAAATTTTCTTAAATCAACTTCTTTTCCATATAGTGTAGATTTTAAATCGATTTCCCTAAGATTATAAAAACTCTTAAATTGTAGTAATATTCATATACTGTGGGGATTACTGCAAGGTCTAAAGAGGGAAAACCAAAAATAGCACCAAATTCTTCCGGCAGGGGGCTAATTTCATCGTTTCCTAGCCTAAAATAATGAGTGTTGGAGTCCCAATATTCTATAGCGGTGTGAAGGAAATCCCTATCAAGGTCTAACCCTTTAATGCCCAATATACCACCCATATTGAGAAAGTCAAGCTCTTTCCACTCACTAGCGGTCAAGGACCGACACCATTCATGGGTTATTTCACAAAAACTCCTAGACATGATTACTAATTTATGAAAACTAGAAGAATTTAGAAAGCTAATGACTTGAACTATGTTGAATATGGCGTATTTAGGGGCTTTTTATAAGCAAAATTGTTGCGGAAACTGAATTTTTACTAGTACAAAAAACTAATTTAGAAGCGGTTCAAACCCCCTAATTGGAAGCGGTTTTGAACCGGTTCGGTTTGGGGGGCTTGCCATTGTCAGTTAGAATTGGAAGCGGTTCAAACCGCTTCAAATAGTGGAGAATTGGAAGCGGTTTGGCGCCAAACCGCTTCCAATTCCCATTTTTTTAAAACAAAAAATTCTACAATTGGAAGCGGTTTTGGCGCCAAACCGCTTCCAATTCCCATTTTTTTAAAAAAAAAATTCAACAATTTGAAGCGGTTTTGGCGCCAAACCGCTTCCAATTGTAGTTTTTTTTATTTTTTTTTATTTTTTTATAATTTATTACTAATAATATTAATATAATAATATTATTAGTGACCTTTCACAATAATTTCAGTATTTTTAATGAATAATAAAATAATATTATTAATCGATATAAATTTATTATTATTAATTAATAATAAAATTAATATTATTAATTAATAATAATATTAATATTAGTTATAAAATAATACAATAATATATACAACACGAAATAATTATATATATAAAAAGTAACATCATTAATATATTTAATGAACAACAATATTTAATTACACCAAAATATATTAAGATTACAATTAGAAATACTACGTACATACTAATGCGTACTTAATTAAAATAATGTTGACAATAATAAGTAATTAATAAAGTCAAGCTAACAAACCAATAATATAAGCATTACAGCAATTCTACATGCCATCGAATGTGTCGAAAAAAGCCCACATGTCGCAAACTTCATTGATCGATTTCATTCCTTGTTAACGGGCCTTCCCTTTGAACCTTGCAAAACTTTAGAGAAAAAAAAAACCAAAATTGTCATGAGTATCACAACACCGAAAAACACCAATATCACAGAAATTCACCGAAAATCACCAAAATGGCCGAAATGCACAAAAATCACATGCATCACGTGCGTGTACAGGCTGTTGGGCTGCTGCCTGGCTGGGTGCCTGCCTGGCTAGGCAGGTGCCTGCCTGGGTGGGCAGGTCCCTGCCTGGCTGGGAACTGCCTGCCTGGCTGGGCAGGTGCCGGCTGGGCAGGTCCCTGCGTGGCTGGGCAGGTGCCAGCTGGGCAGGTGCCTGGCTGGGCAGGTCCCTGCCTGGCTGGGCAGGTGCCTGCCTGGCTGGGCAGGTCAATGCATGGCTGGGCTGCCTGCCTGGCTGGGTTGTGCACCTGTCTGGCTGGGAGAGCTACTAACTTACCCAAATTCTTTGTTTTCTTTATAAACTGACATCTACTAATTCTAACAAATCATATTTAGTATAGTTAACATGTTTATAGGTTGAAATAGCTTAAAAGTATTCATTTTCATGCAAATACAACGTTATAGGAGCATAAGTAGGAGAAAATGGCATAAGTTAGCTTCTTACTTACCCAAATTCTTTGATTTCTTTATAAACTAATATCCAACTACTCTAACATACCATATTTAGTATATTTAACATGTTTATAGGTTGAAATAGCTTAAAAGTATTCATTTTCATGCAAATACAACGTTATAGGAGCATAAGTAGGAGAAAATGGCATAAGTTAGCTTCTTACTTACCCAAATTCTTTGATTTCTTTATAAACTAATATCCAACTACTCTAACATACCATATTTAGTATATTTAACATGTTTATAAGTTGACATAGCTTAAAAGTATTCATTTTCATGCAAATACAACGTTATAGGATCACAAGTAGGAGAAAATGGCATAAGTTATCTTCTTACTTACCCAAATTCTTTGATTTCTTTATAAACTAATATCCAACTACTCTAACATACCATATTTAGTATATTTAACATGTTTATAGGTTGAAATTTCTTAAAAGTATTCATTTTCATGCAAATACGAGGTTATAGGAGCGTAAGTAGGTGAAAATTTCTCAAATGAGCTTCTTATTTACCCAAATATAACCATTATAACCATTACACCGATTCTACCTAGATGCCATCAAACGTGACGAAAAAAGCCCACATGTCGCGAACTTCATTGATTTCCTTGCTTGACAACGGACCTACACTTTCAACCTTGCAAAACTAAAGATGATAAAAAAAATAAAACATTGTCATCAGTATGTAGCACCCCCCCCCCCCATGTGTTACGCTTGTTTTATGTTCGGTGCAATAATGGAAGCAAGGTATAGATTGAATACAGTAAAAGCATACCTCATCTACTTGTTGTGCTTCCGAGCAATTGTTGACTATGTCAAGGATAAACCTCATCACGTATAGGGCATAATCAAGTCCGTTGTTTTGTTGCGCACACTGACATGCCACAAAGGTACTGTTATCATGCGTAGCCATTACCAAAGCCAAGTATATTAAACAAATCACTAACTCAAGGCATTACCTTTGCATATTTCCACTTAGGACCCGCAACAGAACGACAGTTTAACTTTTTCATAACACTTTAGGAAAATAAGTTCTAAGTTAGAAACATAAATTCTCAATGATTAAGTTTAGGGCAATCAACAAAGGGAAGAAATATGTACCTATTCAGTAGGTTCTTCACTAGCAACCTCCGTGGTGGAGTCTGTCGAATAGAATCAAAGTGGTAGATTGTGTTACTGGATACGCAAATCACCAAAAGGGTCCAATGAGAACTGCATATATTTACATAAACGTGAACATATTATACGCCTCAGCTAACTTCAATTTCAGAATTTGGAAAAAAGGAAAAAACTAAATTATGACATTTTGTGACGTACTCCTCAAAACATGGGGCTAATATGAACTTATCTCCACCACGAGTTGATTCCTTCATACTCCTTTCTAGGTAATCTTCCACTTCACGAGGGTTGCTTAAGCATTTGGTAATGGAGGTTTGCTCGGGCATAACCACCCAATTGCAGCCTCGGAGTTGCATCCACTAACAAGGTGCTCCTGTAGTGCCCTTCACGACAGTAATGTAGGGATTACTTATTAATTACATTGTTTATATTCGAAAATGCAAAGCTAGGGTGATTATGATTAGTGGTAGTGAATTACTTCATGAAAGCTTGAATGATGGAAATGTTAAGCATGGCACCCGATAGAAATTCCTTCACATCCTCTTTTGTAATTGGTGCGATCCCATCGTCATCATAGTGGAACATTGCCTTAGGTAAAGTCACTTCAATAGATCTACCCCTAGGCAAATCGCTCACACGGTTGTGAATAAAAGTACATGCTTTGGACAGCGAGTTCAGTATGTCAGCTTCTACTAGTGGAGTACAACTCGCAGCCGAACCTCTCGAACTCTTCGTCAACCCTTGTCCTTGTCCTTGTTGGAAATTCTTAGATTTTGGCTTCTCCACCTTCTTCATTTTGGATGACTGATTTTCATTTGTAACATAAAAGCACATGGTTAAATTACAAGCTGTTTGGGACATGTTTTAAAAACCAATAATGTTGTGTACACTTACCCCTCCTATCAACCTCACTCGATCACGTGGCCATTGCACAAAGCTACCTTTCACATCAAGTAGCGTGATGAAGTGATATTCCTCTCTAGGCACCGGTAGTGGCAAGTCCTCAAACCCAGGTACTATGGAATTGATGCCGACGGAGATGTAGTGGGTATTATTAGTAGACTTGAAATGGACCTTGTCAAACGGTTGTGCGCTACCATACCCCACCAACTCACCATCCATGTTTTTCTCGGGGTGAAAGAGCTCACATGGCGTCTCTTCCTACACATTTTATTAGGACAAGTTATAACCTAATTAACCAGGGTCATGCTAATACAAGGACATATAAGTGAGACTTGGAAATTACCTGAACATCTGGAAAAGGATCAGGTTTTTGGTTTGCAATCCCTCTTGAGTCTGCATGCGTCGGACTAGGATTCTGCAAAAGTTCAAAACAATCATGCTAAGGCCTCATTTGATGATATGGAGGCCATTGAACTCAATTGTAAAACAATTACCTCGCTGCCAACAAGTGGATCGTCCATGGCATCTTTGGGTTGACTACATGAGTCAACTGGGGTTACCAGGGGCATAGACAAGGTTGGCAAGTTCATATGCTTCAAAATAGCATTGAATTGACTTTGCAACTGTTCTTGAACCTCTTTGCAGATCTCCGCCTTTATTGATTCTTTTTCCTTGGCATCCATTCGGTAGGGCGAATTAACACTTGATCTAGATCTTCCTGATCTAGTGTAATCTGAACCCATAACCTTTTCCCACCCAAGTTGCTTGCCGCCCGCTCCAATTACTCGCCCAGGGTGGTATGGTTTTCCCAAAGCCAAGGTAAATGGATCGTTCTCAATGCTTGGAGTGAGCTTGCCTTCAACTACTTCTGACGTATGCTCGAGCTGTAACAACACAAAAAATTTGGTTCATTCTAAGTTAGATGTAGTCGTTATCGAAATATTAGATAATGATAACGGTGAAATATTAACATAAATGTCATAGATTAGGGTGCTTACAAGTGCATCTGCTACTGTTTTGGTATTCGGGTGCATGACGTACTTCCCGGTGTTCTTGTCGATCCTATGCATAGCACACCACCAGTCATTGGCACGACTCACCAAAGATGTCACCGTGGAGGGAATCAGTTTATCAAGTGAAGATATTTTGGATGTGGGGTACAAACCCTCTTTGATCCACTTTTCTCGACTTTCCGCAAATTTCTTACAACCCATATGATGGTTATACATTTTCTTCTCAGCATTGCGCGTAGCTTGTTGACTTCTTTCCTACACAATAGCAATTGTTCGCATCATTATATGAAGTGAGCAAATTTTTCAAAGTAACTGTAATTTATATAAGATTACATACAAGTGCAGTAGTAGTTGTTGATTTCGCCACGAACTTCTCCCAGTCCTCCTTCGTTATTTGTGGATATACATCCCACGGTTTCTTCTCAACTTCATCCTCTTCTACATTACCCATCAAAGTTTTCTTGGGTTTATGCCTTTGTTTCTTATGGATCCATCTTGTTCTTAACAAACTTTTGAAGTTTTTGAATCTCTCTTGTACAAAACCTTCAAACGATCTCCTCTTGTCTGGGTCATCGGGGATATTGAACACACTCTGTAAGAATCGCAAACTTCCATGTCAGTAAAGTGAAAAAAAATTGAGGAAAAAATGGAGAAAGGAATTAGCCAAAAAAAAAAAAACACATTGCTAGCCAGGCACCTGCCCAGCCAGGCAGGCACTGCCCAGCCAGGCAGGGACCTGCCCAGCCAGGCAGGCACTGCCCAGCAAGGCAGGCACTGCCCAGCAAGGCATGCACTACCCAGCAAGGCATGCACTACCCAGCCAGGCACCTGCCCAGCCAGGCAGGCAGCCCAGCCAGGTAGGCACTGCCCAGCAAGGCAGGCACTGCCCAGCAAGGCAGGCACTGCCCAGCCAGGCAGGGACCTGCCCAGCCAGGCAGGCAGCCCAGCCAGGCAGGCACCAGCCAGCCAGCCAGGCATTGTTCAGCAAGGCAGGCACTGCCCAGCCAAACAGGCAGCCCAGCCATGCCTGTCATGCTGCACCAACAACGAGGCAGGCTCGAAGTTTGGTTTTTAGGCACGATTTTTTGTTTTTTGAAAAAGAAGTTTGGTTTTAAGGCACGAATTTTTGTTTTTAGGCTCGAAGTTTGGTTTTTACGCACGAATGCATTGATTTTGACTCGAAGTTTCATGAACAAAACTGAAACAATAAACACTTACCATTGTATCATCTTAAAACATTTGAAGCAACCCTTTTGGAATCTCTGCCCAGTCAAGTGTGATCGGTATTTTACGAGTTAGGATGCCAATGTGTGTGGAATATTTGCTGCGCCATTGCCCAGTAGGTTGACCCAACTCGTTAAACTCTAGAACCATCTGTTCCCCGGGCTTCTTAAATGCTTTTGTTGGACCCCTAACCTTTCTCTTTCCCGATGCCTTTCCACCACTGCTGGTTTTC
This sequence comes from Chenopodium quinoa, assembly GCF_001683475.1. Taxonomy (NCBI): domain Eukaryota; kingdom Viridiplantae; phylum Streptophyta; class Magnoliopsida; order Caryophyllales; family Amaranthaceae; genus Chenopodium; species Chenopodium quinoa. Next base: position 1,443,562 of record NW_018742381.1, on the reverse strand, counting down.
AGTTGACGTTGCATGTCCATTTGGCCATTTGAATCTTGTACAAACTCGGAGACAATATCATCCACAATAGGGGGGGCACATTCAGCAGACATCTCATAAGCGTCAAACCTGCGCTGCAACTCATCATGAGCTTGGTCTTCTAGTTCGCCCAAATCTTGCTCCTTATTCACATCATACAACTCGTCACCAGATTGAGAACTACCATGGTCTTCATCATCCATATCCTCTACGTGGTGAATGTGTTCATCACGACCCATTTTATGTACACACCTACCACCACAAGCAACGCAAATAATTAGTACACAAAACATGTTTACAAGTTGAAAATGCTAATACAAGAACGAATTGAACAAAATATGTACAAAATGGCAAAACTGAGCTTTTACCATTCCCAACTTCGTTATTTTCATACCTATCACACAACTATCCTTGTAACAACTCACATTAGGTATACTAATAAGTGTTTAAAAATGAAAATGCGATAAATGAAATGATTCCATGCTAATACAACAACGAAGTGAACAAAATATGTACAAAATGGCAAAAAAGGGCTTCTACCTTTCCCAACTTCGTTAATTTCATTCCTAGTTCACATCTAATCCTTCTAACAACTCACATTAGGTATACAAAACATGTTTACTAGTGGAAAATGCGATAAAGGTAATGATTTCATGCTAATACAAGAACGTAGGTAGATAAATATGTACAAAATTGCAAAAAAGAAGATTGTCATTACGATGCAAAAACAAATGTACCTCATTCGAGTATTCCCTCATTGTGGTCTGCTCGAATATAATTTGCATCCTTGTCTACATCATTTGATACGTCAACTCTAGGGGTAGTGAAAGGGGGCGAATCATCAAACGCATCATATTCGTCCTCGTCTTCGACATCTCCAACCCCTAAGATTCTTCTCTTGCTAGCAAGGATGATGGACCATTTAGGATCGGCTGGGTCGGTGACATAGAACACTTGCTTAGCTTGAGATGCAAGGATGAATGGTTCCAAACTATCCCGCAGGTGGCCAAGGTCTACAAGAGTGAAGTCATCGTGTCTGATGTTGCGCCTAATATTATTGACCCATTTACATTTAAATAGACCTACCTTGAACTCACGATAATCTAGTTCCCATATTTTCTGAATTCGTCCATAGTAGGATAATTGTGCGTCAACCGGTGATGTATCCTTCGCACTGGCAAACTCTGTTGATGAAGCCACAAGCGTGACACCACTATTTTGAGTCAATGAGGATTTCTGATCACGATGCTCAGTCCAGAATGTATACCCATTAATGTCATATCCCTCAAAAGAATAAACATCTTCCTTTGGACCATAAGCTAGCCACTTTATAGTATCAGAGACACTCTCATCCAATTGACGCATGACTCGATCATGGAACCATGTCACAAACATCTTATTATGCAACTGCATTAGTGCCCTTTCCCCTTTTGATGGAAATTCCGCACGCAAACTATCCATGTGCTCTTCTAAATATGGGTGAACCTCCGATCCACAACATGATGAAGCACAAATAAGTGAGCTTGCAAGAACTGATCATGAGTAGGTGAGATCCGTTTCGACCCGAGTGTGCCATGACCATCAAGTCTCCCTTCATGTCGGGAAGTGGGAAGCCCAATTGGTTCGGCAACGGCAACATACTCCGCCACGAAATTACCAATCTCCTCCGCCACAATCCCTTGAATCATACTACCTTCTGGATGGGCTGGATTCCTGACTTTATGTTGTAATGTGCCCATGTGTCTTTCAAAAGGATAGCACCACCTCATAAAGACTGGACCGCACATCTTGATCTCACGAACCAAATGAAGGACCAAATGCACCATGATGTCAAAAAATGATGGTGGAAAATACATCTCAAATTTGCACAGTGTTACAACTACATTCGCCTGGAGAGCATCAAGTGTAAAAGGATCGAGCACTTTGCTGCATATAGTGTTGAAAAACAAACAAAGGCTCGTAATAGCTTCTCTCACGTGCTTTGGTAAAATACCACGAATGGCAATCGGTAGGAATACTTGCATCATCATGTGACAATCATGAGATTTCATACTAGTCAACTTCAATTCCCCATTCAAGGAAACGAATCTTTTCATGTTTGACGAGAAACTAGAGGGAACCTTAATGTCATACAAACAAGCACAGAACTTTCGTTTTTCGTCCTTTGACAATGTGTAGCAAGCTGGAGGTAAATACACCTTGTCATCTTTCTTCTTTGATACACCGATGCCCTTTCCTTTACGCTCCCCCTTACGTTTATTGCCACCATCTTCCCTTACCTTTTCCATTACCATTGCCTTCCCTTCCTTTGGCTGCACCCACAATTTCGGTCGAACACCCCACGCTTCCAAATCTAATCGGGCGCTCTTCCCATCCTTTGTCTTGCCATGAATACCCATTATTGTCCCAACAACTGCATCACAAACATTCTTCTTTATATGCATCACATCGAAACAATGTCTAATATCATGTTCTTTCCTGTACTCAAGCTTCCAAAAGATCGATTCCTTTTTAAATAAGGCATGTGGGTCTAAAGGTTTCGAAGTTTTACCAAAAACAGTTGGTATACCCTTCACTCGACCATACACCTCATGTCCACTCAATGGCCTAGGCGCAACCCCTTCTTCAACTTTCCCATTGAAGGCCTTTTTCTTCCTACGATATGGGTGATCGCGCCGAAGCAATCGTCGGGTCCTCACGTACACATCTTTGCCGTAGTGTTCAAGGTACACGTTTGGTGTGTCATCGATACAAACAGGACATGCTTTATGCCCTTTGTTCTTATACCCGGACAGGTTTCCATATGCGGGAAAATCATTAATGGTCCACATCAGGGCTGCACGCATTAGGAACATCTCGTTCTTATGGGCATCATAAACAGAAACTCCTTCGTCCCACATCTTTCTCAAATCATCAACAAGGGGCTCAAGGAAAACATTAATGTCGTGTCCAGGTTGCCTTGGACCAGTTATTAAAAGAGACAACATTACGTATTTTCGTTTCATACACAACCACGGAGGCAAGTTGTAGATCACTAAAAGTACCGGCCATGTGCTATGTTGGGTACTCAGAGTGCCAAATGGATTCATACCATCGGTGCACAACCCAAGCCTCAAATTTCTGACTTCATCACCAAATGCCCTGAACTTCATATCGATGTTCTTCCAAGCCGGAGAGTCAGCCGGATGCTTCAGAAAACCGTTTTTCTTTCTTCCCTCTGCATGCCATCTCATGTTCTTAGCATCTTTTGGTATTGAAAATAGACGCTTGAACCTTGGAATGATGGGAAGATACCATAACACTTTGGCAGGAGGTCCCTTCATACCAGCATTGCAGCTCTTTCGCTTGTAACGCGACTGACCACAACGTGGAAATTCCTCCAACTCTTCATATTCATTTCGATAAAGAACACAGTCATTAGGACATGCATGTATCTTCTTATACTCCAAACCAAATGGACACATGAGTTTCTTTGCATAATAGTACAACTTAGGAAGTTCATTCTCATCAGGCAACATGTCACATAACACAATCAACAAAGAAGTAAAACTAGTGTCGCTCCAGTTATACTTTGACTTAATGTTAAAAAGTGTTAGCACGGCTGATAGTTTGGTGTATTTTTTCGACCCGGGATACAAAGGCTTTTTGGCAGCCTCTGATAACGACTCAAATACATCACATCGGTCAGCAAATTCACCTTCAACATTATGCATCATCTCATCCAAGTGATCACCACCACCGTCCTCGATCTCATCCCCATCCTCATCTCCATCTCCACCACCATCACTACCATAATCATCTTCCGCACGAATCTCGGCTTTGTTATCTTGAGTATCATTCCCAACAACATTCTCCCTATACGATCCCTGTTCACCGTGCCAAACCCACACATGATATTGAGGCCTAAACCCATGACATACCACATGATCCCTTATTGTATCAACATTGTCGACCATTGTCACATTATTACAGTTGACACAAGGACAATAAAGGTCATTCACACCCGTTTTGATCTGATATTGTGAAGCACTCTCGCAAAACTCTTTGACCCCATTAAATAAATCCAACGTATCACGTCTACCATACATCCAACCGCGATCCATCAACGTTTTAAATTGCCTTTACGCAAACCAACACATTATAAATAATGTAAAATTGCAACATATAATCAAAGTACATTGTTTGTATTTATATCGTTCATGCATATAGTGTAAAAATGAATGCTCCCAAAAAGGTCCTTATCACTCCAACCTAACCCATGCTTGAACGTCTAATCTCACTAGTGAATGTATGTCAACTTTCCAATTTTAAGGAAAATCCGGCAGCATTTCGCCCCAGTTCTCCAAGTACACAATGTAGGTAAATAATTACCTACATATGCACCTGGAGAACATGGAGACGAAAAGCTAAGCCGAGAAATTCCTTAAAATCGAAAAAGAGACATACATTCACTACCTAAGTGAGATTAAACGTCCAAGAACAGTCCCAACCAGGGACTATTCAAGTCTTCCTCCTAATGAGAAAGACTTGAACGGGTATCTAGGCAAATGATGATGCAAGCATTCAAAAATTTCCATTTTTTTGACATTTAACAAAACACAAGTTCATTCATTCATACAATGCTATTTGGACTACCTACAAGCAAACTAATCTTACTTTCAATCCATTCATTAATTCATTACTTTTTAGCTATTCAAATTAAAACAACTTATAACATTATACAATTAATGTAAGAATTAACATTTTGTATAAAAATAATTCATATATTAATAAACATAAAATTTGATTAACTAAAATTGAAACCCTAAAATTTGGGAAATTATTAACAACATATAAGTAATGAATTTAAATTAAGCATGAACTCACCCAAAAATATGGAATGTGGGGTAAGAGGGAGAGGTGTGGTGGGCTTAGGCGCACTTGGCAGAGGAGCTTAGGCAGCTTATGGTTAGGTTGCAGCTAGCAATGGAGCTTAGGCAGTAGGGGCAGCAGCACGACAGAGGGCGGCTGTGGTGGAGGCGCTGACAATAGAACGGCGGCAACTTATGGTGGTTGTGGTGGTCGGAGCAAGAGCAGCTAGCCGTATTCAAACCCAACACCGTGAAGCAGAACGGTGGTTTAAACCCTTCAATGGAACGAAGACAAAGGTTGTAGTTGTGGTGGGTAACACATGCACGACAATGGTGGTTGCTTGTGGGCTGTGATGGTGTGTGAAAGTGAAATAGGAACGTTGAAGGAGGTGAGACAGTGAAAAAAGGAGCGCACAATTGAAGCTAGAAGGAGGGAATGAATACGAGGGAAAGAGGAAGCCTTTAACCCGGTTTTTTTTTTTTTTTAAAAAAAAGGAAGCGGTTTGAACTGCTTCTAATTACTTATTGGAAGCGGTTCAACTCAAACCGCTTCCAATTCTCTCCTTTTTTTTTTACGCGGGTTATTTTGTACAGAATTGGAAGCGGATTCCAATAACTGCTTCCAATTACTAGCTTCCCATTACTTTTTTTCTACTAGTGTTTATTCGGACTGGAACTTCCCAGATCCATTGCGCCACGATGAACCCATCGTGCCGTGGCGAAACCATCGCGCCGCGATGGAACCTGGCGCCCGCGATATAAAAAGCGCGTCCTAATTTATCAATTGATTTGATTTTGACTAGAATTTGCACTTTGATCTTTCCGGATTTTGTCCAATCTTTTCACCCTTCCTACCTTATCCACATAAAATTCACCTATTCCTATGAGAACCCAACTTTTTGATTTAATCCTATTTAATTTGCAAATTTCTTTCTAAGGAATCTCAAGTTAATTAGCCTTAATTAAACTTATCTTTGCGTCATTTTCTTTTTTTTTTTTTTCATTTTTCTTTTTGGGGGAGAAAGTCGGATACCCTCCATTGATAATAAAAATAACGGAATTTTTGCACAAAGTTTATTACAAATTCACACACGCACATGCACATAAAAAGTTGTAAAAATGATATAGAGTACATAAATAAAGTCTAGTATATACACAAGTCTAATACGTAAATAAAAGTCACAGCACAGTCCAAAATAGTCCAAGACAAGGAAATAAGGAAAAGCTACGACGCTGGAGGAAGCAGATCTCGAGGAATGCCCATCGCGTCATAAAAACTGTAGGCCGAGAGGTCCACCCCTAACCAGAATCGGCACCACCTGTCGTGGGGATCACGAGCGTAGGGCCTATCCACTGAGTACCCCAATGAGGTCCTTACTACCGAAAACTCCCACCAGCAAAGGGAGTAGACACGGGCTGCTGCGACGACGAGCCAACCTCACACGTCCCACCACCAAACTAAGATGATGGACCGGCCGCAGAAGCGTCTAAGGCCTCATGAGGCCGTATCTCCGGGGTACCATAACCGGGTGGGCCCACCTCCGTTGACCACGAACTACCATCGTCATCAGCCGCTGCCTGGCCAGGCCCCTCCCGCCTGCTGGGGATCTCCAACGAGGTACGCTGACGCCTCACTCCTCCCTCTCTAAAGCCCTCTGGCCTCGAACTAGTGCCTGATCGAGGAATAGGCTGAAATAAAAATAAAGAAATGCAAGTTAGGTGATAAGTCTATTTTACATATATTTATTCCCCGTCCCAATGGTCATAATTGTGTTTATTTGAGCTCTACGGAGCTACTTTTGTTACTAATATGCGTTCTCTAATGTTTTCGTAGATTTGGTATTGTTTTATAGGAAATTGCAGATTTGGAGCATTTTCCCAGATTTATTGGAGCCACTACGAGCATTGGAGTAAAGTCGCATTCATATTAACACATTTCGAAGCCCAAGACCGGTTGGAGTCTTCAAATCGGTGATTAAGGGCTTGGCGAAGAAGAAGAGTCCAGGACAATGGAGCATGTATTCAAAACCCAATTGAAGAAGTCCAAGTTCTCCCGGGAGCTCGCCCGGTCGGGCAAGCCCTCGCCTGAAGGCGTGCCTGACAAGGCGAGGAAGAAGGAAGAGAGTTGCTACTTGCCCGAAGGCGCGCCCGGCAGGGCAAGATGGCGCCCGACCGGGCGCGTGTTTTTGAGATCTTTTAGCGACTTTTAATAGTCGTTTTAGCTTAGGTTTTCTAGTTAAGTATAAATACGCTTTTGTTAAGGAAGTTTAAACTCTCTAGGACGCTTCTCTTTAGTTAAGTTCATTAGTTTTAGTTTTAGGTTTAGTTAATACTCTTGTTCCTCTCTCCACACTTTTGGTTTATGCAATTCTTTACTTCCGTTTATTTTGGTAACGATTTCTTCTCCTTTTTACTTTCAGTAATTTTATTGCTTGATTTAATTATGCTTTCTTTAATTGCTTTGTTTAGTTTAGATTTAAATATGCACGAGTAGTTTTATTTCTAGGGTTTGTGGGGATCCATAAATAATATGAAGGGGTAATTTATTATTGTTGACTGTTAATGCTTGATTGATCTCTATTGATTGATTTAATGCTAAGCAATTAGATTTGTGCAGGTTTAATTGTATGAGTTATGCAATATTGATTCGAGATTCGAGAGATGAGAATTGATGTTTAGGCTTAGTTTCAATAGGCAAGTTAATTTATAAATGATTAAGTCAAGATTCGAGAGATGTGATTTAATACCGGTAGATTAATTCTGTGATCGTAATACGTAGCGAAAGCCCTTTATGATCTGATTGATTTAAGCATTGATAATTGATTGTTATATTTTTACCCTGGAATATTATTTATTGGTGAACCTATACCCTAGGCCTTTTATTATTAATTTTCTCCCTTACTCAACTTGCTTTAGTTTAATTATTAGTTTTACTCTCATTAAAACAATTTGGTTACTTGATAATTTAGATTATATTAATAAATTAGGAATAGAAAGACTTGTTTCCCTGTGGATTCGACCCTACTTCCCTGTCTATTTTAGTTAGTGATTTTAGGAATTACTTTTGATTAGGTGATACGACTTTAGCCTGTCATCAGGCATAAAAAGCAAAATAGATAAATAAAGGCAATTGCATAAAGACATACCGGTACAACATCCACGTATGTCGACACGACGCCCGATGGCTCCACCTCGCTAACTAGTAACGAAACGCATCCATGGCAGCTGCCATCCGCGTTACCACCTCGCGAGAAAACTTCAAAATTAGACAAGGTTAGAAAAGCGAGAAAAATATGTATACCAAACAAAAGAGAGGGGTGAGAACTCACCCATGTCTGATGACAAGGAATAGATCGCTCCACTAGTCGCCACTCCTTCGGGGCAAGAGGGACCATCTCCTCGATAGATACATGAATCCCCTGATAGATAATGGACATGCGTGGGGGCTCAAACTCCTCAAGCTCCTCTAACTCCTACAAAAGTAAGATCCAATAGTTAAACACCATTGGGGGCTATAGAAAAAATGAAACGGCTAATCAAATTCACAAACCTACTCCTCACAATAAGGTGGGAGAGCTAGTCAAGAAGGTAGCGCCTCCGCATAAAGACGGTCGGGGTAGCTATGTCTTCGCCATTTCTCGCCTATAACGCCATCAGCGGCGTGCACCCGGAGCCTCTCCTAACTCATCATCGGAGCAGGAGGATCAGTAAGAACCACAAGAATAGCCGAGGAGTGCTGGATGGCCATTCTCTCGCCAAGGTACCATACCACCTCGTAGGTAACCCAGAAGAAACACCTCACAGTAGTATACTGAAAAGCCAGCCTAAAATCTCCCAAGTTAGCCCATGGACGATACTCAATATCAGGGCGCTACAACAAAAGGAATAAGTCAGGTAATTGTGATGAAATCCAAAGAAGTAAGAAACAAAGAACAAAATCCTTACCTCAAGAATTGCAGCCCTGACAGCAGCGGCAAAAATCAAACCAGCGCGGTGGTCCTGCCAAATGTCGGCAATCGGGAGCCCTCTAGCCCAAGGCCTCACCGGAGCCAGTGAAAGGAAATACTTGTAGAGCCAGATCTGCGAGGAGTCAAAAAAATCTAAGAATCGATAAACATCAAGAGTGAGATTGAAATCACAAGACTAGAGGAAAAGGTACCTCTACGACTTTCCAAAAGCCAGAGAGAAAAATCTCTATCCTGCAATGTCGCTAACGACACGGCAACCGCAACCCCAAAAGGAGATCAGCGTAGCAAAGGCTAGCCCAGTCGTACGTGCCGACCCGCTGAAGATCGCGTAGTGCGAAAAGATAATGCAGCAAAACACGACTTCCCCTTTCAGGAGAAAAGGTCCCCGACATGAGAATGAGAACAAAGATGCAAACCCGCTGCTCCAGGGTGGTCGCCTCATCATCAAAGGCCTCCGCAAGCAGTGCTCTGCGGACCGTCCTCATACTCGTATCTATCCTCCGAGCCTTAGCAACGGCTCTGTGTGCAACAGAATCCAGCAACTCTACAGGCTCGGAAGAAGCTAGAGTGAGCATCCCGTCTACAGGAAGTGGAGCCGGTCAAAAGTCAAGCCCACTAATGACCGAGAAGTCGAGAGGGGTGATAGTCATCTCACCCCATGGAAAATGGAACGTGTTCGTTGTGTCCCAAAAGAACTCCAGGACACCTCGAACAATGCGACAACTCTCTCGAAAGGGATGAAGAGCCGTAGCAACTCGAAGAAAGGGATTTAACCCACAAAACTCCTAAAGAGCCCTCACCGCCTTGTTCCCAATGATGTGCTGGCGTTAGACGGACAAAATGGTATCACTACCCGAGCCGTGGCAACGAACATGCTCCTTAGTAAAACCCAACCGAACGCGTTGGGAGATGTGGTAAACCGGATGAAAATCTAGGGTGCGCTCATCCCAGTCAGGGAGAGACCACGTCCGGCTAGTAGAAGCACCGTCACCGTCTCCTACGGGCTCGTCTTCTCGGTGAGACGAGCGGGAACATGAACCAGAACCTCGACGTCGAGCCATACTATTTATTGTTCACATAAAAACAGTAAATTAAAGGTTCTATAGTATCTAAGTCTGGCTAGATGCATGATACATTAAATTGTACGTCAAAACAGAGTACAAAATAAAAAAACAGAGAATGATTTTGATTCGCACAACAATGAAAATTTTGAGCACTAAAACAATTTTTTGCTAGTTTATAACAAGTATTGCAACAATTTAAGCACAAAGAGCAAGAAAAATCATGAAGAATAAGTCACATTGTACTCACGAACCTAGAGTGTTCAACAATGGCAAAATGCTCGTTTCTTCACCAAATCATGCAATTATAGTCTCAAATTACTCACAAAGCAATATACAAACATATAAAAGAAATTTCATGGCAAGAAGTTCAACAAAAATTTAGCAAATAGCATGAACATTTTCGGATTTTCCAGAAATTCGCAAAGAACATGCTCGAAATTTATCCAAATCAAGAAGAGTTTAAGCAAAACTTACATAGATCGGCAAACTAGGATGAAAATGCAACAATTTGAGACAAATTTAAGCGAATTTGGTCAGCAAACGAAGGAGAACGAGCAATTTGATGTTCCGAGCAAAAATGAGCAAAGCATGAACAGCTGAGAAAATGAGGAAGAAGAAGGGGTTTAAATTCGCGAACTGCAAATTTATCGCGGTGCGGAAGATGCATCGCGGCACGATAGACCTGTCGTTTCGCAATAGCACTGTTGTTGCCTGCGTCAGTCTTTGTAGGTCCCACGATTTGATTTTGTGGTCCATATATTTATCCATTTGAGCTTTTTGGTACACCATTAAGCCTTTGAGTCTTACAATGCGCAATTGATTTGAATCGTAATTGGCCCGATTACGATGTTGGATTGATGATCGGCCTGATGACGATCACCTTATTAATTGAGCACGCCTAAACATTTGCAAAGCATATTTGATAAGTGCCTAAACATTGGCTCATTACCCTTAAAAACGCCTAAGCATTGGTAGAGCATATTGCACCTAAGCATTGGTTAAACGCGCGTAAGCATTGGCTGAAAATATTACACCTAAGCATTGGTTAAATCTGCCTAAGCATTGGTGAGATTTGAGGATCACTAAGCGTTGTGATCTTCGACGGCTCTCCCTAGGATGTAGAGGCTATCAGCATTGGTTAATCCCGCCTAAGCATTGGTTAATCCCGCCTAAGAATTGGAGAGGTTTGAAGGTCACTAAGCATTGTGATCTTCGACGACTGTCCCTAGAATGTGGAGGTTGTCAGCATTGGGTCCTGTCTAAGCATTGATAAGATTTAAAGATGGCGACACACTATGGTATTCAACAATGTCCCTAGGATGTGGAGATTGTCACCTTGATTAAATGATGGCAAAGCACTGCCACCTACAACGATATTCCCTAGGATATGGAAGATTGTCACTTCAAATGGAGATAACGAGGCACTGCTACCTTCGACGGCGTTCACTAAGATTGTGGAGGTTGTCTCCATTGATTTGTAGATCGCGAAGCAGTGCGATTTTCGATGAATCTCCCTGATGATTTGGAGGTTGTCCACTTTGATTTGAAGATGGAGAAGCACTACGATGTTCGACGGCATTCCCTGATAATTTTGAGGTTGTCACTTTGATTTGAGAAGATGGCGAAGTACAGCGATCTTCGATAGCGCTCTCTGATAATTTGGAATTCGATTAAGAAAATTGATGTTACCCAGAGGCGTGTGCTCAACAAAACCCAGATACCCATTTCTAACTCCTTTATTTGTATAATTAACGCCTATCGGCGTTAAAAAGAATGATTAAGGATCCGCAGAACGTTCTAAATCAGTCTCCGTCCTTATCGAGCTACTTTGACTTTTGTTTTTGAAACTTACGTTCTCCAAACTTAGTCAAAGTGGGGGCTTCTGTAGACACTTGATTGTGTCTCCCCAAAAACCAAACCTAGTGATGAGTACCTTTCACGTCTTTAATTATCGAGTTAGGTAAAGAGTTAAAGAGTCTTGTGAATTTTCCTTTAGCCTTGACCACTTCTAACCTTTCCTTAAAGGTTTTAATTCAAAATCATTCATTTTGTGTCCTTAAAATCATTCATTTCGTGTCCTTAAAATCATTCATTTCATGTCCTCTTTATAAAAACGTCCAAACCAGTCTATTTTGGTCCATATTCCTGGTCCAATTATTTTTAGTTGGATGGGATTTGAAAAGAGCTTTCCAATGATATATTATAAGCCCAAATTCGAGTTATAATGAAAACGTTATGGCCAAAATACTAAACCAAGCCTTACCTGCGACCCAATGATTTTTGTGGAGGGTCCATTAACCTTAACCTCATTCCTAAACCAATTAAGATTTATTACAAGCTTCTAGGATCTTCTAGAAGGTTGTTTTCAATCCTAAATCCCTTGGGATTTATTATTAGCTTCTAGAATCTTCTAGAAGGTTCTAATTTATCCAGTTTTTGAAAAGATAAAGACTTAAGAATTTTACATAGGATAAAACACTTGTTTTTCAATGATTTTAATTCTGATTAAATTAGAATACGTACAGAAATTCTAGTAACCAAATTTGATTGGAAGATGGATTCTGTGTGGATTCTATCTTCCAAAACCATCGCTAAGCGATAGCACCATCGCGTCGCGATAAGCTTGTCGCGCGGCAATAAATTTGTCGCACCGCGATGGATCCTGTTTTATTTTGATTTAGATTCTGACTCTTTTCTGATCCTTCGAACCTCGTTTTTCCTTATAAATAAAGGTCGTTTTACCCCGTTTTCATTCACCAACAATCATCATCTAATTCCCTCTCTCTAAGCTATAAGCTTTTCTCTCTCTCTCTCTCTCTCTCTCTCTCTCTCTCTCTCTCTCTCTCTTTCTTTCTAGCCTTAGCCTAAATGCATCCCAACACTTCCTTGATACTTATCCCTAATCACACGTCTTACTTCCTTCACGAGCTTCGAATACTCCTAACTATACTCGAGGTTGCCTTCGATTTCAACGTGAAAGGTTGATAGTTCTGAGGATTTGGTCCCAAATCTATATTTCAATTATTATTTGATTTACTTTATTTGATTTAATCTTTCTTGAAGTTATTAACGTGTGTATTGTTTTGATAGAAAGAGATACGAGGCATCAAAGTAAGTTTTCGATTACTTATTTATTCCTTTGATATAGAAATCATGCTTAGGATGCTATTCTTTTAATTCCTATAATCATGTTAGGATGTTGTTTTTAATTCCTAGTATCATGTTTAGGGTGTTAATTAATATTTCTAATATCATGCTTTCCAGTATCATGTTTAGGCTAATGCTTTAATTATGATTTTTATTAGTGACATTCTAGGGTTTGTTATTAATCTGTTTGGTATCATGCGTAGGATCTTGTTATTAATCATGTTTTGATTATGATGATGATTTTTGTGTCCAATAATCACACATTGCTTGATTATTCATGATTTATTGATATTTCTTTATCACGCCCCTTCTTGCAGGTTTAATGGGAATTTGTACTTTGAATCACACTTGATAAAATAATTAATAATTTAACCAACGTAGATTAAACAGGTTTATGGCTAATTTGATGGGTGTATGTTGATTGAAAAACGCATATAAATATCATAAGAATTAAGTAGAGGCCGATTTAGGCCGGGTTCATTCTCTTTTAGGTTGGATTCGTATCATTACCCCAAATATCCAGTCATGGTTCCGAACAACTATGGAGTTAGCGATCTCCGTGATCGTGAATTGGGTGTAACCTTCACTCCCGTGAACGGTCTACAAGTTCCTAAAACTTGTTGCCGACTCTTTTATCTCTAGCTTCTTTCCCTTTGGACGCCACCATGACTAAAAGCATGATCACAGTGGGGCTCAAGGTTGATGTTTGAAAATTCCCTACACTAAGCCTATAACCTTTTTAATGAACAAGGACAAAAAGTTTGAATGGGATGAGAAGTGTGTGGAATCGTTTCAACTGTTGAAGCAAAAGTCGATTATAGCACCAGTGTTAACATTGCCAGATGATAATGTAATCTACAATGTATATAGTGATGCATCCAAGAATGGTCTGGGATGTGTGCTTATGCAAAATGGAAAGGTGATTGCATATGCATCGAGACAGTTAAAACCTCATGAAGTAAACTACCCCACTCATGACTTAGAATTAGTTGCAATCATTTTAGCACTAAAGATTTAGAGGACTTACTTATATGGGGTGAAATTTAGGATCTATACAGACCACAAAAGTCTAAAGTACATCTTCAACCAAAGAGATCTAAACTCACGCCAAAGGAGATGGTTAGAATTTGCAATGGACTACTACTTGGACATACAATACCATGAAGGGAAAGAAAATGTAGTTGCAGACGCTCTAAGTCATAAAACCAGTCATGGACTGAACACTTTGGTAGTGGTTGATGAATTGTGTAGGGAAATGAGGAAAATGAACCTTAAAGTGGTGGAATGGGGAGTATCAGCAGGTATACTTGCGAATCTAAGCATTCAACCAATAATATTTGATGAGATAAGGGAAAACCAAGCAGGTGATGTAAAGTTGGATAGGATTCATGAGAACATAAAGCAAGGACAAGCTACAGACTTCAAAATTCATGAGGACGGAAGTTTAAGGTACAAAGGTAGATAGTGTGTACCACAAAAATGTGAAGAAGTAAAGAGGAAATTGATGGAGGAAGGACACAATACACCATACTTAGTACACCCTAGAGGGGAAAAGTTATATAAGGACTTGAAAAAGGTGTATTGGTGGCCTAGAATGAAGAATGAAGTTGCAGAATTTGTAATAAAGTGTCTATCTTGTTAAAAGGTGAAAATAGAGCACAAGAAACCTCAAGGAACCGTGCAACCATTAGAAGTCCCTGGATGGAAGTAGGATTGTATTCCAATGGACTTTGTAACTTGCCTCCCAAAGTCGAAGAGTGGAAATGATACCTTTTGGGTCGTGGTTGATAGACTTACCAAATCTGCAGTGTTCATATCAATGAAGGAGACCTGGAAGATGGAGCAAATTGCAAAAGCTTACATCAAGAATGTTGTGCGGTTACATGGAGTTCCAAAAGATAATGTGTCTGATAGATATTCGGTTTCTTTCAAAGTTCTGGAAGAGTGTTTAGGAAAACTTAGGTACAACACTAAAGATGGGTACAACATTTCACCCTACCATAGATGAACAAACTGAGAGAACTATCCAAACCTTAGAAGATATGTTAAGAGCTTGTGTCATAGACTTCCAAGGGGGATGGGAAGATAGCTTGGACTTAATTAAATTTTCTTATAATAATAGCTATTACCTTCAGACATCACCACTTACGACCTGCAACCGGATTATAATTCAGATTGCTTATTTACTAACACTGATCGTGATAAGTTGAGGGCTCACATGGCTAAATTTACTCATTTTTCTTTGCGTTGGAAAGAAGAGTTAGAGAAGATGATAGATTTACCTCGAAAGGTTAAACTGCAAAGGGATGGAATTGTGGATAAATACCTGCTGTGTAAATTAGAAGATGTTTCTCGTTGGGGTGAGCCATAGGTATGAAGTATTCTAATTCCTTCACATCATTAGCAATTATATTCCTACCATAATTATGATTCTATAGTATAAAGTCACTCTTTCTGTATGACTTGTCTGATAAATTTGGTTGTTTCTAATTTTTACTCTGTTTAATTTAAGCGGTGGAATGTGCTCTAATGTTGGACTTACTGTTGTATGCTTGTGAAATCTGCTCTAAATATTGGACTTGCTTCTTGTAAGTTCTATGTTGGAGTGTTATATATCTAATTCATGCATATAAAGTCATGAGTGATCATGAACAACATAAGATGTAGATCTCTATAATTGATAGGATGAGTATGAACAAAAAAGGAATGTTTTTTGTGCTCCGGAGCATAAAATGCCTTAAACTTGGAATAATCTAAGTATACAATAGTCATGTGATCGTCTCACCATTTATTTGGTGTCTTTGTCCATTTTAGCATATGTTTGAATCTTGATGCATACGTCATAACCCGGGGTTACTGCATATATTTTGCTCCTTTATTTTAGGTGGTGGGAGGTGCAGATGCTGCTGTTAATGTTAATGTTAGTGGATTGATTATGAGTGTGTATGTTGATAATCTTCGTGTCGAGGTTAATTTTAATAGTATTTCGCTAGTGTAATGATTTCTAGGTTTTTGTTAATGTTTACTTGTGATTATGTACTTAGATATTTTATAGTAGCTTAGTTCTGTGTTGCGCTTTTAGTATCACATGTGCCATACTCTTTCAGGGAGGTGAAACTGTGAAAGTACCCTGAAAGTTGGTTAATCTTACCTGTGTAGATTTAACATGATTGTGTAAATATAAACTGAAAAACAAAACTTCATTATTATTTACTATGCATACAGCATCCTGTTTATTTAGATGGCCTTTGTATGTTGAGGGGCTTTGGTTGAACTGAAAATCTGAGATTATCTATTGATGGTTTGGCACCCTTCATTTTTATGACACAGGAAAGCCTGTAGAAAGGCTGCTTTGAGTTGTGAAGAAGCAAAATTTGAGCAGTATAAGTTCTTAAAGGGAGATCAAGTTTCAGAGGAGTTGAATCGGCAAATGCAGAATTGTTTCGAGAGGATAAAAGTTCTGGAACATTAGTGAGTAGTATTGTAGTTTTGTATGAAACTCCATATGAATTAGGCTAATTAAAGATTATGCCTGGTTGGCACCTAATTTAAGGTCCTCATAGACGCATGTGAAATGGGCTCAGTTTTGCTAGTAAGTTCTTCTACAACTAAGCTTGATTTTTCTAAGTGGCCTTGAAATTTGGGACCATTTTTTTTAGCTCTAGAATGAAGCTCTCGTCTAATATATGTTACATTTGTGTCTTGAATCCAATTAATTAATATAGTAAGAACGGACCTATGATTTAATTGAATGTACTGGAGCTGGAGGTATGTCGACTTTTGTCGTGAAACGCCTGCTGTTCATAACACGTAAATTTTGGCAAATTTCTATGTATTGTTCTCCTATATCAAGTACTACGTATTTCTTTCAACTAGGTAGTATGCAATGCTAATAATAGTGAAGTTAGAAGTTAAAGGCAGCATATTTCTTATAGTGCTATGATGCTACTTCTATATGTATCTTGCATCTACAAACTATTTGATCTGCTGGTTGCCATCATTTTTGCCAAACTTATGGCTCCAAATTATATTTTATTTCAAATTAAGATATTTTTTAGAATCAAATTACTACTGTATATTTGTCTAACAATGCAATAAGTATCCGAAACAAGTGGCTCAATTTTCCAACACCTTAAAAGCACAACCCCCCAACCAACACTTCTTAATAAAAATGTGGACTCCATTTTCCACGTTAACTCGATTGTGACAGGGAGTGGTAAAGTTGTTGGTGACAAGGGAGTTAAGAAAGAGGAAGGAATGAAAGAATCAAATGAGAAAGAGCCTAAGATTGAAGAGAAAGACGAAAAGAAGAGTGAACCTAGTGTGGTGAAAGAAAAAGAGGAGATTCACAAAGAAGAGTCAAAAGAAAAGAGTAAATCACCTAGCTTGGTAGGTGGGGAACCTTGATATGTAAAAAGTTATACCGCAAGTGCACGGTGTCTGTTGTTAGACAAGACTTGGCAAATACGGGTCGAATTCCACAGGGAGACAGGTTCTATCAGTTTTTGCCCAATTATTGTAAACTATTTCAATAAACGAAATTTGATTTGATGATTAACTAAGTAAACTAAAGCAATGTTTAAAATAAAGTGTTATCAAATAAATAAAAGTCTAGGGCATACGTTCGGTTCACCATACTTATACCAATCCAAGAAACACAGTTCCATCCATTAATAGACAAACTAGGTCGAGTAATTAAAGTGATTGTTAATCCTATGATCGGGTATTAACACTTACGAATTAACATATGTAGTTCGTCGCTAACATAATCAAATTCGCCAATTGTAACTAAGCCTCTAAAAATATGATCTTCCAATTCTAATTTTATTAGCTAAATAATTAACTCATGATATTGGCCAATTACATGAATTAAACAATCAAGAACAAATCAATTGGAATTACTCAAACCCTAACTCATAAATTCATAGATCTAAAAGCATAAATAATCATGGTATAAGCATGGTTTCCTTCACTTTGCCCTAGAAAACGACTACTCACTCATGATTGAAATAACTAAAACAAGAGAAGTAAATAATCCAGAATTCATGATCGATAAATTAAAAGATGAAAGAATAAATAAAAATACCTTGAACCTTGAATTAATGGAGAGCAATAGTTAGGGTTCAACAATGGAGAAAGAGACAACTCAAGAACATACTTTTTCAATCTCCCCAAAATATCAAAAATCAATAGAGAGTCAAAAGATAGAAAAAAAAGATAAACCTAGGAATTCCTTTGAGTATTTATATTATCTCCATCCTCGGATAAAAAATAATAAAAATAAATAGATAAATGCTTAAGCTAGAATGTTATTGGATGATAGAAGATGAAGTGGCATGTACACAAGACCAGTAGACCAACGACAAAACTCGCGTGGGGAGCTAGGGGTGAATTCGTGACATTACATGTCACTCGTCAATACCTGCCCCCGCAGGCTGCTAGCTGCGCCCAAACAGAGTGTTTGCAGCGAAAATTGGGCGCAGGTTTTGCGCGCAGCAAATCCCGCGGGTGGCTGGCAGCGTCACTCAGATTCAAATGCCCATAACTTTTGTTCTAGTAGGCTTCTTGGGGCATGTGACCTATTGTTGGAAAGAAATTCAAGTATAGTTTCCAATCCAATTTGAATCACCTCAATCCAATGTGCAGATCAAAATTTATGGCTGAAACAATGCACAAGTGTCAATTTTGAAGCTTCGTAGAGTGTTTTCTACTTCGTTTTCAACCCAATTCTATCGACCTCCATCCAAATGTCATTCAAATCAACTCTAAATACTTCAAAAGCATCCAAATGACTTTGAAATCACCTGAAATATTAGATAAAACACAAACGAGGCGTAATAGAGTGATATATGATAGCTTATGCGCAAGTAACCTAAAAACGACCAAAAAGACTAAGAGACTAGCTATAAAACTAACATAATTGTGCCTAAAAATCCTATATAAACATGACTTATTAAATTCCCCCAAGCTAAACCGTTGCTTTTCCTCAAGCAACACAGAACTCAAGATTCTAAGAGTAAGCACACTTCACCCCGCAAAAGCAACATCGCATAGATACTCGTGACTGATCCTCTAACCCAAAGTTCCCAAGTGACCCGATCACAATCCCGAAGCTTAGATCATCAAAGTGAAACCAAGCCATCAGAAGTTAAAAGAACTAGGAATCAAAGGAAGGACTCTCACTGGTGGCACTCCTCTCTTTTGTGGCGGGCTAAAAATGAACCCGTTCGCTCTCTGCCCATATATGCAAAAGATGTGCATATAAATCAAGTTTTTGTAGCCTAAAGTACTAAAGGCACCCTCTCAACTCACTAACACTCATGTGTTTGAAAAGGTGAATAATAGCACTCAACCTACAAGTCGACTCGAAATGCATACACATACTCTATAATCTTGGCAAGGTACTACATCCAGAAGACACAAATAAATGCGCAATTATCAAGGAGGTCTTTATTTAGCATGTAAAGGGGCTTAGGTGAAGGGTTGGATATAATTTGGGATATGTGAGCTATAAGTCCATCTTAGGGGAGCAAGCACCTATAAAACGACATAGCCTAAAAATGAGGCTAACCACTACTCCGACCAACTCCAAACTCCATAAACCAAACCAAATCCCACTACTAAAACCGCCAATGTATCATCATCGAACTAACCAATTATACAACTTGCAAAGGCATTATGAAGCTGCTAATGGAAATAAACAAATTAAGACTTATTTTTGGGTTTTTTTTTATTGAATAAATAAACTTGCCTTGCATAAAAACTATACATAGTAGATGATGACGCTACAAACTAGAGAACCAAAAACTACACAATTCCACTCCGTCGACCACCACAACGAGCTAATATAATGCTTACACCACTACCAACCCCTAATGCTCCCCCAAGCCAGACTTGGGTTACACGAACAAGGTTATAAAAAGGTTTGTAATGCAGCTAATAGGGAAATGAACAGGCCTAGGCTCAAAACAAGGATCAAGGGACTAAAAATGTGTAACTAACAATGTAGCACGACTCCTAACAAATGAGGGCCTCCTATCATGCTCATCACGCAAATAAATAGCCAACTAAACTAGTACCAAGCCAAGATCAAGATTAGTGACACACCAGGAAACTAACACTCATGAAGAAGAAAAATAAGAATTTAGGCTCAAATCCTCACAAGTTAAGCCTTCCTTGTTCCAAATAAGAAAAAATCAGGCTAGGTAACACAAATCCAATCCAACTACGGAATCAGAAAAGAAATCACAAGCTCACAAGGATCAGGATCACAATCACAAGTCTCACAAAAACTCAATTTAGCAGGGAATATAAAAGCATGCATAACAGAGAATCCACACATATATACAGGGGTTATAATATATTCTAACCCTAAACTACACTAAACTAAGAAAGCAGTACATTTTTTTTTGTTGCACGTAAACTCCCATTCCTAATAAATGGTACAAACCGTACAACAATCCTAGAAAAAATAAAATAAAATAAAATAAAACTACACTATGAAAGCAATAAAAGGATAGAATTCCCTCCCCCAAGCTAGAATGAAGCGCAGTGTCCTCACTGTGCATAAGTATACAAGATGGAAAAAGATAGGTAAAGCTCACTTGGAGGCTTCAACATGGCGATGCAAATCACGGATCTCAGCATATATGTCCTGCACCTGTCCTTCAATAGTGTTAAGTGATTTGATAACTGAATCCTGAAATAAAAGACAATAATCCATAAAATCATGCAATTGGTCAGCAATAGTAGGTGGGGTGACCGTAGTGCTAGAAGTTGGTGGCAAGAGAGATGGGGGTGTATCCTCCATGATCGGGCTAGGTGGTGCAGTAGGAATCAACTGACAATGTGAACAAGGGAAAGTACGTTTCACGTCACCATGTACTATTATTCTCTCATTAATCTCTCGTGGATTCCAACTTAGACTACTCACATCATGGGGTGCATTGTTTGGGAGGATATCATAAACTAACTTCGCATCCGTACTTCGACAACCCTTGACAAACCAGATAAACCGACCTTTATTTTGGTGAAAGCCACCTGAATCTATCCATTGCGGCGAGGTTAATGAAGTTAGTGGATGCAAAAGTTTCTCGGTGTTCAAAACCAACATTGAATGCCACACAAAATAAAGAAACAAATCCCCCCATAGAAATATCACCCTTCTTCTTGTCTCGCTCCCATAAAAATGCTTCAATAAGGAATTTTGCGAGATTGAGGCACCACAGAAGTTTAAGATCTAATGCAGTCACTTGGCTGGCCTCTTTCTTAGGTCGAAATAACTGAAGGAGAAATCTATGTAACATGCAAAGAACAGGACAACCAATGGAACTAGATTTGCTAGTGCCAGACTCCCAATCTATGCAGCCTGTAATTTGCTTCCAAAATGTGTTTGCATAAAAAAGAGAGTAGTGTTGAGTGCCCTTGAATTTCATAAACTCCTTTGGACCCATCTTTCCTCGATTAGGCCACCCAAAAACCGTATTCACATCATCCCACGACATTATATGCTCATTTCCGTCCAAATAAAAGACAACATCTCCCTTTTGTGAGTGAACATCAAGAGAGGCAAAAAATTCAATGACAAGCAGGGGGCATATTTCATTGTTAATACGAAATAGCTTACTCCACCCATGTGTTCTTGCAATATCATTAAATAACCAATCATACCCAATTTTTGTTGCGGCCAAAAGAGAAAAATAGAGAGTGTGTCCCATGGCTCGCTCTTTAAGGTTTTTAGCACATTGTCTTTGGGTTGTGGTTAGCCAAGAAAGGGAAGTTTGGGGTGATGGTGGTTGAGGAAGTATTTGAGATGGTGTTTTTGTGTGGAAGTTTTGGAGGTAGCTTTTGATTGTGTGGGTTGTTTTTTTGTGATCTTGGTGGGCGGTTTTTTTTGTGATCTTCCGAGAATATGCATTGGGATTGTAGAGTGGCTTAGGTTGTGCGGAAGTTCGTGGGCTAGTCTTCATATTCAATCAACTACCAATCACAAGCCAATAAACCCAAATAATTCAAAGCCAAATATTTTCACCCGCAAAATCAATAATCAACCCATGTAAGCAATCCGAACAAAATCAACACCAAATGATTATATTGCTCATTGAATAATAATAATAAGAGGTGTAAAATTCAAGAATAAATACAATTGTTGTGGTAAGGAAAGATCAAAATTTTGGAATTGTATACCTCTAAAATGGAAATTGTGTATCAAGAATCATTATACCTCTTATATTTGTCCAATAATACTCCAAGAATACCCAATTCGATGACCCACAATCGTAGTATCAAAAACCCCAAAATCAATTTGGAAAGTTAGGGTTTTGAAACAAATAATTGGTGGAATTATGGTGGTGAGGGAGAGAGAGAACGGTGGAGGGGGGTTTGCCGCCGGTGGGGATGAGGCGGTGCCGGCCAGCGGTGTTGCTGCCGGTGGTCTGGCCAGCGGCAAGGAAATAGGAGAGAGAGAGAGTTGGCTTGGTTAGGGGTTTTACGTGAAGTTCTCGGTTTATTTTTTCCTTTTTTTAAAAAAAAATAATTTTTTTTAGGTTGTTAATGGGGCTGCGGGCGCAGGTGGGATCTTTGGGCAGGCAGAGAAGTAGGCTGAAGGGGAGGGTGCGTAGGTGGGTCGCAGATTGGCCTGCAGCTTGGCAGAATGTATGGCTGGAAAAGGATTGGGTAATTAAAGTGATTGTTAATCCTACGATTGGGTATTAACACTTACGAATTAACATATGTAGTTCGTCGCTAACATAATCAAATTCGCCAATTGTAACTAAGCCTCTAAAAATATGATCTTCCCATTCTAATTTTATTAGCTAAATAATTAACTCATGATATTGGCCAATTACATGAATTAAACAATCAAGAACAAATCAATTGGAATTACTCAAACCCTAACTCATAAATTCATAGATCTAAAAGCATAAATAATCATGGTATAAGCATGGTTTCCCTCACTTTTCCCTAGAAAACAACTACTCACTCATGATTGAAATAACTAAAACAAGAGAAGTAAATAATCCAGAATTCATGATCGATAAATTAAAAGATGAAAGAATAAATAAAAATACCTTGAATCTTGAATTAATGGAGAGCAATAGTTAGGGTTCAACTATGGAGAAAGAGAAAACTCAAGAACATACTTTTTCAATCTCCCCAAAATATCAAAAATCAATAGAGAGTCAAAAGATAGGAAAAAATAAAAGATAAACCTAGGAATTCCTTTTGAGTATTTATATTATCTCCATCCTCGGATAAAAAAATAATAAAAATAAATAGATAAATGCATAAGCTAGAATGTTATTGGATGATAGAAGATGATGTGGCATGTACACAACACCAGTAGACCAATGACAAAACTCGTGTAGGGAGCTAGGGGTGATTTCGTAACATTCAATGTCAATCGTCAATACCTGCGCCCGCAGGTTGCTGGATGCGCCCAAACAGAGAGTTTGCAGCGAAAATTGGGTGCAGGTTTTGCCCGCAGCAAATCCCGCGGGTGGTTGGAAGCGTCACTCAGATTCAAATGCCCATAAATTCTGTTCTAGGAGGTTTCTTGGGGCATGTGACCTATAGTTAGAAAGCTATTGAAGTCTAGTTTCCAGTCCAATTTGAATCACCTCAATCTGATGTGTAGATCAAAAGTTATGGCTGAAACAATGCACAAGTGTCAATTTTGAAGCTTCGTAGAGTGTTTTCTACTTGTTGTATTTACTTGCTCTAAAACTCATGATTTTCCGAGATCATGACCAAACCACCTTAGGGGACGATGTAGGCATTCATTTTCGGGAATTTTGGGCACAAATTAATTTTCCTTCTACATTTACCCTTTTGCTTTTGTTTTTCTTCCACTCACATAAATTTGGGATTTTGGGTTTTCATGAACTTAATTGCATCCCTTCGAGCTTCCACTTCCTTCATAGCCATATTACAAGCCAATTAGCCTTTGTTTTGTTTTGACCTTTAGTGATAAGTGAAGCATGAGCTAAGGTTTGTAAATTTCAAAATTTGTAAAGTTCTAGTGAATAAAAGTGAATGGAATGTAATGTGAAATGCAATAGTATTGCAAGGTTGAAATTCCAAATGCAAGAACAAAAAAAAAAAAAAAAAAAAAAAAAAGCAATAGCAAATTCAAGAAAAAAGAAAAAAAAAGTGTTCAAAGTTTCCAAATAAAGTAGTGTTGGTAAAGTGTGAATCTCAAGTGAGCAAGCATGTACATAAATAAGCTTAGCTCCTTGTTTGATATTGTGAATAGAGGCAATATTCCTCAAAGTTGGTTTGTTCTAAGCTCATGTTTTGTAATGCTTCACTTTTTAGGGAAAGCACCAGAAGCCAAAATACTTACCAGACCTACCCTTAGCCAACATTACAACCCAAAAACCCTATTGACTCTAGGGAGTTAAGTCCTAGTCGGTGGAGGAGGTCATGAGTTATTTACTTTGATTTGACAACATGTGCTAGTGAGCCTTAAAATATTTTCCCTTGTTCATTTGAGCCCACTCCTTGGGGCTATGAGAAGTCACATTGGTGGAGGAATTGAAGTCGAGGAGGGTTGACATGGAAAGGAGGTGAAAGAGGATGAATCTTGCCTTGTTTGAGCCTTTAAAAGCTCCAATTCATGTGACTATCCCTTTTTGGATATTGATTGACTAGCAAGCCTACCCGGACGAGGGGTCGAGTGCTCATTAGCGTCCACTAATTGTTCCTTATATAAGTTCATTCTCAAAGGTTTTTGGTTTTATTTTCCACATTTTCTCTTTATTTTCGTTTCTTTCACCTTTTCATTTCTTGTTTTTGAAAACCTTTGCCTTGGTTTCTTTTGACTTAGAGTTGTGGGTTAAACTCTTTGGAAACCCTCACGAGAGCATCACTCGTCCTCTGTAGCGATGTAGAGGTTTAAATGGCTTATTGCATATACTAAATGCAACCGTGATTCCTATGAAAGTGAGTTAGTGTATAGTTTGTTTCTTTTGTTGTTTTGTTTTTTAGTTTTTAAGTTTTCTTTGCGCGTCCTCGTGCAAAGATTCTAGTTGAGAGGGAGTTTGATAACTGGCACAAAGGGCCACTTAATAAGCCCTTTTCCCTCCTCTAATTAGGGTCTTCTAGTGTCATTTGTGCTAGTTTTAGGGTTGTTTTAGCATGTTTTGCACTCTTTAGGTATCTTTGAGTGCTTTTGTGCATTTCGTATCTTTTTGGCACGTTTTAACCCGTTTTTGCTAGTTTGTTTAGTTTTCTTCCTTCTTTCTCTATTACTTGGCTTGGTCATGTGTTAATGCATGTAATATTTGATGAGTTGATGACAAGTCAACCCTTCTTTGGAGCTTTGGTCCAAAGACGGAATCGTTCTGAGACCTATCTTCACTCTTTCAGCTATATCTTCTATCCTACTCAGAATTTAAAGGCAAAACCAATTGCATTATAAATTAGATTTCAAGAGTTTTCCAACGACATATTACGCGCTGCAATCCGAGGTCCGAGTCAAGATTTATGAGCGTTTGAAAATCAGCTCGAAGCCCTCCAGGCGGGCGCCTGGAAATTTAGGCGTGCCACTGATTGTTCTATTTTCTAGCTCGACTTTCTGACGAATGCGAGGCGTTTCAGGTGGGCACCTGAATGTTCGGGTGGGCGCCTGAAACGTTCTCCCATTTTTCCAGATTTCGATTTTGGGGCCGACGCAAATGCATCTTCAGAGTAGTTTCTTTAGCCGTGACATTCTAGGCAGGCGCCTGTCCGTACATCGGGTCCCAGATTATGATGGCAAAGTTGTAATTTGGTGATGATGATTCTCTTAGTAATGGAATTATTGTAAATTGGTTGAATTGTAATAAGGAGGTTTAAATAGAGTATTAGAAGGAAGAAAAGAAGTTTTAGTTTAGTTTTTTTTTTCCAGATTTTATAGAGTTTAGCTTTAATCATCTTCAACATTAGATTGTAATCCACCATTAGAGGAGAACTTAGAGGAGAGAGAATTTCATGTAACTTGATGATTTCTTAGCCAAATTCTACAATCCTTATATCAATTTGATTCCCTTGAAGCTAGTAAGTTCAATTTTCTACTTTTCTTTTAGTTTTAATTGCTCAATTTGTTGTTTTCATAGATGTTTGTTTTGTGCAATGTTATGGGTCTTTTATTTTCTTTGATTTTTGATGCATAAACTTGTAGATAGTGTTCCTAGTTGAATTGAAGTAGTTTTCTAGTTGAATTGTTGAGTTTTGGTTAGTTTTCACAATACCCTTATTTTTTATTTCTTGCATTTGTGCTAAAATGGAGTTGATCATGCTTATTGCTTTAATTCTTGCTATTTCCTTGCTAGTGTTAATCATGTTTGAGTAGATTCCTTACCTATGGGATGAGGTGATCTATGCTTGCTCCCTATTCCAATGTTTAATTAGAATTTTGATGATCAATTCATGACTATCTACTATTGTGGTTCCCTAAAACTTTTAGTAATAAGCTTGATCACCCTAGAACTAGAAATGGAGGGGGGAATTGGTTGGTTTCCACCAAGGGATTGGGGATTCTAGTCAAGTCACTTGGTCTCATTTGTTTTGACAATTGTCAGCTTAGGTTATAGTTGGAGTTTACCCGGGTTGGTAATTGGTTGATCGGAGGACTCGAGATCGAGACGATTCTAGTTATTAATTAGACAAGGACCGTAATCCATTTTCTTTTGCATGAATTGAGCATATTACCATTGTTAGGACATTGAATAGAGGCAAGCATAGTGATCTAATTCCCCTAGCATTCCTTTATTGCAATTAAACACCTTAGATTACTTAGTTTAAACCTTAGAAACAATCATCCATTCTAGTTTGTTTTCCACGACTCAATATTCAATTACAATTCAAAGGTCCTTTCAAACCTCCTTGTGGTTCGACTCCTAAACTTGCCACTAGCTAGTCTAGGGTAATTTTTTGGATTATAAATTTGTATTTGAGGGTTAGTCGTCGTGTTAGACCAACGACCTAGCAAGACATCCGTCAATGAACTGCGTGGTATAGGACGAACTTGAAGGCCACCAAATGCCCTAACAATTTCAAGCGGTCCGGCCAAAAGATAGGGACTATAGATACCACTCCTCTTTCTATTGATAATGTTATGAGCTTTCAAGATAAATTTGAGAGGATTTGTAAGATCTTCATCCTCTAAAATCAGGAGTAGAAGTTCCATAATCAAAATTCGATTTCCCCACAAGTTTCCCTTGATAATTTCATCCAAGCTTAATTTTCCTTCCACGTTCCTAATGTCGAAGAGTATTGATGTTGTTGCTCGGGCATTTTTGAGCTGTTGCTGCTGTGTTTCTTGGAAGTATAATTGAGTTCCCAAAAATATTATTCCGATGACCACATCATTGATTGTCTGTTCATCAATAGAGAAAGTATGAGCAAGTAGTGATGCGAGAGATAGAGAGGAAAAAAAGTAATGGGACAGTGTGATTAGAAAGAGGTAGAGAGAATTGATTTCGCAAAGTAGAAGTGATGCAAGTATTTGAAATTTCTTGAAATAGAAATTGATGCGAGTAAAAATAAAAAAAAAAATAAAAAATAATAAAAAAGGAAGTATGAAAGTATAACAATTAGTATTATTAATCATGTATTACCACTCCAAGATGATCCTTGATTGTTTTAACATCATTGAGTGATAAAGCAAGCGAGCAAACTCTAGCCGAAAATGGAAGAGTCATGTCTATAGTTCCAGACCTAATTGGAGTATGACTATCGATATCGTCCCAACAACTTGTCCAAAATCATATAAAGAGTATATGATTGAAGATATAAAATTAGGGACATTAATCTTGAAAAACTAGATCAAATTCTTTGAAGTAGTGTTTTGTTGGGTTTGAGATGTAATAAGTTTTTTCTTTGTCAAGAATTAACACCAGCCATGAGGGAGGTGCCATCACTAATAGCGTGGTGAAACTTGAATATGAAGATTGCTGGTACATGGTGGCCTTTAGGGCTATTGATAACATGAAGTTCCCATAAGGGTTTGTTTGGTGGAAATTGTGAGGTTGCTATTTTTGACATGTAATTATCATATTGCTCATTATACTTTTCTGCTGATAATTCTGGCTGAAAATTTGGAACTTTCCACATTTTGTCCCTGTTTTGTTTTCAACCGGCTCATGCACAATATAGAATCAATCAATTCAGTTATCAACGTCGTCATTGTCAACTCGTCATCATCATCAAGTGAAAATTAAGACATTGCCGTGATGTATGTTATCTTCAACTTATTTTCAATAGTTATTGAATAACATAAATTTAAGATAAGTACCAATAATTATCAATATGTACAAATATGTTGAAAAAAAAAACATTCTTATCATTACTTCTAATAAGCAACATTAAGTACCAATAAATATCTATAGCTATGGATAAGCACCAATAAGTTTAGTTAGAGTTAAGATAAATTCAAATATGATAAGATATGGTCAAATAAGTATAAATATTAGGATATTTTGTCAACAACTACCACCCAAAACTGCACTTTTGTTAACAACTACCGCATTTTTTAAACAACTATTACATAAAATGTTTTCTACTATCACATTGCCTTTTTCCGCTACATTTAACCGAGTTTCTCAATTTTGGCCGTTTGAGGGGCCCACACCCACATTGGCTTTGGGGTTTTTAAAAAATTGATTCAATTAAACCCAAAAAAAATCAAATTAAAGCCCCAAATATTCAATCAAAAACCGTAATTAGTACAAAATTCGAACCCTAATTCGAATTTTGGGGAATTCAAACCCTAATTAGGTCAAATAGGGAAAATTCATGTAAAATTTCATAAGGAAAAGAGAGAATTCGAGGAAAGGAAGTTGGGTGTGGGCCCCTCAAACGGCCAAATCTCAAATCTCGGTTAAATTTAACTGAAAAACGCATTGTGGTAGTGCAATAATAAGAAAAACATTTTACGTGGTAGTTGTTTTAAAAAATGTGGTAGTTGTTAACAAAAGTGCAGTTTTGGGTGGTAGTTGTTGACAAAAAAAACCTAACTATTAAATAAGTTGAATAGAATGGAAACAAAAGAAGTACTCAATTACCGGTAAACCTTTCAAGTGATTTTCGCACGACTCAACCATTTCCAAACTCTTCTCTCTCATACATGAACGGTAACGGTGGATACTATTCATGTGGGAGGGAGAGATCAAAGTGCAAAAATCAATTGAGTAGTGCGGAAATCATTTCCAAAACTATTAGGATAGAGACAAATTTGTAATGAGTTTGACACTCACTGATTTATCTTTGCACTCCATTTTATAAGCATGTTATCAATTAAGATTAAAGAAATTGGAGTGCCAAAATTTTGATGATCTAATTATGAAATGAATTAGATTCTATGTCGTCTCCCAGTCAAACAACCACCTCCATTAATTGCCCAGATATTGACTGTTGAGTTCAATATTACTTGAAAAATGTGATACTCAAGACATGGAATTAACACATGACCATCAGAATCAAAAGCCAAGAAACCTTAATAAAGAATTGAGACAACAACAATATCGTGTATAATAGTAAAAACCATCGCAAATCAACTCAAGTATTCATCACTTCCGTACGTCATCAAAGTAACAATTACACTGCACAGCCTACTTAACTCTGAAACCAAATAAATTGAAATTGGAAACAAGGAATGAAGTTAAACGGATTGATTCCAAAATGCTCGACTTTAACGACCTCAAAGGCTTTTGGCATCTGCTGTGGTGGAGCTTTCCTCATCATCTCTAGCTGCTTTCTTGAACCATTCGTTCGCATACTAACATAACATGGTAGGAACAAGTAGCCACCCTTGTCATACCTGGACAATTGTATAATAGGAGATGCCAATTTATAGTAAACAAATGTAATTATTTATGGTAACAACCACCATAACACTTAAATTCACTTGGGAGGAATTCTAGAAATACACAGCTATATACCAGTCACAGACGACTATAAACTCACAACAATTTTATTTTTTTTGTACAGTGAAGAATAGGATGATAAGTTTATTGTGTTAAATTATTTTGACTAATTTGCTCGTTTACATTGTTAAATCTCTTCCTTAAAATGAGTGAAAAATGAATTGTTGATTTAATTTAGTGACGGAGGAAGTATAAATAACACAAGAGTAAATAAAGCAAAACACGGGAACTTAAACCTCTAGACACTAACTTTATCAACTATAAAGCCCATCAAACACAATAACATGACGTTAATCTATCAAAAGATCTCCATTAATATAATTACAAGTAGCTTTTTTTAATAATCAGAAGATCTCAATTAAAGGACCAACAGATAAGCTCAATTCCTCTGTATCTCCCCTTGAGAATAATCTGAGAAAATTCAAGCTGCCTTAGTCAATAAAAAAATCATCCCTAGATTTCAAGAATCAATTAAAAAGTCTTCTCCAAAGATAGATAACAATGATAATAGAAAACATGTGAACAAGACTTATTCTACTTAATGTTCAATCTTGTTAATACAACATGCTTCATTCAAGCGCACTTTCCTAAAATAATGTCAGTCACTTTTTCACAAATTTTCACTTTACCATCCACGTCACCAGTTGAGTTTCTCTCTTTTTTCTTTTTTTTCTTTGCAAACCGCTACTTGAAGTGGTGTTTCGCTAAGACAAATTGCTACTTGAAGTAGCGATTTTTATCTTAGTAAACCACCACTTCATTAGACATATAAGTATATTAAACAGTGTAGGAGGAATACCTGCTCCCAATCATACACATTAATTCCTAAAGTCTGGAACTGTGGATATCTTCTCTAACTGTCCATATAAACTCTTCATTCCATTCATAGCTCAAAATTAGTTTGTTATTATTACTATTTTTTATGGTGTATTATCGTCTGTGAGCTTTAGTTAAACATCTGAAGCCTCAACCACTTTCTTGTTCAATATTTAAATTGACAAAAAAAAAAAAAAAAGTCAATTTACAAGATCCAAATTTCAAAATAGAGAAACTCAAATTTCACCCAATCCATAATTATACCCAGTTAAACTACTTGATTCAAAATTAAGGGGAAAAAAGTATATTATGAAACTTTTTTTGATAAAAATCTAAACCTGCGAAGAACGCCATAAACTCACTAAACATTTTTTTTTTTTTGGCCCATTTCAGTGAATCCCATGCCCTCTCAAGCTACAAGAAGATAAGGTCATCAGATACACATATTATAAACAGAAATCCAAGATGAGCCTAATCTTGCCTCAGCCAAAGTTATGCAATTAGCTAATTACTGGTTAGAAATTTCACAAGGCTTATAGTAATTTCAATGGCACAATCCCCCGACACTATCTGAGCACCAATTTCTTCAGACACCATCCGAGTAGCACGAAACTGCAACCAAAGGATTGATATCACAGTCAATCAGATGACTTCCTGGATCCAAATTAAAGTTAACCTTTGCAACGCAAAAAACTAACTGTACACAACAAATGCTTGTCTTGTTTGGATCAGAACATAAATCTACATGGAGTTCAAAAAACACAAGCCTGAACTCTGACATATCCAAGCCCCACAGGCCCATGCTCATCAGATGCAAATTAGAATATATCATGCCTCATCCAAGATGTTAAGGAAACAAACTCTCTAAGTTTAGCCTTTAGGGGAAGCAAAAGTATTATTTATATGCCTCTAGTCTTAATAGAATCAGCTAAAATTTCATGATCCCAAGGCAAGACACCACCTATATATGTAGTCACGCAACTCTTGCTACAACTCAATTTACAATGACAAGCAAAACAAAGCAGCTTTAGACACAAGCCTGCTATGTGCTATATCCACCTCTTGGTTTTAAGAAGAGCAGGAAGGTAAGTCTCCACAACAAAATCCACATGAAGCGCGATCACTATGGTCATTGTGGGGTTGATCACAGCAAAAATTAGAATAAGAATATAACAGAGGTAAACTGAAATCAGCACAGGGAAAATTAGAGGTGGCCAGAGGGCTTGGTTGGGGAAGACCGGATAAAAAAGGGACTGGTCATAAGCCAGGTCACAGGCTACCTCTAATGTAACCAGAAATGGATATACTCAACTACCTCCAAGACCAAGGGTGAAATAGACAAACAATAAGCAAACCTAATCAGAAACTGGACCGCAGTGGATACAAAGCCTGATCTAAACAGGTAGGACTTTAAGGATTACAATTCAATGTTCATCAGATCAGTTATTTGAATATGAAGGTATAACAGGCAGCAAGTGATCATCTCTGCATCTTCTATCAACAAAACGTGTCATAAGCAATTCTGAGGAATATTAATGTCTTGAAACAAAATACCTGTCTGTGTTCACATTTTTATCTTCTTATTATGTTAACCATCAACTAAAAATGTCACATTTGCATATAAAGGAAGGCCCCATACAACTAACTTCCCTTTGTGTAAGTGTATGTTTTGTGTGGTACAGGAATAAATTAAGTGTTCTAGTGATAGTTCAACATCCCAAAACATTCTTTTATTCTGTGGCTGGCTATGCAGAACAGACTGAGAACCAGGAGTATGCTAGTGGATTGGGGCATTTGCCAGGACAATACTTGTTTACTGTGTGGTAATGCTGTTGAGGATAGGAAGCATCTGTTTTTTGACTGTGATTATAGCAGGAAGTGCATTAGTGGTATTAGTGCTTGGTTGAATATCCCTGAGTTTCTGTTTAACATTGATACCTCCTGGAAATATTGGGGAGAGAAGATGCAGGATCCTATTAAAAGGAAGGTCTGCTATGCTGCTTTGGCTGCTGTGGTGTATCAGATCTGGTATGCAAGAAACAAAGCATTTTGGTTAAAGGTTATTATTCACCCAAGGGCAGTGTGCAGAGTTATCTGTGCTGAAGTTGTGAAGAGATGCAGGCAGTTGATCAATTGTAAATGGAAAAGACAGCATTGTAAATGGTTGTATAGCTTACAAGTTTCGTGTTGTAGCTAGAGTTGTATAGTGTTTCTGTTTTGTTTGTGCTGGTGCTAGTGGGGTGTACCCTTCCTAGAAGGTGCCACTGCTTTAGTTTCCAGCTTGCTTCCCTTCCCTGTTTTGAGAAACCCTTCCTAGAAGGTGGTCTCATCTAGGTTAGGGATTTTGTTAGGAGGTTGTATGCCTTTTGTTAGGCTTGTGTAGTGGGGAGAGTTACACAGCTTGTATTTTTGTCAGTTGTAACATTTTTGACCTTTTGGTAATAAAAGCAAATGTTTATGGTTAAACTTGATGAAAGCGTACAGATCACTTATGAGGTGATTATTTTAGATAAGATTAATATACATATTGTTTATCAAGATATTTTAATGTAATATCTTGTTTATGGTGAAGTTTTAAATCTATTTTTTTTTACGAGAAAAGGCTTCATAAAATATATCAAGCGGCTAAAGAGCTGTCTAATACCATCAAATCAGAGACTTCTGATGGAGCCTTTTCCGACCACACTGTTAAACCAACATAATTCCTGCTTAATAGAGCAAGCTTATGGGCAACTTTATTTTCCTTCCTAGACACATGAGAGAAAGAAAAGGAATTACAAGATATCACAAATAATCATTCAAAAGCTTGAGTTATCACTCGACCCTTGCTGCAGTTGTGTATACTTCTTCATACAATGAGTTTCAAGGATAACGGCATACATATCTTTTTTATAAAAAAATGTCATAATACCACGTTTTGCCTAGAGTGTATATATTAGCATATACAACCGATTGTATGATGCTCCGCATAATTTATCAACTTTACAATTTTTTTTTTTGAAATAAGAACAATTCATTAATAAAAAAGTCATACGACATCTATAAAAGAGATCAAATCCAATAAATACAAAGCAAATTGAATCAAATAAAATTCTAATTCGACAAAACCATGATCGTAGATGTGATCTAACATTGATGTATTCCCTCGCCTTTCACATCGCTGTTCTTTGCAGCCTTCTACAAGGAGGGCTTGCGATCTGTTGTAGTTTTTGAATTGAATACAACTTGATCCAATTGATTGTACATGTAGATTTGAGATCTGATTCGATACCGCATAAGCTTCCATCAACCAATTGATTCCTCCAAATTCTAATCTCCTGTAAAGGAAGAGAAGAAAACTAAACTCCAAAAGACTCCTATTAAAGGAGAGAAAGAACCCAAAGATTGGTTAGAAAACTCTCATAAAGAGAGAAAGAGTATTATTAATGACATAAATAAAAAAAAAAAAAAAGAAAGAAATTAAAGAAGATTTGGGGCGCTTCAAGATGATGATGGTAGCCCCTTGCGGCTTGAAAAAGGGCTTGGAGTTTTAGGAGAATTTCAGAGAAGAAAGAAGATTAGCTCCTTTTTTTTACCAACTTAACAATCTAACATTAATAATAATAATAATATATTTATAAAAAAAAAAACAAAAAACAAAAAAACCTTAGAATTAGTCAATTAGATGGATTTTTCACCAAACTAAGCCGGGTTTTATAAATATTTCGCAAAGTGGGATCGTGGCAAAACTATTTACCAAATTAAGCTTCAGGGGTAAAACGCTGTCTCGGACAGCGTTTTATACCCAGGGTTTTGGTTTTTTTTTAAAAAAAAATTAAGGTATAAGACGCTGTCTGAGACAGCGTTTTATACCTTTTTTTTTTGTAAAATTTCGTAAATTCTGATTTTTAAAAAATTAAAAAAAAAATCAAAGATACATAAAACGCTGACTGAGGCAGCATTTATTGCTTAAACAAAAAACGTTGTCTAGGACAACGTTTTTTGTACATTTTATTTTGCACATAAAACGCTGTCCCAGACAGCGTTTTATGTACAATTTATTTTGCACATACAACGTTGTCCCAGACAGCGTTTTATGTACAATTTATTTTGCACATACAACGCTGTCCCAGACAACGTAAATTGTACATACAACGCTGTCCCAGACAGCGTTTTATGTACAAATTATTTTACACATAAAACGCTGTCCGAGATAGCGTTTTTTCTGCTGGCCAACAGCCAGCAGAATCCTCACATCAGCCCCCAAGCCTCACCACTCATTCAGCCACCACCCTCCACTCATCCAGCCACCACCACCCTTCAACACCATCCCCACCACCAACCCCAACCTCAACCACCATCCCCACCACCAACCCCTTCAAACCACACATAGATTCATTCAAAAAACATTTATTATATTAATAATGTAAGTGTTATATACAACAGACTATCAAATCTGATTACAGCAAATAAATCAGATAATACTATCCGGACTCATTTATTCGAGGTAGCGGCTCTCTATCCTGTCTGTCGTCCCTCTGTCTAACCCGACGCCGCCTGTAATGAGTAATGGTGGTAAATGGGTCTCGGGGCGATGGCGGAGTCAGCTCCTGGTTGGACGACGGGTCCTCCTGTGGCGCAGTACTGTGGATGAAGTACTCCTCTGCGGCTCTGGATGACGTAGGATCACCTCCACCGCTACTTTGGTCGGTCTCAAACTAATGGATGGAGTAGCCTCCATGACCGTCCCGCGGGTGGACGAGATGGCGGTGGCCATATCTCTGTAAGGTAGCCACGCCCATATCTCGCACTCGCTCGACCTGAGGTCTGGTGGATCCGTCTACAAGGGCACCTGAGAGTGCATCAACCATTGTTGCCATATCCGCCGCCTGTAGTAATCATCGATTAGTCAGTTGTATGATATCACTAGGCGAAAAAACCCCAATCCCCACCGGTTCAAACCACACATTCCCCACCGGTTTTGAACCGTTCTTGATTTGGGGGGTCCTAAATCCTCAAAGATTTCCCACCGGTTCAAAACTGGTGGCAAAAACCACTTTTCCCACCGGTTTTGGAGTGAACCGGTGGCAAAAACATGTGATTTATGTTATAGATGGAAGACTTCTCCCACCGGTTTTGGGGTGAACCGGTGGCAAAACCATGACATTTCCCATCGGTTTACACATTGAACCGGTGCCAAAAGTCTCCAAAAAAATTTTTAAAAAAACTTTTAGCACCGGTTCTTTACAAAACCGGTGCCAAAAGTGCCCCAAAAAATTAAATTTTTTTTTTTTTTTTTTTGCATTTTTTTCACTTAAATTGTACCAAATACTTATATATAATCATAATATACATAAAACACGTATATTTGCCTCAATAACTTGTAAAATTACACTTTAAAAAACAAAAAAAAAATGGACATATAAATACTAACATATATATTTTCTTCAAAAATAGCCAACCATGATGCACTGCAATAGAAGACAGCAGCCCACCCTAACAGAAACAAAAAACAAAAACAGCCCAAACAGACACAGCCAGCAGGCTTTCAGCAGCAGGTTTCCAAACAGATGAGCATACCAAGCATAGCCTGCCACCCAACACCTGCAGCAACCAAATCCAGCACATGAACTGCACCAGAGCCTGCAACCAGATCCCAGTAGCCAGGAACAACACAGCAACCAGAAACCAGAAACCCGAGCGTCTGTAAACCAGACCCTAGCAGACCTGAACTCAACAAAGCCAGAACCCAGCAAACCAAATCCAGCACCCAGAACAGAGACTGCAGCAGAATCTGTACCAGAGTAAGACCTGCTACAGGACCTGCACGAGACAAACTCAGCATGGTATATACTAGTTAATACTAGTTCGTTGCACCCACCAAAATTCTTTTCCCTCAAATCATAAATCTTTATCAACTTTAAAGTTAATACATTTTCTATGAGGTGATGGACTGCAATGACATTAACTAAAATCAGTCGTATAAGGTAGTCATGGCTACTCTTTCAGGTTGTGGGTTGCTAAAAGGCCAGACAAAACTTTGAAAAAACCACAGATAGCTGTTGAATGCATGTTGACACAACCGTGACTGCTATTTAGAACTCCGTATTTGATTAACTCATACTTGGTAGTTCACTTGTAAGATCTGAAAGACTTACGAATCAAATGTCAGAAACTATGCAAGTCCACAGCAGAGGGCAGCTTAGCCAGGGACTTAGCCTATTGTGGACCATGTATCCTAGCAGTAATAATACTATCAATGGTTATTACTATCCTTCAGCACATTGTGCATATGGGAGGAGCGGGGATTAATTTAACAAGGACTCACACAGTTTCTGGTCCCAGGCTTCTACCAACCACCGCGAATAATTACAACTTAGCTATTGTTGGAATTTAATACAGCAAATAAGCAAGTGTTTATGTTAACAACAAATAACAG
Source organism: Chenopodium quinoa (assembly GCF_001683475.1). NCBI lineage: Eukaryota > Viridiplantae > Streptophyta > Magnoliopsida > Caryophyllales > Amaranthaceae > Chenopodium > Chenopodium quinoa. The sequence continues at coordinate 1,406,374 of NW_018742381.1, read as the reverse complement.
GCAGTATCATGTGTTAACATAACTTCTCAATTAAAAAAAGCTTGGAAAACTAATATCACAAGAGTATTGATCAACGAAAAACACGAGATTATTTCAATTCTAGTGTTTCAAAATGATTTTAATTGAAAGCAATCATAATAAAATTTCCAACTTCATTACAAATGTTAATTAACATCCCACTAAAAACTACTACCTTCAATATATGTACATAAAACAACTAAATTGACCAAATTGAGAGCTGTACATTGGTTTTATTTAAGTGGTCAGATAATAATCATAATAAATAACGAAGACGAAGCAACAGCTTTTAGTCACCTGGATTAAATTTCTCCCCTTTGATAAGATCAACTGCTTTGTACTCATATTGAAGTCCTACAGCATGATCAAGCTCAAATTAGTCCAAATTATAATCAGAATTTGCAATTAATTGAAAATGCTAAATAAGTAAAATATTGGAGGAAAAATAAATTGAGGAAAGCAAAGATTAAACCTTTTAAGTTTAAAGCAAATCGAACACGCCACGAACAAGAACTTAGCCAAAAAGAGTAAAGCACCCTACTTGTTGATGCTGAAGAAACCCTACTAATTCATGTAAAATATAAACTTACTCATACATCACACATTGAAACACAATATGAAGAAACCCTACTAAGGCAAATAAGATCATACACCGCAAGCATAAGGAATATATATGTCAATATTCAGAGATAAAAGTATAATAGTAAAGGATTAAGGACATGGTGATAAGAATCATACCACAATGTTTGCATTCATAGTGTCTCTCTCCATAAAGGTCCTGTCAAGTGGCATTTTTCCAATACCACTACGCATCACAGTTTGTGCTAACTGAGTTACTGCATAGAGGACATTATCATTGCCATAGTTGATATAAATCCTCTTGTATATATGAAGGAGAATAGGGATGCAGGTACATATCAAAATAATTGCTACACTAGAATGTAAAAATCAGATACGACACACATCCTAGAATTGGACATGGTTGCAAGGACACGAGTCACACGACATATATGGAACATGTTCATTTTTAGAAGACTTTGCGTGAGTTAAAGCATACAGATGCATGCACACATGTTAAGCAGACTTGATAGTTAATTTTTGTTGAAATACTTGTGTGAAACGTACTTGTGAAAACATATCATACTTATTCTCATCTTCATTATATTTGTACATTTTTTTTCTCTACAATTAGGGGTTCAAGATAATTGAAGTGAATGAGTGAGCATGGAGTGTTGTGTAAGAATTATATACCCTTGTCAGAATGTCGATTGTTCGACATGGGTAGGAAGACAAGCTGAAGAGCCAAAGTAACATAGGCTTTAAGTTGTCAGAAAAGAATAGCATTACTACATATGTACATATCTAGGCTCCTATCCATTATAAATATCTTATACATTCCACTTCCATCATCAGATTTTCATTTTGCAGTAATAAGATTACCTAAATTAATAAATAAATTCATCTTATCCCTCACATATACATAAACTAGGTCCAAGATATGACTGAGGCTTTAACAATAAGATAGATGGACAAATTAAAATCTTTGTTCTATGCTAAGCTTCATGCATGAAACCTTATATGATGCATCAAATTCTAGATTCAAATTGTACAAAATTTGCTTTGCTGGTAACCAAGAGTAAGCATACCAGGAGGCTGCTTCTTCAAGGGCAAAAAGTACACCACCAACAGGAGCACGAAAAGCAGCAGCCACTCCAGCTGCAGCACCACAGGTGATCAAATCTCGCCGGTCTCTATCATTCTTGAAATATCTGAGCTAATTCCAGGTCAAACCATACTTGCGAGAGCCACCTTGACCAAGTAGATTGGCGATGCAAGCCCCAGTATGAACCATAGGGCCTTTACCAACAACAAACCCAGCAGAAACACCAAGAACATAACCAAAGATCTGACCATGAAACATTATGTGAATCAACAGTTATAACTACTAGTATTTTCTTCTCTAGTAAAGGCATAAGAACTGAAAACTAGATATTTATTTACTTTATACAGATGGGGAAAAAACACTACAAGTTCAGGAATGTAGCAATTAGTTCATAAATAATCACATGAAAGAAACCTCCTGAGTGTTAACTGTTCGTGTATACACTTAAAAATTCTTCTAGCAATGATGCATAAATCATAATCTAGTTTAATAAATTATAGAGCATATACTTAATTATCCTTAGTTAGCCTCATTAAAGAGACTGAATAATAACCACTCAACTCATGAATTGCCTTACGGAAAAAATAATTTAACCGTTCTTTCTTGGAGGAAGGAATGTTGGCATAATAAGCAAATCAGACTTCATTTTTTTTAGGGGTAAGGGGTGGGCTTCACCTTGATTTCCTATCACATGAATATCAAGGGGGTATTACCCACGGGGGAGGGGGATATGAGCCTCGAACCCAGGTCACAACCACGGGAAGTGAAGCCTTGCTCCACTAAGCTATGGGCTTCTTGCTCTATTCATCAGACTTCACATCATGACAAGAATGAGATATCTTCAGTCACTCCCCTCCCACACACACACACCAAAAAAATTATAAAATTAACTAAACAATTAAAAAGTCATTCCAATAATCTACTTAATAGTTAAACTAGACTAGTATCAACAAAATAGCTTAAATTTTGAGTAGTATCACTAGCATTTGCCCGAGCCAAAATAGCTCATGTTAACATTCATAATGAAGCAAACCATCACAAGTCACTCATACAACAAACCAAAGTATGATCAGCATGATAAACAATAACAAGAAGTTCAAGAATTGAAGTTACACATACATCAACCTTGGCAGTTGACACATAGGAGATAGACATGGTGACAGATACATTCATTGGAAGTCCTTCTCTGTAAATAACCACAACACCAAGCTCATCAACAAGGTTCGCAATCGTGCCGGATGCTAAATTTCCATTTCTATCCTGGACCATTAAGGAATCAAACATGTATTCCAGAAAATTAGAAGCTAATAAAAATAAATTGAAAAATCTAAATTAACAAAACCCTAGAAAAATGCCAATATATTTCAGAACTAATAACCTATAATAATTTTAAAACAACAACAATAACAATGAAATTGCCCCAATTTTGACCTAAAAACTGCAATCAAAATTGTAACCCTAGCAAGAAGAAAACGAAATTGAGGTAAGAAGTTAAATAAATAGAATTCAACAACGAACCTGGTGGTCAGCTGTTGGACGGTGGTGGTGGAGCACAAGGACGGTGGTGCGTGCGACCGGAGCAGGCAGAACCAGCAATGGTCGATGGTGGGCACTTGCGAACAAATTCGGTGGTGCTTGAGACAATTAGAGGCTGGAACCCACCATCACTAGCACCGACAATTAGAGGCAGACCCAGCAATGGTCGATGGTGGGCACTTGCAAATCAGAAGCCCCTTCAATGGAGAATGTCGAGTACGCTTCAATGGAGGAGAGAGAGAGGCAGAAGAGAGAGGAGGAAAGATCGAGGAAATGAAAGAGTAATAAAGAAAATTGACCGATTCTAAATAAACTTTTCCCACCGGTTTGGGATGAACCGGTGCAAAATCCAAGATTTGCCACCGGTTTATAAGGAACCGGTGAGAAAAGAAATTATCCAAATCCCGCCCATTTCTTTTCCCACCGGTTTTTAAAAACCGGTGGGAAAAGGGGGGTGCCTTTTTCATTTTTTCTACTAATGTATAGAAATTTTAAAATAGATGAAAATAAGTAAATTAAATAAACTCACATATCCGCTAATGACGTCAAAGGCTCGATGGTAATGTGTGGATGGTGGCGTGTAGCTGGGGTTGATGAAATGCCGTGTAATCCACCTGTATCGAACCATGTATGGATCGTGAGGATCCATAACGCCCTAGATTGGATCACCGGCGACGACGAACTCCAACCGTCGAGCCCACAGGTCAAGGAAACGCCCATGTTGCGCTGCCCAGTTTGTCTCCCCCTTTCCCCGATGGTCAATGCTGTGCAGACGGACATTAGTGTCACACTGCTGGGGGACAGGCTGACGTAGTCCAAACTGCCGCATGACTCGGTCGGGTAGGTGACTCTCCACAACCTCGAAACGGATCAAGGGGGTCCTGGAACGCTACTCTGCCTGATGATCCAGCAGATGTGCAAGCATAGCATCAACTAACTCTAGCACATACGGATCCCATGTCATCTGCAATAACACATGAATAGGTTAGTGCACAGATAGTATACAAATTACATAAATGTTTACAAATTCCTTTTAAGTTATCACCTGCTTCTCGGTGAGTCGGTCAAGGCCGTCTCGGTAGTACGAAAGACCCCTCGCAGCATGCGCATGTGTCAGTCTGGGGACCACCCACCTATTACCATAAAATGTTTTAGTTTGTCAACCAGCAAAATAAACCGTATGAGGTCTAAAATAATGACAACTATTACAAAACCGTACGCCTCGTCAGGCGTAGGGAGCGGTGGAGCAACATACGGCTGGTACTGCTGGTCCCGGTCCTGCGGCCCCCGACGATGTACAAGAGGCCTACCTGGTCTGACTACATGGATGTGCTCCCAAGCCCAAAACTGTAATACAAAAATACAAAACTAGGTTAAGTACAAACTAGGTAAGTAATTGGTGAACTAGATTGTTGATAATTAGGTGGGTTATCTGAAGCACAACCAAAGGACCTCGATCTCTCTAGAACCACAGTGACATGCTTTACACAGCTAGCGATACAACATCGCCAAACAGGAACTACCCCAGCTGTAGCCACGGATATGGTCCCAGTCGTGGTCTAACAACTGTAGGTAAATCAGCTACAGATGGTTCCCGCTCTTGTTGCCGAACAAGACGCCCGAGATGAGCAGGAACAGGTATGCTAGAGCATGTCTCCGAACCGTGGCATCATAAGCGTCCGCAGGCAGCACACGGAAAGTCTCGCGTATCCAGCCGGTCCTCAACCCGGTTCCCCTGATATCGTCGTTACCTGGCTGAACCCCGAGAACCTGAGCTACCAAACCAGGGGGATCGACTAACGAGGGTCCTGTCACCGCACGCCCGTGTATAGGAAGGAGCGTGAGTATTGCCACATCCCGCAATGTAACGGTTGCCTCCCCAACAGGTAGATGGAAGGAGTGCATCTCCTGTCTCCATCTCTCCGCGAGCGCAGTGACAAGCACGATCGATTTCTCTGAACGCCATCCGATGAATACTGCCGAAGCCAGCCAACTTGACGTACGGAATAATGTGTGGATCGACAACCCAGTCAGCCATGTGTCTGGTAGTGTAGTGCCTGCAAACCAGCAACCCTGCTGTATCAACTTGATAAATAACCGTAAATTCAACGTTAGATGCTATATTAATTTAACATGCATACTAATACATGAAGTGACGGATAAAAAATTACCGACTGATCCCATATGTCAACGCTTCGATGGCTTTCTTGTAGTGTCAGGACAGAAGGGTCGACAGGTCCAGGTGTCATATCTTGTCCGTCCATGATATCTGTTCATTAACAACGTTATACACCAATTATTAACACAATTACTAGATCATCAATTAAACACAATTTCTACCAAGTCGCTCTCCCCTTTCTGTTGTAACTTGGTAAATATGTAATCGGCGGTTATACGCATCCACTCTGTGATATCTGGCTTTTGCGGTGTTCTTCTCCAGAATGGCAGTGACCTTTGGGGGGGGGGGTATGCAAGTCCCTATGCAGACCTTGCCTCAGAAGACTCCCTTCTCAAAGTAAAATACATGTTAACTCTGTGAAAAGTTAACTCGACGAGGGACATGATCGGTAGAATTCGAGCTCCCTTCAACACATTGTTAAATGTTTCAGAGAAGTTTGTAGTACATATCCCATATATGTGACAAGCGTCGTGAAAGAGAGACCACATAGTGAACGGGACTTGAACAATATACTCCATGGCCTTGGTAGAAGCCTCACCGATGAAACACAGATCAGCTTGAAGTTTTCTTTCCTGCCTGTGGTACGCCGCAGCCTTGAACATATCTCTCATGTCGTTGCTTCGCACGTGAGTCTTCAAGTTAGAAGCTATGTGGAGAACACAAAACCTGTGATATGCTGGCGGCTTGGTGAATCCAATGTTAGGGTCATTCATTGCTGCAATGATCCTAGGATGTCGATCAGATATAACACAGAGGCCATCTCGTTGCGCGACATGAACCCGAATGCAGCCCAAAAACCAAGACCAGCTGGAAGTGTTTTCCCCTTCAACCAACGCAAATGCTAGCGGAAATACTTGAAAGCTTGCATCCACACTTGTAGAAACCAACAGTGTTCCTTCATACTTCCCGTACAAGTGCGTCCCATCGATACAGATAACAGGCATACAATGTTTAAAACCGTCGATACAAGGACCAAAGGCCCAAAACACTCGTTCAAACATTTCCATGTTGCTGGAGTAAAAACCATCCACCAGAGCTTTGTGTTTCCATACAACAACGGTTCCCGGGTTTGACTGTTGGAGTGTCTGCATGAAGTGCGGAAGTCTACCGTAAGAACTCTCCCAATCCCCAAATATTTCAGCTATAGCTTTCTCCTTGGCATACCATGCTCTTCGATACAGAACTTCGAAATGAAATTGCTTGGAGATGAGTTCTTGTATGAATTCAACTTTCAAGGTCGGATCTTTCTCCACAAAGGACATCACATACTCAGATATTATGGACGAATCCAAGTGTGGGTGGTCAGTAGATAGTACTTCTGTGACACAGTTCTCCCGGTGCGGGCCTTTGTACTTGACTAAGGTAAAGCCACGCGAGTACTCACTTGATTTGGTACCCCGTAGCGACCAACCACATTTCTTCTTGCACCGCAAATGAAGGACACTCTCATTCGAGGTAACCGTGGTGTAGAATTGATTTCTCTGTATAGAATACATCTTCACCATTTCTTAAAGCATTGTCCTACTTTCAAAATACATGCCCTTCTCAAATTCTCCCCCGGGAACAAATGATGTATGCCTACTCGATTCGGCCCAATATTGATCAATTTCATAGTTCTTGTTTATCTAACTAAACTAAGGTACGGGAGTTCTAACCATGGGCTCGCCAACTTCCATGTGTGCAGGTTCAACATCCATGTTCTCAAGTCTATCTTCCTCCTCTCCGCTCTCGGCCTCATCATTTGTTTCCGCGTACACATCATACACAGACAATTCGTTATTCACAATAGTTTGAAGATGATTTGGCACAGGTTGAGACGGTGATGCTTGAACATCATCTTGCATCGGTGAAGATGCGACGGTGTTTTGATGTCAATGGACCAGGTTGGCCGAACATTGTCACATATGCCCCCCCATGTACAGGTGAAGCTATATGAAAACTAAACGGCATGTTAAATTGATCGTCGTGCAGCATTCTACTGAAAGATCTCATCCCGTATTCATTCGATGGAATGTCGTGTGAGGGCACTTGGAAGGACTCTGTGTTGTAACCGGAAATATATGTAGATTGTTGTTCTGGCCGAGTACTTTGTTGGGTACATATAGGCACCATCTTTACATATATCTCAGTGGGAACACCCTTCATTGCAACAACGCTCCTCAAAGCTTTCAAATGTTTATTCGTAGAAACAGGTAACACTTGAACCCCATTCCCAGTCTCAAACCTCATTTTAATGTTTAGTTCAACATTCCTTGGGTTTGAACCAATACTACTATGAACCTCGTTCATCAAATCATTGAAAGTCATGTTCGGTTCAAGTGTTAGTGGTTCCATATTTCCTCCACTATACTCGACACGGGGTCCATCTAACAGAATTTAACCTCCCCACCGACATAACAACACAACATTTTGTGCAGCCATATTCTACATAACAACCAAGACACATTATACTTAAAGGCACTAAATCATCCCTAAATCTCCATAATCAAACAACAATGTAGGTTATCAACAGTTTTCAACATTATCAACAATTATCTAAACTAACAATTCAACATTTCAACATTAACAATTCAACTAACAATTCAACATTTTGAACCCCATTGAACTAACAATTCAACATTTCAACATTAACAATTCAACTAACAATTCAACATTTTGAAAAACCAATAACAAAAACCCCATAGTTTAAAAAACAAAGAGAGAGAGGGCAAGTACCAAACTAAGGGGTGACGTGAGGCTATGTCGTCGGAGAGGTGTCGTCGTGCGGTCATCGGTAGGCGGTGGTCGGAGGCAAGGGAAGCTTCTTGCTTTGAGTTAGAGAGAGATTGAGTGAGGGAATAGAAATTGAAAATGAAATGCAAAACCTCGAAATGTTGCTGCTTTCTTCTGTATATTCGAATGAAACGTTGAACAATGCAATTAGACTGGTTTGATCCCTTAAACATGGTATCACATTGAACATTGTTGTGGACAATGCAGACTACCTTGACTGGAGACAAATCATAATAGAAGAAAATCCCAGGAATCGACTGATAGTGTCCGGGTGGAGAATTTTTTAAATGCTCTGTCACAGAAAACTGCGCAAAACTTTCACTGACATGAGAAGCAAAACACTATAATGAAAACAACATGCAATTCAGAAGCAGACAAAATTACCTGATTAGACAGGATAGTACGTTGTCTTGCATTGGTGTATATTGTTGGGACGACCTTAAATAATAGAGAGCGAATTATCATGTGAATGAATCCAAGAAGACATCAAGCAAAAGCAAGGATACATAAGTGTTATACGAAGTATTATGGAATTGCAGAGGCCACTAAAACTAAAACATGTATTAAAAAAAACAGAAAAAAGACAATTCAATATATAAACTCAATAGAATAATGCTACAAGGGAGCGAACCTTAAGAAAATACTGATATGACCAACTTGCTGTCTCTTGCAGCCATTGTACCCTGGAAATAATCATATTAATAGTCAACTACACGTCTACATCACTAATCAACCCTCACATGACAAGAACTGCACAATATCACCAAGGGGGGGCAATCACACTGATGACCAACATAAGAAACCTCTAACTGGGAGAACTAGAGAAGGATCCTCCCAGTTCTACGAATTATAGGTGAATTTGAGTAGTCAAGTGGGTATGCACCCCATAGTTTGATTTAAATAAAAATCTTATCTATGAAAAATAAGGTAATAATACTACAAAATTTGTCATGCTAATCTTTTAGAATGAGTACTGGCAAAAACATGAGTGATGAGTCCCTCATACAGTAGAAAATCCAGACAAGACCATCTACATCTATAATACTTTGTTTCTTTTTACTCGCACCACTTTGAAAATAATGGACTCCTAGGCAATTTTTAGGGATGAGAGAGGTAAACAGAAAAAAAATTAATGGGAACCATGTGATTAGAGAGAGATAGAGAGAATTGATTTCTCAAAAAAGAAGTGACGCAAGTAAATTGAAACTTCCTAAATATAAAGTGATGCGAGTAAAAAGATACAAATGAAGAACCTTTTTTTTAAAAAAAATCATAATTTTGTCAGTGCATACCATTTTTACATTCCAGATCCACTAATGTTTAAAATTCATAGTACAAAAGAAAAAAAAAAAAGAAAAAAGAGCATTGACTTTTACAAGATGTTTTTTATCATTTAAAAGGGCTAGCTAGGGCAATAATTGGATTACAAAGAGGATGCTTGGGCCAAAAGGGTAAGGAGTAACATTCTTCATATCTACTCCAATAATTTATGAAATTTAACTTTGCCCTTATAAATATCTAGTTTAATTATAAAATTCTACTGTATATGTTTTTACTTTTTACAAATGCAATTCTATGTTGGGTGTCATTATAGGCACATATGATTTTAAAAGTTCTAGCAAAGGTGACCTATAACTTCTTTCATGCGTGCTTCTATAACACAAGGAGGGTGTTGTAGGTTGTTCAGAATCATGTCTCTAATTATTTGACTCTTCAACCAGTCCAATCCATAGTAATTAGTAGGGATCTTGGAGTTGCTTCAACTATTTATGTTTTGATGTCCCATGCCAGCACCTCATAACTTAATTATAACTTTGTTTAGTGATGTTTCCAGTTCTGTTATGTCCCTTGACCTTAACCGGTCTATGTTAAAGGCATAACCATTAAATACTCTTCCTTGTCTAATTAAGGTCCTCGAAAACTAGGACCTCGCCTCGATACAACACCAATGATTTATTTTTAAAATAAATAAAAGATGTTATTTATTCAAAAGATAGAGCAAAAATGCTAATAATGTGCGTTTGGCAATTACGATATAATACTGTGGAACAGTGTCAAAGAAAGTACAAGAAATAATTACCCATCCAGAGGGTTTACAATGCCGGGAAAGTGGTCTCCAAATGCTAACTTGTTGATCTTATGGCTTATCGGTCATTAACACACAAAGAACTGCACTAAGTCTCAAAACTTGTTGGGAAAATAACATGCACATGAAAATTATATATCAGAACTCACATTGTAGTTTTCGCCTTGAAATGCAATTAAATCATCGGCTAGGAAATTTGACACATGGAAGTCTTTCCCGGAATAAAATGAAAAGTACCTGCTACCTTATTAACTTCCAGAAATCCATTAATATTGCATCCTTCACCTTTTTCCTTGTGGACCTTTTGGAAGAATCCTTCTCTTTCACACTGCTCATGAGAAAGGAGAAAATTTAGGTGAATAAAAAACTGTGTTGAAGTGGCCGGGAGAGTGCCACAGAGAATTCACCTTGCCATAATAGCGAAGAAACAGGCATTTCGAGACCGAATACATTCGTGAAGTCCTCAAAACAATAGCATGATCTATACTGGGTGGTCATTGATAATAATGTTATGGTTGGTAGGGGAAGCTCGCACGTTCACTGATATTGAAACCTTCCCCACTTCATTCCTAACACCAGTCATCCAAACATATTCATTATTATGTAATATAAGTGCATATTAAGGCAAAGTTGCAAGTCGCATTCTTTGGGTCTACCAAACACTATACCTGCAGCATTAGCTTTGCGTGGAGCAACATCTATTGACAACAAGAAATTTCATGCCTAGAATTTTTTTGGGAAATTCTATATGGTGGCACTGAACTTTTCGTTTTTCCATACGGTGTCAACTTAGTTTTCCCTATTCTACATAGTGGCACTAAACTTTGTTAAATTACACATAGTGGCCAAAATTAGATTTTAGGTTAGCCATAAGCTTGGTTTATTAGCCATATTGTGAAATTACTAACCTAACCCCCTAGTTTAATTAATTTTACAATTTTTAAAAAACCCTAAACTAATTTCCCCCAAAACAAAATCTGCCAAATCATCTTCCTTTTAACTCCCTTCATCTTGTTCATTCCTTCATCCCTTCATCTCTTCCGTGAAGGCATTCAATGCTTTGTTTAACGTTAGTTGACAATTTTCAACAGAAATCATCATTTCAAATTACCACAAAAATCAATTGTCATTACATATGTTTCATATAACCATGGGAGATGAACAGGCTCTATACGACTACCCAGAATATGACATTTGATTTTTCAGATATTTGCCGTGCAACAGTTCCTGAAAAGTAAAAAAAAAAACCTCGACAAAAAGAGGTAGAAACAAAAGGGGAAATAAGGCAACAGAGTCAACCCATCTACATTCCCCTAGCTTAGATTCTCGGACATTACCAATAAAAGGTTGGCACCAAACTTGTCCAATAACTAACAGGTAGTAAACAGATTCTATAGTCCTTCAATTCTTCAAAAGGCGCCAGTCCTTTTAACAAAATCTATCAAATCATCTTCGGCGCGAGTTGAGGAGATGAAGGCCTAAGGATTGAAGAAAGAGCAACTTTTGTGGAAGAGTGAAGGGATGAAGGGATTTCGATAAAGAGATGAAGGGAGCAGGGGAGTTAAAAAGAAAGATGATTTTAGGGATTTTGTTTTGGGGGGAAATTAGTTTAGGGTTTTTTAAAAATTGTAAAATTAATTAAAACTAGGGGGTTAGGTTAGAAATTTCACAATATCACCACGTTGGGGCCTGGCGTGGTGAGCTGGCTCCCTGCATGGTGAGATGACTGCCACGTGTCAGTCTCTGATTGGTTTGCCGCCTTTTGCCATCTTTTGCCAACTTGCCATGCTTATGTCACATTTGCGATGTCATTGTGCTTATGTGTGAGTGATATAAGCACTACTTGTGACCCAAATAGTGTACTTGCGGCTCACGTAACCTCCTTTTCATTTGTTTTGAGGTTTTACGTTGAATTGTTTTGCCGCTCGACTTTCTTTCTCAGGTCATAGCTTTTCGTACGCAACTCCAATTGACGCAAGGTCAATGGCGTTGGACTCCTTGTTTCAAGAGCTTCGTACTCATGTATCATTCGTCGGTGTTTGACCATTGACTTGAATTTTGACGTTTTGAGCTAGGGTTTCAGGCCTCTAGGCTTCAGTTTTCCAGTTCGCTACTGTGGTAAACGATCTCGGTTTTCACCGTGCGATATACCATCGTGAAGCTCTTTCCAAGGCACATGCTCTCGGATATAATGTGTCATCAGTTCGATTTCCGATTTTCTCGAACTAATGCCGAAGCCGTTTCGGAGGAGGCTCGTTTGGTTTTCGCTTCGCTACTATAGTAAACCACTTTCAATTTGGGCTTACCATAGTTCGTTGTGAAGCTATTTTAGAGGCGCACAGCCCCGTGTATGTTTCTTGACTGTTTCAATTCTCAGTTTTCCGAAATTTTAGTTTCCGGGCACCTTGGGCTGCTGTCCCTTGTTAGCATTTGAAGGTGTTTGTGGAGTTGGTGGTTTAATTTGCCTAAAGGAAGGAGTGGTAACAGTCGAGTTGTCACTGATGATTGTTGTAATTGTCATTGGTTGTTCTCAATTCCTCAATGATGATAAGTGGCAACGTTTTTGTTGTGATTTGATGTTGGAGTTATGGTAACTTGGTGAGTGATTGAAGAGAAGAAGATGATGATGTTGATGCTCACCGTAATAGTTGGTGATGGTGAAGGAATTTAATGGGGAAAATTAAGAAGTCATGGTGGAGAATAAAGAGGAGGGAAAAAGAAAAGAAAGTTAGAAGGGGAATGAACTAAAGAGAGAGATTAATAAAAAAAAAGAAGGAAAACTAATAATACAACCTCTTTAGCCGGTCTTAGGTAAAAAGACCCATTATTTTATGAATTAATATCAAAGGTAAAAGTGGGATTAATCTGAAATTAAGCGATGGTAGGATTATTTTAAGCAGACCATCGAAAGGTGGGATTAGTAATTTCCATTTTTCCAATCGAGTAATATGCATTATAGTCTCATAATCTCAAAATTTAAACCAAAAAAACCCTAACACTATATTACCTATCAATTAATAAATAAATAAAAAAGACTCATTGTTTTTCGTGCATACCTTCGCATAATATTTCAAAGAGATAAAATGGCAATTGATTGTATTAGTGACATCAACCCATCTAAAGGATCAGGAAGCATATTAACTAGGATAACTTAGGGTAATACATTTATGACATGTAGCACCATTTTACAATAATCTCAATGAATTGCAAAGCATTTAAATGGTTGTCATGGATGAAAAGTTATAACACTTACTTTCGATTGGAATTTAGTTGCATGCAATTTAATATATTCATTAATTCTGTCATTATTTTTATAAGGGTGGTAAAATTCAAGCACCAATCAAGAGATCGATAATGGAGAAATTTTGGCATTTGAACAATCAAGGAAAATCATACACAATCACAATTTTTGTAGTCAAGCACAATAGTGAAGATTATAAACCAACTTCACACGCATACAAAATTAATTTTTGGGATTTTACACAAGTTGATTTTAATGGAAATGCTAGAATTCTTTTACATGGTTTTGAATTTGCACCTTATGGTGATATAATATCTCAAACTATTTAATTGACAAATATACAACTTTAGGTAATTTGTACAATATAACATTGAAAATTAATTTACAATTAATATTAATATTAGAATAAGATATTATATATATTAAAATTAAAATTAAAATTTGAACTAATTGATATATGATACGTGAATAGAGTTATAACTTAGTTGATATTTTAAACTAATTTTCAACTCATAGATATAGATTACATGAATATGGTAGAAGTATCTAGATATTAAGAAGATTTAAATTAAAATTTGAAATTTATTATTAAAAGTATAGATAATAGTATTTAAGATACAAAACTAAAGTTGATTTTTTATTTTATTAAAAAAATTGAAAATCTTTTTAAAAAAATAATACCTAATACTTACATCAAGTCAACTAATATAAATACTAACAAGACACAGTGCATTTCTGCACACCTTTGCATAATTTTAAAAGAGACAAAAATCATAATTGATATCCTTGCATTTGCACGAGTCTTGAACCTGGAGTTGTTTATTTATTTTTTTTGTTTTTGAAAAAATGGGGAGGTTAATTCATTGATTGATTGAAAGTGATATAACATCTACAATAGAAATTAGTAGTAACCAATTACATAACAAAATGAATCAAATTAAATTCAACTTTAACAAATCTTAGATCTCCATAAGAGATATATGATAGTACAATCACTCATCTTTCACATCGCTCTTTGTTCATACAACTGTCACGAGCGGTCATATCGATCAAAAATTGTTTTGAAATAGATCTGGATTTGATTCTTTTGAATTTAATGGAAATACAAAAATCTGCTATGATCGTACACTAATCTTCATCAACAATTTAATTTCTAGAGAAAAACAGACACATATGGACGGAAAAAAATCTCACAAAGGAGAATGATAATAAATTTGATAAAACGGAAAAATAGATCTCACGAAGAGAAAAATAAATGTCACAAAGAGAATAAAATATGGTCTTATTATAAACAATAAAAAAAAGGAAGAAAGATTAAGGGGCTTACCACAACCTTTAGAAGATTGAAAGTAGCCTCAAAACAATGAAAGAAGAAGGGTTTTTCTTTAGAGAGAGAATAAAGAGAAAGCAGCTAGGATTTTTCTTTTACTTTTTTAGCAACGGGACTTTTTTGAGCAAGTTGTTTATTATAATGTAACTTTATGTGAAATGCACATAATTTCTTATCTTGATTATGGCATGAATAAAGTGGTAAAACATATATACATGATACTCCATCTATAATGATAATGATACAACCCAAATTAGAATTAATTTGTATTAACGCTTTACTATATATCTTAACACTAAAATTGTATGTATCTGCCGTCACATGTATCATGTGAATAATATGCTAGTATATAATTGACTAATTATATGTTTAAGTTACATAACTCTAAAACTTGTGAATTTCTCTAAAAATTGCACATATTAGCCAGAAAAAGATAATTGGGGTTCTTAAAAAAAATATGGAAGAAGATTACTGGACAAACTAAAACCAATGCAAAAGAAAAGTCATTCAATCCAAACCAAACACTGGTTACGTTTTGAATTCGTTTTATAATTTATAATAATTTATTCCTTCCTTTGATTTTATTTAATTATTTGTTCTGATGGTGGTATAAACTAGAGTCGGAGAACAATTGATGCACATGAAGGCAAGTGCTCGATGATGAAGTTTTAGGCATAGCATAAAGGCCTTCATGTAAAGTAGTCAAAAGCTACGACTTTCTTAAAAGACTTATACATACCAACTCATGAATATTATACCATCATCATTCACCATGCAAACCCGTGAGGCACATGACAACTAAGTGGACAACTCTTTAGTCAAAAATAAAAAAAATAAAAAATAAATAAATAAATAAAAAATTCCATAGAATAATACAACATTTGGGTCATCTTCTATTAATAAGTCAAGCTTTTGAAAACCTCCACTAAGTCAGTCTTGTGGATATATTAACTTTCATTAGGTCAAATGAAAAAATTCACATCCCCACAGTTTCGCCCCACCCTTGTGGGGGTTGGCGAGGGAGGGGCATGGTAGTGGTTGGCGAGGTCGTGCGTGGTTGGATATGTCAGTGGTAGTGTGTGCTGGAATGCAAGAGCCTGATTAATTAAAATAATGTTATTTGCATCGCACTTCAAATAAAAGTGTGACGCAAATAACTTATTCACATGAGCATCTAAACCTATCTGTGTCGCACTATACAACATACAATGCAAATTAAAACTCTACTTGCATTGCATGTTTGACAAAAGCGCGACGCAAATAGCTCTTTAAAGTGTGATGCAAATAGAGATAATTTGATCTATTTGCGTCAGTTGCACCAAGGTGCGGCACAAATAGAGCGACGTAAGTAGACATTTTTGTACTAGTGCTTGGCTTATTAATATAAGATGGCTTAAAGCTTGGATTATTGTATGGAACTTTTCCAAAAAAGTAAAATAAAATGTTTATCATGGTAACATTCCTAATATATTTCAAAAGACAAAGTTGTATGTATGGGATAATAATATATTGATGTTAATCTCTATTAAAACTATAAGCAATGTTTAGCAATTAGGAATCAAATACTTGATCACTTAAATGAAATGTGAGAGACAAACCACTAATCAGCCTTCAATTTATTACTTGTGTGGTGTTTCGCAGTAAAACTTAGTAAAGTGCTATAATCATGGATAACTACAAAGGCTTACACCGATATATACATCCCTAGCATTTTTATAAAGGTGATAACAAGATATTATTGTTAAAAATTAAATTCTCTCATCTTAATTGTTAATTCCTTTCGAGCTGGTTGTTATTTTCATTCACAAACTTTTAACATATTTTTTCAACTTAATTATCACATTGCACTAGACAAACAATATATTAAAAGTAACAAAATCTAACATGAAATTGATAATTTTACATGGGACCCGAGGCATCGCCCGGGCCAAATTAGTAGTTATATTTTACAATGAATGACTATAATTTTGGTATTATTGTGCACTTGATATGGGCAAAAATTTATGAGAACAAAAATAAAATGTGGGGGGCGGGGGGTGATGATTATGGTCCTTATTATGATCGAGGATAATACTTAGATTAGTTACTGATAAGGTAAGTATTACTCTCATTTGTAGAGTAACAACTGATCTGTCAATCTCTTTTCTCATAACAAAACCACCCTATTATTCATTTGTCATCATTTTAAGTCATTGATCTTCTATTTCCTTAGTTTAACTTGTATTACCTTTTATATATTACCTTTTTTTCAAGCTTGTCCTGAATGTATAATTTCGAACCTAATTATCATGGTTATGATAGACTATTATTAGTGGGCTGGACGGCCGCTACCCGTCGGTCCGGGCTAAGTAAAGTCATACAAATACAATGATGCAGTGCAAGTACACCGTAACCACCATATATACCAAAGGTCAAGAGGTAAGAATGCTAAATTTTCATGCGAGCTAGCTAGTGAGCTAGAATGGGAACAACATGGAAGTACATAAGACGCGATAATTGATGTTCAATCTTTTCCAACCTCTAACTGTTTTTCTCAACGATTCAAAATAATGAAATCAGGCTTCAATAATGAAGATAATGCAGAGTGCATGCAATTTACAAGCAACAAGCTTCTTTATTTGACTGATTAAAGGTAATTTTGTCATGATAGCATGATTTGGGCACAATCAATAAGAAGTGTCTTAGAGGACATGACAACCTTTTATCCTTAACATATGTGTTGGTAAAAAGTCAATGTCCCCTGAAAATTATTAATCTTGTTATTAATAAAGGCCACATGACATGACACTCTTAATAATTCTGAAATGCTGTTTAATAATCCAAATTCTGACATATCAATGACGCAAGTGGCTATGAAAAATTGGAACAGATTTTTAGAATCACTAATAAATTACATTGATTACATCACATAACTGCAAACGATTTCATACCTCCGGAAGTTAGGGGTCGTTATTGGACAACTAACATAAGGTTGGTTTTTTTTACTAATAATAATGATAATGTACGAAGATACAGTGATGTGGCGGTGTTCGTGTGCTACCACGTGTCACCTGATTAAGTGGTGAAATATACTCTAAGCCCACATTATAATTAAATTATGATTGATAATTGGAATCAATGGCCAAGACTGAAGGAAATGGACAAATCCTAACGCTCCAAGTGGTGCAATCTGATTGGCCGACTTGTTTTGCCATGCTCTATAAATACTTCTAAATGGGGAAAGTAACTAGCACATTCATCATTTGGGAAGCTTCTAAAAATAGCAAGTACACACTCTTTCTCCTTACTATTCACCCCCTTTTCCGTATACTAACTTAAGCATTGGAGGGGAGACAATCCTGGTAGGATTATTCTCCTTGTTTGCAGGTGCTAGGAGTCCTTAGACGTGAAGAGATATCCGCGACGCCTCGGTAACATCAATTTGACGTCTCACTTACCCCCGATCTACAAGTGTACTGTTGAGTTAAGACAACAACAACAATTAGTGCCGCTTGTGGGGAAGGCAACCTAAGATGGTTGAGACATCTACGAAAGATGATTCTAGGGCTCAAGGTAAACTTTCAAGGTCTACGGCCCTCGAGTAGGGCTCCTGAAGTGAAGGGGCCAAGCAAACTAATTCAAAACAAGGAAACAAATAGGCCTAGGGACATCAAGGCCGAGTTCCGAGCAATTCAAGAGGATCAACCTACTTCTCAATCTATAGAAACCCCCATGAGGGAAGACATGCAGGTAGAAAGAGTTGATGAAGATTTTGGTCCCAAGGTTGAGAATCTTACTTAGGACCAACTTGAACAGAATTTTGTAAGCAAGATTGCAAGAGGAGATCAAGAAAGGGTTTGAAGAGACCAATAAAAAACTTCTTGCTCTGACAAAGGAGAATGAAGCTTTAAAAGCCTGTGAAGAGGCTAGGGAGAAGGCAGAAAAGGAGTTGGAGATGGCACCTACTCCCAAGCCTCCTAAGCTCAAGACCACGATGTTGAGGAACAGCACCGACAAAACTCGGCCCAGTTCAAAAGGGAATAGAACAGTCAAGCAAATTCCCCTTAGGGTGGAGAAAACTCCCCTTGAGGTCTACCGGGCTACAGCGATGCCCTCTCATCAACCACCTCCTCACAAAGATGAGGCTGAGTTTTCAAGGAGTGGACCGGTGCAGGGGGGATGCCCGAGATTACTTAAGGTCCAAAAGAGCAGAAACCGTTCGGACGGATGCGAGACGAATCCTAGAACGTAAGAAAGCTGAGAGAGAACAACGTAATCATGAAAGGGAAGGGAGAGAACACTCCAGAACAGGGTCTACCCCTGTTTGTTTTGACCCCGCTCACTCGATGTACATGTTTAGAGCCTCTAATCATTCATCGGTAAGACAGGAGACTCCCATAGAGGAGCCTAAGGTATCTCATACCCACCACGGTGGAGGACATTCAAATCTGGATGCTTATAGGAATGTTCACACCCACCACGATGGAGGGCATTCTAATTTGGATGCCTATGGGAATTTTCGCACTCACCATGGTGGAAGGCATTCTAATGTAGAAGCTTATGGTAATGATGGTGCTCCCTTGGTCCCACTCAACAATCAAGTCTAGGCTCTGTCTCTCCTCCATCAAACACCATTCTCTCCTTCAATTATGTTAGCCCCTAGAATGCATAAAGTGAAGCTCCCTAAAATTGAAGCTTATGATGGAAAGAGCAATCTTGACGATCACCTTGCGATGTTCAAGCATCTTATTCTAACAACACAGGCATACGATGCCACGTGGTGTAGGTTCTTTCCTACTACCTTGAAGGGTGTAGCGCATAAGTGGTTTAATGGTCTGCCTTCAGGGTCTATCAACAATTTTTCAGAATTGTGTATCTTGATCACTCATCACTTCATGGATAATCGCCAAGAGAGGAAGAGTAGCATGCACTTAGGGAAGATCAAGCAGAGAGACAATGAAAGTCTTAGGAGCTATGTTAAACGGTTTAACAATGAGACCCTCTAGATTTCGGGGCTGTCGGAGGAGGTTGTGTTGGACAACTTTTATCGAGGATTACATGACAACAACGACTTCAAGTTCGACCTTATTCGGAAGAACTATATAGACTTGAAACAAGCCTTGTGAGAAGCTGAAAGTTACATGCACGTTGAAGAAATTTGTGCTAGTTCCAAGTCCAAGGAGAAGCAAGGGAAACCCTAAAGGCCCCAAGGACAGTCTAGTTAAGGCAATAGGGGAAACAATGACAAAAAACGATCCGGGACTTGGAATGTAAGCAATGAACAGAGAGGATTTCAGGATCGGAGGAAAAGAAGAATATGGGACAATGGTCCCAAGATTGAGTATGCAAAGGGTTTATTCCAAGTATATCAGGAGGTGAAGAAGGATGTACATATTGAAGACCCCACACCGATCAGATCTGAAAGGGAATCCCGTGATAAAAGCAAGTACTGCAAGTTTCACAAGGATATTGGTAATGTGATAGAGAATTTCTTCAATCTTCGCAAAGCCTTGGATGCATTAGTGCGTCAAAGCAAGATTGGGCGGCATTTGGTCAAAAGTCAGGAGGAGGTTAAGAAAAGGAAACTTAGCAGCCCCCAGAGTGGAAGTTCCAGTGGAACCGCGGTGCTGCATGTAATCTCCAGGGCCTTTGCCTCCGGTGGACCCACAATCAGGGATCATAAAGATTATTTACGCAGCTTCCACCAAACCATGAAGTCTGAGGTGGACATCAGGGAAGATTTTCCCGAGATAACGTAAAAACGATAGATGTCCTCTTTGTACCTCTCATGATGACCCCCTTGTGGTGGAGTTTAAGGTAGCTAAGCTTAGAGTGAGGAGGATACTGGTTGATACCAGAAGTTCCGCGGACATCATTAGTTTTGAATGCTTGAACAAGCTAAAATATGATGATAGTGAGATGGTCCAAGTTCATAATCCGATCGTTGGATTCGGAGGTGGAGTTATACACCCTGTTGGAATAGTGACCCTTCTTGTTCGAATTGGAAGAGGAAATGATTGTAGCCATATGAAGGTGAAGTTTTTGGTTGTGAAGAATCTGAGTGCATATAATATTATCCTTAGTCGGCCGACTCTTAATCGCGAAAAGGTAGTGATCGTAATACACATGATGATGGTGATGATGAAGTTTGTGTGTGACAATGGGTCGGTTGGAACTGTTTTCAACGATCAAGAGATGGCGAGGGAGTGCTACCTAACCACAATGAAGCCTCTGGTAGAGGAAAACAGAAAGGAAAAGTTTGAAGAGTTGGAGGAGCACAGGGTGACCAAGAAAAGGAAGTCCGGGGAGGTGGTGATGGTTCATGGAAAACATCAGGAGGCAATGGCAATCCATGGCTTGTTTCAGGCTACTTCCAAACCCAACCCGGGTAGCGAAAAGCAAGAGGACTTTGTGTTGGATGAAAATCAACTAGATTGAACTGTCAAGGTAAGGTAGAGCCAGGATACTCAGATGGGTCAGGAAATCCGGTCCTTGTCCTGAGAGTACAAAGATGTATTCGCCTTTACTGTAGAGAAGATGCCTGGGTCAGACCCAAAGATTGCTCATCACGCTCTCAATGTTGACCCTTTGATGAAGCCAGTGATTTAGAAAAGCAGAAAATTTGGGTCAAATAAGGAGCAAAGTTGCTAATGAAGAGGTCAAGAAGTTGTTAGATGTGGACTTTATTAGGCCATGCCAATACCCCGAATGGGTAGCCAACGTGGTGTTAGTACCCAAGCTCAATGGGACTTGGAGGATGTGTGTAGACTACACAGATCTTAACAAGGCATGTCCTAAGGACCCCTTTTCTTTGCCAAAGATTGCCAAACTTGTGGACACAACAGCAAGGCATGAGGCTATGAGCTTTGTGGATGCCTATTCGGGCTTCCACCAAATCCCTCTCGAGGAGGACTAGGACAAGACAGCGTTTGTCATAGACAATGGGTTGTATTGTTATAGGGTTATGCCCTTATGTCTACTTAATGCCCCCACTTTTCAAAGATGTGTCAATATGATCTTTGCAAGACAATTGGGAAGGAATGTGGAGGCTTACATCGATGACATGATCATAAAGAGCAAGAAGTTGGAAGACCACCCTAAGGATTTGAAAGAAACCTTTGAGACATTGCGACATTACCATATTAAGTTGAGCCCAAAGAAATGCATATTTAGGGTTACCTCAGGTAAGTTCTTGGGGTACGTGGTGGATCAAAGGGGAATAGAAGCTAATCCATACAAAGTCCAAGCAGTGTTGGACATGAGATCACCAAAGAGCGTCAAAGAGGTCCAGCGTCTTACGGGTTGTCTTGCGACTTTGAGACATTTTTTGTCCAAGTCTGGGGATAGGTGTCAAGAGAAGTTGCTGGACAGTTGGACTTTGTATGTTGATGGGTCCTCAACACAAAATGGTTGTGGAGTTGGGAATCTATTACGTTCACCCGAGGGTGACACCTATGAAAATGCCATGAAGTTTAAGTTCCAGACTTCCAACAATGAGGTGGAATATGAGTCTTTGGTGGCTGGTATACGAATGTGTAGGGCAGCAATTGCCCACGAATGTGTAGGGCAGCAATTGCCCGAAAATTTGAGGCTATGTCTAACTCTCAACTCATAGTTAGCCAAGTGAATGTTGAGTATGAGACGAGAGACAAAATTATGATCAAGTATCTGAAGACAATGAGGAATAAAGTGGGGGGTTTTGTTAAGTCCTCTTAATTGGTGTTTTGAGTGATGAAAAACTCCTCATTGAATTATCTTATTATTGTTGTATGTTGTTCTGTGCTATCTTAACACAGGTTTGACAAAGATGATTCAATGGAAGCAAGACAAAGAATTATTCAAGAATTGAAGCAAGTTGAAGTCTTGAAGAATTGCATGAAGATTCTGTATAAAGTGTAATAGCTTTAGGTCTTTATGTAAAAAAAAAGTAAAACGGTTGTGTTTAACTTATAAAGGTACAAAAGAGAGAAAAGAGATAGTTGTCGATGATAAGGAATCTTGATTCCTTAGCATATACAACTATGAAAAACACTGCATGACTGGAACTAGTGTGGGAACATAATAGAACCAATCTGCAAGTTTTTTTTCATCGAAACAGCATATCTTAGGAAAGTTTTCTTTTTCGAAGAAAAACATTTTGAAAATATTAAAGCAGTATACTCGATTGAAGTTGAGATCTTTAAATAGGGAATATATCAAAATAATATCCCAACTGACTTTATTTGATTATCAAATAAAATCAAAACAATATACTTTCCGTATGTAAGGAAAATATAATGCTAGGATATTATTCTCAATATATTTCCAAGGCTTATTTAAAGAGATCAATGACAACCGAGATGGCAGAGCTTTTGCGATTAAAATTTTGAAAAATACTTTGAAAAAGTTGGTCTCTCTCTCTCTCTCTCTCTCTCTCTCTCTCGAGTATCTGAGCATAAACCCTAATACTACTATGAGATTAAAATACTCTCAACTTAAGCATTTAGGCTGATTTTACGAGAGAAAAGGGTATTGTATTGAACTACTTGATTCTGTCAAGCAGTTGGGGGAGTATTTTAGGGAAGCACTTCATTAAACTACTAGAGTTAGTAGTTGAGGAGCAACTATAGGTAGTTGCTGGGGAATTGCTTATTGCATAGGTGCATAAAGTAGTTGAGTGTAAGCTCTTTATTCTTCTGAGTTAATTAATAAAAGAGGTTAGAGTGAGTGGAGGAAGTAGACTTATTAGAAGTAGAACCTCGTCAAATTGCTTGTGTTCTTATTTATTCTGATGCGTACAGAACAGTTCTCTTACTGTTCTCTCAATCAAAAAAGAAAAGTTTACAACACTTGCAGAATACTTAATTCACCCCCCTTCTTGAGTATTTCTTGCACTTTCAATTGGTATCAGAGCCTTACTTCTTTAATGGGTAACACCTAGATAAGGAAGAAGGGATGACAACTCAAGAAATGACAAACGGATCTGGTGGATCAAGATTGCCCAAATTCAATGGAACTAACTATCCTTGGTGGAAGAATTGCATGAAGAATCTCATCATTGGGACTGACTATGAGTGTTGGGTGGTAAAAAAAACTCGGTCATTCGATTATCCTGTCAATTCTGATGGAACCCCAAAAAAGGAAAGCGAGTATACAAGCATTTACTACAAGAAGCTTGAAAAGAATGCTAAGGCAAAGTTTATTGTGCAACAAGGTATTGCTAACAATGAGGTAAGTCATATTATGGCATGTTCTACTGCAAAACAAATATGGGATGCCTTAGTTGGCTTATGAAGGAGCTAGTGAAGTTAGAAGATCTAAGATCGATATTTTAATGTCAAAATATGAAACTTTTGATATGACTAGAGATGATAATATAAGAGAAATGTTTACTCGTTTTATGTCTATTATCAATGAACTTAAATCACTTGGAAAGATCTTTACTAATGAAGAGTTGGTGAGGAAAATTCTGAGAAGTTTGATAGGGAAGTGGTTGCCTAAGTTAACTGTTATTCAAGAAGGTAAGGACTTAACTACCTTGTACTTAGAACAACCGATTGGTTCGTTGATGACACATGAGATGCTGGTGGATTCCAAGGAGGAGACTACTACCAAGAGTAGAGGATTAGCCTTGAAAGCTGATGATTTTGAGGATGATGTTGATGATATTGGACTCATGGCCAAAAGGTTTGAAAAGCACCTCAGAGCACAAGCAAAAGGCACATCATGGAAAGGTAAGGGCAGTTTCGGATTTACCAGAAAGACCAGTTCCAGCACTGGTTGTTTCAAGTGTGGAGATACTGGACATACAATCAAAGAGTGTCCAGCCTAGAGAAATGAGAAGGGAGGTCAGAATGAGAAGAAGATGGTAAAAAGAGATGTACTTGCTACATGGGGAGACTCTGACTCAGAGGAAGAGAGTAATGAAGAAGATGCCTAGCTATGTTTAACTGCATTTCTTGGTGGAGAAGTAGACCAGAAGAAGACCAATTCGAGGATCGAGACAAACATATGTCTCATGGCAGGAAGCAGTTCATCAGAGGATAGTCAGGTAAATCTTAGTGATATGAAAGAACATATGCAATCTTTTGATAGAGAAGAGTTACTTGATTGTCTAGAATTTGTTATAGATCAATGTATTAGTGGCGGTGTTGCCTATAAAGTAAACAGTAGGAAATTAATAGAAGCAAACATAAATTTAGAAATGAGTGAGGCTTGATCTGCTGAATTGGAAATTATTTGTACAGAATTAAAAGAGAAAATTTCAGAACTTGAAATAAGTTTGGATCAAAAGAACATAGAACCAGCAAAGGTACAAAAGAGAGAAAAGAGATAATTGTGGTTGATAAGGAATCTTGATTCCTTAGCATATACAACTATGAAAAACACTGCATGACTGGAACCAGTATGGGAACATAATAGAACCATTCTACAAGTGTTTTTCATCGAAGCAGCTTATTTTAGGAATATTTTCTTTTTTGAAGAAAAATGTTTTGAAAATATTAAAGCTGTATATTCGATTGAACTTGAGATCTTTAAATAGGGAATATATCAGAATAATAGCCCAACTAATTTCATTTGATTATCAAATAAAATAAGAGTAATAAATTTTCCATATGTAAGGAAAATATAATGCTAGGATATTATTCTCAATATATTTCCAAGGCTTATTTAAAGAGATCAATGACAATCGAGATGGCAGAGCTTTTACGATTAAAATTTTGAAAAATACTTTGAAAAAGCTGGTCTCTCTCCCTCTCTCGAGTACCTGAGCATAAAATCTAATACTACTGTGAGATTCAAATACTCTCAACTTAAGCATTTAGGTTGATTTTATTAGAGAAAAGGGTATTGTATTGAACTGCTTGATTCTGTCAAGCAATTAGGGGAATGTTTTAGGGAAGCACTTCATTGAACTGCTAGAGTTAGTAGTTGAGGAGCGGCTATAGGTAGTTGCTAGGGAATTGCTTATTACATAGGTGCATAAAGTAGTTGAGTGTAATCTCTTTATTCTTCTGAGTTGATTAGTAAAAGAGGTTATAGTGAGTGGTGGATGTAGACTTATTAGAAGTCGAACCTCATTAAATTGCTTGTGTTCTTATTTATTCCGTTGCATACAGAACAGTTCTCTTACTGTTCTCTCAATCAAAAATGAAAAGTTTACAACACTTGCCGAATACTCAATTCACCCCCTCTCTTGAGTATCTTTTGCACTTTCTGGTTTGGATGAATTCTTTCTCATACAATCGGTCGAAGAACAACCAAGGAAATGCTCTTTCAAATTTGGACAGCACTGCTACCGGTGACTCACCGAGGTCTGTCTTCTAGGAAGTGAATGATAAGAGAAGCATTGATGAGTTAGAAGACACTAATTTCATAAATCGAGGAGCTCGTGGATGGACGAGGTTATGCAATACAAGATCGATTGAACTTTACCCAGTGATCCTCAGAGAGCTAAATATGTCAAGAGACAGGATGCATGGTTTGTTTTTTGGAAGGATCAACTTTATAAGAAGTCGTTCTCTCATTCGCTGTTGAAATATGTGACCCTAGAGAAGGGTGCTGAGATCCTGGAGGACATACATGAAGGCTTCTGTGGGTCACACATTGAGGCTAGAGCGCTAGCTGAAAAGGCGTTGATAACATGGTACTATTGGCCCAGCCTAAGACAAGATGCCATGAAGTTAGTAAGGAAATGTAGGAAGTATCAAATTCATGGGGACATACACAGAAGGCCAGCTGTGGATTTTTCCACAGTTCTCTTACCAATCCCATTTGCTAAATGGGGAATGGACATTTTGGGTCCTTTTCCCCATGCTCCGAGGCAGAAGAAGTATGTCTTGGTGGCTGTGGATTATTTCACAAAGTGGGTTGAGGCTGAGCCTATGAGGGGATTGAAGACATCTGATGTTGAAGGTTCTATTTGGAAAAATATAATTACTCGATTTGGAGTCCCTCAGTCAATTGTATTTGACAATGGTCCTCAATTTGACACTAATGTGCTAACAAATTGGTTAGCTCGTCAAGGCATTACTGGTCATTTTGCCTCGGTTTCACACCCTCAAGCCAATGGCCAAGTGGAAGCGTTCAACTAGATCATATCAAATGGGATAAAGAAAAAGTTTGACAACCCGATGGGTCTTTGGTTTGAAGAGCTATATACTGTCCTTTGGTCTATCAGGACCACTACTAAGAATTTAACGGGAGAATCACCTTTCATGCTAGTATACGGAGCTGAAGCGGTTCTTCCAATTGATATATGTGAGCCCACCTAGTGCGTGATGAAGTATGACGAAGAAGCTAATTAGGAGGCCATAAGCATAACCTGGATCTACTTCCTGAAGTGACGGGTGATGC
Organism: Chenopodium quinoa; assembly: GCF_001683475.1. Lineage (NCBI taxonomy): Eukaryota > Viridiplantae > Streptophyta > Magnoliopsida > Caryophyllales > Amaranthaceae > Chenopodium > Chenopodium quinoa. Next base: position 1,379,234 of record NW_018742381.1, on the reverse strand, counting down.
TCTGCTTAGACAACAGGTCTACAAGTTGAGGATTGCCAGAGAGTACAATAAAAGAGTTGTGGCTAGACCCTTGAATTTGGGTGATCTAGTATTGAGGAAAATGGAGGCACAGGGTCGTGCGAAGGAATAAGGCAAACTTACCCCTAATTGGGAGGGTCCATATTGGATCTGCGAGGTCTTAAAAGATGGAACATTCAAGCTTGAAGCAGCTGATGGGAGGAGGCTGCCTAGGACTTGGAATGTAGATAATTTGATGAAATATTACATGTAAGGCCGTGTGCCCAATAGAATGACACTGTCATTCTTCAGTTGATACTCCACTAATATATACATATATTACCAATTTAAAATATCTGAAAGTCCAAATTCTACAAGTAATAACTTTGATTGGGATAAATTTTGGGAAGAGCAATTACTTGATGAATCACATGAAGAAATTGGGCGATACATAATCTCACAATATGAAACACCCCCGTGAGAGTTTGTTCATCGTGATCGTGAAGGTGGTGCAGAACGTCTATACAAAGATTATTTTTCTGAACAACCAGTATATCCGGAACATTTTTTTTGAAGACGGTTTCGTATGAGGAGAGAGGTCTTCAATTGAATAGTGGAGGCCTTAAAAAATCACATTGAATATTTTCAACAAAGGTTTGATGTTGCAAAAAGAATGGGTTTGTCTCCTCTTCAATAATGTACTGGTGCTATTCGCATATTAGCTTATGGAACTCCAGTCGTTGCTCTTGATGAGTACATCAAGATTGGTGAGAGCACGACTATGGAGTGTCTATTTAAATTTTGTCGTGGTGTTATTGAAATATTTGGAAAGGTGTACATGAGAGGTCCCAATGCTAATGATGACCAACGATTGCTTAAAATGCATGAGGAATACCATGGCTTTTCGGGCATGCTTGGAAGTCTCGATTGTATGCTAGGGCATTGAAAAATTGTCGTACTGGATGGAAAGGACAATACACTCGAGGTGATTATGGATATCCAACAATAATGCTTGAAGTTGTGGCCTCAATAGATCTATGGATTTGGCACGCATATTTAGGTGTTGCTGGATCATACAACGACCTTAATGTGCTATGTAGATCAAATTTGTTTCAAGAGAAATTGCAAGGACGAGCTCCGGAGGTTAATTTTACCATTAATGGCACCAAGTATGAAATGGGATATTATCTAGTTGACGATATATATCCTGAGTGGGCTGCATTTGTTAAAAAAATTTCACATCCTCGAGACCCAAAGAGGCTTTTGTTTAAGAAAAAGCAAGAGAGTGCAAGGAAAGATGTTGAGAGGGCATTTGGGGTATTCCAATATCGTTTTGCTATAGTTTGTGGGCCTGCACGTTGTTAGCATAAACGCAATATCCATGATATTATGGATGCGTGTATTACATTACACAATATGATTGTTGAAGACGAGCGTCACACTTATAACCATAACTTTTCTAACGATGAACACCAAGTGTTGTTGATGATGTGCATCAAGGACATGAGGAGAATTTCGAGTCATATCTTGAAAGAGATGCAACAATCTGAGATAGACAAATGCATTATCCCCAGCTAAAGCTAATTTAGTGGAGCATATTTGGTCACGTTTTGGTAGCTATAACTTGAATTGATCTTAATTTGTTAAGTTTGATTTTTTTTTTTATTATTTTTTTTTTAGGGAATGTTGTTTTGTTAATTAGTTTTATTTAGTGTATTGTCAAATGTTAGATTACAAAATATGCAAATAAATTTAGGAAGAAAGGTTATCAATACTCTTGATGAAAATATTTAATAATTCATATAAGCTCAAATAATCAAATTGCAAGCAAGTCATTCATATATAGTACGAGTACAATACAACTTATATGAAATTAAATTATTGGAGTAAATTTTAATATTGATAGCTGGCATAACTTGTGAAATTATATTATTGGAATTTTGTTTGGTAAAGGTAAGTAAATTAGCAATGAAATTTCAGCTTATATAGTGTAGTAGATAAAGTATTACATGCAAACTATAAAATTTTATAACCAACCATTGGAGTACTTTGTAACTTGAAATATTGATGTGGCAAATCAAGCTACAACTTCTTGTAGCTTACCATTAGAGTACTTTGTAGCTTAAATAGGTTGTAGCTTTAAAAGTTGACGTGGCAAAGCAAGCTATAAGCCTTTGTAGCTTACCGTTGGAGATGCTCTAAGGAGGAGCAAAGTTCCTTAGTTTGTTCATAATCATGGACCTTTAAAGCACAAGCTACAAGATTCAATTCCAAAGCAATAGCACGACTCCCCATTTACCAATTTGGTAAGTAAAAAATACTCCTTATAAAAAAATAAAAAAATAAATAACACAATGAACGATTTCCCTAGAAATTGTTTAAATCAAATTTAATTCCTATTTTGCATCGTTTTAAAAACGTATTCCTTGAATAGTGTCCATGTAGGATCGAGTATTAGCTTTTTTTTTTTTTTTTTTTTCTGGTTCAATGTAGAACCGCAATTGGTGATAGCGGTTTTACATTTACAACCTCTTTTTCCTGTAAACGTCCAAGCTATATTCCCTATATTGGGGATTAGTGGATTACTAGCTACTTTGTTAAGTGTTATACTAGCTCCATTTCACATTATTTGGGATTGTTGTTAAGTGTTACTGTTGCATTGCAATTACTTTTCCGAGAAAATACAAGTTTATCTTCATGATAAACAATATATGTTTATCATGAGGGTATAAGAGCAATTTCAACAATGAGCAAAAAAATGCTCATGAGCAAAAAATTGGTTGAAATTCCAAAAAAAAAAAAAAAAAAAAAAAAAAAAAAAAAAAAAAAAAGGACTTACATCAATGAGCAAAAACAAATTTGCTCATGAGCAAAATGAAAAATGCTCATAAGATGAGCATTTTTGAAGATGAATAGTAACTATGTTGGGCTCACGAGGTAAGTAAAAAAAAGAGAGAGAAAAATAATATAGTAGAGAGAAATGTAGGTGGATATTAGTAAAAAGTAGAGAGAAAATGGTAAAGAAATTTTTTTTGATCATTGGTGGATAAAAATATGATCACAAAAATGCTTATGAGTTGAAGGAGAGAGAAAGTGGGTAGAGAAAGAATGAAGAAACCATTTTTTGCTCATTGTTGATAGTGCTCTAATAGTCAGTTTACACATTCAAGTATGGGCAATTTTGTGATTTCATGTATAAAAGAAGTTAACACAATTAAGCATCGACTAACGGCATTAATGGAGGTGTCGGTGGATTTGAAGAGCTTCGATGGAGATTTCAGAAACTTCAATGGAGAATTCAAGCTCAAGGGTTGCATCAATGGAAGAACCTGTCACCCCTACCCTGTGGGGTTCACTATACTCTTCATTTCTCCCTTTTTTCGGGTTTTCGTCTAATTCGACGGCAAAGCTGTCGGAAATGGTGGTGGGGATGTCAGAAGCGGTGGTGTCGACGTAAGGCTTGTGGGGGTCGGGAATGAAGAAGAAGATGAAGCTTCTAGTATATGGTGGTGGACATGGTTTACTGCAATTAGAAAGGAGTAGTAGCATTATTCCAGCTGGAAAGCACACAATAAAAATAAAAAAAACATTATTTAAATCAGTAGCACAAATTCCAAATCCAATATATTACAATCTTACTATTAGATTTTTTTTTTTTTTTTTTTTTTTTTTTTTTGTGAAACAACAATCTTGCCATTAGATAAACAAGTTTTGTATTAAAAAAAAAGTTTTTGTTTATCATCAAGATAAATGGGGCCATGGGGGCTCCCTCATTAGAGCACCAACGGTAATGAAGGTGGAAATCCTTTTAATGGGAGGATAGTACCCAATTCTTTCTATGGAAAGGAGTAGCTCCCTCGTCCCACAAGCCAAAACCGGAAGAAAAAAACCAAAAAAAAAAAGAAAAAAGAAAAAAAAGAGGAAAAAGTAGTGTGAAGCAAAGAAGTCCCAAAATGCAACGGCCAAATGGATTTAAAATGATGACACTTGTCTTCATTTAAATGGTGGAATCATTTTTGTGATTAAAAAATGTAAAACGGCTATAATTTGTAAACGGTAACTTATTTGAAAAAACGAAAAACACCAACGGTCATAAAAAAATTTTAATATAATTTTTCCATATTTTCACACCCTTTCATTTTTTGCATTTTTTCCCATTAATCTCATATTTTCGGAAAAAAATCTAATATCACTCAAACACAATTTTTTTTCTCTATTTCACTTCCAGTTTCAAATACTCTTCAATATGGATTGTAATAATTCAAATTACGGGAGTAACATGAATTTTCAAAATAATCCAAACTTCCAATATAATCAAAATAATCCTCCTTTTGATCCAAATCTATTGAGTATTGAGCAATCCTCAGTATCAAACTGCTTTACAATGGTATAATAGTCAATCAAGACCAACATGTATTTCATTATGTATTGCATTTTCGTTGCTTATCTTCATCCGTGTATTTCATGTTTTTAATTCATGTGTTTTAATTCATGTATTTCATCTTTTTACTAATTTTTTATATTAACGTGCTAATGTGATAATGTATTAGTTAACGTGTTTTATGTTCATTTAATAATAATAATAATAATAATAATAATAATAATAATAATAATAATAATAATCTTTTACATACTTTAATAATAATTAAGTGTATTAATAGGGGAGGGAATATATGGTGACGTATATGTAAATAGGAGAGAGAAAATGAGAAAGGATACTCATTGATGTTGAAAATATTTAAGAAAGAGGATGGGTAAAAGGATGGAGATAGTGGGAAGTGATGTGAAGGAAAGAGAGATGTGTCAAGTGGAAGAGAGGAGAGAGAAAATGGGAAAGGATTTGTGTTTTTTTTTTATTTTTTTTATTTTGACAAAGATCCAAAAAGGAGCCTTAGCTCTCAACTGACTCAAGACTACAAATAAAACAAGTAGAGGGTTTAGCTTTCTTAACCAAACTAACACATGAACTATAACGGGAAATGGGGATACAACTTTCATGACTTGTTATGGGATACAAAAGTGGGGTTCCATCGTAGACATTAGCCATAAGATGATCAGAGTTTGTTATTTTTTGCTTCTTGGACCTGCAAAAATGATATATAATACCCCGTATTTTTATATGTATATTAATTTAAAACATCATTTTATGAAGTATTTAAATAATTCGAAATGAATTATAAATTATTTACGGTATTTTAATAATTTAAAAAGGTTTATTTTAATTAAAAGTCCATTTTTATTTATTTAATCGCTTTGAAAATATTTTATTTTATCATTTAAAAACTTTGGGGCATAATTAATTTATAAAAAGGAAGTTTTAAAGTCAATGGGGTTTTAAAGAAAGTCAAATGTCATTTTGAAAAGGATTAGGAATCATTAAGGGTAGAAAAGGAATTTAAGTTAGGAGGGTTTTGAGAGAGGGTATAAATACCCATCATATAAGCAAATTAAATTTTGCCCAAGGTGGAGAATACACAAAGAAGACTTCCAAGTGAGTGATTTTGTATAGTCGTGGCGATTTTGAGATCATAATCGAGGTACGTTCGCGTACTCGGTAATTATTTAAGTGTGTAGAAGCATGCTAGACTTTGTTTAATTAATTCCAAGGTAGTATCATGATAGGTGTTGGTTAGAATTATTGATTGGATTGATTTTGGTGATTTATTTGTGAAGTATGAATTATTTGAGGTAAATTGTTGATTGGAATTAATTATGTTGGCATGTTGATTATGAACCACAATTTTATTATTGGCATGATTGAGAGCATGTTTAATTAAACTAAATGTTTAATTTGGTTTGGAATATAAAAAGGGTATTTTATGATGGTTCATATAATTTTTATTGATTCTCTAAGCATGGGAATTGAGCTATTAAGTGTCCTAGTACACAAGAATAAAATATATTGCGGTGTCTAGTGCATTTAAGATGTTCTGAACACCGAGGGATAAGATTGCGGTGCTTTATGCGCTTAAGGTGTTATTTAACGCCGAGGTTATCTAAAAAGGGTTCAACATTAAATTTATGTGGTCACTAATTATTCAAGAATTAAATTGGTATGTTTGATTGCTTGAATGAATTATGATGATTGATTGTGTTGTGGATTGAGAGTCATCACCAAGTCTAAAATATGTAAACAACATAACGTGAAAGAGATTACCCACCAAAACTCTTGGAACGTATATACCTCGAGTATGAACATATGGGGGGAGTTATGGGGTTTTATATTTAACCATAGCTTCTATTGGGAGTACAAGACGCTGTAGTTTCCTTTTACTATTTCATGCGCAAGACGTCGTCACTTTCATGTGACATTTGCCTACCTGGTTAGCTCCCGGTGTAGTTTACCTCAATTTATTTGGGGCATAGATTTGGTGGGAAACCCGTTCGATGCGTAATCAAATTAAATAAGCAATTCATTTATTTATTGGTTGGATGTATGGTATGTTGTATGCTTGAAACTGGCGCAACAAGGTAAGTTGTGTGTTGATAGGATGAAAGCATGTTAGTGTGTACTGTTATGCTTATGTACTCAGCATTGCTGATTGTGTGTTTGTATGTTTGTTTGGCCTTGTCTTTATCTTGGTCCTATGTCGACCCATTTCTAATGGCGAGTAGTGGGGACAAAGTAAAGAGAAGATTTTCAGGTGATGAAGCATATTCATGGTGGGTATGAGTGAAGAGCGAATCCTGTTTAGTTTCCATAGGAATATGATGTGTTTTATTTACTTTGATTATTATATATTTTCTTGTGAGACTAACACAAAGGTTTTAATATTTGTTTTGGGTTTTGTTAAGGGCCTATAATGGTTCCAAGTTGTAGGTTGACTTTGGTTTGACTTTACTTTCATTGGTTTGACTTTTTAAGTTGACTTGTTTTGAATGGTTTTTAAAGTGAAGTCTTCCGCTGTGTGTCTTTGATAATTGCCTTAGCCATTTTCACGGTGACGGTAATGTCTTAGATTTTCCTATTTCGTATTTTAAAAAGAGCAAAACAGGTATTTTAAAGGAAAGGAATTTCTAGGGTGTTACACGATACCTGGAATAAAGATTACCTTTCTTGTTCTTCTTCCTTGACATGCGCGACCTACTATGTTTCCTCGTCGTGGCAGAGAACTTGAAAATAGTAGGTTGGGATGAACTACATCTGGCCAGGTTCAAAATTCATGGGGTCATCTTCATTGGATCCAACAGATTCCACTTCAACAAGGTCAGTGGCAGGATAGTCTCTCGCTGGATCTTCACTCCCATTTTCGACGCTTGAACCTTCAGCGTTGTCATAAGTTAGGCCTGAAGACATAGGCTCATCTAACTTCTCAATAGCAGTAGTGTAGGGTTTTCCAGACTCAACGACATGGTTAACCACTGCAGGGCCAAAAGAGGGCGTGATCATTTCCTTTTTGGGCTTCTTGTCGCGTCTCTTCCTACCCGGACTCATCTTCTTAATAAGCATGGACAAGGAATTTGGACCTTTGGAATTCGTATCCTTGCAAATTTCTGAATGCCTATCTTGAGTAGGCTTTTCCTTCATTCGTACAGTCATCCATGAACCCGCAGATTGGTTAAAGAAACTCAAAGTCCTCCCTCGCTTGAGATTCGAATAGGACAAGGATGAAATCTTAAGAGACTTGTTTCTTTTCATTTCATTAGAGAAACAATGGAATTTTCCAGGTTCCAAAACATGTCTTGATTCCTGATCGTTTATGAGGAAAGTTAAATTGACTTCCTCATTTTTCAAAGGAGCATACACATTGTGGGTATGGATAGGGCTCTCAACCTCCATCTTACTAGCTTGGCATGTAGAGGGCAAGCTAGTAACATCACTCCTTTGGTCATTGCAACGAGAAACTGGGCCTTTCACTAGGCTGATAGTTGACTCTATGGCGACTTTGCTCTTTTCGTTGTAGTTGCACTCAGGCGCGATAGAATTTTCAGCACCCCTCTTACCACCGAGCTTACTTGCCTCACAATTTAGGCCCTTCACTTTCTCCAGTTGAGGATATCCTGATTATTAGGCTCTGACCTGGCTGCCTTGCCAAGATCCTCATAAGCCTCTTCTAGTTGGTTAAGTTTGATCTCTATTAAATCCCTTCTTTAAAGAGTTTTGGCATTGCTACCATCAAACTCAACGATTAAGGAGCAAGGTTCCTTAGTTTGTTCATAATCATGACCTTTAAGGCACAAGCTGCAAGATTCAATTCCAAAGAAATAACAAGACTCCCCATTTACCAATTTGGCAAGTAAAAAAAAAAAAAAATTGTAGGAAGAAGCTAGAAAACACAGGGAAGGGTCTAGCTCCGCGCCCACCGCACCGCAATACACTGCTCTGCGCTTCTAAATTTCTAATACAACCAATAGGAGAGAGAAAGTAAGCCATGGATTCCGACGAAGAAGACTTCGTGTTCTTCGGAACTCCTATTGAAAGAGAAGAAGACCTCACTACTCGCAAGAAGAAGGCCCTTGCTGAATCTTCTTCTCAACTTCGCACCCTTCCTTCATGGAAACAAGAGGTTTTCTTTTTTATTGTTTATTTTTGTTCGTTATTTTCAATTGTTTTTTTTTTTTTTTTTTTTTTTTTTTTTTTTTTTTTGTGCATTTCATCATCTGTTTATTCGGCGAATTAATTTGTTGTGTTCAATTTGCAAAATGAAATTTGAAATTGGTTGATTGAAAAATTTTCAATCAACCAAATGTTTATTAAACTACTTTCGATGCGATGAACAAGAAGAATGTTTATCATTTGGTTGATTGAAAAGTCTGGAAAATTCTTCTTGCATTTGCAAAATGAAATTTGAAATTGCATAGTTTTTAGAATTACTGTCATTAAAATCTGGCAAAATAGTCAATAAACCTTTAATTATTTGGTTATTAGTTTAATATTGTTCATCGCATCGAAAGTAGCTTTTGTGAAATTCAGTATATAAGCGGATCGTAATAATTTGATGCACTAAAGTTTGATGTTGTCTACGAAATTTGCAAATTTTGCTGCGAGTTGTTTAATTTGGACAGTGAGGTATCAGGTTGCTAGTTATTAGTCGCGACCACGGAGGATTGTGAAAAGTGAACGTTGAAATAACTTTCGAGTATCTGATACGAAGTATTAGTTGTTACCGTGTGGAGTATTAAAATCTGAAGATGAAACAGCATTCGATATCTCATTAGTCAGAATACAATGGCCTGCACAGATTAATGGAGATTAGGAGCATTAGTGTGTTGATCGTACTCTCTTTAGGATTTACCATGTCCTATAGACAAATCACTTGTGTGAAGCGGCTTTAGGCATGAAATTAGCATATTATATTGTAAGCGTATTGCTGTGCTCTTAGGCACACAATCAGTTTGCGTAACGATGATTGCTTCTTTCCTGTGTGTTTGATTTGTTCTGTGTTGGGTTTTATAGTCTGTAACTGAGGTGAAGTTGTAAACTTTTCTACAGTCATCAACAATATTGATAGTTTTTCTGAGCTTAGGAGTTTTGTTGTGGTCTGATCCAGCTTCATCAGTTTTGATATGTGTGTAGAATTTTTAATTTTGTTATTGTTGTTTGGTCTGACATGGGTCTTTACTAGTCCCGTATGCTCCATTTGATGTAATGTGATTTAGATATAAATAAGTAGCGAGTATTGAACAAGGTAATCACTAATTAGACTAACAGAACAATAGAACATAGCCTTAATCCGTTACCTTTTCCTTTATTGAAACTGAACCTATAAAAACCTTCTTATGTGAGCTTTTCATTTACCTTTTTTCTTTCTCGTCCGTAGTTTTTCCATGTATGTATAAATTAGAAAGCATAGGCATGTAAACGATATATGAATAAAATAGAATAGGCATGTATAAATTGTGAAGGTTAGAAAGGGCAGTCAACAACCGCTAGTGCTCTCTTCTACTTTGTTGCTTAGAAGTGATAATGTTGCTCTTAGGTCAGAGATGAAGAAGGGAGGAGAAGATTTCACGGAGCATTCACTGGAGGGTATTCTGCTGGTTTTTACAATACAGTGGGTTCAAAAGAGGGTATGTGCTGATGACCTTAATCAGTTTTTGTTTTTTATTTTTTTTGTAGATTGATTTAATATTTTTTGTATGAGTTTCTGTGCAGGTTGGGCTCCACAGTCATTCACATCTTCCCGGAAGAACAGAGCTGAAGCTAAAAAGCAGAGTATTTTGGACTTTCTGGATGATGATGAAAAAGATGTATGTGATATGCTTACATTAATACTTATCTAGAATGTTTCTTCTACTTATTAGCTATTACATGCGGGATATTGTTTTTCTTTGTTCGTTGGTTGAGTATGTGTCTAATGATTACTATCGCATCTCTACTTTATGCATAGTAGAATTTGTTTATTGATGTTATTAATATAGAAATGCTGGACGGGCAATGGATCATGTGAACAAATATACATTAGCATTGGAGTAGATGCATAACTTATCAATGAAGTATAATATATACTGAAAAATAAACATCATGCTATAGCATAAGTTGTTCAAGATATGCATTATGCACAGATCAATGCTCTTGAAAGTCAGATATCTTCGTAATAAGTTACCCATTTATAATGTTAGTTCCTATTAAATTTTCTTTGATTATTTTAGCTAAGCAGGCAATGCAATTTCACATAGATACTCTTTGTTTTGCCTTGCTTTGCTTTTGATCCAAAACAACAGCAGTATCATTGCTATTATATGTCATTGTTAATTCATGATCTGTTTTAATCAGGGTTTGATTCTCTTGTTTAAAAGCATGTTAAAATTTTGTAGTAACAAGTACTTAGATGCATGCGGCTTAGACAATATGATAAATAACATAGAATGATACCGAGGAGGTAATTGATGCAAGTAGAATAGAAGAAAGAGAGAGGAAAGGCAGAACACTACAGGTAGACAATTATGCTGGGAAAGTTGGGTATGGTTAGAGAGGTTTTGAGAGGAGAGAAAATAAGAGGATGTAAGAATAAATGATGGGAAAAAGGTCTGTGGGTAAGAAACTGGAGTAAATCTTGCTTTGGTTTAGTACCCTTTGAATTGTAGATTTCGGTTCAGGTGTCTTTGATGCAATGTTCTTCCATTTGTCTGGGTTTAATTCATGCAATCTTTTAACATATTCAAATAAAACTCTAATCATGACTTTGAGAGTGATATACGTCTTTCAACTTACTAGGAAATGGGAGGCCAAGTTTTGGGAACATCATCACAATTTGATACGTTTGGATTTACTGCTGCAGAGCTTTCTCGCAAACAAGTTGAGAAGGAGCAGAAGCAGAGGTGAGTTTTCCTTGGTTCCCTTGTATCGCTCCATAATTATGGGTGCTCTTGAAGTTTCCTTTTTTTGTATTTGTTATTTCAGTCTGTTTCCTTCATTGATTAGTGCTCTACATTTACTTCTGAAGTTAGGATTAAATTGATGTTATTTAAAGGATTTTGAACTATATGTTGTTGCCTGACTAAACTATCATAATCTAAACTGCCTACCCACCCACTTCACTATATAATCAATACCCCTCTCAATCTCTTTCTTGTCCACCTTCCCTTCCCCCTTTGCCTAAACTACCCGAGCCCTTCCCACTTTGTCTAAACTACCCGAGCAAAGACAACCACCTCAAAAAATCCAAAATGTCTTCCATCCCTGCTATCTCCAGCAATGAAATTGCCGACAAACCTTTTTGTCTAAAATGCTAGAAAGTTGCTATCTTCTTTGCATATTGCAGGGTAGGATACCAATTTATGTAGAAGAACCAGGTGCCAGAACCATTAAAGGTGTTGCTGTGATAGTTTTTGTGTCTATGTGTTTGTGAGGAAACCGACACCCTGAGCTTCTTTTATTTTTTTCCTGGTTTATTCTACTGTGCTGTGACCTTAATTTCTAATTTCTTCTACCAATTTATATAGAAGAACCAGGTGCCAGAACCGTTAAAGGTGTTACTGTGATAGTTTTTGTGTCTGTGTTTGTGAGAGAAACCGACATCCTGAGCTTCTGTTATTTTTTTCCTGGTTTATTCCACTGTGCTGTGACCTTAATTTCTAATTTTCCAACATCATTATTCGTCTTTGAAGATTATTGTTCTTACTATAACAAAAAAGTTAGACCTCCCATTTCTGTAATTTAGGTGTCAATTTTCTTGCTATATAATTATTTCTTCTTTGATTTGGGTCTATGCCCTGTTCTTGATTCTGGGGTTTTCTGAAACTTTTGGTTTTAATAATTAATCAAGTGTTTGAGATCCAAATTATGGTGTTGTGAAATTTAGGAACTTATTTGTTTAGTTTATTTGATTGCTAATTTAATTGAGAAATGTTGATGATTCTTCTTTTTTCAAATGCCTCAGTTAATTGGGAAATGGTAGCTGGGTTCTTTTATTTCTTCTATTTTTTTTTTTTTTTTTTTTTGGGTGTAATTTTAAGGGCAATTTAATTTTCTTGTATAAAGATACTTTGTTGGAAAGGCTATGAATAAGACTAGTAACAAATTATTTTGTGTTGCAGGCCATCAATTATTCCGGGTCCTGTTCCTGATGAATTAGTTATTCCTGCTACAGAATCCATTGGTTTGTTTTCTGATGCTGGTAATTTAGTTTCAAAGAAGATCTTGTACAGTCACTTAAAGCTTCTCTGCTGTCATTTCTTAGGTGTAAAGTTGCTGTTGAAGATGGGATGGCGCCATGGTCGATCAATAAAGGATTCTTCTATTAATTCTCTCCATGGTATGTTTTTTAAGTTTGGATAGCTTGTTGAAGTATCTTTCTTTGTCATTTTAGTTTACAAGTTTGTCTATGTTGTTATAGACCCCATTGAAAAAGAATTAATTTTTTTCACCTTGCATTTGTTACTGTATATAAACCAATTCTAAAAAATCTAGGAAATTGCGAACTAGATATTGTATATGAGCATTGGTCTTTCTTCCTAAATTATGCTCACCACTGAAGGCATATTGTGGCTGACCTTGAAGGCTTGTATGAAAAGTTTAATTCTATTAACTTCGGATAAATAACTAGACATAAATTATACAGACTTGTCTGTTAAATCGAGTTTGAGGTTGGTCTCCGGGTCCTTGGTTATCCGGGTAGGGTCGGTTTGGGTTATAGCCCTTATAGGTATAAAAGTACTCAACCTAAATTTCAGGTTCAGGTCAATTTAATGGGTTTAAGAGCTTATATTGTTATTTTTTTTTCAATGGTAAAAAGTTGAGTTTCCAAGTGTTACTTTTTCTAAAATAAATTTTCCATCAGGAAAAGACACCTATATCCTTTGGACCGTTATAAGTGATGGAAAATTAGCTGTATTCTGAATGGCCCATGCACAGCTAGGTGACTAGGTTGTAAGGGTTCTTATAAATTAGAAATTGGCCCATCGGGCTAGTCCATAGTTTGAGCCAAGCCTAGTAAATCAGATTAAAGACAAAAGTGCTATATCTCGTATTATAAAAGGTTGCCTTAGCTTGGCTTTCATTGGGTTTGTTAAAAAAGATACTTGATTAATTTTATGGGGTGTCTAGTACATCATATATCAAAGGTTGGCACATGAGGTTAGAAATGTGGAGCGGTATCCCTGATTGTGTTTGAGGAAGATATATAGGGAATTGACTCTTGGATATAAACTACGAAAATGTATAGTTTTCTTCAATTTTTTTATTTAGTGGGATATAGTGTTTGACCCAATGGGTTGACCTGAGCAAAACTCATTTTGACCTACTACTTTACAAGTCTATGGAGTTAGGTTTTGGATTGGAAATTTTGATCAATACCCCAAAATGGGGTCAGGTGGTCGAGTAATTTTGAAAAGCCTAGGTGTTACCCAAATGCAAAAGGACTAATTAGTACGATTCCAGGCTGGGAGATGTCTTTTCAGAGCAAAAAGAGGATTTTCTTGATTTGGTTCAAAGCGTTGGCCTTAGATCTATTACAACTCATTTTCCTATTATAAACGAATGTCTTCTGGGGCCCTCCCTCATCTAGGTTTGAAAAATATGTGGACTTCTCAACATGATCTTAGAAGAAGGGTCAAAGAATAGTGGGATAAGTGGGAAATATGGACTTGGGACTTCGGTGGGGTAAAATTCTTTAAATGTTTATAATAAACAATAAAATCATCAAGAAGTTAAATTATGTAAAAAAAAAAAAATAAAAAAAATAAAAAATTTATGGTGGGAGTTCATTAAAGATTTGATGATGTTAGGGAAATTAAGGAGAGACTTCTTTAAAAGATTGAGCTACTGAAGGAGAAGTCTTTAGAGTAGAAAAATTTGTAGTTAATATTTTATGTAGAATGATAAAATTTACTGCCTAAAGCAGGAGATATCGTTCTGAATGTGTTTTCTAAGGTTGAGAGTAGTAGGCATTGTCTTAGACTCTTAGCCATGAGAAAATGCTTCAAGGGAGAATTAGGTCTTGAAAGACGATAAGGTTATTTCTCTTCATGCAAATTTCAATAGGGACTTATTGAGGATAATATTATTCCTTGATGATGGTTTGTAATGGAGTTTTATTTATAATATGGTCAATATTTGTTGCAATGCTCTTTTGAAGAACATGAAATTAGGGTGGAAGATAATTGTTTGGAAGAATTAACTGCTGCACTATAAGGCATGTTGGGATACAACTAGAAGTGATCTCAAGGATTTTCAACAAGTTTGCTATGTTTGAAGCATGGGCAAGTGTGAGCTTCAAATTTTATTTTCTTATTAAAAAAGACTGATCTTAAAATGTGAGGGGATAAACTATCTCATAGTTTGTATAAGATTTTGAATTGAGGGCTAGCTAGTTCATTGTGCTTTCTAGTGCACTTTGTTTAATGCTAAGTGCTTTTGTAGATTGCTATTGAATTGATAACAGATATTACTATTAGAGACGGAAAGGTAAAAATTGGATTTTGTGGGGGTAGGATGGCTCTCATTAAATGATGTCTTTTAATATTGCTCTTTATCACCTTTTCTTTTCTTCTAAATCTAATTACAAATAACTGCAACATTTTCCAACTTCGTTTTGAAGTTGAGGCCTTTTTTAATAATGGTTGTACCTTATGCGTGAGCTGTGGGAAGCAGGTGGATAGAATAAACTGTCTTGATATTTTACGGAGCAGTGGCCAACAAGAGTTTTGAACTATGTTTGTATAGTGTATTTTAAGGATGGAAACTGATGTGGGGGAAATCAATGAAGTTTCAAGCAGAGATAAATATGTGTGATTCACTTATTAAAAAGTTTAATGCAGTGTTTGAAAAGGCGCGTCTAGGCGCTGAGGCGCAAGGCAATAGGGGGTAAGCGCTTTTTTTTGCTTGGGCGAGGTATTTTTAACTAGGAGCACCAGAGGCGCCCGAGGCGCACCAAAAGCGCTCGAGGCGCACCCGAGGCACACCTGAAGCAATTTTCTGCCAATTTTTTTAACTGTTTATACAGTGCGCCTCACTTCAAAGAGGCGCGCCTTAGGCACACCTAGGCGCTGCATAACCCTTATCGCTTCAGCGCGCCTTGAGCTGTTTTATACATTGGTTTAATGAAATCAAGTTTCTCAATCTTCAATTTCATGTAAAGTTTGATATAGTTAATGTAATCACAAACATTGATATGCTCACAAAGATGCAATAGGAGAGAAAATGTTATTAATTGATAATAAGCAAAAGTTGTTCTTGAAAAATATCTTTCCTCCTATATAGGTGGCTACCAATACACTTATCAACTTTTAATAAGAGCCCTAAGATTACATTTGAATGGTCAAGATCAACTTGTTAAATACAGAATAGGTTGTAAAATATCCATAGAAGTCTCACCCCAAGCAGTTCGAGGCGTTTGTGGAAATTGAAAGCTGAAAGAAGACGTTCCCTCGAGTGCTTGGGCTTGGGGCAGGTCCCCTGAACAATCAGGGCAGGATTGCCTTTGCGGGGCTACCGAATTGGCGAGGAAGGAAACTCTAGACTGCTTGACTTGAAACACTTATAAACTCTTTTCTCACTCACTCATATTAGGTTTGGTTTATAACCTATCGATGGAATGCCTTTGAACTCAATTTATATCTTCAAATGGAATTACCTTGAATCTATTTGTAACAAAGAAGATATCACTATCAAAATTAATACACCAATAACAAATAACAACCGAGCACTTATACTTTTGTACATAATTTCACCTTTGCTTCTATTTTTTAATGACTGAACATGACACAAAAAATCTCTTATACCTAAGCCATGTCATAAAGTTGGATAACCATCCAAACAGTTGTTTTGGGCGAATAAAATACACCATTTCTAAACTTAGTCAAACATCCATATTTAATTCATGGGCATCATGGATGCTCCCACATCATAAAGACTCAACTGAAGAGTGGCTGTGTGAAGGGCTATTTATGTGTCAGAAACTGAAATAATTAAGTAGTTTTGCTGTTAAGTTTGTCATTCTCTTTAAGTTATTTTCCTTTTTATCTTAATGGATTCTTATCTGAGTGGAGGGAGGAGGTTGTTTTCCTATATTGATATTTATCTGTGTATTGTCTTGTTGAAAGAGGCTCGCCGAGAAGCTAGAAAAGCATTTATGGCCCTTTCTTCTGCCGACAAAACTTCTGATATGGCTGGCTCTGAGCCCCATAAGAATGGTTCTGATGACCTTATGGAGGAGCTAGCTACTGATGATGTTCAGTCTACCCGGAGCACACCAGTAAGTTTATAATTTTGCAGTATTATTTTAATTGTCACCTCAAAGGAATTGGCAAATTTATCACTACTTTGTGATTCACTGTTAGGTTACCTACTCCTCTTGCTATATTTCTCTCTTTGTGAATCAATGAAATATTTTTCATAGCATGTATTTATGAATGTAAGATATATGTCCATTATATATGGTGATTAGAGAATACTTCTATGTATTTGTTGCTTACTTCTTGTTTTAAAGATAAGATGTCAACATTCAAACTTGATCATAACTGTTTTTTTAAGTAAATTAAATCTGAACTAGTGAAATTAAACTGTTAAAAGTCTTAAAACAAACTCTGTGCTTCTTTAGTGGTTAAGGCCATTAGCCTATTTGACTTTTAAAAAAACGGAACCAAAGATGCTGTCTTGTCTTTTGTTTCATTTCTGCACAAATTGAAGAATACCTGCACTTAAAACAATGTAGAATCTAATCTGGTGGTGTTGAGATTTACTCAAGGAAAATGAAACAGAATACAACTGTTTCTTTCAAGAGGTATACTGTCATAAAAAAGGTTATAGGCTAGTTTCTTTCTGCTAATGTTTCAAGGCATCTTTATATCTGAATTTTGTGCTTACTGCATTGTGGAAACTTCATTGTTTGTAGAAATGTAATGATTGATGCCTACATATATATGGGTGAATGCAAAAGATGATGAGTATCAATATTTGTTGGAGTTGAATTGAATATTAACTGGCTTCATGATTTGATAAATGTGCCCCTATCTAACATGTTTTGCTTGTTTTAGGTATATGTACGTCAGCCAAAGCAGGATTTGTATGGTCTAGGTTATGATCCATACAAGCATGCTCCAGAATTTCGAGGTATGTGATGTGATTTCTCTTGTCTATGCTTTTATCCAAGTCAAGGTATTTACTATCATGCTTGATGTGGGAAATCTGAAGTGTTTGGATATATTTTCAGAAATGAAAAGATCACGCTTATCAGGGAATAATGAGATTGGATATAGAAAAACTTCATCATCAAGACAAGAACCTCTTATTGCCAAATGTAATATTTCCCTTCCCCTATAGACTACTTTCCATGCTTTAAATCTTGTTAGACATTAAGAAAATGAAGTTACTAACTGCCACTTATTACTTACAGCAGGAAAGCTTGCTTCTGGTTTTGGCATTGGTGCCCTGGAAGAATATGATGTTGAGGATGAGGATATCTACTCATCTGGTTAGTCTTACGTTAAAGATAAACATTATATGGGATTGGTGCTTAGATTTATGAGTTTTTCCCAGTTTTTATAAGATCTGGTTTTGTGGGACAGTGTTGACTTTGTAGATTACTTCTGTGGTAGAAAAATGTAAATTTACATAGTTTAGAGTAGTGGAAACCATCATCTAAAGGCTGGATAATTTGCTCCTAGTGCTTAATGTCTTTGACTTTGTGGGATACCTGGTCCTCCTTGAAACTTGGAATTCTTTTTCTAAATTTTTTTTATTTTTTATTTTATTTATTATTATTTTTTTTTAAATATGTAAAATGTAACCAGTTTGTTTGTCTTTGTTTACTTTGTGTAATGAACTGAATTTTCTGGCTTAATATTTCTGATTTAATTATGCAATGATAAAGAAGAAAGTTTTAAGATTGATTGATGATGGAGAAAGGGTTACAAAAGATAAGTTAATAGCTTAAGGCTATTACTCTTAAATAGTGAGTTTAGCTCACAACTCTCCAAAATGGCTTTAGGCCATGACTCTCTCTAGGTTTCCCCAATAAATTTCTGCCTACCTCTTCCTTTCCCCTCTCCCTCTTTTTATACTAAGGCTGAAGACTATTAACCTAATGATACTAAACTTCCCAAAGTGCCCCTCCTAAAGCTAGTCTATTACACTTTGGTTCCTTAACTTCTGATGTTTGCTATCTTTTCACATATTGCTATTAGATACTATTTTCTTTCTCTAAATACTCTTTAAAAGTCAAAAAGCTGGCTATACTCCATTAGTGTCCTTTATACTCATTGTCTGTTGGTAGATTTTATAAATAATCTCTTTTATTGAACTATTATTACTTATATGCAAATAGATGCTATTGAATGGGATCTTGTGTTAATTTTTTTCCTTTATTTTATTTTATTTGGTGGTGTTCCAATTTTGACACTGTGGGATCCTGTCAGCCGTACCTCATTGAAATGGTGGTTCAGCATTTGTAGTTGTACTTCTATTACTGGTCGCATCTTTGCTTGAGATTTCCTGGACCTTATAATTTCCATGTTGATATTGTTCTCCATGCTTGATTTCTGCTGTATAGGACATGATAACGTTGAGACTTATCTCCCAAATGATGATGATGAGCTCTTGAGACTGGAAATGGTTGATGGGCAAAAAGCAGCTGAAGTGAACCAAGGTTTTGGTCTTAGATTCAGAGTTGCATCTAATTCTGATTATCAGCTGGAAAGGTACTTTCCATACGTAACAGTGTATGCATATCTCATGCGTTGTTTTCTTCTGTGCTCTATAGCTCTTTTGTATCATCTTCTTAATGATTATTATTGTTAATGTTATTTTAAATCAATGCTTGCTTCCACATTGGATCGTTCTCCTCCAACCCATGTTATTTTCTTGTAGGCTTTTTAAAGGATTTGTCGAATTATTTGCATGGTTTCAAAGTTTTTGCATAATTATCTTAATGAATTTCCTTTGTCAGTCTGTCACATCCATAATCAGCTACTTGATTTGCATGGAATGACACTTACTAGGAAGGACTTTGTATTCCACACAGGCTCCCTTTTTGCCTTGGTTGGTAGGGTACAAATCCACAAATAGAAATAGGCTAGTTAAACTGACCCTGCAAAAAGAAAGCTTAAAAAGCAGCAATGTAGGAGAAATACACTAACGGGCAAAAGATTATTGTAGTCGACTTGTTCTGAGGGATTTTGTTCCACAACATGATAAGAAAGACCTGTATCTATTACATGTATTTATATCGCCTTGTTATAGTTTCTTTATTTGTTTTCTTTAAACTCATTTCCTGGCCTTGCCAGTGTTGCCACTGTAGAGTCATCATTGTTTCTTGTTTGTGATGAAGACAATTAAATTATATTAACACTTCACATTCATGAAATACTATTCTGACCTAATTATAAGAAATTTTCTATCAATCTGTATCCAGATTTGATCCTCCAATTATTCCGAAAGATTTTGTGCCACAACACAAGTTTCCTGCTCCTCTTGAAACAAATCTGATGAGCGACCCCCCTCCACCAGAGGTTGCACCTCCTGCTGACAATAACCTTAAAGTCATGATTGAGGGAGTTGCAGCTCTGGTGGCTCGTTGTGGTAAATTATTTGAGGACATTTCTAGAGAAAAGAACCAGACCAATCCACTGTTTAGTTTTCTTAATGGCGGAAGTGGCCATGATTATTATGCAAGGAAGTTATGGGAAGCACAACAGAAGTGTAATGGTCAAATTAGAATGCGGCCAGATGAAAAGTTACATTCCGTTGTTCAGAAATTGACTGCTGAGAGTCGTGGGAAAATCTTAGGGGAAAGGCCACTGGAAAGGACATTACGTGATTCAAGCTCTGTTGCTGCTGCTGCTGATGATGATAATGATAATGTTCAATCCAGTCTGTCAGATACATTCATTAAGCCTGAAGTGATTGTAAGTGGTATTATATAATTATTGTTTTTCTACTTGTGCTTGATAAAATCATTAGTGGCTTGATATTGATATTAGCTCTAATTTATTGGATATGTATGTTGGAATATTTGCTGATGTTGCTGGCAAAAATTTTGTTGATTGGCCATGCACAGCACACACCTGATCACTCATATCTTGCCATAGGCTTGCTTAATTTTTATAGCATCTAAAGGACTAGGGTTAAAAGAATCTCGATGATTTTATATAAAAATTTACTTATTCGTTTTGTCCATCAGAAGGAACTCCTTGAAACTGCAAAGACTTACAAAGATGATCCAGCAAAGCAAGAAAGATTTGAGCAATTCCTAAAGGACAAATATCAGGGAGGACTTCGTGTGACAGATACAGGTAAATCAGCTTATATGTCGGAAGATGCTAGAGCTCGTGAGAGATTGGATTTTGAGGCGGCTGCTGAGGCAATACAGAAATCCAGATCTGCCAACCAAAGCAAGCTTTCTGGCCAGCAGTCAATGGACTTCACTATGGCAACTGGAATGCAGTTTACCTCTGGTGGAATTCAGGTTAGTTTCAGGATCATTTGAAGTTTAGTACCAGAAACAATGGTTTAAAATTTCTAAGTATTCTCTCCACAGCTTGGGAAGGAAATCTCTACTGAAGAATTGGTGTCAAAGAAGATATATCCGAAGCGTGAGGAATTCCAATGGCGACCTGCCCCTTTATTGTGCAAGCGTTTTGACATTGTTGATCCTTTTATGGGAAAAGTGAGTTCATTTCCATTTTGCTTTCATTTTACAATTGCAATGTATTCGTTTTATTATTTTTAATAGCTAGTTATTCCCTGGTAAGCATTATCTTTTCATTTCTGAATATATATCCAATCACTTCAGGTTTCCCACATCAAGTGTAAGATAAATATCATGACTTAGGTAAAGCATAGACCAAGAGAATATACACCACATACCATGAAATTATGTTTAAGAGCTAGATTTTTTTTTTTTTTTTTTTTTTTTTTTTTTTTTTTTGGTGTCTATATCTTTTATGCTACTCTCTATATTGTCATTTATTGTCATCTATATATGTTTATGATCTTTATCCTTTACGAATGAAAAACGATTTAAAACTTTTTATTCTATGATTGTAATTTCATTTCCCTGTATATATATTCAAGTAGCTTTTCTAATTTGTTTTATTATTATGTACTTTGCCAGCCGCCTCCTGCTCCAAGGATAAGAGGCAAGGTGGATTCTCTCATTTTTGCCCCAGATACTGCTAAAATTAAGAAGACAGAAGATGTAGTTATCTCTAATGAGCTGTCCATGGACATGAGTAGCAAAGAAGCTGAAGTTTCTGTGGAAATTGAAAATATTGAGCGACCAATTGACCTATACAAGGTTTTTGTGCTTCTCATTTTCTCTCTTTGGTAGCTCAATTGGTACTTTGGTAGTCTAGCTCATTTGTCCGAGTTACTGATTTTTTTCGCTGCTTTAAACATTGTTACTCATAAATTTTTATTTAGATCTTTCCCCAATCATGCTTGGCAATCGGCATAGTGAGTTGTACCATCATCTGGAATTCCATCCTTTTTTTTGCTGCTTGCATGACAATGCATGGTGTTGATTCTGCTTTCTTTCTTACTCTCTTGGATTGATAACGTTGGTTTGATTCTTTATCCTTTAAGCTGTTTGCTTCTGTTTGACATGACTGGCATACATATGGTCGTATGGAATCAGGATTGGCAAAAAAATCAGTATGCTTACTCCTGGATATGTCCAATTTTTCCCTTTCTAGTATGACATAAAATTCCTTTTTTCTTTCCAACTCACAATCCTAGAAAGAGGTCTGCACATGCGTAGGAAGAGTTCAATTGGTAATTAACTCAGCCTTTAGGCATGTGTGGGATCAAGTCTCACAAGTGAAAATTTAGGGGTATCTTTTTTCTTTATTTCCCCTCTTGTTTCTGAGCTGTCTTTGGCCCTAGACTCTGAGATTAACCCAACAGAGGGGCTTACCAAAGGGGTTCCCACTAGTACGCTTAATGCTGTGAAATAATTACTTTCAACTCATTCTTTGAGGATTTTGTTTAACCAGAAATATTTCTGAATTTTGCTCTTATCTAAAATATTTATTTGTTACAATTGCATGTTTTTGGTCCAATAAAGTGTCAAGTATCCAAATCCATATCAGACTATCGAGTATTTCACTTGTTTATTTGAGATGAAATGAGGAGTTTATCATAGTGTTGCGTTATAGAGAACAGGATCTTTTTCTTTCTTTGTGAAAACATTGGACTTTCATTTCCTGGTATCACCTGTCTGTTGCTCTTATCCAAGATTCGTGCAGGCATCTCTAATCGGCAATATGAGAGATTTCCCTTGTTTTTCTAGAGTTTCTAAGTTGAGACTGAGTTGTCATCTTGTAAGTTAGGATATGACAAGTAGACTGTATGCTGGAGGGACTTTAGGTCATGGGAACATGGTGTCCACCCTTATGATGCACCTATCTGGTTTTCATGTGAGGTTCTTGTTTGTAGCCTTCATATGCAGCGGAGCTTAATTTGTAGAAGCTGGGGAAACTTCAATTTCTGTCATCGGTACAGTTTTCGTTGGAATTAATGTGTATGGAACTTCAATCTTTAAGAGTTTAGTGCTGCAATCCATACCTTTACTTGCATCATTCTGCATCCATGTTTTTTCCTTAATCCTTTATCTTTCTTCTAAGCCAATTTTAGATATTCTAAGTTGAAAGCATTTGGCTGGACCATAGTTTTGGGATAGATCCTATACTAATTATACTTCCCTCTGTTTTTTTTGTAAGTGCAACATGTCCTTGCGCCATGCATTTTGAGGAGAGTAGGTAAGGTAAACGGACAAATGAGCTAAAATAACTTAAACACCAATAACACCTGATGTCTCTCTTACCGGTGTTCAAATTATATGAAGTATTAGCTAATTTTTCTGTTTACCTCTTCTAATCACCTCCTTAAATTGCGTGCCAAGGGGATATGTTGCGCTAATTAAAAACGGGAGGATGTGTGATTTAGAGAAGACCTGGTGTAGGTATGTAGTATTTAGAAGTGTACATGCTGTGCTTTGGCTGCATTAAAACTTTTATTAGTGGTTTTTTTTTTTTTTTTCCTTTTTTCTTTTCTCTGTGAAATGCAGATTGTTTTGTAGTTTAGATCAATTGCAAAAGTTTTGCTTGGCAAGTTTGCAATTGTTATTTCATTACTATGCCTTAGTTTTTGGCATTTGAAGCTTTGAATGTCTCCTTTGCAATTGGTTATATTTTGACATTACAACTCTCAAGTACAAGCAAAGGTTGAACTGCTCCAGAGTAGCGGAAGTTCTTTCCTAACCTTTCCTTTTTTTTAATGGGCATAAAAGCTGAAACTTTTGTGTGACCTTTTACATCTAGATTTCTTACTATCTCTGGTTCAGACATAGGCTTTAGTTTTTCACCTTTTAAGCTGTTTTATGCACAGGCTATATTCTCTGATGACTCTGACAACGAAGAGGAAGTTTCTGCTTTAAATGAAATGGAAGATCCACAGAAGAAGACTGAAGCTGCTAGTGCTGCATTTAGTCGCATAGTAGCGGGTGACTTTTTGGAGTCTTTGGGCAAAGAGCTTGGCCTAGAGGTTCCGCCAGATCTACCATCTGCGACTACTAAAGCTGGGATTTCTGCGCCTCATAAAGATGTCACTGATATCCAGGCAAAGGATTTGCCATCACCTCCAGCCCTGGGTACAGTCTGTGAAGTTTGGGACAATATAACCTTGAATCGGGTGGTTGATGACAAGGAAAGAGCGCAAAAAGAATCACCTATAAGGGGAAAGGACGTCATTACTCCAATTTCGCAGAGTGTCAGCAATAAAAAACTGGAGAGGGCAGATCGAGGGAACAGAAAAAAGAAATATGAGTCCAGTAGTTCGTCTTCAGAAGGTGAAAGGAGTAGGAAACGCTCTAGGAAGCATCATCGTAGACACAGTAGTTCAGATGATGATGCTTCTGATGATTCCAGAAGTCGGCATAGTTCTAGGTCGAGAGATGACAAAAGGCGTTCTCCTCGGAAGAAGCATCGAAGGAGAAAGCATTCGAGGCATAGGTGACAGTGGGAAGGTTACTCGGTACATAGTGAATACAGGGGAAATCTGAAAATCAAGCCATAGATTATTGAGTCCAGCTATTCAGGCAAGAAGAGAGTTGTTTTGGGACTGATGGATCATGGTTTGTCATGGCTAACATTGTAGCATGAAGAAATGAATGTATTTCATGTACCTTTCAAGATTCAGTGATTCCTAGGGACAAATATAATTGTATATTCTTTGGTGATGTTGAAATTGATCATGCTTACATGTCCTCTCTAACGCCTCAACCTCATACTTTGAGACTTGAGGCTTTGGGGGACTTAAGAGGGTATTTTTGTGATGCTTGGGAGCTGATACAGGCTATACGGCGGTATCTTGGGGCTATTTGGGGATTTAATACACCATAGTGCTAAATTTTGGGTTTCTCCACATTTCTAATAAGATATAGTACTCGTAGAAAATTACATGTATGTGTTAGGGGTTTGCTGTTCTGAACCATAGCCCTTTTGAAGTGTTGCAGCAAGGATGAGTAAATTTAACGCTCATGTAGTCATGTGTAGCTTGTGTTTAGGGTAAAAATACCCTAAGACACGTGGCCCAATAAAGGCTTGCCACGTGTCAAGCTTGCAACGGTCAGCAAAGGCCCAATCCCTTTGCGACACGTGTCATTGTACTCTAATTGAGGTACAGTTCTCCCCTACTATAAATAGTAAGGGCAGACCTCATTAATGAGGATCAAATCATTTTCCCACAAACCAACATAACACAAATCCCCTTGCAAACGCTCTCAACTCGAGAAGCATTTATTGTCTTATTTCCTCATTAAGAAAGAGACTAACTTAATCTTCGGAGGCGGAACACCCCAGCCCCTGCCGGAGTATTCCGTTATTTGTGCAAGGTACTGGCGAAGGAAGGAGCATACTAGGAAATTGTAGCTCTCCCGTAGGACACATAAAAAACCCCCAAACATCTGGCGCCGTCTGTGGGGAGAGTACTTTCTAGATGACTTCAGAACCGGTACTGCCGGGTAAAAGTAGTCAACCTGCTGGTGATGCTGAGGTCCACTCGGACCAAGATACAGCCGACAATCATGAGATTGAGACTTACACAGCTGCTGATGGTTCTTTCAGAACCAAGCATACTCGTTCCAAAGACAAGAGGGAACAGGCAGAGCAGCAAGCAGTCCCAAACCATCCCACCAGGGGACCGCTTGGGTTAACTCCTTCAGAAGGGGCCACCCCAGTCTCTAGGGATGAACTCATGAACCTGATCATGAGCTTCAAAGGAGAGATCAAAGGCCTTCTGGATAATACAGCCGGCCCCCGTAAGGGTCAGGCGGAAGAAAGGCGTCTTGGAAAAAAGGCGGCCAGAATAGTAAAGGGTAGAGCATCTACCCCGCATCCGAAGTCAAATATGCCGGCTAGGCCTTTTGATTTCTCAAAGATACACACTCCCATAGATGGAGTTAGAAAACCCGTCCGGCACATTCAGCCGGATGGAACTAAGAAAGTCTATTTTGAAGCCCGAACGCTCATTCAGGATAAAAAGACTCAGCAGCGCTCCGAGTCAGCATCAACGTCGACCTTTCGAGACAGCTTCAATGCCACATTAGGGAGGCACTCGAGAACAAACAATGACAGCCGGACGAGCGAGGTTTCCGCTCGATCCGGCCCTCATATGATCCAACCGGCATTGCATGGAACACCATACACGCCTTTTGGATCTCCCTATGCACAGCCGGGTCTTTTCGGGGCGCAGCAGCAGCCGCCTCTCCAGCCTATGGACTGGCAGCTCCGGCTGCTCAACCTTGGGGAACAGCCAACGACGTTTTACAGGGAAATCACCGAGATGACCCAGCCGGCTAAGATCAAAAACGTGTTGGTAGGTGCCTATGACGGTACCACCAACCCGGAAGATCACCTCATGGCATACACCAACCTGATGTATTTGCAGGGTTTGGATGACGCCTCATGGTGCAGGTGCTTCCCGGCAACGTTGAAGGGGATTGCTCAACGTTGGTTTGGCAACCTCCCAGCCGGATGCATCAATAATTTCAGGACATTGGCCTACTGGTTCACGTCCAACTTTTCTATGAATATCCCTGCCAAGAAAACAAGCCTTGATCTAGGGGCAATCCAGCAGGGAGATAAGGAAGGGCTCCGGTCATATGTCAGGCGGTTTAACCTGATGAGGATCCAAATCCACGGATTGTTCGATGACGTTGCCTACACTGATTTCTTTAAAGGCTTAAAAGACGGATCAACTTTTAAGTTTGACTTGGTTAGGAAGAGGGTCTCTACTCTTCACGAGGCGCTCATGAAGGCGGAGGCTTACATTCAGGCAATGGAATTATGTGCTGTAAAACTTCCAACGGACTACAAAAGATCAGACAAAAAAGAGAATCGGCCTACCCAGTCGGCAAAAAAGGAAGACAAGAGAAAGGGGGTATGGGCATCAGACTCATCCGGACAACCTTTCCAGAAAAGAAAGAGGTCGGATCCGTATGTGCCAAAGTACGAATTCAACAAGGATTGTGCCTCCATTCTCAACGAAGTAAAGGACCGGCTGAATCTAGAAAAGCCGGGTCCGATGAAGAGTCCTGTAAGCGCCCGGGATAAGAGCAAATATTGCCTTTTCCATGAAGAAATTGGCCATGACACTGAGGGTTGATTTAGCCTCAAGCGGCTCTTAGACCGGCTGGCTGATGAGGGGGCTCTCAAGTCATACCTATCCAAGTCAAAGGGTGCTCCCAAACAAGTAAAAGGACCACCCCCAAAGACGCTGGCTACTCAATCAGATACGGATGAGGAAACCATCCTGACCATAGCCGGTGGATTTGCGGGAGGTGGGCCTACCATCCGGGGCACAAAGGATAACATTCGGAAACTGGTCAACTCAGTGGATGAGGGCCAGTCGTCTGAATATTCATTTCCGGAAGTTAACATCTCCGAGAAAGATAGAGGAGAGGTCAGGCGGCCTCATGATGACCCCATAGTCATCGAGTGCAAAATCGCCAATCAAAGAGTTGGCCGTATCTTGATTGATACCGGGAGCTCATCTGATCTCATAAGCTACCAGTGCTTCGAAAAACTCAAGTACAAGCCCAGTAGCATGCATCCGGCCTCATACCCTCTTGTAGGTTTTGGGGGAGGAGTAGTACATCCGGCGGGCATGATTGATCTACCCATCCGGTTCGGAGAAAAGGGAAAGGGCCGGCACATGGTTGTCAAGTTTCTTGTTGTAGGAGAGCTGACTGCCTACAACTTGATTATTGGCCGCCCAACCCTTAACATCTCAAAGGCTGTCATCATCCCATCTCTAATGTTGATCAAGTTTGAAAGAGATGATGGCACAGTCGGTTCCTTGAGTGGGGACCAAAAGATGGCGAGAGAGTGTTACCTCTCGGACATCAAACCAACGCTTGACACAGACGGTCAAGAGAAAGAAATAGTTGAACTTGACGACTGTGATCAAACCTTACCGGCTATTAAGCCAACCGGTAAAAAGAGGAAGGCGGACCAACTAGCGCCTGTTAAGGAGAAACAATAGCAATCACTGTCAGGGGAGAGGCCAGACGTCCTTCGCCCCCAGCCGGCTGGAGAAATAATTGACATTGTCCTTGAAGACAGCTGGCCAAACAGAACCGTCAAGATTGGAACGGTTGCTTTTGAAAGCTTGGGACCTGAGTTGCTCCTTTTGCTGAAGGAGTTCAAAGATGT
The DNA here is from genome assembly GCF_001683475.1 of Chenopodium quinoa. Taxonomy (NCBI): domain Eukaryota; kingdom Viridiplantae; phylum Streptophyta; class Magnoliopsida; order Caryophyllales; family Amaranthaceae; genus Chenopodium; species Chenopodium quinoa. Next base: position 1,351,145 of record NW_018742381.1, on the reverse strand, counting down.
GTTTGCCTTTGAAGTAGAAGAGATGTCGGGTGTAAGTCCGGATCTCGCTGTTCATAAACTCGCTGTGGATCCTAAAAAGAAGCCGGTCAGGCAAAAGAAAAGGAACCATGGCGAGGAAAGGTCCCAGGCGGCAGCAACCGAGGTCAAGAAACTCTTAGATGCTGGGTTCATCCGACAATGTTACTACCCGGATTGGGTAGCCAATGTCGTCCTTGTGAAAAAGCCGAATGGAACTTGGCGGATGTGTGTAGATTACACGGACCTGAACAGAGCTTGTCCAAAAGATAGCTACCCGCTTCCAAAGATAGATCATTTGGTAGACTCTACAGCCGGCCATGCCCTGATGAGTTTCATGGATGCCTACTCCGGCTTCCATCATATACCCTTGTGGAAGAAAGACCAAGAGAAGACGACTTTCGTCACAGATCAAGGGCTATACTGTTACACGGTGATGCCGTTTGGGTTGAAGAATGCGCCTGCCACTTTCCAACGAATGATGAACTCGGTCTTTTATGATCAGATTGGAAGGAATGTGGAGGCGTACATCGATGACATGATAGTCAAGTCAAAGCTACAGGCGGATCATCTAGCCGACCTCCGAGAAACCTTCACCACCCTCAGGCCGTATAAAGTCATGTTAAACCTGAAAAAATGCGTCTTTGGAGTTGAGTCTGGGAAGTTTCTCGGATTTTTGATTGATCAGAGAGGCATAGAGGCCAATCCGGACAAAGTACAGGCGGTGATTGACATGCAGTCGCCTCGTACCGTCAGGGAGGCTCAAAAGCTTACCGGCTGCCTGGCTGCATTGGGGAGATTCCTCAGCCGGTCAGGTGACAAGTGCCTGTATTTCTTTCAAGCAATCAAAAAGAGGTCGAGGTTCGAATGGGGTGAAGAGGCTGAGGCGGCATTTCAAAGGCTGAAGCAACACTTGCATTCTTTGCCAAGGTTAGTAAGTCCCCTACCCCAGGAGGCTCTCTACATATACTTGGTCGTCTCAGATCATTCTTTGAGTGTCGTTCTCCTTGCTGAGAGAGACGGCAACCAATTCCCGATCTACTTCATAAGCCACGTCCTCCGGAATGCTGAACTTCGCTATCCCATGATTGAAAAATTCGGTCTTGCATTGTTCAAGACAGTCAAGCGGTTGAAACCGTATTTCTTGGGTCATCCGGTGACCGTCTACACTGACCAGCCGCTCAAAAGGCCTATGACCACTTTAGAGTCATCCGGAAGAATGATTAAATGGGCTGTGGAAATTCAAAGTCTAGAAATCACTTTCGAACCTAGGCGGGCAGTGAAGGGTCAGGAGTTTGCCGACTTCATTGTTGAAATGACAAGGCCGATACAGCCGGATAAAACTGATCAAGTTTGGAAAGTTTATGTAGACGGGAGCTCTACGTTGAATGGTTGTGGGGCAGGCGTAATTTGTCATTCTCCAGAGGGGGACAAATACGAATATGCTCTACGATTCAAATTTCAAGCTTCGAATAATGAAGCTGAATACGAGGCCCTGTTAGCCGGCATCCGCATGTGTAAGGCAGCCGGGGCAAGGAAAGTTGACGCCTGTTTAGATTCTCAACTCATCGTTAGCCAAAACAACGGTGACTATGAGGCCACCTATCCGGTGATGATTAAGTATCTTCAGGCGGTCAAAGAGGAGGCTGGGGCATTTGACGAATTCAATCTAAGTCAAGTACCTAGGTCCGAGAATAACCAAGCGGATGCATTATCAAAACTTGCATCATCCGCCACATGTGATACGCCTAGGTCAGTCTTCTGGGAAGTCATGGAAAAGAAAAGCATTGAACATGACCCCATTGGAGTTCTAGATCGAAGCTCCACTTGGATGGACCCCATCTGGGAATACCTGGTAGGCGGCACCCTACCGGGTGTTTCATCAGAGGCGGCTGCCCTTAAAAGACGAGCATTAAGCTTCGAAATGCACAAAGGTGAACTTTTCCGGAAGGGTTACCTGCAGCCGCTATTCAAATGTGTTACCCCAGAAAGGGGAAAGGAAATACTAGAAGATCTGCACGCCGGCTTCTGTGGATCACACATTGGCGGGAAGACACTAGCCAAAAGAGCCAGGCGGCAAGGATACTTTTGGCCTACCCTCGAGGCAGATGCATTAGATCTGGTAAAAAGATGTGACAAGTGCCAGAAGTTTGGCCGGCTGATCAGACAGCCGGGAACTGATTTAACAGCAATTCACAGCCCAATTCCTTTTGCCAAATGGGGCATGGATATTTTGGGGCCATACACTCCTGCCCCAGGCGGCAAAAGATACATTTTGGTGGCTGTTGATTATTTCACCAAGTGGGTTGAGGCCGAGGCGGTAAAGGGCATCAAAACTAAGGATGTCATCTCCTTCATTTGGAGAAATGTAATCACCCGGTTCGGTGTACCTTTGTCAATGGTCTTTGATAATGGCCCCCAGTTCGAAACGCCTGTCCTAAAGACTTGGCTGCAAGATCAAAGGATTTCCCATTACTTTGCATCCGTAGGCCGTCCTCAAGCAAACGGTCAAGTTGAAGCTTTTAACAAGCTCATCTCAGGCGGTATAAAGAAAAAGATTGAAAAAGCAGGCGGTCTTTGGGCAGAGGAATTGACTCATGTTCTTTGGTCTATCAGAACTACTGAGAAGGGGTCAACCGGTGAAACTCCATTTCTTATGGCATATGGCACAAAGGCGGTGCTTCCCATTGAATTGTATGAGCCAACACTTCGAATCATGTTATATGATGAAGAGGCAAATTGGGAAGCCATGCGCCTGGCTCTGGATACTCTTCCTGAAAGAAGGGGCAATGCCACCTTGCGTCATGAAATCTACCGTCTGCGAATGACGAGGGCCTACAACAAAAGGGTGCGTAAACGCCCCCTCAAAGTTGGGGATTTTGTGTTACGAAAGCTTGAGGCAACCGGTAGGGCGAATGAACAAGGGAAACTGACCCCAAACTGGGAAGGACCCTACCGGATTTTTGAAGAAGTTAGAAACGGCACATACCGCCTGGAAACCCCAGACGGAATGCGGCTGCCTCGTACCTGGAATGTAGATAACTTGAAAAAGTACTACTTCTAAGGATTTCGTAATTTTTTGTAAATAGTATTGAAATGTGAAAGCATATAATTTCCATTCATACAATTGTATTAGCACCTGTCTAGTGCAAGATCACAGACGGAAGAACACTTGTTAAAAACCACTGCTCCAAAAAGAGCAGTCATCCGGCGACACCCATCCGGGTGAAATCGTCGAAGAGGACAACTCCCTTCCAGGTGGTACATTGTTCTAGCGATCAAACAACTCAAATGGCATTTTCTTAAAAGAAACTTGCAGCCGTTAGAAAAGATCCTTCGCATCTAGAATTCACCCGGCAAGGACCCAAAAGTGGTCCATCCGGCAAAATGAAATTCCTAGTGGGTTACTGCAACCGGGTATTATCTAAAAGCCACCCAAACGGTTTTACAACCCATCCGACGTTTTATTGTACCAGCTTGGACAAGGTTAGATCAACCATTGATCACCCATCCGGCTGCCAATGAAACGACTGCCTGTTTACCGTTGGAGTAAACAGTTGGCCATTTGAGGGGCATTTTATTGTACCAGCCGGGGCAAGGTTAGATCAACCATTGATCACCCATCCGGCTGCCAATGAAACGGCTGCCTGTTTACCGTTGGAGTAAACAGTTGGCCATTTCAGAGGCATTTTATTGTACCAGCCGGGGTAGGAGTAAATCAATTAATGATCACCCATCCGGGTGCCAACGAAACGACTGCCTGTCTACTGTTAGAGTAAACAGTTAGCCATTTCAGGGGCATATCATGGTATCGTTACTTCATCCGGCATCTATAGAACGACTGATCATGTTAACCGGATGAGTAGTAAACACTTGTATAAATGCATAAATAAATAAAAAAATCAAATGCAAATAGTAGAATAGCAAAACCGACTGCGTCGGTTAGTAGATTAAAAATTTACTTAGCAGAAATGTTAACCGGACCCCCGTCCGGGAAAGATACATACAAAGATACTCGGCTCGCATGCCGGAAAAGAAAATAGTAAATTGTTTATAGTTGTTGCTGTTGAGGAAGTTGTTGTTGAGCTTGTTGCTGTTAAGGCTCCGGCTGCTGGGCTGCATCGACTGGAACTTCGGCCGACTGCTCCACCACTTGTTGATCTTCCACCTGCGCCTCTTGATTAGCCCCATCCGGCTGAATCACATTACCCACTCGTCGAAAGCGGGAGGAGGGTCAGTCCCGAGCACCTTTGCCTCGTAAACCTCAGAGGCATACTGGTATCGAAGATTCCAGTATTCGTACTCGAAATCCGGATGGATCAAGTTCCAGGCGAGCTTCATACGTTCTTCGCAGTCGGCCTCATTTTCTGCAATCAGGCGGAGTTGTTCCTGTTCCAGCTCTTTCTTATGAGCTGCCTGATTGTTTGCAAGTTCAATTACCAGGCTGTTGTCCTTCCAAAGATCGACATTCTCCTTGTCAGCATTCTCCAGGGCTTTAAGGTCAGTTTGAAGATTTTTGACCTGGAGCTCAAGCTCATCAACTCTCTTCAATGCCGCCTCTCCAGCCGCAGCCGCCTTCTTCAGCAGATCCTCCTGTTGCAACTTCCGTTGTTCAGTTTCCAAGTCATATGAAATGGCATTGAATTGGCAAACGTCAATAAGCTCAGATGCGCGATTATGAGCGTCTCTTACCTCCTCCTGCTTTTTGCGAAGAGGGACGCTAAGCCCATCAACTCTCAACAGCGTCTGCAACATCAGCCGGGAAAAGTGTTAGGAAAGATCAAAAACAAAGTACTTGCATCCGGTAAAAAAGATTATTGCTTAAACGTAGGCCATCCGGTTTATGTACCTCAGTAAGGAGAGAAGTGATCCGGTCAAGATTGACCGTGTGCACAGCCGGCACAACTTCTCTCTCAGACCGAGTGATGGTCTTGACCATCCTCTTAGCATACTGCTGGTAGTTTGGACGGCTGGAGGTTGTATCTGCAAGCATAGAATCATATGTAAGGTAGTGGGCATATGCCTCGCCAATATCCAGGCGGTGTCCAGAAGAATCCCCGGATTGACTTGCTTGGGTTTTTACTCTCATATGCCCAAGCGGCCAGGGGGGATTGAAGGCAAAAGTATTACCTTTCTCGGACTGTGGGGTCAAAGCCCCCCCAGCCGCTAATGAACCGGAGCCCGTCTGAGTACAAGCATCCGGTCTTGCCGACTCCACCACCATTTCAAAGTGGGGAGAGAATTGCAGGCTCTTCCCTGTTGTTGTTGGCCTGTCCTGGTCAGGCGTCTTTTGTTTTTGACCTGCAGCCGGGGAAGGAGCCGCCACCCTAGGCACTTTGGCGGCTGGCTTGGGAATATTCCCAGCCGGACGTTTTTGCATACTCGCTACAGAGCGAGGTATGACTTGGCTCCCAGCCTGAAAACAGTCACAATAGGATGCACCCGGTAAAAATCTTTGTAACAAGGTAAAGGGTACATCCGGAAAATAAAAAAAAGGAAAAAGATGGTAAGGAAAGGCTACCTCGGCATTTTTGGCGGCCATCGCCGCCTTCCTCCTCTAGCTGCTTCTTCCTCAAGAGGATGGCAGAGGTAGAAAGAGTCTTCTCTGGCGGCACCATTCTTTTTGCTTCTTCTACAAAACAAGAAAAGTAAACATGGTTAGAGATCAAACAAAGCATACCCATCCGGGAAAGACTTGATCAATCAGAAAACCTACCCTTGTTGAACATAGTGCTCTAAGTTACAAAGGGACAAAAAACCCTCATCCTTAAACCAGTCCGGATGGGGCACCCAAAATTGGGGAACTATGATCTCGCCCCCGTCATCTAGTGGGGCGGTTGTCTTCAGAAAGAGACCTTTCTGCATTATTTGGTCCCATGCCTCTCCCGGTACTCTAGAGAGAGCTCATTTCCTTCCCAGCAAGGTCGGGTGCTTATTGTATCTACGTAGCCGACGGTTAAGTTGGGGGGAGGGGGAAGAGATGACATAAAATTTACTCTTCCAATTACTCCACTTGGACGGCTTGTCCAAAGTCATCATATACTCAGGAAGCGTGGTGAGAGTGTACCACGCATTCCACCCACCCGGCGCTCTGCTTAAATAATGCATATGCGCAAACGCCTGCCAGCTTGGCTTGACACCCTACAGCTCGCAGGCGGCAATATATCCAAGAATGTTGACCCATGAATTAGGGGTCAACTGCCATACACCTAAGTCATACCCCTTTAGTATGGCTTTTATGCAGTGATGGAGGGGGAACCGGAGGCCGGCTGTAAACGCCGCCTCATAGCAGCCGAAGAAATTGTCGGCATGGTCCACGTCGTCGGTCCAAACGACGCTTGCCTCTACCGGCGGGACGACCACTTCCCATCCCTCTCCAACCGGCTTCTTCTGTAAAAAAGCAGGGAGTGTGGTGTTCAAAGTGACCACATCCCTGGCGGACATGGTCATATCAGTCGGGTCGCCCTTAGCCGGCCATTTATAAGCCTCTTCTTCAATGGGAGCCGCCTCTTCAGAAGACTCTTCATCAGGGCCAGGGCCGGACTCCCCATTATCACCGGCTCCCTCTCCGGAACCTTCTCCGGATTCCTCTCCGGATTCCTCAGCGTTGGAACCAGAGCTATCTAAGATATTGTCACCCGGTGTGCTAGGAGCACTCGGAGAATTTTGCGGAATCTCTTCATTAAGACCCATCTCAGCCGGTTCCTCGACTTGCTCTTGATTTATAGGGTCAGCCGGATCAACGGCTGGATCGTCGGACTGGTAGTCAGGATTGATTGCCGTCACTCTGATCGGAGCCATTCTGTCCTGCACATGAACAAAGACGGTCGGATTCGATGTAGGTGAAGGTTGTTCCAAGCACCCCCAGACGGCAATCCCAGTCCTAGACTCAGCCGTTCCTGGTGACCGGCTGACCACAGTCGTAGGTTGTGCCGTGTGTGCATTGGTGGAGTCCATATCCTAATACTATGCAACCGGAAATAAAAGAAAGTGACAAGTATAGGATGCAGGCGGTACCTTTGATGTGAGAGTTGAGAGTTAGCTTGAAGTCACCTCAGACGGGAAACTCCGCGAAAATGTTTAAAGCTGAAAAAGAAAGTAAATACTTAGCCGGTTATTCATAAACTCGCCCAAAAACCCCCTAGACGGTGTTTAATGAGGTGGGCCAGAAGTATCCCAGACGGCATAAGGCCGGATGGGGGTTCTTTACAAGCGTTTGTAATGACTAGCTAGAGTATTGTAAAGCTCTCTATGATACCCCAGACGGTATTCAGTGAGCTGGGTCAGAAGTACCCCACACGGTATAAAGACCGGATAGGGGGTTATGACTTGCATTTGTAATGACTGGCTAGAATATTGTAAAGCTATATGATACCCCAGACGGTATTCAGTGAGCTGGGTCAGAAGTACCCCAGACGGTTAAAAACCGGATGGGGGGATATGATTTGCACTATTGTAAAAAGCTTAGCTAGATTATTTGTACAGTTCACTGAATAATACCCCAGACGGTATTCAGTGAGCTAGGTTAGAAGAACCCCCAAATGGTATAACACCGGATGGGGGGGTTGTGATTGGAATTGGCATAAAAAAAATTGGGGCTCACTCCATGATACCCTAGACGGCATCAGGAAGGTTGGGTCAAAGATACCCCATCCGGTAAAGATGCCGGATGTTGGTGCTGCATCAGCATCTAGGGTCAACACATACCTCAAACGGTAAAATACCGGATGGGGATTTAGAAGGATTTGTTTCAAAAAGGCATGTTCAAACAATACCCTGACGGTTAGCCACCGGATGGGGGTGCATTGAACGCATCTTCAAAATTGAAAAGGTCTCGGAAAGACAAGGATGGTGACCCAGCCGGCCTTGAAACCGGTTGGGGTTTTTGAAATCATCACTTGCCAAGGCAAATACCCAGACGGTGAGTCACCGGATGGGGGTGCATTGTACGCATCTTAAAAATTTTTTTTGAAAAATCCTAAAAGAGGCAAGGATGATGACCCATCCGGCTTCAAAACCGGTTGGGGTTTTTGAAATCATTTCTTGATAAAAGCTCAGAAATACCCTAGGCGGTGTTAAAAGATAAGTCTATTGGAGGAAGGTTCAAAGACCCCCCAGACGGTGTTAAACCGGATGGGGGTGTTTAGAATGCATAATGCTTTAAAGTTAAAGACCCCTCAGACGGGGCTATGCCGGCTGAGGGAGAAGATTCTGGGATATGGGTTAAAGGCCCCCCAGGTCGCATGCAACCCGGATGGGGTGAAACGTTCAAAATCCTCAAGCAAAAGTAAAAAGAGAAGGGCATCCGGTACCTTAGAGACTGAAGAAAGAGCACCCAACCGGTCGCCGGATGTGCTTGATTTGAAAATGCCGGATGCAAGGAAACTTAGGAAATAATGCAGCCGGTATCAGAGTGCTCTCTCAGAAATTTTTTTGAAAAATATGCAAAGTGTGGAGGGGAGAGAGGGTGTCTCGTATTTATAGAGAAGGAGCAGAAGGCGAAACGATGCCTTCTTCCCTAAAAACTTGAAATTTGAAAAAAGGAGGGAAGAAGACGAACCGTCTCCTCCCATGCGTTTGACACTTGTCACAGGTGACACGTGGACATTCCACGTCACACCTGTGAGGGGCAGATGTTTAGGGTAAAAATACCCTAAGACACGTGGCCCAATAAAGGCTTGCCACGTGTCAAGCTTGCAACGGTCAACAAAGGCCCAATCCCTTTGCGACGTGTCATTGTACCCTAATTGAGGTACAGTTCTCCCCTACTATAAATAGTAAGGGCAGACCTCATTAATGGGGATCGAATCATTTTCCCACAAACCAACATAACACAAATCCCCTTGCAAACGCTCTCAACTCGAGAAACATTTATTGTCTTATTTCCTCATTAAGAAAGAGACTAACTTAATCTTCGGAGGCGGAACACCCCAGCCCCAGCCGGAGTATTCCGTTATTTGTGCAAGGTACTGGCGAAGGAAGGAGCATAATAGGAAATTGTAGCTCTTCCGTAGGACACATAAAAAACCCCCAAACAGCTTGTAAGCTCTAATTACTTGAGATACTCGATCAAATCTTAATCCGAGTGAGCTTGACTTCATTGAACTGACAAACTCTACTCGAGACTCATGTAGTCATGTGTAGCTTGTAAGCTCTAATTACTTGAGATACTCGATCAAATCTTAATCCGAGTGAGCTTGACTTCATTGAACTGACAAACTCTACTCGAGGCTCATGTAGTCATGTGTAGCTTGTAACTTTGTAAGCTCTAATTATTTGAGATACTCGATCAAATCTTAATCCGAGTGAGCTTTACTTCATTGAACTGACAAACTCTACTCGATTAAGCTAAACTCAACTCGAGCTCAATTCCTTTTTTTCCCATATCCGAACTGCATTATAACTATGGAATTTACTCATCCTTAGATGTACAGTATTTACGAGTTACTTGTACATTCTAGCTTTTCACATGTGAATAAAGTTGAATGGCGTTGCTTAGGGTATCTATGGAAATTGGAGACATATCACATCATTGGCATCTAGCGGGCCTTCATCCGCACAACGACACAATAGCAAGGAAAGAAAGTTTCTCCTAATTGTTTATTTACTCTTTCAGTTATATTTAATCATTTTATTTATTTATTTTGCTATAATAACAATAATGTGGACGGAATTTAATTTTATATTGATTACCGCCAATAAGAATTTACGAGTAACTGATAGAGTAATATCCAAATATCCATTGGTCGGGCTTTCTCCCCAATTAGTTGGGGACATTTCTTGTCCTATTAGCATTCTGATTCATCTAATCATTTTATCCTGGAAGGTGAGAGAAAGCAACCCATATTTGGCAATTTGGCTTGAGTTGCCTTATCTAGAGTTCTGTAGTTACGGAGTATAAAATAAAATCAAGATTTCATTTTCTTAAAAAAAAAAAAAAAAAAAAAAAAAAAAAAAAAAAAAAAAAAATCATTAGTGGTTCTGGTCTTCAGTTGACATGTGAAACTTGTGCATAATCTTTCAGTTCTCAACTACAAAAGTCAAAATAAGAGGTAATCTTTCTTTGTATTTTACTTTTGTATATTAAATTTTGATCATGTATTTTTTTATACGTGTTCTTTCATTTCTCTTTGATTGTATTAGTCAAATCATGTCAAATCATGTAATCTTCTCATAACCATCTAATCTGCAGCTAACTTTTCGAAAGGCGCTATCTTTGTTTTATGGTATGATCAAATGTTTACCTTTTACTTAGTTTTGTGATATTTGGAGAACTGATGTTAGAAGGTGAAGTTACTGAGGCAATGTATGTCAGTTTTTTCTGTAAGCCGAGGCTCCTCGAATAATCGTGTATTGTAGGATCTTTAAGGCAGGGAATAGGATAAGTTCTGCTACTGGTTCGAAATGGGTCGAGTTAAGAAAAAACAGCAGCATTTTGGTAAAATTGATCCCTTGTCATTGGAGAAATTGTTGTCTAAGAGTCCAAGTGATCGGTCTTTGATTGGAAAGCCTGGATTTTCGAGGATAGTCTATTGCAATGATCCTGAATGTCCTGAAGCTGAACAACTTAAATATTGTGACAATTATGTTACAACTACAAAGTATACTCTTGCTTCATTCCTCCCCAAATCGTTGTTTGAGCAGTTTAGGCGGATTGCCAATCTATATTTCCTCATGTGTGCATTCTTGTCATTCACTCCGATTGCTCCTAATCCACCAGTCAGTAGTGTTTTCCCTCTTGTGGTAGTTGTGACTGTAACAATGGTGAAGGAATTAATTGAAGATTTCAAGCGCAGGAAACAGGTAATGGAAGTTTAGCTTTGAAGCAATGTGCAATTGAGCAATTTCTTATTCTTATTTTTAGGCCGGGAGGAAGGGGAGGGGGTCATGACAGGGATTTTATTGCTCTAACTTCATATGTTGCAGTGTTACTTTTTTCCTAGTTTGTCTGAGTTCTAGTTCATATGCTTATTTTGACTGTAATTGTTACGTGTAGAACGGCACATAATGTGTATCCTGCTATGATGCGTGTGCTGTTTTGGGGACGGGATTGTGCTAAGTATGCAGTCTTAATCCTGCTATTCTGAAATTATATGAATTAAATTAGTTTATGAAGTTATTTCTTGTTGAAGAGTTAAATGATGATCAACATCCTTGAAAGACTTGTGTCACTACTATATTAACTCCTGCATTTGATGGAGGATGGTTTATAGCTGTGTCAGTACTTCAGATAAACTTCTGTTTCTTCCATATTACATTGAATTCTCCTTAAAATATGTGGATGTATTGATATGAAAAATAATTTTAAAAGTTGATAATGTCAGGATATTGAGGTGAATAATAGAAAGACTAAGGTTCATCGCGGCAATGGCAATTTTGAGGACTCAAAATGGATGAACTTGAGAGTTTGAGATGTAGTGAAGGTGGAAAAGGATGAATTTTTCCCTTCTGATCTTATCCTACTTTCCTCAAGTTATGACGAGGCTATATGCTATGTGGAAACTACTAACCTTGATGGGGAAACTAATCTGAAACTAAAGCAAGCACTGGAAGTGACAGCAGGCCTAAATGAGGACACGATGTTTCAGAACTTCAGAGCTATTATTAGATGTGAAGACCCAAATGCTAACTTATATTCTTTCATTGGGAATTTGGATTTTAGAGGGCAACAGCACCCCCTTTCATCTCCGCAGCTGCTTCTAAGGGAATCCCAACTGAGGAATACTGAGTACATTTATGGTGTTTCAATCTTCACTGGTCATGATACTAAAGTTATCCAAAATTCAGTGGACCCCCGTCAAAGAGAAGCAACATTGAGAGGAGAACAGATGTAATAGTTTTCCTCTTGTTTTTCTTGTTATTTTTGCTCGCTACCTTCGGATCTATTGTTCTAGGGATAGTCACAAATGAGGATATCCTTGATGATGGTACCACAATGACAAGATGGTATTTAAGACCTGATGATACCACAATATACAATGATCCAAGAAATGCTTCACTTGCTGCTTTACTGCATTTTTTGAGAGCTGTTATGCTGTATGGTTACCTCATTCCCATCTCATTGTATGTATCAATAGAGCTGGTTAAAGTACTGCAGACTGAGTTTATTAACAAAGATATACACATGTATTATAAAGAAGGTGACAAGCCGGCACAGGCCCGTACCTCAAATTTGAATGAGGAACTTGGTCAAGTTGATGTGATATTGTCTGATAAAACAGGAACTTTAACATGCAATTTGATGGAGTTTGTTAAGTGTTCTATTGCTGGAACTGCATATGGCCAGGTGATCACAACGGTGGAAAGGGCTATAGCTAAGAGAAAGAGGATACCTTTCACTGGCAAGGTGATAGGAAGAAAGAAAGAGAATGAGGATGATGATGTTGTAGATCAGTCAACTGTTAGAGGCTACAATTTTGTGGATGATAGAATCACAAATGGGAACTGGGTAAATGAAGAAAGGTCTGATGTTATACAGAAGTTCTTTCGAGTTATGGCTATCTGCCATACTGTTATACCTGTAACGGATGAAGAAACAGGATGTTTATCATATGAAGCAGAATCTCCAGATGAGGCAGCACTTGTTATTTCAGCAAGAGAACTTGGTTTTGAGTTTTATGAGAGGACTCAAGCAAGCATCTCCTTGAGAGAGGTGGATCCTCTGTCTGGTGCAAAGGTTGAAAGGTAACTTTCTTGCTAAGTCAAATTAGATTCCCTTCCTGCAGCTCTTCATCTAGTTCTTGGTTGGTTTTCCAGAGGAGAGTGCTGGATAAAATTAATGGAAAAGGACTTGAAATCATGGCTGATATTAAAAAATAAATAAATAAAATAAACTAATCTTGTCCAACTATTAAGATCTTAGTTTGCGAAAAAAGAGTTAGCCTATGAAATGTATCAGGCTTTTAATCTTATATTAGCCCTTTTTTGCTAATAGGATGTACCTGCCTAGGTACTTGCCTTAAGATATTGTCTAGCTTGTTTGTGCTATGAGGAAATTTCTAAGCCTTGGTCTTTTTTACAGGACTCTTGAACTTCTGAATATCATGGAGTTCAGTAGCGCAAGAAAGAGAATGTCTGTGATTGTGAAAAATGAAGAAGGAAAACTTCTACTTCTTTGCAAAGGTGCTGACAGGTTTGTAAGGATAAACTGTTAGAGCTCTAGTATCATGACATAATATGTTGTTAGATCAGTTTTTAGCAGTCAATTCCTGGCTTTACTTCCCTATGTCCTTGTTTATTTGCCGTGCAGTTAATGTAACTTATGTAACATGGTTTGATCCTATAGCTTCCTGTTGGGTATAAGCATTAGAGGATGTGAAGAATTAGGAGAGTAGAGAGAACTAAAATCGGAAATGAAAGGAGATGAAGGTTTAACTTCTTCCATGCATATATAGAAATCAAATGTCATGCTTTACAATATATAATCCTGCTCTCCCCTCTCTAATCTTATTTTTCCTGATAGAAAAATGATATCTTGCTCTTTAATTTCCTATGATTCACCTTCTGACTCTAGCTGAATCTCTACTACCTTGTTCTCCTATATCATTTGCTGATATAAGCAATTGTATTAGTCCATGCTCATCAGCTGACAGCTGGATTTAATAGTCTCAAGTCTCTTAACTGTCCTGGATCAGTGTTATGTTTGAAAGGCTAGCAAATAACACAATTAGTAATACACGTTTCCTTGACTGTCCTGGATCAGTGTTATGTTTGAAAGGCTAGCATATAACGGGAGGGAGTTTGAAAGGCAGACAAGAGAACATGTTATGAGGTATGCTGAAGCTGGTTTGAGAACTCTAATACTTGGATATAGAGAAGTCAACAAAGATGAATATGTGACGTTCAACGAGGCATATACAGTGGCCAAAAGCTCTGTTAGTGCAGAAAGAGACAAATTGGTTGAAGAAGTGGCCGAAGACTTTGAGAAAAATCTGATTCTTCTTGGAGCTACAGCCGTAGAAGATAAGCTCCAAAAAGGGGTATGTGGTATTCTGAGAATGATATATCTGGAAATACTCATTAATATTTTGCATTTCCATTGTATTTTTGTGCGCGAGAGGTTGGTTCACAACTTTCCAGTTCATCCTCTTATTCTTTTTCACTAAACAGGTTCCTGAATGCATTGAAAAACTAGTACAAGCTGGAATTAAGTTATGGGTACTAACCGGGGATAAAATTGAAACAGCCGTTAATGTTGGGTACGATTTTTGTTTGGAAGTATTGCTTTCTATATAAAATTGTGCCCTTTTTCTTGGTTCTAATTTTTGTTCATTTTACAGTTATGCTTGCAGTTTGTTGAGAGAAGGGATGAGGAAGATAGTAATCAACTCTGAGTCATATAGGGCAAAAGCATCGGTTAAGGTGTCAGATAAGACTTCCATACACAAAGTAAGTTAAAGCGTCTTCCAAGTGGTATTGTGTCATATTGTTGATTTGTTGTGACGTTTACATCGAATGGTTTTTTTTTTTTCTTATTCTATTTGAGGATACTGTACTAAGTGACATCGCTTACCAGTGAACCCTTTTTTAGTGGTGACTATCTTCTTGTACAACCCTGTTGCTAAATTTTCAGATTATTTAGGTTTTAAAAGAAAGGGTTCTCCAAGACATAAGAGAGGGGAAGGAACTACTTTGTTTATCGCATGGAAGCTCAGAGGCACTGGCTCTTATTATTGATGGAAGGTCACTCAGTTATGCATTGGAGGATGATGCCAAACACATATTTCTAGAGCTTGCTCTGGGTTGTGCATCGGTCATTTGCTGTCGTTCATCACCTAAACAAAAAGCACAAGTAAGTTATATAAATTACTTTTCATATTTTTTGCTATCAATTTATCGCCATGTATCTCAATGCAACACTTTGTTACAGACTAAGTTACAAAGATACACTTTCTTCCCTAAAATAGAATGACAGCACAGAAGGCACTGTATGTGAATAATAAAAAATTGAGGTTCTTTTAATCAGTGATAGGCTTATTAATATCCTGCAGGTCACAAAACTAGTCAAAACTAAAAGAGGAACAACATTGGCGATTGGTGATGGTGGAAATGATGTAGGCATGCTCCAAGAAGCAGATATTGGGATTGGTATTAGTGGCTTCGAGGGAATGCAGGTGCATGTAGCTCCTTCATCCTTGCCACATTCAATTATTAATAAAAGTCATAAAAAAAAAACTCAACTCCTTTGCTTGCTGTAACCTCTGAGATTTGGATTGTTTGAAGAATAGGCGGTCATGGCAAGTGATATCGCAATAGCTCAGTTTCGTTTTTTGGAGCGTTTGGTGCTTGTTCTTGGGCATTGGTTTTACAGAAGGATCTCATCAATGGTATTTTTTTCCACCTGTTTCCTTCTTCTGTTTAAGTCCTCTTGTCACTAGTAATTGACGTATTGTACCTTTGAGCATGATAAGTGTGACTAGTCAAAGTTGAGCACTTGAACTGCTTTATAAATTTGCAAAATTTTGCAATTAACAGTATCCTTTTGGCTTTTTTCTAGATATGTTATTTCTTCTACAAGAACATATTATTTGGCTTCACACTCTTCTATTTCGATGCATACACATCATTCTCTGGCGAACCTGCATACAATGATTGGTTTTTGACCCTCTATAATGTCATCTTTACATCTCTCCCTGTTATTGCTCTTGGAGTTCTTGACCAGGATATTCCTGCTGAGTCATGTCTCAAGGTAACTAGTCTAAACTTCCTGTACTTGCAACTAGCTAGTGTGCTATTGCTCTCCTGCTGCTCTCATAACTGATGTGATTCCTTTTCAGTACCCTCAATTGCACCAAGAAGGTGTACAAAACATCCTTTTTAGCTGGAAAAGAATACTCGGTTGGTTACTCAATGGGATAGTTAGTGCTACGGCAATCTTCTATCTTTGTATTTTCACATTGGAAAATCAGGCCTTCCGTAGAGATGGTGAAGTAGCTGGATTTGAAGTTATCGGAGCCATACTCTACACTTGTGTGTTATGTGTAGTGAATGCTCAAATGGCTCTTTCCATAAAATATTTCACTTTCATCCAACACTTGGTAATCTGGGGAAGCATTCTATTTTGGTACATATTTCTCTTAGCATACGGAGCCATTGATCCTTACATATCTACTACTGCCTATAAAGTCTTTGCTGAAGCATGCGCACCTGCTCCATCTTTTTGGGTTGTCACGCTTCTTGTTTCCGTGTTAGCATTGCTTCCTTACTTCATATATGCTGCTCTGAGTATGGAGTTTTTCCCGCATTATCATCAAATGCTAATGGCTAAACTGAGAGTCCAAAGTAACTTTACTTTGTCAGACAGAGGACATTGACACATAGAATAATAGGCTGTACAGTACATTTTTAATTTAACTGTAGCATTCCTAAGAAAACAGCGCTTCAGAGGTGAATTATAGAATTCAGTCTAACTGTGCAAGAATTAGCTGCTGTTGGTTATTATTCTTATTCTGATGATCAAGATTGCATTACATTGAATTAATGCATGGGCGGAAGTTCAACACATCAAAGGTGTCAGAACTCGAGTAAAGTTCATGTTCACTGTAGTATATGAAGCTCCAAGCTCTGAATATGGCTTTGGATATCAGAACATTCAGATATATGGAAAATCTTACCTGAAAAAGGGAAAGCGAGAGAAAAGGAGAAGAAAAAATTCATCATTTCAAGATTGAAAGCTCCAAAAATTGTTTTTTTCTTCGGAGTCTTTAAGAGGAGGCATCCTTAAACATTTTTTGTTAACTATATGTATGTGGCCGTTAATGAATAATTTATCTATATTACATGTTCATGTATAACTTTTTCATGGCCTTCTTGATTCTTACTTTGTTGTGAATGAGCATAGTACCATTCAGATCAGAAATGCATAGCAGAATAATTTCAGCTGCAAACTTTTTCAGGTCTTCCTCCTTGTACCTGTCAAAACATTCATAATTGATCTGACAGTATCCAACTATTGCAAAAACATTTGAGATTTCAGATTTTGTTAAGTTCTATTTTTTCAGGAGATATCCTCTTCCTTTATATCCTGTCATTTATAGTTATTCATTTATCAAAAATTTACGACAACTGAATCTGTTTTACTACTCGTTAAATCATGTACGTATGGAAGCTGGAACAAGAAAAATTGAATCTTCAAATTCGGGACAAAGATCTCCCTATATACAAAAACAAGTTGTACGTCAATGAAATCCAACAACCACTGCTTGAGCAGAGGATGGAATCTGGAAAGTCTCGTACACGCCAAGCAGCACAAAGAGCTGTAAGCTGAGCGTTTTTTTTTACCAAACAGGTATGTTTGTCATCTCAGCGTTACTAAATCTCCCTCTCTTATTAAACTAAGTTGAAAATTTTAAAAGAGGCAAAATTGTTTTTTTGCTTATTGATACTCCAAATAAGTGAGACTAATACTTTAAGTAATGCAACAGTCCTCCGAAACAATGTCTTGTATAGACAACCTGAATAAATCTTGTTGATAATCGAGATTATACTATTCCCTTAATTAAACTTACAGTCCAGCTATGATGACAAAGTGGCTGTTGGAGACTGACTATGACTCCACGAATCGTGCAATTTCCATTATACACCTGGTTGTACAATAAAGTTATATAGACCTATAGCTAAAATTTTGCTTTTGCTCAATTAGGACAACAGAAAAAAATGAGTATGCATGGTATACCCGAGTATGTAATAGACACGAATCATAGTTATATTGACGAAAGAATTTGAATTTTTTTTAATATAAAGTATTATCTGTATCATGGTTAGATGTGCATGTAGTGTACTTGAAGCACTTAGTATTCAAATTTATATACCTTAATAAAGACATAAATGATTGAATACCATGTGCAGTGAACTTGTCTTGCCTTCTTTTTAATTAGGTGGTTAAATCATAATCATGAACATTATATTACGTGCATTGAACCTGTCTTTTTTATTAAAATATTTGAGAAAATTCTGAAAACTAGATCTGTAAAAGAACTAGCCAAACCAGTAGAAATGTCAAATGTACATGGAATAAGTCAAACAAATATTTCACTGCAGAAAAAAAAATATATAGAAAATGTCAAAATTCCCCTGTTTTCTAAGTTTTTAGATCTCCCAAATCTATGAAACATAAACCTATGAAATTGTTAAGATAAAACTTTCTGAAATTTAGCTTATAGTAGCAGTGTAATATGCAAAGGATTAAAAAAAAAAGGTACAGTTAGTTCACACCCAAAATTAAAATGGATGAAGAAAAAAGAAAATTAAACAAACCAACTAATTTTCACATAAATCTCTGGCTATTATGATACAGGAAGACCAAGAAAATTAGCAGCAGATTTAGCCATAATAGAAGCAAACTCATGAAAACTAATAACTCCATCACCATTCGCGTCGGCTTCATTGATCATCTCTGTTAACTCTCTGTATGTCAAAGGCTGACCCATTTTAGCCATTGCTCCTGCAAGCTCTGCAGCTGTGATAACACCATTACCATCGCGGTCGAATATTCTGAACACTTCCAACAACTGCCCTTGATTCACTAGTATTTCTTCTTTCATATCAGGCATAATTGCGCTTACTAGCTCATCAAATTCGATGCTTCCATTGCCATTTGAGTCCATTGAGGCTAGCATGATCTCTAGCTGATCACCTGATGGCTTAAGGCCTAAGGACCTTAGCAATGCAGCTAGCTCTAGCACTGTTATGCTGCCGTCTGAGTCCATGTCGAATCGTGTAAATATGTCTCTTAGTTGCTTGATTTGATCAACCATGATGTGTTTTTTCTATTTTTGTGGGTGATCAAGTTGTTATGTATGTGTATTTCAAACAACAACAACAACAATAACAGCCCAGTTTGAATCTCGTACGTACGTATAACGATATCGAGAATAACCGGGGCGGTGCCGTGGTGGTAGTGGTGGTGTGGAGAAGAGATAAACGGTTGCCTCAAACAAAGGAGGATGAACATATAAAGAGTGAAATTTGAAAGGGGAGGAAGTGGTTAATTCTGTTATGATAATTAAAGGGTGTAGTTTTGACTAAGTGTAAATAATGTAATAATAGTTGTTTGGATAAAGTATAACCATAAAGCGCGTCGGTGGATTTTATGGGTTGTTTTATTTAATTTCTTATTTATTTATTTATTTATTATTTATATAATTTTTTTGTTTTTACTTTTGGGTATTGAGTTGGTTGAATAGGGATCATTTTTGCACTAGTTGAGCAACTTGGCAAGTTCCTTGAAAGAAGTCATATTCTTAAAAATTTGAAAATAAATGTGATTTGTTTGGGTTTATTTTGTCTAAGATAATAGAGGAAAGGATGGACGTTCATGCTAGGAAATAGGGACGATACTTCCCTCAACTTCACCATGTATCTGGTGGATTTTTTTTCCCCAATAAGTTATGTAAGATGGATACATATAACTATATAAGGACATTCTTAATTTTTGCAAAATGCATTGTAAGACAGACACATACAATTATATAAGAACATACTACAACTTTATATACTTGTAATATATACTACACAAAAAATTATACAGTAGAGTGAATGGCCAATTACTCAAGACCTGGAATCAAATCTCGTATAAAGAGAGTTGCAAGGGTAGTGATGTGGAAATGAATCAATCCCTAGTCTTGGGTGCCAACCTCTAAGACTTAAACCAACTAAGATAGTTGACATTTACATTACCGTATTTTTAAAAGATAACACTAGTTGATATCTTGACTAAAACAAACCGAGTCACCAAGTCAATGGATCGGGTTGTTCAAGTTGAGTACTTTTAAACGCCCTGCATAAGCTATACTCCTTTCGTTTTTTAATACGTGCTCAATTTCTCGTGGCACATATGTCGATGCAAACTTTTGATTAATAATGCTTTTAATCATCAAGGAGTATAACTATAATTATTAAAAATAAATAATCTATTCATTGATACAATTCATAAATACCCACAAAATTACATTTTTTTTCTTATATATAAATCACAAACATTAGTTAAAGAAAGATCAAGTGAATAGTGCAAAAAGTATTAATAACATGTGCTCAACAGGTTGTGGACTTGTGATATTTTGATAAATTCAAAATTTCTACTCGTAATTCTTCTTGGTTTAGACATCCACATTTTGCAGAATTTCTAATTCTTGGATTATTTGAGCAGTTGGACCAATATAAATAAAGCTCAATTAATTTTCATGTGTTGTAAGCTAGTTATTTGTATTGAAGTTAAACCATCTTTAACCCTTCAAAGAAGGGAAAAAAAAAAAAATTTACGTAAAACCATGTTAAACTCTAATACTATGTTTTCAAGGCATGTACTGAGATTATGGGCCAAAATTGGACTAAATTATGGGCCATTGGGCCTTAAAAATTATTATAGGCTATGTTAAATCAAAATTTCGAATCAGATTTAAATTTCCGAATTTTAATTCAGATTGAATTGGTTTAAATGAGAAATTTGAATCGGATTGGATTCAACATATGAAAACTATATAGATGCATCTACTTTTGGTTTGAGCTTTGTGTTTATTAATCCATGTTCTTTGTGATTCGCCCTTATGTTGTTTGGTGAGTGAGGCACACACATTTAATGCTGATGGGCTGTCACTTTAAAACGAGTGCATCTACTTTTGATTTGAGCTTTGTGTTTGTTAATCCATGTTCTTTGTGATTCGCCCTTATAATGTTTTGGTGAGTGAGACACACATATTTAATGTTGATGGGTTGTCACTTTGAAATGAGTGCATAATGAGCATCGGGTGCATAACTAAGCATTATATTGCACAATAATTAATTTGAAGAAAGTCACAAAGATTATGATCTGTATAAAGTTCGCCTAAAAATATTTTTAGCACCATACATAATACGTATCATATCCACACATTTATAATCAAACAAGCCACGACTATCTTCAAATACATTATATAATCTTCTAGGTTCATATAAATTTACATATACAATGTTCATTATATCATTGCAACAGATAACACTACATCTAAAAAACTTGCACAAGGGCAATGCTAGATCTCAAGCAGTACAGTAGGCAGCTTGCATTGGTCTAGTAGAATTCCTAACTTGTGAGTCAATGACCTTGAAATCACAAGTTCAAAACCTTGATCTTCCCCATACCCTAAGAATCTAGCCAGCTAATCTGAATTGAGTTGACATGTGAAGGTTTCGTCGCATTGTGATCCTTCATCTTAACCTCCAAATGAATTCACAATGAAAAATTCTCATGTTCCATCTTTTAATTGGATACATTTTAAAACAAAACATGTAAGAAAAACTATGTTTATTTTACTACTAAATTAATCATACCTTGAATCATCCATATACACAACACATTCCTTTTTAGACTCTTCATATTTCTGTCTTTTCCTCTCACCTAATTGCGATTTTCATCAGCAAGAGGAGGAGCAACAGCAGCCACCTTCCCACCTCTAACACCTCCAACATCAGCACCCCTAGCAAAAGGCCAACGACACCGTCGTCTAACCCACCCGAAACAGGATCCCCTGTACTTGATACTCTCTAGAGGAGTCTCTTCCTTCCCTAGCCAAAACCTACCAACAAGACATGAAATTATTGCAAGAACAGCCAACACAGACATAACAGCAAAAAATGGACCAATCGATCCTTTGTTGTTGTTATTATTATTGTTATTGTTACGCCACACATTGTTGTTTGGTACAACTTGTGTGTATGGCACATCCCCTTGCATTTGGGGTTGTTCTTGATTAGGTAAATTTGATATTGTTGTTGCCATTTTTTTTGTTTTGTGTAATATCGGATCATTTCAATGAGATTTTATTGCCTATTTATATGAAAATTAGATCATAAAATTTTAAAGGTTAATTTTATTTTATTGTAATAAAAAGTGGCAAAAACAGACTTTATGTTAATAGTGCTAAATATTTGTTAACTTTATCTTTATGATGGGAATGGAACACCACATGCATGGAGTTACATATCAAACTATCTTTATTATCCACTTTTCTTTTTGCTTTTGCTAGCCAAGTCTCATGGCATTCAGCTATTTTTCTAACTTGAAAAGACAAGAAAAAAATTAAGAGAATATTCCATCTTTTACATATTGAGTGAGGTGGAAATCTATCCTCCCATGTGATCAACTCTCATCGATTACTCTCTCCCTCCAAATTAGCTATGGAGTAGCATAATTTAATTCGGCAGACTTGTCAATACATAATATACGTAGTGACTTGTACTGTTTATAATATATACTTCTTCTGTTCTTTTTTACTTGATCTGTTTTTTTTATCACGCTTGCTAACGCAAAACTCTAACGATCAATAACTTTAATTCTCCATAAGTAATATTTATAAAAGTTTTATATTATGATATTACTTATTGAGACAAATTCAAAAAGATCCTACATGAATATGTTTTTCCTTATATACTATTTACAAAAGACGACGGTTAAAGTGTAAAAGTCAAAGTGGTTCAAGTAAAAAAGGACGGAGGAAGTATATATTATGTAGATATTTTTTTAACTACACAATTAATTTATGTGTAGATGTTTAACCACAACTTCAATTCATTTTTATAAGGGGCGGAGCCGCAAAGAGGTTGTGAAATTATTTATTAAGTTTGCGAGTACTGTAAAGAATGTTTTAGTGAAATTATTTGTCACTTTGAAGTATGTATTATTTTGGGGAATCTGAACAATGTGATTACTAATTCTAGATGTTAATGGACGGAGATGTCATAGATAATTAGAATTAATTAGTTCAAAAGATAGTTATGTCCTTTATGTAAGTTAACCTTTATTGTTTTTAACTTTCTTCTTGTACGTGTATGTAGTTTTATCATGTTTCATGCTAGTGGCTTAGCAATTAACAATTAACAGATTAACACTTTCCTAATCAAAAGAAATTTTGTTGGACGTGTAAAGGGAAACTCAGGCACCTGTTGTCTTTACTTAGCCATCACGATTTTACTATACAGATGAAATCCTTTCAAGTTATTCATTTTCTTTATATCATTGTATATTTAATACTTAGTATATAAATTGTTAGAACATCATGGATTATACATTAAGGTATTGATTTTCAAAACCTAACATAAGTATATTCCTTATATACAAATTATAAATAACGGTGAAAGTGAAATTTGTGAATAGTATCAACTATCACAACCATAAAGAAATCAAAGAAATTGAGGTGATACGTTTTGCAATTTGCATAACGCTAGGAGACTTTATGATGAGCTTGTTAAGCAAGAAATGTAATAAAACAATCGTTGTTAGAACTTAAAAGGATAGAATGTTCTCAAAATGTGTAATCATCCTTTTGGTATACCGTATACACACTACAATAGGCTGTCTATGTTAGGTTCAAAGTAGCACTTGCATTCATCATACGAAGTATATAGATTGAAGTCTCAGATTTCTAACCACCATTTTTGTTTGGAATTCGAATAAGGCCATTTCTACATCAATTCTTAAATATATTTTGGACACAATTTGTCATTTATTACAACTTTTTCTAATAAATACTACGTACTTCGATTTTGAGCTGACTAGTAAACAACTTGTTATTTAACGAAAATTTTCCATTCATTTTCCATTAATATTTACAAAGGGGTTTTTGATCGTCATAGAACCATCACTTACATCTTTGATCCCAAATTAAATGATTGCAATTTCTTAATTTTATAACAAAAAAGATGACAAGAAGCCTCTGCATATTAAGCATTTTGCGTCTCTTGTTTATTGTTTTCTTTGATTATTTTAATTTTTATCCTTTTTTTTTCACCATTGTTTGCTCAAAATGGATAATGATAGTCAGTTGTCCTCAACACATTCCGAAATATATCGTATAATAATTGAAGCTTAACAAATACAAATACGAAGAGGATTTTAAGAAAAGGGTCATGGTTAATAATGGCGGATATGATTAACACCCGTAGTAGTAACTCCTATATGAGGTTAGGAATGTTGTGCTTTTCAATTCGATACTCAAATTAAACGCGAAAAAAAAAAAAAAAAAAAAAAAAAAAAAAAAAAAAAAAAAAAAAAACTCAACAAGCAGTGTCTTTCAAAAAGGTCCAAGGAACAGGGTTTTCCAATTCTTAGAATGAGGGGA
Organism: Chenopodium quinoa; assembly: GCF_001683475.1. NCBI lineage: Eukaryota > Viridiplantae > Streptophyta > Magnoliopsida > Caryophyllales > Amaranthaceae > Chenopodium > Chenopodium quinoa. The sequence goes on along the minus strand of NW_018742381.1, from coordinate 1,327,041 downwards.
AAGAATTATACAGGAAAGATCACAGAATCTCATATTATAAGATTGCCATTAATAGATACTAGTTTTGTTATAAATATGACCCAAGTCTACACAAATGATAGCAACAAGATTCTCTCTGGACAAACTGTAGTTTTCACTATACTGTAAGTTCCCAAACTTCTCAGACTTCCTCTTGAAGCTGATTGCAGCACCTGAACAACCTGAGCAGGACATAAAGTTGCAAATGTGCAACGTATGAAACCCAGAAAATGACAGTTCGTTGAATTATCTTTTTGTAAAGGTCTACAAGCTATCAAAATTAATTTTGTGCACAAGGGTGTACCAAAAATTGTGATTCCGTTCAGGTGTGTGGAGGGGTGTGCCTTGTGTGCAGTGCCGCCAGTGCATGACGAACGCCTCTCCATATGTGCATGCTGCGCACATGCCAAACCAGAAGCACCGTTCTTGCTACTCCCAAGTGCACCTTCTACCAGTATATAATCTGTAGATTCTAATTCTAAATCAACAATACTAGATAAAATCCTCTTTGCTCTCTGTTTCCCAAATGCCTTAAATCAATCACTGCACATAGTGCACTAACTCAACTAATTCTATATCTAAATCAATTCAAGAATGTGAGCAGTGCGAAAAATATTCAATCCTACAGAGTCATGAACAAGAAAAAAACAACACAATATGACTACAGGATGCATCATCTGAAGTTCAACCATTTCTCTTCTCATCATCTTTTAGATTTTCCAGTTAGTTACAATCGCACAACTCGAAAAACAACATATAACAACTCTTTGCCATTGACCTATTCCCCTATTTTCAATTCTCAATTGATCTAGTAATAACACAGATAATAACAGACTGAAACTCACATGACTGGATAAATCTGTGTATTAAGACAAGGCTTGATTCACTATGGAAACCCAAATTCAAAAAGAAGTTCAAAGTACTCCGTAATATACAACAAACAATCAGAGTGGTCCAACATAATTAAATATTAGCCAAGAATCAACCACATGAAAATATGAAATAAAATAAGGAGACTTCAACTAGCTTTCAAAACTTCATTCAAGAGCGAATCTTAAAACAGATACGGTACAGATAGCCTAGCCTGCCCACCAAAACCAGACCTGGCCCAATTCATGAAAAACTAGATGTTTATATTGTACAGATTCCTGATTATAGCCTTATTTTGCCATGCTCATAGTTTGATAAACTATAGTATATGGTAATGGCATAAAGTTCGTAGAGTAAGCTAAAAGAAATTGATGAATATCATCAAATCATCAAGGACCTTGGCTCAAATATGAGCACAAAAACAGATCAAAATCATACAAGATAGAACCAAGACAACCAATTGTACAGGTCCAAACCATACATTCCCTAGACCAGCCGCCAAGTAGCAGGAAAACCATGAAAAAAAGACCTTAGAAGCTCCAACATGATAAAATATAAGCATCTACTTCATAATTTATCTCATATACATATCATGAGCCTTCCTCCCCACACGGCCGCACCTCCTCAACCATATATCTCATAGCTATCTGTACAGCTGTACTGCAATGGTCTCTCACATACTTCTTTACAAGCATCAACTGATTCAAGGTAAGGACATATACATCTAAACCTACCAAAACCCGGAAACGAAACGATTGGATCCAATACAAGGTAATACTTCTTGTCAAGGCTACTCCAAAATCAAGATATTAACAAACTCAAACCAAATCCAATAACTCTAGACAGCCAACAACTTGAATACCAAATGGTCCTAAAACAGCCAATACTAACAAGATATTATCAACTAATCAAAGATAATATGATCATCATTGAATAATATTATACTATTCACAGCATCATAACATAAATTGTTTTGTGTGAAATACAGAAATAAATTCCTAATTAATCAAAAACCCACCAAAAAAATGCTATCTTAGATTAATTAAAACAGTTATAAAGCGCTGGATGCAGAGGTTTATCGATCGATTGCTGCAATGAATGTACAAGAATACCCAGTTCAGGAACAGATCGATGAACCGCTGCCTCCAGTGCCCTTAACTCAATTTTATCACAGATTTTTAAAAAACTAATCCAGTAAATAAATACAGAAATTATTATTAAATTAAAAAAAAAAAAAAAAAAAAAAAAAAAAAAAAAAAAAAAGAGGTTAAACCCAATGCAAAATTAAAGTAATTAATTGATCAACAAAAAAAATCTTAATAAACCCAGATCTCATAATCAAAATTGTTAAACATTATAAGGGGTTAAACAGATAAAGTGCAACAAATTATTGCAGAAGATTAAAGTATATAAAATTTAATAGATCAAGGCTTATAAATAATAAAGTCAATAATTATAAATTTATAATGCTAAATATAACTAAATGAATGAATTGAGAAAAGAGCCTTAGCTTGATTATGAATATTTATAGGAGGGAAATTGGAATAACCAAAGAATGAATCTTGATTCTTGAAGGTGGGAACTGGGAAGTGCGTCATTTTTTACGCCTTTTCTGCTTAAAATTTAAAAAATTACAAGAAAAAAAAAAAAAAAAAAAAAAAAAAGGATGCTCTTTGCCGAGGGAGGAGCTGAGGTGGATCTTAAGGGCAGGTGCCTTACCTTTTAAGGGTACATTCGAAATTTACCAAATTGCCCCTTGTACAGTTGTACCTCTTATATTTGGTGTTGCTTTTGTGTAAATTTTGAGTTAAACTAGTATTAGAACCAACCCTTTTATGCTAATTTTGGGTAACGAATTGTATTGAAGATTTATGCAACTTTATTGATCAAAGACCTAACATTTAGGTGTAAATGTTGGTTTAATTGTTTTAGAAACTTTGATTTTGGATAAATGTATTGCAACTTTAATGATCAAAGACCCAACATTTAGGTGTAAATGTTATTGTTTTACATAAGTTTGATTTTTGGTAGGAGTTATAGAGAATATTACATAGCATTTGGGAGTTAAAATATTTTTTCCATGAACTGCATCAAATGTAACTTAATATTGTCGGTTCACATCATCATCACTCTCATTAAGCTCTTTCAACCTTTTTAAAGGGAAGAACGAAAGGTAGCTTTGCAAGGTAAGTAAATGGATGGATTGGAGAAAGGGTCTTATCTTAATGAGCGATTTTGAAAAATGCTAAAAGAAATCAAAATTTGCAATATTTTTACCCTACCGTACCATCTCTCTCTCTCTCTCTCTCAATATATATATATATATATATATATATATATATATATATATATATATATATATATATATATATATATATATGCGCCGATTTAGAACAAAACAGCTAATTGAGGGTCCGTTTGACATCTAATTAATGTTTTTCTGCCAGTGATGCTTGTGTTTCCTTGGTTGTAAACTTGTAGCTGAACCGATATAAATTATTGAATGCGTACAACATGATCATTTCCCAATTCTACTGCATGAACCACCAGACTCTATACATTGCAATCACTATGAAGACAAGCTATGCAATAATGGTCCCTGGTTCACCTACTCATTAGATCAATCAAAGGTTTGAAATGCACCATTTAGGAGGAAGATACTTAACGTCCTTAATTAGTGCTCTCTAATAGTTCACCTCCTAAACCAAGGTCTAACTCATATTTCACCTGCCCATCAAATGTAAAGATTCAATGCCCCAATGCCTTTCAAAGTTATTATGCAATATGCTCTTTTGACTCTTATTGATCAAGCCGAAAAATATAAATCCACAAGTGCTACATTAGGCGTCATTAAATGTGTTTCTTTGCCAATTAAAATGTGATTGATTAGACCTTGATTGAAAGTCCTACAAGCTTCAACATTTACCTTATCTTTCATATCCGTAAGCCAATCCCCTCCTCAATGCCTATGGAAACGTTACCAAATTCAATATTATGAAGGGCTAAGATTAATGTGTTACAATTCCACTGCATCAGTATATGTATTTGACCAATCTATTGAAGGGTGGTATGTCGTCTCTTCAATATATATATATATATATATATATATATATATATATATATATATATATATATATATATATATATATATATATATATATATATATTCTAAAGGAAAATTCGGTTCCATCTTAACACTCAAAAAGGGGTTCACCACAAATGGAGAATTATGGATGACGAGGAAAGAAAAAAAAAAGAAAAAAAAAAAACAAGCGGACTCATTGTTTGCACCAACTTAGGCCTAAATACTCCTTGAGAAATAAAGTTTGAAATATATGGATCAGCATTACATATATAGTACTACAAACTTGACGGAGTCATATATACTAGCCTCCTTTATAGGTTGAGAAGGTCAGGGGCGGAATAACATGCAATTGTAATTAGCTTGAGTAACTACTAATGTAAAAAATAGCTCATTATCATCCTGGTACATGTTTAAAGATATAGAGTTATAAGGAACGATTTCAGTATGATACCTTAGACATAAAAAGACATTTCAACTTATTTAAGCTATACTAATTTTTTTAATTCCTTTTCCTACTTCTTGTCATAATGAGTTCTTAGAAACTGCGTTTAGCCAATTCAAGTTTAATAGGCCAATTGAAAAAAAAAAAAAAATTACTAATTTTTTTAATTCCTTTTCCTACTTCTTGTCATAATGAGTTCCTAGATAGTGCGTTTAGCCAGTTCAAGTTTAAAATCAAAAAAGTTTTTTTTTTTTTTCTTTCTTATATGTATCATCTTTCACTCAATTGATTAGCATAACTACCTTTTTCGACCTTTAATATGAGAAAGACAATATGCAAATTATAAATTATCTATCAATTTATAGTACACATACTTATATTTGCAACACATAATACATGAGGTATAATATATGAATTTGTTTTAGATTTTTAAGCCATTATAAAAGTTGTCAATTAGCTTGACTTTTTGTATGCGATTGTCTTTCAATAGTTCTACTGCCGCCCAATTTCCTAATTGATTCTGAAAATTGCCTCCCCATTTAATAATAGTAGTATTAATACTATTAGAAATAATCTTACTAATCCCATTTCCATGTTGCTAGCTAGGTGTTATAGGAGTTTTGCTCAACAAATAGGATATGCCAAAAATGGCTAGAAAAATACAGAAAATGAGGAAGAATAAATAGAAGAAAGCTTCAATAATCTAAGATAGTAGGTCAATGTTTGCCTCATCTGCCCCATCTGTAAGCCAACCCACCTCCCCAATGACTATGGGAATGTTACTAAATCCAATGTTGTTAAGGGCTGAGACTAATGTGTCGTAATTCCCATCAAACACGTTGGTATACGTATTTGGCTAGTCGATTAAAGGGTGGTATGTCCTTTTAATAAAAAGTGTAATCTAATGGGAAATTTGGATCTACCTTAATACTTAAAAAGGGATGAATGTTCACCACAAAAGGAGAACTATAGGCCACTAGGAAAGACCGAAAGACACAAATTGAGTCTTTGTTTGCACCAACTCGGGTCTAAATACTCCTTGATAGGAGAGGTTTGCATCATAAGCATCTGCATTGCACGGTACTATAAGCTTGACAGAGTCGTCAAGCTTTTCCCTAATAAATTTTACATGACTATTTGTTTCCTTAACAATTAATCATAAATAATATAAAAGTCAAAGTGTTGCAAATAAATAAAAGAAACAGATGAAGTATATGGAGTATATTTTTTGTTCTCTATGTACAACCTCTATCTCAGAATAATTGACACGTTGAAATTTTTTTCACTATTTATATATTAACTTTGACTTAAGTTTTTTTATTAACCTAATAATAATAATAAATTATCATGAAATATATTGTTAAATTGATATTAATATAAGATTTCATTTATCAATTTCTTAATAATATATACAAATATTTGATTATATATTTAAAATAAAACTAATGTATAAACATATCTGTTAAATTTAACTGTGTCGATTATTGTGAGATAGATGTTTCACAAGTTGTTATAATATGAATATACTCCTTGTATTTGGGGATGCCAAATTTCAACGGCCACAATGCAAATGACATGGTCCAAACAAAATAGAACTCTTGGTATGATTGAACCCAACTTCCAAGTTGGCTTCCGTCTATACTAAACTAAAAACCACATGACACAAAATTCCAACTTCCGAACCCTCTCAATTATTTTTATTTTTTTTTTAAATATTATTATATCTTACCATAAAATCCTCCCTGCCACGTGGCAGCATATAAACCAATGCCTAAACTACTTTTTAAATTTGGAGCCATTCAAATTTCATCAATGAAATATGATTCACAAAAATTCTCAAATTACCAACAATTTACACTTCCAAGTTCCAACCCTTCTCTCTCTTCTTCACTGTGAGAGTTGAGAGTTGGCAATGGAGATGATGGCCATTAGAGCTTCAGCTTCAACTAAACCTACAATTTCTCCATCTTCTTCCCCAAAAACCCTAATTTCTAAACAAAATTCAAAACTTCAACTAAAAGAAGCTCAAAATCTCTTCTTTCCTACCTCAACTTCTCTTTCTCTTTTGACTCTTTTTACTACTCCCTTTGATGCTAAAGCTATTGCCCTCCCCAAAGAACAATTAGTCACTTCTCTTACTCAAGTATGAATCTTTACCCAATTTTACTCCCAATTTTGTTTTAGGGATTTTTTAGTGGAATTAATTGTGGAACTTGATTGATAAATGTGGAAATTTGATTGACCCATTTGCTGATATTGAATTTGATTGAAACCCATTTGAGAATTGTTTAATTAGATTGATACCAATTGTTCAATTAGAATTTGTTAATTTGTTTACTTTGAAGATAAAAATTGTGTTTTGGTGGAATTTGAACAAAACCCACTTGTGTAATTTGATTGACCCAATTGCTGAAATTTGAATGTGAGTGATACCCAGTAGCTAATTTTGGAAATTGATAGGTACCCATCTCAAATGAATTTGTGTATTTTGGTGAATAAATTTTTAGGTGGAGCAAACAATTGATCAAGTTCAGGAAGTGGGTTCGAATGTTCTGGATTCTGCACAGAAAATTTTCCAGGTTGTGGCTGACGCTTTGAAGCCTGGAATTGATGCAGCCGCGCCGGTTGTGCAGCAGGCTGGACAAGAGGCATTGAAAGCTGCTTCTCCATTGATTTCTGAGGCGTCAAAGAAAGCTCAGGAAGCAATGCAGAGCTCAGGCATCAGTTCTGAAACCATGACTTCTGCTGCTAAGGTTTCGAATATTTTTCTGTTTTGTTAAGTTGAATTGTTTGGATGATAATACTACTTCGTAGACCTACAATACCTGCTTAAGCATAGATAACATGATTGCATCATGGAGATTAAAGTTTGTTACAGGTTTTGTTTTGTCAAGTAAATGTTAAGTATGATGAGTGTGGTTTTATGAACAAGAAACTAATCTATGTTATTGAGACTTGCTTACTACTTGTCCAATTTCATATTATATGAACTTATGAAGTATGAAGTGTCCATACCAATGTGGACATGTCAGAGTGCTGACTGACTGTCAAGGATCTTACTCGAGTACTTGAGTTGGATGAAGAGTTTGGGTATCATATGTAGGCATCACAGTTAAAACTTTAAAGGTTATTCAAGAGAATTCCAATGAAGGTGCTTGAATTGTTACAATTTTTTTTTTTTTTTTTGATGCCACTTCCATATACAATTATCATAGTCAGTAAATCTGAGCTTGAAACTGTCACTAAATGATGCTAATGGTACATTCATCTTACACCTTTTTATTAAACTAGAGTTTTCTTAGATAAATCTACCCTGTGATGATTTTGTTCCTTTTGTAGTGGCTAAAAGCCTAAAACAGACCATTCAAATGTGGATGTTCATAACTCACAAGTTTTAATTTACGATTCATCTCTCACCATTGTAACCTTCGTTTTACCAATACTGGTAAATTAGGCTGTTTCAGGGTTTGATCAATCAGTTCTATATATCATCCAGATTAATTCTATGCTTTAATGTAAAAATACGCTTTGGTCATTTAGCTGTTCGAGCTGAATCCAAAATAATATATTGCTTTTGTAATGACAGACTGTAACAAGTGCTGCAGAACAGACAACAAGAGTGATAGAAGATGCAAAGCCCATTGCATCGTCGACAGTTGAGACCATCTCAAACTCAGACCCTGCTCTAATATTAGAAGGTGGTGCTGCGTTGTTTCTTGCATACCTCCTCCTTCCTCGAGTCTGGTCTATTGTCTCATATAATTTTCGTGGATACAAAGGTAAACAATGTTTCTAAACAAGATCTCTTAGCATACTTAAATTGTACTAGTACTATACTGCTACAGGAGAGTCAGAAATTTTTGATTGAACTCGTGAACTCTATATGAAGAATCAAGAATTAAAAGCAAAAGAGAATATATTTCTACTTCATGGTTAGGGCCGTCTCCGAGATTTTGGGGCCTTGTTCTAAAATTTAATTTGGGCCCTATATACTATAATATTTATAATTTATACTAACTTTTTTTTTTTTAGGAAATAATTTATACTAACTTAAATGTTTATAAGCTAAGAATTAAAATTTTCGATAAATTTTGATAAGCACAAAATTCGGATTTTTATCCATTAAGTAATAAAGTAATAACTCAATGCAACTTTGATTAAAATAAAAACACATGCATCATATCAAATTGAATTTGGTCATACCATCCTCAAACCTTCACCATTCCTTTCTTAATATAACCTTAATAAAACATGATAAAAAAAAAAAATAAATAAATAAAAAGTTAGATGTCAGCAGACTGCAGTAGTACTAGCATTGCAGCAAAATTAATCAAATTATCAAACTTCGTCCCAAAATATAGAAAAAGAGTGAAAGACAGAGGACTCACCAATTTACAACCATTGAACCATATTACCATACTGATGTAATTTTGATAAAGAGTATCAAATTTCGAAAGATATAAAAGGAAAAAAAATTCAACAGTTTTAAAAAAAGATCTACAAATATTGAAAGTTATTTTTTCACTCCCGTTGCTAAGGTAGATCAGTGTAAATATGGGGAAAGCATTTTGAATTCCCATATGTAATTGAAGTTTCATGGAAAAAGAAAAAATAATGGAATTGATTGATAAAATTTTGGTAAAGAATGATAATTAAATGACAAATTTAAGGAATAAAAAAAAAATATTGAGAGAATTGAAGAAGGAAGGTTGAATCTGGAGAGATAAATTAGCGTTAGAATCGAAATTGAAGGAATAATTAAGCGTCTGTTAAGAAGTCAAGGTAATAAATTAAAGAAAGAGAAAGTATTAATTATGAGGATGATTAAAAGATCCGGTTGTATTTCAGTAATAATATCACAAATAAAAAACGGGCCATTAAAAATTTGGGCCTTTATTATTGGGGCCCTGTGCCTGTGCACACCTTGCACACCCCAATATACGGCCATGTTCATGGTGTTAACTAAATTGGGGGATGTAGTCATGTTTGAAAATTCATTGTTCTAAGCCAATTTTTTAAGGTTTCTGTTTATGCACGCCTGTATGATACATTTGTTCTAGCTGAACTGTATACATTATATATTTCAATCTTTTTGCATGGCCATGCATTCTTGTTTGTATTTTCTTCCTTTTTTTGTGTTTTAGACTGCCAATTTTCCTAGCTTTTTTCTTTTCTTTTCTATCTATTTGAAACCAGCATGAGTTTCTCACTGCTGATGTATACAATGTCACAATTCAGGTGGACTTACTCCTGCTCAAACCTTGGACATGATGTGCTCTCAGAATTATTACTTGATTGATATAAGATCAGAGAAGGACAAGAACAAGGCTGGCATTCCCCAGCTTCCTTTAAGTGCTAAAAGTCGGATGATTGCAATTCCGTAAGTACCACTTTTCTTTGTCACCTAATTTCCACTTCTGATACCAAGATGATCAATTTGTTTGTATAAAATAGGGCCATTGTAATGCAACTTTGCTATGCTCTTTACCCTTTTGAAACGGTTCCTTATGATGATTCATGTTAGCCGACCCCAAATCATTTTGGGACTAAGGGCTTTGTTGTTGTTATTGCAATATTAGGAGCAAATAGGTAAATGCATGTAGCCTCATATGCATAATTATGCAGGAAAAATTATTTGCCATATCATGTTATGCTTCTGCCTGAATATGAAAGCAAAATGCTGTAATTTTATTCTCATGTCCAATTATGCTAAAGAAGTGATGTTGAGTTTATATAAGTTCTAATGTGTTGGGAAATTGTCTTATTCTGACATGTCCTTTTGACTTTATATAGGCTTGAAGAATTACCAAACAAGTTGAGAAGTCTTGTGAGAAACTCAAAGAAGGTAGAAGCTGAAATAGTCGCTTTGAAGATATCATATCTCAAGCGTCTATCAAAGGGCACCAGCATCGTCATAATGGACTCGTAAGCCTTACAGATCATTACTGTAATTGTAGCTTCTTGTCTACTTTGTCAGTAACTGGCTGAAATTGATGTTTAATCTTATTATGGAAAACAGGTACTCAGACTCTGCAAAAATAGTTGCAAGGACTTTGACAGGTTTGGGATTTAGAAACAGTTGGATCATGGCAGATGGTTTCTCTGGAGGCAAAGGTTGGTTGCAAAGCCGCTTGGGTACTGAGTCATACAATCTGTCTTTGGGCCAGATATTTTCACCATCGCGTATTATCCCTGGTGGCACAGGACGTTTTGGCACTACAAGCTCTACTGTTCAAATTGGTAGAAAATTGCTTCCAGAGTAATGCAAACACAGTGTTAGTTTCTGTACTTCGATTTTGGGTCCTATGTAAAAAGCCTCTAATTCTTATAAATGCAAGGCTGATTTTGTGATGCATCAACTTAAGCTCTCGTATTTAATGTGTTGTGTGTGCAATTGATCACGCTGTATGTACATGGGACGTTAGATGTTTGTAGAGATGATAAATTTTCAGCATTATAAACTCATACAGATAGGTCTCATTCCAAGTCTAGGAAAAGAGGCAACTATATAGAGAATTTATGCTGAGTCCTTCTTGGTGCTATTAAGAAGAGAGTGTTCCCTCCATTCTCTAACAAGCCATTCTTACAATGACATACTTTGTGCACCTTGAAACGACCTTACTAGAACAGGATATATTCTATAGGATCGTACCTCTGTATTTTCGAGTACAAAGTACAAATATACTTTGTGCACTTTGAAGTAAATAAAAGTATCAGACAACTTCCAACATGACCTTTCATTTAGATCTCTTTTGAGAATAGGGGAAAAAGGGTATGAGAAAATCAAAATATTTATTTGAAATCAAGTGAACAAATTACAACCTAAATTTAGATGCAAAGAAATGAAAGGTCTTTACATTCATTATACAACTAAAATAAGTTTAGATGCATTCAAATAAGTGAATATAACTCACCCTTAATATATAGATAAATAACGAAAAAGTCCAAACACAAAGAAAGTACTGTTTAGCAATTGAAGTTGGTTTACAAAGTCAATGAATTTCTTAACAAAAAGTTGTCATATACTCTCTGTTCTTAAATACTTAAGTCTGACCAAATTTGTACTTCTATGGTCAAACTTACTTTTTTTTTTATTATTTTTTTTTTTATTTTTTACAAGAGAAAATGTCATACAAAACCCTTGATTTTGTCTAATGTTAAACTGAATATATATCAAAATTTTCCTCCTATAATTTTACTTATTTTATAATTTTTCGTGTACTTTTACATATTACATAATTTATATTTTGACCATTTGGGTTTATATCACGCTAGGTCGAATGTATACTAATACTATTTTTTTTTTATTAGGATAGAATATATATTGAAAGAGTACCTAATAGAGAATTAATTTTTATTGAATTTGAACCCAATAATAGTTATATGTGGCTGGCTATACCGTGTGGTCAGTCATCATAGGGGTTACTACAAAATCCAAGTTGATCTCGGTGATAAACTTGGATGGTTTATCACATGGCATTTTTGTAATAAAAATGCCTTGGGATTCGCAAAAGCACAATAAACAACTATTTTATCAGTCCAAGTGGGTCACCTAGCATGCAAAAGCAAAGTAACGGTAAAATAAACGAATTCCTAACGTTAACTCTTACTTCACAGCCTTTAACTCAAGGTGAGTTAACTAGTCATAAAAAAAATAAGACTAAAAATGACGAACAAGCATACAATAGACTGTGATTGCGGTGGTGACTGGTCCAGTTCCGATCCGCGTGTGAATTACGATTGTGGTGGTGGCTAGATCAGGTCGGGATACAGTGATTTTGCGGCCATCAACGGAAGTTTGTGTTCATACAATTCTTGCTTGACTAGATCGAAAGCTCATCTTCAATGGTGAAGGGAAATATCAATAACCCCTTTAGGATTAATCCTACCCTAAAAATCTCTATTTTTCGTAGGGTTTTCGTTTGATTTGGCGGCGGAGCCGCCGTTAATATCGATGTTGGTGTTAGTGTAAGAAGGAGCAAGATGAAGACGGTGGTCTTGATGGATTAAATTAATCGAAAGCTCTTGAGAGTGGGTTTATAAAGCAAAGTGGTGCTAGATCTGACCACTTTCGGAGGCATTAAACGTCACAAGTTTAGTAATGGAGTTTTTGTTGAATTTGCAGAGTGGTGTTATTCGCAATCCCAAAAGTGAAACCACTTAACTATGGTTAACACTTCAGCCTGCAACGTTTGCAATTGGGTTGAAAGGAGTTAATTCCACGTGATAAGCAAATGACCTTCGAACCCCTAACTAAAGACGCGAAAAGACAATTATGCCCCGTGATAAACGCTCCAAGTTTATCACCGAGATCAGCCTGGGCCAGCTCGTTAGTGTTATAAAGGTTATTCGGTCAGTATTACAGGGATTACTCGATCAGTATTATAAAGATTATGTTATTTTTTTACAAGCAGACACACATTGTGGCCATCCGCACACAAGACGTGATGTTTCAATTTCCATTAATTAAATTTAAGTGCGAGTACGTACAATTGTACAAAAATTCAGTCATCAGAATTTTCTCCATTCTATCTCAAAAACATGATAGTCATCGTCACTATCCATAAATTAAATACGTATTAAACTTGATGATCATGACCTTCCACTGTAAACACCCCGCTAAAAACACTTGTGAATTCATATTGATCTATCATCAAATCAAATCAAGAGAAAATGTCATACAAAACCCTTGATCTTATCACAATTTCTGATATTGAATTTCATGGCATACCCTCTAAAATTGCTCAACAAATTCACCAAAAACTCACTCAGATTATCTCTGATTTTGGAGCTTCAACCCCACAAACATGGCAGAATATCAGTAATCAAATCCTGAATCCTCAACTTCCCTTTTCATTTCATCAGATGTTGTATTATGGGTGCTACAAAAATTACGGTTCTGACCCTCCTGCTTGGTTGCCCCATTTGTGAGCTACCTAATCCTTCTTCCTATCTTTCTCCATTTTATTCATTTTAATTTTTAATTGGGTTTTACTCATTTTATTTGTTGAATGCTTAAAGTAATTTTTTATTTTTTAATTTATTTCTATTAGTGCTGTTTTGTGATGTTTGGTATGAAGTAATGAACTAATGATTAGAAATACAGATGGGGTAGATGTCAACCAGTTTAGTTGGTTAAAATAATATTGCGAGTGTTAGTCGAGAATCAAGTTGGGAAAAAGCATCTTTACCCGAATCATCAATCCGAAATAAATTGACTAGTACCTAAATTTGGGTGTATAATGGAGGTTTTGTTGAATGATTACAAAGTTCTTTTTTGGGTCTCTTTCACTTTGAAATGTATAAGAGTAAGATAGAAGGATGTGTTGGACTTTTTGGTCAAATCTAGCTATCTGTGATCATTACTATTGATTATTTAGTATTGATAAGTTTAATTATCTTTCGAGGTGAATCTCCTAGTACCAATTTGGAAATTCCAGTTTAGGCAATGAGTTGAATACTATTGACATGTACTGTTGTAAGGACGTTTCATGTCTGTGTCCATGGTACTGCTTTTCCATTTCCACGTATTTCTTACATTAGGTTGCATTACCAAGGGAAGGAGTTGCATTACTGTTCACATAGACACGAGACTTTCCATACACAATTACATTTTACATTAGACTCAGTAACCATTAACCCCTGCATAATGGGGCATCAACGACTCAATGTTAGTGACATCCTTGTAATGCTAGTAATCCTACCAAAAAGTACAGAGCATATAGCTAGGAAGCATTTCTGAAACTTTTACCTGAGACCACTGGCAACATTTGAATTTCAATCTATAGAAAGTAAGGGGGTACCTCAATCTTTCTACTATACCGGGGTTGAGTAGTGATGATGATGCCTGCCTGATCAGTTACACAATTTTACTCTACTCAGAACAGTTTGGGCATATGACAAGAGTTTGACTGTAAAATGGTAGTGTGTGCTAATATTATATCTGGTGTTGAATCTAATAATAAGGCAATGAAATATTGCAAGCTCCTTTTTTCAGCTCTAGCAGTATATATTGCTATGTGTATTTATAAATAATTTGACAGATCTTGTAGCTCTATGATTTTATCTGTGAAACCCAGATTAATGCTCAAGCCTTGTTGCATTTTTTATAGGGAAAGTGTAAGGCTGACTAATATTGGCCAGCTTCTGGAAAGACGAGGAAAAGAATTATTAGGTTCGAAATATAAGGATCCCATGTCGAGCTTTTCTGAGCTCCAGGAATTTTCTGTCTCTAACCCTGAGGTATGTTATCTCAGATGAGTTCTGAATTTCCATGTAATTAGAGCAAACTTCTTCTTTGTAATTATATCACAACCATTTATTTCTCAGGTTTACTGGAAATGTATACTGGGAGAGATGGATATATCATTTACCAAACCACCTCTCTGTATTCTGAATGATAACTCATCTTATCCTGGTGGCCAATGGCTTCCAGGATGTTATTTAAATCCAGCAGAAATTTGTTTGAGTTTAAATGCTAAGAGGAATTTAGATAGCATTGCTGTTTTGTGGCGTGATGAAGGAGAGGACAATATGCCTGTAAAGAAAATGACACTTCAGGAGCTGCGCAGAGAGGTGTGGTATGTTGCCTTGTTTTACGCTCTTATGTATTTGCTATTCTCACTAACTTAAGAAAAATTTGGTATAATTGCGTTTGATAGTTTATGAAGATTTGGAAGAAAAGAATATACCCTGAGGCCTGAAGCTTGGGGTACTATCATGAAAAGAATTTATATTAGTTTCATTTTTTGGGTCTATTTGTGCTCCTATGCGAAAAAATCGATAACTAATGCAAGAAAGAATGTAATACAAAGAAAAATGTATACCAAATTATTAGCTATGTCAATAAATAGATGTTTATTTGATGTTGATCTTTTTGAAGTATGTAAAAGGGGTTGTTTGTGTAATATGGATCCCTTGTTAATGTATTGCTGCCATCAGAATAATAAAAACACTTCTATTTTCATCTGAAACATTAAATATTCTGCATTTGTTGCTAATCCTGAAATCAATTTATCATCAGGATTTGTTTAAATTGTTGTACACTTGTACTGGAGGGGAGGGATTGTTGTGAGATCTATCTGCTAAAATCACTGCTACTTGCTTCTGTGGATCATTACTGCCATAACAACATTAAGTAATCGAATTTTAAATTTTGAGATTTTAGAAGAAATGGTAGTCCGTTATATTCCACGATGCATATGCTATTTTGAATTGTTGTGACCTCTGTGGTGTTGGTACATTCATGACCTCTGAAAGCCTCTTGCAGTCGTCTGTTGAAGCACATTGCTTTCTGGAGCAAGTAGACATCCTTGAGCACTTGTATAAGATAATCATCTAACCTAGACAACCATGAACACTTGCAGTAAATAGTCATCCAACCCATCTTAGTGTAATGGGGTCTGTTTGAGCTTATAGCTTTGAAATTGGTAATGAGATGATTGTGCACAAAGGTGGACATTCTATCATTCTTAGCTGATCGGAGTTCTCAAAAATGACACATTTTCAGAAGATGGCTGTTAATTTTACAACATTTTAAAAAAATAAATGCTCTGGAGTAGATAATGTCTTCTTCTATTACTTTTGTTTGTAATATTATCTAATTCTATTCCCATTTTTTCGCCATCTGATTTTTTTATTTTTAACTCTTGAATCTGCAGGTTGGTTGCACATGCACTTGATGCATTGGGTCTTCCTAGAGGATCAGCAATAGCTATAGATATGCCAATGAATGTTGATTCTGTGATTATCTATCTCGCCATTGTTCTTACAGGCAATATTGTTGTCTCCATTGCTGATAGTTTTGCACCAAGTGAAATAGCAACAAGGCTAAGAATAACAAAAGCAAAAGCCATATTTACACAGGTATTTCTGCCCCCCTTGCTCTGAAGGCCATGAAAATCTCAAACTCCTACCTCGTACAGCTTGATTCTTCTAGACTTTTGTATATATTACATCATTGAAGCCTTCCTTCAAAGGATATTTGCTTTTAAAAGATTATAATGTTTTAGATTTAATCTCCTATTAAATGAGCACCTGAAAACTATCACTCTTATGTCCTAACCTGAAAGAAGAACAAAAAAGACAAAGTGAAGAGATTGGCAGTGGATTTCTTAGCACCGGGCACCCACACCATGTAAAAATTGCAGTGAAAGACAAGAAGAGATAGGGTGATGCCGGTGATCATTTTAGAGGAAAAGGAGTTTGAATTTTGGAAAAAGAAAAGGAAATAGAACAGAGATTTTCAATTTTAAGCATTATCCCCTTCATTGTATATTGAATTTCTGTTAGTTGGAAGTAATGTTAAATATCTACCAGAGTATATTCTTTCTTGATTTCAGCTAATCAATCATAGCTGATTATTGTCTCACGAATTTATGAAGCTTTGATTGTAATTCTCTTATGACTTACTGTGAAATGATTAATTAGGATTTTGGGAAGTGAAAATACTAAATGATTTATCTGTACATTATTTGTCAAAAAATGAGATATTATAACAAAAAATAATAGTCAAGCAATGTGTTAAGACACTGAAGCTGCTGGTTTCAGAACTATCATATTCTTGCCCTATGCTGTGCCTCGTATTTTGATTGTTGAGATAATCATACACCCATCTTCTGTTTGTTTGGTACTTAATATGTAGATCTTTCTGTATAACACTTGACATTACTACTTAGATAGATATGGTATGACCTGTTATTATTTTTTAATTAAATTTCAGAATTCATCTAAAAAAATTCTTGGTTTTTTTTTGGCCTGTGATTTGATTATGGCTATCACTGAGTTATCTCCTTAATATTTTTCAGGACATCATTGTCCGCGGTGGTAAAAGTATACCCCTATATAGGTGTGATTTCCAATAGGTTTTGGAAAATAATTTCTCTTTATACTTTTACTTTGCTTTGTCATCACATAATTTTATTTCTGCAGGAGAGTTATTGATGCTCAATCACCGATGGCAATAGTTATTCCTACAAGAGGATCCCATTTTAGCATTAGCTTACGCAGTGGTGACATGTCTTGGCATGTCTTCCGAGAAGGTGTTAAGAAGTATGTTCCTTGAGCTTCTTCATCTTTATACGTTCTCCTCCCTACATCTGTCCTTCCTTTCCTACTGTTGCAGTGGCAAGTGGGAGTACTATTTGTGTGTGTGTGTGTGTGTTTTGGGGGAGGGGGGGGTGTTCAAGCTCTTTATTGTTGTAACCCTAAATATATTCAACTAAACATGTTTCCCTTAAGAGCCTGATATATGAGTTTCATAGAACCGAAACACTGATATGCAGGGCTGAGGAGTATAAAGCTGTAGAGCAACCTGTTGAAGCATTCACAAACATTCTTTTCTCATCTGGAACGACAGGTACTCAATAGGAAATGACTTCTGTGTTTTATTGGTGAGCAAGCTTGTTTTCTGCAATCTACATCTATGTCTGTTCAAGTTTGATGTTACAAGATTGTGGATTTCTGGCTATGAATTAGACTATTCAGCCTGAACTCGTGCTTGAAGTTTTTCTACAATAAGAAAGTATGACTTTGTTACAGAAAGGACATTTCTATTAGCATAGTATCCTCAGGAGTCAGGATTGAAGTTCTTAGCCTCAATGGCTTGTGTGAAATATCATTGAAATTTATCATTCTTTATTTGGAAGGTGAGGACTTATGCCCTGTTATGAAAACCAGAAATCTGAATTATACAAAGCCAATTTTTGTGAAGTCTATCTGAGCTCAATTACATTTGAAGTAATGGATGATTGATTGGAATGGTTAACTAGTTGCTCAAAATTTATGAATTGGTTTAAGTGAAAGATCAACAAAGAGAAAACCTTTCTCATTGAGCTTTTTCAACATTGTTGAGCTTACTAGTTTTTCAAATATTGCTTATTGTCACTTTCCTTACTCTCTTTCTCATTATCCTTGGAAAGAATGTTGAAATGGTCGATCAACAAGAAAGACAAGAATGTGTGTACCAAATATATACATATATATTTGTATACAGTTTTCTAAGATATGGGAAGGAATTCACTGGGTTCTTTTCTCTTACAGGAGAACCAAAGGCTATACCTTGGACCCATGCAACTCCTCTCAAGGCAGCTGCAGACGCTTGGTGTCATATGGATATTTGTAAAGGTGATGTCGTTGCTTGGCCTACTAATCTTGGTTGGATGATGGGTCCTTGGCTAGTTTATGCATCTCTGCTAAATAATGCTTCCATTGCTTTGTTCAATGGATCTCCTCTCAGTTCTGGATTTTCAAAGTTTGTACAGGTAAAAGTTTGGTGTTAATAATCTTGATATATAAGTCTGCATGTTCTGTATGCCTATGATGTTGGTTCCTCTTTTTGCATTAGCTCTTCATTTCAATTGCTATGCTGACTAAATTAAATAAAAATTTGACATTAATAATTTGTGGATCCAAAATTGATTAGATATTTTGGTAGAGAGTACAAAATTAATTTCTGTTTGTTGCTAGTTTCTATCACTACTGCAGCTATCATATTGCTTTGGATTCGTTTATGTTTCATTCGGTCCATGTTTACTGGTGATATAAATATGTTACTAGTGATGTAAATGATTTCGGATAATATTACGTTTCTCTAAATTAAGATATATACACAATTACTAATTGGGATAGGTATTATATACTCCCTCTATTTTATCTTCCTAATATCTATTTTAGGGTGTCCTAGAATAATATTCCCATTTCTTTCATCTATTCAATTTTTTTCCCCGAGTTTCAGTAACATTCGCTCTCCATTGCCTTTTTTCTCTATCCAGTTTAATTTTTTTATTTTTTTATTTTTACATATAATTACTTATCTTAATTTCCCTGTCACTTGCAAATGGAAAGATAAAAATCGGCCAAAGGTAGTCACTGAAGGAGTTTCCATGACCCAGGGTTGTTTTATTTTGTCAAATTTCCCTTCTCAAACTTTCATATTCACATTGAAGTATGTTCTTGCTAGTTGCTAGTAGAGTTAAGAATATAGTTTCCCCACAGGATGCTAATGTAACAATGCTTGGAGTTGTTCCAAGTATCGTCCGGGCTTGGAGAAGTACAAATTGCACTGCTGGATATGATTGGTCAGCCATCCGGTAAGTTACCTACTGTATGATAGTTTCTGTAAGTATGTTTCTAACATCATTTGAACTTTTCAATTGTTTCTGTGTACTTTCATATCCTTTTGTTCCAAAGTTTTATACATTTACTTTTTCTGCCTGTGGATTTTTATACCATGTTTTACCAAAATAAGTATAATGTATAGTCAGCTTAAGGTCTGAGTTTATATAGGGTGGAGGGGGGGGGGGGTGTTTGTGTTGGAAACCAAGTTGATCATCTTGAGGTTGTAGATTTATTTATTTATTTTGACTTTTTGGTTCCTTCTAGCTGCTTTGGCTCTACTGGGGAGGCTTCAAGTGTAGATGAATATTTGTGGCTTATGGGAAGAGCATGTTATAAGCCTGTGATCGAGTATTGTGGTGGTACAGAGATTGGGGGTGGGTTTATAACTGGATCGTTATTGCAGCCTCAAGTATTAGCTGCTTTTAGCACACCAGCTATGGGCTGCAGCCTCTTTTTACTTGACAAAAATGGAATTCCAATTGTAAGCACAACTAACTTTGCATCTCTACAGCACTTTTTTTTTTTCCCCTCATCTTTTATTCATTTCTAGACCTTACAATATGTTGTATGTTGATATATATAAAATATAAATACTTATGTTTCCAATAAAAAAAAAATACTTTGTCATAAATGAATGCTCATGGTTTTCTATGTATGTCCAAGCTAATAATTAGAAATGCCAGCAATAGATGGATTGGGTTATATATTGTTTTCTGACTTATTATTATTTGGTTTTGGTCTGTTTACCATACTGATATCTCACATTCTCCCTGACTTCATTAATCCTGTGAAATATTAGTATTCACTTGCTGCTTTACCGAGTTCATGAAAAAGCATGGGAAATTTTTGTCTGAGTGGACTTTATATGAAGAGTTTTCATTTTCAAATTTATCTACAGCGACAAAACACACCAGGCTTTGGAGAATTGACTCTTGGTCCTTTAATGTTTGGAGCTTCACATACACTCCTTAACGGCGACCATTACAAAGTCTACTTCAAAGGAATGCCAACATGGAAAGGGAAGGTAGAATCATCTCTTTGATACTTCAAATTTGGCTGGCAACCTTATTACTCCCACCAATTTTAATCCCTTAACTGTTTGAAGCACAAAATCTATTCCTTAGCTCTATGGTTAAATGAAAATCAAAATGGTCTCTACCAAATCAAAATCCAAGATATAAAAGGAAGTTATTCTTCATAATTTCCTTAATTAAGATTTGGACTCTTTTATCTTCCATTGCATATTTTGAAATTGTATTTTTTTTCTTCACTCAGTTTTTGCGGAGACATGGAGATGTATTTGAGCGTACTTCTACTGGGTATTATCGAGCTCATGGCCGTGCTGATGATACTATGAACCTAGGTGGTATCAAGGTCTGGATACTTTTACCCTTGAGATTTCTGAAATTCCCTTTATTTCACAAAATTTTCTTACTGGTAAATTGGATGAACCCTGTGAATGTGCATGCTTAGTTGGAAGATATTGTTGGGAGGTTTAAGAAAATACTGTCTTAGGTGCCATATTCATTATGCTGGGACTGGGAGTTGGAACAACATTCTTGATTTTTGCTTTTACATGTAGCTCCTACTATTTACATGAAGGCTTTGGTCTGCAGCATCAAAATTTATGAATTATCACGGCCTTGACCTAAAGAGAGTTAAATTCATAACATTAAATTTTGCCCCAGCATGCTTGTGATTATACGTTGCCATGAACATGTGGAAATGAATTATCTAACTTATAAATTCTTACCAATGAGAAATTCCTTAGCTCATCTAATGTTACATCAGGTAAGTTCCATTGAGATCGAGCGTATCTGCAATGGGGTCGATAGCAGCATCCTTGAGACAGCTGCTGTCGGTGTCCCACCTTTGGAAGGAGGACCCGAGCAGCTGGTAATTGCTGTTGTTTTCAAAGATGCTAGTAAATCCACACCCGACTTGAACCAGCTGAAGATATCTTTCAATTCCACACTCCAGAAACAGCTGAATCCTTTGTTTAGGGTGAACTTTCTTCCTGGCCTCTTGGCTTTTTCCCTCTTATGGCTACGTAATTTCGTTTTCCATGACAATTTTTCGAAATTTGCAGGTCTCTCAAGTTGTTTCTCTACCCTCTCTTCCTAGGACAGCGACCAGCAAGGTAATGAGAAGGGTACTACGGCAGCAATTCACACAGCCTGCCACAGCTTCCAAGTTGTGATTTGTGAATTACAATTTGGACATTTATAGTTCATACAAAAACATTATATGGATTTGTACTGTAAAACACTACCGATTAAAAATAACTTGAGGTTTCCATATAAGGCTATTGCTAGTGTAAAGATTTATTCGCCACTCAATGCAGGAGTTATCTGTTCACTTTTATCAGAGTTGTACATGAACCGCAATTTCCTAAGAGTACAGTTTGGGATCTCCAAATGAATGGTTCTAACTCTTATTGATCAGGAGTAATTAAAAAATTGAAAATTAACAAGCCTGAACTATAGAGTGTTGTTTTACAAAAAGGAAAACTCAAATTAATTTCTCTGATCAGTATGTGTCCAATATCTTAGTTTAACAACAATATTAGCTTAAAATATCGAAACAAAAGAATTGGCAAACCTATAGCCTAGTATAACAAAAACAGAAGGTACATCAAATTTTGTGTGCTTTCATGAGACGGGAAAACCAATATACAAGTATGCCGATGTTCAAAGATCTGTGCAATAATTCTCAGGCTTAAACCACCAAGATAAGTCAATGCCTTTGTCTTTTAGAGTCTCTGTTGCTGGGCCGATCCTCTCCAAAAGCTGCACTTGCACAAACATCCAACTAATCAATACATGCACCTCAACTACGAGTATACACTTAGGGGAAAAAAAAAATTATACTTCTAAGGCACAATTTTGTTGTACTAATAATAACCAACCTTTGAATGTAGCACGCCATTGGAAACAATAACAGATCTATCATATACGCAAAATTTCCCCCCATCCATGCGTGTAACAGCACCACCAGCTTCCTCGACAATCTGCATAGAAAGAAAACTGTAAGATGAGATAGAATTCTCAATTCAAGAAAACCACAAGCTCGTTTATAAGCAGGCTTTCATCAAAAGTATAGACATGCTATGAAAAATCAAGTCAGAAACAAGGCATAAACAAGACATCTAAGCAATCTAACTTGAGGCTTATCAATGAACATGTAACTAGAGGACAAGATAAAACAATAATACCATTCTATAACATTACAAAAACTGCTTGACACCACATTCACCATGATTTGATTTAAATTATAGGCATAATTGCACAAATGCATGCACACACATGCAAGGGTTTGAGCAGACATATCATTCTCCAAATTGTATATATAATTTTGGCATTTTCCTTCTAAACTGTTTTTCTTTTACCAATGTCTTATTTTATTACTTACCAGTTACCTTGACAATCATCTACCCTATCCAACCGATCTCTCCTTATCCACACTCAAGCTAGGGATATTGTTAGAATTTCAAGTATTAAAGCAAACTTCATAAAAAAAAGACCACAACTAAAATGATGTTTTTTGGAGCTTCAGGAACCTGATCTTACTGAGGAAAAAGGGAAAATCATTGTATAAGAAGGCAAATAAAACAAGGCAGAATATTACCCAGCTTCACATCCATTTGGTATAGGAAGATTAAAAATACTAACTGGGAAACTGCAGCTCCCCAATACATCACGTATGAAATGATTATTGAAGACCCTGCTTAAGGAGGGGTTAGGAGCACGAGATCCATGCAGCACTATGTACATTATTATTCTACTAAAAAAGAATTCAGCCAAAAGTTCTACTAGTTACAGGAAATGTACATGGAAAACCCTTGAAATTAGCACTTGGCAAGCTCGTTATCGGCATTTTAAGAGTGAACTAAAAATCCTAAAGTTTTGAGATACCTAATTGGACAGGAAGAATTTCAAAAATTCAAAGAAAGCGCCATATAATGCTCTTTAAAGCTTGTATTTGACATAATAGTAAACACATCAGGCCCACATTTATGCTATCATTTAACAAAAGTGAGAAAGCAATTAGATACTGTAATGCTAAGGTAAATCAAACGGCCAGAATAATGGAATAATAAAAACCAGTTTGAACATCATACAGAACTTAATTTGAAAATATGAGTCAATATACCTACTAGTAACTATAAAGTGGGATAAGAAACGGTCATAGTATTCGCAAAGCACAAAAGTGCCTGAACTAGGATTATTTACAAGATCGTTCCTAAGCTGCTTTTGTCATTCCTCTGAACAAGATCATGGAAATCAATCATGTTTTGAAAAGATGCCAATTTGAAAACATATGGATATAATTTTGCTAATTTATTCCTACTTGGGAAGCTTCCAGTGCACACAGTGCATCTGCAATCTAAATCTTTTCCGTTTACTGAAACATTTGGATAACTGAGTTCCTTGTGTATCATGGCACCATCAGGCACTTTAAGGATTACGCATCATCAACGATTAAAAAAGAAAGGATTAAGAAAAATTCAGGCATCATAGTTCATACCAAGGTCAGGTTTAAAATCTTTTTTATCATAAAAATAATAAAAAAAAATCATAGTCCCACCAATATTTTATTGTTATCTTAGATGCTAGCTTCTGAGCGAATGAAAGAGGATAAAGAAGTAGAGCCATATTACCAAAACACCAGCAGCCATATCCCATGGCTTTAAACGGTACTCCCAGTATGCATCAGCAATTCCTATAGCTACATGGCACATGTCCACTGCTGCAGCACCAAGCCTCCTCACACCCTACCCGCTAAAGAGGAAACCTCAGTCATAGTTCATATCAAAGAGGTTAAGTGCATCATCATAAAACAAACAAGTCATCATACCCGACTAACATCTGTAAATTCCTTGAATAAATTAATATTTGTAGTCCATGCATCATCATGTTCATAGCCAAAGCCAGTCACAAGAAGAGATCGCTCCACCTACACAAATGCAAACGTTGCAAGCTCATTTCAGAAGTTTAAAGGAGATTTATAAGACTTGAAGATGACAAGAAAATCTCAATTACTAGTCTCAATTAATAGACATAAAAGAGATGAACGCATCTAGACAGATGATACAGAGTTGTGAACTATTTTGTATACAGCTTCAATACTTAAGCCTAGGACTACAGCAGGAAAAAGGACATTAACACACGAGAAATTGTCAGCCTTTTGCATCTAATCCCTAAACAAGTTGATTCAGCTAAATGATTTAAGTATGTACTGTAATGACTTTCCAAATTATACATTCCAGTTGACGAGTATATCTATACTAACAGAAATCCAACTATGAATCAGCACCTACCAGATCGGTTGCACTAACTTGAATTTGTTGCCCATTGCAAAATGCTCCCCCACCTAACAGATAAATTATAGATGTGGTAATTATGCAAAAAGAAGGGAGCTGTAGGAAATCCATTCAGTAAGACTTCTGACCAGCAGTAGCTGTAAATGTGCGAGTATTCCAACAAAAAGCTCCACCAACAAATTCAACCTGCAAAGTAGAAACAAATACTTATTAAATGCCAAAGAAAAAATTAGACTATTCATTCTAACTAGGTCAATTTCTACCATATAGGTTGATCAATGACACTTTTTTTTATTTTTTTAAAAAATTCTAGATAAAAAGCTGATAAAAGAAAAGGAGCCAGAGTTAAGGACCTTAAATCCAATAGAAATTTTAATATATTGCTTTCTTATTTTTATTTTACCAAAAAGAATACCTAATCATCAGGCAATCCCCATCTTCAATAACAAAATCTGATGTGAAACACTTGCAATATATGGTTTAGGTTGAAATCCCCCTTCCCACCAAAAACACTTCCATAACTATACACATAAGCCAATCAAAATTTAATTAGTTAAAAGAAATATCAAAAAAAAGGATTTACTTACCACAGCAGCAGCTGCTGGTTTCCCTCGGAACAGAACACCCACAGAAACTGCAAAGCTAGGATAACCATGAGCAAAATTTGTGGTTCCATCTGCAGATGAGATTGAATTTACATGAGTAACAAAACGATAAGGGGAGCAGTGGACACTGCTCAAATTCAGAAACGCCAACTATAAAGTAGATTAAAAACAGCATGTTTCATCAAGACTCAGAGGCAGACACACAGACGAATAACCCTTTACACGATCAAACAAGTGAATAGAAAACAAGGCAGATACACATGTAAGAGGCAAGCCTAGCATGACTCATGAGTTGCATGGACCAAATAATTATCCAAGATACCATTGATGCTAAAGGTGTTTGAAAACTTCCATGTGTGTGTAGAGAACAATTGTCCCCCATCAGAAGAGTGATAGGAAGGTGACTAGTTAAAAAGTTTGTAGGCTACTCCTCCTATTGCCATAAGGATGGAACCTTACAGAGTCGACCCTTACCCAAAGCAGGGTGTGCAACTGCACAGGGCCCATGGCCCAAATTTTGCTCAACAAATTCAACCTCAACTAGAACAAAATCTAAAACAACCCAAGATTCTGCATGGAAAGCAAACAACCAACTTGGGCTCCTCCAGAAGTGGCTTGCCACGTCACAGTGTAAAAATATATGTGTACAAGACTCATTGGCAGCTCAACAAAGCATACAAATATCTAATTACAGTCTGCCTTCACTTTTGATGCACATCATTAGTCTTTATCCTAACCAACGCCAAAATCAACACAAAAGAGGAATCCTCACCTTCCAAATAGAGTTTGCTACAGGAAAAGCCGGAAATTATCTACAAGTTATAGACCATGTCACCCATCCACACCCTAGAATCCGTCACTACTGCCAATTGAAACATCCACTAAGGAAGAAAGCTCCTTGCATTTCTTATCACGTAGTGGCCTTTGGATATGTAAATCCCAAGCAGTATCACAATAATAAGTGGTAGGCACCAAAGTTCTCAAAACAGCCACCCAATTTGCTCATCCCTATCCCTCTTCCCAACACTACTATCTAGAACATAATACTAAGGATACGGGCTAGTTAAAAGAGTGCTAACAAAATCTAAGTAACATACTACATTCCTGTACGGGCTGTACCATTCCAAGTACATTAACAGACAAGCTGAAGCAAAAAGGAAACTGAAAGGAAAAACAAAGAGAAGCTAAATAAGGCTTAATGAAAACATTTGATTCCATATTTTGACAAAATCCTCAAATCCCCTTTCCTAATAGCCATCCAATAATCCAAACTCTAATATTGGTCCATCAAAAGCAACTTATTTGAACCTCAAACCAATGCGTTGCATCTTCAGCAACCACTACAAAGGGAAATAGGCCATCTACAATCATTTTTAATGCAAACTTGACACCTTATAACAGATTACATAAACTTTGAATGATCCTACTTCTACTGGAAAAATGTGTGCTTTTTTTTTTTTTTTTTTTTTGGTCTCCTTTTCCCTCCTTTCATACATGGATAAACCCTATTGGTGTGTTTTATGATATTTCAATATTACTTATACAAAAACTAAAATAATAAAAGGCACAATGGTGACTAGATGCCTGTAATACCGTTAAAGAACTTACGAGACAAAGATGGATTCTCAGATAATAATCTTTTAACATTAAAAACAGGTTTAAAAAAACATTGAACAAAAACAAAAAATTAAAGTTTCTTCCTCACTAACTTTTCTTCCTAATGTCTCCCATGAGTCTCATTCCTTGAAATCAAAACCGCAACCAAATGAGGTAGTCAACTAATAAAATGGAACACATATATTGCCAGCTATAAACAAAGAACAATGAGTTGAGACCATAGCAAAGTGGAAAAAGATGGAGATCTATGAAGAGTACAATTCTACGACAAAATATAAAGAAGATTAAGTAAAAAAAGTTATTTTAAAAAAGAGAAGAGTAGTTGAGGAAGTAATGGTTTATTTTTCACGTCATTCAATAAGTATACTACGTGAACCTGTGAGTGAAATCTCAAATTCTCATATAACAAGACACAACATGTTAATATAATAGAGACATTAACGATGTTATTGATTATAGGGGTCAAGTTTGTGTCCTTTTTTTTTATCCAATGGTGGTTTGTCAAGTTTGCGTCAATGCCTCAATGACTTGCAAACAACTAAAATTTCAAATTATTTGAGAAATGTTATCACAAAAGAAAAGCTACTTTTTCTCCATCAACTTGTGCATAATTGCCCACCGAATCCCATGCCAAGTTGCCAACAGTAATGAACTTCTAAAAAGGAGATAAAAGAATGAAGTTGTCAATTTACAATAAGATTATTGGTTAGCTTTACTCTCTATCTTGAAAAACACTCCTTCTTCCAATTAACTATACAAGCTAAGAGACACACGCGATACGTGCGTGTGCAATATACAAAATCTATCATGCTCGATTCTCTTTTTTTTTTTTCCGAAATGTTACCCTCCTTATTCTAATAAAATAATAAAAAAAAAATAATAAAATAAAAAAATAGTGGGTTTAAAAATTGTTGATTAAATAAAAAAAATATATTACTTATTATGTTGAAGAAGTCATGGAGGCTAAATAAAGGATATGACTTCTCTCAAAAAAATGATGGTAGTTTTTCTTTTAAAAAAATAAGGAAAATATTTTATTTATTTTCCTTTTTTTTTTTAAAGGATGGTAGTTTTTTTTCTAATAAAAATGATGAAAATGAGAGGGATATTTTGAGAAAGTTAAGTTTACCCCATAATATGCTATGGCGTATAATCTAACATGGAGATCAGTCGATTCGAGGATACAACTAAATCTGTCAAAAACTGACCCGACGCAACCCAACCCGACGACCATCCAATCAATTTATAAAAAAGCAAGGCGCAATGAAGCGATGAAGATCCTACTGCGCCTAGGCGGGCCCAAGGCACGCTTCAATGCGCCTCTTTGAAGTGAGGCGCACAACATAAAACAGTTAAAAGAAATTTACTTATGTGCACTTCATAAGCCTTGCCTAGAGCAAAAAAGGCGTTCTGCCCTAATCGCCTAGCGCCTTATACAGTGCATCCGATAATAGCTAAAGTGACACGAAAGCGCCTCAGCGACTTCTGCACTGCATCCAGTAATAGCTAAAGTGACACGAAAAACTTTTTACACATTTGATACACATCACACATATGTACACGCGAACTTTGCATAAGCCATGGTATGACCCGAATGGATTAGGTTTAATCCATGACCCCACATCCAATTTGACAGCTCTACATACTAAAAGAAATTACAACACAAAGACTATCTCACAGCTCAACAGCCCTATACACCTCAAGACCATATTCCTGGCTTAAAAGTCAAACCATTAAAATAAAACTACCAAATAATAAGCAATAACTACCTAAACAACTCTCAGACTCATTACTCCATACATAGTGATAACACATTTAACCATGTTTAAATTTAAAAGAAAGTATTGAAGGGTGACAGGAATCATACAATTATTGGGTGGGGGGGGGGGGTGTTAATTGTTAAGACCTGACTGAAATTCATTATACCCAAACTAAGGCGTAAAATATTATTCTACCAGGAGATCAGTAAATTTATCATCTACATATGATTGGGATCTAAAACTTTAATATGCTCCCTAATTATTTTACATAATAGCTTATCTCTGTAATAATTTTGACAATAGATATTTCCCCTAAATAACTGGTTTCATTCAAAACATGATACTTATGAAATCTTGAAGATATAGGGATAGGACATGAGGAAACCATAAGGTGCTATGTATAAGGCCTGAAAGTGGCAGAAAAGATGCTTAACAACTTGCATAATGAAGCAAATGATAAAGCTAGACCTCCTTTCCATGGTTCCACCCAATGTTGAAGTGTATGGCAGGGGTTAATGTAGGAGGAGAGAATGGAAAATTAAAGGAGGGATAGGGATAATATGATGGAAATTCTTTTGGCATCTAGAATAGCAAGCACAAGCAGTCTACTTTGACAAGTAGCAGTAATCTGAAGTTCTGCACACCCTGGTTAAAATAAAATAACACAATTTTCTAAGGACCTGAAAGAGAACTCCAAGACCAAGCGTGTAAAGGAGAGCAGAGAAAATAGACACAAGACATGAACATAAATTGCAATAGCAAAAAGGGAGAAAGAACCTAGAGGATCAATGCACCAAAGGTAATCGGAAGAAGCATCTCCAATAATTCCTCCCTCTTCACCAAGAATTAGGTGATCTTTGAAGTTTTCCTTCACAACTTCCAAAATAGCAGCCTCACTCATTTTGTCTGTTCTGTACAGAAAACCATATGATGATAAATTTCTAGTCCTTCAAATTAATGAAATAAAGTAAATAAATGGAGTGCCAAGAAGATTCAGAATTTAAATGAGCACGTATTCAAGAATTGGAAGTAATACATTAATTGATTAAAGACTACATATACACGGAGAATGATTAAACTCCAGAAATCATCTCTTTAGGGTACATTCTTCTAAATTAAAACTTGATGAAATTAAACTGAACAAAATTGAATATTTGTCAAAGAAACTAGTGTACATGAAGGTGCTATAAGAAGGAGAGGTATGATTAGTCAAGATACAGACAGACACCATTTAATCAAGCAAATCATTCACAAAGACGTTCATGGACATGATAAGATACTATTTAATGGGGCAATGTAAAAAGTGGAGTGAGAAGGGGATCGAATACTCCCAAACGAACAGGGAAAATTAATTCAAAATAAAAAAATTTAATCTACTTGTATTTGACAAGTGAAGGCCAATCTTCTCTTGGTTCCGAGAATTCTCTATGTCAGTCAATGACTATATTTCCCTTTAGTATATACTCAGTCTACATAGCATTCAAGCCGGCTCCTCCTGAATACCAGCAGCACATAGCATGCGTGCATACATCGGCACAAGTTTCTGGTATCACACCCTAAATCTGTAAGGTCTCCATTAGTTGACAGATTTTTACGAAGTTACTTAGTTACACATGAAAAGAATGGATGATGAATACAATGAGTAGCAGATACAGATCATCAAAGAAGATAATAATAATTAGGGATCCATTACTCGGTCACCAGGTCAGTAAGTCCTTTATAGGAAATTTTCCGCGGCTTGTTAACAGCTTCCATGACTACCTGAAAGAAAAAAACAAATACCCTAATTAGTTGAGAATTAAAAGGCTACCCACTACTAAGATCATTAGCAGCTTGAGAGCTACATACACCAAAAATGCTATCAAGGAAGGCTTGATAATTCATTAATGCAGAAAAGTGTTAAGCACGACCAAGTAAAGAAACAAAATATTGGAGATCTTTCTTTATTTGACATTTGGAAATAGGTGGTTTTCCTGTAAGCAACATTTGATTAGTTTACATAACATTCTAGAATATCCAACTTATATGTGTTTTACTTGTGATAGATAAAGAACACCATTACCAAAACCAATACTCAAGGCGCCGTACAATTCCACAACACACGAGTTCTAGCTCTCATAATTTACAGAAGTCTCTCAAACAACCACAAACTTCAGCGTAGTGCTGATTAATTAAAATACAAAGCACTTGTACAATGGGGATTATTAGAATAAAGCTGTTTGTTTTGAGGACTCCCCCACTCAAAGACATAAACCTCATATACTCATTCTAGTGCACCCTGATTAAATTCAGCTCCTAATCAAATGCGACCTAGAAGGTACTTGTATTAATCAGTAGAGGACAGTAATTCATCAAAAAAAAAAAAAAAACCGACTCGAATGAAATGTGTCCTATTATTTAGTGACTAGGGACTAACTAACAAGAGCAGAAACTGCACATTGGGAAATTTCAACCTGGATATTCTGTGAGAGCAAATGAGCAAACCACAAAATGTTCAAAGCTAATAGCTCACAATTTGCAACATACATGAAATTATCAAGCAACATAAATCAAAAGAAATTAAGAATTCTGGGTTTAGAGTAAGAACCTCAGCGCCAGTTTTGGCAGCTTTTTCAACAACCCCAAGAAGTTGATTAGCAGGAATTGGACCAATTGATTGAGCACCCACTTTAGGGTATTGGGTCCCAGACAAAACAGCTCTGGTATTAAGTGATACTCTTGATGAACATGAAGAAAATGATGGTATTGGCTTCAATGAAATTTCCTTGCCAAAAATCCCATGTTTTAAAGATATTGAATTTCCCAGAAAACAACCAGAAGATTGATGGGTTTTTTGATTGAAAGTTCGAATTGGAGAGGGTAGTTGATTAAATTTTAAGGGAGAAGATGAGAGTAAGCACTTCCCCATCTTTTTGGATGATGAAGTGATGCAATAATGCGTGGGTTTTTGTATATCAATGAAACATTTCTCTTTTGTTTGTTGGCCATTCATTCATTTTGGAAGTAGTAATATAATGATGAATACTTACATTTTTTTTACATCTAATTGTGGAGTTTAACCCTAACGGGTCGTTTGGCGAGTGGGAATGGGAATTTGGAGATTAGATGAAAGGAATGGGATTGGAAATTTAGATTAATTCCCGTGTTTGGCTAGTTTTGAGAATAAGTTGGGAATATATAACAAATTTACTAATATAGCTTTACTATTATTTTTTTTTCTTTTCCTTTCTTATTATTAAGGATAAATTTGTCTTTTTATGGTTAAAATAATTCCCAATTTTAATACTGACCCTCCCGGTATTATTAATTGGGACATAAAATCCCATTCCCACCGAACTCCCTTCTACCAAACTAGGGAGTTTTTGTACATTGGGATAAAAATTCCCATTCCCATCCAAACTCCCTCCTACCAATGCCCCCTAAGTTTTACCAACTTCACCAATTAGGTAGTCAAAGTTTTTTTTTTTTTTTCCTTTTTTCACCGTTTGGTTAACCTCTATTTCCTTTTAGTTAACACGTCTCTTTAGTCACGTTTGCCAATGCAAAAATTCAACCATTAATATCTTAAATTTCCGATAAGCAAAAATTATAAAAAGTTGATATTTGGAAAATATATATCATAACGATTCTAACAAGATCTCACATCACTATATTTTTTATTACAATTAAATCACAAAACACAGTCAAAGGAAAGTGTACGAATAGTGCTAAAGTCAAAACGTGTCAACTAATAAAAAATGGAGGTAGTATATTCACTACTCGTGTTGTTTAATTGCTTACCTTTAGTAGTTCATATTAAATCAGGGGTGGATCCACGGTGGGTTCAACCGGGTTCATTGAACTTACTAATTTTTTTTTTAAAAAAAAAAGTTAAATTTTATATTTGAATGAGTTAGAGCAATGATAATTTTTACCTTGCATGCTTGTATTGGTTGTTTGTAATCGAGGGTTTGATCTTCTAATTAATTCCCAAATGGCCACCTGCAGTGGCACACCATGAGTCCATGAACAAGGGCGTTATGCGTAATTGAAGCCGACAGCAGCTACAACCTGCAAACCTGAAGTGTAACCCATTTGTAATCCAAAATTTAAAGATTTATATTGAATCTTTAATTAACATAGAGCAGAACTCGATTCATCTCCAATCTAGGGTTATTATTGTCATTTTTAGCCCCTAAAAAGGGGTATCATGGTAATTAGATGGTTATAGAGAATAGTGTCATTTAACTCGCAATGGATGACGTTAAATTGAAAGCTTCAACCATAGTTAATTGGTGTTACTAGTAACTCAGCTTCGAAATCAATAAACTCTTTCAATTGGTATTCCATTGTTGATAGCCATTAAATTAATTTCCTATGAACTTCTTGTGTTTAATTTTCATTGTTGTTATTAATTTTCTGCGTTTTTGTTCACATGAGTTTCAAATTTTTTTTCTGTGTTGTGAGTTGCAACCCTATTGATTGAATTTCAAATTAGGACAATTGCTTGCTTGTTTGTAAGCAAATTTTTGTTATGTAACTTAATTCATAATTTAAATATGTTATGTTTAGACTTTATACCCTATTATTTTCCTAATTTTTTACGCACCAATATGATGTAAGAAATAAAGTTTATTAGGGACAATACAAGCAATTATAGGTATATCACACATTTAAAAAAAAAATGGTATTCGGGTCATTTGGAGGTCCGAATAAACGGACCGAATTCATATCCTAAAATTACGAGTCGAATCGGACTCGAATTTTTCGGATTCGGATCCGAGTCCAGGGTCCATTTACTAAATGGATCGGATTTGATTTAGCCGCATCCGATCCAAATTCGATTCGTTGCCATTCCTACTTGTAAGTGGTAGAAAGAAAGGGTGTTGACTGTCTTGCACCACATGACTTGTACAATGGTTGTAGGTGATTTTTTTTTTTTTTCCATGATTGGTCTCAGATTGAACCATTCACTTAGACCCCGTTTGGTTTAATTTCACTTTTACTTTTCTTGTTAGAACCAAACATAAAAACTTTCTTACAATTGTGATTTTCCTTGTAAATATGTTTCCATAAAACTAATTTTTTATTAAAAGAATTTTACATCAAATCAAACGGAACCTCGGTGGCAAACCCGCCCCATAATCGCTACAATATCCATAAGTCCAAGAGATTACGAGAAATTACAAGTTTATAAACTCAAAAAGATTACAATCCACTTTCTCTTTCTTTCTCTCTTCTCCAACACAACCACCCAAAACGCTTTCTCTCTCATCAGCTATCAGCTCTCAGCAGCCTCTCCCATGGTGTTTTTCTGACCCACCTTCATCTTCTCGGCAACTTCCATTTTTCAACTCAAACATGGTTGCTGCTTTGCTTGCTAACCCTAATTTGTCCACTCCTTTCCTCGGTCACAAAGTGTAATTCTCTTATCCTTTACGAATTTCAATTCTTTGCCTTAATATTATTACCGATTTTTTTGTGTGATTTTTGTGCAGTTCTTTGCGCCAGAATACAAGGAATTTAGCGACGCATGGAGTAAATTTAAGGTTGCCTAGATGTGCTGTTGATGCGCCTTATGGAGGTACTAATTCTACATTAGAGTTTGAATTTTATTAATTTTTGGTGAATTTTGTTGATTTTCTTTATTGTGGTGTGATTATTGATTTGAAGCGTGATTGAGTGTGAAAGGAATTATTGGTTACTTCTAGAATTGATAATGCTTCAAGATAAAGGAAACTACTCCGTATAAAAGAGTTGGATGTTGAATTCGATGATTGTTTTTTGTGAGAATAGATTATTTGCTGATATGCTTTTGTGAAATCTTGATTTTTTTTTTTTTTTTTTTGGGTTTTGGGTGTGTCATGTGTGGTATTAGTTGGTTTGATACTCCAAGTTTTGGGTTTTGAAATTGGTGATTTTAACCTAGTACCATGAGATGGGAGTTCATGGCTGTTTTTGGAACATGCCGAAAGATGAAATAGAAGAGCTTGAATATAGAAGAGTTTAGTTTATGTTAGCCATTTTATCTTAGGAAGAGTGAATACATTATTTGATATCAAATGATGCCATCAAATAGACATATATGTTACTCTAGTTTTGGTGAGTTGATGGTTGTGTCGTATGGAATTAGGCGTTTGTGGAAAGGGTGTGTTTTGTTTTGTACTTTGTATCCACAGCTTTTGTTGCTGTGACTGTTAAAGTAATTTCTTTCATTTATTATAGGAAATGCACCAAAGTTTCCAAGGCTGAATGTCTGGGATCCTTACAAGCGCCTTGGCATAAGTCCATATGCTGCTGAGGATGAAATCTGGAGCTCTCGCAATTTTCTTACACAGCAATATGCTGGAGATGAGAGAAGTGTGGAGTCTATTGAAGCTGCCTTTGAGAAGCTTCTTATGAGAAGCTTTTCGGAGAGGAAGAAAACAAAGATCAACTTGAAGACAAGGTTGAAGAAGAAAGTCGAGGAGTCTCCTCCTTGGGTGAAGAGTTTGCTCAATTTTGTTGAGCTTCCCGCAACTGTCATTATTCTTAGAAGATTGTTTTTGTTTGCATTCATGGCTGGCTGGAGTATAATGAATTCTGCTGAAGGTGGACCAGCTTTTCAGGTATGTCATGCATCTGTTTATTATTTTTGTGACTTTTTTTTTTTTTTAATTGTACCCTGGGACCTTGTTTGATCTGGAATTTCACTGGTCTGGAAGAGTCAGATAGTTTTATGGGACACTGATTATATAGATGTAGGAAATTTGTTGGTTCTGGGTGGGATAACAATGAGAAGATTCTTTGGTGGAATGTGTATCCAGCAATCAAAATCTGTTCTAGTTGTAGGAATTAACCGGCTTATGAATAATCTCATCAATCTAGTTTGATAATATTGTTTTATTTTGGGCTTTGGTTCAAGACTTCAAGCTATGTGGATGAGGCCTTTGTGAAAGCTCTGATGTTGGTTTAAGTATGTGATTTTCATGTTATTTGGTATAGATAAACTTCTTATAAGGAGTAGTGGCCCTTTTGTTCCTTTTTTTTTTTTCCGGTTTTGTTTGGGATAGGGTTGTTCATTGCATATTCAATAATAGGTGAATAATGGCCTGGAGATTAGGAGTCCTTTAGACGTTAGGATGTACTTTGTACACCTCAAAAGAGAAATAGGGGCTGACTTACTGAAATGTGTAGCCTCTTCGCAATAAATTTACGTGAATATCTCATAGCAGACAACATTTCATCAAGTGATGTATTTCATCCATTGATTTTGCACAAGGATTAGAAAAAAGGGATCTAAAAACCAGAAGATGCTGAACCCTGGCTTTGATGTTTTGACTAGAGTAAACAAGGATCAAGCAAAATTAATAGACTTAAAATTGAAACAACAATCAGATTAAAAACCATCCGTGTAAACTCCAAAAATTAATCGAGAAAACTGTGCTCATTCAAATTAGATTAGTTAATATACTTGAATTCAGTCTGGTAATAACGCACTCACCTGATTTACGCCCTTGTGCCCTTCAGCTGTTGTATCTCGAAGTTACACAATTAATAATTTGTGTTAGCTCTTGATTCTTAAATTTTTTGCTACTTTGTTTAGTTCAGCAACTTAATTGATGACCTACATTTGCCTATTCCGTCTGAACTCATTGAGCAATCAATGCTCTGTTAATACTCCCTGGAATGATGTATACACTTAACCAGTGATAATCTGTGTCAATTACATCAATGCGGAGAACATAGGCCCTCAAGAAACTTTTGACAGATTGAACCCTTTCAGGTATGTTTTTAGACTTGTTACCATAGCCCACTATCCCCTAGTAATTTTGTAAGTTAACAGATTTTGAAGTGAGGAAACAGTACAATTTTTTTTATCAAAGGCATTGATAAAGGTATCAGGTACAATAATGTGTAACAGTGTAGCCATTTGACAATCTTGTCCTGAGATATCTATACTTTTTCACTCTTAGCGAGTTAGCAATATCTATATATGATCCATTTTGCCAAAGGATGGAGGTTGAAGGCAATAAAGAAATGGGCAATCCACTAAGAAAACTACCATATGCATCAGAACTTTGAGATGTTTTATCATGTCACGGCATGATGGGTACATAGACCTTCGGCTCTAAACTTGTGGAAATCTCTCCTAATGTGGACTGTAATGCAATTAGTAAGACTCACAAAGTATAGTGATAGCTTTGTTTGTCGAAAGCGATAGTTGCAACTTGTAGAGGCATACATTTTGTTGTCACAGATGGTTAACATGTGTACTTTCTGAATACCCCACTGGTTGGAGTTAATTTTCTCACCAGTAGTTTACTCTGTTACAGCCTTCTCAACTATATGACGCACTTATTTAAAATGATCTTGGAATTGAAATTCATGCTCATGAATCATGCGGTTCATGCCTTTTGTTTTCCATCTCAAACTTTTTGCTATCCAATATCCCCTAAGATTTCACAGCTCACTTAGCTAAGAGGCCTTTGCTGTGCAATGTCACGGATAAAATAGGCTTGCCTTTTGTATTTTCTTCTCTATAATGTCATCCCTCCTATCCTATCAGGTACTCCATCCACCTTTCCCTTGAGGAATACTGGATTTGGATTGTTTGCACACTATTTTATCGACTCTAGTTCCTGCTGGTGAAGTTTTATGGCCTTGTTATGCTCCCTTTTTAGCCACCAGTGACTCAAATAATCTAAACTACTGTTCAACATAACCTGTTTTGAGCTCTCTGTACCAATTCGTGAATTCTGTATAACATATCCTCATCATTTTTATTTTTTATTTTATTTTGGAGAAAGTCGTCATCATTTGGCATATATTCTAAGATGTAAAGTCTTTTTAATAGCAGCAGTGTTGAACTTGATTATTGCTGAGTAGCTGAAGATGGGGAGAGGGGCTGTTTTCCCAGACCCAGGGGAGGGTAGAAAGAGGAGCTGTATCCTGTGGGAGCATCTGTTGATCATTGCACTTATTTGGGCTGTTTGATTTTTACAATATGTAAATTTGAACTGCTAATGTCTGTATTTAGTTATAGAAGGATTTCTTTTCCAACCTAGTGGAAGTTTGAATTTTTTTACAGTTTCACTCCAGATCATCTATACTATTCCTATATAGTTTAGCATAATTTCTAAAAATCTAAAACTACGAGGAACGAAGTATTGTTTTTGTTTAAACAATAAAAACTTGATGATGCAGGTGGCTATCTCTCTGGGAGCTTGCATATACTTCCTAAATGACAAGACAAAGAGCTTAGGGAGGTCTGCTATTATTGGGTAAGTTGACCAAATTTGCAACTGCTCATGCTAG
This sequence comes from Chenopodium quinoa, assembly GCF_001683475.1. NCBI lineage: Eukaryota > Viridiplantae > Streptophyta > Magnoliopsida > Caryophyllales > Amaranthaceae > Chenopodium > Chenopodium quinoa. The sequence goes on along the minus strand of NW_018742381.1, from coordinate 1,288,928 downwards.
TGTGAAGCCGATTTATGTTCAGCCTCCTTTTTCTTTTGGTGACCCACTATTCTTCTTTCTGACAGATTTGGGTCCCTTGTGGCTGGTTGGATTTGTGGTTCTTGTGTGGGTCCGATGGTACCAGCAGCTATATTACCACCGACTTGGTCTCTAGAACTCCTTACTTCTTTGCCAGTGTTTCTTTCTTTGTTCCTTGGTTGTACCTTTCTTAAGTAAAACATATTAGTATGTTCCTCAAATTTTCACAAGAGCTGATGTAAGTCATGTTTCATAAATAGGTGCTATTCATTTGTTTGACAAGTTACAGGTCTATCAATCTAGAATTTGTAGCCCAATTCTGTCTTGTTTATTTAAACTTTTCTTAGTGATTTCTTATGATGAGCATGGTGTAGGGATAATGAGGTGGGGTGGCTGGCTGGGTGCAATCGTGCAACAGATAATTCCGTCATATCTAAAACCCCGTCTAAATGATTTTTATTCAATTGCTTCTTATCTCCTGTATAACTGCGACAAGTACAATTGTGAATTATCAGGTCGTATTGGACATTCAACCATATAGCTCTTTTAACTTTTCCTGAATTCTCATTGTAATGAATATTATGCTAACCCAATTATTAGGTGTGCAAATATTAACCAATTGAATTACTATGTATGCCATTTTTTTAGAAATGATTTCATATTTGCAAAACTGAAATGTATGCTTGATATGACAGTTGGTCTCTGGTAATCTTAGAATTTGGGGATGAAGGTAATTAAAACACTTAAAACCGCCACATAAGAATACAGGCTAATTGTAATTACCAGGATCTTACCAAAATTAAGTACAAAGTTATAGACCAAAAGAGATACTCCAACGCTAATGACTTCAAAGAACACAATAAGAGCTTGATAGCCCTTCAGAGATACTATGTGCTCGTCACAGTTGTCATACTCATCATGTTCGCTCGCATCATCTTCTTTATCAGCATCATCAGAATTTTCAAGAAAGAGTAATATATAGACCTAATTTACGTTCTGACCCTTCAAATTTTTGCAACTCATTTGATTAGTTAAATCTAATCATGAAAAACAATAAACATTACGAGTATTTAACATAAAATGTTTATGTAAACCTAACATCAAATGGGTAGGGCAATCAACTTGTAGGGCACAACCTAATAAAGTGTAGAGCACAACCTTGTAGGGCAATCAACTTTTGGCTAAAAAGAGCTATAGAATAATTCATCCAGTCACCAATTATCAACAAAATTAGACTTATCTTACAATTGCAGCGATGTAAAAAGCCAAAGAACGAAGCTAAATTTTTATCAGTTAAAAACTGCTACAAACAGTGTTAAGCCTTCTAGATATTGTATAGCAAAATTTCCTATTCTCTATCAAAGATGGACTCGTTTCTCTATAATCTTAACCTATGCACACTAATCTTAGTTTCTCAAAGATCCCATCAAGGCAAGTACCATGATCGTATAGTTCCAATCAGCTCCAATTTGACTTGTGAAGAGTGCTGGTGCAGTGGTGTTGAAGACAACCTTCAGTATGTTGCTGGTCACAAATTCGTAGAAGCCAAAATGGTCAGATTACATTACAGTAGTTGATCAATCTTAAAGCCAGGACTTCCAAGCCTTCTTCATCTTACTTGAAAGATATCTAGTAGCTCTGACAGCACCTACTGTCAAAACACCAGCAACAGCCTGCCGGACGCTGGAAATCATGACTTTGCGTCTTATAATCTTTTCCAGGCAATTTGCTGCCTCGGCTCTGGATTTTATTACAGCTTCATAAGCATCTTGACCTGTGGATATATGAAAAATAAGAGTAGACAGTTAACGACAGACGCAGAAGAGTAAAAGATAAAAAATACCCAAAAAAAAATGAAAAGAAGCTTCTTCCCCTGGTTCAGGCGAAGGTGAAGCTTTGTCTTTGCCCGGCCCAAGCAAAACCAAAAATTACAGGCCAGTATCTAACGGGGAAGAACAGGGGTTGGTGTTGGATTAAGGGTGATTTAGCAATTTACTTTTCTGCACTTTGTTTTCTACTACAATTATTAGTAATGAAAATTTATACGGAGTACCAAGCAGCATAAAAGCTTTCTAATTAGATGAATATATTGCATTGACATCAAATAAGCCTTGGCTATAAATAATATACCAAGAGAAAGCAAATATATGGAAGGTGAAAAAAAAAAAGACTGTTGCAAATATATGTTAATTGCATGAACCAACAAACAATTAATCATTGGCTTCTTACCAGATTTCAACTTTTGCTGGTCCCCGAGATTCATGCTCATATGGTTTCTCACTGCTTTAGGAAGACGAGAGACAAGGGACTGGACTGCAGGTAAACCACAATCCTGAGATTCAGAACAGCCAATTAGAAACAGAACTATTTAGTATACTTGGTCATCACAAAGAAAGCAGAGTGTCCACATGCTTTCTCCCCTTAAAGTCATTGCTAGTATGGGATATCAACCATCAAACAATAACAACAACAACAACAACAACAGAGTACAGAGAATATTTTTACTTTTTTTTTAAAAAACATTAAGAATTCCTCTATTAACCATCAAGCACCTCTTCTCCTCCTCCCCAAAGAAGAAAGAAAAAGATCTGATTCCACCACAGTAGTGCTGAAACACTGTCCTAGACCAGAAAAGCATTTATTTTCCTATATGTTTGAAAAAGATTAGCAAAAGAAAATGCATCAGAAGGGAGAGCAAGTAAATCAGAATGTTTAAGTGAATCCCCTGGAAACATGCACCAGGTGGTTGGCCAAACTGATGGACAGTCAATGTCATGCAGAAAAATCGCAGCCTTATATAAGAAGCAACCATAATTTCAACAATGTCAACCCAAATTAGAAGCTCCGAGAGAAAACAAAGGCAGGGCCATCTCATGGACTAAGAAGCTTGATGGATGATGAGGCTTGATATTACTTGTGTACAATCAATCACTGATACAGGATTAATACTTTTAGCTGAAAGCAATTGCTGTCTTTTCACTGATACAGGATTAATACTATTAGCTGAAAACAATTGTTATCTATAAGACTATAACTGTTCTCTGCTTATCCATTATCTGTCACTTATGCTAATCACCTGTGATTTGATCATGCCAACATTTGGCTACTTTCTCAAGCAATAAGAAATCACTGATAACTAGAATAAGAATGCTACTGACCACTGGCATGAAGCCCGAAATCTTTAACAGAGTAGCATCAGTTATCATTAGCCTCCAAAGGATACTGCAAGTTTATCTCTTTCAGAAGTATGACTGCATAAAAGCAACCCATTTCATAATTTAAAGAACTGACACCTAGACTTGAAGGCTTGCTCTTAAGCAGGTTTCTAAAACAAAACAAAATAATATTTGGTACAAATTTGAACATATGCCCTATAAATATTTTCTCAGGAATTGCCATTTCTCGATATGAAGGCTTGTTCTTAAGCAGGTTTTTAAACTAAAACAAAATTTGGAACAAATTCGAACATATTCCCTATTAATATTTTCTCCCAAATTATATCAACACTGCTACCAAGATTATTACATGTAAATCCTTGGAGACTAACCTGGGTAACAGTCGGGTCTGTTTTGAGTTGGGCAAGTTCAGGTTTCAACGAGTTTATTTTTCGTAGGATGAAATTTTATGTTCAAGACTCTTCATTTCCAAACGGCTTTTAATCAGGTTTTAGGGTCGAGTCAATTTTTGTTAGGTCTAAACCAGGGATTGTAAAAGGAAACCCTTCATACTCAACAGCACTTTCACCTAGTGGCCAATGTAGTATCCTATTTTACTATGCATAATGAGATTCCCATGCAGAGACCACATTATTTTGTCAATAACCTCCCTCCATCCTGCAATGTTTCCCTACTTGTAATCTATGATTTGACTTATGTTAAATAATTGTGGAATGAAGAGAGTATATCCTTGCATGACAACTAAAATTCTCGGAAAGGTGCAAATCCTTGAACCATGAGCATAAAAACTGCAGTAATATTCCCTTCAGTTGAGCAGGTTAAGTTATAAGTGCGTTGAATTCAGAAACAATTGTGACTAATATACTAAAATAACACAAATCTAATCTTACGAATACCAATTTGTATATAAGCAACTATAGTTAATGGTTGCTAGACCTAATTTTTTTTTTTATCACCAATACATCAATAGCCTTGATAAAAAAAACGAAAATTTCCCATAGGCAGAATAGAAATGGCAGGCAAATTGAAGGAGAAGAATTAGCGTCATCCAGAAACCCTAAAATTTAGTGTACTCTGTAATGTCATTAAAGTTTTGTAAGAAATTATCAGAAGGGTGCTTCTCCTCATTGTCAGTTACAGATTAAAAATAAGTTGACTGACAAATTATTCACTCTAATTGCATAATGAAGCAACCAGAAGGCTTATACAGTCTTCATTGAGGGTTTCAATTATCAGTCCATCAGAAAATTCATTTTCTGGAGCACTAAAAGAAGAAAATAACTGCTGAATGTTGATCTTCAGGTTAACTTTATTGCTGCAATCACATTGAAAAACTAGACTCCCTCAGTGAAATGTGAGAACCACTGTACAAAAAATAGTAATTTTATTTGGAAAATAGCAATTGGAGAATCTCCACTATGCTTGCTCAGTAGCTCGTCAATAATACCTCAGGAGCCATAGACAAGTTCTACACCAACAATAAAATTAAAGCCTTATTCCCAAAAGGATGGGGTCAGCAGCATGAACCAAAAATCTATTTCTGGTGGTCATCCACGAAGATCCTCTTCTTTCGCTCACTTCTACCTAGTGCTACATGCTATTGCAAACCCACTTTCTTTAATTTGTTCTCAAATCCCTCTATCCAAGTCATGTTTGGCCTCCCTTGGGCTTTTGATGTCTCCAAACATTCCACCTTCTTTACTGGTGCATCCTCTGGGGTCAATGCCTTACATGCCCAAACCAACATAGATGAGTTTCCTTTTATCTTATCCTCAAGATACATACATCCAACTTTCCTTTATATATCTACATTCCTAATAACATCCTCAATACTCTTCACTATGAGTCTATGACACTACTACACCAAGAACTAAAAATTATTTCCACAAGGCCAGAGAGGCCACACCAATCTCTTGACATTGCCTCCCCTCTCCCCACTCTCTGTATCATTAATCAGTTTGTCAAGTTCAGCATTCTGTTACCATAGACGTGACCAAAAGAATTTTCCATATGTTGACCAGAAATCTATACATGTTCAGTAAGGTAGCAGCGCACTTATATTGTAATAACAACATTCACATGTTTTCCAAATTACAGATATAAAAGGAATATTGTTTCAGTTGAAAATTTTGGCAGGTTTACTGTACCTGAGTGATATTATTCTGGTGAGCATCAGATGATGAAAACTTTAACAAGTCTTTGGTAGCAAATTCTTCCAAAACTGGCGTATAAATTCCCCTGAACAAATCAAACTGTCCTTGCACAATCTTTCTCACCTGCAGCAAATGGAGAGATGAAAACACAATGTGGATGAGGAAAATAATTGTTCTGAACTAATAAAAGAGGAACTAGTTATAAGTTTACAACATGGTACTAGGAGGCACACACTATCAAGAAGTTAAGGCTAATGACAAGGTAAGTATTAACAAAAAATACTTTGAGGTAGATATGTATGATTTTAAAAGCAAAGAGTACAACAGAAAATCCATGCTGTTTGCCCAGGAGCTTTTGCCAACTAATTACACAGAAACCAGGTACCCCGCAGATAAACTGTTTTCAGCAAACAACTGTGAAATTAATCACATTGGAACTATACCAACAATGTCGTTTAACGGTATAGAAAATTCCATTGAAATGTAAGAAAAAAGATATTTTCCAAATTTCAGACATTCACAAGAAAATTCACTTTAACAAATCTTCATGAAAGCTCAAACAATTTAGTCTTCCAATAAATATGTAAAGAATTTATAAATTAATATTTCCAATACAGAATATAAGGGATAAATATAGAACCAGAAATGCTACCAAAGTAACAAAACAAGATTAAACATAAAGAAGTAGTTTACTCTATGAAAATGGAGTAACAAAGATAAAGCAATAAAACAAGATCAGAAAGAGTTATTTTTAGATAATATCCACCTTTGCTACCAGCTTTCACACACGCATCAAGAACAAATACACTGGAGATTTGTATCACCCAATTAATGGAAACCTTGGAATAAAATTGATGCATACAGTTATGTTCATGAAAAGAGCAAAGCATTGGGCATACCTTATGCCTGTCCTCTGCAAAAAGCATTCGCAAATCACCGTTGTAAGAAAGACTGCAGATTTTTGCATAAAGGTCTTCCTGCGTCAATTCAAAATAAGAATCTAATATCATAACACTAATAAATAAAGCCGGTCTCGCAGGCCAGGCCACGAGACATCGACACCGACACTTGGCATTCCAGTTTTCCGCCAAATGCCAAGTGTCGAGCCACGTAGGCGACAAATAGGTATTATTATGACACATGATGCTAAATAACGAGGTTTGGATAGATTTTTATGGATAAAAATATTGTATAGAGTTTTATTATTGATATACTTCTAACATTTCATAGGTACAAAATTAATCATAACTTTTAATAAATATCTTACTACTCAGTTTTATTTCTATAATAAAATTCGTGTTAACATCCATTTATAATATATTTAATTTATTTTAAAAAATAATATAGAATCAGTGTAAATAAGTTGTAATCGAGAAAAATAATTTTAGTTTTGGTAATAATACTTTTAGTTCAATAATAATAATTTCAGTTCAATATAATAAAAATAATTACAAGTCAATAATAACATAAATATCTTATTTTATACTATTTGAATACTCCTTCCGTCCCAAATTACTCGCAACTTTTTGACTTTTTACACTATTCACACATCTCACTTTGACCATCTTTTTTAGCTATTATATGAAAGCTAGTGTAATCATGTAAGATATTGTTAGGTCTATTTTAATGTATAGTTTCTTAATATAAACTTTTTATAGCTTTTATATAATAAAAGATATGAACGGTCAAACATGTGCATCAGTCAAAATGTAGCAAGTAAAGTGGGACAGAGGGAGTAATTCTTTTTGATAAATTAAATATATTTTTTAAAAAGTACACTATTATATAAATAAGCGATATGATATCGTATGTCTAAATGTCCTACATTATCAAAAAGAACCGTATTTAACATTCAAGCCAAAAAGTTTATACTAAAATTTTATCAACCATTTGGGCATCGCCTGGGCACAAAACTAGTATATATAGGGGAGTTTTTTCCCAATATTTTAGAGAGCCACGTAAGATTTTAATTTTTTAAAAATTATTAGAGCACCATGTAGGATTAGTCTTTGTAGAGCGTTACGTACAGGATTATGCCAAGTAGGAATACTATTTTAAAGCGCCACGTAGGATTAAAATTAAATATTTAAATTTATTATAAAAATAAAATATTATCATTTAAAATTGAAAATTTTATCTAAGAGAAAATAAACAATTTATTTTATTTCGTATCATACAAAAATACTATTAAACTTAAAAAATGAAATTCACTTTCAATTGTTTTTTTAAAAAAAAAATTGGATTAAATAAAAAAAATAATGAAAAATGAGAAGTGATTATAATAAAATATTTTTTAAAAAAGATACTAATAAAATATCAGTTTTGAATTCAATGGAAAAAATAAGATAAAATCTTCAATTGATTTAAAAAAAAAATAGGATTAAATAAAAAAAAATAATGAAATATGAGAAGTGATTATAATAAAATATTTTTTTAAAAAAATACTAATAAAAAATATCAGTTTTGAGTTAGATACAAAAAATAAGAAAAAATCATTAAATCTAAAATATATCCTTTTTCTTTTTCCAGCAAAAAAAAAAACTGTTCATCATTTTTCATTTATTCAGCTAAAAGATTAAGTTCTACGTTAATAAAACTTATCATATCTAATAAACTTTATCACCACTTTGAATCCGGTATTTTTTCAATCCTACATAAATCATCTCATGTTCCACACAAATAAACGTAAAACTTTAGAATTTGAACACCATGAAATTCTTGAATGCAATGCATAGTGATCATAATTAAAAAGTCAGCCATAACTTATAAGTGTTAATTTTGCAAGGATGTTAATTTTGCAATTCAAAGGGGCGGGCTTAATTACGCAACTTATCAATTGGCACGATCAACAATTGATTTACAAAGGATGATGAAAGCCTGGAAGATTTAGAATTTGTTTGTATGTGTGAACCTTAATTATATAAGATTAAAAAATAGTAATATTATGTATTAATATTTTGTTATTTTGATTAAATATTAAATGTTAAGTTTAACTATGAATAAAACCCGTGCATCACACGTGTTTAAATCTAGTATATTCATACACAAGTACTAAGAAGCAGAACCAGATTCCACAATATCATACCTGAGTGAAGTTGGAAGGTAAAAGCAGTAAAGCAGCTGAGGTTGCAGCTCTTAAATTAAAAGAGTTTAGATTCTCAACATCCAAGCTATCTACAAGAATATGGACCTGTAAACGAAGAACACTTTTCCATTTCAATTTTATTATGAGGAAAGTGCACAACATATGAAACTTGTACATTTTAATTATAAACATACAGGCTTTTGTAGACGACCGCTGAAGTAAAATGTTTCCCAGTTCAGTATATCTTCAACCAAGTCATGCATTCTGACTACGCCATACTTAAATGTCTGCCATTGTTAAAAGAAGACATATGTATGAGTCACTAAGAAACCTGTGCTATAAAGCTAACACTCCAAAATTAACTTATCCATGTTACAACAACTGACCAATAGTCCAATACCTTGTTATTCCAAGAAACAAAAGGGTTGAAGTGCACCCCTACACCAATTTTGTCTGCAACTCCAGTAATCTGATGAAGCAATATTTAGCAACTCTACTCCACCATAGAAAGTGAATTTTGTGATAGATGGATAAAGTAAAAGGAAGCACCAGTTTCGCACCACCAAGGTCCGCCATCCATGAGGCATAATGATTCCTATTCATCTTCAAGTTCTTCATCCCAAAAGATGGTACTGATTTCAGAATTTGGCACAAAAGCACAATCATTTACCAATTAATCTACTGAGAAAGCTTGCAATTTAAGCCTACCTGCAAGTGCCATTCAACAGGATCTCGGACGCCAAGAATGTAATCAATCATCCGAGACTATTGATTTAGACATTAAGACAAGAGGATAAATAAAAGTTAGTCATCCTACAATGGCCAATGAAACATAACTTTACTTACAGAAATCATTATATTTCAGATAGCATCTGAAAGAACCTGATCATGATTGTTTGGATGAAGAGTTGAGCCGTAAACACAACAAAATTCCACTGGAGGGAGTATAGTGAGTAAACCACTGAGCTCTTCCCTTTTCTTCTCATCCATTAGTTACCTGACAACACATATAACTCGTGACATAACAAGTTGTTAATATCAACATAAACACGGAAACACGTAATGTCATACTTCACAATCACCAAGAAGGTCATGAATACTGAAAAGCAAAGAATATAAGTGGGGAAAAAACTTCTGAACTGCAAAGACTAAGCTAAGAACAACCGCTCACAAGCTTTGAAGGAAGACAGTGAAGGATGCATAAAAAGCCTCCTCATAGATACTGACATAACAATTTTAGTGTAACCTAAGCCATAATGTATTAAGGATGACAAGCATAATATAAAGCTTAAAATAACAACAATCAACACGTGATTTTGTCATCAACTTCGAAAAAGCACTAGATAAAATTGAGGCTTCGTAAGCTCGCCTTTGCAATCAAACCATTTTTTAAAAAAATCATTGAAATTCCATATTGCAAATACTTTCATCTTGTTACCCAATTGTCCTGCAAACTGTTTCAATCATAATTTCCTTTATAATATCGAATCAATCATGATTGCAAAATGTTCAATCCCACTTCGAATTCGGGTTACGAAAATTAGAATGACTAGGTAAATTAAACCCACTAAACCATATATTCTAATTTTCATAGTTGACAAAAATTAAATTTCATTCTCAAACGTGATTTGAATATTTCATGCAAAACCCTTAAAGGTTAAGCATAGGTAACAATACCTAAATTAGTTGGTAAAATCAGTCCACAATACCTAAATTAAGTAACTAAGACAGCAGCAATAGTAATGAGAGGTATGAACATGCCTTTAATTAGCAATTGAACTGAAACAAATTCAATAGAAAATGAAAACACAATTTACGTTCAAAATTACAAGTAAAGAACAATGCATAAATTGAAATAAGCTAACCTCAAATTTTACGCTGTAATTAGCAATTGTACTCCTATTATCCTTTGATTTTGGTTCCTAATTAGTAATTACACTTGAATGGCTGCTAATTGAGCAGTAATAAATTCAAATAATAAGAGAGAAGTTTGACAAAGAAGACAATGGTGGTGATAGGATTGCTTACGCAGGTGGCAGACGGCAGATGGCAGACGGCGATGGTGACGGCGGTGGTGACGAGTGTGAGAGTTGTTTTTTCTTTTTGTGGAATTATCAGAGCCTCGGAGGTGTTGAACTGTTGACACGAGAATTTATTTATTTTTGTTAAGTGCTATGTTTTGGCCAACACAATTGTCAACGCGATTACACAAGTAATATTTTCAGAGGAAGTAGAAATGGAGGAATGTTATGTATTTATTGGTACATAACATGATAATTCGTAAATATTTTAAAAATTAACATTGCTACCACTGAGATGTGAAATGTATCAATATTATTACAATAGTATTGTAAATAGTTGAAATTACACTAAAGATTATTAAAATGATATACTTTTGAAGCTAATATATGTACCACTAGGTTGTGAAATTATGCCATTGGAGTGTAATGGTATAATAGTAGTTGTAATGGTATTAAAATGACTATAGTGGTACAAAAAAACCTGAAAATTAAAGTGATAATATGTGGTTCCATCACCTTTTTGTTGTACTAAGTTACCATTATGCCCCTGTTATGTAACCAATAAGTACATAACTTTTCTCCCTTTAAAATGCCTCATATTTTTAAGGAAAAAGCTAACGAACGTCTCGGGGCGTTAAATAAAATAACTAAAAGTAAAGATAATAAATTTAAATGAACATTAATTACACCGATTTACGCGTGATTTTGGCATGCTTTTCTAAATGCTTATTTAACGCTCAGGGGACGTTCGTTAGCAAAATCCTATTTTAATTATCAATAAATATATATTATAAGGAAAATGCTATATATATAATAGCCCTAAGGGCTATGAATAAGAAGCTAAATGAGAAAAGCATTAGTGAAATTTATTTATTAATTACACTGATTTGCACGTGATTTTGTCAGGCATTTCTAAATTAATAGAAGTACCAAATTAGAAAAGACATTTAATGTTTGTTTGTAGTCCTAGATATTTGGCGCGAACTATCTAATATCTATACATTTAGGTGTTGTTTGTTTGACATGGGAATTTACTTCCCATGGGAATTAAATACCTACATCCAATTCCTAGGAATTGTCTAAACTTGTTTGGTTGGGATGAAAGAAGTTGCAAATCATGGGAACTTTGACTTACCTAGGGGGGGTTAGGTAATTAACTTCCCATGTTTTGTGGGAAGTCACAATTCCCATGAATTTGCAATTCCCACATTTACACTTTTTATTGTCAACCAAACAACTCATCCAATTTCCAATACCCATGATTTTCCACTTCCCCCAATTTTCTTTGTGCAACCAAACAAGCCCTGAAAATTTGAGATGTTTGATTGTGTTTGATCATGTATCATACTCAAACATTAGTTAAAGTATATGAATAGTGGAAAATCAATTTGAGGCAAATTTTCCATATATAAATGGTGCTTTGTTTAAAATTTATATGGAGTTGTAGCATGTGTTTATTTAGTCCAATTTTGGAATTTGTGTGTTCATTGTGCATAAGTGGATGAAATTTATTCATTATGTGCATGAGTTGAAACAACACTCTCTCTATGTTTTGAGGTAGCTCATCATTGTGAATGGTGACTTGTGAGTTTGAGGCTCATCTCTCTTTCAAGTCACTGACCGTCTCGGCACACAAGCCCAATGATAAAGAAGAAGATGACAAGTGTTAAAAATTTTACATTTTCATTTAATTTTTTACCCAAATTTAGCATAAAATATTTTTTTAATTGTAATGTAGTGAGCTAGCTCACCATTGTGGAAAAAATAAAAGGGTGACACATAACAGTGACTCAAGTTAATAGAATATGATGAGAAAGAGTTAAAAGTGGATAGGGAAATCATGGAGTTAATAGAAATACAAGGTACTAATATTTACCAAAAGTTGCAGGGAAGGTACTGAAGTTTGTTTTGTTGCAGATAAGGTACTGAAATGAGTTTTCAGGAAAAATTACCTACTATAACTGGTTTCTAAGTAAAAAAAAAGGAAAATGATATCTTCTGACATTAATAAGGGAAGGTACTAACGGGGCGTTTGGTTTGAGGGATGGAAATAAGACGGATAAGAAGGGAGGATAAAGATAGGGGATTAATAGGTGGAACAAGGATAAATAATTTTTATCCCATGTTTGATAAGTATGGAAAACAAATTAGGGATAAATAATAAGGGAAGGTACTGAAGTTTTAACTAAACTAATACCAAATCAATTAAAAAAAATTATCTCTCCTCCATGAAAGACCAACCTCCAAAACCCCTCAAATAACTCATCTGATTTTCGCTCATTTCCTCCTCAAATCAAACTCCTCTAACTCCCACCTTACCGCAGCACAGATTTCGAAGTTCACCATAATTGGCTTTGAAGTTTTAAAAAAACAAAAACAAAAACAAATTTATTCCACCATTTTTTCAGTGACAAGGAGGATGCATTGAAGTGTTTTTGGTGAAATTACTGAGCATCAAGAAGCATCAAACACCACCCCCTCTGGAATTGATAATCCTTCATCTTCATTCGTCAGTGAATTTGGGGAAAATTCTTCAATTTTAGGGTTTGATTCTTCATCATAATTACATTGATTTTTATTAATTAATTAACTCATCAAATTGATTTTATTATACGAACTCAATTTCTTGTTGGATTTGAGTGATTAAAATTGAAAAATCGGATTGTTAATATGGTGAAAGAATGGTTGAGGAGCGAGAAAAGTGATGGACATTGGTCCTAGCATAGGAGAGAGAATGAAAATGGTAATGGTTTGGCGGTGGAGGCTTTAGCAATGGCTTTCAAGGTTTCTTCATCATCAACAAATTCATGGTCGCCATCTTCGTCTTCTTCCTCGCCTTCGTGTGAATAAGGGTAAGGGAAGGAGAATTCGGGGAAAGGAGTGGAAGATGGTGGGGATGGCTCCGGCGAACGGGAATGGGTGGGGGGCCCATTGGGCGGGCCAGTGCGGGTCATTAGCGGGGCGGGTCGATTACGGGTCATGATGAATATTTAGTGGGTCAGGGTTAGGGTTGAGGTAAAAGTGAAACGGGCTATTAACGGGCCTAAAAGTAAATTTGTAAGGGGTATGCAGATTTAATTTCACCTTGAGATAGTCGAGTCAATAACTTTATATATACTCCGTATATTTTTTGGTGTTATTAATATTGCACGGTTTATTTTCATATGAGTATTTATAACTGTATAATTTATTTTTGGTAACATGCATTGGCTTTTTTGTACAAAAATTTTAATTTTACATTCATTTCGTCAATGTAAGTCTATAAGAGAAATAGTATAATTGCAAATGTAATTGTATAAGAGAGATAGTATTATTGCAAAATGATTAATTATATTTCCTTGTTCGAGCAAACTTTCTGCTCATAATTTTATTTCCTTGTTCAATCAAACTTTCTAATCATTAATAAAATCAGAAACAATTTCACAATCCTAAAATTTTAAGGTCGCAAATAATAAACGTAAATTCAATTACTCAAATTGAACTCAGAACTCAAGAAACTCACAATCCAATCCCTAAAAACGGAACTCAAATCAATTCCAAAAAGCACCTTTCATAAACTATCAAAAATCAAAATTTCAAATACCTCGAATAGAACGAAGAAGACTGGCACAAAACACTAAGCGCTGTTCGCTACATCAGAGTGGGAGACGGCAGTCGGAAGTACGGCGGAGAAGGCGGTGGCCAGCGATTGTGGAGCGACGGAGGAGAAGAAATCGTGAGAGTGGCCGGCGATTCAGGTTCATGCTATCGTGAAGAGAGAAAGCAGAGAAGCGGCTTCAATGGAGAACTCTGAGTGCGCTTCAATGGAGGAGAGAGAAAGGTATATTAAATCGGAGGTTTTGTTTTTTTTTTTTTTTTTTAATTTGGGTTTTATCTTTTCGGCTCTTTAATTTTCTTTGATATTAATGGGTTGTCAATAAAAGCCCATTATTGACCTTATATCTTAAAGCCCTTTAGTGACCCTGTCCACTAAAATTTTAAAGGGTGAATACCCTTTAAATTTTGACCCGACCCTATTATCAATGAGCAACCCTGTCCATTAACCACCCCTAGGTGGGGCTATTAACTCAGTTGGGGAGAAGGAAGAGAAACGGGATGGATTTTTCTTTTTCGAGGCAACAGCTCAACAATTTTTTTTATTTTTTTTTCGAAACTTTAAAATGAGTTAACCGGTTGGTATAGGTCACCACCAGATTTTTGACCTCCAGCCAAGGTTTGAGTACCTTCTTTACAGCTTCTGAAACTTCAGTACTTTAATTGCAACTTTAGGCAAACATTAGTACCTTGTATTTTACTTTACTCAAAATCGTGAGCCAACCCAACAATGTGGATGCTCTTATGTGCATAAGTTGAATTTTATTCGATAATATTCTCTTATATCTATAGATAGGTACAATAACATTCATTAATATAAACTCTATGGCTTGATTACAACCATTGACATAAAATTGTCTTTATAATGAAATTCTAACAATTCATATGCATTATCTCACCTCTTATCCTATGCCTCAATTTATGTCTCATAAATTCTTACTTTGCTATAGCACCTACATTAACCACGAACCAAAACTAATTTATTTTAAATGTTATTGTTTCAAAACCTAAAGAAAACGGGTATAAGATTAGATAGAACAAAGATTGAGAGAAAAATTAACAGAAATTTAACACTAGAATATATTTATCACATAAACTTTCAAAAATCGACAATGAATAACACAAACTATGACTTATATTAAATAAATCCATCAAATAAATCATTTTCTAAACATAGATACAACTAAATTAACAATTAAAGACACAAACTTACTAATTAACACAATAATCCAACATTTAAAATCCAACCTATAAAATTTAAGAAAAGAAAATACTATTCTATCTATGAACTTAATAAAGCTAAACTATGCTAGAAAACACAACATGAACAAACATGAAGTTAAACTAAGGGTACTTGTTGGAAGAACGATTATAACTATTGCGGATTGCGCAGCAACCAACCATATAAATCACAAAGAGAATGATAAATATGGTGATATTGAAGATCAAGAAATGCCGCCACTCCTCCCTAAGACTGGCTAGTACACCTGCCTTGCAAGACTTGCAATCGTAGCATAACTTATCCTTGTCGTTGCTCCATGCATTGCAATCGGAATCCGATGAGGTCGGGCCTGTCTTCGGAACCTCCCAGTAGGTTGCATTCTTAGGGGTAAACCCACATGATGTTGGTGGCTTGCAACAGCTTGACTGACAAAACAAATTCAAGATGTATCACAATTATGAATATATAGTTGCGGCTAAAGAAATGAAACATGTGAGTATGTGACGCAATGATGCATGCAATATAGATTTTGTTAAGGGCTTTTTGTCAGAATCCACTTATTAAAAGTCATTTTTTGTGAGAAACTACATAATAAAAAAAATAAAAAAAATGTTGTGAGAAACTACCTATTAAAACAAAAAATTGTTTTTAAAAGGTAGTTTATAACAAAAAAAAAAAAACCCGTATGTTGCCCAAGTTACTCACTTCACAGTTCACAGGAGTTTGTAATATGCGTTATATTGCGTTCTTCACCCTTAATTAGAAAATTAGTTACATGAACTTGATAGTCCTCATTCACGTCACTAAAAGACCCTAGATGAGCGTAAACAATCTAACACATAGTTGACTTGTTACGTCGAAGTTGTACAAAGACAGTAAATTCAACAAATGAAAATGTTGTTGTACCATAAAGCGCGGATGTTACAAGACTACAAGAGCAAGAGTAAAAAAATGCAAAGATTAAATTTCATCACTAACCAAATGAGCCATGTCCGAGATTCTTACATATAACAATGACATACATATATTTTTTTTCTCATGATTTGGTTATTGATGAAATTTAATTTTTTTGGTACAACATATATAAACAATCAATATTGTACCAAAAAAATGAGATCTTTTATCTTATTGCAAATTTAGGAAGAAATATACAAATTATTTAACTCCTTTTTTTCCTGAGGAAATCTTCAACTTTATTTACTCTAGATTTATAAACAAAAATCTTATTATTATATTTTATTATATTGTTGTTTATCATGTTTAGTGATAATAATGAGAAGACACAAGATTACCAACAAAAATCCGTAATTTTCATGGTGTTGGAGTACTATCTAATGATTGAACAAAAAAGAATGATAACATCACTCACAAAACTTAAAAAGTACAATTACCTGAATTGGAGACAAGTTTTTCTTGAAAAATTCAAGGCCTTGATTAGTATATACACGATCCAACGACGCACAAACTTTACTATCAACCAAACAACTCCGAATTTGAACCCAATTCTTAGTATTAACAACATTCCTTTGCAACCAATGGTTAAAATCACCCACCCTATACTCCTGAAACCCGACACCGGACACTGCTTTTCCGGCACCCTTATTCGTGACCATAAACACGAAGCCCGTAAAAATAACCCAACCTATCATAATAACAACCACGGAAACAACATATATCCAAAGAAGAAAAGGAATTTGACACCATGAACCAATCATTCCTAGTAAAGAAATAGTAAGAAGAATTAATCCTATTATGAGAATAGGCCATTCTACCATTTGTTGACAATGTGTTGGACTTCCATTGATGAAAAAGTGTAGGTAAATAAATATGGCTATTGCTAATAATGAAAGGATTGTTGTTAGGATGTTTAGGGTTGTGATTACTATGTTGCTTAACTTTGCCATTGTTGTTTAACGTTGCTAATGATGATTATGAATGTAACTATGAAAGTTTTGAGAATGTAGAAATTTTGTACTATAAATATGGATCAAAAGAAAGAATTAAGGGGTTTTTAGTTGTAGAGAATGTGGGGGTCATGGGTTAGACTGAAACTGTTTATGGAAGAAAAAAACGGTTTAGTTTTATAAATTTTTTTTAAATAACTTTAATCTTATTTTTTAAAGGTTATGTTGTTGTAAAATGACGAAATTAACCCTGATTAATTTATCAATAATAACCAATCACAATTCCAGATTCAAATATTCAATGCATGTTTAAAATGCTATTAGTTGGGAATAATCATTTTATTATCATAGTAAAATAAACATTATTTACATCGATAGATGTGTGATTTTGACATGCATTTCAAACCTATTTTCTCTATTTTTTAGTTGACACCTTTTTATTATCACGCTTGTCAATGCATGTTTTTAACGATTTGTGATTATCAACATTGTAAAATTATAAAAAATAGATATTAATAAAATATTCATCGAGACGGTTCAAAAAAATCGCACATGACTATATTTCATCGTATCTATAAATCACAAAAGCGAGTAGTATGTGAATAGTGTAAAAGTCTATCGGTGTTAACTAAAAAAACGAAGAAAGTATTATTTTAGGTAATATATTAATTAGTTATTTAATAACACCTCGTCAGCAAAATCCTACAAAATATATTAACTTATTTTTACAAAAAACCATAGGACTTTAGCGGTAGGGAGTAGTATTAACTATAGTTTTCTTAACATACAAATAAGTATATAACCCTTCTGATTTCATTATACCCTTCAAATTATAAATCAATGGCTGACTTAAGACGGATTTGTGGACGGAGATCTTAGCAAGGCTGCCGGCGAAAAGCCTAATGAGATTGAGGTGTGTTTGTAAAACCTGGTGTTCATTAATTGATTCATCTGATTTCATTGTCATGCATCTTCAAATTTACAACAATAAACGCAAGAATTTGATAGCCGTGGATTACTTTGAATCTAGCATTCATAGTATCGACACATTCAGAAAAATCGATATACTTTACGAAACTCTTATTGAGTTGTTATGGATTATTTTGGTTGAAAGCCTATACTAAAAATGAAACCTATGACTTAGTATTATATAATCCTTGTATTCGAAAGTCGTTGGTGATTCCCCCTTGTCCTGTTTCTAATACCATACTTTATCGGCTAGGTTTCGCTCCGTCTACTAATGATTATAAGTTGCTTGCTTTAGGGTATTCTAAGTTTCCCGAGTTTATGATCGCGGTTTATTCGATAATGATAACTTTTGGAGGATCAAAGATGGGTTGGATGTCCACAATCGAGCCTTGGGCCTTATAATGTTCGTGGCTTACGGACTCATCTTATATCGTTTGATTTTGATTCCGAGGAAATTAACTTTGTGGATTTGCCTGATGCTCTTAAACAAACAAGTCTCATCAAAATTTGCTTTGTCCTCGATGAGTCTATAGCAGTTTTCAGTATGTCATCTGATCGTACCTGCATATGGGTTTTGGTCGAGGATGGAGGGGATAAATCATGCCGCCTGTGGTATACCAGAGATGCAAATTTAGAAGCTCTTCAGTTTCTTACAAGTAGTAAACGTGTTACAGGAATTGTCAATGAAGAAAATAATACACTTCTGGTACATCATTTTATCAGTCCTAGCTGTTATGGAATGTGTTCTTATAATTTTAGAAGTCATCAGATACAACAATTGGAAAAGTATAATTATAATCGTAAATCTTTTGATACTTATGTGGAGACCTTAGTACTGCACAAACAACACAAAGGGGAGATTTGACATCCTTGCGAACCTTGCCACGAGACTGATGAATATGGAACAAGATTGATCCATTTTAGCTCATTAGTTTAACCATAATCCCTCAATTAGTTAGCTATAATGCATTCTTCCCCTTTTGCTAGATGGTACTCGTACTAAAATGTTTCTTTTCGTATAATATTTCAGTGAGTGTTGAATTGGCATATTGGCTTAGCATAAATAGAATTATAAATACTTTCCTTGATCTTCCCTTTATAATCAGATGTTTTCATTATTAGCTAAAAATTGAAGGGGCTGCATATTTAATTGCATGTTGTCATAAGATGCTATTAATATGATGCTAACCTGATGTTAATTTGAACCGAGAAACTCATCTTTTCTCGGTTTCTCCTGTGACTCTAATGCCAAGGAATTCAGCTTTGTGAAGCTGCTTGTTGCTGCAAAAAGAAATTAGATTCCTGGTCGAGTCGTTAGTAAATAGTTTTAATCATGTCTTCTTCAAGAAGCTTATGTGAGATTATAAAAAATCTTCTTGTACATTGATCCTGCAGACGGAATCTACAATAAAATTCTATAGCTAAAGTACTGTGATTAACATCATGTCAGCTGGGAATTACTACGTAAGGAACTAGCATTAGACCCTGTATTTTTAGGCTTATTCCAAGTTATAAGATCAGAGGGCATGGCTTATCAAATAATAGTCATACGCGTACTATCGTAGGTAATATATACGTGCATTGTGTAATGCAACCTGTGCAATTGAACTACTGCAAAAACTACCTATGATCAGCTAAAGATGTTTCTAAGATTCCAAAAACAGATAATCATGACCAAGAAAGCACATTAGTTGCACGAAATTTGTCATCTAAGTTCTCATACTGCGGATTAGGTTATACAAATACAATAATCAAGCATATAATCTCTATTAGAAGTCTGGATCTCATCCCTTATCTAGTATTGTACACCATTAAGTTTGTGCTGCTATGACTTAATCTTCACATATGTACAGAAATTACAAATTTAAAACTTCACTTCACCGGGTAATTTCAGAGTAAGAGGAGGGGGGAACGGGAGCATGGAGAACAACAAAAAAGAGCCTACATCATCGAGTGAGTGGAAACTCTTACTGAAATTCAGAGTTCATCTTGGTCACAAACTCCTGAAGATCATCCAACCCCAACTTGGAAAGACCTGCAATAGAGATGAATTATCCACTTTGGCAATATGAACATAGAACTGAAAAATTGCAATTTCTCATTAATAAAAGTAAAGTAAATGTACCCTTGCTGTATCTGAGTTCGGGAATATCTCCATTTGCATCATTTGCCCTCTCCCTCCTACTGCGCTCAATCTCTTTCATCTCTTTGCTCTTTAGCTGCTCCATTTTGTGACGGAGTTCAGATGCAACGTTCATCATATCTGCAGAAAAGAGATTATTCTCTTATATTTCATCCTACTTGGCAAGAGAGACATGGAGAAAGAGCGGTGTTCAGTTTTCATTGTCTGAGCCTTTTATTGTAGAGCATTTATGGACTTGAGAGTTGAGACAGACCAGATACAGAGTTTTGGACTTCTAATAGAACACAAAATGTTCTCTGAGCTAGGTTAATAAAGGCGTCATCAAGGAGGTCCCTCAACAAGGATATACAGGATGTTAGTTACCCACAAAAGCAAAACCTCGATACCAAGCAATGCCCTAAAAGAAATTGGAGCGGTACTAAAGAACATGGAAAATTTAACAGTCTCAACATGATGACTCCCAAGTTCATAAATGACCTCACCTAGAATCTGAAGACCGACATGACTATTATGTCAGGCCAACTAAAACAATCTTAAAAATATCAGTCTCAATATTCAGCAATATATTACGGCAGTCCGGAATCAGAAGGATCACAAAGCCGCAAGTCACCACTAGACCACTCCCATAACAAAAGCACAACAATTATAGTCACTAAGAGTATTAAAGCGTCAATAGGTCACAATAAACACTGGAAAATATGATCAAGACGGACCAAGTTTTAGTTCTGAAAACTTAACAAGCCACAAGCGTCTGGAAAAGTGGACATGTCCTAGTTCTTTGTGGGGTCGTAATATACAAATCAAATGTATTCCATACTGATTTTGATAGGACAAACCATCAAAAGTGCTTTGCTTCAAGCATAATGACCGTATCTTTCGTAATAAGACTAATGGGGCAGTGCCATGGGATCGAATGGTCTGTTTAAATTCTTTTCCTATATTTAATTTCAGTTGTCCAACATGAATGGCTTTCTTTTTTGTACTTTCATAAAAAAAATACCTTTTTCTCTGATACAACTTGTAATTAGTTTCAATATGTTTTTATTTCTAGCTATAAAAGATGCTCTTGCCATTGTAACAGCAGTCAGAAATAGGTTGTCCGATAACCACAGAATATCTTGTTTCACCTGTCAACACCCACCCCCCCTCCTTTTTTCTCTGTTGATGAAACTATTCTACTGCTTTGTAGAGCAAATGCCACCCTTGCCCCTTCTCAACTATCAAGAGATCAACATTTAAGTCCAGCCTAACAAAGTATGACCAATTTGTAGCCACCTAACAATTTATTTTTACATCACCATCTGAACACAGCAGAACAACAACCTCCACATTTCCAGTCAAACAGAGGAAAAGGAGTCCATCTTCTTATCAAGATAATCAATACATGCATAATGACCTGGAAGCTAGAGACGCTTGGTTATTACCTTGGAACATGTCATGTGCAGAACTTTCCTCATACAACTGTAATGCTTCATTCACAGATGAGATATACTGGTTGCTCATGGTAGATTTTCTTTCTAATTCTCGCAATTCTTTTTTCAACTCAGGGCACTCTTTTCCAGCCTTGGATCACATATTGAAATAAAAGAAACGTAAGACTAGGACATCAATGCATACAGCGTAGATATACAAATATAAGGCCATGAAAGCCTTTCCTGTATAACAATTTGTAGAACATTTACTTACCTCTGCAAGCTTATTCCTTAGATTATCAAGTTGTGCTTCTACCTGCTCATCATTAGGATCATCTTGGTCCATTAGATCATCACTAGATGCTTCATCCTGAAGAGGAATACCAGTAAACATTCCAGAAGAAGACAGTCACATCAAAAGCAGTAGAAATTGGACTAAACACTTCCAAGATCTGGCACACCACGGTAGCTAACTTGCTAGAATCAACATACTATTTGATAGCATCCATAAATAATTGATCAATATCATTGTTCAACTATGACTCTGAGAAAGTAGTGCGCAAAGATACAACAATTTTAGTAGCACACATCATATTATAAAAAAACAGTTCTTCACTGAATGGTATAGGCATCATCCTACAAAGCTTTATTGCAAAAATGGTGAGCTATTGGCTGAAGTAGTGCATTAACTATAACTCCAATTGATTGGCAATATTGCATCTAGGCATCAAAATACATGAATTATTGGCATTACGTGACTATTTTCATTGTAGAGAAGATCACAAAATAATAGCATAGTGCCTAAACACCCATTCCAACAAGAAGTCATCAATTGAACTCCACTGTCAGACATTCCAATGTCACTCCTAGTGGACAACAGTAAAAAAAGAATTGTGTCCAAATTTGACCATTTAGAGTTTTGATGCTCCAACTGCAAACTCACCCTGAGCTTAATAGCTAGCCTCTGGTTCATAATTATAGTAGTCAAGTTGATAGCTTCAGTCATTTAATGACTAATGTGGACTTACTGCCTATATCTATAGTGAAAGATGAAAAGAAGTTAGGAACTTCAGACGTTAAGGGCCTGGATGCGCTCAGGTCTTGGGTTCTCAATAAAGGCCATCAGACAACATCAGATACCCAATACACAATTTGTACAACATCCACACTACTGGAAAAGGGTAACCATCATTCAGTGTAAGAGACAGCTGTCAACAAAGCTAAGACAGTAGTTCACTGAGGTCCCATTCCTTAGGAAAATGGAAATCCTCTTTTTCTATGGTATAAAATACACCAGCAACTGAGAATGAAGTGCAGCTTTAAATACGTAAGCAACCACCAGAAAACTTTAACATTCATTTATAACAAAGTTCCCAAGTGTCATCACATTTCTCAAAAACAGAAGCATCCTCAAACAGAAGCTCAAGCCCAAAAGTAGACCTAGGAAAATCACCTTATCCCAAAGAAAATCATCTTGTTGAGACCACTGACAATTATAGTAAGCATTATATGCAAGAACTGTGAATTTCTCCTTATTTCAACTAAAAACCATTAAGTTAACATGCACTAAATCCTGCTGCTAACCATCAAGAAGAAGAAAAAAATAGAACATCAAGACCTTTTATCAATACATTTTTCTTAACCTTCGGTATTTTGTTAGGATAATTACAATTCACTATTGTTTTCTTCTAAAAGCTTGCACATGTATATAGCACTAATGTGCTTGAAGCCTTGATCCCTACATTGTCAAGGATAGATTGTTGTTCCCAAAGGTAAACTTTCCTAGTATGTCACAACCTACTGATTCCTGTCGAGGTCAATCTAAAGCCATTTGTGAAGGTTAGTTCATAGCAAAGCTTTGGGTAAAATACGCTAGCTATAACAAGTCCAAAACCTCATCCAATTTCCCTTTTAAGCCAAATGATGAATCTTATTTTAAGTAGTACTCCCTCCATTCTTAATAATAAGCCACATCTTATGTTGGATTGTGGATTGTCCGAAATTAATAGTCCTTAATATAGTTTGAAAATCTTAAAGCTTGTCTACATCACCCTTACAATGTGTTTGGATTGAAGGATTTGGATAGAAGAGAAGAAGGGAAAAGGAGGGAGGGATTTCCGATTGTTTGGTTAGTTCTTTATGAGGGTGAGGGAAAAGGAGGGGAGGGGAATGGAAAGATATTGTTTCCTTAAATATTTAAGAAATTAGTATCTCAAAAATTGAAAAGATTTGGAAAATGGTAACAATCCAGTCACATATGTTCTCCGGCTTCTCCCTCCCCTCTTTCCCTAGCTTCTCTGTCCCATTCTTATTACTTTCTCTCACATCCTTCCCTCTACTTCTTTATCCACCACTCTTTACTTTCTCTCTCCTACCCTCATTTTCTTTGCTTCTATATCCTATTCTTTGTAATTGGTTGCACCAAGTTCGAGTATTGTTATTAGATTCCCCTCCCATCTCTCCTCTTCTCCATTATCTAAACAACGAATTAAATTTCTTCCTCCTTCCTCTCCCCTCCCTTTCCCTCCCTTCCTCTTCATTCCCTTTCCTTTCTCATTTTCTATCCAAACACCCTGCTAATGATAAAATTGATAACGTAAACGGAAAGACTTGTGGAATAAAGAAGAATAATCATGAGTTTTCAAAAAAAAAAAAAAAGAATAATCATGATATCACCCAATTTCTCGGATACGAACTTCGATCAAATATGGCCTGCCATTGAATAATTCACACTTATACAACTCTATCCCTAGAAGAACCTATGTTTAGAAAATTCATTAGTGTTATAAGAATTTCTCCTAGTTTTTCAAACATCAACTAACCTTATTTTCTTAAAAATTTTATTTCTTCATGCTTGCAATATTATCTGAATTCCATCATGTTTCATTCTACTCAAGTACGCAAAAATAAAAGCTCCACAACACCCACCCACATCACAAGCAATATTACTGCTGTATGACAGAAGTATCTCCTTTTAACAGCTTTTGACCTTACCCTACTACTGACTATCTAGCACCCTCCAACAAATGTATAGGATTTCCCTATGTTTTATGTGCGCCTTGCCGTCTTATTGAAGAGAGGAGCAAAATCTGGAAACTAATGTACGATTTGGTGTGCCTCATCAAAAAAGCCTCGCTTGAACCAAACACATACCCAGGTTGCCTTGCACCTCAGACGAGCCTTTTTATACACTTCCTCCAACTTAATAAAATTAAAAATGAATAAGAGGTGAATAAGCACAATTGTGTCCCACTGGTAGAAAGGATTTATTACATCCTGCATTCAACATAAACTTCTCTGTAGTCTTCACTACTACCGAAACAATTAAAGAGAGCCTACATTTCTCAACCTCAGCGCTTTTAGAGAAAAAGTATGATTCAACTTCCTAATATGATTTTAAACTTCCTAGACAATAAGAAGCAACGCTTTTAGAGAAAAGACTCTTAAAACCAAATTTATTCACATGAGTAAGCCCTTGTTATTCCTAAATCTTTACTTCAACTTCGGTCCAATTTGTGCACTTTTAGAATGCCAAGAAAAATAGTAAATGCATTTAGATCTGCACAACTCTATATTTAGTATATTTACAAAAATTGTGCAAGGGGGTATATAGGATGTTACAAAAGGCTAACCTAATAGAGCAAAAACATAGAAACCTTAGTGTTTGGGATAATGGTTTTTGCCTCTCAGACTGCTAACAGGAGGATAAGACAATTGCTTCTAGGGTGATGCTTTGAAGTTTTGACCTTTCGAGACTACAGATCTCACACTACTACATTAGCACCACATGCCAAGATGCACCTAAAGAATTTCAGTCACAACACAAAAGTTCATCCTACGTTGGTCTAGATGTGTCTCTATACTCAAAAAATCTTCTAAGATAATACATTACCCTTATATTCAAATGCTAAGGCAATGTAAGAAAAACACCATCATCACATTATATGAATACTTCAGACTAGATAAGAGCCTTCAATGAATTTACATTGGTAACAGTATTAGAAACACAATCTCTTATGCCCTTATCCTAGACAGTTATGCAAATGATTTATTTTCTGAGAGGATGATACATTACAAGAAATATGAAAAGGTGACACTATTAGTGGTACAAAGGGTGTAAGTGGTACCGTTATAATAAAAACTTGCTCAGTTTGCAATTCATTAGCACTTTCTAGTTTGTCCTGTTTTAATTTTTGAAATACGTTTAATTTTATTTTATTTTTTTGGGGGTAAGTGGTGTCTTTGTATCTCATTCCTCATCACATGGGCAAAGATTCTTGTATCTCTTCTTCACTCCATGTAGTATGGGCTTACTTATAAAGCATTTCATTTCACAATTTAAAGGTTATTGGCAGGTGAAGGGGAGTAGATAACAAGATTTGCAAATGCATTGGTTCTCCAAAAAACGATAGTGGTTCGATAATTATTCATGTCACACAAGAGAGATAGTAATTGGCAATATCAAACATAAATTAAATCACAACAAATACATACTTTTAGCATCAAAAACAAAAAGAGGGAAGAATCCATAAAACCGTATAGAAAAACTAAAAACATCAATAAAAAGAATTCTGAGTAAGAAACCTACCCCAGAAGGTAATGAAAACCCAGTAGGAACAGTAAAACAATGGCGAAGGCAGTATTGCTCCCACATAACAAGCCTCTTGTCCAAAGATGCTTGAATTGTATTTTGAATATAATCAATACCCTACAATTTCAAAGAAATAAAATAAACAAAACTGCAACCCACAGAATATTATGAAAAATGCACATAAAATACACGAGAAGCAAAGAGTCAGCAAATAAACCCTTCAAGACAACCCTTGTGTCCATCTACCATGGTCTCAGCAATTACTATGAGAGGCAAAATTGAGCAAATATGACATTAAGAATAGAAGATAACTCATGTCATTTCCTAATTTACCCTAGAAATTACTTTGTAGTCCACAAAGTTACCCAAAAGAAGTTTAATTTCAGCATACTAGTGAAAATTCCGGAAATTCATCAAAATTATTTCCAAATGATGAGATAAGTTCCATTCCATATTCATACCATCATCCCTCAGTACCCAACACGTCCCACCGTATATAGAACCACACAACAAGAAGGTAATCAGTTCAGATAATTGAACCCAATTCAGCCATTGTTCATTACAACCCAATTCACATCTAACTGCTCAATATTCACCCAATAATCCATCCACATCATCGAAACTCGAATTGTTCACCCCAAGTACCCTAACCCAAAACCTAAGTTCTCCCACCACAAAAATTAAAAAAAAAAAAATTCCCCATATACAATTACAAATTTACTTGCACAACTAACTCCCAAACAAACTATATTTTCCAGAATACTGAATTATAGTAAAAATTGGCATAAATTTATGCATAAATGTATTAAAAAATTCAGAAAAAAACGACAAAGTTAGTGGGAAAACAGTGCAAATTGAGAGTACCTTTTGAAGATCTTCAGATCTGTCGGTGCCATCAGTCTTCAATAATTTCGATGCTTCCCTGAAAAAAAAAACGATTTAAAAAGTGAGAAAATATAGAAAATTTGCGTCGAAATTAGGGTTAAGAGGAGAGAGAAAGAAGTACAAATGAAAGTGATGAAAAGCGCCATCAACTAATTCATCGACAATATTTAGGGATTCGTTGATGAAGAGCTGAGGTTTAAGGTTGAATGACTCGAAAATCGCCTCGCTTTCGCTACCTTCCATTGATAATACCCTGTATCTCAGAGATTGTTCAACTTTGAATGACTTGTTATGGAGTTTGGACTTTGCATATTCATGATTTTCCCGCCAATGTCATTACAATGAAAAACTACATATTGTACTAGAGTTGACAATTTGGGGGTCCAGATCGGGTCGGGTCAATTTTTAAAGTTGAATCATATTAAATTATTGTGCCCACGCGAGTTAAAATCTAAATTGAATATTTATCGAATAGGTTTCGCATCAGGTGTGATTTTAACATCTATTTATACATCCTTCATTTCAAATTAAATGTAGTTTTTTTGATGAAACTAGATACGGAATAGGTATATTAAAAGTATTTAAAACCAAATATAAACTAACATCTTATTTTATATTTAGAACGTGTGAATAAAAAATTAACAAGCCTGATTAAAATTTAAGTATGCTACGAGTATATTCAAATAATTCAACAACGTATGTACTCCTTTCATGATTGGTGTCACAAGCTAGATTCATCTCTTTAAGTATTGAGAGCTAGATCAAAGAGAATTGTAGCTCATCATTTTAATCTTTTATTAATCTCAACCCTACATCAAATCGTAATAGTTTATAGGTCTTTTATCAAAATCATACGACGTACGTAGTATTTTAGGTTTCAAGTTTTTCAATAGTTTCTCCTTTCAGGAAAAATTTGGGTGATGGATTAGATTAGCAACCGTAAAATGAAATCATCTTACTCAGAGATCTAAAAATATACTAGTATCAACCAGGATGCACCATAAACTCCATCTTGCCAATAACAGTACATGCAATACTCAACAACATTGCTCTCTTATGAGACAAAATTGTATGCAATAGGGTAAATTTCTCCATGACTGAAATCAAGCTCTACCAAAGTGGAAAAATTACAGTGGTAGAGAGTAACCATGAAGCATGGTAATTGGTAAAACACTGTAGATCGTAAACTCTACCCTATAATGCTTGGCTTGCTCGCTCTGAACTTTGCAGTTTACATCCTTGTTACAGAGGTATACAATTCGATTCTCCAGTCTGCAGCTTCTTGTTTCAATGTTGAACACCTAGTTATTCAATTAAAAATTCTTGGGGGAAAATCTCCATTTCTATGGTGACCTAAAAGCTTCACCAGCATAATGTACACTTCCAAGCTCGTCTTCAATGCGCAGAAGCTGCATACAAATGCAATACAATCAACAAACAAAAGTAAAATTTCAAACACACCCACACACACAAATTAAGCTAGCAATCTAGCATACTCCTTTTCACTTTTTGAAGGTACAAGGTGTTGAACTAAATTGCTGAGCTAACGTAAATTTGGGACAAAGGGAAAACATTTTGAAGTGAAAACTATTTATAATATTGGATTTCAGATTTCAAACTACAGTTTCCTTTGTTCACTAACTTGCCAAAAATTTAGAGAAAAAGAAAATGGAAAAAGGGAAAATGGTGGGAAAGGAGGAGGTGCAAGGAAAGTGAGGAGTACAAAAGAAAATGTGGCATTCCTTACGTAAATAAGGAATATCTTTTCCACCCTTGTGAAAACTTAATTCAACCAAAGAGTTTAATTTCACCACTTTTACAAACCAAACGGACGAAAATTAGAAATTGCATCCTTAGAAATATGGTTTTCCTCCCAGCCAAACACAGCCCAGAATGTCACATGGGAAAACCTTGGTAACAATAGTCATTTCAGAACACACTGGTGGTTATTTAAACTTATTATGTCAACCATACAGAGAAACAGAAGAAGAAAAGCAGGGGTCTCAAGGGAATAAGGTAGTACCTGGTTGTATTTGGCTAACCTCTCACTACGGCAAGGAGCACCTGTCTTGATCTGAAAAACATAATACGAAGAATAAATTTCTAACTTTATGGACAGGGAAATCTTTACAGTGGTATTAAAAAAATGTGCTGCAGGTGAAAGAGCTATTACCTGTCCACTAGCCAAGCCAACAGAAAGATCTGCAATAAAATTGTCCTCGGTCTCACCACTGCGGTGGCTGACCATGACACCCCATCCAGCAGCTTTTGAGTCCAAGGCAGCTTGAATGGATTAAGTTACAGTACCAATTTGGTTAACCTGAAATTCATCATAAAATAAGATCATTTGAGGTATTCCAATGAGTGCAAATTGTAGGAGAAGAATACTAGGACCATTCACTTGTAGAAGGTAACCAGAAAAATGTCCATGTTTTTTTTTATCTTGATATCCTCCAATTGTTGAATAGAAAGTTTTAAAAAAATAAATAAATAAAAATAAAAAAGCTTAATATCTTATGAGTTTGGGAGCATGTACTAAACAAACACACGAATGGGTCAAGGACAATGCTTATCCACAAAATAATCGCATATTTTTTCATCCTTTGCATGTCACGGTTGATGGAAATACTAAAATACATGTTTTTATTTTACAGTTTGAATAAAGGCCGTTTGTAGCTAAATGTTTTTTCACATAATTATTGATAAAATTTTTTTATCCCTCCATAATCTACCCTTAACCATACTCAACAAGTTCGCACAAGATGCAAAATAATTTTTGCCATTGTTGTGCTCTCATCTCCATACCCATACTCATGGATGCAACCAAAATGTGTGGGGGGGGGGGGGGGGGGGAATCGTTCAAATTCTTCATGTTTGAACATAATTTGGCAAGAGTTTAATTTTACTCCCTACGTTGCAATCTAGTTTGCCTATTTTCCTTTTTTCATCTGTCCCAAGAAAATTTGCCTTTCCCCTTTTTTTTTCCGCAAAGATCCACTATTGTTTTATTACTTCTCTCCTCTACCCTTGGCCTTGACCCAACACTTACCTCTCATCTCCTCCACTATTAATAAGATACTATCCCTCTATCTCCCATCACATCTACCTTTTTATTAAGATAACGTTTGATAAGCAACAACAACGTTTCCTCAAAC
Source organism: Chenopodium quinoa (assembly GCF_001683475.1). Classification (NCBI taxonomy): domain Eukaryota; kingdom Viridiplantae; phylum Streptophyta; class Magnoliopsida; order Caryophyllales; family Amaranthaceae; genus Chenopodium; species Chenopodium quinoa. The sequence goes on along the minus strand of NW_018742381.1, from coordinate 1,258,600 downwards.
TACAAGTAGGCAAACAAAATTGGGTTGAAGAGAGTATAACTTTCCCATGACTATTGTTTGTTACACTTTCCATGTAACTAGCACAATCAGCTTATTGCCAAGGAAATGAGCATTGTTGTCAAAATACAATGGGTCGATCACAACCACCAGCTACTTTATAGTCAACTATTTACCATTCAAAAGATTCCTTTTACATTCCTAGATGTCTATAATGAAACTTGCATTGATAAAGAAGTATCATGGATTAAGGTTTTGAATGATTGATGTGTTGCATAAACTTTTTCATGACAACCTTTCCCGACAGACTAGGAAGATAGTATAAAAAGGAAAATAGAAGGTTACCTTTAACAGCAGAGCATTGCACGCCTTTTTCTTAATCCCTTCAGCTATTCTCGTAGGATTAGTCACCAGCAAATCATCTCCAACCAGTTGGATGTCTACTGAAGATTGTAGTGAAGCCCATGAATTCCAGTCATCTTGGTCAAATGGATCTTCAATAGAAACAATAGGAAAATCTCTGACAAATTCTTTGTAGAGGTCACAAAGACCTTGAGCTGTATGCACATGAGATCCATCATTTGGCTGTTTCTTGAAATCCAAATCATATTTCCCATCCTTGGTGTAAAACTCAGAAGCTGCAACATCCATCCCAATTTTGATCTGCATAATCACAGTTCACTCATAAGTACACCTCCCAAAAAGAACTAGTGTATAAAAAAGAGCTTAAAGACTAGCACTAGAAAATGCCCTCTTACTTTGCCAGTGTAACCAGCCTTTTCTATTGCTTCCATAAGTAAGATCAGTCCCTCACGGTTATCTTGAACATTTGGTGCAAAACCACCTTCATCTCCTACATTACAAGCATCCTGTCCATACTTCGCTTTGATAATCCCCTTCAGTATATGATACACTGCAATAGAAATGTTTTTAAGTTTTCAAGTATTATAATTCAAACTGTTGCCAACCAGTGTATTAAAGTAAGTATTATTTTCACAATAGAAACCTCAAAAGCAAAACAGGCATCAGGCTGACATGAATAAGCCAAGTGAAATCAGCCGGACACAGTAGAACTATAGAAGGATGATGATGACATCAAGCAGCCAATAGAGGCGTAAAACATAGTGCCTAAACAATCAAGTAGTATATCATTATCAATTATCAGGCACTGAACCCAATGTTTGATTGTGGGAGTTACTCTGTAAAATGATTATCCACTAAAATGGTAATTAAATTTAAAATTAAAAGTTTAATGTTGAACAAAGGCAAAATTGCTGACCTTCACTTCCCATACGAAGTGCTTCTGTAAATGATGATGCACCAAGTGGTAATATCATAAATTCTTGCATGGCCAAGTTATTGCCTGCATGGCTTCCTCCATTTATCACATTGAATGCCGGAACTGGCATAACAAGCTCCTTGGTTCCTGATATTTCCTGTATATGCTTGTACAAGGGCATATTCTTTGCCCCAGCACCAGCTCTACATACACTCAGAGATACACCTAGTATGGCATTAGCTCCTAATTTTGACTTGTTTTGAGTTCCATCAATTTCCAACATGAGGGCGTCAACATTAGCTTGATCCCTAGCAGAGTAAAGGGCAGTGAAGAGTTATAGTTTCTATCAATACAAATATAAAGTATTAGGAGATTGAACCTCGTCCAAAAAAAAAGTATACAAAACAAAAAAAAAGAGATTGAAACATCCTTCCTAGAAACAATTACACTTCTCAAATCCTCTTGATATTAGGAGCATTGCAAAAAGACAAGCATAAAGAGCAAAACCATTCACTCAAAATCACACACAAAGAGCCAGAAATACTGTACTACTACCACTTCTACACTTCCCTGCACTTTCCCTTGAAATCATTTCCCCATAGCATAAACTTGAATCCAGTGCGTCAAATCATATTCATTAACAGATTCTAGGTACCACTACCACCATTTACATTTGATAAACTAATTAGCAATACACTCAATGTCATTAGTAATTAACTAAATTCTACTCGTATTCAGAAATAACATGGACATTGGCATGAGACACTAATTAATTACACTATAAATCCATTATCAATAGATTCATTACCGCCTACCAAATGAGCCATAAAAGTACTTAGCAATATATTGTACTAAATGCTCTCTCCTATCCATTTTTTACCATTTTTAATAATATTACCATTACCTTCTACCAAACGGGCCATAAAAATACTTACAAGCAACTTCGTATCAATTTCATAATCAAGCGGTCTGCGGTCCAACACGATGCAATTTTTCATAAACAGTGACATTTCAACTCAGTTATTACCGTCTACCAAATGAGCCGTGGAAATACTTAGCAATACGGTACTTTATGCTCTCCTATTCAATATTTCCGTTTTAATTTTATTACCATTACCGCAATTTGTTACGAAGTACTGTCTACCAAACCGGCCGTACAAGTACTTACAGAGTTACAACTTACAAGCTATCAATTTCACTATCAAGCGGTCCAACACAAAGCAATCTTTCACAAACATAATCAAATACGATCATAAACAGTGACATTTCAACAGTCAACATCAACTCAGTCAACCATACCAAAAATCATCATCAAATCATACAAATAACAGCATAATATTCAACAAATTATACGATTATTAAAACTGCGATCAAAAAATGAAAAAATAGAGAGAGAAAATTTCACCTAACATCAACACCAACAAGTTTCGACGCCAAAATCTGATTAATATTTTTGACAGCATGAAGAACACCTTTACCACCATACACAGATTTATCACCATCACGAAGCTCAAGAGCTTCATAGATCCCAGTAGACGCGCCACTCGGAACAGCGGAGCGGTAGAGACGGCCATCGCCGGTGAAAAGGTCGACTTCGACGGTAGAATTACCGCGACTGTCGATGATTTGACGCGCTTTAACGGAGTCAATGGAGTGAGCTTCGCCGGCGACGGAGTGGTGGTTGATGCGGCGGAGGCTTTGACGGAGAAGGAGAGTGAAGGGCGTGAGACGGTGGTTGTGGTCGTGGTGGAGGAAGGGAGAGGGGTGGAGAGGAAGGGTTTTGGGAGGAGAGAGATTGACATTTTTGGAGAGAGAAAGGGAGAGAGAGTAGGTTGTTTGCTTTGGGATGTTCGTCGGAGAGGAGAGAAGGGTGGTTGATGAAGAAGATGCTTGGTTTGGTTGGTAAGAGTGTAAAAGGTGGTTAGGTAGTTTTTTTAGGGGCGACGTTTGTAATATTGGGTTGGTGGGAATGGAAACTGGAAATGAGAGGGGTGATGGGATGCAAAATTGGGGCGTTTTACCAAATTGAGCTTAGTTTGGTAAAAATATACCAAAGTGGACGCGTGGCAAAAGTATTTACCAAACTAAGCTTCTAGGGTAAAACGCTGTCTCGGACAGCGTTTTATCCTGGAATTTTTTTTTAAGAAATTCAGTAGGTAAAACGCTGTCTTACCTTTAAAAAATAAGAATTCAAATTGAACATAAAACGCTGCCCGAGACAGCGTTTTATGTTCAATTTTTTTGTTGAACATAAAACGCTGTCTAAGACAGCGCTTTATGTTGAAACCTAAAGCGATGTCCCAGACTGCGTTTTTCTGCTGGAGACAGCAGACCAGCAGCAACATGCTCCAGCAACCTGCAGCACCCCCAGCCTTCATACAGCCAGCACCCTCAACCACCACCAGCAACCCCTGCCGTCGACCACCAGCAACCACCACCTCCCGCCACTTTCGACCACCCTTATGCCGTTGAAAACACTCCAAAAAGCCCCCGCAACACTGCAACCACCACCACCACCACCAACCGCTACCGTCCCACCACCGTCGACCACCACCAACCACCACTTCCTGCCATTTTCGACCACCCTTATGCCGTTGAAAACACTCCAACAACCCCTGCAACACTGCAATCACCACCACCAACCCCTACCGTCCCACCACCGTCGACCTCCACCAACCACCACCTCCCGCCACTGTCGACACCCCCAACAGCACTACAACCACCGTGAACCACCAAAGTAACCACCACGGGCCATCGCTTCTACCCCGTTTCTCATTATGGAGCTCAAATGTCTTGTGTTTGATATATATCAGCCTAGAAGCATCTATTTTGACTGACATAAGTCCGATTTGGACAAATAAGGAAATTAAACTTCACATCACACAGATTCATTCAAAAAACATTCATTATATTAATAATATAAGTGTTATTTACATCATTCTACAAAATCGGGCTACATGAAGTAAATGACCTAATACTATCCCGACTCATTTATTCGGGGTAAAGGTTCTGTCTCTGTGTCGGCCCTCCGTCTGACACGTCGCCGCCTGTAATGTGTAATGGTGGTAAACGGGTCTCGGGGCGGTGGGGGAGTCAGCTGGCTAGACGATGGACCCTCTTGGGTAGGGGTCGGCGCAGAACTGTGGAAGACGTAGTCCTCTGCGTCTCTGGGTGACGTAAGATCACCTCCACAGCTACTCTGGCCGAGCTCGAACTGTGAATGGACCGAGCGCCCATCATGGTCGTCCTGCTGGGTGACGAGATAGTCGTGACCATATCTCTGTAAGGTAGTCACGGCCATATCGCGTACCCGCTGGACCTGGGGTCTGGTGGGTCCGTCTACGAGGGTGATTGACATGAAGTTTTCTTTCCTGCCTTTGGTACGCCGCAGCCTTGAACATATCTCTGATGTCGTTGCGTCGCACGTGAGTCTTCAAGTTAGAAGCTATGTGGCGAACACAAAACCTGTGATAGGCTCGCGGCTCGGTGAATCCAACGTTAGGGTCACTCATTGCTGCAATGATCCCAGGATGTCGGTCAGATATAAGACACAGCCCATCTCGTTGCGTGACATGAACCCGAATGCAGCCAAGGACATCAAAGATATAAGACACAAACCCGGTGGGGGCGGCGACAGCAGCGGTGGTTACGGCCTTGGTGGTTTAGTGTGAGAGGGAGGAGGGAGTGCGTTATTGTTGTTGTTGTTGTGTTCTGTTTCTGCTGCTGCCCTGAAAAATTATATACGAGCATGAAACGCTGTCTCGGACAGCGTTTCCCTTAACGCATGAGACGCTGTCCCGGACAGCGTTTCATTAAACGGCATAAGACGCTGCCTGGGTCAGCGTCTTATGTGCTACTGTTTTTTTTTCCTACTTTTACCTATCATAAACTAAGAATTTAAAAAAAAAAGAAAACAGAAAGTAAAACGCTGTCTGGGACAGCGTTTTACCTACTGAATTTTTTTTAAAAAAAATTCCAGGATAAAACGCTGTCCGAGACAGCGTTTTACCCTAAAAGCTTAGTTTGGTAAATACTTTTGCCACGCGTCCACTTTGGTAAATATTTACCAATTTGGGCTCAATTTGGAAAAACGTCCGCAAAATTGCTAATCATGCAATAGGATGATGGATGGCACAGGGCACAACCGCACGGGTAGTAAAAACTGACTCAATCCAAAATTGTTTCAACGATGGATTTTGAAAACGAAGCTAAGACATGAAATTTAAATTTAAAGTGAGTGAGATTTTTATAAAAGGATAGTTTTCAAACGGCTACAACAAATTATGAGAAAAATACAAGTTGATATCAGATATCAACAAAACTTGTTAATATAGGGGTGTTGCACTCTTTTCAACTATGTTAGTGAGGGGCAAAATTGTAAGAACAAAGATTCCAGCTCATTCCCGTAATTCAAACCCGCTTCCAAAGGAATTGGCGTTAATGATCATCGTCAATTCGCCTTCAACGTGGCTGCCTTCAATGGAGAAGCAATGAAAGCTCGTCTTTAATGGTGGAAACAATGGAGGAGTTTAACACCTACCCTTTGCGATTAATTATAACCTAAATTACTCCTTTTTACTTAGGGTTTACGTTTACGCCGCCGGTACTGTTTGAGACTATGATGCACCTTGTTATTTGAGTATGGGGGCAAGGTCGGGCTGATTGGCGTGACGATGGAAGTTAAGTGAGGCAGGGGAGAGAGAATTCTTGTGAAGAAGAGAGGTGGGTCTTCTTTTTTGACTTCGTTCAATGCCTCCATTGTCATAGAGTTCCAGATCTTATCTCTTTTTTGCTTTGTTTTTCATTGTCAAAGGGAGAGAGGTAGGTCTTCATCTCTTATTAATTTGGCTTCATTCCTCCATCCAGAATCAGCTTAGTGTTCGAATCCAACTGATTAATAGAAATTGATTAACAGGAATTGATTTCAAAAATTGATTTTCTCTCTCCTCATACCTAAATCTGAGTAAAGGGAATAGATGTTATTTTTGCCATCAATTGGAGTTTTGTAACTTGTTTTCGAAAACAAATACAAACAACGGAGTCCAACTCAGCGTATGCAATATTTATGAATATTTTCCTAAAATCTAGGCTATTATTTACGAGACTGTCATTATATTAACAAACAATGTTAATATCTGATATCAATGAGGACAGCCTCGTAAATTATACTCCCTCCGTTTTTAAATACCTGCTCCATTTCTCCATGCGTGGAATTTTAGGAGAAATTGGAGAAAGTATTAAAATATGGAGGTAGTGGGGTAGGTGAAAGAATAAAAAACTGTAAAGTAAATGTAGTTGATAGAATTAGAGGAGAGAGAATATGAAATTAATAAAATATGATTTATGTTGGGTCCACTAGTTGAGAGAAATGAATTAAATATTGTAAAAAATTTCCAAATTAGGGAATGGAGCAAGTATTTAAAAACGGCCGGAAATGAAAAGTGAAGCAAGTATTTAAAAACGGAGGAAGTAGCTATTATACTAATTCAAATCTCAACCCTTCATTAAATTTTGATTAATCCAAACCTTTTATTGGGATGACTTTGTGGTTTAAAAAAATAGTTTGACAAAGAAGAAAAACTACAACACGTTCTTTCCGTTTCTATCCTTCAATCTTACTTTGTGCTTTGCTCCTTTCTCCTTAGCAATCCCATCTTGTTCACGATTTTCCCAGAAAAAAATAAAATAAAAAATTAGGGCTAAGATTTGGTTACGGTAGTTCTATCATTTGCGATTACTATTTTATAAAAAAGTAGATTACAATTCCTCACACGTACTACATGGGATGATAGGAGTTGGGGTTTTCTTTTATTTTCTTTTTTTTTTTTTTTGTTGTCATGATGATGAATAATGTTTAAGTTGGGTGGGGAAAAAAAATCCAATTATCCTTTGTTAATTCTTAATTATAAAATCATCCGTGTTTACAGCATGTCAATATGCATATTTGCTAGAGATGTCCTTTAGTTTGGAGGTAGAGAAACCGTAAATGACGACAAATCATTTTTTAGTAAGAAATATAAACATATTTTTTTCAATTATAGTTTTATGTCAAACGACAACACGGGCGGACTAGATTAATTCGTAAAATTTGAAGGGTCAAGATTGAAAACATTTATAATAGCTACATTTTTTTTGTAGCCATTGAAAAGTCTTACTTTACAAAAATGAAAATAATTTGGTTCAATGAGTTAAACTTGACTTGAATGCTTGAGGGGGCAAATTTTAATTGTCCTACCGCTCTTGAAACAATATTAAATTGGAGGGAAAAAATAACTTGGGATGTGGAGATAAGGTGGTTGATGATGAAGATACTTGGTTTGGTTGGTAAGAGAGGTTAGGTAGTTTTTGAGTTTTTCAATGAGGACGTTTTGTAAAACGTCTATTAGGTTGGTGGAAATTAAAGTTGGGCTCGGGTCGGGTTGGCCTGCGGGCGGCCTGGCCCGGCACGATAGTCGGCGTGGCACGGCACGGTCCGGCAGCTGGCCCGGCCTGGCACGGTTGTTGTCGGCGTGCCGTGGGTCGTGCCACTAACAGAATATGCAAATTTCTAGCACGAGCCCGCCTCTAGGCCCGCGTGCCAGGCTGGGCCGGCACGCGGCTATAATTAGAGTCGTTGTTGCTCAATTGTGCCGTTGCTCTTCCCTTCTTTCTAACGGCCATTAACGGTTCTTTTTCCCAATTTGCCTATAAATACCAAATTTCACTTCACTTCCAAATCACAATTCAACTCATCTCTTCTCATAATCTCTAATTCTCTTATATCCTCTAATTATTATTTATTAATATCGAAAAAAAATTTAAAGTTCGTAATCGTTGATTAGGGGATTTTTCCCCCGCCACGTGGACCACTCAGGCTCTGCCACGTGACGTCCATGTGGACCAACCAGAGTCCGCCACGTGTCACCTCGCGAGAGGTCCAAGGTGGACCAATCAGGCCACAACACGTGGCAGGCAGGTAGCCAATCAGGACACTGGCCTCCAACGGCCCAAAATTCCTAGGCAAAGCCCAATCCGTCCTAGGTTTACTGAAACCTAGTATTGGGCACGTTTTCCAGCACCCTATAAAAGGGAGATGTTCCCCCTCGGGGACACACAATTAATTCACATTAACTCACAATCAGAGAAAGTCAGACATCTGACACCTCAAACTAAGCAATTACACATTGCAGATTCTCTCTTGGAATCCAAGAGGGACTTTACTTTCCGCACTTTACTCCTCAAACACGTTCTAACTTGATCGTTGGAGGCAGAACTCCCACCCACAGGAGTCTCCGTTGTTTTGCAGGTATAGGCGTCCAGAAACCAGTCCCGGAATTGTAACTCTCCCGCAGGACACTCAAAAAACCCCGAAACATTTGGCGTCGTCTGTGGGGAGAGTACTTTCGAGATGGCTTCACAACCTATATCACTTCCAAATGAGAAACGGCCTATGGCCGACGTCCAAGTCTACTCAGACCAGGACACTGATGACGACTACGAAGTTGATACTCATACGGCCCCTGGTGGGTCCCTAAGAACACGACGCATCCGTCCCAACGAAAGGAGTGAACGGAACACCGACCAGGCAGGGCCTAGTGCAACAGTCGAGCAGCCGATAGGTCAGCTTCAGGTGACTGAAGGATCCACCCCCATTTCCATCCACACGGCTTTACCTACAACTATGAGAGGGATAGAGATGAACTAGGGAAAATGATAGTACACGCCGAACAACCTTTTCTTTTCTCCGAAAGTGACCCATTTAATACTTACATTAACAACGCATTACAACCCCAACATAAAAGAATCTCTAGGAAAACCGTTACGTTCCGCCGCCATAACGTCCTAGAGTACAAAATGCGGTTACAAGACGAATTGAGTAAATTTAATTGTAGAGTGTCTTTAACTGCGGATTCTTGGGATAGTGGTTATAAATATCACTATTTATGTGTGACTTGCCATTGGTTAGATGATCAATGGTTGTTGCAAAAACGAATAATCCATTTCAAAATGTTGGAATACCCCCACACCGGTATTAACATTGCTTACCATTTAATGGAAGCAATAAATGAATACAACCTTCAAGAAAAAATCATGTCTATGACATTTGACAATGCAACCTCAATGACATATACTGCTAATTATGTCAAACAAAACTTGACCGATGTAATATTAGATGGTGACGCATTTAATACTAGGTGTGTTTGCCATGTTTTTAACTTGTGTGTACAGGATGGAATTAGAGCAATTGGTCCATACTACAACAAAATTAGATATGCTATTGTGTCTATTAATAGCTCAAACATGAAATACCAAGAATGGAAGAGTTTTTTAAGACAACAAAAGATAAGAGCAATAAAAATCAAAACCGATTGCCCAACTAGGTGGAATTCCACCTATGACATGTTAACCAAGGCAATTGAGTACAAGAATCCGTTGACAATTTTTTACAACCAAAAATTTCCAAACAATGCTATATATGAGGATGATTGGGATAAATGTGAACGATATATGCAATTTTTACAGTTATTATATAACATGATGTATTGTTTTTCTTCTGTTTATAATCCTTGTGCTCAAAACTTTCTTTCAAATGCATGTTTACTCGCCCAACTTTTCGTTGATCATCGCAACCAAAGTGATTATGATCAGTATCTTCCAGCAATGGAAACAAAGTGGCATAAATATTATAGTGAAATTCCTTTTATTTATATTTTTGCTTCCATATTAGATCCTAGGCAAAAGTAGGAAAATACATTTATGTTAGTTGACATCTATTTTCAATGCATGCTTCTTGACGATGATGTAGATACTTATAAGAGTAATGTGAAGGATCAGTTTTTTGCTTTATTTAGAGTTTATGAAACCAAATATGGCACCGTTCCTCGCTCAGGCCCTTCCCAACCATCCAAAAACGTAAGTAAAAAGGCCAAACATTTATTTTCACAAGCTACTAACTTGATTTTAAGGTTTTCAGGTGATTCATCAATAAGGAGAACGCAAAGCGATGTCTCAGAGTTGCAAATGTACCTGAGTTACAACTTCACCAAGGGCATGGACGACGATGAGATAAACAGCCTCAACCTCCTTGCATGGTGTAAACAACAAAGCACGAAGCATCCAACTTTGGCGGCAATGGCACGAGACATTCTTGGTATCCAAGTCTCCTCCATTGCCTCCGAACGAGCTTTCAGCGCATCCGGGAGGGTTTTAGACAATAGAAGAACAAGTCTAAAACCCGAAACACTTGAAATGTGCGTGTGTTTCAAAGATTGGTTGGATGCTAAAAATCGCTCAAAAGACCGTTCTTACGACGACAATGACAACGATGAAGGAACCTCCGCTTCCGACCATTCGGGTTCGGCTAGTTTCTAATCTATGCAACTAGCTGATGACCTTGAAGGCGAAGACGAAGATGAAGACGAACAAGAAGAAGAAAAAAATAGACAATTTTTGTATATTGTACGATTTTTATCATTATCAATATTATCATTTTACGATTTTTATCATTATCCAATTATTGTTTAATATCCTTGTACGATGTTTATCATTATTATCATTGTATAATTTTTTCAAGTAATAATACTATGAAGTATGCATTATTCACATCCAAAGTCCAATTTGCCTTTTTTTCTCGTTAAGTTATAATTTGTAAACTAATATAACAAAAAAAAATTATAATAATTAATAATACAAAATAAATATAATAAATTATAAACATTAAACTATAAACTTATAAAGTAATAGTATAAACTAAATATATAAATATAAATATTAAATATAAAAAAAATAATAAAACATAAATATTAAACTTAATTTATTTTAGAAAAATAATAATATAAGATTATAAGTTATAAACTATTATTTTTTATTTATTTTTTTTTTTTTAAAAAAAAGCAAAGGCAGCAGCCCGGCAGGCCAGCCTAGCAGGCTAGCAGCAGGCCAGCCCGGCACGTGGGCCGTGCCGTGGGCTGGCCTGCGATTTTGGGTGGCACGGCACGGCCCGGCACGCCGGAGACCGTGGCCCGCCTAGCACGGCCCGCGGCGGCCTAGCACGGCACGTTGCCCACCTTTAGTGGAAATAGACATGGAAATGAGGGCATGGGAGAGGAGATGGGATGCAAGACGATGGATGGTAGAGATTGAAAAAATTAACCCGATTTGAAATTGTTTCACTAATGGATGCTGAACACGAAATTGGGACATGAGATTCAAAGCGGCCAAAGCTATAAAAGAAATTGAAACTAATTTGGTTAAATAAATTAAACTTGTGATGACCTAAAGATTTTAAATAATATAATTTTAAGGCAAAATTGGCCACAACACCCTGAAGTATGGCTTAGGTTTACTGACCACCGTAAACTTTCAATAGTAGCCAAAACACCACCAACTATGGTTCTAGGAGCAACGCATGCCATAAATGAAAATTTCCGGTAACTTATTTCATCGGGAGGAGGTGAATATTCACTCTCTAGAGCAGTTATGTAGTCTTTCATCCACTTAGCACGCATGGATTCAGCTCCTCTGATGAAATAAGTGGCCGAAAATTTTCATTTAAGGCACATGTCGCACCTAACACCATAGTTGGTGGTGTTTTGGCTACTACGCATAGTTTAGGGTGCTCAGCACACTTAAGCCATACTACAGGGTGTTGCGACCAATTTTGCCTAATTTTAATGATCCATATACTTGTATTAAAATTCCCCACCACTCTTGAAACAACATTAAATTGAAGATTTTTTTTTGTTTTATACTTTTGTGGGTTGAGTTTTAAATCATTATGGATTATTATGTAATGTTTAGAATTGACATCATTTTATTTATGCATGTATCAATAAATTTAGAGATTTGGTGATTACAAACTTGTTTTAAGAAAAATGGTCTGGTTTAAATATTACGGAGTACTTATATGCAATGGTATTGGTTATGCAATTTAGTAAATTAATATAAAAAAGTTTTTACAAAATTTGAAATGCGCAGTAGTGAAAGTGTTCTTAGCTCATCCAATTGACCCATAACTATGAATCACCTTATAAATAGAATAAAATAAATAAGATAAAATAAAAATTACCTAATCCAAAACCATTTAACCCAGAATTAACTTTATTGTTATGGACCAAACTAATTAATTAGTTTAATGGCTTGCAATTGTTTAATGATATTTTTTTTTCTCTATTAGAGTCCAAATTTATTAAAACCGACCATAATTTCGATGGTTGTTAGTCTTGTTACTTTTAATAGAAACAAACATAAAAATGTGTCACTTGATGGTGTATTTTTCCCCGTCAAAACGCAGTGACTGATATATACGGAGTATCTAGTTCCACATATTAAAAGCATTATAAAACACATTTATGTGTCACATGGTGCTCTCCTCAATCAATAGGACATTCACAATGTTCACCAAATGACAATCTTATCTTGGAGTTACCACGGTTACACCCCTTTCCACCCAAATAACAATGTATTTGTTTGTTTTTTTAACACGTTCAAGTAATAAAACAAAGTGGGCATACATTAGAAAATCCCTTAATTTTGTAATTTAACATATGTCCATGGGCACACGTTAGACACTCCATAAAACAAATACTTGCACGTGCTATTAAGTTAGTTTAATACTATATTTACAATCTGCCAATACAGCCAGCTAGAGTGCTAGTCAAATCTAGAGCTGTCAAAAGTTGATTCGACTCGAAAATTTTACTCGAACTCGATCATGACTTGGCCTGTTTGGACCCAAGAGATTGGTGACCCGAACCCGATATGACCCGACCTGAACTAAGCCGAAACCCGAGTTAACCTTAGGATTTGTGACCCGAACCCAAATATGACCCGACCTGAGATGACCCGACCCGAACATAACCCGTCAATTATTGACCCACTCGAACCCGAGATTGACCCACACCCGTTTTGACCCGTTGAAACCCAAAATCAAACCGACCTGTTACTAACCTGACCCGAAACTAACCTGACCTGCTGGATTCAACTCAACCTGGTACTAATCTGATTCGAATTCAACCCGATCTGTTTTTAACCCAACCCAAACCTTATGTACGTAACCCGACCCGAATAGTAATGCAATTAATTCAAATTAACCCAAACCAAGCTAACTCGACCCAAACAGTCAAATTGACAAATCTACCTTTAACATTGCTTACACATTGATTCCTTAAATCAACTTTCCCAAAGTATACACTCAAATATGAAATTATTTATCTCAAAATAAGTGGAAAAAAATATAGTTTAAATTTATTAGCTTGAATATGAACTTATCTGAAATTATTTCTCTTACAATAAATTAAGAAATTGATAATGATTAAACGTGGACGTCAATACATGAACTGTTAACAAACTGACCTGAAAAATGTACCCCAACCCGATATGACCCGACCTGAAATCAACCGGAGACCCAAATTAACCCAATATTTGAGACCCAAACCCGAAATGACCCAACCTGATTATAACCTGCAAATTATTGACTTGAATCGAACCCGAGAATGACCCTAACTCGTTTTAACCCGTTAAAACTCGAACTATTATTCACCCGGCCCAAATGTAACCCGACGTGTTATTGACCCGACCTAAACCCGATAAGATGTATGACCCGACGTGACCCGACTCAAGCGTGACCCGACTCAAGCATGACCCAACCCAAACCCAACCTGCATAGGTTATGACATTAACCTGAATTGACCCGACCTGAGTTGACTTGACCCACACTAACCCAATCTAAACCCGACTCATTTACCCGAATTGACAGCTCTAGTCAAATCAATCAACACAACGGGCTCTTAATAACCAGCTACCCGCAATATACCGACCGGGCCTTAGAAACATACTACAATAGCAGGCTAATCTAGGCCTATGAATAGATCCTGAGCCCTATGAATAGATCCTGAGCCCAACTCAACAAAAGCCAGCCTCCTAAAATCTCGTCTTCCACATTCTATAACCCTCCCTCTTTTCATCCCCTAAAAATCACATAAACCCTAAACCCTAATTTTCTTCCGCCATCTCTGCTACAGAACCACCATTCGAGCAAGAGGAGAGAGAAAATGGGAAGCGATAGTGAAGCTGAGAAGTCGGCTCACAAGGAGAAGAAGAAGGCCATAGCTCTCGCCCCCATTGCTAAACCTCTTGCTGGCAAAAAGCTCTGCAAACGCACTTACAAACTTATTCGCCGAGGTAACTTTCAATGTGTCTCGCAATTTTATTTTATTTTTTTCTAAGATTTTTTGATTGATATTATTTTCATTTGAAGTTTTAATTTTAATTTTGTTGTTGTTGAATGGTTTCAGCTGCTGAGCACAAATGTTTGAAGAGAGGAGTGAAGGAAGTCGTTAAGAGTATCAGACGCGGTCATAAAGGGTATTTTTTGCTTTAATTATATGGCTAATTAATTTATTTCTTACGTTTTACTTCGTAATACATAATGTTGATGATAATGAATTGATTATTTGGGAAATAGTATACTCTTACTTGAATAGGGTGTTTTAGGTTTTGGTTAAATTTACAACGTTGTTGATAGATGAGTTGTTCATGTACTGTGGTGGAAGCTCAGCATGTTGGCTTTCGAATCGATTTTGAAGTTATTGCGTTGTTTTTGTCATGGATTTAGCAATTATCAACTGTGTGCTGGTTTTAGTTGATTAGGGGATAGATGACATTGTGTGGATTGTGTATGTTATAAGGATCGGAAATGAGCCGGTTACACATTTGATGTGGGTGGGTGTTGGACAATACCGATTGAATTTTTGTTTGTTTGTTACAGTGGCTAGTATTTGTATTTGTAGTTGGTTTATACAGTTTGATTTGGGATTTTGCTTGGGTAATGTTGTAGGATTTAGTTATTATTATGTTTATATTCTCCCTCGGTCCTCTTGATCAAATTTCTGGAATTTGAATGTCAGATAACTTGTAAAACTTCCCCATTTTGTTTTTAAATTTTTATTTTGCCTATACTTTTTGTAAAATCTTGACTATTGACTATATGTCTTCTCACTTTTCATCGATGGATAAACTTTTTGTAATGTGATTAGCCCAACCAAACAGTTGTGAAGGATCAAATGACAGTAACTTTGTTAGCTATAATATACTTCAGTTATCAGATTTCTAGTCCTAGAATGCTTGCTTGTCTTGTTACTGCCAAAAGTTTGTGCATTTCTTCTTGTTTTAGCCATCATTTTAATGATAGTGTCCCAGCTCTCTTTGGGCTAAACAGTCCTCAGTATGGTAATTTTAACTTTTTTAATTGCGTGGATGCAGAATTTGTGTGATTGCTGGAAACATATCGCCAATTGATGTCATCACTCATGTTCCAATCCTATGCGAAGAATCAGAAATTCCTTACGTATATGTTCCTTCTAAAGAAGTAAGTTGTAGTAGACCCTGCGTTGTTATTTTATTTACTATATGTTATCTTTCATAATGTTGCATAAGTAACTAAGTATGCTCTTTGTCTAACTTTTCCTTATTTTACTTGCTTTTGTTTTGTTGTTTACTTGTTTGTTGCCTGGGTTGCTTTAGTATAATCCTTGTTATCATCATCGTTGCATCTGTATGTACTTATTAAATAATTCCATGCATTTAGTGAATAACACCATTATATGCTGCATGCCTAGTTGCTTCCTTCATATCACCCAATATGTATATGCTTTGAGTGGCTTCTGTTGGAATTTGAGGTTGCATAACAGGGTCTTCAACTGTCTCGAAGACACTGGGGAAACATGATAAGAGAGTGAGAAAGGGGCAAAAGAGCAGAAGGCAAAGTAATTTTTGGGTAGGAATGATAGTGAGACAAGTCAATTTTCATCTTGCATAGTTTTGATTTGAGGCAGTGGATCTTAGTTATTGATTTTTGATGCACTTTTATTATTCAGCACGTACAATTCCTTTGCATTCTTTGCTATTGTATACTGTAAAATCATACGAGTTTCAAGCTTCCTGCAATGCCAACCCTGCTTCCCTGTGTTTGCATGCCCCTAATTGTTATACTCCAATTTATGCTTTGGGCCTTTTTTGTGACATGTTTCTATTTTTTGATTTTATTTTATGTTGTTATATCACTTATAACTCTGTCTTATTACTCTGTTTTTTGCATAAGAAAAGCCTCCCCCCCTCCCTAAATCACTTGTGAGTGAAAATAAAGAAACTTTTGTTTATCTAATCTGAATAACGCTCTTTTGCCGGTGGCAATCATAGTATGGGCGTATTATATGATGAGGATTTTCTTTGGGGTCCAAAATTTAAAATTAATCTTCTTAGGCTGGCAATATCAGTCGGTTGATTTCCCCGATGAGCAGCTACTCTGTCATATAACTGTAGTTTGGTAAAAGTATGTTCTTTCTAATGTATGTTTTCTATTTCCAGGATCTTGCAAGCGCCGGGGCTACTAAGCGACCGACCTGCTGTGTTTTGGTGCTAAACAAGCCAGCAAAGGGGGAACTAAGCCAGGAAGATCAAGAAAAATTGAAGTCAGAATCTGAACAAGTTTCATCAGAGATTCGCGAATTGACATCATCTATGTTTTGAAAAATCCTTTTGCTTGAATAGAAAGTGATCTGAGAATTGCTTAGGATTGTTTTTTGTACTCTTTTCTGATGTGATAATATAATCAATGACCCAAAACTTCTCTCTGTATCATTTTTTATGTGGAAGAGTATGCTAGTTGCCGTCTTTATGTGTATGTGCGTTTACCTTGAGCAAACAGGCATATATATATATATATATATATGAATAAAGTAGACATTTTTGGAGAGCATTCGGAACATTACGTAAGAAATATACTTATTTCGACCAATTAGGAGAAAAATTTGTATTTTATTTTTGAATTAAAAAATTATGTCGCCACCTAGATAAAAGTAATGAATTAGATTTGATATATTTAAAATTTTAATGCCACGTAGATTATAATCTATGGATTAAATTATTTTAATGAAAAAAATAAAGTAAAAATATAGGAAAAGATAAATTTAGTAATTCAATACTATGAGTATAAGAAATCCAAAAAAAATATACTAAAAAATATTTAAGTGATAAACGCTTATAATTAAATTTGATACTTATCATTATAAGATAAATTTTTATAGTATTTATGATAAGAAATACAAATTGTTCGTTAATTATAATTAAATTAAAATTTGTGATACCTACTATTATAAATTGACACATCATACAATACAAACAAAATTTCGTATCAATAAAAAAACCCCATCAAGCGAATTTTGTGTTAGTAATTTTGTGTTAATTTTTGGTCATCAATGACCGGGTAATTTTTAGCTTAATTTTTAAAATCTATGTTTAAATTAGTATTTCTAATTATTACTTACATTGTATTAATTTGGGATACTCAATGATTATATGTTTATGTTTTGTTTACTAAATGTTTTTTACATGCAGATCTAACACATCATACGACACAAATAAAATTTCGTATCAATATAAAACCCCATCAAGCGAATTTTGTGTTAGTAATATTGTGTTACTTTTAGGTTATCAATATCTGGGTAATTTGTAAAATCTTATGTTTAAATTTATATTTGTAATTATTAGTTACATTGTATTTATTTAGGATACTTAACGATTATTTGTTTATGTAATGACATACGATTAGATGTTGTATACTTAATATATGGATGACTTTGGTTATTTTTGGAGATGATGAAAAAATTCTAATGCATAGATTTGATTTTATATCGCAACAATTTTTCACTTATTGGTAAATATATTGTTATATTTTATATAAATGTAAAGATTTAATTTATATCAATTTCAGTTTGGCTAACATTTCACGGTTTAATTTATCCATTGATGTAGTAGGTTGGTTGTGGACGAGGTTGGTGATTCTATCGAAATAAAAGATATGGGAAAACAATGAATAATGATTTAGGATTTAAATTATTAAAAATTTATCATTTCACATTAAAGATTTTATATAACGGAAAAATATCATATTTACAATTTATTTATATTTAATAAATTCATTATAAATTATAGTAAAAAAAATTAAACTTTTGTAATTTTGTCTGAAATTATTAAATACAATAAATTAAATAATTAAAAATCTTAAATGAAAAAACCGTGCATCGCACGAGCTTCCATCTAGTTAATTACACATGAAGGAGCCCATTTCTGATTAATGATAGGATTCGGCTCACTCCAAAGAAAACCCTAACTACAGAGGCATGGGATAATTTTTTTTTTTTTTTTTGAAAAAAGTGGGATAGATTCTTTTAATTGTCTGATGGAACTAACACATCTTGAACTATAGAAAGTAAAAAAAAGGAAAATTTGTCACATAGAACCCTTTTATGTATAGCATATTAGCATATGTGAGAAACAACCTTTGAAGATTTTCACATATGTTAAACCTTTTTATTATTATTATTATTATTTTTTTTATTTCTTTGAAGGTATTGATTATGGTTCAAAGATAAATCTGGACAAATGAGAGTTGGATTGGACAGAATTGTGATCTTTGTGATGCATCCTTTCTTTCTCTCTAGCTCTACTTGACTGAGAAATGTGTTCACACCTAGTGAACCGGGATGCAACTTGATGGTATTGTGGCAAAGGTGGTTGCTATTAGTGGCTCAAGCTAGACGGTTAGCGAGTCAATCCGCTACTCTGTTAGCTTTCTTGGTGCAATGTCCGATAGTGACTTCCTTGTTTCCCTTTTTCACTTTTTCACTTTTTAATCTTTAATCTTTACGGTTTGAACTTTTTTTTTCTTTTTTCTGTTAATTGGATAATCTATAATATAATTAACTCTCATAGGGACAAAAATGTATCACTCTATGT
This sequence comes from Chenopodium quinoa, assembly GCF_001683475.1. Lineage (NCBI taxonomy): Eukaryota > Viridiplantae > Streptophyta > Magnoliopsida > Caryophyllales > Amaranthaceae > Chenopodium > Chenopodium quinoa. The sequence continues at coordinate 1,239,549 of NW_018742381.1, read as the reverse complement.
CATAATGAGATTTATTACATGGTATCATATGTCCAGAAACTGATTTTGACACACCAAATATTGATTTTTGGCACACTTTCCTGTATGAAGGATATAGAAAACCGTGCTTACACAATAAGTGTGCCAAAATCAATATTTGGTGTGTCAAAATCATTTTTCTATATGTCTACATGGATGATATCTAAAGATTTGGACCAAATGTAATCTCTCACACCCCTTGGAATTTTCAACATTTATGACCATTGTTCTATCAAGTGGACAACACATTGATTCCTTCATCTCTATCGTGTATGTTTTTTTATTCCACAATCAATGTCACTCTATCACTTAATTAACATTCATGACTTATAATTTTTCATTAACTTGGATTCAAAAGTTTTTAAACATATTATGCCATTCCGTACTTAATTGTAAAACATATACTACTGCATATTTCATTTTAGGAAAATTTGTCAATTACAACCGATAAAAGTACCTATTTTGCGAGTTACAACCATCAATGTTTATTTTTGCAAATTACAACAAAAAGGTCACTCAAAATTTTAAACTACAACTTAAATTCGATTTTCGGCCACTTTTACCGAAATATGAGGTTGATTTAATTTTTAAAGTTATTCAAAATTACAACGATAGCTTATGTTTCTCGAATTTAGTTATGTTCAATGTAAATTGATTTTCTTAATCGAGAAGAATTTACTCCGTAATCTGATTTTTTTTTGCCTAATGTGATAATGACGTCAAATTTGGTTGCTAATGTATTGCAACTTGCAAGTAGTTGATTATAATTACTTATTAGGAACATTTATCAAAATTAATACAACCTTTGTTCCCACCTTTGGATTATTGTTTTATAATACAACCTTTGCCCTCATCTATACTTAGATTTAAAAACTCAAATCGGTAAAGACAAGTGTCCCCATCCGCTATCATCTTTTCCAACCCAATGTGTCACATTAGTCTTTTTTTTTTAATTTTTCTTTTACAATATTTATATCTTTCTTAACTCTTTCAGATACACCCTATAATTTAGAATCTCGTAAAATTACTAAAACTCGCACAATAGAAAAACCCCAATTGAATTCGTGTATTTAATCTAGGCTTTCAACTTTGTACCTGAAATTATCTTTAGGATTATACTCATAGAGTTTCGAATTTTTGCATCATTAAAAGGAAGTAGTTGCTCCTTTATCTTATCATCAATAATAGTTGCTGCAAGTTGTTGATTTAGGAGTTGAATTATGGGGTGTAAAGGTGTGCGTGAATGATTGAGAAGAAGAGTGTATTCTTTTTATTTTATTTATTTAACTCTAGATAATAATGAGTCGCAATTAGTTTATGTCCCGTTCACTTCACTTTATTTTTACTGAACTGAAATTATTTTTACTGAATGAAATTATTTTTGCTGAACTTAAATTATTTTTATTGAACTGAAATTAATTTTACAGAACTAATTAATTTCACTCTTAATTTGGCTGTGAAAATAAGTAAGTTTGATGGGTTAAACCCTTCTGTTTTTCGTCCCCTTCATGTATGGTATTTATACATACATCTTCTTATTTCAATCTTGTTTTTGTATAGGTTTTCAAGGTCATCAAGAGGGCTAGTTCATTTTGAGTTTTTCTGGTTATCGTGGGTTTTATCGGAAGTTATCGAGGTAACTAGCATTATTCCATTACTCTAGAAATCATGGTTAGGTTAAGATAAGATTAGATGCGATTAGGATTAGTTTGTTTGAATTTTCGGTTGCGGTGTCGATTAAACTTCTACTCCGTTTTGATAGTGTAATTTGCGTGAGATATAGCAGTTGTAGATCATGTATTTCCTTCTTTATAATGTCTATATATATTGTTGTTTTGATCATGTTCATTTACAGAAGGAATTTTGGTTGAAAGGATATTGTCTTATTCTCGTTTACCTTCGGTTGAGCTTGGATATTGTGCGTGCTGTTTGTGCGTGGTGATTAGGGGAAGTTTAGCCATGTTTATAGTTGATGTTCATGCTAAATAATCATGCTCGATGTCGTAAGACATTATAGTGTTTAAGGTTAGTTGTAGAATCATGATAATTGAACAACTATATGGATCGAATTATGCCATGGATTTAAGCGTGTTGCAAGCTGTAAAATTCCGTTTATAAACTGATCTTTAGCGTGGGTTTTCGGCTGTTTTTAAACCATACAAGATTGTGAATTACATGCCTAATTAGTGATAGTAACATGTACATAGAATTTTTGTTAATTTGGGGCCATAAATCCGTAATTTAGGTGGGTTGTTCAAGCTTGAAAGTTGCTGCCAGAAAATGGACAGCTTGTATACTTGTTATTAAATCATGTTTAGTGTTGTTTAAGCATGTTAATTCAGTCTCAAGACCATGTTAAATTAGAGTGGTAATATGTTTAACAATAATATTAAAATTTTGCATGCATGATTTAAATTGAGAAGTATATAATTGCATGCTCATGTTAGTCATGTGTTGTACCCTTTGTTGCTGTCCGAAATACAAGAGTTGTGTACTAAGTGATTTGATGAGTTGTCAATTCTTGAGTAAGTTGTATTATAGGTGTAAATCATGGCATGAAGTATGTAATTGTGAATATTAATTAAAACCATGCGTTCTAGTGTGTTTGATTTTCTTATATATCATATATAATTTATTCTCATGCTATATAAAAATGGTTTAAAGTGTCAAGTAAGTTGTCAACGTCGTTGTGCTTTAAAATAGAATAACATTGTTTTTAGCACCGCTTCGCCAAGGGTTGTGTACGGAGTGTATTGTGATATTTTGGTATAATTAGCTTCGTACCCAAATCCAGACAATAAGAGTGAGGCCTTGTTATGATATATATTTATGATTTTGTATATTTTGAAGAATTTTAAAGTTAAACTCTTTTGAAGGATTTGTATTGAATTTTGGTCTTAGAAGTTGAGACCTGCAGTACTTTAAGTTGGGGTTGATGATCCCTAAATGTGTTTGGACGATTTTAAAGAGGTATGTTTATAAGTTTTATATATTTTGTGAGTGTAAGACAATCATTGGGCTGCGGAATTCGATAGTTGGAACATGCCAACATCTTGGGCTGCGGAATTCTAGATGTAATTTCCTAGGTTAATTGTTGTCGTCCAGAACTACATGGGTTGCGGAATTCGAGTAGGAAAATCGGGAGTTTGGCAAACGGCTGCAGAATCGTCTGTAGGTTCGCCCTAACAAACCTTTGGTGGTGGGCTGCGGATTTCACCGGTGTTCATATTTTATATGCTTGTCTCACTATAAATTTGTTTTTTTTAAAAAGAAAGGTTAAAATTTATTTATTTTATAAATACTATTAATTTTGGGAAGGAACCTTTATAAGTGTTAATTATCGTTTATATGAGTTACCATTTTGTTTTGGGTTGCTATATTTATTCTGAAATCTTGTGGTGATATTTTTACGTTGTTCTATTTACATGCTTGATTTGTATTATAATCATGTTTTCCATGTTTCATTTTTTTTTCATCGAGTTTATATGGTAATTATTATTTGAGTTGATGTTCTCACATGTTGTTAAGTTTTATGCTTGTGTCTAAGCTTTTCTATACTTAGCTTTGTATTTCTACAAGTACTGGGAGAACTGCTAGTTACTCCCCACTAATTGTGGAACCTTAATGTTATTTGCAGGTGAAGAGTAGTTCCTATTGAGTTTGGGGCTGAGAGCAGAGAGTTTAGTTTATTTCTTAGCAGTTTTATAGACTTGCTTTGTTATCTTTGGACCTTTGCTTTTGGGATAATCAGATTTGCGATTGTTTCCCTCGTTCGAAGTGTTTAGTGTTCATTTGGGATTTCTTTCACTTTATTTTATTTATCTCAGTTATGTAATCATTTTTCTTTATTTCTTCTTGGTAACTTTTAGAGTGACATTCCCGTCTCGACGTTATTTCCGCTAACGTCATGCCTTATGTTTTAGACGGGGTGTTACAGTTGGTATCAGAGCAAAACGTTCTAAACTCCATTGATTTGCTACAGTTTTCTACGGAATCTGTAGTTCTTGTTATCTAGAAGTTTAACATATTAGGCTTCAAGAAGTTTATCAGTGAGTTATTTGGGTAGGAAGAAACCAAGGGTATATTATTTCTTTCTTATGGTTGAGTCTTGATGTATTTTATGAGTTAACCTGTTTGCTCTTTTTGTAGAATGCCTCCACGAATGAGTCCTAAGAAGATTGTTGCACGACGCAGGCGAAAGGCGATTGAGGATGCCATTTTAGCATTGGCAAATCGAACTTTGCACCTCCTCCTAATCAAGGGCAATTAGTCTTTGACCGTTTTGACCTTAATAGACCACCTACCTATGAAGGAACCGCTGATCAATGGTTCTAGAAAGTTGGCTTATAGAGATGGAAAAGTTGTTCACTGCAACTAACTGTCCTCTGCAAGAGAGGGTGCCAATCAGTTCCTATTATCTGAAAATGGAAGCCGACAACTGGTGGAGTACAGTTCGTGAAGAGTGTAGAGCTGTATTATGGCAACAGGAAGGGTTCAAGTTCCAATTCTTCCCAGCAGTACACTCCCTCCATTCTTTCCCAGATGTAGGATCAAGTGGAACAGAGGGTGGAGCAGAGGGTGCAAGCTATGCAGAGTGAAATGGAAGTCGAGATAGGGGCTCGATTAGCCGAAATAGAAAGGAGTAACCAAGAGAGGTACGAAGAGATGATGCACACAAGATGGAGGATCGACCTATGTTCCAACATTCCACATCAGCGTCGAGACCCAACGAACGACCCGGGTAGCGGCGGTGCAGAGCAAGGTACTCCGGCTGTAGCTTAGAATTTGTGTATATAGTATGTACATGTATTTAGATTTAGATTATGTTGTATAGTTACACACAATGTATACATTATTATAAATAAATATATAAAAATATTTTCGTAATTAAATCAAAAATTCAAATTTATCTTAAATTAGGTGCAGAAGATATAGGTGACGAATAGTGGTAAATCCAAATTAAATCGTTTAATTTGCTAAATAAGCTGGATAATTCCGATGGAAAAATCCGTCGAAGCTTTACTTTCCGACGAAATTATTCCTAGGAATCTTCTCCTCTTCCAACGGAATTATTCGTCGGAATCTTCCCTCCACCGATGGATTTTTCCGTCGGAACATATCCTTTTCCAATGGAATTTTTCGTCGGAACATTTCTTTTCCAACGGAAAATTCCTTTTCCGTCGGAAGAAGGAAGATTCCGACCAATAATTCCGTCGGAACATGTCCTTTTCCGACGGAAACATTTTCGTCGGAAAATTGCGACAGACTCTCGTTTAAAGTCAAAACCAGCTCCGACAGAATGAATTCCGTCAGAAATTTCGTCGGAAAAGTGGCTTCCGACGGAATTTCCCTTGGAAAACGTCGAATTTCCTACAAAGGGTATTACGATAGACTGATTCCGACGAAATTCCTTCGGAAGGTCGTTTTCTGACGAATTTTCCGATGTTTCCGACGGATAAATTCCGTCGGAATCCAGATGTTTTCTTGTAGTGTTAAATCCTAAATCATTATTCATTGTTTTCCCATATCTTTTATTTCGATAGAATCACCAACCTCGTCCACAACCAACCTACTACATCAATGGATAAATTGAACCGTGAAATGTTAGCCAAACTAAAAGTGATATAAATTAAATCTTTACATTTATATAATATAATCAACATATTTACCAATAAATGAAAAATTGTTGCGATATAAAATCAAATCTATGCATTGGAATTTTTTCATCAACTCCAAAAATAACCAAAGTCATCCATATATTAAGTATACAACATCTAATCGTATGTCATTACATAAACAAATAATCGTTAAGTATCCTAAATAAATACAATGTAACTAGTAATTACAAATATAAATTTAAACATAAGATTTTAAAAATTACCCGGACATTGATGACCTAAACTACAACAAAATTACTAACTCAAAATTCGCTTGATGGGGTTTTGTATTGATACGAAATTTTATTTGTGTCGTATGATGTGTTAGATCTGCATGTAAAAATATATTTAGTAAATAAAACATAAACATATAATTTTTGAATGTCCCAAATTAATACAATGTAAGTAATAATTAGAAATACTAATTTAAACATAGGGTTTTAAAAATTAAGCTAAAAATTATTCGGTCATTGATGATCAAAAATTAACACAAAATTATTAACATAAAATTCGCTTGATGGGGTTTTTTTATTGATACAAAATTTTGTTTGTGTTGTATAATGTGTCAATTTATAATGGTAGGTATCACAAATTTTAATTTAATTGTAATTAACGAATAATTTATATTTCTTATCATAAATACTATCAAAATTTATATATATTTCCTCCGTTCCTAATTAGATGACACATTTCTTTTATCACGTTTGCCAACACACTATTTTAACGTTTTATATCTCCCATTATCAACATTGTAAAATTATAAAAACTGAATATTAATGAAATATACATTAAGACGATTCAAACAACGATTCAAACGAGATCCCACGTGATTATACGTTGTTTGTGAATAGTGCAAAAGTCAAACTGTGTCATCTAAAAGGAACGGAGGAAGTATTAGATTTCGGTCGCAGATCCAAAACTTTCACTGAAACAGACAACCTCACTTGCTTTTCTCGCCGGAAAATTGCCGGCGACAATCCACTCACGCCCAGGTATCTCTCCTCCTTCTCCTCTCTCTCTCACTCTCGTTTCGTAGTTAGGGTTCCAAATACCAACAAAAATTTCAGATATTGCTGCTGCTGCCCCTTCTCCTCTTTTCCTTTTTCCATCAATTACGATGCTATATCGATTACAAAACCCTAATTTACTTGCTCATTTCAACTATACTATGTGAGGTTAGCTGGTTTGAATTTAGTTTTTACTAGTCATTTGTTTATCTTATTTTTCAAATTTAATCGTCTTTTTAAACAAGTATGCCTGTGTATTTAAGTTTATAGGTTGGATTGATTTATGTGATACAAGTATGAATTAATGCTTTTATGAATATAATTATGTAGTCTGTACTTGTTATTTACTACAGTACTATCTTCTATTTTGATCTGATTTTATTTATTTTTTTTATGAATTTTTTATGGTTTTTGTTGTACTTCTCAATTGTATTTGAAATTTTCTAGTATTAAATTACTATTTTAATTTATTAATAATACAAAGTTTTTTGTTTTTTTTTTAGAAAAAATTTGATACGATTGTTTATATACGTAGTACAATAGTTTAGAACTACTTGGAAATTGTATTCATTAATAAAATGTGAGATAACATCTTTAAAATGTTTAATTATGCGGATGTGAGTCGAATTAATACAAGTATGATTTTAGGAAAAAAAACTATAGCTGCCTAGTAGTGGGCCAGTGGCTTGACTCAGGGGTGGATATGAACGCTGGAGCGGATGAAACGAAGAACTGAAGAAGCGCTGCTCCATCTTCACTCGAGTACTCGACCACTCCTCCAGTAGATCGACCGCCGTCGGCTTGACTGCATATATTATTCTCTTAATAGTATTCCATTCATGCTTTTCTTGCTTTTTCTGCAAGTGTTACAACTTTGAAGGAAGTGCTTTTGTTAGAAAGGAGTAATTATTTTTTTGATATTTTTGTTGTTTTTTATATTTCCAGTAAAATAAAGATGGAGGAAATAGGTACTCCGGCAGAAAATGGGTACTGTATGCCTGCTGAATGGGAACCCCATTCCCATTGTTGGTTAGGATGGCCGGTATAGAAACTCTTAGCTTTCGTTACTTTTGGTTTCCGTTTTTTTATTCTCTTTTGTAGCATCATGCTCCCGAGTATATGATCTCATTTGCGTAACTATGCATTCTATATCATTGGCTAAGTTTTTATTTGAAAATAATATATTGGTGCAGACTCAAGTTATCAAATTAAAAAAAAAAAAAGTTAAATTATAGAGGACTGAATTGAATAATCTTATTGAATAGCTCATGTATTCAATATTCAATAAACCTTCGTTTTTATTGTAACGCTACGAGCTAATGGTGTTGATGTTGTCCTAGTAAAAAGGAGATTTTTCAATGTTGAATTAACTACCAGCATGTTGTTGATTTCTATGCTCATTGATATTATATTGTAATGAATATTGGGTTTGATAGGAACGGCCAGATAATTGGCGAGATAATGCAGTAGCTGCTCAGAATGTATTTGCAAAAGTAGCAACTGCAATATCAAAATTTGAGCCAGTCACTGTATGTGCTAGCCCTGCTCAGGTCAGATGGTGTTTTGATTCAAGTTTTGCCTTTACAATTAATACAGTAGTTAATAAATGGCTCCTTTTTGCCTTGTCATTGAGAGCTGCTCTGTATGAACTCTACAGTGGACAAATGCAAGGAGTCAATTACCGCCTAATGTCAGGGTTGTAGAAATGAGTATGAATGATTCCTGGTTTCGTGATTCAGGACCTACTGTGAGTTTTATCCTCTTGCCTTTCAGCGTTTTTCCTTTTTCATTCAGGCCTTTGATTTTTCTTTCATTTACAATTCCTTTTATATATAAGCATTGAATTTAGTTTACATCTATTTTGATTCAGTTTGTAGTAAGGAAGCATATATCAAGTTCAGGCGCTACCTTGAAAAGTTTAGCTGGTATTGATTGGAATTTCAACAGTTGGGGCGGTAAGTGCTATATTGATTGTTAAGCAGACACTATAAGTCTATAAGCTTCTAAATTCTATTTTTTCTAATACAAGTTTAGCTTAGTGTTATGATGCAAATGTGCAATAAGTTTATGCTTTAGCATTTGCCAGCTTATGTGATAGTGTAATGTTCAGCTATTGTTCTTTTCTGTCTTAGGGTCTGAATTGGCATAGAAGGGATTGCTATTTCAAAGTAGTAGGCTTATTTTTCTTTTCTTTTTGGGTTGGTTAAAATATATATAAAACATTGAAGTTTGTTTGCAGCCCAATTCTCCTCATTTTAAAAATATTGATTTTGTAACTTTAGACATCATGTTATCCTGAGTTTGTTTGTTTCTGTAATACCTTATAGGAGTTGATGATGGCTGTTATACGGATTGGAGTCATGACATCCTTGTTTCAAGGAAGGTTAGTTTGTGTGTCAGTAATGTCACTATGTCAGGATCCCTGATGATGTTCACCATTGAGCATATATGCTCACCATTATTCATCTTAATGCTTCCCTTATATTTGCTATTTCTGGCAGATTTTAGAGATTGAGAAATTGCCAAGATTTCCTCATACCATGATTCTAGAAGGCGGCAGCATCCATGTTGACGGGGAAGGTAAACACACCCCCACCACCCCCCCCCCCCCCAAAAAAAAAAAAAAAAGAAGGTTGTTAGAGGGGAGAAGCCTTTTAGCGGCACTCTTCTAGTATTGTCCTCTTGTGTTTCTTTTGAGGGGATTTGGATGGTGGTTGGTAAGGAAATTGATCAATTGACTATTGAGATTCATTCAATACTGTCAACTAGAATTTAACTTGTGAGTCATGTATTACAATCCATGTTTTTCTTTATTTTATTTTTATTTTTATTTATTTTAATCTGTGCTGAAAGGAAGGGGGATCCTAATTCCTTTTTTCTCATTGGAGATCATTTGTAATGTGTTCACAGTGCTTATATTTTGCATTCTTTAAATCTTTTTCCTATCAGGAACTTGCCTCACCACTGAGGAATGCCTCCTAAATAAAAACAGAAACCCTCACATGAGCAAAGAACAGATAGAGGATAATCTTAAGGAATACCTTGGGGTCCAGAAGATTATCTGGCTTCCACGAGGATTACATGGTATTGTATTTTTTTAGATGTATTACGTGATGCAGTATTGCATATTTTTATTTCTGTATCTACGGATTTCATGCCACCATGGTCTTCAGAATTTAGAAAGGTTTTCATTTGTCATTTGAGGTTATATAGATTCTTGACTTTTTGAAAGGTTGTGGCAGGCGAATTAACAATTGATGAGAAAATACCATATTCAGTTGAAATTTTTACGTGCACATTATAGAATTATACTCAGCTCAGTTGTCATTACATTTAATCTTCTCTAGTCTAGATCTTTGGGCATGTTGAAATACCATTCCGTGCCCTTCTCTATTATACTCTTGCTTGTTGTGTGTGTTCATGTGTTTGGGAAAGGGGTCACAAAAAGTAGTCTTTGCTTCTTGTGGTGAAGTTTTCTTTTTTATCATCAAATGGAGGAATGAATTTAATTTTGTATATGATTAACCGTGTTGAAACCAATCACACCATGACCATAGTCATTCAATAACCCACTTTTTTAGCTACTTCCAGATTTAATTTTGACATCTTTCTATTATCTTCCATGTGAGGGTGGTATATGCTGATATGTTGAATATCTTTGATGTGAGTTGAGGGCTGTTTGCGTGGCTTTCTTCATGTCTTATGAAGGTCCTTAATTGCTGAATCTTACTATTTACATTTTTTTGTGCAGGCGATGATGATACTAATGGTCATATAGATAATATGTGCTGCTTTGTGAAGCCTGGGGTGGTGCTATTATCCTGGACAGATGATGAATCAGATCCACATTATGAACGAGCCCTTGAAGCCTTGTCAGTTCTCTCCAGTACCACAGATGCCAACGGTAGAAAACTAGAAGTAGTGAAACTTCATATCCCCTGTCCATTGTATATGACAGACGAGGAATCAGCAGGTATCATCCAGGTGAGTAGATTGTGTTCTTATGTAGACAAGTTCGTAACTCTGTTTCTTGGTCACCCTTTTAAGCGCTTCATTCCATTCTGATTAGAAAACACTTAATGTGTTGTGCTGACTATTATGAAGCTACTTCTTGTCTGAATTTGCTTGAAAACAAAATGTGACTCTTGCTGATATGATAATTATTGTATGTAGAAATCTTTGAGGACAATTTCTATCATCACGGAACTAATGATGTCTGGATTTCTGTTAGATGCTCTTTTTTTTTTGGACAGAGTCAGATGTTCAATGTAAATGGTCTTTCTTTAACAATAAAGACGTTGATGATTTCCTGTTTTGGATGACTTGATTTTTTTTCCAAATTGTTCCACCATGTAGTATGATTATTCTATTTATTCATTGTCAATTAGGCGACCTGTTTTCATAATGCCTTGTTGCAGGCATTTGAATCCCATCACACCAAGCTGGACTTCTATTCCTTGCTTTAGTGAGCCTACCTACATAAATATGAATTTATCCTTTGGAAAGTGAATGCAACTGATGATATCACCTTATATGTGCGCTTGGTTCTTGTGCATAAACTGTGGTTGGGCTGGTTGAATTATATTGCTTTCTGTTTTTCTTGATCATATGTTTCGTATCTATCAACCAAGGCCCGTATGCATATTCGTAATTCCATCCTAGTGGATAGAGAGCTAAGCCAAAGGGATCAGCATGTATACACAATTACACATGTACATGTGCAGACTTCTACAATATGAAGTTATGATTGTACTTCTCTTGTACTTGTATTGAATTTGATTGTCTAATGTGTTAGGATGGTGAAGCAAAACCAAGAGAGCCTGGTACTAGACTTGCTGCATCTTACGTAAATTTCTACATTGCCAATGGAGGGATTATAGCTCCTCAATTTGGAGATAAGAAGTGGGACAATGAAGCTGTTCGTGTTTTATCAGAAGCCTTTCCAGATTACGAGGTAAATATGCATGTACAATTTATGTATTTTTTGATTCATTATCCTATCTTCGTCTGTTCTTCATCTTTATTTTCCTTCTCACACATGCTCCTTCCTACGTTCTGTCTTTTTGTTCAGTTTTTCTCATGCCACCGTTCAAATTGTGTTACTTGAGTTTGAGTAGTTTAGTAGATGTGTCTGATGCCTTGTGGTCAAGGTATGCGAGTAACAAAACTATCTAGCTTCATGTTTAAAATTACGGGACATTTTTTTTTTATCTTCTTGACATGTTCGAGGTACCACTACCCTCTGGAAGAAGAATAGATTAAAGGTCATTGGAGTTTGTGTTTGCGTCCTTCATCTTTTACTGTCTGCTTCCATTTTATTAATAGTCTCCACCTATATCGTCCCTCTCCAAAAAGATAAATTGGATGAGTAATAGCCATCAGTAAGAATCCTATCTATTAACATCTTTGGAAGGCCTTTGTTTTTGAAGCATAAGCTTATATGACTAATATGAGATGCAAGGGGACAATCAAATGCTAGACTTATAGCTTCCTCCTCCCTCTCTACTCATGTCTCGATAGAGTATAGACTATTCTGCATTTTCCTTTTGCCCCTTTTCCCTGCCTCCTTTCTCCTTTCTGAGGTGCAATGGCCAATAAAATCTTACTCTTGCATGAGGACTGTTTCGATTTATCATTGAGTTTGCTAAAGATGATCCCATACTAAAGTGCTGATTTTGCATGAGGATTGTGTTCAACATAATTATAAACTTTCTATTATGTATCCTTCTAATGCACTTGCTTTTCGAAGAAAACTAACTTTATAACGGCTTCTACAGGTAGTAAAAATCGAAGGTGCAAGAGAAATTGTTTTGGCAGGCGGTAATATACATTGCATTACCCAACAGCAGCCATCTATGAAGTAAAGTTGAGCAGGAGTAATACGAGCTGAGAGCCTTCTATTCCATGTTATTTTGTTTACCTCTACAGCTTGGATTCAGGTTGTTTCACTTAGCGAGCAAATAATATCCATTGTATAAGACGATCATCTTAGGATGGATCTGGCTGATTCTAGGGCTATTTTTATTTTTTTTCACAATTTTTTGTATGCAGCCTGTTGTACCATGCGGCCAACGTACATTACGGGCCCAGTCTTATTTAAGGTCCAAAAAAATAACGGACTCCCATTTCTAATCCTGTTTCCCGTTATTTAAAAAGAGTTGTTTTCTTTGAATTTCCCAATTTTCGTGTTAAAGTAACGCAATTTAGATCATTTCCCTATACTTAGGAGAGAGAAAATTCTGGGAAATCGACAATTTCTTCTACACTTTTCGAGCTCCATTTCCTACAACAGTAAGCTAATACAAACACCCACAATTCTGAAACAGATGTTTTGAAAATTTGATGGGGTTTAATCTTGTTGTTATTACTTTTTTTAGGCCATAATTGTCGAGGAGTAATTTAGGGATTATTTGGGATTTTTGGGTATTCATTTTCATGGAGTTTTTATGGCTAAGTTGTTTTTGAATCACCCTACTTTTGCTCCTCATCGTCGTCATCGCTATAGCTTGTTTCACGCTCCTTTTGATTTTTACCCTTTTTTGATTTTTTTCTTAATTGATGTTGTTTTGATTAGGGTTTGAATGATTTGGATATGTATTATGTGTGGTGTATGATTTTGATCCATTAATGGAGTAATTAATTTATGAAATTGATTTTTAGGGTTTTAAATGTGTGATTTTCGGCAAAATTCTCAAGCAACTCCGCAACAAAAGTATAAAAGCGGGGTTGTTGGGTTTCTGGGTTGATTTGTTGGAGCTGGAGTTAGTCGTCGTCGTCGTCTTCTTCGCCGCCGTTGGAGTAGCTTCGAAGGAGATCTATAGAAGAAGAAGAAGAAGAAGAAGAAGAAGAAGAAGAAGAAGAAGAAGAAAAGGGGTTAATTATAAAATGGGTTAACTATTGAGGGGTAACTGGTTATATTAATTACTTGAAATTAGGGAAAATTTATAATATGAGTTACTTGAAAATAAGGGTTACTTTTGTTCAAATAAATAAATAGGGGTTACTTATAATATGGGTTACTTATTTTTATCTTCAGTTTTGGATATGTTATAAAATAGGTTATTTGAAATTAGGGGTTACTTAAAATATGAGTTACTTGAAATTAGGGGTTCTACTTGAAATTAAGGGTTATTTGAAATAGGGGTTACTTGGAATTACGGGTTGCTTATAAGGGGTCACTTGAAATTAGGGGTTACTTGAAATTAGGGGTTACTTGAAATTGCGCGTGTGTCAGACTCCGTTATGCGCGTCAGACTCCATTATTTTTGCTGAGTTGGCAGCAGGCCACACCGTGTGGCCTGCTGCACCAAAAATGTTTCGGGGTTTTTGGAGTCCCTCGGGAGAGTTACAATTCCAAGAATGCGCGTCCACCGTCTGTACCGGTAAAACCACGAAACTCCGGTTGGGTGGAGTTTCGTCTCCGACGATCAAGTTAGAACGCGTATGAGGAGTATAGTGCGGAATGTAAAGGGTTTTTCTCACTGATTCAGAGAGAATTCTGCAATTATGATTGCTCGGTTTTTGTGCGTATATATATGAATTTTTTTTGAATGGGTAATAAATGAGGATTTTCCTCTATTTATAGGGCAAGGGGATCAGTTCTCCCTTTAGGGTTAAGGCACCACGTGTCAGCAAAGGATTGGATCCCATTGGGCCTTTCTAAGGCTGACACGTGTCAGCATGCTATTAGGCCACGTGCATGGGTAATTTTTACCCTAAATATTTGCCCCTCACAGGTGGCACGTGACTTGCTGCGTGGCACCTGTGACATGGCTTGCCACGTAGCAACTTGTGACATGTGTCACATTCTAGGAAGGTGACGGTTCGTCTCCTTCCCTCCATTTTTTTTTTTTTTGAATTCGAATTTCGAATTTGAATTCAAGGGGAAATGACGGCTCGCCTTCCTGGTTTCCTCTATAAATGGAAACTTTCCCCAATCATTTGCAACACTTTGCAAATTTACAAACTTCTTGAGAAAAAACGCTCTAAAACCGACTGCTACTATATTCACAATCTCCCTCTTTCTTAACTCATCCGGCTTTCGTCTGAATTACATTTGCTCAAATTTCTCAAACACCGTCTGACCTTAGTCAGATTTCTTCAATTGCTTTTGGTATACCCACAGCCGGTTCATTATCGTCTGGGGCATCTTTGAGCCATTTCTCTCAAAACTGCCTGACTTTTTAGTCAATTTCCCTTTTTTCCTCTCAATATACCCACAGTCGGTCTACACCGTCTAGGGTATCTTTGAACTATCTTCCCAAAAACCGCCTGATCATCCGCTTATTTTCAGTTGCTCTCAAAACACCCCTATTCGGCCTCAACCGTCTGGGGTATCTTTGAACCACTTTTTCAAAAAACGGTTGGGGCCTTTACAAATTTCAGCTGTTCTTTGAAGAGGATACATCCGGGCTTCCGTCTGGGTTATCACCAAGCAACATTTCAGAAATCCGGCTGCTTATTTCGAGGAGTCAAATTTTCCAGATTTCTTCAACTCCAAAGGTACCGTCTCTGCCCCTTGCAACTCTTTATGCTTTTTTCCGGTTGTACAGGTTGTTAGTGAATAATGGACTCACCCAACACACACATGGAACAGCTTAGGACAGTTGCCAACCGGTCACCGGGCACGGCTGAGTCTAGGAATGGGGATGCCATTTGGGGGTGTTTGGACCACCCTTACTCTTCTGCAAATCCGACCGTCTCTGTTCATGTGCAGAACATAATGGCTCGGACTAGATGGACGGTTGTAGATCCCGACTATCAGTCTGACGGCTCAGCCAAAAATCCGGCTGAGGATGCTCCTTATGACCAACCGGGTAATCCTAGCACGCCTGGAGATGAAATTTTAGAGGAATCCGGGAGCTCAGACGGCGAAGAAACCGTCTAACAACTTGATTCTTCTGAGTCCTCCGGGGAGCCGGATGCCCCTGCAGAGGATAAGGAGGCATACAAGTGGCCTTCCATAAACAACCCAACAAAGGCGACCATGAGCGCCCGGGATATAGTAACATTAAACGCCACCTTACCGGCTTTCTTGGAGAAGCGACCGGTAGGAGACGGATGGGAAATACTTGTGCCGCCTGCCAATGCAACCGTTGTCTGGGATGGCGACCTTGATCATGCCAACAATTACTTTGGCTGCTACGAGGCGGCATTCAAAGCCGGCCTTCGGTTCCCCCTTCACAGAACAATAAGAGCCATTCTAAGGGGTTACGACCTTGGAGTCAGGCAACTAACACCCAACTCATGGGTGAATATATTGGGATATTGTGCCGCTTGCGAGACGCAGGACGTTACGCCTAGCTGGGCGGCGTTTGCGCATATGCATTATCTTAGTCGTGCCCCAGGCGGCTGAAATGCGTGGTATACTCTGACCACACATCCGGAGTTCATGATGACGCTTGACAAGCCGTCAAAGTGGAGCAGTTGGAAGAACAAGTTTTACATGGTCTATTCCCCTTCTCTGCCACTCAACCACCGGCTGCGTCACTACAATAAGCACCCGTCTCTGCTTGGAAAGAAGTGCGCCCTTCCAAAAGTGCCGGAACTGGCATGGGACCAGATAATGGAGCCGAGTCTGTTCAAAAAGACCACCTTGCCGTTGGATGATGGGACAGAAGTAATTGTCCCTAAACATTGGGTCCCTCATCCGGACTGGCTCAAAGACGAGGCGTTCCTTTCCGCCAGTGGTCTAAGCACGATGTTTAGCAGATGTATGTTGATAGTTAACCGGCACATTATGCCGTCTGTACTACGTTTGAATGAGTTCTGATTGTTTACTTTTCTTTGCAGAAAAAGGATTAGAGATGGTTTCTCCGGAGAAGACACCGGCTAAATCTACGGCTGAGATCCGGAAGGACCAGCTTGAAAAGAAGAAGGCCTAGCTTGCGGCCAAAAACGATGGGGAAGTGCCGGATGGCCTTTTTACCATCTGTATGATAAGTAATTCCTTTTAATATTAACGGGCTGTATGATGTTTGGCCCACTTTGCCATAAACCGGTTGTATGATTTGTAACTCGCTTTGATACTAACTGGATGTCTTGTCTTCTTTTGTAGGCGGGGAACAAAAGTGTTCCTCGATCCCTTCGTCAAATGCTCAAGACGCCGGGTGAGGAGCCCTCTTAACCTGCCTCTAAGAGTCGGAGGACTGTGGCTGCTCCTGCTCCCGCCTCTACTGGGAAGCCACCGGCTCCTGAGAGGCCAACCTCAGTAGGCAAAAGCCTGAGAGGTCTTGGCCCAAGTTCAGGGCCGGCTGAGGTCGGATCGAGGGAGCTCGCAGGTCCCTCAAGCCGGGTGCTTGATGTTGTATCCGGCTCAGGTGCGGCTGGGGGTGGTGTAACCCCTCAGCCTGAAAATCAAGGTACGGCTCTTGCCTTTGATCCCCCCTGGCCGCTTGGACCTGTGAGAGTCAAATCCCAAGAGAATACTAAGGGCCCTTACCCGGTCCGAAAAAGAGGCGGTACTGGGTATACACCAAGTCAACATTGACTGCATCAACTCACTACTGGCTGAGGTAATTCACCGGTTGTGGTGCTTTCGTATTATTTTGTTTATTGCCGGTTGTTTTTTATTGGAACACTAACATTTTCCCGGCTGCTTTGCAGGTGATGTTAAGGGTAGATGGGTTGAAAGTCCCATTGCGCAAAAAATAGGAGGAGGTAAAGGTTGCCCAGAGACGGGCAGCCGATCTGATTGATGTACATCAATATAACTCCCTTATGCTTGAAATTCAAACTAAAAGCCGGGAGATGAAACAGGAGGAGCTAGTCAAAGAGCTCACGGCTGCTGCTGATGCCGCCAAGTAGAAGGCAGCTGAATTTGAGCTTAAAGTCAAGGACTTAGAAGCAGACGTCAAAGCCTTGGCGGACGCTGATAAGGAGAATGCTCAGCTGCGGTCTGATGTCAACCGTTGAAGAACGAGTTGGCCCAGACCCAAGCGGACTACAAAGAAAAGCTGGCGGCTGACCAAGACCGGCTGATTTCTGAGAATGAGCGCGACTGCGAGGAGCGCATGAAGATGGCGTGATCTATGATCCATCCGGACACTGACTGCGCTTTCTTCGACCTAAGGTACAAATACGCAACTGAAGTATTTGATGCCCAGGTTCTCGGAACCGAGAAGCCGGCGCCCTTCGAGGAGTG
This sequence comes from Chenopodium quinoa, assembly GCF_001683475.1. Lineage (NCBI taxonomy): Eukaryota > Viridiplantae > Streptophyta > Magnoliopsida > Caryophyllales > Amaranthaceae > Chenopodium > Chenopodium quinoa. The sequence goes on along the minus strand of NW_018742381.1, from coordinate 1,221,724 downwards.
GGCCGACATTGAGGAGGAGCAGGCGGAGGATGAGATGTCGAATGGGGCTGACGAAGCCCAAGTCTAGCAAGATCAAGGAGCTCCTCCAGCCGGCCAGGCCAGCCGTCACAACAACAGCAACAGCAGCAACAATAGCTTAATACATTTCCTATTTTTTCTTCATCCGGCCTGCGAGCCGTGAATTTGAATGTACTTCCTTCCCCGGACAAGGGTCCGGCTGACAATTCACTTTTGTTAATATATTTGCCGACTAAGTCGGTTTTGCCTTGATATTTTTGCTTCAATTTCTGCAATTTTTTGCCTCGTACATTGCTTTGATTTTTTGCAATTTTTATTGATACATGCGGATGCATTGGCTCCGTCTGCCCCTAGACGGGTGTTTGCTTAAAATGACCTAACTCTAAGCAGGCAGCCGTCCATATAGGCATCCGGATGAATAGATAGGCGGCCCTTGACCGTATTTAAAATAAAATTAATCTAAGTTGGATTAGCAGGCGGTGCCGGCTAGGGCCAACCTAGACTATTCATTTGACCGGCTGCGAATTACCCATTGAGTATCCGTCATTACCGTTGATTGGTATGCAGGCGACCATTGGCCGGACGCAAGCATCTTAACCAAAAGGATTTTTGTAGCCGACTGTAGTGCTTTTGAGCAAAGGCCGGCTACATTTGTTCAAGATTGAAAATACCGTCTGTAGGGCTTTTGGGTAAAAGCCGGCTACATACGATCAAGATTTTATATAACCGTCTGTGTTCATTTGGAGCAACGGCCGGTTGTATCTTGATTTCGATTGATCATTCAACGGCCATATGTTATCTTTAACCTAGACAGTCGGTTAAAGCCAGTTGAGTTATGATCTGTAGAACAATGTACCACCCGAAAAGGAGATGTTCTCTTCGACGAATTCACCCAAATGGGCGTCAACGGATGCCTGCTCATGGTGGAGCAGGCAGTTTAAAATATGTTTGGCCATTGGCCTTTTGAATATCTATGTTCGATACTTAGATTTCAACTACTCAGTTTAGAGAAGACGGTTGCCCGATGGTGCATTGCACAGATGGGACTTACAAAATACAAGACATAGAGCGGATGGGTGCCCAGTTATGCATTGCACAGATGGGACTTGCAAAATACAATGGAAATAAAGCTCTTTCATTAATATACTCTATTTACAAAAAATTACAAATCCTTAGAAGTAGTACTTTTTCAAGTTATCTACATTCCAGGTTCTGGCTAGCTGTCTACCATCTGGAGTTTCCAGGCGGTAGGTACCGCCTCTGACTTCTTCAAAAATCCGATAGGGGCCCTCCTAATTCGGGGTTAGCTTTCCTTGCTCATTTGCCCTACCGGTCGCCTCCATTTTTCGTAACACAATGTCCCCCACTTTGAGGGGCCATTTGTGTACTCTTTTGTTGTAGGCTCTCGTCATTCTCAGACGCATGGCCTCCCGATTTGCCTCTTTATCATAGAACATGATTCAAAGTGTTAGCTCATAAAGTTTAATTGGCAGGACGGCTTCAGTGCCGTATGTCATGAGAAACGGGGTTTCACCGGTTGCCCCTTTTTCAGTTGTTCTGATGACCCATAGGACATGAGGCAACCCATCAGCCCATAGACCGCCAGCCCTTTCAATTTTCTTCTTAATGTCGTCTGAGATGAGCTTGTTGAAGGCTTCAACTTGGCCGTTTGCTTGGGGGCGGCCGGCTGATGCAAAAAAATGCGAGATCCCTTGATCTCCCAACCAGCTCTTGAGGGCAGGCGTTTCAAATTGAGGGCCATTGTCAAAGACCATAGACATAGGTACCCTAAACCGGGTGATGATGTTCCTCTAGATGAAAGAGATGATATCCTTTGTCTTAATGCCCTTGACCGCCTCTGCCTCAACCCATTTGGTGAAGTAATCTACAACCACTAGGATGTACCTTCGCCCGGCTGTGGCAGGCGTATATGGACCTAGAATGTCCATCCCCCATCTTGCAAATGGAACCGGGTTGTAAATAGCCATCAGATCAGTAACCGGACGATGTATGAGCCGACCAAATCTCTGGCACTTGTCACACTTCTTCATCATTTCCATGGCGTCTGCCTCAAGAGTTGGCCAAAAGTAGCCTTGCTGCCTGGCCCTTTTTGCTAGAGTCCTGCCGCCTATGTGTGATGCACAAAAGCCCGAGTACAGATCCTCTAGAACCTCTTTTCCCTTTTTAGGGGTGCCACACTTCAACAACGGCTGGAGGTAACCCTTCTTAAAGAGTTGCTCTTTGTAGATCTCAAAGCTCGCTTTTTCAACGCAGCCGCTTTTGAAGGGGCATTCGGCAAAGTGTCGTCTGCTAAATAATCCTGGATGGCATCCATCCAGGTAGAGCTTCGGTCAAGAACTTCAACGGGATCATGCTCAATGCCTCTTTTTTCCATGACTTCCCAGAAGACTGACCTAGGCGCATCACAAGTGGCGGATGATGCTAGTTTAGACAGTGCATCCGCCTGAATATTTTCTGACCTGGGCACCTGACTCAGATGAAATTCGTCAAGTGTCCCAGCCTCATCTTTGACCGCCTGCAGATACTTGATCATAGCCGGATGGGTGGCTTCATAGTCACCGTGGTATTGGATAACGATCAACTGTGAATCTGAGCAGGCGTCAACTTTCCTTGCCCCTGCCGCCTTACACATGCGGATACCGGCTAGCAGGGACTCGTATTCTGCGTCATTATTCGAGGCTTAGAAATTGAACCGTAGTGCATATTCATATTGGTCCCCTTCCGGAGACTTGCAAATTACGCCTGCACCGCAGCCGTTTATAGTAGAGCTCCCGTCCACATACACATTCCAGACCTGATCATCATTGTCGGGCTGAGCCGGCCTTGTCATTTCTACAATGAAGTCGGCGAACGCCTGAACCTTCACTGCGTTTCTTGGCTCAAAGGTGATTTCCAGACTTTGCATTTCAATAGCCCACTTGAGCATTCTGCAGGATGACTCCAAGGTTGTGATTGGCCGCTTGAGGGGTTGGTCTATGTAGACCACCACCAGATGTGCCAAAAAGTATGGTTTCAACTTTTTGACTGCCATGAATAGAGCGAGGCCAAAATTTTCAACCAAGGGGTACCGGAGCTCAGCATTTCGAAGAACATGGCTAATGAAATAGACTGGGAGCTGTACGCCGTTTCCCTCAGCTAGGAGAACGGCACTGAGGGCATGATCTGAGAAGGCCAAGTATATGTAGAGAACCTCCCCCGCTAGAGGGCTGACCAGCCGTGGTAACGAGTGAAGGTGCTCTTTTAATTTTCTGGAATGTTGCCTCAACATTCTCCCCCCATTCAAATCTAGTCTTCTTCTTGATTGCCTGGAAGAAGTAGAGGCACTTGTCGCCTGACCGGCTGAGGAACCTCCCCAATGCCGCCAGGCAACTGATGAGCTTTTGGACTTCCTTGACAGTGCGAGGTGACTTCTGTCAACCACCGCTCCGGATTGGCCTCTATCCCCCTTTGATCAATAAAAAATCCGAGAAACTTCCCATACTCAACACCAAAGACGCATTTTTTGGGATTAAGCATGAACTTATGCTGCCTGAGGGTGGTGAAGGTCTCTCGGAGGTCAGCAAGGTGATCCGCTTGGAGCTTAGATTTGACTATCATGTCATCAATATACGCCTCTACATTCCTCCCAATTTGATTAATGAAGACCGTATAAATCATCCGTTGGAAGGTAGCAGGTGCATTCTTCAGCCCAAACAGCACCACCGTATAATAGAACAACCCTTGATCAGTGACGAATGTCGTCTTCTCTTGATCTTTTTTCCACAAGGGTATCTGATGGAAGCCGGAATAGGCATCCATGAAGCTCATCAAGGAATGACCGGCTGTAAAGTCGACCAGACTGTCGATCTTTGGAAGCGGATAGCTATCCTTCGGACATGTCTTGTTCAGATCTGTGTAATCAACACACATTCGCCAGGTACCATTCGGCTTTTTGACGAGAACAACATTTGCTACCCAATCCGGATAATAGCATTGCCGAATGAACTAGGCATCTAGAAGCTTCTTGACCTCGACGGCTGCCGCCTGAGATCTTTCCTCGCCGTGGTTCCTTTTCTTTTTCCTTACCGACTTCTTTTATGGATGCACATCAAGTTTGTGGACAGCAAGCTCCGGGCTGACGCCTGACATCTCTTCCACTACAAAGGCAAAGATGTCTTTGAATTCCTTCAAAAGTTAGTGCAAATCTGCACCCAACTTTACAAAATCAACCGCCCCCACTTTAACAGTTCGTTCCGGACGGCTGTCATCCAAAATAATGTCTATATTTTCACCAGCCGACTAGGGACGGAGATTATCTGATCGTTTCCCGATCAGTGATTGCTATTTTTTCTCTTTTTAAACGGCCACCAACTAGTCCGCCTTTCTCTATTTGCCAGCTGCTTTGGGAGCAGGAGTGGCTTCCTTGAAGTCATCAAGGTCGATGGGTTCCTCGCCTTAGGCGGCTGTGGCCACAGTAGGCTTGACGTCTGAGAGATAACACTCTCTTTCCGTCTTCTAATCCGCAGCTCAGGGAACCCACCGTTCCATCATCCCTCTCAAATTTGATCAGCATGAGGGAGGGGATGATGACAGACTTGGACTCGTTGAGGCTTAGACGACCCAGAATCAGATTGTAGGCGGTCAGTTCCTCGACCACCAAGAACTTGACGACCATGTGCCGTCCTTCACCCTTTTCTCCTAGCCGGATGGGTAGGTAAATCCTCCCTACCAGATGCACTACCCCGCCCCCAAAACCGATTAAGGGGTGAGAAGCCTTGTGCATGCTGCTAGGCTTGCACTTGAGCTTCGCCAAGCACTGATAGCTGATAAGGTCAGACGAGCTCCCGGTATCGATGAGGATCCGACCCACTCGTTGGTTGGCAACTTTGCATTCGATGACAATAGGGTCATCATGAGGCCGCCTGACCTTGCCTCGATCCTTCTCAGAGATGAGGACCTCAGGGAAGGTGTCTTTCGACGCCTGGCCCTCATCCACTGAGTTGACCAACTTCCGGATGTTGTCCTTGGCACCCCGGATGGTAGGACCCCCTCCCGCAAAGCCGCCTGCTATGGTAAAGATTTGCTCGTCATCAGTATCGGAGCTCACAGCCGGCTTCTTGGATGGTTATCCTTTGTTTGTTTTGGGGTTGCCCTTGGACTTTACCATATAGGATTTCAAAGCCCCCTCATCAGCCAAACGGTCCAATAGCCGCCTGAGGCTATAGCAACCATTGGTGTCAAGGCCAATATCCTCATGGAATTGACAGTACTTGCTCTTATCCCGACTATTTATGGGACTTTTCATTGCTGCCGGTTTTTCAAGGGTCAACTGGTCTTTGATCTCCATGAGGATGGAGGAGCAGTCCTTGTTGAACTAGTACTTGGGGACGTACGGCTTCAACTCCCTCTTTTTCTTATGGGACGGCTGACCAGAATGGTCCGCTGCCCAGACTTCTTTTCTCTTCTTGCCCTTTTCTTTTTTAGCCGGCTAGGAAGGCCGGTTGTCTCTCTTGTCGGACTTTTTTGGGTCCAACGGGTGCTTGATGGCACAGAGCTCCGTCGCCTGTATGTAGGCTTCGGCTTCCATCAACGCCTCTTGGAGGGTGGCAACCCTCTTTCTAACCAGGTCGAACTTGAAAGTCGACCCGTCTTTCAGACCCTTGAAGAAGTCTGTGTAAGCAACTTCGTCGGACAGCCCTTGGATCTGAATTCTCATCAGATTGAACCGCCTGACATAGGACCTTAGTCCCTCCTTGTTTCCCTGCTGTATAGCCCCCAAATCAAGACTCGTCTTTTTGGCAGGGATGTTCATGGAGAAGTTGGACGTGAACAGTTACGCCAACGTCTTGAAGCTGTTGATGCATCCGGCTGGAAAATTACCAAACCATCGTTGTGCTATGCCCCTCAATGTTGCCGGGAAGCATCGGCACCAGGCGACATCATCCAACCCCTGTAAGTACATGAGGTTGGTGTAGGCCATTAGGTGATATTCCGGGTTGGTGGTACCGTCATAGGTACCGACCAACACATTCTTAACCCTAGCCGGCTGAGCCGCCTTGGTTATCTTCGTGGAGAACGCTGACGGCTGTTCCTCAAGGTTAAGCAGCAGTAGCTGCCAGCCCATGGGCTGGACCTTCTGTGCCGCCTGACCCCCAAAGAAGGTCGGCTGCATGTAGGGTGATCCATATGGCATGTATGGTTGTTGAGGCACATACGAAGCCGGCTGGATAATCTGAGGGCCAGTGCGTGCGGACATGCCGCATGACTGACCCTCTCTGTTTGTCTCCGAATACTTCATTGAAGTATTACGGAATCTATTTGGGTAAGTCGACGTCGAGGCCGACTCAGACATTTGTTGACTTCTCTTCTCCTAGGTGAAAATCCGGGCGTTTGAGTAAGTATTTTTTGACCCATCTGGCTGTACTTGGCGGATGGCCTTCCTTTGCCCTGATTCAGGGAAACGAAGTCTGGATAGGTCGATCAGAGGCCCATCCGCTCCCTTTGGTTTAGGGTGAGGGGTCGGCACCCGATCTTTGATTTGCTTTTTCCCGAAGGAAGAAAGCTTCTTGGCCGACAGACCCCTGTTGGAGCCAGTGGACTTTTGATTATGTCCTTTTATCTCCCCCTTGAAACTCGTCATGAATTTCATGAGTTCGTCTCTGGTGACGGGGGCAAAACCCTCCGCCGCCTGGGGTCTCCCAGCCGGCTTGCCGGTTGGGCTGCGTCTCGTTCTAAATGACCCGTCTGGGGCCACGTAGGTGTCGATCGCAGTCGTCACCACTATCTTGGTCCGTGTGGAGCTCGGTCTAGGCCATAGGCCGCTTTCCCTCAGCAGGCGGTGCAGAGTAGGATGCCATCTTAGAAGTACTCTCCCCACAGACGGCGCCAAATGTTTCGGGGTTTTTGGAGTCCCTCGAGAGAGTTACAATTCCAAGCATGCGCGTCCGCTGTCTGTACCTGTAAAACCACGAAACTCTGGTTGGGTGGAGTTCCGCCTCTGACGATCAAGTTAGAACGCGTATGAGGAGTATAGTGCGGAATGTAAAGGGTTTTTTTTCTCTGATTCAGAGAGAATTCTGCAATTATGATTGCTCGATTTTTGTGCGTGTATATATGAATGTTTTTGAATGGGTAATAAATGAGGATTTTCCTCTATTTATAGGGCAAGGGGATCAGTTCCCCTTTTAGGGTTAAGGCGCCACGTGTCAGCCAAGGATTGGATCCCATTGGGCCTTTCTGAAGCTGACACGTGTCAGCATGCTATTAGGCCACGTGGCATGGGTAATTTTTACCCTAAACAAAAAAGGTATAAAAATTATTTTTTATTTTACTAGTCCTATTATACTACTATATGCATGTGATGCATGTATTATGTATGGAAAATTAAAGCAGTATCTTTGTTTTAATCACTACGAGTAACTTTTAGTGTTATAAAAAGTGAAACGATGCGAAAGTGCTCATAATCTTATTACGGAGTATACCAAAGAAAAACAAACCACCTACAAACTTCCATCGCTCTTTCTTCCTCCTATATGCTTGCACTTTGCCCTTTTGTATAGTGGTGGAAAAAAAAAATCCATTTTATTCTTCACAAGTCCCAAATCCTCCACTTTTACTCACCTTATAATACAACGAATTCACCTCTTTCACAAGCCCATTAAAAAATTGATATTTGAAAATTCCAGACATATATTCATGAAACATTTTTGAATTTTTTGGATATCCATTCGACAGAATTAGGAAGCAGAAGATACAAAAAAATCTAAGCAAACAACAATAAAAGGTGGCATCCAATGAAAATCAACCCTAATTTTCAATATACTCCGTAGTTGAGATAAATAGTTAGGGTACTCCTGAAATCATTATTAGATTGAAAACATACTCTACAACAATTAATAAATATAATAACAATAATTTATTATTTGGCTGAAGTAGGAATTGCAAATTTCTTGGAAATTTGATTTTCCATGAAATTAAACTTCCTAGAAAATTCTAAAAAGTGTTTGGTTAACCAAGGAAAGTGGAAATTCCCATGGGCAGTTCCACTTACCTAGGTCCCCCTAGGTAATTTACTTCCTCCATTTTGTGGGAAGTGGGAATTCATTGGAATTTCTACTTCCCATGAATTTGTCAACCAAACAAGTCTAAACAAATTCAATTCTTAGGAATTTCAACTTCCCATGTTTTTATTTGTCAACCAAACAACACCGAAGTCTATAAAATGACAAGGAACCTTAATCAAAACTACCCAACAATTTCGGACCTTCGGTTTTGGATCTCAATTTCAACATGTTATGATATTTTTTTATTCTAGTTATGATTTTGAGAAACCTGTGTTGTTCACCCATAATCTTGATCACTAGGCTAAAAATTCGAGCATTGCTTACGGCTTATGTTCTGGTATAAATTACAAAACTTGTGTTTAGAGCCCATAACAGTCTTTGATTCGACCTAATATATACCTGTAAAGTCAATATAAGTTAACTACCCTCGATTTTTGTCCGAGGAAATTCGCTTCAATGTCATAGAATTCAATTTATATTTAAGGTGTTTGTAAGTGTAAACAAAAATATACATTTGGCATATGATGTGGTGAGTATTATTGGATACCAACCCAAAAGCATGTGTCACGTCAAGGTGCGACGTAGTGCTAAACAAGTACGCGAAAAATGTCTGGATAAAGGTGATTGTCCACATGCCTTGTGATGATAGGTTAGTAAGAAAATACATTGATATAGTTAAATACTTTAAATCATGATTTAAGGCAGACGAGGCCTAGGCGCCTAACCCTGTGTTTGCACCAAAAATGGTTCAAGGGCTAGGTTAACCATAATGTCGGTATGAGTATATGGCATCTCGTATCATTTCTAAGATAAAATATGTGTAATAAAACGATCCATGCCCTTTCAATGCGTGTCTAACTTCATTTTATTGCAGTATTTTTTATTTTATTTGAAGAAGTATCAAATTAAGTTAGGGGTGAAAGTAATTCGGATTAAAATCGAACCGAACCGAAAACCAAACCGAATTAGTAATTTTGTTTGGATTTTTTTTTTAATTCGGATTGGATCGGTTTGAAAAAAAAAAAAAAAAGGATTATGGTTTGGATTCGGTTTCGGGTTAAAAAAAACCGAAAATCGAATTATAGACCGAAATTTCGACCCATTACATTAAGCCCATTTTCTTTTACAAAATATTCCAACCCTTTTCCCCTTTCATATTTAAACCAAAATAAAAAAAAACCCAAATTATTAGTTCTCCTTTCTCGGTATTTCGCTCTCTCACAAATAATGTATTTAACAAGAAAATGTTGAATGATTGCAGAAATTTTTTGGGCAAAGTTCGGGTTTCGGGTTTGAATGTTGCGAAAAAAGGGAACAAATTTCGACTTGGAATGAATTCTAATTAGAAAAACCGAATTAATTCGGTTTGAATTGGGTTGGATTGGACCGAATCTTAATTTGGTTTGGATTAAGTTTGAGAAATTCAAAACCGAACTAATTCGGATTGAATTCGGTTTTAACTATAATACAAACCGCAAATCGAACTTTCACCCCTATTAAATACATCCGAATGTAAAATGGATAATCCGGGACACTTGAAACTCAATTCGTTGACCCCCTAACTTGTCGGGTTAGTGGGACTCATTAGTCAGGAGAACGGGTGTAGTAATCGTGCATCGTTTAACCCATTTCACACATGGGGTATGCGTAGATCTTGGAACTTAATTTTACATCTACAATCATTTTCCAATAATAATATTCAATTATTTCTACTAATCAAACAATCAGTACTCCGTATTATACCCCATGAATTAGATCAAAATTTGCAGAAATTAACTCCAAACCCAATCTGTACATTGTCATATATTTGTCAGACTGAGGTTTAGGAGAGGAGAGAGAAAGTGTGATCTCAACTGAAACTGCAAAAGAGTCGAGAAAATCGAAAAATTTATAAAAATGGGGTGTTCATTTTCTGGGCTAAATGCACTATATGATGCTGTTAATGGAGGTGGAGATGTTTGGATCAATGAAAATAGATTCAAGATCGTAAGACAGCTTGGTGAAGGTGGCTTTGCTTATGTCTTTTTGGTCAAAGAAGTTGTTACCGACGCTTCTGCTGCTTCTGGGGGTCTTTCTAATAAGCTTAAAGATCCTTCTTTTCTCTCAGGTTTCTTTCAATCTACTCAATTTTAATTCTTTGCATGTTTAATTGTGATCTTATTCTGAAATGGGGTTTTGGAGGTTGTGGGTGATATTAATTTTGTTTGTGTCAATTGTGTGATTGTAAAGAGAGTCGCGAAGGACAATGATGTAGACGGGATTCGATCCCATCTCTTGGGTACCACCCCCTAGACTTTAATTAAGGGATTGTGTGAAGTTGATATTGTATGAATTATGGGATTTTGGGGAGTTTGCTAATTTTTTATTGATGTGAGTTTTGATTTGTGGGTTTATGATTTATGAGGAATTTTGATCTTAATATGGTTAACAATGTATGAGTTGTGTTGAAAGTGTGATTATTATTATGTCTGTTTGATTTTGATTTCTTGATATTTGATGTAAATTGGAAATGAGCTTTGTTTTAGATGATGGGACTTATGCTATGAAGAAAGTACTGATTCAAAACAACGAGCAGCTGGACTTGGTGAGGGAGGAGATCCGTGTTTCCTCCTTGTTTACACATCCCAATCTGCTTCCCCTTCTTGATCATGCTATCATCAAAGTCAAGGTAATCGACTGCGTTTAGGTCCTTCTCTTTTCCCCTCCCTTGAACTTTATATATGTTATTAATCTGGGATACAAGGTGTTGAAACTTGAAAGCATGTGTGCATGTATATAAATAAGTAAAGTAAAGTATTTTGAAACCACAATTAATTATAAATCCAGTGTAAGGCTTTTCCAATACTTCCTGGAAGCTGCTTTAATCATGTTTGGAAATCGTAATCATGTTTGGAAATCGGAAAAGAGTTGGGGAATTCATCATATCCATTGAGGTAGTAGGACTGTTGTTTGGGTAGAAAATATACTCATTTATATTGTTTAGAAATGGATTTTGTGTGAGTCAATTAATCCTTTGCCAACTGCAACCTGTATAGAGATGCCTCAGGGATGCCAAACTCTGTGACACTTATTTTAGTCTTATCTTACTTTCATGCAATTATGCATGGTAACTGTTCCAGAAATTATTCATTAGTGATTCTTCTCTAACCCGTAGACTGCAAAAGTTCTCAATGCTAGTCATCCAAGTTTTGTTGTGCTCTTTTAGTTCTTTTAGTATTACTTGTTCGTCTCTGAAGGAAAACTAATTAAATGTCCGACTGTCTGAGAGGTGCTATCTTACGACCCCCTCCTCCTCTCAGTCTCTCTTAATCTTTCGTGGGGTTGTTTGCTCAAAAATAGAATTTATGGGAGTTACTATCGTGTAGTAAACAGGGTTACAGGGTTGTGATCTATTGCCCTCAGATTTAATGTCTGTCATGTTGGATTTAAGAGGAGAAAACATTGGCTCATTGATAGATTAAATTTTCTGGCTTCTTTTAACATCATTTGATGATCTTATCTTATACTCATTCCTTCCTTGGCAGGAGCAGTTGGGCCTGAAAATTTTTATATAGTCATAGGATAAGCACTCTACCCTCTTCAACTCCATTTTTTTCTGTCAAAATTTACATCTATAATCACATCTCAAGTCATGGTTTTACTTTTTTCTACATGTTAGGTCATGATGGTCAGAGTTTTGAACTTCTTGTAATATTTCTGTTTTGATTATGGGAACTAATAAATCAAGAATTCCAAGATTCATTTCCTGGACTATGGTGACAGTTTTCTCTTGTAACAAACTGTGAAGTGTTTTCGGGTTTAGAAAGTAACAATCCATATGTAAATCAATGTTGATGTCCATTTCTAGTGTTGTTTCAGAAATTAAAAAGGACGTCTCTATCTTTGGCTAGTGCATGTTGATATGCTTGAGAATTCAAACTTAAAAAGTGTTTTTTTAAAAAAATATACAAAGTATTTATTTTTTATTTTAATGCCATCAGTGGGATTGCTTGTTTATTAAATTATTATAGGTTTAATTGTAGGGACTGTTCTGTTCCCTTGATAATTACTAATTGTGTAACTTTTGAGATATTAAGTGTATCCAATGAAAATGAAGTTAAAGGTAAGTAAACAGGCCCATGTGGAATTTTCGGAGCTTTATAGTCTTTTTCAATGTGCAAACAATTGCATGTTCATCACTTCATCAGCTTTCTGCTCTTGCCCTTGGTTGCTGACTTGCTTTATAATAAAGTTGCTGATCATGATTTCAACCTTGTAGCGTTGTAATGTTCTCTCAGTTTTGCAGATTGTGCATCTGTATATTCATATCTAAAAGTGTCTTTTAATTATTTGTTTGCACTGATTAGGCCACTCAAGAACAATCTTGGAAACATGAAGCGTACCTGTTATTCCCAGTTCATTTGGATGGAACTTTGCTGGACAACTCAACTGCTATGAAATCTAATAAGGAGTTCTTTTCAACTGTGGATGTCCTCCAAATATTTCGTCAGGTGAAGTAGAATTGCATTGATTAACAACTTTCTGAGCATATTATAGCAGTTGCCTGAAGATCCTCTGTTCTAGAGAAAACTTGTGGCTTCTTATGTTCTCGTGTTTTCTCGTTCTTTATAATTTTCTTACTATGATGCAAGTGATAGTTTAAATAGTGAATAGCCTTTTTCTTGAGATTCAGCATGAGCATCGATGCTAGAGATTTTGACTTTCTTACTTCGTACAACCTCTACTTTTTTAGATGATATGTTTTGTCTTTTGACACTATCCACAAACTCTACTTTGACTACCTTTTATGGATTATAGTTAAAAAAATACAGTCATGTGGAGTCTTGTTAGATTCCTCTTAACCTTTATATTTATTATTTTTTTTCAAAATATCAATTTTTTGTAATTTTTACTTATTAAATTAAAGATTTTGTGATTGAACTTTTGCATTGGCAAACGGGATTAAAGAAACATTTCAACTAAAATAGAATGGAAAAAGGAATGAAGTATTAGTTACAAACTGTGCTATTAAACCCTAATTACCTTTTCCTCATTTTCTAATTACTGAACTTGCAAAAACTATAGATTTTATGACCCAATCGACATATTGTGCTGTGCATAGGTTTGTAATTTTGTATTGAAATACACGTTTCTCAGCTTTGTGCAGGACTGAAGCACATGCATCATTTTGATCCTCCATATGCACATAATGATGTCAAACCTGGGAATATCTTAATCACACACAGAAAGGGTCAGGCACCTCGGGCTATATTGATGGACTTCGGAAGTGCCCGTCCTGCTCGAAAGCAAATTCAGTCGCGTGCAGAAGCTTTGCAGCTTCAGGTGCTTCCTTTTTTTTACCAATCATTTTTAATCCCTGTTCTTCTATCAGTTTTTATTTCATGTATATTTTGTTCATATTTCTCATAAGTAGCTGATGTTGAATGAGACCTCTTGTTAGTTTTTTCCCTTGAAGTTCTTACATTGATATGACTTCTTGTGACACTTTAAAGCTTTTAAATCACCTCTAGGGGTTCATTGCTCTCATGACCTAACCTTCTTTAATTTTTCCAAAGCTGAATTTATAGGATAACTGAAGCCTAAATTACATCACTAAATCGTCTTTTGTCTTCTTGCTGAGGCAACTGTCTTTATTTCTTTGAAGTTGACCGTTGATTTGTTCATATTATTCCATGAGTTGTAACTTAATATATTAAAATTTTCGAGCACCTCCTGGGTCCTGGCTTTATGCTGAAATGGGATGATTTTATGATGTCAATGTTTCCATTTAATCAAATTAACCTTTGGAGCTGTCTAGTAAATGTGCATTAGTGTCTTTTTTGGGAATATCAGTAGGCATAGTAGCCCAATCTAAAGGTGCTCATATGATATGTTACAAATGGAATGTAGTAGATTATGGCATCAAGCTAAAGCAAGAAGCCAAGCTAACCTATACAACTATCTGGAGTTAGGCTATTTAGAGTAGACCCTTGACCAAGTGCATGCTTGTCTCAAATTGTCTAATATGAACATTTTGTGCTGTGTAACAGCATAAGCTATTGAGTTTTCAAACATTTGAAACATAGGAGAAGAGCTTCTTAAAGAGTGGAGTTATCTACTAGATTTACCTCCTTGTGGCAACAAAATATCAGGAAATTAATCTCTATTCTAGTTCTTTTGCATCTTCCATTATGTCCCCAACAAAATAGTTCCATAAATGTTGCATACCTTGTATTGTCCTTCTGAGTATGAAGCCTCATAATTTTCCGTACTTGTTAAAGTATCAGAGGCACTTGTTTCTCCGTTTTATAATCTATTATGCTTGCATGAGAGGCAGGGTTGCTACTATTTTGCTGTCTAGTAATGGTGGAATGCCCTTTCTGATTGGATCTGGTGATAAAAAAATTTCATCTATATAATCATTATAGCTAGGTTTATAAATATCATCTTATGTAGCGTATTTGTCTTCATACATAAGGGTTATGATAAGGGATGAGATGTGGTTGGACTAGGACTAGGTTCTCTGTTCTTATAATTCTGTTCTTGATTGTACTTAAAACATTGGGATACATTTTGCAGGAATGGGCAGCTGAACACTGTTCTGCCCCTTTTCGTGCTCCCGAGTTGTGGGATTGTCCAAGTCAGTGCAATATCGATGAAAGAACTGATATATGGTCACTAGGATGCACATTGTACGCAATAATGTAAGTACCATTTTTAACACAGTTTTGGCCTTCTCTGTGAAGATCATAATGTGATTCATTCACCAATATCTTTACTTTGATTACTATATTGCAACTTGCTCTGTCTGGTTTCTGTTAATTTTATGGAGTAAAGTTTCCTTTTTGATCCTGTTGCATCAAATTTCCGCTAGATTTCATTGCGTTTATGATTCTACATAGTACCTTTACAATTACAATGTAGGAATAACCCGATAAAAAAGTGGGAAAATGAGAGTGAAATCCGACTGATTGAATATTTTTGAGTAACCGAGTAAACGGATTTTGAATGATAATATGTTTAGCAAAAAGAAACATCTTTTGTCACATCACCTATGTTGCTATTTGCAGGTATGGTGTCTCGCCCTTTGAGTATGCGTTGGGAGAATCTGGTGGAAGCCTACAATTGGCCATTGTAAATGTTCAGATAAAATGGCCAGCTGGACCAAAGCCGCCATATCCTGATACACTTCACCAGTTTGTGACATGGATGCTTCAGCCTCAAGCTGCTGTTCGACCTCGCATTGATGATATCATCATTCATGTTGACAAGTTGATATCCAAGTACTCTGATTAGCTCAAAACATCTATTGGCGGCTGTCAAACTCAAACTTGTATGCACAGGTGTATCTTGAAGGATTTATATACAAATTATTCTGGTCATAGACACACATTACAGTTTAGTAAATTCTGTGTTATCAATCGCGCTTATTTACTTTGTCTAATACTTCGTGTAAGTTAGTATTTATATAGATAATTTTTTTGGCGATAGATGTTTTTGTGTAGTGGATTCAGTGTCATTCGTAAACGTTATGTTTAGTTTTACTAGTCTAGTCTGTTACAGTATACTGAAGTTTATATAGTAGTAAACGGTAATCCTTGGACAATGGCATCACTCAAACTACAGTATTTTATTTTGACATAGGCTTGATTTGCAAAAGGTTTACTGATTACAAATACACAGTAAGCCAACTGAAACAGTAGGATCATTAAGGATCCTTCCATAATTTACAAAACAACTCAAGTACAAATTACTAAAAGCATTAGTCGTCTCTCTGGATCTTGATTGGTAGAATAACCTTGCTGACGACACTGAATAGGTGTTATCAAGGTTTCCTTACGAATGATGATGAGGTTGATACTGGGACTGTAAACACAAATTTTAAATTTGCAAATTAAGATTTAAAACAAATGCAACAAAGTGTTAATTTTATTAATTTGAGAATTTCTGAGTACAATCTCTAATTTGCACCTCTAATTCGATCTTCACTTTAGCTTTGACTTGTTTTATGTGCTGACTTGATTCTCGAACGAGGGTCGTCGAGGCTTGATCACGATTGAAGATAGTTGATGCAAAACTTTCACACGGGTTTTGATTGAGGAGGCTTGATTTCGATCAATGACTATTTGATGTAGAGGTTGAACTGGTAACTTGCGATGTGCTGCTTCATGTTTCAAAGTTCTTCTTTCCTTCGTGTTGAGGGTCGTCGAGGCTTGATCTCTTCCACGGGTGATCTTCTAGAGTAAAACGGCTCGTCGAATACTTGTTGTTCTCTGGAGAGGTTTAGAATATTTGAGAGGCTTTTCTCTGCATTTTGATTCTACTTGTTTTCCTTCTCTCCTCCCTAAATGAAATAGAGAGAGCTTTATTTATAGTGCGAGTGACTCTTAGGGTTAGGGTTTAATTTGATGTACATGGAGTTGGGCTTTTGACTTGGTAATCTTGACTCATATTCGTAGCTTAACCCATTTTAGTTGGTTTTTGCTATTAAATGAACAATTTAATTAAAATAATTAAAATGGGCTAATTTTATATATTTTACCCAAAATAATTAAATTTAATTAGTAGTCAAATCAACCTAGGTCAATATTTTGACTTTTGACCCGTATAAGATCCGATGTGGCACTTACATAAAATTTTCGTGCCTACAGGGACCAAGGTTGTTAGGATCGGGATCCTACCTTGGATTGATGAGGGGGGATGAGATCGAATCGATAGAATTGGATTGTAGGATCGTAAGATCCTACTTAATAACGAATAATATTATATATTATGCTATAAATTGACTTAAAAACATTTCTTCTAAGGGGTTTTAATGCTAAAAGACATTGGTTTGCTTAAGAAAAATCGATCTTCATTTAGCTTTGTCTGTATGGTAGTTAAAAGATTAATAACACAAGTTTAAATTAATAAATTTTGTGCAAATTTGTCAAGAATGAGACCTTAACTATGACAATTGCAAGTTGTCAATTGATAAAATCGTATTAATGTCTTGGATTCGCTAATTTATTAGCGTTAATTATTGAATACATTAAATTTAGGTGCATATAACCTAATGAATAATAAAAAATATGTCAAAATAAATCAAAGTCTCATAATATAGTAAAATGTTGGATCGAATAGTAGGATCGTAGGATCGTGTTAAGATCCTGCCACTCATAATTAATATCAGAGTATGATCGTGTTGAGATCCTATCACTCATAATTAATATCGGAGTAGGATCGTAAGATCCTACAAACTTTAAGATCATACCAAAGAACCGGATCGATCACGCAATTTGGGATCGTAGAATCGTAGGATCGTAAGATCCGCATCGGGATTTTTACAGAACAATGAGATGCTCCCTTGAAAACTTGAGGAACTTGGAAGTGATATTCATGTGAATGAATACTCAAGATATGTAAAGTGGATTTACTTCATACTTATAGGTTATAATAAAATACACTTCCGAAATATTAAAATTGAGTAAATAAGAATTTTATTTTTTGAATTTATTAGTCTTGTTAAAATAAAATGAATATTAACTGAAATAAGTAAATTTTAGGTGAACAAAAACAAACCCAAAATATATATCAGGTTAATAAAACAAACCTTAAAATTTATGTTTAAAAAAAAAATCTTAAATTAACCTCGAATCGGAACCCGAACCATACCCTTCGTTCAATCTAGCCAACCCAAATGTAAAACCTCCCTCCTAAAACCAACCTCTCAACTGAATGAAACAAATCAAACAATCACAAAAAAAATGTTCACCAACGACAAACGGCAAGCAGAGAGAACAGGCAAATACGGCACACCAAGACATCAACACCTTCAACAACTCATCACCCAATTCCAAAACTCCACTATTTCCAACGAATCCAAAGAAAAAATCGTCGCTAATCTCGCTAACTTCTCCTACGATCCTTACAACTACGCCATTCTTCGTGGCCTCAACGTTTTAGAGCTTTTCATCGACTGCTTAACTGAGCCTAATGAACGTCTCATTGAGTTCGCCGTCAGCGGAATCTGCAACGCCGTCGCTGACCCACAAAATGCTAAGATTGTTTGTGATTGCGGCGGTGTTGCGGCGTTGATTGACTGTCTTTCGAGTCCGGTGAGGAATACGGTCAAGTATGCGATTGCGGGATTGTATTATTTAGTTGATTTGGTTGATTTGAAAGAGAAGGAAAATGTGGTGGATTTGATTAGTAAGTATTCTCAAGTTGATGGGTTTGCTACTCTTGCTCAGGCTTTGTTGGACAAGATTTCGGAAACATGAATTTCATGTTGAGGTAAATTTTTATCCCTCTTTTTCTATTTGGTAGTAATTTCAATGGTTTTATATTGTGTTGAAAGTTTGATTTTGGATTTGAATTTGTTATAGTTAGCTGAAATTTATGATGATTTTGTGGGTTTAGGATGTTTGAAATTGTGGGATTTTTGTGGGAAGTTTGATGGTGTTAATTTGGTTGATTTCTTTGTGAATTTTGATTTCTGGGTATGAATAATTAGGGCTCGTACGTTAACGGTAAAGTAAACATGATTAGTTTAAGTATGACTAATTTCAAGCCCGTTAGTCATACAAATTTTCATATCATAAAACAGAAAATTGTAATCCGAACTGAAATCCATAGAGATGATGGGTCCTTAGTGGTTTTATTTTTGGTTTCTTAGAGTGTGATCAGTGAAGTGATTGGAAAATGAGATCAGTTTTGATGACGAGGCTTATGCTTGAGTGAAGCTATTGAATTCATAGTATCCATACTATGAATAGCTGGGATTGATGAGGGAAATGATCCATCTTTCTTTGTCATTTGCTCATTCCAATACGTCCCCCTTTCTTGTTCATGGTCTTTCAAAGTCTAGGTGATTAACCTTTTAGCTGCTTCTACTTCCCCTTCTCCAAGATTTAAGAATGCTGTAAATCCGTGTCACGTGCTTAGTGAAATCATTACTCTTTCTTATCACACTGCTGTGCCTTAGACCTCTTTGTTGTATACCTCTCTGGGAAACAGGGCTTGTGGGATGTTATCCAACATGCTTTTGTTGAATGTCATGGGTTGGAGGCCTTTGTGGTATGTTGAATTTCTTAAAATTGTGTGGAGGTGATGCAATGGTACAATGGAATTAGGGCTTCTGTAAAATGGATTCTTAGCTTGCACATCATAGATCTTTGTGTAGCTTAGCTGAAATACATCTGAATCTCTGTTGTAGGCTATTATATTTTGTTTACCGGTTATATCTATTGAATACATAGCTTATCATATTTACTTCAAAGGTAGGGCAGTCAAGAAGGAACCATATCATATGTCATGGCCCTTTACAACATAGCTTCCCTGCATATATTATAAACAACCAACTTCATAGAGGGAAACCATCAGTAAGCTGCAAATTTTGGAATTATTTCTTCTCATAATAATATTAATAACATCTCGCAGATCACTAAATCCTCATCCCAAACTCATCTGGCCTTAATATCACATTTTTGGGTGCACTTTTTCTCTTCTCTTCTTTTTTTCTTCTTTTTTTTTTTTTAATTTTTAAACCTTTAGTCCAACTTGGAAATGTGTGGAATGGGAATTTTATAGGTTTGAGCAGGCACTGTTGGGGATAGAAATTTGGTTCTTTGGGGGTTCTAAATTTCTAATTCTGTATTTCTTTCTTTCTTGGTGAGAATTGATAAGCTAGATCAGTTTTTGGATCATTTAGGTATCTGGGGAAGAGGAAAAGAGAGGAAAGAGTTAATGGTGGAGACTACTGTGGAAGACACAAATAATGTCTGTATGAGAGATTTAGGGAGATTTGAAGTTCATAAAAGGAAAGGGCCGAAATGGTTTTTTTTTTTTCCCCAAAAAAAGAGGAGAATACCACTTGAAAATCTTTGGTGGCTTGAATTTTGCCTGAAGATGCTTGCCCTTATGGAGTTATGGTTGACGCTATGAATGGGGCTTGTGGGAAATGGTTGCAAGAGGGGAGGCGCCCGGGGGGGGGGGGGTGGTGTTAGTACTGCAGCTGTTACCTGTAAGTGTTTAGCAGTCTGTTATGGTTTAAGTGTTACATACTAGTGACTTAATAGATAACATGTAGAGAGGAATACTGAGTGGCTGTTTACCTAGCTGTTTGTTATCTAACACACTAATGAATAGCTAAATATACTATTTCCTCTCATCAATCATGCTGACACTTGTGAGTTCTTGCAATAGCCGGTCTGTCTGGTCTTGTTGGTGAATGCTTATCCGTTGTTAGCGCTTTCAACTTCTCTTCTATCCCATCACCCCTCTCGCTCTCATATTTTTGTCATTTAGTTGAGAGCTCAATATTATGTCATTCTAAACATAATAAGACCCTCTAAAACATTATAACATGAGGTGTTGGAGGTATGTTTGTATGACTTGTGCATTGATGAGAAGGACGACTTTTTTCACAAGTGTTACTCCCTCCATTTTGTTCTTTTCATTTACCCATTTTGACCTTTTGTGCTATTCACATGCTCCACTTTGACTAATATTAGTTATCCTCTTGAGAAAATCATAATAATCTAGGATCTTGTTAGAAATATCTCAACCTATAGTCTCTCAATGTCAACTTTTTATGATGTTTAATTATTGATAATTAAAGATATTAGTGGTGAAAGTTTCTTGCTGACAATTGTAAAAAGTCAAAATAAGTAGATTAATAGATTTAAAAGAAATAGGTAGTATTTTGAAACTTCATTTGCTTTAAGCTTTTGTTTGTATGCATGGTGTCTTAAATTTGTTTCTAAGAAGAATTCTCATTCATAGGCAATAAATCCTTTATACAGGAAGGAGCTATTGGAGGCCCTTATGATTTGTCACATCCGTGCGCTTGATGCCAATAGTGACCGATATCTTCAGAATATTAGTGACCAGGGAAAGGCTCTTGCCGTTGCTTCCCAACAAACTAAATAGTTTAAGCCAATAATGAATGTGATGAAGTGAATGTATATGGTGTGAGGCTCGAAGTGGATTAAATAGAAGGGAGATGATGTGAGATTACTAGATTGTTGTATTTGTTGGTGTCTTCAAGAAAATTTCGAGCATGTTATGTTTCTGACATTACTGAAGCTTCAGCCTGATAGAGTGTGTTTGGAATGGATGATCTTTTTTCATTAACGTGTTTGATGTGGAAGTTGAAAGTGATCGTATACTGATAGCAACCTTTCCCATGATGAGAAGCTCAGAAGCAGAGAAGGGAAATTTTTGTTGCTGTAATGCATCAGCTCAACGAAAACGTTAAGGAAGCAATTCCTATCCAACACTTTTCATCACTAGAAGGAGAGAAATTAAGTGCTTGCAAATCCTTAAGGAGAACAATACATATACGAGAAAATTCAAGTTTATCACCGACATAAACAAATATCGTTAATCTTGATGGCAAACTTGTAAATATTGTTATTATTCCTTATTTTATTCATATTATTGCTTAGTTGGAAGTTTACTTTATTCAACTTGCATTTGTAGTTGACAATGACAGCAATATAGCAAATGACGGAAGTTAACTTTGTCCGTTAACATCCATGTCACAAATTTGCCATCCATGGATTAGGAGAGAGAAACTAGATTTTGAACTTTGGGGTAAAAAATTGAAGCTGAAAATTAGCTTTAATGGAGGACCTCAATGGAGGAATTTTATGGAAGACAAGGCCAACCCTACCCTTAGGGATTCACTATACCCTTAATTACTCTTTTTTTCGTAGGGTTTTCGTTTTAGCCGCCGGAGATGGTGGTGTTGGTGGAGATCGGGGAAGGAAGAAGAAGATTGAGGAAGAAGAAGAAATGTGTTTCAATGGAGGAAGAAGAAGAATGCAGCAAACAGGAGTTTTAATTGTTCAACGACTGTTAAATGGTCATCAAAAGAAGTACGTACCAATTTATGCATGTACCCCTGACTTTCAAGTGAAAAGCCAAAAATACCCCTAGATAAACAAGGTATCGTTCATGTGGCAGATGAACTGGGTGAACCTCATACATATACATGTTCAATCGTTTTCAATTTTGAGATGGAAATTATTAAAGCTTTTTGCCTCGAATAATGTAGGTTTAACTTATTGAAAATATGTTCAGAGTCCTTCCTAAGGCATTTGCATAAAATGATTTTCATAAAGAAAATTACATCCTTAATTGTCATTTGAACAAGTCGTTGATCTCTACTCCCAAGCAATGAGTGAAGTATTTGTGTTCCACTTAAGATAGTCGATAAAATATACTTCTTAAAGATGGTTTGTGTATACTATACTTCAAATTTATAAATTTATAGATTAGATGCATGGTGTGCATATAGATCAAACAAATACAGAATTCATAACATTATAACTTTTATTGAGATATTTTTATATTGAACCTTCCCATATACAAGTATGATATTCCACAAGTTACTCAATTGAAGTGAACAAAAGTAATTCCACTTTGATTTATAAGAAATAGTAAAAGGTTGAAATTTGAATCGGTTACTTTAAAACCGGGTCGAATAGAATCAAGCCAGGTGAGAGTTTTTAACATATGTGTTCCCTCTATTTTTTTTATAAGTTAGAGTTGGATTTGCACATTTGTCAAAACACAACTTCAACCATCAATATTTTTAATTAGAGGTTGGTAAAAATTATGAAAAAAATATTTTATAAAAGTAGACAATATGACAATTCTAACATATTATATAATCATATTGATATATTATATTTTGGTAAAAAAATTAAGTCAATGATAACTTATGAATAGTGGAAAATTTCAACTCTAGCCTATAAAACAAACGGCGGGAATATATGCAAGGGCGGAGGCACATGGGCGACGGGTGGTGGCCTGGCCCCTATGACTCAATTTTGCGGCTTACTATTTTTATTGTTGACCCCTAGCTATTTTTAATATAAATACTATTTTTTTTTGCAAATTAATTGTATTTAATGTTTGCCACAGTGGTTTGAAGCCTATTGTTAGGGATTTTTGATCCTAGGATCAATCCCCATTAGCGACAAAGAGTTAAAGATTAATACTTTTTGTTGTTTGCTATTTATAAATAAGATAAAATATAATTAAATATGATCTTTTAGATTCTCCTTAATTTTTAAATA
Organism: Chenopodium quinoa; assembly: GCF_001683475.1. NCBI lineage: Eukaryota > Viridiplantae > Streptophyta > Magnoliopsida > Caryophyllales > Amaranthaceae > Chenopodium > Chenopodium quinoa. The sequence goes on along the minus strand of NW_018742381.1, from coordinate 1,198,596 downwards.
TTTCGTATATAAATTTTTTGTAATGTTAACAAAGGCTTAAAATGATATATCGATAGTTAATAAAATGTATTATAAAGCGTGTCTTAATAAAACTAGGCATTGCATATATGCAAGAAGGATAGAGGAAGTATTTATATACCATCAAAATTAATATATATGTTATTATTTTGACGTGATATGTAGGAGCTCATAGAAAATTTTCTAACAAATACATATGTTAGTAGAATGCATGGAAAATAATAATAAAAAAAAAAGATTTAATGAATTTTATTTTTTCATACAATTAAAGTATTAAACTATTTTTATTTTAATTATATTTTTTCACTAAAGTGTTAGCCGACCCCTATAGCTTTAATATCCTGGCTTCGCCCCTAAGTATATGAAATATGTTTAATTGTTTATATACAGTCCTAACTAGTAACGAGTGTGAGTTACAACTGCACTTGTTTGGAACTGTTGGAAGTAGGGGGAATTTCCTTATCTCCTCCTCTCTATTCTCAAATGTTGATCTATAAAGTTAGTTCGATTTAAGTTGTAACTTGTGAGATATGCTGTTTAAGTAGGATCTTTCATACTACTAAAAATAAAAAAAAGCGAAAGTTTAAATTCCTTGATGTAAGAGTGTCGACGTGGAGGAATATGTAACCTTCCTGAACTCATCATCTTCTTTCTTCCTCCCCACTCATTCAAATACCAAACTTCCAATACCAGAAATCAAACACCTCACTTCACTTCACAAGCTCTGCTCTGCTACAACAATGGCGAAACTCCTTCATTCATCTCCTCGCTTCCACACAATCCACCGCCATAGCTTCCACCTTCTCTCCACTCTCTCTCCTCCACCCCCACTTCCTCTCTCTTCCCCCATCTTCTCTTCTCATTCTTCCTCCCATTTTGTCACTCCTCCTCCTTCTTCCTCTTTCTCTCTCTCCTGCTTTCTTCGCCTCGCTCCGATTCTTCGCCGCCGGAATTTCAATTTCTCCACCAACGCTTTCGATTCCGATTCCAATTCCGATTCTGATTCTAAGGTTAAGGTTGAAGAAAAGCTTGACGAAGATTCTGTTAATGGCGTTCCTAAATCCTCGGAAGTTTTTCCTAGTGGTGAATTTGAATTCAAAGAATTTGGCGCTTGGAAGAGTTTTGTTGTTAAGTGTCGTATGCTCATTGCTTTTCCTTGGCAAAGGGTTAAGAAGGGCAGTGTTTTCACCATCAAATTGCGTGGCCAGGTTTATTTCACCTCCTTTAATTATATACTGATTTCGGGAATGGATGACAAATCACGCGTTGATTAGTGTTGCTAATGATTCTAAGTGTTTAACTAGTTTTTGGGCTCGAGCAATGTCTCGGGTTATTGCATAAATATTATTTGGACTCTTGTGCATGAATGACATGATCAATTATATGTTTAAAAGTCTTACTTAATGTGTTGATTTTGGATTCTTGTAATGATAATTGTGTATGTTTTATGAAGTTCAGATTTCTGATCAGTTGAAATCTCGGTTTTCGCAAGGGTTGTCTCTGCCACAAATTTGTGAGAATTTTATAAAGGCAGCTTATGATCCTAGGATTTCTGGGGTTTATCTTCATATTGAATCTTTGAATTGTGGATGGGGTAAAGTTGAGGAAATTCGGAGGCATATTTTGGATTTCCGGAAGTCAGGTGAGCATTTAGTGTCACATTCTTTGTGTTTGTGTTTATAATTCTTTGTTTTTCGAAGCTGATAGTTTAATGCATTAGGTGTCGCTGATTTTGCTCGATTAAATTGCATTGACATGATGTTCAGGTGTATAAAGATAGTAGAAATTTTGGCCTTAGTTTGTTTCTTTGCAAATTATGAAAGGACTTGTATGAAAGTTAAGGAACGACTGGTGTTTGTTTGGCTAAGTACCAATTCCACGGAAGTGGAATGTGTATGTCAGATCCTTATATAGTAATGAGGATGAATCTTGTTGAATGATAGAAGGACTTGTTTGGTTGCTCCTAGAGTCCTAGGATGGCTAGCAGCGGCACTGCAGCCTGTAAAGACCTTTCATGGATCTCGTGCTAACTTTGTGCTGATCATCTTCATTCTCTTACCTTTAAAGACCATCCACAATTATGTGATATGTTGCTTTTGCAGGAAAGTTTGTCGTGGGGTATCTTCCAACATGCGGAGAGAAAGAGTATTATCTAGCTTCTGCCTGTGAAGAGGTATATGCACCTCCAAGTGCTTATTTTCGGCTGTATGGTTTGACTGTTCAAGCATCATTTCTAGGAGGTATGTTTTGGTTGGCATTACTTACTTTTTGTGCTCCAGATTTGCAATTAATATTCTCTTGGGAACATCTTGCTCTAGTAGAATTCATGTATGATTGTGTGCATGTTGAGCATAAACCTTTTGCTAAAGAAATATATATTGTTACAGTTCTTGTTTTAATCAATTTGTGCCTATGACGGAGTTCTATGTTATCGGTCGACAGTAGCTCTTCTTTGTGATTTTTTTTTTTTTTTTTTTTCATGAATATAGCTAGGATTATTTATTGTCATGCAATCATGCACCGTTTAGCATTGACAATTTAATCTCTGCATTCAGGTATCTTTGAGAAAGTAGGTATCGAACCACAGGTTGAGAGGATTGGGAAGTTTAAAAGTGCTGGAGACCAGCTTACACGCAAATCCATTTCTGAAGAAAATCGAGAGATGTTGACTACATTGCTTGATAATATCTATGGAAATTGGCTTGATAAAATTTCGGCTGCTAAAGGTGATTTGCCATTGTCTGCTTACACTTGATTATAAAAGCCATCTTAATCATGGGCTGACATGACAAAAAATGCTTTACAGTTTCTGTACTGAAACTTCTGTACAGGAAAAAACAAAGATGATGTTGAGAAGTTCATCAATGAAGGAGTATACAAAATTGAAAGGCTTAAAGAGGAGGGATGGATAACAAATATTAACTACGATGATGAGGTAAGAAACCCACTCCTGGCTTATTTATTAGAGACCTTTTTCTGTAGAGTTCATGAAATAACACATCTTTTTCTAGTTCATTATAATAGCTTATCATCCATCATAACACTTCATTTCCAGCTACATGCCAATCATCTTTTGCTTTCGTTACCGCAAATGACACACTTAGTCATGTTTATGTAGGTGGTTTCAATGTTGAAAGAAAGATTGGGGCTTGAGAAGGAAAAGAAACTCCCCATGGTTGATTACAGGTATTTATTTGTTTATTACATAGTATTTATTTTTGTATAAAAAAGAAAACATGTCATACATATGCATGTGTGTCACACTTATTAGAAAATCTCTCTGGATTTTATTTGTTACATGGAAGTGATTACGAGCTTGTAAGTAGGTGAAATTGGGCTCATTTTTATGTCCTAGAATATGATTTTGAATGGTTACAGATTTAAAAATATTATGATTCCTGTAAAAACTTAGAAAAGGAGTGTTCTCGTACATGGAAATTATCCCTGATAAATTGATAATTTCTATAGTATAAAATAATTTCCATCTTTCCACTGTAGGAGTAACGGATAGGTGCTAAATCTAGTTTTATGTGGAGTTCAATTCATTAAGACCTAAGTATTTTTATTTTTTTATTTTTTATTCTTTATTTGGTTAGATAGGTATTGTATTAATCACCTCAAAACCAAGCTGCCATTTACAAAGTCAAATGGGATGGACATGGACTTCCCTTCTCTATCACAACAATTACAACACTAGCTAATATCAGCACAAGCTATTTACCTGATCAAGCCACTGTTTATCTTGCCTAGTTAATTACTTAGATTACTAGGAAGGATAACATAAAGACACATCTTGATCTCAAGCTATTTACAATTGATCAAGCCTCTGTTTACCTGCTCAGGTCTTCGCACACAATTCTCCCACAGCTCCAATTCTTACCTTCCAAATACATTACACACTAGCTGCTATAATAGAGCATTATAAAATTTCCTTAAAAATTCTATTCCTTTGAAGCTTGAGCTAACTTAGATAGTTAGATATATAATTTGCATAGATTATTTCCCCTCCAGTTCCTATTTGTCACTTTAAGCAAAAGATGCAAGCATCTTCAACTAAACTGCCACTGGGAAAACAGATGTACCTTAGTCTCCAAACATGCGCCACAAAGATGACAAAGATCATCACAGATGCTATAATTGCTAGGCTGACCTTAGTGTTCAATCTTTGCAGCCATACCGACCTGAAAGTGATTTTAATTTTTGGAATGCTTAACCTATTCCATACCCACTTGGTCCATGTTCTTTTAAAAAATTATTTTTTCAGCTTTCCAGTTAACCTTATTTTAACCAGTTTCCTCTCAGTATTACATATTAGTTTAGTCCCTCCATGCAGATTCAGTCAATCCAAAAGAACAGGGGCTTAGTCCATTGTTGAGAAGGAATTTGATCATTCAAGAAATCGTATCCCTGATTCATTGTGTAAGAGTTTTGTAACAGTAGTGCAACTAATTCTTTCATTAACATCCATTATACAATTAGAATCACCACCGCATAGCCAAGCATCACTCGTATTATGAACAGTACTATTGAGCTATTACATAATACCTCTCTGACAGTAGCTGAGTTATGGGCATAGACTGTAGTTTTTAATAAAAAGACATCAATACCCAGTTTTATATGCAAATGAAATTACATGTAGGGATTTAAGTCAGCCAAATCCAAGATTTTATTGTCACTTTACCATCATTTTCTTGTGAAATTGCTACAAAGAATTGGTACAATATTTTGTTATTTCTATATGAAATTTAGGTGTTTTATTCAGAAATTAATCTGTTAGAATGGGCTGAAGTGCATCTAAACATACTGAATGGCGTTTCACCAAAATTATTCTGCTTATCTCAATTTATCATTGTTACTTATAATTATTGTTAGCTTATTGGCTGTACCAGAGGATTATGTGAATTTGGTGCTGGTCTGCTATAAATATCAAATGTATTCTTGTTTCTCTATGAAGCATGGATTTTCTGGAAGTCAAGTGGTTTTTACTTTTTATAAATTATAGTTGTCTTAAGAAAGTCAAATAATGTGAAAGGGCAAAAGGGGATATTAGACCTCTACATTTTCCAGTGATCTCTCTCAAGTCATATGTAGGAAATTTGGAATAAAATCTATGACAACCCTGCATTTACAGGCGATACTCTGGAGTGAAAAAATGGACCCTGGGATTATCTGGAGGAAAAGAGAGGATTGCAGTCATTAGAGCCTCTGGAAGCATCAGTCGTGTTCGTGGCCCTTTAAGTTCCTCTACGTCAGGCATAGTTGCAGAACAGCTAATCGAGAAAATACGCAGTGTAAGAGGTATGTCTTATTTTCTTTGTCTGATTTGTTTAACCTTATCAAGTATGCATTATTGACTTTCTTCAATGGGTTTACTTTTGTAATTGTTGCATAAATCAGATATAGGTAGCGTTCCAGAAGATAAAAATTAAGCTTTCACCTATCAATCTGTCATACCTTATATAGTTTTTCCCTTATTGATAAGTTAGCAAATGTCCAGGAAGCAGTGCTAGTGATGGATTGAATATAGCCTAACATGGTTGTAAGATTAGTTGTATCATTAGTAGTGTGATGATGTCCTCTAAATTTCTACAAAGTAATTGTTAATTTTTTTCTTCTCAAGATTGACCAGTTTGTTTGTTTGTATTAATGTTGAAATTTCTGTCCAGAATCCAAAAGATACAAAGCTGCAATAATTCGAATTGACAGTCCTGGTGGTGATGCTCTTGCTTCAGATCTGTAAGTGTATCCTATTCTTACATACAGTATATTTGAATGCATGGTTATATTTTTATTCACTTATATTCTTTTGTTACTCTTGGATTCTTGATTATCCATATGTATCACACTAGAAGCCAGCTATGTTGGGCAAATGACATTCAACATTTATTGTTTTAACACACAAATCAAGTTGGTAGATTGAAGACATTGGCATGCTTTATATATTTCCTTAAAATGTTGAAAAAAAAAAACAGTTGGGGTTGAATTTTTTTCATTGAATGACAGTATGAAAATATCTAAATAGTTGAAAAAACGTGCAAGTTTCTATTTAGATGGAACTCATGGAAGGAGTTCCACAATGACAATATGTAAAGTTTCAAGTATAATCTAAAAAATAGATTCCAAAACTATTAAAATTATGATGTCGAAGAGGATAGTTTGGTTTGTCAATTCATTTCTAGATGGTAGTGAAGTGTGATGTAACAACTGCGACATACTGCTTTGACACTGCAGTCTTTAACAATATTATGACCTCAATCATGAATAAATTCTCATGTGAAAAGGCCCAGAAAATAATAAATATTGATATGATCACAGTTATACATGGCATTAATGCATAAACACTGGTCAAATATGTTCAGGATGTGGCGGGAGATAAGACTTTTGGCTGCTGAAAAACCTGTTATTGCATCTATGGGTGATGTTGCAGCTAGTGGGGGATATTACATGGCGATGGGAGCAGCGACTATAGTTGCAGAAAATCTTACTTTGACTGGTTCAATTGGAGTTGTCACAGGTTAGACTTTTGTATCACTTGTCCCATCAATAGGCTTCAGTAAATGACTCCTGTATCACTTTTCTCATCGATAGTTCAATACTCAGTAGGCTTGAGTAAATCCTCTATGCACTTGGGGATAACCGCAAGTTACTCCCTTCAACACTGCACTTGGTGCAGCTGATTTTTAGATAAAATATTTGTAATAGGAGGAAGCAAATCCTTAGTGGCCTGACATATTATGTGGAACAGTCCTAATAGCAAATGATGCATTGTAAGTTGCATAGAATTGGTGCAGAATTATTGGGAGTTAGGAGGTTGATTACCATCACATAGTATAATTGTACCGCTGATCTACTCTTTAACCTTTATTTTCATCTAATATTGACCATCCTCTTCTTGCTTCACAAAGAAAGGGCATAATCTTTACTTTCTTGGAAAGGTGGGTCTCGTGGATCTGAACCAGAGTATTCTATGCCAAGATGGGATAATTTACAACACCAAGTTCCACCCTTTGATTTCTTCTTCTGCCTTTGCTAATAATATATAGAATCCACATCCAATCATGGCTTTAAATCTCGGATGCGGTAATGCGGGTGGAATGCGGCTATTGCGGCCTAATATTTCGGTTTTGGCAAGCTCAAAATCCTTCACAATGCAGCCGAGTTTTAATGCTATGGATCCAATATATAAGTTGTGCAACATTTCTATCATCTAATATTGTGCATATGTTTAGCTGAAAAGGCTATAATGATTAATAACCATTTGGCAATTCATTGGCTAGGCTTGTGAGTGATAAATTTATGTTTTGCATTAAGTTCTTCATGCTTATACTTCTCTATTTCCTGATGTTCCTGAAGGATGGGCTTTGAACTGTATCTATTTGCTCCTGAACAAAATACTAACTGCAATGAATTGCTGGGGTTTTTTTCCAGAGGCGTATTGATTTGTAAAGTTTTTTCACAGCAGTGAACATATCTTATGGGTCAAATACTCAAATCAAATGTTCATGCTGATACTCAACCTCGTTTGAATGTCTGATTGTACTCTGACCTGAAGTCCTATGCATTGATTGAAAAAATGTGATGCTTGAGCTGATAGATGCTAGAATCTATAGCACACTTAGATAATTACTCAATGTGTCCTTAGCTGTAACATGAAGTGCACCAAATAATGTAGTTTTGTTTGACCATAGGGAAGTTCAATTTGGGAAAGCTGTATGAAAAGATTGGATTCAACAAGGAGATCATATCAAGGGGAAAGTTTGCTGAGCTGACTGCGGCAGAGCAACGATCTTTCAGGTGAAAGTTCTTGTCTTGCATGCTTGGGCAAGGTTTCCTAAAATGAACGACGTCTGCAGATCACTAGGAATTAGGAACTAGCTTGTCCTTTGTGCTCTACACTTCTTAATGCAGGTCAAGCAGATGACTATGCTACACAAGTACTTGCTGGAAAAATGAAAGATTTTATTTTATAGCTTGATATGATCATTTACAAGATATAGGTATTGCATGAATGAATATGTCACATAAGTGCTTGTAGATAATTCTATGAAAAAAATATACAAAGTATTATTTATACTTTGAGATCAATTATCTGATGAATGACAAGGTTTTGTTAAAAAAAAAAAAAAAAACTCTTGGCAATTGAAGTCAAAACTTTGACAACTAATCTTCAGATTGTAGGGATCTTGGGATCTCGAAAGTGAATTTTTTTTAACGTAATGTTGGAAGTATTAATCATTTATTTGGGGAGTAAATTAATATTTAGATCTTCCTGCATTTGGCATCAAAGAGCAAACTTTCACTGATAGCTACAATCTTAGAAACAAATTTGATTTGTCTCTCATTCTAAAAGCAAGTTTGTTATAGGCCGGAAGAAGCAGAGCTTTTTGCAAAGTCTGCCCAGCATGCTTATACACAATTTCGAGATAAAGCAGCCTATTCAAGATCAATGCCTGTAATTTTTCTACTACTAATCTTTTCTTTTATTTTAACATGAACTATTTGAATTTTACAACATGAACTATTTGAATTTACACTATCAATATAGATTATTGAATGATTTTTTTTTTCATTTATGTATAGGTAGATAAGATGGAAGAAAATGCACAAGGAAGAGTCTGGACTGGAAGTGATGCTGCTTCTCGAGGACTTGTTGATGCTTTAGGTGGAATGGGCCGTGCAGTTGCCATAGCAAAGCAAAAGGCTAACATTCCCCAAGAGCAACCGGTATTTACTTTCTATTTTATGGCTCATACTTCTCTAATGTATGGTGTTATTTTTACTCCCAACACTTTCTTCCTATAGTGCTATGGTTTTGGTTTACTGTATTAAACTTTAATCAGCAAATTATTGCCTTTTGCATTCAAAATTTCTATCATAGCTCTTAGTTATTGCCATCTCCGTAAATTCTCACTCGTGCGATAGGTATGCTTTGTTGATGCCTTGTTGGGATACTACCTATGTATTATTGATTAACACTGCATTTAATGAAAGACCACATCTGTATGGACCATGGCTACAATAGTACAATGTCTTGTACTGCAATAGTAGGTGGCTAGTGCCCAAGTTAATTATTATCAGATTTGAGGGAGGAAGACATTTTTGTCAAAGATGTGGCTGTGTGGCCGTACTCTTGGGAAGTAAGGCTTGTAAGCTTGGCAGACCACCAGTCCTATTTGTAGGTCAACCGCATAGCCACCATGCTTATTGAAACAAGTAATACAAGTTTTGTAATTCAAGGAAAGCAAATGCTTGAAACTTGAATTTGGGACTTAAGCCCCCCGCCCCACCCCCCCCCCCCAAAAAAAAAAACCCCAACAAAAAAAAAGGGATACTTTTTTAAAGCATGAAGCAAGTAGTTTTGTAATTAAGTGCTACCAAATGATAATGTGCTTCCAAATACCAATTACTCTGTCTTTAAAAGTTCTTCATGATATGACACTTTTTATTTTTTGTTGTTGTTGGGTGAGACAATCACCATCCAAAATAGGAAGAACTCTTTTTTCTGTACCCATCTCATTGTTTATGTTGGTAATGATGCAGGTGACACTGGTTGAAGTGTCCAGGCCATCCCCTTCATTGCCGGAGATTTTGAGTGGCATAGGGGGTACTATTGTTGGGGTGGACAGAACTCTAAAAATACTACTTGAGGAGTTGACATCTATGGAGGGAATCCAGGCAAGAATGGATGGAATCATCTTTGAGAAACTGGGGGAAGCATCTAATGCCAATCCTATCATAAATATACTGAAGGACTATTTAGGCTCTCTTTGAAGGTAAAGACCTCTCATATAAAACTCGATACCGACCGAGCTCTAGGATCAGCTATCTCTTCTTTAGACAAATGTATTACATGAAATCATTTATATGAAAAAAAAAAAGAAAGTGTAAAGCTACCTGCCATAGCAATCCAATGATAGATACACCACAGCTTCTGAAAATAGCACTTGTGATAAATTTTTTTACTGGAACTTGCTTGTATTGTTTTAGCAAGAGGGTAATAAGATATTTTACTTATCTTTTCATTGTGTTGCATTCTTTTAACGCGATTGTCATGTAATTTGTACTGCTGTGTTCATTAATCATATTGTACTTCCTGTCTATAATCACCGTGATACAGAACTCTTGTATATATCTCTGTTTATGGAGCATGTGTATGTTATGGGAAAAATTAGAACCCTAAGACCATCTAAATCATACAATTGGATCTACGTTATATCTCACATGAATATCTTCTTTATTCTCTCAAGGTTTACATTTGCAATTCTAGTAAATTTACATTGATTCCTATACAAGCATATATACAGTTAAAACTATCATAAAGTTATGATTGCGACTGTCTTCGAGAGTTGATATTTGTCTAAACATATAATAGTAATATTTTTTTTTTAATTTATGTATTTTTAAAAATAAAATGTTTATACATATAGGTAGGTAGATAATCTTTCTTTGAATGGGTATATCCTTGAATGTTACCAATACATCAAAATTCAAAAGGCTGACATACTACGTGTCTATACAACTATCATGAGACTCAGGACTTCATGAAGCGTAATGTTCGGCTAATAACTAGCTAAGATAATATCACTACAAATTAGGAACTAATTTACAAATGTACAGTCAATTTTGCAAAGTTATTTTATTGAAAACATTTGGAAAGGGTATACGAAGTATTATACAAAAGGTAATATTCAAGTATGAGTACAAAATAAAACTGAGACGTATCATAGGAGTAAAAAATAAACGGACACCTTTCATATACACTCGAAATAAATGTATAATATTATTTAAAGGATTATGGTTAAACTACAGACCGAAAATCGACAATCTTGTACTGTTCTACATTCATCAGTCTCACGGCTAGGATGTCCAAATCTTCCCTTGGCTTCGTTTGTGCAATACTAAGCTCTCCACATAAACTTCAAAAGATCTACTGTTATGATCAGTATAATTTTCCAAATGTTGTATCTGATGACTTTTAAATTTATATGAATACATTTTACCCTTTTTAAGTACCAAAAATGTATTCTTCTCAGCATTGAAAATCTCCATAAAAAAACTACTGTGAGAAACCGATAAGCCTCTAACTTTGAATCTCCGGTATACCACAATCGCCATGATCTATCTCCGCCATCCTTAACCAAAACCCATATGCAGATTCGCATTGAACACGCACTAAAAACTGCAATTGACTCCCCGAGGATGAACAGAAATTTATAGCTATCTTTTTGTTTAAGAGCATCAGGCAAATCTGTAAAGCTAAATTCCTCGGAATCAAAATCGAATGATACAAGATGAATCCGTGTTTCGGGTGGTCTAGAATAATCCTGATCAATTCCTAACCAGTGGGTAGCACTCTTGGAATTATAAGCACACCCATCATATCTATGAATGCAACGCCTGATCTGTGCACCCGGATGTATTATCCTATTTTCACTATGAATGTGAGTGTCATCCAATAACCTATCTTTGATCCTCCAAAGGTGATCATTTAATGAATTAACCGCAGTCGAAACCTCGGGAAAAATCCTACGATACCCGAAAGCAACTGCCTTATGATTATTAGTAGACGAAGCGAAACCGGGGTAATAAAGTATAGTATATCCGCCCTGAGAAATAAAAGGACAAGGTGGAATCACCAACGACTTTCGAATACAAGGATTATAAAATACGAACTCATCTTTGGTTTCTTGTAACAAAATCAGTCCATAACAGCTCTTGTATGAATTGCAATGATTCTTTTATGTTGAAAACTATATCAATTTTCTTGAATGCGTTGATACTATAAAGGGTAAATTCAGTCTCCTTCTTGGCTATCAAAGACTTGCGTTTGTTGTTGTAAATGTGAAGATGCGTAACAATGAAATCGGAGGAATCAATTAATGAACACCAGCTTTTAACAAATCGGTAAATCCACTAATTCTTCCGCCATTGATTAAGACTTTGAAGGTGATGAATTGAATCAAAGGGTTTTGTGTTACGTATAAGTGTGTAACCTGTAGTTAATATACCGCGTATTTATATATAGAGAGGGCTTTATGTTAAACTAACACGTTCTGAAACCCTAATTATAGTAGTATTGGGTTTCTTGTCTAGAGTTATAATATTGGTCAATTACTATGTTATATCAAAATTAAAGTTATTAATTGAAGAAAAAACCGTACAAGTCAATCATGATAGTCATATATATTTTAATCGATCACTACAAAATTTTCATTATTATTGGAATCAACACATTCAACTTGCCATAGAGCTTATACAGAGTACTAAGCTATTAGTCTTTTCCTGCACCAATATTGAAATATAAATATAACTATAAAAGCAGGCAAAACATCTGTTAAAAATGGCCTTATCATTCTCATCATCACCATTTTCCTTAAACTAACTCACCCATCAACCATACCTAAAAAATTACAATCTTAGTTCAATTATAAACCAGTTACATATCTTTGAACACGGGTTCCCGAGGTTGAGTAACATAGGCTACATAGTCTTACTTGAAAGTAACAGTCTTACACAATTCAAAATAGAAAACTTTTACAAATGGATTAATCCAAAATCCAAATTATTTCATTACCAAAAGAATATGTAAACAACATTTTTATGATCGAAATCTAGTTACAGAGCAAAGTATCAAATGACTATACATGTAACAAGCTAGAATTTGTCAAAAATAAAACAACAAACAAGCTCCTAACAGAAATTAAAGCTACAAACTACAAAGAATCATATGAACTAATCCTTTTAGTCTCCAACATTCCACGAAACATCAACGCCGATGATATAAACATGACTAGGATGCAATGCTCCAATTCTTCTTGTATCCTTCACTATTGGCTTAGGAATTGATCCACCACCATCTATGATCTTTTTCTCCATCTACAAAATAAACACCACATTAACTAAGTTCGTAATTGTTACATTATCCCAACCTATTTTATACAAACACACGCGAAACATACTTTATCAAAAGAACCCTTTATAGATAGTCGTTTTCTCATGATCACTTGATTTACAAAATGAACCAATACGTGTGACAACTTTTTTTTTTTCTAATATCCAAATATAGATTATGGCTTGATCACAAAATCAACATACAAATTTTACTTAACTTGAAAATTATAATAATTGTGCTCACCTCCACTATGGGTTCCAATCTGCTCTTCAGTAAGTTGAATTCATTCTTTGCTTTATTCATGCTTTCTATACACCTATAATAGCATATTGTGTAAATTTCAACAGCTTTCATCAAATCTTCATAATTTTTAGATACTACGAATTACATAACATAATATATAAACAAAGCAATAATATTGATATGCAAATATCATATATATAAAGCATACTTTTCCATATTCCTCTCCTTGTAATAATCTCGTACTTTTTTTAATGCACCACGTAGAGTTATACAACCCACTGCACCAACACTGCATCATTTGAACCACTAATTGTTAGCCATAGTAATTCAGAACAAGAAGAAAATTAATCACTAGCAATTTCTTAGTTTATACTAATCACTTATTTGTTAATTCTATTTCCATTATTTGACAACTAAGTAAGTAGTACAATTTGTGTACAAGTTTACTTTCTTTGCCCCCGCGTAATTATTGACCTTCTTGACAAACTCTAACTTGTGTAATGACACGCACGAGACTTGAAATTAAATCTTGTGTATAATAGACTTCAATTTGATCATGTTAGAACTAATAATCCTTTAAACATTGTTATTGTATATCAATATATGTAAGCTATATTTTTTTTAATTTACGATAGATCAAATACAATATCAACTCTATCAAATTGAAAAAAAAATGAGGGTGAGTAAGACTAATTAATCACCTGGAACTATCAAGTGTAGTATTAATAAACCTCATAGTTCTTGCAATTTCTGGGTCAATATGAAAATCAAAATTCATATTGTCATTTAGTTCTTGTCTGCATCAATTCAAAGCAGAATAATAAATTATTAGGCTGAAATAATTAGTAAGAAATATTTAGTAATGAAAGAAGAGATAATTATATAATAAAATTAATGAGAGAAACATTACACAAATTCAGCCAAATTATCGAGTCGTCTCGTGACATCTCTTAGTGCAACATTCAGATTATGAGCTTCATATTTTGGATTGATTTCCGTTATCAAAATATGCTGTTTTCCATTGCATACAAACATAACACAAGATTATGAAGCTTAATTAGAGAAAGAATGAAAATTAACTAGAGTAATTAATTAATACCTCATCCATCAAGGTGCTAGTGTAATCAACATATTCAAATTGATATTGAGCAACTTTAGTACCCGTTTTCTGCAAGCAAAAATAAACATATATTAGTCTTTTTTATTTAATAAACCGCGATTTTTTTACGCTATATAAGGAAATACATTTAACCTCATTGATTGGTAGCGTAGGAATTGACCCACCAGCTTGTACAATTCGATTCTCCATCTACAATTTAAAATCGTTACAAACACTAGATTAGAAGTAAGTTCACATAGTCATGTTATCACATAGACACGACATTACGTGTCACATAGTCCCGACCCCTTAATTCTAAGCATATTACATTACATGATTGTGATCGATTATGAAAAATTCGGTCTACTCACCCCTAATAAGGTTTCCAGATTGGCCTTCAACTGGCTGTATGATATTCTCGTTCGTTCTAAGCACCTTAAGCAACTGTATACGTACAATAAATTAAATTATTCTACAAATTTCATCAAATTAAAATTAATTAAAATACCAAGTAATTAAAATGCAGAATAATACCCTTCTTGGTCCTTGGCATGAGAATTAATTCGAAATTGAACACATTCACTAAGAATACGTTCTGCACCAATGCTGCATAGAAAAAAATGTTAGCTTTCGTAAATAATAAGACCTGAAATTGAATCCCGACTATACCTTACTATCATTACGAGTCTCTTGACGTACAAAATAACCTCTAACGTAGAATTTTTCACCAATGGTATATATTCAGAGTATTTATTTAAGACTAAAATTATTAAATTCAAGATTCAAGAATTATGCAAGTTAAATTAACAAATATTGATCATAATGTATAATATTTCTTGTTAGCAAACAATTACTCTATGAATATCAACGATAATCTTGATTAATTAACAACCCCTTTAATTAAAAAAGAGAAAGATAGATTAATTACGTAGAATTGCTGTCCTTAAACCCTTGAAGAATTCGATCAAGATTCGAGAAGTTCACATTTTCTTGCTCCCTACATTATCAACAAAACAAGATAATTAGTTGATTAATTAACGAACAATTAAATTAATTAATTAGACTAAAAATGATAAATACGAAAAAGAGAGAAAACTAACAGAATTTGAGCCAAATTATCGAGATGTTCTTGAGTAGATTGAAAGAATTTATTTAATTTGTTAGCAACAAATCCTGGGTTTGTATGATTTTGCAGTAAAAGTAGATTATTAAACTCATAATTCAGAATCCCCTGTTTTTAGAACAAGAAAAAACAGAGATTATGAAAGTTAATTAGAGAGAAAAAGAGAAGATTAATTAATTTAATTAGAGAGAGAAAGGGTTTGTTTTAAGAAAGGTGGAGTAATTAGTACCTGATAAATCAAATTGAGTGTGTAATTAACGAAGCTATCTTGTAACGCAGCCATTCGAGTACCCATTTTCCAAGATTTTCTCTCTCTAAATTTTTGTTTCTCTCTGTAAATTTTTTATTTCTGTGAATTCAAAATGAGTAACTTTGGTACCAAGTAAGTATTAATAATATAGCATTGATATGATGGTATGATATGAACAAGGAAGAGTTGATTGAGATACTTAACACTTTACTTAGGGGGGCATGTGTTTGATTATTAGTTTGTGTTATGGGAAATACATTGATTATGAGAAAAGATGATTCATGGTTTGGTTGTTATAATTGGATCTTACACACACTCACGTGATAACAGTGGATTCAGGATTTAACTGTCTGCAAATTCAAAAGTTTTTATATAAAAAATTAAAATTATGATTTTAACGTGCTTTGTATTATTAGTTCAATTTCCATTGATTTGTCCAATAGGAGGGTTACAATAAATTTTTGACATATGTAAATTAAAAGCAATTTGAAGATTAGATCATTGTCATCATTTTTACAACAATTTTATACATATATTTGAGGTTTTTATTTGTTGATTCAAGGTTCTCGTGGATTTGAGGAAAAAAAATTAGCTTTGTGACATTCAAAATAACTACCGTGGCCTATTCAAAGTCCAAAACCTAACATTTAGCAAGTCATTTGATATAGAGCTCCACCATATGGAGTAGTATGACATCTTGTGTAGAACCGTAAACATATTTAATTACGCCTTCCAGCCATTTCAACATACATGTTTTGCTATTCAAGCCAATTGGTCATGTGGGTAGTTTACACAATAATTTTATTACGGAGCATAATATTATTCCAATTTTTTTTTTTTTCATTGGATTTTGGTGGATTTAATTGAACCCACCTAATCCACATTAAATCCTTCTCGTATCTGTAAAATGTGAGCTCTCAAATATTGTCAAAATCTCTTTGAAAAGAATCAAATATAAGAACACGATAATTAGGAATTCCATCAATTGTATTTTTCTAAGGGGTGTAACAGTGTAGTGATGCTTTAAGATAATTAAATTATTTTAGGGAAATATAGGTGTGAAGAATAACCTAGTATTTTTATTACAATAAATAACCATGAAAATTAACGCACACCCTAATTCTTGAGATTTTTTTAGATCATACTCCCTTTATTTTATAACAATTCGATCAATATATCAATTATTCTAAAACGAAAGTACTGCACTTTAGTCTCTACTCCTCTTGAGATCAAAGTCTATATACGGTCACTAAACTTGGCCATCTTATCTTGCTTGTCTGGTTGCGCGCCAAATATAACTGAAATAACAGGCAAACCACTGTTTTCATTACTCATTTACAGAGCTCTTTAAAAATGGCTGTTTCTTCATCCCACCATTACTACTCCCCATTTTCCTTCAATTCAATTACCCATAAATCATACAAAAACAATTTCATTCTTCATTCAATCAAAAACCCAGTTGCTTCTCTTTCTCTCTCCTCCTCAAAACCCGTCAAAAACCCCCAATTTTCAAACCCTGGAATCCCCTTTTCCCTACTTGTAAGCAATCTTTGTCAATCCCAAAACCTTAATCAAGCATTATTTGTAATTCAAAACCAATTAGCAAATCCCAATTATAATCCAATTCAAATAGCTGAGGTTGTTGGGTTATTGATTCAATCATGTGGGCAACAAAGAAACCTCGAAATCGGGCGAAAAGTTCATGGAATTGTTTCATCTTATTTTAGTGATGATTTTGTTCTTTACAATCGGCTTATTACTATGTATTCTGTTTGTGGGTCTCCTTTGAATTGTCGTTTGGTTTTTGATGAATTAAAGGTGAAGAACTTGTTTTTGTGGAATGCAGTGATTAGTGCTTACACAAAGAATGAACTTTATAATGATTCTATTATGATGTTTTGTGAGTTGGTTTCAAGCACTGAGTTGAAACCTGATAATTTTACTTTTCCTTGTGTTATTAAATCTTGTGCTTTGGGTTTTAGGATTGGTCTTGGAGAGGCAATTCATGGGTTGGCGGTGAAATCGGGGTTGGATTCGGATGTGTTTGTGGGCAATGCATTGATTATGATGTATGGTAAGTTTGGGTTAGTTGGAGATGCAGTTAAGGTGTTTGATAATATGTCCCAGAGAAATTTGGTTTCGTGGAATTCGTTGATTCGTGTTTACTCAGAGAATGGATTATATAAGGAGAGTATTGTTGTCTTTGGGAAAATGCTTCAAGATGAGCGCGGTTTAGTACCTGATGTTGCTACGTTGGTGACAGTATTGCCGAGTTGTGCAGGAGAAGGGGATACTGAAATGGGAAAGATGCTTCATGGAATGGCTATAAAACTGAGTCTCATTCATGAGGTTACTGTGAATAATGCCTTTGTTGACATGTATGCCAAATGTGAGCTCTCAAATGCTGCTCAAACGCTTTTTGAGGAGAACAAGAATAAGAACACGGTTTCATGGAATTCGATCATCTGGAATTTTTCTAGAAATTATGATGCTTCAAAGGCATTTGATCTCCTTAGGGAACTTCATATGGAAGGAGATGAAGTTAGAGTCAACGAAGTAACTATTTTGAATGTGTTGCCAGCATTCTCCCACAAGTCGCAGATAATAAGCTTAAAGGAACTTCATGGTTACTCATTAAGACGCGAATTTTTTGGTAATGAGTTGGTGGCTAATGCGTTCATTGTGGCCTATGCAAAATGTGAGTCTTTAAGTTCTGCTGAGTTTGTCTTTCATGAAATAGAGACCAAAATGTTGAACTCTTGGAATGCAGTAATTGATGGTAATGCACAATATGGAGATCCGAGAAAGGCTTTAGACTTTTACCTTGAAATGAGATCTTTAGGCTTCCATCCTGACCGGTTTAGCTTAACTAGCCTCCTTTTAGCCTGTTCCAAACTTCGTCTTTTGCCATCTGGCAAAGAAATCCATGGCTTTGTGCTTCGAAATGGAATAGATACTGATCCTTTTATAAGTGTATCACTGCTTTCTTTTTACTTCCGGTGTAATAAACCACAATTTTCTAGGGCTTTATTTGATGGAATGATAAATAAAATTCCCGTTTCCTGGAATGCAATGATTTCTGGATATGAACAGTCTGGATGCCCAGAGCAAGCTCTTGACACATTCCGTCACATGCTAAAACAAGGAATTAGGCCCAATGTGATTGCAATAACAAGTCTTCTTGGGGCATGCTCACAGCTCTCATGCTTGAGGCTGGGAAAGGAAGTACACTGTTTTACCTTGAAGGGCAATCTGACAGAAGATGTGTTTGTTACTGTTCCATCATAGATATGTATGCTAAATGTGGATGCATAGAATTCTCTCAGAGGATCTTTGATAGCATGACTAAGAAAATTTCAGCATCATGGACAGCCATGATTTCAGGATATGCAGTTCATGGACATGGAAAGGAGGCATTGCTGCTATTTGAACAGATGCGAATACAGGGATTCATGCCTGATCATTTTACGTTTGTCAGTATACTTATGGCATGCAGCCATGCTGGGCTTATTGAAGAAGGTCTGGAATATTTCTATGAAATGCATAGTTTATATGGGTTAATTCCCAGATTAGAGCATTATACTTGTGTGTTGGACATGCTAGCACGTGCTGGGAAACTGTGTGATGCAATGGTGCTTGTGAAAAATATGCCCATGGAAGCTGACGCTAAAATTTGGACTTCTTTGATTAGTTCTTGTAGAATTCATGGCGATATGGTTTTAGGAAGAATAGCAGCTGAGAAACTGCTACAACTTGATCCGAATAGGGTAGAGAACTATGTTTTAGTATCAAATTTACTAGCACAATCAGGCAAGTGGGATGATGTGAGAAGTGTGAGAGCGAAAATGAAAGAGAAAAGACTTCAGAAAGATGCTGGTTGTAGTTGGGTGGAAATTGGAGGGAAGATTTATAATTTCGTCGTTGGTCATCACATGCTTTCTAAATCAGAAGAGATTCAAAAAAATTGGACTGAATTAGAGGAGAAGATCAGGAAAATTGGTTACATTCCTGATACTAGTTCAGTGCTTCATGATGTGGGACAAGAAGAGAAATTACAAATTCTAAGGGGACATAGTGAGAAGCTTGCAGTCTCCTTTGCCTTGTTAAAAACTGCAGACGGTATGACAGTGAGAGTTTGCAAGAATCTGCGTATATGTTGCGACTGCCATAATGCGATTAAACTGGTATCCAAGGTTGTTAACAGGGAGATAGTTGTGAGAGATAACAAGCGGTTCCACCATTTTAAGAATGGGTGGTGTTCATGTGGAGATTATTGGTAAAAGAAAGGTTGTTAACAGGGAGATAGTTGTGAGAGATAACAAGCGGTTCCACCATTTTAAGAATGGGTGGTGTTCATGTGGAGATTATTGGTGAAAGAGTCGTATGCAACCTTTCACATTTGAAGCCGAAGACATGATCTTTCCGTTGTGAGTAGGGTTGTAAATTTGTAATGACCTAAGACTCTGTTCACTTTCAGGTTCATCAGTGACTAGTTTGTGTTCGGCTACATAAAGAGTCATTAAAAAAAAAAAAAAAAGCTTTTTTATGATCTTAACACCGTTGAGAATTAAACCCAACTCAAAATTGCTAAATCTTGAATGAACTGGGCCTGGACGACAGATTAGTTAGCTCAAATAAAAGCTCAAGCTCAGGATGATTAAATAAAGTGAGCTTGACATGAACAAAATAATATGATTGGCTTGGCTTGACTCGGATCATACATACCCGTACTTGTGAGAAAGTTATTCAGCTCTACAAATGCTCTTTAGCCTGGAATTCAAGCTTTCAACCATGTGTAAATTTTACTCATCAAGAAGGTGCTCAAAAATTTATTTATACAGCTTGCCAATTATCCTATCTCATTACCCTTTTTAAATCATTGTCTTGTATCTTCGTAGTTCCCTTATTCCATGTAACAAGTGAGGGTAGCAGCTGCATCTTTGATGGAGATCTTTAGACACCTTTCCAAAAATCAAAGCAAACACAGACTTTTAACAGCTCTGGTAATTATTTTTATCATATGGAGATATTAAATAGACTGCTGTTCTTACATAAATTTTGCTAAGAACAGGGAGTATTGAAATTTTTTTACAAAAAATCTCCTTTCTAAGAATTCTGTCATATTTATGGGTTATCAACTTATCACTATTTTGAAAAAAAAAAAAAAAAAACCTTATCACTAATCAGGCAATGATGTTTGATATGTAGAAATGCTAAAAAACAGTTGATAAAAATTGACCTGGTCTAAATTAGCTCAGTTTAGAGCTCTACTACTACCTCAATATTCCCATGGACTACAGATCTTGGAAGAAGATAAAAGGAAGAAAAGTGGAGATTTTTTAATCATACGGCGGCACAATATCCTTTGAACCTCAGCCACTTTGCCATTTTCTTTGCTTTCTTGCTCTGTTTTTACTTAAACTGGTAACTGCCCACCTCATTGCCTCACCCCTCTTATTTGAAGTTAATGTTTGACTGTTTGAATATCATGCTGACTTTTAAAGATTCTGCTCATTGCTGTTACTAAATGCTAAATCTGGCCTTCTGCAGAAATTTATGATGCACTCGAATATTATAATTAAATGGGATACCATTATTTGGAACCCTGATGTATAGTGTAAGTACTCTTACTATATTAATGTTTTTCAGATGCTGTGAAGTTCTGGCAATTTTCCCTATTTGGAATGCAAGTATGCATTGCTTGAACTTTTTGAGGACAAATTAGAAGGGCTTCATCTCTCTTTTGTGGTCAGACATTTGCACGTTTAGCTCCACATTAAATAAGCACTCCATATCAAGTAGCATAATCCATTTATATGTTTCCCCAAGCCAGAGATGGAAATATCATCAAATTCTTTTATGGACATTTTGCATCATTGTTTGATCATGCTTCTGTCCACCAAGATCTTATTTTGTTATTAGTGTTAATGCATTTATCAAAATATGCAGTATTTACATCACCATCTTTAACCAGTTTGCCTTTCTCTTCTGCCTCAAAAAGCTAATGTAAGCTTCCTAAGTTTCAACAACCTCAGCCCTAGCATCAACTTCGTCCTTTCATAACATCATGTCTGTGAGATTCTGATGATATAACTTCAGAGTTTGCAGAAGCTTATTTGCAGCCTTATTATGATCTTTTTTCTACATTATTACAACAGAGAACTGGTATAATTGACAAGAATGGTACCGTACTCTATCACTTCCCTATGAAATTAAAGTGGTATGTTAAACTGTTATAATGCGCTGAAGCGTATCTAAACATAATTAATGGCCTTTCAGTATTTCACCTAAACTATTCTGCTTATCTCAATTTATCGGCATGGTTATAAATATTGGTGGCTGATTGGCTGTACCAGCGGATTATGTACCAGGGACAGTTGCAGAACAGCTAATCGAGAAGGTAGTGTTTTCTTTTTTGACAGGTTAGCAAATGCCCTCATGGACGATCTTTTACTGCATTTTTACAGTGATGCAAGAGATTGTGATGAACCTTTCTTAATATATTGCCTAATAAAAGGTTGTGATGAACCTTTCTTAATATATAGCCTAATATGCTATGCTTTTTCTCATAAGTCGTGACATTCAACATTAAATGCTTTAAAAAACAAGACAAATTGGCAAGATTGAAGACATTGGCATGGTGAATGTTGTTCTTGAAATGTTAGAGATACAGTTGGAGGTTCAAATGTGATCCTTGTACTAAAGTGCTAAATCATGGGCATTATTGTGAAAATCAGTGGTGAAATGATGTTTCTTTAGTACTTGATATAGCAATTGAACTGCTAATTCAATATGTTTGCTACTCCTGTAAACTTTTGATGCTGTTCACTTTTGGCTAAGGTTGTGAATGACTAATTAATGTTCTGCATTAAGTTCTTCATGCTTATTTTTCTCTATTCCTGAAGTTGCTTTAGGATGAGCTTTAAACTCTACATATATACTCCTAAATTGAATACTAACTGCAATGCATTTCTGAGATTTTTCCTCTGAGCTCTTTGATTTGTAAAATTGTTTCACAGAGAATTTACAGGAAAAATTCCGTATAGGTAAAAATAAAATTGTGGATACTTGACCAGCGACCTCTTCTGATTGCACTCTGACCTGAGTATCCTTAGCTATAATATAAATTGCATCTAGTAATGCAGTTGTGTTTGACCATAGGGAAGTTCAATTTGGGGAAGCTGTACGAAAAGATTGAATTCAACTAGGAGATCATATCAAGGGGAAAGTTTGCTGAGCTCGAGTGGCATAGGAGTTACTCTCGTTGGGGTGGACAACTCTAAAACTACTTCAGGAGTTAACAACTGTGGAGGGAATCCAGGCAAGGATGAATGGGGATCACACCATTAAGCAACTTGGTGAAGCATCTAACGGCAATCCTTCCATATCTATATATATATTATATATATACAATATACTGAAGTACGTAGTATTATATTCGTATGAAAAAAGAAAGTGTAAGTCATCAAAGCTTTCGAAAATACACAGGTGACAAAATTTTTTAATGTAACTTGCATGTACTCCTTAATGTTTAAATAGTAAGAGGCTAAATGTATGGGTGTAATCAGATATTTTACCCATCTTTGGGTTATGTTGCGTTCTTTTAGTGTGACCGTCATGTTAACTGTACTGCTATGTTCATTATGGAGTACTCATATTGTAGTTCTATATATCTTAATCAGTGATACAGCCTCACATGTGAATGTTAAGGGAAAAATTAGCACCCTAAGACCATATAAGCAACTTCTAATAGGTATATGTTTACAAGATAACATTTGAAAAGCTGTAGCATCACAGCATATCTCCATTCAAAAATCAAAAAGTAAATAAATTTATAATTTTGCCATTATTTACAAGTTTGTCATTGACACATACAAATACGTATATATCAATTATACTTTAGGAATTTCCCGACAGCATGTCCCCTTCTAACCCCCTCTAATTTTCTTTTATTTCAAATAATAGGAAATCAAAATATCACCTCCTCTCTCATCTTCTTTAGATCACCTATTCCAAACAAGTTGCTAATCGACTAAAAGATACCAAGTACTGTTTAACATACTGAAAATGCTTGATCATAACATACTGAACATTTTATCAGAGACAGCCTACTTTCTCCGACCCTTGTTCTTCTTTCGAGAAACAGGAATCCACCCATCCACCTCCATATCTTGGGAAGCAACTTCATTTTTTGAGGAGATGCCTAGTGAATCTATCATCATACTCGGACCTACATCATTCCTCGTATCATTGTTGTCATCATCGTCATCATTACTGATAACCTGCAACATGATGAGATACAAGATTCAGCACTTTGATAATAATAGACACTGGGAGTCTAAGAACAACATGTTCTCCTCACTATATATCCTTTAAGTGCTGCTTCATCTAATCCTTTGCTTTGCATGTACATTCTTTTTAAGTTGCAGGTAAGAGACTCACGTGTGATGACATTTTTGGGATGGAGGAAATACAATTTGGAATCTAACAAGATCATACATGATTACACTCTTTTTTTCACAAACAAAAATCTTTAAAAATGGTCATAGTATATAATACAATGTGAATTGTGAAAGAAAAAAAAATGGTCAGAGAAGTCATCTAAAAAAGAATTGAGGAGCTATAATTAAATAGATGTTATTGTGAAATTAATACTAGTAATGAATAGGTTTTAAAATGACCATGAGCAACACAAGACCTAAGCTAGGAGATATGTAAATGTTTAAAATGCCAAAAGGCTTACCTCAATCAAGACAAAACCCAACAAAAAAACCTAAAACCTCATGCAGTCTAAAAAAAACCTCAAGCAGTCAAAAAAACATGCACAATCTCAGCCACAATATATGATACACTATACATGGAGGGAAATTACTGGTACCACATGGCGAATTGGCCTCACTTCCCTAAGCTTTTGAATTGATTGATAGTCACCCTCTAAGCATTCTTCATACATAATCATCAGCTTGTTTAACAGAATAATGCTAGATCAGAATAAAGCATTAAACTTATAACTTCAAGTACAATATAAGTTATACTTCATAATCAAATAGATACAAGAAATAACCTCCTTACATTCCACTTCGTAGTCCATCAAACTCATGGAATCCATGCCGTCACAAAGCAAATCTTCTAAATTGAAAACGCATTGAGGTTCTGAGAAAGAGGAGCATTTACATTAGAACTAAAGCCAAAATTAAGAACCCAGCAAGAACTTTAATATCCTCTTTAAGCTTTAATTGACTATATACTCACATATTTGTTCAACTAATAACCTCAAAATCATCTTTGCTATGATTTTCAGTATGATGGCTAAAGCACATAAATGTGAAACATGGCATCATCATCGATGATAAGTTTATTATAGAAATATTGCATGAGATGAAATAGCATCTTTACCCTTGTTCTTAGGTTGGCAGAAGAAACTGAGAACAGAAGACTCAATAGAGACTGCTTTTTCACGCGAATAAAGGCCTCCACACCCTCCATTCACTGCATCTTGTAGCGCAACCCAACCTGAGAATACAAGTGATACCCCTTGTTGAAATTGCTCAAGGGCATCTGCTGTTAGCTTTGACCTCTTCGAAGCTTCCATTGTCAGTGCGCAAGCTGTTAAGATGAAGGACCTTAGACCTCCAAAAATAGTTAATGCTGAAAAACAACAACAATTGATTTAGGAATTCAGTTTTGATAAGGTTCATTTGTCAGTGGCTAATTTATGAGAAAATCTCTGTTTCTCACCGTGAGAAACAGAAGCGTTTCTCACGGTGGCATTTCTGTAATAAAATTGATGTTTTTCACTTACTGGGATGCTGACTAGGATGCTGACTGAAGCTGAGTGGGGACATCCAAGAATAATCTGTGAAAACTCTCTGTTAACGGAGCTTAGCTTAGGCGGGAAACTATTCAACACGTCAAATCGCTTCTCTTTCTTCTTTTGTTCTCTTTCTTCTGTTCTCTCTTTCCTCTGTTCTCTTTCTTAGGTAGTTTTCTGTTCTCTTCTCTTCTTCGTCCAGTCGCTTCCCCCACTGCCTGTCAATCTGCACACTATCTTCACACATCTTCGAGTTGAACCTTCCAGACCCAGTTGAATTAGCAGGTAGTTTTCTGTTCAGGTAATTCTCTTTCTTCGTCCAGTCGCTTCTTCCAGTCATCAGTCCATTAATTTGAGAATTGCAACCGAAATCAAAATAATTTTGAAAGTAATGGTATTATGAGGTTAATGGCTCTGTTAAAATGGGTGGGGGTCTGAGGTTGCTGGAAAATGGCAGAATGATTTTGTTGAAAATGCAATTCATACTTTTTTTGATAATGTGTTGTCTTCGTACTTTGAAACAAATCCCTCCTGTTATTTTTTGAAGATTGGTTGTACTGTATTACTTTGGTGGTTGTTCAACTGGTTGATTGATTTGTGTTGGTTGGTTGTATTTCTGTTTTGGGTCGAATTTGTGCTTTGAAAACGTGTTGTAATTAACTGGTTTTATTTGTATTGTAATTTGGTTGATTAACTGGTTTTATTTGTATTTTAATTATGTTGGTGTTCTGTATTTGAAGGGTGAATTGTTTTTGATGGAGAAGACTGGTATTATGACCGATATTATGGAAATGGAAACTGAAGGCGTTATTAGGGGCAGTGAGGTTGGTGTTGGTGATTGTGGTAGTGTCGTGAAGTTTAGGAGTAATGTTGATATGGAGGAGGAGGAGGGCAATGATATGGAGGGTATAGAAGACATAGTTGTTGCAGATAGTTGTGCTGAGGGTGTTGGTGCAGCTGACATGAATTTGAATGTTAGGTATTTATCCCCCGTGAAAACAATTCATACGACTCACATTGTGGTTGGTAGCAACGAAATGCGTGTAACTGTTGAGGAGCCTAAGGAAGGGATGGTTTTCCGGTCTTGGCAAGAGGTTGAAGCCTACTATAAGGAGTATGCTGAGCAGATGGGGTTTGGAGTGTCAAGGGTTCAAGGCGTAAATTCTAAGACGGCGGACAAACAAAGAATTGCAAGCACGTGGCGGTGTGAGTGTTGGGGTAAACCCGACATGAGGGCTAGGAGGGAAGCGAAGAAGAGGGCAAAGGCAATGGGTGTTGGAGGTTCAGGTGGTTTAGTTGATGGGGTGGTATGTGAGGATGAGTTAAGTCGTAGGAAGAGGACTTCGAAAAAGTGTGAATGTGAGGCCCGTGTTTATGCTAGAGTGAATGAAGATGGCATGTGGGTGTTGAAGACAGTGCACTTAAAGCATAATCACAAGGTTGATCCGGCAAATTCTAAGCTTGTGAAGGAGTACCGCATGAAGCAAATGACCTCAACAGTGAAGAAGAAGCTGATGGATTTCTATGAGCAAGGTTTACCAATTTCTCAAATACACGGTTGCATGGCGACCGAACGAAACGGTAACATGGCTCTCACCGTCAAAGATTTACAACATGAGGTGTACAAGGCTAGGCGGTTGAAGATGGTTGGAGGGGACTCGGTGGCAATGATGGAGTACTTTGAAAAAATGCAATCCGGCAACCAAAATTTTTTCCATGCTCAACGTTTGGATGAAGAAGGGAGGCTTAAGGATAAATTGTGGGTGGATGCAAGAAGTAGGGTAGCTTATGAGGACTTTGGTGATGCGGTTTGCTTCGACGCGACATACCTAACAAATGAGTACGATCTCCCATTTGCGAACTTTGTCGGTGTGAACCACCATGGGCAGTCGTTGTTGTTGGGATGTGCTCTTGTTTCACATGAAGACTGCGATACGTTTGCTTGGATATTCCGACAGTGGCTAGCTTGCATGAACAACCGAGCTCCTAAAGCCATTTTGACCGACCAAGCGGCAGCTATGCGGAGGCCCCTAGCTGAAGTCATGCCGAACACGGTTCATCGTTGGTGCATATGGCATATCATGAGCAAGATCCCTGAGAAACTTGGCAAGTGTGCACGGTATGTTGTGATATTCTTCCTGCCAATTTAAATTTATACAAATCTGAAATCTCAAGGTCTTGAGATCAGTTTCATAGGAAGAATAAACTGAATCACTTATTAAAACAGAGGCCTTGAAATTCAAGTAAAAGCTGATAGACAGGCTATTGACTTTTCAACAGACTATAAAATTGCGAGTTAAACTGCTGTTTTGTACTCTAACGTTGGTCATTTTTGTCTAGTTACCAAGAGTTCATCAACCCCCTCAAAGAGCTGGTGTATGAGAGCTTTGACCCCGAGGAGTTCCAAACCCGATGGGCAGAGTTTATAGCCGAGTATAAGTTGGAGGACAATGAATGGCTACAAAGCCTACACAAAGAGAGTGGTATGTGGGTGCCTGCTTACATGAAAGAGTTTTTTTTGGGCTGGTATGAAGACCACACAAAGGGTGGAGAGCATCAATCGGTTTTTCGATGGCTATGTTAACCGCAAAACCAAACTACATGAGTTTCCTGAAAAGTATTGCAAGGCCTTGGATCAACGCGTTCGAGATGAAGTGAGTGCAGATGAGCGTTGCTCGAAGTACCTTAGGAGGTTGGTTAGTGGCTTCAAAGTGGAAAAAATATTTCAAAAGTTATACACGGACAACAAGTTTCAAGAAGTTCAAAAGGAGTGTACGAGAATGATGTATTGCAACGTCCGAGGAGAGAAGGTTTTGTCTGAAAACCTTATTCAGTATTCGGTGGTCGATCGTGTATGGATAGTACCTCCCGGTGGCGGTGAGGATGTCATTACAGATAGGCGAAGAACCTACAATGTTACTTTCTTTCCAACGACAAAGGAGGTGTAGTGTGAGTGTAGGAAGTTTGAGACAAGTGGCATACTTTGCAAACACTGTATTAGAAGTACATTGTAGCCCGTTGGCGGAAGGACATACCCCGGAAGCACACTAGGGTGAAGGTGGCCTACCATGATCCGGGCGACACTGTCACTGTGAAGAGATTCAACAAAATGATGGGAAAATTCGAGCCCTTATGTGAAACCGCTGCCATGGTGGATGATCAAACGGTCCATATGGTATTGGAAACACTGTCGAAGCTTCAATTAGCTGTTAATGACCGTAGGGACAAGAAGAGTCAGGAGAATGTTCCGGTAGTTAGTACACTATCATCAGCAGGTGAAGACATAACGATTTCCTCAGTTAGGAATCCCGCTCCTACTGCTCCTGCAGAGCCCGGAGACCCCTGTCCAGCTGCCATGGACCCAGTTCTCAAAGACCCTATAATTAAGAAACGGAAAAGGGGGAGGCCTAAGGGTTCAAGGCACAAAACGTTAGCTGAAACTGGCTACAAGAAAACCAACAAGAATAAGAAGCCTAGTCCTGTTAAGATTTATGCTTTGTTCTTTGTTCAATAACTGCTTAGCCTGTTATTATTCTATTCACTCTCTGACTGCTGTTATTATTCTATAGGACGCAGGAGATGATGTTGGTGTTGAGGAGGATGCAGGAGATGGTGTTGAGGAAGAAATGGTGTTGCAGGAAATGGTGTTGAGGAGGATGCAGGAAAAGGCAGGAACGGGAGAACCAGGTAAGACAAAGGGGAAGGGCATTCCAATCGAGGGGAAGACACAAGATTATTCAACAGGAAAGGGGTGAAAATGTTGGTGTTCGAGGAGGAGGTCATGTAGAACAGAAGGATGATGGTGGTGTTGGCGGTGTTACAGGAGGTCCTGTACAACAGAATGAGGTTGGCGGTGTTGATCAGGAGATGTAATGCATAATTCAATATAAGAATCATTACAGATCTACTCTGGTAAGTATTGTTGTTCACTTGCATATGTGTTTGTCTTTGTATTCGTGTATTAATGTGTGATTTGATGTTGTGTTTAGCCTCTTCCTAAACGTTGGAAGTCACCGTGGTCCCGGAGGGCCAGCGTGGAATGTGGAATTGCTCGGTGCTAGAATTAATGGGTGGTCTATTCATGTATTCTGGTTGGGAGAACTTTGTGGCTGGCAATGATATCCAGCATGGTGATACGCTAAGTGTGCGTTATGTTGGTCAAGGAGTATTCCACATTACTAAGTTAACTGATAACTAGGATCTCCTGTTGTGATTTGTTGTGAGTGTTGAAAGTGTTGAACTATTGTGATCTCCGTTAACATTTCTTTTGCGTTAATGATCTCTTCTACTTCTACTTCTCTTCTATCTATTTACAAAAAATGTGTGTTTGATGCTATTAAATTCTCTAAATCATTTTTACCTTTTGCCTTGAATCTCAAAGCCTTGAATTCCGCCTTTTGCCTTTGAAGCTGAATTCAAGACCTTGAGATTCATATTCAAAGACCTTGACAACCTTGACAACTTAACTTTGCTTCGTTTATAGTTTAAACGAGTTGACGAGTCTCATTTAATTATTTTACTTATTTTAGTTTACTTCAAATCGCAAACATAGTATTTTGTCAATTGAAAATAATATTAATCCGAATAGTATTCAAAGAAACTGAAAATAAGAATATCCAAATCATTACAATGAAATGAAATACAAATAGAAATACAAATAAGAATATCCAAATCATTCATCTGTTAGCTCAGGCATTCGGCCCCTCCTTTGCCTAGCCTTGAAGTTAAACCCAGGCACTGGTGGTAAATCATGCAACTGCATCGAAATAAAGTTCACCGTAAGCAACTACTTTAAGATCAGAGTACACATGTGAAACAACTACTTTAAGATCAAACCTCACATTATTCACTCCAGCTTGTAAGGGTCCAACACTATCCCTTGCATCCCTTGGGTGGTGTTCACCGTAAGCAACATCCAATAGCTTCAACCACAGAAACAAATACAAATGGAATAAGGTTACTCTAAACCATACTATGCAATATAATAAAAACAATACAAAAGTTGAAAGAAATACAAAAGTGCTTACCCCTAGTTTCCCGTAGTCGCCGGACAGCAATTTGTCTGATTTTGCTGCCTTCCCAATCTTCTGCATAGTCCACACTTTAATTCTTGGAAAAACATCCCACTCAATAGGATCCCTATCCAACCAATCCAAGTAAAATATCTGCCAAATTGTAAAAGAAAAAGAAGCAATTACTAAAACAAAACGCACAAGGAAAAACAAAACAAGCAAGAATAAACTGAAACACTTACTACGGCAAATATTGCACACCCGCCGCATCCACTGGCAAACCCGTTAGCATAGAAACGTCGAGCAAAATTTTGAACGCTATCCAGCAACTTCGACAACACTAAAGAACACCAATCATACTCAGTTGCCTCCATAGCATAACTTACTGCAGGTAGTAGGTCAGACGCAAGCCGGGGGGACTGCGTGGGACACAACACCATCTCCAAAGCAATTATCAAGAACAACGTCTTGAATTCCTTTTCCTCTCCAGCATCAAAGTACCCCTCCAACCGATTCATCATATCTGAACTTAATGGTATGCCTACAGACGTGTATACCTGACCAGATTGTCCAACAGACTTCTTGGACTCCCACGATTTACCATACTTCAAAAAAATTCTCTGAACCTTTTCATGATCACGTTCGGTCATGGTTTTAGTACAAGGAACAGACCTAGGACCCATTGGTATCCCTAGTACCCACCGAACCTGATTCTTTGAAAACCTAAACTCAACACCGTTGGTACTTCTAAGTATTTTACTGATTGGATCCATCCGTGTCATCACCCAGTATGCCAATTGTCTTGGTAAATGCATATCTAAAGCAAGATGTAAAAGACTACCAAATCCCATCTCACAAACCCAACGTCTTCTCCTGTCATCAAATTTCTGACATATGCGCCCAAATGACTCAATGCGGCAACTCATGTTAGGAGGCTGCCAATGAAATTATAGTAATTAAGTTAATATCCCACACCAAATGACCACAACTGAATCAACAAGCAAACTTACCCGGCTTCTGGCCTTTGAATGTTCAGCCATCACCTCCGCTCTACCTTTGACAGCCCCTCCATAACTTAATCCGTCATCCTAAGAAGCACACACCAGTAACTTAATTCATGCATAAACCTTAATCATGCAAAAACACCAAACACCAAATTCAAACGCACCGAACAGAATTCCATGTTGTAGTACCTTAAACAATTCCGGATACAAATGCATGGTCTTCTGCCCACATACCTTACTCTTTTTACTGCGCCCATACCCCTCTTCATCATCTTCAGCCTTCGTTACCAAAACATAAAACCATAATTCAAAACAAAATCACATCCCAGCCTCACCATTGTATCTAAAAAATCTAAAGAATATATCTAAAAAAAAACCAAAAACCCTCACCAATGTACGTTTACGCTTACCATTCCCCGCTGACATTTTCGTAATCCTGTCAAATACATCAAATACAGTGTGTTAATTACATTACACAATACTCAATCTAATCTAATCTACCAATACCCACAACCAACCATAACAAATCGAAACTCGATACGATTTCACACCATAACACAATATCACATATATAGAACGAATAATGAGCACCAATGAATGAATAATTCACCTCATTCCATCAAATGAACATTTCAAATGCAAAATTCACCTCATTCCATCAAATGAACATTTCAGAGCAGCATAACGCATCTAATTCCACTATTTAATTCCAGATAATATAAAAAATTAAAATAATTAAAGTCGAAGTAATCCGAACTGCCTTGAAATAATCTGCAAATAATTCTGTCAGTGAAATAATTCTGCAAATAATGTCAATTGAAATAATTCGAACCCTAAAAAAATCCGAACTGCCTCGCTGAAATAATTCTGTCAATTGAAACAATCGACGTACTGAACATCGACCCTCAACTCTATAACATTCGGAAAAACAACAAGCCAAGTTCGAATTGAGAAAAAAAAAGAACCCAAGTTCGAATTGAACATGAATCAGAAAGAACCCGGATAAACTAAGAGTTCGAGTTGGGACCTCTTCGAGTTGAGTTGAGTTTCGCCCAGCTCTTCAACTTGAGATTCCAAGAAGTCGAATTGAAAACCCGGAATCCGTGCCTTATTCGACTTGAGTTTCACCCAGATTTCGACTCTTCAGGAATACCCCATAACCGATGAAGCTAACGGCGTCACTGTGAAAACTCCATAAACACAGCTGGGCAAACCAAGTAAAACACGTCAGAATAATGAGGCCACATCACCCATCCACCAAATGACTTATATGAGGTATAATGTCGATTATACGCCCATGAGAAACATAAAATGTTTCTCATGGTGAGAAATGGGGGCCTCCTCCTAATTTATACACAGATAACACAATTATAAAAAGAACAATATCAATGCAACTAGCATGAATCTATTTCTCCTTCATGTTTTGAGGGTAAGTTTGATCGTATTATTAACAGGGGCAAGCTCTTTTCACCTGTACACAAGAGTGTCCAATACAAAAGATAGCAAAGGCCGAAGTATACGGATATTAACAAACAGAATACAACACCGATTATCTACGAAAGAGCGAGTAATCTCTGGGGAAAATGATACCATGAGTTTTCATTGTATAGACAATTTAGACATAAAACACCACCAAATGATATTAGCAGACCAGGCAACAATGTGTTAAAGGGGATCATCCTACATTAGCTTCAACCTCAAAATCTCAAATTGATTAATCAAGTGCTTCTGCATCTTATGCAACAAATAACTAATCAAGAACCATATGAATCCTATGATGCATCCAATAATCACAGATTGGATTATTAACCACAACCAACGAATAAAAAACGAAACATATAATCAATTAAAAAACACAAATTTACATCATCAAAATTAACGACATTACACAAAGCCACAATCCCACTTGCGATCTACCCTACTAACTCGACTAGGTTTAGCTCCGCTTAATATAACCTACAATTAGGTTAGAATCCGTGCGACGCACGTTTTATATAAAATCTATTTTTATAATTTGTACATACATTTAAAAGAGTGGATAAATATAAATAAGACTTATACACCTTGTACAAAAGTATTTGTATTTTTATAGTTTTAGATTTTCATCAAAATTATAATATAATACCTGTTCAACGTCGCTTAATACATAGTCCATTTATTAGTGTGCTATTTACATTTGTTTAATTTTATAAAGATAAATCGATAGGTTGTAGTTTTAACGTAGAAACTTCTAATATACTCTCTTTTTTTTGGCCTGGGTTTTAGGACATGGGTTTATGAAATACGGAGTAGAGAATAGGAAGTATCGGCCTAAGCCACTAGCGGGCTTATAAAGTTCCCTTCCGGCATCTTTTTTTTGTACAATTTGTGAAAATCCCTTTTTTTGTAATGTTATTTTCATTATTTTTTCCATTACGGAATTTTGACAAGACATTACGAAATTTAAATGAGTAGCATTAAAAAATCACATATAAAACGAAATAAGATAACTAAACATGGCCTAGTTATGGTTTGTTTTGATGATCCAAAAATTGCTAACCATACAGGTTTTACCCTAATATAATATACTTTGTGTTGTTAACTTTAAGCTGTCAATTTTTATTTTTATTTTTTTCACTTCAATTTAGTTTTTCAGTTGTTAACTTTAAGGGGTGTTTGGTATTGGTTTTTTAAAGGGGTGGAAACGGAATCATGTTAGCGTTTCCGTTACATTGTGTTTGGTTACGGACTAAAGTAACACAAACAGATTCTCTTTCCTTCCTCTAACACACAAAAAATAAAGAAAACTCTTCTCTCTCCTCTTCGCTCGCTCGACAATTATCTGAAAATTCCCAAAATTGTTCGACGATTCTACAAGGAAAGCTGCAATTCTCCAGATCTTGCTCCTAAATTTTCAATTTTCTACTGCAAATCTTCAAAAATTATCATAGGTTTGCTATCTTCATTTCTCTCATTCAATTTCTAGGGTTCGTGCAATATCAATTTTTCCGTTTCTGGTTTGAATTCTTTACTTGCTTGTTCGATTGAAATTTTTTTCTCTTTTGTTGATTTTCTGCTGAATTTGATGGTATATAAATTATATATTGCTATTATTGCTATAATTGCTGATTGTCGCTATAATCGCTCGACAATATCAATGACTCTGATTTAGAACAACTGCTGCAAGTATAATTTCCTAAAAATTTAGAACTGAGACATGGATGTCTAACGTCAGAATCATTATCATTTCCCTTTGACTTTACTTGAACAAGCATTGCAACTGTTATGTGGAAGGCCTTGTTCAAACCAAAAGCAGGCAAAGAATACGCCATAAGCTAATGTTATGGGTTTTGTTAGATTTATAAGTTTATACATTGGTTTGACATTTGATTAACTAGAGATTGATATAATTACAATGTTGTATTTGCTAATCTGAATGATTGGTTGAGCATTCTTTGTTGATTGCTGTTGTTTTGCTGTTTATCGGGTTCAATTGCGATTTATTTTCTCTATTTCTTGTATTTTAATGGTTTTGATGGGTAATATATTCATACTAGTGTACATTTTTTAGACTGATTTTTCAAGGTTTCTACAATGCCTCGACTTATGCGTTCCATAAGGAAGAAAAAGCTAAAACAAATACAACTAGTTATTTCAATGATTATTATTATTTTGATGATGTATTGGATGTGGCATATGATGTGTGTTGTTACAATAAGGGGTGTTCAAATAAAAGAAAGGAAAAGAAACAAAAAATTGTTACGAATGTTAGTATTGAGAGGGCTTTATAGGGAGAGTGATGTGAAATGCAAGAGTGAGCTTCAGGTTAATAGAATAACTTTCAATATTATTTGTGAGATGCTTAGAGACATTGGGGGTTTGAGTGGAACAAAAAACATGTCGTTTCAAGTGATAGTAGCCATGTTTTTATACACGTAGGCTCATCATAAGAAGAATAGGTCTATTGGGCAATACTTCTTTAAAAGTGGAGAATCTGTGAGCCGACAATTTCACCTTTGTCTAAGGGATTTTCTCAAGTTGCATGAAGTACTACTTTACAATCCCACACCAATATCGGATGATTGTGAAGATCAAAGGTGGAAACCCTTCAAGGTATTGGTATTTTCTAAGCCCCTAAATTTTGCTAGGATATTCTTATTTTTGCTTGTTTGTAAGTAATATTTTTTTCCTATTTTTGTAGAATTGTTTAGGGGCATTATATGGGACTTACATTAATGTAAATGTGCCATCACAAGAACGACCAAAGTATAGAACAAGAAAAGGAACGATTGCTACGAATGTATTGGGTGTTTGTGCACCTAATATGCAATTTATTTATGTTCTTCCTAGTTGGGAAGGTTCGGCCCATGATATGTTTGTACTTCGAAACTCTCTTTCTAGACCAAACGGTTTTAGGGTACCTCGAGGTAAGTGAAGGTCTTTTTTTTGTTAGTATATATGTTTGGTTAGTTTTGGTAGGTAGTGTTTAATAACTTTGAAGGTAATTATTATTTGGCTGATGCGGGATATACGAATTGTGAGGGTTTTCTTGCTCCATATAGTGGTCAAAGATACCATTTAAAGGAATGGAAGGATCGACAACCTGAAAGTGCCGAGGAGTTTTATAACATGAAACATGCTAGGGCCTAAAATGTGATTGAGAGATGTTTTGGCCTACTTAAAGGAAGATGGAGTATTCTTAGAAGTCCTTCATTTTTCCTTATAAGAACTCACGGACGTATTGTAATGGCTTGTTGCTTATTGCATAATCTAATTAGAAAATTCATGCCTACGGATGACATAAACGAAGATGAATTGAATGAATCCGATGATGATTCCAATGATGAAAGGGAATTTATTACAAGTGTTGCGACTTCAGATCATTGGACCAATTTTAGAAACGAATTAGTCCAAGATATGCTTAATGATTGGAGGGCGAGAGGTAGACATGGTCAATAGCACAAAATGTATGATTTTCTTTCTTTTTTTTTTCTTCGAGTACATTATGTATATGTAATCAATATCAATGTTAATCTCGGGACTATGGCTAGTACATGGTCTAAAGCGGAAGAAAGGGAGCAAAGGATGGATGAAAAAGTGAACAAGGTTTTGGATGAGGTGATGAAGTTAGATGAAATTTCTCCATCCGAAGCTTTAGAGGTTGCTACAATTTTTATGGCGGAAGAACATAAGCTCCGCATCTTCATCAAGCGCAACTAATATGAAGAAACAATATGCAATTGATCTCCTTAAGAAGAATTAGAAAGTTTTGTCCTAAGTTGTTATTGGAGTTAATGTTTCAATGGTTTTTGAATGCTTTTTTTTTTGGAAGAAAATACAAGGGTGGAAGGAGAAGCTATTATCTAGAGTCGGGAAAGCAATGCTACTAAAATCGGTAATACAAGCCATCCCAACGTATCTTATGGGAGTTTATAAATTTCCTTTGGGATTAATAAATGAGATACATGGGATGATGGCTCGATTTTGGTGGGGATCAAATGAGAGGGGAAGGAAAATTCATTGGAGGAGTTGGGACACTTTATGCCAACCTAAATTCTTAGGGGGATGGGATTCCGTGACTTAGGAGTGTTCAATGATCGATGCTTTTCTTGGAAAACAATTATGGAGGATTGCAACAAACGAATGTTCCTTGGTCAGTCGTGTTCTAAAGGCTAAAATATTTCCCTTACACTATGGTTTTTGAGGCTGCTCTTGGATCGGTTACAAGCTTCTCATGGAAAAGTCTTTGGAGTTCTAAGGCATTGATCAAAGCATGGATGTTATGAGAGTTGGAGATGGGCGCAAAATCCACATTTGGAATGACCCGTGGCTAATTGATGATACTAGCAGATTTGTTAGCTCTGAGAACAGGGAAGATGCGTGCACTATGGTGTCTGATTTGATTGATACAGAAGGGAAGATTTAGGATCTGCACAAGATGGAAAGAATTTTTAATGAGCATGATAGGCAAACTGTTCTAGCTATCCCTCTCAGTGAATGTCTCCCGAGATATGTCCTCACGTGGGCCTGGTCCAAAGATGGATACTATGAGGTGAAGTCAACGTACCTTCTGGGCAAGTCCTTGCCCCTGGAACGATTTGAGCATTACTGGAATGAGGTGTGGAAGGCAGACGTTACCCCAAAGGTTTGTCATTTTTTTTGGAGGGGCTGCTCTCATACCCTTCCAACTTGTACCGTTCTCGAGCATAGGCATCTCATTGATGACCCTAGGTGTCCCTGCTGTGGTTATGATGTTAAATAAATTTTGCACGCCATCATTTTGTGTCCTAGTATGCATCAGCTATGGATTAGGAGTGGCTGTGAAAAAGCACTTGATTTTGGTAGCTTGAATTCCCTTGGGGATGTCTTGCTTCACTGGAAGAAGGTGCTTGCAACTGATGTCTATCAAAAAAGCCTTTTCCTAACTTGGTTTATTTGTTTTAGAGCAATAAATGGGTTTTTGAAAATACTTTGGAGTTGGATGATGTGTTTCTCCACAGACATTGCAGATTGGTTGTGGACTTTGGCGAGTATATAGAGAAAATCTATGGTGGCATTACTCGACCACAAGAACCTGGCGGTAAGGTCTGGTCTCCCCCCCCCCCCCCCCTCCCCGATGCTGTGAAATCAATATTGACGCTTTTATAAGTGACGAGGGATGGGTTAGCTTAGGTGTTGCTGCTCTAATTGCAGGGGGCAGGTCGTGTTTTCAGCTGTGAGAAGAATTAAAGCCCGCTGGGAGCCTCTAGTTGCCGAGGGTAAAGCAGCTCTCTTTGGTATGCAGTTGGCTAGAGACCGTGGAATCACTGATGCCATCATCGAGTCAGACTCGCTGCAATTAATCTCCAAGCTTAATAAGAATTCTTTTGCCTTTGTTGCAGTAGATAGCATTTTAGAAGATATTGCTCAAGTTAGCTCTTGTTTTTCTTCTATTATTTGGTCTCATACCAAGAGAGATGGGAATTTTGTAGCCCATCATTTAGCTAGATTAGTGCCTTTGATAGAGAACAAGCTTGGGAATACCTCGTTCCTTGTGAGGTTTCCACTACTAGAAATAGGTCGTTTTCCGACGGAATTATTCCGTCGGAAACAGCGAAAATTCCGTTGGAATCTGTCTGTCGCAATACCCTTCGTAGGAAATTCGACGTTTTCCGAGCGAAATTCCGTCGGAAGCCACTATTCAGACGGAATCAATTCTGTCGGAGCTGGTTTTAGCTTTAAACGAGTGTCCGTTGCAATTTTCCGACGGAAACGATTCCGTCGGAGTATACCTCTTCCGACGGAAAATTTCGCCGGAATCTAAATTTCGAAATTTTCCGTCGGAAAAATTAAATAAAAAAAAAAAAAAAAAAAACAGCCCCACCCACCACCAGCCCACCCCCTGCCCCCCTACCCAAACCCCATACCCCCTACCAGACCACCCCCCTGCCCCCCTACCCACCCCCCTACCCTCAACCTCAGACCACCACCTCTATTATCCCCACAACCCAGATCCCCACCCACGAAACCCCCTAACCCACAACCCACCACCACTACTACCCTTAACCCACTACCACCGAAATTCCTAACCCACAACCCACCAACACCGAAACCCCAAACCCACACCACGAATTACATTCGAAAAATAAAACCAAAAAATCGAATTACATGAAACAAGAGGAAAAAATCGTATTAAAGGATAAAATCGAATTACATGAATTACAGGAAAAAATCAAATTACAATCGAATTATAATCGAAAAAACCAAAAATAAAACCCATCACCACCTTGAGATGAAAAATAAGAAATCGAATTACATGAAAAATTCGAATTACATGGAAACCTTGAGATGCTCGCTGGTGTCGTTGCGACGGTGGTTGTTGGTTGTCGGTGCTGCTGGTGTCGTTGGTTGTTGGTGTCGGTGCGGTGTTGGTGTCGTTGGTTGTTGGTTGTTGAGGACGTAGAAGGAGATCGAAGGAAGGAGACGAAGAGGAAAGAGGACGAAGAAGGAGAAGGAAGGAGAAGGAGAAGAGAGAGAAAAAAGGAGAGGAGAGGCAGAGGAGAGGAGAGGAGAGAGAATGAAGGAGGAGAGGAGGTCAGAGAGGAAAGAGGAGAGGAGAGAG
Source organism: Chenopodium quinoa (assembly GCF_001683475.1). Classification (NCBI taxonomy): domain Eukaryota; kingdom Viridiplantae; phylum Streptophyta; class Magnoliopsida; order Caryophyllales; family Amaranthaceae; genus Chenopodium; species Chenopodium quinoa. The sequence continues at coordinate 1,159,064 of NW_018742381.1, read as the reverse complement.
AATGAAGGAGGAGAGGAGGTCAGAGAGGAAAGAGGAGAGGAGAGAGAATGAAGAAGGAGAGGAGGTCAGAGAGGAAAGAGGAGAGGAGAGAGAAAAAGAAGAGAGGCGGAGAGAGGAGAGAGAAAGAGAAATGAGGAGGAGATGAGAGGTTTTAGGGTTTTGTTTTTTTATATTAATAAATTCCGACAGAATATTTCGACGGAATATTCCGTCGAAAATGTAATTTTTCGACAGATTTTAATTCTGTCGGAAATGTAATTTTTCGATGGAATATTGCGACGGAATTAAAATTCGTCGGAAAGTTTATTTTCCGACGAAGGAATTAAAATCCGTCGGAAATTTATTCCGCCGGAAAACCCTTATATTCCAACGGATTTTATTCCGTCGGAAATTTCCGATTCGACGAAAAGAAAATCCGTCGGAATTTCTTACTTTTCCGATGAAATTTGGCCTATTTCTAGTAGTGTTCCTCGTATGTACTTATGGACTCTCTTGTTTTGAATTAATGTACTAGTCCGCTTTCTTTCAAAAAAAAAAAAAAAGCATATGATATATTATGGTAATTGGTTTCAATATATATATGTGTGTGTGTGTGTGTGTGTGTTGTTCTACGTTGCATAATGTGTAGCAAAAATTAGCCAAGACAACAAAAAATTAAAAAAAAAGCTATTTGTTTCTGTTAAAGATTTTACCAATAAAAAGTTTTTAATCAGTGAAAGTTTTTAGCTTGCATCGTTCACAATAGTGAACTTGCTCGTTTATAGGCTAAATTTCTTATTAAAATATTTTACATGATGTACTACTACACAAATTATTATACTAATTTTGCTACAAATTATTGTACTAGAATTACTCATGTGAACTTCACATTTGGCATTTTCTCAACACTCCCCCTTGAATGTTCACATGATATGGGGTATGAGTTTCCTTATCAAAACCCTTGCTAGGTAAAAATCCTATGGGATAAAAACCATAGCTAGGGGAAAGAAGTACAACGATATTATTGTATTATATGCTTTAGTATACTGCCTCGTTAAAAACCTTGTCTGGAAAAGCCCAGTGGGATAAAAACCTAATCGAAGGGAAAAAGAGTGCAGTGCATATAATACTCTCCCTGATTTCAGCATAGTTCACAAAAATGTCGCATTCCAATTTTGTGAACTAATGGTTCAAATTTCTTGGAAGGAAGTGATTTGGTGAACAGGTCGGCAAGGTTGTCACAAGACTGAATTTGCTGGATATCTATTTCCTCATCCTTTTGCAGAACATGTGTGAAGAATAGTTTTGGGAATATATGTTTTGTTCTACCTCCCTTAATATTCCTTCAGTTACTTGAGAGATGCACGTTGTATTGTCTTCAAAGATGGTGGTTGGATTTTCTATTATTGCTTTCATTCCACACTCTTCTTGGATATTACTAATCATCGACCTCAGCCATACACATTCTCGTCCGGCTTCATAAAGGGCTATCAACTCTGCATGATTTGAGGATGTCGCAGTCAACGTCTGCTTTGTTGATTTCCATGATATTGCAGTGCCCCCATAAGTAAACAGATATCCATTTTGTGACTTGGCATTTTGAGGATCCGATAAATATCCAGCGTCGGCATACCCAATGAGGGCAGCATCTTGTTTCGGTTGATATATAGACCAAGCTCTTCCCTCGTAGGTACTGGAGTAAGTGTCGGACTCCCTTCCAATGCCTATATGTTGGTGCATTGCTTTGCCTGGCGAACAAGTTTACAGAGAAAGCTATGTCGGGTCTAGTTTTGTTAGCTAAGTACATTAAGGCTCCAATTACACTTAAGTATGGTACTTGTGGACCCAGAATTTTTCCATTTTCTTCTCGTAGTCTGAATGGGTCGTTTTTCATACTCAAAGAACGAACAACCATTGGGAAGTTGATTGGAGTTGCTTTGTCCATGAAGAATCTTTTCAAAACTCTTTTTGTATAGTTTGATTGATGGACAAAAATACCATGACTCAAGTGCTCGATTTTCAATCCAAGGAAAAATTTAGTTTTTCCAAGGTCTTTCATCTCAAATTCTTTCATCAAGTATTTTGCAGTTTTTTCAAGTTCATTTAGGGTTCCGATGATATTCAAATCATTAACATAAACTGCAATAATAGCGATTCCTGATTGTGATCGCTTTATGAAAACACAGGGACTAATTTGGTTGTTCTTAAACCCTTCTCTCACAAGGTATTCACTGAGACGGTTATACCACATCCTTCCAGATTGTTTCAATCTATAAAGTGACCTTTTTAGTTTTATGGAAAGTAATTGTCTAGGCTTGTGGTTTTCTGGTAGTTTTAGTCCTTCGTGGACTTTCATGTAAATGTCTGTATCGAGTGACCCATACAAATACGCAGTCACTACATCCATTAATCACATTTGTAGTCCTTTGTGACTGTCAAACTTACCAGAAATCTTAATGTAGTTGCATCAACTACTGGAGAATATGTTTCTTCATAATCAATCCCTGGGATTTGAGAAAATCCTTGGGCTACAAGTCTTTCCTTGTATCTAACTATCTCATTTTTCTCATTACGTTTTCTCACAAATACCCGTTTGTATCCAACGGGTTTTACACTTGCTGGTGTAAGAGTTATTTTTCCAAAAACTTCTCATTTTTCAAGCGACTTCAACTCAGTCAACATTGCCTCCTTCCACTTTGGCCAATCACTCCTGTGTCGACATTCTTCCACTGTTCTTGGTTCAACATCATTTTTATCAGACACAATGTCGATTGCGATGGAATTTGCAAATATTTCATCCACGATAACATCTTTCCTATTCCACCGAGTCTTGGTAGAGACATAATTCATTGAAATTTCATTGTTATTGATGTTTTGAACATCTTGTTCATTCCCCGTAGGGTTGTTTTCTTGTCAGTCCCCTTTTGGATTATCATCATTTTCTTTACTTTCATCCACATTTGGTCTTTCTTGACCTTCTGACGAGGGAACATCATTAGTCTCATTTTCTATTCCATCCAATCTTTTCAATTTCCTTGGTTTAGAGTCTTTAGAACCAAGTGGTCTCCTACGCTTTCTGCGTGCTTGAGATTCATTCTCAATGGCCTTATTATCTATTGGGATTTCAATACATGCAGGGGAATTTTCTGCTTGTATATGTGATTTTGTCACCTTCTTTGTGTCTATAAATGCATCAGACAATTGATTTGCAACACTTTGTAAATGAACAATTTTCTTGACTTCTTGTTCACACATATTTGTTCGTGAGTCTAACATCAACAGTTGTGTTGCATTCCAAATAAGTTATGTTTCTTTCTTGCGTGGGTCCACTTTCTCTCCCCCTAAGGCTGAGAATAATGCTTCATTAAAGTGGCAGTCGGCAAATCTAGCCGTAAATAAGTCACCAGTCAATGGTTCAAGATATTTAGTTATTGGGGGGGATTCAAACCCGACATAAATTCCCAGCCTACTTTGTGGACCCATTTTTGTTCGTTTGGGTGGAGCAATGGGAACATATACAGCATAACCAATGATTTTTAGATGTGAGATACTTGGTTCTCGACCACAAACAAGTTGTAGTGGTGAGAATTTATGATAAGCTGTAGGTCTCAATCTAATTAGTGTTGTTGCATGTATTATAGCATGTCTCCAAGCAGATGATGGCAATTTTGCCCTCATTAATAATGGTCTTGCAATCAATTGTAATCTCTTAGTGATTCAGCTAGACCATTTTGTGTATGAACATGAGTTACTGGGTGTTCAACATCAATTCCGATTGACATACAATAATCATTAAATGTTTTGGGATGTAAATTCCCCAGCATTGTCAAGTCTTATTTTCTTTATTGTATGATATGAGAATTGTGCTCTTAATTTGATAATTTGGGCAAGTAATTTTGCAAAGGCAACATTCCTACTTGAAAGCAGACTGACATGTGACCATCGTGTAGAAGCATCAAAGTTAAAACCATGATATATCGAAATAGTCCACATGCCAGATTAATTGGCCCACAAATATTTCCCTGAATTCTTTCCAAGAATTTTGGGGATTCAGTAGCAATTTGGTTCATAGATGGCCTTATTATTAATTTGCTGAGTGAACATGAAGAGCATGTTAATTCATCTGATCGAGGAATTTTGACATTTCTTATTGAATGTCCAATTGAATTTGCTATTATTCTTCGCATCATCCCAATTGCTGAATGTCCCAAACGATCATGCCATAAAATAATCAAATGTTTGTCATCTAACTTCTGGTTAGATATCATATTGATTTCCACGGGTCGTATGTTTATACGATATAACCCCGAAGAATATGCTGGCAATTTCTCATAAATGTGTTTCTTGCCATATTTTCCTGCCGTGAGGCATAAATACTCCTTTTGACCTGTTGTCATTGTTTCTAAATGATAGCCATTTTGGCGTACATCTTTAAAGCTTATGAGATTTCTTCGAGATTTACTCAAGTATAAAGCATAATTGATCATCAATTTTGTCCCATTTGGAAGCATTATACAAGCCTTTCCAGATCCTTCAATTAATTTTGCTGACCCGGAAATAGTGTTTACATTTGCCTGAAACAACTTTAGTTGTGAAAAATATTTCCTATCCTTCAAGATAGTGTGTGTTGTTCCACTGTCCAAAAGGCACTGATATTCGGAACCAACTTCAGGCATATCTATATCTTCATAAATATGAGATTAGTTAGAATAATATCATACAAAACTTTTATTGATGATAGAAATTAAAAATACATGACTAGACATTTAAAATACAGTACATAATAGAAAATACATTAAAACATAGTATATATTACATTAGTAGGTGGGTTATCTAAGCATTGTTATTTTCTCCAAAGATGAAATCATTTTCAATTTCAGCATTGTCCATGAAAAAATCGGACACATCAAGGGTAGGACATGGAGCATTTTCTTCATTAACATAATTTGCTTCTGCATTTTTCTCTTTTCCTTTTACAGAAGCCTGGTAAAGGTCTATCAAATGTTTGCCCGTACGACAAGTACGTCCCCAATGCCCTGTCATGCCACATCTGTAACATGTGTCTTTTCCTTTTAAAGGAGTTTGTTTGTGGCTTCCAGATAACTGTCCCTTTTGTTTTTCAGAATTTTTGAAATTACTGCTTCTTTGAAAATTATTTCTAGCACATCATCGACCTCGTCCGCGATAATTTCCACGGCCATTGTAATTTCCACGTCCACCTCTTCGTGTAGCATTTGCCTCGGGTGGATAAGAACTTGTTGCATTTGCCTCATGATGAGTGGCCAGAGACCCAGTTGGTCTGAGATTATGATTTTTCAACAAAAGATCACTATTTTGTTCCGCAACAAGCAATACACTCATTAATTCATTAAACCTTTTGAAACCTCTTTCACGATATTATTCTTGCAACAATATGTTGCTTGCATGAAAGGTAGTGAATATTTTTTCAATCATCTGTTCATCGGTGACTGGATGATCACAGTATTTCAATATAAATACTATCTCATGTATGGTTGAATTGTAATCAATTACAGATTTAAAATCCTGGAACCATAAATTTGTCCAGTCAAATAATGCCTTAGGAAGAGCACCCTTTTGTGGTGTCCAAATCTTTCATTAAGGCAATTTCATAATTCTTTGGGATCTTTAACCATCATGTACTCAGTTTTAAGGCCTTCATGTAATGATGTCTTAGTAACACTAAGGCTTTTGCCTTTTCTTGTCAGTAACAGGTTTTACAACCGTCATTGTAGAAGTGGTAGTATCAGTTATTTGACTAGAGGGACTTTTATTATCTTTAATAGTGTGCTCCAACCCTTGAGCTTTCAAGTTCATCATGGCATCCACTTTCCATTCCAAAAAAAACTTTCTAGATAAATCTAGGATGCTGAATTGTCTTTTCATAAGATCTCCCATTTTAACTACAACAAATCACGTGATAATTAATTTATAATAATAAATCATATGTACAACACATATGTTTAATTCTTCCATATTTATAGTTTGTTAATGAAACACGTGATAATTAAATTTATTTAACAATAATAAACCATAAATAATATAGTTCTTTTCTCCCCCCTTGGTTTATTATTGTGAGTAATTATATAATTAGGCAAAAATAAATCATATTAGTCGCATAAACAGCAAAACGACGACAACAACAACAACAACAACAACAACAGTAGTAACAATAATTATAATAATAACGGTAATATTATACAATGATGATTAATAACAACAAACAACATAATAAAACAAAAACATGCTTTTAATCTACTAAAACGACAAAATAAACAAACTTCACTTGTACATCATGACAAAAATTAATATTGCTACTAACAGAACTACAAGCGCCATAATTAGAAGAAAATGTTGTTTTATCTTCCTTAAATCTTCCTCGAAAGTGAAGGTGTAGGTGCTTTGGGTGTTTTGGTTGCCGTCGTCGGGGAACATATTGGAGAAGAAGAGGGTGAAAAAATTTGGGTGATTTTTGGATAAAAAAAATGGGAAAGGATAAGGGATTTGTGGTGAAATTAGGGGAAAATTTGCCTTTTGTAGAGGTAGGTTTATCCGTTACTATTCTGTATTACTGTAAAAATATCATATAATAGTCTAATGTACTAGCAAAATTATGGTCCAAATATAAATATTTATAATTGTAAAAGGTTATCACACTGGGAATGCAAGCCATAGTGGTCCAAGAGCCCTAATATCTATAAAAGATCATGAGTTCGAAAATGGAAAGAAACACAAAAAGTACGTAAAAGAAAGAAAATAATAAGTATAAAAAGGCTGCATCTTTTTGTCAATTTAGTTAATAATATGCATGCAAAGTTACCACTAAAATCAAATTTTACGTAAAAGATGAGCATGTAATATCAACATGCATGAATCAAACAATATCAACATGCATGAATCAAACAATAAACATCAACGTGAATAAAACGAGGGAGAATAGTAATGATTCATAAATAAGAGAATAGTAATTAATTAAATTTTTTATTTGAAATTTTGTGAGAAGGAAAAAGAAGATACTACGGCAGCCATGGATACCGGTGCTGCTCCGCCTCGGGATAACACCAACATTATCCACAGCCTCCAGTTAATTTTCCTCTCTCCTCTTTTTTTGTATTTGGTATTTTATTCCATTGTTAAGTTTATTTTGAGGTAATGGGTCGGAAAAAGGGTTCTAATACAATTGTATATTCAATTATTTCGATTTTTTACACGTTTTGTCCCTGCATTTGATTACCATCAGTTACAGTACAAATAACACTCAATTCAAGATTGTCGTTATCTTCTTGTTCGTCTCCTTCAATAATCATCAACCTCATGTTGTTCGTTTCCATTGTTTTTCAGATCTTCAACTGTAATTAGCAAATTTTCTTAAATACATTGATTATAATTTATGCTATTTACTCGTTTTTTTGGCCAAAATAAATCAAATTAAAAGCGTTATTGATACCTTCATTGTTATTTGTGTTTGATCAAATTCATGAATTAATTTTTTGAGGTCGATAGCATTGTTGTTCCCCTGATCAATTCACCAATTTGTAATTGATTTGTTGAGATCGATTTCTTCCATTGATGAATTTGCTGCTTAAGCGTTGCTGGGTTTTTCGTATAGGGGTTTATTTTTGGTTGAGAAGAGGCTGGGCTGTTTGTATGTGAACTGAGAAGAATAAAATGGGCTGCCTATGTTGTATGCTTGCATGTGAGACCATAAGGTCTAGGTCCACGCAAGATTTTTTGGTTTTTTTTTTTTTTTTAGCAAAACATGATGTTCTGGTGTTTTATTCGAGTAGAGGTGTCAAAAAGTAACTCGACTCGAATAACCTGATGCAAATTTCAATTTGTATGGACATAATAAAGTTAGTATGATTTAAATTTGCTATAAATTCAACCCGACCCAACTCACTGAATCCGACTTAGTTATCCAAATTGACTACTCTCATTACGAAAAATTCTCAATCTTTAATAGCTTTAGTCTTTTTTACTCTAATAATGTCGGTTGATATTAAATTGTGTTTGTCGCATCATCATGGTGATGGTGCTAAGATTAGTTTAGTAGTAAGATATTTCTTCATTAGTACTAACAAAAGCAAACATAAAATCCAAGTTTTGTTGGTATGAATAGAGTTCTTTGTTGGTATTTAGATGATACCTACAACTTAATATCAACTATTGTTAATAGAGTCATTATGACTCAAGTTATTAGAGGCTCAAAATTTCTTTATGTATCGGAATATTTATGTATGACTCTACATGACTAACCAGCTAATTGATACAATACGACCCGAGCATTGGTTTCGAGTTTTGACAGCTCTACTCATAGACTTCTTTGGGTACGATATGTAACTCTTAAAGATACTTTTTGCTATTTGAGGAACTGAGCCTTGTTGCGAAATTTCAATTTCTGTTTTTGTAGTTGCATTTATATTTGTTGTAAGGTTGTGCCACCTAAATGAGGGTGTAGTATTTACCAAATTACAAGTAAAAGGTGAGGCTATCGTGTGAAATGCTATTGAGATCTGCATAAATTCAGATTGATTCGCCATCTCATGTATTGAGTCTAAAGGGTGAAGGAGAAAATACAGTGATTGCTTAAGCTGTTGTGTAAAGTTAGGCAATAACATTGTGTAGTGCAGCAACCTCTATGTTATACTGTTATCAGGTATCTGGTAGGCATAATACTCATGGCATTGATTAACTCGAGTCTATCAATGTCTGGGGTGATTGACAGGTGCTTCACTGCTGATGAAATCGCAAAGTATAATAAGTATGAAGCAGATTATGCTAGTTACCTGAGGGCGAAATACTTCTCTGACAAGGATGTCTACGGAGGTAAATTGCTATGCGGACTCTTTCATACATGTTCCTGTAAACTTAAGTCCTTTTTTTTCCGTGATGCTTCCGTGATGCTTACCTGTCTATACTAGGAATACCAAATGAATCAGAAATTGAATTTGATTTGTTTGTACTTGTGCTATCTAGCAAATCCTTTGAAACCACCATTCCAAGCCTACTCCAAAAGGCATTATGATTGGTAACTGAGGGGTAAAATCTGATTTGGACTTACCTTGTGTTACATGCTTCTGCTTCCAAATGCTATTAAGCATTTTGTCTTCGTTAGAGAATGCTTAGGCCCAAATTAGATAATGCTACATATTTCACACTTAACTCCCTTTCTGCTTCATCTGCCGCCCGATTTTCCACTTTGTAGTCCTCTTTACATTCACATTTAGTTTTTAATGTGTGTGCCTTAGTTTACTTATCGCTTCTCCACTTCCTTTCCCATCGCATGCTTATCTTAGTTGGCATCTTTGTATGCGCTACCATAATATCACCCGTAAGGGTGCTACTCCATTTTTCTTTTGAAAGGTGTAGATTCTGTCTCAAAATTTTCCTTTCTAACTTATTACAGATCGCATTGCATTTAGGTTCATGTTGTTTCTAGATATTCTAGCTTTTTTTTTTTTTTTTTTTTTTGAAATTCTATTGCAGAGACTTTTTATTCCCCCCCCCCCCCCACACACACACACAATCAATCAGAAGAGAAGAGGTCAGTGATAGTGTCTGCTTCCCTATGCCGTGGCAACAACTGTAGCTGCCTAGAGTCACATAAAGCTTATTCAGGAGATGTCATGTCATGGTGTTGGCACCATGAGCTTCATGAACATCATCTTGAAAGGAGTTTAGTTTTCTTTAGAGCACAGTAAAGTATCCAAATCTTCATGCTCCCACTTCTTTTGTGGGTGTGCCAAACTGCCAATTTGCCATTTTGTATAGGTTCAAGCCAATATATTAGTTAGCAGTAAAGTTTATATGAAACTCCGTAAAAAGTAGTGGCATTCATATGGTATGGAAAAGTTAGGACAGGGGATTTAGATTCCAAATTTCCAATGAAGTGGCTTGTAAAATAGGCTTTTGTGTGAGTTTTTTTTTCGTATAAAATTGAGATTTAAATGTTGTTGTTCGGCAATCTTTTGACATTGCTATAGCATTGTTATTGTTATCAACTTATTATTGACATGGGGAAGCACTGTGATTCAATTGGCATCAATCATGAGGTGCATACACTTGGAATGTTCAAATGTTCTTATAGCTCTCTGGGTGCTTAAAATTGGAATCTAATAGTGAAGGTCCTGTTAGTTACTTTGGATAAGAAAGTCTACATCTCATTCTTTGCATTTGACTTAAGGAGTATTATAGATTATTTGAGACAATCTAGTATCACTTGATTTCATTTATACATGACCAAGTAGAAAGGATCTAATTGTTGAAAAACAAAAGTAAAAAGACATGCTGGGGCCGCAGGGCACATCTTCTATTCTGTATTGCACAATTGTTTGGTTTTTGGTATCAGTACAGTACATTTTCTATGTATGACGATGCTGAGGATTAGTAAAGAACATAAGTATTAAAACAATTAACTTATTAATTATATATACAGGTGACATATATGACCTTACAGTCGAAGTAGGCAATGAAACCATAAAAGCTAGCAGGTGCACACAAAGCTTACTCTCTTGAATTTACAACATTCAAAGTTGAAGTTCAATACAGATGACATAGTTTTGTTATGGCTTTTCATGATGCAGGTGGTCTCCGACTCGATCATTTGCAGAACCTGCGCAGAGTGTTGTAGACCCTTGCCATGTTTTGGCTTCTGAAGTAGAACTACCCGCTCCAGGGGCTGAACCTTCTCCAAACATTGCAAATGGCAGTATAACTCCAGTTAAGAAGAGCAGCCGATGATATTTGTTTTTACTTTTTAGCAAATCTACAGCATTTGAATTTGAGAAATGCTGAAAAAATAATCATAATATGGTGAATAGTGCATAAAACTTGGCTTCTTTTTTTTCTTTTAAAAAAAATTATTTAGTAGAAAAATACTTCCCAAAACTAGACTCCTTACTGTTCCTTGCAATGCCAAAATAGCCTATACTTTGCCAAAACTACAAAAAAAATTAAGAAGTCATTGTTATATGCACTATTAACATATAATTGTTATTTTTATACAATCCCTCAATTTGGATTAATTTAATATATATTCATGTTAAAACGTTTAGGGTGATTGACCAATTAAAAAAATTTAGGGAAAAAATTGAGTTGGCAATTGACAAGACCTATTATGACTGAACTTTTTTGTCTTTGTTAAGTGGAGATAGGCCAAAATAGTAAGTTGTAGAAGAATATCTACCAAAGGAAGTAAGTTACTCTAAGATTGCTAGCCTATGTATCACCATATGATAGGAAAAGCTCGATAGTAAAACTTATACAAGTATGAACTTTTTGGAACTTATCTTCAGGTTACCAACTTACCATATTATAAACTTATTAGAAATAGGTAAAACAGGTGAAATTAAGACACCCATAAGGTGGTTTTATGAGGTTGATCTTGTTTAAAAGAAACATTTGTGTAAGATCATCTTATCATCATAAGACCGCTTTTGTGAGTCATAGGCTCATAATAAACATATGATCCTATCCTGGTTTGTCTTTACCCTTAATCTAACCCACCTACTAGGTGGTCTTACAATGACAAGACATTCTTAATAAAAATTTGTATAAGCAATGTTTTAATAATTTTAAATATAATTGGAGAGGGTGTGGGAATCCCCACTTCTGATGGCAAGGCGGTCTTATTTTATAAGTCCTCCTTCTTAGTCTTCTCCATTCACTTCATCTCTAAAAGCAAAATAAGGCGACGAGGATTAAGAAAAGTGCTATGAACTGGCTTTCGTTCTTACTAGCGCCATAAATGACAAGAAAGTCATGAAGAAACATACACAAGTATTTTGGAACCAAGAGATAACTAGGGTAGGTGTTAAACAAGACGAGCCAAGCGAAGCCAACATTTTCTTCGTGTTCATCAAATTACGAGCTCAATACATGAATATTACTAAGGAGGGCGTTTGGCATGGCATGGCACGTGGGTCGGACACTGCATGGGCTCTTTTTTTAAATGATCAACGTATGCCTAGCACAACATGATTTTTCCTTAGTTGTTCCCGCAGCACGAAGCACGCCGAAACGTGTCAACCTACACGGCTTGACATGACCAATCTTTAGTATACTAACGTGGTTTTGTAGGGAAATATGGGAAGGGCAACTAATCTATTGCAATTCCTCGTTGTATCTTGATAACAAACGTCCCCGGAATATTAGATAAGCATTTAAAATATTTTCTAAAGTGATATTAATTTAGTAATATATGTTAAAATTACGCGTTGATTGGTGTAATGTAATTAATGTTCATTTAATTTAATATTCTACTTTAAGTTATCTTATGCAATACCCTTAGGGTGTTCGTTAACTTTTGCCTTCCTCGTTATTCTCTTAATCTATTCCATTTCAGGGAAAAAATAATTAAAGGTTTTGTGTTTTACCAAAAAAATAAAAAAAATATAATAATACTATATGAAAATTAATTTTACTAAGTCACACATACTCTACTTTTGACATATGTCAATGTTCATCCCTTACTCTTCCTTATAAACTCTTCATTAAATTTTTCCATTAGAAAAACATGACAAAACTTTTATCTATTTCCAGTTTTACAATACATAGCCTAAATAGCTGATAATCATTTGCAATTCCAAGCTCCAATTCATTAAAAAATAGATTCATCAATTTGACACCTACTTGTTGCTTAAACAACCAGCTACCATCTACTCATAACAATTGCCAATAGTTTTGCCAAATAAGCCCTAAAAACCTAATTATTTGCACTTTAGTCTCATACCAAAAATATTTCGCAACCAAAAAGGAAAATTAGGGTTCGTATGGCATCATTGTAGTTTTCTGTTTTTTGTTTTTCAAAATTATATGATGTATGTCATATAATGAATCAAAAAGTAGTCAAACTAATAAGATTTATGATAATATTGAAAACTGACAACAGAAAAATGGAAACATCTTTTTCTTGTTTCCTGTTTTTGATTTTTGGTTTTTTGTTAAAAAAAAAAATGACTCAAAACAAAAAACGATGTCAAACAAGCCTTAATTTTTGTTGCAAGTAATTTTTGTTTTAGGATGGATTTCATAGTTAGGGAAATTAAGGATCATATTCATTAGTTGTTATAAAAGTGTGGAGAAAGCTCATTTAAAACTTTCTCCTTATTATGATCCTTAATTGCATAAATATGCTTTGTCCAAGGATAATTGCATAAATAAGTTTATGATCCTTAATTCCATTTTAAATGAACTCAATTGCAAACATGAGAAAGAATAAATGAGCTTTCTCTAAAAATAACGAAATCATTGTTTCTATGAACTTTCACAATCCAATTACGAGCTTATAATGATATGAGCTTAGTCTTTCGATATAATATGTGCTTTCATTGAGAAGTTATGAGTTTTCATAATGAGCTTTTCTCCAAGGATAATTGCATTTATCTCCAATCATGGATGGATCCAAGGATTGAAAGCTCCTTCATAATCCAAGAGTATCATCATTAGTTCATATTTATGATGCTCGTGAATTATGCTTTCAATCCACGAATAACTATTTGGAACGTTGAGATTTTATTTTGGGAGCAAAAACTTGGAATATTGAGATTATGTTTGTTGTTATTGTTTGTTTCATTGTTGCTAGGTCGTCCCCATTTCTTCAAATAAGATGAAAAGGACCGATGATATGGGTGATTCAAGTGATTCTCTAGCAAAAGAGCATCAAGCAGTTGGTGATCATATAGGCTGGACTAACATGGTGAACAACTAGCTATTATTTGCTCCATCTTTACATTTGTAAACAGTAACAAAATCTTGTATTTTATAGTTTGATGACTTTGATCCTTAACTTTCTACTTCTAACTGTAGGAAACATGGTCCACATTGTGCGATTTGGAAACTCTAAGCAATCTTGTTAATGATTTTGTTGGGGATTTTCCGGTAAACAAGGGTCACAAAGAAATGGAAATGAAATTATTGGAAAAACCTTCGAGGTGTGAACGGGATCACTTTCCTAAAAGTATAATTCCGACCTTATACTACAATCGGGTATCACGGAAATTACTTAGGAGATACAACGAATAACAATTATAATAACTTGTAGGATAGATTATTGCAATTCAATGTATAAAAGTGTTTGTAATTTTGTGAAAATGAACAACTGATAATAACTTCCTATACCAAAGTGATAAGATAGAAATTATATTTCATCTCTCAACCTACATTCATCATATGAGGAGTTTCTCATATATATATATAAGATAGTAGCTAGTATGTAAACAATGCATTAAGTATCGAAACCGAAAACAACGCATTCACTAAATAATGCATCAAGTCATCAAATGTTAAGAGATGCATTAAGAAATACATTAAGACAGTACATGCATTAAACAATGCATTAATACACTAAGTTATAATGCATTAAGTATGTAACTGCCCAACTAAATCAAGAGAAATCAAAACCGAAACCGTAAGTAGTAACGGTTGCAACAATAGTGACGAATCAGCCACTTTTTCCTTTCTCTTGATTAGTTGTATACTATTACCTTAATCATATGTTGTCTAAGTCATGACACCTTAACCAAATGACTTAAACTTAACATAACATGAATAATAATCAACTAAATACTCTAAATTCTCCAATAATCCTCCCCCATTTAGAGTATTTAAAATGATTGATTGCATAAACACATCATCATCACAAACACAATCTTATGCATACATGAAAGTGTACAAAGACTTGAACTCCCACTTAGTGCAACATACAACCTAAGAATCCATATCCATTCGGTATCGTAAAACGTTTGAACCAAAAGCAATACATATTGGATACTTGAAGATATTACTGTTGATAATTTAGAGTGTCGGAGGAGCGCTCGCGCTTCTGAAACGCGCTCGCGCCAGTTAGGCGCGACCCGCGACAAAACCGCGCATAAACCGCGATGAGTTTCTGGAAATTCTGGAAAAGTTTGGAGGCGCGCCCGCGCCATGGCATGGCGCGGCCCGCGCCTAAAGCGCGACAAAATCGCGTCAACTTTCTGGAAAATCAGAAAGTTGAGATTTCAGAAGAGGAGCGCCCGCTCCTACTATAGGAGCGCCCGCTCCACATTGAGGAGTGCCCACTCCTCCTTGTGGAGCGCCCGCGCCTCCTTGTGGAGCGCCCGCGCCTCTTCGCACGCGCCCGCGCTTCTTGCCGTTTTTGCGGTTTTATACGACGGTTGATTCTATTATATATAGAATGAGTATTATCGAAAGAAACATACAGAACATTATTATCTTCATCTTCTCCCCAAGAATTCTCCAATTTCTCTAAATTTTCTTGCAAACTATTTTGAGAAAAACCTCTTGATTTTAGCCTTTGTAGTAAGTCATCCATCGGTTTTTCGATTCTTTGTGCTAAGAACGGAAAGGGCTGTCAATTGTATCTCAAAGGGAATTTCCGGATTAACCCAAGCACCGTGTAGGGGAAATTAATCCCTTTAGAAAAGTATTCATACGCCTTTGACAGTGTATCAAGATCATAGTCTCAAGGGACATCTCGATTCTCATGTTCATGTGTTCATTGATCGGCTTGGAGTTTAGGCAAGTGTTTTAATTCTTCATACTAGTGTTTCCTTTGAAATTTCTGTAATTTCTTAGATTATAATACTTGATTGGAACACATTGTTGTGTTTGTTTAATTACATTACTTTGTTTTGTAATAATAATTTTAGGTTTTGTTTCCCACACATTTTATCAAGAATTACTTGTTATTATAAGTGTTTTCTAGTTTGAATTCACTGAAAACCTAACAATCTAAAGGGATTAATTCAATTGGGAATTGTCAAGTATGTCTAGTGTGAAGGAACTTACAACTAACTTCGTCAAACTCAAGAAGTTTGATGGTGTTGAATTTAGGAGATGGAAGAAGAAGATGTATTTTCTTCTTACATCTCTTAATGTTGCCTATGTTATAAGTTCTCCAAGGCCAAATGAACATGAGAATGAGACCTTGGAATCCGTTCGGGAAAGATCGAAATGGGACAACGACGATTTTATTTGTCGTGGTCACATCTTGAATGGGATGGAGGATGACTTGTTTGATATCTACCAAAATGTGGAGTCGGCTAAGGAGCTTTGGGAGTCCTTAGAGAGCAAATACATGATGGAAGACGCTTCAAGTAAGAAATTTCTTGTTAGCAATTTCAATAATTATAAATTTGTTGATGGTCGATCCGTAATGGATCAATTTCATGAGTTGCAACGTATCTATGGTAGCTTAGAACAACATGGTATTACTATGAATGAGTTGTTTGTTGTTTCTAGCATTATTGATAAGCTACCCCCTAGTTGGAAAAGTGTTAAACATGAGTTGAAACACAAGAAAGAGGACATGACTTTGTCCGGTTTGGCCACCCACCTTCAAATTGAAGATGGTATTCGTGCCATGGATAGTGCTAAGGATAGAAATCCTAGCACATCTACCATTAATATGGTAGATGAAGGAAGAGCTAGTGCATCTACTAGTGGAAAGAGAAAAAATTTTTAATTCTTTCAAGAATAAGTCCAAGAAGAAAATGGCAAGTAACAAGTTTACTTGTTGGGAATGCGGTAAAGCTGGTCACCGCAAGATGGACTGTTATTCTTTTAAGAAAAGAATGGAGAAAGCCAAGGAGGGCCGTGCTTCTGGAAGCAAAGACCCATCCATGAAAGGTAATCCATTTCATGAGGTTGAATTTAATTCCGGTTTGGACTTAAATGCAACGGATCCTAACATATTTATGGTACAGGATGATGAATCATGGTGGATTGATTCAGGGGCTTCAAGGCATGTATGCAAGAGTAAGCATTGGTTCAAAACCTTTCAAAAGGTTGTTGATGGAGAAGACCTCTTCATGGGGAACAACTCTACCATCAAGGTTCTTGGAAGAGGACAAGTTGAGCTAATGTTTAGTTCGGGGACTACAATCATTCTTAGAAATGTTTTGTATGCTCCGGAGATTAGTAGAAATCTTGTATCGGGGCCTACCCTGAATAGTCTTGGCTATAAGCTTGTATTTGAAGCTAATAGATGCATTATAACTAGGGGTGTAACTTTCATAGGACGTTGTTATTTAGAAAATGGTTTGTTTAAGCTTTCTTAAAAGAACAAGCATGTTTGTAATGATGATTTATGTTTGAATGTAGTTGACAATGTTAATCAAGTTGATTTAAGTTTGTTTGATTTATGGCATTCGAGATTAGGACATGTTAATTATAATAAAATGTTGTTTATGTCCAAACAAGAGTTAATTCCTTGTTGTGATATTTCTCCTAATAAGTGTTCTACTTGCATGTTGAACAAGATCACTAGAACTCCATTTAAGAGAGTTGAGAGAAGTTCTAACATTTTAGAACTAATCCATAGTGACTTGTGTGATTTTCATAGTACGCCTTCTTTGGGGAACAAAAGATACATGGTTACTTTTATATATGACTATTCTAGGTTTTGTTACGTGTATCTTTTGCATTCCAAAGATGAAGCTTTAACCAAGTTTGATATTTATAAAAGGGAAGTAGAATTGCAAGTAGATTCACTTATTAAGAGAATTAGAACTGATAAGGGAGGTGAATTCTATGATCCAAGTTATTTCCAATCTTTGGGTATAATTCATGAGACTACAGCTAGTTATGCACCACAATCAAATGGTGTAGCTGAAAGGAAAAACAGAACCCTAGAAGAAATGGTTAATTCCATGTTGTCTTACTCAGGTTTGAGTGAAGGGTTCTGGGGTGAAGCTATGTTGACAGCATGTCACATTCTTAACCGAGTTCCCACTAAGGGAAAAGAATCTACTCCTTATGAACTTTGGTACAAGAGAAAGCCAAACTTGAAGTATCTCAAGGTTTGGGGTTGTAGGGCAGTCGTAAGAGTGCCCGGCAACAAGAAAAGAAAGCTCGGTGAAAGGGGCTTGGATTGCATATTTATAGGGTATGCTGAGCATAGCAAAACCTATAGGTTCTATGTAATATAACAAAATGACTATATATCTGTTCATTCAGTTATAGAGTCAAGAGATGCAATTTTTGATGAAAACCGATTTTCATCAATGAGTAGACCGAAAGATCTACAAATTAGTGCCAATGATAGGGAGATAGTAGAGTTGAATGATCAAATTGAAACTCATGAAAGTACATTCAATAATGAGGATGTTGAAACTCCTAAATTAAGGAGAAGTACTAGAGAAAGGAAAATTAGGAATCCTCTAGATGACTTCATAATTTATTTGGTTGAAGGATCTAGGGATGTCCTTAGTTCCACTACTCCATATTGTTTTAATGTGGATAGTGACCCAAAAACTTATAGTGAAGCAATATCTTCCCAAGATAGTGCATTTTGGAAAGAGGCTATAAATGATGAGATGGATTCCATCATGGGAAATAACACTTGGGTCTTAGAGGATTTACCTTCCAGTTGCAAACCTCTCGGTTGCAAGTGGATTTTCACTAGGAAAAGGAGACCGGATGGCTCCATAGTGAAATTTAAAGCCAGATTGGTTATCCAAGGCTTTAGGCAAAAGCATGGTGTTGATTATTTTGACACCTATGCACCGGTTGCAAGAATCACCTCTATAAGGTTATTAATTGCAATGGCTTCGGTATATAATCTAGTAATCCATCAAATGGATGTCAAAACGGCATTCCTTTATGGAGATCTAGAGGAAGAAGTGTACATGAAACAACCCGAAGGGTTTGTTTTGGAAGGACAAGAAGATAAGGTGTGTAAATTGGTTAAGTCATTGTATGGACTTAAACAAGCACCAAAACAGTGGCATCGAAAATTTGATGACACAATTTTGTCTTTTGGATTCAAGGTGAATCAAGCTGATAAGTGTATATATAGCAAATTTGATGACAAAGGTCATGGTGTCATCATTTGTCTATATGTTGATGATATGCTTATCTTTGGTACAAGGCTACAACAAGTAGAATTGACCAAGGAATTCTTATCCTCATCTTTTCAGATGAAGGATTTGGGGGAGGCGGATGTCATATTAGGCATCAAGATAATTCGGGACAATGGAAGACTTATTTTAAGTCAATCTCACTATGTTGAGAAGATGATCAAACGGTTCAACATGTTTGATAAGTGTCCCGTGAACACCCCCATGGAACCAAATGTTAAATTGGTTAAGAATTCGGGGAAAACAATTTCCCAATTGGAATATTCAAGGATAATTGGATCCTTGATGTATGCCATGACTAGTACAAGACCAGATATTGCATTGGCTGTGGGAAAACTAAGTAGATATACTAGTAACCCGGGTACACAGCATTGGTTTGCAATAAGGAGAGTCTTGAGGTACCTTAAGGGTACATTAGACTATGGTCTAGCTTATAGTGGATTTCCTTCGGTTTTAGAAGGGTATTCTGATGCTAGTTGGATCACTTACAAAGAGGATGACTCTTCTGTAAGTGGTTGGGTATTTATGTTTGGAGGAGGTGCCATTTCATGATCTTCCAAGAAACAAACTTGCATCGCTGATTCCACTATGGCAGCAGAGTTTATAGCTCTTGCATCAGCTAGTAAAGAAGCTGAGTGGTTGAGGAATCTCATGATAGAGTTGCCTTTATTGCCAAAGCCAATGCCACCGGTGGCAATCCATTGTGATTCCAATTCGGCGTTGATAAAGGCTTATAGTCAAGTGTACAATGGTAAGTCTCGGCATATTTCACTAAGGCATAGCCTAGTGAAAGAGCTTATCAATGATGGGGTCATAAGTCTTGACTATGTTCCAACAAAGATGAATTTGGCGGATTGCTTTACCAAAGCAATGCCAAGACATTCCATCATATTTTCTATGAATGGAATGGGTTTATGTCCAAAAACACAAACTTGTGAAACCCAATCTAACGCTTGAAGAAACATCAAGTCTTAGATTCAATGTGGTTGAATCGCAATTTTGATGTTTGTTAGCAATGTTTAATGACCCATATTTCTATGATACTTGTGATGTATGAGGTAGCGTCAATTAAAAGTTCTCAAAGGTTTAGAGTTGAGAAGCTCTAAATGTAAGTGTCTTGTCACAAGGGCACAATAACGTATATGAGAACCTACCTATATAAGTTCGAAGTTTAGCCGCTTCAAGAAGTCTAAAAGGACATATAGACTTCGATGAACTTATGAAAGATACGGACACATGGCTGTTTAAAAGTGTCAAGTGATGAATGATTCGATTTATCTTATGTGTACTTCACCTTCGAATGGTTGGATATATCCGTGTGATTCAATCCATATGGAAATTATGGGATATGATCATCGTTAAGTGTGTTGTACTAGGTGTTAATTCAATGCAAAGGGACATTAGCATTGATGCATAAGATGTGGCTAAATGATAGATTTGGAGAATGTATAAAGAAGACACTCTAAATGGGGGAGGATTGTTGATAATTTAGAGTGTCGGAGGAGCGCTCGCGCTTCTGAAACGCGCTCGCGCCAGTTAGGCGCGACCCGCGACAAAACCGCGCATAAACCGCGATGAGTTTCTGGAAATTCTGGAAAAGTTTGGAGGCGCGCCCGCGCCATGGCATGGCGCGGCCCGCGCCTAAAGCGCGACAAAATCGCGTCAACTTTCTGGAAAATCAGAAAGTTGAGATTTCAGAAGAGGAGCGCCCGCTCCTACTATAGGAGCGCCCGCTCCACATTGAGGAGCGCCCACTCCTCCTTGTGGAGCGCCCGCGCCTCTTCGCACGCGCCCGCGCTTCTTGCCGTTTTTGCGGTTTTATACGACGGTTGATTCTATTATATATAGAATGAGTATTATCGAAAGAAACATACAGAACATTATTATCTTCATCTTCTCCCCAAGAATTCTCCAATTTCTCTAAATTTTCTTGCAAACTATTTTGAGAAAAACCTCTTGATTTTAGCCTTTGTAGTAAGTCATCCATCGGTTTTTCGATTCTTTGTGCTAAGAACGGAAAGGGCTGTCAATTGTATCTCAAAGGGAATTTCCGGATTAACCCAAGCACCGTGTGGGGGAAATTAATCCCTTTAGAAAAGTATTCATACGCCTTTGACAGTGTATCAAGATCATAGTCTCAAGGGACATCTCGATTCTCATGTTCATGTGTTCATTGATCGGCTTGGAGTTTAGGCAAGTGTTTTAATTCTTCATACTAGTGTTTCCTTTGAAATTTCTGTAATTTCTTAGATTATAATACTTGATTGGAACACATTGTTGTGTTTGTTTAATTACATTACTTTGTTTTGTAATAATAATTTTAGGTTTTGTTTCCCACACATTTTATCAAGAATTACTTGTTATTATAAGTGTTTTCTAGTTTGAATTCACTGAAAACCTAACAATTACACACACAAGATTAATTACTTAAATACATATTCACTTGACACTTAAGCCATGTGTCCATATCTATTCATAAGTACATCAAAGCTATGCCCATAATAACTTCTTGAAGCGGCTAAACCTCATACTTATATACGTAGATTTCCAAAACATGCTCCTGTGGCAAAGCACGATATCAGGAATTCTATTAAGTTAAACAACCTCTTGTGCATCACAGATATTCCAGAACTTTAACTTGGATGAATAAATAAGTTCCCAATTAGCAAATGAGAAAGTTAATCTTATTGAACTTAAGATCCAACGTCTTATTGGGAGTTAAATTAAGACTCCCTCATATGTAATTATTTAGGGCTCCAATCCTAAACTGATTGCCATCCTATTGTTAACATCTCTTGCCAATGCCTTTGTGAAACAATCGGCGAGATTAAGATTTGTTCGAACATAATCAATAGTGATCACACTATCCTTGATAAGTCCTTGGATGTAACTATGTCGTACTCCAATGTGTCTTGACTTACCATTATAACTTGGCTATAAGCCCTTGCCAAGATAGCATTGTTATCACAATGTATCACTATTGGTGATATTGGTTTTGGCAACAAAGGGATCTCAAACATGAGATCCTTCAACTATTCGGCTTCTTTACCAGCCAAATGCAAAGCAATGAACTCCGATGTCATTGTGGAGTCCTCAATGCAAGTTTGCTTCTTTGAAGCCCATGAAATAGCACCTCCTCCATATAGGAAAACCCATCCACTTGTTGAGGAATGATCTTTATTAGAGATCCAACTTGCATCTGAATAACCTTCTACAACCGAAGGATATCCACTATAAGATAAACCATAATCCATGGTTTTCTTCAAGTACTTCAACAAGCGTCGAACCGCTTGCCAATGTAGCATACTAGGATTACTAGTGTACCTACTTAGTTTACCAACTGCATAAGCAATATCCGACCTAGTACTTGTCATGGCATACATCAAACAACCTATTACTTTAGCATATTCAAGTTGTGAAACCGCATTACCTTCATTAGGTATCAACTTTATGCTAGGATCTATAGGTGTTGAATAAAGAGAAGTAGAGTCATTACTAACATTAAATTTCTTGAGCACTTTCTCAAAGTAATGAGATTGTGACAAGATCAACGTTCCTTTTTCCCTCTTTATTCGTATGCCCAAGATTACATTCTCTTCTCCCATGTCTTTCATGAAAAACTGAGAACTAAGGAAGGATTTTGTCATTTCAACTTATGACAAATTCATTCCAGAGATCAACATGTCATCTACATATAAACAAATTATGACACTTTGACCGTTGTCATCAAATTTTCTATAAATACACTTGTCTGAATTGTTCAACTTGAAACCATTAGACAACACAACCTCATCAAACTTTTGATGTCATTGCTTAGGTGCTTATTTCAGCCCATACAAAGATTTAATCAACTTGCAAACTTTTCCTTCTTGACCTTCCACAACAAACCCTTCCGGTTGTCGCATGTAAACTTCTTCCTCTCTCCATTCAAGAATGCTATCTTGATATCCATTTGATTGATAACAAGCTTGTGGATAGCCGCAAGTGCTACCAACAACCTCATAGTTGAGATTCTAGCAACAGGTGCATATGTATCGAAATAATCAATACCAGGTTTTTGTGTAAAACCTTGTGCCACTAATCGGGCTTTGAGCTTTTCAACCGTTCTATCTATCCTCAATTTCTTTTTAAAGATACATTTACACCCTATTGGTTTACATTTTGGTGGTAAGTATTATTCCCATGATGGATTTCATCTCATCATTAATAGCTTTCTTCCAAATGGAGCATCACGAGACCTCATAGCCTCATTATAGGTCAAAGGATCATATTCCTTATTAAAAATGTATGGAAATTGTGTCGTAATAGAATTCATTGATCCTTCAACTAAGTACACATGAAAGTCTAGGCCAAAAGATTTTTCTTTCCTTGCCCTATTACTTATCCTAGGTTGAGATGATGATGTTGATGCCTCCTCTAAATGAGTTTGGTCATCAATTTCTTGATCAAATTTAATTTGGTCAAAACTTTGAGCATCAGTCTTTGGAATTATATCCTTTGGTCTAGGAATTGATGAATATCTATTTTCATCAAACAATGTATCTCTAGACTCAATGGTGGTATGAACCGACCAATAGTCATTTTGTTCAATTACATAGAACCTATAGGATTTTCTATATTCCGCATATCCTATAAAGATGCATTTCACTCCTCTTTCACCTAACTTTTTACGTTTAGGCTCTGGCACTTTTACAATTGCCCTAAAACCCTAAACTTTGAGATGGCTCAAGTTCGGTTTCCTTTTATATCATAGCTCATATGGGGTTACCTCATTCCTTTTCATTGGAACTCGGTTTAAAATGTAACAAGTGGTTAATACCGCTTCCCCCCAAAATCCATCACTCAAACCCGAATAGGACAACAAGGAATTAACCATTTCTCAAGAGTCCTATTCTTCCTTTCTGTTATACCATTTTGTTGTGGTGAATATGCTGCGGTAGTTTCATGTACTATTCCTATTGATTGGAAATAACTTGGATTATAGTATTCACCTCCTTTATCGGTTCTTAATTTTTTGATTTTACTGTTTATTTGCAATTCTACTTCATTTTTGTAGATTTTAAATTTGTCAAGGGCCTCATCATTAGAATGCAATAAATAAACATAGCAAAATCTTGAATAATCATCAATGAAAGTTGCTAAATACTTTTTGTTGCCTAAGGAAGGTGTGCTATGAAAATCATATAGATCACTATGCACTAAATCAAGCAATGCATTATTCTTTTCTACAACATTAGGAAGTGGTTTCCTTATGATTTTGTTAACATGCATGTCCTACACTTCTCTATCCTTGGATCAAAAGACGGAATTAAATCATGCTTTGACATAAAATATAATTAACATGTCCAAGTCTTATATGCCATAGAGGAGCAATTATTAACAACATACAAATTGTCTTTCAAAGTATTAGAAATACTAAGCTTAAATATTCCATCACATAACTAACCAAGTCCTACAAATAAACCACCTTTAGACAATATAAATTTATCCGATTCAAACACCATTTAAATCCTAAACAATTCAAGATAGCATCGGACACTAAATTCCTCCTAAGCTTGGGAGCATACAACACATGCCTTAAAATAAGAGATTTTCCCGAGCTAAACATTAACTCAACTTGCCCCTTGCCTAGCACTTTTGTGGTGGAGTCGTTCCCCATGTAAAGAATCTCTCCATTGGTCACCTTAACGAAGGATTTAAACAACGAACGATCCTTGCAAACATGCCTCGATGCACCCGAACCGATGTACCAAGAAGTATCACCCTGCACACATAAGATTTCAGAAATCACACACAAATAATTCATTAAAGAATTAAATGAAATTTGTGCACAAGAATTACCTTGCTTGTCTTGGGATTGGCTTGACCCGCCTTTCCCACCTTGAGCCTTTTTTTTGCTCATCTTTTTCTTCCAAAAGGTACAATCCTTTTTAAAATGACCGGGTTTTCCACAAACCCAACAAGCTCGTGATGTTTGACAATCACTTTCCACTTTAGGCCTTTTGCCTTTGTACTTGTTTGACTCATTTCCTTTCTTCTTCTCATTAGACTTAGCATCCTCCACCACATTCACCGTGGTAGAACTAGGATTAACATCCTTTTGTCCCTCTTACACTCGGATTTCCTCCTTAATTCGAATGTGAGAAGCCAAGCCCTCAAGATTAATATCATCTTGATCTTTCTTATGCTTTAATGCATTTCTGATATCTTTCCAAGATGATGGTAGTTTATCAATTATAGAAGAAACAATAAAGGTCTCATCAAGATTGATATTCTCCCTAAAATTCTTTGGATTTTATGAAGTTGTTCCATAACCGGCCTACTATCAATCATCTTGAAATTATTGAACTTACTAACAAGAAATTTCTTGCTAGATGCATCCTCGGCCATATACTTAGACTCTAATTCATCCCAAAGCAATTTAGCGGACTCGTGAAATTGATAAACATCAAATAATTCATTAGACATACCGTTAAGGATGTGACCACGGTATATGTAGTCATCATTCTCCCACTTATTCCTCTTTTTAGTAGCCTCCAATGTCTCATTTTCTTCCTCCGATGGCTTTGGGGATGTTAGAACATAAGCCACACTGAGTGATGTCAACAGAAAATGCATCTTCTTTTACCACCTTCGAAAATCTACACCCTTAAACTTGTCCAATTTCTGGAAACTTGTCATCATTTCCTTCACATTTGCCATCTTTGTAGTAAATTATACTTTTGGACTGTTGGGGATTTCTAGTAAACAAGGGTCACAAAAAATGGAAATGAAATTATTGGAAAAATCTTCGAGGCGTGAACTGGATCACTTTCCTAACAGTATAATTCCGACCTTATACTACAACCGGGTATCACGGAAATTACTTGGGATATACAACGAATAACAATTACAATAACTTGTAGGATTATTGCAATTCAATGTATAAAAGTGTTTGTAATTTTGTGAAAATGAACAACTGATAATAACTTCCTATGCCAAAGTGATAAGATAGAAATTATATTTCTTCTCTCAACCTACATTCATCATATGAGGAGTTTCTCATATATATATAAGATAGTAGCTAGTATGTAAACAATGTATTAAGTATCGAAACCGAAAACAACACATTCACTAAATAATGTATCAATTCATCAAATGTTAAGAGATGCATTAAACAACGCATTAAGAATGCATTAATACACTAAGTTATAAAGCATTAAGTATGTAACTGCCCAACTAAATCAAGAGAAATCAAAACCGAAACCGTAAGTAGCAACGGTTGCAACAATAGTGACGAATCAGCCACTTTCTTCCTTTCTCTTGATTAGTTGTATACTACTACCTTAATCATATGTTGTCTAAGTCATGACACCTTAACCAAATGACTTAAACTTAACATAACATGAATAATAATCAACTAAATACTCTAAATTCTCCAACAGATTTATCGGGGGATAAAAAGAAAATTATTGATGAATTGGGTTTTGGATGTTTGCTGAAGTTTAATTGCAAGAACTTGAGAAAAACGATGTGCAAATGGGTCATCGACCACTTTTACCCTCAATCTCAATTCTTAGAGATTGATGGGAAAACAAGAAAAATTAATCCAACACATGTGGAATACCTACTAGGGTTTAAGAATGATGGTTTTGACATCAAAGATGAAGAGCTTCAGAAAACTGAACCTTCTGAACCTTTCACCAAGGAATTTCTTAGCCTTTTACACCAGGACACAAGGAGCTTTGCAGCTGAACTCCGGAATATGAAACATGATGATACTGACTTCCAAAAGGTATTTACATTGTCCTTCATGACATCTTTTGCTGCTCCAACTGCAGACAAAAGGCCCAGAAACACTTGGCTTCACCTTGTTTTAAGGAATGAAATGATCGGAAGGTGGAATTGGGCAAAGTTCATACTCGACAGCACAGTTGCAGCAGTGAAAGAGTTCAAGGCTACCTCGGCTAAAGAATTGGGTGGTTGTCCCCTATTTTTTATGGTAACTCCGGCCTTTTCTCTTACACCTACCAAACTAGAATGTTGTTCTAAATTGTTTTCTGTCTAACTGAGATTTTGTGTGGTAAACGATTCTTCACATTCTTCTCCGGTAATGACATTAAAATTGTTCCATTGGCCATAAATTAATGTGTTTAATGCTTGTGTGTGCATCTGTTGATACATTGCAATGATCAAATCCCTGTTTGGTTTGTCTATACAGAATCAGTATAACTAAATTGCATCGATATAATCTTAAATTTGCAGGCCGTATTTTGTGAGTACTCTTCCAAATCTGGTCTAGACGATCTTTGGAAGTACAACCTTCCTAGGATTGATGACTGGAATGATAAAAACATCAAAAGACTACATGATATAGTTGTCTCCTATCACCTAGATTACAAGATCCCTGAAGTAAGTGCTTGATGATAGTTACAATACCATTGCATTGATTAATTTGTTGGTAATTGAAGTTAATGTTGTTTTTAAATCTCCTATTTTAAATGATTCATATAGTTGATGATGAAAATCGAAGCTAAAAAAGCATGGATCATACAAAAGGTCGAGTATATGGAGACACGTTTATCAGTTTTTGAAAACAAATTATACGCATTTGAAGAAAATACGAATAAGCTAAGATAAAGAGCAAGTATTGCTAGTATTATAATTTTTCAAAATTATGTCACATTTTATTTTGGTTCACTCTCAATCTCTTGCCCTCACTTACTCACACGTCCTCTTTCATCTCGTTCTCAGGAGATACACAAGATTTGAATGAAATGTGTGACAGGTAATTCATTTAAATTTGTTTAGATTTGTGTAAGATCCATTAATTTCGTTAATTTTTTTAAGGGTTCACTTTGTGATTTTTCATTGTTCTTTGAATATATAAATGAAGGCTGGTGTACTATTAAGTCGTGTAATATTATCATTTGCGAATGACTGATAGAGTTATCTTCTTTTAACGATTCATTTCTTAAGCTGTATTAGCAAGAGTAATTCCCTTTTCATCACTGTGAGGAACAAGTTTTGTTCCTTATGGGGTATGTGTCAAGAGCAGAGAGATCCACTCAAAATTGACAGGCGATCCCCACTAGTGAAAAACTTTACATTATTTTCCAAAATGTCATTATGAGGAACAAAAGTGTTCCTCATGATGAAGAATTGGGGCTCCCTCTATTAGCAACGTTCAATTTATAATTTATCAATTTCTTTTTTTATATGTATGTTCTAAACATTCACAAAGCAAGATTCCATCGACCTAGAAGCTGACTTAGAAGCATATGTCGATTTGGTCTACGAAAGGACAAGTGAAAAAAACTCAAGACTGGAGTAAAATGTCCATTGGAGATCGAATTAGATGTTTGTCATGAGACAGTGCAGATTGATGAGTTGTGATTTGTGAACTACCTTGTTGGAGAAAATGAAGCCAGTTTTGTTGAAATATTGTTAGACTGTATTTCATGGATCTGTAGTATTTCGTATTGTAATAACGTTGGCTTGTAATATTTACTTGTATGTTTCAAGTGGACCAATTTATGGCCTAAAAATCTAGTAAGTATTATGTTAATTAATATGTGAATATATATGTTTTAAAAAATTATGCCCAAATTAAAAAAAAAATATATTTAATTAGATTTGCATTAGCTTTAAGAGTTTCGGATTGGCTTGAATTGGATTAGATCCTATTTTAATTTGGATTACGATTTTAAAAAAATTATTTTAGTTTGGATTAGGTTTAGGGCCTGCTAATCCAAACCGAACACCAAACCTTCACCCCGGCTCTTGAGAAAAAAAAAATGTATTACCTAACATGCTCAGATGCTCTCTGTATTGCTTATTAGTTATTACCTGACACTTGAGAAGTGTAGCTCCAGATGAACTGGGTTGGTTTTATTTATCAAGAAATTAGCCCAGAACTATGGGGCGCAAGGGGGCATCCATGGAACCATTTCCCAGCAGGCACACCTAATGGTTCATTGGTTTGCAAGCTTGCAGTGTCGTTGCAGCGGCATTTGACAACCAAAGAAACCTAACCCCAAATTTCAAGGAAATCCAGCCATGGCAACGAAGAGGGTCGAAGATGGAACATAGAAAGAAGAGGGACGGGATGCAGGGAACAAAGAAGAGAAGAAAAAGGAGACGAGATCAGGGAACAAAGGAATGACAACACCATCACGGACCATTATGCATGAATCAATAAGGAATTATAAATCTTGGGCTGTGACAAGAAGTTAGCTTGATATGTTTCATTCATATTTATACAAGGAAAATGACATGTTTTAAGAGGTAGATCGGCAAAATATTCGCAGGTTGATAGTTTCAAAAACTTGAACAAGTCCTAGAACTATGAACAAGGAAAATGACACAAATTCAGAAAATTAATCAATTAAAGCATTTTTAAAAATTCCAATATCTTTAATACAAGTAGTATAATTTGTCAGTGAAATGATGACAGTATTGCTCAATGAGACTGTTTCAAAGTCTCAAAGATAAAATTACACACCAAACACTGTAAAATCGAAATTGTATGAATGGGGTTCACACCTCACATATAAACATACAAAATCAAGATACTACAATCTAACGACAAAGAATCCTTCAACGAAGCATATACAAATTAAATCAAATTTCAGCTATAGATACCCAAAACATATATGTCTTTCAGGAAAATCTCCTATCTACATTGTGCAGAACCTATAATATTGAGTTCTTTCTGACCTGATTTAGAGAACTTACTGGACACGAGCTGCTCTCCGGACCCTCCTCTGCTCGTAATCAGGGTCATCTGTAGGCAATTCGTACCGACATAAAGGACAAGTGTTTCGAATCCCAAGCCAAGGGAGGATGCAATCACCATGAAACCGATGTGAACAAGGCAACTGCTTTCCCTCCTCCCCAACCTCAATCTGATCCTTACAAACAGCACAAAGTGCTTTCTCATTCAGCACATCCTCTTTAGTAGTAATCACCGAGGGGAGTTTCTCAACAACAGACTTTGAAGCAGGGGGGCGACTCAAGTAAGTGTTCTCACTCTCTGGAAACTGCCCGAACATCATCTCATACTCGGCAGCATGAAAAATATTATCATGATCATCAAAGTAAGCATCATTATCATTTTCAATCATCTCAGAATTCCTCCCAATATGGTTAGCATTGAGCAACACCTCCCATTCCGAATTCCTCAACCCTCTCCCTCTTTCTCTTTCTCCAACCCCGTCTTCCTCAGGCCCCGAATAGGCCCAAACCGATATAGACCCGGACCCTTCTCCTTCAGCATCAGCAGCAACACTCAAGATTTCCCTCTCATCAACTCTATCATCCACCTCTTCCCACTCGAAATCGACAGCAACCCCACCTTGATCAACCTCCTCCAAATTGAGTGAGTCCCAACATAGTGGTATACTTTCATCATCATTCACATCATCAACCTCATAATCTTCTTCCTCTGAATGCACATGAATCCTCCACACTCCATTCCCCTCCTCTTCGGAATCGGAATCGACACCAACCATCATTAATCCACCAATTCTCGCCAAACCACTCGGAATCTCATCTTCATCATCATTATCATTACCATTCTCATTCTCACAATCATTCCAATTCACAGTACTAGTACCAGTCTCTCTCCTAGCAATATAAAACTCATCCCCACATTCAGAAACAACAAACCCACCACAATTACAATCATCACCATCACCATCTTCTAACCCTAACCCTAACCCTAACCCTAATCGCAATTCCAAATCCAAAGCATCAACACCCACATCATAATTCTCCTCAATAACCCCAAAATTCAAATCATTTACAACATCAGAAACAAAATCATCACACCCCACAATATGAGATTGCTCAACTTGTTCATGTAACAAATCAATTACAAAATTTACCTGATTTTTCCTATCTTCCATAATACCCTCAACAACACCCGATTGTCCGACACTCCGATTGGAAGAACTGGGTGCGAAGAAATCGTCGCTTTCATGGCTGCCGCCGAGTCGGCGAGGAGAGAAGGAATAGGGGAAGGAATCGAGGGTGGAGAATTCTTCAAAGAAAACGTCGTGTTCAACGAACAAATCGTGGTCATCTTCAGGGAAATGGAGGAAAGAAACTTCCGCCATTGAAGAAGGAATTGAGATCTCTGAAAGAGGGACAAGGATACAGGAAGAGAGTAATTCTGTAATTGTGTAAGAGAGTTACGAAAAATGGAAAAAGGAAGAGTTTTGAAGGAGGGTGTTTGGCAGGTTCCCCGGATCTTTCTTGCTTTGGAGTATGCCAGCATTTTGACTTTTAATTCTAGCCTCCCTTTTTTATTTATTTATTTATTTTTAATTTTTGAAAAAAAATTATATTTTGCTTCATTTCAAATTAAAGATATGGAAAATACTTGGTTGCTTTAAAAAATACATGGATCATAATTTAATGTATTTTTAAGGATTTGTGTGGTTAAAATTTTACATTTTTTTTTTAAATCTTTTAATATCTCATAGATATTAAGTTCCTGTTCAGTTTTTTTTTTTTTTTTTTTTTAAACTGAAATTATTTTTATTAAACAAATATTATATTTGCTTAATCGAAATTAAATTTTACTGAACTGATATTAATTTTGTTCCAGTAAAAAATTAAAAAATTTACAAATTTTTTACTGAACTGAAATTATTTTTTCAAAACTGGAATTACATTTATAACTTATTTTTACTGAACTAAAATTATGTTACTTTCAAAAATGAAGTAAACTGAGCATTAAACTTTATTAAATTAAAATAATAAAAAGAATTAACGGCTATTTCACCAAATGCCACTGAGTACTTAAAAAATTCACCAAATGCCATAAGGTTTTCAAAATTCACCAAATGTCATCGAGCTTTTAAAAAAATCATCAAATGCCATTAATGACTAGCGGTCGTTAACTCTATTAGTCATTAAGATTAAATTATGACATGTGTCATAATATGATTGGTTCATTTTAATCATTTATTTTAATTTATAAAAATATTATTTTTTTCTCGATTTTTGTGATGAAAATTTTTCGGATAAAGTTTTGAGGGTCATTTTGACCCTCTATGGATACAAATTAAGCTCGGAATTGGCAAAAAAATAGCGTAAATACCCCGTTTTGTGTGTTAAAAAAATATCTCGATTAGCGTATTATTATTTTTAACCATGAATATTGATCGGGTAAGTTTTTGGGGGTTATTTTGATCCTTCATGGGTACAAATTAAGCTCGAAATTGGCCAAAAAAATAAGTAAATGCTCCATTTTGTGTGTCTAAAAAATTTCGATTAGCCTGTCGTTATTTTTTAACCACGAAAATTGATTGGGGGTAAGGTTTAGGGGGTCATTTAGACTCTTTATGGGTTCAAATAAGCTCGGAATTGACAAAAAAAAAAAAAAACAAAAAAAAAAAACATATATGCCCCGTTTTGTATGTTGAGATCGTATTTTTTTTGCCGGAAAAAATTGCAAAACGGGGTATATACTTTTTTTTTTGTCAATTCCAAGCTTAATTTGAACTCATAAAGGATCAAAATGACCCCCAAACCTTACCCAATCAATTTTCATGGTTAAAAAATAAAAAAAGACACGCTAATCGAGATATTTTTCGGCACACAAAACAGAGCATTTACATTATTATTTTGCCAATTCCGAGCTTAATTTGTATTTATAAAGAATCAAAATGCCCCCCAAAACTTTACCGAGCAATTTTCATCACAAAAATCGAGAAAAAAATATTCTTATTATTCATTAAAATAAATGATTATTGTGTATTAATTTTAAAAAGTAATAGCATTTGGTGAAATAATTTTCCAAAGTAATGGCATTTGATGAAATAAGAATTGCATTAACGGAGAACTAACGTCCATATGCAACTAATGGCACGAGGTGTCATTGTACTGTTTGTCAGTGGCATTTGGTGAATTTTGAAAACCTTGATGGCATTTGGTGAATTTATTAAGTACTCAGTGGCATTTGGTGAAATAGCCGAAGAATTAAAATTGCGGTACAACAAAATTCTTGAGATTGCTCTCTTCACTAATTAAATTTCAACTTGTTTTAGGAAAAATGACTTTATTAATGGGTTAATAGGTTTAGATACGTTCCTGTTCAAAGGAAAAAAAGAAAGAAAAAAAAAAGGTTGATGAAAAATAACAGAGAATCAATCTAATTTTAAATTAAAATAAAATCAAATTTGTGTCTTTTTTTAGGAAAAATTAAACAATTTTATAGTGACAGGAAATAAGTTTATATTACTCCATAAATAAATAAGTAAATATCAAGTGAATAGAAAGTAATCAAAGCATCCTAAAAAAAAAAAAAAAAAAAAAAAATCAAAAGCATCCTAAATATTTCAACAACAATATTTTAGACTAATTAAGCCTTCATATCCTCAATTATGTCTTCCTACATTGCAAGTTGAATATCCATTTATAAAAGAAAAATTTATAAAAGAAAACCTTCAAATCCTCAATTATGTCTTCCTAGTTCCTACATTGCAAGTTGAATATCCATTTATGTCCTACTATTCTCTATTGGTTCAAAACTTGTAATGATATGCTATGCTTACTTTGATCATCCAAAAGGAGATCTTTAGGGTGGCCTTCTAAAGACTAGCCTCTACTTTATTTATACCCATAAACAAGTTCAAAAGTGTGTGAAGTGGGGCTCATGAATTGGCCACTAATATGCTTGAGCCTTGAAGGTACATGTAGGTCTAAATCAATTAAGGTTGGGTTGTCAAATTTTTTCAGACAAGTACCTTGACAAATTATTGAGCCTTATGATGATTGATAAAAATCATTAAACAGGCATAACTCAACTAATTTCAGCTGTTCCATCGCTCTCACGAGGTAGACTCTGCAACTGAGTTACTGAGATCAAAGTTAAATTTGCAATATCATATTCTATTAAACTCGAAAAAAGATCACAAATCAAGCAATATGAGGAGTTGAATTTATGTACATTATACAATATCCCTAATCAAAAGTTCAGAGCAGCTATGTCCTAGCTGACTGTCTTCATCTTCTTGATCGAATCAAGCAGTGAGGATTTCTCTTGAATGCTTGATGACTTTGCAAATGGATTTTTCGGTCGTACATCAGAATCATTTCCTGATTTAGCAAATGGATTAGAGGCACCAGAAGATCTTGCTTTCTTTGTTGCTTCTTCAGCATTTTCTTGCTTTCCTAAACTATCAACATCTTTAGTAATGTTTGTAGCTTTCTGTACAGTAGTTAGACCACCTGACTTCTGCTCCATTATGAAACTGCTTCCTTCCTGGATCTTTGCTTTCTTAGGGAATACAGGAGTTGTAAATTTAGGTGTGGGTGAGGGAGTGATGGGCTCTGATGGCTCGTTTAAGCTTGAATGCAAGCTACTACTCAAGGTGTTATTTCTGCTAAAGAACTTTTCAGTTAAACTGTTTGGAGTAATGCTTTTCTTATCAATAATGTCTGTTCTAGTAGAGGCTTCAGCATGCGAGTTAGGATGAGGTAGTGGCACATTCTTGGTTGTATCATTCAGCAATCGCTCCTGAGACGAGCAAGACAGTTCAAACTTATGTTGGTGATATAGACTATATCCGAGAAGAAAAAATCTTCGTTTCCAAAAAAACATTACAAAAAAAAACTTAGAGATGAGTGTAAATAGTCGCTGCATACCTCCAAGATGCCGTTGAACCTTTCTGCTAAGCTCGGAAGCTTTAAAGTGGTAACCAGCTTTATGGCTCCCCTAACTGATTTTTCCATTGACAGGAGCTTCACAAGTTCAGTAGCACGTACTAGCTTATCACCTGGAATTGAGAACAGTGACAATTAAATAATAATAATAATAATTAAATAAAGATAAAAAGATGCATACATTCAAAGGAGAGAATTTCAACTAGCATCAACTTCAGACATCATACCATTGCAACAAGATGCAATAAGCCTCAAAATACACCTATCAAGTGCTGCTTCCATATCAAAAGCTTCATCATCAAGTAGTGAGCAATCCATACCAGCAGCTTCAGTTTCTTCAATTGATTTTTGAATCTGAAACAAGCAAAAAAAAAAAAAAAAAAAACTTAGAAGTGCCTACAACTGCGGTTAAACAAATAAAAAGCTATCTCACGTAACACTAGCAAGGAATTACTTTGGATGACCAATGAAGGGGGAAATGGGCAAACCTGTGATAGTCGTGTGTTCCTGAAGATAAATTCCTTTTCAAGAGCCTCTGCTCCGAGATCAGAGGATGCAAGAGGATATGAAAGATCAAGAAGCGAGAGAACTGGTTTGGATGATACCTAAAAAATGATACAAATTACCATAAACTATAGAAAGAGGAACTAAGAGTGTCTTGAGTTGTAAGGGATAATTCAGCTTTACCTTAGGATATAAATCAGGAGACTTGCATATAATGCAAAACAACTTCTCAGCACTCAAACCAACCACCCATTGATTTTCATCTGGCTTCTTAACTTTGCTGGCACTGCCAAATCAGATTACCATTGTTAAAATTTAGGTTATGATGGACAGCAAGAACAAATAATCAAACAAAAGTCTAAAAGATATCAACCTGAATAGAGGAAGCCAATTCCCACCAAATTGATCTGAGTACACTCTCAGCATGCCCTAGACATTTATATATCATGAAATTTAGTAAACCATCACCAAAGAATTAGCACTAGAAAACCCTAGCTTTAGAGGACATACCTTCGAATCATAAGAAGCTAGGTGGCCTTCCTCACTAAATCCAATCCATGATAGGCTTGAACCAGGTGACAAAGGCAGGTGTCCTTTAAGGGGTTGGGTTCTATTGCTAATGTTAAATACTCTGAACTCTAACATCTGAAAAAGCACAGATTTTAGGAATCAGACATTGATTAATGCAGCAAGATGTCATCATACACATATGAGTTAATATATCTTGAATAAGCTGTTAGAGGAAGTACCAAATCAGCATTATAAATGATAGGTGCCATTTGGTACAGCTGTGATGCTAAGTAATAAAGCTTGGAGCATAAATAATTTACCTGATGATTCGAAGGAAGAGGTTGAGAGGAATGAGTGACAACGGCAAGTTTGTCCTTAAAGCCTGCTGCTGTCACAACTGGACCATCAAGGGAGAGAATGTGCCTCTGCAAGAATCATCAAAGCAATAAGTAAACACATAGCATTATATTTATGCTAGAACTCTAAATCAAGGTAGAACAGCTAATTCAGTTGCATATATGGAGTATATCTTTTCAGCAGCTTTTAATTTAAGCATACACTGACTTACAAAGAGTGGCACACATGTTATGTGGCTTTGAGTATTACATTTAATTTATTTGATGTTGTCTCTTCAAACATCCCTTACGCCGTGATGTTTTATGTTATTCCTGATCTATATAACCAAGTGAATTATGAAAAGATTGTTATATGATAAGTTATATAGACCAACCTGCAAGCCACCCTCTGTAAAGATGCGAAGAAAATTAGCACTAGTTGCAGCAGCCACCCACCCAGTACCAAGTGCCACAGCATTCACCTCTTCATCTTCAAATCGCATGGACCACTAATCATCAAGTACATAGATGAGCATTCAATAAAAGTTCAGAATAATCATTACAAAAAATGTTAGCATATTCAGATATTCTGAAGACTCAGTTACAAATCATGGCAATCAAAGCGAAAAAAGACTATATATGTTCATTGTTGAAGAGCTAATGGGCTAACCTCACTATTATTTGCCCAACTGCTAAATGGACGATACATAAGAGTGCTCATATTCTTGTCTCCCTTCCTTGGGTTTGCAAGAACACTTCCATTCTCATTTAGAGAAGCCATGGTAAATCCAAAATAATCAGTCATTGCTGGAACTCTTGGACCTTGACTTGTGTCATGAAAATCGATCTGCAAAGAAAGGTACAAGTTTGTGAGTCATACAGCAACAAAGACACCAGAGAAGTAAAAACAAAACATAGTTGATTGTTTAACCTCTATATGTGAGTATCCATCATGTTGCATAGTAGTTATGCTTCCAAGCATATTGTAACAGAGAAAGCTTTTGGTTCCTGGCTGCACAGGAGTTGCACCAGGCTGAAATGGCTCTTGTATTTTTGAACCATTTTGAGAAATCATGGATTTTGGCCTCCTATCACCATCCAAACGTTCCTCGCGAGCCTTAGCAGGCCTTTTATTTGACTCAAATCTTGAAGATGTATGTAATTCCTCATCAATCTCTTCTTCCAAAGTTTCTTCCATCATAGAAGATTTTCGCAATCTTTTCCTGGTCTGAGGCACTGATTCCCCAAAGTCGTCTTCACCCAAATCACTTAGACTGGCAGATGTGCTTTGCTCTTTCTCATCCTCATCAAAAAAGAGGATTCCATTGTTGTTCTTCGACTGTAAGTTGGGAACATCTTCTGTTGGAGATTTCATTGATGAAGGAATTACTGACTCCCAAACACCATATTTTCCCATGACATCAATAACAGCTAATGAATTGCCAGTTGGTTTCCATGCCATATGGCAAATCCTCTCATCAAACTTTTGTCTGTCAATGTCTTGTTTCTTTGCAAAATCCCATATCAGCACCTGGTTATCTAAACCAGATGTAGCCAGATATTTTCCATTAGGTGACCAAGACAAGAAACAAATAGGTTTCACATGATCACCTCTCAACGAAGATACCTTTTCAGCTGTATCTCTATCAAACATTACCACATCATTCTTTAGCCCTGGAACAGCTAACAGTTCGCCATCAGGACTCCAGCTAAGTCCATTCGTAATGGACATGTCTGAACCTGTATCAGGAGCTACTCCTTTCAGAGTATGTAGCATATTTCCTGATAGAAGTTCCCAAAATACTACCGTCCCCTTTGTATCAAGAGAAGCAAGGTATTCATTATTAGGATCAAAAGCCAAGCTGATGACAGGTCCTTTATGCCCTTTAAGAACTCTTGCAATTGTAGCATCAACTGTATTGATGAGTTTGATTCCTTCATCATCACCAGCAGCTGCCAGCAAGCTTCCTGATTTGTTAAAAGCAAGGGTGCGAATAGGCAACGTGAATCTGGTAATATTGTTCTGAAACTCCCCACCTGACATTAGAATAAAACTCAGATTAGGCAAGTAATTAAATATTTAATTTCCATACAAATGGCTCACATTCTGAATTAAGAAGCTTGATGCTTTACATACAGCTTAAATAATTCAATAATAGTAGTTCTCGAGCTATTTAAGAGTTAAAAGCCCTGACAAATTAAGCAAACTTGGAAGCAACACCTGTTACAATCAGACCACATTACATCTTTATGATCAATTACTCGAGACCCCTATATTGAATATCATAAGGCTTCAGTTTTAGTTTTTAATCATGTCCTCTTCCACACGAACATTCAAACTAATCATTTTCACCTTTTCAAACCACTATAGTCTTAGTATTGTCACGAATTTCAGTTTATTATATACCATGGCAATGTGTTACTTGCATTCTTACACCTATGGATGAACATACAGTGAGACAAAAAGCTTCTTGGTTTTACTTTGAACTTAATGCAAGTATGCAAAAACTTGTAACCTCAATCGAATGCAGTCATGTCCAACTAGTTGAACATCATTGCATTATAGACCCTTCAAAGTCCATCACTTATTATCATAAACAGAAAATAACTAATCTTCTGCACATGTCCTGCTCCATTAAGCAACAGCAAACTTTACCAATATAAATCA
This sequence comes from Chenopodium quinoa, assembly GCF_001683475.1. Taxonomy (NCBI): domain Eukaryota; kingdom Viridiplantae; phylum Streptophyta; class Magnoliopsida; order Caryophyllales; family Amaranthaceae; genus Chenopodium; species Chenopodium quinoa. The sequence continues at coordinate 1,120,536 of NW_018742381.1, read as the reverse complement.
GATCTTAGTCAATGTCAATTCGATATATTCACAATACATCATCACAAACAGCTGCAATGTAAGAATTGCAACATGCACTCTAACAGATGAATCTGAAATAGCTCACAAATTTGGGAATAGTGTTTGAAACACAAATTACCAACTTATACCATTATCAAATTTTAATCATAAACATCAGATTTATGTTACATATATACTCAACATAGATAATAATCTTCCTAATTTTATCTACTAATAAAAAAATCAACCCAAAACCGAGCTTACAACAAATTGCAAATCAGCATACACATAAACAATGTTAAGTACCAAAAAAAAAAAAAAAAAAAAAAAAAAAAAAAAAAAAAAAAAACCAGATAAATTGAGCCCAGAATAAAGTAAATAAAACACACCCAGATGCAAAAACATACTGAAATGAAGAGTTGAAGAATAGAAAGGTAAAGAGGAGAGAGAAAACAAACTTGGGAATTTGTACAATTTGACGGTGCGATCGATAGATCCAGAGGCAAGGCAGGTGGAGTTAGGGCTAAGAGCTAAAGCGGTGACGCCGTCTCGATGGTGACGGAGATTCTTCATCGGGTTCGAAAGGAGGAGAGATTCATAGATAGAAATGGATGAATCTGATGAGGAAGAAGTAACAATGTGGGTAGAATACATGTCCCACAAAACTGAGCAAAATGAAGGTTTGCCATTGTTATTGGTATTTTTGTGGGATTCTCTAAGCTTAACTGGTTTCACCTTCATCTTGGATTTTCTCTCTCTCTAAAACTCTCTGAATCTGGTTTTCTGAAGTGGGGATTGATTGAATTGGGGAGTGATATGGTTAGGGTTTATGGGGTTGATTTTGGGGGATAAAAGGTTGAATTTTGGGGGTGATTTTCGCGGGAATTTTTGGGAGTTTTGGAATTGGTTTCCCGGGTTTTTTTCTTTTTTAAAAAAAAAAAAATTTGGAATTAGGAGAACATTTTTTTTCTATAACGGTGAAGTGCCAAAGCCCAAAAAGTACTGGACTGTAAGAGCACATATGTTCAATATTGTTGTTTTTTTTGTCTCCGTTCATTTTCGCTGGATTTGTGATAAATTTAGTGTTGATAAATTATTATCTTGTCTCGTTTGTATTTGGGTGGATTTGTTATACTTCCTCTGCCCACTATTATGTGCAACAAAAGGAGGAGTGTGCGAAATTCAATGCAAAATTTCTTAAACATGATTATTAAAAAGTAAGAGAGTGGATAATAATCCAATATAAAAAAAGTATCACAATTAAACAGAGGAGAAGCACCACCACTCGCGAACGCAGAACCACCACCCACAAGGCCACAGGCCCCTACCACGCCACCCAACGAACCCACGCCACCTCACGAACCACCAACACCACGCCCACGTACGCTACCCTCACAAAACCACCACCGAAACACACTACCCCACGAACCCAGACCCCAAAACCCACCACCCCACGAACCCAAACCACCGAAACCCACAAACCAACAAATCTAGACCACGAAACCCACAAACCCATATCTAGAATTGAATCACTAAAGGGTAGTCTTTTTCTTTAATTCGTGAGAATATGTTGAACAAGGAGAGAGAAAGATAATAGGAAGATAAATAAGATGATGATGGAGGAGGAGAAAGTACGTAATTGAGGAGATGTAGATGATGAGTGGAAAATTTTGAGGATTTTTTTTAAAATTATATGAGATTAATTATTATGTATGATTAGTTTTTAATTAATTTTATTTAAGTATGTAATTGAGGTTATTACTTTTTATGTAAGGGTATTTTCGTCATTCTGCTGGAATAAAGTTACTAAATATGGAAGAAAAACATTTGTTGTACAAAATAGGAAGCATCCATTTATAGTATATATTACACATAATAGTGGGTGGAGGAAGTAAATTTTATGGTTTGATTGAGTTTATATCATAGGCATATTGTTAAAAGTTCAAATTTCTTATATGCAATATTTAGCCTATAAAGAAAAGGATAAATTGATAAAAATAATCCCAACTTTTGTATGTTCGCTCAAAATAATCCCAACTATACAATCTAGTGACTATATGACTAAAGACTTATTTATAAATGCCTTTTAATAAACATCAAAATATTAATCAAACAACAAACTAAAATCTACAGTAAAACTATTGACACAACATTCATATATGTAAATATATAAATTACAAATTAAATAATATATCATCTTTATATCCAATAAAATAATTTCAATGGAAATAAATACTACTTAGATCATTAAAGGCAATAAAAATCAATAATTAGGCAACACTAACCTATATTATTAGTAGTACATTTTCTGTTTATGGATTGATGCTCTACATGATATCGTCGCTCTTTGTTATTATATAAAAATGTGTTTGAAAGCTAACCAATAATTCTAGTTTGATCATTGTTTGTTTATTACCTTAAAATTTTATTTGTCGATGATAGCTATTTATCCAAAAAAAAAAAAAAAAAAAAAAAAAAAAAAAAAAAACATACACACACACAAAAGAATATGTCACTTGTCACTATGTCCGACGTATTTTTTAAAATGCAACTTATTTATGAATGTCAAATGTGATAAAATTATTATCTCAATAAAGTGTTTCAGCAAAAGATAATAACTTTTTTGTATTTACTAAGATATTAACTTGTAATAACAAAAAATTGATTGATATTTTACATTTTCGAATTAGACATATAATATAGTTGTTGAACACAACATTTATTTTATGGTCATATCTAATACTCCATTAGTCTAATAAACAAAACAAAAAGGAATTTGAAAAAAAAAATAATAATAAATTAAAGTGATGTTCTAAAGTAATTTTTTTTAATATCAATTACTTCGATATGAGTCAATTTTATTATTATTTTTTCGGTAAAACTCAATAATTCTTGTTTAAAAGATAATTAAAAAAGAGTTGGAAACCTATTTTAGGTAAATGTGCATGGAAAATTTTAAACCACAATAAAAAGGAATACATTTTATATAGAGATAATACATAAGTTTGGAATAATATTATCGTAGTTTTATTATTAAAATTTTCCAAAAATAATTTTTTTTTGCTAAAAGGAGAGGGGGAGTTTTGGAAGGAAAAAACAGCATCAGGATGTGACACATGTCATTCCCGGTGTCTGTTTAAGTATTAAGTTATTGATTAACCATTATTGAAACATCATAAAATCATCACACACACCCAAAACAATAATTAATCAAAGCTAATTAAATTTTGAAATAAGTATTTTTGTTTTTTTTTTGTTCGAACCACACGCACAAGGAGGGGGAAGGGAGGACGACTGTCGTCGCCTCCCCACGGCTGCTGCTACCGGCAAGTGTTGGTGGTGGCAGCTGGCCACCTTGCGGTGGTTGTGTGTGTGTTGTGAATTGTGAGCAAGGGAGATAAAATAAGAGGAGAGAGAAAGTTTACCTGTCGTATTCTCCACCTTGGATAAAGTCTAAATTTGCTCATAGATGGGTATTTATACTCCCTTTTAAAACTGTCCTAACTTAACTTTTCCTTTTTGCCCTTAATGAGTCCCACGTTTATTCAAAATAGTCATTTGACTTTATTTAAAATTATTTTATAATTCAAATATGGCCCAAAGTTTCTATATAATAACATAAAATATTTTCAAAACCATATAAATAAATCATTATTGTATTTTCAATTAAAATACACATTTTTAAATATTAAAATGCTATAAATAATTCATTTTAAATTATTTAAATACGTCATAAAATAATAATTTAAATTGAGATACGTATAAAAACACAGGGTATTACAGAGAACCTCAATTGAAGAGGCATCTTCAATACAACAGCTATCAAATGACTTGGATGAAACACTAGTTGTTTACATTTATTTGACTTTATGATTTGCACGCTATTGCAATACCCATTAGTAGTGAGAGTAAATAATTAGCAATGGCCAAGCTTAAAATATTCACTCAAATTCACAAGAGATTAAGTTACAAAATTCATTTCCTTTTTCCTTTTATAAGCATAATCCCTTCAAAATTGGAGAGATTCGGAGAGAAAATAGAGCTCACGTCCCCTTTCCTTTCTTTTCCCTTCCCTCCTTATATGCTATCCAAACAAAGCATAACACATTGTTTGGATGGGAGGAAATGAAGAGAAAGGGAGGGGACAAATCACCTTGTTTGGATAGTGGATCGAGGGAAAGAAGGGGATAGAAAGAGATGGATTCATTTTCCCTCTTTTAATAAACACAATCCCTCCAAAATTGAAGAGATTTGAAGGGAAGATGAAGCTCCAATTTCCCCCTCCCTTTCTTTCCCCTTCTCTTCCTCCTATTTCCTTCCCCTTTTAAATTGTTTTCCAAAAATGCTATAAAGTGTAGAATAAATGACATGATAGAGGTATATGAGCAAGATTAATCGAAAGCCACTTCTCTGAGAAGTAGTTTGTAGCAGTATCATTTCCTTTTCTTCTGCCTCTAAATCTTGAAAAGAAGGGAATAATGGAGTTTGTTGAAGAATGGAGTTTCCTTGGCTGGAATCAGAAGACTTTTACATAATGATTTTTTTTTCGATTATTGTGGAATGTGTTGTGTTTTTCTGGCTTGGTGATATGTTGATAAATGGTCTTTCTGATATCTTATTGAAATCACTCACCTGTCTATCTTTCAGTGTAAGCATAATTAAAGATGGTGCAAAGCCTTAAAAATTCCTTATTCATTGGGTGAATGATGATAATATCTTATATTTTTAAGATTTCAAAATGTTTGAGACAGTCTACAGAAGAGTAAAAAGTCCAGCTTGGTTACCAAATTGAAGGATTTGAAAGTGAAGCATTAAAGCACAAGGAATTGGATGACAAGATGTAAAACGATATTTTCATAAAGAATTCAGAAAGGCCGGATGAGTATGAAATCAACAGAGCTGGACAGCTAGGAAATCTCTTCTGCAGATTGAGAAAGAAGCAGTCACAAAATAGTCTAAGGTTAAAAATACTGAATTGAATACATTATCATTATATACAATGAAGCCGAGCTTGCCCCGGTTATTCTTAGTGTTTGTTTATCACATAGTATTTTCGTAAATAAATCAATAACTTTATCCAATCACCATTTATTATGAAGCCCCCATTAATACAAAAGATTGATTTATTAACGAAAATGCCATGAAATAAATAATTTTTGTTTGTGTTTTTCGGTGAGAGTAACTTGTATTTTCTCCAATGAAGCCAATCTAACCAATGTCCTACCCAGAAGTAGTGTGTATATTGGAACACGGAAAGACAGATACAACACAAACCTAGATTAAGAATTGATTGATATTTCTCGGCTTCCCCAACTCTGGCAATCTGGCATTGATTCACCTTTTTATTAACTTCCAACTCTTCTTAATGCAATTTACCCAATAGATCATAATGAACGATTTTACTCAATTACTCCCTCTATTCCTTTATTTTTGCCCCATTGTCATTTGTTGGGTTAAATTTTATAAACTTTGACCGTAAACTATCATTAAAAATAATATAGTCATGAGTGATCTTGTTAGATTCGGCTAATTGCATATTTTATTATATCATATTTTTATAATTTTTACGTGTATGGAAATGAAAATATATACGTTTTAAGAAGCGTCTTGGAGACCGTGAAAAGTCAAATTAGGCAAAAAAAAAATAAGGACAGCCACAAAGAAGGAGTATCAAATTTAATTCTTCTTGGTTAACAATATAAATAGCAGGGTTCTAGCATCGTTATAATAGTAATAATCAATCCAACTTAAAAGAACCCTAAATTCACTCTACTGGCAATTAAATTAACGATAACAATTAAAAACATATTATTCTCAGTAGCTGTTTCCCAATAAACTAATGGCGCATCAGGAATTTGGGTATGGGGTACGGAACTACGTTTGTCAAAGAATAATTTACTATAAAACACAAAATTTGACATACTAATTTGAATTGTAGTATTATTTATAGTAGTTAAATAGGCGCGCAATCCCCTAATTTGCCGGAGTAAACTGATCGAATTTGTCTAAAAGGATGTTTTTAGCAATTACTCCATTAAGCGTCTTTAGTTTCCCTTTTCGCCAAACTCATTCAAGTATAGAACAAAAGTAAAGGTTAGACAAGAACAGGGGTGGTTTTGGGGTGGCCAGGTGGTTTTGGTCTGGCAGGCCAGGGCGAGGAAGGGGGTGGCCGTAGTGGTCATTCAGGGGACAGGGCTGGTGTTGGGGATTTTATTTATTTATTTATTTTTTCATTTTTTTAAAAACTTATTTTATTTTTTAGACCAATCTAAGCTTGACAGATGTTAAGTAATTTGTTATAATAGGTCGTTGATTTTTGTTGATCGGTCATTGCCCGTTAAAAGAAAACACTCCAAAAGTTGGTATTATTAAAAAATAATCAAAAGCTAGAATTATTTATAGTAGTAAATGGTCCAGAGTTTTTTTTTTTTTTTTTTTTTTCTTTAAACGCTTTCATTTGCCTACTCAATATTCTCCTTTTGTTTTTTGTGTGAACCTTTTGGACATTAAAATGCGAAAAGATAGTACAAATGTCTCATAAAAGAACTGTCAATTTCTGATCGGAATTGTTAAATCCGACTGTTTCGAACCGATTCGAAAAGCAACTGGACCGTTAAAAACCCATTTTTTGAAAACCAAAAACCGACCCAACCCAATTTGTTCCAACCCAAAACTAAACTGAATCGAATTTGTGCAAACCGTTAATGACTTGACTAGTTATCAAGTCAAACCATATAGCAGAAAACCGAAAGCAACCCGAATCAATATGTCCAAACCCGATAGTAACCCAACCCATTTTAAACCGAAAACTGTTTAAACCCGGAAAAAATCCGATTAACCTGAACTGTTCCAACCCGTAACTTGTTGTGATCGAACCGTTTATAACCTGTAGCCCGTTAGGATCGAACCGTTTACAACCCATAACCCGTTGAGACCGAACTATATTTACAAACCGTAATTCATTATGACTGGGCCGTTTACAACTCGTAACCTAATATGTTTATGATTTGATATGTTTCAACCCACTATTCGATAAACCCAACTTATTTAAGACTTAACTTGATTATAACCTAACCTGTTCCTACCCACTATCTGATTAACCAAACTCGATAATGATCCGACTCAATTTTAACTTGATATGATTTGAAGTGAAACACACTTCATATTGGTTAAAACTGTTTCCAAACAAACCCAATTCAATCCAAACCGATTATGACCTTAACCAATAATGACCTGATCCGACCCGATTTCACCCGAAACCCGTTTTCAAACTTAACCAGTTTAACCCAAACTGATTATGACCCAAACCGATTACACCCTGACCCGATTAGAACACGAACTATTTTGAACCAAAACCCGCTTTAAACTGGCTAAACCCATTTTTTAACCGACCCAGTTTAACCCTAACTGATTATGACCCGAACTAATTACAACCTGATCCGATTAGGACCCAACCCGAATAGAAACCGCCATAAAAAAACTAAACCGAACTGACCCAATAATTTTCAAAACCGACTCGCTAATTATATCAACCCGTTATAAACTGATTCATTATAACCCGAAACCGATAAACTCAACCCAAAACTGAACCGTTTACCCGAATTGACACACCTAATCATAAACCAATTTACTTGCCTTAGCCTCTTACAACTTGTTGGTATCTAAGTTTATGATGGTATAATCTATGGTCCTTATCAAAAAAAAATATTTATATATACCCTATGGTGTACTATGGATTTAGTGTATATACGTGTCTATCTTGGAAACTTATCATCCACATGCAGTAAAATTTAAGTAGTATTTTTAATTCAGGGTTAAATTTATTAGTAATTAGTATAATCATTTGACAATTAGTGTTAGAAATAAGACAAATAGAAACCGACTAATTTTGAACAGTTGTTTACACAATTCTCTAAAAGTATCCACTGCTTTCATGTTGGATTGCTCGTCCTCGTGTTCTTAGCTAACCTAATTTAGTTAATGCTAATTTAGTTAGTAACTGCAACTAAATTAGTACCCGGTTTTGATTATGCTTCTTTATAGTTTTGTACATATATAATATTTTATACAGTAATATTGACTTTTGACAATATTAGATTATGATTTTGTTATTCATTAGAGTTTTAGTTCTTGCATTGGTCTCCTCATCTGATATTTGCTGAAATTAAAGACGGAGTATAAATTTTTTATTTATTTTTTTTTTTTTTTTTGTAAGTATGATAAAATTTTAAGACTTTGACCACATGAATACAAATATTAAACCAAAAACCGGATTTACTACTACTTGTAGTAGTTTAATTTTGTTGCTCATAAAACTGCTGCTACTACTAATGATCTTGTATATGAAAAATTAGTTAAAGAACCGAGATAGTGGCAAATTATGAAAATTTCACTATACACCCGGGTGTACCATGAGCATGGTACACCCGGTCATAATACAAAGGTTATTAAAAAAAGGCGGAAAAAATATTGCATATAAATTAAAGTACATAAGCAAAAAAAAAAAAAAAAAAAAAAAAAATAAAAATAAAAATAAAAATAAAAAATTAATCAAAACGATTCCCTCCTTGATTTAAGGGATTGATTTGTTATTTATATTCCATGATTCATGAAATTGATTTATTATTTGCATTTTATATATTATTAGAATACTTTTGGTGAATAGAACTTCTTTTTTTTTGTTAAGAGAGGGAAATTGAATTTATATAGAGAGAGAAACCATGGTAAATTTTGAATTTTAAAGTGATTCAATGTTATAATAGAGTTGATTTTATCGTTTCAATATAATCTCTTAATGATGTAATTGATTAATTCATTGTTGAGAGAAAAGTTTTTTTTTTTTTTAATTTCTTTTTCCTGTTTTCGTGTTATTTCCCGAGGTTGAAGATGATGTTCTTCGTAGTATGATAATGTTCTTTTACAATTTCTTGGATATATGTTCTTCAATTCATACGTTAATATATGTAGATTAAAAATGTTCTTTGCTGGGTTTCAATAATACAAATCATGTTCTTTTAACTTAGATAATATGTTCTTCTATATTAATATGCGTTTGCTTTAAACCTTATATTATTTTGGGTATTATGTTTTTATCATTGTGCTCTCTTGTTTTATTTATATCCCTTATGGTTTTTTGGTAACGGTGAAAAAATATGTTTAATTTTTGTACATATTTAAAAAAAAAAATTGAAATAAAGTATGTTGAAAATGAAATTTTAAATTTTGAATTTTAAAATTCGAAAATGAAAGATTGAATTATTTTTGGTAAAAAATAATCTTAGATAGAGAAATTCTGGAAAACTCAATCTTTTGAAATGATTTGGCATTAAATGTGTGGTAAAAATCAATTAGTAACTATCTATTACCTTTTTTTAAAATTAGTTTCTCAGAACTTATCATGTTCTTTATACTTCAATGATGTATTCTTTTATAATTTAATGATATTTTTTACATTTATAAGCTAGGTTCTTTCCACTTTAATTCGGGTATACCATGTGCATGATACATCCGAAAGCGTGAACCAACCATTAGGCAAATTGACCAAACTAAGGTTTCAATTCTAATTTATGCTTATGCTTTTCATGTTTATTTTAATTTATTACATTACATGTTTTTTGCTGCCGCATCTTCCCCCTCCTTTCGCCAGAGAGGCAAATCCCCAAGTTTGTTTTTATTACGAGTACTTTATTTTTTCAGATATTCCTTTTTGTTTACGGCATACTTGTATGTAATTAATTACTTTAAATACGTATGTAGCAAATTAATTAGCAATTTAAATATCATTATGATAATTTGAGTATTTGAGACTATTGATACTTGGATAGTACTATAAGGTCTTGTAACCACATACGAGCTCATTGCTTTGGGTTTATCTATAACTAATTTATTGGTAATAGGTTGAATTGATACGACAAAAAGAAATGATTTGTGGCATGAACGATAAATTTTTACATGTGTCCATAGTAAATATATATACTTGCTAAAGACATGTGTCCATAGTAAATATATATACTTGTTAAAGACATATATATGTGATGAGTGATTTCCTGAAAAAAAAAAAATAAAAAAAATTAACACTTTGTATGTATATGTGATGAATGTGAAGTACTGTACTAAAATGTCGGTAAAGGTGTGTGTGTTAACTAGCTACAAACTTAATCTTGGAATGCATTATATATTATTGAATTTTTAATTTTTCATAAAATATCTAAAAATAAGGTGTTTAAAACACGAACTTGATATAGCCTTAAAGAATATATGTCAACAATTATTAATTAGGTCACACTTTCCTAAGCAAGTAACACACTACACACATTATGTTCTTGCATGATATCAAAATTCCTCTTGTGACATTATTGATTAGTTCCAACTAAGCAAATCATGTGCATACATGATATACCTAATTGTTAAGATATATTAGAATATATGATTTGATATATTAGAATATATATGATATTTTGAGATATTATATGGTTGGCATATCACAGTGCAGAATTCCTTCAAAAATATTTTGGGAATGACTCAGGTTATCCAATTAGAGTCACACTTGGAAGGGTATGTCTTTTCATTTTATGGTTGACAACATTAAGAAAAGGATTTCGGGAAAGAATGCGATTTAATTTGCCTATCACAGTTACAGAAGATAGTTCTTATCAACTCATTCCTAATATTCAGTGCGACCTTTGTGGGTCTCAGGAGGAGGATTTACAACACTAGTTCAGATTTTGCATTTCTGCTCAAGATGCTTGGAGGGGTGGAATTTTACAAATCCACTCACAATCTAATGCAGATTAATCTTTTGAAGATTGGATCTTGTATTATATATATCCGGCTTTTCATATGCCAGGATGGTTACCATGGTCATAGACACACCTTTTTATTGCAACTCTTTGGGGGTTGTGGATATCAAGGTATAATAGGGCCTTTAACGTCCCAGGTACGGTCGGTATTTCTATACCAGCCATTATTTGCGAGGGTCTTCACCAGCAGCGCATTTTTTCTATAGGGAAAGATAATATGCTGAGATCCTTACATCCACCAGAACAGATTGCTAACAAGCTATTTTACAAGACTCGGGTGAAGGGTTGAGGCCCACGGTTATTCTAGTCGATGGTTCTTGGAATAGGCACACTCATAGATCAAGGATGGGGTGGTGCCCGGAGTTTGGGGAGTACGGGGAACAGGGGTCTTTGGGTGGACTTCCCACGGGTTGGCACAATCAGCATTACACGCGGAAATGAATGCTTGCTTGGAGGGGCTTCAGTGGGCTGTCAAACGGATGATACGTGATGTTATTATTTATAACCGATTCAGCTTCTTTGGTTTACTCACTCAGGGACTTAAAGGGTTAGGATATTACTCTTAGATGGATGGTGGATCGTATCCGTCAGCTTAGTGGGGACTTTGATTGGTGCAGCGTTCACAAAGTGCAGCGAGACGTGGTCCAGAAGGCCCACAACCTCGCCACAATTGCAAACTCTAGTCTACTTCTTTTAATTATTTTATGTAGTGTGTTGTTTAAGCTTATGTCAAAAAAAAAAAAAAAAAAAAAAAGTTTTATTTGATCTTAGCCTAGATTATTTCCTAATGCCATCACAATATTTTACACTAATAAGTATATACATACTAAATTATAGAATTTGCCATGAAATATATTCATTACATATTTAATTACAATTTATTACCTACATAGATTGTACTTCTTAGACCTTATTAGAATTCATTTAAGTTATAAATTGAACTTGGTGACCCTTATATATAATTAATCTTGTTAGAACTTATTTTTCCTAATTAAAATACATGAAAATAAGGTGAACAAAATTGAGACTTATTACATACAAATATTCTAATATGCACTTCTCTAACGTGCTTTTTTTTAAGGTAGATAGTTAGATACCTCTAATGTATAATAATTAAACAAAATAATCACTTAATTATATAAGGGTGAATCATGGACCAATGATTATATGCCAAGATGATAATTGTCTCTTCCTTGAACACTAATCACAATATGCCAGGCGAGAATATTCAGCATTAATCAGATTTTAAACTGACCATTTTGCCAGATAATATATCAGGTTTTGTGCATGTATAATGTTATTTGTGATTTATGAATAAAGATTAAAGAGTCATATATATGCCAAACCTAATCTGATTTTTTTAGGTACTGTTCTCATTTCGGTAAATTGGTTTATAAATTTAGTAGATCTCTTTCACCAATAACTTTTTCTAAACTCGATCACTTGTAATTGTTGGTGTCACATGCTTTGAAGCATGTGGACATGTTACCCTTAGTCAAACTGTAAATGTTTTGGTAAATTAGTCAAATAACAGTGTTAAGTAAAGATGGTAAAAGAAGCAATTCCAAAGTTATTATTAGTACAACCTATAAGTGGGCTTCTAGTTTCACACTTTAAAAGTAAAACCCTTTTTACCATATGGTTTGATCTTCGAACTTAATTCATGCTTTCAAGTTTCCATACACTTTATGTTCACAAAGTCTGAACTTGTAGTTAGGCTTCTTTAATTAAGAAATAACAAATATTTGAGCTTGTAAGGGGTGATTTTTTAATCTCTCGTTGTAAGTATATTGTGCATTTCTTCAATAAAAAAAATTAAATTAAAATAAAATAAATGTATATTGAGCATGAATCTAGACACTTATAAACACGTTATATGTATAATTTTAAGTCTTTATTCAAACTAACAATGTCTTAATATTCATAGTACGGATTTTAACATAGAGGTTGGTAGAAGGGGAATAACATGGAACATGAAAAATGACAATTCAAAGTATGGACAACTCGAAGATATAACAAAGTATATTTACGAGACACGTTAGTTTAACATGTTACCATTATCAGTATGACAGTATCTCATTTTAAATTTAATAAATTCACGTTTTCTGAAATCACATATTACTTTAAAATACGTACAATTCCGCGCTCTAAATAATTTGTTGACCAATACAGGAGTATAGTTATATAGAATGTGAATGGAACTACAAAAGTGTACATCTATGGTCAAAGCTTGGCTACCCAAAAACATACCCTACGAACTCTTTCACCTCGGAGCATGCATGACGGCAAGCAAACAAGTGCAAAAGTGAAAACCACCCCGTATCTTCCGTTCCACGCTGTTATTAACCTTTTTTAAACCCCATTTTATTAATTCTAATTTCACCACCATTAGACAAAGCTTTGATTTCTGAGCTATACATGCATAAATTACTGATACGTGTTAAGCATATAATAACCATATAATTATTTTATAGTAACTTAGTAACAACTAGTTTATATAATTTATCAACTGAAACTGACCAATTATCCTTGGAATTGCAGCTTTGACTTACATTTTTTCTGTTTGATCGATCACTTTAAATAGTTTAATCATCCTATATGTATAAATTAAAGCCCTAAATACATAACTTCTTTCACTTGAAAGCTTATTACTTCCTCTTTCTTGTGTATTTTTCCCTATCAAATTTAAGCAAGAAAGAACAACTATTAACTCAAAGTAGAATACGTACAAGACAAATAATGGTTCCCATAAGGTTAAGTAGCTTTATATTTATGCTCATGTTTACTTTGCTTGAAGCTAGAGACTCCATTTTTAAGCACCGCCCTCTTTATCATCAAGGTATGTAGTTACACTTAATTTCTTTGTTTTGTCGAGGATCTTCGATCTTTAACTTCAAATTAAGATATTAATCATCAATTTATATTACATATTGCAGGGGTTTTGGAGGCGAAAATCACAAGAAATGAAATTATAGAAGCTAAAGGGATTCATCAAAACATAGTTGCCAAGGTAGAAATTTACCTCTCTATATATGTATACCCGTAATTAATAAATCTCCTATATCATCACATCATGAAGTAGTCATAGTTAACATCCGAGATTTGTGAATTGTTCAAATCATACTCCCACAAAAATCTCCCAAAACCCTTTTTCCAACCTCTCTAAATAAACCCCGTCAACTAAGAATATTTACACAAAATGCCACTGAAATATAACACTATAACGACTATATTGACAAAATTAATCAAGATTTCTTGTTTTTTCACTTGAATTTTTTGCAAGTAAGCTCTCTTAAATTAATAGCCAATTCTACATTTCTAAACCTCCCCTCTTTTTTTAAAAAAAAATTAAGAAAAAAATTAAACATTAGAAAACCCTCCTCACAAGAGGAAATCTATTGTTTTAGTATTACCTAATTTATGTCATTTGTAATTAGTGAAAACATCGTTTCATATATTTTGAACTACAATTATGTACAACTTCCAGGAAATCAAGCCCATACCTACTATTCCAGAGGAAGAAGGCAAGAAAATGATGTTAAATGGAAGGAAATTGGCGTCGAAAGATGAGTTCAAGAAAGAGAAGCCAAACACGAAAGAAAAGGAGCTAGCTAAGATGCAAATGGATAGTAGGAGTTCAAAGACCTCAGGTGCAACATCTTCATGGAAATCATGTAACAATAGAGGGAAGAAGAGAAGAAAAATGGGTGTAATATGTAATAAAAGTGTTAGAAGTATTCCTAAGAAGAAGATTAAAATTCCTGCTGGTTTTGTAGCACTAAGTGCTGATTATCACTATCCAAATTCCCATCCACCTAGACATAATTGAGATTATTATTACTATCATTAAGAAGTTGGCAAAAATATATATTTGCTACTTCAAGTTTTGTCCAAAAAAACAAATATTTCATAGGCTTTGGTAGAAAAAATGTTAGTTAGAGCAGATTCTCATACAAATTGTATTTATTCAATTACAATATAGAGATTCATTAATGTTTAAAGATAAATTTCATTTTTTTTTTCTCATATATATATATATATATATGATATTGGAGCAAATATTATAATTACTACTTGCAAAATTTCATTATTTCGAGTGTTATGACTTGTGTTTGCTTATTCTTAATCCATTTGTTACTTATTCGCTTGAAATTTACATGCAAACTAAGGTAAGTAAGAAATGAAGAAATGTTTAATGGATCAATTAAATTTCTCATTGTTTTGGTGCAGGAAGGAACAGCAGTCCATCTAGAATGCAGAGCTCAAAACCAAAACTTGAGGTACATAACTTTCCTCTTTTTTGTTAATATATGTGGACTTTCACAATTATTAATGGTCACGTAACCAGGCCATAGATTCTATTATACACCCGATTATACTTGGAAAGAGCGCATGGTACACCCCTAACCTATTTTTTTGCTCATTTCAACTAATGCCAAAGTATATTGGGTGTACCACGTGTGTAGAATGGACACTATATGATAAGTTGATAATGCAGAAGTCATTTTCCCATGATTTTTAAGGCTTAAGTATAGTACAATTACAAGGTTACTATAAATAGTTTCCATTAAACATTTGAACCTTTTTTTTTTTTTTTATTTATTTATTTATTTTTTTTTTTTTTTTTTTTTTGTAGAACTCAATCAACCTAGTGCAAATAATTAAGTTTCATAAATTTTATTACTGCTTTCTGCATAAAGATGAACAAGAAAAATTAATAAATATTCTTGCATATTTGGGTTGAAACAGGACAAAAAAACCAAGGAGGTAACAGATGAGCAGACAAGCAATGCCAGAAAACAGAAAGGGAAAAGTGTAGGAACAACAAATGAAAGCTTCCAGAAGCTAAAATCCCATGAACTTGAAGCTGCTAATGAGAAGTGGACGACTTTGATGAACAGAGACTACCCCGGAAACGGTGGTGGTCGCCGTAACCCTCCCACCAACAATCGTTAGTTTCTGAGTTTTGCTACTGAGAATAGAAAAAATGGGACTAGGGACTAGGAAGTATATGAAGATATACGTATATGTACCATAATTTTTCAGTTTTATTTTTATCTAGGCAGTTTTGAGTTTAATGTCTGCCTTTTTGGCTCAAATTTTGTTCTTCTTGTATAAGTATGGTCTGGAAAATTGAAAGTGACACACACACAATGGAGAGTGTTTAAGGTTGAATGTTATATCACTTATATGCTATGTTATACTAGTATAGTAGTATGTATGCTCTTTACAACGTACTTCCTCCGTTCAGATAATACATTTCTATTATCACGTTTGTTACATTTAGTCCCTCCGTAGATAGTTGCTTACTAGGTAGTTCTTTCTTTGCTTTGTTTTCTCTTTCTTGGTTGGTGCTATTGCCTCTTATGAATTATAAAATAAAATAAAATCATGTTTATTAATGCATAAATTCAACCGTAATATCTTAAATTATCTTAAGTCCCGTGCCATGCACGGTTTTACTTTATAGTGAATTATACTAAAACAATTATGTACCAAAAAAAAAAGAAGTATATTTTTAAAGGAAACAAAATAACTAGAATTTTAATTTATACCCATGCTAAAGACGTCAAAATTATTGATGCAAAAGACTTAACAAATAAAATGAAATGAAATAATTTATGGACTATAAGGTTTTATACTACTCCTTATAAAAAATCAAAATTTTTGATTAGTACCCATATGATATACACACATACTCGGATATCTACCCTTCGTCCATAATTTGTTAACATACTTTGTTCGACACAATGTTTTATGCAAATTTATTTTATTTTATTTTATTTTGTGATAATTAAAACCCTTTTTTTTTAATTATTTAGAGTTATTGAATTGTCAGAGATTTTTACACAATATATGAATAGTATATAAAAGTATTTATTAATATAATAACTTTTGTTTAAGTAATTTTTATAATGTTATTGCAAACATTATTATGTTGAAGTAGGGAAGGAAAAATTGTATTCTAGACAAATTATATATATATTTTTTATTGATTAGCTAAGATTGTGTATATATTACATTATTATAAATTTCTTAGTTGAAAATAGTTTTGCACAAAATTTTTGACACATGATATTAATAATAGGAAGAGTAGAAAGTAAAGAATATACATTTATATATGTTATTTAAATATTTTCTTCTCTAATTGAAATATACTTTATTGCCAAAAATATAAAAGTTGGAGAAAAAAAAAAGAATGATTAAACATAGTCATTGACTAAAAATTCTATTCTAATAATATAGTACATTCCCGTTGTCAAAAAAATATAAAAAAATATATAGTACCTTAAATATGGAAAGAAAATATTATATTTATTGAGGTTTGATAAAAAAAAAAACAAAAAAGAAAGAAAAATAAGCGGAAAAATATTTAATAAAGCGATGACACGTGTTATTCCAGATTCGCCTTTAGTATATAGTTATAGGTTCCCATTGTCAAAAAAAAAAAAAAAAATATATATAGTACCTTAAATATGAAAAGAAAATATTATAGTTATTGAGGTTTTACCAAAAGAAAAATCAAAAAAAGAATGAAAAAATAGGTGGAAAATATTTAATAAGTCGATATCATGTGTTATTCCAGATTCACCTTTAATATATAATTATTATAGATTATTAATAAGTAAAAATAATAAATAATATCTTCTAAAGAGGTCATCTAGCGCTTGGCCCCTGGTATAAGTAGGGGTGTCAACGGGGCGGGGCGGGGCGGATTTTGGCATTCCCATCCCCATCCCCGCCTCACATTTTCATCCCCATCCCCATCCCCATCCCCATGTCGGGTCTGAAAATAATCCCCGTCCCCGCCCCGGCGGGTCCAACTCTAAAACCACCCCCGCCCCATCCCCGTCCCCGCCCCATACCCGCCAAACCCCCACCCCATACCCGCCAAACCCCCGCCTCATCCCCGCCAATTCCCCGCCCCATCAGTGTTCTAGCAAATTAATCACCTCCATATAGATCAAAGCAAACCACTAATTAAAACCCAAAAAGGGCTACAAATCCTAATTCATGCAGTCTTTAAACAGCATTAAACCATTAATCATTCTTATCTTTGTAATTGTACATTATTCAGTCAAAATCATATTTTCCAGGACCAATTAATGACTCTTTTAGCTAAATTGAAAACTAATGAAAAGTACTAATAATGCGAATACTTTTTCTGAATCAAAATTTGACCAGCACATACGAATTGAAACAAGAAACTCAGCTTACAATCACAACAACACCACACAAATGCAACAATTAGGAGTGTTTCAAGAATGAACCAAACCAAATTACAAATTAAAGTCACACCGAACAGAAATCAACGGCGACAAATGTTCTAATTTATAGCAAAGTACTAATGTAAAATTGTTAGAATGGTAATTGAAAAAAAAAAGTTCAATAATTGCATTAGATTGAAAGTATCATACAAATATAACACGAAACCCTAGCTCAATCAAATGAAATATTGAAAACCGCAATCGAACAAATCATAAATAAAAGACGAATCACATACTTTCAATTGAAAACCCAATTAAGAAATTCTTAATTGAACATATTGAATTAAGAAAATTCTTATATAATAATGCGAAAACGTTTACCTAAATTGAATGAGTTGCAGCCTTGCAAGATCGAGGTTGAAGAAGAAGGATCGAAGATATTTGATTGCAGACGAGGACCACGAGGTTGAAGAAGAAGGATCGAAGAGAGGGGTTTGAGACAGTGAGGCAGTGAGAGGAGAGAGTGAGGCTAGGGTTTTTGTTTTGAGAATGAGTGAATGACTGAATGAGGGTGGGTATTGGGTAAGTGGGTTACTGGGTTAGATTTCATTAGGTGTAGTAATTTTTTTTTTTTTTAATCGTATTATGCTATGGCTAGTCGGGTCTTATGCGGGTATGGGGTGGGTATAAAGCGGGTATGGGTCGGGTATGGAGTGGGTCAGGCGGGGCGGGGCGGGTACGGGGTGGGTCAGGCGGGGCAGGGCGGGGCGGGTATGGGGCGGGTCTGGGCGGGGCGGGTATTACATAACAACCATCCCCGCCCCATCACCCATGGCGGGTATGGATTTTAGACCCATCCCCGCCCCGCGACCCGCCAAAGCTAGACCCATCCCCGCCCCATCGGGGCGGGGATGGGGCGGGTCTCCTACTAGACCCGCCCCAGTGACATCCCTAGGTATAAGCCCAAAATTTTACATTTACCCAGTAAATTTAGCCAAAAAAAAAAAATGAAATAAAAAGAATATTCTAGCCCAGATGAGTTGGCAACAGGCAACAGGCAACATCTTTTACTTTATTTTTTTTTCTTTCATCTGATTTTTTGGCATAACTTAGGGCCCGCATCGTACCATCAATATTTATTTTATTTTTTTAGAAGCTTCATGACATCAAGCTACTGAAAACGTAATTTTTTTGATTTTTAAGATGAGGAGAAGCAATTCGATCAGACCTTAAACCTTACTTTGAAAGTCAGGGTAAGGAGAAGGAATCCTTACCCGCACTGTGCGTAATGGAGATTGAACCCCTAATTTTAAGGTTGAAAAACGTAATCTTTTTCACTAGATTAAGCTTAGTTTGGTATGAAATATAATTTATTACCCATTGACATTTGTGTATGAAATATTGATTTTTTACAATGAGAAAGTTGTCACAGCTTTGTTATCTATTGTGTATTTGGTTAAGTTTCATATACTCTCTCAGTATCAATCTAATTAATATTTTTCATGAATTGTATTTAAAACAAAAAAAAAAAAAAAAAGTCTTAAAAGAAAATGTACTTTGAAATTTCAGAAAATTTGACGTTGTAAGTAAAATTTCATTTGACGTTACATACATTTGACGTTTCATGAAAACGGGTTAAATTTAATAAAAAATTTCATTACTGTTTATCCATTAGAATAAATTTTTTGGAAAGGTAATTTATATGTTGGTGACTTAAATTTTAATTTTTTCTGCCCCAAGTAAAATTCTCCAAGATTCGCCACTGGTTTAATCAATTAGTTTAATTAATTTATGCTTCATCATATAAAGCCTATACATAAAGCCCTATATATACATACATACATACATACAGTATACCATTACATCTCTAAAACTTACTTCCTCTTTCTTGTAATCAACAAAATATTAATAGCTAATTATCCCAAAGTACGTAGAATAATACAAGACAAAAAATGATTTCCATGAGGCTAAGCGGTTTTATCTTTGTGGTCATGTTTACTTTGCTTGAAGCTAGAGACACCATTTTTAAGCACCACCCTCTTTATCATCAAGGTATGTACACTTAATTATATTGCTTTGTTTTAATTTCTCAATCTTCGATCTTTAATCTCAAATTATGATATTGATTTATGAATTTCCTTACCTACTGCAGGGACTTTGGAGGCGAAATTCAATCCGCGATATGAGACTATGGAAGCTAAGGGCATTCATCAAACCATAACTGCCAAGGTAGAAATTTACTTCTAATACGCTCACTAAAACTCTTATAATAACATCATGAAAGTCTTAGTTAATCTTGGAGACTGAATCATACCCCACACATATCTCCTAATTCCTCTATTAAGTTAGAAAATTTAACCAAAATGCCACTTAAGTATGACAATATAATGACTATATTGACAAATCTAACTTCTCATTTTTTTACTTCTTCACAGAGTTTAAAACATAACATAAAAAAAAAAAAAAAAAATGATAATTTTAAGACAGTTGATTCAGTTTTTTTGGAGTATGGTTATGTTCACTGATCCGATTTGAAAATCTGAAATAGTTTTGTTTAATCAGATTTGATCAGTTTTTAAGATTGGACTAATTTTGACGGTGCATTATTTTTTGTATTTTTTTTGAAAAAAAAAAAAAAAATTCTCCGTAAAAGTTATCAAATGAAAATGTCATTAGGTTTGTATTAATTTATACTTGTAAATTTCCATATGAAGATCATCTTTGGCTGAAACGATGAAAGAATAACTAAGTTGAAAGTCATAGAAGTTTTTCCCTGTATATTTTTGTTGCAGGATAAAAAAGGCAAGGATATGACATGGTTAAGCAACGCCAAAAAACAAAAAGGAAAGAGTGTAGGAACACCGACTGATAGCTTTCATAACCAAAAATCCTATGACAATGAAGCTGCTAATAATGAGGATTGGTTTACTTTAATGCACAAGGACTACACCGGATACAGTAGGCTTCGTCCCCCTAACCCTCCTGTTTAAGTGAAAGTGAAGCCTGGCCGATTGAGCGCGCAATGTCACGCTCAATGGCTCGAGGCTTGCCTGCTGGACTGGGCGCGGTGGAGCCCTATAGGAGCTATATTATGGCCTTATCGGGGTTTCGAGCCTCTTCATCAACTCCATCACAATTTCTTTATTGATGTATTTATTCTATATATCTTTTGATTATTGCTAAGTTGTTACATCTTCTCTTTCGGTTCTGCAATATATTACTTATGACTTTCGATCTTTGGGTTGATTGTTCGATTAATGTTTGATATATGAACAGCAGTTGTCTCCATGTTTTCTCTAACCAACCCTATATTTTAGGGGTGTTAGTTTTTTTTTTTTAGGATGCCCATCCGGTTCACCGGAACTTAGTTACGACTACATTCGGATTTGACTCGGGTAGCACATCTGGCTTATGGTGGATGAGTCTTCCAACAAGACTTTCTGCATACGGTGAGGCTTGAACCCAAGACCTCCCTGAAGCAACATCACCACTTGAGCCAACTCTTGTTGGTATTTGAGGGGTGTTTTGCAAATGGCTATTCGGTGACTTTTTCATTAGTTTTGGCTTTTTATCTTGGTTAAATAACCGAAAAAAATGTTTTAGTAACTGACTTTTTTGCTAATTAAGAAACCATCTTGGCTTTTCCACCTAAAGTAAAAAATTTGTTTTTGGCTTCTCACCTTAAAATTATTTTTCAATTCTTATTTTTCAATAATATTCAATAATCAATATAGAGTAATTGAAAATTAATAATTAACAATCAATAATCAATAATTAATAATTAATAATTAATAATCAATAGTTCATAATTAATAATTAATAATTTTTTTACAATTTACATGATCTAGTTTAATTAATTGATCAATAATGTTGGTGATTTATACATATATGAGAAAAAAATTAGTCACGTGGCAATTGTTATAGTTTATAAATATTTGGAGTTCAATGAAAGGTTTTAATGTATATTTGCATTATGCTTGTAAAGATTAAGGATGTAAAAGTATATTATATATATATATATATATATATATATATATATATATATATATATATATATATATATATATATATATCCCTTGTTTTTCTAAACATGATGGAAATAATAATAATAAATAATCAATAATCAATAATTAATAATTAAAAATCAATATTCAATAATTCATAATTAATAATTTTAAATTTTTTTGTACAATTTAGATGATCTAGTATAATTGATCAATAATGTTGGTGATTTATACATAACAAAAAATATAGTTATGTGGGCAATTGTTATAGTTTATACTTATTTAGAGTTCAATGAAAGGTTTCAATGTATATTTGCATTATGCTTGTAAAGATTAAGGATGTTAAAGTATACATAAAACCCATCAATATGTTTATAAGAAAGCCCTTCAAGAGCTAACAGTCAAAAAACCAACATAAAAAGTCAATACAATTAACTCTCAGACCCGTTAAGAGAAACTCTTGTTAGAGCAAGTATAATTGTTTTTAAGTCAATGGTCCTTCATTGTATGATGATTTATTCAATTTCTCGTCCATATTTCTTCGTTTAGTTAATTTTGTATCCTTGTGAGAATGTGAGTTGTGAACACACTATTTTTCTAAAACCTTTCACCAACATGTTGGTTTTTGTGTAGGGGTGAAAGTTCGGTTTTCGATTTGATTTATTGCCCAAACCAAAACCAAACCACAATATTTCGGTTTTTGGATTTTGCAAACCACACTGCACCATATTAGTTTTGAAACCGAACCAAACCAAACCACCTAAATTTTGATTTTCTTAAAAAATACCAAATCACACCGAATTTTCCCATCAAGCATCATAAACATAAAATATTGCACATAAACTGAACCAAACCACACCAAACATAAACCGAACCAAACCAAACCAAACCAATCCATACAAACATAATAAAACAAGTTTTAACTTAGAAGTTACAAGTCCTTGCTTTAAATTGGCTAGAAAATTCAACACTTCACCAAAAAAAAATAATAAAAAATTGTTTTATAGCATTACTAAAAAACATAGCAAACCAACAATAGCATAGACCAAGCACGCACTCCACGCAATTAGCAGCAGCATAGCAAGCAGTTTGCGGTAGCCGCAAAAGTGCAGAACAGCAGTGGTCGGTGGGCGGTCGTTAGTGGAGTGAGGAAGTGAGTGGAGTATGAGAGATTAAGAGTCAGAGAGTGAGATGCTGAGAGGAGGAAGTTAGATTAGGGTTTTTTATTTTTTTACTTTATATACTTAGGCTAAAACTAGAGTTGGGCTAGGGTGTATTTGGGGTTTGGGCCGAAAATTCGGTTTGTTCGGGTTTTCAATTTCTCAAACTGAAACCAATGCAAACCGAAAATTGATTTTTTTTTTTTTAAAAAAAAAAAAAACCACACCGAACCACATTAGGAAAAAAAATCGCACCGTATTTCTAATTTGGTTAGGTTTGCGGTTCAATTTGGTTTTAAACCGAATTAGTTTCACCCCTATTTCTGTGAGTTTCAAGAATAGAGAAACTAGGAATATGAAGTATACGACTAATACGAGATACATAAATTATTAACATTAAATTTCAATTTAGGGTGCATTCTCTTCATCTTATTGAACCTGAGCTTATCTGAATATAATTGAACTTATCTTAACTTATTAGATGTTATTATAATTATTAGACCTTATTGAACTTGTTATACCTACCCTGATTGAACTATTAGAACTTATTGAATCTTATTGAAACTTATTAGACTTTATTTTTAGACTTGATTAGAACTTATTAGACCTTAGCTTATTTAACTTATTGGAACTTATTACACTTTAGCTTATTTAACTTATTGGAACTTATTGGAACTTATTACACCTTAGCTTGTTTAACTTATAGAAACTTATTAGATCTTATTGAACTTATTTGACCTTTGTAAACTTATTAGGCCTTATTAAACTTGTTGGACCTTATTCTAATTAATCTGAACTGATTTGAATTTATAAGACCTAAAACTTATTTTTATAAGGTAAAGAGAATAATCCTTAATTATTAACTTAGTTCAGGTTACTCTCTGGCTCAATTTTTGGTCTTGTCTCTTGTGTTAGCATGCATGGGCTCAAAATTGAAAGTAACAAATACGGAGTAGTGGAGAATTATCGAGGTTGAACCTTACATACGAAGTACTTTGTAGCTTATAAGTTTTTTTATTACAATGTATGTACTACCTGATCCCATATTCCTCGACTCGTCTCTTTTGAGTATTGAGTCGCAACATTAGCTTAATTAGCTCGTTATATTGCTTGAGAAATTAGCTTAGCTCGTTAAGGTATTGCTCGAGATAACAGTTGTTGATTATGGTAACATTCAAAATACGTAGTATATGAAACTCTAAGGGCTAACTATAAGTCTATAACCATTAATTTCTTGTTAAAAAACAAAAAAGAGTATATTCTTTAATTATTATATTTCCTAAAGATACTTATAAAGGATGCACAATAAAATAGCACCTTGATCACTATATTTAATGTTTGGTTTATGAATTACTTGTATTTGTAATATTTTTATTTATTTATTTATTTTTTTTTTCCATTTTTTAGTTCTTACTCTGCATATAAAAGTACGGAATAGCTTTTTTCAAAAAGACATGAAGTTAGAAGAATGTCTTCTCAAGGGAAAAAAAATGTGGACGTAAAAAGAGTTAATGTTTGGTAGAATGAAAATTCAAAACCATTGAATGTTGATTGTTCAATAAATTGAATTTCTTGGATGTTGACTGTACTGTTTAGTGCCCAACTGCCCAACGGAGTAGTATGGTCCAACGACAAAATCTACCAACAACTACCATTTTCAAGCACATTGCAATATTAGAGATTTATTAACGTATTAAAGGTTGCTAAGGTTGATATATATTAATGACTTTTCCCACTAAAAAAAGACTTTGTATCATTACAATATAAAATTAAATAAAGACCAAATGAATGGTCTAAAACAGACTAATACATACTTGTACCTTATTAAAATATATAATCAACTGTTATTGTACTCGGTACATAAGATATTTGCTAAAATTATAACGCCAACGGCGTTGTGATATTAAGGGAATATAAGAGGAATTGAGGAGATAATAGATCAGTTTGTATTATTTCATAGAATGAGGATATATATACATACAATATAACTAGGGTTTGCTTAGATAACAATAAATCCTAAATCTAGAACATTATGAAATGATAAAGGAGGATAATGGATATCCACACAATATTTCATAACACTCCCCATTGGATGTCAATTATCGAAGAGTGTGCCTCATTAAAACCTTATTAGGAAAAACCCTGTAGGATAAAAACCTAATGAAGGAAAAAGAGTACAACATTCTTCGTAATACGCTCGAGATGCTGCATCATAAAAAACCTTACCAGGAAAACCCAATGTGGGTTAAACCCATGGTCAAGGGAAAAAGAATGTAGCACGTATTTTCTCACCCCGATGAATACATAATTTGAGATTTTCTAGTACCGCAACAATGAATCCAATATGGTTGGATATCTTCACTTATGACGCAGAATAATATCATTCCTTGATCTTCGATCCTCCCAAATCTTCAAATCTTCAAATCTTCATGCGAACAAGTGAGTCTTCATATCACCATACCTATGATAATAATACATGTGTTTGTCCACACTTCATTCAAAATCTCTGTTTAAAGTTATCTTAACCATTATACTTATGCCTTCTTCTGGAGGCCGTGAATAATATAAATTGATGATTATTATCCTATCAAACATTCCTTAATAATTATATGGCAACACATGATATTATTAATGTTGTTCTTCAATCTCATGTGAATTATAATATAATAAAACACATTTAATTATATACATTGATCATAGTTCTTCTAGACCATAAGAAAACAGTCTCACGCATAATTATCCCGTTAATATTCTTTAGAAGTTTCATAATTGACACGATAATTTTTTCTATGAGTACAAATAGTAAATCTCATTAAGTCATATACTCAAATTTCAGGTTCAGATGTCAATGATGTAGTCAAATAAAATTTTCAAGTGTTCGATAATAATTGCAATATTCAAAATATGAAATTTGTAGGGCTGGGTATTTAATACGTCGTATATAAATTGTTTAGGAACTCTTCTTACATGATTCATAACATGCTATTAAATCGACGTCATCAATAATTTCATCACAACTGTAAGCCCATTGGAATATTTCTTTGTAAGTTCCCATCAATGTTGTAAATACGCCTTACTATACTTTGGACAAACATTTACACATACCACAATTATTATATAGAAACTAGTGTATGTAATATGAGATATAGAAATCATGATAAGATATTGAGCAAAATATACAATGATTAATGCATCTAACAACTTCCTACATATGAGATAAGTAATTCATTAACCTATGACTCACAATGAACATAGACATAAGACTCAAAATAATGCAAGACACTGTACAGTGTGGATTTAGAAATCACTATTTCATTGGACATCTGGTCCATAATAAATTTTTGATCATTATCATTATGTCGACAACAAAATGGACATATATTTCAGATCCCTTATTCATTAGTCCAATCTATCATGCACATGCATATTATTCAATGTTTCGGGGTTTTTTGATGTCATGCGGGAGAGTTACAATTCCAAGATTGACCGGGACGCCTGTACCTGCAAAACAATGGAGACTCCGGTGGATGGGAGTTCCGCCTCCGACGATCAAGTTAGAACGTGTATGAGGAGTACAAGTGCGGAAAGGTAAAAGATTTCTCTTGGTGTACAAGAGAGTATCTGCAATGTAGAATTGCTTAGTTTGAGGTGTCAGGAGTCTGACTTTCTCTTGATTGAGAGTTAATGTGAATATTTCTGAATAGATGTTCCTCAGAGGGAAGCATCCCTATTATATAGCAATGGGAAACGTGCCCAGTACTAGGTTTCAGTAGACCTAGGTCTGACTGGGCTTTGCATAGGAGTTTGGCCGTAGAAGGCCTATTCCTGCTGGGCTATCTGTTTGCCACGTGTTGTGGCCTGATTGGTCCAACCAGGACCTCTCACGAGGTGACACGTGGCAGACTCGGATTGGTACACGTGGACGACACGTGGCAAGAAATGAGTGGTCCACGTGGCGGGGAAAAATCCCCTAATCATTTGCCCCTCATAAGGGTGACGTGGCATGCCACGTGGCGCCTGTGACAGGTG
The DNA here is from genome assembly GCF_001683475.1 of Chenopodium quinoa. Classification (NCBI taxonomy): domain Eukaryota; kingdom Viridiplantae; phylum Streptophyta; class Magnoliopsida; order Caryophyllales; family Amaranthaceae; genus Chenopodium; species Chenopodium quinoa. The sequence goes on along the minus strand of NW_018742381.1, from coordinate 1,093,336 downwards.
TCACGCCATGATTGGCTGAATGGTTTTTACGGACCGCCTGATTTACAGACCGCCTGATTGTACGGACCGCCTGATCTACAGACCCCCAGCTCTTTGAAAAGTTTCAGACTTCTTCTAAGGTAAACACCTATTCCCTTGTACTTTTTTCTTTACTTTTCTTTTTCCAAATATGGTATCCCAAAAGCACGCGACACGGCCTAGGTTAGTGATCAGCCGGTCACCGGGGATGGCTAAATCTAGAACTAGGAGTGTCGGCTGTTCCTTGCTGGACCACCCTTTGCGAAACGCCCAAAGTCCGACTGTCTATGTGTCTGTGCAGGACACTATGGCTAGAACAAAGAGAACCAAAAGAATAACAAATTCAGACGGCTCCTCCTTCTACGTTCCAATCAGCGAGCTCTCGGACGTGCTGCCTGGTGCCCCTAGCACTCCCAGTGATTCCATTCTGGCGGAAATAGGGGAGGAGGTACAAAATGAGCCGTCAATTATTGATCTTTCTGGGCAGGCGACTGCCCCAGCCGAGAGCTCAAGCAGCGACTCTGAGCCCAACACCTCCAGTCGGCACTCTGACGACTCTGAGGAGAAGCACTCTAGGCTTCATGCGGCCAGGGAGAGCCACTCAGTTGAGAAGGGCGAAGGATGGGCAGAGCCGTCTGCTTCTAAGAGGGAGTTGTATACTCCATTTTTCTGCCATGTCCCCAAGGGCAGGCGCAAGGCCATGTTCAAAAGAATAGGCGGCTTCAGGGCCGACCATATGATGGGGCATGGCTATATTCTAACAGTGCCGGATGCCGAGGACACGGTAGTCTGGCCTGAAATGTCCAGTTATAGGGAAGAGTGCTTTGGCTGCTACGAGGCGGCCATCAAAGTTGGGCTAAGGTTTCCTCTACATCCGGCTGTAGAGAGGATATTGGATGGGTACCAGCTGGGCCTATGGTAGTTGGCTCCAAACTCCTGGTTCAACATCCTCGGCTACGTGGCCTCCTGTGAAATGTACGGGGTGGATCCAAGCTTTGAGGCTTTCGCCCACATGAACTACCTCAGCCGGACCCCAAAAACAAGCGGGACCGGCTGGTATCAGCTGTCTAGCCTCAAGGGCTATATGATGACCATGGGCAAGGAGAATAAGTGGAAGGATTGGAGGAACACCTTTTACATTGTCTCCTGCATAGACAAACTTAAAAACAAAAAATATAACAGGTGGAACAGGGATCCACCTTACCTAACAGACGGCTCTGATCTGCCGCCTGTTCCTAGAAGAGCCAAGGAGGAGATCCTAGACAAAGGGCTCTTCCAGGTTTATATACAGGCGCACCCGGAAACTGGGTTAAGGGAGTTCATCCCCAAATATTACATCCCCAAGTATAGCTGGCTATACGATGGGGTGTACTTGGCCGCCTGTGGACTGAGCATGGAGATGCCGAGAGGTAGCTAGCCGACTGTTTTAATTGTCTTTTTAGACTTGGTTAATTTTTGTCTAATTCTTGGATTGATCTTTTGTAGATAAAGCAATGGAGAAAATCCCGGCCTCCAAAAAAGCAGCCGCCCTGATCCGCGCAGCCATCATAGGCAAGCGGTCTACCGAGGAATCGCCTGCCAAGCAGGCGCCTAGGGTGAGTTACTCATTAACAAGTCCTTTTTATGCATGCGTCTGTTTGTGGCTAACTGTCTTACATTGCAGGGCAACGTTGCCAGACCTTCCTCTTCTTCCCAGCCGGACCCAAAGGTCTGAAAACAGACGGCTGGGGATGTGTCGACTTCTGGAAACACCAGACATCCTGTTGAGAGGAAAGGGAGGACTCCAACTACTCCTGGAAGCAGCCAACCCCCCCAGGGATAAGGAGGCGGCTAGAGGTATCATGTTTAAAGTTTTTCCAACTTTCTTCAAGTAACCGCCTGTTTTAAGCAGGCGGCTTGTCTTCTATTTAATTGTAATGTATTAACCCAAGTCTTGTTTTGCAGACGCCCCTGAAGAGCCGGACTTGGTTCAAATGGATAAGGCCATGTTGAAGGCCATCCCTGTTGAGGACAGGTACTCTGTTAAGGGAGTCGGCACCCTTAACCTCGAAGCCATCCTCGCCCTCATCGCCGAGGTATACTTAGTAATCTTTCCTCCTTTATTTTTGAACATTCGTTGCCGCCTGTTTTCTGACGACTGTTTTTGGCCGACTGTAGTCTATGCTGTGGGTGTATGGTCTCAGCAAGCCCATCAACGAAAAGAACAAAGAGATAAAAGTTGCGAAAGCCATGACTGCCTTTGATTCTGATAAGGCTATGTTCCAAATAGCTCAAAATGAGATTCTGACCACTGACATACTGTATTACCAGGCGTCAGCCAATTTGCAGGTCAAAAAGGATTTAGAGGCGGCGAAGAAGAAAATCTCGGAGCTTGAGAAGTCGATCAAAGACCTCAAAGAGGAGATGACGCCTCTAAAGCAGGCGGACAAGGAAGCCGAGGGCCTTCGCAGGCGGGTAACCAAGCTTAAGGGCCGCCTGGAGAGCCAAGAGGCAGACCTCGCTCAGAAGTTCAATGAGAAAGCCAAGGAGGAGAAGACGACGCTTGTTCAGGACATGATGGACGACTACACCGCCATCATGAAGATGACATGTGCAGCCCTCTTCCCCGAATCTGGCTATGATAAATGGGAGAGCCAGTTCGCCGTCTGTTCTGATCAATATAACAAGCAGATCATAGAGCATGCAGGCGGTGACGAGGATGCCGAGGGTGAGGAGTCCGACTCCACTTCCGGGGAGTCGGACCAAGAGGAGGCGGCTGTTGAGGAGGAGCCAGCGCAGGAGGAGGCGAACGCCGAAAAAGAACAAGCGCCCGTTGAGGCTGTAAACACTGAGCGCCCTCCAATTGCTTGATTTTAATTTCTAAGTCTTCTTTGGCCTGCGTGCCGCTTGCTTATGTATCATTACCCGGCCATGGGGTTAGGGTTTATTAACAATTAACACTTTTGTGTTCAACTCTTCTGTCGGCCATAAGGCCGACTGTTAATATTGCTATATCCGCCAGTTTTGCCGGTTCTTCTCAATTATTTGAAGTTTTTGAGCTTTTTGTTTTTCGTGAAATTTTCCAAGTATAGGTAGCCTCATTTTTGTTTTTCATGAATGCTTTATATACCGACTGTTTTTGCCCCTGGGTGACTGGCGCCTGGTTTTCAAGGGAGAATTGATTTACTTGGAATTTTCGATACTTAGAGTAATTAATTCTAAGTCAGTCAAATCACTATGGTGATTGCCCCAAACCAGGCGTCCAGTCAGCCAGTAAACAGGCAAACCTTTAGCTTAACTCGGCTCTCGGCCTTATAATTAAACGCATTGCACCAAGTTCGTACTTGGATAATTTTATTGATCAATAGTCCGTCGTCTTGGCGCCTGTATAGAACAGGCATGAATCTGGATATTAAAATCAATTAATTGATATTGCAGATCACATAGGAATAATGGTCGATAGTCGCCTGTTGTTTCAAGAATAGGCGGCTTCAATCATACCAATTTAGGTTCCCATGTAGGTTGACTAGAACCTTTTGAAGGGTAAATCAGTCACTTGATCTGTGCAAATTATAAGAGTGCCGCCTGTTCCTTAAGAACCGGCCGCGAGTTATTTGCTTGCACTCTCTTGCATGGAAACATGCAGTGTCCAAAAAATAGTCGCTTATTGCTTTGCAAACGGTTAACCTTTAGGGGATAGTGGTCGGATACCGTCTGTTTTCCATTGAACAGGCGGCTTGATTGGCACTTTTTAGGTTCCCTTTAAGGTTGTTAATGTGACTAAGTTATCCCCTTGGGTTAACCTCTCGGTGACTTAGTTTTAAGCTAGTAGAAGAAACAGGCGGCGTAGACCGTATGTACCTCTTTATTCGCTAAGTTTTGCTTAGCTTTTTACTCAAATTATGCCGACTATATTGTCCCAAGCAATAACAGGCGGTTTCTGACCTAGATTTTAACTGTCTACCGCGTGTTTTCAGTGTAGCAGTACGTTTATCTTTGTCTCTGGTCAAACGACTGTGAGTCTGTTTATAAGACACTCGGTTGGGCCGCTTGTTTTTTGTTTGTAGAGCAATGTGCCACCCAAATGGGAGATGCTCTCTGCGACAAATTCACTCGGATGGATGTCGCCGGACGTCTGCTCTGTTTTGGGACAGACGTATTGTTTTAATTTACAAGGATCATCCGGCCTGTGGCCTCATTAGGTTTAGAGAACATTGATAAGTAGACTTGTTCATGTTCATGCAAAAGTAATTAAAAGGTTATGCCCACTGTGTACAAGCGGCTTGCCCCACTGAGGAGACATGTATAAATTTGAAATAAGTTGCAAATTTTATTAATATGTATATATACAAACAATTTACAATTCTCAGAAGTAGTACTTTTTCAAGTTGTCTACGTTCCAAGTTCTGGCTAGCTGCCTGCCGTCTAGTGTTTCCAGGCGGTAGGTGCCGCCTCTAACTTCCTCATAGATTCTGTAGGGGTCATCCCAGTTAAGAGTCAGCTTTCCTTGTTCGTTGGCCCTACCGACTGCTTCCATTTTTCGTAGCACAAAGTCCCCTACTTTTAGGGGGCGCTTGTGCACTCTTTTATTGTAAGCTCTCATCATTCTTAGACGGTAGATCTCATGGCGCAAGGCTGCATTGCCTCTGCGTTCTGGAAGTTCATCCAATACTAGCCGCATGGCTTCCCAGCTGGCCTCTTCGTCATAAAGCATGACTCGAAGAGTCGGCTCATAGTGCTCAATAGGCAGGACAACCTCTGCCCCATAAACCATGAGAAATGGGGTTTCACTAGTCGCCCCTTTTTCAGTTGTCATGATGGCCCATAGAACATGCGGTAGCTCGTCAGCCCATAGGCCGCCAGCTTTGTCAATTTTCTTCTTGATGCCATCAGAGATTAACTTGTTGAAGGCCTCAACTTGGCCGTTTGCTTGGTGGCGGCCGACTGATGCAAAACAGTGAGAGATTCCTTGGTCTCCCAGCCAGTTTGTGAGAGCAGGTGTCTCAAATTGAGGTCCATTGTCAAAGACCATTGACATGGGAACCCTAAACCGAGTAATGACATTTCTCCAAATGAAGGAGATTACATCTTTGGTTTTTATGCCTTTGACTGCCTCTGCTTCTACCCACTTGGTGACGTAGTCGACTGCTACCAAAATATATCTCCGTCCGCCTGTAGCAGGCGTATAGGGGCCAGAATGTCCATGCCCCATTTGGCGAATGGTACTTGGCTATGGATAGCCGTCCGGTCAGTGGCTGGACGATGGATGAGCTTGCCAAACCTTTGACACTTCTCACCTTTTTTAACCATCTCCATGGCGTCTGCTTCCAGGGTAGGCCAGAAGTAACCTTGCCGCCTGACTCTCTTTGCTAGCGTCCTGCCGCCTACATGGGAGGCGCAGAATCCAGAATGCAAGTCTTCTAAGACCTCTCGGCCCTTTTGTGGGGTAACGCACTTCAAGAGAGGTTGTAGATAGCCTTTCTTGAAAAGTTCCCCTTGATGAATCTCAAAGTTAGACGCACGCTTCTTCATTATAATCATCTCTGGGTAAGTATCCGGCAGGGTGCCGTCTGTTAAATATGCATGGATGCCATCCATCCAGGTGGAGCTTCGATCAAGAACACCAATGGGTTCTTCCTCAATGCTCCTTTTTTCCATTACTTCCCAGAAAACGGATCTTGGTGTGTCACAAGAGGCGGAGGATGCCAATTTGGAGAGGGCATCCGCCTGGTTATTCTCTGACCTAGGCACTTGACTGAGATAGAACTCTTCAAGTGTCCCGGCCTCTTCTTTGACTGCCTGTAAATATTTGATCATAGCCAGATGTGTGGCTTCATAATCACCATGATATTGGCTAACAATCAATTGTGAATCAGAACAGGCATCGACCTTCTTTGCCCCTTCTGCCTTACACATACGGATGCCAGCAAGTAGGGCTTCATATTCAGCCTCATTGTTTGAAGCTTGGAACTTAAAACGAACGTAGTGCATACTCATACTTGTCTCCCTTAGGAGACTGACATATGACGCCTGCACCACAACCGTTCATTGTGGAGCTCCCGTCCAAATATACCTTCCAGACTTGATCAGGATTGTCTGGACCAGCCGGCCTAGTCATCTCAACAATGAAGTCGGCAAGTGCGTGCCTGCCCCTTCACTCCTTTCCTTGGCTCAAAAGTGATTTCTTGGCTTTGCATCTCAATTGCCCACTTAATCATTCGGCCAGACGATTCCATGGTTGTTAATGGCCGCTTGATTGGTTGATTAGTGTAGACCACGACCGGATGTGCCAAGAAGTAAGGTTTCAACTTCTTTACTGCCATATAGAAGGCCAGGCTAAAATTTTCAACCATGGGGTACCGTAACTCGACATTTTTTAGAACATGGCTGATGAAATAAACAGGGAGTTGACAGCCGTCTCTTTCAGCAAGGAGGACGGCGCTGAGAGCATGATCGGAGATAGCCAAGTACATATACAACACTTCCTTTGTCAGAGGGATGACAAGTCTTGGCAAAGAGTGCAAGTGTTCTTTCGACTTTTGGAAGGCTGCCTCTGCATCTGCCCCCCATTCAAACATAGTCTTCTTCTTAATTGCTTGGAAGAAATAGAGGCACTTGGCGCCTGACCGACTGAGGAATCTCCCCAATGCCGCCAGACAACCTGTTAACTTTTGAACTTCCTTAACAGTACGGGGCGACTGCATGTCTATGACCGCCTATATTTTTTTTCAGAATTTGACCGACTATCATATCATCAATGTATGCTTCCAAATTCCTTCCGATTTGATTAACGAAGACTGTATTAATCATTCCCTGGAAGGTAGCAGGCTTATTTTTTAAACCAAACGACATCACAGTATAGCAAAATAACCCTTGATCAGTGACGAATGCTGTCTTTTCTTGATCCTTCTTCCACAAGGGTATCTGGTGAAAGCCTGAATAGGCGTCCATGAAGCTCATCAAGGCATGGCCGGCTATAGAGTCGACCAGACTGTCGATCTTTGGGAGAGGATAACTATCCTTGGGACATGCCCTTTTTAAATCTGTGTAGTCAACACACATGTGCCAAGTTCCATTCGGCTTCTTTACTAGCACAACATTAGCAACCCAATCAGGGAAGTAGCATTGCCGAATGAACTTAGCATCTAACAATTTTTTCACCTCGGCGGCAGCCGCCTGGCTTCTTTCTTCACCATGGTTCCTCTTCTTCTGCCTTACACGCTTCCTTTTAGGATCCACGGCGAGTTTATGGACGGCCAGGTCCGGGCTGATTCTCGGCATCTCATCCATTTCAAAGGCAAAGATGTCTTTAAATTCTTTTTACAAGTGATGCAAGCCTACACCGAGTTCAACAAAAGCAGTCGTCCCAACCTTAACAGTCCGGTCGGGACGAGAGTCGTCTAGGATGACTTCCATGTGCTCACCAGCTGGCTGGGGACGGAGTTCGTCTGGCCTTTGACCGGTCAGTGATTGCTATCGCTTGTCTTTTTTCTCGGCCACCATCTGGTTGGACTTTCTTTTCTTACCGGCTACTGTTGCAGCAGGCACGACTTCCTTGATTTTATCAAGGTCAGTAGTCTCTCCACTAGGGCCGGCTGCGACCACAGTGGGCTTGACATCAGAGAGGTAACACTCCCTGGCCATCTTTTGGTCTCCTCATAGGGAGCCGACTGTTCCATCATCCCTCTCAAACTTGAGAAGCATGAGAGAAAGAATGGTGACATCTTTAGATTCATTCAAGGTGAGACGCCCCAAAATCATGTTGTAGGCCGTCAGTTCTTCAACAACCAAGAACCGGACCACCATGTGTTGTCCCTTCACTTTCTCGCCCAGTCGAATAGGTAAGTCTATTCGACCTACCGGATGTACCACACCACCCCCAAATCCTATTAAGGGATGAGAGACCTGGTGCATACTCTCGGGCTTGTACCTGAGCTTGGTCAGTCACTTGTGACTGATGAGGTCCGAAGAACTCCCAGTGTCAATGAGGATTCGACCAACTCTTTGGTTGGCCACTTTGCATTCAATTACAACAAGGTTATCGTGCGGCCTCCTGACCCTGCCCCTGTCCTCTTCAGTGATGATGACTTCGGGGAAGGGATCCTTGGACGCTTGTCCCTCATCGACTGAATTAATATCAAGGCCCCTGATGTAGTCCTTGTTACCCCGTATGGTAGGGCCACCTCCTGCGAAGCCGCCTGCTATTATATAGATCGGAGTTTCATCGGTATCCGAACTATTTGCAGAGTGGGACTTCTTTTTGGACGGCTGCCCATTGTTAGTTTATAGGGTAACCTTGGACCTTAGAATATAGGACTTGAGTACCCCTTTTTTGGCCAGACGGTCCAACAGGCGCTTGAGGCTGTAGCACTCGTTGGTATCATGGCCAATATTCTCATGGTAATGGCAGTATTTGTTCTTGTTCCGATTCTTGGCGGAACCTTTCATGGGAGCCGGCTTCTCAATGGAGACCCGGTCTTTAATCTCCATGAGGATGGAGTAATAGTCTTTATTGAATTCGTATTTTGGGGAGTACGTCTTCGCTTCTCTCTTTTTCTTTTGGGACGGCTGTTCAGAAGTTTCAGCCACCCAGACTTGTTTTCTTTTCTTCTCTTCTTTTTAGCCGGCTGTGATGGCCGACTCTCTTTTTTGTCGGACCTCCTTGAGTCCGACTGTTTTCCGACATTACAGAGTTCGGTCGCCTGTATATAGGCATCCGCCTCCATCAATGCCTCTTAGAGGGTAGACACCCTCTTTCTGACGAGGTCGAACTTGAAGGCCGACCCGTCCTTCAGACCTTTGAAAAAGTCTGTGTAGGCTACTTCATCAGACAGCCATTGAATCTGAATTTTCATCAGATTGAAGTGCCTGACATAAGAGCGTAGCCCTTCCTTCTCCCCCTCCTGTATGGATCCCAAGTCGAGACTTGTCTTCTTTGTAGGGATATTCATAGAGAAGTTTGACACAAACAAGTATGCAAGTGTCTTGAAATTATTTATGCAGCCGCTGGAAGGTTTCCGAACCATTGCTGGGCGACTCCCTTCAACGTGGCTGGGAAGCATTTACACCATGTAGCATCGTCCAACCCTTGAAGATACATAAGGTTGGTATACGCCATCAGGTGGTCTTCTGGGTTGGAGGTACCGTCATACGTACCTACCAATACATTCTTCACCTTGGCCGGTTGTGCGGCCTTAGTTATTTCCTTGGAGAAAGCTGAAGGCTGTTCTCCAAGTCTTAGCAGTCAGGGCTGACAGTCCATGGGCTGGACATTAAGGGCCGCCTGCCTTCCAAAGAGAGTAGGCTGGATAAAAGGTTGTCCATAAGGCATGTATGGCTGTTGAGGCGCATACGGGGCCGTTTGGAACATTTGAGGACCGGAGTGAGCGGACATGCCGCCTGCCTGATCCTCTCGGTTGGATTGAGAATACCTCATTGAGGTATTCTGAAAAGTGTCATTGAAATTAGATGTTGAGGCCGACTCTGACAGTTGCATATTCTTCTTTTACTGGATTATCATCCGAGCATCGGAATATGTTTTCTTGGAACCATCTGGCTGCACATGCCGGATGCCCTTTCTTTTCCCTGTCTCAGGGAAACGAAGTCCGACCAAGTTTATCAAGGGCTTCGGCCCTTCCCTTGGTTTAGGGTAAGGAGTCGGCTCTCGATCCTTGATCGGCTTATTCCTCCCAGAATGAGAGGGATTTTTGGCCGACTGTTCCTTGGTAGGAACAGCTGTCCGTTTATCAATGAGATCCTTAATCTCCCTTTTGAAACTTGTCATGAGAGTCATGAGCTCGTTTCTAGTGATAGAAGTGGATCCTTCGACCACCTGAGGATGACCAGCCGGCTGGGCGACTATTTCACTGGGCCCGGCCAGGTCAGTGTTCCGTTCCCTCATTTCGGTGGGACGGATACGCCGTGTCTTGAGGGACCCGTCAGGGGCCGTATGAGTGGCGACTTCATAGTCGTCATCTGTGTCCTGGTCTGAGTAGACCTGGACTTCAGCCATAGGCCGTTTCTCACTTAGGGACGGTACAGGTTCGTGTGAAGTCATCTCAAAAGTACTCTCCCCATTGACGGCGCCAAATATTTCGGGGTTTTTTGATGTCTTGCGGGAGAGTTACAATTCCAAGATTGACTGGGACGCTTGTACCTGAAAAACAACGGAGACTCCGGTGGATGGGAGTTCTGCCTCCGACGATCAAATTAGAACGTGTATGAGGAGTAAAAGTGCGGAAAGGTAAAAGGTTTCTCTTGGTGTACAAGAGAGTATCTGCAATGTAGAATTTCTCAGTTTGACGTGTCAGGAGTCTGACTTTCTCTTGATTGAGAGTCAATGTGAATATTTCTGAATAGATGTTCCTCAGAGGGAAGCATCTCTATTATATAGCATTGGGAAACGTGCCCAGTACTAGGTTTCAGTAAACCTAGGTCTAACTTGGCTTTGCATAGGAGTTTGGGCCGTAGAAGGCCTATTCCTGTCGGGCTATCTGTCTGCCACGTGTTGTGGCCTGATTGGTCCAACCAGGACCTCTCATGAGGTGACACGTGGCGGACTCGGATTGGTACACGTGGACGACACGTGGCAAGACGTGAGTGGTCCACGTGGCGGGGAAATATCCCCTAATCATTCATCGGTTCCATTGTGTACCGGCATCATAAAATTTCTTTAATGTACATTCCGCATGCTATTTTGCAATGATACCTGAATACATTTTCAATTGGTACGTACCATTATGACTTTCTCATGTCATAGGCCATCTATTATAGTTCATATATCTATATCACTTTTATATGGGGTATTTCTCACACTATGGTATCAATTTGTTATTATTACACTTTAAAAGTACCAACTGCACTATCTTGCCTCATATCACATATCTATATTGGAACCGATCATACAATCTACCCCCTAAGTTGGTAAAATGTCTTAAATATTGGGACAATTCTTCACCAACTAAGAATATAATTTCATGTGCAACAAATTTCATCTCGCAGATAATCATATTCAACAAATTTCTATCTCTTCTGAAGAATAATGAAATTTTGTTCTCTTCTAGAGATCAATGTTAATAGGGGGTATGAATTGTGCACGCAGTTGTATATTTTCTTATTCTATTTCTAATGTGCTGACACAAAATAGCCCCAATCAAGAGATTAACCACTTGCATGTAAATTGTAAAGCCACTGTATGGAGATCTTCTAATTCTCCAAATATTTTAATAATGAGCATCTAGTTACTCAAAATCTCTCTACACACACAACTTGTTTTAGTGAGCATCTGACCACTTATTATTACTTAGCTTGTTTACATGCAAAATTGTTCAAAACTAGCATATAATCTCTTGAAATTTCTTCAAAACAAACTATTAAATCACAATCTAAATATAGCTCAATCTCAACGTTATGTCTTGCCATTCAATTCATTTTATATATCTAACATGAGAGAGCGTCAGCACACAATTTCTTTCATATCAAGTGAAACTTCAAGTTTTCATGACGGGTAATTATTAAACCCGGATGGCCTAATTTAATTATCACATCCAGTCACTTCTCTTATTTTGAACTCTGGTCAGTTTTCCAACACTAGTGATCATTTTATTAAAATTACTTTATGCATGGCCATGAATATGATGTGATATTAGAACACCAATATGTGTTTCTTTATACAATTGGCAAGACAATCAACTAATATTTTATCCAATAATTACTCATACTCTGCTGGAATTTTGACTATAACTTGATGCATGTTAATCTTGTTGGATATTTCATACTCTTCTAGAGTCTTTTATATAATCATGGAACATAAGAATTTTACTGAAAAATATTTCTTCTAGATATGTAATGGAATTTATCACTTCCTTAAATTTGTTATTGTCAATAGTGGCTCCTTTTCTTTTCGAAGATACTTAATTATCTGTAGAACTTATTGATCTATCATGCTTCAAGCGTGCTATAGGTTCATCAGTAATTGATGTTGTCCTTCTGGGACATTAATTTTAATTGGAGCATTTACAACTAGTATATGTATATGATCTGACATTTATTTATATCCATCTTCAGGATGGTATCATTTTGAAATATATTAATTAACATGTTGTCACTTCTATTACATAAAACGTTAATATATATTTAAGTTAATGTATGTACCAAACTGACCATCAATATATTTTATTATTTATGTGCAAGGATTACATAAAATAATGAAATAAATACAATATCCTCCTAATCCTTGCATGTGGGGCATGAAATGAATCCAACAACCTTTAAATCTCTTTCACCTTTAAGGCATAAATTCTTTTAGCAATGCATGTATTAAGCATAATAAAATTATTCTTATAAACTCTTACTCGTAGCTCTTGCCCAATTATATAATCTCTATAAGTATGGGCATAATAAATATATTTCTACAAGTAAGTTTCCCACAATGTCATCTATCTCTTGCTCAAATAAATATTGTGCAATCATGTTTAATTTGCAGATCGTATAATTTTGCATGAATTATATTCATCATGAAAACATGCATGTATCATCTTAATCAAGAATCTAGTAATCTATGAATCATTAATACTCACCCAAAGTGTAATATCTAAAATAACCACCAAATTAAAAGACATTATGTCAACTTTTCTAAACTTTTGTATTATTCTTAAGGGTTTTGGGCTTTATAAGTTCAAGAAACTTTAAGTCTATGTGTGTGAGTACTCTTTATAAATCTAGGGAATTTTAGGTCCGCACATCATGTTTTTGCAATTCTTATTTAATGAATCATAATTAAGAAAACATCATGCAAACATGTTTGTTATCCTTTCAATCCCAATTTCTCATTTACTTCAGGGAGTGAGTAAATCTAGTAATTTATGATTTACCAACTCACATCCACCCAGGGTTCGGTGTCGTCTAGAATACTATTCAAAGTCTAGCCTTTTATATATTCTTTCTCATGGCTTTAAGGAGAGAATAAATTTATAATAATAGTCTTGCTCATATGTAACAAATATTAGTCTTGCTCATATGTATAGACTCTCATCTCATTTATTAAATCAAACCAAATGAATGTATGAGCATCAAACAAGTTATGACAATAGCATTTAAATAATAAGTATTAGTCACTCCAAATATATGGGTCCAAACGAGAAGGTTAAACAAGTTTCATGCATGTCTTATATTTTGCAAAATTGTAACAAATATCTTTATCTATACTTGGATATAATTTGAATATTAAAAGGTGAAGAAAATATAGAAATGTTCCAATCCAAGACTATTATCACATGTCAGCTTGTATATGCTAGTATATAAAAGCATATATACATAGATCACAAGAATATATGAGAAGTAGTAAACAAAACTTTAACTACAATAACGAATGGATCCCAACTCACAAGGAAGCATCATGTTATATGGTGAGGGTTATAGTAGAGTACATACTATATATACTACCACACATAATACAAGAAGTAGATGTAGAATATCCTAGCTCTTCATTTTACAATCTTAATAATTATAAGGAAAAATTACCACCCTAAAATGTATCCATTTTCAAAATAACAACCCATTTAATTTTTTTTTTTGTAAATTACCACCCATTTCAAAATTCCGGTGGATTTCTCTAATGTGGGCCCTACCTACCTTATTTCCCTCCTTTTTTGTTCATTTATCTCGACTTCACTCTCTCTATATACTATTGAACTCAACCAAACCCCTTCCTCATTCAATTTCTTCTTTAATTTTCTGAAAAATCCACCTTTTTCTCCCTCTTTCTTCATAAATTCTCAACAACTCTTTAAATTAGTAAACTAAAACTCCAATTTTTTGTTTGTTTTGCAAAGGAGTAATTGTTGGGTAATTGATTGCAAATGAGTCACTTTCTCTCTCCTCCTTCTTACCTGAAACCACCATGGGAGGCAGAGGAAGGAGCCGCACTCAACGAAAACACTTCAAGCAAAGAGGAAAGAGGAAGGAACCCTAATTTCATAACAACCCCAATTTAATTGAAGTAGGCACCCTAATTTCAGAAAACCCCCAATTCAATTAAAATAGGAACCGTAATTTAAGAAAATCCCCAAATCAATTGAAGCATGAACCCTTTCTCTCTCCTCAAAACCCCTCTTTCAATTGTCGTTGCGACCGCAATCTTCTTCTCTAGGTTGGGTTACAGGCCGTTGATTGCAAGAGCTGAGCCAGCTGCACCGCCTATAGTTGAGACGTCGGAGAAAGGAGAAGATGTAAGTTTTAGCATGGAGAGAGAAAAAAAGCTCGAGTAATCTATTGCGGCGAACCCGAATGATGTCAAAGCATTGAAATCGTTAATGGAAGCGAGAATCAAGAACAAGAAGCTTCCAGAAGTAGTGGAGGTGTTAAACAGGTTCATTAGCAACAGGAATCCTAATTATTGAAAATGCCCAATTGAATTGTCCCAAGTACCCTAATTTCATAAAACCCCCAATTCTACCTATTTACCCCAATTATAGTGGAATTTGGTGAAGGAAATGCGAATGGAAGTTGGGAGAGCTATTTTAAAGAGAAAAATCGGGGGGAAATCAGTCAAAAGGGTCAAAATAGTAGTCAGTAGCCGTTAGGTGGGGCTCACAGACGGAAAACTCACCGGAATTTTGAAATGGGTGGTAATCTGAGCGATTATTTATTTTAAGGGGTGGTAATTTTTTAAAAAAATTAAACGGGTGGTTATTTTGAAAGTGGATACATTTTTGGGTGGTAATTTAAAAATTTTCCTAATTATAATACTGGCGGCTAATTAGAAACAAAACCTAATGCAAAAAAAAGTTCCAATATCTAAAATGTAACCAATTTTGGGATAATGATAATCATCAAATAAACATTTATATTATCAATGTGATAAAATATTGTAATCCTAATAAGCATCGATAAGCAAACAGTTACCTTAATGGCGGATTGGGGAAACATAAGGTATAAGAGGGAGACATAAGGTATACTTGTATCCTATATTAATTAGATATCATATTATTGTACGTTCTAGGATTTATAAAAAGCTACATAGTAGATAAATCACAAAGTGAATATAGCTACGACTACTCAAACAAAACTAGAATTTAAAGTTTCAAGATTAAAATATAATTAGACCAAAGCATATAAAGTCCCTCTTGGTAGAGAGTAGTACTCTGTATAACATGTAATTATTTGAGATTATTGCAAAACAAAATACCTTTAACAATATATCACCAAATATATATAAATATATATATATATATATTGTTCATCACAAGAAACACAATCACATAAAATTGAAGTAATAGATGCAGCAGTATATAATATCAAGTTAATAGCAAACTGTTGACGAATTATCGTAGAAACATAATAAACAAACAAAATAAACATCTTCATGCCTGGATGGAATATTAAAATGAGCTAGATAAAATTACCACAACATGAACATTGGCAGTACTAATACTAAAAGGGTGGACTAATTATTCTCGTTTCCAATTCAGAGCGTGGAAACTTTAATGACTTCAAAAGCAGAATCATGAACTCAACGAACAAAACTTGCCAAACGAGTTATAAAAGTACTCTCTAATATGTTAGAAATTAATTCACATATCCATAAACGAGTAAACATAACTAGCCGAAATAAGCATAAAATAATTTAGAGTATTCGAAGTCTAAACAACAAAACCTCTATCACAATCTCCTTGTATAACAAATCATACAATGCATCAAATTAAAGAAATCAAAATACATGTGCTCTTGAATAACCCAATGAAATAAAGGCCCATGAAAAGAAAAACCACCAACAATCTATCAATTAGAATTGGCGAGTATCGGAAGAGTAGGAAAAAAAAAACTAAACCTAACTTTCCAAAACTCATTATAGCTATGTGACAACCACAAATAAATTACATCACCAATTTTAACAACATCGATCATATAAACAACATAAATTTGCTTTAAATAAAAAACATGCTAAAATCAACATATCAAGAATTAAATATTTGAAATCAATAAATCGTATTAGATTGTTACCGAAAAAGCAAATAAAACGATAAATACTTATCTCGATGTTGCGTAGACCAAACTTGCCGCGTCATGGTGAATCACTAACCTAAAACACGATTCCTAGCTAGAGGTAGAGTTTGGTGTTGATAACGTTTTGTGAAATAAAGGGAATATGAAATGAATATATTGAGGAGAGAATAGATCAATCTATATTATAATAACAATAAATCCTAGATCTAGAACATTCCCAAATGATAAAAGAGGATAATGGATATCCACACAATATTTCATAACAAACGGATTTTTTTTTTTTATTTTGAAAAACTTAATGCCCACGATTTTGAACAAATAAAATTATCTCATAATAAAAATCAATGCCGATAAAAAATTATTACCATAAAGTAATTTATTATTAATTTATTACATAATGAATTAATGATGTAACCAATTACAGATTTATATTATCCGTCCTCAAAAAATTCATAACTTTAACCAACTAACTTACATTATCACATAAATACATAATAGTCTTACATTAAGCATTCAAATCATTCAACGTGATTGTTATGAGAAATGATGTGACTTTTAGGCCTACTAGTCTTTAGCTCACATAACTCGTTAACAAACCTAGATAGGGCTTTGGAAGAACTTCCAGTCTCACTTAAAGCCTCTAATGCATTACTTTGTAATTTGATGATCTTTTGTCTACTAGCTTCGTCTTGATAAGCCAAATCGGCTAAGATTCGAGCCAAGTCACATGGATTAGGAACCATGTTAGATCCCTCACAAACTCTAACTCCAACTTTCAAGTAGTCCACCAGCAATGTTGCATTTGAAAATTGATCGGCACCAAATGGCCAAGCAAGCAATCTTACACTAGCCATAATCCCTTCAAGAATCGAGTTCCACCCACAATGAGTCAAGAATGTGCCAACGGCCCGATGCCTTAAAATCACAACTTGTGGAGCCCACCCTCTAATGACAATCCCTCGACCTGCCATACGATCCTCAAAACCGTTCATGACCGTCTCACGGTCTCCTTCCATTTGCCTAGTCGTGACATGGTCCCTTATTGGCCAAATAAATCGAACACCACTTCTTTCTAGTCCTTCAGCGATCACCTCAATTTGTTGACTTGTTAATATAGCCTGGGTTCCAAACGACACATACACCACTTCATTGTCTCGACACGTGTCAAGCCAAGCCAACATCTTATCCACCTCAATCGAACTAGCTCCACCTCGATCCTTGTACCCCTTACCGGGAACCAACGGGCCCACATCCCAAACCCGATCATCATAACCCATACTACCTCTCAAGTGGTCCAAATAAACTCTTTCCAACCCATCAAAAGAGTTAACCACAAGCCCCCAACTAGCCATGTCATCCCAAAACCCTTCCTTAATCAACTCTGAATCCGGGTCCCCTTCCACGTAAGACCTATAAACCGGGGACAGCTGCCACCAAGGGTATTTCGGACAATTCGGCACATCCTCGAACAAAACGTCACCGTTTTGATCCCCTCCTTGAGGCATACCCTTCCAAAGGGAGTAAATCACAGATAAAGCCATACCCCCAGAAGGAGAAAAAACGACGCGTTTAACCCCCAACTCAACCGCAAAACGATGCGTCCAACCAAGAAACATATCTGAAATAATCGCAACAGGAGGACTCGGATGAGATTCGAACCAGTGACTTAACGGATCCCGCAATTTCGCCAGAGCAGGTATAATCTGCCGGAAACTCGCCGGCGGTAAGTCCTTGGTATTCTCTTTTCCGGCGGGAATTCCGGGAGCCCAAGGAAAGGGTAATACAAGAGGGGTAATATTGGAAGGAAAAAGAGTAAGCAGAGGAGATAAAAGAGGAAGGTTCATAGGGGTGGTTACGACGGTGATGGTAAGGCGGCGCGTGGAGAGCAAGTGGTGCGTGAGATCTAATAATGGTATCATATGACCTTGTGCTGGGTATGGGATCACTAAGATATGAGTTGTTTCGGTGTCGATGTCGGTTCCGGTTTCGATTTCGGGTGCCATTTGTGTACGTAATAGATGAAAATGAGAAAATGAGAGATGAATGAATAATAATGGTGGAAATAAAATGGGAGGTCCTTAGATTATGGAGTAGGTGATTGAGTGAATGAATGAATGAATGAATGGTGGGTATTTTTTAAGGGTTGCAGAAGAATAATAATGGAGGAATGGATGAATATAAAGCGTTTCAATAATGGTTGGAAAGTTTGATATAAATGATGAATTATTGGTTGAAATAGATCCTGATTCATGAATGTGTTTAATAGTCAGTGGTTAGTCCAAATAAAATAAAGTGAATGATGTACTAAAGTTAGTACTGTAGTTGACGTCTTTATATACGCGGGAACCGTTGATTATGGTCGTCTATGAAAATCTTAGTCTTATTTAGAAAGTTTGGATTTTGTTGAACGGTATATTTGGATAATTTAGATTATATTCATAGATTAACATACCACCACTCTTACTTACCAAGCAATTTGATGGAGTTGGTGATGTGATGGTTTAGTGTATTTTTTTTATCTTATCACTTTTTTTCGTATTTAAATACTATAATAAAGTTTTACGTAATATTTATCTTTTATAGGAGTACAATTTTAATAAAGTTTGGAAAAAAGGAATTTGATTGATTAAATAATACTTCGTATAAAATGAATTAGTATGAGTCCATGCTAATTTACAAAATTATCAATTATATTGTCAGTTTTATCACCTTTGACGTGAATAATGAAGAATTGGATTTTCTATAATTTTATTTTTTCTATTAATGATCCAATAAAAAGGATAAAAATACGACAATTTCATTTTGATTTTATTGTATCCATTCTAATCAAGGAAATCGACATCATAGTCAACATCATACGAAGTATCATTTTAGATAAGAAAAGCTATATTATGAATAGAAATATACTTTGTTGTTCGTTAGACTTGGTTAAAATTTGGAGTGGTTAACCTATATTTTTGTAGGTCCATTTAATATTGCTTGACTTGTTTCACTATATTGTGCTTAATGTTAATAAGTTGTAAATTAAACCCTTTGAATATAATAATTATTTTCTAAATGTTCACAATTTTTAGCATCTACTGATAAGGTCTTGGTTTAGTTTAAAACTAAGGGCCTACTTACGATGTGTTGCAGATTCAAATTTGCTAGGCTTCTTTGTAATTTGTATTGTCCTTGTGTTTTAATCGGCCCAAACAATTATAAACATCTATTATTATTAGTACTGTCAAAAACCGAACCGAACCGGGGAAACCGAACCGATTCAAACCGATCCGAATGAGAACCGAACCGTTTAGAAACCGCTTTTTTTAAACCGAAAACCGACCCGAACCGCATTTTAGTGAACCCGAAACCGAACCGATTCGAGTAACGTTAAACCGTTTAAGAACCGAACCAAAATCTAAACCGAACTGAAAGGAAACCGAACCGAAAATGAACCGAACCGTTTCTAACCCGAAACCGTTTGAACTGCCATAAAAACCGTTATAAACCGAACCGTTTATAAACCGAACCGTTTATAAACCGAACTGATTATAAACCGAACTGTTTATAAACCGAACCGTTTATAAACCGAACTGATTATTAACCGAACCGTTTATAAACCGAACCGCTTATAAACCAAAATGTTTATGAACCGAATCGCTTATAAATCAAACCATTTACAAACCACTTACTACTAGGAGTGGTTATTGGGCGGGTCAATGCGGGTCATTAGCGGGGCGAGTACGTTGCGGGTAAAGGTCAAGTCAGGGTCAAGATAAAAGTGAAACGGGCTATTAACTTCTACTTTCTTTTATCAGTTCCTGTGTTGCCAGTGAGAATGCTCTTAATATTTGTCAAGCAAATCGTTACTACTTTTTTTTAGTTTGATGACTCTCATTACAGTAGAATTATATAACTACAACAAAAATAATAACCAATAATTCAAGACAAATAAGGAACAAAATATCAATAATGTAATGTGATTAAAACTATTAATATTTGTTCTATGAGATTAAAACATTTTAGCAAAAGCCTGAACCACAATTCCATATCTTAACTAGATGCAAAACTTTCATCTATCACTTCTTTACCAATGTCAAGGACGTCTTCTTCAATATCACAATCATAACCACGTAACCAATTTTGTGTTGTAACCAACGCCTCAACATTCTTAGGCAAAAGCGCACTCCTATACTTGTTTAAAATACGACCACCCATGCTAAAAGAAGACTCAGAGGCTACCGATGTAATAGGAATGGCCAAAACATCCCTAGCCATAACAGCTAATATGGGGTACACACTAATTTGAGATTCCCAATACTTGAGAACATCATATTTCTGCCCTTCATAAATTGGTTGCCGAGGAGTACACAAATAAGAATCAATCTCCATCGATGGCCGATTTGATGGGCCATCCTCATCATCATCATCATCAACATACTAGAAAAGTTCAAACAAAATGCTTTATTAAATAATAAAAATTAAAACATACAATTATTAATTTTGTAAACCACAATAAACAGAAATTGATTACCTTGAATATGTCATCATCCAAGTGACTATTTGATTTATCGATAACAGCTGGGATGGAGGGTGGAACAATTGTACTTGATGTAACACCGAAAGACATAGAATAATAAAAGTTGTACAACTCCAAAAGAGCATCTTTAATTACCTTCGCCTTTTCAACACATGCCTCATCAACATAAAGCACTTTTAACATCTTCGTCACTCGAACAAGCTTATAGCGTGGATCAAGAACAATAGCAATTGAAAGGATCAAACTATATTCATCCCAATAGCCCTCAAACTTTTCAAGCATAACTTTTGCCATGGGTGCAAGTTTAGGGTCTATATGCGCTTTACTTATTGTGTGCTCAATTTTTAAAACACTAGCGAAATACAAATTTGCAGTAGGATATTCTGAACCAGAAAATAACACAGTGATTTCATAAAATGGCTTTAAGAAATTACATATTTTAGTAAGGGTATCCCATTCATCATCCGAAAGTTTGAATTCATAACCCATAAACCTATCGATAACCAATTTCAAGGCTTCCTTTGCTTCTAAAGCTTTTCGGAGCATCGTATAGGTGGCATTCCAACGAGTCACAACATCAAGACGTAACTTTCCATTAAACACACAGTTAACCTCATGAAGAGCATGCTCAAATTGAGTGAGTCTAGAGTCTGAAGAATCAATATATTTACAAACCTCACGCAATTTTTGAACACTACTATCAACTTCTTTTAAACCTCTTTGAACAATAATGTTCAAGACATGAGCTGAACATCGAATATGAAAAAATTTACCATTACAAGGAAGAGGAGAAGTCAACATTAAATCTTTCTTCAAAAGGTTAACCATAACATCCATGGATCGAGCATTATCAACAGTCATTGCAAAAGCTTTACCCTGAAGGTTCCACTCCCCAATAAGTTTTAACACAAATTTTTCTACCTCAACACCAGTATGAGGAGGACCACAATAACGAAAATTCAGAATTTTAGACCTAAGACACCAATCTTTATCAACATAATGTGCCGTTAAAGTGAGATAACCTCGATTAGTGCATGCTGTCCACAAGTCACAAGTGAAGCTAACTCTACCTTCAATTCCAGATAAAGATTGCAACAACAAAGACTTAAACTTATCATGCTCAGCAATACAATATTTCAAAATAGTGTTTCTACACACATGGTTCACGTTGGGATTCAGATTCGTAAAAACTTCCCTAAGGCCATGATGCTCCACAATACTTAAAGGATAAGAATGCAAAATTATAGCTCTAGCAAGCAATTGTAAATGACGAGTTTGATTAAACGGGAGCTCAACACCAATTTCATGATTTCCTGGATGGTGTGGATTTTTATCCATGCATGTCTTAGTATGAGCTTTACAAGTTGAAGTACCAGCCTTACCTGGTGTTTTATATTCATTACCGCAAACATTGCATCGAGCATATTTTATCGGCGCAAGACCAACCATCTTATCAAAAAAGGTGTAATACCTCCAAACATCTGATGTTCGTCCACGCTTACTACCACTAGTGGTATGTTGAGTAGAATCTTGATTCTGAATAGTAGAATCCTCATCAAAACCGATAAACTCTTGCTCCATTGCTGAAAAAACAGAAACACAACAACCTAAATCCAAATATGCCCCAAGAAGACAAAGTACAACTGTTAAGTTAGCCAATAAGGCACTATTACTAAAATCAATTGGCAAGCAAATTACTTTCACATATACTGTAACTTAAAATAACTCTATTAATTAACCATTAATATTTAATACCATGCACCCAAAACTAAACCAGCTAATCTGAACCAAATTAGTGTTGACTATTTCACACTAAAATTTCCAACCAATCATACTATTTAGTAGTGATACACTACCAGATTTATAAATTACTAAAATTAGTAGTAGTTGCTTTATCTAATTTACTTCAATAAGTCAAAACAATGGATTAAAATGACAAGATTCTCTTTCTATTGGAAACAAACCAACTTGCATTAAACTATAATTAGCACACAAAAATTCTTTAGTGTTTATACCTGATCATAACATTAGAATGATATTTTAAACTGAAATAGTGTAATGATTTATTGGGTTCCCTACCATACAAAAATTCTAATGCTTTTATAACCACAAGATTTGTCTCCCACTGTCCCTTAGATATTCATAATAGAGGGTGATTAGTATATGCCATCCTGGTCTATAGTTCAGGAATTATATGAACAACAAAAAACAAAAACAAAACAATTAAGTGAAAATTACCTGGAGCTGTGACGGCTTGAAGGAGAAGAAGAATTGAAGATGGAGAACTGGAGATCGAACAAAAAAAACGACAATAGAGAACTCGAGATCGAAAATAAACCGAAATAAAAAAAAAAAAATTTAACTGAAAAATTACCTTGAGCTGTGACGGCTTGAAGGAGAAGAAGAATTGAAGATGGAGAACTGGAAATCGAAAAAAAAACTAATTACATTTGGAGAAATTGAGATCGAACAAAAAACCGAAATAAAAACAAAAAAAAATTAAGTGAAAATTACCTGGAGCTGTGACGGCTTGAAGGAGAAGAAGAATTGAAGATGGAGAACTGGAGATCGAACAAAAAAAACGACAATGGAGAACTCGAGATCGAAAAAAAAACCGAAAAAAAAAAAAAATTAACTGAAAATTACCTTGAGCTGTGACGGCTTGAAGGAGAGGAAGAATTGAAGATGGAGAACTGGAGAACTTCAGAGTGAGTAAGGATTCAGCGCTTGAGGATGAAGAAGAAGAACCGAAGAATCAGTGTTTGATGTGGAGCAAAACGGCGAATTGAAGATGATGAATGAAGAGGAGATGACCTAACCAGGCTAATTCAATTCACGTTTCACCACTGTTTTTTTTTTTTTTTTTCCTCTTTTGCAATATATTATTTAATTATTTAACAACCAAAATATCTAAATTCTAAATTTAAAATTTGTTTTTCCTTTTAGTTTTGGAGGGAAATTTCCCACCTTTCATATTTTGATGAAATTGTCAACCAAAAAAATGAAATCAATTTTCCACTTTGTAAAAATCAAAATTTTTAATTTTATTTTAATAACATTAAACGAAATTTTATACAATTAATTAATTACATGGCTTCAAAAAAAACTAATTACATTTCTCGAATCCCGATAAAACGAAATATGCCTTCATAATATCAGCTTTTATAATTTTTTTTAACACACACATTAAAATATTAAGTTCTTTAAATTATAAAATGTGAATCGGTTAGCGTGTAAATGTCTAGCGTTGCGATTAATAAAAAATCGAACACTGTTTAATAATATAATGACGTCATATATCTTAGAGAGTAAGAAGTACTACGGATTAGTTATATGGTTATTTTATATCAGTTTAGTTGTACCTATAAGCAAATACACTTGTAATCGTGTAAACTTATAAATTGTATAATTGACTAGTAGATTAGTACATAAATACAAATTACTTATTTAGATATGAGTTATGACTACATGAGTGATTGACTAATATGACTATATCAGCAATTGTCAATTTAGCATAGTTGCATAACAGATTAGCAGTGTACTAGACTATCCTACTAGGTAATATACTAATACCATTTCAGTATTTGATCTATTAGACTCAAGTTAAACGCTACTCTTTCTTATTAACTTGTTAGTCTAATTAAGTAATTACTAATTACTAATTAGTAATTAGTGACATAAGCCTTAGGGGTAAACCAATAAAGGATATAGAAAAATATAATAATCTTATGATTCTCATCCCTTTATACTAATAATATTTAACTATGAGAATATGAGATGGTTATATGTTATTTATATGTTAATATGTATAATCGGTTGAAAGAGTCAATATTACCTTCTTCTTCATTAATGTGTTATTTGATTATACAAATCAAACTACTTTGTAATATATAACTTTATGCAAATATATAATGATAAACAAGTCTTAATTATCAGTCTTGTTGACTAATTAAGTATCGAATACCAAATTGAAAATTTCGATGTCACAATTACTCATCAAATCATGATTATGACATTATTAATTAACTAAATGATCAAATAAGAAGCAGATAATAATCTGATAGTAAAACAATAATACATTAATGCACTAAACTTTTATAATCTACTTCCTAATAAACTAGTAAGATCAGTATGGCTAAACTAAATACATAACATGATATGTATTTATAAAATTAATGAGAATTTGCATATAATATGATGCCTCAATATGAAGTGATGAAGTCTCGACTTGATATAAAACTTGTTAACTAGCAAAAAGTTAGAAAGTAGTATAAAATTTCAAACCAAAACTGTTTGATTGCCCAAATCCAAACGACTCGATAAAAAACCGGTTTTTTGAATCAAAACCAGACTCGAACTGTAATTTAGTAAAGCTGAAATAAAACCTATCCAAGTAATGTTAAATCGTAGAAGAACCGAACCCGTTAACGAACCGAACCAGTTATAAACCGAACTAAAATGAAACTGAACCAAAAAAGAACCGAATCGTTTCTAAACCGAAACTGTTTGAACCGGGATAAAAACCGTTTACACCGAACCGTTAACAAACCGCAACCTGTCTGCACCGAACCGTTTACTACCCGGACTGTTTACAACCCGGACCGTTTACAACCCGAACCGAATTTAAACCGGGATAAAAACCGTTTACACCGAACCGTTATCAAACCGCAACCCGTCTGCACCGAACCGTTTACTACCCGGACCGTTTACAACCCGGACCGTTTACAACCCGAACCGAATTTAAACCGGGTTAAAAACCGTTTACACCGAACCGTTAACAAACCGCAACCCGTTTGCACCGAACCGTTTACTAACCGAACCGTTTAGAACCCGAACCGAATTTAAACCGTTCAAGAATAAACCGAAACCGAACCGAACCGATAATTATTTAAACCGAACCGAAACCGACCCGTAAGACATTTGAACCGATTTCAAACCGACCCGATTTCAAACCGAACCGATTTCAAACCGAACCAAAACCGAACTGTCAAACCGTTTTGACAGTGTCAATTATTATTATACGTCCTTCATGTTTTTTTAATTGTAACACTTTGACTTTTACATTTGTCAATACATAATATTAACCCATTATATTTAGGAATGTTCACGGTCCGATTTGGGACATAACCCAAACCAAGTCGTAAAAATATGGTTTGACATTTCTCGAACCAAACCAAACCGTATTGATGTCAAACCGGACAATCTTCTCTCTAAAGAGCATCTCAACTTGTTGGATAGTACGTACTCAAAGAAAAAAGAAATAGAATAATTATAGGCTTCAATAAAACAAAGTAGAGGCATCATAATAAAAATTCATTTCATCATAATTAAAAAATAAAAATCAAGAAAAGGCATTTTCTATTTCTTGATCTTGATAACTGACTTAACTAACTACAACAAATGGATAAATCAAACATTAATCGGTTTGTATATATTATGGTTTGTATACAAGTAACAACCCAAACACTTACCATTATAAATACCCTTCTACATTTCTACACTACCATTCTAATTCATTTCATCATCAACTCATTCAATTTCCACGTACTACTCCAAAATTTCCTTCTGTTTTTTCCTTCAAGCACAATAAAAAAATTTCATCCATTAGAATCAACTTGATTCCTCAACTTTAGTTCTGTTTTGCTGTTGTTATTAACTAGTAATGGCGGCTTCGAGTTCACATGGAGACGATGGTACGATAAGGCAATACACAAAGTACAATGACATCATTGATCAAGATGTATCGAAAGTAGTTTACAAGGGATTAGACAGGGTTAATAACAGAGTCATTGCTTGGATTAAGAAGAATATAACAGAGGAAAATTTTGATGGTTTGAATGATGAAGTCCAAGATTTGATGGACTCTGACCATGCTAGTATACTGAAATGCTACGATTCTTGGGTTGATTCAAATTCGAACACGTATGACATGATTACTGAGTTATATTCTTGTAATTTGAGAGATTTTACCAGGAATCACTTGATTTTAGATGCTACTGCATTGCCTATAATCAAGATTTGGTGTCTGACAGATTCTTGAAGGGTTACATTATCTTCACGAACGAGATCCGGCGATTATTCATCATAATATTAGGTGTGAAAACATTGTTGTTGGAGAAACAGGTGTAGTTAAGCTAGGAGATCTGAATGAAGCTGCATTTATGGGTTGGAGTGCACCACTTACTCCTGAAACTAGTGCTGATCTTTTTGATGTTTCGCGGTCTGAGATATACTATTTTGGGATGTGCGTATTACAGATGGTGACTAAGGAAGATGTGGAGAGGAGGCCGGTTGGGTCACGTGTAATGCCTGCTGAACTAAAAAGAGTGAAAGATCAACAGCTTAAGAAGTTCATTCGGAGGTGTCTGATTCCTACAACTGTTGTAACTACTGCAACTGATCTCTTGAATGATCCATTTCTTGCACCGAGTGATCCGAATGTGAGTGTTCCTGTGAGTGATCAGAGGGATGTATTGCTACTGCCGTCTGCTAGGGAAATCGACAGAGGGCGTGTGAGATTCACATTAGGAGGACAAATGATTGGACTAATGAGGGGCGGTGCAATGATAATCGGTTTCGTTAGGATAAGGTATATCAGTGATGATTTTGTGTTTACAGTCAATCATGATACAGTTCAGCAAGTCATGGAGGTTTTAAGACCAACACTTGATCTGTCTGATGTAGAGGCCGCATCGATTTCTGAGAGTATTGAGCTACTGACAGCAAAACTTGTGGCTGAATATGATGGCAATGACAGTAACATGGTTTATATCTTTGACAGTGCTTCATCTCTTCGGATTTCATCTACTGAGAGAATTGTTGTGAATCATCAGGCAGGTGCTCCCCCATTCATTATGCAACACAACCAAGACGCGCAACAGTATCAGCAACAGCATGGAATGCCTGACGACAATAATGTAGCTGCATCTGATGAAGAGGTCCAACAGAACCAAGACGCGCAGCAGGATCAGCAACAGCAGCAGCAGCATGGAATGCCTGTGTTGCCTGACATCAATGCATCTGATGATGTTGAAGAGGGAATGCCCGTCTTGCCTGACATCAATACATCTGCTGAAGAAGAGGGAATGCTTGTCTTGCCTAACATCGGCACATCTGCTGATGAAGAGGCCCGACTGACAGCTAATACAATGGGTCTGGCGAATCAAGAAACACTTGCAAGGTGAATCGTCTGATCGGAGTAGATACAATGAGGGAAGTGGCAACAGGAAGACACAATATGTAGTTGCATCAGAAGGCTGTTATTTCTTGGCAGTAGCTTATTCTAGGCTCATCAGTTTAATTCTTTAGTACAAAATTAGACTTTGGTTTATGTCATAGTACAGGAATTTTCTGAATAATTCTAGGCATGTTAATAGTGATACTGAAGTGTGTCAAGAAGTATGATTTCTCAATTTTAGGTCCAACTGTGATTTAAATCTTTCGTATGTTCATTGTCATTTGTTAGCGGTGTGTGATTTATATATATGAATATTGGTGTGTTAGTTATAAGATTTTAATGAAATGTGAGACTATGCAATTTGATTTTCTTACTGTGTAATTAGTGTCTTTCCACATATAATTTCTATACTTTTGAATACTCTCGTCTCGTTACTTTATAACTTAATTACTATTAAGCGTCTTAAGCACGGGCAATAATTTTCCATCACTAGAGATCTCAAATAAAGTGTTCAATTCTTGAGCCGAATCAAGTTAGTATGACAATTATTAGAGCTAGCTAGTGTGTGGTATTATCGTGTCATCTGTACTAAAGGGTCTTTCAATATTACCAGTACTTCAAATAAAATAAGATAAATAGGACTAATGACCAATATGTAAACGGTGAACCGCTAATAATATTTTTACCTCCATCACTTTAAACTACTACTACGGGTAGATCGTAGATCCACTTTAACTTAAAACAAATGTGTTTAACTAGACCTACCAATAGTTTAGTTGACCGGTTTAAGCCATCAACAAAATATGGAATTATGAACACCAAAAAATTTCTTAATTAATAATGGACAAATGTAAGAAATTTATATTATATTTGAAAATAATTGAATGTTTTATAAGCTTCTCTATAATGATTATGATTAAAAAATAAAAATCATAACAGTAAATTTTTTTTGACGGGAAAATCATAACAGTAGTATAATTGTTCAGAAAAAAGACGATTTTTATTAGTTACTAATCACCTTTAAGAAATATCTCTTAAATAAAAAAATAAAAAAAAAATCTTTATTGAATTAAGGGTAAATTAAAAATCAAGAAAAGGGTATATTCTAATTCTTGATCTTGATAAGTGACTTAACTGACTACAACAAATGGATAAATTGAATATTAATTGGTTTATATATAAAATAGTTTGATTATAAGTAACAACCAAACACTAACTATTATAAATACCCTTGTACACTACCATTCTAAATCATTTCATCTTCAACCCATTATTTCAAACAACATTCTGTTTTTTCTTCTAATAACTCAACAAAATTTAGCTTGATTCCATTGCAAATCTTTCTTTAGTTCTGTTTTTCTGTTGTTCAGTTGTTCTTAACTAGTAATGGCGGGTTCGAGTTCAAGCGGAGGAGACGATTATACGGTTGAGGAGACAGATCCGACAGGGCAATACACAAGGTACAGTAAGCTGATTGATGAGGACGATCTTAAAGAAGTTTATTTGGGATATGATGAGACTAATGGCAGAGAAGTTGCTTGGTGTAAGAAATTTCTAAAACTTAATAATCTTGTTCATTTGCTGAGAGAAGCTAGGTCTTTAAACAGATTTGATCATGAAAATGTAATCAAATGCTACCATTATTGGGTTTTTGAATCAGAAACCAAAGTTGAGTTTAACATGATTACTGAGCTTTATTCTGGGAATTTGAAGGATTACACTCAGAAACATCAGGTTAAAGAAAACAGTCCAGTAATCAAGAAATGGTGTCAACAGATTCTGACAGGACTCGATTTTCTTCACAGTCAAGATGAACCGATTATTCATGGTAATCTCAAGTGCAAAAACATCTTTGTTGTTGGTAACTCAGGCATGATTAAGCTAGGAGATTTGAGTGTGGCGAAGACTCTTGATAGTCCTGAGTATGATGCTGTTATTACTCGAATGATAGAGCGGTCTGAGATATACTGTGTTGGGTTGTGCGCGCTGCAGATGGTGAATAAGGATGCTGCAGACAGCACATCGCGAATAATGGATATGAGCCTATTGAAAAAGGTACAAGACCTAGGGCTTAAGAGCTTCATTCAGGTGTGTGTGTTTCCTGCAGATGTCGGAACTACAATAACTCAACTCCTGAAACACCCTTTTCTTGCGCCGAGGAATGCGCCTTCTGGCAGCACATCAGTACCATCTGCCTGGCCCTGGCCTACATTTCAACTGCAGCCTGCTATCATCACTAGTGCAGCTGCAGAGTCTGAGGGTGATATCGACGACAGTAACACAGCTGCTGCTTCTGAAAATGCCCGACTGATGGCAGAAAGACTCGCAGGGTGAAACGTCTGATCAGAGTGATTAAGATGAGGGAAGTGGCAACAGGAAGACAGAATATAGTTGCTTCAGAAATCTGTTATTTCTTGGCATGTCAGTAGCTTATTTCTAGAGTCATCAGTTTGATTGTTAGTACAAAATTAGAGTTTGGTTTATGTCATAGTACAGAAATGTTCTGAATAATTCTAGGTATGTTAGCGATACTTAGTGTGTCAATAAGTATGATTTCTCAGTTTTAGGTCCAACTGAGATTTATTCTTTCGTTTCTTGATTAATTTTCAGTGTAAATGTGTGATTTAGACATACGAACATTGGTGTGTTAGTTATAAGATTTTAATAAAAACGGAGACTGCAATTTGTTTTGCTTACTTTATAAATATTAAATAGTATCTTTTATGTCCTTTTCTTTTTCTTTTTTTTTTTTTTCTCACTTTTCAATCCTTAGCTTTCATCTCTTTACTATAATTAAGCACGGGCTATAAATTTATGTCACTAAAATTCTTTAAATAAAGTGTTCAATTAAAGCGGATCAAGTTAGTATGACCAATATGAGTAAGTTGACTAGAATTCTTCGATTAAAGTGTTCAACTTGAGCTAGTCGAGTCAAGTTTATATGACTAATTAGAGTTAGCCGTATCGTGTCATCTTGAGTATAATTAGGTAAATTAATATGTATGATGCATCTTAACTTGCAACTCACATACTACAAATAAATTGGATAGTATATCAACTGAATTGATTGGACTTAATGGTGCTTTTAGGTTTGGTTTTTATACATAAATATTTTAAACTAGATTAAACCCCGTGCATTGCTTAGTTGTTAAATTATTACAGTGACTATAAATTTTATCAAAAAGAACTGATATAAAATATTATGAACAAACTCAGTATTAAAAAGTATGAAATATATGTGAAAGAAAATAATTAAACGTGTAATAGTTATAACGGACAATTTAATATTTAAGGAAGTTTATTTTAGATTTTGTACAAAATAAAAACAACTTTGATTTTCAGATTTTTAATGCATTAAATTTGAATAAAAACAACTTTAGTTATTGTCGGTAAAATAAAAACTAATAAACTACTTGTATATTTTATACATGTTGAAAGAATTTTAACAACATTCCACTTAATTATGTCTTTTCTTTTTAAATAGATGTTTTTTCTTATATATAATTAAGTAAATTGGTGAACTGATATTAGGTCATTAGTACGAGAACTAAAGGTAAATTGGATTTATAATAAATTAAACATAACGACGAACAAGGAACATAACACTACAGTAATCTCGTATTACAAAACCGTTTAAAGTAAAGATGAAAAACAAGCAACATACATAACACTTGCTAGTTCGTTCACACTCTAAAGAACATCTCAATAAGTACCCTATTCCAATTTCCAAATGATGAAAAACATATAAATTTCCATCACTAGAGATCTCAAATAAAGTGTTCACTTCTTGGTACGTTAGTGATTCTTAGTGTGGCAACAAGCAACATAACACTTCAAACTAAATGGTGAAGTAACATTAGTATGAAAACTAAGGGTGAAATAGATTTAAACCATGTTAAACATACATCAATTTCGTATAAGTATTACAGAACCATTATTTAAAGTAAAGATGAAGAATAAGCAACATAACACTCACATGAAGCCTCTTCAAGAAGACATGAAGAAAATTTAACGATCTTCTTCTAGATTCAACCGTCCTGCCAAAAACCTTGGTTTCGATCGTTTATTCAGTACTCAACTCCTCTTAAAAATGTCTAAACCATCATCTCTTCTTTAGGCGTTGTTTTATCAAAGGAATGTATCAAAATTAATCCATAACAGTTCCTTGCTTATACAACACAATTATCAGGAGTTTTGAAAAGTACATTATTTTTTAATGTGTCGATACTATAAACGGTAGATTTATATAATCCCATGGCCTTCACATACAAACACACCAGCTTGTGATATAAAATATAAATTTGATGATGCAAAAATATAATAAAATCACAAGAATCAATTACTGAACACCAGCTTTTACAAACACCCTCAATCTTATTAAGCTTTTCACCGTCACCCTCGCTAAGATCTGCGTCCACAAATCCGTCGGTAATTCGTCCGCCATTGTATAAGAACAGGATTTTAAGGGGAGAAATTGGAACTTAAAAACGTTTACTCCATACTTTGTTAGCTAGACTCCTATGAATCCTAACTATAGTAGTTGCACTAGATTTAAGGATCTTCATGTATATTATACCGTATTCAATATTTATTGGTTTATCTTATAAATCAACGTTATTACGAAGTAGATCATTTACAAATATTTATGGGTTTATCTTATAATTCAATATTTATTTGATTGGAAATTTAAAAGGGAAAAAAAAATGATTTTAAGTAGTCACGTGAAACTCATGCGACTTTTTATGGCCGGAAAAAAAAAGTATATGGCCGGAATTTGATCAAATGACTCTCGTCACAATTTAAGTGTGATAAAAGGACTTTTGGTGTTCCTTTTTTTTTTTATATAAAAGGACATTTACCACAAAGTGGCCTAGCTACTTAAAAGCCCCTTTTTGACAAATTTTCGTTTTCAATTTTAAGTGTTTGATTTGGATTAGTATTGTAAAAACGGTTTGACAGTTCGGTTTCGATTCGGTTTGAAAAAGGGTCGGTTTGAAATCGGTTCAAGTGTCTTACGGGTTGGTTTCGGTTCGGTTCAAATTATTATCGATTTGATTCGGTTTCGGTTTATTCTTGAGCGGTTTTAATTCAGTCTGGGTTGTAAACAATTCAAATGTTAAACGGTTCGGTGCAGACGGGTTGCGGTTTACTAACGATTCGTGGTACACGGTTTTTATCCCGGTTCAAACAGTTTTGGGTTAGAAACGGTTCAGTTCTTTTTCGGTTCGGTTTTATTTCGATTCGGTTCGTTAACGAGTTCGGTTCTTATAGGGTTTAACATTATTCGGATCGGTTCGGTTTTAGGTTTAATAAAATACGGTTCGAGTTAATTTTCCTTTTTTAATCAATTCGGTTCTCCTTTGGGTCGGTTGGTTTCAAGTAG
Organism: Chenopodium quinoa; assembly: GCF_001683475.1. Classification (NCBI taxonomy): domain Eukaryota; kingdom Viridiplantae; phylum Streptophyta; class Magnoliopsida; order Caryophyllales; family Amaranthaceae; genus Chenopodium; species Chenopodium quinoa. Next base: position 1,060,252 of record NW_018742381.1, on the reverse strand, counting down.
TTAAACGGTTTTGATTTCATAAAAAAAAAAAGAGACAAAAAGTTAAGAAGAAGAGCAGGGCTGTTGAGAAAATACGAGTAGAGGTGTCAATTCGAATTATCGGATGGAGTTTGGGTTGACCAATGACGAATCGGGTCTATTTGGGTCGGATATGTTCGGGACTAATTAAATTAGCCTTTTAACTCAAATCGGGTCAGATCGGCTTACTTTCGGGTCTGATCTAGCAAACTTGTTACTCTGTATTACTACCTATTTATTAAAAAAGGTGAACTTATTAATAATCAATTCCTCCGTCTCTTAACGATGAGTCAGTTTCTCAAATTTCACGCGAAGTAAGGAATTGAGAGTTTTTAGTACAAACAATGATTGGAAGTACTTTACTATTTTACCAGCCAAACTAATAAGAAAAAATATAAACTTTTCAACTAGAATATCACTGTCACCAAACTAATATTTACCAGCCAATCAAAATAAAGCAAGATAAACATTTAACCAATGAGAATGCATTATTCTCATGTACACGGATTAAGGCCTTTGACGCCAAAAAATTTGAATGAATTCAATTCCCGGCAGAGTTCAAGAGAAACAAAAACGTAAAATTAATGGCGCCAAATCAAAAAATTATTAAAAGAGACAAAAATTATTTTTGCTTAATTCATAATTACATAAAAAAATCAGGGAAAATAATGTATTATGTAGTATACATGTATGCATAATTAGTTTTCATTTCAAATTTCTTTTAACATGATTTTAATCTTCCTTTTATAGTAAACGGTTTGTATACGGTTCGATGCAAACGGGTTGCGGTTTATTAACGGTTCGGTGTAAACAGTTTTTATCTCTGGTCAAGCAGTTTCGGGTTGGAAACGGTTTCGGATTAGAAACAGTAGGTTCTTTTTCGGTTCGGTTTCATTTCAGTTCGGTTTAGAACTGGTTCTGTTCGTTAACGGGTTTGGTTCTTGTACGGTTTAACGTTATTCGGATCGGTTTGGTTTCGGGTTTCCTAAAATACGGTTTGGGTCGGTTTTCGGTTTCAAAAATCGGTTTTTAATTGGTTCGGTTTTCATTTAAGTCGGTTGATTTCAGGCAGTCAAACGATTTCAGTTTGAAATTTGACAGTGCTAATTTGGATATATGAACATTATATTGGTGTGTGTTACTGTGTTAGTTATAAGATTTTAATAAAACTTGAGACTTTAAGTCGTTTGTTTTATTTTCTTTACTAGAATCTTCCATTTACAATCTCTTTACTTTTCAATCCTGTTATCTTGTTACTCTATAACTTATTAAGCATCTTAAGTAAGGGCTATAAATTCATTTCACCAGAGTTATTAATGTGTTCAACTTGAGGTCATCTCTAATAACTAATAGGGCATTAGTGATTAGTTGAGAGTCTTGAGACTAACTTTGACAGAGCAAGAAAGAAGGGCAGGGCGAACCCATTGGTTTTTTAACTAGCAATTAGGCTATCCGAACCGAAATTGACCCGACATACACACGATTTAATCCGATCAATTTTTGATCTAAATTGATATTAACCTGACCTACTTTTAACCCGAGCTGGATTTTGACTTGCCATGATTTCAAACCAACCATAATTTTAAACCCAACCTTTTATTTACCTTTTTTTACTTTTTTTTTTTTTTGACGGAACCTTTTTTTTTAGTTAAACATATATTAATGACACGATGTGAAAAATGACACATGAATGACTTCATATTGACCTAATAACAAGATTAAAAAAAAATAATAATAATAATTACTCTAGTTTTAAAAATATACTTATTTGAATGTTAAATTTGGTCAACTCAACCAAAATTCAGCCGAATACGAAAAGTATCTGAATTAAAATTGATCGAATACTGAATGAACCTTAGTCATTAAACCGAACTTAAGAGAACCGAAATTAACCGAACCGGAACCAACCCGATCCGAGGTCATCTAACCTAAAATTACCCCGGTCAAACCCGTTTTGAATTTGATCTAAATTTATCCGTATTGAATATGAACCGATTTGAGGTTGACCTGACCCAAACCCTATCTGTACTTGACAGATCTCTACTCGAATTTAACCTGAACCGAAAGTGGCCCAATCTGATCTAAAGCGGGTTAAAAAGGTTATATATTTTGCACCAAAAGTATTTCTACCCCCATCACTTTAGACTACTATTACTGGTGGTAGAGTGTAGAGCCACCTTACTTAAAACAAATGTGTTTAACTAGATTACTAGACCCACCAATAGTTTACTTGAACCAGGTTACTTGGAGTAAAATATTAAAATCATTCCTATTACGTTAACGCTTCAATACTTTGACAGAATAAAAATTCATTTAATATTATTTCTGCCCGTCATCAACAAAATGTGGAATTATGAACACCACTTTTATTACATAATAATATAAATAAAAAAGAAAAAAAATCGGTCCATCGGCTCATCTCAGCCATTTCCATCTTGATTAATGGACAAACTAAAGAAATTTTATATCATAATTTGAATATAAATTGAGTGTTTAATAGGATTTCTCTCTAATGATTCTGATTAAACAATAATTATCATTGTATAAGTGTTCACCAAAAAACCATTTTTGTTACTTGTAGTTACTAATCACTATAAAGAAATAGGATAAGAAATATCTCTTAAATCTAATATATATATATATATATATATAAATAAAGTAGGCATTTTTGGAGAGCATTCGGAGCGCCACGTAAGAAATATACTTATTCGACCAATAAGAAGAAAGATTTGTATTTTATTTTTAAATTAAAAAATTATGTCGCCACCTAGATAAAAGTAACGAATTAGATTTGATATATCTAAAATTTTAATGCCACGTAGATTATAATCCACGAATTAAATTATTTTAATAAAAGAAATAAAGTAAAAATAAATAACATAATTTTTGATTATTATATATAAAGTACGTCACGTAGGATTATGTTTATTAAATAAGAAAAAAAAACTTAATAAAATTAATCCTTTAAAAAACAAAAAAAAACTTAATAGTTAAATATTAATAAGAAAATAACTTAATAAAATTATCATATTAAAAACTCACGTGCAATATGCCAATATGATAAGGACTAACTTGGTAAAAAAAAAAAAAAAAAAAAAAAAAAAAAAAAAAAAAAAAACACTTAATACTTAAATATTAATAAGAAAAAAACTTAATAAAATTATCATATTAAAAACTCACGTAGCAATATGATAAGAATGCACTAACTTGGGAGTTGGACCAAGTTTATACCAGCCATACGTATATATTTCAATAGTTAATATTAAGAAAAAATAATTAACGTTGTTTTAGCCTTTGACGATAATTTGAAAAATGATAAAATTTAAGTTGGGAAAAAGATATAAATTGATTTAATTAGCTTACGATTTGTAATTATTATAAATAGGCATTAATATAATTCACGCACCACCAAAGAATCACACAATACCTCATACAAAACAAATTAGGATTTCATAGTTACGCGTAATATTATTTTTAACTATTTTTTTCATTGCATTGTTTTCTTAGGTCTACTTCGTCGATTTGAGAACTTAATTCTTCCAAAAATGATTGGAAAATTAAAGTACGCGTATCAAGGCTTTTTGATGTTTTGAATTTTCGGAAACATAATAGTTTGATTAGTTTGGACATGGTTTTATTGACGAAGAGGTTTGCCTTTAATTTTATTTTTTTTATTTGATAATACTTATCGTTCTAAATTCATTGAATAATATATCATATTTTTTTAAATTCATTGTGTAACTTACAATATTATTTTAACATACAATATATGTAGGGTGATTATGTCTATGCTTCAATCAAAGGAAAATTTGTCCAACAATTTCGTTCAAAACTAATTGAAAGCAAAATTTACACAATTCGATATTTTTCTGTTGTACCTAACAAGAATGAATATCGTGTTGTGAGCGAACAAGATAATGATACAATTTTTTCAAAATACAACTATCAAGGGCCTTGCTGATAATAAAAAATTCTGTTGTATAGATTTGATTTTATTCAATTGCAACATTTAGATCAGTTTCGTAGTAATGCAACACTCCCTGGTATATATTTTACATATTTTCAATTTTTATTTTTAGTAAAAAATTCTATAGTGTTATCATTCGTTTTACCCTCTTTTATTTTTTATTTTTTATTTTTATTTTTTTTTTGTATATTACTTTGTCTTACAAGATGTGGTTGGTATGGTTGTAAACGAAATTGGAGATTCAACTGAAATAGAAGATAAATGGTAATTATTATTTTAATATATTTTTATATATTATTATTATCAATTATGATAAACTAAGATTTATTATTGTAAGATAATTTATATTTGATTTATTTTAGATTTATTAGTAAATTATTTGTATTTTGATATCATGGTTAGGGGACAATGAATCCAATTAAAAATTTGAGATAATATATTTCCTGATTATTCAAGACAAAAAGACCTACTTGCTGATTCTACTAAGCCTTTTGGTATAGTTGTTACTTCAACAATGGTCAAATATTTTAATGGTAAGTATCATATATTAGTCATTATAATAACTTTTTTTTTTAATATTTACAACGAATAACCTAATTTGCCATTGTCATTTTGTTTACAGGGAAAATTAATCTAACTACTTCTACATCAACCAAAATTTATATTGATCTTCGAATTTCTGAGGTTGATGAATTGAAATCTTTAAGGAGGTATGTTATTGCAATAATTTTAATATTTATGCTATTCTTTCTACATAAATATATCTCTTATATATGATCATTATATTGCAGTGAGAACAGCTACCATTGGAAAATTTGAAATTCAGCATATCAACATTGGACTGGAAGAAATCAACTCTAAAAAAGTTGATATTTTAACGCTTATGAATCATGTACAAAAAACTTTAGAAAAGGTATTTTTATACATCACTTTATTATACTTAATACGAAGTATATGATAAATCTTAAATTCAAACCTAATTTTATTTTTAAAATCATATAGGATTTGATCTTCTATTACATGGCTAAAGTGGATACAATTATGAGTGAAAATAGTTGGTATTATATCTCATGCCCAGCATGTAAAAGACGTATCATTCCAAGAAAAACAGATTTTTGGTGCATTCCTTGTGAGAAACAAATTGAAAGGCGCATCCCAAGGTTTGTTTCAATTTTCTTCTTTATCCACATTACAATAATAGATTAAACGACTAATAAATTATATAATGCCTAATTTCTTCATGCATTATTTTTTTTTCTCAATCTGATATCGATTGGAGCTTAGTGTTATCGATCATAATGGGTCAACAATATTTGTAGATTTTGATGAAGAAGCTAAGAAACTAATAGGAAGATGCAAGTACTCTTTTTGAGGCTCATACTTATGAAAAAGTTTTAATAATTGCTTTTTAACAATAGTTAAATGATTTAATTGTTCTACAAATACTTTTATCACTTATTTCAATTAAAATTTATAGATCAATGATCATAATGATGATGATAAATGAAGATGATGATACACAATTTCCAAAGATGATTGCAAATATCATTGGAAGTGAGTTAGTGTTCAAAGTTAAAATCACCGCTTATAATCGTACATCAATTTGACAAACTTTTACGGTGATGAGAATTTTTGACAAAAGTGTCATTGAGGTACTAAATAATTGTTACAAGTATTTAATGTTTATTTAGAAGTCGTGAATTTAAAATTTTAAATTCTTAAAACTTTACATAAATAATTTTGATGTAGAATAAAGATGTCGTAAAAGATAATGAAGATACTTCAAAAGATGAAGTTACAGTTATTAAAGAAAACGCAAAACGCCCTTTTAATAATATCGATTCAACGGAAAAGGATCATGATTCATCTGACCAAATCACATCAAAGAAGATAAAGGTATATATATTTTAGAATATATATAATTCATTTAGATATTTCTTACTATTTCTAATTTTATCTTATAGATTATTTAATATTATGCTAATATTAACACCTTAATTTGTGTACTTTGTGTATGATACAGTTTAGTTTTATAAATCAAGGATTCTCTCGAAACATAATAAACCTTCATGTTCAAGAAATAGAGATTTAGATGATAGTAACAAATAATACTTATGTTAGCTTTTTAATTTTTTTTATTATGTAACAAATTTCGAGATTCTAGATGATAGTTTTTCTTTTATATATGTCTTATTATTAATAGCAAATCATATACTTAATACTTTTGTTTACCTTTATTTTTGAATTGTTATATTAGTTTTAATAGTTTACCAATAATAATAATAATAAATTATTATTATATAATAAGATACAAATCTTAAATAATCATAAAAACTAAGCTGTGCATCGCACGGACTTCACACCTAGTAAAATATAAAAGAATAATTATTGAATAGAGGGCAAATTAAATAATTTTTTTAAAATAAAAAAAATCAAGAAAGGGCATTTTCTAATTCTTGATCTTGACAACTGACTTAACTAACTACAACCCAATGGATAAATTGAAGATTAATCGGTTTATATATAAATATGGTTTGATTATAAGTAACAACCCAAACACTAACCATTATAAATACCCTTGTACACTACCATTCTAATTTATTTCGTCTTCAACCCATTATTTCAAACAACATTCTGTTTTTTCTTCTAATAACCCAACAAAAATCAGCTTGATTCCATTGCAAATCTTTCTTTAGTCCTGTTTTGCTGTTGTTATTAACTAGTAGTGGCGGCTTTGAGCTCACGAGGAGGACACGATTATACGGTTACGGAGACAGATCCGACAGGGCAATACTCAAGGTACAGTAAGCGCAATGATGAGGGCGATCTTATAGAAGTTTATTTGGGATATGATAACACTAATGGCAGAGAAGTTGCTTGGTGTAAGAAATTTCTAAGAACTAATAATCTTGATACTTTGATTACAGAAGCTGAGTTGTTGAGGAATTCTGACCATGATAATATAATCAAATGCTTCCATTATTTTTGGGTCGAATTAGATACCAAAAAAGTTGAGTTTAACATGATTACTGAGCTTTACTCTGGGAATTTGAGGGGTTACACCCAGAAAAATCAGGTTAAAGAAAATAGTCCAGCAATCAAGAAATGGTGTCGACAGATTCTGACAGGGCTCGATTTTCTTCACAGTCAAAATCAACCGATTATTATTCACAATGATCTCAAGTGCGAAAACATCTTTGTTGTTGGTAAATCTGGCACGATTAAGCTAGGAGATTTGAGTGCCACGAAGACTCTTGTACTGACTAGTCCTGAGAATGATGATGCTCGTATGATAGCGCGATCTGAGGTATACTGTCTTGGGTTGTGCGTACTACAGATGTTGAGAGACGAAAGATTGCGTACAATGGATTTTAGCCTATTAAACAGAATACAAGACCGACAGCTTAGGAACTTCATTCAGAAGTGTGTGTATCCTGCAGATATCAGACCTACAATAACTCAACTCCTGAATGATCCGTTTCTGTTACCGAGGACTGCGCCTTCTGGCTATACACCAGTACCGCTAGTACCAGCTACTAGCCCCCCGAGAGGTCAGCCTGTATTACAACCGCGGTCTGCTACAGAAGTCGATACAGAACATAGGAGATTCATATTACTGGGAGAGAGGATAGACAGAGAACTGATGGCAGTGACCTTGAGGACTACTGAAGTTAAGAATACTAATTTTGTGTTCTCACTCAGAACTGATACAGTTTCTTACTGAGGGCAAGCTGCGCTGTTTAGCCCTACTCCTTCTGGGCAACCTAATCCCCCTGAACCGAGTTCACCTAAGGCAGCTAGTGAAATAGAGGAGGCTCGTGCTACTGAACATCTGAATGTCACCTTCAATGGCAAGTTGAATGCTAAAGGAGCTTCCCTTAGCTTTGTTCCTCCTCTGGTGAAAGAAGGTAAATCTATTGCTTTACTCCCTGTTGAAGAAATTTCTGAAGGTAGCAAGAAATGGGCTTATGCTGTAGTGTTATATGTGGTTGGATTTTATCCTACTATAGCTTCTCTGCATAGATATATAGCTGAACAATAGAGTGATGTTGCTAAACCGGATGTATTTTGGCATGATGATGGGTACTTTATTATCAATTTTAAGTCATATGCTGATTTTAACTGTATTTTGTGTGATGGGCCACATAGGTTTTCTGGAAAACCTGTCATTAAAGCTGGGCACGGGCCCGTTGACCCGTGTGCCGTCCGGCCTGACACGATCTTCGACACGGTACGGCTCACCAGCTGCCCGGCCTGGCACGATGGTCGCGGGGCGTGCCGTGGGCCGTGACACGGACATAGGCTTTGTTTTTCCGGCACGGCCCGGCACGAGTCCGCTCTTGGCCCGCCGTGCTGGCCCGCAGGCACGGCCCGCGTGCCAACAGCCATAAACGGCTATAATGCCGTTGGCAACGGCTATTAACGGCCATATAACAGCCAAAATTTCTCCCAAATTCTCTATAAATACCAAATTTCGTTCACTTCCCAAATCACAAATTCACAATCTCTTCTCTTAATATCTTATATTCTCTAATAATCCTTAATCTCTTAAATTCTCTAAATATTATTTCTTAATATCGAAAAAAATTAAAAGTTCGTAATCGTAATTAGTGGAAAGCGTTGAAGCACGGTTGTAAGATCTAAACTAATCTTTAATTTATTATTGTTGTTATTGTTATTGTTATAATTGTTATTATTAATTATTATTATTGTTATTATTATTGTTAAAATTGTTGTTATTAATTATTATTATTGTTAAAATTGTTGTTATTAATTATTATTATTGTTAATTAGTTATTATTAAAATTATTATTGTTAATTATGGCATCGAACAACCCATCATTTAGGGGGAAAGCCCGACTTGTCCATGGTAATAGTTCTAGGGAATCACCAAATCCAACGAGCCCCCCAAATTCCGAGTCCGTCCATTCCAACCAATGACCCCGGTAACGTTCCCCTAGGCTTTGACCATTTTAGGCACTATGGTACTTCCGATTTTCAACCCTATAACATGGATAATATGCCCGGATTTCCACCAACAAACCAATTTCCACAACCAAACCAATTTCCACAATTCGGTCAATTCCCACCTAATTTCTTTGACCCACGAAGTTATTATTCTAGCCAAGGTAGCCAACAAGATACCCTAAATGCCTTCGGTTCTACTACTAACCAACAAACCCCCGATTCTACAAACACCCAATTCCCAAACACACATGATGAATGGTTAACCGAAAGTGAGATGGTACTTATCAAAAGCCGCAAAAGTGATGTATGACGTTATTTCCTCCTAAATAAAGACCATACAAGAGCAAAATGTAAAACATGTGGTCATACATACTCGGCACAATCCAAATCCGGGACAGGACACTTAAGTAGACACATGAGACTTTGTGCAAAACCAGCTAGTGATCCAACCCAGCCAAAAATTTTCCAATTCCATCCACACGGCTTTACCTACAACTATGAAAGGGATAGGGATGAAGTAGGGAAAATGATAGTACACGCCGAACAACCTTTTCTTTTCTTCGAAAGTGACCCATTTAACACTTACATTAACAAAGCATTACAACCCCAACATAAAAGAATCTCTAGGAAAACCGTTCGTTCCGCCGCCATGAAAAATTTCCTAAAGTACAAAATGCGGTTACAAGACGAATTGAGTAAACTTAAATGTAGAGTGTCTTTGACTGCCGATTCTTGGGATAGTGGTTATAAATATCACTATTTATGTGTGACTTGCCATTGGGTAGATGATCAATGGTTGTTACAAAAACGAATAATCCATTTCAAAATGGTGGAATACCCCCACATCGGTATTAACATTGCTCACCATTTAATGGAAGCAATAAATGAATACAACATTCGAGAAAAAATCATGTATATGACATTTGACAATGCAACTTCAATGACATATACTGCTAATTATGTCAAACAAAACTTGACCGATGTAATATTAGATGGTGATGCACTTCATACTAGATGTGTTTGCCATGTTCTTAACTTATGTGTACATGATGGAATTAGAGCAATTGGTCCATACTACAACAAAATTCGAGATGCTATTATGTCTATTAATAGCTCAAACATGAGATACCAAGAATGGAAGAGTTTTCTAAGACAACAAAAGATAAAAGTAATAAAAATCAAAACCGATTGCCCAACTAGGTGGAATTCCACCTATGACATGTTAACCAAGGCAATTGAGTACAAGAATCCGTTGACAATTTTTTACAACGGAAAATTTCCAAACAATGCTATATATGAGGATGAATGGGATAAATGTGAACGATATATGCAATTTTTACAGTTATTATATAACATGACGTATTGTTTTTCTTCTGTTTATAATCCTTGTGCTCAAAATTTTCTTTCAAATGCATGTTTACTCGCCCAACTTTTCGCTGATCATCGCAACCAAAGTGATTATGATTAGTATCTTCTAGCAATGGAAACAAAGTGGCATAAATATTATAGTGAAATTCCTTTGATTTATATTTTTGCTTCCATATTAGATCCTAGGCAAAAGTATGACAATACATTTATGTTAGTTGACATTTACTTTCAATGCATGCTTCTTCACGATGATGTAGAAACTTATAAGACTAATGTGAAGGATCAGTTTTTTGCTTTATATAGAGTCTATGAAACCAAATATGGCACCGTTCCTCGCTCAGGCCCTTCCCAACCATCCAAAAACGTAAGTAAGAAGGCCAAACATTTATTTTCACTATCTACTAACTTGATTTCAAGGTTTTCAGGTGATTCATCAATAAGGAGAACGCAAAGCGATGTCTCGGAGTTGCAAATGTACCTGAGTTACGACTTCACCAAGGACATGGACGACGATGAGATAAACAACCTCGCCTCCTCGCATGGTGGAAACAACAAAGCACGAAGCATCCAACTTTGGCGGCAATGACACGAGACATTCTTGGTATCCAAGTCTCTTCTGTTGCCTCCAAACGAGCTTTCAGCTTATCCGGGAGGGTTTTAGACGATAGGAGAACGAGTCTAAAACCCGAAACACTTGAAATGTGCGTGTGTTTCAAAGATTGATTGAATGCGGAAAATCACTCACAAGACCGTTCTTACGACGACAACGACAACGATGAAGGAACCTCCGCTTCTGACCGTTCGGGTTCGGCTAGTTCCCAATCTATGCAACTATGGCCTTGAAGCCGAAGACGAAGACGACCAAGAAGAAGAAGAAGAATAGACAATTTTTGTATATTGTACGATTTTTATCATTATCAATATTATCATTTTACGATTTTTATCATTATCCAATTTTTGTTTAATATCCTTGTTCGATTTTTATCATTATTATAATTGTACAATTTTTTAAAATAATAATAATATGAAGTATGCATTATTCACATCCAAAGTCCAATTTACCTTTTTTTTCCCGTTATGTTATAATTTGAAAATTAATATATCAAAAAAAATTATAATAATTAATAATATAAAAATAAATATAATAAATTATAGACATTAACTATAAAGTAATAGTATAAACTAAATATATGAATATAAATATTAAGTATAAAAAATAATAAAACATAAATATTAAACTTAATTTGTTTTTGAAAAATAATAATATAAGATTATAAGTTATAAACTATTAATAAATAATAATAATAAAAAAAGGCGGCAGCCCAGGCCAGCACGCAGGCCAGCCCGGTATGAGCCCATTAGGCACTTGGGCTGTGCCGTGTCATGAGCTTACCTGCGATTTTGGCCGGCACGGCACGGCACGCTGACTTTGGCACGGTGGCCCGCCAAGCACGGCCAGCCGGTACCTGTGGCCCGCCAAGCACGGCTCGCGGCGGCACGGCCCGGTACGGTGCCCACCTTTATTCTTCTCCCTTCCTTAACCCCACTTGAAGCACTCCCCTGCCGAAATCAACTCCCATTACCTGTCACCCCCCACATGAACGGTTGAACCGTCACCTGAATCCAAGCTCTTACCATTTCATCATTCTTACCACTAGAACTCCTCTCTCTCTTACTTCTCCTTTGAAGCTCTTAACAATGGCGTCTCAATTTCAGTTTACCATTTTCCTCTTCTCAATTTTCACCTTTGTTTCACTCATTTCTGCCATTAAACAACTTCCTCCACCTTCACCTTCTTCGTCGCCATTTCCGTTCACCTTAGTTTCCATCATTCTCGTCGCCATTGACCTCGATTTCTCTCTCCTCTCACTACCATCACCAAAAGTCGTCAGTGATCTCGGTTACCATGAGCTTGCAACGTCATACTTTTTCTAATGGAGGTTCGAGGTTGGGTTAGCTGGTTTTTGGGGTTTGGTGAAGGGGGTTCGATGTCCAGTGTGGAGGGTCTAGTGAGAGTGCTAGGGTTTGGTATTTTCGGGGGAGGGGGAACGTTTTTGAGGTGGGCTGGGTAAGGTGAAGGGGTCATGGTGGGGTGTCGAGGTGAGAGGGTGGTGGCCAAGGTGGTGGTGATAATGGTGGGTGTGATTTGTGAAAAGGGGTGGGAGGAGAGATTTGAGGAAAAAAAAAACTGTTGAAGAGGTTGAAGGGTAAAATGAATTATTTTGAGCAGCAAGGTGGGATTGTTTCAAGAAAACTAAAGATGGGATTGTTTTGAACAGAAGTGGTGAGGGTGAGATAATTCTTTTCAAAAAAAAATTCCCTTTTTTTCAATTTTTATTTATTATGTTGTTAATCTTGTGTGTATTTTTGTTTTGATCTTGATTAATTAGGCGTCGAGGCATTGGAAGTCGCTGGAGGAGGGGGAATGGGTTAATTATTTGAGTGGGGGGGTGCTAATCAGTTTGACGCCGTAGCTGGAAACTGCAATTGGGCTGGTGGAGGAGCAGGAGGGGGGTAGGGCCCATATGCCTTAGGCCAACGAAAGATGCCGAAGGCGGTGGAGGAGCGTAGTGGGTGGAGAATGAGGAGCAGTTTGAGGAAGAGGATCAAATGAATGAGGAAAAAGAGGGTAATTATGGGAATAGGATGAAGAGTAATCATCAGTGAAAAGGATAGGAGTTGGCGGAGGCAAAGGGTGGTGTAGAAGCGTAGTTGTGGCAGCGATGGAGAAAGGAGGGAGATATCAGGGGCAGCGTAATATTGAGCTAGAGTGGGTGCTTTGTGGTGGTGTATGGGGTGGTGATAGTGAGGAAGGGCGTTGAATTCGTTGGCTTGCTGCATGGGGTTTGATTGTTGGCGATGAGATTCATTAAGTTGATGGTCGTTACTCTTATGATCCCTCGATCTCAAGAGTACCGCTGCCTTGCTAATCTTCGTCAATTTTTGGGTATTATTTTCACTATAGCTCCCCTTATGTCACTCCTAATTACTTTGATCTTGGCTGTATATAAGTTCGAATGGCAAAAGAAGCATGGTATTTGGTGATAGTTCTCTACTTATTTATCATAATCGGTTCCTCACCTATGACAAGCTTTTAACCGACCTTTGTAAAATTGCTTAAAATAGATCTGCTGAACAAAATCTAAGGAAGACTAATATTGCTTGAACAAATTTAGTAAATAAAAAATGATTCTGAAATATGATTTGCTAATTCTTTTGCTAGCATGCTGGCATAAAAACGAATTTGTGGTTGGTATTTTTGGATGACAAAGATTGTTGATTTGATGTACTTTAAAGTATGCTTTGTGAAAGTTCTTGTTTGATTAGCTGATGTGTTGAAGAAAATAGTCCGAATTAGCAAGCTCAACCCTCTTCTCACAGCAGAACACCTGAAACAACTTTTGCCTTTTGTAGTACTTTAGTGGATTGCACCATTACCGACTCAAAGCACTCTGTTTACATAGAGTATACAAAACCTGAAGAGGCAATGGTTGCGCTTGCTCTCAATAACATGGATGTTTGTAGCCCCCCCTTGAATGTTGAGATGGCAAAATCACTTCCTTAGAAACCTGTTGCCTTTTCGGCTTCATCCATGATGGAAAATCACTTCCTTAGAAACCTGCTGCTTCTTCGACTTCATCCTCGCCAATCATGATGTAGATATAAGTAGCTATGCAACAGATGCACTTTCAGCGAGCAATGCTGCATGCAGCAGACGATGCCTGCACAGCAATCAAGCAGTCAACCATGCTGCTGCGGTGAAGTCTGCTACAAATTTAGCATCTGCTAGAGCTGCAGGGCTGATGATTTTGTAATTGATGAAAAAGAACTTGGGAAAAAATCTAGGTATGACTTTGGATTTAGTTTGAATAAGTCATGCTATTTTGGTTGTTTTTTTTTTATTATTGATCTAGTCATTTAGGTTTTTTTTTTGGGGAGGGGGTAGAGAAATCGTATAATCAAGGGTTAGGGTTTCCCCAAGTGGTTTGTGTTTGAAAATTGTTCAGCTTGCTGCAATGGGGTCTGTAGTAAGGTTTGTTTTACTTGGCTGTATCCGTTTTTAGTGTTGAAATGGGCAGCTTGGATCAAACATAGTTATTAAATGCACCATTTCTCTTTATATGTTATCACTCCCATTAATCAACCTTTTTGTATTTCGGTAGCTAATTTGGATTTGCCTGTTTGGCAAGTTGCTGGGGGAGATGTTTCAATTGGATGGGTACTTGGATATCTGGGTGAAGCCTCACAAACAGTCTAGAACTTTGATTCCTTCTCTCACAGTCATTTCCCTTGGCATAGGGAATGATCTGTCCAGAAGTTTTGGCTGGGGTAGATCCTCTCTTCTTTCTCATTTTTCCTGTTAATAATGGAGCTTTTTTGTTTATTGTTATTACCTAGATTGATTTAGTTCCTTAACAGTTTGACGCCATAATATTCTATTGGGTTCAAGCATTTATTTTCTGATGCGAGTAATCTGAATTTAATTGTTTTGATCATTAATTTATAAAGTGAATTATGTTGTCTAAGATACTCGAATATTCTTATGTGATTTTGTTGGTTATGGTTTTGATTGATTTTGTTTTTTTATTCAAATGAGCATGAAGATCCAAAGAAAACAAGAGAAAAGAAAAACAAGAACAGCCCAGCTACCACACTACTAACACCCAAGAAAACAACTACCTAAGGAGGGATAAGACGTGGGAAAGCCACGCTCCGCTCCTAGTATCCTGCTCTAAAACTTTACCAAGCTCGACAGGATTAGCATTATAAATAAGGAGACGAATGTCTTATGTAACCCCGCGGTTGGCCAACCAATCCACCACGCTTACCTTCACGATAAATGTGCACAACCCGAACCTTCCAATTGGCATTGTTTAGCATGTTTAGGCATTGATTTATATGATGAGCACACTCCTTAGTCCCCAACCCTTGCTTCTCCTCTGTGGAAGACTTGAACGCAAGCAAGTTTGTCAAGCTGAACCTCTAGCTGTTGTTTTTGGAGGTTCTGGGCTAGTTTTAGTCCACAAGTAAGGGCTAAAAAATTTCAGCTTTAAAGGCTATACAATGGCCAAAATTTGCTGAGATGCCTGAAATGAATTTGCCAGTATGATCACGAATTGCAGCTAGTAGTATAGAGTAAGACTAGTAGTAACTTTGGGCCGAAAAGTCCGTGCCCAAACCCGCCCGAAATGGACGGGCCAAAAAATAAATTAAATTTGCATAAAATAATATTTCCAATCCCGTTCAAAATTTCTGAAAAATTGGATCGGGCTGGATAATTATGCCCAAACCAGCCCAAATTCGGGTAGGGTCGGGCCTATCTAGCAGCCTAGGCCACTTTTGATCAGCTTAAAATCAAAGACATTGAATCAAACAATCAACATTGCAATTTACATTTCAATTGTTTAGGTTTTATAGTTCTTAGTGTTTTAATGTTTTAATGTTCTAGAACTTAGTAGTTAGATTAGTCATGAACCAATATTTTATTTCCTATACCTAACGTCTATAATCCTCTAGTTCCATTCAATTCTTTTCTAATATTTCATGCATGCTCCTACAAACTCAAGTTGCATGTCCTTAAATATTTTGATCGAAGTCGTCTATGGTCTTCCGATCTTCCCTTGCCTTTTCTAAGATCCACTTGCTACCAATCCTCAACTTTCCTTACTAGCGGGCCTTTTGATCTTAGCCTTACAAGCTTGAACCAATGATACTAGTTCTCCATTATCTCATCTTTAATGTTCCTAACACCAACTATCTGTTATGGGTAAATTTTAGAAAGTCAAAGTCAGCGCAAGTCAACAAGGGTCAACGACGAAGAGGGAGATTGGTGATTAAGCCAAGACTCAACGGACGAAGCAAAGGTAACAAAATCCCTTATTTTCTAGGAGGTGATAAGCTTCAAGGACTAGGTCTTCTACCAGCTAAGTTAAGTCGTTAGTGGGCTGGGTTGAGTGCCAAAAGTCAAGGAGATAAATCCGAATATAAAGGGGAGCATCTTATCACTTTGCAACGGCTACAACAAACCCTAAGGATCATCTATATAAGGGAAAGGCACCATCGACGTTAGACACAATGCAAACTAGCTACTAAAAACACATTGATCATACATTGTAATCCTTTTCGTTCAATATTTTACATAGTGAAAGTTTGGTAGATCCTCATTCTACCCACGGTTTTTACCTTCTTTTCCGCGTCACCAATTTCTTGTATCATTTCTGTACTTTCTTATTGCTCTCATTTAAGGTTTTTTTAGTTAATTCTAACCTAGATTTTGCTATTCAATCCCACTTGACGAAATTTAGCATAAAAAATTTGGTGCCGTCTGTGGGGATACAACTAGATAAAACCCCCAAAACCCTAACCCAACATTTGAAATGACATCTGATGATATGACCCTTGAGCAGATGAGAGGGGCCTATAAAAAAACCAAGGCCAACCTCCTCGCAGCCCAGGAATCCAACGAATGTCTCAGTCGAGAGAAAGAAGCGTCGGCATTTGATGCAGCTACCCTCCGACAGCAGCTGGAGTCCGCCTTGAGCAAGCGTCGTCGACGCCCAAGGTAACTGGAGATCATACCGCGTATGCGTCAGTTAAAAGTGTTGGACTCCCCGCATGATACCGATACAGAGAATAGTGGCGACGAAATAGATGCTGAGGCCCAAATCCCGAATAGCGCGCAGCAAGGAAGCTTCCAAACTCCAAGGAACGAGGAGCAGACTAATAATCGTGAGCCGAACCAGACTGAACTCCTACTCCAGAGGCTAATCGCTCTAGAGAAGCAGAACTCCAAAGTGCTGACCATGATGAAGAGGATGTCTGGCGTCCCGATCCCAGTCTAGAGAGAAGCTCCCAACGGATTCGCAGCAACCCCGTTCAGTGATGAGTTGTCTAGAGCTCGCATCTCCAAAAGATTGTCGCTGTCGACATTCACTTCGCTTTATGATGGCACAACCTGTCTAGAGCAACATGTCGAATACTATAAGCAGGGGATGTGGCAAGCTTTAATTTCGTTTGAGTGCTGGAAAGCATGCATGTACAAATCCTTTGTTGCGACACTGACTGGTCCCGCCCTCAAATGGCTCGACCAATTCAAATCAGGTAGTATCACTAGTTTCACTAGTTTCACTCTGTTAATTAATGAGTTTATTCACATTTGAAAGCAGCAGGAAGTTTGGCAAGCAAACAAGTGACCTATACTTGATCGTCCAAGGACCAAAGGAGAGCATCGGGAACAATTGGACCAGATTCAACAAAGAGAAAGTCTTGATAAAAAATGTCGACAACAAGACAGCCATCGAAGCCTTCCGTCGAGGACTGCATACTGACTCAGACTTATACAAGGACATGGTCAAATATCCCTGTTCAACATTTGAGAAAGTCCGGACGAGAGCGGTTGCCCAGATGCGCTTCGATGAGGATTTCGTCAACCGCAGTTCTAGCAATAGCGTCAGAAGTTCAACTGATCGAAAGGCCCAAAGCAATCAGCGTGGATCATGGCGTCACCAGCCTTACAAAACTTTAAGTAGATCACGATTTGTAAATAGTGTGCAGGAAGGACAGGTTGCCGATGCACCAGAATACCCAAAAATATCAGAATATGGGTTCGACGTCAATATGGTAGCAGTGGCGCTGGAGCCTTTAGGAAACAAGGTTTGTTGGCCGATGAAGAGCAACAAGCCAGATTCTGAAAAAGATATGAGCAAATGGTGCGGATTCCATAGCAACCATGGGCACAAGACGGAAGATTCTTGTGCTCTGCGAAAGGAAGTGGCCTTCCAGCTGAAGAGAGGCAACCTCATGGGAAAAAAGAAAGGAAGCACAACCAGCGACGCAAAAGCCGATTCAACAAACAGGCTGCCCTAATCGCCTGCACCTACGATAGTTATTAATGTTATTTCCGGTGGTTCAGATATTTGTGGAATACCTATTCTGCAGCTAAAAGAACTGCAAAGATGTCGTCAAGTGATCCTGCGGCTCCAGAAGAAGCAAGAGACCCTTTGGAGAAGAAGCTCGAAGCAATGGCCATCACTTTCGACGACGATGATATCAACAACATCAACAAAGAGCATGAAGACTCCTTGGTCATTTCATTGATGGTTGGGAATTGTCTGCTTAAAAGGGTGCTGGTCGATAGGGGAAGCTCCGCAAATGTCCTGTTCCAGAAGACCATGGAAGAGATGGGGTTGAAAGAGAGCTACGTCACCAGAAGGTCAACAGTATTGGTCGGTTTCAGTGGCGAGACAATGTCGACTCTCGGAGACATAACCCTACCCACCTATGCTGGCGGCCTAAACCCTCAAACCAAATTCAACGTCGTAGATTTCCCCTCAGCCTATAACGCCATCATGGGCAGACCCTGGATTCTTAAACTAAAAGCCATCCCTTCTACCTATCATCAAACCCTCAAATTTCCAACTCCTTAGGGAATCCAAGAAATTAAAAGAGAACCCCGCGAAGCTAAAAACTGCTACAAAACAACCTTTAAACCATGCATGAAGTCCACCTGGCAATTACATAAAGGCCCGACACCAAACAATCCCAACGATCTAAAAATCGACAAAATACCCCTGAACCCTTTAAAACCAGATCAAACCGTCCGTGTCGGAGCCAACCTAACACCTGACCTCAAAAACACCATCCTCGCCTTTCTCTGAGAGAATAAAGATAGTTTCACCTGGTCGCATGAAGATATGACGAGCATAGATCCAAGCTTCATCTCGCACAAGTTAAATGTTGATCCGAGTCACAAGCCTGTGAAGCAGAAGCGTCAAAAGTTCGCCTGGCTAGAATGAATCAAAATTATCAACGATGAAGTGCAACAGCTGATCGATACAGGGAAAATAAGAGAAGTGAAATATCCAGATTCGCTCGCAAATGTCATCGTCATCAGCAAGAAGAATGACAAGTAGAGAGTATGCATCGATTTCACCGATCTCAATAAAGCATGCCCCAAAGATCCGTTCCTGTTTCCGCACATCGACGCCTAGGTAGACGCAACAGCAGGTCATGAGCTCGTGACGTTCATGGACAGCTACTCCGGATACAATCGAATTCTCACGGACCCCGACGATTAGGAAAAGACGGCCTTCATGACAGATATAGGTATATATATTGTTATAAAGTTATGCCTTTTGGACTAAAGAATGCAGGTTCATCATGAGACTCGTGAACAAAATGTTCAAGGATCAGTTAGGCGACACAATGGAGGTGTATATCGACGACATGCTGTGTAATACTCCGTATTTTTGAAACGTATTTAATTAATTAATTATTATTTTCAAAAAAGGGTATTTTAATAATTTATTCTACTATTTGAATTTTGGAGCCAAAATGATATTTGAATTTTGGCGCCAAAAGTATTTTAAAACTTAATTATTATTTTTGGATTTTGAATAAGATTTATTATCTATTTATTTTATTTTAAAAATCAGATTATTTATATATTTTGGATATTTTAATTAAACAAAAGTATATTTTATTATTTATTTATAATGGCTGAAAAATCTTAATTCAATTACTATGATTTTCAGATTTTCTATGTGTAGAAAATCTGATTTTCTTAGTTATTTTATTTAGTGAATAATTGGTATTATCTTAATTAATTATTTTATACAATAGATATTATCTACACAATTATTTTTAAGCCTTAAATCTAGAAAAATATTTCCTAAATACTACAAGGATGTCCGAAATTTTGGAGCTATGGAAGGTCAAAAATTTCAGCCACTTGGTTGGATTTTTGGCTGATTTATTTTGGTAAATTGTATTTTTAATTATCTCTTTAAAATCTCTTATTTTCCTTAATTTTGTTTTTCACCTCCTAAATTATTTGATCATCTTATTTCCCTACTTTATTTTATCTTTGATTATTCCCCAAGTAAACCTCCTTTGCCATATTATTTTTCATGACAACATACTTTCCTTAATTTTATTATTCTTACTCACATGAATATTAAACTTTCCATGATTATTAAGCTCTCTTCTCCAAGTAATTTCCTTAATTCTTTTTACCATAATTCTTCCCACATTATCTTTCCATAATTCTTGCATGAGCTAGCCTATAAATACCCCCTCATACCTCTCATATTCTTCACACCAAAAACTCAATTCTCTTCTTTTCTCTTACTCTTCTTCTCCTCTTTTCTAAAAGAAAATCAGCCCGTATATCTTTGGAGCTAAGTTTCGGGAATTTCCGGTCAGCTTTGGGGTTTTAATATTTCACGGAAAATTGTTCCTATCTAAATATTCTTGAGGTTAGGCTCAAGAATCACCCAATTCGAAGTTATATTAAAGGAGTTATGGCCTCTGCAAGTTTTGCCTATTCTTTCCAACGCAAATCCAATTCTCTTTAATTTCTCTTCTCTTTTTCTTTTCTTTTCTTTCTTGCACCACCACCACCAATCACCACGACCACCACCTCCAGCCACTTTTCGGAAGGCTGCCCCACCTTGCCGCCACCTCTCTCTCTTTTCCTTGGTTTTCTACCTCTTCTTCTTCTCTTCTCTTATTTAATTAATTATTATTATTATGGGGGATTTATAAAAATTATTATGAGTAGTTTTAATTAAATAAAATCAGATTTTTATTCATGTTTATGAAATATTATATAAAAGGTTCATGTACATATAGTTGGGGGGTTTTTAATTTAATTGTTGTGATTATTTGTTAACCATATATTAATTAAGGTTATATTTATTTGTAGGGTGTGTTTGATCCAAGTGCTTGAAGTTTCTTTGTGTTTGCTAAGCAAGGACCAAATGTACGTTAGGTGGCTAGATACTTTTGAAATTGATTGGATTGTATAAGCATGTTTTGCATGATTTTTATGATGATTGAATTAAATTGAATTAAATTATGATATGAAATAAAGCATGTTTTAAATAATTGGTTTGATAAATAAATTGAAGGATTAATGTTATGTTTGAATGGTTTATCAAGCTGAATAAAGAAATTGATTTGAAAAGTTTGATGAATTAATAAAAAGGTTTTTCAAAGGAAGAATTATTGATTTTTGAAAGGTTATCAATATGAGATTTAATTCTCAAGTATTTTTTAAAAGGTTGATTTTAAAAGCTTATTGAATTAAATACAAAAGGAGTTTTTGAGTTATTATATTATAAAGGTTGATTTTTATTCAAAGAGGAGTTTCATGAGAATTATTGAATTATTTATTTTAAAAGCTTTACAAGCATAATTATTATATTAATCCCACTATGCGAATTCATTAAAGACTATGGACTTTGTATGACCTAGTCTTTCTCCAAGAATAGCCTTGAAATAGTAGGAGACTAGCTTTAATTGGGGGGTGTGCTCACTTAGAGAGAAGGTTGAGTTTTCGAAAATAATTGGTTTGACTAATCATTATTATTAAGTTATTGAGTTATTGGAATTATTTTGAGAATATTGAGAATTGGTTTTCAAAAGAGGAATTGGTTTTATAAATTGTTTCATCGAATTATTGAATTATTGGGAATTAGTTTAATCATGAATTTTGGAATTCATTGGATTGATTATTGGAATTTGTTTTTAAAAGCATGTTTGCGAATAAATTGAATTTACTTATCTTGCACTTATCGTACTTAGCATATTTTGCTAACCCGTATTTCTTATTTGTTTTGGTTCGCCCTGTTTACCGTAATGGTAAGCAGTGTTGACTAATTTCAGGTGGAGTCAAGGGAGTCTCGGGAATGTTCTTCACCTAGATTAGGAATGTTGGTCTTTGTTCAATTATGAGTACTCATGACTATGGTTACTATTTATATTATTATTAATAAAGAAGTATTGAAGTTCCTGCTACAAAGTATTAGTTTTGGTTAGTAAGTTTGAGTAGCCTTGCGTAATCACGCGGCGGTAATACGCCTAAGTCTATCGCTATGGTATAATTATACGTATTATACTAGTATTTTCGTAGAGGGAGATTTGGGGGTGTTACAAAGTGGTATCAGTTTTCAAGGTCCTAAAAAGATTAAAATTGGGAATAATAATAAAAATTGTGTGTAGACTTAAGAGGGCATATAGGATAGATAGAGTTTCGCATTTGTGTGTGAAAGTCAAAAGCTTTATTTTTATATAAAAACTATTTTCCTATTTGTGGAAAGATGATTGAGAAAAGGATTCTCGGGTTCTCTACGGAGGCTTATAATGGGTACACCTCTCCGTCTAGGAAAGGCTCTCCTCGACGCTGTAGGTAACTTTCCTGGGAGACGCGGGCTTGACCGTCCTACATCATGACTCAAGTACATTATTATTATTTTCGAAAACAAAAAGAATTGAAACTATTTGAAACTTGAGTTGTGTGATTATGTGTGCATTAAATTTGGTGTTAAAACACCTTAGGGTATAGTCTATGGTCCGAAATTTGTGAGCTATTACCCATGATTGGGTGATCTTGAGTTATACTTGGTTGATTGAGTTATGAATTGCTTATTGCAAATGGATTTTTGAATTGAATTGTTTATGTGATTTAGCATTGAATTGATTGTTTTGCATGTGTATGTGAAACAGATGGAAAGGATTGATGATATAAGAAAGAATTACTTTAACTTGCATTACTTGAAAGATGATGGAGTCACAGTTAGTGAGTTTATTACTGAAATTGTTGCTTTGGCCTTAAACCTTTATGAGAAGTATAATTTAGAAGCTTTGAGCCAACCACCTTGGATGGTTCTTTTGGCCTTAGCCCATCTACCTAGAGTTCCCAAATATCCCATTCTTTGACATGTATGGGGATGTGATCAAGAAGAATGGGTTGTGGAATGAAAAACACCATCATGAGGGGAAGTGGTTAGCAAGCATGTCTAGCCTTAAGAGAGACTTGCACTATGTGGAGCGTAAGTTTGAACCTAGAATAAGAATTGTGAGGTTCCCTAAACTCCCATCCAACACTTCATTGAGAGTAGATGAGCAAATGTACTACTTAAATGCCCAACTCCCTTTTTCATACTGAAAAGACCCTCATGAGTTTGTGTCATCCAGTGATGAGTCCATAATATACCACCTCTTGGTAGGATCAAGAATTACCTAGAATGAGAATTGTGAGGTTCCCTAAACTCCCATCCAACACTTCATTGAGAGAATTGAAGATGAGCAAATGTACTACTTAAATGCCCAACTCCCTTTTTCATACTGAAAAGACCCTCATGAGTTTGTGTCATCCAATGATGAGTCCATAATATACCACCTCTTGGTAGGAGCAAGAATTACCCTTCTCCTAATCGTACTTCAAGCTATGAACCTCTAAAACATCCAAGTCCAAAAGTTCGCTTTCATGTTGCAAAAAGGCCCAAAACTCGTACCCAAGCTGTCAATCAAAAATCACCTAATCCAAAAGTTCAAAAGCCCAATGCTTCTTCAAACCAAGCTCGTGGTGAGGTGAGCCCAGCCAAAAGTCCAAGTTACACTCCAGGCTCGGACAACAATCTAAGTGAATCTGGGTCAAGTTCATCAGGCCGTACTCCAAGCTATAGTGGCTATAACCCAACCTTCTTGACTGACCCAAGTGATAAAGATAAGTCCAAGCGAGATGATCCTGAATATGACCCGGATGAAGATGACTATGCTGAAAGTGTTGCTTGAATGATTGAACTATGATTATGTTTATTGTTTTCACTAATTGTCTTAGATGGCAAAGTTTTATTTTTCTATAATTGTTAATGAGATGAGATGATTTTTATTAAAATTTTCTCTATGTTACTAAGTGAATTAAATGCTTATGTGAGAAGAACTTTTTTTAATTTTCAAAGTATACCCAGGAAGTATGTCTTCAAGGATGAGAGAATAAGTGAGAAGTAAGCGCACTGGTTCCAAAGTAGGGAAGCTCCTTAGAAAGTTAACCCATATCACTGAAAACATCACCAAAGTGGTGAACAAAGGAAACCAAAATTCTGACCTTGACTCTCATAGTGAAGTTCTTAAGAGAGTTGCTGCAGTCAAACCACCTGTTTACTTGGGAAAGGAAGACCCAGCCAGTCTTGAAAACTGGATTAGGGAGTTTGATAAGTTGTTTGATGCAATCAATTGCCTAAGTGAGCTGAGGGTGAACAATGGTGTTTACTATTTGAGAGAGGAATCTGACTTATGGTGGGCCCAAAGAAAGGATGAGCTATTGAAGAGACCAAAATTTGGGTGGGAGGAGTTTAGGAAGCCTTAAGGGAGAAGTTTTACCCTTCGTACCTGAGAAAGCAAAAATGCATGGAGTTTACCAACCTGAGGATGGGGAACATGTCTATCAATGAGTATTACAACAAGTTCATAGAGTTGATGAGGTTTGCCACGGAAGTAGTCCCTACCAAAACCATCAAAACTCAGAGATTTGAGCAAGGTCTAACCCTGACCCTCCAAGGGAAGCTAGGGGGAGTTACCTTTGAGACACTAGACAAAGTTTATGGCCGTGCACCTCATCTGTTCGGGATCAAGGGGAGGGAGATGGAGCATTTTGGAGAGAAAAGGAAGAACCCAGACTCTTTTCACGGGGGTGAAAAGAGGCATAAGCCCAATGGTAACCACCAAGGGAATTCTGGAGATATGAGGGATAACAAAGGGAGCTTTGGGAAAGGGATTGGAGGCCAATCGGCCAATGCTAGGGGGAGTGGGAACCAAAAGGGTAAGAGACCTAAGAGGAAGTATATCTGCAAGCGGTGTGGGAAAGACCACCTAAGAAGGGACTGTGAGGGGAACCTGGTAACTTGTCCTTATTGTCAGAAGTTGGGACACCGTGAGTACGAGTGTTATAAGAAAGAGGCTGACGGTTAATTCAGGGAAGATGAAAAAGTCTAGTGTTCCTAGCAAACCACCTTAGTCTAGTGGACCTACACCCAAGGTTGGAACCAGTAGCGTTGCGGGAAGTGCCCCAAACGGTCGTGTGTTTGTGATGAGCAATCGTGAGGCTGAAACTGCTAATAATGTGGTAATTGGTGTTATCCTATAAGTTCTTTGCCTGAAAGTTTTGTTTGATTCGGGGGCATCCCATTCCTTTATTTCTAAGAGAGTAGTTGGAAGTCTCGGGTTAGAAAGTCCTGAGTGAGTCTCTCTTTAGATGTGTCTATTCCATCTGGGGAAGTGAGGATTTGTTCCAAGTTTTGTAAGAGTGTACCTATTTCCATTTTTGGGGTAGAATTTATGTCGGATTTGATCGAGTTCGATTTGAAGGATCTTGATGTAATTCTGGGTATGGATTGGTTAGGGAAGTATGAAGCAAAGATTGATTGTGCAGCTAAAAAGGTTACTTTAACTAGCCCAAGTCCAGAGTGGTGTATAAGAAGGAAGGGAAAAGTTCAGGGTTGAGAATAATTTCTGCGATGCAACTCCAAAAGCTTGTTAAAAAGGGTTGTCCTTTGTTTTTGTGTAGTGTTCAAGAGATTGACAATGGAGAAAAGAAGGGTGATGAAATTATACATGTTGTAGAGGAGTTTCCTGATGTATTTCCAGATGAGATTCCTGGTATGCCACCAGTAAGGGATGTTGAGTTCACTATCGAGCTAGTGCTTGGTACTGGACCTATTTCTAAAGCTCCATATAGGATGGCTCCAGCTGAGATGAAGGAGTTAAAGACTCAGTTGGATGATTTGTTGGAAAAGGGTTACATTCGACCTAGTTCCTCACCTTGGGGAGCTCCAGTGTTGTTTGTAAAGAAAAGGGATGGAAGCATGAGGTTGTGTATTGATTATAGAGAGTTGAATAAGGTGACAGTGAAGAATAAGTATCCACTACCAAGGATTGATGATTTGTTTGGCCAGCTGAAAGGGGCTGAAATATTTTCAAAAGAGACTTGAGATGAGGTTATCACTAGTTGAGAATTGCGGAGCAAGATATTGCAAAAAGTGTTTTCAGGACCCGTTATGGTTATTATGAGTTCACAGTTATGCCGTTTGGTTTGACCAATGCACCAGCAGTGTTCATGGATTTGATGCATAGGGATTTCAGGCCATATTTGGACAAGTTTGTAGTGGTATTTATTGATGATATCTTAATCTATTCAAGGGATGGGAGGAGCATAAAGAGAATTTGAGACAAGTGTTGTCATGTTTGAGAGAGCATCAGTTGTATGAAAAGTTGTCCAAGTGTGAATTTATTGATGAATTTTGGTTGGAAAAAGTAGCATTCTTGGGCCATGTGATTTCCAAGGAAGGAGTCTCGGTGGACCCAAGTAAGATTTGAGCTGTCAGTGATTGGCCAACCCCAAAGAATGTGTCGGATGTAAGAAGTTTCTTCGGTTTGGTAGGCTATTATAGAAGGTTTGTGAAGGATTTTTCAAGGATTGCAAAACCCATGACAAGTTTGATGAAAAAGGAGCATAAGTTCTCATGGACTCAGGAGTGTGAAGAGGCGTTCAAGACCTTAAAACAAAGGTTAACCTCAGCACCTGTGATGGCTTTGCTGGATGGAAGTGATCTATATGAAGTGTATAGTGATGCATCAAGGTTTGGACTTGGTAGGCGGTCGCACACCTAACAAAAATAACAAAAACCTAACTAAACCTCCTAATATGTAGTAGGGTAAGTCAGGGTCGATCCCACAGAGAAGGTTGGACTAAACAATGGTTTCTATGAATTACAATAGCCGAATCAAGATAAAATAATGAGTTGAATAATATATACTATGAACTAACAAAATAAATCTAATAATAATAAAGACTCTAGAATTAAGTATTACCACTAATAAAATCAATACAAGATAAATTCCTACCCCAATCAATTAATTATATGCTCACAAGGAAAAGTAATCCCTAAATAATACCAAGGACCTCTCTCGAGTATCAATGGCTTCTCTAACCCACAATCAAGCCTATTCTCATGGAATCATGCAAATTAGAGACATTAAGCACATTACTCTAACTTCCTAATTATCCATTCAACTACTCTCGTGATGAATATCAAACCCTTAATTGATCTATTCAAATCCGTTAAAACCCAACTCTCGCTGCGATTAAAACAATGGAATAATAACAATACTAATTATCTCTAATCTAGTATTGGCATAAGCGCAATCAATTAAGCATGAACAATATAAAAAATTAATTGAGAATTTAAAAGAATAAATCAAGTATTAACCATATTAGGGTTCAACCTAAATCTAGAACAACAATCTACTCTAACATATTAACAAAAAAAAAAAACAAGAACAATAAATAATAAAGAAAACATGAATAAATAAAGAGATTAAAAGAAAATACCGAATCTTGAATTGAATTGAAGGTAGAAAGCTTGAATCTTGAATTACAAAAGTAAAGGAAATAAAAAATAGAGAACTAGTTCTTAAAAATAGGGATTGAAAAATAAAATAAACTTAATGAATAATAGATAAAAAAAAAAGAAAAACAAGGCTAAAAAGATATATATACAAGCCCAAAAAGATAAGAAAATCGGCCAAGCCTTGGCGCACAAGAATCCCAGGAGGCACGGACGTGCCTCTCCATAGGCACGGACGTGCCTCTCTAGAAATAAAAAAACGCTGCAGAGTCTGTCTTCCAGGCACGGACGTGTCTGACTGCTGGGCACGGACGTGCCTGCTCTGCTGCGCGTATCACTCATCTTAAATCAGTCATAACTTCATATCTGGAGCTCCGTTTGAGGCGTGTAATATATCGTTGGAAAGGTCTTCAAGTCTACTTTCCAATGCAATTTGAATCACTCTATTATCATTTGTATATCAAAAGTTATGAGCATAATAGTGAACAGGTGTCATATTTGTCAAGTATTTCATCAACGTTTTGCTTCATTTCCACTCAATTACTCCGTTAATCCTGAAATACATCAAAAACAACGAAACTACCCATAAAAGCATCGAATCATCGAAACTAAACCAAATTACACCAAAATGGACTAAAACACTCGACTAAGCTAATAAAACCAACCAAAAATAAGCTAATAAATATGCACAAAACACGACTTATCAAACTCCCCCAAGCTAGACTAATGCTTGTCCTCAAGCATTTAACCATGAATCAAAAGGGAGGAGAATGACAACTCCTCAAACAATCACAATGTGCCATCAAGTTCAAAACCACGATAAAAACAAAATCAAGAGTCAACTTACACAAAAACCACCATTCATCTCATATACTTGGGCTTGACAACCAATCTTACCACACATCTCCCCATACCTACTCACACAAACATGAATAGTTCTCACTTTAGTTGTGAAAAATAAAAACAATAACGCTCATGTGTTTTCGGGATGAAAAATGATACCACTCAACCTAAGCATAGAATGCATATCAACTTCACATGAATCAACCTCTTTAGGCTTGCAATGTGACTTTCTCCACTTCTAATGATTGATGCAATTACGAAGATCATGAAATCCATATTAGGGTAAGCTTGGTAAATAAGGGCTGGACGATATAATTCGGGAATGTGATGCTCAAAATAAAACAAATCCTAATCCCACTACACATTCAAATGTCGGGTTCAATCCAACCTTATTTCCTCCAACTCCATATAATTATAAACATAGCCCCTTTTATTCTTTCTTTCCTTTTTTTCCTCTTTTTTTCACACAGAGAGGAAGGGATTAAATAAAAATATAATGGAAGACTTCTCTATTTTTTTCAAAGGCCTTTGAGACCATATTTCTTTTCTTCCTTTTCTTTTTTTTTTTCTTCCTTCCTTTTCTTTCTCATAATTCCCTTCTTTTCTCTTTGTTTTCTTTCTCTTTTTTTTTTCTTTTTTTTTCATTTTTTTTTCGCTTTTTTTTTCAACATCATTCACACTCATAGGGCTTAACAAATGTAAAATACCTTCAAAATAAACCTAGAAAAATAGCTCTAAGGCTTTAAATGTAGGGTATCAAGAAGGGGTTGATATGGCTCAAATTGGCTCAACCTACGGGTGAATGAAAAAATAAAATTTATATAGGCCTAGAATGTGGAGGCTCTATTCTCTACAAGGAAATTTCAATCATTTTTTCGCAACATGCATCATTCAAGTCTCAAACAGTCAAAGAGCAAGACCAAGAATTCAATTATGTGAAGGACAATCTAATCGCACATGAAGAAACACGACTGAGGTAGAGTGAAATCAGTTAAATATGGCTCAAAACTCTCACCGGGTACACAAACTATTCACATAAGTAAAGCGAGGAGACCATCCTGGCCACAAACCAACTCAATTCCAAGCACATCAATGAATGGGTTTTCAAAAACTCTTTTCGCAAAGCACACATATATGATTGTTATCATAGAAGTATAGGCATGTAATGGCATATCAATCAACACTAAAAAGAAATAAACTAACCAAATACTAAAAGAAAACTAATATATACATAGTGAAAAGTGAATCCTCCCCCAAGCTAAACCATACATTGTCCTCAATGTATGCATATAACAGTGTAGATGGACAAGGGGAAGGGGAAACAGTCTTACCACAAACCATTGCCATAAAAGGTTATATACCGTCTTACATAAATAATAATCAATCCAATGCCAATCAACTCATGACAAAAACAAAGAAAAAAACAATTTATTTTCATTCATAATCACTTGTTTCACAAATTGAATTGGAAATTCAAATAGGACAAGGATGACATCTAATGCTACACGGCATGAACAAATCCTAATCTCATAATCAAGTCAAACCAATATCCATGGCAAAAAGAGAGATAGATTCTCACAAACTTGAAAAGATAGATAAAGGGAAGAGTATACCAATGGTGTGGTGGGTGAAAACCCGCAAGTGAACCTCTTGAAATAAGATCAAGGACCTAGAAATAAACTGCAATGAACCATAGTAGGAACTCTTCTTAGATCATCACTTGCATAAAACACTAAAAGTTAGATAAAAATAAAAATAAAAATAAAATAAAAAGAAAAAGGAAAAGCAATGTTAGTAAGCTTGGTTCTCCTTGTTAAATAGCTCATCAATGCCCTTAATAGCTTGTCAAATGCATCTGCATGCATCTCACAAAATATTAGATAGCAAAATATAAGGGAAAGAATATACAAGACACAAAGAACTCTAATAAACTTCCAAAAAGAAAAACAAGACTCAAAAGAAGACTCAAAATAAAAAGAAAAGTTATTTACAACTGTATTAGACTCAATAGGAATAACAAAAGACATATTTACATTAGTGACACCCAATTGAGAATCCTTATCTGCAAAAGTATCATGGATTGATGGAGGTGAAAGGATGAAAGATGGAAGATGGAAAGGTAGAGAAGTAGGAACATCAAGTTTCCTTGCGAATGGGACGTGAGGCTCAAAAAACAACGTCTTGGATAAAGACTCACTAATCTCCTCTCTCAAAACCTTACATTCCTCAATAGTGGGCCTCTCATCCTTAAAAACATTTATTTCACCTTTACATTCCTCAAAAACCTCGAGATTCGAAAAATTACCCTCATCAACTTGACTTTCATCCACAATACTCCCTAAATCATCATCATCATCATCTACATATCCAAACTCAAGAGGACTAACAATACCAACATTGGTCTCAAATTCACTAGAAAATTTATTAGACTCTTCCTCATTCCATTGAGCATTTTTAGTTTTAAGATCATGAATTATAGATGATAATTTAGAGTTCATACTAGTAAAACTAGCACTTATCTCTTGTAGAGATATCTGGTTACTACTAAGGCTAGCACAAAACTCTTGTGTAGATCTCTCAAAACTCTCAGTATGATTTTTCATACTCTCAAAATGGTTTTTCATATTAAGTTCTGCGGAAGATATGAGCTCTTGCAGACGAGAGACAGTTTCAGAATCATATTGGGGCTCTTGTGGATGAGAGAGATTTTGGAAATCATAATAGCTGGAGGGGTCATAATTGTGCACATAAGAATCACTGTACGGGACATGAGATAAATTATAGGAATCCATGCAAATATTTTGAGAATTTTGATCAGATGTATCGAAATCAGAAACATGATAATCCCAAGCATTATAACCATAACCCCCATAATAACCATAAGGATAATCCCCATTATAATGATTCCAATCCATGATTAATTAACAAATAAGCACAAGGAATTAAACGAAAAAAAAAAATATTTACAGACTAAACTAATAAACTCAAAGAAAACCAAATTAATCCGTTACCTTCCCCGACAACGGCGCCAAAATTTGGTAGGCGGTCGCACACCTAAAAAAAATAACAAAAACCTAACTAAACCTCCTAATATGTAGTAGGGTAAGTCAGTGTCGATCCCACAGAGAAGGTTGGACTAAACAATGGTTTCTATGAATTACAATAGCCGAATCAAGATAAAATAATGAGTTGAATAATATATACTATGAACTAACAAAATAAATCTAATAATAATAAAGACTCTAGAATTAAGTATTACCACTAATAAAATCAATACAAGATAAATTCCTACCCCAATCAATTAATTATATGCTCACAAGGAAAAGTAATCCCTAAATAATACCAAGGACCTCTCTCGAGTATCAATGGCTTCTCTAACCCACAATCAAGCCTATTCTCATGGAATCATGCAAATTAGAGACATTAAGCACATTACTCTAACTTCCTAATTATCCATTCAACTACTCTCGTGATGAATATCAAACCCTTAATTGATCTATTCAAATCCGTTAAAACCCAACTCTCGCTGCGATTAAAACAATGGAATAATAACAATACTAATTATCTCTAATCTAGTATTGGCATAAGCGCAATCAATTAAGCATGAACAATATAAAAAATTAATTGAGAATTTAAAAGAATAAATCAAGTATTAACCATATTAGGGTTCAACCTAAATCTAGAACAACAATCTACTCTAACATATTAACAAAAAAAAAAAAAAAAAACAAGAACAATAAATAATAAAGAAAACATGAATAAATAAAGAGATTAAAAGAAAATACCGAATCTTGAATTGAATTGAAGGTAGAAAGCTTGAATCTTGAATTACAAAAGTAAAGGAAATAAAAAATAGAGAACTAGTTCTTAAAAATAGGGATTGAAAAATAAAATAAACTTAATGAATAATAGATAAAAAAAAAAAGAAAAACAAGGCTAAAAAGATATATATACAAGCCCAAAAAGATAAGAAAATCGGCCAAGCCTTGGCGCACAAGAATCCCAGGAGGCACGGACGTGCCTCTCCATAGGCACGGACGTGCCTCTCTAGAAATAAAAAAACGCTGCAGAGTCTGTCTTCCAGGCACGGACGTGCCTGACTGCTGGGCACGGACGTGCCTGCTCTGCTGCGCGTATCACTCATCTTAAATCAGTCATAACTTCATATCCGGAGCTCCGTTTGAGGCGTGTAATATATCGTTGGAAAGGTCTTCAAGTCTAATTTCCAATGCAATTTGAATCACTCTATTATCATTTGTATATCAAAAGTTATGAGCATAATAGTGCACAGGTGTCATATTTGTCAAGTATTTCATCAACGTTTTGCTTCATTTCCACTCAATTACTCCGTTAATCCTGAAATACATCAAAAACAACGAAACTACCCATAAAAGCATCGAATCATCGAAACTAAACCAAATTACACCAAAATGGACTAAAACACTCGACTAAGCTAATAAAACCAACCAAAAATAAGCTAATAAATATGCACAAAACACGACTTATCAGGACTGGGATGTGTTTTGATGCAAAGTCGAAGGGTGATTGCGTATGCTTCAAAGCAATTGAAACCGCACAAAGGGAATTACCCAACCCATGATTTGGAGTTAGCTGCAATAGTGTTTGCTTGAAGATTTGGAGGCATTATTTGTATGGGGTGACTTGTAGGATTTTCACGAATCATAAGAGTTTGAAGTACATTTTCACCCAAAAGCATTTGAATGGGAGGCAGAGAAGATGGTTGGAGTTTCTAAGTAATTATACGTTGGATATTCAATATCACTAAGGAAAGGCTAATGTGGTGGTACATGCGTTAAGCCGGAAGTCTGAACATTCAGTGAATGTGATGGTAGTGCCAGATCAGTTATGTGTGGAATTCCAGAAGTTGAATTTGGAAGTGATGGAGCATGGAGAAGTGACTAGGATGTTGAATGCCTTGGTGATTCAACCATCCATTTATGATGAGATAAGGGAAAGTCAACTGGAAGCTGAGAAGTTAAAGGCGATTAAGAAAAAAATCGATGAAGGTCAGGTGTTGGATTTCACCATTGGTGATGAAGGATCAGAAGTATTCGTTTTAAGGGAAGATGGTGTGTACCGCAGAGTCGTGGGGGTTTAAAGCAGAGATTGATGGAAGAAGCCCATAATTCTCCTTATTAAATGCATCTTAGAGGGGATAAGTTGTATAAGGACATGAAAAAGACTTTTTGATGGCCCAATATGAAGAGAGAAGTAGCTGAATTTGTGGCCAAGTGTTTGACATGTCAGAAAATGAAAATCAAGCATCGTAGGCCTCAAGGAAAGGTCCAATCTTTGGAGGTGCCCAAGTGGAAGTGGGGCTCGATTTCTATGGATTTTGTTGGAGCGTTGCCTAAGACCAAGGCAGGGAATGACACTATTTGGGTAATAGTGGACAGGTTAACGAAGTCAGCATCATTTATACCCATGAGAAGTACTTGGACTATGGATCAGTTGGGAAAAGCTTATGTGAAGTTCGTGGTGAAGTACCATGGGTACCCACAGATATCATTTCAGACAGAGATTCAAGATTCCTGTCCACATTTTGGCAAAGTTTGCAAAAGGCGATGGGAACAAAGTTGTTGATGAGCACAACATTTCATCCTACGACGGATGGTCAGACTGAAAGGACAATTAAGAAATTGGAGGATATGTTGAGAGCTTGTGTGATCGAGTATCAAGGGTCTAGGGAAGACCACTTGGATTTGATAGAGTTCTCTTACAACAACAGCTATCATGCAAGCATTAAAATGGCACCAATTAAAGCTTTGTATGGAAGAAGGTGTAGAAGTCCAGTTTGTTGGAATGATATAAGTGAAACTATGGTACTTGGGCCAGAGATGGTTGAGGATATGGTGAAACAGGTGAAGTTGATCCAAGAAAAGATAAAAGCAGCCCAAGATGACATAAAAGTTATGCTGATTTGAAAAGGAGGGAGGAAGAATATGAAGTAGGAGAGAAAGTCTTGCTGAAAATTTCCCCGTGAAAGGTGTAATGAGGATTGGTAAGAAGGGAAAGTTGAACCCAAAGTACATAGGGCCATGTGAAGAAGGGATCGGACTTACTGTTGGGAACTTCAAGTTCGTTGAGGAACTTGAATTGGAGATAGAGTCTTTAGCTTGTAATAGGTTGATTTCCCTATTCAAGTAAAGAATATTTCCCAAAATCCCAAGTGGTCGTGGTTTTTCTTCTTGTTAGAGCCAAGAAGTTTTACACGCTAAAATCTCTTAGTGTGACTTTGAGTTCCATTAGCTTAGTTTTTATATTCCACAAAAAGTTGGCTAATTCCCTTCGTATTACAATTCACCCGCCCTCTTGTAATATTCTTCTAAAGTAACATAGTTACTGATTAATACTTTTTCAATAATAAATTCACTTTTTAAATAATACATTTACATAATCAGTTTTTAAATGATATAATCATATTTGATATGATATAATCACATTTAAAAAAAAGTTAAACTGTATAGCTGATAGATAAATATGGGAGTATATATCAATATATCATTTAGTCACAATAGATTTTAACAGAAAAAGATAAATATACTACAACATACATATAAATTCATGGTAAGATATAATTTTGTGAAAGATATGATATACATGGAATAAATACATTTTAATAATCTTAACTATAGGCGATTTACTTCTAATACTCCCAATTAAAATTTATTTTTCAATAATTCTAACTAAATGTTCAAAAATATAGGCGTGGTGCACCTATTTTAGGTGCACCATGGTGTACCTTAAAATTTGCGTAGGTTCGGTTTTCGTATGACGACTTTTAGCAGATTAGAACTTTTAGTCGGCCTAACCGCATAAATTGGTTGAAATGAGCTTATGTTTGGGCGACAACCCAGTCTGTTCAATTATCATAAAGTGTATACGCATGTTCAAGTGTAAATTTGTTAATGGAAATTTAAAACATCATTAACTTGTAACTGTTGTAAATTTATATGAGTTACTAGTCTTACTATGGAGTAGTTACTACTATAGTACTATAATAATTACAAAATAAGTACTTATAAAATCACGGTTCAATCTTTATTTTATCCATTAGTAGTAGTTAGTTAATTCGGCTATCAATAAATTTTAGAATTTCAAATATATTTTTTTTTGAAAGTTGGTTATCAAGATCAAGTAATAGAAAATGTCCTTTCTCGATTTTTAATTATTTTTTTTTATAAATAATTCTTTGATGTGCCATACAAGTTTAGAATATTGTGTGAGTGCGCTATTACATTAAATCTAAAATGGATGTTAGACGGAATTTAGGGATTTTCAATTCATGTTCATAAAGATATCATTTTACACAATAATGTTGAGAATGAAATGGAAAGGTTGATAACAAAAAGTTACACAGTATACGTTATAAAAAAGTTAAGCTAATGAATAGGTATAGGATAGGAGTATAATTTAAAATTATATACAAGTAGATATTTATAGAAAAAGATAAATATACTACGAAAGTACATATGAATTCATGGTAAGATATACTTTTGTGAAAGATATGATTTGTGTTAGGATATAATTATGTTGTGAGATATATTTTGTGTATATATTTGTATATATCTTGTTAGGAATTTTTGGCTTGTTAGGTTAATGTTGTAAGCCTATATATATGTGTTTAATGGTAAAGGCTCATTAAGCCGTTTTCTCCTAAATTTCTTGTGAGTTTAACAGTATTAGTTCCAATCTCCCGTAATAACTTCAAATACTGACTCAATGGCGGAAGCATTGCCGGGTTTAACGATGGATATGTGGACAGAGATCTTAGCGAGGCTGCCGGTGAAAAGCTTAATGAGATTAAGGTGTGTTTGTAAAAGCTGGTGTTCATTAATTGATTCCTCTTATTTCAGTCTTTTGCATCTTCAAATTTACAACAACAAACCCAAGTACGCGATAGCCATGAACTGCGACAAAACTGCAGTTTATAGTATCGACACATTCAGAAAAATTGACGAAATATTTAAAACTCCTTTTAATTGTGAAGTAATATGCTGCGAATATGGATTAATTTTGATGTATGCGTTTTATGCAATTACGCCGGACGAGGTCGACGAGGATGAGATGGTATTTCATAATCCCTGTACTCGAAAGTCCTGGTCGATCCCCCGTTGTCCTTATATGACTTGGACATATCGGCTAGGTTTCGCTCCGTCTACTAATGATTATAAGGTTGTTGCTTTTGTTTATGATAATTCTTCGATAGTGGTTTATTCATCAAATGCTAACCTTTAGAGGATTAAAGATAGGTCGGATGCTCACGTTCGAGGCCTTTTAAGTTTTGAAGATGCGCATGAATTTTATTGTAAGGGTGCTTTGTGCTGGTTAGGCTTTGAAAAGGATAAACCTCCTGGCGTACATAATCATCTTGTATCGTTCGATTTTGATTCCGAGGAATTCGTCTTCGTGGATTTGCCTGATGCTCTTAAACAACCAGGTCTAGTTAAAATTAATTTTGTCCTTGGTGAGTCTGTAGCAATTTTCGCTATGTCTTCTCATAGTGCCTGCATATGGGTTTTGGTCGAGGATGGTGTAGATAAAATTAAATCATGGCGGCTTTGGTATACTGGAGATTCAAATTCAAAAGCTCACCGGTTTCTTACAAGAAGTTTTCGTACGGATATTTTCAATGTTGAGAAGAATACATTTATCTTTTCTTTTAGGAGTAATATATATTCTTATAACTTCAGAAGTCACCGGATACAACATTTGGAAGATGATTATTATAGCTATTTTGGCATTTATATGGAGAGCTTAGTAGTGCACAACCGAAACCAAAGGAAGATTTTGACATACCATAATGTGAATGGTGAAGAAAGTACAGAATTGGTCCGTGTTTAGACCAAATCTTTTACGGAGTACTCGTGTCAGTGTTTAATTTGCCTTTGGCTTTGCAAAAATAGAATAATAATAATAAATTCTATGATTTTCTCCTTATAATCGGGTGTTTTCCATGTCCTTGGTTTAGCTTATCTGGTTAGAGTCAGTACTACCAGTTTAATTTTCGTCGATCATATGAATGTCTGATGAACACAAAACATACAATATTCCGTACAATTTATATCTCGGTTGATTTCTGTATACTACGCTAATGTATGGTATAGAACGATGTATACTTGGCAAACAATTTATACCAAATAATATCAGCTAACTTTGGTAGACTCTAGCTTTCCTACATGATTGAGAGATATTGCTGACCTTTTTATGCTCAACTGTCTCGAAAACATAATTAATGTTCAGTTCACTTCCTCACTAAAATCTTACTTAAAAAGGAAGTAATCAGACCAACTGACCAATCAGATAAAAGGTAAAAGGTAAAATGGAACATGAGATATGAAATATCTCATGACACACCTAACAACCCCAGGTGAAACAATGCCATATATGATCTCATCTTTATCTGTTTTTTCACAACTATCCCTCAGTGTTTCTGCTAAAAAAACAGAACATGAGGTGTAAAACATGTGTACCTTTCATCCAAAAACACGTTGCGAAAGAAAGGAATATGCAATGCCAGCGCCAATATTTAGTTGCACAAGCTGAACTGAAGTTCGCGCTCTATGTTGCACTTGCTGTTCTCATGCTTTCCTATCATGCAGGTAATGCTCTGAGCTTGTATTCTTGTAAACACTGATAATTTTGCCAGAATAATGTTTATTTTATGATCTTCCTATCAACTGAATCTATTTGTATGTTTTCTTATTCAATTTATTCCCCAACATTACAGAGGCATATGATCCATTAGATCCAAACGGTAACATAACAGTCAAATGGGATGTTATGTCTTGGACTCCAGATGGTTATGTGGTAAGTACTGAATTTCTCATCTTGTTTAAGAAATCAACTTCTTAAACACAAGACATATATGTTGCACTTTTAACAGGCAGTGGTCACGATAAACAACTTCCAAATATATCAGAAACTGGGTCAGAATGCAAAGTCTAAACCTGATATGGATTTTTAAGGACATGCTGATCATTAAACCAAAGAGCTGTCGAGTCTTCGTCTGTGGGCAAGAATCCGCATGTAAACTCCTGAACTAAAGTCACCTTAATTTTGCTCTTCTTTTATCTTCAGTCATTGTTCTTATCTGCACTACTTATATTAAAACAAGAGCAATTAGTTCCATTTCTGAAGGTTACATGCACTACTTATATTAACAGTCATGAACTCATGATTTTATATAAATTATCCGTTAATTTAGAGATTACTAGCATAAAACAAACATAATCAGGTGCTTGAAAAAAAGGCTATACGTTTTCAGAAAGCCTTCCATAATTCAAGAGACTATAAATAGACATTACAAGATACCTTCATGGCTTAGCTCTTATATGGAGGATTTAATTTTATAAGAGGTTTTCTGATGAATAAATCATGGGTTAGTCACTTAGTCTTATGTATACCTGACATAAGAGTAATGAAGATGGGAGAAAAAATATGTTAAGCTAATTGCATTCAGTATTGCAGGTAAAAGTTCACTTTGCAACTCAAATCTCCTACAATTTTTCACCAACCAAACTACCATATGTAAACCAAGTCCGAACTTTGGTGAACCCGGTTGAACAAGCAATCAAATCAGAAGGGATGAAAATCAGTAGTTTCAAAGATGAAGACACTAAGATTACTATCTGGTATCTGGCTGGTCAGCAAGAACTGTATTCTCTGCATGACCTTATGTTCCCAGGGCATGGGAGTGCATCATTTTTCTTAGTTTTGTTGAGTATGTTCAGAAAACCGAGCAACAAAGAGATGAAAGATCCGGCTGAAATTGAAGAAGACTTGAAGTACTGGCTCAGATTCATCGTCTCTAATTCAAGGAGAGCAGTCCAACAATGCATGCTTCCGAATGTGACCATAGTTCTAAGAAATTACCAGGCAGGTTGATGCAAGACTCATTGAGCATGTTTCATCTTTGGAGGGCTTCACAACAGATGCAAAACGAAAATGGCAGACATTCTCGATGCAGGCTGAGAGTAATACGAATGATACTGTTCATTTATCAGCAGCTCAACATTGTAGCATGGAGTTGCTTTTACAAAAATGGTTGGTCTTCTGATCATCAATGGGCATGCATGTGTTCATTGTGGAATTGTATTTAGTCATTTATATATAATTTTTATTGGTTTTATCTTGCACAAAAATATTTGCTGACCTTTCTTTTATTCTTATTGAAGACAACTCATGAGTCTGTAAATGAGGAGTGCAGTAGTCAAGCTTCAATGATGGTATCTTTAGTGAGGTCAGTATTTGGTTACATATGCTATCAAGTTTTTGGGATTTTATTATTGATGCTGCTGCATATTGCATGCTCTGCCAGTCATGATTCTGGCTAACGTTTTTGATTAAGAGAATCACTATTGAGCTATCCAGTTTATTTTGTCGATGATACTATGTCATATATCATATTATCTATGTGCAGGAACATGTTAGAAAGCCTTGAGCAGCATGATTTCTCGACATACAATAACGATCGAAACACAAAACGATAGGCGCAGGTCTATGCTAGTTATTGAAAAAACCTTCTTCACAAAAATGTTAACATTTTCCAATAGTGTTCTTTCATATATATCAGTACTCACAAGTCACATCTTTCAGTATTTTCCACAAACGATTTTTTGGTAGTTAAACTAGTTATAAACTAGTCATTTTAATAAAAACTGTTAAACAAATAAAAGAAATATTAAAGGGCAAATTAAAGATTTTTTTAAAAATAAAAATTAAAATCAAGAAAGGGGATTTTCTAATTCTTGATCTTGATAACTGACTTAACTAACTACTATAACAAATAGATAAATTGAATATTAATCAGTTTGTATATATATTATGGTTTGGATACTAGTGACAACCAAGTACTAACCATTATAAATACCCTTGTACACTACCATTCTAATTCCTTTAATCTTCAACCCATTATCTCAAAATATGGAATTATGAACACCAAAAAATTTATTAAATAATGGACAAATTAAAGAAATTTATATCATAATTTGAAAACAATTAGAGTGTTTTATAAGCTTTCTCTATTTTTGTTAGATACTAATCACTTATAAGAAATATCTATCTCTTAAATAAAAAAATAAAAAATAAAAAAATCTTTATTGAAAAAAGGGGAAATCAAAAATTCAAGAAAAGGGTATTTTCTAATTCTTGATCTTGATAACTGACTTAACTAACTACAACAAATGGATAAATTGAATATTAATCGGATTATATATAAAATAGTTTGATTATAAGTAACAACGAACCAAACACTAACTATTATAAATACCCTTGTACACTACCATTGTTATTCATTTCATCTTCAACCCATATTTCAAACGTTCTGTTTTTCTCCTGATAACCCAACAAGAATTCCATCTTCAGAAATCAACTTAATTAGCTTGATTCCATTGCAATTCTTTCTTTAGTTCTGTTTTGCTGTTGTTATTAACTAGTAATGGCGGCTTCGAGTTCACGTGGAGGGAGAGGAGACGATTATACGATCATGGAAACCGATCCATCGGGGCAATACTCAAGATATAATAATGTGATCGAAGAATCTACGTCAAAAGTTGTATTCAAGGGATATGATAGGCTTAATGGGAAAGAAGTGGCTTGGATAAAGAAGACTGTTACAGAAAGTAGCTTTAGGGCTTTGGTGGCAGAATGTGATATGCTTTGCAAATCTAATTCTCATTATCTCTTGAAAGTTTTTAAGCATTGGATTGATTTACAGGATGGCGTTGCTGTACTCCATATGATCACCGAGTATTATTCTAATAATTTGGGGGAATATTGCAAGATTCATAAGATTTTGGGGGAACACAAAAAAACTTGCATTGCTAGGTGGTGTAAACAGATTTTGTTAGGCTTGCAGTTTTTACATGAACAAGATCTAGTGATTGTGCACTCTAACATAAATTTGAATGACATTGCAATTTCGGGAACTTCAAGCACTGTCAAGATAGCAGACTTGACTTCTGCAAAGTCTTTTCTGAAGTCTGATTCTGATTTGGATCATGTAAAAGAAGCACAATATTCCGAGTTGCGTTCTTTGGGACTGTGTGTACTTCTTATGATACGTGTTAGCAAGAAGTATGCAGATCCTATGAGGGCATTAGGTACAATAAACCCCCCAAAGCTGAAAGGGTTCGTTGACAGGTGTTTACGCTGTAAGGAACTGAAAGCTTCTATAGGTAATTTGTTGAGCAAAGGGTTAATGCAGTCAGTTACTATACCTGTTCCTGGTGTCCGAGCTCATGTGCTTAGATTACCCGCACCGCCTCCTACTGATGATCCTACGAAAAAAGTACTCATAGGAAAAAGGGTGGGCAATGAACTGTCTGTGACACTGAGGAGTATTGATGATGCTGAAGTTTTGCTCACACTCAGTATTGATACCCTTCCAGAAATGGACGGATTAAGAGGCGAATTAATTGGCATGTCAGAGGAAGACATCCGTTGGATGGTTCAAGGGGCTGAACAGGTCATGTCTGAATTTAACGATGAATTAATTGAGCCTATTGCAAATGTACACCATGACTCCGACACTTCTGAAGAAACGATTAGACGGCATGCTGATGTTTTCAACTTGGATGATCAGGAAGCACTTGCAAGGTGAGACGTCTGATGGGAGTGATTAAGATGAGGGAAGTGGCAACAGGAAGACAGAATATAGTTGCTTCAGAAATCTGTTATATCTTGGCATGTCAGTAGCTTATTTCTGGATTCGTCAGTTTAATTGGATTCATCAGTTTAATTGTTTAGTACAAAATTAGAGTTTGGTTTATGTCATAGTACAGAAATGTTCTGAATAATTCTAGGTATGTTAGTGATACTTAGTGTGTCAATAAGTATGAGTTCTCAGTATTAGGTCCAACGAACTGAGATTAAGTTCTTTTATTTCTTATTTGATCGATTTACATTTGTAAATGTGTGATTTACATATATGAACATTGGTAAATTTAGTTGTAAGATTTTAAAAGTTTGAGATTATGCAATTTGTTTTTCTTTTTTTACAAGTATATGTACCACCTCTTTAATTTTTAATCCTCTCATCTCGTTAGTCTATAATTAACTAATTTGAGAGTGATTGACCAAGAGCTTTAGGAGTTCATTCAGAAGTGTGTAGGTGGTGTAGATGTCAGACGTACTGCGATTGAGCTCTTGAATGATCCGTTTCTTGAACTGAGTATTGAGGATCCTAGCATGTATTTAAGACTAACTAGTATAGTGGAATTCCCGCCTCCTGGCTCGAGTGATTAGAGGCTAAGACCAGTACTGCAATATGAAAGGGAAATAGAAAAGGTAATTGATGATGACAAAGGAAATAAGAAATTTGGATTGAAAGGAAAAGTGAAGGACC
Source organism: Chenopodium quinoa (assembly GCF_001683475.1). Classification (NCBI taxonomy): domain Eukaryota; kingdom Viridiplantae; phylum Streptophyta; class Magnoliopsida; order Caryophyllales; family Amaranthaceae; genus Chenopodium; species Chenopodium quinoa. Next base: position 1,017,531 of record NW_018742381.1, on the reverse strand, counting down.
GCAAAATGATACACATGGACTTCATAGATTATGATCATAAGAGGAATAAGTTTGATTTCTCACTCGAAACTTGTACAATTCTGCAAGTCATGGAGATGATCAAAGAAAAATTTGGCTGGTCAGCTGAAAATGCTGCATCAATTTGTCAGAGTATGGAACAACTGATAACAGAATTTGTGCCTATGAAAATATTAACAATGACAGTACACAGCTACAATCTCTGAGAATGCTCCGAATCATTCGAATATATCTACCGAGGAAACTTCTGGTGGCGGTCGAAGGACACATGAGACATCAAGAATCCAACACTGCCGCCAAGGCATGAAGCAGAAGCAGAAGCAGAGGTGGATATGTTAATGTCGTAAGACAAGTAATTAGGATGAGGGAAGTGAAGTGAAAACTGGAAGACATAACATAGTAAAAAGTGTCAATGTCTTAAATTAACTTGTGTTAATTGCTTGTCCTAACATTATAATTATTTTACTTATTAATTTAAAGCCAACACAGCAGCCTTGTTATCCATCTGAATTTGCAGGAATCCCCATTCACCTTTCCAGCTCAATAACATACTCAGCCTTAAATGAGTTGCACACCCAAAGCTTCATAGCATATGCATGCCGCATCTTCCTTGTAAAGCATGTCTATAGGGAAGGCAACAGGACTGCTGACTGGCTGGCAAACAAGGGTATCTCTCAAGGAAATCAGATTGATCTCATTCAAGCCCACCCCCCCCCCCCCCCCCTTGGCCTTAGGCCGTTAATTCATGATTAAGCCTTTGCTGGAATTATGTTTACACATTTTGAATGATATAATTGACATCATACTATTCAAAAGAGGAATCTTGTACCTTTACAAGGTATGGATGGATACAAGTAGGTATTTTTTGAGTTTTGAACCATTATTAAAATTAAAGCAACTACAATAATTAATCGGGTGATTTACCTAGAATAATCCCAACTAAGGATTATTATATAATAATCCCAAGCCAACTTTGGTACTTGTTAAATGATATAATTATCTTTCGAATAATATGATTTGTTGCCCTTGATGTTTTGATGATAACACAAGTCAAACTTATGATTGGACTAATGTCTTGATAAGTTGTGTAGTTTGATAAGTCAAAGATTGCAGAGCTATTCGAGGCAAAGGAACTGGAGCTTACAGAAACAGAAGATTAGTAGCAGTGTTCCTTTGAAGGAACAGAAGCTCTGGAGAAGAAGTGGGAGAATGAAGGCTTGGAGCAGAGACTTCCTAAGAGAAATTATAAAGTCTAAAGTATTTTATATTTAAGGTTTTATGTAAGTGAAAGTAATTTGAAGTTGGATGCTTAGTAGAATGCGATTAAAATTGGTTTTAGATAGAATTTAAAGATTGCTGAATTATAGGGAAGTTTGTTATTGAAAATATCTTTATCTGATTTGATCTCAAATTAATATCTTTTATTTTCGAAAAAAATATCTTTCAAAAAGCTTGCATAACTGATCTCCTAAACTTCCGCAACTAATGTTGATTAAGGGCCCGGCCTGTTCACTTCAGTTTAATTTCAGTTCAGTTTAGTTCAGCTCCTATCAATTTAGTTCAGCTCCTAATTTCCCTAATTCTCTCATAAAATATTCATTTCAGCTTTATTTAGTTCAGTTCAGTTCAGCTCCAATCAGTTCAGTTCAGCTTAGTAAATGGGTGAACAGGCCCTAAGTCTTCTCCACTTAATAAAGAAACTACTTCAATGAGGCTCAACGTGCCCTGGGTTCTAGGACATGTTTGAAACTCTGGAAGTGGTGGAGATTAGTGGCGTTGATGTGCAGCAGTAGTGGCGTAAGTAGTGGAGGTTGTGGCGTTTTGATCAAGCTATATTTTCCAATAAATATCGAAGTTGTTTTCTGGAAAAACATCACCCTTGCTCAATCATATTTTCTATCTTCTTTGTTTTTTAAAAGAGTCAAGAGTCGTATTCTACTTTAAGTTGATAACTTTCTTATTTTCTTTCATTAAAGTATTTCTTTCAAGAGTTGTAATTGGGGATTGGGAGTTTGAGTGAACTCTAGAGAAGTCAGAAGAAAAAGAGTGAGAAGTGAAAAAGAAGAGAAGAGCAACATGTTGAGGAATCGGACTTACTGTTGGGAACTCACGTTCGTTGAGGAACTTGGAGATAGAGTCTTTAGCTTGTAATAGGTTGATTTCCCTATTCTAGTAAAGAATATTTCCCAAAATCCCAAGTGGTCGTGGTTTTTCTTCTTGTTAGAGCCAAGAAGTTTTACATGCTAAAATCTCTTTGTGTGACTTTGAGTTCCATTAGTTTAGTTTTTATATTTCCGCAAAAAGTTGGCTAATTCCCTTCGTACTACAATTCACCCCCCTCTTGTAGTATTCTTCTAAAGTAACATAGTTACTGATTAATACTTTTTTAATAATAAATTCACTTTTTAAATGATACATTTACATAATCGGTTTTTAAATGATATAATCATATTTGATATGATATAATCACATTTAAAAAAAAAAAAGTTAAACTGTATAGCTGATAGGTAAATATGGGAGTATATATCATTTAGTCACAATAGGTTTTAACAGAAAAAGATAAATATACTACGAGGTACATATGAATTCATGGTAAGATACAATTTTGTGAAAGATATGATATACATGGAATAAATACATTTTAATAATCTTAACTATAAGCGATTTACTTCTAATAATCCCAATTAAAATTTATTTTTCAATAACTCTAACTAAATGTTCAAAAGTATAGACGTGGTGCACCTATTTTTAGGTGCACCATGGTGTACCTTAAAATTTGCGTAGGTTCGATTTTCGTATCTCGAATTTTAGCAGATTAGAACTTTTATTCGGCCTAACCGCATAAATTGGTTGAAATGGGCTTATGTTTGGGCAACACCCCAGTCTGTTCAATTATCATAAAGTGTATATGCATGTTCAAGTGCAAATTTGTTAATGGAAATTTAAAACATCATTAACTAGTAACTGTTGTAAATTTATACGAGTTACTAGTCTTACTATGGAGTAGTTACTACTATAGTACTATAATAAGTACAAAATAAGTATTTATAAAGTTACGGTTCAATTTTTATTTTATCCGTTAGTAGTAGTTAGTTAATTCGGCTATCAATAAATTTTAGAATTTCAAATTTTTTTTTTTTTGAAAGTTGGTTATCAAGATCAAGTAATAGAAAATTTCCTTTCTCGATTTTTAATTATTTATATTTTATAAATAATTCTTTGATGTGCCATACAAGTTTAGAATATTGTGTGAGTGCGCTATTACATTAGATCTAAAATGGAACGTTAGACGGAATTTGCAAATTTCATGTTCATAAAGATATCATTTTACACAATAATGTTGAGAATGAAATCGAAAGGTTGATAACAAAAAGTTACACCGTATACATTATAAAAAAGTTAAGCTAATGGATAGGTATAGGATAGGAGTATAATTTAAAAATCTATACAAGTAGATATTTATAGAAAAAGATAAATATATACATATGAATTCATGGTAAGATATACTTTTGTGAAAGATATGATTTGTGTTAGGATATAATTATGTTGTGAGATATATTTTGTGAATATATTTGTATATATCTTGTTAGGAGTTTATGGTTTGTTAGGTTAATGTTGTAAGTCTATATATATGTGTTTAATGGTAAAGGCTCATTAAGTCTAATAACTTCAAATACTGACTCAATGGTGGAAGCATTGCCGGGTTTATCGATGGATTTGTGGACAGAGATCTTAGCGAGGCTGCCGGCGAAAAGTTTAATGAGATTAAGGTGTGTTTGTAAAAGCTGGTGTTCATTAATTGATTCCTCTTATTTCAGTCCTTTTGCATCTTCAAATTTACAACAACAATCCCAAGTACGTGATAGCCATGGAATGGGACAAAACTGTAGTTTATAGTATCGACACATTCAGAAAAATTGACGAAATATTTAAAACTCCTGATAATTGTGTTGTAATATGCTGCAAAACTTATGGATTAATTTTGATGCATACGTTTAATGAAAATACGCCGGACGAGGATGAGATGGTATTTCATAATCCCTGTATTCGAAAGTCCTGGTCGATCCCCCCTTGTCCTTATATGACTTGGACACATCGGCTAGGTTTCGCTCCGTCTACTAATGATTATAAGGTTGTTGCTTTTGTTTTTGATAATTCTTCGATAGTGGTTTATTCATCAAATGCTAACCTTTGGAGGATCAAAGATAGGTCGGATGCTCACGTTCGAGGCCTTTTAAGTTTTAAAGATGGGGATGATTTATATTGTAAGGATGCTTTGTACTGGTTAGGCTTAGAAGAGGATAAACCTCCTGGCGTACATAATCATCTTGTATCGTTCGATTTTGATTCCGAGGAATTCATCTTCGTGGATTTGCCTGATGCTCTTAAACAACCAGGTCTAGTTAAAATTAATTTTGTCCTTGGTGAGTCTGTAGCAATTTTCGCTATGTCTTCTCATAGTGCCTGCATATGGGTTTTGGTCGAGGATGGTGTAGATAAGATTAAATCATGGCGGCTTTGGTATACTGGAGATTCAAATTCAAAAGCTCACCGGTTTCTTACAAGAAGTTATCGTACGGATATTTTCAATGTTGAGAAGAATACATTTATCCTATCTTTTAAAGGTTATATGTTTTCTTATAACTTCAGAAGTCACCGGATACAACATTTGGAAGATGATTATTATGACTATTTTGGCATTTATATGGAGAGCTTAGTACTGCACAAGCGAAACCAAAGGAAGATTTTGACATACCATGATGAGGATGGTGAAGAAAGAACAAAATTGGTCCGTGTTTAGACCAAATCTTTTATGGAGTACATTTAAATGATTTAATATTTTTCGTGTTAGTGTTTAATTTGCCTTTGGCTTAGCAAAAATAGAATAATAATAATAAATTCTATGATTTTCTCTTTATAATCAGGTGTTTCCCATGTATTTGGTTTAGCTTATCTTGTTAGAGTCACTGGTTTAGTTTACATAACCTTAAACATCTCAATACTACCAGTTTAATTTTCGTTGATCATCTGAATGTCTGATGAACACAAATAACGCTTACACTGATTTACACAACGGACAATATTCCGTACAATTTATATCTCGGTTGATTTCTGTATACTACGCTAATGTATGGTATAGAATGATGCATACTTGGCAAACAATTTATACCAAATAATTTCAGCTAACTTTGGTAGACTCTAGCTTTCCTACATGATTGAGAGATATTGCTGACCTTTTTATGCTCAACTGTCTCTAAAACATAATTAATCTTCAGTTCACTTCCTCACTAAAATCTTACTTAAAAAGGGAGTAATCAGACCAACTGACCAATCAGATAAAAGGTAAAATGGAACATGAGATATGAAATATGAAATATCTCATGACACACCTAACAACCCCAGGTGAAACAATGCCATATATTATCTCATCTTTATCTGTTTTTTCACAACTATCCCTCAGTGTTTCTGCTAAAAAAACAGAACATGGGGTGTAAAACATGTGTACCTTTCATCCAAAAACACGTTGCGAAAGAAAGGTATTTAGTTGCACAAGCTGAACTGAAGTTCGTGCTCTATGTTGCACTTGCTGTTCTCATGCTTTTCTGTCATGCAGGTAATGCTCCGAGCTTGTATTCTTGTAAACAAAGTATTAAAGTTATTATTCCATTTTGGTTTATGTTACTATATATAAACATTATTTTATATTTATTTTAATTACTACTTCCTACGTCCCTTAATACAAAGCCTCATTTTTTTTGGGTAAACCAAAATATAATGCCTCTTTCTATTTAAAGGTTATATTTTTTTTACATTATTACCCTTTTTTGTATTTTTAACATCAATTTCCAACACTTTTGCTCTCTATCTCTTTAATTATTCCCGACTACGTTTCTTTCTTTCTATCTCTCTCTAACCCCACATGCACATATATACTTTTAATCATTAGTTTTAAATAATTTATAACTTTCTTAATTCTCGGGCAAAAATCAAAAGCGGTTCTGTATTAAGAGATGGAGGGATTATGTAGTAAATTAAATAAAGATAATTGTTAATCAGACCAAAGATAGCATCAACCATTAAAATGAAGAGGTAAGGGGAGAGCAGATCTACTCAAAACAATACCACCTTTTTGAAATTAGGAAATAATCCCACATTTAACCCCCAATTTCTCAAAACGATCCTTTGACCAGTTTGTAAAATAATTGATAATCTGTTTTAGAAGGTGGCTTGACCAAGCCCGTCCCTGGGGCAGTGAATAAGGGGCTGCTGCCCAGCTTAATGTAAATTACTAATTACTACTTATCAGGTAGTAAATGAATATAAATGCTCTCACAGTCTTCCATAATTCTGTATAGTTTCCTTCATTAATATGATTTTCATGCATGCTCCTACAAACTCAAGTTGCATATGTCCTTAAATATTTTGATCGAAGTCGTCTATGGTCTTTCGATCTTCCCTTGCCTTTTCTAAGATCCACTTGCTACCAATCCTCAACTTTCCTTACTAGCGCGCCTTTTGATCTTTGCCTTACAAGCCTGAACCAATGTTAGTAGTTCTCTATTATCTTATCTTTAATGTTCCTAACTCCAACTATCCTCCTAATATCTTCACCTCTAACACTTTATTTGGATTAAAGGAAATGGAGGGAATGGAATTGGAGAAATGAGTAATAACTAATAATTTATAATTCATAAATCAAATAACATAATACTAAAACATACATCATGAAAACTCCCTCGAAAGATAGGGCAAAACTCTCTTGAGAGAAAGACCGTATCTCCGTCTCGAACGATACTCTCTGTCAAGAACGATCAAACTCCGACATTATGGCTAATGAGTTGGCTCAACAATACTCAACGCTAAGGTTGGAGGAGGAAAAAGGGGATCTGATAGACTTGTGTAATATTGATGGGGAGGATTCGAATGATAACATTGATCTGTTGCTGGTGGGGCGTGTGTGTACCAGTCGTCCGTATAATGTTGAGGCTTTCAAGCGAACGATGCTGAAGGTATGGAACCTCTCGAATAATTTAGTGATTAGGGTTCTTAGCCCTAATTTATTTGCTTTTCAGTTTTTTCATTGGAAAGATAGAGAAAAAATATTAAAAGGAAGACCATGGTGTTGGGAGAATCATCTACTAATTCTGAAAGAAATTGAAGGGGATGAACAACCTGATCGTGTAAAACTTAATCAATCCCCTTTCTGGGTTAGAGTGATTAATGTGTCGTTTAATTGCCGTTCGAAGGCCTATGTCAAAGCCATTACTTCGAACTTGGGAACCTTTATGGAGTTAAAGGATGATGCTTTCGGATTGGAATGATATAGGAGGGTTAGAGTGATGATAGATGTTGAAAAACCTTTGAGACGTTATCAGTGGATGAAGGATAAGAAGGGGAAGGAGGTGAAAGTGGAGTTCAAATACGAACGATTTCCATACCTGTGCTTTGCGTGTGGTATTATCGGTCATTTCGAAAAAGATTGTGCTCATGTGTTTGAGGAAGAAAAGATGCAGAAGTTGGGGTGGGGTTTATACCTTCGGGCGTCTCCGAGGAAAGGTGTATCGAAGAGGGCGGGGGAGGAACCTCTAATCTTGGCTAGAAGAAAGCAGTTGTTCATAACAAATTAAAGGAGAATGATCCCTCCTTTATGGGCACTAAATTAGGTGAGGAGAGCTCATCAGGAAAGGTTCTCACTTTGTCTAGTGGATGTGAAATGACTAATGAGGTTGTAAAGGAGGGTGGGTTCGTGCAGTGTAATGAGCAGATTATTGCCCCAATTATGAGCACAAATCCCAATAATATAGTTAAAGATGCGGGTGAATCTAGGGGGCAGTACAATGTTCCTAGAGATATGGCACCTCTTTCTTTTCAGGTGGGCTTGGCTAGTCCGAAAAAGCAAGGCAGGAAGGTCTTTAAGGAAGCGAGAACTCGAGGGAAGGGCCAAGCTGCTATGGAGACTGATGAGGGTGTTGGTGAGTTGCTCTCGGGAAAAAGAAAGGCAGGGGTGCAGTCAATAAGGGAACTTATGGAGCAGGAGGGGTACACACTGAAGAGGGTGAAAAGTATTGTGGACAATGATGAGTTGTCTGTCTTTAATTAGCCAAGTAGCGGAGGTTGGAGATGTCCAACCCCATGAAGAGCAATGAAAACCTTAATTTGGAACTGTTATGGGCTTGGCAACCCATTAACAGTTAAAGCTCCTCAAGATTGGTGTTGGATAGATAGGTCGAATATAGTTTTCGTTATGGAAACAAAAATTGATTCTCGTCGTCTTGAGTTGATTCGTAATAAATGCGGTTTTGCTAACGGAGTTTGCGTAAGTAGTAATGGAAGAACGGGTGGTTTGGGACTGTGGTGGAGGGATTTAAACATGGTGGTTGCTTCTTTTTCTGCACATCATATTGATACTAATGTCTGTGATGAGACTGGCTCCCCAATATGGAAATTCATTGGAGTTTATGGGTGGCCCGAAACGGCTAATAAACACCGTACGTGGGACCTCATGTGCGGTATTCATGCGGGCTGTACTATTCCGATGATTTTTGGTGGGGATTTCAATGAAATTCTGGGGTTACATGAGAAGAGTGGTGGGCAGCTAAGAGGTAAGAGACAAATGGATGCATTCCGGGATGCTCTTGATGAATGTGGCCTTCGTGACCTTGGTTTTAAAGGCAATATTTTCACATGGGAACGAGGACTTTCGATGGATGCTCTGGTCTTGGATGGGTGGTGCTCCCTATTCCCTTATTCTGAGTTAATTAATTTCCCCATATGTCACTCGGACCATGCTGCTGTTTTATTGAAATTTGGACAGAAAAATGAGTGCAACCGAAAAGGGAAATTATTCCGTTTTGAAGCTCTTTGGCTCTTGAATGAAGAATGCAACAAAGTTGTTTCCAATGCGTGGGTTTGTGGTGTGACCAAGCCTATACACAAGAGAATAACAAGGGTGGGTGAGGGTCTTTCTTCTTGGGCAGGACACAAACTTGGTAATATAAAGAAAAGGATAAAGAAAGCCGAAAAGAAGTTACAGGAGGCTCAAGGTGGCTGGTTTGATGCAAGTAGGTTGGCGCTTTGTATCAATATTAAAAAAGAGATCGATGAGTTGCGAAGACTTGAAGAGTCGTATTGGCATACGAGAGCAAGATCAAATGAGCTGAGAGATGGGGACAAAAATACCGAGTATTTTCACCATAAGGCGAGTCAGAGGAGGGCTAAGAATTTCATTTCAGGTTTGTATGATGATAGTGGGGTATGGAGGAAGTCGGTGGACGATATGGATGGGGTAATATCTGATTACTTTGGGTCTTTCTTCAAGCACTGATAATCCGAGTAACTTTGAGGAAGCCACTGCCGGAATTAATTCACTTGTGACCGAGGACATGTGGCAGAGTTGGAAGTAGAGCCGACGGGGGGTGAAAGTAGAGATGCTTTGTTCCAAATGCATCCAATTAAGGCTCCGAGACCGGATGGTATGCATGCCGTATTTTTTCAGAAATTTTGGGGTATCATGGTAGAGATGTGATTAATTTTGTGAAAAGTTGGTGGAGGGGGGAGATTGAATTGAGGGAGATTAACCGAACTTGCATTGTGTTGATTCCAAAGTGTAATGATCCAATGAGGATGTCGGAGTTCAGACCTATTAGTTTATGCAATGTTTTGTATAAAATTGTGTCGAAAACACTGGAAAATAAAATGAAGTATATGCTTGGTTATGTTATCTCTCCAAATCAAAGTGCTTTTGTGCTTAATCGTCTTATAACCGATAATGCACTAATTTCTTTCGAGGTATTTCATGCTATGAAGAGGAAAGGGGAAGGGAAGGAAGGATCAGTGGCTTTGAAATTAGACATGAATAAAGCTTATGATAGGGTGGAGTGGTGTTTCCTCGAGAGAGTCATGCAAAAAATGGGATTCCCGCAGTCTTGGATTGATCATATTATGCAATGTTTGGATAGTGTCTCCTTCTCTTTTAAATACAATGGTGGGATTTCTGGCTCTGTGGTTCCTACTCGGGGCCTACGGCAAGGTGATCCAATCTCTCCCTATTTATTTATGATTTGTGCCGATACTTTTTCTATGTTACTCTCAAGCACGGCCAATGAGAAAATAATCCATGGTGCTCGAATATGTAGAGGGGCCCCAAAAATTTCTCACCTATTTTTTTGCAGATGATAGTATTTTATTTGCTAAAGCTACATTGAATGAATGCTCTAAAATTGTTGATATTATCAGTGTGTATGAAAGGGCATCGAGTTAGAGTGTGAATCTGAGTAAAACTGAGGTAGCTTTTAGTAAATGTGTGTCGGCAGATCGGAGAAGGGAAATCACTGATACCCTCGGGGTGAGGGAGGTAAATAGGCATGAAAAATACCTTGGCTTACCAACGATTATAAGGAGATCAAAAAAGGATATTTTTGCTACTTTGAAGGAGAGAATCTTGAAGAAGTTACAAGGATGGTAAGAAAAGTTGTTGTCTCGTCCGGGCAAAGAAGTGCTGATCAAAGCTGTAGCGCAAGCGATTCCCACATATATGATGAGTATTTTTAGAATTCCCGATGGCTTAATTGATGAAATTCAATCGATTTTGGCCAAGTTTTGGTGGGGTTCAAAAGGGTCGGAAAGAAAGATGCACTGGCAAAAATGGGAGGCACTTTGTCTTTCAAAGTTAATGGGTGGAATGGGTTTTAGGGATTTGCGTGTGTTTAATCAAGCTCTCTTATCAAAGCAAGGATGGAGACTTTATAATAACACGGATTTTGTACTTCATGGTATCCTCAAGGCTAGATACTTTAAAAATCTGGTTTTTTGGAGGCTCCTAGGGGGTATGATCCGAGCTATAGCTGGCGGAGCATTTGGGGCGCAAAAGCTCTTCTCCTTGATGGTTTGAAGTGGAGAGTTGGGAATGGATCATCAATCAAAGTGTGGGAGGATGCATGGTTGTACGGGCAGGGCACTCATTTTGTTCCTATTCCAAAACCGGACAACAATTTAGAGCTTCGGGTTGAACAACTTATTGACATGGAAGGTGGAGGCTGGAACATTGACGTGTTGAATGAGGTCTTCTCTCATGAAGATAGACAAGCTGTATTGAATATTCCGATATCTCCAGAATTACCTAGAGACAGTCATTATTGGTGGCCTAATCCGAATGGTTTCTATTCCGTAAGGAGTGGCTATTGGCTTGGAAGATTGGGTGTGTTGAGATCATGGAAACTTGTTAATGGCACAACCGAAAAGGATATTTGGAGTGTGATTTGGAACCTAAATGGACCTCCAAAGTTGAGCCATCTTTTTTGGTGTGCGTGCAAGGGTCAGCTAGTTGTTAGTGATGTTCTCTTTAGACGTCATATCGGTGAGGCAAGCAAGTGCAAAGTCTGTGGGTGCAGCGCAGAAACAGTGATGCACTCAATGTTTGAGTGCAAGTATGCTAGAGAGATTTGGGGCTATATCGATTTTGGGGACCTCCTTCTTGCTTGTTCAAGGACAAGTTTTGCTGACATTTTGTGTCGGTTTGCAAAGAGGATAAGTAAGGAACAACTGAGGGTCTTCATGTCGCTATGCTAGGCTGCTTGGCACTGCCGCAATGAGCATATTTTTGAAGGGCCTAGGGACATCAACGCTTTAAGGATGGCTATGGGGTTCGTACAACTCTCTTTTGATTATGGGATATATAATGCGAAGCTAAAGGGTGGGGGACCGAGAACAACATGTACTTCAGCTAGTTCATGGTCTTTGCCCCCTAATGGGACAGTTAAATTAAATGTTGATGCCCATATAGTGGAGGGGGTTGGAGTTCAGTTTGGGACAGTAATTTGAGACTGCAGTGGGGTGTTGATGGTCACTATGGTCACCTGACATGGCTAAGGCTGGTGCAATGAGGTACGGGGTTGAGCTGGTGCGTAGGTTGGGCTTTGAGAAGGTTATTCTGGAAAGTGATGTGTTGTTGTTGTTCGAGTAATTCAGACGAGACAAGTAGGTGCTACTCCTATCTTTCTTCTCCTTGAGGATGTGCTGAAAATGAGTAATGACTTCTCTTTCTTTTCTTGTAATCATGTTAAATGAGCTGGGAATATGGTGGCCTATTTTGTTGCTAGATGGGATACTAGTACTTCTCCGGAACGGGTTTGAATGAGTTCTTTCCCCCAAAGCCTACAAACTTTGGTGGAGCTTGATTTAATATAATTTCGCTCGTTTGGCTTCAAAAAAAAAAAAAAAAAAAAAAAAGAATAAACACCATGAATGAACATGTGTTACTTCGCGGTGCTGTTTTTTCCCTCCAAAACTCCCCCTCCCCTTTTAGCAATTTTTTATATTTTTGGAATATTTGTATAAGACAACTATAATAATATATTATTTCTAATCTTATTATATTATCTTTATAATAATTGTATTCATTTTATTTCGTGTTCTATTTACTTATAATAGTTACACAATATTTTTGAAACCTTTTAATTATTGAGAATCTTATATATAATTTAAGAGTTGTTTTTCCAACTTTTATTCACAGCACTCCAATTTCCCATCCTTGCAATTTAAGGCCTTCTATTTTTTTTTCTTTTTTTATTTTTTTTTTTGTGAAAAGAAATAATAACTAATAACCACCTTTTTTTACTCATAACTACCCATATCACTAAATTAAAATCTAGTCCTTCTATGTTTTTTTTAATAACCAATAACCACCCTTTTTACTCATAACTTCACATCACTTAATTAAAAAAAAAAAAACCAATAACCACTCTTTACTAACTTTTACTTCTACTTTTTTTTTCCTTAAACATACATACCACATATATCCCGTGCATGAGCAAAGTTACACTCTAGTAAACTATAATTTAGAAGGTTAATATATGGTGGAGAATACAAATCTTCTAAATTTGCTCTAATTATTGTTTAATTATAATGGGAATGGTGTTAGGGGTTAGTTGTACAAGTTTGGTAATTATTAGATCAATATCCTAAGAGTTGTGAATTTTAAAAGTATGTATTTATAACTTGTAAAATTTGGACAACATGTATATGTATATGTATAGTGTGCATATTTTCGATTAAAAGACGTCTCAAGGTGTTGGTAACATACTATCTAGACCTATGAATGCTGTGGTGATTGATTTGATAATTTTTTAGTGTAAAACCATATGTGGCATCTCTGTTGATCATTAATAATTATTGATTTGAAATTTATTATTTTATCATATCCTTTGTTGATTATAAGATAGGAGCCATTGGGCTACGATTTATAAGATGGTTAGAACATGCTACCTACTTGGGCTGCATGGTTAATTGTTGTCGTCTTGGAGGTTCAGAGATGTAAAACCATATTTGACCATTCTTAGCCATAGTCTCCTGTGAGTTGATTAGAGGTTTACCTGAAAAACCTTAGAAAGTGGACTAGTGTTTGATCCTACTTTAGTCAGATTATTTTTCTATGATATAAATTATATTTTTAAATTGCTTAACATGTTTTGTTTATTTGAATTGTATGAACTTTAATAATTATTTTAATATGTTTTCATGTTCTAATTTACTAATTTACCATAGTTTCTGTTAAATAGTTTCTTTCTCATCTTTTTTTCTTTCGGTTCATGTCTTGTGACTTTGTTCTTATATGTCTTTTTTTTTTCTTACCTTGTCTTGATTCTTGCTATGTGATTTCCTTATCTTGCTTTGGGAGAACTGCTAGTTACTCGCCACTGATTGTGGGACCTAAATGTTATTTAAAAGTGAAGAGTAGGTTCTGTTGAGTCTGGGCTGAGAGCACAGTGTTTAGTTTGTTTCTTAACAGTTTTATAGACTTCCTTCTATAATCTTTAGACCTTCTCTTTTTAGGATAGTCAGATTTAAGGTTGTTCTGCCTCATGGAAATTAAAGTTTTCTATGTTCATTTATTGAGATTTTTCTCAATTTATACTAATTTATTTCCTTCAGTTTTTCGTAGCATTTAGAGTGACATTATCGTCTCGACGTTATTTCCACTAATGACTCACCTTCTATTTTAGACGAGAGGTTATAGTCATTTTAATAAAAACTGTTAAACAAAACAAAAGAAATGATCTTGATTAAAGGGCAAATTAAAGATTTTTTTTAAAATAAAAATAAAGAAAGGGCATTTTCTATTTCTTGATCTTGATAATTGACTTAACAAACTACAACAACCGGATAAACTGAAGATTAATCGACTGGTTTATATTATGGTTTGGATATTAGTAAAAACCCAGACACTAACCATTATAAATACCCTTGTACACTACCATTCTAATTCGTTTCATTTTCAACTCATTATCTCAAAATATGGAATTATGAACACCAAAAAATTTCTTAATTAATGGACAAATTAAAGAAATTTATATTATAATTTGAAAATAATTAGAGTGTTTTATAAGCTTTTTCTCTAATAATGATTATGATTAAAATATAAAAATAATAATGGTCGTATAATTGTTCACCAAAAGACATTTTTGTTGGTTATTACTCCCTCCGTCTCCTAATACAAAGCCTTTTTTTTGGTTTTTGCGCGCTAATTAAGAAAGTTGTAAATTCCTTAAAACTAATGATTGAAAGTACATATGTGCATGTGGGGTTAGAGAGAGATAGAGAGAAAGAAAAAGTAGTTTAGAATAATTGAAGAGATAGAGAGAGAAAGTGTTGAAAATTGATGTTAAAAATACAAAAAAGTAAAGGAAAAAAATGACAACTCATCAAAAAGAGGGTAATAATGTCAAAAAATACAACCTTTAAATAGAAAGAGTGTTAAGTTTAGAGAGAATAATGTCGTATATTTTCTATTAGAGTATAAACAAGTATATATACAACTCTGATTAGGGCTCAACACATTGGCCCGATAACTAGACACTAATATAGGGCTTAACACTCCCCCTCAAGTTGGAGCATGTAAGTCACAAATGCCCAACTTGCCAAGTAAATACAAAAATTGATTCTTGCCTAAGGCCTTAGTGAATATATCCGCGAGTTGTTCAGTCGTCTTGACGTATGACGGACTAATAATCCCTTCCTGAATTGCATCCCTAACATAATGACAATCTATCTCAATATGCTTAGTACGTTCGTGGAATTCAGGATTATGCGCAATATATAGCGCTGATTGACTATCACAAAACAAGCTCATTGCACGAGGATGCGATACTCCCAAACTGTCAAGCAATGCCTTCAACCATTATAACTCATCTGTTATATTAGACATCGAACGATATTCTGCCTCTGCGGAAGACTTAGAAACAGTATGTTACTTCTTAGTCTTCCAAGAAATAGGAGAACCACCAAGAAACACCAACCAACCAGAAATCGATCGTCTTGTCAAAGGACAACTAGCCCAATCCGAGTCACACCAACTTGTCACATGTAAATTGCAATCTGAGCTTAATAGGATTCCTTGACCCGAACACCCTTTTAAGTAACGGACCGTACGAATAGCGGCCTCCCAATGTTCTTGACGAGGTTGTTGCATAAATTGTGATAAGATATGTACTGTGTAAGCAAGATCAGGTCTAGTAAAAGACAGGTTTCAGACGACCCACAAGACGACGATACCTTTCCGAATCAGCAATAAGAGGAGTGTCAGATTTTGCCAGAGTATGATTTTGTTCAATAGGAGTACCTGTCGGACGTGCCCCTAATTAACCGGAATCTGAAATAATATCAAGATTATACTTCCGTTGACATAAAAATATTCCTTCCGGGCTCCGAGCAACTTCAATACCAAGAAAGTACTTTAACACACCCAAATCTTTCATATGAAAACAGTCACTCAAATATGATTTAAATGTCGAGATTGCGGAAGAGTCATTGCCCGAAATTATTAAATCATCAACATACACAAAAACACTCAGATGAATAGCCCCATTATTCAGAGTAAATAACGAATAATCAGAGTACTATTGCAAAAATCCGTACCTTTTTAGAGAATTGGCCAATTTAGAGAACCAACATCGAGGTGCTTGGCGTAGACCATACAGGGACTTCCGAAGACGACACACCAAGCCAGATTGAGTGCCATATAAACTAGGGGGGCTTCATATAAACCTCCTCATCAAGGTCACTGTGCAAGAAAGCATTATGGACATCCATTTGGTATAACTCCCAATTTTTCGCAGCAGCAACAGCAAGAAAAACACGAACAGTGACCATTTTAGCAACGGGAGCAAAAGTCTCGTTATAATCGATACATTCAACCTGATGATTACCAAATATAACGAGACGAGCCTTCAACCTTTCAAGTGTGTCGTCTGAGTTAAGCTTGACCTTGTATACCCATCGGTAACCAAGAGCTTTCTTACCCGGAGGTAATTTTTCTAGCACCCATGTCTCATTCTTTTCAAGAGCAGTTATTTCTTTTTGCATAGCCTCTCGCCACCCCTCATACTTCATTGCCTCATTGAAGTTTCAAGGCTCAACCAATGTATCAACAGTTGCAATAAACACACGGTGCCGCAAGGAAAAATTATTACAATTCACAAAGTGTGCTAAGGGATAAGGAGTGCCTGAGGAGCATGGAGTAGACGATGAACTGGTAGGGATAGATGAACTCAGAAGAGATACAGTATGTGCGACATAATCACGGTGCCAACTCGGAGGATGTCTCTCCCTATGACCACGGCCCATAGCCGTAGAGGTAGGGGATGAAGAATGCTGAACAGCCGTGGGGCTGCTGTCCGAGGTTGCAGCCGAAACAGAGGAAGTAGCAGAAGAGGCTGCAGGTGGGTCGTTGGATGGTCTATCGTGAGGAGCAGTCGTAGCTGTGTGCTCCACAGCATGAGCAGGAGGGCTGGTCGGACTGTCGGGCACATGAGAGTCCTCACTAACCTCTAAGATGTGCTCTAAGTCATCCAGAAAGTTAAGATCCACCCCAACATTGTCGGTTGGCATGCCTTCGGGACGCACACTAGTATTAGGTGAATCACTCTTATGCACATACGGAAATTCATTTTCATAGAATTTAACATCACGTGAGACAAATATGTCACCTATTTCTAGATCATACAACTTCCAACCCTTCTTGCCATGAGGGTACCCCACAAACACGCACTTCCTACTTCTAGAGGCAAATTTTTCGCCCTTTGCTTTTTGGTTAGGCACCCAAAAACACACAATTCATCAAAATTAGAGGCGGTGCCAAAAAAAATTTCATACGGAGTTTTATCAGCTAGTAAATGGGAGGGAGTACGATTAATCAAATAAACTGCTCCAAGAAGTCAAGAACATATTCACCCCAAAAATCAATTGGCAAATTTCCTTAAAACATCAATGCCCGACTCACATTTAAAATATGCTGATGCTTACGCTCAACCCGACCATTTTGTTGTGGTGGTGGCACACAAGAGGTTTGAAACAGGATGCCATTTTCATTAAAATATGGAAGCATGGGTTTGAACTCCGTACCATTATCACTCCGTACACATTTTACATGAGCATCAAATTGACATTTAACCATAGCAAAAAAAGAGCAAAAGGAAGAGATTCAATAAATAAACCTAAACACCTCTCGAAAAATCATTAACAATAGTAAAAAAAATAGTGAGCACCACAAGTAGAGGGTGTCTTATATGACCCCCACAAGTCACAATGTATTATTTCAAAAATACGACTAGCCCTACTGTCACTATTAGGGAAACTATCCCGTGATTGTTTAGCTTGTGGACAAATTTCACATGCTTTATTCAATGATTTGCTACCAAAACTAGTACTAATAGCAGGAACTAACTTGACAATTTTATTCGACGGATGACCCATACGTCGATGCCATAACTCGAACGCAGATACCTCCGAATTTGTCACCGCACATACTTTAGGAAGTCGTCGGAAATAGTAGAGTCCATCTATTCGTTCACCGTCTCCAATCAGGCTCCCCGACCTGTATAGCACATAAAGAGTTAGTGAATTGTACAGTACAATGTGAATTATCGATCATTCTAGACACGAAAATTAAATTGCAATTTAATTGGGGAACGAATAAAACGTTCTCAAGTATAATTCCGTTATCCAAACACACGCGTCGTTCCTTTGTAGCTATTGCTTGAGCACCATTCGGTAGCCCGACAGGGCAAGGAGAAATAAAGTGCACATCCAGTAAACATAATTCATCACCCGTAACGTGATGAGAGGCGCCGGTGTCGATGATCCATGATAAAGAGAAATACTCACCCGTCATCTTGTCTTGTTGACGATTATTAACAATTGTCAAAAGAAGACGAACATGCTTGGGTTGTAGCTCCGATAAAGCTGAAAGAGTTTCCTGGGAAGGCAGAGGGGAGGCAGCAACTAGCGAAACGCCCCCACGGCATTAGCACGAGCCGTGGGCTTGCTATGATCAGACACAGACAAAGTAATAGCAGCAGACGAAGAAGGGAAGGAAGAAACCGACCTGCTGGGCACGGCTTAAGTTCCTTGCTGCGCCGAGAGAGGAGCCCCCCCACCCCCCCCCCCCCCTTTCTTCCCATATTTCTCGAGCCACCAAGTGGGATAGCCATGGAGAATGAAGCATCCCGAATTGTCATGACCCGTCCGTTTGCAGTGAGTGTAATAAAGTTTTGACTTATCGACATAGCCACCACCGCGAGAGGTAGACTGAGAAGGCCGGCGATCGGAGGGTAAAGCAAAAACGTGCGCCTCAACCTTCTCTGATTGATTATTACCCAGAGCTATACCACGGGAACGCTCCTCCTAGAGAAACGCCTGGTAAGCACGGTCAAGCGTGGTTAGTGGCTGTTCCGAGAGGAGGTTCGTACGCACCACATCGTACTTGTCATCATCAATACCAATCAAGAACTGATGCCATTTCTCCTCTTCCCTGTCCAATTCGTACTTTGCAGCGACATTACACGTGCAATGGCCACATTCACAGCCATGAGGGGGCTTGAGACGAAGAAGGTCATCGAAGAACCCCATTAGAGTAGTATAGTAGTCTTCCACAAGCATTGATTTCAATTGTTTGCAGCTCGTAATTGAAGCCCTCAATTGCTGGAGACGAGGACCACTAGCAACACAGAACCGTTGCTCCAAGCAATCCCATAATTTCTTCGCCTCCTCAAAGTACGGGATTGAAGTCGCAAGCTTAGGATCAATTGAACGCAGAATCCAGCACACCAACATCGAATTCACGGTCTCCCAATCCAACAACTTGCTTGCGTCAGTCGATTTGGAGATGGTTCCATCCACAAAGCCGAATTTTCTCCTAGATTTCAAAGCCAAGGTAATCGCCTGAGACCAAGCTAGATAATTCTCGCCCTTCAATAGCACGTGGGTTATGGTGTTGCCGGGTTGATCTCCGGCGCCAAGATAGAAAGGGGAAGAGGGATCGATCTTGCCAACATCCATTGCAAATCAATCAAACAATCGAACAAATAAAGTAGAGATTATAGAACAATAGCAAATAGAGTAGAGATAGGAAAAAAAAAATCAGATTTTCAGGGTCAATAGTATTAATTTTAGGGTTTAGAATATAGTGGCTCCGATACCATGTTAAGTTTAGAGAGAATAGAGAGAATAATGTCGTATATTTTCTATTAGAGTATGAACAAGTATATATATAACTCTGATTAGGGCTCAACACATAGGCCTGATAACTAGACACTAATATAGGGCTTAACAAAGAGACATTGTATTTTAGTTTACCCAAACAGAAAATGAGGTTTTGTATTAAGGGACGGAGGGAGTACTAATCACTAATAAGAAATATCTATCTCTTAAATAAAAACATAAATAATCTTTATTGAAAAAAGGGTAAATTAAAAATTAAGAAAGGGTTTTTTTTTTTTTCTAATTTTTGATCTTGATAACTGACTTAACTAACTACGACAAATGGATAATTAAGATTAATCGGTTTATATATAAAATAGTTTAATTATAAGTAACAACGAACCAACACTAACTATTATGAATACCCTTGTACACTACCATTCTAATTCATTTCATCTTCAACCCATTATTTCAAACATTCTTTTTTTTTTTTTCTCCTACTAGGACTAATGAACAATATGCGAACTGCTAATAATATTTCTACCCCCATCACTTTAGACTACTACTACGAGTAGAGCGTAGAGCCACCTTAACTTAAAACAAATGTGTTTAACTAGACCCACTAATATTTAGTTGAACCGGCTTACTTAGGTTGGAGTAAAATATTAAAATCATTCCTATCGATGTAACGCTTCAATCATTTAATGATAATTATACCCGTCATCAACAAAATGTGGAAATATGAACACTATTTATATTAAATAGTAAAAAAATATTCTTGAATAATGGACAAATTAAAGATTTTGAAAATAAATTGGGTGCTTATTAAGATTTCTCTCTAATGATTCTTATTAAACAGTAATAATCCTAGTATAAGTGTACACCTAAAATTGATTTTTGTTACTCGTAGTTACTAATCACTTTAAAGAAATAGGAGAAGAAATATCTCTTAAATAAAAAATAAAATAAAATAAAATAAAAAATTGAATAGAGGGCAAATTAAAGAATTTTTTTTATAAATAAAAAAAAAAAGAAAAAAAAATCAAGAAAGGGCATTTTCTAAATCTTGATCTTGATAACTGACTTAACTAACTACTACAACTGAAGATTAGTCAGTTTGGATATAACAACCCAAACACTTGCCATTATAAATACCATTCTAAATTTCTAATTCATTTCATCTTCAACCCATTATTTCAAACATTGTGTCTTTTCTCCTAAGAATCCAACAAAAATTCCATCCATCTATAGAAATCAACTTCATTAGCTTGATTCCATTACAAATCTTTCTTTAGTTCTGTTTTGCTGTTATTAACTAGTAATGGCGGGTTCGAGTTCAAGCGGAGGAGACGACGATTATACGGTTGAGGAGACAGATCCTTCAGGGGATTACACAAGATATAAAAATCTGATCGAAGAATCTTCATCAAAATCAGTATTCAAAGGATATGATAGACCTAATGGGAAAGAAGTGGCTTGGATTAAGAGATTGAAAGGAATGATCGTTGCTGAAAAAGAAGCATATCTGATGCGTTTAAATCATTCAAATGTATTGAAATGTTACTACTCTTGGGATAATCAAGAAACAAATACATTAGACCAAATTACAGAAAACTACTCTGGAAATCTGAGTGATTTTATTGAAAATCATACAAATTTCAGTGGTACATCATTAGCTGTAATACAAAATTGGAGTTTACAAATTATTGAAGCTCTTTTGTATCTTCATGAGCAACATATTCTTGTCATTCAGAATAATCTTAGGATCGAAAACTTATATGTTGTTGGAGAATCTGGAACAGTTAAGATTGGAGATCTGAGTGATGCAACGTTCATAACTACAGAAGCTTTGTTACAGATGGAGATGGAAGCAGGTGATCCTGCAACTGATGCAGCTGGTAGGGCAATGCAAGAAGAGATACAACGATTTGGACAATGCGTCCTTCAGATGGTGACCAAAAGTTTGAGGGGTAAACTGATCATAGACAAACAATGCAAGAATTTCATAAAAAGTTGCTTCCTGCCAGGAGATACACAGCCGACACTTGAAGAACTATTGCACCAAGCTATGCTATAAGAGGAGGTCGTAGTGGTTCATTACCGATGTTGTCTGCAACGGAAATCGGCGGAGAACGTCAGAGGTACATTCTTAAAGGAAGATCAGATGATAATGGGTTGATACATATGACATTGAAAATGAGAAACCTTCGCCATCAGTTTAGTTTCTCACTTGGGCTTAATAGAGTTCTACGCGTCATGGAAAGTTTGAAAGAACATCTTGACCTATCTGATGATGAAACCGCATCAATTTCTGATGGTATGGGACAGCTTTTAACAGTTTTTGTGTCTCAATATGGCTTACATGAAAGGAGAACTGTTGTAATATCAGGCAGTGCTTCATCTCTTCGGATAGCTGCGGAGCAGCAGAATCAGGAACAGCAAGCAGGGTGAATTGTCTGATTGGTGCACATAAGATGAGGGAAGTAGCAACAGGAAGACAGAATATAGTTGCTTCAGAAATCTGTTATATCTTGGCATGTCAGTAGCTTATTTCTTTGCTTATCAGTTTGATTGTTTAGTACAAAATTAGACTTTCGTTTATGTCATAAATGTTCTGAATAAATCTAGGTATGTTAGTGATACTTAGTGTGGCAATAAGTATGATTTCTCAGTTTTAGGTCCAACTGGGATTTAATTGTTTCGTTTCTTGATTAATTTTTGTTATAAATTGAACGCGGGAACAAAAACAGAAAAACAATGTTACCGAGAATAAGACTGAGTCGCTCTCTTTAGAACATTCGCGGCACTGCCTCAAACTTGTGCAAGCAGCTCGTACCAAACCGGATGCCCCCCAGGATAAAACAGTCTGTCAAGTATATAAAATACCGGCGGTTTTGCACCGAACCACCGGACAACGAAACACCAGAAAATCTGAAAGAAACTGCTCGATTGTTTTGAGAGAAAGAGAAAATATATTTTGCAAAGTGTTGTTTTCTGTGTATTTAAAATGTTCATCCGTTAAGCAAGGAATTGAACCCGAACCCAAACCCGACCCAGCCCAGCCCGGCCCGGTTCGACGCGTGTGATAGATGGTTTACCATATAGGTCCTTCCTCTCCACAAAATGTGGGTAGCCCAAGGGCCACACCCCTTTAGCCCACTCTCTATATTATAAAGAGAGTAAAACTCTCATTTCCCACCAATGTGGGACTTTGAGTTTTTTCACAAAATTCACACACTACACACTTGTTGTTCCAACAATTTTCATTGTAATTGTGTGATTTAGACGTATGAACATTGGTGTATGTGTTAGTTATAAGATTTTAATAAAAGCAGAAACTCTGCAATTTGTTTTTCTTTCTTTATAATTAGTAGCTTCTATGTCCTTTTTTTTTTTTTTTTTTAACTTTTTAATCCTTTCATCTCTTCACTAAGCACGGGCTATAAATTTATGTCACTATAATTCTTTCAATAAAGCGTTCAACTTGAGCGGGATCAAGTTAGTGTGAGCAATTTGAGTTGGTTGAGTAGAATCCTTTGATTAAAGTGCTCAACTTGAGCCGGATGAAGTTAATAGGACCAATTTAGTCGAGTCGAGTTATGTTGTGTCATGTCATCTTGAGTATAATAACGTCAATCTAATATATAATTCGATAATCTAATGTATTTTAAGTTGCAACACACAACTCTACAAATGAATTTGATTATATAATACGTAATCAATTGAATTGATTGGATTTAATGGTGCATAAGTTTGGTTTTAATACGTGATTAAATTTAAATTATTGTGTTTTGTAATATACATTAAATGACTTGATATTTACTAAACTTAAATTATTTTGACGTAAAATTATTTTCTTCAAATAACAAGAATATGGCCTAAGGTGACATGATGAGTAACTAACCATGCTTTTGGGGAAAAAAACAAGGAAAAATTTACAAAATAATCCCACCTTTTGGAAGTCTTCTCAAATGGTCCGAATTATAAAAAAATCTGGAAATAATCCCACCTTTTAAGGCTATTTTCTTAAAAAAAAAAATAATGAAATAAAAAAAAATCAGTCCATCGGCTCATCTCAGCCATTTCCATCTTGATTAATGGACAAACTAAAGAAATTTTATATCATAATTTGAAAATAAATTGAGTGTTAAATAAGATTTCTCTCTAATGATTCTGACTAAACAATAATAATCATTCAATCATTGTATAAGTGTTCACCAAAAAACGATTTTTGTTACTGGTAGTTACTAATCACTTTTAAGAAAAAGGATAAGAAATATCTCTTAAATAAAATTAAAAGGCCAAATTATTGAATTTTTTTTTTACAAAAAAAAAATAAAAAATCAAGAAAGTGCATTTTCTAATTCTTGTTCTTGATAACTAACTTAACTAACTACAACAAATGGATATATTGAAGATTAATCGGTTTATATATAAAAATGTATGGTTTGATTATAAGTAACAACCAAACACTTACCATTATAAATACCCTTTTACACCACTATTCTAATTCATTTCATCATCAACCCATTATTTCAAGCATTCTGTTTTTTCTCCTAATAACCCAACGAAAATTAGCTTGATTCCATTGCAAATCTTTCTTCAGTTCTGTTTTGCTGTTGTTATTAACTAGTAATGGCGGCTTCGCGCTCACGAGGAGGACACGATTATACGGTTACGGAGACAGATCCGACAGGGCAATACTCAAGGTACAGTAAGCGCATTGATCAGGGAGATCTTAAAGAAGTTTGTTTGGGATATGATAAGACTAATGGCAGAGAAGTTGCTTGGTGTAAGAAATTTCTAAGAACTAATAATCTTGATACTTTGATTACAGAAGCTGAGTTGTTGAGGAATTCTGACCATGATAATATAATCAAATGCTTCTATTATTTTTGGGTCGAAAGGAAAATCGAATTAGATACCAAAGTTGAGTTTAACATGATTACTGAGCTTTATTCTGGGAATTTGAGGGACTACACTCAGAAACATAAGGTTAAAGAAAATAATCCAGCAATCAAGAAATGGTGTCGACAGATTCTGACAGGGCTCGATTTTCTTCACAGTCAAAATATACCGATTATTCACAATAATCTCAAGTGCGAAAACATCTTTGTTGTTGGTAAATCAGGCACGATTAAGCTAGGAGATTTGAATGCCGCAGAGACTCTTGTACTGACTAGTCCAGAGAATGATGATGCTCGTATGATAGCGCGATCTGAGGTATACTGTCTTGGGTTGTGCGTACTACAGATGTTGAGAGACGAAAGATTGCGTACAATGGATTTTAGCCTATTAAACAGAATACAAGACCGACAGCTTAGGAACTTCATTCAGAAGTGTGTGTATCCTGCAGATATCAGACCTACAATAACTCAACTCCTGAATGATCCGTTTCTGTTACCGAGGACTGCGCCTTCTGGCTATACACCAGTACCAGCTACTAGCCCCCCGAGAGCTCAGCCTGTATTACAACCGCGGTCTGCAACAGAATTCGATACAGAACATAGGAGATTCACATTACTGGGAGAGAGGATAGACAGAGAACTGATGGCAGTGACCTTGAGGACTACTGAAGTTAAGAATACTAATTTTGTGTTCTCGCTCAGAACTGATACAGTTCCTTATATGATGGATGTAATCACAGCAGAAGTTAATACTGGTGCAGACGTCGAATTGATGTCTCATACTCTGGAACGACTGAGGTTCTACATAGCCAACATAGGACTAGGAGGTCCGCGACTTGATGAGCCTCAAGAAGATAATATTAGTGAACCTCTCGAGATTAATGTTGTTATTGAAGAACAAGTACGTGAGGCTGATGGTAATGTAATCAACAACAGTAACGCAGCTGCTGCAAACTCTGAGGGTGATATCGACGACAGTAACATAGATCTTTCTTTTGAAGAAGCCTGACTGATGGCAGCAGAAATCCCAAGGTTCTGATCGGAGTAATTACGATGAGGGAAGTGGCAACAGGAAGACACAATGAAAAGTAAATTTTAGACTCATCAGTTTGATTGTTTAGTGCAAAATTAGACTTTGGTTTATGTCATAGTACATAAATTTTCTGAATAAATCTAGGTATGTTAGTGATAGTGTGTCAATAAGTGTGATTTAGATGTATGAACATTGGTGTGTTAGTTTTAAGATTTTAATAAATTTGAGACAATTGCAATTTGTTTTTCTTTCTTTATAATAGTATCTTCGCTCCATGTACAATTTCTTTACTTTTCAATCCTCTCATCTCGTTACTCTATAACTTACTGTTAAGCGTCTAACCTACTATTAATCGTCTCAAGAGTTGGTTAGTTGAGGCTAACTTGACTGTTTATGCAACCTCGCTCAACTCCTCTAACATTCAATAAGCGTCAAACTTACTATTAATTGATCGCATTGGTCCTTGAAGCAATTAGGCTCAATCAAACTTATGTTTCAATAAAATCAGAACTTTAATGTAAGATAAACTAGAACGTACCTATTTCATGTGACGAAAAGTATACTTAGATATTTTGGAACCTAACAAAAAGGAAGATTAGATGAAATGTAAGTATATGTTAACCGCTAATAATATTTCTACCACTAATAAATGGTACTAATTAACAATATTATGTGATAAAAAAATGTGTTTAATTAGATCCACCAATACTTTAATGATTAGGGAATA
This sequence comes from Chenopodium quinoa, assembly GCF_001683475.1. Lineage (NCBI taxonomy): Eukaryota > Viridiplantae > Streptophyta > Magnoliopsida > Caryophyllales > Amaranthaceae > Chenopodium > Chenopodium quinoa. Next base: position 991,373 of record NW_018742381.1, on the reverse strand, counting down.
ATATAAATTCATTTAAAAAAATCATTAACGAAAGGTAGAATTAAAAATTAAAAATCAAGAAAGGGCATATTCTGTTTCTTGATCTTGATAACCGACTTAACTAACTACTACTAACGGATAAACTGAAGATTAATCACTTTTAATATATCTTGGTTACAAGTAACATCTAAACACTAAACTATTTTTATAAATAGCAATCTACATTACTGCTATAAATCATTTCATCAAATATTCTGTTTTTACTTCATAACTAACAAAAGTATCATCAATAAAAATCACCCTCATTCCATTACAAATCTTTCTTTAGTCTGTTTTATTGTTCTTAGTTAGTACTCTGCAGTAATGGCGGCTTCGAGTTCACAAGTAGACGAACTCAAGATCGTGGAGAGAAACCCGACAAGGCAATTCGCAAGGTACGATGACATTATCATTGTACAACCGGTGCTAAGGCTAAAGCCATCATCAGGAAACAAATTTATCAGAGAACCGAGCAGCGAATCGAAAGTAGTCTATAAGGGATTTGATGGAGTTACTGGCAGAGATATTGCTTGGAGTAAGACAGTGTTAACTACTGAAAATCACGAGATATTATACGAAGAAGCTAAGCTGTTACATAAGTTAGAGCATGAAAATGTAATGAAGTGTTACGATTGTTGGGTCGATTTTAAAAATGATTTAGTAACGCTTAACATGATTACTGAAATTTATTGTGGGAATTTGAGAGATTATTCCAAAAAACATTGGATTGGAAAATTTGAAGATACTACTCCAATTAAAAACTGGTGTAGGCATATTCTTAGAGGGATGATTTATCTTCACAGTCTTAGTCCGCCGAATTATCTTCGTAGTCTTTACTCGGAAAACTTCTTTGTTATTGGAAATTCGGGCATAGTTAAGCTTGGAGATTTATGTAGCGCGATGGTTCTTGAACCGGGGAGTAGTACTGAGAGCAATAATGCTGATGTTGTTGCAAATGCGCGGTCTGAGATATACGAGTTTGGGATGTGTGTACTACAGATGGTGTATAAGGATACTGTAGAGAGGAGATGGAGGGACTCGCGTGACAAGCTACAGAGAGTGATTGACAAAGAACTTAAGGAGTTCATTCAGAAGTGTATAGGAGGTGCAGATGTCCGACCTACTGCGATTGAACTGTTGAATGATCCATTTCTTGAACTGAGTGTTGAGGATCAGGACCCTAGCACGTATTTAACAGGATGCAGTCTTCCGAATCTGAGGCTAACTAGTATTGTGGAATTCCCGCCTCCTGGCTCGAGTGATCAGAGGCTAAGATCAGTACTGCAGTCTGGAAGGGAAATAGAAAAGGTGATTGATGATGACAAAGGAAATAAGAAATTCGGATTAAAAGGAAGAGTGAAGGACCGCGAATTGATACACATGGACTTCGTAGATTATAGTCGTAAGAGGGTTATGTTTCATTTCTCACTCGAAACCAATACAGTTCTGCAAGTCGTAGAGAAGTTCAAAGAAGAATTTGGCCTGTCAGATGAAGATGCTGCATCAATTCCTCAGAGTATGGAACAACTGATAACAGAACTTGTGCCTGAATATGCTAACAGTGACAGTAAAACAGCTGCAGTTTCTGAGAATGCTCAGAATCTTGTGAATATATCTACTGAGGAAACTTCTGGTGGTGGCCGCCGGACATATGAAACATCACGGATCCAACACAGCCAAGGCGCGAAGCAGAAGCAGAGGAAGATATGGCAACAACGTCGGAGTAATTAGGATGAGGGGATTGAAGTGGCAGCAGGAAGACAAAATATAGTAGCATTGGAAAGCTGTCATTTCTTGACAGTAGTAGATTTTAAGCTCAACTTGATTCTTAGTACACAATTAGACTTTCAATTTAATTTGATTCTAAGCATGTTGTTAGTAATATTAGAGTGTCAAAAAGTATGATTTCTCAGTTTTAGGTGTAACTAGGATTCAATTCTTTCCTTTGTTGATTGATTGTCATTTGTACGTGTTTAATCTAGATAAATGAACATTGGTTTTGGTTAATACGCATTTTTTTATCTTCTGTGTAATACTTTGTAATATCTTTGCAATCCTCTCCTGTTAATAACATATACCAGAAAGTGTTTTTAAGCATGGACTATGTGTTCAAGTTATTGAAGTACGCGATCAGCTTGTATTAGCACAATTAGAGTTTATTAATCGTATCGTGTAATCTATAGTAAAGTCTGATTATTAAATAGGCGGGCAATGCAAAGTACTCAGATGACCAATTTGGCCGGCGGCTTGTACGTTCAACTCCTGGTGTTGGCAGGTTCATTGGCCGTACTTACACGCCAATGGCCTATGTATGTTGCTCTCTTAAATTTACTTGTGTTAATTGCTTTTCCTTTCAATATTGATACAGTGTATCACTTTGTTGCATTTTTTAAAAAAAATTATATTTATAACTCGTAAACAAACGGAGACTAGGGATTTTTTATGACAATAGTTTGTACTTTGGATTATTTAGTCTTTGTTTATTTTCTTTTTGTAACTGAAATTATATTTATGAATTTGGAGTAAAGAATTTTACTTGAAACTAGTGACGTATTGTGCACAAGATTTGAAATTATTTATGGATTATCCAAATTATACAAGTGCTCGTATTGTTGGGGTGTTCCTTCCTATAATCCTACTTGGAGGAAGTAGTCCAATTCATTGGACTAATATAGTGTTAAGCCATATGGGTTGTATAGTTTTTTGGGCCCATATGAAGAAATAAGAGTAGTAAGTTAATGTGGGGGTTGAAATAGAGTATGGCCAACTGGAAATTAAGTGTGCACAGCAAGCCACAAGCAAACCCACGCACTAAACAAGAGGGAGGCAGAGAAGGAGAAAGGAGAACTCTCCATAGAAGCTGTCACGATTTTGCTCGATCGGATGGTCAAACATTGCTCGATCGACTCCAAATTGAGTTTATCCACTTATTAGTATTGTACATGGAGAATGGTTTGTGTCCAAACTTGTTGTTTTATGTTGTAGAGCCTCTAGCATTGTTTAGAGAGGGTTAATTTGGTGTATCCATTAATTATTATTGATCAGTGGAAGAACTTGGTGCCGACTTACGATACCCGTGGTTTTCTCCCATTTGGCGGTTGGTCTAAAATTTTTTGAAAACCGCGATTTGATCATTTTCGGAAACCGCACCGCAATTTTCAAATCGCACTCTAAACATCCCTAAACACGTATAAACTAATCCTAAGTATAATTCATTAATTTGGCTTGGTTAATGGCAAATTGGCAATGACAATTTTGACACCTGCTCCGGATTCCTATCCATACAAAGGTTAAAAGTCAAATCTATTCATATTTATATCCGAATCAAAATTCAAAGCCCAATAAGTCCAATAGATTTACTCCGTATTAAAATACTCGTAATAATGTATTTATGACTTTAAAACCACTAAAATTAACGCAACTCTAATAATTATCTCCCTTGACCCCTGGTAAAAAAATAACCATATTTGGTGGGAAAATCTCACCTCGTTCATCATCCTACTTCATCCAACTCACCTCACTTGGTCGAGGCACACTCAATTTTCTTCATCATGGAAACCCTAGACCCCATTTTCAATCCCAATTCACCAAACAAACGATTGAAATCGGAATCCCTAACCCTAGATCCTGCAATTCCGTCTTCGATTGACAAAGGTAAAGCTCCGATTATCGACGACAATGACGGCGAAACCTACGATTGTTGCGAATCGCCGACGAATGATGGCTGCGGAATTTGTTTCTCGGAGGAAGGAAGAACTGTTAGAGGTTTTATTGATAGTTGTGATCATTACTTTTGCTTTCTTTGTATTATTGAATGGTCGAAGATTGAGTCTCGGTGCCCCTTGTGTAGAGGGAGGTTTAGTAGTATTCGTCGTATGAGAAAGGATGGGAGCTTCATTGGTCAGGGTTCGGTTCGGGTGCCGGTGCGAGATCAGGTATATAATTTGTTTTATGTTATTGTTGAATTTGGAGTTTTCATTGTTTGTTTATCGATGTGATTTCTGATAATTGAAGTTGTGTTGTTCGTAATTGATTATATGTTATGTATGTTTGTGTTTATGTTTATGATTCTGGCCTGTTTGGTAGGTGATAATAAATCGCGGTAATGAGAATAATGTAGATTTTACAATGGAAGTATTGCATCCTTAATGTTAAGGTTTGTGATTATGCAATTCAATCCCCAAAATTATGGGTTATTTAGTAAATTTACATTCCCACACAATTGACGGATGGTTATGAGGAGTTAGGAAAAAAAAAATAAAAAATACTTAGGGGTTGATAAGCCTTACAATCGGCATTTACATCAGAGATTTTCCTCACCAAATATACAATTTTGTTCCCCAAACACCTACCAATCAGTCCTGTTGGGGAAATAGGCTTTTGAAAGGTGATATTATAGTACAAATAGACGTTAAAAGAGTAAGAATGGTTGACCCTTAGCCCATTATAGGACATAGAGTCATATAGCATACCTTTAGGGACATAAGAAGCTTTTTTAAAGTAATTTTTCCAATTTTGGTGTTGTAAGGACACTATGGTATCTCATAATATCACTTAGGTTACTTGATATTGCATATTTTCAATTTGGTGACTTGAAAATATGAAATTAGCTTCAGTTTAGTGATCTGTAATAATGTTGAAGTTTGTGTCCATTATGGAGTGTCTAGAAAAATTTTATTTGTAATCTTATAATTTAGACCATTGAAGTTGAATATGAAAGTTATACTCCAATATTACATCAATTTAATCGGGTCTCTAATTTATTTATTTTTCAACAGTAAAAATTTAATATTCTGTAAGAAATCCTGGATGACACATCACGTTTTACTGGAGTTTAACAACCTTATTGTCTAGCCAATGAGATGAAACAATTTTTTCAATAGGTTACCAATGCAGAATTTTGTCATATGTTAGAATACCAAATGCAATTTATTTGTTTTAAATGGTTGGTGTAATACTTTGATGCTGTAGAAACTAGAAAGTAGCTATTGTGAAAGTTATATGACATCATAGGTCCAGCTTAATTTTGCTGTAAATTGACCATTGGATACCGAGCCTTTCCTTAATAATTCACTTTGAAGATTAAGCCTCCACAGCTTCGACTGTTGGCCAAGATACATGTTTTGTTGTCCTGCTGACTGCGCTGAGCGTGATGGTATCTTTGATTGCTAATGCTTAGTATCTGTTAATTATTAATGGTTGTATGTCTTACTTGCAGATCTATGATCCTTTTGGGGAACCAGTTGACCCATATGCACGAGCAAAGTGCTCTGTCTGCAATGGTACTACGGATGAGTGCCTTCTTCTTTTATGTGATCTCTGTGACTCAGCTTCACATACTTTTTGTGTTGGCCTTGGTGCCTCTGTACCTGAAGATGATTGGTTTTGCCGGGATTGTGCTCTTCTACGGGATGAGCAGCTTGACAATGATATGAGTGATGATGTTGTTACTTCTATTGATCCTCCTCCTTGTGCTGAGGAATCGTTGCCAACTTCAGCTTCAGTCTCAATATTTGATATTGTGAGAGACCCAAATAGGTCAAAGGAGTTTGACTCTGAGACAAATAGGCTTCTCAAATTGGTGTCTCAAAATCCGACAAAGTTTTCTTCCAAAGCTACTGCTTCTGATCAGTCAAATATAGCATCTGCACAAAGTGTACCTGGTGAAAGAGATAATTTGCATCCTGCTGATATGTCATCTAGTGCTAGAACACTGCAGAATTGCCGAAATGCTCACAGGCACATTAATGTCTTGCGTGAGAATTGGGGTGCTTTTAGAACTGGATCCTTGAGCTTCTCTCTAGTATTTTCTGATTCCTTAAGTAAAGCTAGTAAGAAAAAGAATGTTAATGGAACAAGTGGAGAAAAATTTTGCGAATTGCAATCCATTTCATCTGCGAGCTCTTTGCAATCAAAGTCTTATGATGACACATGTGATAAAGATTCCTACAATGTTGACAGAGCTTGGAAATTGATGACAAAAGCAAAGACTGTGCAGCAAACTGCTAAGTCAAAAAATACTCCTAAGATTTCTCAAAATAAAGCACATAGTTTAAAGATAGATAAATTTGTACCTAAGTGTGTAGTGTCTGGAAGAAAGGATCTAATGTCCCCTAAATTTGAGAAGCAAAAGCTTACTAATAAGGTAAGTGGAAGGCCTTCTGAGACTTCTGGAAAGCATCGTGTGACTAATTTTACCTCACAAGCTGCTAATGCCTCTAGGAGCAAGCATCAGAAGTCCTGTGTTCCTAAATTATCTATGCCCAGAGAAGTACAAACTTCTTCAAAAGCTAATATTTTTCACGACGCAGCGCTCTTAGCATCATCTAAAAAGCTACAGGGAGGAGACTCTACTGTTCTTGAAGATGGCTCTGCTTGGCCAACATCTTCATGTGGGCAAATAGCAGGAATGTCTGATGTATCACATCCCAGATTGCAGAGGATGGAATCATCTGCATGTCCTGTGAAGAAAAATGGCCTTATGATTATCTGTGCATCCAGTAAGCAGGAGCCACAAACATCAGCACAGGCTGAGAATTGTCGTGATAAAACTGGCTTACTTTCTGATGCAAATCTAGGAAGAGGATTGTCAAATATTTCTGATGAACGGAATGGGTTTGCTAGCTCGACATCTTCATATGATCCTATAGTGGGCGGCTCTGATGCATCTAATGTCAAGTTGGAAGGGAAGAAAATATCAGCATGTCCTGGAAGTGTTGGATTTAACAGCAGCAGCAAGGGTAACAAGGATGATGACGCAAAGGGTGAGATTCAATCCCTAGTCAAGCTCAACCTGAAGCTCCTTTGTAAAGACAAACGATTAGGTATGCTGATAAAAATCTCTCTAAGTATGTGTTGCTCTTTTGTTAGGCTTAGGCATTATCTTCTTTAGAATACTTTGAAAGAATCCTTTACAGTATATATTTTTTTTGCTAGAAATAGTCCCCTATTCGGCCCTTTCCTTCACCAGAGATCTACAAGTTCTGGGTTTTCATAGAGAGTGATTGTATTGAATTTTGTTTGTTGATGGAATAATTATTTGATAACCTGGATCAGAAGTGACGTGAGATGATTTAGATGTGATGCATTTGTCATGTCAATATTGGTCCAAATGTCCCATGCCTTTAAAGGGGTTCCCATTTTGGGCAGAGTAAATGGTGTCGTATGTGGGCACCTTACCCTTGTGTTGATGAAGAAACTGATCTTAATAAATCTGATACATATGACTTTGCTACTTCCTAACAAAAATATACTAGAAACAATGCAACAAGTTTTAACATTCCAATAAATTAAAATTGTGAAATCTTTGATGATATTGGAAATCGAGATTATGATTGTAAAATAAATCATAAAGGTGTTTCCAGGCTGTGTATAGTGGAGGTAATGCATAAAGACCCTTCTCACTGATGAAATAGGATTGACGTGTACTATTATTGTTGACATTGCCTTGGTACAGCCCTTTTGTGGTGATCGTTCTATGACAGTGGCCTTCTAAATCTTTTGAGACTACTATGTAGGATGATTAAAAGTCAAGTTTTATAGTTTATCTGTATGGAAGAATTATATGTCGCCTTTGATCTTAATGATATTCTGCAGAGTTCTTGACCCTTTAATGGATAAAAAATCTACTATGTTGTTTACTTTAGAATAATAAAGACACTAGTTAAAATGACTTGCTAAACTACCTGTTCTTTTTTATAACGTTGAGGTAGCAGTGTAGTGTTGGATGAATGTGCAATTTGAAATTCCTTTTCTATATTGTTGTATTGTTGAGATTTCTCATATCTAACCCCTTAGGGTGGACGCATTTAAAAGTATTGCGGTAATATTGATTTTGTTCTTGACCCAATCTTGTATTATCATTCTTTCTTCTGTTTTAATGTACTAGACGTGGATGCATTCAAGGAAATCGCCAGGCTTTCAACACATACAATTTTGGCTTCCTGTGGCTTTGAGCATCGAAAAATTGTTAGTCCACCCCCAACATTAGTATGCCATCACGGTGATCAAACTCCACAGTTTCATAGATCTACGGTAGTGCCTAGCTCTTGCAGGGAATGCTTCTACGTCTTTGTCAAAGATGTAGTTAATTCGATCATGTCCAAGAAATTGAATAGTGCTAAGGTTGCTGCTAAAATTGTATCTTGATAAAAAAAATTATATGCTGAATTGCTGATGACGTAACTCATCATCTTTTACCAGTACAGAGGTGAAAGATTTTGCGACTGATTCAGGTATATTAGATCCTAAATACTCCTAGTCATTGTATATAATAATTCATTGTATTTGTAACATTTATGTCTTTATTGCATGACCAAAAGTATTGCACAAATGATTACTAGCAGATATGATCTTTACTTGTTTCTTTTTTTTTGATGAATAATCTTTACTTGTTTCTTTTTTTGATGATTAATCTTTACTTGTTTCATTTGCTAATTGCTAGAGTAACTAGGAAATGGTTAATGAGACTTATATATGCCTTTTTTTGGAACAACATAAACAGCAAGTGAAATTCACAGGCTTGTTTTACTCTTTTACTTGAGAAAGATATAGGGATGACATATGGGTATGATTATGTAGACTCTACAAAGCATTCGTCCAAGATAGAGGCATGTGTACGACTTTGATGGATGGTGGACTAGTGTGCATGTATTAATATTTGCATGTTTTGAAATCCTACACCCCATATCCGCTTATCTCACATTCTCACCTCGCACACCCCCACCCCCACCCCCTTCCCTGCCCGCCGTGTGCGTTCCTTTGATTCTAATATTACCTGTGTTCAAATTTGTAACTCTTTACGCTCCAATCTCATGTGGTAACAAGCGGATGATTGATATTCAGTTATCTACTTGGGTAGTATACTAGTAGGTGACTATTAGGTGGATAGTACTAGTAGATGTTCACTCTGATGGTGGGGGTGAGTGAGAGTCTAGATTTTAACTGAACTAAGCAAATATCAAAATATGATTGTTAGCTATATATGTATACTCACCATGAGTCCATGACCGGTGGATTTTAACTGAACTGTCTTTTTTTTTCTTTTTTTTTTTTTCTTTTTTTTTAACTAAAATTATATTAACAAAACTGAAATTATTTTTTGCTGAACTCAAATTAATTTTATTGAATTAATTTTACTGATTTTCTATTAAATTTCTTCTTTAAAGTTATTGATTTTTACTAAATTAAAATTATTTTTACTGAATTTTTTTTTTTAAGGTGAAGTGAACAAGGCCTAATACAACTAAAAATAAATAAATTAAATTTAAAATTAAAATCTATTTACCAATATAGAGTTTTAATTATCACAAAATCTTAAACTGTTCACTTCACCTTAGTATTGTTGAATTGATTTTTTTATTTTTTTTTTGTTAATTCTTTATTACATTTCTTCTTTAAAGTTCCTTATTTTTTACTAATTAAAATTATTTTACTGAATTGAACTTATTTTTACTATTTAAAATTATTTTTATTGAATTGAAATTATTTTTACTGAATATTTTTTTTAGGTGAAGAAAATAGGGCCTAAACAATATTTCATTAACTTATTATTACCCTAAAAAAATTTAAAATTAGTCTTATATACTTTAATTTTACCTTTTATATAACATAAATTTTATCCTTACAAACACTCATAATGCACTAGATTAATCATATTAGCATTTATAATATGTATCCATTAGAAAATACACATTAAAGTACAATCAAACTTATTGCAAATTAAAAGTAAAATTGTTGCGTAAAAAAAAAAAGGAGTTAAATTGTTCAAATCCTTTCAATAAAAAAAAAAAATTTAAAAAAAAAAAGAAAAACAAAAGTCTGCTTTATACAAGTACAAAACTTATTATACCATTATTTCAGTCATTTATAAATTAGACCGCGAACCTAGACGCATATTTATTTTTTTAAAAATAAATAAAATATTTAAATTTTCAAATAAAAAATAATCTGTAATACTCAAGGAAGATGGTGTAAGAATGTAGATAACGTTGGGGAGCAATGCATTTACTGTCACAATTTACACAGATTTTGTTTCTCTGGTTATGATGCTTAGGGGCGATATAATCACAGGTGTCAGTTTTCGGTGGACGGTTGATAGCATTCGTCGAGCTAGTAAGGCATTTACATGATGTAGCATCCACAGTGTTCAGAGAGATCGTGTAAACAAGGCGCACATTCTCGCAACCACAGCTAATAATAGTTTATCTTTTTTAATAAATGTTATGTAGTTTACATGTTTAAACTTATGTAAAAAATATATATATAATAATAAAAATTAAAAAAAAAAAGAAAAAAAAAAAGTGTAAGATAACGGAAGATAAAACGGAACGGGAGAAGGAGGGTATAAAAGAATGGTCCCCACTCGGCAGGCTGTGTGTGTGAGTGTGGCATATGAACGGCAGGGGATGGGCGCACGTGACTGGCTGCTTCCCTCACTCACGTGCGTTCTTTCCTACTGCTATAGCTTAAATTTACATTTTCAATTAATTAAAAGACACATACGAATTATGTCTTGTCACATCATTTTATGTCACATACGCAATACTTGGGCGATCACTCCCTTCATGTGCCTACCCTCACCCTCTCTCTCTCTCTCTCTCTACACTGTTGTATACTTGCATAGTAGTTGCATCATTGTATGGCATCATTTATCTACCATTTCATGAGTTCCCTACGTTCTAAATCGTCAATAAATAAAAGTCTTATTTATATAGTTTTTATTTATTACCCGTAAATGTTTTTTTATAAATATTCTAAAAGTATTTTGTTTATGTCAGTTGCAACAAAGGGCTATTATTTTGTAAAATATAAAAGATTCCTTAATTATTGCAACTAAAAAGTTCAAAAGTAGTATTATAGAACCCAACTCAAATTTGTATGTGTTAATGATAAAGAATTTTTAACACAAACATTTTCTTAAAAATAAATATTTACTATGGGATGGAGGAAGAGAATATCTAATATTCTTAATGGCAAAGATGGATTGAAAGTGGATTTATTGAATTAGTCTTTTATATGAGCGAGATAGCTCGCAGATAAGCTAATCTAAATTACAAGTTAGGTTCTTTATGGTGAAGGAAATGATAAAGGAAATATCCACTTTTAAAATTATAACTAAACGAGATCATACAATGTTTGATATTTAAGGTTACAAGGTAAACATCCTAATAACCTACAAAGTACCAACTACACCAAATTGATTGGATAAGCTCAACTTGCAAATAGTTATATATGTTTCAACTTTCAAATTGTTTATTAAAGGTTGAAAAATTTAGGAACATGTGATCTAGGGGTGAAAAACAAATTAGGTAACTACACAGCCTAGCTACATTCATGACTGCTTAAGTTATTGGATATGGCCAATGCCCTTTTATAAAAACTATGGTAGATAATGTTGTTTTTTTTAAAAAAAAAAAAAAGAAAAAAAAATTGAACAAATCTAAGAGCCAAAGCCAATTCAACCCTTCAATTATATTTAATAAATTTTGTTATGATCGATTATCTTATACGGAGAAAGTAGTACAAAGTAGTTGGAACATGCGGAAAAAAAAAAAAAAAAAAAAAAAAAAAAAGTAGTTGTTTCATCTGTAATTTTTACAAATTACTCTTGTAAATATCTAACACGCTTTAAGTTTTAGTATAATTAGGTCATGTTTTTTTGAACTTCTGAGCAGAGCAAAGCAAGTGTCAGCAGAATATTAAAAATCAATAAAGCAAGGGCTCAACAAAGCAGAGCATATTTTAGCAGAGCATACATACCACAATAGCTCAAAAGAACAGGGTCTTATTTGAATATAGTTGTTCTTTTTTAATTGACATGTTTCATTTATTACACTTCTAAATACATACGGAGTAACTTTAACCAATAATAATTTTAAATTTTGATAAGCAAAAATTATACAAATTAGATATTTTAACAGTATTTTTCGCAATTTCTATCTTACTCCCGGAGTACCATGTAGCGTGAGCATGGTACTCCCGGGTCCAAACGACATCATTTTTAGTTTAGGCAATAGGTATATAATCAGCCTCTTCCTCTATTATCCCCTCCTTCCCGAGTTTCTCCCTTTTCTTCCTAATATACTTTGTTTCCCTCTAATCCTCATTTTTCCAATTGCAATAATTTTTCGTTCTGATTTTTCTCTCAATCCAATCAATTACTCTTTTTCTCATCTCTTTTCGTCAATTATTTTTCTAAATTGAAGATGATTTTGCGCAATTTGCTAGGTATCGAAGCCGATGATGCTCGTTGTAGTGGTATTGAATCTGCTCTTGCTGATTTTGATGCTGAAATCATTACAGATCTAAAATAACATTTATTAGTTCTAAAATAATCTAATCTATTTATAAAATAACATTTATTAGTTCTAAAATAATATAATCTAAAATAACAGTTACTAGTTCTAAAATAATATTTTTAGTTATAAAAATAGTATGCTTCCATTTGTAAAATAACATTAATTATTTTTAAAATCATAAAATCTGAAATAACATCGAGTAGTTCTAAAATAATATTTTCAATAACAATAAATAACATGTTTAGTAAATGGAATAATATATACCTTTAACAAAGTTAATGAACTTGAACTACTTGCTGCTTCAGTGGAATAATATATAACATGTCTTCGATGGATGCAATTGAAGAATTTTCAACTGTTTCAAATGGTGAAATAGAGAGAGAGAAAAGAAGAGTGATAGTGGAGAGTGAAATGAGGATGGTGAAACGAATTGATATATATATGTGTGTGTGTGTGTGTGTGTTATTTCGTTTTGTTAATTTGTTATTTCTTTCTAGTGCGGTTTTTAAAGTTGGGTTTCTAGCCTATTTATTAGATTGACCTGGAGTATAATACTAGGTACTCCATAAATACCTAATACTAATTGGTATTTTTTAAGAGAATTCTAACAAGATCTCATATAAAAAGGTTAAAAAAGAGATGTGAATAATACAAGAGTTAAAGTACATCAAGTAAAAAAAACGGAGAAAGTATATAATACTCTGACATTATACTCTTTTTTCTTTCTTTCTTTTTTTTTTTTTTTTTTTTTAAGGACTCTGACATTATACTTAAAAACTACAGTTATTTAAAATAATCGAACAAAAAAAAAAACCGGGAAGAGTGTTACAAAATGTAAGCAATAACACGAGAAAGAGGAGCAGCAATGAATCTAAAAAACAGGTATGAATAAAAGGGAAAGAGAAAGTGGATCGCGTAAGAGAGAGAGTAGGGCCCACCACACCAAAGCGTGAGTTGGGCCACGTGATTTGGGAGGCGACGTTGTGGTAGGCTACCCAATTTTTTTAATCACGTGATGCGGTGCATCAACCATGCATGCTTCGACACGTATCACTCTTTTAAATCAAAAACACACTCATGAATTATTTTATTACATTTCATTAATTTATTTATTAAACTATTCAGTGAGTAGAGTAGTACATTAAATTAAAGTAAAAGTATCATTATCCTAAGACACGTATAAAGATAGATAAAACATTTATTAACTGATCCCTATATTGATACTCTTAGCCAGAGAATGTCCATCTTCTAGCTCCCCCCTTTTTTTTTCTTTATTTTTTTTTTTTTCCTTTTCTACAATTGATTCGATTTTTAATTGTTTCACTTTGACTTTGATATTACTAACGTATCTTGTTTAGGGAGTATATTTTGATGATGGTATTTCATTTATCATTTGATCGACTATTTAGTTGCAAATTTCTAATACATTAGATCCAAAGCTACTCAAAGAGCTACCACAAAAATATACTCGGTACAAAGTATGTTACACAGTATAAAGAAATACTTAAAGACTAATGGTAAAATATACTTTCTCCGTTTCTTAATAACTGCAACATTTCCCTAAAATTGAAATGTCACAAAAGTTGTAACACACTATAAAATGAAGGTTTTTAAGATGAAAATTGCACTATTACCTTTATTTAAAGCTTGTGGCTCACTTGAGTATACTCCTAACAACCTCTTAACCCCATTTTAATTGTATTATATCATGTGAGATCCATTTTTCTTAAATATTGTAATAAAGTGTGTGTTACTATTATAAACAAATGGAGGAAATATATAAATATATATTTACACAATATATGTGATAAATGAGGTGAAGCACCTAAAATAATTTGATATAGTAATAATAGTTAGTAATTCAATTAAAAAAGTGGAAATTTTAAAATAAATTTACAATTAAGGAACTACTTTTTTTTTTTTTTTGAAAAGATAGGGTAAACAAAAACTAGTGAAGTTTTCTATGGAGGGTGTGTTTTATTCTTTGATTTTTACTTATTTGAAATTATTTGAATTTTTTTATTAGACCTTTTCAAAATTTATTTTCTTTAAATAAGTAAAAATAAGGTATATAAAATTAGAATAAGAAGAAAATTTGCTATATATCTATAAAAGTCGATGTCATGATGAGTTTGTAAGTAGTGTCCTATCGCAACAATGTAATTTGATTGCAATTGGCTTTCTGATAGACACGAAGATAATCAATTGGGTGCTCGATATAGAAGATATTAGCTAAGATGTACAAAAATTTGAGTTTGAAATCTAGGATGGTAGGAGAGAAGGTCTAAATTATAATGAGGTGGGTGTAGTGGAACTATTATATATTCTTATTTGGGGAGGGTGGGGTGACAAATCGATCATGTGACTAGATGTGGAGGCCAATGTCACATTATTACTAACCCATCTCAAAATACTCGTCACTCCTTGTTATTCAATACTTTCCAACATGCTTCCTCATTTGTGTAAATGCTAATTATATAGTGGATTATTATATTTGTATTCTTCATGTGATTAAGTCTTATTTTGCGATTGTACATACAATTGTACTCCCCCTTTCCTCTAAAAAGGTGTTAATCTATGATTACAAGATTTATTTATACTAATTAATTAACAACTTAACATTTGAATATGTTGATGCAATTGTCTTTTTCACACACTAATAATTAAGGGTAATGACGTACAATGAACCATTAGGGTTGTGCATCAAATTTGATATATATTTTCTAAATCAATATTAAAATTAGGAATATATGAGTTCATGTATCGATGGATATAATTGTCGTTTGAGTTTGATTAAATTAAAAAATTTACCTTTAGATCATTAATTTAATTTATAAGCAACTTTAAGGTTTGCTTGTATATATTATTATTACACCCCTCTTTATCCAATTAATTTGGCCTTTTGTAAAAAAATTAAATGCGCATATTTGAGTGTAAAATCTTCAACTATAATATAAATTCTAATTATATTAGCTTAATACTTTGAAATTATAGATTGAGACGAATCTAATAAGATTAAAAGTTTGATTTTTTCCTTGTATATATAATGAATTATTCATGGTGGTCATCGAACTGTGTCCGTTTCAAATGGAACAAATTAACAAAAGGAAAAGGATGGTGTAAATGTGTAATAATAATAATAATTAATTAACTAGTATCTACTCCCATCAAAATTAAATGATCTAAATCAATTATGTATAACATTAAAAAAAATTAGTCGACAATTCCATGTGACAACGTACTACTAATTGCCTCTAAAAAGCTTTGGTCCCTAGCTATCAAATTAAACTAATGGATACCTAACAGAAGATAGCTTAATATTATTAATTGATTGTCATTTACTTAGGCTACGAAGACACCCATATTGGGCATATTCCCACCAATTATAAATAATTTCATTTTAAAGTTAATTAAAACTTTGGTTCAAAATGTAATCCAACCATCATATAGTATATCTTTCAAGCTTCATTATATTTTATATTATATTGTAAGGTCGTCGAATTACCAAATCATGTACCACCGTCATCATAGGTTCAACTAATTAATTATATTCATACACTTATATATAAATCTAACCTTTATAATTGTTTAATTAGTAGCCTAATCTGTAAAATGAAAAGAGACATTGGTATACTACCTGTATACATGCACCTCAATTGCTGTCTTTTCATGTATTGGAATCTTATTATAGCCCTCTTTAGCTCTCAATAATTAACTAATAAATTAATTAGCTAATGTTTTCTTATATATAGAGGGATCATAGAAAACGTAATGTATAGTCATAAACTCATAATCAGACCTACCTTTGCAAGTCGCCATAGATGTATGTAGTAGCATACTCTAAAATTATCGGATAAGACTAGCTAATAAAATTTAATTTACAATTAAAATAGTATTATTATGTACTGTATTATAAAATCACGTAAATTTGAAGGTCGGATAATATTTTTATTGTGAAGAGAACGGAGCTAAACTCAAAAATGTAATAATTCGTGCAAAAGAGATACCATTTTTTTTCCATGTGTTTTGGTAGCAAGTCTTCATTTCTACATTATCCACGACATTACTATCTTGGAAGCTTCCGAAAAGGGCTAAAGTCATGCAAGTAATAAGAAAATAGATTTAAAAGGGGAAGTACCAGTATCTACAGCAATAAACTGACAGGAGAACAAAATTCTAAAGTGACCTTAATTTAATATTTAATGTACAAGCTATTTATTTAACCTGATTAAGAATATCACTATCAATTGTCATGTTTTTTTTTTCCTATAATATTTTTTTTCTTTTTTCTTTTTTCTTTTATTGTTTTACTTATGACATTGGTGACTATGGCGAGTAGTTTCAAAATCATAGGTGCAATGTAAACATGCTTTATTTCAAGCTAAATCTTAATAATAAAGAATTTGGAAAACACAACACATACGACTTTGTTAATTTAGCCACTTCCGCATCCATAAATCACACTAGAGCCTTTAATTCGTGGTTATATTTATCAAAAATTATATTTAGTATACATACATATTGAAAGCGATAATCTTGTTATCTTCTATTCAATACTTTTACTTAACATTGTTAAAAACTACTTGTCAAATAGTCATGCACAAAGCTAAGGTATAGCATATCTATCTACAAAATAAATTATATCTCATAATCGTCCATCTAACAGCTCGATTATGGTCATAATATTCTTAGAATTGATGTGATTTGCTTAGCATAATAGTACGAAGTTTCACCTTTTCTAATTTTCTGTACATGCTATTAAATGACGAGCTTATGTCTTGCAAGGTAGGTTGTGATGTAATGTTTAATGTTATCTAAGTTTATCTTTATTTCAAAAGACAAAGAAAATAAGTTTACATAAAACTATGAAAGCCTTTTTTAACTTTACAAACTTCGTTCTTATATTTAATTTGTTCACTTAACTTTTTTTCTTCTTTTTCATTATTATTATTTTTTTTATTTCTCATACTTGTATTAGTTTGTTCATTTCTGAAAATCACCATACCGATTAATGTTTGATAATGACTATATACAATCTTTTTGTAAAATTATGTGTAAGTGATCAATGAGAAAATACATTAAAACAAATATATAATGGGGCGTGTTCCGTGTTCTATTATCGTGAGTTTCACCAATGAAAAATTTACATACCTGAATTATAACTATTTGTAGTAGCAAATTGAGGTTAGGTCTCCTTTATTAACCCTTAATCCCTTATAAAGAAAATTATAGATAAGTAACAAAGTAATATTCCATAGAAGTAAAAAAAATAACAATTAAAAAAAAAAGATAAATAAATATTCATGCATATGATGAGATAGTTGGGAGAGATAATCAATAATTAAACTGATAAAATAATTATACAAAAGTGTTGCAATTTATCAGAATCAAAAGAAGCATACAAACAAGTGAAACATAAAAAAATTTAGGAAACCAATGGGATGAAGTAAATGCTAAAAACAAGTAGTAGTACACACACTCGTCACTCGATGGAAGTATTAATTGGGGGGTGGGTTGGAGGGTTTGATTGGGCAAGGAAGTGAACACGAGTACAAAGTTGGCTAAATAGACAAGGACGATGTAATTTTAGTGATGCGACATGTCTTATATGGACATGACTACATTCATGTTTTTGCATGACATGATAACGGCCTTCCTACCCCCAAGTGCTTTCCATGTGCACCGTTTTATACAACTACTTTTATTACACTTTTTTTTTTAGAAAAATTATTATTTTCATTTTAACCAATATCATTTACTCAACTCGTGTTTTTATTTTTTTATTTTTATGCACGTACTTGCCATGGGTGACTTCTTGTTTAATTCTATCGAAGGAAATGCTCTGTAATCTTTTAGACGTCAACTCGGTGCAAGCTAAGGTTTGTGGGCTGCTCCATGACATATCAATCACATCAGATATCTGATCCCTAATAATCCCTTTCTAATCTTCAAGATAACCGGAATATACAACATGTCTATTGAGAGAAAAGCAGACAGCGGATTGAATAACTAATATTAGTCACTTAATGGATATTGTCCCATATAACTCTACCTTATTTTCCATTATATCTAATGCATCATGTGTTTCTCTCATGCGAAGGCCTCTTATTCTATTTTCAAATTTCTTACCTTATTAATATTTTCGTATCTTACAAATTAAATTACCATACCTAGTATTGGTCTTGAGTTTTTGGATAAAGATCTTCTTTCTATTATGTGCGAAGATGAATTTTATTACTCCTTTTAAGATGACAAGCTAGTTTTTCTCTCTAGCTACTTCAATGATATAAATAAACCTACTTCAATTCAATTGTTATCTTGCCCAAATTGTACACTATCTTGAATGTTTAAGCATGGCAATTAAATTTGATGTGTTCCCTGTTCAATATGTAGGAAAAATTGCCAAATTGAGCGTTTTTGGAAAACAATTTCCCAAACAAGACGCGTGGCAAAACTATTTACCAAACTAAGCTTTCAGGGTAAAACGCCAACCAGGGTGGCGTTTTACCCTGGGCAATTTTTTTTTTTAATTTTTAGTCAAAGGTAAAACGCCATCAAGGGTGGCGTTTTACTGCTGGGCAAATTTTTTCAAAAAAAACATTTACACAAAAACGCTAACGCCGTTGGCGTTTTACTTTTAACACAAAAGCGCTAACGTCGTTGGCGTTTTAGAGTCGGGTATTTCTAACAGCATATATCGCTGTTCTTCATTATTCAACCAAACCCCCAAATTGCAAACCCTTAACCCCGCGCATACCAACTTCCAATTCTCCATATTTGAAGCAATTTCATCACATTCCGTAGCTTAGTTTTGCATCATAGTCAATAAAAATTAATCCTCCTTCTTTGTTCAACACTGTTACGCCCTACTTTCATCGAAATTGAGGTATGTCTTGAATTTAACTATTTTACTTGTGTATGATGTTTTTTGGGAATTTATGTTTGTAATTTACAATGCATGTACTATAGTGTTGTTCAAGTATGCGAAATATGTATAACTACATAATACATTGTTGTTTAATTATTGAAATTAAGTATAGTTATATGTATGTTGTATAATTTCGTATAATTTATATGAAGCATTTAGTTGTTGAACTACATATATGAAGCATTTAGGGAATTACGAACTACATTGTTGAGTTAAGTACATTTAAATGTATCTTACATTGTTAGATTAAGTAGGTAAGTTAGTATGTTGTCGAACACTGCGTTGTATGTACGCTTTGCTTGGGGATTTATTGGAATCATTGTGGTTTTAGTTGTGCATATGTGTCACCTAATATGTGGTCTGATGTTATGTAGAACATGGCTTCACAATTGATTGTTTTGTTATGCCGTTGGGGGGGTGAAATTTTGTGTGTCGGACCCAATGTCGAGTATAGAGGAGGAAAAATGGAACCGCTAGCATTTGAACCTTGTATGACTTACAATGATTTGTTGAAGAAAGTTTATACTATAATTGGTTCAAAGCCAACAAGTGTTGAAGTGAACATCAAAATGAGGTTTGAAAGTGTTAGCGGGATTCAAATCTAACCTGTTTTGAATGACGACCATTTGGAGGTTTTGAGGGGTGTCGTTGCAATGAGGTCTCTTCCTACTGATTTGTATGTGGAAACGGTGCCTGTATGTACTCAACAACCAACATTTCTTCCATCATACAATGCAAGCTCTCTACAAATGCCCGCATATAACATTCCATCATCTGAATATGGAATGGGTTCTTTCAGTAGAATGTTACACGACGATCAATTTGACATTCCATTCAGTTCACAATTTACGGCGTCGGGGTCAATGCAGCAACCTGGTCCATCTACCTCAAACAATGACATTTCATCATCGATGCAGTTGCAAAGTTACTCTCCCACGCAAGAACATATTGAAACACCACCGTTTCAGACTTTGGTGAATGCTGAACTTGTTGTAAACAACGAGTTGTCTGTTCTTGATATGTATAATGACGCAAACGACGAGGGTGAAGACGGAGATGAAGAAGATGTTATAAACAACGATTTGTCTGTGGATGATGTTGTTGCTAGAACTCCATTACCTTGGTTCAGTCAAATAAACGAGAACTATGAGGTGGACATACATTGGGGTGATTCGGGGAGCCAGTGTTCGTTTCGTGTCGGGGGAGAATTTGAGAAGGGCATGATTTTCGACAATAAGAAAGCGCTACAGGAAATGGTGAAATCATTTCTACACCACAGTGACGTCGAATGAGAATGTCCTTCATTTAAAGTGCAAGAGGGGGTGTGGTTGGTCGCTACGTGGTACAAAAACAAATCTAACCACACGTGCCTTTAAGATCGTATCTTACAAGGGCCCACATCGCGACAATTGTGTTAATGAAGTTCCGCCCAGAGATCATCGACACTTGGACTCCTCTGTTATCTGCGACTATGTGAAGTCGTTTGTGCAGAAAGATCCATGTTTGAGAGTTGAGTTCATACAACATGTCATCTCCAACAAATTTCAATTCGATGTTCCATATCGAAGAGCGTGGTATGCCAAACAGAAAGCGATTGCGGAAATTTTTGGGGATTGGGAGAGTTCATACAACAGACTTCCTTCATTCATGCAAGCCCTCCAGGAGTCGAACCCAGGCACTGTAGTTCTGTGGAAATACAAAGCTATTGCTGAAGGCGTTTATTACAGCAACATGGAGGTATTTGAACGAGTGTTTTGGGCCTTTAAGCCTTCCATCGATGGGTTCAAACACTGCATGCCTCTGTTATCTATTGATGGGACACACTTGTATGGGAAATATAAAGGCACACTTTTGGTTGCTACAAGTGTTGATGCTAATTTTCAGGTATTTCCTTTAGCATTTGCAATAGTTGAAGGGGAAAACACCTCGAGTTGGTCCTGGTTTCTAAGCTGCATTCGGGTTCATGTTACTGATCGAGAGGGCCTATGTGTTATATCTGACCGACATGCGGGGATTATTGTTGTGATGACTAACCCGGATGTTGGATTTCATGAGCCACGGGCCTTTCACAGGTTTTGCGTTCGACACATGGCCTCTAACTTGAGGACCCATGTGAAAAACAACGACATGAGAGACAGGTTCAAGGCTGCTGCACACCAACGCCAAGAAAAAAAATTGGTTGAAGATATGCGTTCTATCGGCGAAGCTTGTGTTAAGTCCCTAGAGTACATCACGGATGTGCCGTTTCACAGATGGTCCTTGTTTCATGACGCTGGTCGGAGGCATGGTATATGTACTACAAATTTCTCAGAAACTTTTAACAATGTGTTGAAGGGAGCTCGTTTTCTGCCAATCATGTCCCTTGTCGAGTTAACTTTCCACAGAGTTAACAAGTACTTTAACAGAAGCAGAGATAGTTCACTTGCTAGGCGTGCTCACGGATATGCATACTCACCTAAGGTCACCGCCATTTTGGAGAAGAATAATAGAAAGGCAAAATACCATACAGTGGATGTTTATAGCCGTCAGCTTGGTATATACCAAGTAACAACACACCGAGGAGAAAGGATAGGGAGAAAAGGGGGTCATAAGCATACCGTTAACTTTAATTTAAGAACATGTACATGCAACAAACCGATGATATTTCACCTACCATGTTCTCATGTTCTAGCCGTGTGTCTTAAGTATTCAGTTTCTGAGAAACCGTGGGTGGACAGTTTCCTACGATCATAGGCGTATGCAAATACTTATGCCCCACAATTCTGGCCTATTCCTTGTGAGACGACGTGGAGGTCATACAGAGGGCCTAAAATCATTCCTGATGAGATCATGGTCCGAGGACACGGTCGCCCACCGTCGAAGCGTATACGAAATGAAATGCATGAGACAAACCGTCCACCAAGCAAATGTAGTCGTTGCCGTCAGGAAGGACACAATAAGAGATCTTGCCCTTTTCGAACGGACGGTGACCGGTAGTGGTGTTAGTTTATGTATTATTTTTATACCATGTTGTGTGTATGTGTTCAAGTAGGATGTAGCTGACTTTTTGTTTTACATTGTACGCTGAACAGAGATCATGGAGGGACAGGATCAGGGGCAGACACGACATGACCCTGGACCAGCTGACCCTTCAGTGCTGACACTTCAGGATACCCATCGGAGCCGTGACATATGGGAGCAGATAGTAAGTTTTCATCTACCAAATATTTATTGTGTTTGGCATTTATTTGGTTCACTGATCAAACAATTTATTTTTTGTTCTTGTACAGGGTGATCCAGCACGTTGCTTGGTTTGCAGGCACCACGTTGCCACCACGGTGGTAGATTGGGTGGTCGACCCCCGTGTGCTACAGTACATCGATTTTGTGGGTTTCGGCGGATTTCATAGGATGGCCTTCACACCGATCGATCGAGCGCTTATTACTGCGCTCGTTGAGAGATGGAGACAGGAGACTCACTCCTTCCATCTACCAGTTGGGGAGGCCACCGTCACGCTCCGAGATGTGGCGATACTTACACGGCTCCCAGTGCATGGTAGGGCAGTTACAGGACCGATTATACAGGACCCTCGTGGCCTTGTTGAGAGGGTGTTAGGGGTGAGGCCTGAGGCGACCGATGTTAGAGGCACAGGGTTAAGACACATATGGTTACGAGAGACATTTGGGGTGTTGCCTCCTGATGCTGATGATGGGGTCGTCCAAAGATACGCTCGAGCGTACCTGTTCATGTTGATAGGATCATTATTCAGTAACAAGAGTGGTAGTCACATACAGTTGATCTACCTACAGCTGTTAGAGAACAACTGGGAGGGTATACGTGACTACAGCTGGGGTAGTGCGTGTCTGGCAACCTTATATCGACATCTTTGTAGAGCATCCCAGCGTAGTAGATGGGAGATCAGCGATCCCTTGATTGTGCTTCAGGTAGTCTTGTACTTTCATACCATTTTCTACCTATTACGTACTAAACATTGGCTAGACTAAACTTTTGTTTTTTTTATTACAGTTATGGGCTTGGGAGCACATCCACGTTGGTAGGCCAGCTATGCCTGCTAGGCGTCGACGCGAGGAGGAGGAGGAAGACGATCAGGAGCATGCATATGAGGCGCCGCCACACCCACCACCGGACTTAGCATACGGTTGCCGGTATGTATGACTTATTGTTAAGTTATCCACATATGGTTTTACTTTTCTATTAATTTTGTCATGAACACTGTTATTATACATGTAATCAGGTGGCTAGGGCAGAGACTTACTCGTGTGCATGCAGCAAGGGGTCTGCCGTATTATAGAGATGCATTCGACAGACTGAGCGAGTCTCAGGTTATAGTTCACTTTAAAAACTAATTTAACACCGTGTTCATTATTTTAATAAGTTAATTATGATGTTAACGACTGCTTGTTAATGCAGATGACGTGGGATCCGTACGTCCCTCACTTAGTCGATGCCATGCCCCAATATCTTCTTGATCACCAGATGGAGTGGCGTGCCATGACAGTGCTCATCTGTTTTGAGTTGGTGGAGGTTCACCTCCCCGACAGAGTCATGCGACAGTTCGGCCTTTGTCAAGCCATCCCCGCCCCGTGTGACACGAGTGTCCAGTTGCACAGGACAGACCGACGAGGAAAGGGGGAGGTTAACTGGGCAGTTCAGCATGCCCCTTACATTGACATGTGGGACCAGCGGCTGCAGCATGTCGCGGATGGTGCGCCTGTCCAAGGCCTGATGGAGTATCACGATCCATACATGGTATGGTACAGGAGCATTACCCGACGCTTCATCAACCCTAACTACACCCCACCCTCAACGCATTACCACCCAGCTTTTGGAGACATCAGTGGATATGTGAGTTTTTTGTCATTTTTTCTTTTCCTCCAATTTATAGTTTCTTTAATTATTAAAATGGCTGATTGTTGACTAATGCAGGCGTCTGATATGCTTGCTATACATGATGCACTAGAAGTCTTGAGCATATCATATCCCACCATACCGCAGTTGGATGACATTCACGCAATGACTGTGAGTAGCTTACAGAGACATGGTCATGGCCATCTTATCCCCCAGGGCCGGGACCAATCACACCGCCGTTCACACCGTGAGGTAGGCAGCAGTAGTAGGGGACAGACTCACACGTCCCCTACAGGGTCCCCCCTGTTTTTTGATGATCAGGAAGATATCGCCATCCACATGTCTGTGCCATACTCATCTCAGGAAGGACCATCTTCCAGCCAACAGACTCCTCCCCAGACCTCTGCCCCAGATCCTTTCACAACGGTATCTCAGTACTACCGTCGTAGAAGACCGCGATTGGATAGACAACACTTACATACAATAGATGAATCGGGATCTTAGAACTTCTTTTGTTAGTTGTAATCAGATTCTATAGTACATTGTATCCAAATAAATATTATCAATTTTACTAACCTTTTTAGTTCATTTTCTGTACATTATCAACTTCACCATACGCATTCATTCTTTTCATTGTATTGGTTGCTGGTGTTGTTGTTGTTGTTGGTGTTGTTAATGTTGCTGATGTTGTTGCAGTTATTGTTGTGGTTCCTGTTGTTAAGGTTGTAGTAGTTGTTGTGATTGTTGTTGATGCTCTTGTTGGGGTTGTCGCTGTTGCTCTTGTTGGGGTTGTCGCTGTTGCTGTTGTTGTAGTTGTTGTGGTTGTTGCTGCTGTTGTTGTTGCAGCTCCTGTGGTTGTTGTTGTTGTTGTTGCAGCTCCTGTGGTTGTTGCTGCTGTTGCTGTGTAGCTGTGTTTGTGTGCAGAGATAAAATGCCAACCATGGTGGCGCTTTAGGGGGGTAAATTATTTTCAAAAAAATCACTCAGGGTAAAACGCCAACGGCGTTAGCGTTTTTGTGTAAATGTGTTTTTTTAAAAAAATTTGCCCAGCAGTAAAACGCCACCCTTGATGGCGTTTTATCCTTGACTAAAAATTAAAAAAAAAATAAATGCCCAGGGTAAAACGCCATCCTGGTTGGCGTTTTACTCTGGAAGCTTAGTTTGGTAAATAGTTTTGCCACGCGTCTTGTTTGGGAAATTGTTTCCCAAAAACGCTTAGTTTGGCAATTTTACCCAATATGTAACAGTTGTTTGTTTAACAATTATAAATATTTGACAAAGTGTATAAAATCATGATCCCTTTTAAACAAATATCGTACACATATAAACTTGTCATACAATTATAAATAGGACATATATATAAATATAATATAATCGCTTGTCATTTTTAAATAGTAGTAAGAGTATAACACCTAACTAATTTGAAGAGAGTTATCTACAATTGATCGATTAGTTTGCAAGAGAGTTGTTATTGTACTCATATAAATTGTGCTACATTGATAAAATTATTGAAGTTGAAGTCAAGTTGGATGAGACAATTAGTAGTATAATCAATTAATCAAGCATTTATACAGCATGACGAGATATTTACAAATTAAACTTTGAATGCAAATTAATTAATAAGAGATGGGTCTTAGCATTATGAATATAATTCTTTCCTATTTTTTTTTTTTTATTTTTTATTCTCTACGTTTTGTGGTCCACTTTTCAAATTTTGACTTCTAGAACTAAAACTCATCACTATTTTAAATATCAAATATATATCACATATGTAGAATCTATCGACTTGAAATGCATTTTCAAAGTATTCCCTCCGTCTTTTTTTTTTTTTTTTTTTTTTTTATTACACTTTGGCCTTTACGACCTCCAATACATACACATCTTTGGCCACATATATCTTCAACATAGTTTGAGTAAAAGTTCTTAAAAAATTGATAATTTGAAAATTCATTTCAAGACGAAATTAATAACAATCCACATGATATGATCTTGATCTTTAATTTATATAGTAGTACATATATATTTATAGTCAAATAAGTTTTTAAATGTTGATCACCAAAGTAAAAATGTAACGGTAGAAAAGAGAGAGGGACGGAGTATCACCTTTTTTTTTTTTTTTTTTTTTACTCATATCTTATTAAAATGTGCATGACAACCGTAAAAGTTAAAATATAAAGAATAAAGAGGAATGGATGGAGCTCAATCTGGATCAATGGCGAAGAGACCATCGAAAAAGTCTTGAAAACAAATAAATATAAGAAAGCAACTAAATCTCCATTTAAATGACTCATTTATTTATATGTGGGTTTTTCATGATTATGATCATTTAATGCAAATTATACATTTATTTCATTAACTAATTTGTTTCCCAATTGAAAAAATGACTTGTAATTTTCCTTGATTGAAATCAATCATACTCATATCACCTCTTCAGTACTAATAATCAAACGGAAATACTCGTACAATTTATTTTCTGACTATATTTTTCATATGAAAAAGGAAAATTTGCAAATTGCAGCCATTTAAAGTTAATATTTTGCAAATTGCAGCCATTTAAAAAAAAAATATTGCAAATTGCACCCCAAAAGTTGTTATAAATTGTAAATTGCAACCTAATTCAATTTTTTTCATTGGTACGGTTTGCGTGTCGAAAAATGTTCGGTTAAGGTTTTAGCAGTCATTTTAGTTCTCGAGGTTCCAAATTAAGCTCGGAATTGGCAAAAAATTAACGTAAGTGCCTCGTTTTTACAGCAAAAAATAATTGCCCACAAATCGATACATTTTTGTCACGCAAAACGAGGCACTTACGTTTTTTTTTGCTAATTCCGAGCTCAATTCAGATCCTTAATAACTAAAATGGCCCCTAAAACCTTAGTCAAATATTTTTTAACACGTAAATCGATGAAAAAGTTGAATTGGGTTGCAATTTACAATTTATAAGAACTTTTGGGTTGCAATATGCAATTTTTTTTTTAAATGGCTACAATTTACAAAATACAAACTTTAAATAACTGTTATTGACAAATTTTTCTATGAAAAACACGACTATTCTTCGAATATCTCAAAAATAACATTACTCGATTATTTGTAAAATCTCAAAGAAGAAAGTACTCCGTAATATATACTGTAAGTTAGTAACACAAAATATTGGTACGGGGTAACAAATTGTTAGGTTCCAAAAAAGATTGGGGAGTTTGAAAATTGCAAGTGTCACGTGAATGAAGGTCGGGGGTAAATATAGTGAGTTGACTTAATGTAGTAATAGTTGACTTAAAATAGGACATTTACTAGTAGTACAAAACCTAAGATATGATTAGTGCACAGATCCCACTTAGTAAATGTAACTCAGTTTAATTAATAAATTAAACAGAAAATAACTATTTTTAAAAAAAACATGGTACGGTATAAGTAAGATTATTAAAGAAATTCAATTACTGAGTAATTATCACATCAAACAAATTATAAAAAAAAGAAAAAGAAAAAAAAAAAGAAAAAAGAAGTAGAGTAATAAGCAGAGGATGTTGGTACAATGGCAGATAAAGGGGGGTCACGTGCCAAGTGCGAAAAACCAAAGGTGCCAAGTTGACAACCCCATGCGAATCAGTTGGTTTGTTGCTGGAATTAAAAAATAAAGAAAGAGAAAGAGTTGTTGGTTTTATAATTTATGTGAAGAGGTGGTAGGGTAAGTAGGGTGGCTACTATTTTTATTTTTTAAGCTGCGCCGGAAAACCCGGGACTCGTACTCCTGCCAACCCTTCACTATCCCCATGTGTCTTCCTTTCTTTCATTTTCTCACTCCTCACATTTTTTTTTTTTTTTTTACTTTGATTAATTAAGTAATTTTAGGTTATGTTAAATTCAACTTAGAATCTGTTCTGTCCAGCTTAATTTTACTTCATTTCAGCTCTAATTAGTTTAGTTCATTTCAGTTCATTTCACTTCCTAATTTTCTTCTCTCATAAACAGTTCAATTCACTTCAGCCCCAATCAGTTCAGTTAAGTTGTTTTCAGTAAATCGGAACAGGCCCTTAAGCCCTGTTCTTTTACATTTTTCTGTAGAATTTTTCAGTTCATGTTATTTCAATTCAGTTCAGTTCAAATATTTTCATTTTATTTTTGTTTAATGTAGTTATATATGTTATTAACTAGGATACACGGACACTTCATCCAACTGTCGTGTTCGTGTCGGACACCGTTTAGACGCCGACACTTGTGGGACACATGACGCTACGTCTCGGACTGTATCCTACTATGATATGGGCTGTTTAACTTTTTTTCTAATGAGAATATTTAAGTAAAGTAAGAAAAATAAGGTAATTATTAAATAATATGGGTGCATTCATATATAGCTCATTGTTAATATGATACAGTATGATCTAATGAGAGGACGAAATGACAAATATATGGTCAAGTTCTTTTTTTTTTTTGAAAAAAAATTAATAATATATGAATTTTAACATTCTGTACCCGTGTCCCTTATTTTGAGATAGATGTTTTCCAGTATCCATGTCGATACCCGTTCTTGTGCAACCTATTATTACTCCCTCCGTATTTTATTATTTGCTTCATTTCTCCATACGTGGAGTTTTAGGAAGAACAGTAAAAAGTAATGAAATACTTCATCCGTTCTAAATTAGATAACATGTTTCTTTAATAACATTTGCCAATGCAAAAGTTCAATCGAAAATATCTTTGATTATATTATTGTAAAAAATACTAAAAATTGAATTTAATTAACACATTGAAATGAATCTAACAAGATTCCACATGATTATGCTTTATTTTTATACCTATTTAAATCACAAATATTAGTCAAAACAAAGTTAATAAATAGTGTCAAAAGTCAAAATGTGTCATCTAATTT
The DNA here is from genome assembly GCF_001683475.1 of Chenopodium quinoa. Lineage (NCBI taxonomy): Eukaryota > Viridiplantae > Streptophyta > Magnoliopsida > Caryophyllales > Amaranthaceae > Chenopodium > Chenopodium quinoa. Next base: position 962,416 of record NW_018742381.1, on the reverse strand, counting down.
AGAACAAATGAAGTATATGATGGAAGTGGGGTTGGTTAGTTGAATAATAACAAAATTTAAAAAAAAAACAAAATTGAGTATAAGTGGGGAAGAGAGAGAATATGATAAATATTAAAATATGATATAAGAGGCCTACTAGCGTGGAGGAAAATAGTAAAATATTATTTAAAGTTTCTAAAAAAGGAAGTGGAGCAAGTAATAAAATATTAAAATACCGCAAAAGGAAAGTGGAGCATATAATTAAATACGGAGGGAGTATTAATAATAATAATAATAATAATAATAATAATAATAATAATAATAATAATAATAATAATAATATATCATTGTATTTATTGATAATAATAATATTTGGCCGGCTAACACACACCAAAACACTGACCGAGTAACCTCTGTCCAATTGAGTAACCCTTGACAGATCGAGATACACTTGACCAAATAATCCCTGATCGACCGAGTAACTCTTGAACAATTAATCACGACCGCACGGTGTGGGCAGCCACATATAAAACTTTATGATTATTCAATTAGTAATTATTATGATTAATTATATATTATTAGTTATTAATTAATAATAATTATTATTTTATTAGTTATAATTATCATTATGATATTAATAAATGTTATAAATAATAGTATTATATATAGCCTTATTATGTGATAATTATAATTCGGTTTTTTCACCAAATACCACTGAGTTTTAACATAATTCACCAAATGCCACTAACATTTTTCAAATTCACCATATAACATTTCGGTTTTATAAAAATGTCACAACATGCCATTTTCGTTAAATCAATTAGTCATTAACGTTAATTGTGCTATGTGGCAGCTTGTAATTGGTTCTAATTAATATTATTTAATTAATTAATTAACTTTAGAAAAATTATTTTTAAAAATAAAATAAAAATTAAACACCATCAATACAAGCCACCGCCACCCCCGCCGGTGACAATCCCGACCCCAGCCACTTCTCGGCTGGCCGGCGACTGCCCTCCTCCCCTGCCGGCGACAACCTCGACCCAAGCCAGATCCTTATTCGAAAACCACAACCACGAAACCGCCACGAAACCGCCGCCTAACTTGCTAAAAGTACCACCACAAAATCGCCGCGAAACCACTACAACGAAACCACCACAAAACCGCTGCCTAACTTGCTGAAAACCACCACCATAAAACCCTAAAACACCAAAATTGAAACCCTAGATTTGGGTTTCAGGGTTTCGGCGTACGCGGTGGTTTAGTGGGATGGATATGGCATATGGACGGGGTGAATTTGTTCGCCGACGTGGGGAGGGGGGTTTGGGCGTCGGCCTGTGGTTAGGGGAGGGTTTTCGTGGGAGATGCGGGCACGACGATTCAGGGGAAGGGGAGGAGCACCGGCAGGGGGTTCTGGTCAGATTCCGCGCCGACGCGGGTGGTTATGGTCGGATTCCGTGTCAGCGGAGGGTGTTGGATAAGGTGGTGGCTGGCTGGGGGACGTTGGTGGTGGCTGTTTTTTTTCTTCTTTTATTTTTTATTTTTTGATGAATAATTAAATAATTATTTTAAAATTAAATAATTAGGAAGGGAACCAATTATACGTTGCCACATGACATTATTAGCCTTAATGACTAACGGTGTTAACGTCCGTTAGTCATTTATGGCATTTTGTGACATTTTTATAAAACTGAATGTTATATGGTGAATTTGAAAAATGTTGGTGGTATTTGGTGAATTATGTTAAAACTCAATGGTATTTGGTAAAAAACTGTAATTATAATTAATATTATTATTTTTTTTATATCAATAATAGTAATAGTAATTATTATTAGTATTACATTATTAATTATTATTACTAATAATTAATTAATTAATTAATTAATAATAATAATAATAGTAATAATAATAATAACAATAATAATAATGATGATAATAATAATAATAATAATAATAATAATAATAATAATAATAATAATAATATAATTCAGTTCAGTTCAATTCAGCTCATTTCAATATACTCCTTCCGTTTTTTTTAAATGCATCACTTTCCTTTTATGGGTGTTTTTTTTAAATGCATCACTTTCTTATTTGGTAACTTTATACTATATTTTATCATTTTTCTCTCTTACTTTAAACCCCTTTTAAATTATTTTATCATTTCTCTCTTCTTTATGGTCCCCACTTATATAATAAAAATATTTATTCTCCCTCACATTCTTTCTTTTTCATGGTCCCCATTTAACTTTTATTATAATAAATTATTCACCCACTCACAATATTATATTACTCTTCTAAAACTCTGCGCATCACCAAGTGATGCAAATAAAAAAAAATCGGAGGGAGTAGTTTTGTTTAGTTCAGTTCGGTTCAACAAATTTCAGTCCAAAAGAAAGGGGCCTTATTTATATTGATATCAATTTAAAGAAATTCAAATGAAATCAAACTAAATCATATTAGATCCTATTTTTTATTTGCGTTTATTTATTGTCAGATATCTTTATTTTTGTAATTTAAAAAATATTGAAAACATATTTAGAAACTAGATATTAATATGAATATAATGACATCTTATTCGTTAATTGTTTATTGTCTTACAGATTAGTGTACAAATTAGATCAAAATTTGGTCAACTCTAGAAATTAGATCGATTAGAGGAATTTTCAAAATTAAATTATGAAGAATTTTCAAAAGGATGACCCAAAGAGGAGCAAATTTTAAAGGATATATATAGTATGTAGAGTATATATAAATTAGATAAGATAGAGGAACGATTTTCCACAATATTGTCAAAGCTAAAATAAATTTCTTCATTTTGTTGGTTTAAAAACTTATTCCCAAAATACTGTCCACATAGAATCGGTATTGGGTGTCCATTTTTTAGTTAGGTTCAACTTACAACCGCTAACAATATTAGCGGTTTTTCTTTGAAAATTACAGGCAAAGAAAACCTAACTTCAGTAGCGAACAGTTCTCTTCCCTTCCTTACTAAATAACAAAATCATATCCTATAATAGTAGGGTAAGTGCTCACCAGAATGCCTAAAATTGTCAATGATAAATTCAAAGAAAACTGGATGAATTAATTACTAAACATTTTCTTAATAGTTTTATTAGTTAATCAAAACCATTTAAATTCATTCACTTATATCAACGTAGAGGGTTTTTAGGGTTTGTAAAATTTCCTTTTTACGGCAAGAGGGTTGGCTTAATCCCACTTCAATATATATATACCTATCCTTGTAGGCTCGTGTGTGATTTCTCTTATTTTATATTAGTCCATGATGAGCTGTTAACCTTTTGATTTATGGTGTCTGCCAGTGGCGGATCCAGGGGGTACACAGAGGTACAGCTGTACCTCCATTCTCAAAAAAAAAAAAAAAAAAATGTTAATCAAAGAGATCAGTTTTTTTAAATAGGCGCTCTCTTAGGTTCGAAAATAACAGCCTTCAGTAGCGCTTCAAATCTAGCGCGTGGGACTATTGAAAGTGAAAGAGCCCAGTTGTTCTAAATAACTGGTCTCTTAAGTGTTCTCTTTCTTATTCCACAGATTTGCTTAGATCTAGCGCGTGTTCATTGCTTCATTGCTATACTATTCAAAGTTAAAGAGACCTGTTATTGAACAACTGGTCTTAGGTGTTCTCTTTTTTATTGGAATTTATTCTAAGGGAATTTTATGTGCTATTGTTTGCCTCAATTTTCTTTGTAGTTTGTAATTTATTTCCACCAACTTAAATCGATTATGGAGTAGATATATATCAGGTATTCTTCATATTGTAATTGTAGAACGTATCGTTTAAGCCATGTATTCTTGTGTGTTAGAATGTGACAATGTATTTAAAGTAAGTGTATGTTATTAGCTATACTAAATTAAATTATATATTACAATTATATATCTTTTAATGTATATATCTTAGTCATTAACTTATAATTATAATTTGGTTAATCTAATTCTTTAGCTTAGGTAAGTGTAACCTTGCTTTAATTTATATAATTGGTTTCTTTGTTTTGCTCAATTGTGTTCACCATTTAAGTGGAATGAAATACAAACATGTAATGACGACTAATAAGGGTGTGGAATTATAACTAACAGAAATTCTACATTACCAAATTTTGTGTTTTTATTATTTATTTATTTATTTATTATTATTTTTTTAACAAACCTAATTTCGTACCCCCATACCTTAATTCCTGGATCCGCCACTGGTGCATGCAGGCCTGGTCATTTAGTATTCCATTTTGGAACTCAGAGTTGTTAATTGTTGGATAACATTACTTTTGTAACGGCACACTATAAATTCATTAATGAATCCTCTACATTAAAGTGATATGTACACGTGTTTGTTTGTTTATCTTTTTATGGCGGTTAATTATTTTGAGAGGATGTCATACGATTCTGTAATCTACAACTTGAATTTATATGACAAAAAATACGAGCTCAATAAATTTATCACATTGCAATAAACTACCATGAATCTCATCACTTGAACCTCTTATCAAATTTTCAAATATTTTCCACTTCTCTTATCTTTAATAATCTATATTCTCAATGTAGAATGCATGACAAATTTGGTAAAACTTAGATTTTACTAAGAAAATTATTTGAAAAATTCATAGCCGTAAAAAATGATGAATAGCATAATTCGTTACATCATTTTTTTTGGTGTTTAAAGAGCCATAAGGGTAGCCATAAGGGTGGGCGATAAGAACCGATCCCAAGATTTCTTGAAATCAGGAAGGGGAGCTCTAAAAATTCATAGCTGTAAAAAATGATGAGAAGCATAATTAGTTGCATTGTTCAAGCATCCAAGCGCACTTCTATGAATGCACATCCATCTTAGTACTATTAAAAACATGCAATAACCCAACTGTCTTTAACTACCCTAAAAAAAATGTTATGTTAGCAAACTTAACACTAACATAAAACCTAGGACACCAAAAAAGGAAACAATGAATCACAGGACACATATAGTTTTGACATCTAAATAAATTTTATAATTACTAATTTTTCAACTCTCAAACTATTTTTATCTTTTTCATTTTCCAAATAACCTTTTTTTTTTTTTAAAAAAAAAAGACATAAAAAAAAAAAAAATTAATGTAATGAACTTTAGTGTTGGTCCAATGTGATTATAGTGCAAACCATATTATAAAAACAATAATATAATGAAAGGGTATCTGAGATTATTATTTTTGATTAAAGTGCTCCTCGGGATTGCCAAAATCATAAAAAATTCCCAAATCTTAACATCTCATTATCATCATCTTTAAATCTTAATATTACTCCCCACACTCCCTCATTTTTTTATTTTATTTTTTTTCATATTTATAAATTATTCATCATAAATAAAAAATAAAACACCTAATTATGTTAACGGAGAAAATCGTGAGTAAAAACGCCGTTAAAATACCCGCCGCAACGACGTGAATATAACGCCGTTTACACAAACAGCAACACTGTTTAAAAGATCTCCTCACTGCAGTTAAGAGGTTTTTCGAAGAGAGAGAAACTCGAGTGCTAGAGAGAGAAAGTGAAGAGAGAGAAAGTGTGAGAGAGAGCAGAGCAGAGCAGCGCCTATCTCGCGTCAAGCAATTTTCTTGAGGAGAGAGAAAATATATTACTCACCAAAGATCAAAGCGTAATTCTTACTGCATTTTTTTGTTGATTATTTTGAATTTTATAGGATTTGATTCTGCTAAATTGTTGTTGTTGTTGATGAGTTTGATTTTTGTTTGAGTTTTTTCGTTGTTAGATCTTGTGATTGATTATGAATTCTATTGGATTGTTTGTGATTTCGAGGTTTTTATCTGAATTATGCATAAGTCTGTTGATTTTCGTAATTTTGATTAGTGTTTCATCTGAATTTTGCATAATTCTGATGTTTTTCGCAGTTTAGATGCGTAATTCAGTTGTTGTTTTCACGTTTGATGCGTAATTCTGACTTTGTTTCTGGAATTGAACTGCAGATTTGCAGAAATTTGAATTTAGTTGAAGAAGAGTTGACAGAAGCAGCAATTTTTGAAGAGAGAGAAAGTGAATGTGGTTTTGGATCTTCTGCGTAATCTCATTCATGCAAATTATGATTGCATGATTTTGGATCTGATTTCTGGATTTGAATTTCTCCAACGTTCAAATTATTGCGAAATTCAGCTGATTTTGCTTCATAATTTGATAATTCAGTTGGAATTTTAGGGTTTTTTTTATGGAGCTTCCTCAATCCCGCCCTTTCGGAGCCACACAAGGTAGAATTTCCGTAAAAAACGTTTCGATTAATTTTATTTTTATATTTAATAATTGATGAAATGAAAGATAAAATTCACATGGTAATTCGTATTTTTGTACCGTATATTTTCATTTTTTAAAAAAACTTTTTATTAATTTTTTTTGGTTGGTTGAAAGTACAGGTAGAAAAGCTACGCATGACTTTCTTTCTCTCTACAGTCACTCATCTCTTCAGCAAGATCCAAGGTCTTCTCACGGTAAATTTCTTTTTTATTTTTTCTCTCTCCTTATCGGTGATCGGATTTTCTGATTCTTAGTGGTACTGTAAGAGGGTGACACGGGGTAGAGTCTTGTACGCGTATATGGAATTATAGATTTTGAGAGATTTAAATATTTCTACTAGTAGTTAAGTGAAACTTTTTGTTTTGCTAAAATTTAATAAGCACATCTAATGTTTTTACGGGTTGGTTTGCGCCTTTATGCATGTGAGTTTTATAAAAGGGAAAAGAAAAAATAAAATAGTTATACTTTATAATACAGTAATAATTATTTGGCTAAAGATGGGCTTGGAGGAGGGGGGACTAGGGGAGCATATAAAACCATATAATATAATTAGGCTATCACAAAAAAGATGAATCATGCATGTGACGACCAAAAATGAAATATCTTTCCTCCTAACAAATCGCATTTTATATGTGATTTTGGTTGGTTAGAGCGATGACTTTTGTTGGATGAGAAAAATGGTAGTGAAAGTAGGCTTCTATTCTTTCAGCCCAAATCTGGAATAATAGATCTGGGTTCTGGCCCATGGGCCCTAATATAAAGCCAGAAATTTGGAGGGCCACTTAGTCTTGGACACGTCACACGTGAGGGAGAGGGGGTTGGCTTTTGTGGGCCCCATTTTGGGGGAGACACTGACTGATTGATGTTACGTGAAGCCCAACCCACATTGAAAATGCAAAATCCTTTTTTTTTTGATGTGGGTCTTCAGAAAATACGCACGCTCTTGTCTCTGACAGTGATGTTTGGGCATTCAAGACTAAGAAGAGAGAGAAAGAGAGAGATCCAAGTCGTGTGGTTCAGTTGTTGTCCTTTATGCAATTTGGCTTTTACCCTTTTAAATGTAGTCCTGTCCAAAATTGTTTTTGAGTCTGTTTTGGTATAAGTTCTTTTCAAGATTAATCATACTTCAATGTTTAGGCCAAGTTCTCGGATTAAAATAATTTTACCGAATTAAATCTTAATTGAAATTGATTTTTACTAATTAGAAGTTAGAACTGATTGTTCTAATGACAAATTCTAGTGATGGACGGTCTAATGGGTTATATTGGGTAAACAAATAGGGAGTACAAAGTAGATAATAAGTTCACAAGGATGTAAATGTCGCCTTCTATCGATCAATGAAAAAGATAAAAAAAAAAAATGCGTATATGATAGGGGACTGATTCGCATTGCATCCTATTTGAATTTGGTTTTAGAATATATTCCATTACCCTCTAATTGACTACACACTCCCTATACCACAGAAGATAGAATTACTTTGCAATTTGTTACATGGAATTTGAGCCAAGGATTGATTGCATGTAAAAATCTCGGCAATGTGAAAAATCTAATTTCAAGCTAGAAAATTTTCGTTGCATACACAAGTAGTTCTTTGAAGCTCGAGAAAAGTACATCAAATTGGAATGCAAAGGCAGAGTATCATTGTGTGTTTGTAGTCTTTGTACACAGATTATACACAAACATGAATTAATGTCAAGAAGCATGCCTTAAAAATTATTTCTTGCAATCACTTGGACTCAAATTAAACTCGGCTATTTAATGAAAACTATCCATGAACATGGACTATGATCTTACATAAACTGTCAAAGTATCCATTCCTATGTACACCATATTTTCCCTTCATATTTTTTTTTTTTCAATTTATAAATGGACAATAAGCTTCTAAATTTATGCCTTGTAGCTGTAATGTTGTTTTGTTTCAAAAATACTTCTCAATAATGATTAGTGATTGCATTGTCTCTTTGATGAGCATGGATTTCACAATTATGGCGACATGGTAATTCTAACATTTAGACCAGGATGTTTCATTTCTTTGCTGCATTAGTTTCAGTTAAGTATTTGTTTGCAGTCTAAATTATTATGCTTGTGACTCATGGTAGCTGAACTACAGTGTTTTGCAATTGCTAAACATGGCCACTGTATAAATACTATTCATGTAATATATTTACACAGCTACATGTATCTCGTGTAAATCTATTCTTCACGCTTTTTTATTGGTCTGGTTTGAATGTTCTTTTGTCTGAGGTCTTACAAATTAATAATTAATTGAGCAGTAATATGAATGATCGAAGAAGAAACAGTTGATTGTTTGCACTTCCTTATTTGCACTTCCTGTGCAGTAAAATGTTTAAGTGTATGACTTTATCTGTCTTTTCAACTCTGAAAGGAGCAGGAGGTTTGCTTAAAACACATAATTTCCTCCAACCACTTGAAGGGGAAGAAAAGCCTGGTCCTAAGGAAGACAACTTGGTAGATATAAATGCTAAGCCTCCATCTGCGGCTCCTCCTACTTCAGTAGTTGAACATGTATTGCCTGGTGGGATTGGAACATACAGCATAAGTCACATTTCCTATTTTAATCCAAAGGTGCCTAAGCCAGAGGAGAATATCTTCTCAGTGGCTCCAGCAACCAGCAATGATAAAAATGATGACAATTCAAATTGTAGCTCATATACGGGAAGTGGTTTCACATTGTGGGACGAATCAACTGTGAAAAAGGGAAATACAGGGAAAGAGAATTTGGGGGATGAAAACATAGTAAAAGGTAAATGTCTAATTCATTCTTTCAACTTAGATTAAGCATTGCATAGCAGGTTGATACCCGATTTAAGTAATTTACTATCTAGACATTAGTCCAATAATAATTATTGTGTTCATGTTTTAGTTTGGCATACAAGACAACTTAGAGGGCCAATTGAAGTAGAAAGGTAATATACTATACAGACTTTTGCAAGCATGATGCTTGTTGTCCTAGTGATGCTTTCAAAGCGTTTTTATGGGGATTGGAGGTTACACTCACATCAATTTACCACTCCATCACATATTAGACCTCTCACTTATATATTAGGAATAAAAAAGAGGCTATCTGGTAAATTAGCTCACTGGTGAACTAGAGAGAGGAAGGGCAGTAAATCCCACATAAGTGTGAGTATCAAATTGTCCCCTCTCTCACAGTTTGCTGGAGAACTATCTCTCTAAATAGCCTTACTTGTATTTTAGGGTGTCACAATATAATTTTTTCTTGAAGTCACTATCTACTTTGATTTCTTCATCACACCAATCTTCATGTCATTTAAAAGGAAAAATATGGGATTGAGGGAGGATTTAATGTTGCTACAATCGCATTTGAGTTGAAAACAGTTTGCTTGCACAAGCGCTTTTTTCATGATGGAATTTGGACATGCTAATATGTACATTAGACTTTGATTTGGACAGGGTGTAAGAGTGGCAAGGTTAATTGAGTTAATTTAATTTTAAATGCAGAGAAGCAGATAATATGAAAGGGGTACAAAAATGGGCTCATATAAAATACATAGAATTGAATACTTGCAAGTGTTGTAACTCTCAAATTTCCTCTTGGGAAGTATTGATATAAGTTTTGGTTGAAGTGATTGCTCTGGGTCAGAGACTCAGAGTACTACTCAGTAGTATTCCACATAAATCTACTTTCCAATAACTGTGGGCTTTCTTTACATAACTTACCTTCCTGTTCTAACGCTAACTAGATCAAAATTTATCAGGAATTTGATACTTGATTTTCGATAAAGACTTTTGTTCCATCCCAATTTCTGATACTAGGGAACTTGTGAAGTTTCTCTCTATAAGTATTACATTTTTATGAACTTCACTAGATTTTGAGAAATCCCTTGATTTTGATGTACAGAGTCAACAATAAAAATGGGGCAATGGCCTTTGGACCGGCCGTCACAGTCTTCTTCCAACCACCGCAGCAGTGTCAGCCCTCTCTCGTCTTCTCAGTCAGTAACTTACCCCATTTATATTTCTCTCATCCTCACCAGCAACTATGTCCAACTGATAAGGGAATTGGAAATTTTATAGGGCATTAATTCAGAAGAGTCAAAGCTTTATGGAGATGATCAAATCAGCAAAGGGTCCTCATTCTGTGGAGGAAGAGGTTGAAGAGGATTTGAGCCTAAAAAAGGAAAGCAGCTCTTCTCTAAAGGGTTAGTATTCTGCTCATTGTAATAGGAGTTGGGTTGTATTTGGCGTCATGAACTTCTTTATATCACTCTGTCTCTTTTTTAATTGATACAGAAATGCAGTTGTAGATGAAACTTGTCTTTGAACTTATGTTTTCTCTTGATAATACAACCTTTTTTTGATTGACTTCATGGGTTATAATTAAGAATATCTCATTCAATTAAGATGTAGAGGTTCTAACCATTGAAATTGATGATTCTACAGGAGAATTACGTGTAAATGTTGGTGGAAAGAGCAGTGATCAGAAAGCTATCACCCCTCGGTCCAAACACTCTGCAACAGAGCAGCGAAGAAGATGCAAAATTAATGACAGGCAAGTTTACCTCAGCCTAAATAATGAACTGATTTGTAAACCAAAGCAGACTTTTTAAAACTGTCTGAATTAGATGGAGCACCTGCTAGATGCACCATGTGACTTGTGCCTCAGAAGAAATTATTTATCTGTTCCCATTCCTTTGATTTGTTGCTGCATTATCTGGGAGTTGTCATCTAAGTGACATCTGATTATTTGCCATATTGGATTGAAACTAAATTTTTTGTTTCCAGAGTCTTTAGCAAGATAAACAGTAAGAAGATATCAAATTAATGCAAAAGAGCATTTCCTATATGTAGAGTGTTAGACTCATCAATAGTGTCTGATTGGATAGGGTGTCCGACATCTATCTGCCGAATTTTTTCTAGGTTTTCTGATATTCTATGAAAAATCACACCCATCTCAACCCAGGTTTTCTGATATTCAATATTTCTATGTAGATGCAATACGGTCATGGCAAGGTAGGTGAAGAATTGTGCAACATAGATTCTAATTGTGAAATGTGGTCCCAGAAAAAGTCGCCTGTTAATCTAGCTTAAAATTCTCCTTGCATGCATTTTAAAAACTTGATGTCCCAAGCAAGAGTTACTGTCTTATTGACACCTCTTTTTTGCCTTTGCAGATTTCACATGTTGAGAGAACTCATTCCTCACAGTGACCAAAAGAGAGATAAGGCATCTTTTCTATTAGAGGTATGAGCACAGGCACCTTCTCTTATCTGACATAGTGCTGTCCAGAATACACTCTCATATCTGTATTTATGCAGGTCATTGAATACATTCAGTTTTTACAAGAAAAGGTAAATAGATACGAAGGGTCATACCCTGGATGGAATAGTGAACCACCCAAGTTGAATCCATGGGTAAGTTCTTCAGTGTTTTTTACAGGTTACGCTAGCAATATGTATACTCTGAAAGGACTTCTTCCTTGCTTCAGGGCAACAACTATTACACCAGTTCATTCAGATTGATATTGTGTAGAGTTAAAAGTAATGTTTGTTAAGTTAGGTACCGTTAGATGGTTATAGTGGTATTTGATATAATCAGTGTATGGCTGTTACTTAGCAAATAGACCAACTTTTAGGTTAGAAAGCCAAAAGCCATCTCCAAAAGGTTACTCAAACTAACTTTTGCATTTTGGCTGAAAGGCCGAAAGATTATACCAAACAAATTTTTTGATTGTTTGACCACATGAAATAGTCATTAGTTACTAAAAAAGTAGTAAAAAAACCATTTACCAAACAAGGGCTTAATACTCATTTTATTATTTTTGTGTGTTTTGAAGTATCATGGAAACTTTTTAAGTAAACCATTGTTCATTTTTTATTTTGTTTAATGCAGAGAAATAGCCACGTGGCAACTGAGAGTTTTGTTGATCAGTCTCGAGCAGTGAATGCTAGTCCTGTGTTGATGTTCGGTGCTAAAGTTGACGAGAAAGCTACTCCTGCTGTTTCATTGAATTTCCCGCGCAATCCCCAAACCCCAGCAGAGAGTAGCATGATCAATGCTATCAATGTCAAGACAGTTGATCAGCAGCCTGGAACAACTAATAAAGCAGGATCAGTTTCTCCACCACTGCAGCATGATATCCATGCTCCTATCATTAATAGTTGTGCTGTTGCACCACCTCCTGTGAGGCTTCCATTTGAGGGAGGCAATGCTTCTTTCCCTCAATTACAGTTATGGCAAAGTAGAGCTTCTGCATTTGAGCCATCTCTTGCCACCGATAAACTGAAAGATCAAGAGCTGGCTCTTGAAGGTGGTACAATTAACATCTCAAGCATATACTCTCAGGGGTGAGTAATCATAAACTCTATTTGTAGATGCTCTGTGATTAGATAAGGCAATATTTCACACTCTTCGTATGAATCGTATCAAAGGTGATTGAAGATTATGCATAACCATTTTTGTACACTAAGTGAGAAGCAAGGATTCTGTCCTTGAAACTGTAGTATAGGTTTATAAGGGCAAACGTTGCTTGTCGTAAATAAATGAACAGTAACTGAGTTTTCTCTTAAGTCATGATAATGTTTAACGTACCCAGTTTGCTGATCAGCAGATTAAGTTTATCCCTATTTTGGCAACTTTTTTAAGAGAATAAATGATTTCAGGGATTGATTGTATGTATAAAATATTAATTCTCCTGTTTTTTTTTTTTTCTTTCTACTAACTTGAATGGATATTAATTTCGAACAGGTTGTTGAGTACGCTGACACGAGCTTTGCAGAGTTCTGGGGTAGATTTGTCTCAAGCAAGCATATCAGTTCAAGTTGACATAGGAAATCGAGCACATAATAGACAAGATTCCCAGGAGGCTGCTGGGAAGGTAAGCATAACTCAGTAACTGGGCGAGTAAGAGAAAATTTTTAACACAAATGTTTCTAATATTGTGATTATATCTAAGCAAAAGACCTGTTTCTCTTTATTCAGGGTGTTGAAATTCCCAGTGGTAATCCATCTTTGCAACATGCTAGAGTTGATAACACCAGTAGCGAGTCTGATCATGCAGTGAAGAGGCTCAAGACAGGCTAGATGTTGGGAGGTTTGGTACATTCTTTTGCTATGTGATTAGATCATTTTTTGCGGAGCTGTCCTGGCCCTCTGGTAAAATCGCCCATCCCTTCTTCGCCAGATCAACCAGTTGATAGCTTGAGCCAAATTGTACATGTTATTAATTTCTCTCTTCAATTTGTTTTTGCTTAGTCTTTCAGGACTTCTGATGAGTGAATAGGTAGTCCTACTTAGAATATTCTTTCATCTTAATTTTTCTTAATCTTTTCAACTTATGTATTTATATATAGGCATCCATATTAGTATACGAGGAGCCACCTTTTAATTATGAGCTTCCATATTGAGAAGCTTTTATTAATTTTTTTTTTTTTAACTTCATTTTATAACTTGTATCTTGGGGGCTATAGCAGATTAATTAGCAGCTTATATACTGATAAGCATACTCTTTTTGTTTTCCTTGCTACATGTAAGCATACTCTTTATTAACCAATTAAATTCTTGAGATCAAGTCATTCAATGGAGTTTGAAATTTGGAGGATTTTGGCCATGTTCTCTTCACTTATTTAAAAATCTTGTTGCTTAATATCTTTAGAATCATACCATATTATATTAGCTGATTAGACCAAATCTTATGGAGTATTTGTGTTTTGATATTACCAATATTTGGGGTTATGTATTAATATAAATTATGAATTACAAATACTCTAATAAGATTCCACTTAATAGTGCGTTTTTTTTAAAATTGTATGTTAGTCTACATATGCGGTGAAAGTTAAGTTACATCAGATTAAAACTTACTAAAACACCTTATTTAAGTTGTGGAAAACATAGCCTTTGGTAGGTTACAAGAATAAAAAACCACACATTCACACTTCACTTTTATATCAAGGTCCCAAACTTTTAATCAAGCAAAATGATGTCATTGAGCTCTTTTTTTTTTTTTTTTTTTTTTTTTTTTAATGACAAGGAATTCCCTAACTAGACCTCAACCCTCATGATTTTTTTGGTCTTATATTTGCAAGCCAGACACTTAAGAGTTAGGAGCAGAGGGGAGGGTAAGGAAATCCATACCTCCCAAGTACTCTCATTTGGTAGAATTCAAATCCCGAACCTTTAGAATATAAGGTAAGAACTTTACTAAGTAAGCCAATACTTTATTGGTTGTCATTAATCTTAAATGCTTTTAAACAACTTGTGAAAATACTTGATCCAAACTTATTTGCTAAGGGTCGTTTGGTATCAAAACACCTTTTCCGGTTTTTGTAATTTTGTTTTAAAAGGAGATATGATTTATAATGAAATCATAATTACGTAGTATTTAGTTTACTAACAACAACAAAGTACAAACCATTTTTTCTGGTTTTGATTTTAAAAAACAAAAAACTGAAATAAAAAAAAGATAAGTAACGACGATTCAAATTAACAAGTCAGCTTGGAAATCTTCAATTGTAATAACAAAACAATAAGAAACCTAGTAAGCAAACGTTGAAAATCCCCTGAGCAATACTTCGTATATTTCTTTATAATCTAATACTTCGTATGAAGTACAGGACAGAATTGTTACTAGCCAAACAGTTGCAAACTCACATAAGAATACAGCTGGGTAAAATTTCCTTGCAAACGAAATATATTGTATAATTATTGTAAATAATTTGATTGTATGAATAAACAGATTATATAAATTAAGAAACTAAATTCAGCATTCAGCAACCAGTTTTAGAAACATGAATTCACTTTTAAAATGCCAAAAAAGTACCTAATCCTTCAAAACATCATAGTAATAGAATAAGTTAGAATTTCAGAACAGTGCACAAAAGCTAGATCAGGATAAGTTAGCTAGTTAAAAGCTATTACAAAAGAGTTACTGGAAGTCGATTGCTTAGAAAAGATGATAATATAAAGAGGGGAGTACTCTCCAGTCTCCATTACAGTCCGTAATAATTAGTAACCAGAAAACGCTGCAGAGGAAAAGAGTAGGAACTTCAAGCAGAACAATCAGCCAGCCACGCCAAGGTGCAAAATAAAACAACCATCCTAAACCCCAAGCTGCAAGAATCTGCCAGAATTGAAGAAAACGAAAAAGAACAGAAAGTTAAGCATAAGAGGGAATTGCCAAATTTTTAAAAACATTGTTAACGAGTGTATCTTTTAAAAGATTCCCTTAAACCTCATAATTCCAGATGCAGCAAATTTTCAAGCAAAAAACATAGTACATGACAACACTGTCAAAACTGCTCTCAAACAAGCGAGACTTGAGAGTGTGAATGGTTGGGAAGGTACATTTATAAAGGATATACATAGTATAATCAATTCAAAAAACATCCATGATAACACTCTCAAAACCAATTTCAAACAAGTGAGACTTGTGCATACAAATCCTGAGAAGAGCTAACACCATCCTTCCTAACAATCTGGCATCACTATAAAACTAGGAGCCAATGAAACCAACAAGCTCTCTTAGTAGAACCTTTAATACAAATCCTATCTGAAAGCTCACTTTGCCGATTGAAATCTGGTAGTAGAACCCTTAATCCAAGTTCTAACCACTATTATGTTGGTTGTGACTATTATTGAACAATTTAATAAGAAGCCTTTTATTAGCAGCTTGTTACCAAAATCCAATTACACACACAACAAAAGATCCATTAATTAAAACCGGTAGCTATAAACTATCAGATCAACCAGGGATTAGCAAGTTATCTGATTCTGATTTCATTGATTCTTCAAGCTATATACAGGTACACACAATTCAACATTATCAATCAAGTAGCAACCAGCAAAGTTTCTGCACTAATTTAACTACAACATGCATTAGAATTTAGAATGATACATTTAGTGGCTATTTCTTTTTTGATTCAAAATAACATACTATATAAAAACCACCAAGTAACAAATCGATATTGATTTATCGGACGAATCAGAATTCACCACCAGTGATCTCGATCAACAAAACATCTAAGCTTCAAGTGAAAGGTCATTAGGAAACCGTGATTTATACAAGAATGACTGACATACAAACTATATAGCTCTGTTTTAAGCAATGAATTATTTCAGATTGCATAAAGCTCTTCTATATGTCAGTTCAAGGAAGAACTTGGAAGGTCACATACATTTTAATTAAGAAGTTATGGTTGAAAACTCTTAAATACAAGATACAAGTTGTAACAAAAACACCAACAATCTATAGAGATTCAAACTTGTAAAAGAGACAATGTCCAACAAAATTACTAATAATGCACAAACAAAGTGTAACATGAAACAACAATAAAGCATTTATCAATATCAAAACTTAGGTATCAATATATGAAAAGGAAAGATAGTAGTAATATTTAAAATAATTAATAATAAAACAAAGATACCTCAAAGTAGCAAAGCAGGCCCATTGAAAAAGTGGCCAAGGTGGGGAGCTCTAAGGAAAAACTTTCTTTCCACAAAGACATCCAAGAAGGTGGAGTATGCAGGATGATCATGGATATCAGGCAATTCTCCAGAAATCATCTTATAGATAAGTTGTTGAGAAGGCAATGGAACAAGCTGGAAAGTCATTGTGTGAGACAATGGAACAAGCACACATTCTAATGACATTTTCTTGTATCGACTTCAAAGGAATAAGCACGTTCCTAAGCATGGGTGGATAAGGATAAGGAAGAATTACTTTAAAAATAACATGATACAAAGATTGCCTTGCATAAACGGTTCCATCGGGGGTGGCTAGGTACGCACAGGGCTCAATTAGAAGACTAATGCCAACATACAGTTGTCTACCTTGCTCGTCGAGTCCGAAGCAGGGCAGACCCGAGGGTATAGTCATAGGAAGAATATTGATTAAATGAGAGGTCATGTTGTGTGAACAATACCATTTTTCTTTGAATGTATCAAAACAAAAACATTCTTTAGATGTTTCAATTGCAAAACAATGACCAAATACAGCATATGCATAAATGACAGTACCCGAACCAGCAACGAAGAAAGGAGGAACTGGAAGGGTTCTCCATTCATCGATTTTTGAATCAAAAACCTCAAAAGGAATTTCAGATTGTGCAGTGAAACCTCTGTGTACAAAGCGAGAGTAAAGGACATATAGATTACCTCCAATCTCTTCAACAATAGGACACGCTTTACCAGATTTCATCCTCGGAATAGTAGCATCAGCTAATTCAATTCTGATATTCTTAATATCACCATTAGGACCACTAACTTCTGGAATTAGCTTATACACCTCTCTCGAGGCATGCGTAGAACAATATGGTGACGAAGGATTCTGTAATTCTCCACCAATTAGAAGTATATTTGAATCAGAAGTCGTTGAACATGGAAGCAAAACCCTAGAAGAAGGAGAAGAGGTAGTCTTGAAATACTGTGCAATCATTACAAACACACTTCATTCCTCTCCCTTTTCAACCCCATTCAACTCAAACACCACCAACCACCACCAACAACAACAATACAAATGAACACCTTCTTCACTGCTTCATCATATACACCTCTCTGCACCTGTATACACCTTTTCCACTGCTTCATCATATACTCCTCTCTTCACTGCTTCATCATATACACCTCTCTTCACTGCGGAGAAAATACAGGTGCAGAGAGGTGTATATGATGAAGCAGTAAAGAAGGTGTTCATTTGTATTGTTGTTGTTGGTGGTGGTTGGTGGTTTTTGAGTTGAATGGGGTTGAAAAGGGAGAGGAATGAACATGGAAGCAAAACCCTAGAAGAAGGAGAAGAGGTAGTCTTGAAATACCGTGCAATCATTACAAACACACTTCATTCATCTCCCTTTTCAACCCCATTCAACTCAAACACCACCAACCACCACCAACAACAACAATACAAATGAACACTTTCTTCACTGCTTCATCATATACACCTCTCTGCATCTGTATACACCTTCTTCACTGCTTCATCATATACACCTTCTTCACTGCTTCATCATATACACCTCTCTTCACCGCGGAGAAAATACAGGTGCAGAGAGGTGTATACGATGAAGCAGTAAAGAAGGTGTTCATTTGTATTGTTGTTGTTGGTGGTGGTTGGTGGTTTTTGAGTTGAATGGGGTTGAAAAGGGAGAGGAATGAACATGGAAGCAAAACCCTAGAAGAAGGAGAAGAGGTAGTCTTGAAATACCGTGCAATCATTACAAACACACTTCATTCATCTCCCTTTTCAACCCCATTCAACTCAAACACCACCAACCACCACCAACAACAACAATACAAATGAACACTTTCTTCACTGCTTCATCATATACACCTCTCTGCATCTGTATACACCTTCTTCACTGCTTCATCATATACACCTTCTTCACTGCTTCATCATATACACCTCTCTTCACCGCGGAGAAAATACAGGTGCAGAGAGGTGTATACGATGAAGCAGTAAAGAAGGTGTTCATTTGTATTGTTGTTGTTGGTGGTGGTTGGTGGTTTTTGAGTTGAATGGGGTTGAAAAGGGAGAGGAATGAACATGGAAGCAAAACCCTAGAAGAAGGAGAAGAGGTAGTCTTGAAATACCGTGCAATCATTACAAACACACTTCATTCATCTCCCTTTTCAACCCCATTCAACTCAAACACCACCAACCACCACCAACAACAACAATACAAATGAACACTTTCTTCACTGCTTCATCATATACACCTCTCTGCATCTGTATACACCTTCTTCACTGCTTCATCATATACACCTTCTTCACTGCTTCATCATATACACCTCTCTTCACCGCGGAGAAAATACAGGTGCAGAGAGGTGTATACGATGAAGCAGTAAAGAAGGTGTTCATTTGTATTGTTGTTGTTGGTGGTGGTTGGTGGTGTTTGAGTTGAATGGGGTTGAAAAAGGAGAGGAATGAAGTGTGTTTGTAATGATTGCAGTCATTGCACAGAGAAAATGAATACCTCACGTTTAACAAGTAATTAAGTTAGTTTTTGTTATTATTATTTAGGATGATTTTTTTAATTATACTTTTTTTTAGAAAGTGTGTGATAGATAAAATTACCTGGCCCTAAAACAAGGAGTTACATGTGTAGTATGTTTTTAACTTATATTAGTTGAAAGATAAACAAGGGAAATCTTCCTTGATTGGAGCAATCAAGGATCCTGATCTATATGAAATTGCCAAAACTCTAATTAAGGTCTAAATATATATTTTTATTTATGATTTATTTTTCTTTATTTAATATATATATATATATATATATATATATATATATATATATATTGGTGCAAATTTTATTTAATTTTACAGGCTTAAGTACCGTGCTATGCACGGTCTTTAAAGAATTTTTAAATAAATTTCAACCTCAATTAGTGTTACAATAATTCAGGAAAAAAATGATTATTTTTGTAAATATCAATAATATAAATTGAATATTATACCTATACTGTAACAGGTACATCAAGGTTAGTGCCGAGCTGATATCCTGTTCACCCTATTTAGTTGACAAATATGGTTGGCATAAATCTTAATGTTTTAGAAAATAATATAATTGAAAATTTATTTTGTTTTTATTGAGTACGCCATATTAGGGAGAATTTTTTTTTAATTATTATTATAGTTAGGGTGCGTTTTATTCACCTGATTTTTACTTATCTAATCTTATCTGAACTTATTAGCCCTTATTAGGACTTATTTTAGTTATAAATTGAACTTGGGTAGCCCTGATTAACCTTTATCACAACTTATCTGAACTTATCTTATCTGAACTTATTTGAACTTAGGGTTTGTTTAGTTCACCTTATTTTTGCTTATCTGAACTTATCTGGTCTGGTCTGGTCTGATCTGAATGTCAAATTCGACCAAACTTTGACCTCAAATATACGATAATCTATACGGAAAAAATATATCAAGTGGGGTCTTGTTAGATTAGTGATAATGTGTATTTTATTAATATGTGATTTTCATAATTTTTTTCAATACGAAATTGAAGATATTTAGCAATAAAAAACTGCACATAAAACGTTAATAGTATTCTAAATCATATAAAACCAAGTGACATTGACAGTAGCTTTATGTTTCCTTTTTTTTTTTCCCTTCACTTTTTCCTATCATATACCTTTTTATTAATTAAGTTTCCTCTAAACTACAGTAAAAATACCCCATTGTTATTAAAATAAAAAATTAATAAATAAATACCTCACGTTTGAGTGTTTAACACGTAATTAAATTAGTTTTTGTTATTATCTTATTTGATGATTTTTTTAATTATACTTTTAAATAAGGTAAGTTTACCATAAACAATTTTATTTATTTATTATTATTTTATTTTTATGAGAAAGTGTGTGATAGATAAAATTACCCGGCCTTAAAGCAAGGAGTTACATATGTAGTATTTTTTTTAATTCGTATTAGTTGAAAGATAAATAAGGGAAATCTTCCTTGATTGTAGCAATCAAGGATCCTGATCTATATGAAATTACCAAAACTCTAAATAAGGTCTAAATATATTTTTATTTATGATTTATTTTTCTTTATTTAATTTATATTTTTTTTTGGTACAAATTTTATTTAATTTACCGGCTTAAGTACCGTGCTATGCACGGTCTTTACATAATTTTTTAAATGAATTACAATCTTAGTCAGTGCTACAATAATTCATGAAAAAAATGATTATTTTTTTAAATATCAATAACATAAATTGAATATTATACCTATATTATAACAAAGACATCAAGGTCAGTGCCAAGCAATACCCTATTCACCCTATTTAGTTGACAAAATATGGTTGGCATAAATCATAATGTTTGAGATAATAATATAATTGAAAATTTATTTTGTTTTTATTTAGTACTCCAAAGTAGAGAAAATCTATTTTTTAATTATTATTATAGTTAGTGGGTACTTTTATATAAAATTCTTATAATATTAAAAAAAATTTGAAATTTCTTAAAAATACATTTTATGCATATTTAATTATTTAATGAATTTGTGAAAAAATTCTTAAATTAATTAGTTAAGATTACATATTGTATTGGAGACTTAGGGGTATATTTTCTACAAAAGATGCATTATTTATAAGGGTAAAAATAGTTGCAGCTCCATATATTTACTTTTCATTGTAATATTGATGGGTTCGCCACGAAAAAAAATTACAACATCTGCATATTGGACGGAAAAAAAAAAAACCTAAAATCATATAAAATTACAAAATTATAACAAAATGTTAATTGTATTCTAAATCATATAAAACCAAGTGACATTGACAGTAGCTTTATGTTTCCTTTTTTTTTTCTTCTCTTTTTTCTATCATTTACCTTTTTATTAATTAATATTTCTTTAAACTATCGTAAAAATACCCCAATGTTATTAAAATAAAAAGTTAATAAATAAATACCTCACGTTTAAGTGTTTAACACGTAATTAAATTAGTTTTTGTTATTATCATTTATGATTATTTTTTTAATTATACTTTTAAATAAGGTAAGTTTACCATAGGCAATTTTGCTTTTTTTTTTTTTTGTTTTTGAGAAAGTGTGTGATAGATAAAATTATCCAGCCCTATAACAAGGAGCTATATGTGTAGTATTTTTTTTAACTCATATTAGTTAAAGATAAATAAGGGAAATCTTCCTTGATTGTAGCAATCAAGGATCCTAATCTATATGAAATTGCTAAAACTCTAATTAAGGTCTAAATATATTTTTTTTATGATTTATTTTTCTATATTTAATTTATATATTTTTTTTGGTGCAAATTTTATTTAATTTACCGGCTTAAGTACCGTGCTATGCACGGTCTTTAAAGAATTTTTTAAATGAATTACAATCTCATTCAGTACTACAATAATTCACGAAAAAATGATTATTTTTGTAAATATCAATAATATAAATTAAATATTATACCTATATTATAACAAAGACATCAAGGTCAATGCCGAGCAATACCCTGCTCACCCTATTTAGTTGATAAAATATGGTTGGTGTTTCGGGGTTTTTGGAGTCCCTCGGGAGAGTTTCAATTCCAAGAATGCGCGTCGACCGTCTATACCTGCAAAACCACGGAAACACCAGTTGGGTGGAGTTCCGCCTCCGACGATCAAGTTAGAACATATCCGGATGTATAAGAGTGCAGAATGTAAAGGTTTTTCTCTCGGTTTCCGAGAGAATTCTGCAATTAATATTGCTCGGATTTTGTGTGTATATTTATGAATCTGCAATAAATGATGATTTTTCTCTATTTATAGTGTGAGGGGATCAGTTCCCCTCTCAAGGGTTGGAGTTCCACGTGTCACTAGAGGATTGGTTCTCTTGGAACCCCTATGAGCCTGACACGTGTCAGCATACGATTGGTCCACGTGGAAGGGGTATTTTTACCCTAAACATTTGCCCCTCACAGGTGTCATGCTCTGAGAAGGTGACGTTTCGTCTCCTTCTCTCTTCTTCTTCTTTCTTTTTTTTTTTTTTTTTTTTTTTTGTGAATTCGAATTTGAACTTGGAAGGTGACGGTTCGCCTTCTGGAGTTCTCTATAAGTAGAGACCCCTTCCCCTCATTTTCACACTTTGCAATTTTTGAGAAATATTTCTGAGAGAAAGCTCTGATACCAGCTGCTATTTCTTGCACAACCGTCTTTATTTTCTTCACTCAACCGGATTCCGTCTGAATGCTCATCACCCAAAACACATTAAAACCGCCTGGGGGTCCTTTGATTGATTCCAATTGCTTTCAATATACCCGTAGCCGGTCGACCGTCTGGGGTAGCTTTTGAGGAACGGCTGGGTTGTTCAACAATTTTCAATTGCTCTTCAAGAGGGTACATCCGGGCAACCGTCTGGGTATCCAGCAAGCAACAAAAAGATTTCCGACTGTTGATCCAGATAGCCAACTTTCCCCACTCAAAGCATCTTCAATGTACCGTCTACTCCTTGCAACTTTTTTGAGATTTTCCGGTTGTATAGCTTGTAAAGAATAATGGACTCACCCAACACACACACCCGGCACGACCTAGAATAGTTGTCAGCTGGTCACCGGATACGGCTGAGTCTAGGACTGGGGATGCCTTCTGAGGGTGTTTGGACCACCCTTACTCTTCTGCGAATTCGACCGTCTCTGTTCATGTGCAGGACAAAATGGCTCGGACGAGACGGGCGACTATAGACCCCGAATACCAATCAGATGGCTCAGCCGAAGCTCCGGCTGACATTGTACATTATGACCATCCGGGTGTACCTAGCACACCCAGTGATGATATCTTGGAAGAGTCCGAGGATATAGGCGGTGAAGAGATCGTCCAACAATCAGACTCTTCAGAGTCTACCATGGAACCAGATGCCCCCCAAGAGGATGAGGAGGCGTATAAATGGCCCTCCATCAATAATCCAATAGGCAACAGAGGCACACATGACCGCCAGGGATGTGGTCACTCTAAACGCTACCTTACCCGGATTTTTACAGAAGCGCCCGGTTGGGGTAGGATGGGAAATTGTGGTGCCGCCTGTAGAGGCAACCGTCATCTAGGATGATGACCTTGATCATGCCGACGACTATTTCGGCTGTTATGAGGCGGCATTCAAAGCCGGCCTCCGCTTCGCCCTCCATAATACAATAAAAGCCATTCTAAGAGGCTACGACCTTGGCATTTGGGAGTTAACACCCAATTCTTGGGTGAATATATTAGGGTACATTGCCGGCTGCGAGATGCAGGACAACGCCTATCTGGGAGGCGTTTGCACATATGCACTACCTCAGCCGTGCCCCAGGCGGCTGGAATGCGTGGCATACGTTGACCACGCATCCGGAATACATGATGACGCTTAACAAGTCGTCAAAGTGGAGTAGCTGGAAGAGCAAGTTTTACTTGGTTTCTTCCCCATCGTCGCGTGTAAACCACTGGCCGCGTTACTACAATAAGCACTCGGCTCTCCTTGGAAAGAAATGTGCCCTTCCTAAAGTACCGGAAGAGGCTTGGATGCAAATTAAATAATGGAGATGGGGCTCTTTAAGAAGACCTCCCTGCCTTTGGATGATGGGACTGAAGTCATAGTCCCCAAGAACTGGGTCTCTCATCCAGACAGCTAAAGGACGAGGCGTTCCTTTCCGCCTGTGGCCTTAGCACAATGTTTAGTAGACGTATGTTGACTGATAACCGGCACTTTATGCCGTCTGAATCATGCTTGAATGGATTTTGACTTTTTTATTTTCTTCTTTGTAGAGAAAGGATTAGAGATGGTGCCTCCAGAGAAGACACCCACTAAATCGGCTTCTCAGATCCGGAAGGATTAGTTAGAGAAGAAAAGGGCCCAACTGGCAGCCAAGGATGATGGGGGTAAGCTCCGGCTGATATTACCGTCTGTATAATTTGATGTTAATTCCGATATTAACCGGTTGCTTTGTTTCTTTTTCAGACGGGGAGCAAGAATGTTCCTCTCGCTCCCTAACCAAGATGCTAAAAAGACCGGGCGAGGAGCCCTCCCAGCCTCCTTCCAAGTCTAGGAGGACTCCGGCTGCCTGTGCCTGAAAGGCCCACCTCAGCAGGAAAGAGCCTGAAAGACCTTAGCCTAAACACTGGGCCGGCTGAGGTTGAGACGAGGGAGCCCGAAACTCCCTCAAGCCGACTGCTTGCTGTAGCGACTGGTTCCAATGCGGCTGGGGGTGGGATGACCCCTCAGCCTGAAAATGAAGGTATGGCTCCCACCTTTGATCCCCCTGGCCGCTTGGGCCTATGCGAGTCAAGTCCCAAGCTACCTAATCAGGGTATTTTTCAAGCAGCCGATAGAATGTAGGTGTTGTCTATGTTCAATACTTAACAAATAAATTTATTGATGGACATGCCTCTTCTCGTTGGCCTGACCTCCAACAATATGCCAAGTGGATGCTGAAGACCCTCACCTGGTCCGAAAAGGAGGCGGCGCCGAGTGTGCACCAGGTCAACATTGACCGCATCAACTCGCTGCTTGCTGAGGTAATTGGCCGGTTAGGGTGCTTTTGTACAATTTACTCTTTTGCCGGTTGTACCATAATTGAGAGACTAAGGTTAGACGGCCTCAAGGTTCCCTTGAGGAAGAAGCAAGAGGAGGTTGGAGACGCCAATAGGTGGGAGGCTGACCTTATTGATGTTACTCAATACAACACCCTAATGTATGAAATTCAAACTAAAAGTCGGGAGATGAAACAGGAGGAGAAAATCAAGGTGCTCACGGCTGTTACTGAAACGACCAACAAGAAGACGGCTAATTTTGAGCTGCAAGTTAAAAACCTCCAGGCGGACGTCAAAGCGCTGGGGGATGCCGACAAGGAAAACACCCAACTGAGAGCAGACGTCTCCCAGCTGAAGAAGGAGCTGGCCCAGACGCAGGCTGATCACAAAGCCAAGCTGGAAGCCGAGCAAGACCGTCTGGTTGCGGAGAACGAGCGGGACTACGAGGCTCGTATGAAAATGGCCTGGACCCTCATCCACCTGGACACCTAATGGGAGTTTTTCGAGCTAAGGTACAAGTACGCCACCGAGGTGTATGACGCTTAAACCCTTGGGCTTGAGAAGTCGGCTCCCTTCGAGGAATGGGCTGGCATTGTCGAGGAAGAAGAGGAGGAGTAGGCGAAAGAACGAGCGCCGGGTGAGGCTGATGAAGCTCAACCCTAGCAAACTCAAGATGCTCCTCCATCCGGCCTGGGCTAGACGTCTCAGCCTCGCCAGCAGCAGTAAATCTTGATTGTTTTTCTTTTTTCTATCTCCGGCCTGCGAGCTGAGTATTCCATGTATTTTTTTTTCCCCGGACGTAGTTCCATCCAGGTCGAGCTTCGGTCAAGAATTCCAATGGAATCATGTTCAATGCTTCTTTTTTCCATGACTTCCCAAAAGACTAACCTAGGCGTATCACAAGAGGCGGATGATGCCAACTTAGATAGTGCATCCGCCTGATTATTTTCTGACCTGGGCACCTGGCTTAGATGAAATTCGTCAAGTGTCTCAGCCTCGTCTTTGACCGCCTGCAGATATTTGATCATAGTCGGATGGGTGGCCTCGTAGTCACCATGATATTGGCTAACGATCAACTGAGAGTCAGAGCAGGCGTCAACCTTTTTTGCCCCTACAGCCTTACACATGCGGATACCGGCTAGCAGGGCCTCATATTCCGCCTCATTATTTGAGGCTTGGAACTTGAACCGCAATACATATTCATATTTGTCCCCTTCCGGAGACTTGCAAATTACGCCTGGACCACAGCCGTTCATAGTAGAGCTCCCTTCTACATATACCTTCCAAAACTGATCAACATTGTCTGGCTGAGCTGAGCTCCCATCTACATATACCTTCCAAACTTCTTACTGTTCAGCGGCGCCTTTGCGTTAATTGATAGCTCCAATGCCGTTTTGAGGTGTGGGTTTTCAATTGACAGCAACTATAAACTTGGATAAGCAGAGGTAAGAAATTTGAGTTAGTGGTTGCAGTTTGCTATGGTCTAATTGTAGCTTGACTGGGGTATTCTGGTTTTGCTTATGATTAGTTATTGTTGCTAATTAATTAGAGAGTTTGCAATTTAGTCTGAGCTAATTGTAGTTTAAATTGGTAATTATCTATTTTGATTTATAATTAGGTTGCTGTTGAGTATTTCTAATTGTTTCATGCATTGTTTTTAGGTTAATAGTTTAGTTATTGTTGCTAATTAATCAGAGAGTGTTTGCAATTTAGGCTAACCTAAGTGTAGTTTGATTTTTTTTTATTTATCTATAATAAATAGTTTACCGTTTAGGATTTCTAATTGTTTCATTTATTGTTTTTGGGTGGGTATGCTTTTAGTAAGGCCTTACTGGGTGATGCGGATCGGAACTCAAGTTTTTCTTGTATTTGTGGTGGGTGTGTGCTGTTCAGGGTAAAAATACCCTAAGACACCTGGCCCAATAAAGGCTTGCCACGTGTAAAGCTTGCAACGGTCAGCAAAGGCCCAATCCCTTTGCGACACGTGTCATTGTACCCTAATTGAGGTACAGCTCTCCCCTACTATAAATAGTAAGGGCAGACCTCATTAATGGAGATCGAATCATTTTCCCACAAACCAACAAAACACAAATCCCCTTGCAAACGCTCTCAACTCGAGAAGCATTTATTGTCTTATTTCCCCATTTAGAAAGAGACTAACTTAATCTTCGGAGGCGGAACACCCCAGCCCCAGCCGGAGTATTCCGTTATTTGTGCAGGTACAGGCAAAGGAAGGAGCATACTAGGAAATTGTAACTCTCCCGTAGGACACATAAAAAACCCCCAAACATCTGGCGCCGTCTGTGGGGAGAGTACTTTCTAGATGACTTCAGAACCGGTACTGCCGGGTAAAAGTAGTCAATCTGCTTGTGAGGCTGAGGTCCACTCGGACCAAGATACAACCGACAATCATGAGATTGAGACTTACACAGCTGCCGATGGTTCTTTCAGAACCAAGCATACTCGTTCCAAAGACAGAAGGGAACGGGCAGAGCAGCAGGCAGACCCAAACCATCCCACCAGGGGACCGCTTGGATTAACTCCTGCTTCAGAAGGGGCTACCCCAGTCTCCAGGGATGAATTCATGACCATGATGATGAGTTTCAAAGGGGAGATCAAAGGCCTTCTGGATAATACAGCTGGCCCCCGTAAGGGTCAGACGGAAAAAAGACGGCTTGGAAAAAAGACGGCCAGAACAGTAAAGGGTAGGGCATCTACCCCGCATCCGAAGTCAAATATGCCGGCTAGGCCCTTTGATTTCTTAAAGATATACACTCCCATAGATGGAGTTAGAAAACCCGTCTGGCACATACAGCCGGATGGAACCAAGAAAGTCTATTCTGATGCTCGGACGCTCATTCAGGATAAAAAAAACTCAACAGCGTTCCGAGTCGGCGTCAACGTCGACCTTTAGAGACAGCTTCAACGCCACATCAGGGAGGCACTCGAGAACAAACAATGACAGCCGGACGACCAAGGTTTCCGCTCGATCCGACCCTCATATGATCCAACCGACATTACATGGAACACCATACACGCCTTTTGGATCTCCCTATGCATAGCCGGGTCTTTTCGGGGGACAGCAGCAGCCGCCTCTCCAGCCTATGGACTGGCAGCTCCGGCTGCTCAACCTTGGGGAACAGGCAACGGCGTTTTCCAGGGAAATCACCGAGATGACCCAGCCGGATAATATTAAAAACGTGTTGGTAGTTGCCTATGACGGTACCATCAACCCGAAAGATCATCTTATGGCATACACCAACCTGATGTATTTGCAGGGTTTGGATGACGCCTCATGGTGCAGGTGCTTCCCGGCAACGTTGAAAGGGATTGCTCAACGTTGGTTTGGTAACCTCCCAGCCGGATGCATCAATAATTTCAGGACGTTGGCCTACTGGTTTACGTCCAACTTTTCTATGAACATCCCTGCCAAGAAAACAAGCCTTGATCTAGGGGCAATCCAGCAGGGAGATAAAGAGGGGCTCCGGTCATATGTCAGGCGGTTTAACCTGATGAGGATCCAAATCCATGGATTATCTGATGACGTTGCCTACACTGATTTCTTTAAAGGCTTAAAAGACGGATCAACTTTTAAGTTTGACTTGGTTAGGAAGAGGGTCTCTACTCTTCACGAGGCGCTTATGAAGGCGGAGGCTTACATTCAGGCAATGGAATTGTGTGCTGTGAAACTTCCAACGAATTACAAAAGATCCGATAAAAAAGAGAATCGGCCTACCCAGTCAGCCGAAAAGGAAGACAAGAGAAAGGGGGTATGGGCAGCAGACTCATCCGGGCAACCTTTCCTGAAAAGAAAGAGGTCGGATCCGTATGTGCCAAAGTACGAATTCAACAAAGATTGTGCCTCCATTCTCAACGAAGTAAAGGACCGGTTGAATCTTGAAAAACCGGCTCCTATGAAGAGTCCTGTTAGCACCCGGGATAAAAGCAAATATTGCCTTTTTCATGAAGAAATTGGCCATGACACTGAGGGTTGCTTTAGCCTCAGGCGGCTCTTTGACCGGCTGGCTGATGAGGGGGCTCTCAAATCATACCTATCCAAGTCAAAGGGTGCTCCCAAACAAGTAAAAGGACCACCCCCAAAGAAGCCGGCTACTCAATCGGATACGGATGAGGAAACCATCCTGACCATAGCCGGTGGATTTGCGGGAGGTGGGCCTACCATCCGGGGCACAAAAGATAACATTCGAAAACTGGTCAACTCAGTGGATGAGGGCCAGTCGTCTGAATATTCATTTCCGGAAGTTAACATCTCCGAGAAAGATAGAGGAGAGGTTAGGCGGCCTCATGATGACCCCATAGTCATCGAGTGCAAAATCGCCAATCAAAGAGTTGGCCGGATCTTGATTGATACCGGGAGCTCATCTGACCTCATAAGCTACCGGTGCTTAGAAAAACTCAAGTATAAGCCTAGTAGCATGCATCCGGCCTCATACCCCTCTTGTAGGTTTTGGGGGAGGAGTAGTACATCCGGTGGGCATGATTGATCTACCCATCCGGTTCGGAGAAAAGGGAAAGGGCCGACACATGGTTGTCAAGTTTCTTGTTGTAGGAGAGCTGACTGCCTATAACTTGATTATTAGCCGCCCAACCCTTAACATCTCAAAGGCTGTCATCATCCCATCTCTAATGTTGATCAAGTTTGAAAGGGATGATGGCACAGTCGGTTACTTGAATGGGGACCAAAAGATGGCGAGAGAGTGTTATCTCTCGGACATCAAGCCAACGCTTGACACAGACGGTCAAGAGAAAGAAATAGTTGAACTTGACGACTGTGATCAAAGCTTGCCGGCTACTAAGCCAGCCAGTAAAAAGAGGAAGGCGGACCAACTGGCGCCTGTAAAGGAGAAACAATAGCAATCACTGTCTGGGGAGAGGCCAGACGTCCTTCGCCCCTATCCGGCTGGAGAAATAATTGACATTGTCCTTGAAGACAGCCGGCCAGACAGAACCGTCAAGATTGGAACGGTTGCTTTTGAAAGCTTGGGACCTGAGTTGCTCCTTTTGTTGAAGGAGTTCAAAGATGTGTTTGCCTTTGAAGTAGAAGAGATGCTGGGTGTAAGTCCGGATCTCGCTGTTCATATACTCGCTGTGGATCCTAAGAAGAAGTCGGTCAGGCAAAAGAAAAGGTACCATGGTGAGGAAAGGTCCCAGGCGGCAGCAACAGAGGTCAAGAAACTCTTAGATGCTGGGTTCATCCGGCAATGTTACTACCCGAATTGGGTAGCCAATGTCGTCCTTGTGAAAAAGCCGAATGGAACCTGGCGGATGTGTGTAGATTACACGGACCTGAACAGGGCTTGTCCAAAAGATAGCTACCCGCTCCCAAAGATAGATCATTTGGTAGACTCTACAGCCGGCCATGCCCTGATGAGTTTCATGGATGCCTACCCCGGCTTCCATCAGATACCCTTGTGGAAGAAAGACCAAGAGAAGACGGCTTTCGTCACCGATCAAGGGCTATACTGCTACACGGTGATGTCGTTTGGGTTGAAGAATGCGCCTGCCACTTTCCAACGAATGTTGAACTCGGTCTTTTATGATCAGATTAGAAGGAATGCGGAGGCGTACATCGATGACATGATAGTCAAGTCAAAGCTACAGGCGGATCATCTTTCCGACCTCCGAGAAACCTTCACCACCCTCAGGCGGCATAAAGTCATGTTAAACCCGAAAAAATGCGTCTTTAGAGTTGAGTCTGGGAAGTTTCTCGGATTTTTGATTGATCAGAGAGGCATAGAGGCCAATCCGGACAAAGTGCAGGCGGTGATTGACATGCAATCGCCTCGTACCGTCAGGGAGGCTCAAAAGCTTACCGGTTGCCTGGCAGCATTGGAGAGATTCCTCAGCCGATCAGGTGACAAGTGCCTGTATTTCTTTCAAGCAATCAAAAAGAGGTCGAGGTTTGAATGGGGTGAAAAGGCTGAGGCGGCGTTTCAAAGGCTGAAGCAACACCTACATTCTTTGCCAAGATTAGTGAGTCCCCTACCCCAGGAGGCTCTCTACATGTACTTGGTCGTCTCAGATCATTCCTTAAGTGTCGTTCTCCTTGTTGAGAAAGACGACAACCAGCTCCCGGTCTACTTTATAAGCCACGTCCTCCGGAATGTTGAACTTCGATATCCCATGATTGAAAAATTCGGTCTGGCATTGTTCAAGGCAGTCAAGCGGTTGAAACCATATTTCCTGGCTCATCCGGTGACCGTCTACACTGACTAGCCGCTCAAAAGGACTATGACCACTTTAGAGTTATCCAGAAGAATGATTAAATGGGCTGTGGAAATTCAAAGTCTAGAAATCACTTTCGAACCCAGACGAGCAGTGAAGGGTCAGGCGTTTGCCGACTTCATTGTTGAAATGACAAGGCCGATACACCCGGACAAAACTGATCAAGTCTGGAAAGTTTATGTAGACGGGAGCTCTACGTTGAATGGTTGTGGGGCAGGCGTAATTTGTCATTCTCCAGAGGGGGACAAATACGAATATGCTCTACGATTCAAATTTCAAGCTTCGAATAATGAAGCTGAATACGAGGCCTTGCTAGCCGGTATCCGCATGTGTAAGGCAGCCGGGGCAAGGAAAGTTGACGCCTGTTCAGATTCTCAACTCATCATTAGTCAGTACAACGGTGACTATGAGGCCACCCATCCGGTGATGGTTAAGTATCTTCAGGCGGTCAAAGAGGAGGCTGGGGCATTTGATGAATTCAATCTAAGTCAAGTACCCAGGTCCGAGAATAATCAGGCGGATGCATTATCAAAACTCGCATCATCCGCCACATGTGATACGCCTAGGTCAGTCTTCTGGGAAGTCATGGAAAAGAAAAGCATTGAACATGACCCCATCGGAGTTCTAGATCGAAGGTCCACTTGGATGGACCCCATCCGGGATTACCTGGTAGACGGCACCCTACCGGGTGTCTCATCAGAAGCGGCTGCTCTTAAAAGACAAGCATTAAGCTTCGTAATGCACAAAGGTGAACTCTTCCGGAAAGGTTACCTGCAGCCGCTATTCAAATGTGTTACCCCAGAAAGGGGAAAGGAAATACTGGAAGATCTGCATGCCGGCTTCTGTGAATCACACATTGGCGGGAAGACACTTGCCAAAAGAGCCAGGCAACAAGGATACTTTTGGCCTACCCTCGAGGCAGATGCATTACATCTGATAAAAAGATGTGACAAGTGCCAGAAGTTTGGCCGACTGATCAGACAGCCGGCCACTGATTTAACAGCTATTCACAGCCCAATTCCCTTCGCCAAATGGGGCATGGATATTTTGGGGCCATACACTCCTGCCCCAGGCGGCAAAAGATACATTTTGGTTGCTGTTGATTACTTCACCAAGTGGGTTGAGGCCGAGGCGGTAAAGGGCATCAAAACTAAGGATGTCATCTCCTTCATCTGGAGAAATGTCATCACCCGGTTCGGTGTACCAATGTCAATGGTCTTTGACAATGGCCCCCAGTTCGAAACGCCTGTCCTAAAGACTTGGTTGCAAGATCAAGGGATTTACCATTACTTTGCATCCATGGTCCTTCCTCAAGCAAACGGTCAAGTTGAAGCTTTTAACAATCTCATCTCAGGCGGCATAAAGAAAAAGATTGAGAAGGCAGGCGGCCTTTGGGCAGAAGAATTGACTCATGTTCTTTGGTCCATCAGAACTACTGAGAAGGGGTCAACCGGTGAAACTCCATTTCTTATGGCATATGGCACAGAGGCGGTGCTTCCCATTGAATTGTATGAGCCAACACTTCGAATCATGTTATATGATGAAGAGGCAAATTGGGAAGCCATGCGCCTGGCTCTGGATACTCTTCCTGAAAGAAGGGCAATGCCACCTTGCGTCATGAAATCTACCGTCTGCGAATGACGAGGGCCTACAACAAAAGGGTGCGTAAACGCCCCCTCAAAGTTGGAGATTTTGTTTTACGAAAGCTTAAGGCAACCGGTAGGGTGAATGAACACGGGAAACTGACCCCAAACTGGGAAGGACCCTACCGGATTTTTGAAGAAGTTAGAAACGGCACATACCGCCTGGAAACCCCAGACGGAATGCGGCTGCCTCGTACCTGGAATGTAGATAACTTGAAAAAGTACTACTTCTAAGGATTTTGTAATCTTTTGTAAATAGTATTGAAATGTGAAAGCCTATAATTTCCATTCATACAATTGTATTAGCACCTGTCTAGTGAAAAAATACAGACGGAAGAACACTTGTTAAAACCACTGCTCCAAAAAGAGCAGTCATCCGGCGACACCCATTCGGGTGAAATCGTTGAAGAGAATAGCTCCCTTCCGGGTGGTACATAGTTCTAGCGATCCAATAACTCAAACGACATTTTCTTAAAAGAAACTTGCAGCCGTTAGAAGTGGTCCTTCGCATCTAGGACTCACCCGGCAAGGACCCAGA
The DNA here is from genome assembly GCF_001683475.1 of Chenopodium quinoa. Taxonomy (NCBI): domain Eukaryota; kingdom Viridiplantae; phylum Streptophyta; class Magnoliopsida; order Caryophyllales; family Amaranthaceae; genus Chenopodium; species Chenopodium quinoa. The sequence goes on along the minus strand of NW_018742381.1, from coordinate 928,766 downwards.
CGTGGTCCATCCGGCAAAATGAAATTCCTAGTGGGTTACTACAACCGGGTTTATCTAAAAACCACCCAAACGGTTTTACAACCCATCCGATGGTTTATTGTGCCAGCCGGGGCAAGAGTAGATCAACCATTGATCACCCATCCGGCTGCCACTGAAACGACTGCCTGTTTACCGTTGGAGTAAACAGTTGGCCATTTCAGGGGCATTTTATTGTGCCAGCCGGGGCAAGAGTAGATCAACCATTGATCACCCATCCGGCTGCCAATGAAACGGCTGCCTGTTTACCGTTGGAGTAAACAGATAGCCATTTCAGGGGCATATCATGGTATCGTTACTTCATCCGGCGAAAATAGAACGGCTGATCATGTTAACCGGTTGAGTAGTAAACAATGTAAAAACTTGTAAAAAATGCATAAATTGTTAACCAGTTGAGTAGTAAACAATGTAAAAACTTGTAAAAAATGCATAAATAAAAAATCAAATGCAAAAAGTAGAATAGCAAAACCGACTGTGTCGGTTAGTAGATTTAAAATATTTTAAATAGAAATGTTAACCGGACCCCCGTCCGGGAAAGATACATACAAAGATACTCGGCTCGCAGGCCGGAAAAGAAGATAGAAAAATTATTTATGGTTGTTGTTGAGGTTGTTGTTATTGTTGAGCTTGTTGCTGTTGAGGCTCCGGCTGCTGGGCTGCTTCAACTGGAACTTCTGCCGACTGCTCCACCGCTTGCTGATCCTCCGCTTGCGCTTCTTGATTAGCCCCATCCTGCTGAATCACATTGTTGCGCTCAACCCACTCGTCGAAAGCGGGAGGAGGGTCAGTTCCGAGCACCTTAGCCTCATAAACTTCAGAGGCATACTGGTATCGAAGATTCTAATATTCGTACTCGAAATCCGGGTGGATCAGGCTCCAAGCGAGCTTCATACGTTCTTCGCAGTCGGCCTCATTTTCTCCAATCAGGCGGAGTTGTTCTTGTTCCAGCTCTTTCTTATGAGCCGCCTGATTTTTTGCAAGTTCAGTTACCAGCCGGCTGTTGTCCTTCCGGAGATCGACATTTTCCTTGTCAGCATTTTCCAGGGCTTTAAGGTCAGTTTGAAGATTTTTGACCTGGAGCTCAAGCTCATCAACTCTCTTTAATGCCGCCTCCCCAGCCTCAGCCGCCTTCTTCAGCAGCTCCTCCTGTTGCAACTTCCGTTGTTCAGTTTCCAAGTCATATGAAATGGCATTGAATTGGCAAACGTCAATAAGCTCAGATGCGCGCTTCTGAGCGTCTCTTACCTCCTCCTGCTTCTTGCGAAGAGGGACGCTAAGCCTATCAACTCTCAGCAGCGTCTGCAATATCAGCCGGAAAAAGTGTTAGGAAAGATAAAAAAATATACATGCATCCGGTAAAAAAGGGTATTTCTTAAACATAGGCCATCCGGTTTATGTACCTCAGCAAGAAGAAAAGTGATCCGGTCAAGATTGACCGTGTGCACAGCCGGCACATCTTCTCTCTCTGACCGAGTGATTGTCTTTACCATCCTCTTAGCATATTGCTGGTAGTTTGGACGGCTGGAGGTGGTATCTGCAAGCATAGAATCATCTGTAAGGTATTGGGCATATGCCTCGCCAATATCCAGGCGGTGTCCAGAAGAATCCCCGGATTGGCTTGCTTGGGTTTTTACTCTCATATGCCCACGCGGCCAGGGGGGATCGAAGGCAGAAGTGTTACCTCTCTCGGACTGTAGGGTCAAAGCCCCCCAGCCGTTAATGAACCGGAGCTCGTCTGAGTACGAGCATCCGGTCTTGCCGACTCCACCACCATTTCAAAGTGGGGAGTGAATTGCAGGCTCTTCCCTGCAGTTGTTGGCCTGTCCTTGTCAGGCGTTTTTTGTTTCTGACCTGCAGCCGGGGCAGGAGCCGCCACCCTAGGCACTTTGGCGGCTGGCTTGGGAATATTCCCAGCCGGACGTTTTTGCATACTCGCTACAGAGCGAGGTATGACTTGGCTCCCAGCCTGAAAATAGTCACAATAGGATGCATCCGGTAAAAACCTTTGTAACAAGGTAAAAGGTGCATCCGGCAAAAAAAAATGTACAGAAAGATGGTTCAAAAAAGACTACCCCGACATTTTTAGCGGCCATCGCCGCCTTCTTCTCCTCTAGCTGCTTCTTCCTCAAGAGGATGGCAGAGGTAGCCGGAGTCTTCTCTGGCGACACCATTCTTCTTGCTTCTTCTACAAAACAAGAAAAGAAAACATGGTTAGAGATCAAACAAAGCATACCCATCCGGGAAAGACTTGATCAATCAGTAAACCTACCCTTGCTGAACATAGTGCTCAAGTTACAAAGGGACAAAAAACCCTCATCCTTAAACCAGTCCGGATGGGGTACCCAAAATTGGGGAACTATAATCTCACCCCCGTCATCTAGTGGGGCGGTTGTCTTCAGAAAGAGACCTTCTGCATTATTTGGTCCCATGCCTCTCCCGGTACTCTAGGGAGAGCGCATTTCCTTCCCAGCAAGGCCGGGTGCTTATTGTATCTACGCAGCCGGCGGTTAAGTTGGGGGGGGGGAAGAGACTACATAAAATTTACTCTTCCAATTACTCCACTTAGACGGCTTGTCCAAAGTCATCATGTACTCAGGAAGTGTGGTGAGAGTGTACCACGCATTCCACCCACCCGGCGCTCTGCTTAAATAATGCATATGCGCAAACGCCTGCCAGCTTGGCTTGACACCCTGCAGCTCGCAGGCGGCTATATATCCAAGAATGTTGACCCATGAATTAGGGGTCAACTGCCATACACCCAAGTCATACCCCTTTAGTATGGCTTTTATGCAGTGATAGAGGGGGAACCGGAGGCTGGCTGTAAACGCCGCCTCGTAGCAGCCGAAGAAGTTGTCGGCATGGTCCACGTCGTCTGTCCAAACGACGCTTGCCTCTACAGGCGGGACGACCACTTCCCATCCCTCTCCAACCGGCTTCTTCTGTAAAAAAAGCAGGGAGTGTGGCGTTCAAAGTGACCACATCCCTGGCGGACATGGTCATATCAGTCGGGTCGCCCTTAGCCGGCCATTTGTAGGCCTCTTCTTCAATGGGAGCCGACTCTTCAGAAGACTCTTCATCAGGGCCAGGGCCGGACTCCCTATTATCAGCTGACCCCTCCCCGGATTTTTCACCGGATCCCTCTCCGGATAATTCTCCGGATTTTTCACCAGATTCCTCTCCGGATCCTTCTCCGGATTCCTTAGCGTTGGAACCAGAGCTATCCAAGATACTGTCACCCGGTGTGCTTGGTGTACTCGAAGAATTTTGCGGAACCTCTTCATTAAGACCCAACTCAGCCGGTTCCTCGGCTTGCTCTTGATTTATAGGATCAGCCGGATCAACGGCTGGGTCGTCGGACTGATAGTCAGGGTCGATTGCCGTCACTCTGATCCGAGCCATTCTGTCCTGCACATGAACAGAGACGGTTGGATTTGATGTAGGTGAATTGTTCCAAGAACCCCGAGACGGCAATCCCAGTCTTAGACTCAACCGTTCCTGGTGACCGGCTGACCACAGTCGTAGGATGTGCCGTGTGTGCATTGGTGGAGTCCATATCCTAATACTATGCAACCGGAAATAAAAGAAAGTGATAAGTATAGGATGCAGGCGGTACCTTTGATGTGAGAGTTGAGAGTTGTCTTGAAGTCACCTCAGACGGGGAACTCCGCGAAAATGTTTAAAGCTGAAAAAGACAAAGTAAATACTTAGTCGGTTATTCATAAACTCGCCCAAAAACCCCCCAGACGGTGTTCAATGAGGTGGGCCAGAAGTATCCCAGACGGCATAAGACCGGATGGGGGTTCTTTACAGACGTTTGTAATGACTAGCTAGAGTATTGTAAAGCTCTCTATGATACCCCAGACGGTATTCAGTGAGTTGGGTCAGAAGTACCCCAGACGGTATAAATACCGGATGGGGGGTTATGACTTGAATTTGTAATGACTAGCTAGAATATTGTAAAGCTCTCTATGATACCCTAGACGGTATTCAATGAGCTGGGTCAGAAGTACCCCAAACGGTTAAAAACCGGATGGGGGGATATGATTTGCACTATTGTAAAAAGCTTAGCTAGATTATTTGTACAGTTCACTGAATAATACCCCAAACGGTATTCAGGGAGCTAGGTTAGAAGTTTCCCCAAACGGTATAACACCGGATGGGGGGGTTGTGATAGGAATTGGCATAGTAAAAAGAATTGGGGCTCACTCCATGATACCCCAGACGGCATCAGGAAGGTTGGGTCAAAGATACCCCATCCGGTAAAGATGCCGGATGTAGGTGCTGCATCAGCATCTAAGGTCAACAAATTCCTCAAACGGTAAAATACCGGATGGGTATATAGAAGGATCTGTTTCAAAAAGGCATCTTCAAAATTGAAAAGGTCTCGGAAAGACAGGGATGGTGACCCAGCCAGCCTTGAAACCGGTTGGGGTTTTTTGAAATTATCACTTGCCATGGCAAATACCCAGACGGTGAGTCACCGGCTGGGGGTGCATTGAACGCATCTTAAAAAAAATTTGAAAACCGGTTGGGGTGAGTCACCGGATGGGGGTGCATTGAAGGTAAGGATGATGACCCATCCGGCTTCAAAACCGGTTGGGGTTTTTGAAATCATTTCTTGATAAAAACTCAGAAATACCCCAGGTGGTGTTAGAGGATAAGTCTATTGGAGGAAGGTTCAAAGACCCCCCGGACAGTGTTAAACCGGATGGGGGTGTTTAGAATGCATAATGCTTAAAAGTTGAAGACCCCTCAGACGGGGCTATGCCGGCTGAGGGAGAAGATTCAACACTGGGATATGGGTTAAAGGCCCCCCAGGCGGCATGCAACCCGGATGGGGTGAAACGTTCAAAATCCTCAAGCGAAAGTAAAAAGAAAAGGGCAGCCGGTACCTTAGAGATTGAAGAAAGAGCACCCAACCGGTCGCTGGATGTGCTTGATTTGAAAATGCCGGATGCAAGAAAACTTAGGAAATAATGCAGCCGGTATCAGAGCTCTCTCTCAGAAATTTTTTGAAAAATATGCAAAGTGTGGAGGAGAGAGAGGGTGTCTCGTATTTATAGAGAAGGAGTAGAAGGCGAAACGATGCCTTCTGCCCTAAAAACTTGAAATTTGAAAAAAGGAGGGAAGAAGATGAACTGTCTCCTCCCATGCGTCTGACACTTGTCACAGGTGACACGTGGACATTCCACGTTACACCTGTGAGGGGCAGATGTTTAGGGTAAAAATACCCTAAGACAAGTGGCCCAATAAAGGCTTGCCACGTGTCAAGCTTGCAACGGTCAGCAAAGGCCCAATCCCTTTGCGACACGTGTCATTGTACCCTAATTGAGGTACAACTCTCCCCTACTATAAATAGTAAGGGCATACCTCATTAATGGGGATCGAATCATTTTCCCACAAACCAACAAAACACAAATCCCCTTGCAAACGCTCTCAACTCAAGAAGCATTTATTGTCTTATTTCCCCATTTAGAAAGAGACTAACTTAATCTTCGGAGGCGGAACACCCCAGCCCCAGCCAGAGTATTCCGTTATTTGTGCAGGTACAGGCGAAGGAAGGAGCATACTAGGAAATTGTAACTCTCCCGTAGGACACATAAAAAACCCCCAAACATGTGCTGCTTGGATTAAGATTTTTGGTTAGTTTATTAACCCACTTCTCCGGCAGTGGCGACTTCATTGCGGCAACAAACTCACGTAAGTGCTTTCAATTTTTCAGTTTTCATTTTAATTTTTTTAATGTTCCAAGCTTCCTACAATCCTACTTTTAATTTAATAATTTATATGTTATTCTGTTTACTTGTTTAATAATTTTGGTTTGTTAATTTGTTGAATTAGTGAATTAGTTTTTATTTTTCAATTTCAATAGTTGAATTAGTTGCTTTAGTGCTTGTTAGATTACTTAGATTATGTTGAATTGTTGAATTAGTTGCTTTACTGATTGATGAATTGTTTAATTAAGTTAATTTAATTTATTTTATATGCAATTCATGCCAAAATTTATTATGAATTTAACAGAATTGGAAGATAAAAAACAAAATTCTAGGGTTTATGTAATTTATGAAAAACAAAATTCTAGGGTTTATGTAATTTATGAAAAATAGAATCCAGTAAGTTTCAATTTAATGTAATATGTTTTCGACTCGTTATTGGATTCAATTCATTTTGTTTCTCTTCTTCTTGAATACACTGGTTATATAATGATAAATCAAAAATATCACCCCTCTGAGTGAATGGGCAGCGTATAATTTTCTTCACCCTAATTTAATTTTTGCTTCTAATTTTTCGAGTTCTCTTGTTGCTTGATTTTTTGAGTTTTGCGTGAGTTTTATTACTACAATGAGATCATGTTTTTTCCGGATTATATTGTGATGAGATCATGTTGATTTACTCCCTATTCTACAATTATGATATGTTGCTGGCGGGCTGGATTATTGTTGTTGTTCTGATTTATTGTTGACTGAGATGGAGGATTGTGTGTTGCTTGTTGATATATGGTTGCCAGCAACTGTGATCTGTTGCTGGTCAGGGGATGTATAATTGTGATATGTTGTTGTTGCTATTGATGTTGGTGTGTTTGTGATATGTGCCTGAGTTTCTTGGATTATGTCCTTTTTTAATGTCCCTTGATTAATGTTATTTGGAATATGTCCCTTAATTATGTCCATTATTTAATGTTGCTTGGAATATGTTCCTTGATTATGTCCCTTGATTAATGTTGCTTGGAATATACTCCTTGACTATGTCCCTTTTTAACTGACCCCTATATAACAAACCAATGCGTTGAGTCCCTTGGCCGTAAATAGTTACTCTAGGATAATCCATATGATGAAGGGACTCACTTTCATCATATAGCTTCTCATTGTGATTTGCTCCGGTTTGTCCGTTGAGGTAACACAATTTGAAAAGTTTTTAGATGAAAATAAAACCCCTGATGGATTCATGAATTATTTGCTTTATTTTGATGAAATTTGCAGCTTTTGTTGTTGTGTTTGAATAGTCATTGAATGCCAAGCTAAGAGTGTACTGTTGATTAATTGATGTATACATTGTGTAAGAAGTAATCAATAACTCCAGGATACTGGAAATGGGGGGCGAAGGGGGATGGGGTGTAGTTGCCTAGCATAGCCTCAATGCTTATAACCTTTTTTATTATGTAAAATTCCTAAGATAATAGATATATGATCTTGTGATTACTTATTTACTTGCTAATTGGCCTAGCAGAGGTAATTTTTTTTATCTTGTTTATTTGGATGCTATTTCTGCATTGTTATACTAGAACTTCTGCATAATGCTTCTGTGATCAAGTGTAATAACTGTTTTTTGAGGTTTGCCATTGATATTTCTGTTGAAGATATTAATAAGTGGTGGGTTAGTTTAATATTAGGCGCTTTTGAAGCTAATATGGTGGCTGAGTGATGAAATAAACCCCTGGGAAACAGACTGGGAAACTTCCCTATTCTGGGGGAAAATATGTTATTCATTTAGGGAATATGCTCATTTTTTTACTCTCCTATTCTATTTGTTTTCACTCTGCTTTATTATTGATGAAGTTTTTGCTATCTTGTATCATTAACGTATCCCATTTTTATGCTTGTATCCCTGTGCAATTACTAATGTCGTCGTGTGGCCAGGAGAGCATTCGATCCCTCAGTCAAGAAGGAGTGACTTACCCTTAAACACTCCCTCGTCTTTTCCTCTTCGTTGTCTCTTCGCTCTCTTTCCTCTCCAAATATCGTGATTAAAGCTTCCTGCTCTTTGTCCATTTCAGCATTTTTTCTATTGGCCTCTTCAAGATATAGGTTCAGAATAATAGAATGCAAAGGTATCAATTTATGATCAATCAAGGTATGCTTTCAGTTTTTACATGTAAAAGAGCAAATATTATATGACTGTATGTATGAAAAGATAGCAGCAACTTGTGCAACTAACTATACACTTACTTGAGCTTCAAGGGCTCTACTCCAATCTCTTTCTAATTGTAGCTCCCACAGCGAATTATCCCTTGATTCAGTAACCTTTTCTAGCCTACAGCAGAATTAATGAAAAAACAAAAGGTAAATAGTCTAAAAACAAGAATTGAAACAGAAAAGAATGAGCAAAAATAACTGTTCTCATCGCGCTGGGAATTGATACCTCTGTTTCAACTCGAGGTTCTCTTTTTGTAGCATTTCAACATATGCTTCTATTTCTGGAGATGTATGCTTATCATTGTTGATCTATTCCGCCTATGTAGTACAATTGATAAACATACATTAAAGTCATATTATATATTTAGAAAGAGGATTACCTATGTATATACAAACAATTCACTTGTGTAATTAAAATTATACTATTTGCAATAAAAAATCTGTTGAATTTTATTGTACATTGATGAGGTGCAGTTAAATCATGCAAAGATTTGATATACTTTTATGTCAATTCTCAAATACCTTGTTACTACTAGAAAGGTTGTGTTGGATTCTTGGTGATGGTAACTCGATATGATTATTAGTCATCTCATCATCTTCACTTAAGATTCAACAACTGGTGAAACTAGTTCAATTTTCTTAACAGAATTCGTCTTTGTATGACTTTGTAAAATTTGAAGTTTCTCTGGAGCTCCTTGTTATCCGTTTTCTGTGTTGTGCCATGTAATTGCTTATTGCAGTTATTAATGAGAATTGAGTTAAATAGTGCTAAGAAAGTTCATGTTGGTTTCAGTGGAGCATGAAGTTTTGGAAAGAGAAATAGGCCGTCTTCGGGCTTTGTACCAACAGCAGCAGCAGCAGCAGCCACACCAGCCACGTCAGCAGCCGTCATCTAGCCCCAGACGTACAAATAGCAGAGATCTTGATTCACTGTTTGAAAATCTCAATTTAAAGCATAAGGAGTGTAGTTCAGGGCCTGACTCCTTCAGCGGTCCAGTTGGTATTTGAACCTTGGGATTGTCAGAGGAATTTGTATGTGCTTTGTGTCCTTCAATCACTGATGCCAACCTTGGGATTGTCTGTTTTTAATTTTTTTTTTAAGTTTTTTAAAGTGTAATATTACAAGTTATTGAAGAAAATATATGTGTTTTATGTATATTATGATTATATAAGTATTTGGTACAATTTAAGTGAAAAAAAAAATTTAATTTTTTTGGGCATTTTTGGCACCGGTTTTTGAAAAGAACCGGTGCTAAAAGTTTTTTTAAAAAAAATTTTGGGGACTTTTGGCACCGGTGCCAAGTAAAAACCGGTGCCTATTGTACTGAAATTAAAAAAAAAAAAAAAAAGCGCACCATGGGTAATTGGCATCGGTTAACCGGTGCCAAAGAGTGTATTTAGCACCGTTTAACCGGTGCCAAATCTTTAAATAGCCACCGGTTTTGAACCGAAAGCCAAATCTTCAGAGATTTGGCATCCCTCAAATACCCAACGGTTTAAAACCGGTGCCCAAAGGGGGGTTTGAACCGGTGCCTATTTATGTTTTTCGCCTAGTGATCTCTGATTCTAGTTCTAAAGAAACTTCTGTATCACTAGAATCAGATGGGGGTTCCAAAGGTGTAATACCCTCAGAAGTAGCTTGTACCTGTCTAAAAAGATTCTTGCTTATAAAAAGAACGTTCGATTTCAGGATCGAATGGAATGTAACCTGATCTAGAACTCCTGGGCATAAACAAAGAACTAAACAAACAAGTATGAGAAACTGTCCTAAAGAACTTGCGTTCTCTGAGACTAAAGAAAATAATCTAGACTACAAAAATAATCAGAAATAAAAATAAAATTGTTTCCCCGGCAACGGCGCCAAAGTTTGACAGGCTAAAGTCGTATCACCTAATCAAAAGTAATTCCTAAAACCACTAACTAATATAGATAGGGAAGTAGGGTCGAATCCACAGAGAAACAAGTCTTTCTATTCCTAATTAATTAATATAATTTAAATTATCAAGTAACCAAATTGTTTTTGTGAGAATTAAACTAATAACTAAACTGAAGCAAATTAAATTAGGGAGGAAAACAATAATAAAAGGCCTAGGGTACAGGTTCACCAATAAATAATATTCTAGGGTAAAACGTAATAATCAATCATCAATGCATAAATTAATCAGATCATAAAGGGCTTTCGCTACGTATCACGATCATAAAATTAATCTACCGGTATTAAATCGCATCTCTCGAATCTTGACTTAACCATTTATAAATTAATCTTCCTATTGAAACTAAGCCTAAACATTAATTCTCATCTCTCGAATCTCGAATCAATATTGCATAACTCATACAATTAAACCTGCGCAAATCTAATTGCATAGCATTAAATCAATCAATAGGAAACACAATTATGACCATTGGGACGGGGAATATATATATATATATATATATATATATATATATATATATAATATATATATATATATATATATATATATATATATATATATATATTATCAGGTAGCAGGCGCATTCTTCAGCCCAAACGACATCATCGTATAACAGAATAACCCTTGATCAATGACGAATGCCATCTTCTCTTGATCTTTTTTCCACAAGGGTATCTGATGGAAGCCTGAATAGGCGTCCATAAAGCTCACCAAGGCATGACCGGCTGCAGAGTCGACCAGACTGTCGATCTTTGGAAGTTGTTAGCTATCCTTCGGACATGCCTTGTTCAGATCTGTGTAATCAAGACACATCCACCATGTACCATTCGGCTTTTTAACAAGGACAACGTTTGCTACCCAATCCGGGTAGTAGCATTGCCGAATAAACCCGGCATCCATCAGCTTCTTGACCTCGGCGGCAGCCGCCTGAGATCTTTCCTCACCGTGATTCCTTTTCTTTTGCCTAACCGGCTTCTTTTTTAGATCCACGGCGAGTTTGTGGACAACAAGATCCGGGCTGACGCCTGGCATCTCTTCCACTTCAAAGTCAAAAATGTCTTTGAATTCTTTCAACAGTTTGTGCAAATCTGCGCCTAACTTGGCAAAAGCAATTGTCCCCACTTTAACGGTTCGTTCCGGACGGCTGTCATCTAGAACAATGTCAATATTTTCACCAGTCGGCTGGGGGCGAAGATCATCTGATCGTTCCCCGATCAATGATTGCTATTGTTTCTCTTTTTTTACGGCCACCAAGTGGTCCGCCTTTCTCTTTTTGCCGGCTGCTTTGGGAGCAGGCGCGACTTCCTTGAAGTCATCAAGGTCAATAGGTTCCTCGACTTGGCCGGCTGCGACCATAGTAGGCTTGACGTCTAAGAGATAGCACTCCATTGCCATCTTCTGATCCCCATTCAGGGAACCCACTGACCCATCATCCCTCTCAAATTTGATTAGCATGATGGATTGGATGATGACTGCCTTGGACTCGTTGAAGGTTGGACGGCCCAAAATCAGATTATAGGCGGTCAATTCCTCGACTCCTTGACGACCATGTGTCATCCCTCCCCCTTTTCTCCTAGCCGGATGGGTAGGTCAATCCTCCCCACCGAATGCACTACCCCTCCCCCAAAACCAACTAAGGGGTGAGAGACTTTGTGCATGCTGCTAGGCTTGTACTTGAGATTCTCCAAGCATTGATAGCTGATAAGGTCAGATGAGTTCCCGGCATCGATGAGGATCCGACTCACTCGTTGGTTAGCAACATTGCACTCGATAACTATGGGGTCATCATGAGGCCGCCTAACCTTGCCCCGGTCCTTCTCATAGATGATGACCTCAGGGAAGGTGTCTTTTGACGCCTGGCCCTCATCCACTGAGTTGACCTCCAGCTTTCTGATGTTGTCCTTGGTGCCCCGGATGGTTGGACCCCCTCCCACGAAACCGCCTGCTATAGTAAAGATTTGCTCTTCATCAGTGTCAGAGCTTATAGCAAGGTTGTTAGACTTCTTGGACGGTTGTCCACTGTTTGTTCTGGGTTACCCTTGGACTTCAGAATATATGACTTTAAAGCCCCCTCACCAGCCAGGCGGTCCAGTAACCGCCTGAGGCTATAGCAGCCATTGGTGTCATGGCCTATATCATCATGGAAATGACAGTACTTGCTCTTATCCCGGCTTTTGATGGGACTTTTCATTGCAGCCGGTTTCTCAATGGTCAACCGGTCTTTAATCTCCATGAGGATGGAGGAGCAATCCTTCTTGAATTCGTACTTGGGGACGTACGGCTTCAACTCTTTCTTTTTCTTCTGGGACGGTTGACTAGAATTGTCCGCTACCCAGACTTTTTTTCTTTTCTTGCTCTCTTCTTTTTTGGCTGGCTGAGCTAACCGGCTCTCTTTTTTGTCGGACTTTTTAGGTTTCGACGACTGCTTAATGGCACAAAGCTTTGTCTCCTGTATATAGGCTTTGGCTTCCATCAGAGCTTCTTGGAGGGTAGCCACCCTCTTTCTGACTAAGTCGAATTTGAAAATCGACCCGTCTTTCAGACCCTTGAAGAAGTCTGTGTAGGCAACTTCGTCAGACAGCCCTTGAATCTGAATTCTCATCAGATTGAACCGCCTAACATAGGACTTTAGCCCTTCTCTATCTCCCTGCCGAATAGCTCCTAAGTCAAGACTTGTCTTTTTGGCGGGGATGTTCATAGAGAAGTTGAAGGCGAACAAGTATGCAAGCGTCTTAAAGTTGTTGATGCAACTGGCTGGCAGATTGTCAAACCATCGTTGGGTTGTATCCTTCAATGTCGTCGGGAAGTATCGGCACCAGGCGGCGTCATCCAACCCTTGTAGGTACATGAGGTTGGTGTAATCCATTAGGTGATATTCTGGGTTGGTGGTACTGTCATAGGTTCCAACCAACACATTCTTAATCTTGGCAGGCTGAGCCACCTCAATTATCTCCCTAGAGAACACCGACAACTGTTCCCCAAGATTTAGCAGCCGGAGCTGCCAGTCCATTGGACATTTTGTGTCGCCTGACCCCCAACGAGGGTCGGCTGCATGTAGGGTGATCTATACGGCATGTATGGCTGTTGAGGCACATACGGAGCCGGCTGGATAATCTGAGGGCCAGTACGGGCAGACAAGCCGCGTGACTGACTTTCTCGGTTTGTCTCCGAATACTTCATAGAAGTATTCTGGAAACTATCTGGGTAAGTCGAAGTTGAGGCCGACTAAGACAACTGTTGACTTCTCTTCTGCTCGATTAATATCCGGGCATCTGAGTAAGTCCTTTTTTATCTATCCGGTTGAACTTGTCGGATGGCCTTCCTTTTCCCTTATTCAGGGAAACGGAGCTTTGAAAGGTCGATCATGGGCCCATCCGTCCCCTTTGGTTTAGGGTGAAGAGTAGGCACACGATCCTTAACGTGCTTCTTCCCTAAGGGGGAAGGCTTCTTGGCCGAATGACCCTTGTTGGTGCCAGTTGACTTGTTTATCAAGTCCTTGATTTCCCCTTTGAAACTCGTCATGAATTTCATGAGTTCGTCTCTAGTAACGGGAGCAGCACCCTCAGCCGCCTGGGGTAATCCAGCCGGTTTGACGGTTGGGTTGCTTGGACCAGCTTTGTCTTCACTCCGTTCCCTTGTTTCCTTGGAACAGGTGCGTCTTGTTCTGAATGACCCGTCTGGGGCCACATAGGTGTCGACTTCGAGGTCGTCACCACTCTCTTGGTCTGTATAGACCTCTACTCCGACCAAAGGCTGGTTCTCATCAACAGGCGGTACAAACTGCTATGAAGCCATCTCAAAAGTACTCTCCCCACAGACGGCGCCAAATGTTTTAGGGTTTTTGGAGTCCCTCGGGAGAGTTAAAATTCCAATAATGCGCGTCGACCATCTGTACTTGCAAAACCATGGAAACTGCGGTTGGGTGAAGTTTCGCCTCCGACGATCAAGTTAAAACGTATCCAGATGTATAAGAGTGAAGAATGTAAAGGTTTTCTCTCGGATTCCGAGAGAATTCTGCAATTAATATTGCTCGGGTTTTGTGTGTATATTTATGAATCTGCAATAAATGAGGATTTTCCTCTATTTATAGTGTGAGGGGATCAGTTCCCCTCTCAAGGGTTGGAGTGCCACGTGTCACCAGAGGATTGGTTCTCTTGGAACCCCTCTGAGGCTAACACGTGTCAGCATACGATTGATCCACGTGGACAAGGGTATTTTAACCCTAAACAGTTGGCATAAATCATAATGTTTTAGATAATAATATAATTGAAAATTTATTTTGTTTTTATTTAGTACTCCATAGTAGGGAGAATCTTTTTTTTATTATTATTATAGTTAGTAGGTACTTTTATATAAGATTCCTATAATATTAAACAAAAAAATTGAAATTTCTTAAAAATAAATTTTATGCATATTTCAATATTTATTGAATTTGTGAAAAAATTCTTAAATTAATTAGTTAAGATTACATATTGTATTAGAGACTTTGGAGCATATTTTCTAAAAAAAGATGCATTGTTTATAAGGGTAAAAATAATTGCAACTTCATATATTTACTTTACAATGTAATATTGATGGGTTCGCCACAATAAAAAATTACAACATTTTCATATTGGACGGAAAAAAAAAACTTAAAATCATATAAAATAGCAAAGTTATAACAAAGCGTTAATAGTATTCTAAATCATATAAAACCAAGTGACATTGACAGTAGCTTTATGTTTCCTTTTTTCTTCCCTTCTCTTTTTTCTATCATTTATTACCTTTCTATTAATTAAGATTCCTCTAAACTACAGTTAAAATACCCCATTGTTATTAAAATAAAAAGTTAATAAATAAATACCTCACATTTAAGTGTTTAACACGGAATTAAATTAGTTTTTGTTATTATCATTTATGATGATTTTTTTCATTATACTTTTAAATAAGGTAAGTTTACCATAAACAATTTCCTTTTTTTTTCTTTTGAGAAAGTGTGTGATTGATGTTTCGCTTGAAACAATGTGGTCAAAAAGCGTGTGATTGATGTTTCGGTTGAAACAATGTGGTCAAGACGTTGACCTTCTGTTGTGAGTCGAAGATTCATTGGTTCGGTCCTTGCGATGTTGGGCCAAAGATCACCTGTATAGAAGGGCCGTTGACTGGCCTCAGGGGTGCGTCCGAGGAAACCCCTCCGATGCGTACGTGGGATTGAAGCTATAGGACATAATTCAATGCTTGCAAGTGTAATATATGTCAATTGATTTGTAGATACCTTGGTAGGTATAAATTTGGGGTATTCATCCCTCTTGGAAGGGCTTAGGAAGCCATGGGATGACTTGGGCCAAAGGACAAATGGATAGTCTTAAGGCAAGTTGGACTTAGGCATGGAAGAGCCCTTTTTGGACTTGTGACTATTAAATGGACTGAGGTATTTTGAGCGCATGCTTTTTTATCTCATTCGAGAATAGGATGTCGAATCGGGGCTCAAACAAAGTTATTTGGGCCCCAAACAACTTGCCCCTGAATCCCGATTCAAATGGAATTTGAATTGGGTTTTCGGATTAGCTTTTGGGGGGAGATTTAATAGGGATTCAAATTTTTTTGAATTTTTGTGGAATGGGTATATTAGCATTTAATGAAGAGAATTTGAGGAGATTTTATGTAATCCCCCACGATTTTGTGAAATTTAAAATTATAATTTAACATATTTAGGTGAATATATAATTATGATTATTTATTTACATAATTTATTTTACTATGATTTAGGGAATGGATTGATGAGTTGGCGAATAAAGCGCTATGAGCCTTAATGTATATTAGATATAAAGGCGATAAATGACGTCAAAATTGTTCTAATTTACCGAAAAATGGCATGAGGTAGTAATCTTACAAATTAATTAGTTTTAGTGGCAGTAATTAATAACTTTTTTTTAGGGGTAGTAATTGACAAGACACCCTTTTTAAGGTAGTAATTGACAAATTTTCCTATTATAAAATAAAGGAAGGATAATAAAAGGACACCATTATATGAAGAGTTACAAGAGAAGTAAAAGGACACAAGAAGAGTTACAAGGGAAGTGGAAAGACCAAGAGATATAGAAAGACGTAAGGGGATAACGAACGTACATAATTATATACTTTGTATATATTTTATAACAGATTAAGTGAAGAGCTTGATTCATTAGATAAAAATATTACTCCCACCATTTCAAATTAGTTATTCCATTTATTTCATATTAATTTATTTCATTTTAGAAAAGAATTCACTTATTATTAAAAATCTCTTTTTCTACAACCATAAAGTTATGGACCCATTGTGTTCAAAAAAAAAGTTATGGACCCATGTTCTCTTATACTTCGTATTTGATAAAGATCAAGGCTTGATTTGCCATAGTTTTAAATACAAAATGCAAATCAAGCGACAAACATGAAATTCTCTTGTTTACCAATATTTGGCGCATAATCAACTAGTCATGCCATGAAATTTTTCACAACGTGTTAAATTACTTGTCACCATAGGTTTTTCTTATCATACTCCCTAGTCCCTACTTGTCAGGTTATGTGTAATACGTTGAGTGACATAATTATAAGTGCAAAATTTTAACCATTCATATCTTACAAATAAGTAAAATTTATAAAATTTGATACATTGAGAATATACGTTCAAATAAATCTAAAACATTTAATGTACATACATTTGTTTTTACATGTTAGTTAAATTTATGGTTAAAAGAAGACGTGAATAGTGAAAAAGGCAATCTTTTGTAGCTAACTTAAAACATAGGGAATAACTGGCAATAGCCTAATGAATCCATATATACGTCCTAGTTTTCTAAATGCTACTCATACTTCCTCTGTTAATGTTGTTCACCTGTCCAAGACCAGATTGGACCGGATCAAGCAGGCCGGATTTCAAGAACCGGAGACCGGACCGATTTTGCTCAGACCGAGACCGGATTTCGATTTTTTCAATATATTTTAATAGTTTTTATTATTATGAAAAATAGAAAAAATAATATGAGGAAAATGCTTATTTAATGCCTATTTTTAACATCTAAAATGAAATAACTTATAATATAAAAATATTTATAACATATTGAATGTAAAAATTAAACATTTTAAAGGTATTATTTATAATTTTAAGCATAAAAACCAGTCCAATCCAAGACCAGTTTCTAGGGGTTTTGGACTTGACCGGACCGAAGACCGATTTTTTAAATTTCTCGACCTGGAGACTAGACACATATCTTCGGTTAAGTCTGGTCAGGTCCAATTTGGGGTCGGTCCAGTCCGATTCAGTCCATTTTTCTGGCCCGGACCGGTTTTTGAACACCCCTACCCTCAGCTTTGTCTTATAATAATTGACATATTCAAACTTGGCACACATGTCAATGCACTAACTGACCTTACATATATATAATTAAATATTAGTAAAGGATTATAAAAAAGTTGATCTTATGAATTTTTTTTTATTAATATTTATCGAACAACATATTTTTTGATAAATTTGTTTTCAATACGACTAAAAGTTAAACTATAGTCAAAATTAGTCTATAAATTGTGCAAAAAGAAGTTAACTTGTAAATTATCTTGGGATGTAAGAAGTTATAAACATTCCAATAAATGATACTCCATAGTTTAATTAAGGTCAGGTAGAGAGATTCTATTGGATTTTTTTGGACAATATATAATTTCCATCTTAACTAGAGAATACGCCTAAATAGGGGTGTTCAAAAATCGGTCTGGACCGAATTGATCCCTTAACATCCGGTTTTGGATCGGATCGGTATGTATTTTTGTTTAAAATTATGAATAAATCCTTTATAATGTTTAATTTTTATGTTCAATATGCTACACATATTTTAATATTATGAGTTATTTCATCTTAGACGTTCAAAATAGGCATTAAATAATTATTTTTCTTTTTTTTTAATAATAGAAACTATAAAAAAAATATAAAAAATAGAAAATTGGTCCAGTCTCAGATTCTTAAATTTTAAAATTTCGATCTTTAATCCAATCCAGTTCAGTTCGATCTTGGAACCGATAAATATCCTACTCCAAAAAGATTCAATAACATCAAAATTCTAAGTAAAAAGTGTTTCGGATGAAAACAATGTGAACCGGGACGATCCTTAGTCGGAGGACAAAAGAGTGAGCCCGATCCCAGGAATGTACGGATCGAGGGTTTCCTGTAAAGTGAAGCATGTAAGCCTAGTCTCGGGGTGTCCGAGGAACTCCCCTCCGATGCCTAAGTCAGTACGATTCAATACCAATTGACATTAGAGAATGCTATACAAGAGAGTTAATGCTTGAGGCTATATGTGAATATCTGGAATCTGGTCAGATTGGTAGCATTTATACCCTTGTGGTTGGTAGATATAGTGGGCCCAGTTGACCTGTGACTAACATGTGTCAACTCTTGGTTTCTTTGGACAATTGAAGACCTTTTAGGGTTTTGACTTGGCATCCTTTAGTCATTGGATTTTTGAAGCCTTGATTGGTATTTTGGCCCAAATAATTTGGATCATTTGGCACCCAAACAAAAAGTATTACTACGTATTTGATTCAAAATTTTGTAACGTTGAAAAAGGACAGTAATTTTCAAGCAACAAGGCCAACAACACAAAGAATCACGGATAGTAGTAACACTTCTAGCTGTTTCCAAATTTGGCTTTGAATGACAAAGATCTATGTGGGGTTGTCAATATCTTTGGCTTATTTGGGCGCCTTCTTCTTCCATTACCTGTATTATTATTATTGTGGCCACAAGACAGTGTCTTATAATGTCTCTCCCCCAAATGCCAAAATAGCAATCCATATCATCCAGCGCTGGATACAAAAGGTACAAGAAAAGCAACATGTCTCACTTGGGCCTTGTTTGATATCTTTGATGAGGCCCATACTTTGAGGAAGATTTTAGATAACGTAAACTAAACAGATAAATTAATCAAAATATTTATATAAATACTACATCCGTTTTTTATTATTTACAATAAAGGGTATTATTTGTGAGACATAAAAATCTCATTTGTTGCAAATAATAAGAAACGAAGGTAGTACTAACTAACCCTTCTTTGCTATTTCTAGTGCTAAAATTATTTTATTAAAGTCATTTGCTTACCTTTTCTAATCATCTTCTAAAACTGTGTGTAAAAAAAAATGAGTGTGTATGAGACAACTAACGTGGTGGTAAAGCCACACATCTAACATAATCACCTAAAATGATATCTAGCTCTAAAGACAGTGAATTAATAATTAGAAAATTTGTCAGCTCGAGTAACTCTATACTCCCTCCGTATTTTATTATTTGCTCAACTTTTTTTTTGTGGCCGTATTTTATTACTTGCTTCAGTTCTTTTTTTGGAAACTTTTAACAATATTTTACTATTTTCTTCTCCACTAGTGGTCCCCTAATATCATATTTTAATATTTTTCATATTCTCTCTCCTCCCCACTTATACTTACCTTTGTTTTTTCAGATTTTTTTTATTCTTCAACCAACCCCACTTCCATCATACTCCCTTGATCTTTTTTTTTTTTTATTTTTTTTTTTTAATGCCATAATTGAGATTTTACACTATTCATATGTTACCTTTGACTTAATATTTTAGCTAATATATAATATATAAATATAATCATGCAATATGTTATTGGATTTTGTCACGATGTCTACTTTTATAAATTTTTTTTTAAAAATTTTTACTAATATCTGAGTAAAAATATTAATGGTCAAAATTCTGCCTAGGTAAATGTGCTAACCCAAGTGTAGCATTTAAAAAAAAAAAACGAAGGATGTAAAATAATACTCTGTACTTTCTACTATTCCTCTTAAAACTCCGTATCCGAAAAAATGAAGTAAGTAATAAATACGGAGGGAGTAATTTACTAGCTAATCGGTCACCGATTTTCCTTTTCTATAATAGAGCATAAAGACGACTTCCAATCCAAGAGCTTAACTAGTTTGAATCACGAGTTTATCGCATGTAGACATTTTACATTAAAAAATAAATAGAAAAATTGTCAAAAATAATACAAATTTTAAGCGATCCGCCAAAAATAAGTCAATCTTTTGATTATTTTTGAATACAAACTTTGGGATGCATTCACTTTAAACAGGTTATAACCGGTTGGTGATTTAATTAATAGGTATATGGGACATGTGTCGTTATTCTACAGGTTTGACAATTTAATTTGATTTTTTAAAAAATTTTATTTAATGTTTTTCATTTTTAAAAGATATGAATTAATATTTATTATTATTATTATTATTATTATTATTATTAACAAAAAAAAAAAAAAAAAAAAAACCAACCCTCCCATACCAGCCACCCCTTCCCCTCCCTGCCAACATCCTCTTTTCCCGGCGCCCGGCCCTCCGCCAATCCCCTGCTGGCGCCCTAGCTCCCTCCCCTACGCCAAACAACAGCCACACCTACCATCACCAATCAATCATTACAGCCCACACTCACAACTCCATCAACCATTTCCAGCCATCCCCCACCCACAACACTACCATCACCACCTTGCCTAGTATTTCCTCGCAACACCAACCCGCAATTGAAGCGACCACCAAAGCGCCGCAACAATCAACAACACCCTTACCAAGGGTTTCGAGGGTGGAGGGAAGGGCGGTTGGGGGTTTCGGGGGTAGGGGAGGGAGTTTCGTGGGGAAGGGAAGAGGGTTTTGGGGATGGTGCTCCAGGGGGAAGGGTGGACCGGCGAGGGTGGTTTGGGCGACGCCGGTGAGTGCTCTGGGGAGAGTGGTGGTTTCGTGGTTGGTCGGTGATGGAGGCCGGGGAGGGGGGTTAAATCACAATTTAAGGGATTTGTTAAACATCGCCCACAAATTACTACATAAAGCCCACAAAATTCACTTGGTTTCCCAAAATTGCCCTTGACCTTAAAAAAAAAACACTTACACTCTCATCACTCACACTCTCATTGCTCATCTTCTTTCAACCTCTCTAAAAAAAAAATTCAAAATAACGGCAATGTCGAGGCGGCAAGGCAAGGAAGTGGCGGCGGCGGCGGAGGGAAGGATGTCCCAAGGAGGAAAGGTATATTTTGTTTAAAAAAAAAAAAAAAAAAAGGGGAAAACCGCCGTGAACGCGGTGGGGCGCCCTGGCTGGACGCCCAGCCAGCGGTGGTGGCGCCAGATGCAGACGCCGCCACCAGTTGGCTGGCGCCTGGGCTGGACGCCACAGCCACGGTTGTGGCGTTTATTCTAGGCGCCGCAGCCGTGGCTGTGGCGTCCATCCCAGGCGCCAGCCAACTGGTGGCGGCGTCTGCATCTGGCGCCACCACCGCCGGCTGGGCGTCCAGCCAAGGCGCCCCCCCCCCAATTTTTTTTTTTTTATTTTTTTTTATTTTTTTAAAAAATTGTTTTTAATTTTTTTTTTTTTTTTTTTTGTAATATAATTTTGAATTGTTTTTATATTTTGTTGTTTATTTTTATAAATTTTTTCAATTTCGTTGTATTTTTTCTACGTTTATATTTTGTTTACAATTATTTGTATGTTTTTAGTTTATTTGATTTGCGATGATGATTATTTATCGTATAAATTTTTGTATGTTTATATATTTTAAAATTTTGTGTAGGGTCGTCATGGTGGGGGGAAGAATATAGAGCTTCTTAGTAGAAGTTATTCAGTGGAGAGGTCGGGGCATAGACATGTCAGATCCCGTGGTATTTCGGCCTCAGTTCGTAGAGAACGGATCCACCGTCGGGATGAGGATGACGATGACGATGATGATGCTGAGGAGGGTGACCAGGAGGAGGAGCAGGAGGAGGGCGCAGATGAGGATGAGGATGTGGACGATGGCAGTGGACCGTATGATGATTACGGTCCATTCAGTCAGAGGGTTGATGACATGTACGAGACGCATATGGTGGAGGTGCGTAAGGGTAGGGGTGGTAGGTTTGTTAGTAGATCTGGCACATCATCTGCGTCCACTGTATCTGGGGCAAGCAGGAAACGATCGAGGGCGGGTAATGATTCTTAGGTTGTTAGGAGTGAGGTGCCCGGTGGGCCTGTTGACGGGAGTGTGATTCCTAGCTTTCTAGGACACATAGCTGCCCGTATTTGGGAGGACCAGGAGAGGCCTTCAGTTACGGGGTTGTTGAAATGTCATACCCGGGAAAAGACTTGTAGCTTTTTGCGTACATGGGCTGAGGCCTGGCCGGCGGAGAGCGAGATGTTCGAGCGACTGGAGGGCACTGGGGTGAAGCACGTTCCTGCCACCATGCACGATAAGATTGACAGTACGCTGATCACGGCTTTCATTGAGCGATGGCAGCCGGATACAAACTCTTTTCACCTTCCGTTCGGTGAGATGACGATCATGTTACATGACGTCGAGGCCATTCTGACCCATGCAACATATAGAATGCAGTAAGCAATACAATATAAAATATTAATGTTCTCATTAAAAGAGCAACGTACAAATAAGATTACAAATAAAGAATGTAAACATGAAAAACTAAAATGCAGCTAGGGTGTTCCATTCGTGGATCCGGTCATTATATAGCGCATCCCAACCCTCTACGCTCGCTGTGCGAATGTTGTACCACCGAGGTATAATCGGTGGCACCGGAAAATCGGTTAACATGTCTAGTCGGATGAAATGTCTGTATGACGACCCAAGAAACGCAATAGCTAGCTCTCTGACCGGTGTGGTGATAGTCTCACGCGACCGCCAAGGGAGAACCGTGGTACAAGGATAATAAGCTTGACTATGCACTCCCAGGCCGAAATGCATGACTGCGCATTTGTAAATGTTTGCAACGGCAAACAGATCTAGGGGCGCGTCAAAATAATGATTTTCGCCGCAAGGTCCACCTCCCCACCGGATACGCCGGAGAGCGCCATCCAAGTCATCCTGGTACACATGACGATAAACATTTCGGTTAGAGGCAATTTCGCTGTACATCAACTCACGCACCAAACCGTAGTTGTCTTCGCCCATTTGAAAAACATCAGCCACGACCCGGAATCCGCAGTTACCATCTCCGATTACATCATTCCACCCTTCCAAGTACGACATGATGATCGCAGGTATCCTTTCCTTGTACGGAAACTGACCAACATCGTTTCTTCCTATTCACCAAATAATTAATTATAGACAGTTAAGAAGGCAGGAGTAACACTTTAAAACTATGTGCAATAAAAACAACCAAAACGTACCAGTTCTCAGGGGCATATTCACAGACGATGAAGATTGACTACGACTAGATGACGATGTCCGACCACGAGAACGACCACGACCAAGACCACGGATATACTCAAACGCACTCCTGTTCCGCCGTTGTCGACCTCGAGGACGGTCAACTCCTTCGGGTTCCTCATAATCTAAGTTAGACGGGTGGAACATGTCATGAAGCACATGAGTAGCGTCACGAATAATAGAAGGATGTCTGGAGGACACTCGATCATACATCGAACGGAACTGCTCCAACTCTTCCTGTTCACGGTCGGCTGTTTGATTGTCTGCATGCTCACCAATAACAAGTGTCCTCCAGAATGAATGGACTTGATCAACATGTAACGACGCCCTTTCTTCTGTAATAACGCGATGAATGGTGCATGCGCAAGGTAATCCATGAGTTACTGAAATAGTACACCCACACCGAGTATACACTTCGTCAGCCAAGTCCCTCACCCTGTTCAGCTCAGTGAGAATCAACCCCAAGCAGTAGTGCGACACACGACCATGGAGAATCTTAAATATAAAATGGCTATACATCGTACCATGTCGTCGTCTGGAGTCCTCTAGAGAGTTCCTGATGTCGTTCTTCTGAGTTTCAATTGACTTGTTCAGTCTAGCGAACAGTGTATCCAAAGCAGCGGTCGATGAATCAATCCAGTCCTTGGTAGCTCTATGAGCGCTCTCAACTCTACATGTTGTAGTGTTCCCAAAATGAAGTACCTGGTTTGTCCAATATTTGACAAACTTTTCCCTGTGAGGGACCCATTGATGCATCACATAGTCCACCAGTGCCGGACACCACTGGTACGAATCCCTGAAGTTAGCCAATGCTCGCTCATACGCTTCCTCTGTGGTAGCCTGTAGGATCTTCCGCCACTTACCATTCACCAATCTCTCTGCCATTTCCAAATTCTTCTTGAAAAGGTTGTAGGCTTTCACTTTCACGCAGTTGTTGATGTGCCATGTGCACAATAAGTGGTTCGATTCGGGAAACAGCTCTGCTATGGGGGCAAAGAGACCTCCCTCACAGTCGCTGACGATGGCTGCTGGATGAACATTAGGCCCGATGTAGTTTCTCAGCTTCTCCAAAACCCAATAATAACTTGGAGCCGTCTCATCCCTGATGATTGCATGACCAATCAGAAAGTTCTGGTTCGTTGGAGCCATCCCAACCATCTCAACCAGAGGGAACTTGTACTTGTTTGTCTTGTACGTTGAGTCGATCAAAATCACAAATGGCCAAGACTTGATCATATCAGCACAATCAGGATGCACAAGGAAAAGATGAGTCACCTCCGCTGTATCTTCATCAGAATCAAACCAGAACAGGTAACCACGTGATTGTGCCTGGTGTAGCAGCTGCTGTATAGGGTTCCTTCCCTCTGACCGTTCAAACCTGAGCTGCTGTCTGACGTTGTAGATGTGTCTTCGGTTTGGATGGTCTTCTGGAAATTTCTCTAACACAGATGCTAATATTTTAGCAGGCTTCACTTGAGCATCACTCATTTCTTTCACAACTAGTTTCGCAGCAGAACTTAAGCCGCTCAGTTGTCGATGACCCTCTTCATATGCTATCATCTCATGGTTGTGATACCCCCATTTAGAGTAACCTATCACTTCCCAACCGTCACGACTCCGTAGTTGTCGAACCTTTACTCTGAACTCACACCCACAACCTTTCCGCTTTGTGTCAAACCGAGTGGCTGTACGAAAATCTCTTTCTTCTCTTTTGCGATAACGGTCACATCTCAAAATGCGATCCATTCTACCATCCCGTTGAGATTTATGAGTTGCTACTACCAAGCAAAATCCAGCTGCAACTGCAACCTGTTTTGCCCAATCAATCGCCTGTTGAGCTTCTTCGAATGGACCATCATGTCCAAATATCCCACTGTAATCATTTCCGTCTCCACCATATTCCTGCATCAATTATATATTACAATAAATACATTTAACGGATAATACATTTAATTTCTATATTTCCACATAATTAACACAAAAAAAAACATAATTATATATAATCAAACTTAATTTTTATAAAAACCCAATTCGAATTTTCAAACTAAATTTAAAAATATACCATTTCGAATTTTCAAATTTAATTTTAAAAAAACCTATTTCAAATTTTCAAATTTAATTTACAAAAAACCCATTTCGAATTTTTTTAAAAAATCATTTTCGATTTTTTTTTTCACAAAAAAATTAAATAAAAAACAACAACAAAATCAAAAAGGAAAAAATAAAAATTAATTATTAAAGGTGGCTTCTGCCAGGGCTGCCACAGCCACTGGACTGGCGCCTGGCAGGGCCGCCTCACCCAGCGGAGTGGCGTCTGCCCAGGACGCCAGTTTGGTGGTCTGGGCGTCTGGGCTGGACGCCACTCTGGTGGTCTGGGCGTCTAGCCTGGACGCCACTCTGGTGGTTCTGGCGTCCGGCTTGGACGTCGAGGCTATGGTTTGGGCGTCCACCCTAGGCGCCGGAAAAACTCCGACGGTAAACCGTGAATTTTAACGGTGACTTACCTCGTTTTCCGTCGACGACGACGTACCTCCGGCGTCCCCCGCATCTCCGGCCTGCCATCCGGTCTCCCCCGGCGAGCCAGTACGGCTCCACATTTTTTACACCGAGATTATTTCAATTTTAGCAAAAGGGCATAATGGTCAAATCATAACATATTTGTGGGCTTTATATGGTAAATTGCGGGCGATGTTTAGCGTTTCACAAATTTAAAATAAAAAAATTATTTAGTTAGGGATTTTTTAATAATTTAATTAAGTGTGATTTAAGAAATTAACCATACTTAATTTTTTTTTTGAAAAGTAACCATACTTAAAATTTTGATTAGGAGTTAATTAAAGTATTAAACAATTTTTTTTAAAAAAAAGTATTAAACAATTCTATTAAAAAAAAAAAAAAAAAAAAAACAAACCAGTCCTCTAGGTTGTAGGTAATTATCCTGTTTAAAACGGATTCCCTCTAAAGTTTGTATTATTCAGAAATAATCAAAAGATTGACTTGTTTTTTGCGGATCGCTAACAGTTTGTATTATTTTTGACAATTTTTCCAAAATAAATTTGTTAAATTTAAAAGACATCCGCAGAAATATAAAGTACTCTTTTATTATTATTATTATTATTATTATTATTATTATTATTATTATTATTATTATTATTATTATTTTCATATTAATAAAATAAAAAATAAAAAACCTAAGATCAACTCCAATGACAATCTAATTGTCAAATTAGCTTGTTATGCCACATAAACTTTTAAACTAATTGTCATTTTACCTACTTTGATCTACAATGGCTACGAGTAATTAAGAGCAACTCCAATAGTTATTGATAGAGACATACTTGCAATTTTAAGTAATCTCTAGCTACTACCTTGACCATTGGAGCTAGAAATGCAATTAGTTTGGCAAAACTAATTTGTTTGGAAAAAAAAACTTGCCAAAATAGTAAGCTAATAGCTAGCCATTGGAGCTCAAAGTAGCTAAAATGACAATTAGCTTAAAATCTTATATGGCATGGCAAGGTAATTTGACAATTAGCTTCACATTGGTGTTGCTCTTAACTTA
Organism: Chenopodium quinoa; assembly: GCF_001683475.1. Lineage (NCBI taxonomy): Eukaryota > Viridiplantae > Streptophyta > Magnoliopsida > Caryophyllales > Amaranthaceae > Chenopodium > Chenopodium quinoa. The sequence goes on along the minus strand of NW_018742381.1, from coordinate 902,112 downwards.
CTATTTAAATGAATCCCACTTCCTTAATTAACTTTTTTATATTTCATTTATTTAGTCTATTTTGACAAGTTTTTATCTAAGCAAATCAGTTTGGTGAAACTAATTGCATTTTCTAGCTCCATTGGTCAAGCTAGTAACTAGGGATTATTTAAAATTATAAGCAAGTCCCTAGCTACAACCATTGGAATTGTTCTAAATAGACCTAAAATTAGCATTTTTACTATTACTTTCATCTTAGGTACGAGCCATATGACTGTATGAGGCATCGCTTCCACTAGTCCTTTTTTAAAATTAACGACATGTTTCCTTTATATATATATATATATATATATATATATATATATATATATATATATATATATATATATATATATATATAATATAATATAATATAATATAATTAATTAGTACTAATTAACATATTCTTCACATATATATGAGGTGATCATTTTAATTGACAAAAGCATTCTTGTTCCCTATTGTTTAAAAATACACCACACTTTTCAATTCGTGACTGTATATTAATCTCTCTCTCTCTATATATATATATATATATATATTATACACCTAACATCCTAAGTAAGCATGTGCATTTTTGGCACCAAGTATGTAAGTTAGCACTTTAAAGTAGTGGACATACTCAAATCCAAAAAGATGGAAAGTATTACATGTATGTCCACCATTTTAAGAATCTCAATTGACAAAGAAGAATACAAAAGTTGTTTAGCTAACTTTAATTGTAGTGGAGAACGACAGTAGTGTAGGGTTTGTAAAGGTATGGATTTATTATCTACCAAATCCTATAAAATTAATCACTAATAGTGATTGTGGATAAGTGCTATAATTGAATTCAACCTTGATTAATCTTCCTTAATTTCCCACTTATAAAAGTTAAAAAAAAGCCCTCCCACTAAGATTTTCCTTAAATTCTTCATCAATTCCTAGATGAATCATAGATGTTTTAAAGGATTAGTATTTGTTTGAATATTATTGTTAATTTGTAATCCTTAATATTGACATTATTAAAATGATTTGCATAGTTTAATGGATATGTTTGAAGATAAAAGTAGTGTGTTATTTTTAATGTGCAACTTTATGTTTAAACAGATATAAAAAATAGTTAGACACAATAAATAAAATAAAAAATGTTCACTTCAAAAAGAAACTAAGGTTTAAATGATGTCAGTTTTTCTGTTTAAATTGAAAGTACTCTATATTTTACTCCTATTCATTTATTCTACAGAATACGTAATTAAGTGACATATATAAAAATTATAACTTATAAGGATACTTTTCCAGATGAAATTGACTCATGGCACATTGATTTAAATTGACCAAAATCCACCATTGTATTTGTGGAAGTCTTGAAAGCTTCATGTTAAGTTTGATTTACATCTCGATTGGCACTAAACCCCTGATTATTAGCAACTTGGCATCTACCTAAAATATGGAATGGAATGGGTATGAAATCAAAAACTTTTGCATGCCCACGGTTTACAATAAATTTATTGTAAATCGGCGGCGCACACATGCCAGCTTATTTTCTTAGACGCGAAAACTCAGACCTCGAATTTAGAAATCGCAGAGCAACAATGGAGGAGAGAGAAAGTGAGAAAACGCAGAGAGAAAACGCGAAAACGATTACCTTGGGGCTTCGATCATCAATGGAGGATTCATTAGCAAACTTCAATACATCAAATTGTAGTAATCTGATCCACGATTTTCTACAAAAAATAGAGGCAAATTCAAACTCCATTGTTTGGTAATTTCGACCTAAATCACACAATCATAGAAGATGAAACAGAGAATTTTGTAGATGATAACATAGAAACTGCTCGAATTAATGATAATAACAGAGAAGCTGCTCGAGTTGATGATGATAACAGCATGTTTGGGGAAAAACAAATTCAAGCGCCATTAATGAACGAGGATAGAGAAAGTATAAGCACGAATCCCGAAACTGGAGGTAATCAAATTTTTGGAGGTAATCAAATTGACAATGCAGAAGAAGCAATTGAAAATGCAGAAGAGATAGAAAATCAAGTGGTTCCTCGCAAATCAATTGATTCAAATTCAGCACAACCATCCAAATCAAATGAAACTGAAGGTAATATCTATACAATCAACCTTCTAATTGTTATGCAAAAACGTACCCTTTGAATGCATAAATGTTACCCTTTTTATGCATAAAGGTGACCCTTTGTACGAACAAATGTTACTCTTTTGTATGCTCAGATGTTACCCTTTTCTACAAAAATGTTACCCTTTTTATGCGCAGATGTTAGAAGGCAAGGGTAACATTTTTGTAGAAAAGGCAAGCATAAGAGCAAAAGTAAATAAAGAAGGACAGTTTGAGGTGGTGTCACGTGTATTACAACATAACCACAAGCTAACAAGGTCACAGTGGCATTATTTGCATCGTTGTGAAAGAAAAATGACAGAAGAAAAAGTTGAAGCAATCAAAACAATGAAATCTTCAGGTCTGACTACAACGCACACTTACAATTATATGGCTACAGAAGCTGGAGGAGAACAGAATGTAGGGCATAGTGTTGTAGACCACCTAAATTTCCGTTCAAGGTTAAGAATGGAGAAAATTGAGACTAGAGATGCTCAAACTTTAGTGAACATTTTAAATCAGGAACAATCAAAGGATCCAAACTTCTTTTTTAAAGTGAAGTTTGACAATGAAGGAAGAATTTCCAAGATCTTTTGGAGAGATTCAATGATGCTAGAAGACTATAAGATATATGGAGATGTTCTTGTCTTTGATATAACATACAGAACCAACCGATATAATCTTATATGTGCTCCATTTGTTGGCATATACAATCACTGGCATAATTGTATGTTTGCATGTGCTTTTAGTGGGGATGAAAAAACAGAATCGTTTGTGTGGCTACTAGAAACCTTCTTGAAAGCTATGGAGGGTAGAACACCAACTTCAATATTCACTGACTAGGACCAGGCAATGGCAAATGCAATTGAGTAGGTAATAAGTTTATATTTACATGTTACCCTAACTAATAAGTTCTGACAACATACAAAATTTGACCATCAAACCACAAGTTACCCTTTTTAGTGCATAAAGTGACCCTTTTAACTGCATAAAGTGACCCTCTTATTTTTAATGTAGGTGCTTCCTTATACAAGGCATAGACTTTTTATCTGTCATTTGGAACAAAATGCAATAACCAGAATTTGGGCATCTAAAAAAAGACAAAGAGTTCAAGTATGCATTTAACCAGTGCTTAAAGTGGAGTGTGACAGAACTAGAATTTGAAGAAAAGTGGCAGGCAATGATGCTGAAATAGACTTGACAGCACACTCTTGGTACAAAAGAATGTACGAATTGAAAGAGAAATGGTGTCCTGCCCTTAGTAGAGATTTCTTTTCAGCAGGAATCTTGTCGTCACAAATGAGTGAAAGCACTAATCATGCTATAGGATTCAAAGCAAGTAAAGCAACTACCTTAACAGAGTTTTATACCATATTTAAGAAGACAACCAATCGTTGGAGAAGCACAAAGAAATAGGATGAGTTTGCCTGTAGCAAGTCAATAGCATTCGCTTCGTTTCCACTGTCCGGAATTCTAAAGCATGCTACACAGGTAAAAAGTTAACTCAAAAGTACATAAATAGCACAAAATATATAGCAGCTTAAATGTAGCTACATGTTTTTGGTGAACAAGTTTTCACTTTGTCACTCCTTAGAGATTTTGAAGAGGAGTTTGGATACTCTATGGCAACTGTTCAAATGATAGGGAGAACTGAAGAATGCCTGCTTTATCAAGTAGCACTAGAAGACAAGCCATGGTTCGCACATCAAGTAAACTATATACATGAGAGCCAAAGTGTATGGTGTACTTGCAAAAATTTTGAAGCATCTGGATGGTTATGTTATCATTGCATCAGAATTTTACATCTACATTCAGTAACAAGATTACCAGACAAGTATGTTACAAAAAGATGGACTAAGTTTGCAAAAACAGAGGTATGGAATAGGTTGAAGAATCAAGATCCTACACAACCATATATACCAGGAGACAAACAATGATGAGGAAATACTACAATCTAATCTTAAAAAGTCAAGAAAATGAAGAGACAAGAGCATTTATAGAAGAAAGCTTCAGAAATAGTCTAAAAATGGTGGAAGACTTACTAGCTACTGTTTCTGAGAGAGAAGAAGGTGCATAAGCTGCTTCTGACATTCCCGATGTGGCAGACAGCACTCAGAGCAATAATGATGTTTCTTCGGCATCCCAACAATTCTTGATCCTATAAGAGCTGTAACAAAAGGAAGAAGCAAGAGAGCAAAAGGAGGGCTTGAAAAAGGCATGAGAAAAAAGAAACCAGCACTGCCACCTCCACCTTCAGAATTTTGGATCAAAGACACCTAATATACGACTTTTTTAAGAATTTTTTATTATCAGCTTTAGATTACTTTTTTTATCATAATTATTTTACTTTGTATTGTTATACTATATTTTTTTTTTACTCTATGACTAGTTTGGTTAAAATTTGAATGATACTCTTATTATCACATGTTGTTTACTGAAAACATAAACAGAGTAAACGCATACCCTTTTGTGAACATAAGTTGATTAGGGGATTTTTATCCACCAATCACCGTTTGACAAGTGGACCAACCAGGTTCCGCCACGTGTCCGTCACGTAGGCCAATAGGAGCCTGCCACGTGTCAATCACAGATACGTCCTCTACGGACCAATTGAGACACGCCACGTGTCCACCCATGCCAAATGGGAAAACCGGCCAACAAGGCCCAATCCTGTCTAGAGGCCCGGTCAGCCCTAGGTTTACCCTAAACCTAGAGAGTGGCACGCTTCTCAAGACTATAAATACTTAATTAATCCTCATTAAAGGGGATCAAGCAATTAGTCTCACCTGAAGAACGGAACAGAACAGAAACGTTACGGAAGGCACTAATAACCGGCTAATCTCGCTAACAAAGCAGATTACCAACATTAAACACTCTCACCTAGAGAAATCTTATTACTTTAATTTCCGTATTAATTACTCCTTAATCAGGTACTAACTTGATCGTTGGAGGCGGAGCTCTCAGGAGTCTCCGTTATTTTGCAGGTACAGGCGTCCGGTTCCAGTCTCGGAATTGTAACTCTCCCGCAGGACATCATAAAACCCCGAAACATTTGGCGCCGTCTGTGGGGAGAGTACTTCAGAGATGGCATCCAAGTCTGTACCGACTCCTGAAGAGAGGCGTCCCCTAAACGACCCTCAAGTTCAGTCGGACCATGACACCGAAAGTGAATTTGAAGTTGAAACTCATACAGCTCCATACAAGACCCTAAGGGCCCGACGTACCCGTCATACCGAAAGGAGGGAACGGGAGCATCTTCAAACAGGAAGCGAGCCAGCAGGCGCACCGCCTGCTCGGCAACAGCCGACTGATGGGTCTGCTCCCATCACAAGGAACGAACTCATGACCTTCATGAGGGACTTCAAGGGAGAGATTCAAGAGTTGATCAACAAGAAGCCGCCTGCTTCAGTCAAGGAGCAGTCAGCCAAGAAACCTTCCACTTCACAGAAGAGGAAGCCAGTTCAAGGGCGAGAGGCGACTCCTCATCCTAAATCTAGGAAGCGGGAGCCACCTGCCCTTGATTTCACAAAATTCCGTTTTCCTACAGGAAATAGGAAACCGGTTCGTCATATTCAGGCGGACGGGTCAAAGCAAACGTTCACAGATGCTCGGCTACTGCTAGAGCAGAAGAAGAGTGACCGATTGTCAGAGTCGGCTTCTACTTCAAATTTTCAAGACAGTTTGCGAAATGCCTCGATGAGGCATACTCAGTCGTACCATGAGAGTCAGTCAGGCGGCACCTCCCGTCAGTCCGGCTTTCATAGTGCCCAGGCGGTACCAAACTTACCATTTGTGCCGCAACAACATTATTTTATGCAGCCACCTCCATTTGGTGGACCTGCAGCAAAGAACGTCCAACCTATGCACTGGCAGCTACGGTTGCTTAGACTTGGTGAACAGCCGTCGGCCTTCTCCAAGGAAATTACTGAAGCCGCTCAGCCGGCCAAAGTAAAAAATGTACTAGTAGGCGCCTATGACGGCACTACTAACCCAGAAGACCATCTGATGGCATTCACCAACCTGATGTACCTTCAAGGGTTGAATGATCCCACTTGGTGCAAGTGTTTCCCAGCGACTCTCAAGGGAATCGCACAGCAATGGTTCGGCAACCTGCCGACTGGTTGTGTAAACAGCTTCAGGACGCTTGCTTATTTATTTGCCTCCAACTTCGCCATGAACATCCCTGCGAAGAAAACGACCCTTGATTTGGGAACAATTCAGCAGGGCGAGAAGGAGGGGCTTCGCTCTTACATCAGGCGGTTCAACCTGATGAGAATACAGATTCAAGGGTTACCGGATGAGGTAGCTTATACCGACTTTTTTAGAGGTCTCAAAGATGGGTCTACCTTCAAATTTGATTTGGTTCGAAAAAGGGTGGCGACTCTTCAAGAGGCCTTGATTGAAGCAGAAGCCTATATACAGGCGACTGATCTGTGTACGATAAAACAGTCGGACGGTAAAAGGTTCGACAAAAGAGAAAGACGACAGAAACAGTCGTCAAACAAAGATGAGAAAAGAAAAGAGGTCTGGGCGGCTGATTCCTCTAAACAGCCGGCCCAGAAAAAGAAAAAAGAATTCAAACCATACTCCCCAAAGTATGTGTTTAACAAGGATAACCAGTTTATCCTAAAAGAAATCAAGGGACGGATCTCAATTGAGAAGCCGGTCCCCATGAAGGGTTCTGCAAACAACCGGAACCAAGATAAAATCTGTGTTATCATGATGACGTTGGTCATCACACCAATGATTGCATCAGTCTCATGCGGTACCTAGACCGCCTGGCTGAGCAAGGTGATCTTGACACTTATGTCAAGAAATCTACGGGGAACACTTCCTCAAAAAAGCTGTCGGCCAAAAAGAATCAACAGGCCGACAGCTCCGATACTGATGATGCAGTCGTCTACACCATTGCAGGCGGCTTCTCAGGAGGCGGCCCCACTATTAGGGGCAACAAAGATAATATAAGGCGGTTAGATGTAAATTCCGTTCACCAAGGACGGCCGTCCAAATATACATTTCCTGAGATTGTCATCACTGAAGAGGATCTAGGAGGGGTAAGGGGGCCGCATGACGACCCTCTCGTTATTGAATGTAAAGTGGCCAACCAGAGAGTTGGCCGAATCCTCATAGATACCGGGAGCTCCTCAGATCTCATCAGCAGCAAATGTCTGTCAAAACTGAAATATCAGACGGACTGCATACATCCGACCTCCCACCCTTTAATAGGGTTTGGAGGAGGAGTCGTCCACCCACTGGGACGAGTAGATTTACCCATTCGCCTGGGCGAAAAAGGGGAAGGACGACACATGGTAGTCCGGTTCCTAGTAGTAGAGGAACTCTCGGCCTACAACATGATTCTGGGTCGACCAACCCTGAATAATTCCAAGGCTGTTATAATCCCGTCTCTTATGTTGCTCAAGTTTGAGAGGGATAATGGAACAGTCGGCTCCCTAAGGGGAGATCAGAGGATGGCCCGAGAGTGCTATCTCTCGGATGTCAAGCCCACTGTTATGGCCACTGGGTCAAGTGGTGAAAAAACAGACCTTGACAATGTCAAGGAGAGTGCGCCTGTTCAAGAAGCAGGCGGCAAAAAGAGAAAGGCGTCCCAGACAGAGTCCGCAAGAAAAGCGAGAAAATAGCAATCATTGGCAGAAGAGCGGCCGGATGAGTTCCGCCCTCAGCCGGCTGGTGAGCATGCGGACCTGATCTTAGACGACTCACGTCCTGACCGAACAGTCAAAGTTGGGACGACTGCTCTGAGAAACCTTGGTGACGACTTTCACAACCTATTGAAAGAATACAAGGACATCTTTGCATTTGAAGTCCATGAAATGCCAGGCATTAGTCCTGATCTGGCGGTACATAAACTCGCTGTGGATCCGAAAAAGAAGCCGGTACGGCAAAAGAAGCGGAACCATGGCGAAGAAAGAAGTCAGGCGGCAGCCGCCGAAGTTAAAAAATTACTTGATGCAGGGTTCATTCGGCAATGTTACTTCCCAGACTGGGTTGCAAATGTGGTGCTTGTTAAAAAGCCGAATGGCACCTGGCGAATGTGTGTAGACTACACAGACTTAAACAAGGCGTGCCCCAAAGACAGTTACCCTCTGCCTAAAATTGATAACCTGGTCGACTCAACAGCCGGCCATGCCTTGATGTGTTTCATGGACGCCTATTCTGGTTTCCATCAAATTCCCTTATGGAAGAAAGATCAGGAGAAGACGACCTTTGTCACTGATCAGGGGTTATACTGTTACACGGTCATGCCGTTTGGTCTTAAGAATGCCCCGGCTACCTTCCAACGAATGATAAACACTGTGTTCTTTGATCAGATTGGGAGAAACGTCGAGGCATATATTGATGATATGATTGTCAAGACTAAACTTCAGAAAGATCATCTGACGGACCTCCGAGAAACTTTCGCCACACTCAGGCGGCACCATGTCATGCTCAATCCCAAGAAATGTGTATTTGGAGTTGAGTCTGGGAAATTTCTCGGATTCCTTATCAATCAGAGAGGAATAGAAGCGAACCCTGAGAAGGTGCAGGCGGTCATTGACATGCAGTCGCCTCGTACCATCCGAGAGGTTCAGAAGTTAACAGGTTGTCTGGCGGCCTTGGGAAGATTTCTAAGCCGATCAGGCGACAAATGCCTATACTTTTTCCAGGCAATTAAGAAAAAGGCAAGGTTTGAATGGGGGCCGGATGCTGAGGCCGCCTTCCAGAAATTAAAAGATCACTTGCATTCCTTGCCGAGGCTGGTCAGCCCTTTGCCCAAAGAGGATCTCTACATGTACCTGGCCGTCTCTGATCATGCGTTAAGCGTTGTGCTCCTTGCTGAAAGGGACGGCTGTCAGCTCCCGGTCTACTTTGTCAGTCACGTACTGAAAAATGCCGAGTTGAGGTATCCCCTAGTGGAGAAATTTGGTCTTGCACTCTTCATAGCTGTTAAAAAATTGAAGCCCTACTTTTTGGCACATACAGTCGTTGTGTATACAGACCAACCTATCAAGCGGCCGCTGACCATCATGGAGTCGTCAGGCCGAATGATCAAATGGGCCATAGAAATACAGAGCCTCGAAGTTACTTTCGAGCCTAGAAAAGCAGTGAAGGGGCAAGCCTTTGCTGACTTTATTGTAGAGATGACTCGTCCTCCTGACTCTCAAGTTCCAGACCAAGTTTGGAAGGTATATGTGGACGGAAGCTCTACTTCAAATGGTTGTGGAGCAGGCGTCATATGTCAGTCGCCAGAGGGCGACAGGTTCGAGTATGCTCTGCGCTTCAGTTTTCAGGCTTCAAACAATGAGGCAGAATATGAAGCTTTACTAGCCGGGATCCGCATGTCCAAGGCGGCAGGGGCAAGAAAAATAGACGCCTGTTCCGATTCACAATTGATAGTGAGTCAGTACAATGGCGAATACGAAGCAACCCATCCGGCCATGATCAAGTATTTACAGGCGGTCCGACAAGCAGTCGACTCCCTTGAGGATTTCCATCTGATCCAAGTGCCGAGATCAGAAAACAACCAGGCGGATGCACTGTCAAAATTAGCATCATCCGCCTCCTCCGATACTCCTCGAACTGTTTTTTAGGAAGTAATGGAGAAGAGAAGCATCGAGGAAGACCCTATTGGAATCCTAGACAGAAGCTCAACCTGGATGGATTCAATAAAGGCATATCTGACAAACGGTACACTGCCGGATGATCCTCAACAGGCGGCAGCACTGAAAAAACGAGCCACTTGTTTTGAAATGATTAAGGGAGAACTTCACAAGAGGGGGTACCTTCAACCTTTCTTAAAGTGTGTTACTCCAGAAAAGGGGCGAGAGATACTAGATGATCTTCACTCTGGTTACTGTGCTTCTCATATAGGTGGTAGGATGCTTGCTCAAAGGGCAAGGCGGCAGGGCTACTTTTGGCCTACTTTGGAAGCGGATGCAATGGAGATGGTGAAAAAATGTGACAAGTGCCAAAGGTTTGGCAAACTAATTCACCGTCCGGCTACTGACCTCACTACCATACACAGCCCACTACCGTTTGCTAAGTGGGGCATGGACATTCTGGGTCCATATACGCCTGCTACAGGTGGCAGAAGGTACATACTTGTTGCCGTTGACTACTTCACTAAATGGGTAGAAGCGGAGGCTGTAAAGGGAATCAAGACGAAAGATGTAATTTCATTCATTTGGAAAAATGTCATCACTCGGTTCGGGGTTCCCATGTCTATGGTTTTTGATAATGGTCCCCAATTTGAGACACCTGTTCTCAAAAGTTGGTTGGGTGACCAAGGAATTGCAAACTACTTTGCATCTGTCGGCCGTCCACAAGCAAACGGCCAGGTAGAAGCCTTTAATAAAATCATCTCAGACGGTCTCAAGAAAAAGATTGAACGAGCAGGCGGCCTATGGGCGGATGAACTACCACATGTTCTCTGGGCCATTAGGACGACTGAAAAAGGGGCGACTGGAGAAACTCCATTCCTCCTAACTTATGGTGCGGAAGCTGTTCTTCCAATAGAACACTACGAGCCGACTCTTCGAGTAATGCTATATGACGAAGAGGCAAACTGGGAAGCCATGCGCCTGGCATTAGACTCACTTCCTGAAAAGAGGGGCAATGCTGTTTTGCGCCATGAGATCTATCGCCTGAGAATGACTAGATCATACAACAAAAAAGTACACAGGCGTCCACTCAAAGTAGGGGACTTTGTACTTAGAAAAATGGAAGCAGTTGGTAGGGCTAATGAGTCTGGCAAACTAACTCCCAACTGGGAAGGACCCTACCGAATCTATAAGGAAGTCAGGGACGGTACCTACCGTCTGGAAACACCAGACGGACAACCGTTGCCTCGAACTTGGAATGTAGATAATCTTAAAAAATATTTCTTCTGAATGATGTAAAGTAAAGAGCTACTTAATAAAAGTTTGCACTTACTATTCAATTTTGTATTACGAGGGGCATGCCGTCTGTACCTTAACAGTCGGCTACTCTCCATTGAGTTTTTCACTCTATCTTCAGAGGGGCATGCCGTTTGTACCTTTACAGTCGGCTACTCTCCATTGAGTTTTTCACTCTATCTTCAGAGGGGCATGCCGTCTGTACCTTTACAGTCGGCTACTCTCCATTGAGTATTTTACTCACAATACTTAGCTAAAAAGATTAGGGCCTGGCCGACCCTGTGCCTAACAAGCGGCTACCCTTCTTTTACTTAGCACCTACGTTCACCAAGAACTTACCAAGGCCACCGGCCGAATGATCAGACCAGACGCCAAGCCAACTGATCAAATCTACAAAACTAATACGACCTGTCCCAACATCATAGCAGGCGTCCGACGGCATCCCTCCGGATGAAATTCGTCGCAGAGAGCAGCTCCCTTTTGGGTGGAACATTGTTCTATAAACTAATTACACGGCACCTATACGACTGTCCCCAAGGACAACCACGTAGCCGTTTTTGAGACAAGGATAACTCTATCACTAACCAAACCAGTGGTAGCAGTTGACATCTGAGTCAGATGACCGCCTGTATTACTTGGGATAAATGCAGGGGGTACCTATTGAGTTAATAGCCAACAAACATTGGCGAATCAAGGGGTCTAGCCGGCCTACGCCGCCTGGTACCTCTACTTCTCAAACAAAAGTGACGGCGACTGAGTAACTCCAACGTTAACTCATAGTCACTCCTTCAAATTTGGTATGGAACCTAAAAGGTTTGAGTCGTCCGCCTGTTTTTAACAAACAAGGGCACTCAAACCCCTATTCCTACTAGGTAACCTATTGAGTTAATAGCCAACAAACATTGGCAAATCAAGAGGATCAGCCGGCCTCCGCCGCCTGGTACCTCTACTACTCAATCTAGAGTGTAACGAAGACTAAGTAACTCCTATGTTAACTTAATAGTCACTCAAACTTAGTATGGAGCCTAAAAGGTATGAGTCGTCCGCCTGTTTTTAACAAACAGGGACTCAACCACTACTCTTGCTAGGTTAACAAATTACGAGTTAAAAGCCAACATTGGCAATAAAGGGAAACAACCGGTACCCGCCGCTTGTTATCCTACTTACTTAATTCCTTGGCGACTAGGTAATACTATTTACTTGGTCAGACCACTTTCCTACTTGGTTAAAATTACAAAAAGACAGGCACGCCTGCCTAAAAAGGATCCAGACAAAATAGTTCGAATACCGATTGGATAAATGGCCGACTGATCGTCTATCCTGGAAACAGACAACCAGTCGTCCAGGGGCATAGGCGGCGTACTTACTATTTGTACCTGTCTGCAACGTTCGGCCATGTACAACAGTCGGTCTAGTGAACAATGGGATATTAGATGTGGAATACTTAGACAAATTTGAAGCAAAACAAAAATTTGATTAAAAATAAGCCGGTCATTAAAGACCAGAAAATATTCAAAGCCCCGGCCCCCTGGCCGGGTAAATACAAAGCAAACGGCACGCAGGCCGTGGAAAAAATACATTAAGCTTAAGAAGGGGGCAGTTCAGTATTAGCAGCTGCCGCCTGGTCAGCACTCTTCTTACTGGACTCGGCTTCAGCTGCATCCTCTTTTGATGCCTTACCCCCAAGTGGCACAAGCGCCACAACCGGCTCTTCCTCCTCCTCCAACGCATCTCCCAACGCCTTTTCTTCAGCAGCCGCCAGGATCTCTTGATTATATGTTTCCGAACACTGGCGGTACGTTCTTTCCCAAGAGGCAAAGTCGGCATTGGGGAACAGGCGGCCCCAGGTCATGCGCTGGATTTGAGCGGAGTCTTCCATCATCTCCCGGACGAGCTCTTTCTTCTCTTGCTCGGCCTTTTCCGAGAGCTCTTGGGTAAGACTCTTCTCTTGGCTCACCAGGCGTTCTTTTACGTTGGCCAAGGATTTCTCCACGGCTTCGTAAGAGTACATTTTTTGGCGAAGAGGTTTCAGCTCGGCCTTAAGATTTGTGATGGTCGCCTCCAGCTCGTCATTCTTCTTCTGGGCCGCCTCTAACTGAGCCCGAACAGCGGCGGTAGCCTGCGCCTGATAATAAAGAATATCAATGGTCAGTACTTCATTTTGGGCAATTTGAAACATTGCCTTATCACAGTTAGAGGCGGCCATAGCTTTTGCAGCCTTTACCTCTTTGTTTTTCCGATCAAGCGGCTTGCGAAGGCTGTTAACTCGGAGCAGGGCCTAAGTATAAAAAAACAGGCGTCAGTTTCCAAACAAAAAAGATAACAGGCGTCCTGGAATTCAAATACTCAAAAAGTAAACCTCAGCAAGGACCCCTGCAATCCCATCAAGGTCAAGGGTGCCGGCACCCCTGACCGCCTCCCTTTCAGATGGAGGAACTACTTTGATCATGGACTTGGCTACCTCAACCAAGTCAAGCCCCTGAGGGCCGGCTGCATCAAGCGTAAAAAAGCAAGTTAGACCTAGTCAAGAAGGAAGCAAGTGTAAAAGTTTTTACAAGTAATTGTCCATACTTCTAGGCGGCCCCGCCGGGGTTTTAGAAGAAGTGGCCGGCTGCTTCTCAGCCGCCACTGTTTTCCTGGAAGACCCAGGAGAGCTTGCAACAGTCGTCCTCCGGGCCTTGGGGTCCGGCTGTTGCGAGGAAGAAGCTCTTGGAGTGCCCGACTGAAAATAAAAAGAGTTAGTATATGTATAAGACAACTCCTAAAAGAGGGAAGAGTTTTCGGAGCCTACCAAGGGTGCCCCTTGTTGGGGGAGTCGGTACAAGACTGTTGCATGAGAGAGGCCCGCAACATGGCCGCCGCAGTCTTGGATGCTGTTATTTTACTCATGGCGTCAGCTGCAAAAAAAATAAACAGCAAAGTTAGTAAAGATCCCAAGTAAACAAAGCGTGAAAAAACAGAGTATTTGTCAGGCCGGCTACCTCTAGAGCACCGACTGCTGAGGCCACAGGCGGCCAAAAAGTACTCGTCATAGAGCCACTTGAAGCTCGGGACGCAGTTTAGGGGTACTTGCTCTCGTACCCCTGAAGTAGAGTTCACCCTAGTCTCTACTTTGAAGAGTCCTTTGTTTAGGATCTCTTTTTTAGCCTTTGGGGGAATAGGCGGCATGCTGCGGCCGCCTGCGAGAAGAGGCGGATCCCTATTCCACTTGTTAAAGCGTTTGTTCAGCTCCGTGTCTGAACCCTCGATGATAAGGAAGGTGTTCCGCCAATCCTTCCATTTGTTCGCCTTACCTCTCGTCATGAGGTAGCCCCTATGGCTTGTTAATTGATACCAGCCGGTACCTCCCGACTTAGGGGTCCGGCTGAGATAGTTCATGTGGGCGAAAGCCTCAAAGCTTGGCTCCACCCCGTACATTTCGCACCCGGCCACATAGCCGAGTACGTTTACCCAAGAGTTGGGGGCTAACTGCCATAACCCCAAATCATACCCATCTAAAATCCGCTGAACAGCCGGATGTAATGGGAAGCGCAGTCCAGCTTTGATGGCCGCCACATAGCAGCCAAAGCAGCCGTCATCATAGCTGGTACCAGCCGGCCAGACGACAGTGTCTTCTGGATCCGGCACGAACAGTAAAAATTCCGGGCCCATTCTGTGGTTAGCTATAAAGCTCTCCACTTTGTCTTGCATGGTTGTGATCCGGCCCCGGGGTACCGTGCAGTAGTAGGGGGTGTTTTCCTCTCTGTAAGAGGCGGACGGCTCCGCCCAATTGTCCCCCTTCTCAACTGCATGAGAAAGCCTCGCCTCTTGTAGGCGGCTGTTTCTTTCTTCTGAGCCTGGAGAAGCGTGGCCAGAAGAGCTGGACTCGGACTCGTCCTCTGACGAGTCCGAAGAGGACGACTCCTCCCCTCTCCCAGAGGGGCCCGCCTCCTCTCCCTTAGAAGGAGCAGGAGGAAAGTTAGACATATCAACGGTAAAATGGGAAGGGACCACCTTGGCCCCTCCCTCAGAACTGCCGGCTGTCAAGCCGCTTTGCTTCACTTCTACATCTGGCGCCTGGTCAGATGTTTCACTAATGAGCACCCTTTGGGAGGAGTCGTCCGAGTTTGAGATCATAGCAGTCTTTTTCGTTCTGGCCATCACGTTCTGCATAGACACAGATACAGTCGGACTTTGTATAAAGGGCAAAGATGGGTCCAGAAAAGGGCAGGCGGCACTCCTAGTCCTAGATTCAGCCGTCCCCGGTGACCGGCTGATCACTAACTTAGGTCGTGTCGTGTGCTTCCGTGGTGCCATTTCAAAAAACAAAAAGAAAATTAAGAGTAAGAGAACTGAGTTACCTGAACGAATGACGGTTGATGAAGTTCTGGAAATCCGGTGCAGTCGGCTTGTCAGAACAAGCGGTAGGCAGAAAAGGTCCGAAATGTCAGAGCAAGTTCAGGGGTCCGAATGTTCTCGCAAAGTTCTCAAATGTGAAAATGACCGAAGTCAGCACTTCCTTATATAGGCAAAGTGAGAAGGCGAAGGGTCGCTTCCAAATTCAAAATTTGGGCGGGAAAATCTCTCGGCCATTTGCAAGGTGACACCTGTAGCAGGCCGTCGCCTGTCACCGTGCGACACCTGTCACAGGCGACACGTGACCAGTCACGCGCCACCTGTGAGGGGCAAATGATTAGGGGATTTTTATCCACCAATCACCGTTTGACAAGTGGACCAACCAGGTTCCGCCACGTGTCCGTCACGTAGGCCAATAGGAGCCTGCCACGTGTCAATCACAGATACGTCCTCTACGGACCAATTGAGACACGCCACGTGTCCACCCATGCCAAATGGGAAAACCGGCCAACAAGGCCCAATCCTGTCTAGAGGCCCGGTCAGCCCTAGGTTTACCCTAAACCTAGAGAGTGGCACGCTTCTCAAGACTATAAATACTTAATTAATCCTCATTAAAGGGGATCAAGCAATTAGTCTCACCTGAAGAACGGAACAGAACAGAAACGTTACGGAAGACACTAATAACCGGCTAATCTCGCTAACAAAGCAGATTACCAACATTAAACACTCTCACCTAGAGAAATCTTATTACTTTAATTTCCGTATTAATTACTCCTTAATCAGGTACTAACTTGACCGTTGGAGGCGGAGCTCTCAGGAGTCTCCGTTATTTTGCAGGTACAGGCGTCCGGTTCCAGTCTCGGAATTGTAACTCTCCCGCAGGACATCAGAAAACCCCGAAACATAAGTTACCCTTTCTACCCACAAAAGTTACCCTTTTCATGCATAAACGTTACCCTTTTTTACCCACAAAAGTTACCCTTTTCATGTATAAACGTTACCCTTTCTACCCACAAAAGTTACCCTTTTCATGTATAAACGTTACCCTTTCTACCCACAAAAGTTACCCATTTTATGCACAAAATTGACCCCATAAAAAACTGAATTGAACCTTTTACCTGTATGAAGTAACTCTTTTACCTGCATGAAGTGACCCTTTTTAGTGTATGAGTGACCCTTTTCATGCATAAATGCACAATTAAAAAGAAAGATATATACAAAATAACATTTCAAACTTAATGTATGCATATACATTCAGTTTTAAAAACAAAACCACCAAAAAATACATTCAATTTAAAAAAAAAACTACCAAAAACTATACCATAGAAAATTTAATTACATCATTGAACTTCATGTATGCACATACATTAAGTTTTAAAAAAAAATACTTCTACACCTAACCACTAACAAGTCAGTTCACTCTTTACAAGGAGTGTACTTCTTAATTTTCTTTTTTACCCTTTTTTCTTTGGGCTTTTCTTCTGCTACCTCGGCTTGTGCCTTTTCTTCTGCTGCCTTTCTTCTATCCTCAGCTTCTTTCTTTTTCTTCTCAGCAATTGCAGCCTTTCTTCTTTGTTCAATTGTCGTGACATAATCAGCATTTTTCTTCCTTTTATTGAACTTGGCTAATTCTGACGAGACGTCAGCCCTAGATTCATTCATATCACACAATACAGGTGTGGTACAGATCTGTCGACGCAGAAATTTTCTTCCAGCAACCTCACAACAGAGAAAAAAAAAACTTATCAATATGAAATTACTTAAAACATCATAAAGGGAAAAACAAAAGACAAATAGATGAATAATTACTGTTTTGAGTTCATTTAATTTGAACGATTCACCAACAAAATGGAGCATGTGATACATGACAAACACTCCATAGTCCAAGTTGTCAATCTTATCCTTCTCCATTCCAACTCAACAATTTCAAACTTATAGGAAGGTAGTTGAGTACTTTTTGGATGATTTCTTTTGCCAAGAAAAGCACCTAATTGACCACATTGATAAAAAAATATAAAAGTTTAGAATCCATTGAATACAAAAAAAAAAAAAAAAAAAAAAAAAATTAAATTGAAACAATAAATCAACAAAAACATACCACATGAGAAGACAACTCTCTAAAGTAGGCAAGACTAGATTCACGCCAAATAATATTGTCAAGATAATGTATCAACTCTTTTGCATGATCAACAACAAACAAAACGTAGTGATCCTCAACAAGAATAGGAATATAGATCTGAAACAGTAAAATTAAAAGTGGTTTAGACAAAGCATTTCATAGACATAACACTTTTAAGGGTATGATATTAGTTTAGCATGAAATATACCAGTTCAACATCCATTATATCACATTCAGGATTCTCGTAGCAGACCCACCCTTCCCATATACCATGCAAATCGTTAACAGCATTAGAAATGTCACCTTGCCCAATGTTGTCACAAACAAACAACAATGTAAACTATTAAAGTATAAGGTCTTGATTTATATATAAATATAAAGTCAATGTATTTAAATATAAAAATACCAAGTTACTTACACTTTGTCTCACACCAAAAAAGAAACTCCGAGGACCAGAGCAAAGCAATCAACAGTGCACCATCGAATCTTAAGTGGAGCGGCAAGGGACACCATATCTTCTCTTGGAACTAGAAAATTCATCCCAAAAGTCACAAGATTCTCACTGCAACGATAAAAAATAAGATAAGCATTAAAAAAATCAAGGAAAAAAAAAGGATAAAAAAAAAAGTTATGATAGAAAATGACACTTAACTTCCTATGCATTGATTCATCCTTCAGCTAACAATAATCAAGAACTCCCAAATGTAATTGAGGCAAACTTTTGTAAATCCGAGCATTAGCCCAAAAAAAAAGAGTCACAAAAGGCACATTCTGACCTACTAGCCCACAGTTCAGTGAGCATATAGAGATTTATTGGATCTGATAATACGTCCAGGGACATTTTAATTAGGTCCAGGAACATTTTCATTAAGTCCAAGAACATTTTCATTAGCTCCAGGAACATCGTCATTAGCTCTAGGAACTTCATCATTATTTCCAGGAACTCATCATTATTACGTTGTTCAGGACCATACACTTCACGAAACAAGTCATGTGCAGACTTCATCTTAATACACTCCGCAATTATACCATCTAAAAGCTTATGGTAATGAGGATCAGAGAGTAATTGTTGAGTTTGAGAAACTTCAACAAGATCCTCAAAAGATAATGAAACAGTTCTTTCAGAAAGAACATTGGAAACCAAATCACTCAAGGTTTTAAAACCATTTGGCTGAACACTTGATAAAACATCCATATTTCTTTTAAGCAAAAGAAATGATTCATGAACAACCTACAAACATAGAAACAAAGAAGAAGCTAAACAAATGTGACAAAGAAGAATAATGAAAAAGTTACTGAATAGAAAGGGTAACTTTAGTGCATAGAAAGGGTAACTTTAGTGCACATACAGGGTAACTTTTGTGCACATAAAGGGGTAATTACTAAACATATAAAAAAATACTTACATCAGTTGAAATTTCTTTTATTTCATCATCAGTCATCACACCTTCTGGAAGCTCAAATTGAACAAAGAGGCCAATTGTACCACTTGAAGAAGCACCACCAACTTTTAAACCACCTTGATCAGATCCCAAAGTAAGAGGTTGCTTAACAACAGCTTTGTTAATAGCAGGCTGTGACAAAGGATATGTAGAAGTATACAATGGTCCCTGCCCAAAACCACCAGCTTTAATCTCTAAATTAATTCGACTCTTAATCTTAGCATTTGTCTAATGTTGAATCAAAGGAAGGCTACAACTTTCCTTTTCTCCTTGAAAATTTAAACGGTGAAAATACAGAATTTGTAAAACCAGCAAACATCCACTAACATTTTGAACAATTAGATCATTGTTATACTTATCAATTGACTTCTTTAACTTCTTCAAAACATAAGAACACCAATCAAAAGTTTTTATTTCATCAACTTCTTCAACAACCTTTAGTAACTTCAAAGAAACAGTCCTATTAGGAGTAGGAGCTAACAAGCTAGACATAGCATAAACCACAAAATACCTCTTAAATTCTACCTCTCCATCAACTAAATCCTTAATCCGAGACTCCAGTTTTGATAAATGAAGAGCTTGCTTATCAGAAAGATCAAAATCAGATATCCATGCCTGAATAATACAATTGTCTACACTTTCATCTCAGCATTTTTCTTCAGTTCAGGAACAGAAATATCACTCATAGGCAAGCAAAACACATCACATACATCATTCCTAGTAACTACAAATTCTTTACCACTAGCAATGGTAAACATGTAGCTATCACCATTAAAGTTTTCAACAAGCCAAGGTAGCATTTTATGACATAAAGTTTTCAATTTTAAATGTAACAAACCACCAAAACCAACTTCTTCAACAACTTGTTTTTGTTTAACACTGAAGTTCTGCACCAAACTTTCCAAGGTATGTGGTCTACACCATGTAATCAAACGTCTTTGGACCCTAAATAATTAAAAAAAAAAAAAAAAAAAAAAAAAAAGGTAACTTAAACAATATAGACTACAAACAAAATATAATAATAAAATGCAAATCAAGAATCATTGAAAACATGTTCTCTTACAGTGAAGTATCAGAATCGGAATCAGAATCCAATTCCAATTGAGGACTCCTCTTTCTCTTGGTTTTGACATTCTTACGTACTGTTTTGACTTTAGCAGACTCTTCGGGCATTGTTTTGGCCTTCTTAGGTACTATTTTACCCTTAGGAGACTCTTTAGGAACTGTTTTGGCCTTAGCAGACTCTTTAGGCATTGCTTTTCCCTTTGAAGGCACTTTGAAGCGATATCCACCTATAGAACCACCTATAATACAAAGAAATTACCACAAATTACCAATTAACAAATTACTCTTGGGAAAATTCAGGTTGTATGCAAAAAAGTTATCCCAGGAAAACTCTTATGTTAAAAATTGACCTTTTTAACTGCAAAAAGTGACCCTTTTAATTGCATAAAGTGACCCTTTTAACTGCATAAAGTGACCCTTTGTGTGCATATAAGTTACCCTTTTAACTACATAAAGTGACCCTTGTTATGCATATAGGTGACACATATAGCACATAGTATTAATCCCCTTTACTTTGATTTCTAAATACAATGACATACTGCCTATTCTTATACTCTACCTAAAACCAAGATCAATTCCAATTAGCATACTCTGCCTAAAAACCTAAGCAAAAAATAACAAAGAGCAAATTCTGAAAAATAATATGCACTAGTTATTGGACATATAACAACACATCAATAAGAAATTTATAAGCAAGTAAATACAATTATCATAATCTCCCTTAAATAAAGCTAAAAATCAAAGAGCAAATTCTAAAAAAATAACATGTAAAATTTGTTTAACACGTAACAACACATGTATAACCAATTTTTAACGAATTAAATACAATGAACAAAAAATTAAAGCAAAATTAAACACATTAACTTCAAAATTCAATTCCAATTATCATAATCTGCATAAAAAATAAGCAAAAAAAAATCAAGTGCAAACACTAAAAAATAACATGCACTAATAATTCGACATATAACAACACATTTATAAGTAAAAATTGAGTTGAAAATTTTGAAAAAATGATGAAAAAATTAATAAAACACACCTTGTTCAGCATCTGACGACTTCTTTGTACTCTTCTTCTTCACCATTGCAGAATCAAACACTATAAAAAAAAACAAAAACAAAATCAAAAAACCTAAAAATCGAAGAATCAAAACTAACAAAAATCTCATAAATTTAAGTAAACAAACTTGAATTTAGCAAATGACAACTTCACAAGTGAAAGAAAAGAGAGGAAAAGCTCAAAAATCGCCGGTTGAGGAGAGAGAAAATCGTCGGTTGAGGAAAGAGAAATCGTCGTTGAGAAAATCATGAAGAGAGAGAAAGTGGTGAATGAATGAGGAAGAGAGAGAAAATTGTTTTTGTTTGTTTTGGCAATTATAAATTCGCACGTGTGAGTTGAAATTTGGAAAGTAATTGCTTTCCAAAACTTCCGCAACACAATAGAGTTAGTGTAAATTCGCCTTTAATAAACATTTGTGGTATGAAATATGGATCATCTACCAGCGTGGAGTTGGCACAAAAACTCATAAGTTGCTTGCCTATTGAGATGATATAACAGCTAAAAAATAGATTAATTCCACATTCAAGTAGACAGTTGCTACAGAGTAATTTTACTTGAATTTTACTATGCCTAATCATTTACTCTCTCCGTTTTTTTTTTTAAATGCATCATCTTGACTTTTGCACTATTCACATGTCATGTTTGACTTAATTTTTTTACTATTATAAAATAAATAAATGTTATTATATAATATATCATTAGATTAGTCGCAATGTCTATTTTCATAATTTAATCTTGTTACAATCTTTACTAATAAAGAATTAAAGATATTAATAGTCAAAGTTACGTCTCGGCAAATGTGCCCATCAAACTGATACATTTAAAAAAATAGAGGAAGTAAAACATTTTCTAAAATGGTGTCCGTTTTAAAATTTATGAATACATATCAATCTAATTATTATAAAGGGATTTTCTTAGGAATATCCCTAATAAGATATCCCATATAATTAAAATGAATTTGATAAGATTTGACTTCTAGTTTCACGCCTAAAAAACTAAAAGTGGAAAGCTAGCCAACAACTCTAGTCGATCTCCTTATCAACACTTAAAATTCATTTTCCCATTTTTAACTTGTCATACATTACCCTTATGATTACATCTACTTTTAGCATTTTTCATTATGATTTTCACTGTTTGTTGTAAAAAAAAAATGTAAAAAATATTGTCCTTTTTTTATTGAGAGCTCAAATATTTTAAAACAATTTTCTAAATAATCAGAAATACGAAGTATAAGTCAAGATAATTTATAAATTATAACCAATACATAAAATCTTGTACCAGGCAATTCAAGTATCATGAATTAATCCCTTATTTGCCTCTCTACTCTGATACTGAAAAGACATGTTTAAATCAGCGTCATCATTAAATCTCATAATTTTGTTAGTGTTAATACAACTCAATATAAACTTCCACGTGTATTTCAAGGACATAATTATAGCCCCTCAACTTTAGTTTGAAAGCAGCGTCACACCAATAAAAAGATCTTTTTCAAAGTTTCTACATTTGTAAATTAAAGCATAAATCACTAAGCATTATTTCATTTTGTCACCTTCAAACAGTACTAGTGTGGTAAGCTCCTAAATCCGTATTAGAAGTGCAAAGACTAGTGAGTTAGTGATAAATCCACCATTCCCCGCAATTTGTGGCTAATTTCAATTAATGATTTTATTGTACATAAAAAGATCACAATGCTTAAAAGTTGTACGCCAGTGTAATATGCGCATCATACTTCGGAAGTCAAAAACATACCTTTATGTTCCTTAAACTACATACGTAAAGACTAAAGAACATGCATGGTTTATGCAAGAAAATAAACTTGGTTTAATAAAAAAAAACTTATCATGCTAACATATAATCATGATATTTAAAAAAGAAATTTGTCCTGTAATTTATTTATTTATTTTTTTAATATTTTAATTTTACTTGAAATTTGTACTACAACATTTTTTTTTATATAAATTGTACTCCATAAAATAGTTTGTGACATCAAAGATGGGACAAAGAAAGTACAGATATTATAAAATAGTTTGTGACATTAAAGATGAGACAAGGAGAGTACGGATATTATAAAATAGTTTGTGACATTAAAGATGGGACAAAAAGAGTACGGATATTCAGCATTGTCGGCATCTAATACTCTAGAATGTAACGAGTATCCCATTAAAACAGAAAAACCAATTTTACATCATATACTAAGTATAAAATTTTGAGTAATAAATTTCAAGTATTATACTCTTTTTTTATGGCATTGAAAAAACATTACGGAGTAAAAAGAGAAACAACCTTATCAAATTCGTACAAGTTCAGCTCTTCAACCTTGGCACCTTGCTAAAATAATACTTATGGTATGCCAATGATAAGAGGCTGCTGCAACTTGCGAGTACATATACACTAATGATCCTTCAGATACCCAACGCCGCTAAATATTCCTAGCTCTTGATACAATGTATCATAAGACCAATTCATCCTAAAATTAAAATTTGTTAAGCCCTATATTAGTGTATAGTTATCAGGCCGGTGTATGGAGCCCTAATCAGAGTTGTATATATATACTTGTTTATACTCTAATAAAACATACGACACTATTTTCTCTACTCTCTCTAATCTTAACAAAATTAGTGGTTACTGGTTAAAGTCTTAGCGCCCTATAATCGAGTTTTATATTCTAACCAATACTCAGCTCAATTCTTTTCAAAATTTTATCAACTCTTTCATTTGTCATATGAGATAAGTAATGTACATACATGTAATAAGCATAAGGCATAACGTTTTACCCTAATTTATAAACTACAAATTGTGCACCTAAAAAAAGAGAATAAAAGAAATATGGATGGTCCACCAAATTGAACTTGACTTCCCAACCATAGGGGATAGAGAGTGACACTAGCAATGTTGGACAATATAATGCTCAATATTATAATTCCAAAAACTTAACTAATGTATACATTAAAGAGAATAATACTTGTATATTTTAGTTGTTAGAATGTTTATCCAAGGCCGCCATGATGTAACCATGGGTTCCATTAATTTGATTGGACCGTTACTCTTTTAAATTTACAATTACTTTACGATTAATAATACTTCCTCCGTTCTATTAATATTGCAACAAGAATAAAATTATACATTTCAAAGCACATTTTATATGCTAAATATCTATAATTGTGTCAGAGTAAAAATTCTAAAATGTTGTTATTGTGAAAGTATTTTATGAGGCGAATCCAATAAGATCCCACAAAACTATATTTTGCTTATCGCACAAATTATATTATATTGTCAAACAAGAGTGATGAATAGTGCAAAAAGTCCATTGTTACAATATTAATAGAACGGAGGAAGTACCACTTTGCCTTTTTTGCTTACTACTAGACGTCAACCTGATATTATATTATTATACTGTACCATTTAAAATTTTGATAACCTACATGTCTTAATTTTCTATTTTTGGCTTCTTGATTCATTGTCAACCAATATAATGAAGAAATGCAAGTTGCAATAGTAAATAAATTATACTTGAAATGATCAAGTTCAATATGACAAAACTAACCTATATATTATTGTCAATGTTGAAATGTGTTCTGTTTTTTCTACTCCAGTTTGGAATAAAAGAGGCATCATTTGCCGCCAAATACGTAAGATTGAATTCGACACATTGTAATTATAAGAGACTACTTTAAGATGAGGCTACAAGGGTAATCACGACCATTGAATTATGTTGTTAGAGTTATAGGTAGAAACAGGAAAGCTATACGGAGAAGATTATAGAGAGGTGAAAGAGAGCATAGGCGAAAAAGAAGGGCTTGGATCGACATAAATACTACCTCCAATTCATATTATTTGCAACTTTAGGGTATTATTTGTGAGATATAAAATATTCTAAAGTTGCAAATAATATGAAATGCAAGTAGTACATAATTATTGGCGGCCAAGATTATAGGAGAGTGCAAGGTGCTTGCACAAGCATATGAGAGTGGGAGGTGTTCTTGAGGCTTCTAACTATGGTGGAACCAAGAAAGTAACCTAAGGATAGCAGAAATTGTTTGAGGAAATGTTCAAGGAAAAAAAAAAAAAAAAAAAAAAAAAAAAAAACATTTAGGGGAAAAGATTGTCCCACAATTATACCGTTGGAGGGAGCACACACTACAGCTAACATCACCACATGCTAAGGCCGAAACCTAAGGGAAAAGTTTGTGAGACTAACATGAAAATGTGCAAAGCATAATTTTATGCAATGACTTCAATAAAGTGTCTTCATTTCTGATTCCAATAATGTTGATTGTACATTCTGTACAAGTCATGCATATAATACCTAAAAAAATGCTGAAGATTATTGATAAACAACTTAAGGCAAGATAATGTTCATGGTACGACTATTTTTTGGCTAATTTACTAATCTCGAGTTCTCTATGATGATCTGAAAAATAGTCTTGGTTGTTCAATATACATAATACAGCCGGTTATACAATAGAAAATGCCACTTACAGGTACTACTCAAAAGAGTGAATAACAAAGAACAAATATCTTAATGAACTTCTGTAAATGTACGATTAAAAAAGATCAGTTGAGTAGATATGTAGTCCTAAAGAAATAAGAAATACAAAAATATGAAGGATGAGTGAGTAGTAGATCTAACTCAAGCTCCCACAACAATTTAATCAAACAAATTTATGTGGCAAGTCACTCCATGTACACGACAGATGCATCTAACTTCACCCCAGTAATGGCAGGGTGTGTTTCTATACAAGAATTTCAGTTATTTGCATCTACAACAGCATATCATGCTCCCTCCAGCACCATCTTCTCCTGCTCCATATTCCTCGGTTTTTATAACTCAAAATTGTCCGCCCCAATATATATATGTACGCTAACGCAAGTACGCAACAACCATAATCCCCCAGAGAAGGCGGCCAAAACAAAGCCATTCATGTAAGCGTGGCACTGTAAGGTGTGCATCAAGATCCTTTTTTACCTGAATTTTGCTACAAATAGCCAACATAGAAGAATATGAATCTTCTCCAGGTATTATAGATCACATGCTACTCAAGGATTCATCGGATTCGAGACACTCCTGCGGATTTGAGTAGAAATAGTCCTCCTCTTTCGGTTTGTCAGGTATTACCAACCTCTTAGTTGGTTGTCCACTGCGATGTGCATGAGTTTCCTTTACAGCAGTTGAGAACTCATCCCAACTAAGTGACCCAACAGTATACTTGTCTATCAGATCAACCAACAACCTTCTGTCCAACAAGATAGTCCTTTTGTACCCAAGGTACCTGAAATTGCATGAATCACCATATTTCAGATAATTGTGCAACTTGACCAGAGGCACCTGAGTCAACTCATTCATGTCATACATTCAAACCCAAAACACTAAGATCCATATAGATGAAATGGAAGCTTGCATGATATCAAATTTCATTCCAACATCAACCATGGTAAATAAATAACAACAACAAAGCCCAAAATGATTTGGGGTCGGCTAACATGAATTGTCATAAGGAATCATACAATATAAAGAAACGGACAAAACCATCATTTAAAATAGTTTGAAAAAAGATGAGTAAAGTGAGTAAACGAAAGAGCATTTAAGAATAAATGTATAACATAAATGGTAAGTAAATGTATAAATAAATAAAAACAAATTCTAACAACACATAAGATGCACCAAACTTAAGTGGAAGCACATACCTGCGATGACCCTCGACAACCTTAGCCATATTTCCATCATAAGTAGGAATGAAGATATCACTCTCCAATGAAACAAGATAATCTAGTGCAGCCATCTGAGATGAGTGATTTTGAAAAAATCTCAAGTCTGCAGGATTCAATAATGTCTCTTTCCTAACCTGTTGTGTTATAAATGGAAAGAGCATGAGAGGCTATGAAATAAGTCATAACTAAGTGCCAAAACAAAGAGAGACTAAGATGGCTGCAATAAACTAACCAGCTTTGGGTAAGATTCAGCAAGACTAGCCATCCTCCTCTCACCACCATATATTTCACCAGCTGCAATATATATCTGATAGCTAGGATCAATGTCTAAAGCTCGCAGTGCCAAAGTAGTTTCCTCTGGCGTCAATGGACAGAGTCCATCTTTCCTTTTCAAATCAGAATTTATAATCTTTTCTTTCCACCATGGGTAAGCATATCTATCAAGGCAAATTTAAAAAAAAAAAAAACATGGTTAAACATTGAGAGGTTCACGGAGAAGAAAAGAAAGATAAAATCAATATCCGGTTCTGAATTTGACAAGGGTTCCCAAGTACCTCATTCTGGTCAATTCATCCACCTCCTCAGTATTGCAACCCTGGGTGCAGCCAGAAAAGGCTAACATGTCCATTTCATATCTCAAATGAAGAACAAGGAAAGGACCATTTTGACGCAGGAGCTTGACCACCCTTTTCCCAAGCTCCTCAATCTGTGGAGTAAATCTCAAACCGCTGAAATTAACCCGGCATCTAAGCTTTTGAATTTCTATCGGTTGACCATTATTGGCAAGCCGGGCATCTGTTCTATTTAAATGCAAAATCTTGTACTTTTGTATCAAAGGGAGTATCTGCAGTAACCAAAGATGCAGAATGTCAGAGGCAAGGCACAAGAGACAATGCACAGAAACCAGCAAGCCGGAACACTGAACTAACCTGATAGTTGTAATAGGATATATCAGACCAACTAACAGGAGCCATGGTATGAACTTTTCCCAGCTCTAGTCTTTTCTTGAGCCTAGGGGGAAGCTCCTTCAGAATCCTAACTTCATCTCTTAATGATGAAATAAAATGATCCACATCAAATATGTCTTGAAACTCACTGCCATTTATATAAGTTAAATTAGGCCAACTTCATATGGACTATATGATAAAATAAATAAATTTGTCATTCCTGAAAACAAGTACACAATGTCCAGAGACTAATTCTACATAACATTACAAAAGAGATAACAGTAACATGCCTCGGATCAGCCCAGAATGATGTTTTATCCAGCTCGGGAACAATAAGAGTGACATTAAGGTATCTTGCGATGGCTACCATGTCACATATCTGCAGAAAGCACAAATGATTAGGTTGAATTCAGCCATTAAAGTACCTCACGAGGATGCACGTAATATCATGAGAACCAATTATAGGTGCATCAACTGAAAACACAGCTAAATACTCACTGCTGATCTCATTTGATTAAGTCCTCCATTACACGAAACCATCAGGTAACCATTGTTCTTATAAACTCCTGGAAACAACATAGCACTAATCATATTAATTAACTGATTAAGAAACAGAAAGAGCGTATTTAGTCTAATAAAAAAGGAGCAAAACTAAATGTTTCAATCATAGAAGCAAAGGGTACCCCCACAATAAAGATAGCAACATGGATGCCAGAAATAGCAAGGACATAGTACCTATATAGATAAATTCTTGAAAGAAATAATTCAATTTAGGAGAAAATAGAACATCTGAAAGAAACAGTGTCCTTACAATAATTCTATATTTTCCATTAAAACTTGTGATTGTTCATCAAAGTAGAAAATCCACCAAACTCAGCTAATAATGAAAGGCATCATCATATATGTTATGACTACATCACATTTCAACATGGAAATAAGACTAAACCCAATATACAGAATATGTGATATCAAACAATTTTCCATAGTTAGCTAATTCAAAAGGTGTGACACATACAACACTTTCAAGTCATCAAATTAAGCATCAAATCGAGCTCGAACAATCACCAACAACCACTGCAATCTATATATGATTAACTTGCATAAAAAAGTTGATACAAATCATACAATACACAATTTTTTTGAAGCAATAAAGATTGATGGAAATGGATAGCTAGAAAAACTCACTTTTGGGAGGAAGAACACGAGGTGGGACTGAAACAGAAGAAGGCAACTTAAGATAAGCAGATTCCTGAGTAAAACAAGAGGGCCAACCCTTCAAGACTCTAGGCCCCCAAACCTCCCCAAAAGTAGTCAAATTGACAATACAAGTCCATAACAAAACTGATGATGTAGCTCTAACCATCCATACCTTCATCTTCGACCTCGAACCGCCATTTGAGGCCGAAGAACTCTTGGATTTCTCCTTCTTCTCATCACTAACTACAATTTTAACCCCCATACCAATCCCAATCCCCCACCACCTTCTTCTCCTGCTTTCTCTCTCCTCACTATTACTACTCCTCTCAACCTTACACATATTCCTCCTCCTTTCCTCTCATCCCAACCTCACAACATCCAATGCAACCAACAATTCCCTAAAAATACCTTCAGTTTTCCTAATCAATGCTGCATAATACAATTGCAATCACTTTGCCCAAATTGAATCAATCTATAACATCAAAGATCCGAGTAAAAAAAAACCCCAATATCAAAAAAATTCAACCAACCCCAGAAAAATAACCCACCAAATCAAAATACAAAACTTACCCAGAACAAACCTATACCCAAATAATCAAAATCCAAAACACCCAGAATTTCAAAATTGCAGGAGAAATTATAAACACATTATCAATAACCGGGGAAACCCCACCAAAATCAGAGATCTTGGAACCCTAAAAAAGAAAAAAACGAAGACCCAAATTGGATCTTTACAAATGTAGACGACCGGATCCGAGATAAAAGGAAGAGGGGGTAAGAATCAACGATGGTGGCGGGTGTCGGTGGCAGAAAAATGCAGGATGAGGAGAGAGAAAACGGGGTACAAAATAAAAATGGTTAGAAAGATGGGAAAATGATGAAGAAGGAAGGAAGAAGAAGAAGAATGTGAAAGAAGAGAAGGAGAGAAAAATGAGGGGAGAAAGAGAGAGTAGAGTTTCTCCTCAAAATTTGGTTGATTTTGATTTTCTCTCTCCTCCTGAAGCGCGGTGGAATTTCACGAGCCGACATTCGGTGTCAAAAATTTCTCATTTTTTCACCAGCAAATTTTTGATTGATTTCTACGAACTATTATTAATAGAGTTTACTTTTGAGGGGAAAATTTTTTGCACTCGTTGTTGGTAATTGTGGATTTATGGGGATTTTTGGCAATTGTGCTGTACTAGTTGTACACGGAGTATCAATTTAGGTGTGGAGGTTATTTTTTCTGAGTTTTACTAAATCTCGTTTATATTTGTTTATTTCTGCTAATGAGTTGGATTGGAATTAGTTTTAAATTACGTTTCGATTGTTAGTGTATGTTGTTAAATAATTGAATTATTTATGTTCATTAACAAACACCTTTATTTTCTTTGTTCATTGAAGTCTTGTTGGTACAAGTTTTTCTTTTTGCAAAGAAATGAAGGGTAGAATATGCCAATATGCCATAAATATAATCATTATCAATTTAATATGTACAAACTTTTAAATTATTTTATAACCAAAAAATGAGTATTTATATACTCCCTCCGCCCGGAGTTATCTACACCAAAGGACATAATTGCGGACTCTTAGGCAAAACTTCTTAAACAAGATTATTGAAAAGTAAGAGGAGAGAGAATGGATAATTAAACTAAACTAAAATAAAACACACAATTAAACATTGGAGAACAACCACCCCACGAATCATCGCACCACCCCACCAACCACCGCACCACCCCACAAATCACTAACACCCAACCCACGAAGCACCGCACCACCCCACGAACCACCGAAACCACCACCAAAACCCACCACCCCACAAACCAAACCACTGAAACCGCCACCCCACGAACCACCAACACCCAACCCCACTTACGCAACCCCCCGAAACCACCAGCAAAACCCACCAAACACATCACCAAACCCACGAAACCCAGCTCTGGAGAATTGCGCGACGACGAATTGCGGTGGTGCTGGGGTAAGGTGGAGGAGAATTGCGATGGTGTTGGGGTAAGGTGGCAGGGATAAGGTGGTGGAGAATTGCGCAACGAATTGCGGTGGTGCTGGGGTAAGGTGACTGGGGTAAGATGGTGGAGAATTGCGCGACGAATTGCGGTGGTGCTGGTGCTCTGGGCTCGTCTGGGCTGGTGGTAGGGGCGGCGAAGGTGGCTGGGGTAAGGTGGTGGATTAGTTGGTAAGTTCAATGTAATTAACAAATTGTAAACAAAGTTAAAAATTTTAAGTAAGGGTAAAGTTGACATTTTACTGTTAAAAATTTACCAAAAGGGGAAATAAAAAAATTGTTACAGATAATAGAAAGCACCTATTTTTAGTAAATGTTGCAGATAATAACGGGCAGAGGAAGTAGTTTATAATTTCCATTGTAGTTGCCTACATTTGCCCCTTGTATAGTTAGAAAAGCCTTGATTATAATATAATTGATTCAATTCATAAAGTTGGATATTTGCACATTTACATGTATCCTACATAAGTAAAAAAAAAATGGCCTTATAAATTATAATATTCAGGGTTTGTTAGTTTCAACATAGCCCTATTTAATTGCTATGTGTTTATATACAATTATACTAAACAACATTAAGTTTATAATTATAATTCTCATCATAATTACAAAACTTTCAATTATGCTACTCTAGACCTGGCAAATGGGTCGTTCGGGTTCAGTCAATTTTGGGTCGGGTTATTTCAGGTCAGTTAACATTCGGGTCGGGTATGGCTCGGGTCAGGTATCGGGTCGAGTTCGGGTTGGGTCGATTTTGGGTCGGGTCATTTTTGGGTCAAGTATGTTCAGGTCATATTCGAGTCGAGTCAAAATCAGGTCGGGTCATGTTCGGGTTTTCCATTTAATTTGTGGATCTAGCTCAAATCAATAATTTTATATTTTATAATTATTATAATAAGAACTATCAATTCAGTTTATGAGTGTGGCTACAGTTGAAGATGAACAATTTAAATTATTTTTGGCACTAGACATTTTTAGTTCAATTATAAGGTAATTTTAGTTCGGGACATTTCGAGTATTGGGTGTGTTCGGGTCAATTTTGAGTATTGGGTTTGTTCGGGTCAACTCTATTTTCGGGTCGGCTATGGGTCAGGTCGGATCGGGTCAATTTTGGGTTTCGGGTCGTTGTATTTGGTTCATTTTCGGGTCATGGGTCGGGTCATTCGGGTCGGGTCATCGAGGCTGGGTCAAGATTGCCAGGTCTATGCTACTCCCTTCATCCCAATTTTATTTGCCCATTATAGCCCTATTTTCTTAAACTAAATAGAGCTAAAATCATTTTTTTGTTTAAAAAAAAATACTTATATGAGTAAGTTAAACTAAAAGTGAATTGAATTATGAAGTACTCATAATTCATAATCCATTGATCCTTTTACCCTTGTGAGTTAGGAGAGGGAATTGCTTTTGACAAAGTAAATAATATCAATTTAGCTTAACCAAATATGAAATCGAGTATTTTGATAAAAATAGAATAAGTAATTGTTAAAAGATCTTCTTTTCAAAAAACAAAAAAAGGACTTAGGTCCCCCGCCGCCGCCGCCCCCCAGGGGGTTCCAAAGGGAAGAAATGCACAAATATTGTAGAGAATGATGGGAACATTACAGATTTCAGTAAGCCACGCATCACAACAACCCTAACTCTAATTTGAAGACCTTTTTCAATTACGAAGTATTTAATTTAACTAATTGCTTCAGTACACGGCTGCTGCTGATGATTATAAACTTGTATTAACATCGTTTTTAATTGCTATGTTCAGGACATAACTCAATGTTGTTTCCGCCGAAAATTAGTTGTCAATTTATCCCAACCTTTCATAATTAAGGACACGACACAATTTTACAAGACTCTTTACAAATCACAATAGCTGATTATTTCCACATTATTATGAAATTTAACAAGTGATACAGTTGCCAGTTGCCACCATTAGTAATTAAGGAATGGTGTCAATTTTATATAGTAGACGTGATTACTGATTCCAGAAGGAGAGCATATATATTTCGGATGTAGTCATGTAGTCCCTAAATTTAAATGCCACAATAAAATTGATAAAGAAGTTACACTACTTTTATAACAGCATCAGCAACCTAACAACATAGTCTATTTACAAGAAAATAACATGTACCCAAAAAGTTCCACAACAAAGCATCAAAGGAATAGAGGTGCCTATGGACCAGAACCAAAAAGGAAATATACCTACTCATTAATATGAAAAAGAAAAGGAAAAATAGACACCCCACAGATGGAGCTCTATGAACCTTGTACAAGGAACAATTAGATCCTATACACCCAGAAAATACAGAGAGAAGACATCAGAAACATCAACGGTAAAAAAGAACTTATATTACTGTAAGAATGAAAAGTAATGGAGGCAGGAAAAATAAGAATTTCACAGAAAAAATTGCTTCTGACATAACTTTGGAGTTCCCCTCTTTGTTGCCAATCCAAGTAGCCATCTTTTCTAAGAAAGGAATCCCCTCTCAGGCTTTTTAACGCCATTGCAAAGTAACTATCACTTTTTAGAATCTTTGGCACATTCATCTTCCT
Organism: Chenopodium quinoa; assembly: GCF_001683475.1. Taxonomy (NCBI): domain Eukaryota; kingdom Viridiplantae; phylum Streptophyta; class Magnoliopsida; order Caryophyllales; family Amaranthaceae; genus Chenopodium; species Chenopodium quinoa. The sequence goes on along the minus strand of NW_018742381.1, from coordinate 868,685 downwards.
GTATAAGAGTTGCATCATTATACAACAGTCAAAAACACAGTTTCTGAGCCTATTGTGGATAAGTTAATCAGTTCTGTAATGATCCAACCGCAATACTAATAACAGGCAAAAAAAGGAACCTATATTTGGCAACCATAAAATGTCAATAACCAGGGTTTTCCCAATATTGATGTAACTAACATAAGTGGATAACAAGCATGTTCATCAGCCAATATACTGCATTTGTGCACCAAAGTTTCTAGTAGTTTAGTGATACTTTATATTCAAACTGTCAAACTCAAAATTTATACTAATGTTCAGAATATTTACAATAAACATGACATGGAGTAATATAAAAGTTATTAAGGATTAAAAATAAAATAAAATTAAGTAATATGTACTTACTGAACTGTCACCAATCTTGTCAAAGTCATCATCAAAGCCATCATCATCTCCAACATCTGTTAATCATATTTACAAGAAATGAAAGATTCAGACCATATTTCGAACACAAATTTTGATAGGATGGGACATTAGGAATTAAGTCTCCATATTATGGCAGCAAATTAAATCCTTTAGCAAGTTATCTGAAGGCCACATGGCTATAAGCTCAATGAATTTCATAAAAGGTGAAAGCAATAAATGAACAATCATAAAAATAATGTCATAAACCCTGCAAAAGACATTTGAATTCTGCACACTATGATCACTTCTTAACAAGAGGACGGATTGATGGAAGCCCAAGCTACTTCTAAGGGAACTCACCTTAACAATCAATTCAAATTTCTAACAAAGTTACAATTCTCCTTATCATTGATACTTTGACACAGAGAAAATAACTGGTTCTGTCTAGGTTTCACTAAATGACAACCAATGCAATACATAAGGTTGCCACAAAATGAAAGCACTCATAATGTCGAAGCCTAATTATGATACAGGAAAAGAAAATAAAGCAATGCATCAGTACAATATTTGCATGTCAAGTCGTCAAGACAACCATGTACTAGATGTCTAGATTTAAACAGTCACAAACATTTGATGGATATCAAGACTCCAAGACTTAAAAAAATGGAATGATGTAGTTAGCATTACTAAACAAAACCATTTTCAATTTATTTTTATTTTGGCTTGTGTGTGTGTTGTGAAGAGGGGGATGCAAAGCTGTTTGTTCGGAATTCTTATTTTGGTTAAAGGGATGATACTACTGGTTTGGTTATCAGATGCCCTTATATTGTAATGGACCTACTTTCTAGCATGTTGTTCAGCACCTAAGCTTTTCCAGGTTATGTTTTATGAGCACAACGACGATTATTGTAGATATTCACTGAAGCTTCCCAGTGATTCTCTCGAAAGAACATAACCTTTAGCCATTTGGAATCAGTATCCCTCTCTCTCTCCTCTGCTCTTCCTCTTTTTCCTGTTCTTCACCAATTTCAAAATTATTTCTTCCTTTCTCTAATCTCTCACCACCCTTTTTCAGTCTATCACCCTATCTATGTTCCAATATTATGTACAGAAAATTGCTAGCAACAAGTAAAAATTTTCAGATGTATCTCTGACAAGAGGAACAAATATCAGAAACTATTTTCATAAACCATGATAGATGTTACTGTAGAATCTAATAATTTTTTTTTGACATAATGATGAGCCAGGTAAACACAAGTTCTCTACGCCTCTACGAATGGTCATTAGCAGCTCTAATAAGATATTTGTTTTAAGATATATGTACAACATAACTATATCTTAAGAAGCTCTTAATCATCCTCAAGTCACTGGAGCTTGTATCTTATAAACTCATGAAAGAAATGATATTTCAGTAACTAGGCAGATTAGACTATCTTAGTCCCTTCCTACTTCCTAGAATAAATTAGCAAGTTAGTACATCTGCAGATTTGTCCTCCTATTTGTCACCACTTTTGTCAATACGATATGCCTGTAGGCTTATCTTATCTCACCTCACCTATCTCAGAATAATTTAGTTGCAGGTTTCTTAACCAGCACAGTACATGCATGCAATAGATGCAAGCAGCAGACCAATAAAGAAGTATTCATATGAAAATACGTAGTAATAATGAGATGTGGCAGAGGTAATACGTTTTTCCAAAATATCTAAACAGAGGTAATATGCAAGAGTACCTGGTCCATCATCGCTATCTCCAAGGTCTCCCAGAAGAAAGACATCTAAATCTTGCTCTGCCGATGACGTTGATGTCTTGAGTGGCCGTGTGGGTTCTGCTACATCTGTTTTAGACTCAGCAACACTTGCAACAATTTCCTTTTCTTTCTCTGCTTCAGCTTTCTCTTGTTCTGCAGCTTTTAATTTTACCTCCTCATCATATCTTTTCTCATACCTGATTATAGCAAAACATAGATTGGGGCTGCTGGGTTAGAAGAGGCAACTAAAGAGCATTGAAACCAGAAAATGATGCTAAATATTGTATAGCAATTCTATAAGAACAATTCAAGTTAAATAGGGAACACACATACATTTTACTGATTTTAATGTCAATTTGAAGCCAAAGACTATATACTTCCTCCGTTTCTATTTAGTTGACACGTTCAATTTAGGCACACATATTAAGGAGAGGAGAGAGAGAATGATAAAGCAAGTGGGGTACACTTAAAAAACAAGGTATAAAGCTTACCCAAAAAGGAAACGTGTCAACTAAAAAAAACTTCCTAAAAAGGAATACGTGTCAACTAAAAAAAAAACGGAGGTAAGTATATATCAAGCATTTTTATCATGTGTAATTTAGTGCTTCTAATGCTCACATTTCACTGTCTATATTAAGCACAGAAAAAGAGGGTAGCAATAAATCAGTGCAAGGAAATTGTGCTCCATATGAGAAACAAATCAAGGCTCGGGTCAATGCCTCCACATCTCTACTTGGAGACTCATGGGAGCAGTGCCATAGAATGCTATGAATCGATATTAGAAGGGGGTGGGGGGGGATTAGGAGTATCATAATATATAAAGGGTAATAATCCTGTAGGAGAAGTCACTTAGTTAGTACCGGGAAAGCTCTATAAATAGAGCTAATTAGAGAGAGGAATCGTGTTGAACATTGTGATGATTGATTAGTTTTTAGCTTTGGGAGAGTGCCATTCCTATTGATTCATAGCATTCTCTGGCACTGCTTGGACTACTAATCCTTGTCAATTCTTGTTGCATACATTTATTCTCAAGCATCAATGGGTACAACAACGAGTTTCCTCTTCACTGGCCATCATCACACTAGATTCAGCATGGCTTACGGCTTAACAACTGAAAAACCCTAACTTCTCTTCAATGTGCAAATTGTTTCCCTGGCATTTCAGACCAAGGGAAACAGCAACAGGATTTATCAAGTTTATGGGTGACACTCCCTGGACCCTTGGTTTCTTCATTACTTGTCAAAAAAAATTAATTTTTCTAAAGAAATCCTGACACATCTAACACCATTTTTTCAGCAAAAGGCCACCTCAAATCAACTAAACATGACAAACTATGAGTCTCCTTGTTACATAAGTTAGCCTCAACTGTATCACAAATCACAAAATTTGAATGACATGGTCTCACACTAACTTAGTGTGATGCAGCCGGACACTTAGAAAGCATACCGGCAGTCACACCCATTCCACACATATAAGAATCATCCAAGAGCAAAGAAATTATGCAACAATGCTATATTTATAAACAGGTACAAGCATACAACAGGCAATAGAGAAACGCAGGGTATTTCTATAGTTTACCTACGCTCTTCTTTATATACGTTTGGAATTATACACTATTCTCAAACACACTCCTTTGATCGTCATTTGTGACTTATATGTTAAAAAAAAATATAATATGGAATTTAGTTAGATTTTTTATTTGTCAAAATATATACTTTCAAAAAATAACTTTATATAATATTTACAACATAATTACAGATATCAATGCTATGAGATGTGTATTAGCAAGCGTATAACTCCCAATGTTGCGATTAAAAAAGAACGAAAGAAGTATATTATAATTTTATAAATAAATACTCACGGAGATATATGGCTGTTGACAAGCATGAAATAGATTCTCCAGAACTTCCTCTCTTTCATGACACGGGGGCAAAGCTCATACCGTAGCTTAGAGATTTCCTGTCAGAAAAAGGTTATAGTCAGCGATGATAAATGACATAGCCACTAACATGCGTACCACATTTTTAATGCAGGCAATGTCACAAAAGGAGAAATTAGTGATTTGAGAAATATGGTGTTAAACAATGCGTTTGAATGTTACTCCCAATTCACTAAGGAAGCAAGATGGAGAATGATGGATATGGAAGCTGCCAAAATTCTTAGAATCTAACTCCATTCACCTAGAAAGAGATTTAGAGATATCTAACTTTGTCTTTTTCCCCATTTTATTTTCCCTTTTCCCTTCGATTGTCAATCACACATCAAGTGAAGCACAAAGGATAGAAGTCAATCAGCCATCAAGTAATTTGATATCAGAATTAAACATCACGTATCAAGACAAAAAAAAAGAAATAAAACCTTTACTGTCGACAACATAAGAGTGGCATGTTTAGCCTGCCACTCTGTAAGATCCTGCCGCACATTTGAGACTGTTGGAACATCAGACACTGGAGCATCATCTGGCAAAAATGCAATATGTCATATTAGCACATACCCATACATTGAGGGCTCCATCAATAAGACAATTCAAGATGTAGCAAATCAATTGCTTTCTCATTCTAAGCAAACTTCTAGCTTTCTCCTCAATTGCTTGCCTCTCAGAGAAAGGACCAATTTGGGTGTGGGATAAGTCGTAACAACTAACAAGTGACGTGGAAAAATAAATTTCCACTAAAATGGAACCAAACAGTGCTTACTAAGTTACTAGTACTACAGAGACCAGAAGCAACTGCAACATTTAGCATTGAGCTCGAAGATGCAAAAGAATGCAAGAGACGCTCTAAAAGAGCACTAAACATCAATGTCAAAGCATTAGGCTGAAAACACAGAAGCTCCCTAGCCAAATAGCCAAATACTCATACAGAGATCTATTACATAATACTCCCTCAGTGGCTCAGTCCCACACAAAATTTGGTATTGCTATCGTGGGACATCCCTGTAAAGTAATATCAATGGTGAAAGATTTTCTGTAACTTTACTTTCCTTCACATATGTCTTTTTTCCTGCTATCATTATACTCAACTTTTTCTTAGCATTTTTATCTCTCTTATAATTATATTTGCATTTTAAAAATTTACTCTTTAACTTTGTGCCAGAGTCAAAATACGAACTTTACTGTAGGATTGGGGGAACTACATAAGTATATAAACATACTTGGATAAAACAATCAAATTTAAACAACCATTCGATATACTCTGTATATATCCCAAAACAGATGCACCCAACAACTTGCTAAACTTTATTATTCATATTTAGGTCATAATTAAAAAAAAAAAAAAAATGAAGATATACTATAATTTAAATCAGGTGACATTGCAGATAAATCAATGCCAGTTCAAAACTAAACCTCACTCTCACAATAATACAATATAAACTTTATTTTCTGTGCAACAAATTAAGTTAATATTTCCATAAATTTCCTTACTCTCTTGGTCCTATTTCACAGAACTCTTCTGCTAATCCTTTTTTCCCAACCCATCACAGTGACCCTTCATTTATTTCATCAGCAGTCAGGTTTACACATAATCTCAGCCTTTCCCAACCTATTATGAACTTTCAAATCCGCATAAGCAGATTCTTCCCTCTGCTCTTCCACAGTTCCACCAGCACCATACAACTCAAGCTCTAAAATACACAGTACACTCTTGAGATTCAGCTTTTTCCTAGATCTTTAACGGGCTCCCCCATAATTTTATAGTTTTATCCATTCTGGGGAGACATATCCACATGCCCACTGATGCAGCACATCATACACGTGTAGCTCTTAAGTAACTCCCTCTTGGACTCCTTCCTAACACAAGAAGACAGCAACAACATACTTTGTATAATCCATTCTCACTTAGAAAAACATCACCATTACAGTCTTGAGGTTTTTACAATTTCTTATAAAAACCAATCCTATTTTAATCCAACCAAATAACCGCTAAATTTGTAAATGAATCTTAATGGCCGTATTTATGATAATAAGTAAAAACCATTCAAATTTTGATGATTGGTTAGTTGAAACTGATAATGTCCTTACTTAAACAATCTTTCTTGTCACATGATTTTTAAATAATCAAATCCTGGAAAGCAAATAGTAGTTTTTCAATAAATCTCACTTAATAACGCCAAAGCACTATGGTTAATTTGTACAACCTCAGCATTATCAGCATACTAAATATACAAATTGCTATTCTTATAATTCTAAGGTTAGTCTCTTAAGTCGCGCAATCAAGAGGCAATTGCATAGTGTGGCCGAATGAATCACCAAATCAAGTCTCCCTTGAATCGTACAGTTCCTCATGTCCCCCAATACCAATTTACATCAGAAAAACTCAAGCTTTCAAACTCACATAGAGTAAACCATTAGATTACATCACCAACTACACCAAAACTCCACATTATACTAAATCCAGCACTAAACCAACATATTCAGCAAAAGATGTACCCAACACATTAGCACATGTTTTGAATGAGGCTTTAATGACAGTCTTATGGTTAGAGATATTGAACAACCAATATTTGATGAATGGGAAGATGAAGTTCGTACTAAAACTTCCTTGACATGTGAAAACAAACAACAGTTTTTTAATGAACCTCACTTGATAATGAGACTAACTCGGTCAGTGGACTGTAGTTAATATACAGACTCAACATCATCATCTTCAATTCAATATACTAATGATACAAATCGCTACTCTTCAGATTCTAGAGCTATTTTACTTAGGCTAAGGTATCACAACACTACATTAAGAATGACAAAAGCCTAAGGTAAACAACGAAGATTTTCCATTAAACCCCCTCCCCCTCCTTCCCTTATGCCAAATTTAAAATGAATTTAATTCGAATGGCAGAAAAAATGCACCCATGCTTAGATACATCATCCCCAATGCATTGCATGAGAATCATATAATCTCCTTTCTTCCTTTAAAATATATCCATCATGTAAATACACTCTTCACATGCATTGTATTCCATGTTTTATTATGTTCTTCCCTTCCCCTCTTCCCCATTCCAAAAAGAACAAAATGGTGGTCACCAATATGTGGTGATTGCATAGTATTGTCAACTGATACACCAAATCGAGCCTCCCAATCTCCCTTGAGTTGTGCACTTCCCCATGTCCTCCATTACCAACTTGCATTAGGAAAGCTCAAACTTCTAAACTCACATCAAATTAAACAATAGATTTCATCCTCAATTACACCAAAACCCCCCCACATTGTACTAAATCCAGCACGAAACTGGCACATTCAGCAAAAAATTGTACCCATTAACACATTAGCATACAGATAAATAAGCCTTGAAATTCATGCATGAACAATCATTACAAAACCCTTTTCTCTCACTCCGTTCCCTGTAATTCCACTTTTATCATTTGATTTTCCTTCTCTAACAAGAAAAGAGTATAAGTGTAGCCAAAGAAAGTTCCAAATCAAGCTTCCAAAAGTTACATCAAAACCTTCAAAATCACCAATCAATTTAAGATCCAAAACAAACCCATTTCGCACAAATCCAAGAAAAACAAAACCCACATTTCAAAAAAAATCCAAAAACACAAAAACCCCAGGAAAAAAAAAAAATTCAGAAAAATTCATACCAGGAAGTGGGAAATCCTGGAAAGTATTGAGAGTAATCTCCTTAACAAATTCCCTCAATTCATCGGTAATCCCAAACTTCTCAAGCTCTTCAGGCGAAACCTCCTGTTTCTGAAAAGAATCAGCAAGGGGATTAGAAGGGTCAAGGAGAGAGAGAGACTTGATCTGATCAGCGCGTTTGAGGGCTTCGGCCTTGATGTGATTGGAGGCTTCAGCAGCCAACTCTTTAGAGCGTTTAGCGGTTTCGGAGACAATGTCGGCGATCCGAGAGGTGCCACCAATGGTGGAAGTGAGTTCTTGAGATCGTTTAGCAGCTTCAATGGTTAGTTCTTGGGATCTTTTAGCAGCTTCTTCTGCGAAACTCCTTGCTTTGCTCCAGAAATCCATTTTGGTGGGGTGCAATGTGGGTTAAAGCGAGTGTGATACGAAATGAAATGAAATGAAAATTCTGGGAATTATGAGGTTGGATTTTGTAGGAGTTGGGTTGAAGGAAAGAGGGGAAGACTGGATTGATTGGGATTGACCGTTTCAGAACCTGGGTCATGTGTGACACTCAACCTGTGGCGTGGGCGTGGAAGGGAATGAGATTGAACCATACGGAGTATTATAGTATTATACGTATTATAGTAGATCCGATTTGAAATCCAAAGTACGAGTAACCCAATTTTTAAATAAATAAAACATGATTGAACATTGCTTAAGTTATGGTTGACATCCAAGAATATGTTTTATACCCCATCAGATGCAAACAACTTAATCGTCACACCTAAAGGTGTCAAAACCTCGCATGGACATAATAATTTAGTGTGACTCAAGTTTGAAATAAATCTGACCTAACCCAAAAAAATAAAAATAAAAAAAAAACCTCAAGTCAGATTTCGACTCGCATGAACAAAATAATTTAGCATGACTCAAATTTGAAATAGATCTGACCCGACCTCACCGAACCCAACCCAGACATCTGAATTGACACCTCTAGCTACACCTAATATCGAACCAAACAATTTAATAGCCACACCTCCTCTACTTACAAAGTCCAAAGTCATTGCCTCTCAATTTTTCTCCTACGTCCCAAAATGTTCTAGAAGATATGAACAAAAAAAAGTTGTCATTGTTGGTGTGGCTATTTGGGGTGAACAAATCGAGTACTCTATCAAAATTTTAGATATTCGATTTAAAATTGGTTGGTCTGATTCCAAAAATTCGGAATCGGAATTGGAATTAGTCAAACAAACTCTTAAATTTTTGCGTCTGAACTTGGAACCATCTATCTCTATCAGGTATTAGTGCGTTAAAAGTAATGGAGAGAGTATGTAACCTAGCTTTTTTTAAGGTAGGAAAATTTTTTATGCAAACTGTTAAAAAATTTATTATGACATGTAATAAATTTTTGGATGATGTGGTATTTTATATTGAAAAGGTAAAAAGGTATTTATTGAGACGAAAATTTGAGAAAATATTGGAGTATTTTAAATAAAAAAGGTATAAACAAAATTAAAAATAAAAATTACTATGATATTATACCCGAGTTAAAGTTACTCTAAAAGTTTTGAAAGTTACCATATTATATTAAAAAATTTACCATTTTCCTAACATAAATTTGACCCTTAAAAAACACTTGTAAAATATTAGCCTTCATAGTATCTTTTGACTTTTACCACAAAAAAAAATGCGAAATTGATTTTTACCACCAAAACTTCTAAAACTTTTATTCTACCATCAAAAAAATTCTAAAAACTGTTTTTTACCACCTACCATCAAGAAAACCGTTAAATCTAATGGTTTTATAACAAAATTCTAAAAAACAACTTCTATATTTTTTTTTTTGTGCGCAAAACATGTTCTTTATGAGTTTAGGGGGGCATTTTGATCATTAGGATCCAATTTGAGGTCAGAATTGACAAAAAAATGATAAAAAATGCTTCGTTTTGCGTGTTTCACGCAAATTGAGGCATTATTTAGTAGTAAAAACGAGCCATATGCAATCATTTTTTTGTTCTGACCTCAAATTGGATCCATAGGGCCAAAATGCCCCCCAAAACCCCTAAAGAGCATGTTGTTGGCACGAAAATTGAAGAATTTAAAAAATTCCGTTAAGTTTACCGGGTTTTTTTACAGCAGGTAGTAAAAAAACAATTTTAAAATTCTTTTTTGTGGTAAATTAAAAGTTTTAGAACTTTTGGCGGTAAAAAACATTAGGATATTCTATTTGGTGGCCTCGTGGTTTAAAAATTCTACATGAAAGACGATTTTTTTTTGGACTCTCTTCAGTGGCACCAAGGTTTAGAATAATTGACCATAATGACCTTTTTTAGGTTTATGGTTAAAATGGTCAATCTTTGAAGAAGAAAAAAAAAAGACAAAAAAAAAAAAAAAAAAACCCAAAATTCAGCCACCACCAACCCAGCCCCAGCAGCCCTCCCCTTCTGGCGTCCACCAGCCACCTCTCCCCCACCCCTACCGACGCCAGCGCCCAGCTCCACCTTCGCCGGTGCGCCGGCCTTCGACCCCCCACCTCCGCCTCCTCTCTTTCTCCCAATCTCGAACCCCCACCACCCCCCATTTCCCTCACCGCCCCACTATCGACCTCGACCCCACCCCAAACCACCCCGAAAACCGGCGTACCTCCTTGTCGACCCCCCTCCCTAGTTCGCCGACCCAAACACCCTTAAATCCACCCCAAAATACCCGAAAATACCCAAACCTGTTTAGGGTTTGGAAACCAAACCCAGGAAACGGGTCTTGGTTTTCTAGTGGTTTTGGGTGGGTTTTAGGGTTTCCGTGGTCGGCTCATTGAGGAGGGGGTTCGTCGGGGAAGGGCGCTGGTTTTCGTGGTGGTTTGGGGTGCGATTAGGGCCCGGCGGGCGGCAGTGGGGGAAATGGGAAAGAGATGAGGTACGGGGCAGGCAGCGGTGGGGGAAATGGGAAATGGGAAGGAAAGGAGGTGCGATGTGTCGCCGATCGAAGGTGGAGAGGCTAGGTGTCGCCGGCTGAGGGTTGGCCGCCGGCAGTGGTGGCTGGGTTGGTGATTAGGGGTTTTTATTTTATTTTATTGTTTATAAAATAATTTTTTAATAAAAAAATCAAAGGTGGTTAGCCATTTTAACCATAAAGCTAAGGTTAGCCATAAACCTAAAAAAGGTCACTATGGTCAATTATTCTAAACCTTGGTGTCACTGAAGAGAGTCCAAAAAAAGTTCGTCTTCCATGTAGAATTTTTAAAACCACGAGGCCACCAAATAGAATATCCCAAAAACAATTTCGTGTTTTTATTTTTGGTAAAAGTAAAAAAACCTATCATATATCCCTTAGAAATTATTACACACTAAAAAACAATCAAATTCATCACAAATCAAAAGTTACTTTAAAGGGATTAATGTAGTATAAATATTGTTGAAATAATCGTCCAAGTAACGAATATAATAAACGTAAATCCACCTTATACAAAACTTATTGGATATTATATATCATGGGATTTTTTTTAGTATTAGAAACTTTTTTGAGAAAATAGGATTGGGAGGCATTTTATTAATACAAAAAATCAAATTGTATCAAGCTCCAGTTCAACATGATTAAAACCAAGCCTTTGAGCAGTTCGCAAGCCAAGCCTACCAGCAAACGCTTCCCCTATATCAATCGAACAATTGACCCCCTCACGCCGCACCGCCACAGTTCGTAATTTAACAGTATCAAACATTTAAAACTTCTCGTTATTATGGTGTCTTACCTTCCGACAGGGTGATGATATGGCATATTTGCTTCTATATGTTGATGATATTATATTAGCTACCTCTTCTGATAGGTTGCGTGAGAGGTTCATATCTCAATTACAAACTAAGTTTCCTATGTCTGATTTGGATCCTCTGAGTTATTTTCTAGGGATTGCGGTGACCCGTACTCCGTCTTACATGCTACTTTCTTAGCAAAAGTATGCACAGGAGATTTTAGAGCGTGTGGGTTTGGCCTCTTGTAAACTTGCAGCAACTCCAATTGACACTAAGTCCAAACCTAGTGCAAATGCAAGACCACCTTTTTGGGATCCTACTTTGTATTGTAGTTTAGCAGATGCTCTTCAATATCTCACTTTCACTAGGCCAGATGTTACCTATACGGTACAACAGGTGTGTCTATTTATGCATGATTCCCGGGAATCTCAATATGATGCTTTGAAACGCATTTTGCGTTATATTCAAGGTACCATTGATCATGGCTTACATTTATATCCGTTTGCTTCTCATCGTTTGATTACTTATACTGACGCTGACTGGGGAGGTTGTCCCTATACCCGTCGTTCACATTGTGTTATTGCTGCTTCCTTGGGGACAACCTCGTTTCTTGGTCATCTAAGCGTCAACATATTTTGTCTTAATCGATTGCAAGAATCAGAATATCGAGGCGTCGCAAATGCGGTCTCTGAGGCATGTTGGCTTCATAATCTTTTACTTGAGTTACATTGTCCTCTTCGACAGACTACTATTGTTTATTGTGACAATGTCATCGCTATCTACCTTTCTGGCAACCCGATACAACACCAACGCACCAAGCATGTGGAGATGGATATTCATTTTGTTCAAGAAAAGGTTGTTTTGAGACAAGTTCGGGTTCTCCATGTTCCCTTTAGATATTAGTTTGCAGACATTTTCATAAAAGGCCTACCACGAGACTTATTCTTTGATTTTAGATCCAATCTTAGCTTACGAGCTCCTCTCGCTATGACTGCGGGGGTGTGATAGATATTATAGTTATAATAATATTTGTCGCAGAATAGGATAATATATATATATATGTATATATATATGTATATATATATGTATATATGTATATATATATATATATGTATATATATATATATATATATATATATTGTATCCTTATCGTACTAGGATAACGAGTCTTGTAAAACTTTATATATATTGATCAATGATACACACTCCAGATTAAGGAATTTTTCCGAAATCTAATAGTGTCCATTGTCCAATAAAGCCCATCTTATATAATGTTGGAGCTAGAGTTTTCATGATTGAGGTAACCTAAACGCATCTGGCCTGGCATAGCTAGAGTTTTCATAATTGAGGTAACCTAGACGCATCTGGCCTGGCATAGCTTCAAATTAATGGGTTGGCTTCTTAAAATAAAGAACACTTTGCCTTTTAAAAATTGAAACACCTACTAAGTTTTCCTATCAGAAGCTTTTGAAAGTTTTGTAAAATTTCATCTCGCTTTTACTTTGAATTCATGCATGCTTGGTGAAAATGCTAACGCTTGTGTACTAAAACTATCCAAACTGTTTCTTAACTGCATGATCTGTGTTCCAAACAAGTTCACTTTAGAGGTCACCTCATTTTGAGTAGAAAAATAGATGAAGGCATCAAGCTAGAGTGTTAATGACAAAACAATCATTTAATGGTACATAAGTGAAGACTACACATAGTATTCTATCAAAAAATATAATGAAATGAAAGATTACGTACTCCCTCCATTTTTAAATACTTGCTCCATTTCTCCATATGTGGAGTTTTTGGAGAAATTGGAGAAAGTAATAAAATATGGAGGTAGTGGGGTAGGTGGAAGAATAAAAAATTGTAAAAAGCAAAAGTAGTTGAGATAATTGGAGGAGAGAGAATATGAAATTAATAAAATATGATTTTTGTTGGGTTTACTAGTTGAGAAATGAATTAAATATTATAAAAGCTTTCTAAATAAGAAAATAGAGCAAATATTTAAAAATGGTCGAAAATAAAAAGTGAAGCAAGTATTTAAAAACGGAGCGTGTATGATATTACGAGGAATTGATGATAATCAATTTTGTTTAACCTACTCAAAAACCTGCCGACTATGAGCCTCCCCTAACCGTATAACCGACCGAAAACGTACTATAGATATTAGTACGATGCGTTTCAATTGTTTTATATCTATTACACATCGTTTCGAGACATATGAGTGAACTTGTCAAACTTAGTTGGTATAGTGGGCCCCGAATGAGCTAACTGGGCCAGCAGTTGTCGCATATGGACTTTCACAGCCCAAACAATCCGTACAATTTATACCACTCTTTGTAATTATTTATAGCTAGACCCTATGGTAGGGAACTATCCCTATACCCCCACAAAACACATCGTACCATTACTCCCCACAAAGGCCACAATACACCCTACTATCCTAAGTAAAAAAAACTGTCAGTAAACTCCCTCACCCCACACACACAAAAAAAAAAAAACTTTCATTTCATCTCAATTTTTTTTCATTTTCTCTCTCCATTTTCTCTCGCATCTAAAGCTCTAAAACTTCAACAATGACAGATTTCATAGACGAAATCAAACAATTGAAGCAAATTTCACCAAAAAAAAAAAAAAAACAAGCGGAAATCAAAAGAGTAAGTATTAATGTTCATGTTTATAGCAAAAAAATAAATAGACATAAATACAAACCCTAATTTTTTGAGAATTTGTTTGTGATTGTGTTCCGAGAAACAAATTGATACTTCAATCGCTGAAAATGTATCAATGTAAGTGTTTATGTTAATTATTGATCAATTTCAAAGCGACTATTTAATTTCGAATAATTAGTAATATTTTTTTTTTGAGGCAAATAATTAGTAATATTAACATATACTTGTTTCAATTTAATTTTCGGTTCGGAAAAATCTATTTCAGAGAAGAAAAACAATGATTCTTCAAAAATGTAAATATATATTTACTCGAACTTTTAAAATTTACAAATATTTCTTCAAAAAATTTATTTATAAATAAATATATAATGTAAAAACAGTGATGATGAAACACCTCTACATAAAATTAGAAAAAGAAAAAAAAAAGTGAGAAAAAATGTCCTATTGTAGATCCAACACTTTTAAAAGATATACAAGCATCGAGTGTTGCAGTTGAAAAAATAATATCTCGAATGCATAGGTAAATTGAACAATTACAAAGCACTATACGTTCATTTCCATATAATGAAATTATTCACGTGTTTACCTATAATTACATGTTAATATGTATTCATTAACATATTCTAATTTGATTTTTTTTTAAATATGTGCTAATGATTAGTATAAAATATTATGAATGCATACAAAACTTGAAATACCATTCATTTAAATGTTAATTAATAGTTTATATATCTGCTTTTACATTTATTAATGTGTTCATGATTTTAAAATATAATGAACATTTCTACGCACATATATGAACATTTATAAAATGCATAACAAACAAAGCTGGATTGTAATTTTTATACTTCCTCCGTTCTTTTTTTTATTGCACCATAAGCTGGATTGTAATATATGAACATTTATTAGTATAAAGTGTTTCACGCTTGTCAATGCATTACTTTGGCTATTAATATCTTTAATTATACTTTTGTGAAAATTATAAAAAATTGATATTTGAAAAGTATATTTCAAGACGAATGTAACTAGATCCCACATGACTATGTTTTTCCTAAAGGATAAATCACAAAAGATGGTCAAAGAAGATAAAGTGAATAGTGTAAAAGTCCTTATGGTGCAATAAAAGAAAAACGGAGGAAGTACCATTTTAAGTGAAAAGAAGATAGTATACCTACGTATAACTCAAGATACACTTTTTTTTTTTAACAAACTCAAGACACACATTCATACATAATTAAAAAAGTATGTTCAAATATAGATAACTAAATGTTCATAAATATAACGCTTAGTTATACTTATACATTCTTATCATAAAATAAATGAAGTATATATAAACCATCAATTCAACTTTGAAATTTCTTAAAAAGCTGGGCAAAAAGAGAACAATAAGTCGAAAATCTAGGTTTGTGCCTTTAAAGCTAACATTTTAAGTAAAATTTAATAAACAAGTTATAGTATTTAGTGTTCAATTTTGTAGCACATAATGTTCAATTATATAACACTTAATGTACTGTTTATTTTAATAACAATTCATTTTCATTAACATGTAGGCTAAATCACAAGGTTGGGGATGCAAATTGCAATACACTGCTCAACTAATGCTATTGAAGAAAAACCATGAGTCTAAGAATAATAGAATAGCATCAAGAAGATTTGCAAAGGCATAATATAATATGTTCACTTATGGATAGATATATGTCCATAGCTGGTTG
The DNA here is from genome assembly GCF_001683475.1 of Chenopodium quinoa. Lineage (NCBI taxonomy): Eukaryota > Viridiplantae > Streptophyta > Magnoliopsida > Caryophyllales > Amaranthaceae > Chenopodium > Chenopodium quinoa. Next base: position 852,873 of record NW_018742381.1, on the reverse strand, counting down.
ATAAAACTTATACTTCGTAGATATTATTTGTTAATAGAATTACTCTATGTGATTAACTATTTAATTTTATACGTTTAAAGTTTGATACGGAGTAGATATTATTTGTTTATAGAATAATTCTTACAATTTTATATGAAAATTGCGGATTTTATGTAAAGTATTATGTTAATCAATTTTGATCATTCACAAAAGCTAAATGATTCTTTACAAAAACTTAATGATCATTTTTAAAAACTAAATGCTCAATTACAAATACTAAAATATTCACTTATAGAAGATTTTAAAAAAAATTAATATTCAATAAGAAGAATAGTACTTAATAACAAGGCAAAAGCTAATGAGCGCCCCCGGGGCGTTAGATAAGAGAATTAAAGTGCAAATATTAGAGTAAAATTAACATTAATTGCACCGAACGACGCATGATTTTGTCATGAATTCCTAACTTAATACTATTTCAACCAATATAATTTAACCTTATCTAACGCCCCGGGGCGCTCGTTAGCAAGATCCTAATAACAAAAGGTTAAAGATATTCTTATAAATATTAGAGCCATTTGAGCATTTATAGGAATTTTTACATTTTTGGAAGATAATGGGAGGAAGTTGAGCACTCGATCTTTTGAACACTAGTAGCAACTTGATTATTTGCTTGACCATATAATTGGAATTTGAACACATTTCATAAACTTCATCAGCAGTTTTAAATTGTTTCGTTCCCCACTAACTCAGACTTACTTGCTTCTTCAAAAATAATAATATCCTTTTTTCCCACTGCAATAATGTAACATGTAATAAATTACATTAGCAATAATGTTCAATTATAATGATGCATTTGGTCAATTACAGTTGAATTACCAAATGTAAAACATAAATGATCATCTATCGTCATATAACTGAACATTATTTCTGAAACTACAAAATAGTGATAATCATTAAAAAAAGTCACATGTACAACATATAATTCCATAAACACAAGTATATATATAAATGAACATTTATAATTACATAAATGAACATTATTACAACAGAACAAATATAAAATATATTCACTAGTTAAAATGTATATGAGCATTTATAAAACAATGAAAATAATTGAAATTCACATGTACAACATAAGTATTCAAATACAACTACAATAAACATATACAAGTATTTTAATACATAAAAAATACATTAAATATAAATGAACATTCACTGTTACAGAAGTGATCATTATTTTAACTAAGATTATTTTTTTACGACGCACAAAACTGGTAAAAATAATCGAATAGCAAAATTAGAACAACAATATATACTCATACGAAACGCACAAAACTGGAATAAACAACAATAAAAAATACAAAAAAAAACCCCCCAATTAGATGAACAATACAAACTAAATTATTAATCAACTAATAACAACAATAACAAAACCAAAGCATTATCAAAATTAAAGTCAATACAACAAAAACTATGAAATCAGATCATTATAATCATCCAATTACAATTGTAAAACAAAGCATTATCAAAACAATTGACTAATTATCATTAAAAGTAAGAATTACTTATATTGATCTCCATGAAAAAAGAGAGAGAAAATTGAAAAACAATAAATCAAAAAAAAAAAAACCAGGAGAGAGAAAATGAAATTGGTGAAAAAGAGGAGAGAGAAAATGAAATTGGTGAAAGAAATGAGAGAGAAAATGAAGTCTATAAAAATGTTTATATACAGTACTTATTTGAATGGAAGGTAAAGAAGGGAAGGAAAAAAAATTATGCAAAAATAGCTGCTTGATAAAACGACGTAGTATAGAAAGGGGGTGTAGGGAAAGCTACATACACTAGAGTCTAGTTAAAAATTTGTACACTCTTTGCTCCTCACATGATTCAATCCTTCTCACTATTCTATCCACTTCAAAGTGTCAACAAGGTTTGTTTATTCTTTTCTTTATTTCAATCAAAATTTAACAAGATTATAGTATTCATTAGCTATTAATTTTCGCTAAAAAAAATATAATATTCTCTTTCTCACAAAATAACTGCCACTTTGGAATCTCAACAAATTTTGTGGCAAAATTGCAAGACAAGCTAATTTGGCAGTTAAATAATTAAAGTTTTTGATGCTAATGCTAATCACAAACTTTCTTTTGGGATGATTAACCATTCTCTTGTGTAATATTCTCTAAAATTTCTAATCTATTTTTGTTAACATGTTTCAAATAGAGACTTTTTTTTTTGGTACAATTGTTAAATTGATTGTCATGGCAAATACTTGTTTTACAACCCAAAAAGATCACATAATAAAACTTGCTAGTTATCCATGCAAAAGAAAAAAATAATAAATAAAAATAAATTAATTAATTAAACTTGCTAGTTTTGAATTTTTACTTAGATCAATTTATTTTCAATTACTAACATTTAACATGATTTTTAGATCATAGGTTGGAAAATCCTTTCAAGCTCTATGGTAAGGTCTTTGTTAAATTCTAAGGTAAGGTAGGGTCAAGTTTTGACTTATCCATGCCTAATTTCAAATAATGAAACTCCATTGACAAAAGTCCCCTTTAGAAGAAAGTCTTGCTGAATAACACATGATTAATCCTTGTATGAGACTATGAGAGTAATGAGAAAAATAAATGGTACGATATGTCTAGCTAGTTTTTATACATGATATAAGTTATAAAAGGTGACCTTCGTAAATCAATTGAGTATTTTGTTAATAAATCAATTAATTAACACCTAGGTGAAAAGATAGCTTGATTACGGTAATATACTTATTTTGTGATTTACGTGAAAAGTTTGTTTTGAATAAAGTATATTTACTCATATTTATTTAAATTTGATTTTCTATCACCTTTAGCTATGAAACATAAAAATACTCCGTTAACAATACTTAACCCCTAAGTAGTAATTATTACTTTATTAGGTCAAAATGAAAATTTTATTTTAATACAAAGTACATTTTATTATTATGTTAGAAAACTGATACTTCATATTATTATACTTGTCAAAACAAAAATCGTTTTCAAAACCTTTATTCAACTAAATATCCTATTACTCAAAAATTAATATTGAAGTATATTGTACATATGTCCTAATACAATGTTGGCCTTTTTGTTTTTAACAATAAAGATACAACCTTGTTTTTGTTACATATTTGACGTTATTTATGTGACGATTCCGATCACCATCAAAATAGATTGAACTAATTTCTAGAGATGGAGGTAGTAACAAATATCAACAAATGACTATGAATACCAATGAGTTCTTGATTTAGTGGCAAAAATCAAAGGTTTGTGTATGATAATATCATGATCCAATTAATTTTGTGCAATCTCAAAATTACTAATAAGTGCAATCTCAAAAATAACAATAAGTGATTCAATTCATAAGGGCATCATATATATAAGCAATTTGAAAATTAAACAAACAACACAATAGTAATTAACTAAAAACATCATTAGATTTAATTTCATTTAGACTTGAAATTAAAAATGGGTACAAACATTAGATATATAAAAATCTAGGTTAGTCAGAAATATATGTGACACACCCCATACTAATACTATAACTATAATGTAGTATAATTCAAATAAAAACACCCATCAATCAATCCTAATTTTTTTCACTAGGAAAGAACATCAGGCAAACATCGTTCTAAACACGAGTATCAATCAGCCCTATTAAAAAACCCAATAATTGGGGTAAAAAAAAAGAAAAAAAAAAGAAAAAAGAAAAAAAAAGGGTATTAAAAAATTTACATCTTAACTCCAATTTCTTAAAAAAGAAAGAAGAAAAAAAAAACTTATAATTAAAATATGAATTATTGGGTGTTTAAAAGAGAAATAATAATAATCAAGGAAGAAAAAGAGGAAGATGACTAGTAGTAGAATCAGACCATTGATGATGATAAACGGCTGTAGTTGATTGACTCCAATAATCTTGATGATCAACGGTTGAGCTTTCAGGAACTTCATATAAACTTTGATTATTATCAAATTTATCATCATTGTTATTATTACCAGCCGTTGGATGCCAATCTAGTGTAGTAAACCCCACATTACTTCCTCTGTTCTGCAACAAATCTTCAATCCTGACCGTCGGATCCACCACCAGATCAATGGATCCCCCAATCTTATCCTCTTCTAGATGGACCCCACAAATCTTCTCCATATTCCACTCTTGAACTCCCTGATGATTCTGCAGGTATTCACTAAACGACGCCGTTCCATCCCCTTCTTCAACCATCACACTGTTATTTTTATCATCATGGTTGTTGTTATTATGATTTTCATTATTGTTAATTAAATTCATGAATCCACCAATATCACCGGAGAACAGATTCGGCTCAAGTTCCGACGACATCCCGAAATTCTCAACCTCCGGAATTAGAAACAACGCGCCGCCGTTGACGGTGGGCGGCGTAGAGGAGCTTTCACTGCTAGAATTAGAATTAATGTTATTATTATTATTCTGAGCAGTTTTTTTAGATGAGATGGAAATCATTGACGACGACTTAGGCTTTGATGATCTTTTAGACTTACGACAGCCTCCACCGACGGGGACATTACGAAGAACACCGCCTTTAGTCCAGTACCGACGGCAGTTCTTACAAAAATGACGTGGTTGAGAGAGATTGTAGTTGTTGTAGTAGCAGAATTTCGTGTTTAATGAGTCACACCTCGGACACTTCAACGCCGCCGCCTGCGGCTGTTGTTGTTGGTGATGTTGCTGTTGTTGATGATGTTGTAGAATTTGGTAGTTAGTACTACTATTGATGTTATCTTGGTCTTGGTGGTTAATCCGCCTTAGCAACAGCCTTCCGCCAACAAGGCTGTTGCTGATTGATTGTACGTCTTGCATTTGTGACGTAATCTAAGAAGAACAATATGAAACGGAGAGAGAAAATAAAAAAACACTATATAATTGATTATGTTATGTTATGTTATGGGTTTGTTTGTTTGTTTGGAGGGTAGTTTTAATGGAGTGGAGTTGGGTAGGGTGAAGAGGAGAGAGAAAAGAAAACAGTTAAGAAAGTAATGATGAGTAATAGATGATGATAGTATAGTAGTATGAGAGTATGAGTTAGAATGAAGAAGAGTGGGACTGGGACCGTACAAGCCGTGAATTGAAGAGCGGGGAGGACACGTGGACGGGTGGATGAAGAGGAGGGGCATATGATGTCCAGAAATCAAGGGTTGTCGAGTTGTCGGCCACCTAGAATGGGTGTGATCTTAATAGAAATGGATGAGAGTTTGGCACGTAGGCTGTTTTGATTCGTGATTTGTAATGGGGTTTTTAGGTTCATGCAATATGCAATTATGTACGACTAATGCAATATATCTTCGGATCTTCCACTATGGAATGGTAGTGTGGTACGAGTACTTACGATCTTACATAGTTACATGAACTATTTGCTCCCGTCATCCATTTTATGTGGGAGTGGACGAAGATACGAGTAAGTTGTATTATTTGTATATATTAGCTCGTTTTTATTTAGTTGACACCTTTTTATTATTACGCTTGTCAACGCATTATTTTAACGATTAATATTTTTAATTCTTGACATTGTAAAATTATAAAAAGTGGATAATAATAAAATATACATTGAGACGATTCAAACAATATCCCACTTAACTATATTTTATTGTAGTTATTAATCACAAAAGCTAAACAAATTGTAGTTTATGAATAGTGTATGATTGTATGTAAAAATTAAATGGTGTCAACTAAAAAACGGAGAAAGTATATACATAGGATATTTGTAGACCATTGTCTTTGTCGTCTTGTCTTGTAATTTTATTTCTAAGGGGATAATCATATGGGTATAGTCACATATGGATTCAACCTAGATACATGTGAATTAATAATCTGGCTACATATTTGAACTAGCTTACTAATCTGGTAGAGATGGATAGAAACTCACCTTAGAGTCACACAAGTTTGATGTATTAGGGGATTTGGGGTAGTGTCATTTCCGTACCTTTTCCCCTCTACATACCCTCAAAAGTTGACCTCGTGACACTTCGATAAGGACAACCTTCTTACCAAAAATTAATTAAAAAATATTAGAGTAATTTAGCTTTCGGAATAAAGATTAATAACCTTAATTAAAATTGAGATTTACATGTAAAGGTGACACATGATTTAATAATAGATGTAATGTAAGCAACTTTGTACAATTATGATGCTCGAAATTCATGGGTTAACCTAAACTCGAAGTATTGATCAGTTATATGAAATAATATTGTTTAGGCGTATGAATATTAAGTCTGTCCGAATTATTGATCTTAGCCTAATTGCCTTAATTGATATATTAAGGGGGCGAGGGGGATAATAGACTATAACATTCATTAAAATAAGGGATTTTTTTTTTTGAATTACAACTATAATTTATTTTGGTTAAATTTCTAATTTTATATTTTTGTTAAAAAATTATTTACTTCGTTTTATATACTTGTATATAGTAACACACGAGAAATAAAAGAGTATCTAGTTAAATTAAATATGGAATCGATTTAAACCTAACCAACACTATTGAATTACAACTCAAATTTTATGACAAATATAAAAAAAAAAAATGTCTAAATTTATCAATACCCAAATATCCAATAACATCTTGGGTCAAAATCAACCTAACCTATTATTTTACTCAAATGTTTCCAATACCATTACATGCATGTACGTACAATTCATGCAAAATGTAGCTATTGGTATAATTGGATATTATATTTATTTTTGTTACACGGTTACACTTAAACATCTTTTATATGGTTAGATTTTGTTATGAACGACTATTTTGTCACTACTTGCAATTTGGAATGTATGAAGTATATTTTATACTTGTATTTTTTATTTTTTTATGACTACTTTTATTATCTTGTTGTAACAAGAATATATTTTTAATGAATTGATATTTAGAAATACACTACATACTTTAATTAGAATGTTTATTTATTGTTTTGCCCTTCACGCTCCTTCTCTCGCCCTCTTCTTTTTTCTCACCACCACAAAGATTGATTAGCCGCCACACACCATCACATACTTGACCAATCCCCCCCCACCTAATCGCCCACTTTTCTAATTGACCGTCATGACCAACAATCCCATGCCACTTGACCTGCTAATATGATAGTACCACAGACCATCATGTAAAACCATCAAATTCAATACTTTGGGGTTGTTAGTTGCTCACTAGACGGAAAATAAATAGCAAATTATTCATGGATACACCTATTGTATGTGTATCGGACCTTACTAGAATAATTAACAAGTTGTAAGTATTTTTGTTTGCGAATCTACTATACAAAAATAAGAAAACTAAATATCCTACATAAGTAATAACCTACTGTTGTTGCCTTGTTGGTCAAGCTGAACACGCTTAGCTTGAACCCAAAATATTAACCCGAGTCCAAAATCATTTGATTCAATCTGAACTCCGCAGACCCATACTTGGATATGTTGCTTATACACTCCTATGTTACTTTTCATTAAAAGTTTAGAGAAGTTCAAATTTGGACCAAAATAACAAAAGCATTACGGTCGGGCCTAACTCGGGTCAAGCCGAAGCTACAGTACGTGATCCGCACTAAATCGGTCATAACTAAAAGTTATTTGGTGGAGAGTCTTAATGCCCCTTGTTCCGGACTATGGTGTACAATCCTTTCATGATTATTATCATAGCTAATTGTCAATGTTCACAACGTACAAATAATCCACTTTTAGCCTAAGGAGCTATGTTTAATCATTGTCATAGCTAATTGTCAATTTTCATAAGGTACAAATAGAGCTCCTTTTAGCCTAAGTAGCTATGATTATTACTACTTACCACTTTAATATCTTTGGTACAGTATGCCAAAAAGGATATATTTTTCAACATGCACCCTTAATGCTTAATGGTATTTAGTGATAGTTTACTTATCATCAATACTTATTCTTCTGTAAACTTTTACTCCTTATGTCCCACACCGTCAAACATTGCACACATGCCAATGCATTAGTTTGACTTTATTTTTATATAATTAAATATTAATGAAAATTATTTTTAAAATTATATTTTGAAACTTTATATAAAACCGATCTAACAACATATTTTATGATAAAATATACTTTTATTATGTTAGTAAAAATTATGGTCAAACCTAATGCATAAATAGTGAAAAAAAGTCCAACGTCTCATGTTTTATGAGATGGAGGGAGTATTATATTACATCTACAAAGAATGCAATCGAGCAGCAGATTTTTTGGGTCATTTGATGCAAGCTCGCTCACTAGGATCGTAATCCTTTTGTAGATGGTAAGTTTTATTGTTTTATTCATTGTGATAAGTTAGGATTTAGGCTTGAAAGAAGATTGTTCTAACTTTTTGTGTACTTTTCCTTAAAAAAAAATTAAAAAAAAATAAAAATAAATTGAGAATATTTATAACATCAACTTCAATTCATAATCACACAAGACTTGATGTGTTTAGTTAGAAATTCACTACCTTATAAGTCAAATCCTCCCAACTACATGCATCTTCGTTTGTTCTTGGACGTGAGGATTACTTACCCTTTCCCTCACTTTCAAATGCATACGAAGTATCATTGTATCTCACAAATACTAACCATAAAAAATCGTAAGAATTGAGGTATGATCAGAATCCTTCTTTTTGCCTTATACTAAGTGCTGAGTAATAAAATAAAAACTTCAATTGATAGCCGGTCGAACGAAGAAAAATAAAGCCATTGGTGCGACGGTGGCTTGACTTAAAATTCAATTGACATGATCACACCATGTTGAAAGGTCTCCTTATCTTGAAATTGTACACTCCTCCATCCATTCATAGGGATCATCAAATAAAAATTGATCAAGATGACATATGACATATGGCATTGCTTGTATGAACAGACTATTGATGTAAAAAAATCATGCCCACATGCACATGGGACGGTATGTGGGGGCTATGCCCTTAACTTGTAGGTCTTCTGGTATATGTCCACATCTTTCCTATACCTTACCCTATACATTCATACTCCAATGATATGTGCACAAATTTCCTTTCTTTGGCTAAGCATTCCTTTTGGATTATCTTTTCTTGTTGCATCTTATGTTCATTTTCATTGGTATTTGTTTTCACACCATATCATTTTTACTTCCATCTTTCTCTATCCTAGAAGATTGGAAAAGATATGTGCTATATCAACTATTCGCGTCGCTTAATTGAGTCGCTATCTACAGTTTTTGGGTTTGTTTCCTAAGCAACCATTATTGTTCATTTGAATTATTCTTAAATAGTGTTATATATAAAAATGTTTGCAAGGCACATTGCGAGCTTATTTAGAGTCCTTGCCCAATATCAAAATAGCTAGCTAGAAGTCAAATGTAGTACGGGCAGGGTGAAAATTGAAAAACTTCGAATCAAAGAACCAAGGTATAAAAAGGTGAAAACCAATTATACTATCACCAATTCTCCATTTAATTATTGTAATTTAGTGAAATTTACGCAATTCTTCAAATGAACTTTACCTCCCTCCCTCATTTTTTTTTAACTTTTTTCTAGCATGTATTTACTTCTAAAGGTTTACTTTATTCTAGTTTTGACAAGCACATTTTACCCTTTCTTCCCACATTCAATTGACTTGACTTATTGAATTAACATTTATATAGCGGGGGCGAACCCAGGGGGTTTGACAGGAGCCCCAGCCCCCTATGGCCCAATTTCGCCCATTAAGGGAGAAGGAAAAAGTTGGTATTATGCTTGCCAACAAATTAAGAGAGAAGGCAAGCTCGGTACTTGTAGTTTTGAATTTCTAGCTTCACCTCTGATTTATAATAAGTGGATACATTTAAATTTAAAAAATAAAAAAATAGGAGTAACAAATATGGTGACATGAGTAATAATTACTTGAATTGATTTATTTGCAACACTAGTAATAAATTACTTTGGAAAAAAAAAAGAGGACAAACAATTGTGGCACTTGTAAAAATGTAGTACATATAAAATGGACGTTACTATCTAAACCCACAAACTTAACATCAACATGTGTGGCTAAGCCCTCCCTCTATTACGGCCTAGTCGGTTGTTGGAGTGACACCCACTGAAATATGGGCCCTCATTTGTTGTCATGGGCTTGGGCCCGCACCACCACCCATTTTATTAGGATCGTATTCGTTTTTACAAATGGGTTAGGTTAGATTTATATGGGTATAGTACTTGTTTACTATGTTTAGGAGTGAAAATAATTAGCTTTGTATGAAAAATGCTTGTCTTCTTCAATGAATATCATGGAAAAAGGAATACTATAATTAGCTAATTTTAGAAGTAACTATCAATGGCTTTCTTTATTTTGGATGTTATCTCTCTTATAATTATTTGAGGGGTTTTTTTTTTTCGTGGAAAGAAGATAGCTCCGGCATGTTATTAAATTAAATCAATTTTCGCCAATGACAAAATGCCATTAAGGAAAGGACCCATACAAATGCACTCCGAATTACCGTAAGAATCCCACATAGCAACCATATGGCCTACGGTATTAAATGCCCTTTTCACATGAGAAATACTGAACGAATCATACAATAAGCTATATTCTACTATATCATCATACACTAAATAGATAGGAGCATAACCATAAGGGCCGCATTTCACAGTGTTGACCACATTCGAGGCGTCACATTCAAGCATAATTCTTGTATAACCAAAACGTTGTCGCACAATGTGCATTCCATATCTCACAGCCATGGCTTCTGCCACTTCAGAGGATGCAACCATTGTTTTCTTCACTGCACATATGAGTAGTTGCCCGTTGGAGTCCCTGAGCACCGCACCCAGCCCAACACTACTACTATCAGCAAAGTGAGCACCAGTGTTTACCTTAATTACATCAGGAGGAGGTCGCTTCCAAGCCATACCAGCAGTAACAACACTGCTATTTGGTGCTAGCAGAAACACTTTCTTCGCGTAGGGTTAGTATTCATTCACCATTCTCACATAACCCACAACTAAGGAGCGGGGATCCAGCTTTGCATTATTAAAGAAGATCTTGTTCCTACAAGACCACGCTGCCCACATTAAGGTAGCTACAGTTCGTTATTCATCAGGATTTAGTTAATCCTCCAACCACACCCATCTATCACAGAAAGAAGGCGACGGAGCATCTGCAATCAAGCTTGCGAGAGGATAGTGCTGCCATATGCTTTTTGCTGCCTGACATTTGAACAAAGCATAGATTATGGTCTCATTCCTAGCACCACATATGGGGCAAATCAAATCATGTACGACGTGTCGTTGGTAGAGCCTTTCTTTTACCACCATACTACCCTTACAAGCCCTCCAAATAAACATGTGAAGTTTTAGAGGTCCCTGCAACTTCCAGATTTTCTTCCACATCTCATTCAAACCATTCCCTTCATTTGGCCAGTAGCCGAATTTTACAGTATACACACCCTCCTTTGTCAAACTCCAAAACAATTTGTCATTTGGCCATCGTCGAGAAAGAGGCATATTTAACACACATTGAGTTTCAACAACCCCAGACATACTCTTAATCAGATCAACATTTCATTCCCCACTGTCAAAGTCAATCAGATCAGAAACTCTAGCCTCTAAATCATGCGCTAGAAGAGGAGATGGCCTTATGATTTTCCCTTCGTTATTTAACCACGGTTCAGTCCACACATTGATACTAGAACCATTATTCACCCGCCATACCAGACCCTCTAAAAGCAACGACTTTGCGCCCCAAATCAATCTCCAAGATTAGCTTGGGTCATAACCACGCCTAGCTTCCAAAACCGACGAGTGCTTAAAAGTATCGAGCTTTTAGCACCCTATGTAGTAAAGTATCCCCACCATGGTATAATCTCCATACTTGTTTTGCAAGAAAAGCCTGATTAAAGCATTTTAAGTCTCTAAATCCAAGACCCCCTTTCGACTTAGGTAAACACATTTTCTCCCAGCCGCGCCAATGAAGTTTACACTCATTCAGATTCGACCCCCACCAAAAACGGCATAATAAAGCATGAATTTTATCAATTAAACTGTCCGGAATATTAAAAATACTCATCATGTATGTAGGAATCGCTTGAGCCACCGCTTTAATGAGTACTTCCTTTCGGGGCTTTGATAGCAACTTCTCTTTCCAACCATTGAGCTTCTTCCAAATTCTTTCTTTCAACACTGCAAATATGACCTTCTTAGACTTCCTAATGATGGTTGGGAGGCCTAAGTATTTTTCATGTTTATCCACCTGCCGCACCATGCCAGGATCTAGTCGTATCACCTAATCAAAAGAAATTCCTAAGTCCTCTAACTAAAGCAGATAGGGAAGTAGGGTCGAATCCACAAGGAAACAAGGTTCTTCTATTCCTAATTAACAATTATAGTCTAAATTACCAAGTAACCAAATTGTTTTTGGAGGAAATAATCTAATAATGAATTAAGCAAATAAACTAGGAGAATAATCAATAATAAAAAGCTCTAGGGTATAGGTTCACCAATAAATAATACTCTAGGGTAAAACATACGATCAATTATCAATGCATAAATTAATCAGATTATAAAGGGCTGTCGCTACGTATTATAATCACATAATCAATCTACTGGTATTAAATCTCATCTCTCGAATCTCGACCTAACCATTAATAGATTAACATTCCTATTGAAACTAAGCCTAAATATCAATTCTCATATCTCGAATCTCGAATCAATATTGCAAAACTCATACAATTAAATATGCGCAAATCTAATTGCATAGCATTAAATTAATCAATAGGAAATTAACCAATCATCAATAATAAATAATAATAATTTACCCCTTCGTATTATTCATGGATCCCCATAACCCTAAAATTAAACTACTCACACATACTTAATATTAAACTAGGCAAAGCTTTTAAAGAAAGCATAATTAAATCAAAACAATGGAATTACTGAAAGTAAAGAGGGAAGAATTCGTTACCAAAATTAAAGGAAATAATGAATTGCATAAATCAAGAGTGTGTAGAGAGAAAAAGTGTAGAGAGAGAAAGTAAGAGGGAGAGAGAAAGGGAGAGAGAAACAAAAGTCGTCCGTGTCAAAGACGCCTAAACTCACTTAACAAAAGCGTATTTATACTAAACTATAATCCTCAATAAAGAAAAAGAGAAACGAAAATAAAAATCCTAAATAAAACACGCGCCCGGTCGGACAAGGCATCGCCCGGCTGGGCGCGCCTTTTTGATCTTAAGTGCGTAGCTCGCGCCCGGTCGGGCGCGCATCCGGGCGAACCTTCGCCCTATGGTCTTCTCACTCGCCAGGCCGGGCGCGCCTTCGGGCGAGCCTTTGCCCGGTCGGGCGGATGCTTGGGCTTACTCTTCTTCGTCCTTTGGGCCTTGTTACCTTAGCCCAATTCGTCATCCTTCCTGGAATGAATTGCCCAAGCTCCAAATCTCTTCATCGAGCCCTTAATCACCGGATTGATTTCTCATATACGGTCCTGGGCTCCGGAATATGATCATAAAAATGCGTCTCGTCTCCAATGCTCGTAGTGGCCCCAATAAATCTGGGAAAATACTAAATCCGTAGTTTCCTATAAAATAATACCAATTCTACAAAAACACTAGAAAACGCATATTAGTAATAAAAGTAGCTCCGTAGAGCTCAAGTAAACACAATTATGACCATTGGGACGGGGAATAAATATATATATAAAATAGACTTATCAAACTTCCCCAAGCCAAACCTTTGCTTGTCCCTAAGCAAAGCAGTGAATAAATAAACCAAAACTTCACCCCAAAAATAATTTAAATCAAGCACAATCGATTCAAGGTAAATCCAACAAATATGCATCAAAGTCAACCAATCAAATCCATCCAACTATTTATCCTCACTAACAATTGTCAAGTAGAGCGAACCACAAGAGTATATGGAATTCAAGACTAGTGCTCACGCACTCAACTCTCTTTTATGTGGTGAGTAAAAGATGTACTCGATCACTCTCCATCCAACCCCTTTAATGTGAACAATGCCCTCCCAACTCACGCACTCGTGTGTTTAAAATACATGCTCTCAACCTAATAGTCGACTCGAAATACATCAAATCATTCTTTGCATTGATAAACAACTAATTTCACATTCACACAACTCTATGCACAAAGGTCGGAAGGTCTTCAAAGCTTGTAATGTAAGGCTTAGGTAAAGGGTAGGAAATATTTAGGAAAAATGTGAGAGTAAAGCCATGCTTAAGGGAGCCAAATCCTAATTAATAAAACCAAGGTCAAAATTAAATAATGACCAAATCATCTCCAACACAACTCAACTCTATCAAAAATTCACCAAACATCCAATTACATTAAAAATTCCCAACACTTACAATTTCACTCATAAAATATAACAATAAAGAAATAGAGTGAATAAACAATCTTTGAACTCTTTTTTTATTCTTTCTCATTTTTTTTCTTCTGAGTAACCTTCCTTAGAACACTTGAACATTGAAACAATTTTTTTCTTTTGCTCTTTTTTTTTTCTTTTTATCTCATATTGGAATTTTTTCAACTTTTGAACACTTTTTCGCAATTTTTTTTCCAATCCACAAAAATAAGAACAAATAAATAAATTTTCAAATCCACTCAAAATTGTGCAAATTATGTGCACACTACAAATCCCTCACCTCACTCACTATTAGCTCCCCCAAGCCAAGCTTGGGACTAGTAACCAATGGGGCAAAATAGGTTTGTAATGTGGCTAAATAAACAATAAAAGGGCACAAGCAACAACATGGGTAGCAAGAAGGGAACAAATGTTTCTAAAATCATCTGAAGGCCACCTAAAAGAACAAATGCCTTCGTCCTCCTCAATGTGCATAATAATGAGTCATACAAACACTACTCAAAGTTATAAACCAATACTCAACTTCATTGACATACCAGGAACTAAAACACAACCTTACCAAATCAAATAGTCAAGCACTATATTCATAAGAAGTTGAACAAAATTGACTCATGTTAAGACATCAAAGCAATCAAACATCAAATCATGGCTAACCTATCCACAATACTCATCATCATATACCAAGAATCAAAACCATTTTCATGTATGGGGCACAGGGAAGCATGATTTATAATTCATTGGAACGTATTTTTGGATTTTTTTATTTTTATTTTTTTTAAACTAAACACACCAAAGAAAAAAAAAGAGAAAAGGGAAGAAAAAGGGAATAAAGAGTACTTGTATATACAAGAAATTCCCCCCAAACCAAACCAGACAATGTCCTCATTGGCTCAAAGGGAAGAAAGTAACCCAGGAGATTACCCCTCATCATCAAAATCATAACCTCCACCATCCCAAGCATTGCAATGCATCACCTTGGTACAATTCTGGACAAGAAAGAAACAAAATGTTAGTAAGAAAAGAGGTAAAAACAAGTCAGCTTCACTATTTTGATCATAACTTTTTTTATACAAATGATAATGCAGTGATTCTAATTGCATTGGAAAGTAGACTTGAATATATTTCCAATGACAGTTCACACGCAAAATTCCGTAAAGAAACGCAAAAGTTATGGCTTTTTGAAGTTGGCCAAGATACCGCCTCCAAGGGATCTCTAACGAGAGCTTGGGGCTTGTTAGAAAAATTATATACATCAACCACATCAATACTATAGAACTTTTCTTACAACATGGGAATTTTGGGGGCATTATGTAGATTAAAAATAATATTTTCATCCCCTACATAGAATGTAAGTTTACCACTCTTCACATCTATTATTGCCCCTGCCGTATGAAGGAATGGTCTGCCCAAAATAATCGGAATTTGCAAATCTTCCTTCATATCAAGAACAACAAAATCAACAGGTATATAAAATTTACCTACTCTAACAGGTACATCCTCCAAAACACCTAGAGGATATTTAAGGGAACGATCAGCCATTTGCAGAGTAATGTTGGTAGCTTTTAGATTACCCATATTTAATTTAGAGCTCACAGATAATGGCATAACACTTACACTAGCACCCAAATCACATAAGGCTTTATCAATCATCAAATTTCCAATGTGACAAGGAATAGAAAAACTACCCGGATCTTTTAGCTTAGGTGGAGATTTATTCTGTAGTATAGCACTACATTCCTCAGTAAAAGCAACTGTCTCTACCTCACTAATAGATATTTTTCTGGTCAAGATCTCTTTCATAAATTTAGAATATGCAGGAACTTGAGTAATTAATTCTGTGAAAGGAACCATTACCTGCAAATTATTGACGACTTCTAGAAACTTACCAAACTGCTTATCTAATTTACTCTTAAGATGTCTATTTGGGAATGGTAGTTTGATAACTAGTTTCTGTACATCCCCACTCTTGTCTTGATTTTTATCCTTCTTTGGAGTTACACCCTGTAATGTATCATCAGAAATGTTAGTTTTACTCTGGAGCCCTGCAGGGCTAGTAACAACAATATTTGATATAACAGAATCATGATTAACAATTTTTGTAATTATAGGTTCATCATCTTTGGGCATAGGAGGCCCATCGTAATTTGAACCACTTCTCAGCGTAATTGCATTCACGTGATCTGTAGGTTGCACCGGCTGCGATGGTAGGGCTCCCTGCTTGTGAGTTTGTAGAGCAGAGGAAAGTTGCGCAATTTGATTGTCTATGATTTTATTATGTGCTAAAAGTGAATCAATTTGTGCATCCCTACTCTGCATGTGTTTTTGCATACTTGCTAACATAGTTCTAATTTCGGACAAGGCAGGGTCAGTGGGTGGAGGTGGATTTTGTGGTTGGCCCCTTTGGTTGGGAGGTTGATAATATTGTTGCTGTGCTTGTTGTGGTGCTTATTGTTGTGATTGTTGTGATTGTTGTGGAGGTGGAGGGTTTAGCACATTGGTACTCCGGTAGGAAAGATTTGGATGGTCTCGGAAGCCAGGATTATAAGTGTTGGAGTATGGGTTATTTTGCCTATAGGTTTGGAAGGCATTAACTTGCTCCATGGAACTCCTACAATCTTGTTCCCAATGACCTAAAATTACACAATTTTCACAAAAAACATCATTAATATTATTATTAACAGCAGAAACATTAGCTACGGAAGATGAATTAGAATTATTAATATTGTCTATTTTCTGGCTAATAGCAGTCAATTGTGCTTGCGAAAAGGATATAGAATCAACTTGGTGCTTTCCCTTATTTGCAAATCCTCTGGGATTCCCATATTGGGAATTATGAATAGCCATCTCTTCAACAACATTACTCGCTATATTCACATCTAAGTTCATAAATCTGTCGTTAGCTGCAGAGTCCAGAATCATTCTTGAATTATATCCAATCCCATTGTAGAATGCTTGGATTATCTGCCACTGTGCTAGCCCATGATGAGGGCATTCTCTCTGCAAGTTCTTGAATCTTTCCCAAGCTTCATATAATTACTCATCCGCTTCTTGGGAAAAATTTAGGATCTTACTCCTTAACAAAGCTGTTCTCTCTGCAGGATAGTATTTGTTATAAAAATTCAAAACAAGAGTTTCCCAGTCAGTAATACCAAGTGCAGTTCTATTCAGTCCATTATACCATAATTTAGCTTTGCCACATAAAGAGAAAGGAAAAAGAATCTCCCTGATTTGGTCCTGCGTGACCCCAGCTTGCCTAATAGTATTGCAATATTGACAGAAATCTAAAATATGAAGATTTGGATCTTCACCCTTAGCTCCGCTAAGTTGCTTCCTTTTGATCATAGTAATAAACCGGGGTTTGATTTCAAACTGTACTCCTTCGAGATCAGGTGGAGGAATAAGATGTGGGAAGTCTGTCAGGGTCGGCTGCGAATAATCACTGAGCTTGCGGGGTGGTAGATTCGCCATCTCTGCTTCTAGTTCTGAATGAACCTCTGTATCACTAGAATCAGATGGTGGTTCCAAAGGTATAGTACCCTCGAAAGTAGCTCGTACCTTTCTAGAAAGATTCTTTTGTCTATGAAAAGAACGTTCAATTTCAGGGTTAAACGGAATGTAACCTGATCTAGAACTCCTGGGCATAAACACAGAACTAAACAAACAGATGTGAGAAACTGTCCCAAAGAACTTGCGTTCTCTGAGACGAAAGAAAATAATTTAGACTACAAAAATAATCAGAAAAAAAAAATAATAAAAAAAAATAACCCTAGTGCGTAGCCTTTTTTATCTTAAGTGCGTAGCTCGCGCCCGGTCGGGCGCGCATCCGGGCAAACCTTCGCCCTATGGTCTTCTCACTCGCCCGGCCGGGCGCGCCTTTGCCCGGTAGGGCGGATGCTTGGGCTTACTCTTCTTCGTCCTTTGGGCCTTGTTACCTTAGCCCAATTCGTCATCCTTCCTGGATCGAGTTGCCCAAGCTCCAAATCTCTTCATCGAGCCCTTAATCACCGGATTGATTTCTCATATACGGTCCTGGGCTCCGGAATATGATCATAAAAATGTTTCTCGTCTCCAATGCTCGTAGTGGCCCCAATAAATCTGGGAAAATACTAAATCCGCAGTTTCCTATAAAATAATACCAATTCTACAAAAACACTAGAAAACGCATATTAGTAATAAAAGTAGCTCCGTAGAGCTCAAGTAAACACAATTATGACCATTGGGACGAGGAATAAATATATATATAAAATAGACTTATCATACCCCTAAAGTGTTCACAATCTCTTGTCTGCGATTTGTCTCCACACATTTACTAAATACAACCTCTGTCTTACTAAGATTGACTTTTTGACCAGATGCTCTTTCATATTTCCTGATAATATCATCTATTACAGAGCATTCTTGCAGAGTAGCTATAGCAAACAATAAGCTATCATCGGCAAAAAATAAGTGAGAGACTCTAGGGGCACCATTACAAATTTTAGCACCATGAATTTTATTCTCCGAAGCCGCTTTTGCTAATTAAGATGAAAAGGCGTCAGCATAAATAGGGAGAAATAGGGTCACCTTGCCTTAGCCCCCTCGTCGGGTTTACATTACTAGAAATGGTTCCATTAACTTTGAAAGAAAATGAAACGCTCTCCCGACAATCCATAATTCTCCACACCCAATTCGAACTAAACCCCATCCGATACATTACCCTCTCCAGAAAAACCCATTCCACTCTATTATATGCTTTGCTCATATCAAGTTTTAAAGCCACCGAACCATCCCTACCTTCACCTTTCCGCTTCATCGAATGAAAAATCTCAAACGCCACTAAAGCATCATCCGATATAAGACGCCCTGGAATAAAAGCACTCTGATTTATAGAAATTATTTTATCCACAAAAGGCTTCAATTTGTTAGCCATCATTTTAGAAATAATTTTATAAACCACATTGCAACAACTAATCGGTCGAAATTCTGTCATTCTTTTTGGGTCATCAGTTTTTGGAATCAATACGACACAAGTTTTGTTTGCATTTGACAGATTAATTCTACCTTCCCACCAATTTTTCACAAAGCATATAATATCCTTCTCGACAATATGCCAAATTTTAAAAAAAATAAAGCGTGCATACCATCCGGGCCTCGGGGTCTTATTCGGGTGCATTTGGAACAAAGCCTCCTTAATCTCATCATCACTGGCGGCCGTATCCAACAAAACATTCATCTCATCAGAAATCATCAGGTGTAATCCCTCAAGGGCAGCTTCGAAGTCGTTTGGCTCCTCTAACTTGAATAGCTCCCCGAAATAATTCTCCACAATTTTTTCAATATCTCTCTGATCATCGTGCCAAACATCATGTTTATCATATAAACCCACGATGCTGTTCTTCTTCCTTCTCATACTTGCTTTGTGGTGAAAATAAGTAGTATTTTTATCCCCGTCTCTCATCTCATTTGCCTGAGCCCGAGCAAACCAATAAGACTCCTCCATTCTATGCAGCTCATTTAAATTATCTGAAATGCCCCTGCATTTTTGAAGCATATTCTGACTGACCCTTTCATTATGTGCCTCACGAAGAGCCTTCTCAGACTCTCTTATCTTCTTTTTTACTGCCCTGAAAGTAGTACTAGCCCATCTAGTCAGCTCATTCGCATAACAAGCAAGACAAATTTCAGCCCCTACATTGTCTTCCCATGCCTTTTTTACCACATCACCGCATTGTTCATTTGAAAGCCATTAGGCTTCAAATCGGAACACTTTATCTTTCTTGCCCTTATCAAATTTCGATAAGCCTCAATCACGATTGGAGCATGATCTGATGAGTATATAGGGAACTGACATACAATATAATTTGGGTGTCTTTCACACCAGCCATCATCAGCAAAACACCTGTCCAATGTCTCTCGAATAAAAGTATCCGACGAGTTACTTCTCTACCATGTAAAAGAGCTACCCTTATATCCCAAATCTTTTAACCCACATCCATCCACAGCTTCTCGAAAGTCATCTAAAACTCTTTCTCTCCTTGACCCCCTCCCTCTTTTTTATTCTGGCACAAAATCTCATTAAAATCATGAAACATCGTACACGGAATGGAACACCCCACTTTAATGTTACCCATAAGCTCCCAAGTTTTGTTCTTGTTACCCGTCTCTTGCCAACCATAAATACCAACCGCTTTCCACACAAGAACATTGTTGTGATCAAGAATATCAGCAGCAAAGTGATGAGCAGAATAAGAAACCATAGCAATTGACACATCCCTCCACCAAAAACCAATCCCACCAGAATTACCACTACTGCTCAAACACATGCCATCAGTAAAACCACATTTACTCTGAATACGCTTAAGAATACAACTGTCAATTTTTGTCTCCATAAGAAAGAAAATATTCAACCTCTCTCTCCAACACCAGTCACAGAGAGATCGGACTGTCCAAGGGTTTCCAAGCCCCTGACAGTTCTAGCTTAATATTTTCATTGCTCTTCAAGGGTATGGTCACCACCATAACCCTCTACTTGATTTACCCCATCTCCGGCAAAAGGTGCAGCAATAGTTTTGTTATCTTTCTCCTTACATCATCATTCCCCTCATTATCAATACTACTAATCTCCAAGCTACTTCTTTTTTGTGTCACTATTGTCCCACTGTTATTGTCCCCACATTTTTGCACAACATCCTCACCACTTCTCTTCTTTTTCATACTACTTTTCCCCATTTTATGAGACAATTTTATTTTTGTGGGGAAGAAAGCCCCCACCCTCATTCGTACCTACCCCAATATTGAAAAGGTCAGCACTTCTTTCACTTGAATTTCTCCCCTCAACCACTTCCTCAAAGTCCTCCATATTAACATCTCCCTCAATCACCCCATAGCCTCCATCCCCTGTATTCAACTCACCCCCCAACCCCACACCCTTACTCACCCCCTTTCCCTCATTACCCATAATGTTCACCATCTCATCCCCATTCCTCGTACCGCATCCATCACCCTTCTTCGCCACTAGCTCTTCCCTGCTTGCACAAGTGGTGTGTTTCGGCCGCAGAACTTATTTATTTCTAGAGGGATTGTTGATTATTTAGAGTGTCATAGTGGAGCGCCCGCGCCACTGCTCAGCGCGCCCGCGCAACGTTGGCGCGGCCCGCTACAAAAGCACGTCAAAATCGCGCCAAGTTTTTGGAAATTTGCAGAATTTTGGCAGAATAGGGGAGGCGTGCCCGCGCCTATTTGTTTCGCGCCCGCGCTGCTTCCCTTGTCTGCGGTTTTTGCGGTTATTTCCTTTTTTAATTAAAAGGAATGTTCGTTTTTTTCAAAAAGAGATACAAAAACTTTTTCTCTCCTCTCCAATATTCTCTCTTCTCCACAATTTCTAAAGGAAACTTGCAATCTTTTCTAGAAATCCTCTATCAATTAAGTTTAATTTTTGAGAATTTGATCATTTACTACAATTCTAGTGCAAAGATTGTAGTGTTTGTCTATTGTATTTCAAAGTGATTTTCCGGTTTCAACCCAAGCACCGTGGTGGGGGAAATAATAACTTTAGGAAAGTGTTTACACGCCTTAGACAAGTATCCAGTATTGAAGACTCACGTGGTCCTTGGTATTCTCATGTTCTTGTTGGATTCATTGGCTTGGAGTGAGGCAAGTGTAGAATCTTTCACATTAGTGTTTTATTTTTGTAATTTCTGAATTGCATTGTTTATTTAGTGCTTGGTTTGAAATACTTTAATTAGTATTAGGTTGTTGTATAATTTGATTGGAATTATACACTGTTTAGGTTTTGTTCCCATAATCTTAAAGTAATTCTTAATTTGTTGAATTGCCATAAAACCTAACAGGGATCAGTTATAAGAGTGAGTACCGCTTCTCTAGGCTTCGGAGAATTGTTAATATCTGCTGATGATGGAGATGAAAATCTTAGGTCCAAGCCTTATTGCTTCCTTTCTCTCGTGATCCGAGCTACTCCCACTTCATAAGGCATTTAATTTATCACTCCATAGCCTTTCTTTCTCCCTTGTTGAAAAAGATTTTTGAGACACTTTCATTGGAGAAGCACGCATCCACGCACCATATCGATATACAAGTTCCCCCTCCACTTCACTTTCACATTCTTTCTTCATACTATCTTTATTGGTGTGGTCAAGCTTACCACAAAAGAAGCAAAAATCACCAAGCCTTTCGTACTTCAAATCAATCCACTTTGATCCCACTGCTCCTGCTGCGATAAAGATACCCCTTCTTAGAGGTTTGTGTATATTCACCATTATCTTAAGGCGCATATACTCACTCCAACCAAGTGGATCAGAGTCGTCGAACTCCACAAAACCACCTAGCGCTTCCCCTACATCGTATAACAGAAGCATTTTGCTTATTAAATGGAACATCTAGTACCCTTACCCACATAGGAGTCTTATCAAAATCAATCTCAGATAGTTGTTCACCCCCATGGATTTCTTTCAGGAGTAACAATTTACCATCGAAGAACCACAGCATACCCTTAAGAATACGCCCTTTATCAATTTCTCTAAAGAACTGAAATACAGATAAGTTTGTCTCCACAGATCGTATAGCAAGATTGTCATTCAAACGCCACAAGTTTGTTAAGGTTTTTGTTTTCATTGCTTCAATATTAAATGGTTTCACAGTCAAAGTTTTCCCACGAGAGTCAATCTAACCTATTCAACCGAATCACCAATATCTCAATCTTCTTCGTTATACCCCACAACCACAACCTCATCTTCGGCCAATCACACTTTTTTCACTTTTTCATTAATTCCGACGCCATGATTAAAGAGCGAGAATCAAATAGGGAAATCAGGAACGAAAAGCAGAGGAAATCAACCACCAACGAAAGATCGAACAGATTGCACAAACCCTAGGCCAAGGACAAAGAGGAACCTGGCTCATCATTTTTGCATGATTTTTTTCTCCTCCTAGAATGAGAAATTTACTTTTTGTATGTATGTTTAAAGCAAAACAATAATTTGGTAACCTTTTATAAATAAAGGACATCCGTACACGGTACACTTGATTGATAATATACCTGTTTGATGTTAGATTGGTTTACTAAAAGTTACAATGTTTGTTTAATAGGTGGTAATGAATGATGATAATGAGAATAAACTCAAAGATTATATAAATTGTGTAGCACTAATTGAAAATTAAAGAAGCTCAAAGTTAAAATTAAATTGAAATTGACAATGTAATGGTTTAAATTTACGAGGTGTGGAAACTAATAAGCTTGACGCTTGTGTGACTTTATTAAAGATATGAGATATCAGAAAATATATGTGTGATATATTTTTCGTAGATATCATTAAGAGAATAATATATTTAGATTTATTTTATGTTAATATATTATTTAGAGAATATATCTGTAAGATTTATGGTTAGACTAGTATATATTTTAGGAAAATTGTTTCCTATCTTATGATCTTACCTATTGACGAATAAAATTCAAGCCATTCTATTCTCTCTTTCACCCAAATTTGTCAGACTTGTATGGATATTGTTTAAGTAGATAGCTGAATTTTTTAATTTGTAATGACTTTTTTATTAGAGAAGTAATTAAATACGATGGAAAATCTAGTTAATCAGCCATAGTCCCAAGTTATTATTTTGGAATGATACTTACATTGTTATGTAATTGGCGGCACTATATGCACGTGATGCATGCGTTGATGTAGTAAAGGCAGCGTTTTCCGCAAAATTGCAACTATGGATTTGATGTTTTTTCACACGTACAATTGTTGCTTTTACACCTCTGGGGTCTTTTTTAATGCCTTTCAAACTTGTTTGAAGTTTAAAGCTCTCTTTTGATTATTTGAAATCTAATAATTTTTTAGGTCATGTTTATCTTATGAAAATTCTCTATTGCATAGATTCATAGAAGTTAATATTCTTTTACATGTGTAATAATATTAGTAGTACTTTATTTGATTTGATTTTGTTCTCCTAATATGTTGAGTTGCCCTTTAAGACATTTTTTGATTTTGGAAGATTTTAAATTGTGGTTAAATTTAGGAAACTAACATTATTATATAGAATATTGTATTCTTTTAATTATTTTATAGGGGCAATTTGGGGAATTTAAAAGTTGGACACCAACATTTTACTCTCCGGCCTCTCCCTTGATTTATATAATAGAGATTTAAGTCATTTTAAAATTTCTACATTTTTTTTGAAGAATTAAATCCCTACATTTATTAAAGGAAATTGCGTAACAAGTTGATTTATCTTAAATGCATTCAAATTTCAGCAATTTATCATTCAAGTTTCTTTTATTAAATAAAAGATATCATCTTAGTTGCATATAATGTGTAACCAAATGTGTAATTAACCAAATGTAGATGAAGTTATGCAAGGAACTTATCATCTTAATGGCCGTGCATGGCAATTGTACCACGTAGGCACGTACATATCCCCAAACTTGTGTTTAGTTTTCTTTGTAAATTTTCACTACCACCCAATACCACCCCTTACGTTGTAATGATAATTTTAAAAAATGAAGGAAAAGAGTTATCTTGGAATAAATTAATTAGGGGCAATTCCAAGTTTCTCTTCTTGAGAAACAAGGAGCGTTTCTCAAGGGGGTAAAGTCGTACATTTGCGTAGGAATATAAGGGTAAATTTGACTTTTTTTGTTTGACTAATTATTTTGATTAACCTATTGTTAAGTCTTATTGTTGACGGAACGTTAAAAATGTTTAACTACTGAATTTTTACCCTGTTAGAGTTACCTAGCCTACTGAATTTACCCCCTTTAGTTATTGAGGGATAACGTGGAAATCTAAGACATTCAACCCAATGTGGTGTTGTTTGCGGCGGTTATGTTCACGGTTGCGCTGATTGCTTACAGTGGTGTTGAAGCCTGTGTCGAAGTGATGGAAACGCTGTTGTGAAGCCGGTGGTGAATTGGATGAAACGCAAGCCGTTCTAGAGTTGGAGGAAAAGCTGCTGTAAAATTTAGTGGTGGAGATGGTGGTTTATGTGCAGCTCCAATGGAGGAGGAAGCTAGTTACAATGGTGAATTGGTGATTTGCGAAGTTCGATGACTGATTAGATCCTCCGATCAGATTTGGAGATTAGCTTTTCTACTATGGAGTAACTTTGGTTGTAACGAAAACTTGGAGGTAGGTTGAACAACACTACTAGAAATAGGCTTATTTCCGAGGGAAATCTTCCGACGGACTTTATTTCCCTCGGAAAATTCAAAAATTCCGAGGGAAATTGACTTTGTAGGAAAAATTCGTCGGAACTGATCGGTGGACAATAGGTCGTTAGTTTATTATCCTAGATCAAAATTACAATTTATAACTCCTATCCTAACTCTATCAAATTTTGTTTTAGATAGCGGTAAGGTAGGGTCGATTCCCTAGGAAACGGGGGTTTAGCACAATTAATACGGAATCGAGGAGAAATTGCTAGTAACAAAAGGGGGTATTTGTATTTGTGTTTGAAGAATTCTATGGACAAACCAACTACTATTGAGCCTAGAATAAACTAGAAATAAGGGAAATAGATTAAACACTTTTAAAAACAAATAAATGGGCAAGATTAGAGAGATAACAATGACAAAAGCACTAGGGAGAGGGGGATTCAATCATGAACAAAGAGTACTAATGAAAACCGAAGGGAAACCGATTCTAGGAGTATAAACTCTACCTAAGATAGTTCATTCTCATGCAACTACTCAAGCAAGTCGATGAAATCATTCACACCTAGATTAAATCATTCTCATGCATTCAATCAAGGGCTAGATTCTTGGGATTAGAGGTGCACACACTAACTCCAAGCATATTATAGCTCAAATCATCAACTCAAGAATAAATCTCAATCAATAATCAATAGATATTCAAATACACATGATTTTCACCCCCTTCCCTAGATAAAAACCTAAGCTAGAAGGAAAGGAATAGCCATAACAACTAACATAAGCATGTATTCAATACCAACACAACCTAACATGATTCTAACTTGAAAGGAAAATCAAAGAAACTAATAAAGCTTGAATATTTATGGAAATAAACTCAAGTAAGAGCAATAAAACAAAGAAGATCAAAAACTAGAGAAACAAAAGTAAAGATTGATATTATAAAGATGAAAGATTACCAAATCATCAAAGTAGTAGCAACAATCTAGAAGAAAGCTTGAATATTTGATTACAAAGATTGATTCTAGAACACTAGTGTTTTCTCTTTCTAGAAACCATGAACTTCTCTCTCTACAAATGAAATTTTGGGGCAATGGAATAGTGGATGCCAAGAAACTCAAGCAAGGGACTATTTATAGTCTTCTACCAAAAGGAAGAAAAAGGGCAAGGGAGAGGGCTCTCCGAACCGGCAGCCGCGCCCTCTCCAAGCTGGGTAAACTGCCTCGTAAAACCTAGAAAGCCGCGCCCGCGGGGAAAGTGCCGCGCCCGCGGGGCTTCTCTGCCGCGCCCGCGGCCCCTATGTTCCGCGCCCGCGGCTCGCCATCTCCACTTTCTTCTACTGGCTTCAGACTTTTCCTGTTCGCGCCCGCGGCTTACAAGCCCGCGCCCGCGGCCCATCAGAATAGCGCGCCCTCTCCATCTTGGCATCTCCACTCCTTTGGCAAGCTCCTTTGGCATCTCCTTTGGCATCTCCACTCGAGCTATTGAGTCGTGAATCGCACATGAGCGCTGGGAGCTGTCAAAACACACAAAAAGGAGGTAAAAACTAGAAGAAAAGACACAAGGGGAGGAAAAATACGAGAGGGAGCTAAAGTGACTAAAATCAAGATAAAAGGGGTGAAAAGAGGCATAAGAAAGTGACAGATCCGGGGGAAATCGGTAGTAAAAAGGGTTAAAATGGTGGCATAAATGCCACACATCAAAATCCCCCACACTTGCCTCTTGCTTGTCCTCAAGCAAGACAAAGAAAGAAAGAAAAATCAAACACCACAAAGACAAACATAATATGGCATGGTTTTGGGAAAAACAACATAAGAGATCAAAAGGACAATTGCTTTATTTGGACTCAACCATGTCAAAAACGTCAAAGAATATTAGCTATTCTCAACTACGTGATGCATGCACGCCTCAAGATGTTAGAGATTGCAAGAATCGAGCCTCAACTAAGCATAGAGAACTAGTGAGTCATCTTCCGCCCTAATCCCCTCTAAAACGGTCTGCGTTTTCCCCACTAGCTTCAGATCGTCTCCCTAGATGGCTCCTCATGATTCCACGAAGGAACTGGAAAAAGATTTAATTTGAGGAGGTAAAAGATCATCCCGACATCTCAACTATGCACGTTCTTTACTGACACGGCTTAAGGTAGAGGTCGGAATATCAATTTGAAATAGTGGCGGTAATTCCTAAGTGAAGCAAGAGAAAGGGGAATCCTCAAGGTTAAAACTCAAAACACAACCACAACTCAAACGAATATCCAAACATTTTGATTTCATTCGCATCACCACCCTTTATTCAAGTATATATACAAAATAAATAAATTTCTCATTTCATCAAATGAAGTTTTTTTTTTTTTTTTTTTTTCTAAACTTCTTTACATATTCAACTCTAGAATTACAAACCAATTCCACAAATGATTCATGTTCACATTCATGACGCTCTTTCACACTCGCCTCGCAAAGTCATTGCTTCACTAACTAATAGGGGTTAGTAAACATAGGTCGCTAGGCTTGTAATGAGGTTGAGACAAGAATGGGAAAACATTAGGCTCAAATTGGTTGGAAAGAGGGATGATGCAAAGAGAAAGATCAAATTTGTAACTAAATAAAAGAGAAAATAAACAAAAATGAGAAATGGGGCCCTTTTCCTCCCTCAAAAGTCCAAGGTCGCGATCTTGGGAGCTAATAGTCAACACAAGGATTCAAACATGCATAGTCGAGGATCCTAATACGCCGCTCAACAAGTTAATGAAGGCATGAACAAGAGAACCTCACAAGGGATGAGAAAAGTAAGAAAATACCAACTAGAGGGCTTCAAATCCACTACAGGGAGCAACTCCATCTTACCACATCCCGTGAACTAGGGGTTCAAACGCCCTCACAAGTTCTTACCCTTGCTACCTTAACTAAGGCTCGTCTAATTCAATCAACAACAATCTCGAAATGTGCATCTTATCACATAGTTAAGAAAAAGGACAAACATTCAAGGATGCATCATCACGGAGATAGAATCCAAATGTAGCAAGCAAGTTCCAAAACACATTCATATCATCATGCCATAATTATGCTTATCACACAAAAGGAAGTAGAACAAAGGAAAGAGAGAATCAAGAAGGTTCATATGAGAGGCTTAAAGGTTCAAATAAATCCCAATCGACATACAAGTGATCGTTCGGTCTCAATACCAACGATCCTAGGTTCCTTGGAACCGCATGCAAACATCCTCGAACCATTCAACTCTTTCCTAAGCTAAATCCTAAACTAAACACGACACGAGAAGAGAAAAGAAAAGTAAAGGAAAGATCTCACCAATGTCTCTTGAAGAAAAAAAAAATAAAGCAACCAAGCAATTTACCGTGCCTCCACATGTCGCTTTCAATTTCTTCCAAGCTACAAAAGAGAGGAAAACAAAGAAAAAGAAGGCAAGCACTACAAAGAAAAGAACGTTAGTATTAGAGAGAGAGAAAAAAAATCCATGAACTTAATTCTTTGGGTATGACTTACTACCCAAACATCCCATCATTATAGAGTCATCATCATCAAAACATTGTCATCATATCATCATCATCATAGAAACGGACATCATAGACACCAGACAACAACAACGCTACCAACGACACCTACACCCAAAACCCCTAAATAGTCCCTTGAGTCCTAGGTGCCTTCCCCCACACTCACCTCAAGCATTCCCTAACACTCTCCTTTAACTCAGACACCCCCCCACACTAGAGTAAAGCATCGTCCTCGATGCGGCGTGAGGACAAGTAATAAGGGGGGGGGGGAAGACAAAGGGAGGGAACAAAAAGAACAAGGGGGAAACTAATGGCCACTAGAGCCGGCACCGTCGTTATCCACGCTCCCACCGTCGTAAGAGAAACTCGATGGGGGGCCATAGGGGTCCCAACCTCCGGAGTAGCCAGGCGGCCACCCATAATGACCTTTGAAGAGGTCAAGCTGGGACGCGGACAACTGGTCATATGGCTCGGGCTGGACAAGGGGGTCGGGGTGAGAGGGGTCGACATAGGGGTAGTTAGGATCACCCCTGTAATCACTCCCACCCAAAACCCGATAATCACAATGACCGGACTCATTAGGGAAATCACGCCTAGGCACAGCAGGGTCCGAGGTCCCTTGCCAATATGGGTACGTAGATTGGTTGTCACCCCCCCAAGATGGCACGAGCCCTTGTTGGGCCGGCACATAAGGGTAGTTGACTGGGGGAGTGACATCCCCTCTACGCACACTCAAATCATATAGGGCGTTGGTTTGGTAAGAGAGGTGTTGGTGGGAAGAAAACATACCTTGCATGCCGAGTTGCATGCTTTTCATTTGGGCTCGCATTGCCTCCATTTGTTGTTGGTAGTCAGGTTGATGATGTTGTTGTTGTTGTTGGTGGAACTCATCCTCTGTGCCCTCATTGCTTTGGCCGGACCCTTCCCCCGTGACCATCCTAGCACTAGGAAGGACGCCTGAGTCCTTCTTTACGCACCATGGGTAATTGACTCCTTCCCTCGTGAAAGAAGTGAATTCCGGCTTGGGCAGGAAACAATGGTGCTCGTGGGAGACAAGTAAGCTCCAAGTCTTTCCTTGATCCTCGGTATCTGCGATGAATTTCATGGTTTTTAGTTGGTCGAGGTCGAGCCAGATATCACTCCCATCACTCTTCCCTACGGGGGTGCAAGATTCAAGCTTAGCCAAATGCCCCATCTTCTCGGCTATCCGAGTTACCATCCCTCCAAAATGAATTTCACCTTTCCTTGTACCCGACAGGACACCCTCAATGCATTTGGTGAATAGAAACCCGAAGTTCATTCTGTGCCCAATTTCCGGCTGCGTAGCTAGCCACAATATTCGGATTTCCTCGGTTGTAATCTTCCCCAAGTCTTGTTGATTAAAGACCGAGTACCCAAGGATTCGATGCAGAAGTCTGATGGCCGAGTGCATGATCTGACTGGCTAAAGAGTACTTGGAGTTGAAGGCGTCCATTCTCGAAATGACCTTCCACCAGTGAAGGGGCTCATAAGCATGGAGGCCCGCATGCTCGGGGAAGAACATATCGACATCGGGGTTGAAATCCAGCAGTTGGTTAAACTGGCGGAGGGTGAAGGTTTCTTTTTTGTTAAAGAGTTGGAAGGAGATGGAGAGATCATTATCTCCTGCGGCATGGGTTTCGAAGGAAGCGAAAAACTCTAGGGTAGGCTCTTTGTAGGTTCGATAGGCGCTTGACACAAAGGAACCAAGCCCGAGGTTGTTGAACAAGAACCAACAATCCTCATCGATGCCAAGCTTGGTTGTGGTGGAGTGATGGTAATGCTTGGTTGGTCTCAACTTCCTGTTTAGGAGGCTGTCATAGATGGGTTTGTGGTTTTTGTTGTGGAATTTGAGGGGTGGTAGAGATGGTGGAGCGGTTTGGGGTGTAGGTTCATTTTGTTGGGGGTTAGAAGAGGATGAACCTTGAAGTTCCTTCCCACTCTTTCTCTTCTTAGAACCAAACACCATGATTATTTACTCAAGTTTCAATCACCAAGAAACACTCCCAACAAATCACAACTATAAACACCCACAACAAATTTCCAAAACCAAGCAATCACCACTAAGAACACTTCCAAGAGACACCAAGAACAACCTACAACAAAGCAATCTATACCAAGAGACAACTATGATAAACAACAATCCTAAAATCAATAATGCTCAAGATAATAGACGAATATGGGTGGCCTGTGCGCGCCCTCTCCAGGGTTAGACATTATTATGTACTAAAGTGGAGATGCTCCGCGGGTGGCCTGTGCGCGCCCTCTCCAGGGTTAGACATTATTTTAAAGCTAAATGTATAAATTTAGTACATACTTGGCATGTTAAAAACTAATGGTGTGTAGATATGTGGTAGGTTATTATTGTTTTTAGTTATTGTATTTACAATTTGTTATATTTATATTTCAATTTGTTGAAATTTTTTAATTTAGGTTATATTTATATTTCAATATGTTAGATTAGTGTAGTTAATTTAAGTATAGTTTAGGGTAATATGTTAGTTTAGTGTAGTTTTATTATAATAGGTTAGTTTAGTTTGGTTTAGTTAAATATAATAATGTATGTTGGTTTAGTTTAGTTTAGCTTAATATGATGTATGTTATCTTACTTTATTTTAATATAATGTTGTTTAGTTTTGTTTAATTTATTATAATGTAGGTTGGTTTGGTTTAGTTTAATATGATGTATGTTACATTACTTTAGTTTAATATATTGTAGGTTAGTTTAGTTTAATTTATATAATGTATCCTATTTTGGTTTAATATAATGAAATTTTAGTGTAGTTTGGTTTTGTTTGATTGGTTTATTTGAATATTATGATATTATGATATGTTAGTTATCTTTAGATAAATTATGATATATTTTTTAGTTTAATTTAATGCAAGTTAGTTTATATATATATATATATATATATATATATATATATATATATATATATATATATATATATATATATATATATTATAATAAATGAATCATTTGCATAATCATATGCCTAGATACCCGTTCAAGGCATACACATTAGGAGTATGTCTTGAATAGTCCCCGGTTGGGACTGTCCTTGTACGCTTATTCTCACTTAGGTGATGAATGTAAGCCTTGTTTTTGATTATAGGGAAAATCCTGCCTTTTCATGCATTTCTCTACCGTGTTCTCTGGGTACATATGTAGGTGTGTATAATCGCCTACATCGTGTACTTGGAGAACTGTAGGGAAATGCTGGCGGATTTTGCATAGAATTAAAAACCTGGGTTACATTCACTAGTGAGAATAAACGTATAAGGATGGGTTAGGTTGGAGTGATAAGGACCCTTTGGAAGCATTTCAAATCTCATTTGCATTTCCATAACGTTGTGGTGGATAATGACTGCAAAATACCGTTCATGACTAATGTGATTGTACATATGCATGAGCTGTGTAGAAGTTGTAATCATGAAACGAAAAGAACGTAGCTGGATGTATAAAAGGACGATTGGGCAAAGTATTAATCTTGATTTCATGAAAGGAGTTGATGAATTCATTCAGTACGTTAGAGATCATCCCGAGAGTAGTAATCCGGATGAGGTTAGGTGTCCATGTGTTAAATGTAAGAACAAACGCCTTTGGAATGCGGATACGGTTAAAATTCATCTGTATGACAAGGGTTTCGTACCTAACTACTACGTGTGGATGTGTCAAGGGGAGGGGTATCCAGGAGTTCCCGAACGACGGTCCAATGAATATCATGACATGGTTTTGGATGCTTTTGGTCATAGTCAAGATTAGGGGCATTTCGAGGAGGCTAGTGTTTCATCAGAGGAGGAGCCTAATGCAACTGCTAAGAATTTTCTGGATTTGTTGAAGGCTTTTGAAAGGCCATTATACGAAGGGAGTTCTTTGTCCTGTGTTAGAGATGGCCGCTAGAATCACTAGTCTCAAATGTGAGTATAATTTGCCTCACAGATGTGTTGATGGGTTTGCTTCTTTGCTAAGTGAGGCGATTCCGAACAACAATCATATGGCCGACACTTTCTACGAGGTGAAGAAGATTGTGAAGGGGTTGGAACTGTCCCATCAAAAGATTCATGCGTGCCCGAAAGGATGAATGTTGTTTTGGAAGGATGATGCTCAGTTGTCTAAATGCAGGGTGTGTGGCAGCGACCGATACAAGCAGACTTCCAAAGGTAGCCTAGTGCCTTTGAATGTTCTATTTTATTTCCCGATCACACCCAGGTTGCAAAGACTGTTTGCAACAAAGAACATTTCGGAGGAAATGACATGGCATTCGAAAAATCCCAGAGTTCAAGGCACAATGGCACACCCTAGTGACAACGCAGCTTGGAAGCACCTCGATTGTCGGTTTCCAGAGTTTGCTTCTAAGCCTCGTAATGTGAGACTTGGCTTGTGTACAGATGGTTTTGCTCCTCATGGTAAGTTTGGGGGTCAATATTCTTGTTGGTCTGTCATTTTGACCCCTTATTACTTGCCTCCCTCAATGTGCATGAAAAGACAATTCATGTTCCTTTCGTTGCTCGTTCCTGGTCCTAAAAACCCTAAGGGCAACTTGGATGTTTACATGCAACCGTTGATAGAGGAGTTAAAACTGTTGTGGGAAGTCGGCGCGGCTACTT
Source organism: Chenopodium quinoa (assembly GCF_001683475.1). NCBI lineage: Eukaryota > Viridiplantae > Streptophyta > Magnoliopsida > Caryophyllales > Amaranthaceae > Chenopodium > Chenopodium quinoa. The sequence continues at coordinate 819,267 of NW_018742381.1, read as the reverse complement.
ATGATATTTCGAAGAAACAGAATTTCAATGTTCGAGCAGTCATCCTATGGACCGTTAGTGACTTCGCGACTTATGGCATGTTGTCTGGTTGGACCACGGCTGGTAAGAAAGCTTGTTCACATTGCATGGAGAAGACCAAAGCATTTTGGCTTGAACATGGTGGTAAAGTTTCTTGGTTTGATTGCCACCGACAATTCCTGCCGACAGATCACCCTTTTCGGAACAGTAAAAGAACATTTTGTAAAAACAAAGTGGAGAAAGGAGCCCCTCCACACATCATGTCAGGAGAGGAGCTGTGGGAATGTGTTAAGGACCTTCCGAAGGCTAAGATGGACCCGATTCAATTAAAAGGCTGAAAAATGGAAAGAAGGGGTGGTTCAAGAAAAGCACCTTGTGGGAGCTCCCATATTGGAAGCATCTCCTCATTCGTCACAACTTAGATGTCATGCACATCGAGAAGAACTTCTTTGATCAGTTAATTCACACTGTAATGGATGTGAAAAAGCTTACGTGTGACACCCCTTCAGCTCGGAATGACATTGCTAAATATTGTAAACGTCCCCAGCTTCATCTTCAAGAGGATGATAGAGGAAAAGAGGTAATGCCAAAGGCTCCATTCACTCTTGACAAGGCTCAGAGAAAAGTTTTGTGTGAGTGGGTTAAACAGCTGCGGTTCCCTGATGGTTATGCCTCCAATTTGAGCAGATGCGTAGATTTGCAAGCGTGTATGCTCTATGGAATGAAAAGCCATGACTGTCACGTGTTCATGGAGAGGATGTTGCCCACAGCTTTGAGGGAATTGCTCCCTGGCCATATTTGGAATGCAATTACAGAGATCAGCCAATTCTTCCGCGACTTGTGTTGCTATACAACATCAGTTAGTGACATGGAGCGCTTGGAGAAAAACATACCTGAGATCCTCTGCAAGCTTGAGAAGATCTTCCTTACTGCATTCTTTAACTCCATGCAACATTTGCCTACACATTTGCCGTACGAGGGGAAGTTATGTGGTCCTGTACAATACAGGTGGATGTATCCCTTCGAAAGGTAAATCAAATACCCTTATTTCACATCCTTTATTTTACATCCTAATCAATTGTTCATACAGTTACATAACAACTGTATTTGCAGGTTCCTCAATCATTTGAAACGGAAAATTGGGAACAAGGCTCGAGTTGAAGGGTCCATATGCAATGCTTATCTCACTGAAGAGATAGCAAACTTCTGCTCCAATTACTTTCAGTCGACAGTTTACACTAAAACTCGAGATCTTGGTCGAAATGTGAATGCCGACGTTGAGTCCACATCAGACGACGCTGAAATACTAGAGTTGTTCAAAGAGGACAGTGGTCGTGTGTCAAATGAGGGTAGAACTCGGTTCTTAGATGAAAAAGAACTCGAGTGTGCACATTTGTTTGTGTTACGAAACACCGGCATTCTTGGCGAATACGAAAGGTATATTAGGCCCAGGTATTCAGTGTATTCGTATTTACGATCATTTACAATGATGACTTTGTAGATTTACAATGTGTGTTTGGCCTCGTAGGAAGTTTGAGGACTACATTCTTAGTACTCGACCTTTCCTGCGTAGAGAAGATGTCATGGAGAATTTCAAAACTGAATTTTCTGATTGGTTTCATCACAAGGTGATATACGCGGTGTAACCGTGAAATAATAATGAATTTTACATGTTACATTTCAATTCATTGAATTCAGGAACCTTGATGCTTATATTCAACCACTTTATAGGTGGTCGAAGATAAGCCAAATTCGGATGTCCTGCGAGCGTTGTGCATGCGTCCCTTCAGGCGAGTTCGTACTTGGGGCCAGATTTTTGTAGGTGGATTTAATTTCCATACACATGCCCATGGCAAGCACAAATCCACCATGAATTATGGGGTGTGTGTATAAAGTGAGGATGGCGGAGAGTACTTCGGCATCTTAGACGACATAATTGAACTTGGTGTACACGGGACCCAAGAGACAGTACAAGACAATTTTGTTTAAGTGCAATTGGATGGATTGAGGTAAGGGAATGAACATACACGAACAATACAAGCTAATCGAAGTAAATCATACTAAGAAATACCCCAAATATGATCCATTTGTTTTATCTTACCAAGTGACTCAAGTGTACTACGCATCATACCCTAGCCTGAAACGGGACCGAGTTCAATGGTGGTCTGTGTTTAAAACACATGCAAGGTCAGTGGTTGATGCTCCGGTGGACTTAGAGTTTCTGCAATCACCATCCCCAACATTACATGCAACGCTTTGCCCGCCGAGTGACATTCCAGACTACGCTATGGATGATGATGATGAAGACGTTGACGATGGCTTTGTGATCTCAAGCGATGAAGACGATGAACCTAGTATCGGCTCTAGTGATAGTGACGATGATGATGACATCGATGTAGTTTTAGATGATAGTAGGGATGACTCTAGTAGTGAAAGTAGTGATGAGAGTATTGAATAGGAGAAAATGTTTATCTCCTTTAAACGTATGCTTCTTATTGTAAAATCAAAATATTAATGAGCCTTATGTAAAACTTTTTAGTGTTTGTATAAAAGCCATATTACGTTGCACTGCACTCCTTATTTATAATATCTTGTCATTTTACAAACATCTGATTCAGGTAGTCATGGCGGGTGGAAAAAGTGGGCAATCGTCGAAGAAAGCAAAGGGGAAAGAGAAAGAGACCGCCCGCGCCCTGTTCATCGATGACCAAGATGAGGAGATGTTCGATGCGGAGACAGCCGATTTGGCTAATGATCAGACGTCCCCATCCACTCCTGTAGAAGATGGGCAACGGGATGAGTCAGAGGACGAGCCACAGGATGAGTCACAGCTCCCGTTTTTGGACCCTACTACGCTATGGTAAGTAAATATCATGATATGGATGATCAGATACAAGGCTTATATTACATATTTCGAACTTGTTTAGCATTGTTGTTTCCCGTTTGTTATAGGTTTGATGATCCTAAGGTTCGGAGTGCGGTATCCGGTACGATTACTGGATACTACCGAGCCCCTTGGAGGAACTTCTCCGAAGTGCCTCCAGCTACGAAGGAACACTGGTGGAACTTGTTCAGCGTATGATATATTTGGGTCTTGGTTAATACATGTTTTAGCTATTGTGTTGATTTAGTTTTGTGTATAACTTTTGTATTTTATCATTTGCAGGCACAATACAAATGGGCACCTAAGATGGACGAGCTAGTGAAGATCACATTTCGGAGGAGGGTAGCCACACGCCTGCGTGACATGTTCCACACCATCACGTACAAGATGAAAGGCGCCAGGCCAAGTTGGTTGAGTGCGGAGCTCCACAAGCAGATGATGGACATTGTTGCTAACGATCCAACTTACAAGGAGAGGTCGGCGCAGAACCAGAAGAACAGAAGGGGCGGTTCTATGGAAAATCCCGTCCGAGGGACCCACTTTCAGGGTTCGTTGGCAGCTACCCAATATGCAAAAAGGATGGTAAGTTTATTTAAAAATATCTTATATTACAAGACATATTTGTGTATTTCAATGTAACAAGGGTTTGACATGGTTAACGATTGTTCCTATTTTTTTGTATCAAAGGCGGCGAAGAACGAGGGCTAGCTACCAATAGCTCCTGAGCTTTTTCTGAAGACACACTTCAAGGAGCTGCCTGGGAAAGGCACAGTGCCAGTAAACCCCACAGCTCAGCAAATTGCGGTAACAAATTCCCTAAACTTTTTTCCTTGGTTCATTATTCATGAATATCTCATTTGGTCGAAAAAGTAGTAAATGGGTAAATTATAAGTCACAAACCTTATAGAGTTGTATTTATTTGTGATTTCAAGTCATGAACCCCTTACAATACCTAAAATATGCATGTTTAGAGAAAGAAATAGGTCATTTGGTCGAAAACGTAGTAAATAGGTAAATTATAGGTCATATACTTCATAGTTGTATTTTTTTTGGCATTTCAAGGCATGTACCCCTTATAATACCTAAAATATGCATTTTTAGAGAAAGAAATTGTTCATTTGGTCAAAAACATAGAAAATGGGCAAAGAATAGGTCATACAGGCCACAGTTGGCTCCATTTGGCTCAAAATGCGTCCCAAACCTTAGGGCCTTGTATTTTTTTGGCATTTCAAGGCATGTACCCCTTAGACTACCTTTAATAGAGATGTTTAGAGAAAAAAATAGTTCATTTGGTCAAAAACATAGAAAATGGGCAAAGAATAGGTCATACAGGCCACAATTGGCTCCATTTGGCTCAAAATACGTCCCAAACCTTAGGGACTTGTATTTTTTTGTGATTTCAAGTCATTAACCCCTTATAATACCTATAATAGACATGTTATGAGAAAGAAATAGTTCATTTGGTCAAAAACATAGAAAATGGGCAAAGAATAGGTCATACAGGCCACAGTTGGCTCCATTTGACTCAAAATGCGTCCCAAACCTTAGGGACTTGTATTTTTTTATGATTTCAAGTCATTAACCCCTTATAATACCTGTAATAGACATGTTATGAGAAATAAATAGTTCATTTGGTCAAAAACATAGAAAATGGGCAAAGAATAGGTCATACAGGCCACAGTTGGCTCCATTTGGCTCAAAATGCGTCCCAAACCTTAGGGACTTGTAGTTTTTTGTGATTTCAAGTCATGAACCCCTTAGAATACCTGTAATAGACATGTTATGAGAAATAAATAGTTCATTTGGTCAAAAACATTGAAAATGGGCAAATAATAGGTCATATAGGCCATAGTTGGCTCAATTTGGCTCCAAAATGCATCCCAAACCTTAGGGAGTTGTAGTTTTTTGGAATTTCAAGGAATTTACCCCTTAGACTACCTAAAATATGCATGTTTAGATAAATAAATAGTTCATTTGGTCAAAAACATAGAAAATGGGCAAAGAATAGGTCATACAGGCCATAGTTGGCTCCATTTGGCTCAAAATGCGTCCCAAACCTTAGGGACTTGTAGATTTTTGTGATTTCAAGGCCTGTACCCCTTACAATACCTAAAATATGCATTTTTAGAGAAAGAAATTGTTCATTTGGTCAAAAACATAGAAAATGGGCTAGGAATAAGTCATATAGGCCATAGTTGGCTCAATTTGGTTTAGCTTATTTGTATAACTTACTACCTCGTTTGTTCCCTTTTATATGTTTATCTTGTAGGAGGCTTACCAAAAGAGGGTTGAGGGGGCTAGCACTCAAAGGACTCAGAAGACTCCGAATGAGTTGTACTGGGAGACAGTGGGTGGTCGGAACAAAAAAGGACGTGTGAAGGGACTAGGCGAAAGTGCTGACATGTACTATTGCAGCCAGATAGGTCGCCGACTTTCCACCTCTTCCATGCAGTACACGCCCTCCTTTGTTTCTCAGATGCAGGATCAGATGGAATCCAGGGTCCAGGCTATTCGGGAACAAATGGAAGCCGACATGGAAGCCCGAGTTCAAGCCTAAGTTCAAGCCCAAGTTCAAGCCCAACTACAAGCCCAAATGGAAGAAATGGAGAAGAGGCTGGAAGAAAGGATGATGGGTCGTTACGCCAATGACCCATGTTCCAACGTGCGACCTCAATGACCCATGTTCCAACGTGCGACCTCCATTTCGAGATCCCAGGGACGACGACCCGGGTTTTGGTGGAGCTGGCCAGGGCACTTGCGCTGTTGTATAGTATTGATGAACTTATTGTTTGTTAGTTGTAATTTTATATTAACTTAGTGTTTATTGTAAATATTGGAATTAGTATCTATATATATATATATCTATATATCTATCTATATATATATATATATATATATATATATATATATATATATATATATATATATATATATATATATATATATATATATATATTGCACAAATTATTCAATTAGTAATATAATATAAGAAGCAGGAATTACAGGTTTGTCCCGGAGGAAAATATATAGCCAAAATAGAAATTTAATTCGTAGCAAAGAAGAAACGTTCCGACGGAATTATAATCCCTCGGAAAAGTAGAGCTTCCGACGGAATTGTAATCCCTCGGAAGAGGAGAACTTCCGACGGAAATACAATCCCTCGGAAAAGGGAAACTTCCGACGGAATTAATCCTTCGTAATTTTCCCCTGTTCCGACGGAAATTTCCCTCGAAAACGTGGGGCCTTCCGACGAAAATTTCCGTCGGAACAGGGGAATATTCCGAGGGATTTTATTCAGTCGGAAATTTGCGACGGACTTCCAATTCAGGTCAAACTAAGGTTCCGAGAACTTGAAATCCGTCGGAAATTCCGTCGGTAAGGATGTTTCCGACGGAAAATCCCTCGGTATAACCCAAATTTCCTACAAAGGGGTGTCCGACAGCGTGTTCCGACGGAATTCCGTCGGAAACTGGACTTTCCGACGGAATTTTATGGTTTTCCGACGGAATATGTCCCTCGTAAATTAGCTGTTTTCTAGTAGTGCAACGACGTTAATAGAAGTCAATTTAATCTTTTCACACCGTCTACATCGGTCCATGTTAGCAGTTTGAGGGGATGTTACAGTTAGCACTTCTTCTGATTATAATATCATTATTTTACAATTCCCAAAGCACTATAATTTCGCAAATGCCATTAGAGAAACGCTCCTTGTTTCTCAAGAAGAGGAATTGGGACACACCAATTAATTAGCGTTGACATAAATTAAACTTTATATTTTTTTTAGAAAGCATAAGACTTTTTTTTTACAAATATGCATACAAATCATTTTCATAACCCTTATTAGTTAATTAGCTTGCATGATCAATACACTTAGTTGGTGCGAATTGCTGGTCGATTATTTAGTTGGTGGCTTGGTTCAACTTATTAGCGTGAGATGTCGGGCTCATCATTGTCCACTCACTCAGTTTGTAAAATCAATTTTTACAGACAGGTGTGAAATTCATGTCACCTACTCTTTATATTTTTCTCTATAAAATTAAAAGGAAAAATTGTCATGATTAATCCCAACTTTGTTCCGTCCGCTGTTATTAATCTCAACTTCAATTTATTTTCTATCACTCTCAACTTTGTACCCTATTAATTTTTATCACCCCCAACTGACCTGCAACTGGTTAATCAGGTAAACATTTGTGAGTTAGACTTTTTTTGCACACGTGTCACCACGTGGTTGGTCAAATAAAAAAAAACAAAATTAAAAAAAAAAACCAAAATAAAAAAATAAACAGCCACCCTTAACGGCAGCCATCGTTAAAGCCAGCCGGAATCAGGGAGGGGAGGCCAATTCGACGGAGAAGGCATTAGGGTGGTCGAAATTGAACGGGGAAGTGATGAGAGGGCGGAAATCAGCGGGCAAGTGAATGGAAGGGGCGGAAACGGTGGGGGAAGGGCAGGGGGATGTCGAAATTGGAAGGGGATGGGAGGGTTATGGACGGAATTCGATGGGGAAGGTGAGTGAGGGAGGAAACCGACGGGGAAGGCGGCGAAAACAGAGGGGGAAGGGAGATCGAGGGTGGTTGATGGAGTTGGGGGGGGGGGGGGAAGGGAGATCGATGGTGGTGGCAGCAGCAGGACGGGGAAGGGAGAAGGGAAGATGGCTGGAGGCAGCAGGGGTGGTGGTCGGAAATGGACAGGGGAGGGGGAAAGTGAAGGGGGCCGAAAAGGCAGGGGCTGCCGCCTGCCGGAGGTGGCAGGGGCTGCAACCAGCTGGGGTAGGGGTTAGGGTTTTATTTTTTATTTTTTTAAAATTTTTTTTTATTTTTTTCAAATTTATTTTCTTTTAATGTTTTTTGGACCTATCACGTATTGACACGTGTCTAGTAACCTCCTACATCAAGTTGGATGATCGGTTAGGGGTGATAAAAATTAATAGGGTACAAAGTTAGGAGTGATAGAAAAAAAATTAAAGTTGGGATTAATGGTGGCAATTTTTCCAAATTAAAATGAAAATCATCTTACTAATACGGTTATTTTTTCGGCATTTCTATTACCACCGAATTTATTACGAATCGAGTATTATGTCAGTTCTTGCATTTTCTTTATCTATTTTTTCTATAATCAACTCGTAGTAATGAGTCAAGAAGCAATGTGTATTTCATCCAAAAAAAACGAAGCTAGTTGTAGCTATATGTTACATTCAAACAAATATTTTTTAACACAAAACACATGTTAGATGTTAAATTTTCTAGAATTTATTTATTTATTTTTTATTTTTTTACTTAGCTTATTTGTAATAGTTACAAAATAACCACCATATGGAATCATTTGAAGAATGTAAATGACAAAAGGTGAAAACAAAAATATCAACATTTTCTGGGTCATGCGATATTAATGTTTCTCTCGTAACAATACAAATTCAAATCATAAAAAATATTGTTAGCCTCATCATATCAGACAAACAAATACTTGTAAAGATCATGATGAAAAATACGTTTTTTGTGGAAAATGATGACAAAGAAGCAAAAATGTCCTTTTGCTGATACCAACTTCAATTGTCACAATCTTTGACAAGTATAATAGCAATAATCAAAGTGCTATCAAAACTAATTTCAATCTTTCGCCAAACTTTGACATTTATATTTTTCTCCAAGGTTATTGACAAATGGCCTTTTGACCCACATCAATCCACGCTGCTCCCAAATTTCAAAATTATTTTTATCATAATCAATCAATAATAATAAAGAAATTACATAATGCTAATGACACGTGTCACTTTTTGGTGCTGTTTTTTCTCTCTAAAACTTCTCCTTCTTTATAACAAAAATCTTTTTTTTTTTTTTTTTTTTGGAATATTTGTATAATACAGCTATAATAATATATTATTCCTAATCTTTTTTTTTTTTTTGAAATAAATCAATTCATTAACCAAAAGTCATACGACATCTACAAATAAAATCTAAATTAACAAATACATAAAATTGAATCAAATAAGGGTTTCCTTCATCAAAGCTACGATTGTTGAATAGATCTTGCACTGTGGTACATCTATCGCATACATCGGTGGAATATACAACCTTTTCGGAGAGACGGTCTAACGATTTGTTGTAGTCGTAAGGATGATTTATTATCTTATATTTATTATCTTTATAATAATTATACTCTTTTTTATTTCGTGTTCTATTTACTTAAAATAGTTACATAAGATTTTGAGACCTTTTAATTACGGGAGAAAAAGCTGTAATTTAGAAGGTTGATATATGGTGGAAAGTATAAAATAACAGAGCCTAAAATACAATATTAACATTTAAATTACCATTATGTAGTTGTACAATAGTGGGGTTTAGTGGAAAAAAAAAAACAAATCTGTTCATGGTGTTAATTTGAAATCTTATGAAATAATAATAATTGAGTTAGTTTTATGTTAAATAATTTTACCAACTTATAATTTTTTTTACCTTCAAAAAATCTATTAACTATTACTAAAACAGGTCATGCTTACATCGATCATTTTGGACATATGTTACTATCATTAAAAAAAATTTCCGCCAATACAATATATGATGTTAGCTTTAAGTTTTTTCTTGTAAAAAATTATTCTACTTAGCTTATTTTGTTTTAAGTACATTGTATAGGTTTTTTTTTTGAACCAACAACTCATTAATAAAAAGGCATACGACATCTACATTGTATAGTTTTATTGGGAATAGCATGCATCATTGATGCAATATAAGAACAAAGGAGGTTGAGAGGATGAAGACAATGGGGGTCAAATTTTTTTGAAGTGATTGGGTCAATCAGGAAGTCAATTGACTTCATGGCGCCATTAAACACAGTAAGGGCAAAATAGTCAATTTGCATTAACAAAAACTAACGTCCTGATGTTATTAATGGCATGAGGTGTCATTGTCCGACTAGTGAGTGACATTTGGTGAATTTTGAAAAACTTCATGATATTTGGAGAAATTTTTAATTACTCAATGACATTTGGTAAAATCGTCAGAAAAAAAAAAAAAAAAAAAAAAAACTCGCAAATTCAACAGAGGGCGTGAGGAATTTTTTTTTTCTTTTTTTTTTAAGGGCAATTCAGTAAAGCGATGGACTGTTTCTGAATCACACTCTTCTTCCTCACTCAATCGCCGGCGGAAGATTCTTCTTCTTCAATCTTCATCCGGCACTCAAATTTCAAATCAACTCGCTCTCACTCACTCGCTCACTCCACTCACTCAGTGACTCACTCACTTCATCCCCACATTTCGAGGAGAGAGAAAATGTACTCAGGAAGAAGAGGACCAGAAGAACAGGACTACGTGGAAATGGATGAGAGGACTTCGGGCAGTTTTAATGGCGACCACCCGAATAATAAATCCGGATTCAGCGATAATTTGGATCGGGTTTTATACAATGATCTTGTTGAAATCGTTCCTCTCGTTCAATCCCTTATCGTAATTTTCTCTCTTCCTCTCTCCTCTTTTTTTTTTTTTTTTTTTTTTTTTCTTCTTCCTCAAATTTTTTATTTTGAATTTTGATTCTTTGAATCCGCGAAATGTGGAAGAAGAGGATGAAATTATTATTATGGGGAAAATTTCGAGATTTTGTCTCGCTTTCTGTGGCAATAGTTCTTCTTCGGTCTCTTTCTTTGATTTGGGATTAATTCATTCTACATTGCCCTAATTTCTGGGAATTTTTTTGTAATTGTGTGAAATTTAATTTGATTTTGATTTAAATTATAGGATCGGAACGCTACCAGCTCATTTACCAGACGGGGTTCCATGATTTATACCAAGACGCCTTCTAGAGATTCCAAGAAGGTAAAATTTTGCATTTTTATGCATATAGGGTGTTGTAATGGGCATTTAAATTGATTCCGGGTTGTTGGTTACCATCCCGAAAACTTAACCTACTAAGGTAGTTAACACCGGCATTAAAATTAAAACTTGTGTAGGATTGTTAATGTTTAACCTGGCATTTGGGGAGGGGGGGGGGGTGGGGGTTATGAAATTGCCAAACGTGCTAAAGCGAGTATGTCAAAAATGTAAATGCAAGGATGATATGATAATTGTGCAATGTATGAAAAATGAATGAAGAATTTGGGATGTTTAATGCATGAGAAAGTAAAGAAATGTATCAACTTTGTTCAAGTTTCGAGCTACATTATTAGTCATTACGAAGTAGATTGATTGCATCTTAGAGAGTCACGTTGCTTGCGTTCACTTTTGATTTATCCAATTGATGTCATTCTGTTGCGTAATTGAAGTGATTAAGGCGTTCAAGCAAGCAAGCATTTTGATTATAAATCTTAAGTATAACCATGGAGTATGGAGTTGATGTGACCCAATTTGTGAAAATGATTGCGAATTTGTGTGCTTTGGACAATTTTTTAAATGGGTTTTATTTTGCTTTCATCAGAATAGTAGGAATGGAGTTAAGTCTAAGCATGCGGACAAAGTACAAGACAAGTATTCTAAGAATGATACAGATGGATCTCCAGATGATCAATCAGTTTCCTCAGCAACTATGGCTGCAGAAAAAGAGGAGTTGAACTCTCTTCGGGAGCAGGTAGAGGATCTACGCCGGCAATTGGCGGAAAAAGATGAACTCTTAAAAGCAGCAGAGAAGTCTAAGAATCAGATTAATTTGATTCAGTCACAAGTAAACGAGTTGAAGCAATTCGCCTCTGAAAAGGATTCTCTGGTTAAGTCAAGTCTATCGCAACTAAATGATGCCAAGGTATTGCTCTGCCTGGTTTTTATTTACTGTGTCTTGATGTCTTTGCTCTTTTCATGTATAAAATTATAGCTATTAGGTATTCTTGCTTTTCTGCATGTTGCTAATAGATTATGCAGCTCTTGTGGACCAGTTGCTTAAAATTATAACATGATGCTACTCTCATAGTTGTGACTGGCATAATTTTAAAATTGCTTGAAGTTTTATAAGGTGTGCAGTTTACCTGGCCCTGCTTGAGCTTACGAGCTGTATACTCTTGGGATTCTCTGAGAACTAATAATGTAGACATTATGAACATATGTGACAAGTAGCCTTGAATCCTTGATGTCTTTGGAAAAGGTTCTATTAGATATCTTTAAGCACCGGGGCAATGGCAGGACTACACTCTTGTCTGTTTCTGTTATCTGTGAAACCGTTGCAGCTTCTCGTATCATTGCCCTTCAAACTCTAGCATAGTCCATGTTAAAATTTTTTGTATCAAGTTTCTTGTCTGTTGCCATTGTACATCACAACCTTTTTATTTGGGTACTGACAGTGTATAGTGTATACTGCATCAATGCATTTACATAGCCCATCTAGACCCATGGTATAATTTCGTGTATTTTAACCTGTATAAACTCACGGAGGGCCATAGTCAGTAGACAGGTGGTCTAGTGGATGGGTCTTTCTTTCTTCCTAACAGAAGACTTCTTATGAATCTTATCATTAACTACATATTGCCAACTGCAAGATTATTTAAAGGGTTTAATTGTCACCAGTTTGCTGGAGTTGGAAGTTTGGGGAATTGTTGGTGTTGTTACATTAGAAGTTAAAGTAATTATTGAATCCTGATGGGGTGAGCCCATTAATGGAAAATTGCGAACATCAGTATAATAGAGGGGGAGGCTGGTGAGGGGTTGTCACATATGAGAAAGCAAGGCAGGTTGGAACATTTGTATCTGAACTTTCAGCTTTTTAATTTGAGAAATGGGCTGTGTTGAAATAGTTTCTTTCTATATTTGTCTTTCAGGCCTACAGCCCGTTCATCTTCTTCTTTTTTTTTTTTTTTTTTTTTCTTGGGGTCATCTCTTGGATGGAAGGAGTTAAGAAGTATATGATGAAGTTGGGTTTGCAGGAACATTTAACATTGGACAGAGTGGGATTTAAGTAGAGGATCATTGTTAATGAGTACAGGAGATAAAATCTTGGTTCATGTAGCTGACTCTATATTTTGGATTAAGGATTCGATTGATGTTATTGTTTAAAGATTTGTTCATCTAGGACTTTATGTAAGTGCAGGTATGAATTGGAATACATAATATGGCGTTGTGGATAGGAAAGGGGTGTTGTTCATAGGATTCACTTCTTTTCTAGTTATAATCTGATCAGAGGACAGGGAGAAGTTACCAGGGCTCTAGAAGGCTAATTCTGAAATAGTGTCTAGTTGGAGTGATTCATATAAAAAAGTATTATAGGAGTCTTGAGACTCTTGACTCTGGTCACTCTTGATTGTTACTGAACTGTTTTTCTGTAGAGATATCTTTGGTCTTTCTTTTGTGAAGGGATGGATAGACAGTGTTTGAACAATGAGTTAATGTTGAAGTTCATGAGGATCTCAAAGCTGAACTTGTCTTATTTGACCATCGAGTGTTGTCCTGAATTTGAACAGTTAATGCTCTTGAGACTTGAGGACACTAGGGATTTAAGCATTTACTTACTGAATGGCTGAATGATGGTTTGTTAATATAATGTCATTAACCCATTTACTAGATTATCCCCGTGCGATGCACGATTGGAATAAATGTTTCTTGTAATTTATGTTCTTTTGTATTACATTATATGAAGATTAAAATTAGATACAAAAGTAATTTACATTTAAGGAAAGTAAAAAAAAATTGAAACCACGATCAAACGCCAAACAAATTAGGTATGTGAAACTATAATTTAGAAGAGAAACTTGGTTAATTGAATTTTATTATGTAGGCACTTATGCATTGAAGTCAAAAGTGTAGATTAAAAATAAATATAAAAAAACCATGATGACATCACACATAGAATTGGAGGGAAAATTTTTAATGGGAGAATGACACGTAGGACAGTTTGAGGGTTGATGATGTCAGCAATGTTTTGTTTTAGTTATTAATAGATAAGAAAAAACATTATCAAGTTGAATCTTAATAGATTCATATTGTTATGAATTTTCAATATCAACTTTGTATGACTTTATTAATACTCAAATTAAAGATATTAATGGCCAAAGTAGTGCATTGGAAACGGTGTAAAATGCAAAAAATGCAAGTGAGTAGAACTTAGGAAATTCTATAGCTTCAATTATGTGTTTCATATATTATCAATTAATCTTCATACTCTATACTGGTAGAATTTATAAAAAAAAAAAAAAAAAAAAAAAAAAAAAAAAAAAAAAAATTAATCTGAGTCTTTTTTGTGGTGCCTCCTCCTTTAATCTTGTGTTGTTTTTCCCCTTTAATCTGAGTCTTTCCCTAGTCTCCTTACCTCTTATTCTTTCTCATACCCTAATTAGAGCCAATTCTCAATTTATAGACTTTAGTTAGAATCACTATTTTTTTTTCCCATTTTTCAGGAATCTTTTTTGTCTTTTCCCTGTTTTCCTTGCCTCTTCCCCTTTCTCTTACCCTTATAGAGCCAATTCTCAATTTATAGACTTCAGTTAGTCACAATGAAAGAGGCTTATTTTACCCATAGTGTTCTGTAAAAGCGTATCTTCAACTTTGCCATATTTTAATGCAATCAATTGTTTTTTTGAATATTGTCTTGTTATTTTTACTCAGATAAAGCTGGCAGACAAACAAGCAGCTGTCGAGAAGTTACAGTGGGAAGCAAAGACATCCAATGAGAAGGCAGAGAGGCTCCAAGAAGAGTTAGATGCCCTGCAATTGCAGATTTCATCATTAATGCATATATTTGAAGGATTGTCAAAGGACGACGCATTCACACCGAGTGAGGATTATGACACTTCACCATACTATGTGGATCAGCTCCCTGACATAGTAAGTCTTCAATCTCCCACAGTAGTACAGTACTAACATATATCCTGTTCTGTCATACTCGTATTTTATAGGTAGATGCTGTAGAATTGAACCCTCAAGATCTAAACAACATCAACTTTATTCAAGCATTTTAGAAGCTGTTTACTAAGACCGAAATTACATGACTTGATCTTAACCCAACCTGATTTACAATTAAATATGTTGATTTCAATAGGACAATGTCGATGAAACTGATCTGCAAAAGATGGAGGAGGCAAGGGAAGCTTATGTTGCAGCGGTTGCTATGGCTAAAGAGAGGCAAGACGAGGAATCACTTCTTGCCGCAGCTAGAGCAAGGTTACATCTTCAGTCGATTGTTTTTAGTGCCAATGCTGAGTCTTAACGCCCAGCCACTACTGTATTATAAAATTATGCAGGCAAGCTTGTGGTGATCACATCTTTATCATGCAAGGCAGTTCATTCATGGAGACTCATTTGACGTCTTCAGGATTTGCTGTCACCATCACAAAATAAGATCAGGCAGCCCTCTTTGTTTGGCTTTTGAACCGCATTGTTTATATGTTTAAAAAGAAAGTAAAGAGGTACGGAGTAGCACTTGTTTGGGAATGACCAATTCTCATGTTTCATCTGTGTGAGAGTTGTTTTTACTGTACGAACTGCGTGCAATGTGAATGGTGAAAAAGTTACTAGATTTGGATTTCAATGTCTCTGATCCCCTGTGGCCCTGTATTGAATTTATTCCTAAGATTTGTTTGCAAAAAATGTACTTCAGTTAAACGAAAGTATCAACACCATGAAGGAGGCACGCACGCTTAATTTTCCAGCGATAATTTCCTAATTTGGGGTGGGAGGTTTTGAGGAAAGGGGAAAAAAAAATGTAAATTTGGGAAATTTTTTCAGAATTTACAGCATCTGAGACACGCTGGGCGAGATTTGTACTTTCTGAACCCTGCCCTCCCTGATCTTGGCCATGTAACTGGACTACCCATCCACGCCCATTCCAATCTGCAAAAACATGACCAACATTCATATTGTCAGCATATTATCAGTAATCAAACCTTGAATTTTCTTCTTTTGAATCTAAAAATTAACTTACACAGGGAATTCAAAAGAGGTTGAGCTGGTATTCGATATATTCGATGTGCTTGATTTAGCAGACTCTGAAGCCAGCTCTTCATTCCCCTCGAGTTGATCGTCTTGATCACCCATAGAATCTGATCCACTGAAGCCACTGGATTGATCAGACTCTATGCTTGACATATCATTATCTCCCTTCAACAGGTCATCAATCCTTATCATAACTCCCATTTTAGATTTCGGACTCAAAAAGATATCTTCCTCATCAATCTGAAAATTGACAGAAACACACAAAAGATATCAATGAAAATGAGCCAAAAAAGTTGAATTCTTGTACGAGAATAGTTGTTCTTACCTCTGTGTTGGGTAACAAACAGTCTCTCCTAAAAGCTAGAAGAGCATTGACATTGTTGCCGTCTTGGTCTATCACGTTCCAGGGGGATGATGAAAGTTCTACTTCAGTGTTATGTTCAATCTGGAACTGCTCTTCATAATCCAATTTACTAGACGCTGTTGATTCAACTGATCCATTTCTGCATTCCATCGATTCAGTCGATTCAATATCATGTACGAATTTGTTATTTTCCAACAAATGATCACTAATATCAGTTCCATTGTGGTGCAGCTTAGGACTCATCTCTTCCTCAGCCTGCAGCCAATCACCAATGTCATCAGATCAGTACAAAACCTGTATTATCGACTAAGGAATAACTTACTCCTAACATGCTTTAAGGGATTCATATCTAACCTCTTTATTTGGTAAGAAACAGTCTCTTCTATATATAAGGCTCAGGTAGTTTACATCCTTGTTCTCGTCACTACACATGCAGGCGAGGTTCCCATGTTCTTCACATTGAAGCTGTTCAAATCCCATTTTCCCATAAAAAAATTAGATCAGTCATCAGACACCCTCTTGTGATTTCATTACTATGACTAGTCTACTACTATGTTAGTGTGAGGATTCTCTTTAGTTATTAGACCATTCAGTCGTTGGAATAAGATCGATTAAGGTTTAAGGGGAAAGGGATTGGAGATTGTACTCCCATACCCCGTTAATTTCTACTGATCAGTAATGAAGAGGAAGTCGTTCCACTATGTTCACGAATCACGCACAAACAATCTGTAAAAAGTTTGATGTAACCTTACCTTTGGACTGTTAGCCATTGGGCTATCCTCTATAACATGAAATGCACCGTCCTCTTCGAAGCAGAAAACAATGTAGTCTTCATCAGCAAAGGGAGGCCAATCAGCTTCCTCTACATCACCTGAACCACTGCTAATAGACAGTGTCGAGCCAATATTAATGCGCCTTTTAAGCTTCCTTGGCTTGAGTTTTGAGAGGAATAGTCTAGGGGTGTTGTTACCACCACTCCTAGCCTCATCCTTCGATATCCAAGTCGTTGATTTGGCTTCCAGTGCTTCTGATTGTCGCGGTGATGATGAGCTTCTAGAAGTGTTAGCCCCTGCCCTTGGTGATGATGATCTTGGTGAAGAGATATATGTAGTAGTGAAAATCTCTCTTTGTGAGGCTGATGATGAAGGGGATGAAACCGGGTTAGTTGGTGTCGTGACTCGAGAGGATGAGGCCGAGGAAGGAAGAGCAACTCTGTTTCTCCGATTCTTCAAATCTTCGTCATTGATATATGAACATTTGCACATCACTGAAAAAAGAAAAGAATGGTAATGCATTCAGAGAAATAATGGACTCTATTTTCACGAGTATATTGACTTGTTGAGGATGAATTTACAGAATCTATCATCAATATTTTTGCTGTCTTTTCTTTCTTTGCCTTAGCTTTGAGTTGTGGGTGGCATGTTTAGAATAATGGTGTTCATAATTTCAGTTGAATTCTATTTAAAGATTGTTTAAATGAATTATAACGTATTCATCAGAATAATTAAAAGTATAATTCCTTTTAAATAATGAGGTAGAAAAATGGTTGAGGACCATAATAGTAGACTATTAAAACCCATGATGACTAAATCTTAAGTATACTATGCATTATAAAATTCCACTTTCAAAATAAACTAATACGGAGTACTTTCTCTACCGTTTACGACAATTTTCTATATATAATCCAGTTGTACTTTGTGTTTGGTACAACGACCAAGTATATTTTTATATCCATGTGTTTGTACCTTGTAAGCATATGGGCTTAAATATTGTACGAGTGAAAACTCTTGCCCTTTACGACTTTATTTACATACTGTACTAAAACTATGATTTCGTAGATGAAAACGAAAGTGGATAGAACATAAACGAATGGAAGTATTACGATCATATAATGCGAAAATGGAAAAGAAACTTGAAAGCCCATACCTTTGCCTTGCAACTTTGCTAACTTCTTGATCATCCAATGTTTGCACATTATTATTCATCATTCATTGGTTTGGTGCAATGTTAAAGAGGAAGAAAACAAAAAGTGAATATATGAAATGGGCTTTGATTCAAACGGTAAAATCGCGTGATTAAGAGGGCATGAATATTTGAATTTAAATACAAATTCATATAATTATTAGGTTTTAATAGCTAATAAAATGTGTGCTTTTATATGGCCTCCATCATTAGTGGGTTAAGATCTTAATTGGTAAGGAAAGAGCAAATCAAGGACTTAAATAAATGATTAGTATGACATGAACATGAATTTGAAAAATCACCCACTTTGAAAATTATTTGTGATTACATAATTACTTACTGACACCTTACAATATATTGTTTTTTTTTTTTAGATACAATATATTGATTTTTTTTAATGAAATAGCACAACCTAAGAACTTAAAAACCCTTAACTCTCGATCAAATTAATTAACCATAAACTTCTGTCACTTTTAATAAGTTTCAACATTGTTTAGAAATATTCCACGTGTTAAGACGAGTAGATTCTAAATTTTTAAATTATGTCGATTATTCATAAAGAATGAATTATGACCCTCGCGTAGCTACAGGGATATTGTATCCTCATCTACACGAGGGGCACAACTTGTTCTGGGATCCTGTGTTTCAAACAAATTGGAGTTTTAACGCTTATGATATACGTCTACGTCCACCACGAAGACGAGCACGACGACGAAGGAGATCAGCTTCTTTGGGATCACCTTGGATAGATTTCACCACTATGCACAATCTTACATCAAGTGACATTATTCGCTTCTAGGTAGGAGCCGATATTAATGGTAATAAGTTTAATATTATTACCTACGATTGTGTTAATTCACGCCCCCACCGTCCACACATTCCACGTGGAACATCTGCCGGTATAAGTACTAAGTAGTGGTTTAGTCCGTCCTAATATATATATATATATATATATATATATATAATATTTCCTTCGTTATTTTTAGTTGACACGTTTCTTTAGTCACGTTTGTCAATGACTCCCAAATTCAACCATTAATATCTTTAATTACCGATAGTTAAAATTCCACATGACTATATTTTTTATTACGTATTAATCACAAAACACGCTTATAAAGAAAAAAGTGTAAGTAGTGCTAAAATAAAAAACATGACAACTATAAAAAAAAACATAGGACAAATAATTCATAAAAATCCAAATCATAACGAAATGATTCTTGTTGATAATTATATTCCTTCCCCTTGGCATGATGCCAACAACGATTCTATAGTATGTAACTAAAAAACAAATCCAATCATTGCACAGAAATAACGACTTGAGATTACAATAATAAACAGGTCTTTAGCTAAAATATAATTACAATTTTGGAACGAAACTTGGTATTATGTGATGTGAGCTCCTATTTCATTATTCTATGGTAATGCTTGAAGGTGTCAAAATCAGACCCGACACGATCCGACTCAAAATAAAAAAGAAATAAAAAAAACTCGATTTAGATTTTGACTCACATTGATACAATAATATAACTTTGAAATACATCGGATTTGACTTAAGCACTCGAATTATTGACACCTCTAGGTAATTGTGCCTCTAGTTTGCACAACTACTACGTATATGAAATATGATGCTTTATGCAATAGAGTATAAAGGACTATCAATTGCGTATATTTTGAGCTTGAAATGAGGTTGACCACGAAGACTTTCCTTTTAATACATGAAAAAAAAAAAAAAATTATTAGCAATAATTCACAAGTGTTTGAAAAAATTGACTTGGAAAATTAAAAAGGAATTCTTATTCATAGATACATAACAGAAGTAACTAGTCCTAACATAATTAATCTTATCCATTCCCCTTAACTGCTCTTCATCCCACATTACCTTTTCGTGCCTACTTGTACTCTATTTTTTTTTTTTTCCTTATATGATTAACCGCAATGTGCTCTAATATAAATGGGTAAGAATGGACCCTATTTTCAAATTTAAAGGTTACTAAATATCTTCTAGACATCTCTATCTTTATGCTTTTCTTTCAACAATATTAATGCCTAATATCAATTTATAATACTTATATCTTATCTATTGTTACGTATTGCAGTTAATACTGATCAAGTAGTGGTTAACCACCATAACCAGATAAACCTGGTTTCCACACTTGGTTCGTACAACTAATTCGCAAAGGTTAACTTTGCTCAACTATACGTATGTACCTACCATTGATTACGCCGGTTATAGAATCGTCAATTAATTTTTCCAAAAAAGCTTGAGGGTCGCTAATTTGAACAAGCTTTGCGCACTGGTTGTGGGATCCAATTATGAAATATAAACGGTATTTTTATGCTTATGCTACACGTCAACCAATACGAGGGAGATCAGCTTATTTGAGACTAGGTTAAAATCCCGTGCAATGCACAGTTGTTCAATATTATTGACAATAATATTACAAAATATAAAGTATATAAAAGATATTCAGAAATATTTTATTTGGATATATATGGAATATGATTGTCAAAGTGGAAAAAAAAAAATCATAAAGTATAAATAATTTACTTAAAGATTTTGCAAAAAAAAAAAAAAAAAAAAAAAAAAAGAGAAGCGAAAAAGGTGGGAAAATTTATTACAAGGTAATGACAAGTGTCATGGAAGGATTTACTTTTAGTATAAGTTAATAGATTTCCGTGGACAGAGGCGAATCTAGTATTTTATATAAGTGGGTTAAAATTAAATCAAATTAAATAAATTATATTATAACTATTTATAAATTAACAAATTACATAAAACTACGTGTATACTATATTGGATCTTATTGACACATATAATTATTGGTATTGATAGATTAATCATAATTTTATATAACTTTTCTAATAAATCTAATATCATATCACTAATATATAAAGTCGGTCTCGTAGCTAGACCACGAGACATCGACACTTGGCATTCCAGTTTTTCGCCAAGTATCAAGCCAGGTGACAAATAGATATTTTGTGACAAATAGGATACTAAGTAAGCGAGTTTTGGATAGACTTTTTTAAGATAAAATATTGTATAGTGTTTTTTATCAATATACTTCTAATATTTCATATATGCAAAATTAATTATAACTTTTAATAAGTATTTTATAACTCAATACTATTTCCACCATAAAATTCATTTTTAAAGTTCTTTAAAATGAGATTAATTTATAATATATTTTAATAAAAAATAGAAAATCAGTAAAAATAAGTTTTAATCAGAAAAAATAAATTTAGTTTGGTAAAAATACTTTCAGTCCGTTAGAAATAATTTTAGGGCAATAAAAAAAAATCAAGTTAATAATAACATAGATATCTATTTACAAATAAGTACAGTATTGTATAAATAAGCGATATGATATCGTATGTCTAAATATTTTACATCATCAAAAGGATTATATGATCGTATTTAACATTCAAGCTACAAAGCTTAGGACAATCCGGTCATAGCTCGGGCACAAAACTAGTATATGTATAAAGGGGAGTTTTTTCCTGATTTTTTAGAGTGCCACTTAGGATTTTATTTTTAAAAAAATTATTAGAGCGCCACTTAGAATTAATATTTTAAAAACGGTACAATCAGATTATGCCACGTAAGATTAGTTTTTTTAAAGCGCTACGTAGGATTATAACAAAAAAGCGCCACGTAGGCTTAATAATTTTAAAACGCTACAATAGGATTATGCCACGTAAAATTAATTTTAGAGCGTCACAAAGTAAAATCTTATATTTTAGCTAATGAAAAAAAATAATTGCAATTTATTTTTGATCAAAATTTATATTAATTATGAAAATAAAATCAGCGCGTTTTTTGTGTGGCTGGTTATATCGCGTGGCCAGATGAGACACACATAAACATTGACCGAATAACCCCTGATCGATTGAGTAACCCTTGGTCAACCAAGTAATTCCGACCACACGGTGTGACCAGCCACATACGAAACTTTGTTAAATAAAATATTATTTATTTATATTACGAATTTCATCTAAATATGAGAAAAAAATATTAATAATTCATTTTATAATAAAAAAATCAAGTAGTAACCAAGCGAATATCACAAAGTTTGTTAGATAAATATATATTTAGTAAAATATTTTATTTGAAAAATACAAACAAACCATGCATCGCACGGGTTTCATATAGTAATTTAATGTTAAATAACTTATTATTTCTTAATCTTTCAAATTTTTGTAACAAGTATTTGTTTTACAAATATAAGCGGAATTAATTGACCCCATTACCTTAAACATAGTTCCGCCCTGTCCGTGGGGGGCAATTCGTTTGCACAGTCGTGTGACATTGTTGTTTTCGGGTTGGAGTCGATGTTAATGGTAATGAGTTCAATGTTGTTACCTTTGATCGTATTAATTCACAGCACAACGTTACAGACATCAAAGAGTAGTGGCGTATTCCTAATTAATGGTATGATGTAGGGTGTACTAAATACAGGTTAATTTTGTCTAAATGCAGAATTAATTAAAATTATAAAAATTTTATGCTTCCAATTTTGTCCTTGTTTATTCGAAACTTTTCCCATCTTTATCACTCTTAAAATTTAATTTTGTAGCTATATTAATATACTCGTATTAATATATTATAACGTATTCAACGCCTTTTTTGAGTATGTACTTCGTATACTTGTATTATAGGTGATATTTCATTTTCGCATTTTATATTAAATAGTTGACAAGTCGTATTGATAACCATATTAAGGGAATACTTTTATGCTTGGTATACAATTCTGGTGATTATTCATTAGTATCAATTGTTTTTTATGGGGGTAATGCATGACTATTTACACTTTTGGGGTAGATGACTACCGGATAAAATTGTCGGGGGTAATGCACAACTACCGATTACATTTTCCGAGGGTAACCGATGACTACCGGATGTAATTTCCAGGGGTAGCTAATAGTTGCCATTTACAATTTCCAAAGGTTTTCATACTTTCAAGGTCTTACAATACTTGTCGGTTTTTGTTGATAAGGTAGGATTATCTTGATACACTTTTCTTAGATCATTACTGTAATTCCAAAATGGATAGTCAAAACCTTCGTCAATTTGGGACAATAAGTTACATACGTTTTTATTTTTATTTTGTTATTACTTACAATCATCAAATGACAATTTTGTTCATCGCAGTTAAGAGCATACCAACCATACGGTGGGGCATGTTAAGTAAAGTTAGCTGGCACTCGATAATTTTTCTTATGCTTGCTTTCCTCCAACGAGTCCCACATTGCTCTCTTTGCCTCATCATATTGCACTTGCAAGAAGGCCATAAAATCTATTGGAATTTCATCTCTACGATTAAACGTAAAGCAATTCCTCCATCTCCAGATCCACCAAACCGTAATTCCAAAATACATCGTCCAAGACTCACCATCCTCCATGCCATCATCTTTTGCATTTACAGTGATCCAGTCTTTAAGTGAACCTTGATAAAAGCTTTGCATGATAGAGGGATCAACTGTCTTGTTCCAACCAACCCAAGCAGTAGGGCAATCACGAATGATGTGTAGAGTGCTCTCCTCTGCTGCCCCGCAAATATAGCATCGTGGAGTATCAGTTAGCTTTTGTTTAAAATGATTCAAGTTCCTCATGATCCTATCATGGTAAGCAAGCCAGAGAAAGGCTCTTATTTGCTGTTTTACCGGTGCACTGCAGACCGCCTCCCAGCATTCTTCATCAAGTGTGTTTGTCTCGTGCCTCATTATACTGAGGACAAATTTTATTGAAAACATCCCCTTATCTCCCGCATTCCAGTAAACTAAATCCCCAATGTTGGGATCAACTCTTACTTCATAACTCTGAATTTTCTTGAAGACTGTTTGATCAAGATACGGGGAAAATATGTTCCATCTCCATCCTACCCCTTCTTCCCACATTTCCTGAACAGTTGCCCCCGCTATCTCCATAGGAAGAGGCTGCATTAATAAGTTGCTTAATGGCTCGTCCGTAACCCATTTATGGTCCCAAAATAGAGTTTTCAACCATTCCCTATAGCAACTTTAATTCCTTCCTTCAAGGTCTTAACATTCTCAGTAATTCCACTCCAAACATTATATTAGACATTCTGGCTTTAGGCTCGAACATATCCACATCACAAAGACCTTTACAATATTTAGCTCTTAGTACACGAGACCATAGAGCATTCAGTTCCGATAGCATTCTCCAACCTAACGTCGCATTCGCTTGCTTAGTCGAATAAATGCCAATTCCCTCTTTTTCCTTAGGTTTTTGAAGCAACTCCAAGGAAAGAAGGTGAACCCCACGTTTTTCCTCACTTCCTCCCCAAATAAATTTTCGGGTTTTCTTATCACATGTGGCTCTTGGGATCTTAGCCGTCTGCATAGAGTAAAGGGCCATAGTTGACAAAGTGGACTTCGCAAGTGTCATTCTCCCTGCTAATGAAAAATACTTAGTCTTCCACCCCGCCAATCTTCTATCAATCTTTTCACATAAGTGACTGAAAGTTGCCTTTGTTACCCTACTCGTGAATGTGTGCATCCCCAAGTACATACCAAGATCATCCGTCGCTTCCATTTGGAGTGCAGAGCTGACTGAATTTCGTGTATAACTTTCATCAACATTTGCCGAGAAATACACCCTTGATTTAGCAAGACTCACTTTTTGCCCCAAAGCTCGACAAAACCTCCCTAAACAATAATGAACAATCGCTGCTTGATCCTCACCGGCCTCCGCAAAAAGGATGATATCATCCGCAAAGTATAAATTTGATAAGGCCGAACCATCCCTGCTTGCTCTAATTGGCTTCCTCTTTAATTCACAATGGCCTCCTCAATGGTTTGATAAAATCTCTCCATGCACATAACAAATAAATATGGTAAGAGAGGATCGCCTTGACGTATGCCTTTACTAGGTTTGAAACTCTGTGAGGGTTCACCATTCCAAAGTACTTGAAGTGAAGCTGAAGTAATGCACTCCATTATTACTTCTATAATTAAAATCGAGAGATTCATTTGCACTATCGTGTCTCGAATGAACAACCATCTTAGCCTATCATAGGCTTTTTCAAAATCGATTTTAATCGCCATATAACCCTTTGTCCCTTGCTTCCGCTTCATAGTGAGAATCACCTCTTGAACAATCACTATATTATCCGTTATTTGGCGACCCGGAACAAAGCTAGCTTGAGTGTTAGAAATCAAACGAGGAAGGATTGGCTTATGACGATTCACAGTAACTTTCGTCACAACTTTATATGCCACATTAGACAATCCAATAGGACGAAATTGGGATGCTAATTCAGGGTGATCAATTTTCGGTATTAAGGAAATAAGTGTGTCATTGAGACGATCAGGAATTCCATTTCCTTCTAAAATCGGTATGATGGTCTTGTAGACTATGCTAGCAACGACTTCCCAAATTTTTTGATAAAAAAGAGCTTGGAATCCGTCCGGACTCGGGGCCTTCAAGGCACTCATTTCCTTAATGACTGAATCTATCTCCAAAGTTGAATGTGGTCGAACTAAACAGCTCCAATCTTGCGGGCTAAGTTATGGAAATACATTATGAGGTACGTCAAACACAGTTGGACCCCCTTCTCTTGAAAATATTTTTGAAAAATATTGCACTATATGGTTTTGAATTTCCAGTTTATTTGCAAGCTATTCATCTTCATCATTTTTTATCGCCACAATTTAATTTTTCCATCTCCTCACAATCGTACTAAGATGGAAGAAAGTTGTATTGCGATCTCCGTTTTTCAACCAATCAACGAGAGATTTAATACCAAATCAGCTCTTCACGATCTAGGACTTCGTCTAGCTCTCTTCTTAGTCTCGCCTTCAGCTTGATGAGTCCTCTGTCCGCACACTCTGCTAATTTTTTTTGTACACCACCAATGCATGCCAGAAGGATTTTTTTCTGATTGAAAACATTGCCAAAAACATCACGGTTCCAACCTTGCAAATCCGATGATAATTTACCTAGTGCAGGTATTAGATCATCCTCCTTTTTCCAATTTCTCGCCACAACCTCTTTGAAATTTCCAGGGATAAGCCATCAAAAGGGGCAATGTAAGGATTGCATAGGAATAAAACTGTTTGGTGAAATAAAAATAGGGTAGTGATCCGAGTGTACAGCTGGCAAGTGTTTCATTTTGGTTTGTTCAAATCTGAGGGCCTATTGATCGTTACATAGTGCTCTATCCAATCTCACACTTTTCCTTGTCTAATTGTTATTGTCCCTAGACCATGTATGAGCAACACCCGTAGATTCAACCTCTAACAAATCCATATCATCAATCCAACTATTAAACAAAGCTGATCGTCGAGTAGTTTCCCTACAAGAAGAATTTCGTTCTAAAGGACATTGGGTCTCATTAAAATCCCCTGCTATGAGCCACGGTTTATTATGAACTTGCGCAAATTGCTTTAATTCTTCCCATAATTCTGTCCTCTTAGCAGGATCAGGACTCACATACACTGCTTTGAAATACCACGGAATAGCACCATTATGTGTCACATCCTTGGTAAATATATTGCTTGTGTTTATGGATTGGGCTTATTGTCCCTACATCTGGTCTCCAATACGCCCATATACCTCCACTAAACTCGTCTGCATCCAGTCGAACGTGACTCGAGTAGCCAATGATGTTAGCTATTTTCTCTACTTGCTCTCCACCCATATGGGTTTCAACCAAGACCAAAACATTAGGCTGGTTAGTGCGAACTAAATCCTTCAAAATAGTAATAAAATTCCGATTTCCAACTCCTTGTACGTTCCATACTAGACAAGTCACGAGGAGTGAATCAGGTGCTACTAAATTAGGGATGCTATCTTCCATAAAAACGGGTATGTTTTGAAGAGTGGACATATAAGCTTGGCTTATGATTCTCAATAAGAGTTAAAATTCATTGGGTATTCCCAACATCATCACTAATTCTGGCGGGTTCGACACCGGTGGCATCCAAGACTCGACCCTTAATTCCAACACGTGGATCAGGGGGTTCACTATCACAACTTAAGGTTGTTCCATCTCTCGTTTTTTTTTACTAGCATCCACGATCCAAAATCCTCCGTTTCCTCTGGTTTTAGACCTTGATTAAACAGGGGATTTTCATTCACTATCATTGTCACTTCATTATCTCCATCCTAATTAGGCTTACATTCATCTTCCACATGTCTGAGCTTCCCACATTTGAAACAGACCATACGAATTCCTTCGTATTGCACCCTCCAGATTCTACCTTTCAACCAAAACTTAGATAGAAGAGGCTTGCTAGGATCTGGTGGTTTGACAGCCTCACTAGGGTTTTGTTCAGGTTCTCCCATGGTGCTTTTTTGGTGGTTCAGATCCACCTCTATCATTTCTTCCGCTCGATTTTCTTCATTATTGAAGATGAATTGTGTAATTTTTCGCTTGGGTTTCTTATTTGAACGAGCTAATTGGTTATTTTCCTCAATCGATTTTACAGATTATTCATGATTATTCGTATAACCATGTTACAACCTTTGCAGCAAGTTTTGGCTATTGTTCTGCATTTAGACCAGAGGTATTGGCTCTCGTCCGTGGCCTTGAGTTAGCAAAGAATCTGCACATATTACAACTGGAGGTTCAAATGGATAACTTGTCGTGTGTTCAAGCTTTACACAAGCCAGAAGTTCCAAGAGGCGAGAATATTCATGACATAAAATATTGCCGACAGATGATTGAAGAAGCGCATTGGGAAGTCAAAGTCGTCCAATTTATAGAGAAGGGAACTAAGCGGTGGATTGGTTGGCCAACCGCGGAGTCACTCAGGGCTCTCAACCTGATGTAATGAATAGTATTCCAGTAGATCCTAGCCGCATTTTAGAGGAGGATATTAGAGGGGTTGCTATTCCTCGACTTGTCCCTCCTAATTAGCTGGGGGTTTAGTTTATTAATGTTTGTTTCTTTCGGTTTCTTTTCTTTTCTTGTTGGAACTCCTTTCCAAATTTGGAAAAAATAAAAAATAAAAAATTCAAATGACAATTTTCTCCAGAACCTAACATTTATACAAATATTAACCCATTAGGTTATCCCCGTGCAATGCACGATTATAAGTAATCTTTCTTGTAATTTATGTTCTGTTACATTATATTGTATATAAAGGTTATAATTAGATATAAAAATAATTTACATTTAAGGATATATATGAACCACATTATTTACAATTAATAATTGAAATAGTCAAAAGAAAATTATTTAAGAAATGCATATTAATGAAATCTGAAGAAAAAAAATAAGTAGTATATAATTAGCACCAATGCTTCAAAAAATATAATTAGAACCAATGTTATCAAAATTATTATTTTAGCTTTCAACAATTAACAGTTTGTATAATATTTTGTAGAAGCATCTATTTGATTTTTTAGTCAAAATTCATAAATAGTTTTCAAATTAATAAAAATAGAGTAGTTCAGTTTTAAAAAAATAAAAAATAAAGATGATGCCATTAAAACATTTAGGCGAGAATTTTTCTAATGAAAAAGCGACATAAATTTAGGGAATGATGATGTCTTAATATGAGTTAATAGAATAAATTCGGGAAACTGAAATAAATTGATACTGTAACATTTCATCATCGTTTGCTTGAGGAAAAAAAATGGAGAGAGAAATTTCGGTGCGCAGCCTAAGCGGAGAATCTATCACTATTTCAATTTCATCGACCAAAACAATTGCAGACCTCAAACTCATTTTGAAGAACCGCTTTCCTCCCGCCTCTTCTTCCGACTTTCATCTTTTTCTCAGAGTACGAATTTTCTCACAATTTTGTAATTGTTAATTCTTATTGTTGTTATTTATAACATGTTACTTTCAATTTTAATTGGTTTATATTGAAATTATTGATTTATATGTTGTTATGGTATGATAGGTTAATATTGCGACATTGTGCTAATGTGGTGAATTTAGTCATTTTATTGATTTATATATATTTGTCAAAATTAGCATAATTGTTTAGGATTGAATGTGAATTGGCTAATGGCTAATGAAACTCCGGTTAGTTTAGGACCTAATCCTTGATTGTGTACCCTTGTTCGGAAAAAAAACAATGATTGGTTAGTGGATTGGATGTTGATCCCCTGAGTAAGGGTTAGGGTAGCTACATTATTGTGATGATATTATGAGCTTGAATAGTCGAATCCGTGGATTAAGTATTATAGCTTTTATGTCTTATACTACCTCGGTTTCATTTTTATATTCTTGATTTGACTATTAGTGTATAAATGTATAATCACTTAATGAGGATTTGAGGAAACCGTATGTATAATCACAGATGTTTAGAGCTAAGAAGAAAGTTAAGGTCGGACTGTTAGTATGGGACTTACCGAGTACTATGTTGTTTATGTTTTGAACGTGTTGCTTATTTCTGTTGAGTTGCTTTGTGTTTCCCAGGGTATGAAATTAGGTGTTAAGAGTCAAATAGGACGTCATTCCATAAACTCAGGAGAATTTGTCGCTCTTATGCCGTTTACAAAGAAAGCAAAATCCCAAAATATACACTCTGAGGAATCTGGAGTAGCCTCACAGACTACTCCACAAAGTGAACCTTCACACGTAGCAGAATCAGCTTGGCGTGATATGATGGAAGATTTGTCGTATCTAAGTAACACAATGAGTTCTGAAGAACATTCTGGTTGTTTGCCAGATCATTTTGATAAAAGTAAAGATGACATGATAAATGAGAATCTCTCAAGTAATTATTCAAGAAAGCGTAGAAAGATCTCTCAAGTTGAAAATAAGGCAGGGCTTGCTGATGATCTTATATCTAGTTTACTGCATTCCTCTAAAAGGCATGTTCTTGATCAAGAAGTTTGTGAAGGTTTCCTCAAGGTATTGGAGTCCGTGCGTTGTTTATCGGATGCAGAAACTGGGAACTGTATGTTATCTAGCAAGTTTAATATGCAGGAGAATGGCCAGCCGGCCCAGCCCTCTTGCTCATGCCTTTGCCCAACATGGTTAACGATAATGATGAAGTCCTTTACGTTCTTGAACATTTTTGCTGGATTTCTTCAAGTGAATCATGAAGCTGTTACGTTTGACCTTGTCAAGAATTCAATTGATAAACTCCGTGAACTTGGTTTCTGTGGTTGTGTGGAAGATTTGAAGCGTCTGCCAGATCTCTGCCCTAAGGTTCCTTACCAACTTAATTGCATCTGATGCCAATTTGTTATGTGTTCTGTGATACATCCCCTGCTAATTTTTTTTTTTGGCTTGTTACAGTTGCTTTTCCTGGTTGATTTACCTTGTGTTTACATGTCTTTCTCAGCCCACTTTAAATTGCTCTCTTAGTTTCCTTATTGGCTACTGTAGGACAAACTAAAGTATGATAGCTCAAATTCTCAACTAAGGAACTTTTGTTAAGTCTTGTATGTTTTGAGTTAATTCAAAATGTTTATTGTCCTATACTACAATCACGGCTGTCCAAGCTGCAGGCAAATCATAGTTCTGCTGTAGATTTTATTTGTATTCTCATTCTCCAAGAGATTTGACATGAGGCTGAGGGCTTCGTGTTCTTGTTACTTTTAATATGAATTTAACTAGGTGTTTATTTAATCCCTTTCTCTACCTTTTAAAAAGTTTGAGATATCTCTTATGAATATTGTTTGGACAATTATACCCTTTAAAATGTTTATTTACTTATTTGCCCTCATTAGTATTAATTGTTTTTTTTCTAACTCTTAAAAAAGTATGCGGACATTTATACCCCTAAAAATATTTGGTTACATATTTTCCCTCATTAATGTTGCCAACAACTAAAAATTGTGATATAAGGCCAAATAAAAAGAGTTCCCCTGACATGGCTAGCTATGGTGCGTGCATCAAGTGGGTTATATGCCCTAATCTATAGATAAATTCAAGGTGAAAATCTCAGTGATGGAAAATTCATGGTTGAACAAAAGTTGAGGTTTAGGGCTGGATTAGTTAATCTTGAGCATAGATTATTCCTGCGAAAGATTATAACTGGGAATGTCAACAGTAATAAGAATGGCTGTAGATCAACTTTTAATGTCAATCAAATAACAATTTCTAATTAGATATCAACTTGTAGCCAGCTTAATGCATAGTAAGTTAAATGGCTGTGCTGAATTTATATTTAAGCTTCCCAATATTAGAGGCTGTTCATTGATTCATTCTGCAGTCATGAAATAAGAATTTGGTTGATTTTCTTGTTTGATAGACATGGACCCATGGAGGCCAACTTTTCAAAGTCATTGACATAATTATACCCATTATCATATCTTGGAGATTAGTCATGAGAAGGCTACGTGTGGTCCTCCTTTTGCTCTCCAATGATCAAGGTCAAATAAATTCTTTATCCTTTTCCAAGATCCTTATGATTGAATATGGCTGTTAAATAAAGATTTCATGGAACATGGCTTTAGCCTTCGGTGCTTTCTTTGTGGCATTGATTGGAATTCTTTAAGTTCAGTCTGGGAAAGTGAAAGCCGTCCTTGTAGCATGGAAGATGAGGTTGAAGGACAAATAAATTGTAGCCTACAGGATGTATACTTTTCCTCTGGTTACACAATCATTCATTATGGTGAATGAAGTCTCAACTTTTCTCCACTAAAGTCAGGCTTGTCTAATTACTTGATATAAAGTAAAATAAGGGCTAATAAGCTTGGATAAAATGAGATAAGGGCTAATGTTTTCATATAGGATAAATAAGGGTCGACTAGGTCCAATAAGGGCCTAATTATAAGTTCTAATAAGGTCTAATAGGTAATAGGTTCGTTTAAGATAAAATAATAAGATAAGTACTCTGTTTTTATAAGCTACTTGGGAGAATAACAAAATTTCACCTTTTTTGTTTGAGGTACTATTCACTTTTTATTTTTATTATTAGCATGCTGAACATGAACATTATGCTGTTGGATATAAAATTGTATTATATCTCTTCATTTGATCTTTCATGCATAAGTATGGATAAATATGTGACATGCATGAGTTACAATGACATGGAATTTGATGCCCGACACAAGGTCTGTCTTGCTATGATGTTCTTTATAGTGCACACCAATTTGTTTGTTTATGATACACATTAGTTCTGGATGCAGGTAGGTTTAGACCATATCTCTTTTACTATTCCCCTGGAGATTTAATACTCCAAGCTAGCTAACATCCACTTTTTCGTTACTGTGTTGACGATCTTTAAATTTAAATTGAATTTGTTGTTTGATCCCAGGTTGTGCATTTTATTGACCAAGAAACAGAAAGTAAGATGTCACTTGATGTTATTGTGATAAATAATTTCTCAAGGGAACAGTCTGACCATATTAAAAGCAATGTGAAAGGTAAAGTGCTGGAACGTGAGATCCTTGTCTTTTGTTTTCCTGAGTGATGTGTGTTTTTATGTTCCCCCAACTCCTCCTTTATGCTCTGGATTTTGGAATGTTGTCTTTATGTGATTTTACAAGATATTGCATTCCTGTATATTTTCATGTTTACAGCTCGAAAAACGGTTCCTGTGTCAAAGATAATTAGTTCGATAAATAGAAGACAAATACTTTTCAGAACAACTTTAGAGGAAGGTTTCAGATTACTTTTGGTATGTAAGTATCAGATCCATTCCATTGCTCAATTATTTTGGTCCTAGATGTGTTATTTATTTATTTTTTATTTGAAAAAATTAGTGTCGTATTCCTGACCAAAGAAATACTATTCATTTAATTTAATCTGCAATGTTGACTTCTATGGTCCTCAATAACAGAGTTTCATATGGTACTATGGTATATGAATGTTATTGTTTTTCTTGTGTTCTTGTTATTGTTACAATGAACACTGCATACTATATGCTTTTATCCTTATAATGTTACTTTTGATCTTATATTTCATTACAAATATAATGGCCTTTTTCCTACATCCAACCAAATTAACCATTTACATAGTTTGTTTATTAACTAACGCCTTGTTCTTTTCACCTTTGAATTATAATATACCGTGAAAATAACTTTTAATCAGTAACTTTAAGTTGTAAATCTTTTTATCAGTATAATTCAGTTTATTCAGCAAAATTCAGTAACTTTATACAACAAAATATACTTGTGAGTTGTGATCGCTAAAAATTAGTGTCAATCAATAAAATGAATTTCTTCTCAAAAGTTGCATTCAGTAAAAATCAGTTTTGATTAGTAAGCTTATTTTTATCAGTAAAAATATTTTTTCACAAGTAGAAATTAGGTGAAAAGAACAAGGCCTTATTGGTGGAAGGTTTGCGATCAATCCTTAAATTATTGAATAGGTGAGGAAGAGAGCTTTTTGCAAAGTTGTGGATTATAAATTTTGAACATAGGAGACAAGATAAAATTAGAGGGAAATAAGATGGACCATGACTATAATTTGGAGGATTTTTTCTTAGAGCCTTGGAGGAAGTTGGAGTAAAATGTGTTAGAGTGGGAGATGTTTTGTTGCTTGGTAGGAGCTTAATAGTACTCCCTCCCATCCTTTTTATTTTTCCCACTTTAACTTTTTTTATCTCACAAAAAGATTCCAATTGGGAAGAAGCAAAGGGTAGTTGTGAGTAATCATATAAAAAGGCAAGAGATTATGAGACCTTTTTATTGTTTTGGAATGAAGTCCTCTTTGCAATGAGCATAGTAATTGGATTTAGTTAATGAGATAATTGACATGATATGATGATATTAGATTATTAGGATACGTGAGACCCTAGTGCCTTATCCTTCCCGGAGTTACATAATGTTGCTCAGGATAGTTTACGAGTTTACTACTTGTCCTTGAATTTATTTTTTATTTTTCTTTTTTTTTTTTGAATCTTCATATATGCTAGAGATTCAACACCATCTGGGTACTCAGTAAGCTTTTGCGCTTTAACATGATCATTATTATAAATCTACCGCTTGTTATATCTCTATTAAGATAATCAAAATCCTTGGCAACGGGGTTTATTTTTGTGTAAATTATCATTCATAACATTTGATGCAGGCCACCTTTTGTTGTTTTGTGTTCTAAGTGTGTTCGAAAATTTTATCAATTGTTTTTATACTGAATTTGAATGCTATCCTATGATACCAGTTTTCTTATTATTAGAGCTATAACTCTATTACAATCATGTTATGCAGCCTGATGGAATCTATGCGAAAGCTGCTTCGCTGGAGGAGCTTATCACTTCTGTAAAGAAAACTGATTCATCCTCTTACGGAATTGGTGCAGAAAAAAATAGAAGCTCTATCGAAGTGCGGTGTTGTGTATGTTTTTCCTCTTGCTTTCCTTTAAGGGCAATGCTATATATACTTCTGTTGTCTTGTTTTAATTTATTCAGTTATAGGGCAGGGATTGTTTTATGAAGGGTATTGAGAGGAAGCCCCTTCATAGAGTGTTTGTTTGGGCACACATATGCAGATACCTTGAGAATTGGAGTGGGTGTTGCATCACTGTCTGACCTCCTTTGCACTCTCTTTAGTGTTCTTGGATACTTCTATTCTAAGGTTAAGTAGTCTTAGAGGGATAATTAATAAGTACTTCCTCCGTTTCTTTTTAGTTGATGAGTTTGATTTAGGCACACATATTTAGGAGAAGTAAGATATAAATGTAAAGGACAGTAATACCCCTACTTAACTTCCCCTTTCCTTCCTCCAATTACTGACCAGCACGTGAGCCACCTCCATCCCACCCCAACTTCATCTATTGATTCTACTCCACCACCACATTGATCTACTTTTCCGGTACCACCATCCTACCTTTGTCAACACCTTCTTCCTCACATAAAACCCACAAAATTACTCAGCATTAATAAATTCCAAAAATATTTACAACCCCAACTTTCAATTTGTTACCGCCTCTACCTTTGGATCTAGAATTGGAAAACAAGATGACGATGAAGGATGAAAGAACATCGACGCTTTAATCAATTTAGCGTTGAGTGATGGAGGATTGTTGCTACGTTGAAGAAAGATTGACAAAAAGTCAAAATTTTAAAGTTGAGATTCAATATGCTACAACTTTTTATGAACATCCATTGTCGACGGTCAAGTAGCTAGGCAAAATTATTAACGGTGAAGGACAGCCAATTTGGGGCTTTTGGAGGTGAATTCAGTGAAGGATATGATGGTTAAGGTTTTATGGAGGCAGCCATGGTGGTGGGGATCTAGAGGAGACTAAGGTTCTACGTGTAGCGGTGGTGTCGGAATGGAAGCCAAGGTGGAACTTTCTGATGAGGACTCTGATGACGGAGGAGAAAGAAAAAAGATGTTGCCAGGTTAAGAGGGAGTATGTGGGTTAGGTAGGAGAGAGATGGAGTGGGTCTGTAAGGAGGAGGAAAGAGAAGAGAGATAAGGGCAAAATTGACAATTATTGTACAAGACATATCTCAAATAGATACGTGTCAACTATAAAACTTCCCAAAAAGGAATACGTTTCAACTAAAAATACGGAGGAAGTCTTTTTTAGTCTGTTGCTTTTCTCATTCTCCATATTAGATGTGCTAATGTTTCTGGAGATTTAGCTTCATAAATCTTTTGGTGGATCATTATTCTTGTTTCTCAAGTGTTTTTTTCTGGCATTTATCCGTGGTACATGTTATATGTAACCAACTGTTTCCTTTCATTAGCTATTACCAAGGTGTTTGCCGTATACTTGTTCTTCCATGACTTGCGGGCGTTGTGGCTTTGTCTTAGAAAGCTTCAAGGAGAAATTAATGTGTGAACAAGTGTGATTTTGTTGTTTTGGTGCAATTGAGCAAGAAAGGTCTTTATGGCAGATCTTTTCATCACATTTTTTCCAGTGATTTTGGTAGAGAGTTGTAGGGGTAGCATGTGCTGTTTTCCTATTTGCATCCACTTCTGTGATAGAGTTGCACTCTCGTATTCTTGATTTTTATTTGTGTTTCCAAGAAAAATTATAACTGCTTTAAGTTTCAGATCGTTCAGAACTTTATTTAAAGATTTGGTTTTAAATTTACTTCTTATGCTTGGATGCTTTTCAATCGTCACTTCTAGACCTTTCTCATCTCTAGCCTTCTTAGTTACCACTCTTGTATTTTCTTTTGTGTAAAAAAGAGCTCAAAAACCCACCTCCCACAAAGTTATAGATCTTTTTAATTTTTTTAATAATCAGCTTGCTTGGTTGTGTAGGAGACTCATCCACTTTCACCCATGTTGATGCTTGAACATCTTAGGAAGGGCATCGGCTCTCGTGGACAGGTACTTTCATAATGTATGAAGTTACTCTTTGTAAGAAGCTTGCAAATCCCTTAGTTTTAACAAACACGAGTTAGGTGTACCTAGGCACAAGGTGCAATTAGGCGCAAGAGGTGGTGCCTTAGCTCTGCGAAGTGCAAAGACCTACAAAAGGTGCAAACCTATGCACTTTTTTCTAGGCTGCTTCTTGCACCTTATGCTGTAAGGCTGTAAATAGCTAATGCGTAATTTATTTATTTGTTTATTTTTATTTTTATTTTTTTTAATAAAAACACCATGTGACTTTGTGATGGTCAGTCTAGAGGAGAGAGTAACTCCATATCCTCCAGTTCCATTTGACAAATCCTAGCTATTGATCATATGGCCTTTTCACCTTTTCTCATAATTCTTTTTTTAGACTTATCTAATACTCCCTCCGTCCCCAAAAGTTCGACCCTTTTGGCCTAATTTTAGTCCCAAAATGTTCATCCCATTACCATTTTAATACCCTCTAATTTGCAATAATATTTGTGCAAAATTAGCTTCCCCATGCAAATTTTGCCTTTTCTATATACTTTTATTACTTTCTCTCTCTACTTTTTTGCAATTCCAATGTAAATTTCCCTTTTCAATTTACTTTTCTTAGCTTCCCCATACACTCTTATACTTCCAATAACTTTCTTAATACCCGCGAAATCAACCCAAAAGGGTCGTTCTTTCGGGGACGGAGGGAGTAGAAAATATTATAATTTTTAATATAAATAAAGTGCACCTTACCTACAAAAAGTGCCTGCCTTGCGCCTTGGCCCTAAGGATTTTTGTGCCTTGTTGCACCTTGCGCCCTTTAAAACTAAGGTAAAGCCTGTAAAGCTTTGCTGACTGGTGCCCATTCCCCCCTGCCTCCCTTATTCCCTAACCACAATATTCTTAGTCATTTGACCAAAAAGCATAATGTGCCAATATTTATAGAACAAAGTGCCTATGGAAAATAAAAGATTAGAAGGGTTCTTGTTAATTGCTTTGGGCTATTATTTGGATGCAGATAGTACATATAGAAGAAATTACTGCAAGAGTTGCAGTGTGCACTGATATCCCTGATGAATTATCAGAAAATGCGAAGAGTGCTCTAAGGACTCTGGAAATTACTAAGCTGTATAGCCACCAGGTCTGTTTCACCGTATGTGCCTTGTAACTTTTTGCTTAAAGCCATAAAACTAATGTGGATTAAGTTTACCTTTCTGCAGGCTGAGTCTATAAAGGCTTCTTTGTGTGGAAAAAATGTCGTGGTAGCCACCATGACATCTAGCGGGAAATCTCTGTGCTATAATATTCCAATACTAGAAGCATTATCCCAAAACTGGCTATCATGTGCTCTATATCTGTTTCCTACTAAGGTGAATATACTGTTTTTTTGTGTATAAACAAGCATGTACCCACTTATACACTCACATACAGTCTTATATATGGAATATGTTTTGATATTTACTTTTAATCAGGCATGCTTATGTAAGGGAATTGGATGAATCACTGGCCTTACTTATCTTCTTGTTTTTTTTCTACTGAATTGTGCTTGGCAAGATTGTGTGGACAATTATGAAGTTTTTA
The DNA here is from genome assembly GCF_001683475.1 of Chenopodium quinoa. Taxonomy (NCBI): domain Eukaryota; kingdom Viridiplantae; phylum Streptophyta; class Magnoliopsida; order Caryophyllales; family Amaranthaceae; genus Chenopodium; species Chenopodium quinoa. Next base: position 781,459 of record NW_018742381.1, on the reverse strand, counting down.
CTGTTTTCTTATAAAACTTCATTTCAGATGTATTTGATGGTAGGCTCTCCATAATAATTGTTTGTTATTTGAGAGATGATGGATTACATTTTCTAATTACTCCTTTTCTCTATCAACTTTCCCTTAAGTTTCTAATGATTGTGTTACTTCAGCTAATTTGGCTGTCTTTTTTATGTTCTCTTATGCTTAGCTGATTTAAAGATTTCTGGTTCAATATATCACCACATTTGTGGTCCCTTGTTGGATTAGGGGTTTCAATAAGCTATATTCTATGCTCTTTTGATTGTCCGAGGTGAGTTGGTTGATGATGAGACAATTTTTTGACATGAAAGTAAGATTAGAATGGGTTCAAGCTTTCTAAGGGCTAGCCTTTTTTACGGTTATGAAGCAGTGATGTTGGGGGTGGACAACACCTTAGTTTTTGGTGTGGATGCAAGTAGGTGGAGTTCTCCAAAGCCCATATTAAACTCCTCCAGCCAATTGATATAAAAAAATAGAATGGCGTAACCATCTTTAATTTGCCAGAGCTGGTTACTGAAGCTCTGTGTAGTTCCAGATGTTGAAATTATAAGGAGAGCAGGTAGATTCATTAGATGAATAGAGAAAGCTTCTAGTTACATATTTCAACTGATGATCAGGGTGTTGAAATGATAAAGAGAAAGGGATATATTATATGATTAATTGGATAAATAGTGGAAGTTTCCAGTTGTTACATTTTTCAAATGATGATACTTTTTATGTGCTGATCATACTGTCCCAGTCAAGACTACATTTTTTATAGAATGGGTCCTCCCTCATTTCAGGCCAACTCAAAATAAAGATCTGGCTCTAATTTTAATGCAAATGTTTAGCAAAGTTAATGAATTGAGCCAGCCCCACATCAGCACACTAGATTCTCGTCTTTTCTGTGAAGTGACCAATTTGGAATTTGCTCTACTTAAAGGTTGAATTGGAGCACCTTGGGTTAGTTGGAGTGTAAAGAGTTTATAGTTATATGGTGGATGTGGATTGGATGGTGCTCATTGTCTGATTGCCTTTTGATCTAGTCAATGTGTGGCCTTGTGTTCGAATCCACCCAACTGTACATGTAAGATATGATTTGCATGAAAAGGGAGGGCAGGGTAATCCTTTTAGCTATCTCTTTATTAAGGGATAATATGTAAGTCTTAAGGTTGGTTGGGTGAGGGGTCTGTTGCCTATTTACAAGACGCTACTGTTTCGCTCTTTGTTGATCTAGCTTCAGTTTAATAATGTTATTGCTGTTGTTTATTTATTTATTTTTTCTTTACTGAGTCGAAACAGGTATAGTCTGGTATTCTGAATAACATATGGGAGCCACTTGTGGGTACACTTGCCTCCCATTTCAATCTTGGAATTTTATATCCCATGTTTCCTCATTGTAAATTCCCATAGTAATTTTTGCACTTTAGAGGAATCCTAGTTTGTGGGGATTTATCTTCCAATATGCTTCTGATGTCTTATTATTTCTGTAGTTCACACAATATTTCAAATGTTGAATTCTTGGGTAGTGAGGGTCTTGTCTTCCTATAGTACTTTCATTTTGAGCAGAAGCCTAAATTTTGGGGGTGACAGGTTTGCTAGAGTATGCCTCATACACTATCCAGGCCTGTTTTTTTTTTTTTTTTTTTTTTTTTTGGCCCTTTTTCATTTTTAAGAAGTAATATATTATCAAAATTGTGCAAGTTATGGTTTTAAGGGAGAAGAAAAAAAGATCTGGGCTTCCATGCTTGAATGGATTCAACATTGTTGGTAATCATAAAAATTGGAGACCCTTGTGTTTAAGTTATAATACACGTGTCTTGTGCCTTGGTTGTGAGGAGCCTGTAATTTCTAACTTTTTGCTTGTTGATTGGCTCTTATTTGTGGATCAAGTCAGATTAGTCTTGAGTGACATAGGCTTAATAAGACCTCTTGGCAGGTATCTTGCATGTCTATCCCTTGGTTTTGTTGATGGAAAGGAATGAGTTACTTTTCCAGACTATGGTTTCTAGTTGGGAGTTTTTGTGGGAAATAGTGGTGTATTATTTTTTTGTGGTCCTTGTCTGGCGTATCTTTAGCAGATATTCATCTAGATTGGCACACTATATGATTTTTTAGAGGACCCTGGTCCCCTTAGTTTTGTATCCATCACCTCTTACAGTAATACGATATTTCTCTCTCCCGTGCACACACTAGCACATATCTGTTTGTATGTATGACGCATGCTGCATGCATGAGAATTTGACTGAACAATATGTAGATTTGTTTGTTTAGCAGATATTCATTTAGACTAGCGCAACTAGTCTAAAGGAAGTCTAGTTTTTACGAGTTCACTTTTGCATCTTTGGTACTATTAAATCCCATTTTGCAATTCTTTAGGCTTTAGGGATCCCTAGCATTCAGATATATTGATGTTCTTATTTGACCTTTCTCAACCTTTACTTTAAAATGGTGTCTGATTCCTCTGAAATTTGGCATGCTGCTCAAGCCCTTGACGGACTCCAACAATGTTATTGTTTAAAATTTATCTTAACCAAAAGTTGCACAAGAGTAGCCTACGTAGATTTGTAGACACATGCAAACACAAATACACTCGTTCACTGATTTGCAGCCTCTTTTTTATTCAGTGCCTCACATTTGGTTTGCAGTGACATATTTTTAACTCACACTTAAATTTGTATTCAACTTCTTTGACTGTCTAAAATGATATATTTTCTTTTTCTGATGAAAACTGTCTAAAATGAATTTACCTACTTTATGTCTAATGCTGCTTCCAGGCCTTAGCTCAGGATCAGTTGCGATCATTGCTGTCTATGACTGAAAATTTTGAAAATGTCAATATTGGAGTTTATGATGGTGACACTTCTCAAAAAGAGAGGAATCAGCTTCGTGACAACGCTAGACTGGTACTTTATTACTTCCTGCGTGTCATGTTAGTTGACACATTTTGACTTTGGACACTTTTTCATAAGTTACTTTCACTTCCATTTGTGATTTATACTTGAGAAGAAACATAGTCTTGTGGGGTCTTGTTGGATATGTCTCAATGTATATTTTTCAAATAAACTCTTTTATATACTTATTTCTTATTAATAATGGAAGATATTATCGTTTAATCATGCATTGGCAAATGTGCCCAAACAAATGTGTCAACAAAAAAGAAACGGAGGAAGTAATTATCAACTTTGTAAGATTGTGGACGCTACTCTCACCATGCTGTTGTGCCTAACTGAGGTCTTTTCTTTCCTTTCTTACAGCTGATCACCAATCCAGATATGCTGCATATGTCAATCTTGCCATATCATGGACAGTTTCAGCGAATTTTATCTAATCTTAAGTAAGGAGTAAATCTTGTTGATTGCTGTTCTTTATTATCTAGTTATTTCTGTAATTTTCTTTTGCTTACTTTTCTTTATACTAGTGCATTTAACTTTTAATACACTTTTATATATGGATGTTGAAAGTATAAGTTATAAATTCTATAAAGCTGTGATTTTTGTTTTATATATGGATGTTGAAAGTATATGTTATAAATTCTATAAAGCTGTGATTTCTGTAATTTTCTCCAACAATGTGATTTCTGATTAATCAAACAGGTATGTAGTCTTTGATGAAGCACATGCTTATAAGGGAGCATTTGGATGCCATACTTCCCTTATATTGAGGAGACTACGCCGGTTATGTTCTCATGGTATGTATATGTTGGCATAAACATTCTTTTTGATGCCACATGATCTTTTTCTTAAATCTTATTTAGTCAATTGCTGACTTTTATAAAAATTAATTTAGTAAATTTACTAATTTGAGCTTTATAATCAACTTTGGTGCAAGAGTATATTTGTGTTCTTGTGTAGCTTTAGTTTCTAAGTGTATAGAAAATTGAAATAGATGAGCTCTATATATATATATATATATATATATATATATATATATATATATATATATATATATATATATATATAGAGCTTTCCAATTTATAGGGTTCTAACCTCCAAGTAGCTACCTGGATGGGTTTTGTGGCCATCAGCCATTTACGTAGCCCAACTTTCTTTCATAGGGCTTTAAGGCCAAATTTGTTTATAAAGCCCAAATCAATCAATTTTGATTGTTATTTACTTTTATAAAAGCCATTAATTGACTTCATTGGATTAAAAGAAGATGATGTGCCACATAATGAATATATTATGTCTACAATTTCATTTAGGTATCTATATGAATTCGGAGTGATAACTAACTAATGTGTCCCATGCACTCGGTTTAAAGCTCCTTTATGGCATTAGTATGCATAGTATCCTATTCTCAGTTGGTGTAGGTCTGTAAGAGCATCACCAGTAATCCACATATGCCTTATGCAGTGTATGGCTCTGATCCTTCTTTTATCTTTTCTACTGCAACTTCTGCCAACCCCCGTGAGCATGCAATGGTAATTTTATCCTTAACTTGGTGGGTTCCATGACTTCCATCAATCTGGCTGTTTATTTGTTCAGTTGTCAATGATCTTTTCCCTTTATGAGAATGAGCTGGTTAGCTTGTTTTTTCTCCATTCAGGAACTTGCAAATTTACCAACAATGGAGCTGATTGACAAAGATGGAAGTCCGTCCGCTCCAAAGTCTTTTATTCTTTGGAATCCACCTTTGTTACCAAAAACAGTGGGTGCTTTATGGTTCTTTGATATTTTTATGTAGTGGGTAACTTTGTGATATGATGTTGATCATATACTTCTGAAATCCAGGTGCAGCGAACTGACACAAGAATCAAAACCATTGTCACAAAGAGGTCTAGGTAAAATTTATCTTCGTTTGTAGGAAGCTAGGTATATAGTGTTCATTGTACTAAGAAATGTGGGACATGGATTAAACATAACATATTTCAACCACTTTTTAAGACCTGTTATGGGCATGGCTGCAAGTTTTAGCTGTAATGCAGCTCTTACTTGATGGATTAGACCTTAGACAGCAAACAGGAAACTTTTTCTTTCATGCGGAGTATTAGTTCTTAATTCCTGTTTCTCCCTGTATAGAAAATCACTTGATACCCTTCTCTCAAAAGTATAAAGATATACTGAGTTTAACCCATTACTAATTTCACACTGATCTTGAATGCTATATGCTAAGGTGATTTGATGATTCTCTCATCTCTTTCAAGCCTCTATATTGCTTTTCGAATAGATAAGGCTGATTCAAGAGGCCTTTTCAGCTCTATCTTGCCACTGGTTTCTGATTATAGCTAGTAAGAGATCAATTTTAGCATTAGAGTCTTACTGTGTTAAGTGTAGACTAGCCACCAACTTTCCTACCAATGTGCAATTGAATCTTGGATGTTGTAAATATAGCCTTGCCCTTCTAAATTTAAGGTCTGGCCTTGAATCTAATTTGAAATAATGCATGTAGCCTGTTTAATAAACTGCTTAAAAGACCATGTTTACTGCCGGAATTAGATTTCTGCTAACTGTGTTCTATCTAGTGCCTATATTCCCATGCACTTTAGAAGACCTGGAAATATATCTCTATCAACTACAGATTTACATGGATTCTGAAAGTTACTTGATTTCCTTACATTCTAAAGATAAAACAAAACTATGAATTTCTGTATAGCTGATGTTTCTAGAGATTGATGAAAAATAATATTACTTAAAGTTGAACAATAGTTAGATGTCAGTTTAAGCTTTATCTTTCCCCTTCTTTCTATGTTTACTTTTACTGATGATATTAATTCTTTTGGGCTCAGTATATTACTGATTTACTGCTCATGCTCTGCTGCCTTGGTATTCATACCAGCTTTTATACTGCTTGCAATCCGGTAACCATCATCTTTTTGTTGTATTTACAGCCCTATATTGGAGGTTTCACAACTCTTTGCTGAAATGGTGCAGCATGGACTACGTTGTATTGCTTTCTGCAAAACACGCAAACTTTGTGAAGTTGTGTTATCTTACACGTAAGTCAATCTCATATTCATGTGTTGATATTCGTGATAGGTTCTGGAATGTCCTTTAGTGAAACATATGTGAAGTCTAAATTTTGTTGATTTAAGCTCATAATGGTCGTCATTTTCTGCCTTTTTTTTTTCCCTGAGGATGAAGATTGGTGTGAATGGTTTTTGCAAAATGGACTTGGTCATGCATTTGATTTTATTACGATGGTTGTGCTTTTGTGTTATACCATTTAGACGCATCTTGATGTGTATTGCAGTTAAGTGTGATCCAAATGCTTGGGTTTTTTTTTTTTTTAATTTTCAACTTTATGTCTTTGGCAGACATGAGATTCTTCAAGATACAGCTCCTCATCTTAGTGATTCCATCTGTGCTTATCGTGGTGGCTATGTTGCTGAGGTTAGTGTTCTTCCTTTTTATTTTGGTGTTCAATGCCATCTAACATGTCTTTAGAAAATAAAAAAGAACTTGGTTTGTGCTGAGGCATATGCCACATTATTTTCCTTGCACTGATGCCTTCAACCAACCAACGCTGCCCTTAAGGGTAGAGGGTGCTAGACTTGTGGTCAATTGAAGAGTCTTTAGCACCATAAAGCTAGCTGACACCTTTGGTTTTAATGTACATAAGCATGCATGAAGCATGTTAGTGGTTATTTACGAAGCAGCTGAAGTCTAGATTAATTTTTGGAAGCATCTTGGAAATTGGATAATGAAATTTTCCATAAATTGAGTTGTTTTTTGTCTGATTAAGCTGCTTGGCTTTTATTTTTTCTTGGACTCTTGAATGTTTGTGGGTGTATTCAAGGGTGGTATATGGTGAAAGGGGGTTTATGAGACCAGAATTGCAGTTTATATTAAAATAGTGAATGGCTCTGTTGTGACTGGGCTTTGTGATGAAGCAGGATAGGAGAAGGATAGAGAGTGAATTCTTTAGCGGGAAGCTCTGTGGAATCGCTGCAACTAATGCTCTTGAGTTGGGTATTGATGTTGGACATATTGATGTGACATTGCATCTAGGTTTTCCTGGTAGCATTTCTAGGTAAAGTCTGTAACTATTTGATCTTAGTAACTTGGAATTATTTGTTTTGGTTCTGATATATTGCCTGTCATTTTATTCAGTCTGTGGCAACAAGCTGGTAGGTCTGGAAGAAGAGGAAAACCGTCACTTGCTGTGTATGTTGCATTTGAGGGACCACTGGATCAGTATTTTATGAAATTTCCACAAAAATTATTCAGAAGCCCTGTAGAATGCTGCCATGTAGATGCTCAAAACCCAAAGGTATCAGTAATTGATAATTTATATCTTAAATCTGCATTAATTAGTACTATATAGCAAGCTAGTTTTACTTTTTATCCTCTGCTTCACAAGCTTGATTATGTACTTTGATCATGTCTTTCATGCAGCTTCTTGAGCAGCACCTAATTTGTGCTGCCATAGAGCATCCTATAAGTTTGATATATGATGGAAAGTATTTTGGCTCTGGTTTAAACGATGCTGTTACAGCACTTGAAAGCAGGGGATATTTATCTGCTGACCCCTCTGGTGAGTCAACAGCAAAGATATGGAGCTACATCGGGCAAGAGGTATGTTTATCAGGTCTTATTTAAAAGCTCTTCTACCTCAATTTACATATTTGGGGACCATGAATTCGTTGAGGCCCCTTTTGTGCACTATTGACCAGGCAAAGCCACTATCTAAATTGAGTCGTGAATATTGGGTTAGAGATGGCAAGATCATACAAGTTACAGCGGCTTCTGTGTATGAAGGGAAAATATGAAAAAAGAAATATGATGAAACATTGTGTGAATGTGTGGCATACATATATTGACAGTGATTATTTTGGGAACGATGTGCCCCTCCGATATTTTCTCTAGTATATACTTGTAATTTAAGAGAATGCGTATATTGGAGATGGTGTCTTCTGGTAACCTAGTTATGGGCACAACCTGGAAGCTGTGCAGCTATGCTACTTGCCTGCGCTCAAGTACTATTGGTATCAAATACTGGGTTAATATAAATTTAGGACACTAGGATACTGCACTAGAGTCAAGTGAGAAGGATGATAAGACACCGTTTAAGGCGCAGAATTTTGAACTACAGATACATCATTTTGACAGTGCATACTTTATGTCTTTGTATTTTCAGATTTTTCACTAGACATAGGCTTTGACATCAATTTTGTTTATCATCAATTATGTATTCTTTTGTATTTGTTCTCTTTTTTGGTGCCTTTGTTTGTGCACATTTTCCCCTTCTTTTTTTTTTTCTTTCATTCAGAGAAGGTCTCACTTTTTCACTCTTGCTCTTTATGTTCTTTCCTTGTGTCCCTTCTTCGATTCTCCTCTTTGCTTTGATCTTCCCCTCATCTGTTAGCTTAGTGTTCTATTAAGAATGGAAGTAATTATAAATCTGATCAGGGCTTCTTCATGTAGATGCCTGTATTTTTGTTGAAAATCCTGTAAATGACTTCACTTGGTGAGTTACGGCTTAAATAGAGAAGGAAAGGTTGCCTGAAATACATTAGGCTTTCTTTCATATGGAATTCTGTTTATGTTTTCATTCAGCAAGTTATATTTTCTTAAAACCTTAACCTTGTCTATTCTCTGTTTATTTTGTCTTGCTAGAAATTACCTTCTCGTTCAATTAGTATCCGTGCAATTGAGTCTGAGAAATACAAAGTAATTGACAAGAATAACGAAGTTCTTGAAGAGATTGAAGAGAGCAGGGCTTTTTTCCAGGTTAGTTGTAATTGATCTTACTTCTTTATTTCTTTTGATGGACATTACACTGTAATTTTAAATCATGTTGTTCCTTAATATGGACATGCTGATGCTATGATGGTTACTTTTGGTTTACATGCCTGCTATCTGGCTATCTGTACTTGTGCAATCGATTTTTTTATTAAATCTTTGTAACACCCAGGTATATGAAGGGGCAATCTACATGAATCAAGGGAAGACCTATCTAGTGAAGGAGTTGGATTTATCAAGTAAGATTGCAATTTGCCAAAGAGCAGACGTGAAGTATTATACCCAGACTCGTGACTACACTGACATTGATGTCATTGGAGGTGCTCTTGTATGTTGAATTATATTTCCCTACTCCTATATTTTCAGACTGCATTATACGCTGTTCTTACATATTTGTGCATCAAGTGGGAAATTTCAACAGTCTTTTAGCAAATTGGTGTTAATGTCATGCTAGCATTGTACTCTCTATGTCTCATAATTTGATCCACTCTTTGGGATGTCCCAAACATATCTTTTAGCAACCTATCTTGGCAATAATTTCCCTCCCCAATGCTTTGAGGATTGAGATTTGAGACAATTTTATTTTTTAAAAAGGGGTTCAATGGTTATAAAATATTGGGGTATCAAGAGTGAACATTTGAGGATCAGGAAGAAAAACTATAATTGTTGACATTAAGCTTCTTTCTTTGGGGACCTGTATATTGAGGATTGTGGTTTGAATTCCTACGGGGAGATTAGAAATGGACCTTCTTTTCTAGCTATCATAAGCTCATAGCCGGTGCCTTGGGAGACAGTTTGAAGCCATAGATATTACAAATGTTGATAGCAACAGAGAGCTACCATCTTATATGATACTCCCTCCGTATTTTATTACTTGCTCCACTTTCCTTTTGCGGACGTATTCTATTACTTGCTCCATTTCCTTTTTTGGAACTTAGAACAATGTTTTACTTTCCTCTCCACTAGTGGCCCCCTCATATCATATTTTAATAATTTTCATATTTTCTTCCTCCCCACATATACTTACTTCTGCTTTTTCAGATTTTTTTATTCTTCCACCAACCCACTTCCATCATAAATTAATACTTTCTACTATTCCTCCTAAAACTCCATGTCTGGAGAAATGGAGCAAATAATAAAATACGGAGGGAGTAGCGGATAACTTACAAAAGATGATAGCAACAGAGGGTTATATTCTTATATGACAAAGGATAATCAAGGGTTATAACTTTAGGCTTTTTAAACTTCAGTAGTATCTATAAAATTTTGGCTGAAGGGTAATGACTAGACTTTGTACGGTCATTACTTTGTAGTACCTTTTAATATGTAATTTTGACCATGGACTGAGCCCTATTTTATTGAATTAGTTGATATTGCTATAACACTAAATTCGGTTACATTCTTTCAGCACATCTTGGTCTTTGAAATTTGTGACTTAGTGTAGTGAACCAGACGTGCCTTCTTCAAGTTTTAATTTGCTGCCTTAAATAGCCGAGGTGATAATGATTCGTTTCCTGTTCTTTCTGTTTTTATATCCTGAAAATGCTGCATCTTTTTCTAAAGTGGTCTAGTTGATAGCAATTTTTGCATCTTTTAGACTTGAGGTGGGATATAATATGGCTCTGGCTCAATCTTGCATTTGCAGATAGAATTATTTTTGATTTTTTTTTTAATGACTAGACTCTTAGGAATTTTCTGATCCTTTGAACTTTTGAAATTGTCTGTGATTATCACAAAAATGAATGCTGGTCTACCCATTATTTTTTTCTTTGAGAAGTGGTTTACATTTTTAGTTACTGGCTAGTCATCTTTAAAAAAGACTCTTTGTGGTGTATTAGAAGAATTGGGTTTTCTCTTTGTACATCAAGGAGTGGTTTCAGATTCAATTTGTGGGTAATGGACTAATGGTAGAGTGAAGGAGAAGAAGGTTTGGCCAAATACAATGATTTCAGTCTTGTGGTGTGTTCTACTAGAAAGAAAGGGTTTAGCTTTTAAGGGTATTACTATCCTGAATGATTTGGTGTGGGATAAATTGACTTCGTTAGCTTCATTATGGGCTGAGGCCCTGCTCACTTCACCTTATTTTTGCCGAACTGAAATTATTTTTATTGAACTGAAATTATTTTTGCTAAACTGAAGTAAAATTATTGTTGCTGAATTGAAATTATTTTTACTGATTTTCTGTTATATTTCTTCTTTAAAGTTACTAATTTTTACTGAATATTTTTTTTTAAGGTGAAGTGAATAGGGCCTAAGGCAATAGTGGCTTTTCCAAATTATTCTTTGTTGGGAGGAAGGGGGGGGGGGGGTTGGGGAGGGGTGGAGATAATAAGAGTTATTGAGCTAATCTATAAAACGAAATTAGAGCTTCTTTATGCGGACACCAAGTACTCTTGTATTACCCATTCTAATATTAATAAATATGAATTTTCTTATCAAATAAAATTGTATCTCAGCTATTGTTCCCATTAGGGAGTCATGTTTGCAGTTCAGCCAGACTTTTGTCAGTGAGGTCTCTTAGAGGTCAACTGCTCCCATTAGGGAGTCATGTACTTATGTTTGCAGTTCAGCCGGACTGTTGTCAGTGAGGTCTCTTAGAGGTCAACTGCTCCCATTAAGGAGTCATGTTTGCAGAAGCCGGACTTTTGTTAGTGAGGTCTCTTAGAGGTCAACTTCTTTGAAAGTTAAAAAATGCCTCTGGTTCACTCCCTTATATGTAAAATCAGTTCTTCACTCCTATTTGTGTAGTATCCTTACCATGTGGGCTGGACTTGGTTGATCTAAGCCATAACTTGGGCCGCTCTCTTAATTGTCATCCCAAAATCATTTTGGGACTAAAGCTTTGTTGTTGTTGTTGATGTTGTTGCTCTCTTAATTGTAAAGTCTTGGTGTTGTCTCTCTGTTCTAATTCTTTTGTCAAGTGTAAGCCTAGAAATGAAGGTGTAATCAGATTGTCAGAATAGTTATACACAAGGAAACTACTGTCATCAATAATCCTTCTCGTTTTTTGTTCCATGTCTAATAATCACTGGCTTTAATCATGTTTCATCCTTACTGTAATACTCTTATCAAAATTTTATAATCAAGATCAGTATTCCATTATAGAATACCAATTAATCCAAATTAGTGTGTGTGTGTGTGTGTGTTTTTCCTGTTATTAAGACTATTAACTTATTGCTTTTTTGTATTGTCTAATTCACCCTTTGATTATTATAGATGTAGTGTTACCTGAATAATGCTGATTAATTGCATTGATGATTTTATAGGCTTACCAAATAAGAGCTTCAAAGATGCAGTGTCATGGAACAACTGCCCTAACAAATTCCTGCACAGTAACCACCACTTGGTTTGGTTTCCGTTGCATTTGTAAACGAACCAGTAGGGTACTTGATACGGTTGATCTTGCACTTCCCAAATATTCATATGAGTCAAAGGTGCATACCAGGCTCGAATCTTTCTGTGTTTTATATTACAGCTTCCTGTTTATTTCAAGTCTCTTTTTAAGAGTTTTTTCATGTTCCACAATGGTTTTTTGTGACAGGCTGTCTGGATTCGAGTTCCCACATCTGTGAAAACAGCAGTGGAGAAAGAGGGATTTTCTTTTCGTGCCGGCCTACATGCTGCATCTCATGCTGTCCTCAATGTAGTTCCGCTGTAAGTATGCATCAAATCTGGACATAACATTCTCTTTTTGTTCTGTAAAGAAACTAAGGAATGGAATTCAATTTTATGGTGCTAGGAGTAAATTTAAAACATCTCTTGAGCTGCTAGACTGCAAGACCACGAGTTGAAAGATAGAAGACGCAAAATATTTGTTGCATTTATAACTCTGTAATTGCAGGTGCAGTCTGAAGTCTGAACGCTCAAGCCAAAACTATCTATGGCTTTCGTCATCTAGGAACCAACCACACTCAATCATCCTATTATCTTTTAGCTGTGTACATGCTGTATTTAATCGCTAAGGAGTCAATACACAGTTTGAAGGGTAATGAGGGCTCTAGCTTTATTACAATATATCTCTGTTTCTAGTTTCTACCGACATTTATCAAATTATAGACTTAACTAACTTGTGACAATGGTCATCTCCCTTTTATTGGTGTAAGGGTGAGGATCAAGGCCGTGCTTCTTTTGCACTAAAACTTTAGACTTTAACCCGTATAGAATTACATTAAGCAGGTGCTGAAATCTAGTCATTCTTTCACAAAATTATTGAATAGCTCTCCAATTGGAACTATCTTGCTCACTCCTTATAGTATGCTTTCTCTAGAAGATTTTTCTCAAAGATCTGCAGCTCTGCACTAAATTTACACGATGTGCTATAGGATGATTTTTACTTACAATATTAATATGGGGTCTTGGCTGGGTAGGTGTGTGTATTTGTGGTTTTTGTTCTTTTTTTTTTTTTTAAATAATATAAGATAGACTGCATTATGTATAGAGTGTAGATTAACTGTCCGAGAGGGATTACCTATCTTGATCTTCTTTGTGCCTTATTGATACTTTAGGTGGCCTGTATTCACTAGTGATTAAAACCATAACCATGCATTTGCAGTTGTCTCTTGTCTGTCTATTATTTGCTAAACAGGTGACAAAAGCTCCTGAACCTCTTGTCGCCAAATCTATTGATTGTTGGTGCCACACTGCCACTGCTAATATTTCAGAGGAGCTGAATGAATTACTGCTATCGATGATAATAGTTTTTGCAATGAATAATTCATCCAAAATTTACACCTAGAACCCGCTTCCTAAATTTCTCTTTGTTTTCTTTGTTCCTTTTTGTATAAAGCTTTGCTCTTTTATAACTTTGCTGTTTCCCTGATTGAGTCTCTTGTAAATGTGTAGCTACATAATCTGTGACTCTTCAGATTTAGCTCCAGAATGTGCAAATCCTCATGAAACCCGCTATGTACCAGAAAGAATCTTATTATATGATCAACGTCCCGGAGGAACAGGACTTTCAATGCGGGTAATTGACATAGATCTATCTTTTTACTTCTTACTTATCAAGAATCATGCAGCAAACATATCACACTATTAAATAATGAATAGTAAGAGTCAAAGAAGTTGCAGATGTATCCAATATTGAGAAGATGGTTTTGTATGTAATCTCTTGATATGAGAGTTTAACTTAATATAAAGGAAAAGATTCTTAGCACTCATCATGTACTGGTTTAGAAATATAATATACACTAGATTTGGAACAATAGACTTGGAAGTGACTTTTACATCACCACATGTCTTTCTGCCACTCTTTCTTGTTACATTGGCAGTTTTTAGTTTGCCCTCTTGATTTTAGCAAATACAAGCTGTTTGCTCTCTTTCACTTTCTCTTTCTCGATGGAGTTTTATGTTAATGTATGATATTTTGAGGTGGGACAGATTCGACCACTGTTTAATGATTTGCTGACTTCTGCGTTGGATATGCTTACATCATGCTTCTGTTCAGGAGATGTTGGTTGCCCCAACTGTGTCCAAGTATGTTCAAAATGTTTTTCTTTTCTTTTTTTTTTTTCTTCAATTCTTTATTTTGACTAAAATTTCAATTTTTATCACAGTAACTTTTTTCATCATGGTGACTTCATATTTGCATCTTAACAGACACTCGCCTGTCAGGAGTATAATGAGCTATTGCACAAGGATGCTGCAATCATGATTATCAAGGTTAGCATGATTTCTGCAGCCAATGAGAATATGTTTTTAGGTATCATTACTAATGAATATTATAATTGTCTCCCCGTCCGCCCTCCCCCAAAATTGGGAAAAAAAAAAAAAAAAAAACCTTATTCAGGGTGTTTTAGAGGCGGAAGATTTGTACTGGCGACAAGATTTTGGCCCTTCAGAAACTGCGTGAATTTGGATGTGGCAGCCTAAGCTTGAAGACACTTAAAATGCTACTTTCTGTATCCCATGCGCAATGAAAATTCATATTTGGCTCCATATCTCATCTAGGAGAGCTTCTCGACCTCTAATTCCTCTTATGAAAATGGTGATCTTGAATTGTGATAGCTCCGAGGTTCTATATACTAAGGAACAACTGTGGTTTGTGGTTTCCGTCTTCAGAGGCATGGCCGTTGCAAAAAATCTGATCATAGGTGCTGACAAATTCACCTGCACCAGTCAAATTATAACTTATGTGGGATGGCTGTGGTGTGTATCCCATCTTCAGCACCTTGGCAAAGTACTATATGAATCCCCGACTCGTGTAGTTATTTAGTTGCTGCTAGTTACATGCAGGTTCAGTTTTGACGTCATGAACTGACTACATCCAGAGTGTTTCATTGGAATACATTTTTGATTGATTGAATTGTTCATTGATAAATCTCTTGATTTAATGCCTGCCTTGTAAAATTACAACATACGTCTTACTTGAACTGTACATAGTGTATTTCAAAGTTTTATCAATGACATATGTTCTAATAGTCTTGAAAGATTTCATCTTGTAGAGGTGAATGTAAATAGTAGTTTTCCAACTTTTTATTACCCTATCAATCAAAATGCTCATATTGTTTCGGAATTTCAGTTAATGCACATAGTTGGTCTTTGTTTGCTACAATATACAATGACAAGCCTTAAGCCTAGTCCTAGATCTAGGATATGCTAAAAAAGTGGCCCATGCAGGTCTCGAACCTGCGACCTTCGCGTTATTAGCACGACGCTCTAACCAGCTGAGCTAATGGGCCAATTTTGCCTACCTAACCATTATCTAACACCATTTAATTAATTAAGCAATAATTGGACACCGGATTTCACGATCATATGAGTAGTGTGTGCTAACTGCTCAACTACACCAAACCTTGATCATTTGAAAACCTTGTTAATTAGGAAACCCAGAAAAAAAGAGGAGAGAGAAAGTGATGGGGTGGGCAATAGCTTTGCATGGAGGAGCAGGTGACATCCCTCTTGATCTTCCTGCTGATAAACGACAAGCTCGTGAAGAAGCCCTCAAACATTGTCTTGATATTGGTGTCACCGCTCTTAAAGTTGGCCGCTCTCCCCTTGATGTCGTCGAACTTGTGGTAATTTTTCTATACGGAGTATGCTTTCTTGGGTGTTGCTTGCTTGATTGATTATGTTTCTAAGTCATGTGTTCAGAATTAATAGTCACGTTTACTATTTTAAAATATTGGGATATTGGTGTCACCTATTAAATATTCTTTTGATTTATGGTTTTCTTTTTTTAGGAGAAAAGATTGGAATGATTAGCTTTGCCGTTAATCCGTGAGTATTTTAGTTAAATTGTGTCAATTCTAAACTAAGAGGAATTGGAACAATATCGACTAGACACTAGAGTGTACTAAGTACGAATGCACAAGTATTTAAGATTGTTTAATTACGGAGTATATAAGATTACTTCAATTTGAGTCGTCAAGTGAATTATTAACTTGAAATAGACATTGCTTTCTGTTATCAGATGATGAACATCTTTTTATTATGCAGTAAATTGATCCCATGATTGTCTATTTACTTGGTACAGAACTGAGAATAATAAAAGTTTGTGACCTTAACAGGTACGTGAACTAGAAAACCATCCACTCTTCAATGCTGGCCTGGGTTCGGTCTTGACCGCTGATGGCTCTGTTGAAATGGAAGCGTGTATTATGGATGGTAACACCAAGAAATGTGGTGCTGTTTCTGGTCTCAAAACTGTTGTGAATGCCATTTCTCTTGCACGGCTAGTCATGGAGAAGACGCCGCATATATATCTTGCATTTGAAGGGGCAGAGGCATTTGCTAGAGAACAAGTGAGTGCATCCCTTCTTTTTAATGGCCAAATTTTTTTATCAGGCTTTTTTTTTTTGGGTGAACCCATGTCTTGCATCTGTTCTTGACTGTTGAATGTTTCGATTGAAAATATTGTGATTTAAAGTAGCTATTGAGGTCAGCTGTCATTATATTTGATCAACTGTCTTCATATGGAATACTGTCGTGTTGCAAACTTGCAATATTATACATACTGATTAATTTCTTTTTAAGCAGGGCGTTGAAACTCAGAAACCAAGTCATTTTATCACTCCGGCAAATGTTGAAAGGCTCAAACAAGATAAAGAAGCAAACAGAGTGCAGGTATAATCATGTCTCTTTGGATATGAAGCTGCATACTTGAAAACATAAACAGGAAATTCTCACTTTGTGGTAATTTGCCAAAATATTTCTAGTAAATTGGTTGCATCACATAATACGTATTGTGGAAAAAGGGAATAAATATGAAATTATTATTGTTGTTCTAATGGTTTGATTTTACCCCCTTTTTCTTTTTTTTAAAAAAAAACAATGTATGATATTTTTGAGGGTATATGCTATGAGTACTTTTAGTTTGTGCATTTTGCTAGTCTTCCAATCATGTTAACTATATCAATTGAAAAAATAGTTTGTGCATTTTGCTACTCTTTCAATCATGTTAACAGTATCAATTGAGAAAATAGTTTGTGCATTTTGCTAGTCTTCCAATCATTTGTGCATTTAGTTTGTGCATTTTGCTAGTCAGCATCATTACTTTCAGTTCAATGATCTATGAATGGTACTTGTTTTTGTAGCTAGACTACACTCAGTCCATCGAGAAAGAAGTGAAAGTGGAAACACACGAAGTGAGTGGTGACAGCCAGTTAGGCACAGTTGGATGTGTTGCAGTTGATGGCAATGGCAACTTGGCTACTGCAACCTCTACAGGGGGCGTTGTCAACAAGATGGCTGGAAGGATTGGAGACACCCCAATCATTGGAGCAGGCACGTATGCCAACACTTATTGTGCTGTCTCTGCCACTGGGAAAGGGGAAGCCATCATACGTGGTACTGTTGCACGACATGTGGCTGCACTTATGGAATATAAAGGTGTTTCTTTGAAAGAAGCAGCAGATTATGTTGTGAAAAATGGTGACCCAGAAGGCACTTTTGGGCTGATTGCTGTATCAGCTACAGGAGAGATCGCTATGCCATTCAATAGTACTGGGATGTTCCGTGCTTGTGCTTGCCAAGATGGTTCCTCAGAGATTGCAATACATTAAATGGCCTAATATAATTTGAAATATAGAAGATCAATGTTTGATGAAGAAGGCATTCTGTTTGAAAAATGTGTAATTTGTGGAGTGCTTCACTTTACTTGACAATGGGGATTCGCTAAAGACGAAATGTATAATGTCCTGAAGCCGCAAAAGACAAGTTAGCCAAGCAAACCAACTAGTAGCAATGAAGTTATGCAGGCTTAGATATTTTTTCAATTGATGGGAATGTAAACGATTTTGCTATCCATTTGATTTTTCGTTCATTGCAACTTATTTCTCCTAAAAAATTGTAGAATAAATGATCAAACTTTGTGAGTAGTGGGTTAGACTTCACTAGATTTTCTCCAATTATTCTCTCTCCCACTCCGTTTTATTTGGTATAATATTTCTTGCCAAATGCACCTTTTTTCGATTTAAATTTTACACCCTTCACTCAATATTTCAAATAATAGGATATTCTCAATGGTAACCCCTAACTTTTGCTACGCACCAATGATAAACCCCTTTATTTTGGATTATACAAAATGACTTTAGTAAAAAATTTCATCCCACTCATAACCTTATTTCATTAAATATTAACTATGGTTATATTTATATTTTTTTTATAAAAAGAAAAATTAAAAAAATTAATCCCAATCCCCCATTGATTCCGGCCAACCCAGGTCCCCTCCCTTTCCACCTTTCCGGCCAGCCCCCTCCCCTACTCCGTCCAACCCAGCCCCCTCCCCTACTCCGTCTAACCCAGCCCCCTCCCTTTCCTCCTTAACCCGCCGCGACCATCCCCTGCTACCTCTTCCATTTCGGCTTGGCTGCTTCAATGATCATCATCACCATCAATCTCCACCATTAATCCATTACCACCATAAAATCGCAGCCGTTAGACTTAGGGAGCCGGTTCTGGATCCTGGGGTCGTTTTGAGCAGGGGAAAGGGGAGAGGGGTCGCCACCACAGCACCGCTATACTGTCATACATTCCGTTTCACCGCCAAGCCACTGCACCATCCAGGTGGGCTGTTGATATTTTCTTCTCCTATAATAATTTGTTTCGGGTGAATTTTTCAATCTAATTGCATTCAATTAAACTGTAGTTAAAATTCAATCATAAAATTCATCAATTACAGTTTTTTGATTCGAAATTTAGGTGAATTAAACAAAACTTCAAAGTTTTAGTTTTAGCGATATAATTCAATCGATATTTTTAATGCAAATTATTGAATCGTATTGCAATATTTTGAATCAAATTACACTTAATTTATTCGAATTACTTTATTTCAATATCAATCAAAATGATTCTAACCAAATTAATCTTACCTAGGTCGTATTCATGGATCGGCGGTTTTCGAGGTCGGGGGAACGGTGGGACTACGTTCCGGCAGGCGGGGAAGGGGAGAGGTGTTTAGGTGGGGGATTTGTCAAACATCGCCCACAAATTACTACATAAAGCCCGCAAAATATACTTGGTTTGACACTTTTGCCCATTTGTGATTTCTTACCCAAAACGAAAAATTATGACATCGAAAAATCAAATTAAAAAAGACACTTGGTTTGACAGTTTTGGTCATTTGTGAAATCTTACCAAAAACGAAAAATTCTGACATTGAAAAATCGAATTAAAAAAGACACTTGGTTTGACTCTTTTGCCCATTTGTGAAATCTTACCAAAAAACGAAAAATTCTAACATCGGAAAATGTGGAGTCGTACTGGGTCCCCGCGGGAGACCGGAGAGTCGAGGGACGCCGAAGAGCCGTCGTCGTCGCAGCAAAACGAGGTAAAACATCGTCGGAGGCGTGAGCATGGACCACCACCGTCATGGTTGGGGCGCATGGTCAGGACGCCGGTGCCATGGCGGTGGCGCCTGGGCTAGGACGCCGACACCGTGGGGATGGCGCCTGGCCAGGACGCCGAAACCGTGGTGGTGGCTTCCAGGCTAGGCGTCACTCCCACAGTGCTGGCGTCCTGGCCAGGCGCCACTCCCACCGTGGCGGCGTCCTGCCAGGCGCCACTGCCTTTTTTTTGTTTTTTTTTTATAAATTTGATAAATGGAAATTGTTTAAAAAAAAAGAAAGTGTTTTATTTGTAATTATGTTTTAAATATTTGTTAATAAATTTATTTTATAATTTTGTAAGTGGAAATTAGATTTTAATTTTTTTTGTTTTTTTAATAAATTTGAGAAATTTAAATTGTAAAAAAAATGTATAACTTGAAATAATGTTTTACTTATTTGCTAATAAATTTATTTTATAATTTTGTATGTGGAAATTAGATTTGTGTTAATAATTTACAAAAAAATTAATTATGTTTTAATTTTGTTTGTGTATGAATACTTTTACACATAATTATGTTTTAATTCTGTATGTGTATGAATACTTTTATAAATGATTATGTTTTAATTTTGTATGTGTATGAATATTGTTATAGATAATTATGTTTTTAATTTTGTGTTAATTTACGCTTTACATAATTAAATGTATTTAAATATAATATCTAATTGATGCAGGATTATGGTGGAGACGGAAATGATTACAGTGGGATATTTGTACATGATGGTCCCTTCGAAGATGCTCAACAAGCGATTGATTTGGCTAAACAGGTTGCAATTACTTAGTGTTTTTGCTTGGTTGTAACAAGTCATAAATCTCAATGAGATGGTAGAATGGATCGCATTTTGAGATGCGACCGTTATCGCAAAAGAGAAGAAAGAGATTTCAGTACATCCACTCGGTTTGATACAAAGCGGAAAGGTTGTGGGTGTGAGTTCAGAGTAAAGGTTCGGCAACTAGAGAGTCGTGAAGGTTGGGAAGTGAAGGGTTACTCCAAATGGGGGTATCACAACTATGAGATGATAGTATATGAAGTGGGTCATCGACAATTGAGCGACTTAAGTCCTGCTGCAAAATTGGTTGTCAAAGAAATGAGTGATGCTCAAGTGAAGCCTGCTAAAATATTAGCATCTGTGCTAGAGAAATTTCCTGAAGACCAGCCAAACCGAAGACACATCTACAACGTCAAACAACAACTGATGTTTGAACGGTCAGAGGGAAGGAACCTTATACAACAGCTTCTACACCAGGCACAAACACGTGGTTACCTGTTCTGGTATGATTCTGATGAAGATACAGCGGAGGTGACTCATCTATTCCTTGTGCATCCTGATTGTGCTGATATGATCAAGTCTTGGTCATCTGTGATTTTGATCGATTCAACGTACAAGACAAACAAGTACAGGTTCCCACTGGTTGAGATGATTGGGATGACTCCAACGAATCATAACTTTCTTATTGGTCATGCAGTCATCAAGGATGAGACGGCTGCGAGTTATCATTGGGTCTTGGAGAAGCTGAGAAACTTCATCGGCCCTAATGTTCAGCCATCAGCGATCGTCAGTGATTGTGAGGGAGGTCTCTTTGCACCCCATAGCAGAGCTGTTTCCAGAATAGAAGCACTTATTATGCACATGGCACATCAACAACTATGTGAAAGTGAAACCCTACAACCTTTTCAACAAGAATTTGGAAAGTGCAGAGAGATTGGTAAATGGTAAGTAGCGGAAGATCCTGCAAGTGGAGGCAGAGTACGATCGAGCCTTGGCTAACTTCAGGGATTCGTACCAATGGTGTCCGGCGCTGATAAACTATGTGATGCAGCAGTGGGTACCTCACAGTGAAAAGTTTGTCAAATATTGGACAAACTAAGTACTTCATTTTGGAAACACTACAACATGCAGAGTTGAGAGTGCTCATAGAGTTACGAAGGACTGGACTGATTCTTCCACCGCTGCTTAGGATACACTGTTCGAGAGAATAAACAAGGCAATTGAAACTCAGAAGAATGGCATCAGGAATTCTCTGGAGGACTCTAGGCGTCGACATGGTACGATGTATAGCCATTTCATATTTAAGATTCTACATGGGCGTGTGTCACACTACTGCTTGGGGTTGATTCTGGCCGAGCACAACAGGATGAGGGAGTTGGCGGATGAAGTTGATGTTCGGTGTGGATGTGCTATATCAGTAACTCATGGATTACCTTGCGCATGCACCATTCACCACGTAATTACCCAAGATAGGACGTCGTTACACGTTGATCATGTTCATCCATTCTGGCAGACGCTCGTTATTGGTGAGCATGCAGATACAAAGACGGTCGACCGCGAACAGGAGGAGTTGGAGCAGTTTCGTTCGATGTATGACCGAGTGTCCTCTAGTCATCCTTCCATTATTCTGATGTTACTCACGTACTGTATGACATGTTCAACACAGCCTGCTTAGATCACGAGGAACCTGAAGGGGTCGAGCGACCTAAAGGTCGCCAACGGCGGAACAGGAGCGCGTTTGAGTACATTCGTGGTCGTGGTCGTGGTCGTGGTCGTACATCGTCATCCAGTCGTAGCCAGTCATCTTCGTCTGTGAATATGCCCGACACTGGTACAATAGCTTACTTTAATTTACGTTTTATAATGGTTTTGAGTTTACTGTTGACTTGTTCACTGTGTTTAATGATATGTTCAACAGGTTGATTTGATATTGACCAGTTTCCATACAAGGATAGGATACCTAACATCATCATGTCATACTTGGACGGCTGGAATGAAGTAGTTGGAGATGGTAACTGCGGATTACGGGTCGTGGCTGATGTGTTTCATATGGGCGAAGACAACTACGGTTTAGTGCGTCAGTTGATGTATAGTGAAATTGCCTCTAACCGAGATGTTTATCGTCATGTGTACCAGGACCGCTTGGATAGTGCTCTGCGGCGTATCCGGTGGGGAGGAGGACCTTGCGGTCTAAATCACTATTTCGACGCGCCACTAGATCTCTTTGTCGTTGCAAACATTTACAAGTGCGCAGTAATGCATTTCGGGCTGGGATTGCATAGTCGAGCTTATTATCCTTGTACAACGGTTCTCCCTTGGTCTTCGCGTGAGATTGTCACTACACCGGTCAGAGAGTTAGCTATTGCATTTCTTGGGTCGTCATACAAACATTTCATCCGACTAGACCTGTCATCCGATTTTCCTGTCCCACCGATCATACCTCGATGGTACGACATTCGCACAGCAAGCGTAGAGGGTTGGGATGCGTTGTATCATGACCGGATCCATAAATGGAACACCCTAGCAGCTTTTTAGTTTTTCATTGGTACACTATTTCTATGTAACCTTATTTTTGCGTTGCTTATTATCCTCGTACTGTACTGTTGACTACATTTATATGTTACATGCATACTTTGCGCGTTCCACAGTAAAAAGATAATGTCAAATGTTATACAATAAAACGATAATTTCAAATGTTAAAAACTAAAACGATAATTTTAAATGTTAAAAACTAAAACGATAATCTCAATTGTTAAAAACTAAAACGATAATTTCAAATGTTAAAAACTAAAACGATAATTTTAAATGTTAAAATCTAAAACGATTGTATTAAATTTTGCAAACTACAAAGATAATGTCCTATTTCACAAACTAATATGATAATGTAAAAAATGTTCAACAAACAAAATGCCATAAACATCAGTAATCCCTCTTTGCCGCCGACTCCCAATGCGCAAGGGTCTGTTCCAACTCATCAACAACAGCTCTCCCTGCTGCACTCATGATGTCCTTCTCTAGGGAGAGTTTTTGTACGCCTTGCATTATCTTTCCCATCCACTACACAAAAAAAAAAACATGAAATTGAATAACGATATATAAAACTTTAAAAAAAGGCAACAACAAAATTTTTGTTCAGACATACCGCATCTACGGCAGTTGGCGGTGGCATATCATGATCATCGGCGTGGTTGCCATGATCGAGGTCTTTAATCAACCTCGGGTGCGAATACCGGTTGTACCATTCCATGTAGTGCTGGTCAGACATGGGAAGCACCCAGTAGGCGGCCTCTGCAGCTCCGCAGTCCATAAGCGGGCAACCATCGGGAACTGCTCCCACGTGGCAATCTTGCTATCCGGCCATTGGACGACGTACTCCTTCGACGATGCACATCGGACCGCCTTACTCGGCCATGCCGGTGGAGGAGGGACAACTTGGACGAATCCAAGCTTGCGAAGACAGCGCTCAGGCATGTACGCCTCCATGATTTCACAATACTGTATGAGTCCCGTGTAGAGGGTCCTGGGTACACTATTACTAGGGTTCTGGCTGAAAGGCATCCAGTTCACCTGCACAAAAATTTTCAAATTAGTAAGATTCATATAATAAATGCATTACAGTACAAATTTAGAAATAATTTATGCACTTTACCTCTAAGGGGGACATCCTGTCAAGCGATAACCGTATCGATCGGAGGCGGTCAACGGACTTCTTCTCCAATCGCGGACTCCACGCACAGGCACGGGGCATCCCATCACCAATAGGAACCGGGTCACGGTGTGGTCGAAATGCAAGAAAATACTCGTATATCCAGGTCTACAATAAAGTCAGACATCCAGTGATACCTTCCGCGTCAGCCCGACTCGAAAATCCTAGTTGGCGGTACAGATACGCCAACGTAGCCAAACCCCAAGAAAACTGACCAACACTGTCGGGCTCACACGCATCAACTATGTCGCGTGGCCTGCATGAGCTTGTTTCCGCTCTTATCCGGAAACAAGGTACACCCGAGGAGAAGAAAAACATAAGCAGCCAGCTGTGCATCGTGCGTCCTACGAGCACCGGGGTGCAAACAACGCTGCAAGACGGATGCGATCTTCACACCGCCGTGGTCCCAAACACCAAGCGCCCTGGTGTACAGCGCAACCCTGTCCACCGCCAACAGCTCCGCCAGCAAATCTGCCTGATCCGCATCAGTCACAACAGAATGGCGTTTAACCTCTGCGCGAACCCCAAGAATGGCCTTGACGTCATGCAACATGATCGTCATCTCACCGAATGGAAGGTGGAAAGAGTTCGTATCCGGCTGCCATCGCTCAACGAAAGCCGTGATCAACGTCCAATCAATCTTATCGTGCATGGTGGCAGGAAGGTGATTCACCCTAGTGCCCTGCAGTCGGTCGAACATCTCGCTCTCCACCGGCCAAGCCTCAGCCCATCTGCTCAAAACGCTGCAAGTCTTTTTCCGGGTTTGGCATTTCAAAATGCCCGTCACCAAACCCCTCTCCCGGTCCTCCCAGATACGGGTAGCTATGTGTCCTAGAAAGCTAGGAACCACACTCCCGTCTACACGCCCCCCAGGCACCGCACCCTTAACCACCCAAGAATCATTAACGGCCCTCGACCGTTTTCTGCTTGCCCCAGACACAGTGGACGCAGATGATGTAACAGATCTACTCACAAACCTACCATCCCTACCCTTACGCACATCTACCCTATGCGTCTCGTACATGTCATCTAACCTCTGACTGAATGGACCGTAATCATCATATGGTCCACTCCCATCGTCCACATCCTCATATGCGCCCTCCTCCTCCTCCTCTTCATCATCATCATCTTCATCCTCATCCCGATGGTGAACCCGTTCTCTACGAGCCGAAGCCGAAATACCACGGGATCTAAGATGTCTGGGCCCCGAACTCTCCATCGAGTAGTTTCCACTTCTAATAAGGTCTAGATTCTTCCCCGCACCATGGTGAAGATGCGACACCTTCAAAAAATTAAAAAATGTATACACATTAAAAAAAATATAAGAAAAATAACTATCAAAAACTAAATCAAATGAACTAAAAAAATACTAGCAAAGTAACCTGAAAAAGAAATTAACAGAACACTTAAAATAAATTACAGAATAAAATATACACAAATGAAGAAAAAAATACCAACACATACAAAATTTATATAAACATAAAAGCAAAATTAAAAAAAAAAAAAAAAACTAAACGAAAATATATCAACTAAACAGAAAAACAT
Organism: Chenopodium quinoa; assembly: GCF_001683475.1. Lineage (NCBI taxonomy): Eukaryota > Viridiplantae > Streptophyta > Magnoliopsida > Caryophyllales > Amaranthaceae > Chenopodium > Chenopodium quinoa. Next base: position 755,930 of record NW_018742381.1, on the reverse strand, counting down.
ACTAACAAATTGCAATAACAAATATAAAAAAAAATGTACAAAACAAACATACAAAGAAATGTAAAGGAAGTATAAACGTTAAAAAAATACGACAAAATTGAAAAAAACATAAAACACAAACAAAATTTTAATTTCAAAATAAATTACTGAAAACAACAAAAAAACAAAATTAAAAAAAATAATGATTTTCAAAAAAATAAACAAAATAAAGAAAATCTGATTTTCAAAAAAAAAACTTAAAAAAACAAAAAAACCAAAACAAAACTCTAATTTTAAAAAAAATAACTTAAAAAAACAAAAAAAAAATCCGATTTTCAAAAAAAATAAAAAAAAAGGGGCGCATGGGTTTCACGCCACGCCGGTGGTGGCGGCACATAGGGAGGACGCCACACCGGTAGTGGCGGCGCCAGATCCAGACGCTAGATCCGTGGCGGCGGCGTCCAACCCAGGCGCCATGGCCGTGGTTCTGGCGTCTGCTTCTGGCGCCACCACCATCGTTGTGGCTTCCTCCCCATGTGCCGCCACCACCACGACGATTTTTAATTTTTTTCTTTTTTTTTGGAAAAAAAAAACCTACCTTTCCACCGTGAGACCTCCGTCGCCGCCGCCGCTAATTCCTTGCCTTGCGGCCTCGACATTGCCGTACTTTGAATTTTTTTTTAAAAAAAACGTACAATGAAAGTGGGTTCGTTTTTTTTTTTTTGGTGATGAGAGAGTGTTTCTTTTTTTTTTTGGGTCAAGGGCAATATTGTCAATTCAATGTAAATTTGTGGGCTTTAGTTGGTAGTTTGTAGGCGATGTTTAGCAATCCACTTAGGGGGGAGTGTTTCGGTCGGTATTAATGGAGGGTGAAGGCAAGAAGAAGAGGAAAGGGAAAGGAAAGGGAGGAAGGAGGAAGGAAAGAGAAAGGAAGGAGGGGAGGGGTTGCCGGATTATGGTGGTGGAGGGGCTGCCTGAAATTATGGAAGAGGAGCAAGGATGGAGGAAAGAGAAAGGAAGGAGGAAGGTTGGTGGTTGGGTTAATTTTTTTTTATTATTATTTTTTAAATATAAATCTAACCATAGTTAATATATTTAATGAATAATATATTTAATGAAATAAGGTTTTGAGTGAGATGAAAATTTTAATTTAAGTCATTTTGTATAATTGAAAAAAAGGGAGGTCACCGTTAGTACGTAGTAAAAGTTGGGGGTTACCATTGAGAATATCCCTTCAATCATTCATTTTTATTTGTCTCATTTGAAATTTTATACAACTTTTTATACACATTTGAGTTCAAACATATTTATGTATATATCATTTAAAATTGGAAAATTTGTCAGAATTTTTTTTTTAAAAGCACCATTTTGCGAAAAAAAAAAAAAAAAACCTTTTAAAAGCTTTTTGGTTAAAAAAACCACCACGTCACTTTTTTTGCAAGAGGAAACCTATTTCCTTAATCACCCTCTAATTAACTTAATTAGACTCTAATTTGCTCTCATTTCTTCTAATTAACCTCTAACCCACCCAATTACTAAATAATTAGATTTAATTTATATATCAAAAAAACACCACCCCTGCAACCAACCAAGCACCCCTTCCCCTTCCCCTTCTTCCTCCCTTTCCCCCTCCCCTGGCAGCAACCCCCTCACCCATCGGACCCACCGCCCAGCCCCCCCACCTCCGGCAACCTACCTTCACCGCCGGTTGACCCTCCCTTTTTCCCTTATCTCCGTTAACAACCACCACCACCCTTCAATTTTTTGGTTGTAATCTACTTAAACATGCTCAAATCAAGTCCAAAACAATTGTAATTTGCTTCTAAATCACCTGAGCATCACATACATACATAATCAAAGCCAAAACAAGCATCAATTACAAGCAAGATGCACAAAATTATAAACCTTTTCCAGGGTTTTTCAAAATCAAGGAGGTGGTTGTCGACTTGTCGCCGCGGTGATAAGGGGGAAAGGAAGGGTCGTTTGGCGGTGGAGGAGGTCGCCGGGGGTGGGGGATCTGGGCAGCGGGTCCGATGAGGGAGGGGGGTTGCTGCCATGGGAGAGGGAAAGGGAGGAGGAAGGGGAGGGGTGGTGGTTTTTTTATTATATTTTTTTTATATATAAAAAATCTAATTATTTAATAATTTGGTGGGTTATAGGTTAATTAGAAGAAATAAGAAAAATTAGAGTTTAATTAAGTTAATTAGAGGGTGACTAAAGGAATAGGTTTCCTCTCGCAAAAAAAAAAGAACGTGGTGGTTTTTTTTAACCAAAAAGCTTTTAAAAAGTTTTTTTTTCGGCAAAATGGTGCTTTTAAAAGGTTTTTTTTTGACAATTTTTCCTTTAAAATTTATACTCCTTTGTTTTAAATTACTGACATAACCAACTTCTTTCTCTTTACAAATCAAATTAGTCAAGGCAGCAAAAAAGCCAAACAAATTAAAGAAAATTTATTAAATAAAAATCAAGAAAGGTTAATTTCATTTCTTGATAACCGACTTAACTAACTGTCCTAACAAACTCTCAGACTAAAGAAGAAAAATCCGTTTGGATAAATCTTTAATTCCATGTAACAACCAACCTACACTTATAAATATCAACCTACCGTTACAAATCATTTTTCAAGCACTCTACATTTTCTTCATTATTATAGCAACATTTTCAGAAATACTACTTTCATCAACAAAAATCCTCAGAAATCTCTGTTTCTGTTCTGTTCTGCTGTTAATCACTACTTCATCAGTAGCCAATAGCCATGTTGGGTTCGAGTTCACAAGCAATGCTACGACGCGATGTTGTAGAGACAGATTCCACGGGGCGATACGAAAGGTACCGTAACATCATATCACACCCCAACTCCAAGAAAATAGTCTATGGAGGAATTGATCAAGCTACTGGTATACAAATTAATTGGTGTAAGATAGTCTTAGGACTTGCAACAGAAGAAGATATCAAGAAGAATATAAATTTTAAAGATATTTGTGATGAGCCTAAATTGTTGCAGTCGTTACAACATGAAAATATAATAAAATGATACCGTTTTTGGCCTGATGATTCCCTGAAGACATTTCATATGATTACTGAGCCTTTTTATTCAGAGAATTTAAGGGATTACAGTTTGAAACATGGTCTTGTTGGTAATAAGCAAGTAGTCAGGAGATGGTGTAAACAGATTCTTTTAGCTTTGGAATATCTTCACAGTCAAAACCCGCCGATTATGCACCGTGATCTTAGCCTCGAAAACATCTTTATTGATGGGAATACAGGCGAGATTAAGCTAGGAGAATTTGGTGTCGCGATAAGGCTTGAAGAGAATGCTGATAAACCGCCGTATGCTGGTACACCAGAGTACAAGGCACCAGAGTACAATATACCAAAGGGTTACACGTTGAACTATTGTGAGGTGGCTGACATATATTCTTTCGGGATGTGTATACTTCAGATGACGAGTAGAGAAAAAATTTACAGTGAATGCAGGAATCGCGCTGAGATTCAGTCGTGTATTAAAAGGCGTGTAATGCCTGCTGCGCTAGAAGAGGTGACAGATGATGAGATTAAGCACTTCATTAACAGGTGTCTGGCTAAATTATATGAAAGACCTTCAGCATCTGCTCTGTTGGAAGACCCGTTTATTCCGTCTGATGAGGAATTTCGAGGCATACAAACAGGGGAGAGCAGCAGAGTTATACCAGATGCAGATGCGGATGAGAGGCAGCGTGGAATGACTCAGGGAGGAGGAAGCAAGCCTGTTTGGCGTCAGAAGCTGTCAAAACTGTCGTCGATCATGCGCAAGAACAAATGATCCTATGCTGAATTTGATTCATTCTTTAGTACAATACTAAGCATTTCTTAGGTATCAATTCTTTTATGTCAGACTAAAAATTAAAATGAGTCTTTAATTCTAGGTAGTATGTTAGTGATATGATATTACTTAGTGTTTCAAATGAGTATGATTACTCAGTTGCTGAGGTTTCTAATCATGCATGGTAGTGTGTGTCAGTCGGTCAGTGTGTGTTTGTTGATTGAGTTTCATCAGTTGTGTCTGATTTGTGTCAAAAACATTGCTGAGTTAGTTGATTGTAACAAATTTGTCAAGAACAATGCTGAGTTAGTTGAATCTAATAAATTTAGTATTAAGTAATTTGTTTTTCTTTCTTTATAAGCAGTTTCTGGGTTCATAAACTTTGCTTTTCGATTGTGTTTTCTCTCATAGCTACTGTAATGTGAGTTAAGCACAGGCTATATCCAACATTCCAAATCATTAGAGTTGCTAAACGAATGTTTTATTTTCCTCAAAAAAAAAAAAAAAAAAAATCGAATGTTTTATTAGTACGGTATAATTAAGTATGGTTAGTTGTGTTATGTCATCTAGCTTAGATTTTATTCGAGTTGAACTCATTATATAAAATGTATCTTATAGTAATAAGACACTTAAAATGTAACAAAAATTAATTGCACTAATGCAGTAATACCTAAACCTGAAAAAATTAAATCAAACAAAGAAAAACCAATTGATCATGAATTAGTGATACTTTTTGCATTAATAAGTTTTGACCTGAAACTCAGTTCTTGTCAGTGTACTCTGTATTCAAGATGATGCCAGTTTTATTTTAATTTAGTGATTGAAATGAAGCTTGCGATTTTTCAAATTTCAAACCACCTTCATTAGTGATACCATCAACTTCCATACTCAAGTGGTGCAAGTTTTCCATCTGGTGGAAATGGGTATGAAATGTATAGAATTTAAACGCAATACAGTACTGAGGGGACTAACAAAATGAAAAGCTTAGGTAATCTTCATAACCAACTGTCAAATTGACATCTCTAGAACAAAATAGCTACCATGAATACCATCTATTAGAGTAAAAGTACAATTGAATCCAAAATTGCTATGAATTTATTACACATTGCTACAAAAATGAAAAAAGAATCTACAACTGTATCAAAGGCCAAAAAATTAAGATCCACCAGCCAAAAGTGAATAACCAGCACCATTGTTTTCCCAGTACAATTTGTGGGGCCTTATATCTGTAAAACCAACTTCCTCTATTAGAATGCATATGTAATATGAGGAACTAAAGTGTACCAATAAAGGATCCCTAAATGAAGACAAAAATCCTTTTCTGACTCTACAATCGGTTGAATCGCAGGCTCCGGCGTTCATGACTGCATAAATTACCAGCAAAACTTCAAAGATAAAAATTAAAAAAAAAAAAAAAAAAAAAAAAAACTATGCTTGCTGTTCAACTTGTGACACACTCCTGAAGGTATGTACTGCTCTGGTTCACATATCGATCCCACAAAGGTTTATACCGGCCAATGGCCAATTTTAGCCACGGCTTCATGTTCCCATTGTAGTGAATAACAGCTGCACTCTCTATTAGACGGTTATCAATGTTTGGATCATATCCTAATCCAAGTACGTGCCATCTTCGATCAAGTGGCTCTGTTAATCCATAGAAGCTGAGAAGTCCAGGAGGGAGAGTACCTAGCTTCCACAATGACCGGTCATAGTTTTGCTCCATCCAGTAGTGATAACGAGTAGTCACATTTGCTTTTTTCCATGCAATCAAATCGAAAACATTCATGCCAAATGCCCATCCACAAGCCTGAGGATCAAATTTCGAGCTAATTATTGAGTTGGAAAAATTGAGATATTTATAGTACCGATGAAATACTTCAAGGCAAGTTTCAACAGCTCCATTCACATTTCCATGCAAGTCCAATGAGAAAAGTGGGGTCAGATCCTTCTGGACAACCACATCATCATCGAGAAAAACTACTTTCTCCAGCTGGGGGTAAATGTCAGGCACATAGAACCGAAGGTGGTTTAATAGCGAAAGGTATTTTGGGTTCCGAAACTTGGGTTCAACTCTGAAATCTTGTGACCCACCAAAGTAGTAGGCCTGAGAATCAGGGTCAAGCAGCTGTTTGAAGACAGGAGAGTAAGAGGAATTCAGCCAAGTGAACTCTTCAATGTTCTGAACCTCTATTGTTGCACCTTTGAAGTCATTACTAAGAAACCAAGTCTGCATAGCACCATACGTGATACCATTTGTAACTATGTGGAATACAAGCTGCTTTGGATGGTCAGCATTGGAGATGGTAGAGTTGACAACCACTGACACACCAAGCAAATTATCGGAAAATATGCAGAAATGGTACAGATTGTTGTCCACGAGACGGGGAGAATTCTTGTTCTCCTCTGCTAGTGACTGTAGAGGTGGCTTCTTCAACCAATCAGCCATCAGCTTGATGTTTAAGCAATGGAGAGTCTTAGGTAAGGATTCAGCTGCCAACTGCCCGAAAATTGTGCTCTGAACAGTTGCTGCATGTGCACGCTCCTCAAGTGCTTGAATGTGAGATTTCATAGTCATTATTGTGGTAGCTAGGTCATAGTGTGCATCCTGCGACTTGAAGATCAGAGACGACAGGCTTTGTATTATTGGTTCTGCTTCATCCAGTGATATAGCCTCTCCTCTCATAGCAGCTTTTGAAAGCAAAAGCTGGCAACTTCTGATCCTTGAGCTGAGCTCCCAAGCAAGCTGAAGGTTGTTATGCTCTTTTGCAATAATCACATAAGCCTTGGCAAGGGTCATTTGATCAGCTAATTGCCTTGCAACTGAACTTAAACTTAATAACTGGTCCGTAAAATTCAACCGCTCCCGAATAGGCTCTACTGTATCATCCTTTTCCTGTCACAAGTCATTAGCCACTGGTAAGATGCTGCAAGAAATACGCTGATTCCAGGACATTACAAGCACAATTTCAATTTGTGCTATTCTATTACAAATTTGTACTGATTCAGGTATATAACAGCTTAGCTCAATGACAGGCAACAGCATATACGTTTTTGCATTGATCAGGTAAAGGCCAAGCATAAGGTCATGTATGAACATCCTAGGTGATGCATTTCCACTAGCAAATATGTCTCATTCTTCATTAATACACTATGAAAGTCATCACTGCCTGGAGGTGTGGATACGAGAAATTAATGTACTCAACCTGCGGTTTCACTGCACAAAGCTATGTCTGAATCAAGCATAACTAATGTGTTTCATACATGAAGAAAGTACATCACAGTGAGATGGCGGTTTGAATCAAACTCTAGATGATGTACATAAAATCTACATTGTACAAATATCACTGAAAAAGGAGGAAAAGCTCAAAAAAATTTGAATAGTCAGCAAGAGTGATCAAAATGGTGCAAAGGTAGGTTCAAAGTAAAGCTTTGTTAATATTAGGAAGATTGATATATCCTTGGTCTAACTTAGAGCGTCAAAACATTCCATTTTATCTAGAATATAAGGACATAATTTGAGATGCATAAAGGACTAAAAATTAGTTTGCTCAACTCATGTCCTCAAAGTGCGGTAGTCCACATAACCAAAATTTTTGGTGGATGCCAAGTTGCCAACTAGCTTAGTTGGTTACCCAGGACTTGGGATCAAACCCTGCCTACATTAGTTGCCCTCTTTGGCTCTTTAAACACCACATAAATTAGCAACATTTTGGGCAAAGCAACCAAACACATGAAAGAAAATTTTATTAATAAGGGGTTCAGTAATTCATACAGAAGAGAACTGTAAACCATATACAGTTAAAAAATGGGCAAAACCCAAATTATGAGCAACAAGCTGCCAGGTAAATGTGAATAAGCTGGACACCAATAGCACATACAGAATTTACATGATGCAATGTCAATAAAACAGGAAAATTGTGGGAAACATAAATTTTATTCCATAATTTGGAAGTCCTATGCAGCATATACTACACGAAGGGTGAGTACCCTCCAGACCAAGAGTTGTGTGTGTGGTTACTATTTTTCACACCCTTGGAAACTGTAACAATTTTCAAACACGTTTAAATCTCACCTATGTAAGTGTGTTACAATTTCACATCCTCGGAGACTGTTAGGTGATACCTTTGCCACACATATTATACATGGTACAAAAATTGGTTCAATAAGTAGCAAATATTTAAGGGAAGAACAAAAAAGGAAAAGAAAACGATAAAGAAGACAGAAGACAGAAGAGCATAACTAGCACTGATTATGACCAAGGCTAGAAGGAGAGTGATGGAGGAAGAACAAATCACTTTCAGATACAAGGTTACACAAAACAGTTTCCAGCTAAAATAGTGAGTTCAATAGGAAAGGAGACTTGGCATTCATCAAGCTGTTATTACTAGTTGAACCCCTAGAACTTTGAAATTAGATTTTGACATTATACTATTATAGAGTAATTCCCAATCCTTCGGGGATTAAGGCTTTGGCAATGTTTTATTGTTGTAACGTTATAAAGCTACATATAAACTGAGCTAGAGTTTGGAACGACTACGACTCTGCGGGTATAAGAACAAGAAGTATACACTAAACCTTTCAAATTCTTGATCGAACCTACAAAAAAATACTAAACTGAAAGAGATCTAGTTAAGTAAATAACTAAAAGCAGTAGGGCTTCAATGACCTTAAGAGAATAGCGATAGGCAATTCCCTATAAAAAGACTAGTTTACTTTGATATCATGCCCATCAGCATTAAGATGTTTTACTTTACTTTATCAGGAGCACCTGCACTATACGCATTGTATGCTTAACCATTCTCTTTTGACAATGAAGGCTTTACAAAGCTTGAACTTTACATTCCTAAATGGCTATATTTCTCTTCCACACCCCCCTGAAGACAAAAAACACTGATCTACAGGATACAGCCAAATGCCTACAGGAACATCACTTTATTTCTAAATGATTTAAATTTTAGTCCACCACCTGGACTCATTTCAAATGGTGGCACATACGGCTCAAGATAAATATTATAAAGCACGAAGTCCTAAGACTTCGAACGTGACAAAAGGAATCATTAGCAAATAAGAGTTTGTAACCACAAAACAGGACATCTCTCAGGAAAGCATTATGAACTATGAAGAAGCATAATACAAGTATGCCCTAAGTAAACAAAATAAATCACATGAGATCATCACCCATTATGATACCAAATTTTGAGCATGCATGGTTATTGGCAATAACCTATTGAATCCACATTATTGTGCGAGATAGAAGAACTTCTCTCTGTGGTGCCTCAATGTTAATATGGTAGACATACAAGATTCGAGATCTCATACATATCAAGTAATGGCCTCAGGATATGAAAATATAGTCAAAATTCATCTATTCGAGTTCTACTCTCATCCATCTAAACTATAATTCAAACATTGACATCACTCAAATGAGCACCTATAATTATATGAATCTAATGAACTTGGATATCTTACACAAATCAGGAAAATTCCCCAACGAATTCCTCAAACTTGGTAAAAACCACTGATAGATTAACACTACAACTAAACAAAAACAACCAAAAAGCAAGAAATGAGTATAAAGTAATCCGTTACTACTTATATGACATCTTACCTACCAAGATTCTGCCAATAAAATCACCTTTGACCCACAAAATAATTTGACAAAATAACACTTAGATAAACCTCTAATCAATCAAAAATTCATCATCCAACTTCAAATGATAAGCATTTAATTCAAATATATACTATTATAACTAAATTTGATTCAAAAATTGAGTAAATTACCACTGTCGGCTGATGAACATGATGATGATTATGTTGAACAACAAACAAAATAATCCCAGCAAAAAAGAACAATCCAAGAAGTGCCCAGATCCAATTAGAAATTCTTCTTCGAACAGGGCGCCGGAAATCGGCCGCCCGCCGCCCCCGCATCTTCCGCCGCAAAAAAAAATCACAACAAAATTCAACAATCTAAGCTGAACCCATCATCAATCAAAATTTAAATTATCAATTTAAAGTATAAATTTCGATTAAAACTCAATTAAAACAAAACCCAATTCAGTATTTTGGTTGAAAATTGTGCCCAGAAGTCTAAATTAGAAAAATTCACCCAGAAATGACTGATCAAAATGTGGGGTTTAAAGCTGTTTTTTTTTATTTTATTTTATTTTTATTTTTTTACTGGGTTTATGAGCAGCAAATGATGAAAGAAATAAAAAGAAGAAAGTATAGATTTGGAATGAATGGGGTCAGTAAAAATCAGCACATTTATTTGGACAGCTTATATAATTAAAAATAATTAATCAGAAATGAATTTTTAGTTTCAGCTTCTGCACTGTTCACATTGGCGGGGATGGGAAGGAGGAAGGGCATCTCCACATGACTACATGTGCTGATGCGCTATTGGTAGTACTGTAAAAACGGTTTGACAGTTCGGTTTCGGTTCGGTTTGAAATCGGGTTGGTTTGAAATCGGGTCGGTTTGAAATCGGTTCAAAAGTCTTACGGGTCGGTTTCAGTTCGGTTTAAATAATTATCGGTTCGATTCGGTTTCGGTTTATTCGAACCACGGTTTAAATTCGGTTCGGGTTGTAAACGGTTCAGGTAGTAAACGGTTCAGTGCAGACGGGTTGCGGTTTGTTAACGGTTCGGTGTAAACGGTTTTTATCCCGGTTTAAATTCGGTTCGGGTTGTAAATGGTTCAGGTAGTAAACGGTTCGGTGCAGACGAGTTGCGGTTTGTTAACGATTCGGAGTAAACGGTTTTTATTCCGGTTCAAACAGTTTCAGGTTAGAAATGGTTCGGTTCTTTTGTTTCATATAACTGGTTCGGTTCGTTAACGGGTTCGGTTCTTAATTAGTCAACAAGACTGTTAATCAAGACTCGTTTATCATTATATATTTGCATAAAGTTATATATGAAGATATTACAAAGTAGTTTGATTTGTATAATGAAAGAAAACATTAATGAATAAGAAGGTAATATTGATTCTTCTTTCAATTGATTATACATATACATAACATCTAACCATCTCATATTCTCATAGTTAAATATTTATTAGTATAAAGGGATGAGAATCATAAGATTATTATATTTTTGTATATCCTTTATTGGTTTACCCCCGAGGCTTAAGTCATTAATTAATAATTACTAATTACTTAATTAGACTAACAAGTTAATAAGAAAGAGTAACTTTTAACTTGAGTCTAATAGATCAAATACTGAAATGCTATTAGTATATTACCGAGTAGGATGGTCTAGTACACTGTTAATTAATCTGTTATGCAATTATGCTAAATTGACAATTGCTTATATAGTCATATTAGTCAATCACTCATGTAGTCATATCTAATTAAGTAATTTGTATTTATGTACTAATCTACTAGTCAATTCTATCATTTATAAGTTTACACGATTACAAGTGTATTGCTTACAGACATAGCTAAACTGATATAGATATAATCATATAACAAATCCGTAGTACTTCTAACTCTCTAATATATGACGTCATTATATTATTATACAGTATTCGATTTTTTTATTAATCGCGACGCTAGACATTTACACGCTAACCGATTCACATTTTATAATTTAAATAACTTAATAAGTTAATGTGTGTGTTAAAAAAAATATAAAAGCTGTATTATGAAGGTATATATCGTTTTATCGGGATTCGAGAAATGTAATTAATTTATAAGCGGTTTGTAAACGGTTCGATTTATAAGTGGTTCGGTTCATAAACGGTTCGGTTTATAAACGGTTCGGTGCAAACGGGTTGCGGTTTGTAAACGGTTCGGTGTAAACGGTTTTTATGTCAGTTCAAACGGTTTCGGGTTAGAAACGATTCGGTTCATTTTCGGTTCGGTTTCCTTTCAGTTCGGTTTAGATTTGGTTCGGTTCTTAAACAGTTTAACGTTACTCGAATCGGTTCGGTTTCGGTTTTACTAACATGCGGTTTGGGTCGGTTTTCGGTTTTATAAAATCGGTTTTTAATCGGTTCGGTTCTCTTTCGGATCGGTTGAAACAGTTCGGTTCGATTTTTGACAGTGCTAGCTCTTGGCCATCTTTTTTTTTTAGTCTTTGCTTTGCAATTTTTTTTACTCCCAATGACGAGCGAAGTAGTTTAACGAGGGAACTAGTTTAAAACCTGTGATATGCACAATTTTACAATAATATTTCATTATTTGTTTATTAAAAACAGTACAAAACAAAATCATTAAAAGTAAAAAAAAAAAAAAACACATAAAATATAAAAGTACAATAAACATTGTCATATACCATAAGATTAATTTTAATATCTAAATTTAATGTGAGATGGAAGGGGATAACCAAAAAAAAATACTTTTTAATAATATCTATTTTATATTATTACGTAACAATTCTTATTCTTTAGCACTATATTCATCATTCCCTAAAGCCAAACTTTTCCCTGAGATATAGTAACAAACTTCTTATAATAGAAGTATAGAAGATTTTGCATCATCCACATACCTTTTTTTTGTTCGGTATTTTATTCGGAAATTCTCGTTTTAATTTCCTATATGAGAGGATTTTCAAAAGATGTTTGTATCATTTTATGTATGAATGATTTATATGATCGTGATGTCTATATTTATTGATTTAGATCTTGTCACATCACTCATATATCTACCTATTGGCTATCTTTGTTATGTATATGAGATAGATCAAGTGGTTAGAGCTTCTCTCCCGATTCGAGGAGATCTTGGGATCGATTCTCACCCCCGCCCATTTTGACTCTCTAAACATTAAAAAATGTGTATACCGTAATACGGTAACATTTTGATGGATGATATAATGAGTATTGAAGTTTTTCCCATACTATATTTTTTTTTTTTTTTGAAGGCTTTTCCCATGGTATACCGGCCAAAAGTGAATACGACCTTTTTCTGACTTTATAATGAAAGATATTGAATATTAGCATTAGTAGGGTAGAGGGACATATAAAGTTTATTTATGTAAATCTAAACTTATTTTTATTGAATTAAACTTGTATCTTTTTTTTTTTTAACGGGTATCTAACTCGTATATGTAAAAAATTATTCTTGAAATGGAAATATAATACTTTGATATAAATATACAAACCCTTAAAAAATATTTAAGGTAATCCAACAAATAAAAAAAATATACAAGTAATTTTATTTGAGCTCGTATATTGGTATAACTAGTGCTTGTAAATCTATGTACACTAAACGGAATATATTAACAAAGTACTTCCACCATATCCCTAATTGCAATATTACACAGATTTCAAGATGAGGAAAAAGAAGGAAAGAGATAATAAGACTATGTGATAATGTATGAGAAGAGAGGAAGAAAGAGATCATGGGCAAATATGAAAAATGTTGCAATATTGTGAAAATTTTTAAATGCTAATAGTTGCAATATTAGAGGAATATACTCTTTTTTTTAAGAGCAATATTTGACAGTTTGCACTCTATATTACAGTTAGCGGTTTTGCCTTGATGTTTTTATTAATATACGAATAATAAATGTTATCATGTAATATGTCATTGGGTTAGTTCTAAAGTATATTAGCGTAATGTTAACATTTTATAATTTATACCAATATAAATTTAAAGATATTAACAGTCAACATTGCATATTGGGAAACATTTCATTCAATTTGTTGCACTAATAAAAATCAAAGGGGTTAGAACTTAGTAATTGTCAATTTTTTTTTTTTTTAAAAAAATCATTGTTTATTATTATTATTAATTTTGAAAAGTCACATATAACATACCATAAGATGATAAAATACTGATGAAGAGGTCATGTAAACTAATCTTTTCATCATTTCACGTCCCATTATGGCCTAATTGCCTACCTAACCTCACTAGATTACACAAATTGGAACCACAATAATGGCCCATCGAAAAACCTAAAAATACTTGAATAAAATTAGAGTAAGACATAAATCAACTTACTACATGCAGTTAGAGTATGACAACTTGAAGTCCGAGTAGTTTTCTTTCTCTAGTAGGGTTGTTCTTAGGTAGTTCCTAACCCACGTAAGGAGTAGGGAGCATCTTCCAAAAAAAAAAAAATAGGAGTAGGGATCTAGACAAATTACTTTTTAAAAAAAAAAACAATCTAGACAAATTACTTGATTTAAAAAAAATACAAGTATATGTCACTCTAATGATGTGAAATAATTTATGAATATCAAAACATTGTTTATTTCATTTTGTCTTAAATTTAATCATAGAAATACTATAGGCCAAGCATTGATTTACATAAGAACAAACCATCAAAACTAGAGGATGAGAACATTGTATGTCTTTTTTTATATAGTCAAATCCAACCTAACAATTGTGTTACAAAGGAAGAAAAAAAAAAATTCTTTTATTTGTGGTTGATAAGGAGAAGCCTACCGAGTCTGCGAGTCGGAACCTCTTATTCTCTTAAGGGTCTACCCGGCCTGCTCGAATTAGCGGGGCTAGACCTTTTACAAATTGGGGGGGGGGGGGGGGAGTGTGAGGGAATCCCCACCCTAAAGAGTCTTTAGTGGAATTTGATCAAGATGCAAACTTTCCCATTGAAATACTAATTTAATTAGGTAACATTATTACAATATAAAAAAAGGGAAAAGGTTTTAATTGTGTTATCATAAAAGCTAAAACCTCTTATTCTCTAAATTAGATTCATGGTTATTATGCCTTAGGGTGATGCAAACCTTCGTGACCTAGAAACATTCTGAAATTGAGAGAAAAGCTAGAAGATAAATCCTATGGACATGGAGCATAAAATTCTACTCTGTAATACAAATGAACATGGAAGAATATGCTATGCAAATAATTGTAGGCCATTAAGGCACGACTTTGTTATTTGCACTTGAATTGGTTGTTAAATATATATTGTAAAAGGTATAATTCTTAATTAATCAAGTCACGTTGAATTATAATTTGCACAAAAATCTAAGGTATAACAACATGAAAAATTGTCCAAGTAATTTGATGTTATTAATTTTAAATGAACTTTTCAAAGGAGAACATATCATGATTAAAAAGTACAGACTTGTCAACGATTCATATAATATTTACATGTATGAATGAAGTGTCATAACTCATAATTGTGGATTTTTTTTTTTTTTTTTTTTTTTTTGCAAGGACAACCTTCATTTAACACTCCTATCAAAATAAAAACAAAAACTCTCCGCTTGACAAGTGATGCAAGGTGTTGAACTTAATGAAGTGTTCATTTTTAGAGGTTTTTTTGAGAAAATACTCGTTTATATAAATTTGTAAATAAATTGCCTAGATATTCATGCTTGTATATTAAAAAATTATTTTTAAAATTTTGTCTTTCTTCCTCATGTGAACCACCACCAAAATTGACTACCACCACCATCTTCCTTCTTCACCTCCTTCCTCCTTCATCCTTCAACCCACAACCAGAAATCGACCATTATCTTTCATTTTCTTCCTGTGAACCAACCACGAGCTTCAATGGTAGAAATCTTAAGATTTTCAATGGTAGAGGAAAATCAAAGCTCAGTTTCAAGCCTTCAATGGAGAAGACAACGGAGGAGGGAAAGCTCACCTACTATTTAGGGTTTACCATGCCCTAATTTACTCCATCTTTCTTAGGGTTTTTGTTTAATTGGACATCAAAACTGTCGTCAATGTCAGTGTTAATGATCAATGATAGATCCAAGATTTTATGGATAGTAGTCTGGTAGATAGGTCACCAACCATCCACCGACCACGACATAACAATCAATCACCGATGCATAAATAAAATAATTCACTTTTTAATAATAAATATCAAAAAATTCTCAAATAATCTTACAAAAGATTACACTCTTATTGCACAATTCACATAAACGAGAAATCAGTTCAATCAATGATGAGTAAACTCAATTTAGAGCTATAAATAAGTACAAATTAAATACCAAGAAACACTTGATATCATTATAATGGGCCATTGGTAAACTTCAACCTTAGCCGCATAGCATGAAACTAAATGATTCAATAATTGTGCATAGCATCTTATCTACATATAACATTTTCCTATGCAAATTTCCATATACAACCAATACATTCAAAAATTGCATCTGAACATTTTGCATTAGAGCCAAAATACAACAAATCCTTACTTTTTTTAAAAGTTTGAGATACTAGTAAATCTTATGAATAGTGTTTGGACAATTATATCATTTAAATGTTTATTTACTTATTTACCCTCATTAATGTTAATTATTTTCTTGTTTAAACTCTTAACAATAGTGTGTAGACATTTGTATTCTTAAAAATATTTCTTTACATATTTTTACTCATTAATGTTGTCAAAAACTAAAATTGTGACATAAAACTAAATTAAAAGACCTCCCCGGACATGGCTAACTATAACACACGCATTGCGCACGTTAGCCACCCTAATATTAACAAAAAGATTAAATCATTCAATTAGAAATTAAAAATAAAAAGTATGGATTTTAGAAAATGATAGGATTGGCTTGAATAGCTACAGTCAAATAACTACAAATTAAATATAGTAAATTATTCAACAACCCAAAATAGATTTCTGTAAACTATCAATAAACATAATGAAATTACTGAGTATCAATAAGAGAAAGCAAAAACCTAAATAAATAATATATATATATATATATATATATATATATATATATATATATATATATATATATATATATATATATATATATATATATATATATACACAATAGAAGAACAAATTAATTGTAGAAATTATAAGGGGAGTATAACTAGTGAGCATTGTATTGATCCGACTCATAGAGTGATTTTGAGAAATTAACTTTTTTTAGGAAGGGTGAAAAGTGAATGTGATGAGAGTAAGGAGAGGCCGGGTCATAAAGATTTTGAGTAACCAACACTAACATACTGTAACATCATATAAAATAGTTGCTTAACCCAACACTAACATACTTCAACATCACGTAAGAAAGTTGCTTAACTTGATTTATTTAAAAAAATAAATAAAACTTAACTTTTTTTAAAAAAAAAAATAATGGTAGGTCCAATGCCCTACGAGGACCTATAATGGCTCCGCCATTGTTGGTGATAGTGTCGGTGACAGTCTGCAAGAGGAAGATGTAGATGAAGATGGTGGTTGGTTTTTGTTTGTGGATTGAAGGAGAAAGGAGATGAAAGAGGAAGATGTGATGGACTGATGGTGGCGCCGTGGTCGTGGTTTGTGTTCGGTGGTGGTTCAAAGATGACGGTAGAAGAAAGATGGTGATTACAAAATTATTCTTCATTTTGGCATGGAAATGGCCCTTTAAAGTTTAAACCCTTAATAAACTTATAAAGTTTTTATTTTTTTTTTATTTTTTTTTACACTAACTTATGAAGTCCAGGAGGTATTATGTGTAGCTGGCCACACGGTGTGGCCAGCTAACACATGACAAAATTAATCCCACCAACCTAGTAACCCCTGACCAAGTGACCCCTTTGACCAAGTAACCCCTCCGACCCAGTAACCCCTGACCTAATAACCCCTGACTAGAGGTGGGCAGCGTGTCGTGCTGGGCCACCGCAGGTCGTGTCGTGCCAGCAACTTGGCGGGTCGTGCCGTGCTGGGCCACCATTTGGCACACCCCAGCCCACGGCACGACCCACGTGCCTAGCGTGCCGAGCCGAGCCGGGCAGCGGGCCGCCCAGAATTTTTAATTTTTTTTTTTTAAAAAAAATTGATATATATTTTTTTTGAACAACTTTTAAAATGAGTATATTAAATAATTTTATTAATTTATGTTTATATTTTTGTATTATTATATTATTATTGTTCTTTTTACTATTCTTATTTTTATAATTATAGTTTTTTTTACTCTTTATTATTATTTATGTTAATTTTATTATTAATTTATTATTATAGTCGTTTTATAGCCGTTTTATGGCTGTTGGGAGTAGCGAAATATAGCTGTTTTACACGAGCCGTGTCGTGCCTGGCGTGCCACATGTCGTGCTGGAGGGTCGTGCCGCCCACCGTGCTCGTGCCGTGCTCGTGCCGATTTTTCAAAATTTTGTTCACGGCACGACCCACGGCCCATTCCTCGATCACCGTGCCGTGTCGGGCCGTGCCACCCGTGGGCCAGCACGGCCCATGCCCACCTCTACCCCTGACAGAACCTAGTAACCCCTGACCTAACCATCAATTCCACCGCTAAAGTAACCACCAATTCCAACCACCACAATAATCAACCATCATATAGCAAGTAATTTGAAAACCCCCAAATCGATTTTTAGGGTTTTTACGTGCGATATATTGTAACGGGATTTAACATGAACAAGATCATCATAAGTCTCAGATTTCTCGACCTCAAATTAGGCATATGGATCCAAGACTTGATCTACTTACACTGAATTAGGCCATGAGATTAACATCGTTCAAAATTACCAGTAGAAACTGACTTAATAACCAAATTAAAAAGAAAAGGATCAAAACGGGTTTTTGGGTTCAAAATCAAATTATGTTGGCGACGGCAAAGACGAAGATGGCGACGACGAAGACGACGGCGGAGGTAACATAAATCAATAGGAAATTGGATTGAAATTGATGAATTTGTATCTGAGTCTATTGAAATTTGGGGGAAATGTTAAGGTTTGGAGTTTCGAGGAGATCTGGGTAGGTTTGGAGCTATGACGTCGACGAACATGAAGACGGCGGAGATAAAGAGCTTCGACGGTTAGAGAGAGAAAGTTAGAAAGAGAAAATGAGAGGAGAGGAGAGGAGAGAGAGAAAATTAAAAAGAAAAAAAATTGTGGTTGGCCACATATGAAAGTTGGTATATAAAGTTTATCAAGATTATTAACTAAACTAAAGTTATTAAGAGAAATCCAAATTTAAGTCAACTTGTAACTTTGTACTCCCTATTATAATTCCCAAGCTAAAGCAACTCAAAACCGAATGTCCACGAAAAGATTTGCATCTCCCAAACATGAGGTTGTGGGATCAAACCCCACTAGATACACTTTGGGGTGGAGATTCCCTTACCCTTCTCTCCACTCTCAAAGTGCCTTGCTCGCTAACCCGGACCAGGAAAACCTGTGAGACGTTTCAACCCGGTAGGACTCTTCTCTTTACCAACAAAAAAAAAAAAAAAAAAAAAAAAAACTCAAAACAAACATCCAAACCCAAATTTGAACCATTGACACCACTGCTCCATTTTTTTGATAGCGCGGATAATTTGTTCTTAAAAAAAAAAAAAAAAAAAAAAAAAAAACCAAAACATTCAAAAAGGAGGAGGTAGTCCCCATTTATCTCAGCGATAAACGAAACAAGTAAATCATATGGCAATGTTGTAATAAAAACAATGTTAAAAGCTGTCAGATTAATAAAATATTTGCCAGAAACCAATAGCAGCACAAAAGGTAGATAACGTCTGATTTCGACATTATTAAGCGTTAGCTAACCATGGTTAGTGATGTCTTTATTCCAACAATCCATTGGAAGCTTATGAGAGAGAAAACTACAGCTATGGCGAAGTGGAATTTTCTTGGGGAGTAAGTACTGACGTACTGTGTCCAATTTATTTGAAGATTTAATCAAGTGACAATGGTATGAAGGCTATTTAGAAAAAAATCACCCAAATTCAGGCCATAAATGAAACTACTAATCCAATTCAACTATAGTTAGGTTGGATTTGGCCCCGCAAATCAATAGACAATTAACATTGCACAATTCACATTAACATTGCACAACTGAAACAAAAAGTATTCTTTGTAATGAATTGTTCCTCACATCAATTAAAACAATTTTTTTTCCCCAATTCACTAAATTTACAACGAATTTGAAATTCAAATCCTAAAACTAAAATATGCTACCGCAATTTAAATCTCATACCATGTTTTATGGGGCTTCGAAATACGACAACAGTAGTCGCAAAACAATTCGAAAGCCGCAAATCAAGTCGAAAACAGCCGCAATTCACACTGCACCAATCCTCAACCACGTCGTAACACGACTTCGAAAATCGCAAATAAGCCTCAACCACGTCACAAATCGCACATTAACGCGGCCTCAACCACTGAGATCGGGAACACGACGGCTGACTCACCTCCATAATACCACGTTAGATGAATGGTTGGTTGACTGGTTGCTTGGCACTAGGGGTGGGACTTCGGTGTGGCGGTTCGGTTTGACCTCGGTTTGAGTCGGTTTCGGTTTGGAGCGGTTCGGATTGAAACGGTTTAGTTTAGCTGTCGGATCGGTTTGGTTCGGTTTGGGTTAGTCACGGCTCGGTTTGGTTTCGGTTTATTTCCTTGCGGTTTAAATTCGGTTTGGGTCATAAGCGGATCGGTTTATAAACGATTCGGATCATGTCGGTTCGGTTTGATACGGGTCGGTTTAGGCGGCGGGTTTACCCGGGTCAATGTCAGTTCGGTTTACAAACGGTTTGGATCAAACCGGTTTGGTTTGAAATGGGTCGGTTTAGGGGCGGGTTTACCCAGGTCAATATCGGTTCGGTTTATAAACGGTGCGAATCATGTCGGTTCAGTTTGAAATGGGCCGGTTTAGTGGAGGGTTTACACAATCCAATTGGTTTGGTTTATGAACGGTTTGGATCATGCCGGTTCGGTTTATAAGCGGTCTGGGTCATGAATTCATGATTGTTTTAAAGATCACGTCATGACCATGATTTAATGAGTTGATACTTAGAATACGATAAATTGATAATTAAGAATGTACAAGTATTCAATTAGATCGATCAACAAGTGTTTTAAACTTTTAAGTTTTAATAATCATATATGTTTCGGGGTTTTCTGATGTCCTGCGGGAGAGTTACAATTCCGAGACTGGAACCGGACGCCTGTACCTGCAAAATAACGGAGACTCCTGAGAGCTCCGCCTCCAACGGTCAAGTTAGTACCTGATTAAGGAGTAATTAATGCGGAAATTAAAGTAATAAGGTCTCTCTAGGTGAGAGTGTTTAATGTTGGTAATCTGCTTTGTTAGCGAGATCAGCCGGTTATTAGTGTGTTCCGTAATGTTTCTGTTCTGTGTCCCCCAACTTAATGAGGATTAATTAAGTATTTATAGTCTTGAGAAGCGTGCCACTCTCTAGGTTTAGGTTTAGGGTAAACCTAGGGCTGACCGGGCCTCTAAACAGGATTGGGCCTTGTTGGCCGGTTTTCCCATTTGGCATGGGTGGACACGTGGCGTGTCTCAATTGGTCCGTAGAGGACGTATCTGTGATTGACACGTGGCAGGCTCCTATTGGCCTACGTGAAGGACACGTGGCGGAACCTGGTTGGTCCACTTGTCAGACGGTGATTGGTGGATAAAAATCCCCTAATCAATATATGTTTATCGATTATACGGTTTATACCGTTATACGTACATACCATGATACCAACGATTCAACGAGACAATGATAGTATGATACCAATCGTACATTCGTACCATATGATATACTCATATACATAATACATATACTGATATACATTAACAATGTCGTATTGAATCAATTTCAATTTCCAAACTTTGCATTTCTTATAATTTATAAGTTAAACGAGATTAAATGGATTAGTTATTTACTTATTTAGTTTGTTACTTTATTTAGATTACTAACTCAAACAACTTGATAAGTTAAATGGACGAAATCACAAAATCACTAAAGTGGTGATGAAATCATTATGCAATACTAATGTACAAATAGTCAAATACATAACAATTAAATTGAATGCCCATGAAAAACAATGGTTAGATTTCATTACTTTATTAGTTATTAGTTTATTACTTATTAGTTACTAGTCTTATTAATTAGTTTATTACATTTAAAGTCACAGACTCACATATATAATGATTTATGTTTACCGGTTAAACTTAAAGAGGATGTTCAGTTTAATTATGAGTTTGATCAAGTAGGTCGAACCACAATGACATACATTAGATAATTTAGATTCTATTCACAGTCAACTTGATAGCGTGCGGTATATCAAATCTACTAACAGTATTGCCAAATTAAATGTATATAATAGCAAACTAGCTAGTATGGTCGGATCAATATCAAATTAAATATATTTTTCATGGCAACAGACATGCTACGTACATTGAGAATAGTTTCGGCTATTGTTTAGTTAACGGTTAAACATGAAAGATAACAGCATCTGTACAAAAAATCATTCGTTCATTGTCGAAATCTTTTGTAATGCTCTAAACTAAACTCATTCAGACATCGGACCCAAAAAAACTTACTACATTAGGATGATTTGATGCATGATGTAAAATCTAACCACCCAAAAAACTTAAAACCCTAAACCCTAAACCGATCATATATATTAATTTATAGTTGATTAATTATATACATATAGAGATGATAGATATTGATGTACATTAACTATGTCGTAAACTCGTAATGAATCAATTTCAATTTTGAAACATTTGCGTTTCTTACAATTTATAAGTAATAAATTACTTACAGTAATAATAGATTAATAGTAGTAGTATTGTAATAATAATAATATTAACAAAAAATTATACTAACAATAATAATAATAATAACAATAATAATAAAAATAACAATATTAATAAAAATAACATTATTAATAACAATAATAATAATAATAATAATAATAAAACCTCAAAAGTCAAAAATTCAAAATAATAATAATAAAAATAAAAAATTAACAATAATATTTAATATGTTTAAAAAATGAACGGTAGTATAAAAAAAAATAATTAAATAAAATAATAATAAACGGTCAAAAAGACCTCGAAAAGAACAAAACAAAACAAGACCGTTGGATGTATGAAGATTCTAGATCCTTAATTACTACCAAAAAAAAAAAAAAAAATTGAAATGAACGGTGAGATATTGAGATTGGAAATGGACGGTTAGATTAGGGGAAGAAGTTTTAACCTAACCTAAACCTAACAACAGCAGTAGCACGCCTCATTTGATCATTTCATCATAATCTAAACGACTCTCTCTCTCTCCTAACGCCTCTGAATCTCCTAACTTTCTCACACCTCTGAATCTCCCTCTTCATCATCTCTCTGCATCTGAATCTCCTTATTGGCGAACGGTAAGGTATTTTTTCTGTTTTATTTTGCAATTTATGTAATTGATTAATTTGTTCTTTTTTATTTTGCAATGTATAATTAATTAATTTGTGCTTTTTTTTGTTTTGAAGATTTAATTTTTTTTTCTTTTTTTTGTTTTTTGTAGACCTGTCATACTATACTCACGGTATAACCGTATAAGGTATTTTTTTCTTTTGCTATGTATAATTAATTAATTTGTGCTTTTTTTTTTTGAAGTTTTATCTTTTTTTTTTCTTTTTTTTTTGTAGATCTGTCATACTATACTCAGTTACTCACGGTATAACCGTATAAGGTATTTTTTCTTTTTTTTTTCTTTTGTTATGTATAATTAATTAATTTGTGCTTTTTTTTTTTAAGTTTTAATTTTTTTTTCTTTTTTTTGTAGATCTGTCATACTATACTCACGGTATAAGTGTATAACCGTATAAGGTATTTTTTCTTTTTTCTTTTTCTATGTATAATTAATTAATTTGTGCTTTTTTTTTTTTTGAAGTTTTAATTTTTTTTTTCTTTTTTTTTTGTAGATCTGTCATATTCTACTCACGGTATAAGGTATTTTTTTATTCTTATTCTAAGTTTCGATCTTTTGTTCATTAATTGTTCTGCAATGTATATTTCGTTATTTTGTGCTTTTGTTTGTGTGAAATTTTATTTTTCTGTGTATATGATCATGATGTTGAGTATATGAATTTGATGGGGGGTTTTTATGGTTTATACTATATGATACTTGTATAAAAAAAAGCATATATTATAATTCAATGTAACATGTAGTTTTAGTTAGTGTTATGTTGTGTATTTATGTCCCAAATCACAATTTAATCCAAGAATTGTTTGTGGGAAGTATGATATGAGGATTTTTTTTTTGTTCAAATTTAGTTTTTGTGTATATGATCATGATGTTGAGTGTTCATGATATTCTGGGTGTGTCCTACAATGTACAAATATTACTCAAAAATATTTCACATGGAATCTATGATTAATTCTTTCCTTGTTCTATATTTGCCCCTTCTTTTCTTTTTAATGATTTTTATTTAAATTTTAGTGCAAATTGAGTTGTCATTAGACAGTGGAGTCAGTGGTTATAAACTTTTAATGGCTAATGATTTCAAAATGGATGCACTCCTGTCTTTCACATTCATTATAAGTTTATAACACCTTAAATAGTAGGATTGGTTTTCTAAATTTGTCTTAAACTGCCATTTTGTATTGTACTATTGTTCTTTTCTCCTTTATAAGTCTTCATATGTTAGCTGGATTTTCATGATTTGATTCTTCACAGAGGGATTGTTATAAGGATTCCTTGATTCTATATACTAGTAGGTTTTTGGGTATTTCTTATAGACTTGATGCTGATGAATGGGATACCATTCAAAAAATTTGTGATTTCCTTAAGCCATTTAATGATATAACTATGTTATTTTCTGGTACCGAATATCCCACTTCTAATTTGTATTTTGTTAGTGTTTTAAAAATTGAGTACGCTATTACTAAAGCCTTTAAAGACCCTAAACTTGCACCCATGGCAGCAGTTATGCTTGAGAAGTTTGAGAGTTATTGGGAGGATTATAGTTTGATACTTTCAGTTGCTATTGCTCTTGATCCTCGTTATAAGTTGTTTCGAGTGAGACATATGTTGAACTCGTTGTATAATGATGAGGCATGCGACGAAAAGATTATGATGATTAAGGAAGCTTTTTATGACCTTTATAAATTTTATTCTACTGCATCTAATACAAGCTGCAGAAATCCTGCCTCTTCAAACACAGCTCAATCTGAAAATTCTAATCGCACGTTGAGATCTCAAAATATTTTCACGGTATTTATGTTATACAATATACTCAATATTAGTGGTAGTCTTCTATTTTTATTTGTAATGTCATAATTTAACTTTTATAATAAAAATCTGTTTCAGTTGCGTGAGGTTGATGACGAATGTGATGATTCAACTAGATGCCCTCTGGCTGATCTTGAGGCATATTTGAATGGACCTCGTTCGCGATTAATTCAAGGGGAACATTTTGACGTTCTCAAGTATTGGGAATCTCAAGCTTCTTCTCTTCCTATTTTAGCAAATATGGCAAGGGATGTTTTGGCCGTTCCTATTACATCGGTGGCCTCTGAATCTTCTTTTAGTTTGGGTGGTCGTATTTTGAACAAATATAGGGGTAAACTTTTGCCAAAGAATGTTGAGGCATTGGTTACCACCCAAAATTGGTGCCGTGGTTATCAAGCGGATGTTGAGGAAGACGTCCTCCTTGTTGGTAAAGAGATTGAAGCCGAAAGTGCTTCATCTGCATAACTGGTATTTGTGTCTCATTGTGGTTTATTTTATCTTGAAAAATCGTTGCCCTTGTCATTTATTTTCAGACTTGCTGGCAGCATTTTTCAAGACTTTTAAAATCGTTGCCCTTGTCATTTATTTTCAGACTTGCTGGCAGCATTTTTCACGACTTTTAAAATCGTTGCCCTTGTCATTTATGTTGAGACTTAAATAGTTAAATGTATTTTGGTACTTGCTCAGTGATGTAAATCTGAGAGCAATTTTAAAAAACAAAAGCTATAATTTTGAAGTTGCTTGAACTTGTTATGAGCTGCTGCCTGCTGGTAGTGCTTTTGCCTTTTGGTTGTTGTCTCTGCTGAGTTGTTGCTGCTGCTGTTTTGTTGCTGCTATTTCTTATGCTTGCTGCTGTTTTGTTGCTGCTGTTTCTTATGCTTGCTGTTTTAATTTTTCTTGAATCATCGTTGCCCTTGTCATTTATGTTGAGACTTCAATGTATATGACTTGCTGGCAGCATTTTTCAAGTTTTAAGTTAAAACAGCCATTGCTCAGTGATGATACGATAAACGTAAATCTGAGAGCAATTTTGAAAAACAAAAATAAGTTCCTGCTGAGTCCCTTCTGCTTATATTATTCCTTGCTTCTGATAAGTTGCTGATCTGTTATTGCGTGTGTTGGTTCCTGCTTATTGCTGCTATTTCCTCTGCTCTTGGGTGCTGTGCTGCTGTTTCAAGATTCTGCTCCCAAATCACTCACATTCTCACTCCTCCCTTCATCTTATCATGTATCATTTTTTGCAACCCTAAACTTGATGATATTTCAGTTGATAAATCTGAAATCTAATCTGGGTAGTAGTGATAGTAGTTTCATTATGTATTGGTATGTATTGTGAATTTTAATCAATGAAAATGGTGACTTTTTTTTAATTGCTTGTTGATATTACTCTAATTTTAATGCTATTTATCTGCTGGATTTGTGGTAATGTTATGAAATAATTGTGGCTACAGATTTGGGATGCCTCCATATTTATTAAAATTCTTTTACTTAATATCTGGTTTAATTTAAGAAAAGCTAAAAAAATGTGTTTTATAAACATTTTAGTCCTCCCCTTTACAAAATACTTGTATAAGAAAGTTTTATAAAGTGATAATGTGAATGATTGTACGCCTTATTGACTAGTACAGTAATATTCTAATGCTTATGCCACTTGTGTAACACAATCTCATATATCTCCAATCTTATGTTACCTTTGAGGCTTTGAGTGTTATTGGATGATCATGAATATCAAGGAACAATGAAGATGATTTGGGTGGACTAGCATTATTACTGGAATGAAAATGATACAAATGATATATCTTGTAATTAAAATAAATAAGTAATCTAAAACGATATTAATAATGCCGTTGGCCTAGATTTAGGTGATATAAACCTTTGTATAAACCTAAGTCGTTTGATTAGATCTACATTTATTAACATTAATTGTATTTACTATTTAGCCATTTAGGTTGTAAATAATTCAATTTGAATTAAGCAGTTTGTAATCGGATCAGTTTAAACAGGTTGTGATTCGAAAACAGTTCGATTTTAACGGTTTAACAGGTTATGGCAGTTCAGTTTAGACGGTTAGCGGATTATAACGGTTCGGTTTATACGTGTGGTTTAAACGGTTTCGGTTCATAAACGGGTCGGTTTAAACGGTTAGCGGGTTACAAATGGTTCGGTTTAAGCGGTTTTTTTTTTCGGTTTAAACGGTTTCGGTTTATAAACGGTTCGGGTCATTAACGTGTTTATAAACCATTCGGTTCGGTTTGGTTTCGGTTCGGATTTGCGCAGTTTGGTTTGTTATCGGTTTACGGTCCGTAACGGGTTGACATTGAGCGGTTCAATTCGGTTTCGGTTTGATATTGAACGGTCCAGTTCGGTTTTCGGTTTATATTTATCGGTTTATAAACGGATCGGTCCGTGATGGTTCGGTTCGGTAACGGGCGATTTCACGGTTCGGTTTGAAAAGTCCCACCCCTACTTGGCACATTAGTTAACTAAGGTTAACCCTGGTTAAAGGTGAATAGACGGAGGAGTCTCCATCGAGTTAAGATATGACGTAGGTACCCAACTTTCAACTAATTAAGGAAGTGTGTACTCAACTTTTTTTTCTAATCATATGGGTACTATAACTAATACTGTTAATTGCCTGCTGTTAAGTTTGAATTAAAGAAAAAAACAATTCATTAAATAAATCCTATTACAACCAAAAGCAACTTAGATTTCCAAAAAAGAGAAAAAAAAAAAAAATACTGTCCAAAAAATAGCAGCATGTAGTGCTTTGTTTCTCTGTTCTTGTTCTTTCCAATTTAGCTCTTCATATAGCTCCAATCGATAAAGCAAGCAAAAATGCCTAAAAATTTTTGAATAAAAGATTAAAAGCATTGACTCAAATTTCAACCAATGAATTAAATAGTTTAAATAAATTTATTTTAGCTCTCATACCTTTGTTATACACTTCATTTCTGGAAAATATGAGCTCACCATTGTTATACAACACTTTATTTCTTGAAAATATGATCTCCACCCTTGTCCCTAGGCATATCCTTTCGATAATTTTTTTTTTTTTTTTTGTTAAAAAAAAAAAAATTAGCAATTGTAAAAAGATTTATAGATTAATGAAACAAATACATACTTCAACTTGAATGACAAACCTGCAATGCTTGTTGGGTTATAAATCTTCTGCCAGGGTGATCATTACTGTTTGGAAGTAAACTAAGTGTATTGCTGAGTTGGGAGGGAGGAAAAGAAACACTGTTATGCGTTGTTCTCGTTGATTGCAAGGTTAACTCATCATCATAATGAGTATAATAAGATGTTCTCCTAGGATGTTAAATCACCTAAAAAGAAGGGGAAAAAGAATAAATTACTTTAATCAAGCTAGCCTAATAATATGCAAATATCAAACAACACTTGGAATATAATAGATAATTGAAACTTACGAAAGCAGTGTGCTGATGCCCATTAGGATAGGTGTATACACCAATCCCCCTTGTATGCAATGGTGTAGGAGTTGTGACATTACCTTCTGGTAGTTTTTCAGGCTGTTTTCTTTTCTTAGTTTGGGGTTGCTTTTGAGGTTGAGTAAGATCATTGGAATTAAATGAAGAAGGCACATCTGAAGTTTAAGTGAGCTGGCAACCCCTTTTGTTATGTCCTTGACTACCACAATGACTACATGTCATCTGTATACCCGTTTTCTTCATCTTCCCACTTGCAGTCACCTCCCAAACTTGTTTTTTCTTTTTTGTTGTTGGTCTATTTTTGAGCTTCTTAAAAGGAGGAGCCAAGATATTATGATTATTTGATGATGGCCATTCATGAGGACCATTTAAAGGCTCCATTAGGAAATCATAAGCCTTTAAATAAGTTTCCTTTCTGAACCAAGTGGCAACATAGTGCTCGGGTTGCTCTTTTGCACTCCAAATAGCAGCTACTGCATGGTTGCACGGTACGCCGCTGATTTTCCATTCATTACATGAGCAAGTCCTCTCTAATAAATTAACCACAAACCTAGTTTGAGTTATCTCTTCCCTTACACCGTATGTGAACCTTCCATCCCAAAATGCACACCAGCCTCTTGCATTGATCTTAGACATTTCTAGCTTTTGTTGATGCCTAGGACACAACAAATTAAATTATCCTTCTTAGTAATAAAATCTCTATTTTTATGAAGTCTTTCCTTGAGATTTTCTCTAATATCCTCAAGCATAGTTATGATAGGTTTATGCCTTGAGTTTAAGATGTAAGCATTAAAAACCTCACTCCTATTATTATCAATGTTGTCACAACTGGATTGTGATGTATAAAAAGCCCTACACCATTTTTGGTAGTTCCTATGCAATATTCATTGGCTACTGCTTGTGAAACGCTTTTGAATTCTTCAATTTTGGCATTGAAAGCATTTTCAGTAGTGCATTTTGCTATCATCCAAAACCATCTTCTGTATTCTTGGCCTCCACCACATTTATCCCTGAAGTTGCAATACACATGTCGCGCACAACACCTAACCTCGGCCATTGGCCATACCTCACTAACAGCCTTGATTAAGCTTTTTTGTTGATATGACATAATGGTGTAACCAGCCCCATCCACTGCACCTAAGTCTTGAGCAAGTAAATCCATGAACCAAGACCAACTATCACCACTTTCTACTTCAACAACAGCCCATGCTATTGGAAACATTTGATAGTTCCCATCCCTTCCCACCGCAACAAGTAATTGGCCTCCAAATGGACCTTTCAAGAAACCACCATCAAGTGATATAAAGGGTCTACAACCAGCTAGGAACCCTTTCCTTAATGCTTTAAAAGAAATATACATTCTCTCAAAGACCCCACCATTCAACTTAAAAACAACCGAATTATTACGGTTAGCTTTTAATATTTCTAATGCATACCTATTCAATAACCCAAATTGCTCCCTATATTCACCAAGGATCAATGACTGACCTTCTCTTCTCGCTCTAACAGCTAACCACATCGACACTTTAATACCCCAATCATGCCAAATAGTGTCTATAATTTCTCATAACTTCATATATGGATTAATCTTAAACTTTTTCATGTAATGATTAGCCACCCAAACAGAAGAGGTTTTTCTCACTTTGGATGTCCTACCACATGTGTGATTAGGAACATGAGTTTAATTTTGACTTGGAATGTCCTCTTTTTCCCTGCCCAAGACACTCAAATTCTCCACTGACCTTCTGCTTTACATGTAGCATGCATTCTATTCTTGTCATTCCTTTTAAAATTCACATCTCTCCCATGGTTGACACAATAATTTGTGATTGCCTGCTTAAATTGAGTAGCATTATCAAACTCCTGACCTGCATAAAATGTAGTCTCTTGTGTTATTGTACCAACCTTGTAGCTGTTATTTGGTCTAGCAGGCTTCTGTTTTGGTGCACTTACCAAATAACCATGGTCCTCCTCATCACTAGATTCCCTAGGGCTTTTTAACTCACTTGAGTAGTCATAGTCACTATCCATTTCTGTAGCTTGCACACCTTTACTCTCGGAAAGACGGAAACTCTATTCAATTGTGCCAATTCTTCTTAAAGCTCCCTCTCATTTTTTTCATCTTCCTTTATTTTTTCACTAGCTGTTACAATCTCCTCATCATAATCTATTCCATCATCACAAAGATTGACTACCCCCATCTCAGATACATCACCAATTGGTGACTCTTGAAGTGCATAATCACCCCTTTCATACATACATCATCGTCACCAGTTAACATACTAAAAAATGATCTCGTTTCTCCAATCAAATTTATCTCTTTGTTAAGATCATATTCTAATTGAGTCTCCTGTGTGGTTGCAACATCATGTTCACAATATATATGAACCAATCCATATTTAAGAACAAGACTTACAAAA
This sequence comes from Chenopodium quinoa, assembly GCF_001683475.1. Lineage (NCBI taxonomy): Eukaryota > Viridiplantae > Streptophyta > Magnoliopsida > Caryophyllales > Amaranthaceae > Chenopodium > Chenopodium quinoa. The sequence goes on along the minus strand of NW_018742381.1, from coordinate 725,400 downwards.
CGAGCAAAAGAAGTGTTGTCATACCCCAAAAATAAAATCCCATCTTTCATGGTTTTCCTTGGGTCTAAATAATGTAGCTTTATGACATTATTATACCCCAAACCTGCTATAACAGATCTAACATACGATGTGTCAAGATAGATCCTAACACATGTTAATCAAACCACCTTCATATATTAACCCACTCTCCCCTTCACGCCATGATCCTCCTTGGTGTATAACAATACACGGTTTAGGGTCTAGTAACTGTGTATCATGTAAATTAAAACAATTGTATTAATACTCTGCATACATGAAAGAACACTGACTAAGGCAAATAAAAATTCTTTTTTTTTTTTTTTTACTAACATGCAATATAAGTACTAATGCAACCTAGCAATTTCACAACATACCAAGTGTAACAAGCAGCAATGGACGTAAATAAAAATGGAGTGATTGAAATAGGGAAAACTAGAAAATATATACTGAAAGTCTAACCGGCTAATACAAGAGGGGGGGGGGGGAATTGTATTTGAGGTGAAATCTAAAAACTTTTGCGGAATTTAACTAAATGAAATAATGACGAGAGAAGATATAGGCTTTTCTAAATTTCCACTATGTAATCAAACTCTTTACAAGTGAAGATTCAAACCCGTTAACAAGTTCCACAAATTAGGAACTTGTTCCCAACTCTCACAGAAGCCTTCAGCAGCGAAGCTTCCTTGACCTCACCTTACACAAACTCACAATCCCAAACCCCAAAGTGCTTCAATACAATCTGTAATTACAAATACCTATTGCACTCAAGAATATATGAAGGAAAATAACTCTCTTTATGTTAGTAGGTTGCTACTGGAATTTTTATGCTCAAGAGTTGTGTTTTGCTGAGATAGTTTGCATGAGTATTTATAGAGAAGACTTAGTCATTAACCTCCACTATAATCACGTCCACATGCCAACACCCCACTAACAACTTGTGGAGTTATCTTGACAGATGGTGATCATGAAGGAGGTTTCCTAGCCTTATCTCACTAATCCACTATCTCAACAACTTGATAAACATTAGCTTTGATAAAACCGTATAATCAGAGATTTTCACAACAAAGAAACTGCTTGTTAACTTTATCAAAAGTTTGTTTAAAAAGATTTTATTTCAAAAAGGATTTTATTTGAAAAGATAAATTAATTATTTATATTAAAACAACTAGATAATTATCTTAGATAATTATCTTTATTCGAAAATAGATGACTAGATAAAACTTTTATAAATCATCTTTTTTTCCTTAAGAAATTATCTTTTAAAACTAACTTTTATTCCAGTAGTCTTTTTAATAACATAAGTCATTGAGTTCTTTTCCGACTTTATATTATTGAGTGCTCACAATTAAAACTAGAACGTGAGATTTGCACGAGGCTTTTTAGAGAATGCTACTCCGCATCCAAGTTCCTACTCCGGAACGAACTTTGCTTGAACCCTTTTATTCACCAAAGACTCAAAACGTTCATTAGTCGAGTTTGTCAATTTGTCCATCAAAACCAAAAGGCTCAACAAATTCCCCCTGTTTGATGATGACAAACATTGACAAACTTAGGTAAATAAAATCATCCAGGCATGCAACAAAAATTTAAAGCAAAACATGAAAACAAAAAAACAAACAGAGTAATTAAAGAACTTAGAAAAAAAAAACTAAAAAGTATTTATTTTAAAAAGACTGAGCAAAAGAAAAATTAACAAAGACTTTAAAAACTTAGATTACTAGGACTTTATTGAGTTAACTGAACTTAGCAAAAGTTTGTACCTTCGATGTGTGAGTTCCTTGGTAAACACCTTAGCCGCCATGAAGTTTGTCTTTTCCCCCTTTTGGCATTATCAAAAGATGAAAAAAACATTTTGCTATACTCCCACTAGACTACGTAGGGAATAGTGAGCTCAAATAATGCAAGGCAAAAATAAGTTAGGTACTAAATTATCAGCAAACACACACAATCATATGAAAATACGAGCCAAGTTCCCATAGACGAAAATCAAAAGCAGGAAAGAGTAGCAAGAGTTAAGAATTACAAACTGAAATCCAAATAAAACAAGCAAAAGCAAAAGAAATTAAAAGTGATAAGTTCGAAATTGCAATTATGGGGAATAGGTTGGTTCATCAGCTGGGTTTATTGGGTCATTAGAAGCTTCCTCCACTTCTTCAAAAGTCACCCTGTTAATCGTCTCCAATATCTCCTGAGTGCTGTGCAATATGTTCTTCTCAGCAGCATCAACCTTGTTCTCCATCCCAGTAAAACTAGTTGCCTGAGTGTCTGCCACAGCCTGCACTTGGCGTTGAAGAGAAGTCAGTTGCTTTGCCATTTCCTCCAGCTTTGTGCTCACTATCTTTGTCAGCTGCTCCAGTACTGCTTTCACCTGTTGAATATCAAAAATAGAAGCATTTGTTCCAGAGAAGGCAGCAAAGCCTGTAGGCTGTGATGTAGGAAAAGCTGGGGAGGGAGAGGGAGAAGTCTGTTTTGGAGGTGAAACAGGAGTGGAAGAGGGTTTAGCTTGTTTTGGGGGGGAGTCATGAACAGAAGATGGCTCAGAAGCAAAAGGAACTTGTGTAGGGGTAAAATCAGGGTCAGAGTGATCTGAAGAACTAATGTCTTCAATAATCACAGGCTTTAGTGTAGAAACAGTAGGTTTGACAATTTTCCTCTTACTCCTCCTGAGTTCCCCTTTAAAAGGGAGGTCAAGACTCTCACTTTCTGAACTAGATTCCCCCTCACTATGAGTCTCCTCTTCTTTCTCAGGTTCTGCCTCCTGTGTTTCCCCCTCAGAAATTTCTTCCTCCTCTTTGTCTTCCTCTCCTTTTTCTTTACTTTCTTCTTTTTCAGATTCACTTTCCTCCTCTTCTGACTCACTTGTATCTCCCTCTACAACCTGTGTTTTCCCTTTTCCACTATTTTTCTCCTCTCCTCCTCTAGTCAAGAAGGTAATTATCCCACTCTCAAGTTTAAGGCTCAGGCGAAGCAAAGATTGCTCCGAAAGAATGTTCTCAGGTTTAATATAAGTGGGTGACTCACTTTCAACATCAATCCCAAAAGACTTAAACAACACAGTAAGGAGAGATCCATATGGAATAGTAGTTTTAGCAGCATAGAAAACCAAATGTTCAATCATCAGTTTTGGAAAGTTTATTTTTATTTTCCGAGCAAGACAAAAGATGATGGTGACATCTAGTAAGGATACTGTGCTTCGTTTTTGCAAACGGGGAACAATGCCTCTCCATGTGAAATTGAACAGTAATTTGTGAAGAGGAGTGAGTATGTTATGATGTGAAGTCTTGCTTTTCGTGTTTCCACCTATAAATTTGATTATTCTATTCTCATCATAATGCCCAATTTGCACAATTTGTTTGTGTTTTAGGTACGAACTATAGCCAGAGGTGGGGACTTGAAACAAGTTCCCTAAATATGCAACATCAAAATGAATGTAAGTATCTTTGACTGTAGCCGTGCATACACCATTGTTGTGTTTGAAAGTATTTTTAAATTCAAATAGAAGCTTAGGGTAAATTGGATAGTGAGAACAATTTTGGAACAAATGCACCCATTCTTGATAATCAAATAAGGAGGTGAATTCGGAGAACTTACTTGCCGTACACCAGTCATAATTGATGTGATAGCCGTGAGTGTAGTTCCAAGATGGAAACTTTTGAGAGCTTCGCCTCTTCCTGTCGCCTCCTTTCACGGTTGTAGCCTTTCTCTTTGGTGGAGCTTTTGGGTGAACGACGACAATTGGGACTGGTTCAGGGGAGCCGTCAGCAGAGGAAGGTTTGGGAGGAGGTATTCGGGTTTTTGGTGGTTTCGGTGTTGAGTTTAGGTTGGTTTTCATGGTTATGAAGGTGAGTTGAAAGGAAGGAGAAGATGAATAGTGTGAATAGGAAGGAGAGAGAGTGAGGCCGGTTTTTATGAGGGGGTATGGAGAAGTTAATTTGATGTGATTGGTGAGGGTGGAGTGTTAAAGAAAAAGAGTTTAATTGGGAAGGGTGAGAAAAAGTGACGGTTTATGGTGAGGTAGTAGAGTAGTTTTAGAGGAGTAGGATTTTAATAGGGTGGATTAATTGCAATTTTCAAACTTATCACAATAAAAGATAAACTTTTAAGAAATATACGGAAAGTAAGGAGTAGTGAATATACTAGCTCCTTATCTTACGAAAAAAAATCTTTTTGTATTTTTGAATTATATGAGGAATGGAAAAAGAATTGAACATAAAAAAAATAAGGAAGGAAAAAGATAAGAATAAAAAAAATAAGGAAGGAAAAAAAGATAATAACAAGAAGGAAAACAGATAAAAAAAAATTTAAAAAGATAGATAAGTGCAAATTGATCGTAAATTATGATGATAATTTACGTGATCATAATACAGAGAATAAAGAATGATGAAAAGGGAACTTGAAACAACATGGCTCAATATTTTTAACATATTAAAAGTATGTATAAGTGACTTTTCAATACTTCACAAATCTTTCCCCTGGGTAATTTCAGCTGTGTTATGCACACAAGATTGAGCATAGCATTGTTAGTTACATCCGATTTTACCTTAGGGGTTCCAAACAAAAATCACTTTAGCCGTAGCATCCCCAATTCCACACGCATCTTTTCAAACTTGTCTCTGCTTAAAGGCTTAGTTAATATATCAGCAATTTGACATTCAGTAGAAATAAAATCTAGCTTAATTAAGCCCTTTTCAACATTATCTTTCAAAAAGTGATGCCTTACATGTATATGCTTAACTTTAGAGTGTTGTACTGGATCTTTAGAGATGCAAATGGCACTTGTGTTGTCACAATGAATAGGAACGCACTCTAAAATAATGCCATAGTCACGCAACTGTTGTTTTATCCATAGAAATTGAGAGCAACATGCAGCAGCAGCCACATATTCTGCTTCGGCAGTGGATAGAGCAACAGTGTTTTGTTTCTTGCAACTCCAAGAAACCATGCAAGAACCTAAGAATTGGACCATACCTGACGTGCTTTTACGATTTACTAAATCTCCTGCATAGTCAGCATATCCTCTTAGGTCAAACGAGTCACTTTTTGGATAGAACAGACACAAGTCTTCCGTCCCTTTTAAGTATCGTAGAATCCTTTTGACGGCTGTTAGATGCGATTCCTTTGGATCCGATTGAAATCTTGCACAAAGACCTACACTAAACGAAATGTCAGGTCTGCTAGCAGTTAAATATAACAAGGAACCAATCATACCTCTGTATTTTGTTTGGTCCACACGAGTTCCCTTGGGGTATTGGTCCAACCTTATGGTTGTTCCCATGGGAGTGTGGTTTATCTTTGTGCTTTCCATACTGTATTTTTTCAATAACTCCTTCACATATTTCTGCTGATGGATCATTATTCCTTCGTTAGTTTGCTTAATTTGGAGCCCAAGGAAGAAGTTGAGTTCCCCCATCATGCTCATCTCAAACTCACTGCTCATTAAATCGGCAAAGTACTTGCATAAGGATTCATTAGTTGCACCGAAAATAATATCATCAACATAAATTTGTACAATTAATAAATGAGTTCCTTTTGATTTTAAGAACAAAGTTTTATCAACTTTTCCTCTTTTGAAATCATTTTGTAAAAGGAATTTAGAAAGTCTTTCATACCATGCTCTTGGAGCTTGTTTTAATCCATACAGTGCTTTATCAAGCTTAAAAACATGGTTAGGAAAGTTTGGATCCTCAAATCCAGGTGGTTGTTCAACATAGACGTCTTCCTTTAAAAAACCATTTAAAAAAGCACATTTGACGTCCATTTGATAAAGTTTAAAACCCATAAATGCAGCAAATGCAATTAAAATACGAATTGCTTCTAATCTAGCTACAGGAGCGAAAGTCTCCTCAAAATCGATACCTTCCTGCTGATTGTAGCCTTTAACAACCAATCTTGCCTTGTTCCTTACAATTGTGCCATGTTCATCTAGCTTATTCCTGTATACCCATTTGAGACCAATAACCTTTTGATTCTTTGGTTTAGGTTCAAGGTGCCACACTTTGTTTCTTTCGAATTCATTTAATTCCTCTTGCATGGCAACAATCCAATCAGCATCTTCCAAGGCTTCTTTGTGATTTCGAGGTTCCAGTGTTGATAGGAAGGCGTTGAATGCACAAAAGTTTCTCAGTTGGGATCTCGTCTGAGTTCCCTTGCTTAGGTCACTTATAATTTTATCCAGGGGGTGTGACCTTTGATGTTTCCATGGCTTTGGTTGGAATGATTGAGCTGGTATAAAAGTGTTATTTTGAGTTGCTTTTTCTTCCATTTCTTCATGGTGTTCTGCTTCTGCATTTGCTTCGCCTTCTGTGTTTTCTGTTTCTTCTGTATTTTTAACAGAGGCTTTAGTATTATTTGGAACTTCAGTAGGTTCCTTATCAGTATTTTCAGTAATTCGAACAGGCTGCTTTCTGGGAATTAATTCTTCATCTTGGTCTGTTGAACGAGTGAGACCAATTTCATAATCTCCATCTTCATATTCCTGTATACAATCATAATTATTAGTTTCATTTAAAATCACATGTATACTTTCTTCTACACACATAGTCCTCTTATTGTAAACTCTATAAGCTTTACTATTAGATGCATATCCTAAAAAGACTGCTTCATCACTCCTTTCATCAAATTTTCCAAGATTTCTTTTATCATTATTGTGAACAAAGCATTTGCATCCAAAGGCTCTTAAATGAGCAATATAAGGTTTTCTCCCTTTTAACAGTTCATAAGGTGTCTTGTCCAACATTGGTTTGAGCATGGCTCGATTGATGATATAGCATGCTGTGTTGACGGCTTCTGCCCAAAAATTCCTTGGAAGCCCACTTGCTATTAGCATTGTTCTTGCCATGTCTTCCAATGTTCGGTTCTTCCTCTCAACCACACCATTTTGTTGTGGTGTTCTTGGCGCTGAGAAATTGTGACTTATTCCCTGTTCCCTGCAAAATTCATCAAACTTGGAATTTTCGAATTCCGTACCATGGTCAGTTCTCATATGAATAAGTTGATTACCTATTGATTTTTGTGTCTTTTTCAAGAAAGTCATAAACATATCAAAAGTTTCATCTTTACTATGTAAGAATATGACCCATGTAAATCTAGAATAATCATCCACAAGAACTAAGACATATCTTTTTCCACTTCTACTTTGAATTCTAACGGGGCCACACAAATCCATATGAATGAGTTCCAATGGTTTTGTGGTGCTTACCATTTTCTTTGATTTAAACGATGATCGAACATGCTTTCCTTTGATGCAGGCTTCACAAATTTTGTCATTTAGGAACTTGATAGAAGGTAGTCTGAAGGTTCAATGGGCACTCAAGAGGGGGGGGGGGGGGGTGAATTGAGTGTTAAGTAATCGTTGGCTAATTTTTCTTCTTTTCGGATTATGTGTGAGGAACCAGTTGTGCTGGTTCCCGTACGCAGCGGAATATAAATAAGCAATAAAGAAGACAACAAATTTAACGAGGTTCAGCCAACTCAGGCCTACGTCCTCCTATCCTAAGTTCTTTATTAATCTACTCCGAAAAACAAAGACAAAGAACACTCTGCTGTTTCCCTACTCCGGGAACCAGTCTACCCCACACTCTACTCCGAGTGTGCTCTCGACTTACAATCGTAAGCCCAATGTGTTTGAACTCACAAACACTCACCCAGCCTTTAACCCCTTTGTTAAAGACTCAATACAAGAATCAAGAACTCTCCTTTGATCTCACTTCTACGAAGCTAATTAAGAGAAAATGTTTTTGTACTAGAATGCTCTTGTATATGACTTGATGAATGGGATTAGTGCTTAAGTATATGCTCTCAAATAATTGTTCTTTTTAATTTCTGGAGAGGCACACGAAATATGTGAAATAAGATGAGTTTATATAAGCTTAGATTCCTAAAACCTAGTTTCCTTAAATCACACAATCTTAGAGAATAAGATATATTGTAATTTTAGGAAAGTATTTATCTTATTTGATTTAATCACAAAGATAGAATCAATTAAGATAAATACTCCTAGTTTTTAGGTAACCAAGAATATTTCATCTTATTTCCAGCTGCACAAAATATTTTCAAAATAATCTTTTCGAAAAAATCTTTTTGTAAAATCTTTTTCCAAAACGGCAGCTCGAATATTTCGTACAGTGAACCTGGTTCCCCGACCTGGTTCCCTGAATTGAAACATGTTATGAAACCTGTTCCAACTTTGTACCAGATTTCATATCATACTTCAATATACTTTTAAGCACTTATATAACCCAAACATGCAAGCATACTACGGAGCATATTACATGAAAACTTAGATAACATATTAAAGCATAAATCGTCTTTTCTTCATGTAATCTTCAAGACTTGAATCTTCCTTGAATACTTCTATTATGAGCAAGCAATCTTTCTTCGAAATATCTTCGAAAGGCTTCTATGCTCCAAGTCTTGGAATCAACTCAACTACTGCACATGTAACATGGTTAATGCACAATAAAGAGTATGTGACTGCTTTTCCGCATAGCAGTCAAGGAAACGGTTCATACTGGTTCCCCACCAGTACATACCACATTTATCATCTAACTGTTTCCTGTATATAGATAAGTTAGTTCAATAGATAACTCATATAATCAATAACTTATCTAGGAAAACAGTGTTCTATTTTAGTTGGTTCCCCCAACTGTATTGAACACTTTCAAAGACCTGTTTCCCTTAGCTGTTTGTCATCATTCAAAACTATCAATCAAAACCTAAGGGACTCAACAAATTCCCCCTTTTTGATGATGACAAACTCTTGAAGTTCTTGAACCTGTGGACATGCACAGAAAATAGAAAATACGAAATAAAAAGACTCAAACTGACTCAATCTAAACTAGCTAAACCTCAAACTGACTCAATCTAAACTAGCTAAACCTTAGGCTTCAACTTCAAACTACTTCCCCCTTTTGGCATCATTAAAAAGTATCCACAAGTAAAAGCAATGTGCACAAGTTAATGTGCTTATCCATACAATGGCATCAACCACCATTCAAGCATTATGCTGCAAAAAGAGATTAGTCAAACAGTTCATACCATAGCAGAGTTAGTAGTTCATACAAGCCAACAAAGTTCAACCAAAGAAGCCCAAATCCATCCAAAAAGAAAGTTCATGGAATGGAGAGAAGTAGACAGACCAACAAAATCAGTTATTTTAGAATAAACATGAGGGTGAGGAAACAAGAACAGAAACAGCATCACTCCTCATCATCATTCTCGTTCCCTTCCTCCTCCTCGAACTTTGCAACATCTTCTGTATTATCATCTGATTCCTTTTCATCCTTGTCACCATGCTCTGCTTAAACCAAAATCATTATATTACTAAGCATATTCTTGTGATTCCCCAATCTGTTTCAAAACCACTTCCTGACCTGCTGGTTCCTCTATTTTTTTTTTTTTTTTTTTTTTTTTTTTTTTTTTTTATAAATCATGAGAGATCCGCACTTATTCATAAAGTTCTCCTTGTTGCATAACGAGTACAAGACTAGCATCACATCAATCAAGCAAAGACCTCCACCCTTTTGTGGTGTGAAAGGTTCTTGCTGGTACCCTTTTTCTCTTGGTTTCCGGAAGAGAATTAATGGACTGTTCCTCCTACACCTTCTCAGTGAACTTCTTTAATGAAGATTGAGTTACTCTACTTCGTACCATGGTCTTAACAATGAGTGTCTCCTCATTGTAACCAACAATCTCTATTTCATCCTCTTCACTCTGACTTTTCCGAATTTCCTCCAACTTCGGGCTTAAGGACATTTGAGCTTCCTTCTGATGTTCCCCCTGAGACTGAGCTGGTTCCTTGAGTGAACAGTAACCGAATGAACAATGATGAATTTAAAGCATACGAGAGAGAGAAAGAGAGTTTCGAGTGATGATGATTGATGATCTGCACAAAGGGTTAGTGTATATTTTTAACAATGAAGCACAAAGAGAGAAGAAGGAAAGAAAAGAGTTAGTTGAGCCAATAAAAAGCAACTGTAAAGGATATTTTTTTTATTTTTTTTTTAAATTGAAATCAAAAATTTGGTAATTATCTTTTACCATAATTATCTCAACCAACTATAAATAAGGCATATGATATGTTTGCCTTTTATATGGGATTAAATAACTGAAATAAGATAAATTCCTTCCAAAAGGAAATATCTTATAGTAATCTTCCGTAAATAAAAGATATTATCGGATGACATATCAGAGCTGGTCTGATGTTTCCCTTTGCTGGTACCTGTATAGAACCATGTCACGCTGTTTCTGGCAATTCAGCCTGATTTCACCTGTTTCTTACAACAATGATTCTCAATCCTTTTGAGATTTTGAACCATCTACACAACACTTGAAAGATATCAACATAAGTATGTACACACACTATACAAGAGAATACCATTCTAACCAATCATTGAAGGAAGTAATTGAAGCCAATACCTAAAATCTAACTAGACCTAAAAGGACTCTTAACCTACAAAAAAACTCTCTACACAAAGGCTTTGTGAAGATATCAGCAATTTGATCTTCACTTTTACAAAACAACATCTCCACCAATCCTTTTTCCACATTGTCTCTTAAAAAATGGTGTCTTATTTCAATGTGTTTTGTCTTGGAGTGTTGCACTGGATTCTTTGAAATATTGATTGCACTAGTGTTATCACAAAAAATAGGAACACTTTTATAAATAACACCAAAATCTTTCAGCTGGTTCCTTATCCACAGTAGCTGGGAACAGCATGAAGCTGCAGCTATATATTCAGACTCTGCTGTGGATAGGGCCACTAAATTTTGCTTTTTAGAACCCCATGAAATTAGACAAGAGCCAAGAAAGTGTGCCATACCTGATGTGCTCTTTCTATCAACTAAGAAACCAGCATAATCTGCATCTGTGTATCCAATAAGATCAATGGTACTGCCTTTGGGGTACCACAATCCCAGATTTGTTGTTCCTACAAGATACCTAAGTATCCTTCTAACAGCCTTCAAGTGAGATTCCTTTGGATTGCTTTGAAACCTAGCACACAAACCAACAGAAAACACAATGTCAGGTCTACTAGCTGTTAGGTAAAGTAGAGAACCTATCATTCCTCTATAAAGAGAAGCTTCAACATCTTTTCCCTTAAGATCAGCATCTAATTTTGTAGATGGGGGAACAGGTGTATCATAAGCTTTGCTGTTCTCCATGCCGAATTTTTTCAGCAACTCTTTTAAGTACTTTTGTTGATGGATCATTATTCCATCATCCATTTGCTTAATCTGCAGCCCTAGGAAGAATCCTAGTTCTCCCATCATGCTCATTTCAAATTCACTCTGCATAAGATTAGCAAATTCATCACATAAAACCTGATTAGTAGCACCAAATAAAATATCATCAACATAAATTTGTACTACAATCAAGTGTTTCCCCCTGGTTCTTATGAACAAGGTCTTGTCTACTGTTCCCCTCTTGTAATCATTTGCCATCAAGAAATTGGACAATCTTTCATACCAAGCCCTCGGAGCTTGTTTCAACCCATATAATGCTTTGTCCAACTTGTACACATGTTGGGGGAACAGTGCATCTTCAAAACCAGGTGGCTGCTCCACATATACTTCTTCCTTTAAATATCCATTGAGGAAGGCAGTCTTTACATCCATCTGAAACAGCTTAAAATTCATGTGAGCAGCATAAGCAATTAAAATCCTAATAGCCTCTAGCCTAGCTACTGGTGCAAACGTCTCATCATAGTCAATTCCTTCTTGTTGATTGTACCCTTGCACCACTAGCCTTGCTTTGTTTCTGACTATAGTACCAAGGTCATCTAACTTGTTTCTAAAGACCCATCTAGTGCCAATGACTGATCTTTCCTTGGGACGGGGAACCAGGTGCCAAACCTGGTTCCTCTGAAACTGATTTAACTCATCTTGCATAGCTAGTACCCAATCAGGATCAGTCAATGCCATTTTATAGTCAGTAGGCTCTACATTAGACAGGAAAGAATAGAAAGCACAAAAGTTTTGAAAAACATTTGTTCTCGTTTGAATCCCCTTATTTATATCACTAATTATTTGATCAGTGGGATGAGAAGATTGATATCTATAACTTTTAAAATTAAGACTGTTTTGTGCTTTCTCATTAAGTTGGGAACCAACATGTTCATGGATCTCTCCTTCTTCTGAGGAGCCAGGAGGATTCACATTCATGCTGTTTCCTCTATCATTACTTACCTCAGGTTCAGGGGTGGTACCTTCTTCTGTTCCCCCTGAACTCATTACCTGTCTATTATTTGAGGAACCATCAGGACTTGGTTCCCCTTCAGAGTCCTCATTATCTTCATTTTCTTTTCTAGGCACTTCATCATTATCATCTGGTGGAGTATTTGGTAGGCCTAGATCTGCTTGCACTTCATCCGTGGGACCAGTATACTGGTTTCCCGTGAAATCCATCAATCTAATCACTTCATCAGGTTGTACCTGCGCAAACTCAGAAGACATGTTAAATTCATCAAAAATGATATGGACACTCTCCTCAACACAAAGAGTCCTTTTATTGAAGACTCTATATGCTTTGCTGTGAGAAGAGTATCCAAGAAAGATTCCCTCATCACTTCTAGGATCAAACTTATCAAGTTGATTCTTCCCATTATTATGCACATAACATTTACATCCAAAGACACGAAAGTATGTGATGTTGGGCTTTCGACCTTTAAGAAGTTCATAGGGAGTCTTATTTAACTTTGGTCTAATGAGACCTCTATTCAATATATAGCAAGCAGTGTCAACAGCTTCTCCCCAAAAACTCTTTGGGAGACCACTCTCAATGAGCATCGTCCTCGCCATCTCCTCAAGAGTTTTATTCTTCCTTTCTACAACACCATTTTGTTGAGGTGTTCTAGGGGCTGAGAAGTTGTGATTAACTCCATGTTCCCTACAATAATCAATAAAGTTAGCATTATCAAATTCAGTACCATGGTCTGATCTTACCGAGACCAGCTTGTGGGTGAGCTGGTTCTCCACTTGTTTCACCAATGTTACCCATTCTTCAAACATTTCATCCTTTGTGTGTAACATCATTACCCAAGTGTACCTAGAATAATCATCAACCATAACACAGACATATCTATGACCTCTTCGACTTTGTACTCTCATGGGACCACACAAGTCAATATGTACAAGTTCGAAGGGTCTGCTGGTACTCATAATAGTTTTAGGCTTAAAAGAAATTTTGACCTGTTTCCCCCTTACACATTCAGAACAAACTTTATCAGCTTCATACTTAATGTTAGGAAGGCCTACAACTAAGTCACGTATTTTAAGTTTGTTTAGAAGTGTTAGGCTAGCATGTCCAAACCTCTTATGCCAAATCCATTGATTATTGTCAGAAACAGCTCTCAAACAGATGGACTTGTCTTGAGGGATTTTATCTAAGAAGGTGATGTAAACATCATGCTTCCTGGTTCCCTCACATACAAGTTCTCCTGTTTGTGAGTTAACTATGTGACATAGGTTGGCTTGAAACTCAACTCTATTACCTTTGTCACATAATTGAGAAATACTCAAGAGATTATGTTGCAAGCCTTCAACATAATAAACATCATCTATTGCGTTAGAAAGTGTCTTACCAACCTTACCTAAACCAGTGATGGTTCCCTTGCTGTTATCCCCAAAGGTGACACTTCCTCCATCAAAGGCCACTAGTGAAAGGAATTGATCTTTATCCCCGGACATGTGTCTTGAGCAACCACTGTCCAAATACCAATAGGTGTCTCCCTTCACTCTAGCCTGCAAGAGCAAATCAAACATTAGATTTAGGAACCCAAACATACTTGGGTCCCTTTTCAACAATATTAACAACTTGTTGATCCTTTCTTCTCCAAACACACTTTGCACCCTTGCTGTTCTTATTAGCACTAATTTTCTTAGCTGGACATTCATGTATCTTATGTCCATTTTTACCACAATGAAAACACACATGCATCTCTTTAGTCATGACATACTTGCCTCGTTGATATTCTTTGATCCAGGTGGTTTCTCTGGGAGACCAGTTAGTCCTGGTTCTCTGTCTAGTATAACCGAGACCAACTTTTCCTCTGTTTCCTCTTGATGAAGTCAGGTAATTTAAGGATTTTTGAGCATTCAATAATTTGTCCACATGTCTATGACTATCATTAAGTTCTTTTTCTCTGGTTTCAAGTGTCTTAGTCAACAATTCGTTTTTCTCTTTAAGAAAATCAAAGTTACTTTTTAAAGCTTCGAATTGTAGATTAAGCTTTGAAACCATACGGTCAATAGACATGTCAACAACCACTGGTTGCTTGTCCTTTTTCAGTTGATTGATTTCCGCATGCAAATCACAAATATTACTTTCATACTTATCAATCATATTACTGACATCTACACTGGTACCTGTAGGGGAAACAGTGAACTGTGCAGCTTTAAGTGAAGCAATTTCCTTGTGAGAATTTTCCAGGTTGTAAGCCAATGTTTCAAAGGCCTTCAACAAGGAAGTTCTAGTACATGAATTTGCTTTACTTATAGCTACTGAAAAATCAAGAGTATCACTAGTGGTTGATAAGTCTCTAGGGAACCAGGAGGTCAGATCCTCTTCACCATCAATTGGTTCAAACGATCTTTCCTTTTCTAGTTCCACTTTACACTTGTCCAATTCAACCTCTAGTTCTGCTACTTGATTTTTTAGTTCATAACAGACTCCTTCTAGATGATCACAGCTAGCAATAGCAATATTACATTCACCACTTTTTTCTTTTAATTCTCTTTTGCAAATTATGTATGTTTCACTTAATTTATAGCATTCATCTAGTAAGGAATCAATACAAGCAAGCATATTTTCTCTATCATATTCATGCATATCTTCTCTAATTTGCTCTAAGCTTACCTTGCGTTCATGTAGTACATCCTTCTTTGCCATAAAGCATTTGTTGAATGTACTGGTTCCCCCTCTGGTTCCTGGACCAGTGTTGTTTTCCTTGATGTTTGTAAAGGCAGTAAGCAAACATCTGAGTTGGGTGATCCTTCTTCTTCATCTGACCCTGAGTCAGAGTCTCCCCACATGGAAGCTATCATGGCATTCTTGTATGCTTGTTTATCTCCGGATTTAGACTGTTTGTCATTCCACTTAGGACAATCTCGAATAAGATGTCCTTTTTCTCCACACTTGAAACATCCTGTAGAAGAAGAATTAGAGTTAGATTTTTTATAGTTTTTAAAATGCTTACCTTTGAAATTCTTTCTTTGATCTCGAAGAGATCTCTCAAATCTTTTTGCAATCATGCTAATTTCATCTTCATCATCTTCTACTGTTCCCTTAAGCGCCATGCCTCTTGCTGGTTCCTTCTCAGACTTAGAGTCAATCAGCATCTCATGAGTCATAAGGGAACCAATCAGCTGTTCCAGAGACAAGGTAGACAGATCCTTTGCTTCGTATACTGCTGTTACCTTGGCTGTCCATGCATCTGTTAAACTACGCAATAATTTTCTCACAAGATCCTCGTCAGATAAATTTTTACCAAGAGATCTAAGATCATTTACAATAGTCATAAACCTACGAAAGCAATCATTGATTTTTTCATTTTTATTCATGGCAAACAATTCATATTTAGACATGATTAAATCAATTTTAGACCGTTTTACCTCACTGGTTCCCTCAAACGCAAGTTCAAGGGTGTCCCATATCTCCTTAGCACTACTGCAGCCAGATATACGATTTGTTTCGGTCTCACCTATTGCTTGTTGTAGTATTGACATTGCCTTAGCATTCTTCTCCAGCAACTTGTAATCAGCAGTGACCAATTCGCTATCTTTCTTGGGAACCTGGTTCCCCTCAACATCTTTCTTGAGAATGATATTAGGACCATTTTTAACTACGAGCCAGCATTCATAATCAATACCCATGATAACATTTTGGATCCTGTTCTTCCACCAAGCATAATTATTTCCATTAAACTTGGGTGACTTGTTGTCATAACCGATTGCACTTAATTCTTGAGTACTCATTCTTAACTCCTCTAGATGTTACTCTTTCGAGAAGCTTAGGCTCTGATACCAATTGAAGGTTCAATGGGCACTCAAGAGGGGGGGGGGGGTGAATTGAGTGTTAAGTAATCGTTGGCTAATTTTGCTTCTTTTCGGATTATGTGTGAGGAACCAGTTGTGCTGGTTCCCGTACGCAGCGGAATATAAATAAGCAATAAAGAAGACAACAAATTTAACGAGGTTCAGCCAACTCAGGCCTACGTCCTCCTATCCTAAGTTCTTTATTAATCTACTCCGAAAAACAAAGACAAAGAACACTCTGCTGTTTCCCTACTCCGGGAACCAGTCTACCCCACACTCTACTCCGAGTGTGCTCTCGACTTACACTCGTAAGCCCAATGTGTTTGAACTCACAAACACTCACCCAGCCTTTAACCCCTTTGTTAAAGACTCAATACAAGAATCAAGAACTCTCCTTTGATCTCACTTCTACGAAGCTAATTAAGAGAAAATGTTTTTGTACTAGAATGCTCTTGTATATGACTTGATGAATGGGATTAGTGCTTAAGTATATGCTCTCAAATAATTGCTCTTTTTAATTTCTGGAGAGGCACACGAAATATGTGAAATAAGATGAGTTTATATAAGCTTAGATTCCTAAAACCTAGTTTCCTTAAATCACACAATCTTAGAGAATAAGATATATTGTAATTTTAGGAAAGTATTTATCTTATTTGATTTAATCACAAAGATAGAATCAATTAAGATAAATACTCCTAGTTTTTAGGTAACCAAGAATATTTCATCTTATTTCCAGCTGCACAAAATATTTTCAAAATAATCTTTTCGAAAAAATCTTTTTGTAAAATCTTTTTCCAAAACGGCAGCTCGAATATTTCGTACAGTGAACCTGGTTCCCCGACCTGGTTCCCTGAATTGAAACATGTTATGAAACCTGTTCCAACTTTGTACCAGATTTCATATCATACTTCAATATACTTTTAAGCACTTATATAACCCAAACATGCAAGCATACTACGGAGCATATTACATGAAAACCTAGATAACATATTAAAGCATAAATCGTCTTTTCTTCATGTAATCTTCAAGACTTGAATCTTCCTTGAATACTTCTATTATGAGCAAGC
Source organism: Chenopodium quinoa (assembly GCF_001683475.1). Taxonomy (NCBI): domain Eukaryota; kingdom Viridiplantae; phylum Streptophyta; class Magnoliopsida; order Caryophyllales; family Amaranthaceae; genus Chenopodium; species Chenopodium quinoa. The sequence goes on along the minus strand of NW_018742381.1, from coordinate 708,283 downwards.
AATCTTTCTTCGAAATATCTTCGAAAGGCTTCTATGCTCCAAGTCTTGGAATCAACTCAACTACTGCACATGTAACATGGTTAATGCACAATAAAGAGTATGTGACTGCTTTTCCGCATAGCAGTCAAGGAAACGGTTCATACTGGTTCCCCACCAGTACATACCACATTTATCATCTAACTGTTTCCTGTATATAGATAAGTTAGTTCAATAGATAACTCATATAATCAATAACTTATCTAGGAAAACAGTGTTCTATTTTAGTTGGTTCCCCCAACTGTATTGAACACTTTCAAAGACCTGTTTCCCTTAGCTGTTTGTCATCATTCAAAACTATCAATCAAAACCTAAGGGACTCAACATAGTCCGATTACCAAGTCCTTTGACCTTAATTTGTCAAGCAATGAAAGACTAGCATGTCCAAAACGTTTATTCCATAGAAGTGGATCATCCTCAATAACACTTAAACAAGATAGATTGTACTTTGGAACTTTGTTAAGGTCCACGGTATACGTGTTCCCTTTACGAGTTCCTTCCAAAACGATTTTTCCAGTGTCGTTTTTGATGATTTTGCATTTTTCAGAAGAAAAGCTTACAGAGTTTCCTTTATCACAATACTGAGAAATACTGAGTAGATTATGCTTCAAACCCTCGACTAAAAATACATTGTTAATTGCATGGGAACTTGACCTTCCTACTTTGCCAACAGCAACAATGTTGCCTTTCTTATTGTCTCCAAAGGTCACTGTTCCCCCTGTATAGGCCGTCAGTGAGAGAAATCTGGATTCATCTCCTGTCATGTGCTTAGAACAACCGCTATCGAGGTACCACTGGTTGTTCCCCCTCACTGCGACCTGCAAAAGAAATTAAGGGTAGTAGCAGGAACCCTTTCATTCATGGGTTCCTGTGTTGACACATTTGAATCAGATTTCTTCTGCCAAACATAGTTCACATTCTTATTGTACTGTTTTGCTTTCTTAGTACATTCTTCACTGCGATGTTCTTGTTTACCACAAAATGAACAAACAGTCTCACTAGGCAAATCCACATACTTCTTTTTCTTTCTAGTAGACTTCTTCTTATGGACATAGCCTAGACCTTCTGTTCTTTTTGTCTGAGCTTCCTTTACCCACTTGGGAACACCCGTGCTTGCTGTATTTTTACTTTTTCTTGCAATTTCTTGGTCCTTTTCTAGTTTCTCATTTTTATCATTAGTATCCTTTATCTCTTTCTTAACATGCTCTAGTTCATTATTAAACATGATTAAAGGAACTTCAGTAGACCTGCAAGAATCAATGTTAGTACACAACATTTTATATTGAGTCAATTCAATATTCAGCATGATATTCTCACTCTTGACTCTTTCAAGGGATTCTTTTAGCATAATATTTTTATCTAACAATTCAAAGAATCTGCCTTGAACATCATTTCTTAAGCTATTCAGATACTTAACATGATCTCTACAAATTCCAGTTGCCTTTTCGGCTTGCCTTAGTTTTGCACATAATTCTTTATATTCATCTAAGGTTTCTAACAATAAAGAGATTAACTTATCCTTTGAGAGAGATTTCAAATAACTAGGTTGAATGACTACCTCATCATCATGCTTTGCCATTAGACAGAGATTGGCTACTTCATCGTCTGTGTGTTCCTGTTCCTCTTCTTCGGAACTTGATTCTCCCCACGTGGAAATCATTACTTTCCTGAAATTTGTTTTAGAAAAGTTAGGCTTGGAGTTTCTGTTTTGATCATCTTCTTTTCCCTTGCCTTTCTCAGATTCCCATAATGGACACTCTTTGATGAAGTGGTTGGTGCTTCCACATTTGTGACAAGAAGACTTGGCTTTGGATTCCTGATTTCTTTTACTGTATCCTTTCTTCTTGTCTAAAAACTTGTTGTTATGGTAGAATTTTTTCAGCCTTCTCACCAACATTGCAGCTTCTTCTTCATCAATGTCAGACTTCTCTTCGGATTCTTCATTAGCTTTTAGTGCTAGCCCTTGACTTTTGACAGTCTCCTGAGTCCGGTTGTCCAACTGGATCTCGTGGGTAATGAGGGAACCCGCAAGCTGTTCTAGATTGAACTTGGTGAAGTCTTTTGATTCCTGCACATCTGCAACCTTTGCTCTCCATCTGTCATTGTCTGGAAGACTTCTTAAGACCTTTCTGACCTGCTCATCTATAGGAATTATCTTACCAAGACACGTTAGTTCGTTAGTAATACTTTTAAATCGAGTAAACATGTCTTTAATGGATTCTTTGTTTCCCATTTCAAAGCGCTCATACTGAGACAAAAGAATGTCTATTTTGGAACGTTTAACATCTGACGTTCCTTCATGTGTAACTTCCAGATTTCCTTTGCGGACTTGCACCCTTTGACACGAGTATGTTCATCGGGTCCAACTCCCCAAATTAAAAACTTTTTGGCAGTAGCATTCATTTCTAGTTTTTCGAAATCAGTTTTTTCATATTCATCCATAGGTTTAGGGATTACCTCATTGTTAGCATTCGTTTTCGTAATTTCGTAATCTCCTACTTGTATAATCCGCCATACCTGATAGTTCTCTCCTTGGATAAAGATTTCCATCTTATCCTTCCAATAAGGATAATATTTGTCGTTGAAGTATGGAGGCCTTTGAATGGATGTACTCCCGAATTCCTTTTCCTCTGTGTAAGCCATTTTCCCAGGAACTTACTCAACAGGGTTGCCTGCGTGCTCTGAGTTCCTGCTCTGATACCAACTGAAAGTCTAACCGGCTAATACAAGAGGGGGGGGGGGTGAATTGTATTTGAGGTGAAATCTAAAAACTTTTGCGGAATTTAACTAAATGAAATAATGACGAGAGAAGATATAGGCTTTTCTAAATTTCCACTATGTAATCAAACTCTTTACAAGTGAAGATTCAAACCCGTTAACAAGTTCCACAAATTAGGAACTTGTTCCCAACTCTCACAGAAGCCTTCAGCAGCGAAGCTTCCTTGACCTCACCTTACACAAACTCACAATCCAAAACCCCAAAGTGCTTCAATACAATCTGTAATTACAAATACCTATTGCACTCAAGAATATATGAAGGAAAATAACTCTCTTTATGTTAGTAGGTTGCTACTGGAATTTTTATGCTCAAGAGTTGTGTTTTGCTGAGATAGTTTGCATGAGTATTTATAGAGAAGGCTTAGTCATTAACCTCCACTATAATCACGTCCACATGACAACACCCCACTAACAACTTGTGGAGTTATCTTGACAGATGGTGATCATGAAGGAGGTTTCCTAGCCTTATCTCACTAATCCACTATCTCAACAACTTGATAAACATTAGCTTTGATAAAACCGTATAATCAGAGATTTTCACAACAAAGAAACTGCTTGTTAACTTTATCAAAAGTTTGTTTAAAAAGATTTTATTTCAAAAAGGATTTTATTTGAAAAGATAAATTAATTATTTATATTAAAACAACTAGATAATTATCTTTATTCGTAAATAGATGACTAGATAAAACTTTTATAAATCATCTTTTTTTCCTTAAGAAATTATCTTTTAAAACTAACTTTTATTCCAGTAGTCTTATTAATAACATAAGTCATTGAGTTCTTTTCCGACTTTATATTATTGAGTGCTCACAATTAAAACTAGAACGTGAGATTTGCACGAGGCTTTTTAGAGAATGCTACTCCGCATCCAAGTTCCTACTCCGGAACGAACTTTGCTTGAACCCTTTATTCACCAAAGACTCAAAACGTTCATTAGTCGAGTTTGTCAATTTGTCCATCAAAACCAAAAGGCTCAACATATACCCTAACCCAATTTTCATCAACCAATTCAAATCCTTATAAGATACATGTAATTCAAGTGATATAATCAGAAGTAGACATTTTAAAAACCTAATTCAAGATCATAATCCAATATAACATCCAATAAATCACTAAAACCCTTCCTAAATAAAGCACATAATTGAAGTGTAAATTTGATAGGAAATTCTCAAATAAATTAAGATACTCACATGTTGGCTGCCGACATTCATCCTTGCCACTTGATTTGCAGGATCTTCAATCCCCTTTTTTCAAATTCCCAATTTGTCGTATAAGCTTTGCAAGAAATTTGTTGTTTCTTTTTTCATTTTAAGAGTCTTCAGTAGTTATTGGAAGGGTTTTTTCGACGCCAATTCATAGTAATACTATGTGTATCATTTCTACTCATCGTAACTTTTTTTTTTGTAAGCCACTCATCTTAACTAATTTAGATAGTAAATTATTTTTTTTAATCTTTTAACGGTGTTTGGGTCCAATTTCACCTCAATTGGGCCTGGTCCACAAATGATACAATTTGAAGCCCAGAGCAAGGTTCAACTCTCCAATTCATGCCAAGTCAATCGAGCCCAATCAATGGCAAGCCCATCTGACTTGAAGTCCACTTATCCATCAAGTCAAGGTATAAAAGCCTCTAAGTAAGTTAAAGCAAGGGGATTCTAATTCAGTTCCTCTCTCATTCACTCTCACACAAAAATCCTTACGCTCTTAGTACTCTTTGACACTGCTCTACCTAAAACACATTACTAACTTCGGCATCGGAGGGGACTTCCACGGCACAACCCCCTGAGGCCTGTTTACGTGTGTTCTTTGTACAGGAAATCCTCGGCCAGCCGCAGCTAGGACTGAGACCAATCTTCTCCTAACGAAAAGGGCCTCCTGAAGGTCCTATTGTTTTCATACCAAAACAATTTGGCGCCGTCTATAGGGAAGGCATATAAAATCAAGCCAAAAAAAAAAGGAAAAATTGCTTTAAATAATACCACCTTTCACCCGTCCGCTAAAAACAAGTCGACCTTTTGATTATCTCTAAATAATACCACCTTTGGGGGGTGTCCGCTTTAAACAAGTTATTTTACCTACAACCTGAATAACCGGTTAATTTTTTTTTCTTTTTAATAAATTCATTTAACAATGTAATTAACTCTTAATAACAACTGTAATTATGATTTATTAACAATTAAATCAAAAAACAAAATAAAAAAACAATTAAAAAAACAAAAAAAAAAAAATCAGCCCTCCTTTTTAGCATGGTAGCGCCACCAGTCCCCCATCAACCACCTTAGCTTGCAGCGCCACCAGCCCATCGCAGCAACCTTCACCCACTGCAGCCCCGCATCTCCCTTTCACACACTCACTCCACTCGCTGCTCCCTCACTCCCCATCGCAACACCAGCCTCACCAAAAGGCAACCGCCAACCCGTATCAATCACTTCCCAGTCGCAACAACCCATACCCGCATCACCAATCACCATTCACATAACCTACCTTAACCAGCCGCACCTGCAAGCCCAATTGCAAAAAAAGAGCAGCCAGCAACGCTATTTTGGGTGGGGGAATGGGAAGGGGGTTGATTCAGGGTGAGGGAAAGGGGAGGGGGCGATTGGGCAATTTTTTGTGAAAAACCCTAAGTAAAATCGAAATGGGGGTTTTCATTTGGTGATGTTACTTGCATAATTCTTGGTACCAAAATATTGTATATTGTAGTGTGAGCATTTTGATTCCAATTTTATGCGTTTTGGTGAAGAAATGAGCATGTTTCCATTTTGTCCTCAAGCTTATACGTGAGCTTCAATGGAGTTTCCTTCATTGTTGTCTCTACAAGCTTTTAAAGTTCTTCAGCTTCAATGGTGGTGGTTGGGCTGCCGGTACGGCTCGAATACAGGGACAAGCGAAGTCGGGGTAAGGGGTGGTACGACCGTTGGTGGTGGAGCTAGGCGTCGGCTGTACCATCGCCGGTGGAGTCGTTGCGTGTGGGGGGGGGGGGGGGAGAGGAGGTGGTTGGGTCGTGGGGGAGGGGGATGGGTGGTTTTTTTTTTTTTAAAAAAAAGATAATTTTAAAAAAGTTAAAAAAAAATTATATTTTTAGACCAATAAAATGATGACATTTGTCCATATAACCTATTAATCAGGTTACCAACAGGTTACGGCTTGTTTAAATCGGACACCCCCCAAAGGTAGTGTTATTTAGAGATAATCAAAAGGTCGACTTGTTTTTAGCGGACGGGTGAAAAGTGGTATTATTTAAAGCAATTTTTCCAAAAAAAAAAAAACAACCTATCTTAGAAAAAACATGACTAAGAATGGTAAAAAGCACCAAGAGTACTAAGAAAACCGGTCCTTCCTCTTCGAGAAAAGGTCCCATAATGGTAGGGGGGAATCCACCCACTCCACCATCATCAGAACCTTCTTCTTTAAAAGCTCCTTCTTCCCCAGAAAGGGCAACATCGGAGAAGTCTCCATTGCAGCACATCCGCCAGTCGAACAAGCTCGTCTCGGCCGAATCAATCAAATGCGAAAATTCCTCCTCCACAAAGCTTACATTCTCATTCTCAACCGAGAAAAACCCCCCAAACGGGGCTCTCTACAGAGGAAGTGGCAAAAGGCGTCGCGATCTTCATGGAATTCATGAAGACCCAAGTGGACAGCTTTCCGCCGCCCTGGGGTCACTCACCTCTTCCACCAAGACACCTGATAAAGAAGATTAGCCAAGAGTGGGGTAGGCGGGCTCCATCATTTAAGGAGCTCGGGGACAAATACAAGGAGGACACTTGGAGGATCGAGCGAGAACGGAAAAAGAACCCTTAGTTCTTTGACAATTCTAAAACCCGGGACTCCCAGAGCTTCAAAAGCAGCAATACCACCTCCCGGTGGTACGAGCCTGCTCGCCAAAACGTTCATGAGCGTCTTGGCTCAAGGGAGGTGAGCCTGCACAATCGACTCACCTTTCCCGAGGGAAGCGAGCCCTATCCCGAGTTGTCGAGCCCGGGACAAAAACCACTTCCACCTCTCTGAGAGGGAGAAGCGAGATCCCAATCGCTAGACACAAAGGAAAGGCAGTGATGGTTCCTACCAGCTCTCCCTTCCAAAGCTAGATTCTGGATGAACATGTGCCAACGGTGAAAATCTCGACGCACATCACCTATGATGGTACCTCGGATCCGAAGGACCACATCGCCTCCTACGAGGGGCACATGTACTTGAACCCCAGGTCCGAAGCGACTTGGTGCAAATACTTTCCGACCACTCTTAAAGGTGTTGCGCAAGCATGGATCACCAAGGGGGTGAAGGAAGGTTCAATAACAGGTTGGAGAGAACTTTCCAACAAGTTCAAAAGCAAGTTTTCTACGGCAAACCGTCGAGAGAAAATGATTGCGAAGCTGATGAGCATGCAGCAAAAGGAGGGTGAAAGCCTTCGAGACTATTTAACTCGTTTCAGCAACGAGTCATCCTGAATCACAAGTCTGGATCAAGGCCTAGCCATTTTCGCCATGTGAAACGGGCTGCAGGCTGGTAAGTTCCTCGACTTCATGCTCATGCAGCCACCGCAAACCATGGAGGAAGCTCTGGATGCTTCGGATAAATACATTCGAGCCGAAGAGTGGAACAAAACCAAATCTCAGTCCCAGACCGAGCTGGGAAGGTAAAAGGACATCAGCCCGAAGACCGGGACCAGAGGAAAGGGAAGGCGAAAGCCTCAGGACCGTCCTCAGTCTTGGAGTTGAAGAAAGAAAGCTCCCTGTTCACCGGGAAATATGATTCTTACACTCCACTCGCTTTTCCACGTGCTAAAATTTATAGCATAACCAAGGACGAGGGGATGTACAAGAAGCCAAAGCCACTGTCATCGTGGCATCAACAAAGAAACAAGGACCGATGGTGTGAATTCCATGAGTCTTCTGGACATCTCACCGCGAGGATTGTATCCAGCTGAGAGATCAGATTGAGGATATGGTCCGAAAAGGTTACTTGAAAAAATATCTCGCGGATCGTCGTAAGGAGAAAAGAGCCGAGAATGATCCTCGGCAAGAGCTGAACTTCCCTCGGAAAAAGGACAAGCTGCAAGGCAATCCAGACATTCTTGTCATCTCTAGAGGAATTAGTTCTCAAGAAAAGCAAAATCTGCAAATTTTGTAACCGAAGAATCAATGCAAGACTTCTCAAAATTGGGGATCTGGTTCTTTGGAATGCTGATGTATTGAAAAAATTGTGTATGCCCTACGGGGAAGAACAAACCATGTAAGTGCATCTCTTTCGAATCAATGAAAGGCCCGCGAGCCATTATTTCTTTCAATTCAGCAAGTTTTTATTTTTCTATCCTCTACGTTTTTGAGATTCAAGGTTTTCTTCGGCGCTATCCGGGGTACTGCCTAATAAGGCATCGTACTTCGGCAAGTCGTTAAAACCTGCCGAGACGAGGATAAATGATAAACCCCCGAAGTATTGCTTAATGAAGCATTGTACTTCGGATGAATCAGTTTCTCCGGGCAAAGAGGCGTGGACAAATCTGAAGCATTGCCTAAAAAATAGGCTTTGATAAACCCCTGAAGTATTGCCTAATGAGGCACTGTACTTCGGATGAGTAAGTTCCGGGTGTTGACAAACCCCCGAAGTATTGCTTGATGAAGCATTGTACTTCGGACGAATCAATGCCTTGGTACTTGTGCTTTAGAGGAGTCATTTCCAATAAAACACAGCCTAAAAAATAGGAGTTGATAAACCCCCGAAGTATTGCTTAATGAAGCATTGTACTTCGGACGAGTCAGTTCCGGGTGTTGATAAAATCCCGAAGTATCACCTAATGACGCATTGTACTTCGGACGAATCAATGCCCCAACATTAATGTTGAGGATAAGCATTCCCTCGGATGAATTATAAGGATCACAAGAGTATTGCTCTCAGAGCCTACGGCTTCTGAGCAAGAAATCAGACCTTTGAAAAACAAAAGTAGAAGAAAAATGAAAATGAGCAGAAACTTCAAAGTTTGAACTGTCACGAAAATTCGCACCAAAGCAAAAATCTCGGCTGCATAAAAAGAAGAGCTAAATCAAGCACCTCAAAAACCTGAAGATCTCATCTTCAGATTCCTAAGAGGGGCAAGAGGCACTCAGCTAGCCAGTTCCGAGCCGAAGCTTAGTACTTAGAAAAATTTCACAAGTTGAAAAATCTGAGTAGAAGGAGCAAGACAAATGGAATGAAAGCAAATTAGTGCACTCACAGCAATTCAAGAAGTTCTCAGCTAATAATATCTCCAAGCAACTAAGTAAAGGAATTAGAAGCAATGGAAGAGAAAAGCTGAGAAAAACTTCAAATACATTCAAACCAAGGATTTCAAGTCAAGTACAACGAAACCTTAAATCGGCAGCCGCCCACAAGCGGAAACACAACTGCCGAACTAAGTAAAAAGCAAGCAAAAATAAAAAGTTTTGTACAAATTCAAGGCAAGCTGAAAGCAAAAGCAGAGGCAAAAGCAGATGCGACAATAATCAATTAAGCACAAGTTGATCCGCAAGATTCTGTTGACGACTGCCCGAGTTCCTATGCTTCAGCATCGGCAAGATCAGCGCTCGGAGCATTGGAGGTCTCAGCACCAGCAGAAGATGAGGCAGGCTGAGCAATATCTTGTTCTTTCCTTACAGCCTCTTCTTCTTCTCGAGCCTCTGCTTCGGCTTGACGAGCCAAGAAAGCAACTTCAGCTGGGCTGGCCTTCTTCATTTGCGCATCATCTGGATCCATAGACCAAACCTCAGCTAAATCCCAGTTAATCTCGGGATCAGCATGAAAAGCCAATCGCCGAGCAACTTTGAAGCCATTCTCAAAGCTCTCTTCATACTGCTCTTGGGTGTAAACCCGAACTTCTAGCAATTGTTAAGAAGCTTCGAGTTTAGCTCGGATTTTGGCAACTCCTTCTTTCGGGGCCTTCGGCTGGCTTTGGGCATCATTGATTTTGGCATCCTTGCCTTTCAGCTCATCCCTTAGCCGCTGGTTCTCGGCCTCCAACTCAGATTGCTTCACCTTGGCCTCGGCTTCAGCTCGAGCAGTCTGACCCCTGAAGTTCTCGACCATGAGGCGCCGAGTCTTAACCTCTCTTTACACCCTCTGCTCAATCCGAGCTTTGAAGTCAGAAATATTTTCGGCTCCGTATTCTTGTATCAGAGCATGACCCTCGTCCAACCATGGAAAAACGGCCTGCTCTAAATCCTGGCAGAAGGTGCGGAAGTTTGTACTCATAGAATCGATCTCAGCCCTAAGGGACGAGGCAGCTTCTTCGGCATCCAACCTCTTCAGCTCAGAGATTCTGGCTTGGCTCTCAGCCTTATCAGCCTTTGCTTTCAATTCATCGTTTATCTCCACAGCCAAAAGGTTGTTATGAACGACCTGCAAAGATAAGGAAAATGGATCAGACGAAGTAAAAAAATTCCCGAGCCGAAGCTCAGCACTTAGAAAAATTACACAAAAATTCGAAGAAAAGCCTAAGTAAAAAGAGCAAGGAAAATAGGAAGAGAAAAAGAAACTTAAGCAAAAAAAAGCTTAAGTATGGCAAGATTACCTGCATCAGCAGCCTTTGGTTCTCCAAAAAGGGGTCTGGCACTCTAGCAAGTGGCTCAGATGCCCCTGATGCTGCTCCCGCAGTCCAAGCTCTGGCCCATTCCAGCTCTGGCATATTTGAAAGATTGAAAATTTTCGAGCATGCTCGGGAACAGGCACCAAAGGGGCAGAGCCGAACCCCATTTCTGAGGATTGAAAAGTCTTGAAGGACTCAGCAGCCAAGGTAGAAGGTACATCAGCATTTTTGGCATCTTCAGCCTTCTCTTCTACCACGCTCTCCTTCGGATCATCCTCGCTCAGAACTGGCACTTCGTCCTCAAGATTGACGAGCAATACATCAACCTCCCTCCGAGCCTCATCAGAAAAAGGTTCTCTACATGCCGAGGGGCAGAAGGAGGGGTCTTTGTCAAAGTTTCCTCCTCGGCACGGATCTCAGGAGGGGGAGGAGTCATCTCTTTTTGTTCCTCTGGCTTGTCCTCTTCAAGCCGAGGCTTCTTTATTGGAGGAGGGGCAGCCTGGAATTGCCCAGGCAGAACAACTTGCCTCTTCCTCGTAGGACTTGTCATATCTTCGTTTGAAGAAAGATTTGCTTCAGCTGGCTCTCCTCTATTCTCTTCTCCTTCGTTAGACTATAGCAGAAGGAATAGGGGGGCAAAGAGCAGTATGAACACCAAAAAAAAAAACGAAATTCCAATCCGAAGCTTAGTACTTAGCAAAATTTTGAAAAAAATTCGAAAGAAAAGCAAAGTGGAAGGAGCAAGGTAAAAGAATAAAGCGAAAAAGAGAAGAAATCTAGACAAGTCTTGAAGCCTTACTGAAGCCTTCAGCAAACGCTCGTCTTCAGAATCTTCCTTCTCTTCGGCTCCTTCTACCCTCGACCCAGCTATGGAGGTAGAAGGCTCAGCTCCGCTTCGGGAGATTGTAGAGGCGATAGTTGCAGCTGCGTCTTCTTCGGCGGAGTGAAGGAAAAAAGGGTCTATTTTCTCGAACCAAGGCTTCTGCGTTTGGTACTCGAGAGCGCTAACTATTTGAAGCCTCCTCGGATGCAGGGAAAGGGCCCGGTCCTTTGAATCAGTGATCTTCGAGCGTTTGTGATCGGATTCCTTTCCTGGCTGATCTCAAGCACTTCGTAATCAACGCCCGAGTTTTCTTCGCACAACTCTGAAAAATCAAAGGGATAACAGTCAGCTTGGCCGAAAAGATTAAGCATCAGAGAGCAAGAAAATAAGGAAAAATAACAAAGCCGCCTCGACCCCAACCGAATATCTTACCGCCTTGGTATCTTCGGCTAAGGCCGACAACAGCAAGAATCTTCTCTTGGAGGATATAGTGGCAGCAAGGCAGCCAGATGGTTGGCACATTCGCCATTCGGCCAGTGGCCCCAGACATATGACTTCTGATTAGGGGATTTTTATCCACCAATCACCGTCTGACAAGTGGACCAACCAGGTTCCGCCGCGTGTCCTTCACGTAGGCCAATAGGAGCCTGCCACGTGTCAATCACAGATACGTCCTCTACGGACCAATTGAGACACGCCACGTGTCCACCCATGCCAAATGGGAAAACCGGCCAACAAGGCCCAATCCTGTTTAGAGGCCCAGTCAGCCCTAGGTTTACCCTAAACCTAGAGAGTGGCACGCTTCCCGAGGTTATAAATACCCCTCTTAATCCTCATTAAGAGGGGGAGGACTCGAAAACAACACACGGATTACACATTAAACACTCTCACCTAGAGAGACTAAATCACTTTAATTTCCGCATTTATTACTCCTTAATCAGGTACTAACTTGACCGTTGGAGGCGGAGCTCCTACCACAAGGAGTCTTCGTTGTTTTGCAGTTACAGGCGTCCGGTTCCAGTCTCGGTGTTGTAACTCTCCCGCAGGACACCAGAAAACCCCGAAACATTGTGGCGCCGTCTGTGGGGAGAGTACTTCTGAGATGGCATCCACGTTTGTACCGACTTTTGAAGAGAGGCGTCCCCTAGACGACCCTCAAATCCAGTCGGACCATGGTACTGACAATGAACTTGAAGTTGAAGCTCACACAGCTCCAGACGGGACCCTATGGGCCCGACGTACCCGTCAGACCGAAAGGAGGGAACGGGAACATTTTCAAACTGTAAGCGAGCCAACAGGCGCACCGTCTGTTCGGCAGGAGGCGACTGATGGGTCTGCTCCCATCACAAGGAACCAACTCATGACCTTCATGAGGGACTTCAAGGGAGAAATTCAAGAGTTGCTTAATAAGAAGCCTGTTCCGGCCAAGGAACAGTCGGCTAAGAAACCTTCCACCTCAGGCAAGAGGAAGCCGGTTCAAGGGCGAGAGGGAACTCCTCATCCTAAATCCAGGAAGTGGGAGCCGCCTGCCCTTGACCTCACAAAATACCGTTTTCTTATTCCAGGAAATAGGAAACCTGTTCGTCACATTCAGGCGGACGGGTCGAAGAAAACATACACAGACGCTCGTCTGCTGTTAAAACAGAAGAAGAGTGACCGACTGTCAGAGTCGGCCTCTACTTCAAATTTTCAAGAAAGTCTGCGAAATACCTCGATGAGGCATACCCAGTCGTATCATGAGAGTCAGTCAGGCGGCACCTCCCGTCAGTCAGTCTTTCATAGCGACCAGGCGGTACCAAACTTACCGTTTGTACCACAGCAACAGTATTTTATGCAGCCACCTCCGTTTGGTGGACACGCAGCTAAAAATGTCCAACCTTTGGACTGGCAGCTACGGTTGCTTAGACTTGGTGAACAACCGTCGGCCTTCTCCAAGGAAATCACTGAAGCCGCTCAGCCGACCAAAGTGAAAAATGTGTTAGTAGGCGCCTACGATGGCACTACTAACCCAGAAGATCATCTGATGGCATTCTCCAACCTAATGTACCTTCAAGGGTTGGATGATCCCACTTGGTGCAAGTGTTTTCCAGCGACTCTCAAAGGAATTGCACAGCAATGGTTCGGCAACCTGCCGACTGGTTGTGTAAACAACTTCAGGACGCTTGCTTACTTGTTCACCTCCAACTTCGCCATGAACATTCCTGCGAAGAAGACGACCCTTGATTTGGGAACAATTCAGCAGGGTGAGAAGGAGGGGCTTCGATCCTACATCAGGCGGTTTAACCTGATGAGAATACAGATTCAAGGGTTACCAGATGAGGTAGCTTATACTGACTTTTTCAGGGGTCTCAAAGACGTGTCGACCTTCAAATTTGATCTGGTTCGAAAGAGGGTGGCGACTCTTCAAGAGGCCTTGATTGAAGCAGAAGCCTATATACAGGCAACTGATCTTTGTAGTACAGTGAAACAGTCGGACGGGAAAAAGTTCGACAAAAAAGAAGGACGACAGATACAGTCGTCAAACCAGGAAAAGAAGAGAAAAGAGGTCTGGGCGGCTGATTCCTCTAAACAGCCGGCCCAGAAGAAGAAAAAAGAATTCAAACCATACTCCCCAAAGTATGCGTTTAGCAAGGATAGCCAAACTATCCTAAACGAAATCAAGGGACGGATCTCTATTGAGAAGCCGGTCCCCATGAAGGGTTCTGCAAGCAACCGGAACCAAGATAAATTCTGTGATTATCATGAAGATGTTGGTCATCACACCAACGAATGCATCAGTCTCATGCGGTATCTAGACCGCCTGGCTGAGCAAGGTGATCTTGACTCTTTTGTCAAGAAATCCACGGGGAGCACTTCCTCGAAAAAACAGTCGGCCAAAAAGAATCAACAGGCCGACAGCTTTGATACAGATGATGCAGTCGTCTACACTATTGCAGGCGGCTTCGCAGGAGGAGGTCCCACTATTAGGGGCAACAAAGACAATATCAGGCGGCTAGATGTAAATTCTGTTCACCCAGAACGGCCCTCCAAAAATTCATTTCCTGAGATTGTCATTACTGAAGAAGATCTAGGAGGGGTCAGGGGGCCGCATGACGACCCTATCGTCATTGAATGTAAAGTGGCCAATCAGAGAGTTGGCCGAATCCTCATAGATACCGGAAGCTCCTCAGATCTTATCAGTAGCAAATGTCTGTCAAAATTGAAGTACAAAACTGATTGTATACATCCGGCCTCCCACCCTTTAGTAGGGTTTGGAGGAGGAGTCGTCCACCCTGTAGGACGAGTAGATCTACCCATCCGCCTGGGTGAAAAAGGGGAAGGACGACACATGGTAGTCCGGTTCCTGGTGGTAGAAGAACTCTCGGCCTACAACATGATTCTGAGACGACCAACCCTAAATAATTCCAAGGCTGTAATAATCCCATCTCTTATGTTGCTCAAGTTTGAGAGGGACAATGGAACAGTCGGCTCCCTAAGGGGAGATCAGAGGATGGCACGAGAATGCTATCTCTCGGATGTCAAGCCCACTGTTATGGCCGCTGGGTCCAGTGGAGGAAAGATTGGCAATGTCAAGGATAATGCGCCTGTTCAAGAAGCAGGCGGCAAAAAAAGAAAGGCATCCCAGATGGGGGCCGCAAGAAAAGATAAAAAATAGCAATCATTGGCAGAGGAGCGGTCGGATGAATTCCGCCCTCAGCCGGCTGGTGAGCATACGGACCTAATCTTAGATGTCTCGCGTCCTGACAGAACAGTCAAAGTTGGGACGACTGCTCTAGGGGTCCTAGGTGATGACTTTCACAATCTGTTGAAAGAATACAAGGACATCTTTGCATTCGAAGTCCATGAAATGCCAGGCATTAGTCCTGAGCTGGCGGTACATAAACTGGCTGTGGATCCAAAAAAGAAGCCGGTAAGGCAGAAGAAGCGGAACCATGGCGAAGAAAGAAGTCAGGCGGCAGCCGTCGAAGTTAAAAAATTACTTGATGCAGGATTCATTCGGCAATGTTACTTCCCAGACTGGGTTGCAAATGTTGTGCTTGTTAAAAAGCCGAATGGTACCTGGCGAATGTGTGTAGACTACACAGACTTGAATAACGCGTGCCCAAAAGACAGTTACCCTCTGCCTAAAATTGACAACCTGGTCGACTCAACAGCCGGCCATGCTTTGATGAGTTTTATGGACGCCTACTCTGGTTTCCATCAAATACCTTTATGGAAGAAGGATCAGGAGAAGACGGCCTTCGTCACTGATCAAGGGTTATACTGTTACACGGTCATGCCGTTTGGTCTTAAGAATGCCCCGGCCACCTTCCAACGAATGATAAACATTGTGTTCTTTGATCAGATTGGGAGAAATGTCGAGGCATATATTGATGATATGATTGTCAAGTCTAAACTTCAGACAGATCATCTGTCGGACCTCCGAGAAACTTTCGCCACACTCAGGCGGCACCATGTCATGCTCAATCCCAAGAAATGTGTCTTTGGAGTTGAGTCTGGGAAATTTCTCGGATTTCTCATTAATCAGAGAGGAATAGAGGCGAACCCTGAGAAGGTGCAGGCGGTCATTGACATGCAGTCGCCCCGTACCGTCCGAGAGGTTCAGAAGTTAACAGGTTGTCTGGCGGCCTTGGGAAGATTTCTAAGTCGATCAGGCGACAAATGCCTATACTTTTTCCAGGCAATTAAGAAAAAGGCAAGGTTTGAATGGGGGCCGGATGCTGAGGCGGCCTTCCAAAAATTGAAAGTTCATTTGCATTCCTTGCCGAGGCTAGTCAGCCCTTTGCCCAAAGAAGTACTTTACATGTATCTGGCCGTCTCTGATCATGCGTTAAGCGCTGTTCTTCTTGCTGAAAGAGACGACTGTCAGCTCCTGGTCTACTTTGTCAGCCATGTGCTGAAAAATGCCGAGTTGAGGTATCCCTTAGTGGAGAAGTTTGGCCTTGCACTCTTCATGGCTGTTAAAAAATTAAAGCCCTACTTTTTGGCGCATGCAGTCGTCGTGTATACAGATCAACCGATCAAGCGGCCACTGACCACCATGGAGTCGTCAGGCCAAATGATCAAATGGGCCATAGAAATACAGAGCCTCGAAGTTACCTTCGAGCCTAGAAAAGCAGTGAAGGGGCAAGCCTTTGCTGACTTTATTGTTGAGATGACTCGTCCCCCTGACTCTCAAGTTCCAGACCAAGTCTGGAAGGTATATGTGGATGGAAGCTCTACTTTAAATGGTTGTGGAGCAGGCGTCATATGTCAGTCGCTAGAGGGCGACAGGTACGAGTATGCTTTACGCTTCAGTTTTTAGGCTTCAAACAATGAGGCAGAATATGAAGCTTTACTAGCCGGAATTCGCATGTGCAAGGCGGCAGGGGCAAGAAAAATAGACGCCTATTCCGATTCACAATTAATAAAGAGTCAGTACAATGGAGAATACGAAGCGACCCATACGGCCATGATCAAGTATTTACAGGCGGTCCGTCAAGCAGTCGGCTCCCTTGAGGATTTCCATCTGGTCCAAGTGCCGAGATCAGAGAATAACCAAGCGGATGCACTTTCAAAATTAGCATCATCCGCCTCCTGTGATACTCCTCGAACCGTTTTTTGGGAAGTAGTGGAGAAGAGAAGCATTGAGGGAGACCCTATTGGAATCTTAGACAGAAGCTCAACCTGGATGGATCCAATCAGGGCATATCTGACAAACGGTACCCTGCCAGATGATCATCAACAGGCGGCAGTGCTGAAAAGACGAGCCACCAATTTTGAAATGATAAAGGGAGAACTTCACAAAAGGGGGTACCTACAACCCTTCTTAAAGTGCGTTACTCCAGAAAAGGGGCGAGAGATACTAGACGATCTTCACTCTGGTTACTGTGCTTCACATATAGGTGGAAGGACGCTTGCTCAACGGGCAAGGCGCCAGGGCTACTTCTGGCCTACCTTAGAAGCTGATGCTATGGAGATGGTGAAAAAGTGTGACAAGTGTCAAAGGTTTGGCAAACTAATTCACCGTCCGGCTACTGACCTCACCACCATTCATAGCCCCCTACCGTTTGCTAAGTGGGGCATGGATATTCTGGGTCCATATACGCCTGCTACAGGCGGAAGAAGATACATACTTGTCGTCGTCGACTACTTCACTAAATGGGTAGAGGCGGAGGCTGTTAAGGGAATCAAGACGAAGGATGTAATTTCATTCATTTGGAGAAATGTCATCACTCGGTTCGGGGTTCCCATGTCTATGGTTTTTGATAATGGTCCCCAATTTGAGACGCCTGTTCTCAAAAGCTGGTTGGGTGACCAAGGAATTGCACACTTCTTTGCATCTGTCGGCCGTCCACAAGCAAACGGCCAGGTAGAAGCCTTTAATAAAATCATCTCAGACGGTCTGAAGAAAAAGATTAGGACGACTGAAAAAGGGGCGACTGGAGAAACTCCATTCCTCCTAACTTATGGTGCGGAAGCTGTTCTTCCAATAGAACACTACGAGCCGACTCTTCGAGTAATGCTATATGACGAAGAGGCAAACTGGGAAGCCATGCGCCTGGCGTTAGACTCACTCCCTAAAAAGAGAGGCAATGCTGTCTTACGCCATGAGATTTACCGCCTGAGAATGACTCGATCATACAACAGAAAAGTGCACAGGCGTCCACTCAAGGTGGGGGACTCTGTACTTAGAAAAATGGAAGCTGTTGGTAGGGCTAACGAGTCTGGCAAGCTAACTCCCAACTGGGAAGGCCCCTACCGAATATATGAAGAGGTTAGAGACGGTACCTACCGTCTGGAAACACCAGACGGCCAGCCGTTACCTCGAACTTGGAACATAGATAATCTTAAGAAATATTTCTTTTAAAAAAAAATGTAAAGTCAAGGACTACTTGAATAAAGTTGCAAATTACTATTCAATTTTGTATTAAGAGGGGCATGCCAACTGACCAACAGTCGGCTACTCTCCATGTTTATATTCATTTTTATTTTAAGAGGGGCATGCCAACTGACAAACAGTCTGCCACTCTCTATGTTTAATTTAAGAGGGGCACGCCGCTTGACCGGCTACCCTCACATAATATAGTTCACCAAGAACTATCAAAAAACATGATCAGACCAGGCGTCAAGCCAACCGATCAAAATATAAAAATTCAATTCGACCTGTCCCAACATTATAGCAGGCGTCCGACGGCATCCATCCGGATGAAATTCGTCGCAGAGAGCAGCTCCCTTTTGGGTGGAACATTGTTCTATAAACTAATCACACGGCACCTATACGACTGTCCCCAAGGGCAACCACGTAGCCGTTTTTGAGACAAGGATAACTTTTATCACTAACCAAACTAGTGGTAACAGTTGACATCTGAGTCGGATTACCGCCTGTATTACTTGGGATAAATGCAGGGGGTACCTCTTGAGTTAATAGCCAACAAACATCGGCGAATCAAGGGGTCCAGCCGGCCTCTGCCGCCTGGTACCTCTACTACTCAATCTAGAATGAGGACGACTGAGTAACACCAACGTTAACTCATAGTCACTCTCCCAAACTTGGTATGGAACCTAAAAAGTTTGAATAAACCACCTGTTTTTTGGCAAACAAGGGCATTCAAACTACTATTCCTACTAGGTTTCCCTTCGAGTTAATAGCCAACAAACATTAGCGAATAAAGGGGAACAACCGGTACCCACCGCTTGATACCTCTACTACTCAATCACTCGGCGACTAGGTAAGAGTCATATTTACTTAGTCACCCCTTAAAAATTTTAGTATGAAATTAAAAAGTTCATACAACACCTATTCACACTGATAGGAAACAGTCGTCCTAGACTGCCTATAGCAAAAAAAACACAAGTAAGAAAACCCTTTCTTACTTGGTTAATTTTACAAATGACAGGACCGCCTGCCTAAAGGTAATCCAGTCATAGACTGCCTACAAGTCTAAGTAAGAAAACCCTTTCTTACTTGGTTAATTTTACTAATAACAGGACCGCCTGCCTAAAGGTAATCCAGTCTTTTAAACGGGATCAATACCGATTGAATAAATGGCCGACTGATCGCCCAGCTTGGAAACAGACAACCAGTCGTCCAGGGGCATAGGCGGACCATCCGTACCTGTCTACAATCGGCCATGCAAAACAGTCGATATAGTGTACAATTCAATATCAAATATTCAACACTTAGACAAATTTCAAGCAAAATAAAATTGCATTAAAGAAGATTAAAATATTCAGAACCCCGGCCCCCTGGCCGGGTAAATACAAGCAAACGAAACGCAGGCCGTGAAAGAAGACATAAAAGCTTAAGAAGGGGGCAAGTCTTCAACATTAGCAGCGTCCGCCTGGTCAGCATTCCCCTTGTTAGACTCGGCCTCAGCTGCATCCTTCTTCGATGCCTTGCCCCCAAGTGGCACAAGCGCCACTATCGGCTGCTCATCCACATCCAAGGCCTCCTCCAACGCCTCGTCCTCAGCAGCCGCCAGGATCTCTTGATTATATGTTTCAGAACACTGGCGGTACGTTTTTTCCAACGAGGAAAAGTCGGCAGTGGGGAAGAGGCGGCTCCAGGTCATGCGCTGGATCTGGGAATAGTCTTCCATCATCTCTCGGACGAGCTCTCTCTTCTCTTGCTCAGCCTTCTCCGAGAGCTCTTTAGTTAGACTCTTCTCCTGGGTCACCAGGCGTTCCTTTACGTTAGCCAAGGATTTCTCCATGGCTTCGTATGAGAGCATCTTTTGGCGGAGAGGTTTAAGCTCGGCCTTGAGATTGGAGACGGTCGCCTCCAGCTCACTGTTCCTCTTCTGGGCCGCCTCTAACTGAGCCCGGATAGCGGCGGCAGCCTGCGCCTGATAATAAAGAATATCAATTGTCAGAACTTCATTTTGGGCAATTTGAAACATTGCCTTATCACAGTCAGAGGCGGCCATAGCTTTTGCAGCCTTTACCTCTTTGTTTCTCCGATCAAGCGGCTTGCGAAGGCCGTTCACTCGGAGCAGGGCCTAAGTAAAGAGAAAACATGCGTCAGTTTCCAAACAAAAAGATAACGGGCGTCCTGGAATTCAAATACTCAAAAAATGCTAAGTATACCTCAGCAAGGACCCCTGCAATCCCATCAAGGTCAAGGGTGCCGACACCCCTGACCGCCTCCCTTTCAGATGGAGGAACTGCTTTGATCATGGACTTGGTTACCTCTACCAAGTCAGTCTCCTGAGGGCCGGCTGCATCAAGCGTAAAAAAGCAAGTTAGACCTAGTCAAGAAGGAAGCAAGTGTAAAAGTTTTTACAAGTAATTGTCCATACTTCTAGGCGGCCCCGCCGGAGTTTTAGAAGAAGTGGCCGACTGCTTCTCAGTCGCCACTGTTTTCCTGGAAGACCCAGGAGAGCTTGCAACAGTCGTCCTCCGGGCCTTGGGGTCCGGCTGTTGCGAGGAAAAAGCTCTTGGAGTGCCCGACTGAAAAAAAAAAAAAAAAAAAAAAGTTAGTATATGCATAAGACAACAACTCCTAAAAGAGGAAGAGTTTCGAAGCCCACCAAGGGTGCCCCCTTGTTGGGGGAGTCGGTACAAGACTGTTGCATGAGAGAGGCCCGCAACATGGCCGCCGCAGTCTTGGATGCTGTTATTTTACTCATGGCGTCAGCTGCAAAAAATAAACAGCAAAGTTAGTAAAAATCCCAAGTAAACAAGGCGTGAAAAAACAGAGTATTTGTCAGGCCGGCTACCTCTAGAGCACCGACTGCTGAGGCCACAGGCGGCCAAAAAGTACTCGTCATAGAGCCACTTGAAGCTCGGGACGCAGTTTAGGGGTACTTGCTCTCGTACCCCTGAAGTAGAGTTCACCCTAGTCTCTACTTTGAAGAGTCCTTTGTCTAGGATCTCTTTTTTAGCCTTTGGGGGAACAGGCGACATGCTGCGGCCGCCTGCGAGAAGAGGCGGATCCCTATTCCACTTGTTAAAGCGTTTGTTCAGCTCCGTGTCTGAACCCTCGATGATAAGGAAGGTGTTTCGCCAATCCTTCCATTTGTTCGCCTTACCTCTCGTCATGAGGTAGCCCCTATGGCTTGTTAATTGATACCAGCCGGTACCGCCCGACTTAGGGGTCCGGCTGAGATAGTTCATGTGGGCGAAAGCCTCAAAGCTTGGCTCCACCCCGTACATTTCGCACCCGGCCACATAGCCGAGTACGTTTACCCAAGAGTTGGGGGCTAACTGCCATAACCCCAAATCATACCCATCTAAAATCCGCTGAACAGCCGGATGTAATGGGAAGCGCAGTCCAGCTTTGATGGCCGCCACATAGCAGCCAAAGCAGCCGTCATCATAGCTGGTACCAGCCGGCCATACGACAGTGTCTTCTGGATCCGGCGCGAATAGTAAAAATCCGGGGCCCATTCTGTGGTTAGCTATAAAGCTCTCCACTTTGTCTTGCATGGCTGCGATCCGGCCCCGGGGAACCGTGCAGTAGTAGGGGGTGTTTTCCTCTCTGTAAGAGGCGGACGGCTCCGCCCAATTGCCCCCCTTCTCAACTGCATGAGAAAGCCTCGCCTCTGGTAGGCGGTTGTTTCTTTCTTCTGAGCCTGGAGAAGCGTGGCCAGAAGAGCTGGACTCGGACTCGTCCTCTGACGAGTCCGAAGAGGACGATTCCTCCCCTCTCCCAGAGGGGCTCGCCTCCTCTCCCTTAGAAGGAGCAGGAGAAAAGTTAGACATATCAACGGTGAAATGGGAAGGGACCACCTTGACCCCTCCCTCAGAACTGTCGGCTTGGCAGCCGCCTTGTTTCACTTCTACATCTGGCGCCTGGTCAGATGTTTCACTAATGGGCACCCTTTGGGAGGAGCCGTCTGAGTTTCAGATCCTAGCAGTCTTTTTTGTTCTGGCCATCACGTTCTGCATAGACACAGATACAGTCGGACTTTGTATAAAGGGCAAAGATGGGTCCAGAAAAGGGCAGGCGGCACTCCTAGTCCTAGATTCAGCCGTCCCCGGTGACCGGCTGATCACTAACTTAGGTCGTGTCGTGTGCTTCCATGGTGCCATTTCAAAAAATAATAATAAGAAAAAAATTAAGAATAAGAGAACCGACGGTTACCTGAACGAGTGACGACTTATGAAATTCTGAAATCCTTTGCAAACGGCTTGTCAAAGCAGGCGGTAGGCAACAAAAGTCCAAAGTGTCAGAGCAAGTTCAGGGGTCCGAATGTTCTCTCGCAAAGTTCTCAAATGTGAAAATGACCGAAGTCAGCACTTCCTTATATAGGCAAAGTGAGAAGGCGAAGGGTCGCTTCCAAATTCAAAATTTAGGCGGGAAAATCTCTCGGCCATTTGCAAGGTGACACCTGTAGCAGGCCGTCGCCTGTCACCATGCGACACCTGTCACAGGTGACACGTGACCAGTCACGTGCCACCTGTGAGGGGCAAATGATTAGGGGATTTTTATCCACCAATCACCGTCTGACAAGTGGACCAACCAGGTTCCGCCACGTGTCCTTCACGTAGGGCAATAGGAGCCTGCCACGTGTCAATCACAGATACGTCCTCTACGGACCAATTGAGACACGCCACGTGTCCACCCATGCCAAATGGGAAAACCGGCCAACAAGGCCCAATCCTGTTTAGAGGCCCAGTCAGCCCTAGGTTTACCCTAAACCTAGAGAGTGGCACGCTTCCCGAGGTTATAAATACCCCTCTTAATCCTCATTAAGAGGGGGAGGACTCGAAAACAACACACGGATTACACATTAAACACTCTCACCTAGAGAGACTAAATCACTTTAATTTCCGCATTTATTACTCCTTAATCAGGTACTAACTTGACCGTTGGAGGCGGAGCTCCTACCACAAGGAGTCTTCGTTGTTTTGCAGGTACAAGCGTCCGGTTCCAGTCTCGGTGTTGTAACTCTCCCGCAGGACACCAGAAAACCCCGAAACAACTTCGGCCAAAGAGCTCTATCTGCTTGTGATCAACATCGGTGAACTCATCCGGGCCGATGCTATACATTTTGGGATCTGGCTTCCTTAAGTATCGGGGACCGCCGAAATTATTCGGATGATCTTCATCTGATGGCGCCCGAATCCAGATCCACTACCCTCTCCAATCCTTGTCCGAAGTATCATTCAAATAAGTCGAAAAGAACCCCCTTTCGTCTTCAATTTTCCACTAGCCAGGGCCATGCCACTTATTGGACTGGGTGTTCGGCATCAGGTTATGTGTGCAGCGAAAGAAATACACGCTCGGCTCTAGCCCGTAGAACAAGCAAACCCAGGGATAAGTCATTATCCTTCGGATGCTTACGGGAGTCAACTGAGCCAGAGAAATGTTGTACCCATTTAGCAACTTCACAACAAAGGCATGGGCGGGGAACCGAAGCTCATATTACAGCTGCCGAGTGTAAACCCCAATATATCCGAGTGGAGGACAATGAATTCTTTCCTTGGCAGAGGGCATTCAGCACCAATATCCGTCCTCCATTATGTCGTAGAACACTTCAAGTTGTTCGGAAAAGCAATACTTGGCGTCATTTTCGACCCACCATGAATAAGGCGCAACAGTCATTATGCCCTCATTCTCCTAGACATCAGTCCACTCTTTTTCTTTGGGAGTCAGCGGCCTAGATGTCGAAGTCGCTCTTCGGCCAGAGATACTGTCTCCTTTAGAATCTCTTGGGGGTACGCTAGTAAGGGGCAAAGCCCTTAGCACAGCTCCCCTTGGGATGGTAGCAGGCCCTGACATTAGGGTTCTGGCCGTTGAGAAGGGGCATCATTGCCAAAGGGCGATTCCGCCTCGGAATCAACTGCGGTATTTCCTCCTCCTCTTCAGAATTAACAATTGGTTCGGATTCCACTGGCCTTTTTCTTCGGTCACCAGCCAATTTTGAGCAAAGGAAGTACGAGAAATCGGAAAAATAGGGGTACTCGAAAAAGCAAAGAAAACCGAAGAAATTTCAAAGAAATTACCTTTAGTAAGTGTGGAATTTGCCGATCTTTAAGTTCGGGGCAACGGATTCTACTTTAAAGCTTCGGATTGCTGGGTATAAGTAGGGAAAAAATTCGGGTTAAGGACAAAAATTAGAGAAATCAGGGTGTGAATACGCGAACAAATCTGGAGTGACAAAGGAGCGTGGTGAGAGTGGCTTAAATATCTTCCAGAAGAAAGATTTTTGGGAGTCAGCGCCACTGAAAACCCCACTAATCCTATTTCAATTATCAGCATGTTCATATTCCTCACTAATTAACTGCCCACTAATCCATTCAACTTCCCCATTACTTCAAAAATAACAGTTATTAGCATCAATAACTCCCTAACTCCTCAAATTCAAATTACCATCATTTACTTCCCTCCAATTTTGCAAGTCAAAACCCGACCCGTCATTCTTCCGAATCGGGTCTGGGGGGCAAGTTGTTTGGGTCCAATTTCACCTCAAGGACTCGGTCCACAAATGATACAATTTGAAGCCCAAAGCAGGGTTCAACTCTCCAATTCATGCCAAGTCAATCAAACCCAGTCAATGGCAAGCCCATTTGACTTGCGGCCCACTTATCCATCAAGTCAAGGTATAAAAGCCTCCAAGTAAGTCAAAGCAAGGGGATTATAATTCAGTTCTTCTCTCATTCACTCTCACACAAAAATCCGTACGCTCTTAGTACTCTTTGGCACTGCTCTACCTAAAACACATTATTGACTTCGCCATCGCAGGGGACTTCCTCGGCACAACCCCCCGAGGCTCGTTTACGTGTGTTCTTTATGCAGGAAATCCTCGGCCAGCCGCAGCTAGAACCAAGACCAATCTTCTCCTAACGAAAAGGACCTGTTGAATGTCCTATTGTTTTCATACCGAAACAAACGGTGCTACAAACGACGTTAAACAACAGTACCCATAATATTTCGGGGTTTTCTGATGTCCTGCGAGAGAGTTACAATTCCGGGACTGGTATCCTTGCGCCTGTACCTGCAAAACAACGGAGATTCCGTGTGGTGGGAGCTCCGCCTCCGACGATCAAGTTAGTACTTGTTTGAGGAGTAAAAAGTGCGGAAAGTAAAGAGGGTGATCTGGTTCCTCGAAGGGGAGGAGTGATCGGGGAGTGCAAATAATGCTAAGTCTGGTCTAGCGATTAGTATGCACGTGTGTTTAGGTTTCTCTAGGTGAGATGATTCTCTTGTTTAATGGAGACTAATGACTTGTTTATATAGCCTCGAAGTACGTGCCCAAAACTAGGTTTTCTGGGAAAACCAAGGACTGATAGGGCTTGCCTCGGGATTTGGGCCTTTGGCGGCCGCTTTCCAGGTTGGCAGATTATGGGCCACATGGCGTGGCTTGATTAGTCCTTGTTGGACCTCTTAGGGTGACAAGTGGCGGACGTTGATTGGCCCACATGGTGGACACGTGGCAGGTCCGGATTGGTCCAATTGTCATGGGTAATTTTACCCTAAACATTTGCCCCTTGGAAGGAGTAATCTCTCTTTCCAGGAGGGATTGTTGGGTTACAGACGACAGCTTTAAGTATAGACAACCTAGTAAGAATAGTGGTCGAGTACCTCTGTTTGCCAAAAAACAGGCGGACTCCTCATACCTTTTATGTTCCGTACTAGGTTGGTTGAGTGACTATGAGGTAACCTTGGGGTTCCCCTGTCTCCGTCACTTGGGTTTGAGTAATAGAGGAATCAGGCGGCTTAGGTCGACTGTCCCCCTTTATTCGCCAAGTTTTGCTTGGCTATTAACTCAAGCTGCGCCACAATGTTTTGGCATGGTTTTACAATATTTGATGGATTTCACCAAGTTTGATGGGGACAAGTCGTCTGTTTCTGTGAATAGGACGCCTGGTTTGAGTAGCTACGCCTGTATTAGTTACAGGTGGTAACTTCTGTCATTATTGGGAATAGTGGTCGAGGGGCCCTGTTTGCCAAAAAACAGGCGAACCTCTCATACCTTTTAGGTTTCATACTAAGTTTGAGAGAGTGACTATGAGTTAACATTGGAGTTTACTCAATCTTCGTCACTCCAGCTTGAGTAGTAGAGGTACCAGGCGGCGGAGGCCGGCTGGTCCCCTTGATTCGCCAATGTTTGTTGGCTATTAACTCAAGAGTGGTAACCTAGTAGGAATAGTGGTTGAGAGCTCCCCTGTTTGCTAAAAATCAGGCGGGCTACTCATACCGTTTAGGTTCCATACTAAGTTTGAGGGAGTAACTATGAGTTAACATGGGAGTTACTCAGTCGCCGTCACTCCTGCTTGAGTAGTAGAGGTACCAGACGGCGGAGGCCGGCTGGTTCCCTTGATTCGCCAATGTTTGTTGGCTATTAACTCAAGAGGTACCCCCTGTATTTATCCCAAGTAATACAGGCGGTCATCCGACTCAGATGTCAACTGCTACCACTGGCTCGGTTAGAGGTAAAGTTATCCTTGTCTCAGGTTTAAACGGCTACGTGGTTGTCCTTGGGGACAATCGTTTAGGGGCCGTGTGTTTAGTTTATAGAGCATTATTCCACCCAAAAGGGAGCTGCTCTATGCGACGAATCTCATCCGGAGGGATGTCGCCGGACGCCTGCTATGATGTTGGGACATGTCGTATTAGTTTAATTTTAAGAGAGGATCAGTCGGCCTGGCGCCTGGGCTGATCATCCGGCTTGTGGCCTTGGTTAGTTCTTGGTGAACGTAGGTGCTAAGTAAGAAGAGGGTAGCCGCCTGTTTAGGCACAAGGTTGGTTAGTCCCTCTTATCTTTTTTAGCTAAGTATAGGAGGGTGGCCGTCTGTTTTGGAACCAGTCGACCATCTTCTATGGAGAGTAGCCGACTGTATGTACAGATGGCATGCCCCACTGGTGATAAAGTAAAATACTCAATGGAGAGTAGCCAAGTGCAAAGGTACAGGCGGCATGCCCCACTGGTGATAGAGTAAAATACTCAATGGAGAGTAGCCAACTATAAAGATACAGGCGGCATGCCCCTCTGAAGATAGAGTAAAATACTCAATGGAGAGTAGCCGACTGTAAAGGTATAGGCGGCATGCCCCTTTGAAGATAGAGTAAAATACTCAATGGAGAGTAGCCGACTGTAAAGGTACAGGCGGCATGCCCCTCTGAATCAGTACCAATAATTTCAAGTGTTAGAGCAAATGGATCACTTAGTCCCCTTTCATGGAGGATGGATGACGTTGGGATGCCTCATTCTTTGACTAATGGCTCTAACTTCTTCGAATGGGGACATGTGGTCATGCTAAACTTGCTTTTATGTGGTTTGTGACCTTGCTGTATATTTCCATCCAGCCCCACTCTGTCTTTACTCATGCTATTTTAGGAGGTTGTTTTGCACTAGGGTTGGTGTAATTTAATGAGGGTCGGCTGCTTTCATAGCTTCATGCCGCCTTTCTTGCTTGATAGACTGTCACGCAAATAATGATGATTAGAACACTTGTGGAAACAAATATGCATGCGGGCAGCCGTCTAGCCCCACTCTCGGCATATTAAGGTGCTTGTCGCTAGTTCCGCCATACTCAGACCGGCTGGTTTTGCTAGGTGTGCCGACTAGCATTGCATGGAGGTGACCGGCTATTATTTTATGCTTAAGCATAGATGCTCATGCTCGGCCTTACTTATGATTGGTTTCAATGGCCGGTTGTTTTGAGCCACCCGAGTGTTATGAATTTATAACGCCTGTTTGGGCAATAGAGCTAATGCCCAGCTTTTCATAAAAATAGCCATGATACTTTTAAGATTCAAGAATCACAGTTTGAGCTTTTACATGTGGAGCATGCCGGCTGCTCTCGTGATTACGAGTCTCCGTTTGCGAGTGCCGCCTATTATAACAATGCCGATCATCCTTAGCCTATGATGGGGGCCGCCTATTTTGAGATGCTTGTGCCGGCTGTTTCAAAGAGGAGCATTAGCTTCTCAAATATTTGGAGGCCGCTTGCAAGTTGTGAGTTATATACTCTTGGGCTCAAATTTTGGCTTGGATGATCACTCATAATCGTAACAAACGAATGCCGCCTGACTCTTTGCATTAGTCTTAAGTGATCATGCGTGTAGGCGGCTTTCCCAATATTTCTTGTTTTCTCTTTTTAAAATAATCATAATAATGATAGTGGTAGCTTAGAGAAAGGCTATGAAATCATGATAATGATACCACCATACATTCGGTATGCCATTTGATTAGCATGCCGCTTGCTAGCTTGAAGTTCGTCATTGAGGTGTCGCCTTGCACATTCTCAAACAAGGAGCTTCACGGTTAGTTTATGACAATCAAGGCAGAATTGTTTCGGACACCATT
This sequence comes from Chenopodium quinoa, assembly GCF_001683475.1. NCBI lineage: Eukaryota > Viridiplantae > Streptophyta > Magnoliopsida > Caryophyllales > Amaranthaceae > Chenopodium > Chenopodium quinoa. The sequence goes on along the minus strand of NW_018742381.1, from coordinate 679,845 downwards.
TAACAACTAAGGTGGGCAGCCGGCAGACGAGAGCATGAGTTCAGCATTTTACTTGTATTTTTCTTGAGTAGTTGCAATTACACGCTATGTATTTTATGTATACATAGCCGAATGTGGTTTAGAGCCGCCTGGGCAGTTGCTGGGCACCTTTAGATGCCGGCTGCTCAAGGACAAGTGCTTTACTACGAACTATGCGGCCATTGAAAGTATCCATAGCTCTTGCTTTCAAGGTTTGAAGTAAGCTTCGCCGGGTCGTCTCGCTTGGGCGCCTCATCTCTCGTGATAAGGCTGGTTGTTTAGGAAGTTGATTGTTTCATTTTCCACCATAATGGCCGCCCAACATATAGTTAAAAAACAATGAGAGGTGTTCAAACTCTTTACTACCGACCTCGGCACATACATGTTGCTTGTGATGACACCTCAATGGTGGATGAGCAATAAGGGTCGCCTGTTTTAATTATGATTATGATTATTATGATTGGACGTCTGGTTGGATGCTGGGTAGGCTTTGGAACTGAGGCCTCGCTTTAGTTGACGTTAATGCCGATTGCTCAAGGATAGGCACCCATGCTTCGAACGCACTTGCGAGCGCTTGTAGCCGGCTGTTTTAACTTGGCTTGCTGCATTAAGTGCCGCCTGTTTAACATGGCTTGCTGCATTGGTTGCAAGGGCCGCCTGTTTTAACATGGGTAGCTGCTTATTGCGGCTGCTTTTAAGGTCACATTCAAGGCTATCACACACATTAGGTAGTGTGTCGAAAACCGCCTCCTTGTTTAGTTTACACGAGGCTACCTTGGAAGATCATAGAGTCGGCTGCATTGAGGCAATTTGAGCTGGCTGTCGCCTGTTTTTAACTCGGCTGGCTGCCTTTTGCTCGTACCGCCTGATTGCTCATGTGTGTTTATGGTTTTAGAGCTGGCAGACCGAATGTTCTTGTGCCAATTCCAGCTGCTAATTATTGGCAAGAACATTAGCAGATAGTCATTCAACAAGTGTCGGCTGTTTTAATTGCCAAATAGCCTGGCTTGTGATGGCAACAACCTACTCTTGCGTATTTATTCATGCATAACACACGCCCTTGCTTCCCATACATACAGCCGCCCCGTGCATTTCGGTATTTGGGTAGCCGAATGCTCTTGTGCCGGATGTTTCTCATACACTTGGTACCGCAACTAGTGTCACTTGACACCTGATGTTCACTCAAGAGCTGCCCCCGTCATGCGTGATAAGGGCGGCTGTTATGATCACACGGCTTGCTTGGTATCAATTGACATCCACTCTATTGGTGGCTACCAAGTCCAAGTACAAGCGGCTTAAGGTTTTGGCCGGAGGTCTTTATTAATTTGCTGGATGCTCAGCCTACTCGGCCAAGGTGTTTACCCGGTTGTAAGTATAGAGAATTAAGCAGAATTGTGTTTGCAATTTTCTGTGTGTTTATTGCTGGTGATAGTACAAATATTTATACACAGAAGTATCCTGTAAATTAGGCAACTACTACCAAGGTTACAGCAACTACTACCAAAAATACAGCCTAAATATTTGCAGAATAAATTGGTCAATATTTAGTCCCTTTAATTAAGGAACTAATTATGGTTATTTCTACACTCCCCCTCAAGTTGGGCATTTGGTGCTCCAATGCCTAACTTGCGTAATGTCTCATCGAATGCTTCACTGTTGACAGCTTTTGTCAGGATATCAGCTAACTGATCTCTTGATCTCACAAATGGAAGTTTAATTATCTTATCTTCCAGTTTGTCTTTTATGAAGTGTCTGTCTATCTCAACATGCTTCGTTCTGTCGTGTTGAACTGGATTTTCTGAGATACTTATTGCTGCTTTGTTATCACAAAAGAGTTTGCATGCTGTTTTTTGTGGAAAACCAATTTCACTCATAAGTTTCCGGATCCATAAGATTTCAGTTATCCCTTTTGCAATACCTCTGAATTCTGCCTCTGCACTTGACAAAGCCACTACTTTCCGCTTCTTACTTCTCCGGGTGACCAAATTACCTCCTACTAGGGTGAAGTATCCAGAGGTGGATTTTCTACCATCACGATCTCCTGCCCAATCTGCGTCCGTGTACGCAATTAGATCTAGGTGATCATTCTTGTCAAAGTAAATCCCAGTACTACTTGTACCCTTTAGGTACCTCAAAATCCTCATTACTGCTGTCATGTGTTGTACTTGTGGAAGATGCATGAATCTGCTCACTACCCCTACTGCATAGGCTATGTCTGGTCTTGTGTGAGCTAAGTAAATAAGTTTCCCCACAATCTTTTGATACTCCTCCTTATTAGTCAATTTTGCACCTTCAAGAATTTGAAGGCCATGATTTGCCACAATCGGTGTTTCAGCTGGTTTGCAACCAAGCATTCCTGTTTCTGCCAGAAGGTCAAGAATATATTTCCTCTGGTGAATGAAGATCCCTTGCTTTGATCTCAAGACCTCTATGCCAAGAAAGTATTTGAGATTGCCCAAATCTTTCATCTCAAATTCCTGAAATAATTTTCCCTTTAAGTCTGCAATCTCCTCCTCATCATTTCCTGTAATAATCATGTCATTTACATAGATGATTAAACAGGTGATTTTCTCTTTTTCTTTCTTCAGGAATAAAGTATGATCGGAATTACTTTGCCTATATCCAAACTTCTTCATAGCTTTTGTGAATCTTCCGAACCACGCCTTAGGAGACTGTTTTAGTCCGTAGAGAGCCTTCCTCAATCTGCATCCTTCCCCATCTCTAAAATCATGAGAATATCCAGGAGGTACCTCCATATACACCTCCTCGTCAATGCTTCCATGAAGGAAGGCATTTTTTACATCAAACTGGTACAAAGGCCATTCCTTGTTTGCAGCTACAGAAAACAGAACTCGTATCGTGTCAATTTTGGCCACAGGAGAGAAAGTTTCTGAGTAGTCTATTCCATATGTCTGAGTGTATCCCTTAGCAACCAGCCGTGCTTTGTATCTCTCAATAGTTCCATCTGCTCTGTATTTGATGGAGAATACCCATCTACATCCCACCTTCTTCTTCCCCTTTGGTAAGATGCATTTCTCCCAAGTCTTGTTTTTCTGTAGGGCCTGATACTCTTCTTCCATAGCCTGCTTCCATTTTTCATTCTTGACAGCTTCCTCCACATTCTTTGGAATGTCTGCGGAGTATAAAGAGGCATTGAAAGCTATGGCTGTGCTAGATAGATTTTCAGTGCTGATTCTTTCGATTGGGTATCTCGACCGTTGGTCCTCATATTCAGGATCATATCTCCTTGGTGGAACTCCTCTCGTACTTCTAGGAGGTAACTCATACCTGTTTTGTTCACTTTCATTGGAGACAGGATTAATTTCAGGCATATTATAGGAAACAGGAGAGCTTTCAGATGGTACCTCTTCAGATGGATGCTCATTTGGCGGATTTGGTGGAGACCGAAGAGGAAGTGAGACTACTGCTTCTGGGGTAGCATCGGTGGTATTGCCTACTTGTGTTGTAGGATCTGGGTCCACCATTTCTGGATATGTCAGCCAGCTAAGGTCATCACTCAAATTCTCCCCCTGAGGACTTAGCGGGGTGTAATAGTAAGTTTGTTCAAAGAACTCACAGTCTAAGGTGGTGTAGACCCTTTTTTGAATTGGATCGTAACAACGGTACCCTTTTTGATGAACCCCATACCCAATAAAGACACATTTAACTGCCCTAGGTTCGAGCTTATTTCGAGCTCGTTTTGGTAAATGAACATAGACAACGCACCCAAAGACTCGTGGAGGTAAAGAATGGACTGATGGGATGGTGACATGAGAGGATAAGGTGGCGAGAGGTGTTTTGTAGTCAAGTGGTTTACTGGGAAGTCGGTTTGTGAGATAGGTGGATGTAGCAATGGCTTCTGGCCAAAAACTAGACCGGGACATGGGATTCTAACATGATAGCTCTGGTTATTTCAAGAAGGGTTCGATTTTTCCGTTCAGCAATCCCATTTTGTTGGGGAGTGTCTGGACACGTGGTTTGGTGAATCAGACCATGGTCAATAATGAATTGTTCCATATCTAAGGTTATATATTCCCCCCCATTGTCCGATCGTAAAATTTGTGGGTGAGCATGAAACTGAGTGTAAATCATATGATAAAATTTAACAAAGACATCAAACACTTCAGATTTATGTTTTAAGAAATAAACCCAACTCATACGAGTACAATCATCCACAAATAAAACAAAATAAGAATAGTTATGGAACGCAAATTCAGGCGCTGGGCCCCATACATCGGAATGAATCAAAGCAAAAGGTTCATAGGCATGACTTAAACTAGGATGATAAGTATGTTTATGACTCTTAGCTAAAACACATGCTTCACAGTTCAATGCTACATCAATAATTTTAAATGAGGGAAATAAACGTTTAAGGTAACCAAGAGAGGGGTGACCTAGCCGACGATGCCACATCCAAACTTGGTTTTCCGGTGATCCATGAGCAAGCAAAGCGTTACCCTGTTGAGCCACCTCATCCACATAGTACAAACCCCCTCGTTCAGTACCACGCCCAATGATCCGTCCTGTAAGAGCATCCTGCACAATACAACCAGAATCCATTATTAAGACTGTACAATTAAGCTCTTTAGTCAACTGACTCACAGATAAAAGCTTATGAGTGAGACTGGGAATTAAAAGACAATTATTTAAATGAATGTCCGAGGTAACATCAACGGTCCCAGCCTGGGAAACAGGAATATATTCCCCGTTTGCTGTTTGAATTTGGTTACGATGGGTGGTTTAAGTGGCTTCAATATCTAATGGGTCACACGTCATAGTGTCAGTAGCTCCACAATCAAAAATCCACGGGATAGGTCTATGACAAACGAGGCCAAAAGATTTTTGGTTTAAGCTAGGGGGCTGAGTATTTTCAACTTGGGCTCCTATTTTTTGTTTTATTGGGCTAAATTTATTTTGTGGGCTTGGGGTTTTAAGAGGGACGGTTAGAGGGTGAGAGGGGATGGGTTTTTTGTGGGTTAGGTCTTCTACCGTCCTTGCCTCATCCTTCCCATTTTCAATCCCTTTTTCCATTTTCTGCTCTCTACCTTCCTGACCACCATAATTCTCGGTGGTACTTTCTGCTTCCTCCATGCTTGCGATCTTCTCTGCGCAACCTTCCTTGCCTGAGTTTTTTCCGCCACCATCATTGTCAGATCTACTGGGGGTTGGGCTCGATTTCACGGCAAGATGTGCCCTGCCGCCAGTCTGGTTCACGCCGACCTTGGTGGCGGCCTTCTTCTTTGTGTATTCCTCCCACCATTCCGGATACCCGATAATTTCGAAGCACCCCTTTTTGGTGTGTTTCGTTCCTCCACAATGGGTACACTTTAGGTGGGATTTGTCTTCTCGCCGGAATGAAGATTCCGACCGGCGATTAGCAACGAGCCCACTTCCAATTTCTGAGGGATTTTGTCCCGGTGATGAAACGCCGGTCATTATCCCGCGACGGGCAATTTCCCGTCTAATGAATGCGTATGCTGCGTCAATTGATGGAAGAGGGTCCTGATTCAGTAAGTCCCTCTTCTCTTTGTCCAGTGAGTCGTTAACACCAGCCAAAAATTGGTATAATCTCTGCCTCTGTATAAATGAATTAAAGAGGGTAATATCTTCTGAGCACTTCATTGGGTTTTGCATTCTCCTATCAATTTCTTTCCAGAGGGTATTCAGTTTACTGAAATACACCTCTAGGTTTTCGCTTCCCTGCTTCAAAGATGCAGCCTTTGTGTTCAGATCAAAGGTCTGTAATTCGTCCCTCCCACTACTGAGTAGGGTTTCAATGCCCTTCCACAGATCTCGAGCATGTTTATAATCTAGGAATTGGTTCACTAGATCTCCATCGATGTTTTCGATGATCCAGGACAGAAACAATGAGTCCCTTTGTGCCCACTGTGCGTACTCCGGATCATCTGGTGGTACGGGGTTGGCAGTGATGTGATTGAGCCTTCCCCGGCCACTAATTGCAATTTGCATCAATTTACACCATTTGGTGTAATTCGTAAAATTCAATTTTTCAGCAACACGCACAGTTTGTGATGTCCCTGATTAAGTGTTTATTGGGTTTTTGTTTGATTTCTGGAACATTTGGAACATTTGTTCCATCTGTTCCATAGAAATCAGTTGGTTGTTGTTGTTGTTTTCCGGTGGTTCCCCCATTTCAAGGTAAGTCTCCAGTATATGATGAGGCTAATTTAGGTTTCGGTTTCCCGAAGATCCGAACCTTACGGCTCTGATACCATATAGAGAATTAAGCAGAATTGTGTTTGCAATTTTCTGTGTGTTTATTGCTGGTGATAGTACAAATATTTATACACAGAAGTATCCTGTAAATTAGGCAACTACTACCAAGGTTACAGCAACTACTACCAAAAATACAGCCTAAATATTTGCAGAATAAATTGGTCAATATTTAGTCCCTTTAATTAAGGAACTAATTATGGTTATTTCTACAGTAAGCTCTCAAAGAGCCGTGTGACCCTTCGAGAATACTGCGTGCTCCTAGTCACGAGGCCTTGCTTGATACTGCCGCTTGTTACTCTTACATACGGCTTCTACCTCACTCACTATATGGCACAAAATATAGACGGCATTATCACCGTTTGTGACCTTAAATGGAGCTTTGCCGTATGTATAGATAGCCTGGAAGTGAATTGTTGAATGATCCTCAAAATGCTACCCCTGCACCAGCTGACCATCTCACAAGAATTTCAAGCAAGATTTTGGAGGGAATCTTATTATTTTCCCACATGAGAATAACAAATGAAAAGCTTTAATTGTTATAGTGGGTTGCCACCTAATGCTCTTGAGTGGAGCTTTGCCATATGACAACTAGTTTGCTGTCAAAGTGTCATATGGCTGGCATTTTCTACTTGTAATGAGTATACGTAAAATCAGTAGTTAGGCGGCACCCTTTTCCTTTTATTTAATTATTTATTTATTTTTTTATTTTAAATATCAATATCATAATAATGATTTGATAATTAATAATAGCTTACAAGCCTATCCATACGACTCTTGGCATCCGACCGTACGACGCTTGTAGTACTTGGCTGTCAAGCCGAATGCTCGGAGGCTGCTATCTTGCCGGCTATACCCATTGAGTGTCATGCTAGGCGCATGTAACTCCAATTGGGGGTGGTTTAGACCTGGCCGGCTACTTATGGTGCTGCCTGTCTAAGCATGGGACACGTATGATCTCAAGATCTCAAGCGAGAGGGGGTGCCTCCCGTCCGGTCTTCATAACATGGCTTGGAACACCTCATTGAGGAATTCCGGGGACTGTCTTGGAAGTCGGATGTTGAGGCCGACTCCGACAGTTGTTGATTTTTCTTTTGCTTGATTATCATTCGAGCATCAGAGTATGTCTTCTTTGATCCATCTAGATGAACATGCCAGATAGACTTCTACTTCCCTGGTGAGGGGAAGCGATACTTAGTCAAATCGATCAATGGCTCCTACCTCTCCTTAGGTCTAGGGTAGGGGGTCGCCTCTCGATCCTTTACAGGCTTCTTCCTCCCAGACTGGGAGGGTCTTCTGGCCGACTGTTCCTTTGGTGGATCAGTCGCCCTTTTGTTGATAAGTTTCTGGATCTCCCCCTTGAAACTATTCATGAAGGTCATAAGTTCGTTTATGGTGATGGGGGCAGATCCCTCGACCGCCTGTTGATGATCAGGCGGCGGGCTGGCTGGTTTACTGGATCCAGCCGGGCAGTCCTCCCGTTCCCTCCTTTCAGTGGGACGGGTGTGTCGAGCTCTTAGGGTCTCGTCAGAGGCCGTGTGAGTCTCGACATCGATTTCATTGTCAGTGTCCTGGTCTGACTGAACCAGGGGTCATCTATGGGACGCTTCTCACTTAGAACTAGTACAGACTGTGATGCCATCTCGAAAGTACTCTACCCACAAACGACGCCAAAATGTTTCGGGGTTTTCTGATGTCCTGCGAGAGAGTTACAATTCCGGGACTGGTATCCTTGCGCCTGTGCCTGCAAAACAACGGAGACTCCGTGTGGTGGGAGCTCCGCCTCCGACGATCAAGTTAGTACTTGTTTGAGGAGTAAAAAGTGCGGAAAGTAAAGAGGGTGATCTGGTTCCTCGAAGGGGAGGAGTGATCAGGGAGTGCAAATAATGCTAAGTCTGGTCTAGCGATTAGTATGCACGTGTGTTTAGGTTTCTCTAGGTGAGATGATTCTCTTGTTTAATGGAGGCTAATGACCTGTTTATATAGCCTCAAAGTACGTGCCCAATACTAGGTTTTCTTGGAAAACCAAGGACTGATAGGGCTTGCCTCGGGATTTAGGCCTTTGGCGGCCGCTTTCCAGGTTGGCAGATTATGGGCCACATGGCGTGGCTTGATTAGTCCATGTTGGACCTCTTAGGGTGACAAGTGGCGGACGCTGATTGGCCCACATGGTGGACACGTGACAGGTCCGAATTGGTCCAATTGTCATGGGTAATTTTACCCTAAACACATATGATTAGAAAAAAAAAAGTTGAATACCTACTTCCTTAATTAATTGAAAGTTGGGAACCTAAATCATATCTTAACTCAGTCTCCATCTGTTTCCTAACATTTTGCATTCCCCACATTGCCCATTCATTTAACATGTGAAATTACACAACTTACCCTCGATAAACACTCCAGGCTTATCAAGGAGATAAATATGAATTTTCTCAAAAAGGAGCCTAGGAGTCTGGGCCCCAAACATCACCATGAACTCAAATTCATGGTAACCATTACCCGTCATCCTTCGGTGGCGCTCTTCTCTTCTTCCCACCATTTTTCGTCGTCATTTGCTCCGCCCCACCTTCATCCGACGAGGAGGAGAGAGAAAATTACGGCGGCGTAGGAAAATGGCAACAAGAAAAGGGGAGAAGTTCTCGGCGGATTGGATAATGGGAGGTTCGGCGGCAGTGGTGGCGAAGACGGCGGCAGCACCGATTGAAAGGGTTAAATTGCTGTTGCAAAATCAGGGTGAATTGTTGAAGAGAGGTCGTCTTCATACTCCTTATATGGGTGTTTCTGATTGCTTCAAAAGGGTTCTTCGAGAGGAGGGTGTTCTTGCTTTTTGGAGGGGAAATCAAGCCAATGTCATTCGTTATTTCCCTACTCAGGTCTGTGATTTTTTAAAATTTTGTTTTGAATTTTCATGGGTTTTTGCTGGAATTGGAAATTAATTTGTGGGTTTTGTGATTTTTTTGGTTGATTGTTATTTTGTTTAAATTTTGTTTGTTTGTTTTCTAGATTTTATAGGGTGTATTGATTAATGTAGTTAAAAAAATTTGAATGGAAAATGAGGATGTGGGATATTTGTGTTACTTTCAGTTGATATTCACTAAGTGTTAATGTCATTGTTTTGTGGGATTTTTGTAAATAAGAATATACATTATGGAATTTGGTGTCAATTTGAAATAAGAATGTGGGTATTGCTCTATATTACAGCTTACTATCGGCATTGTAATGATGTGATTATGTTGTGGGATTATATTTGAATGAAGGAACAAAGGTTGATTTTTGTTTGGAAAGAACAAAAATTGATGATGTGGGTTTTGAGGGAAAAGAGTGAAAGCTAGGTAACAAATGTAGGGGATCATTGTTTTAGCATTAGATTGCTCATGAAATGGGGCTCTTCGTAACCTATTGATTGGAAAATAGTGAAAATAAGGGAAACATGTTAAGATTTTTCAGTCAATGTGCTAACAGGTTGATCGGAAAAGAGTGTAAACTTGGGGAAAACATTATTGAACTTTACTCAGTATTATATTTGGTATAAAGGAATTTCTTCTTAAATAATTTTATTTAGATGTGGATTAGGCCTGGTTGAAGCAAGGAAGTGCTGCTCAGAAACTAGTATGACAAAAGAAGATTTGAGCTTTGCTATTTGACATTGAATTTTATGGCCTGTTTCTGTTATACATATGCCTGCTCCTTGATAATGTCTTACTATTAGTTAAGGTGGTTTAAAGGATAAAGTGCTGATTACTGATAATGTGATGATAAATAATTTTTTTTTCCAGGGACATTGTTTCCCTTTATTCCAAAACAATAGGCCTCTATCTTTATTAAGTTAATCATTGTTTTATTTCAAAAATTTTTAAATAACAAACAACATAAGCAGTTTACCATTGGCTCAACTGAAAATGGGTTAGAATTCTCCTGCAAATTTTCAATATTTTCGGATTTAGTCAGTTGGAAGTTATGAGCCACTAAATTGTTTTCAAGACTTTGTAGAACATCTTGAATAAAATTCTTAATGAAATTCATCAAACCTCTGTAAAGTAACAAAGCTTATTGGACTTATATATAGCCTGATTGCCCTGAACCCTGCTTGGAGAATAAAATAAATCATCTAATTTCCACAAGTACTGGTTTTTACTTGTAAGAAACCAATATTCTTGAACTTACAAAATTTGCATGTTAGGTTTATGGCTGGTATGGGATTTAGTACCTTATATTTGCTTGAGGGATTCAGCTCAAATTGGGATTATGGGTAACATACTTACATACTAACATTTATGGCTTGATTTCTGAAAAGCTTCTGGTATTGAGGCTAACAAAATAACTCAAATTATTTCATACTTTTTCCTTTTATGGCCATCTACACCACCCAATTTCTTCACATTTGTTTTGGCTTTTTGAGTCAATATTCAAGCCAGTTCAAATTTTGCCAACTCTGGTTGCTAGTATCTGAAGGGAGTAACCAAATATCTGTTTGTCCTTCCTGTTCTTCTCCTAGGTTGTAATTCATGCACAAGCAATTGTTTCTAGCCTTTCTACCTATGCAAAATTTTCCTTTTCTTGGAAATCCACACAAAAAATAAAGTTAAGCTATAAGCAGTTTTAATTTAGATATGTAGATAATGAATCTTACATTTCTTACAATGATCATCACCTGTTTTTATCTCATATTCATGTTTTTGAATATGGTTGGAGTTTTCTTGGAATAACAATCATTTTAGTAGTAATGATGAAATTGGAGTTGAAGCATGTTTGCAATACTTCATGTTTTCTAATTCCTATTTGTTTAAAAGATAGAGAACTGGAATTTCTGATGTGTTCTATTTCCTATATGTTTAAAAGATGGAGAATTGAAATTTCTGATGCTATGCAGGCTTTCAACTTTGCATTCAGAGGGTACTTCAAGAGTCTTTTTGGACGTTCCAAGGAGAGAGATGGCTACTTGAAATGGTTTGCTGGAAATGTGGCTTCTGGAAGTGCTGCTGGAGCAACAACTTCAGTCTTTCTCTATCATCTGGATTATGCACGTACACGACTTGCTACTGATTCTCAGGGAGTTTCTATGAATGGACAACGACAATTTAAAGGATTGGTTGATGTTTACCGCAAGACATTGTCAACTGATGGAATTGGAGGGCTTTATCGAGGATTTGGGGTATCAATATTTGGAATTACACTTTATCGGGGTTTGTACTTTGGGATATATGACACTTTGAAGCCGCTTATTTTGATTGGGCCTCTTGAGGTTGGTCACTTTTTTTTTTTTTTTTTTTTTTTTTGCCGAGTATTCTATTACACATTTACACCCTTAGCTGTCTGCTTAGTTTTATTTTACTGAAAACCTTTGCAATGCAGCATTAATTTTGCTCCGATTGGGTTGACGGAAAATGTTAATGCCTGGAACTTTAACAATCTTGTTAGATGTCAATTGTCAAGTGGCAGAAATCATTCGTATTGAATGTTTGGTGGACCTCTCTTTTCTTATTGTTTTATGGTTAATTAGTTTAAATTCTTTTGTTCATCTTTCTCCTGCCACCATGGCACCGTTATAGGTAGCTGTAATGATTTTCTCATGGTATTTCTATTGAAGTAAGATCTATACAATTGAAAGGAGAGAAGCCCCAAGGAATTTGTTTCTTGTTGCCATTCTTTTTGACAAATGTTTTTATAGACATGTAGTGCACACTTCTTTTTTGCTGTTGCTAAAACAAGGTCAAAGGAGAGTGGTTTGTAGAAATTTTGTAAAAATCTCTTTTGCAGGTGCAGTCATTGCTTCTGCTTAATATTTGAGGAAAAAAGAGTAGGATTAGGCCTTAAAGAAAAGAAATAAAGATAGTGGAAAGTAGACTGGAGAAATAGAAAATGAGTTTTAATACAGAAAGGAGATAGAATCTTGATACTGAAGCCCCATGGTTGGTAATGCTCTATTGGAGATAATAATATAGAAGTTGTGGTAGACCAAGAATGACTTGGATGGAAGGGGTACCATGTGTTGAGGATATGAAATTAAGGTCTTCATGATCATATTATGGAATGCAATAGGAGTGATTGCAGGAAAATTATTAATGTAAGTGACTCGTGGAATGACATCTTGCTCCATGTTGGCAAGGACCATCCTTTTAGGATTGAGGATTTGATAATGTTTTTGGGTGGATTGGGCCTCTCCCCAAGTTAGACACAACATAAACATGTCAAAAAAAACCTTTGATTACCTGACCTAGTTAATTAATCTTGGATACTAACCCAGACTGTTTTATATACCGGGTAGTTGTGTTGACCTATTTAACTTTGTTTAAATTTGAAACATCAAGAGCATTCAAATAACGGATCACTCTCTCTGTCTGATTATGCTATATTACTAAAGTAGTTCTGGTTTAGCTAACTCCTAACTTTCTCGAGTATACTGAATTTTTCAAGAAATAATTCGGACTAATCTATCTCTTATTTTTACGTTGTGTTAGAATGTGGTTCGTAATATTTTCTACTCCCTCTGTCCACATATAAAAGTCCTCTTTGCTTTAAGTGTGAAAATTAAGAGTTTTAATCAGGAGGGAAGCTTATGGTAGACTGTGTAAATGTAACAAGAAATTATGGTAGATGATACTTTGTAAAAAAGAAACATAAGCTCTTTTATGGGACCCAAATCACATGATAGAATTGGGTGAATTTTCTATGTAAAGTAATTAGGACTTTTAGAAATGGACATCCAAAAATAATATACCAGACTTATACTTGTGGACAGGAGTATATTTTTAAGTCATTCAGGTTGTAATATATTGTATTTGTGTTTGAAAACTCATCACTAACCATACCCATTATCTTCATCTTATCATATACTAGTACTACTTTATTAAAGTATGAATTCTTATTGCTTTTTATCCTTGGATTGTTACAGGATAATTTCTTTGCTTGCTTTTTCTTGGGTTGGGGAGTGACAACTACATCTGGTATCTGTGCCTATCCATTTGACACCGTGCGACGGAGGATGATGCTTACATCTGGGGAGTCTGTAAGGTATTCTAATGCATTACATGCATTACGTGAGATTATTCATCATGAAGGGTTTTCTGCTCTTTTCCGGGGTGTTACTGCAAATATCCTTTTGGGTATGGCAGGGGCTGGAGTGCTAGCAGGCTATGATAAGTTGCACCGTATTGCTTATGGACATGGTTATAGGTTCGAGCCTTACAATAAGTTGTGAAAATGAAGTTTATAATATTCTTGCTTTTGTACAGCTTCAAACTTACTTAATTGTATCCCCATTGATTTTTCACAAAGGGATTCAAATCATTCAGAAGGAAAAATCACAGCCAAAAGTGTAGGAATTATAAGTCTCGTACTCATTGAATGTTCATTATTGATGCCATCAACAAATGTTTGTTCATAATGGCAATCCCAATTGTATCAACTGTATAGTTTCACCAGATCATATTAATGTAACTGCTTCTCTTTTATTCCTATGTGTTCAAATGCTTCCTTGTTCATGTTAGTATAATCTGGCCAATTCTGTTGTGGAAGAACCACAATGTTCTGAAGCAGAACAGCCTGTCTGGTGATGCCTGATCTTTGGCAGGGCTTTGGGGTTCCAATCTGTTTCTTCTGCTTAGCTCTAGTACTTACAGACAGGCATCAGGCTTGATTATACTATAGTTTACTTATAATATCCGTATTGCTTTCTTCATTTCACAAGTAATCTATTTTTTTTTTTTTTTTTCTGTTGAGTCATGGGGTCCATTATGACAACATCTTCTTCATTTTTGTTTCTATTTTGTATAAATGCTCCTTTGATCAATTAAGGTCAATCTGAAGTCTGATTTATGGGATGTTAATGTCTTGTTTCTTTCTCTCAAAATTATCATTTTGTGTATTATTGCTCCTGGTAGACTTGATTCTTGATTAGTCAGAATCTCATGTTATTTTTTTTGTTTAATATATATTTTTTTATTAATTTTTTTTTTTAATCCAAGCTTCTGGTCCTCTCCTTTAGATAAATTTGTGAAGTATTTATTTATTGTGTTCCTCTCATTCTTGATCACTATTCACTGGTCCGTATAAAGCTGATTCTACAACTAGTTTGAGATACATATACTTTCCCAATGTGATGTAAGAAGGGCAGGTTTCAGATACGAAATAGCATGACTTCATTTTCAGTTACAAAGAGGTGCAGTGCAACATATTTGTCTTCATACCAAAAGTCCAGAAATGTCAGTGATTTTTGGTACACTTACTACACTATCAAGTATAGATGTCAATGGACAATGGTTTCAAACTTGTTAAGGGTGGAGCATTTTGCGGTGTCAAGGTGGATTTCGTAGCTTCTTATTGGTGAATATCCTTCTTTTGTGCCTACATGACAGTATAATTGCTAGTATTACAGCATTTGAGATGAAAGGTGAATTTAACTAGTACTAAGGTTGGAGTTTCGTCTGTAGCATAAAATAGTACTTTATGCTTTTCAGTTGTAAAAATATTTTTTAATTTATTTTAATTCTGTTCTCATAACACTTTAAATTAATTATGAGTTTTACAATGCAGTTTTTTCTGGCCATCTGGGTGTTGAAGGCTTCACCAGACTATTCTTCTGGCATCCTCATCTCTGGTATAATTGGTCTAATCTTTGGGGAGTCTGTCTTTACATATTTTTCTTATAACTAAGATGCTTTCTTATTCACTCTCTCATTTTCTGGCTTATATATCCTAACTATCTAAAGTGTTAAAGGCCCATATTGATTATACCATATTAGTACTTCTTGAATCTTGAGGCCCAGCTTAAGGCGCACCCCCTGAGGCGCACAAAGATTTTATCAGAAATATTTTTATGTTTATTATGTGCGCCTCACTTCAATGAGGCGCACAGAGGTGCACCTTAGGTGCAAGGAACTCTGAAACACCTTGGTGAGCCTTGAGCCTTTTTATACATTGCTTTTGAGTTCTTATATGTATGATGGTAATGCAGAAGCTATAGGTCTTTAATAACCTAACTTTCAGAGACCTTACCTTATTGGAGAATGAGAGTGATTTATGTCGAATTCATACTCTTACCCACCATTCCAGCCTCACAAATCTTTGAAACACATGAACTAGATCTTCTTTTACCACACCCAGAAGACCTAGAATGACAGTTGAAAATTTTGATTTTTAGGAATTTGTGTTTCTACAACATTATGGCTCTTCTTATAGGGCCTTTCTAAACAAGCACTTATAGTACTTGCAAGTTGCAATAGGAGATCAATGGGAGTGATGTGTTTACTATTGGATTTAACTCTTTTTAACCTCCTAAGCAGCAACCAAAGAATTTGTGGCCTTTTGGGCAAAAGTTTGTGCCAAAAGGAACATTTGGCTTGTTGCTCTTGACTGATCCTCTTGAAATCATCGTTTTCACCTGTATCAATCTCTCTAACAACCAATAATGGGTTGTAATGTTTACTACTTCTTTCTACAATATACAGTGGATCCAGATGAGTGACTAACATGGCCTAGAAGCCTGGTCTGAAATGTCTCCAAAGCCCTAAACACCAGCTGCGAAAGAGTCACTGGTGATAGATGGCAATGCAGAGTAGCAGACCCCACAACCCATTAATTCCCACGCCCTAAGCTCCAAAATCCTAGTCTCTGACTCTCTGGTATTGAAAATGAGTTGCACATTGATGAATCTTCAACTATTAATGCTATGCATAGTCTCTGCCACAAACAAAATATGACTACCCCCTTCAATTTCCAAATCTGATGGTATATTAGAGGTCATAAATTGTTGAAGTGTGAGGATCATAAGGAATAGATGGAGATGTTTCTGTAGGGTTTACAGTATTTTTTTTTTTTTTTTTAGCTAGCCTAAACAAGTAATTTTTCATAGCCTACAACAGAACAATTAGTAGATAAAGAAAGGTTTCAATACTGAAATAACTAATGGGGAGGAAAAAAAATACATAGATACTGTACTCAAGTCCTTGTATACATATAAAACAAATATCCAGGATGAGCCTCTTTGGCATTTTGTCTGACTCCACATACCTAATTAAGGCCAATTCCATTTTACAAAGAAATGCTAGTAGAAAATTGTTATGATCCTATCTTTACAATCCTATCTTCCTTTTCTAGGCTTCTAGCGACATAACCGATTACACAACCTGACCACAAAGAATGTTGATTTCTGTAATCCCATCTGACTTATTTTCTCTGTAAAGTAACATGAGAAGTTTGCTGGTAAACCTGCTTTGAATTTTGATTTCTGTAGCTGTCAATCTGTTTCTGACAGTTTTCTTGATAGAAGAATGATGAATCCAAAGGTCCCATTGATGCTCTCAAGGATAGGTACTGTTTGGCCAAATATCAGCTATATAGTAAGATTGAGTAGGTAATTTACAGATAAGAAAGTTCTTTGTGGCTAAATTTTAACTACACTGGCCTTGTTGATGAAAAAATCGAGAGGATAGGAGTATAAGGACATATGGATTTATTGTTTCTCTTGACCCATAGGAAAGAAAATGACGAAAAATAAACTTAGGTTCTGAACTGCATTAACACTTCATATTAGTAAAGCAGAACTCAATTTTGGATCTTCTGAGACCTGAGTTATATCTGTCATACTTTCAGTAAGAACAATTGGTTTTTGACTGGTTCATTCTTTAAATGTAGGTAGCATTAGCTTAATTTTCAATTTAATTACTTTAATAGGAGTCATAGGAGTATCCAAATCTCTTATAGAATGCTTGGTTAGGGTTACCAAGCCTCATATTAGTGAGGCTAACCTTTAATGGGTATCTGAATTCAAAGTATATTTAGCTATCAACTTTCTTTTTGATTTTATACAAGTATTTATTTTAATTTTTGGAGGTTATAAATTTTTTATTCAAACTTTGTTTCTAATGTGAACTGCACATAGCCTAAACTTCATTGATTTGTCATTGTTCTTAGAAATTTTCTTTGGTTCCTAATAGAAATTTGTCAGATTTCGGTTTGTGCTGCTCTAAAACAGTTGGTGATGCTCTTCAAGCATGATTATTCTCTTATGATCTTATCTTTGTTGTATAGTCCTATTTACCTGGTTGATTCTCTTGATCCCCATGTATATATTTTGTGCACTTGTGAGTTGTCCCATGGTGGAAAAGAGAGAATTAAGTGCCTTAAAAATTGATGCCTTGCTCCTCCCCTTGCCAATTATTACAGATAAAACCTCTCACTTAAGTTTGTAACAATTCTCTCTTTTTTCGTGAGTGTGCAGGGTCCATTTTATATCTACTTCCAAAATTTAGCTTAGTGTTAAATTCAAAGTTGGTTTTATGATAAATTTGGGCCTTTGATCATGCAAATGTTCAACCCCAATGACGATAGCTATTGTTTACCTTTCTAGTTTGCTCATGTATAAAGCACACTTTGATTTGAGGGGGCAGGGTTGCGTCCTAAATAGATGTCTTGTGCATTTGAGTTGTCTCACGTCAAAGAAGAGGGGAAACATAACCACCTTATAAGCCTAGGGAGTTATTGTTGCCATGGTTAATTGGTTCTGAGATAAAACTAAATCCAGCTTATAAGTGGTCAGACGTGCTTCATGTCTCGTTTTAAAAATTTAACAGATAAGTGACCTGAGCCTTGAAAGTGAGACATTCACTTTTGAATAGAGTGACTATGGATGAAATTTTCAGATTTACAATTATAAAATGATTTATGAACACCAAACCCCCTTTAATGGAGGCCAAACCTTCATTGAGCCTACTGTTTTTAAATAAGAAAGCTAGGCCAAGAGCCAGAAATTCTTATGACGCTTAGTGGTAATCAAATAGCCACCTAGTTTTTTGCTCTTCCTCCTTACAGCAACTGTCATGCAATCGGCATTTTGGATGCAGTAATCCACAACGCTTCTTTTTCTTCCTGTCCATCTCATCCAAAATCTCCATGCCTTTGATCGTTTTCTATGGCCTAGTACCAGTAATGATGCCTTATGTTCCTTTGCTTGGCTCACTATTGTTGGACCTTTCTCCTTCCCTGCAAGTGCTACTATTTCCACCTGTACCTGCTCAGTGAAAGGAACCAGATTGATGCCGTTAGAGCTTGATTTGAGGTTTGGTGTATCACTCAGTTTGCTACCCTTTAAAATTGTTATCTGATAAATTCTGTGACATTAAAGTTACAAATCTCATGGAGCTTGACAGTTCCATTGTACACTTTCAAAACAATATGATGGTTTTGATCCTCATAATAATCTATTAGTTCTGACATTTAACTTTTTATTACTCATTGATTTATTGTGATATATATTACCAAGTTTGATCTGTTAAACGTTTTATAATGAGGATATTAGAGTGACATCTTTCTGTAGGTCAATTCTTTTTGTCTTTACATAAAAAACTTAGTATCTTTCTTGATTCTTTTGTGTTTTTGTTGTGAATGTGTGATCAGTGTAAATCATACTATACCAATTGATTAGAGTAATGTGACATACCCCAGGTCTTCTGGATTGGCAGACGCTTCTCAGAGAGTAAAGAAGTCCATAAGCTTTTGGATCAATTTCACTCTCAGTATGTGAATCTGCATTGGTAAAAAATTTGATATTAAGACAAACTTGCTCTGCATTTTAGTATGCAAGTTTCATGAAATTAATCTGTGACTTTAAAAAAATTCCCCCTCCTATAAATAATATATTATGTATTATGTTTCTATTTCAGACCGTCCCAAAATTATAGGTCACTTTTTACATTACGAATTATGAAAGCTGAACTTTGAACTACATTAGTATGATTGAGATGTAGACATATGAATAGAAATGGATAGTATTGATATTCTAACTAGTTTTCTTAAATTTGACAATTCAAATGTGACTTGAAAGACAGGATGGAGATGAATTTACCGCATTTTGTTGGCTTGGCTAAATGAAGAAGAATAACAGTGTCCTCCTTTTGAACAGTATGGGATAATGCCCATTGAAGAGCACCCTTAGCCTGTAAGGTTGCATCTACAACGATCATGATTCTGTTTCCCTCCTTTGGCTCACCCTTTTCAGAGCTTTCTTCACTGCTGAAGCTCGATCCACACTCATTTTCGAAGTACTCACTCTTGCCACTTTTAATAGAATTATAAGCTGGATTGGATTGCAGCGGTGGTGAACGAATCCGAGCTTTACTTATTTTAAAGCAAGATCCCGGAATTTTGGTATGTACTCTCACCATCCTCTCTTTTCTTTCTGAAGGCAATGACAGTACACAAAAAACTTAAGGTGTTTTCAGATTTGAATATAACCAACAAGAATGTTCAGAAAACTATACTTTATATAGTTATATTCTTATATATCTGACAAAGGGGACATAATCTGTTGATTAATAATAACTCATATCATAATTATATGGTATATCTTTAGAAGGGCTAAGTCAACTTTGTAAGTGAAATGACAGAAAAGGACAGAATGTGGTTAGGCAGTCATTTAGAGGCGGAAGACGTGCTCACCATTGTGTTTAGATTCTCTGAAGACTTTGAGACCCCATTGTTTAAGTTAGGGTGTGATTTTCTTGTTGGTGAATTTTGTTTTTATAGGGTATTTTCCTTAATGTGGGACATATCCCATTAATCGTGCTAACCATGAAGGTATTTAGGTGTTAAGTGCAAGTCCCACGCCTGCTAAGATTTCTTAGTTGTATTGATTAGTTTTGGGGTGTTGCATTGTTAATTTCTGTATTTTTTTTTACCTTTCGTTGATTTCCAACCGTGTGATGTGCATCCTACTCCGTCTTTAATCTTTTATATTCGCGGGGTTTTCTAATCCTAATCATAGAATACAGGATAACCTTAATTATCTTGGTAGCAACCTACTGATGTTTTTTTTTTTTAAGGTTAGGACTTTCATTCTTTCAACTTGGTACATACAGCAGAACCACAGCTCGGATGAACTCGATCTTCTAAAACTCACACGTAACCGTCTTCTTTAAATGAGGGTGGCTACAGACTGTTTGTTTGGTGTTTGTTCTAGCCTTTAGTTCAGACCTAAAAGAGGACTAGTCATGGTCAGCTATTGTCTACAAATTATGTGGACCGTTTCCGGGCCCGAACTTGGGTTGGATAGGTGCCAAATCAAAGTCTGTTTGTTGCTTCAATTTTTACCATCCTTCCCACCTTACCTTAGCCTTTTAAAACTCGTGCAGAATTATCTTTATTATTGAATTTGATTGACTTCCAAAGCTTATACACCTTCGTGGTGGGCAGGAAAGATAATTTAGACAAGCAATAACAGGTCGGGTCAATCACTCAATTGTGACTTATTACACACAGGCACACAGCAATAGCATGAATCAACACAAATTATCATTGTAAAGATTTGACTAAAGTGTAGAACCTTACTGAATTGTTTGGATTTTATCTAATTATTTAAAGTTTAGTAAATGAATAGTTATCTCATTATTTTAGCTATTTCATTACAAATTTTCTAGGTAAAAAAGAATATTAGATTTTATTTTGTTTTAAGAGCCGGTTTAGTATGTATTATGTATATTGTTGTTTCTTTGGTTTTTTCATGTATTTTTTTCTTCTTTAATTTAAAATTGTATGAACATAAACAAACAATTTTATGAGACGGCAGCACCTAAAGAATAAGTATGGCAATTTAAACTATTTTTAATTTTCTTAATATTGAGTGCTTGAGTCATGAAAAATATAAAACAAATGCACTTGCACCTACATTGTGTAAACCCTGTAGAAATGTGCACATGTGAGACAAAGCCACTCAACCACCAAATCAAATACTAGTACCAATTTACTCTTTAATATTGATTTTGGCACTCTTATGATTTATTTTAACACCCTTTTTTTTATAAGTAGTGCACATCCGTGTTCTCGTAATGGGAGTTAAACTTAGATCTCGTGTTTAGTGTACTATTAAACCATAGAAATATATTTATAAATTCTAATAACATTATAAGCAATTAAAATAATACGTTGAACACCGTAGTTATTTTAATTAGTGGATAGAGAACAAGTGCCCCTACCGGGTATGGGCAATAGCTCTACCATATTTCGATTAATGATTTAAAATGGCTCCAAAAAAGTCAACTTTGTTAAGCCGTCATAGACTAACACTAAACTTGCAAATTCATATTCACACAATCGTTCTATGCACCTCGGAAGGCCGGAATTGAAGAACAAAATAATAATAATCAATTTATGAAATAGTTGATTGCCAATGCCGGCTTATCCGAGCTGTATCTAAATTGAGTGATGATTCTTATGAACAACATTAAATGAAAAATGACTTGCTTTTATTCCATCTGTCTTCTCTTCTTTTCTTTTCATGAAAATTCCTCATATAAAGTGATACTTTTCCACAATCAAGTCAATAACATTATAAACTGTCTTGTAATTGTTGATTTTTGGGCATTTGATTGAGATTGTTTGGAAAAACACAATATAATTTGTTTGGCAGTTTTGCGTTATGCGAATAAGGATCTACTGTACTTTATCTTTATAAC
The DNA here is from genome assembly GCF_001683475.1 of Chenopodium quinoa. Lineage (NCBI taxonomy): Eukaryota > Viridiplantae > Streptophyta > Magnoliopsida > Caryophyllales > Amaranthaceae > Chenopodium > Chenopodium quinoa. Next base: position 658,147 of record NW_018742381.1, on the reverse strand, counting down.
TTTCTCTTATCATTATTTTGTCAAAATAAAAAGGAAATTTTGCAAAATAACACCACAAAAAAAAGCCACGATTTTGATTATAACACCCAAAAAAAAAAAACCAAAATTGATTTTACCACCACATAACGGATTCTTGGATGGAATCCGTTAGTGGAGCCTAAAAGACACGTGTCAAGTGTCTATTGGTTTAAATGAATAAATTAATAAAAAATAAACTTACCCCTAACCCAGCCAGCCCCACCACCAACACCACCTGCCCCAGTTGCCGCCGGAACCTTTTGCCTCCACTAAATTCGGCGAACCAGTCCAACTTCCACCCTATAACAGCTGACTCCACTGCTTCTCCCCTTCCCCCTTCCCGAAAACCACCCCAAGCCCATCAAACCACCGCAAAACCAACCTGACCACTGCGCAAACCCTCCTTTCCTCCACCCTTGAAACGGCCAAATCGGCCATGGTAATCGACCATTTTGGGTTTCCATGGTCGATTTCGGCCGTTTGAAGGTGAAAGGTTCCCATGGTCCGTTTTCTTGGTCGGTTTCCCAGATCGATTTTAGTGGTTTCCGATTGTTGTTTTCGGCTTCCATTTAGCGTCGGTTTTGCGATGGTGGCTGGGGCTGGGGTGTTTCAAGGTCGGCTTGGGTGCTGGAGATAGGCTGGAGATGCCGGTGGTGGGGATGGGATGTGGATTGGGGTCGCCGGTGGTGGGTGTTAGGATCGCCGGTTGTGGTGGTTGGGCTGGGTTAGGTTTTTTTTGTCTTTTTTTTTAATTTTTTTTTTCTGATTTATTCATTTAAACTAGTAGACAATTAACACGTGTTTTCAAGGGGTCCCACTAACAGATTCCATCCAAAAATCCGTTAAGTGGTGGTGAAATCAAATTTTTGGTTTTTTTTGTGGTGTTATAATAAAAGTTTTTTTTTCTTTTGTGATGCTATTATCACAATCGTGTCTTTTTTGTGGTGTTATTTTGCAAAATTTCCAAGTAAAAATAACAATTCTTAATATTGGCGGTGCCACAACATGACAGCTTTGTAAGCTCTCTGTCTGAAGTATTTGTATGTATAAAATAAATACTACCTCAGTTAAATATTAGTTGCAATTTTAAGGTATTATTTGTGAGATATAAAATATTCCAAAGTTGCAATTAATATTTAACGGAGGTAGTATGTTAATGACTTGATGAATAGCCATAATACATCCATAAAAATAGTCGTATAGCATAACAAATAAATTTCATAGCTAGGAAGTAGTAAATGGTTTTTTGACACTACATCATGCTCTTTATTGTTTCGTTGTCTCTTGTAGTACTCTTTCGATCTCAAAGAGTCTAATGATCCGACATATTCCATTTAATAATGATTGTAACAATTTATTAAGGTAACAAATATTTGGAAACCATGATATTCAGTATAGGAAATTAGAACAAGGAACTATAATTCCAAATTTAATGTTTATGAAATGCTACATCAAATTTCAGATTATGCAAATGTTAGTTATAGTTATGCTAGCATTGCTAGGTAATAAGTGAGCAACAAACAGTTATCTATCCATGGCATAGCACCATTTCCACAAGACTACAACGAACCCAACTTTCCCTCTTCTGCTCTCCTCCAGTCTTCATCTCCTCCCACCTTTCATGTTGCTTCTATTAGCTACTCTCTGTCGCGTTGTCTTTTGTATGCCTTCCAGGCAAAGCGGATGTTGGTTGCCAGTCTTCTTCCTCTTGTGCTGTAGTTGTAAGACAAGAAAGGAATGCAATAAACCGGAGTTACACTATAAACCACATTAGGTGTATGATCACGTTTGTTCTCCAGTTCTGATACAAGTTGTTGGGCCACATGCTAGACTTGCAACTAGAGGAAAGATAATTGAACACGAGTTAAATGAGAATCCATCTAAAATTTAATCATCTGGGTTTTCTGCTGTACAAAATGTCTTTGTATTACAAAGCCATGTTCGTTCATAAACAAACTCAAACATTATCCAAACCAATAGCTAGTTAGTTAGTCTTTTCATTTTCCTACTTTTCTTTAGCCAAACCTTTTCCGGATTTCCTATCATTTTTCTTTTCCTTCATCTACAATGTAATAAAATGGCCACTAATCTTGTTCTGATGCAAAGATAAGCAGATGAGGAAAAAAACCGAAAATTTACAAAACATATATATGTATGAAAAAAAAATAGCCTAAGCAGATATTATGTACATCAACTGAATATCTTTATTTTATGCTGCATCCATTTCTCCCAAACCCATGGAATTCAGAGATACTCATTGAAGTCTTCCATGGCAGTCTCAGAAAAAACCGAAAATATACACAACATTACCTAACATCTTTGTTTTACCTTTATACATTAACAACATTTCTAGCCATACTTTTTATACAAAGTGCATAGATGCAGCATTATCTTAACTTGTTTCCCTGATGTCTAAACTCGACGACCATCATCTGTTTGCTTCTACTGCTCAGGCATGTGACAGAGCATCCAGGATGGAATAAGGGTAGAGTTGTTGCTTCGCGTTGGCGGCTGTGCTTGTTCGTCTTCTATAGCACTTCTGCCTGTCCCTGGTCTGCATTTCAAGCATTAAACACATTCAGTTTATGGATAAAGAAGCAATCATATACCTGCGCAACATCATAATAATCGCGGTGGGAACACACATTAAGGACTTTTGAAATAGATCAAAATTTACATTGTAATTGATTAATAGCTCATTTAAAGATATAATTATCACTTCATCAAAATTATTTCCCTAAACTATTGCTTTAAAGTTCTATTATATCGTTCCCACTAGAGTTGTCACTGTCCTCAAAGGTCAACCAAACATTTTCCATCATATTCCTACACAACGTGTGACACTCCATATGATCAAGCTTTTTCTACCAGCACACCATTTTTTTCCTCTAAATTTCGGAATTTAACATGAAAACTACATATAACTGATACAAGTGTGACAAAGTGTGGATTGCTAAATTTCATAACTTGACTTTAAAAGGAAACATTAATATTAGAGAAAATAGCCGAAATTAACACAATAGGTCATTGAGGACTGACCCTATATTCAATGAGGGCATAGCCTGAGACATGAACCCAGATGAGTTATTGTCATGTTTATGCTGATCCTGAGCCAACGCCTTCTCTCTCTCCTTCACCTATTTTTAGTTCAGTATACATTGCTCATCTTTAGCAACACAACATATCAAAATAAAGGTTACAAGTACTTAAAATCGATTTTTTTTTTTTTTTAAGGTATGAAAATGAGAGACCTAACTCCTAATTTGAAGTCCTAAAAATTGAATTGGTTCATGATAATACCTTCTTGGTTAGCAAGTTGTTGTGATCCTGTAATGCTTTGTCCTGTCGTATTAAAATGAAGTTATTAGAATATATAATACAAATTTTTGGAATTTATTTTTGGCATTAGATGTTTTGTCTAGGGATGCATACCTTCTTCTGAAGCTGAGAAATTGACTCATGCATGAGTTGATTCTGCAAAGATGAACAATTTTGTTAGCTTATTTGTTTATATCTTCTCCAACCAGGCAATTACAATACAATATAATAGTTTCTTATGCAAGAGAAAAAAAAAATTAAGATACTTAGACTTGGAAATTCTAAGCAAAATTCAATTATACAAACCAAATTACCAGACCTAGAGTTGAATAGTATGTATGTAATTACTAGTATATCACTTAACTATGATCTAAACCAAAAAGTGACCCAAACCAGCCCAAAAATTCAGTATGACTCTTTTTCATTCAAAGAATATGCCTACAATAATAGATTTGAACATGACAACTCGACAAGACCCAAATAATTGCGATCGGACTAAAATTGAACAAAATGACTCATCACCTTAATATGATGTACTATGTAATTAAATTACTCCAAATCATACCTAGTCCAAATGACCACTATGCCAACTCTATATATACTCAACCTTTTTCCATATTTACGTTTGTCAATCTCTAACAGTTAGATTGTTAAAAGTCGGAGACTATATCTAATTGACGATATAAAAAGATATAGATATGTTCTTTAAAAACGAGAAATTTCAAGTTTCTCAAATGGCAAAGACAAATAAAAGCACTTTTTTTTTTTTTACTGTTAATCAGCAAAACCGCTACTTGCCCATAAACCGCTGGTTTTACCTGTAATTTTACAAATTTAACCTTTTGAGAAACAAATTTGTTTCTCATGTTGAGTAACTGGGGTGGCCTCTTTAGAAATTTCTTGAACAAAGGATTTATCAATTCTTATTACCCTTGCAGAATTACGTCTAAACTTTTAGGAGAAAACACACATTTTGTTCAAGAAACGATCTAGGTTAGGCAGGCATAACAACCCAATATTGTTTTCGCCGAGGCAGGATTTGGGAAGGCCTAGATGCAATTAACCTTGTTTCTAACTATTCAGTTTACAAAAGATTGATACACACTAAATTTTTTGGCCAATGCTGGTATGATGACATGATGACATTGACCATCACCTCCTACCTGTATATTTGCATCAGAACATTCTGATTTCTGAAGAGTGAAGACCTAATGTTGTCATCTTTTATACTAGCTTAGATAATAAGAATGCTTTAGATCTTTTAATTATTTAAGGTTTGTGTTTGATCATGTGAGCTGTGATACCACTACTAGATGCTTAACCCTTGGAAAATACAACCTCAAAATATGTAAACTTGATAGCTGATAATCAAACACAAAGTACTACTCGTAACTTGAAAGTAAGCATATCTAATTTATTTTCCTGCAATGCACTATGAAGGTAGGAACAATAAGATAAATCTTATCATTGATGTAGTTTTCAAAACAATAATGTTCATTCAATTAAATAGCCTTACTACGGACCAAGTTCTACCAGATTCACGGTTAAAATTCGTATGTTTTAACCATTAAAGTCAAATGTGACCTATCAATTAGGGACAAATGTCTCTTAAAATGATCAAAGTATAAAACTGAGTATTGAATTCATTGCACAATGCATATCCAAAATAAAGATCCTAGACCTATGTCTAAGATATAACATATCAAATTTGGCTATAAATTGACTATTTCTTTAGTTCCCCCTTCCCCCCTGCACCTCCCCTATTTAGCTTGAGGAATTCACCGATATACCATCAGATTGATACAAAGAGCAAAAGTGGTAAATTAATTAACTCAGAAAATAAGCTAATGCTGCTGTAAAATACCTTCTTTGACCTAATATGTTTAAGAGCACTGTCAAGCTGATGCTCTAAATTTTGAAGTTCCTTCAGGTTCAAGGTATCAAGTTCTTCTCCCATGTAGTGCCTGCAAAGATCAAAAAGCTTAAACTTTTCGGCGGTAGGGTGGTTTCCTCATAGAGCAGCATTTGTTCTTAAAACTTATTACCTGTGATTTTTCTGCAGAATCTCCAGCCTAGCCTTCAGCTTTGCATGCTCCAGAGTCCAGCTTACCTAAAAGTAGTAAGCATGATTTATCAGCTGAAGCACATCTGAATGTGAAATCTCAACTATTATGCTTGGAACAAGGTAACTTCCATACATGGGAATCAGGATCAGGAGCAGTAAGTTGTCTCTCTGCAAATGAATATCTTTCGTAGCGCTCGAGGAACTTCTCCATGCTGCTCTTAGGTAAAACACCAACACAGACCAGGTCAAGAACTTAAAAGAGATATAGTTTGGATACTTGACATCCAAAAACCCTTTTGAATGATATCAAAATTTATAGTCCAGTTTAATCATCTGATATACAATCCAAATGCAGGGATTTTATTTCTACTACTTGTTTAAGATTTCCTGCATAAGATGTATAATTAATTGGGATTGATCCCTCTACCCCACCACCCCCAACCATGAAGGATACACTTTCAAACTAGTATGCTCACGTACACGTCTTTTTTTTTTTTTTTTTTTTTTTTTTTGGTCTAGAGAGAACTTGTGCACATGCTATAGACAAGATTCAATCCTCGGTCTTTGGGGCCACCCCCACAACCTTACCAATGTAAGTTACTTGGCATCTACTGCATTGGTCTATGATAGAATCACATGCCAAATCCTAGTCCATATATGTTTCAAAATAAGTCTCAGCTTTTAGTCTTTTATTTACATTAAGCCAATGGCAAAACTAAAAGAAATTAATTAAAAATAAAAAATATTAAGCCAATCATAGTTAGGAACCAACCCTATATAATGAAAAAGACATGTCATATGAGATTATGAGAATAGTATGTCTCATAATTATGCCTAGTTATTCTTACCTTTTGTAGTTATATTCATTTTTCATTCTACTTTCATGTCCACATCTCATCTTGTAGCTGAAGTGATTTCCATATTAAAGAGTCCTTAATTTTTAATCACTAAATCTTGTACCAAAGTTTTCATAGGATTCATCCATCTCCTTGGTCTAATTATTGCTAATTTGTTGCTTGAAAGATACATGATTTTAAGTAATTTTCGACTCGCTTACTCTATGTTTTACGGTATATTATATTTTGAGATTATAGGCTTGGGTTGTTCATATAGAAAAAAAGAATGGGATTACAGGTCAAACTGTCAAAGTGAGGTCTCATTTGAGTGTTAGGAAAAATGTTTCCTTGATTGTATTCAGTGTAAAGTAATTTAGGTTATATACAACGTAGTACTATTGGACTTAGCCCAATAATTACAAAAGCTAATTACACTTAATCACAACATACTTAAGGCCCATTTATGTACATCAAATATTTCTTAATACATAATTTATTGCCAGTCTTCTTCTCTTATTCATTTTATGGGACTATTGACGCTTATAGAGATAAATGTGAGCTGAGGAAATGCATTCCTAGCTGTAGTTTGTGAATTACACTTTGATCATTTTTTTTTTTGGGTGCAAATGTGCCTTAAGGGCAATACAAATTACAACAAGGGGAGAGGGATTTGAATATGTGACCTGTTGATCTATTGTACATAGACCCTAAGTCTTTGTCACTAGACCAAGACTTCATGGATACTTTGATCATGTTAGATATACATATTAAGCTAATTAACTAAATCAAGTTATTGGCCTTGGTGATGCCTAAATTTTTTAGTGGAATATAAATCTGTAATTATACTATATTTTATTAGTTTTAGCTAAGATATTGTAACTACATTCTACTATTAATATTTAAGAGCTTCATCAAAAGATTCGGTCTTTCATTGAAATGATTATAATGGCATTAACATTCAATATAGGAAAATTCTAATTGTAGTATTGGTTTAGCAAATAAACTCTACGGAGTATTAATTTATGAGATCTAAGATTAAATTGTGACAATTTTGTATTATTAAAATTAAAATTCTAATTGTAATGTTTTTTTGGTATATATTTGATATTATGCTTTTTTTTACAATTGGTTTTATATACGGAGTACATAATCATTTAGGATTTTGTTAAACATATTTTGTGTTGTGGTTTTGAAAAGTCATTTATTTTTATAATTTTTACTTATTAATGATTAAATATTAATTATTAAAAATTATTGATGATTGAAATTACTAATTGACAAGTGTAAAAACGAAAGTGTTTAATTTTAAAAAATGGAGGAAATATTATTCAAATGTGATAAGGGTGACTGTATAGAGCTGAGAAGTGATCTTTTGTACTCCGTTTGAGTTGCACTTGATCAGTCTTGGAATTCAAATTGAGTATGCAGATAGGATTATTTGATCAATCAAAATTTGGGTTTAAGATCTGGTAACCCCATCCAATTTTGGCTGAATATTACTATTGCTATACATTGAAATTGGAGAGAGTTACAACTATGGTTTTATTTCCTTACACAATACCACCATGATTTAGACTTATCATAATATCATCAAAAGACAGTGAAAATGAAATCAGCCTTCCTTTAAGGCTTAACAGTACTAAAGATGAAAATGAAATGACCTTGATAATTCTATATTTTGATTGGATGTATATTCAATTATTTCCACTTTTCCTTAACAAGAGTATTTATCTTTAAGCATACTTATAGTTATATGGAGTTTTACATGTTTTTTTTTACGGAATTCAATGCACAACTTGAACTATATTTTGTAATATATAAATATAAATTAAGTTAATACATTATGGATACATCAACTTTATTGTAAGAAATTTAAACTAAGTCAATTCACCTTATTTTTGTTAAACTGAAATTATTTTTACTGAACTCAAATTATTTTGCTGAACATAAATTATTTATACTGAACTAAAATTATTTTTACTGAAATTATTTTTACTGATTTTCTATTATATCTTCTGTAAAGTTACTACTTTTACTGAACTAAAATTAATTTTACTAAACTAAACTTATTTTTACTCATCTGAAATTATTTTTACGAAACTAAAATTTCTCTTACCGAATTTTTTTTTTTTAAGGTGAAGTGAACTCCATGTTTTCTTTAAAATAAATAAATAAATTCTCACTCCATTACTTTATTATTGCACCATAGGGGTTGGGCACAAGTTTTTTTTGACAGTGGAAAAAAATGAGAAAGAAAGGTAAAAATATAAAATTGCTCATATGATTGTATATATAAACTAAAAAAATCAAGTGTTGTAAAGTAAGTATATTATTAGGTATTTACAGTGTGAATATAGGTATTTCTTTTCTTTAAATGAATATATATGTTACAATATTTGTGAAACTTTCTTAAAAGACAAAGTAGATTCAAAATAGCAATTATCTCACCTTTACTATATTGTCTATATGTATTTTATTTTTAATTTTTTTTGTTAATAAATGGAAATATACATGTCAGGTTTTACTCCAATATCTTCACTTAGAAAGTTAGAATTTCTCTATTGAATAAAATTAAATTAAGCCTTATTCTCTACACTTTAAAAAAATAAATATTCAGTAAAAATAATTTCAAATCAATAAAAATAATTTCAAGTTAGTAAATATAAGTTCAGTCTGTAAAACTAATTTCAATTTAGTAAAAATCAGTAACTTTAAATAACGAACAAAATAGAGAATTAGTAAAAATAAGTTCTAATTAGTAAAATTTAGTTCAGTTCAAGAAAAAAAATTTAAGTTCAACAAAAATAAATTCAATTTAATAAAAATAATTTCATTTCAACAAAAATAAAGTGAAGAGAACAGGGCCTAAATTTTCAATTTAATTAAATAATTCATTGTTGTTGTATTTATTCTATGATGAATTGATTTTCACTAACTAATGATAATTTTTACAAATTTGTATTTTATTGAATACTATTCCTTCTGATTATGGTTGTTAAATTATGACTCAAAATCTAGTAGGGCTAACTTCTGATTTGGCAAAGGAAAAGTTTGTAACTATTGTCATGTGAAGGGTCATATAAAAGCCAAGTGTTGGAAATAGAAGAAGAAGAATGAGGAGAAGTCCAATGAGGACAAATCCGCAAATATTTCCAACATTGACGATAATGATGATAATGCACTTTAGGGTTACGAGCTTTGGGGCTGCGGTTTCTACGATCTCTTTACGATAAGTGCCCTTTTGAGATCTCTTGGTGAAACGAGAAACCGTGTGGATTGTGGTATGGAGTCTATGATAGATTTTTTTTTATTTTCGTTTGTAATAAAGTAGCAATCTTGGTTATGCATTAGATTTTGTTCTAGTTATGCTATTTCTTATCTCAATTTTATGATTTATAAAGTACAATTGCAATTTAGAAATTCTTGATATAATTTTTATTTTCTAGAATTGCTTAAGCTTTTAGGTTTTGGTTTTAAGATGAAGAAGTGTTTGAAGAAAGTTTGGTCAATTTTGATAAGCATGCTTGGCATCAGGACATTATACTCTCAATATAGGTCATGTGATGGTTTCGTGTAAAGAATTTTGTGTTCGAAGACGCACCTGTTCACAAGTTATAGAAGATGTCCGTTTTGTTGATTACCTAATATGAGTATAGGCTTATGGAATTTTGTTTAAGGTGGAGTTTCAATGTTTTCTTATGAGCATTACTTCTTGGTTCAAGATGGAGTAGCCTTGTTAGGTCAATTTCAAGTCAAGGTGGAGATTTGTTAAGTAAATTGTGACTCAAAATCTAGTTGGGCTGACTTTGAATGCAGATATCTCTCAAAATACAAGTAATTTTGAGGTAACTCAAGTTGGAGGTGATAGCTTGTTTTAAGAGCTTTCCAACGGTAGGTCATATGCCCAATTCCGATAAAAATCGAGAAAGTTATGGCCGTTTTACGAAGAGCTGACGATGTTGGAAACATGCTGACGAAGTACTCGACCAGGCACGCCCGTGCCTTAAAGAGGCACGTCCATGCTTAGTCGAAAATTTCAAAATTTGGTCCGGTTTTAGCTTAATTGTTTTAGAGATAATTTCCTAAAATGATATCTTTCCTATGACGTCTATTTGAGTATACTTGGGGAACAATTTAGGATTTTATTAGCGTTTCCTTGTGTTATAAAAGAACCCTTTAGTTGATCAAATAGATCAACCTTTTGAGCCATTAGATTTAGGACTCCCTGTATTATTCTCTCGTTCTTTCTCCATTATAGTGAAGAAGCTCTCGAATCCCCCACCCGTGGATGTAAGTCTAATTTGACCGAACCACGTAAATCCTTGTGTTTGATTTACTGCTTTCGAATCCCCCACCCGGGCATGTGTTCTTTGTTTATCTTCTTTATTGCTTTTCTCGTTCTTATTTTTCATTAACTTGTTCCGCATTAATCAAACACGATTACACCCTTATCTCTTAACAATAGTCATGTTGACTTTTGTGCTATATAAACATTGACTTTGACCACATGTTAATTAGTAAAATTAAAGCATATTGCCGATTCAATTTTCATTTTTAATGTTTTAGAAAGTTCGACTTACTCATCGTTGGCAAATTACTTTTACTATCTTACCCTTCTCACTTAAATTGTCTTTGTTTTGTAGTATCTATTAAATATACTTCGTATGTTTCCAAGACTTTCAAAACATCTATAAATCTATTTATCTATATATGTTATATATATTGAAGTTTTCCTCTTACAAGTGTAATTTTTTTTGTTTATCTTCAAAAGCATCTATGATAACATTATATTTTATGAACTATAATATTAATTTTTTATTTTTTTTCCTCCATCTACTACTTCTCAATAATTGAATACTCTAAGTGGTATTTCTTATAATTGTATCGCTGCTTATTATACATTTTCTTTGATAAGATGTATTATACAAAGTAAGGTTTTCCCTTAGTTGATCATTTTATTAACAAAATAGCAATTGATGATCGATTTATAATGACTAAATTTTAATTCTTTAACCATGTATTAATTTAAAATCCGAGTATGGTTCGGACATTAGCTAGTAGCGTCCCTAATATATAGGGGTATTTTGAAAGCTAAGTTGTTAATTTATTTAATACGGAGTTTAATTCATGTAAGTCCAAACTAAAGAAGCATTTATTTCATTTATGTTACTCGTATTAAGTTCATTCCTGACTTATTCAATATTACCGGTTTCAAATTAATACAACTTATTACTTTGTTTTCAACAATTGCATGTACGTTACTTTCTTTTTGCCATTTACATGTAATACATATTCTGAAACATACTCTTTCAAATATATATATATATGAAGTAGATTAGTAATGCACAAAGAATTTGCAATAACATTATTTTAATATCCCAACTAGGATACTTATCCGCAACATTAGGTGCTCGTAGATCTAGATGCACCCAAGGCTATTTTGCTACTTATTGACGGATTTTTTTCTCTTATATAAAGCTACTCAAAGGTTCGGTGCATTATATACTTAGATTGGTCACTAATGAAAATATTGATCATATTATATAAAAATAAAGAATGTTCTTAAAGAGGATAGCACCGTGGGGGGTGTTACAACTATTGCATCAAAGTGTAGCATAGCGTAGCTTGATCCCTCTACTCTCGTTAGATGAATGGATCTTGTAAATTTGTAAGACGGAGATTAGTGTGTGCAAACGTGCATATTGCTAATATATAGCGACATAATTTAAAAAGAAAAACTAATCAAGCGTTTAACTCTACCTCCTCCCAAAAATCAATTATAAATGTAATATACACAGATTAAAAGTGTATACTATACTTCTGTTTCACATTTGGGTATATAATATTGCAACATTTGGGTATGACAATTTTTTAAGGAAATGCGAGAGAAAGAGGAAGGGAAAATTTCATGCCAAAACCCACTAAGTTCATACAACTCCCACTTAATTAACAAACTAGTTAAATTATAATGTGCTAACGAGATTTTTCTAAATTCCCTCATATGTTATTTGATAGTATCATTGTGGATATATATACAACATAAAAATAGATAATCGTAAGAGATAATATGTATGTAAGATATAATTTTATATATATTTATGGATAAGTTATTATGAATGATTGATAACTCTTACTCTTATGAGCGAATTCATTACAATACATAATCAGAATAATCTTTATATTCTGCATCAAAAAAAAAAAAAAAAAAAAAAAAAAAAAAAAAAAAAAAAAAAACAGAATAATCTTTATATTGAATGAGCTGAGATTTTACAGGATGAATGTTTTCTCAACCTCCATCACTTATACTTTCAGATGATTATGTATGTAGATTATTTAGCTACCATCACTAGTCCCATTTACCACTTAATCCACCCACTACACCGCCAAGCAACCTTACATGACTAGCGATCACCCACTTGTGTGTGAGGGAGCGAGAGAGAGAAAGGAAGGGGGGGAGGGAGGGGGAGCTAGTCCAACCTTCATAGCTACACTAGCCCTTGCAAGAGTTGCAACCACCTTCACAAGAAGTATCTCGGTCCACTCTTCGAAATTCTTAGAGAGAGAGAGATCTTTTCATATAAAGTGTTAGCTAGAATGGTATAAGGCATATTTGACATTCGATGGGAGAATGACCTTCCATTAATTATGGTCTTGCTTGCCATCCTTGCCTGTGACACTGGTGGAGATGGGTAATAAGACTAGTGGGGATGGGAAGTGAGAATGGAGGGGAAATTGGTTAGGGCTATATATTTGGCCAGGACCAAAGTAGAGGAGATAAGCGAATTAAGGAAGACTAATTTTACATGATTGTCAGCCTATATAAGCTCAACTAATATTGATATTCTATTGTACTCCGTTTTAAAAGTTATCAACTGCATTATATAAGAGTGTCTCAAAGTAATTTGTGACAGAGGGATCCCTTAAAAAAAATTATTAGAGGAATTGCCATTTTAATTTTATTTAAAAAGAAAAACCTATTTGAAAATGCTATACAGCCTTTACTACTAGGATTTATAAATGACTAATAATATTGAATTGGAATTTCAAAATGACTAGAACAAGTAGTACGTGTATAGAATAAGAGATTTTAATAATAATGGACACAACACAAGATCTTGGGATGTAAATAATAAAAACTAAAAAGTATGAAGTACAAATGTCAAGGAAAAGAATAAAAAAAAAAAATTTGCAACTTTTTTGGTAAAATCCAAAAAGTAATCCGTAGTCCGTACAGCATGTAACTACCATTTTGTACGTAATAGTGTATTGTAATTGTAGTGCATGGACATGGTCATGCCTTTAAAAAGACAACTATTAGGATCTACTGAGATAGAAAATCTAAATATTTCATGAACTTTCTTGTACAGAGGATGTGTAATTGATTTGTAAATTGTATTCCAAACTGCAAATTTAAACCTTTTTCTTAATTAGCATAAAAAAAATATATATATGACATTGGTGAATTTATTTGTACTAAATTACATGCCCTGACCCATAGTTTTGAAACGATTTTCTTTTTGTATGTATCATTTTGTCAAATTTTATATTGAAAACCGTTGAAAACAACAAAAATTGGGGAAAGTTAAAGCAAATCAGATTACTCGTACTTAGTCCATTTGTTTAAGTAGCTCTAACATCGAAGAAAACCATTTTGATCAAGAAGAAGGTACAAAAGTAATGATGTTCATTCTGCTTAATAATGAATGAAAGGACTTATATATATATATTGTTTAGTTCAAACTTTAACCCCTAGCTACTCATTATATACGAGCGAGTAGTAAAATCATAGAATACTTTGTATTTGATAATTTTTTATAGAGTACTTTGCATTTGATAATTTTTTATATTTTAAATTGTGTAATACGAAGTATATTATTAAGCAATTATGTATGTTAATTAAGAAAAATTGAATAAAATAACACAGATAAATAGATAGATAACTTATATTTGTTTAAAATAATGATACAAACTATTTTAATAAAAATAATTATACGAGTATTACAATAAACTATTAGAGGTTCAAACTTCAAAACTTTGAAATTGTTAAAATGAAATTAATTTAACCTATATACTCTAAGTAGGTGCCTAAAAATGGAAGAATTTAGGTTTAAACAGAAGAAACCACCTGATCTACATAGAATTTACTAAACTAATCCATACTGTTCACGATCCCTACAAAATCACATACTCATCCTCTTTCTCTCTCCTCCATTTTTTGTTTATATTCATAAATTAAACAAGCACCAATTGAATTGCACCCCAAAAATTTAAAACTTATAAATAATAATCACGTCATCAAATTTAATTTTTTTTTTTTTTAAAAAAAAAAACATTCTTATTAGCTTCAATCATGAAAAATACAAGTAGGTCAATTACATACCAGGAATCAGAAGCGTACTCGAAGAGCTTGCCTTTAGTAGAGAAGATGATAAGAGCGACATCGGCATCGCAGAGTATGGAGATCTCATGCGCCTTCTTGAGCAATCCAATCCGACGCTTGGAGAACGTTACTTGTCGATTGATCTTGTTCTCGATCCTCTTGAGCTGAACCCTACCTCTCCCCATTTCACAGGGTTTTCCTTATTTTCTCTCTCCTTCCGGAGTAAAATCTCACTCTCTCCCTCACTCAATCACTTATTAATATTAATATTTATAATAAGTAAGAAATGCAAGGGGAGAGAAAATAAGGAACGATACAGTAAGGGAGAAAGAGAGATAATAATATACTACAAAATCAGTTATATAATAAGTATGATTTTGTAATAATGTTAGAAGAGAGATAAATCTGCAGGGAGTATATGACGCAGGAAGGTAGACACGGGAGTTATGAAAGAGAGAGTAGAGATTTAAATGATAAAAAAAGAGTGGTTTTCAAAAGTGGTTTTATAAAACCAGACTGGTTTCATCAAATGTGTTGTCGACTTTTGATTGGATAGGACGGTTTTAATATTTGGATTTTTCGTGTTTTTATTACTTTAAATGAAATAATAAGGTGGGGGTCCGTTAAAAATATGGGCTTCTAAAAAAGTAAAAAGGGAAAAACCAAAAAAAATAAAATATAACCCAGTATTTAGGATTTTTGGGGGGTTGGGAATTTTGGTTTTTCCCTTGATTTTTGTAAGAATGAATCTTAGGCAGACGGTAAAAAAAGGAAAAAAAAAAACTTGGAATAGTTGAAGGTTACCCGTGTCAATTTATGAGTATCCTAAATAATCCGTAGTTCTTTTTACCTTGAGGCTAGAGCTGAGCATCTGGTCAGGTCATCAGGTCATATTTGAGGGCCAAGCCGGTCAACTAGGCTGATTGGCCAAGTTTGGTAGGGCTTTTGAATCGGGGTTGATAAGTCTTTTTGAGTCAAGCTAATTTAGTTATGCACTAAGAATTACTCCCTCCATTGTATAATAATCGCAACACTTTGATTATTAAATATGTCAATACATAACTTTGACCATTAATATTCGTAATTATATATTGTTAAGATGTATTAAAAGTTAATATAATGAAAATGTACATAAATACTAATCCAAAATTAACTCACATGGCAACATATGTTTTTTAATATATTGGTAAAAAAAAAAAAAAAAAAAAGTATAGTCAAAGTAATTATACGAATAGTGCAAAAATCAAACTGTTGCAATTATTAAAAAGTGGAGGCACTACCTCTGTCCCATAATATAGTTCCTATTGTATTTTTTTCACGGTATTTAAGAAATGGGAGGAGAAGTGAAAAAAGTACATTCAGGACATGCTTGGATTAGGGGAAATGTATTACTATGGTAATAAAAGTCAAACTAAGCAAAATGAAAGTGAAAATAGGGAAGGAGGAGATAGTGATGGTGTGATTGTAAGGAAAATAATACAGTGATGGTGTGGCATAAGATGAAGAAAGAGGAACTAATACCCTCATTTTGGGGGTAATAGTTACACTAGAAGGAAGGTGGGTAACTATTACCCTCATTATGAGGGTAATAATTCCTCAATCTCTCTCTTTTCTTCATGGCACAATTACTTTATTTTATTTGTAAACATCATGCCTCCTACAACAACATCTCTAATTACTTATGTTTTTCAAGTTTGACTTTTATTACCCCCTTAATATATTACCCACAATCCAAGCTAGGCCTTAAAAGTGGAAAAAAAAATAGACAAAAGTACAAGGTAAGTGGATAATTTAAGGGGGAAAAAATGAAAAGTATAATCATACACAAAAGTTAGAGAGAGAAAGAGGAAAAAAGTAAAATGCAAGTGGATAATCTAAGAGTAAATTAGGAAGTTCAATGAATAAAGTTAAAAAATGAGGGTATAATGGTCATTACATACTATTCAAAAATAGAAACATGAATAAACATTTTGAGTCCTCCAAAATAGGAAAATAGGAACTATATTGTGGGATGGAGGGAGTAGAAAAATAAGGATTATGGTCATTACATATTATTCAAAAATAGAAGCAGAAACAAACATTTTGAGTCTTTAAAATAGAAAAATAGGAATTATATTGTGAGACGAAGGGAGGAGTAGTTTTGAATCTTTATATTACTTTTAAAGATAGCATTGTGCTGAACTAGTCCGACTCGATACAATCCTGGTATGGCCTAGTACGGTGGCATCCCATCCCCAATAGGAACCGAGTCGCGGTGTGGTCGAAATGCAGGAAAATGCTCGCTTATCCAGGTCTGTAATAAAGTCAGACATCCAGTGATACCTGCCGCGTCAGCCCGACTCGAAAATCCTAGTTGGCAATACAGATATGCCAATGTAGCCGACCCCAAGACAACTGGCCTACTCTGTCGGGCTCACACGCGTCAACTATGTCGTGTTACCTGAGCTTGTTTCCGCTCTGATCTGGAAACAAGGTACACCCGAGGAGAAGAAAAACATATGCAGCCAGCTGTGCGTCATGCGTCCTACATGCAGTGAGGTGCAAACAACGTTGCAAGACGGATACGATCTTCACACCGTCCAAACACCAAGCGCCCCGGTGTACAGCACAACCCTATCCACCGCCAACAACTCCGCCAGCAAATCTATCTGATCCGCATCAGTCACAACAGAAAGTCGTTTTCCCTCTGCGCGAATCCCAAGGATGGCCTCAACGTCATGCAACATGATCGTCATCTCACCGAACGGAAGGTGGAAAGAGTCCGTATCCGGCTGCCATCGCTCAACAAAAGTCGTGATCAACGTTGAGTCAATCTTATCGTGCATGGTGGAAGGAAGGTGACTCACTCTAGTGCCCTGCAATCGGCCGAACATCTTGCTCTCCTCCGGCCAAGCCTCAGCCCATCTACACAAAAAGTTACAAGTCTTTTCCCAGGTTTGGCATTTCAAAATGCCCGTATCCAAAGCCCTCTCCTGGTCCTCCCAGATACGGGTAGCTATGTGTCCTAGAAATTAAAGCTACGAATCACACTCCCGTCTACCACTACTAGAAAACAGCTTGATTCCGACGGAAATAATCCGTCGGTATTAGTCGAAATTCCTTCGGAAATTGGTCTTCCGTCAGAATGTTCTGTCGCAAAACCCTTCATAGGAAATTCGACCTTTTCTGATGGAATTTCCCTCGGAAGGCTAGTTTCCGACGGAATTTTCGATGGATTTATTTTTGTCAGTGCTTTTTTTTACTTTAATTGAGATTCCGTAGCAATTTTTCGACGAAAAATATTCCGTCGGGATATACCTCTTCCAACGGAAATTTCCGTCGGAGTTGGAGAGGTTTCTGACGGAAATTTCCGTCGGAAAATTTAATAAAAAAACAGCTCCCACCACCCCCGCTATCAGCCCACACCACCCACCACCACCACGTCCAACCCCTTTTCCCACACCACCCACCACCACCACGTCCAACCGAAAAACCCACCCACCACCCTAACCCTAAACCCGTATCCCCTCCCAACCACCCAAATACCACCACCGAAACCACCACCCACCTCGCCAGATCTACAAACCACCACCACCTACCTCGCCATTCCACACCCTCCCAAACCACCATCAAAAACCACCCAAAAAAACATCAAAAAACCACCCAAAAAAACGAAGTAATTCGAAAAAATTTCAAAAAAAAACAAAGTAATTCGGAAAAAAAACCCGGAAATTTCAAAACAAAACCTAGAAATTCCAAAACAAAACCCAGAATTTCAAAACAAAACCCATAAAAACAAAACCCAGAATTTCAAAACAAAACCCATAAATTTCGGCTTGTTCTTTGATGTTTCAAGCAAAACCCAAAACAAAATAAGAGAAAGCGAATAGACAACTTACCTTGAATTCCATCATAACCCCTAAATTGGCTTGACTTTGGGTTTTAAAGGTCAAATTCAACCATGAAAACTCTAGATCTAGGGTTTTCATTGTCGAATTTGACATGAAAAACCTTATTTTTTGATGTTTCATGCGTGAAGTGTTGCGAGGCATGAAGAGAAATGAAGGAAGGAGAAGGAGAAAAGAGAGAAAGAGAGGGCGTAGGAGAGAGAAGGAGGGAGGAGAGAGAAGGAAAGAAGAGAGGACTTCATAGAGAAGAGGAAAAAGAAGAGTGGTGGAGAGAGAGAAAAGGAGAGGAGAGAGAAAAAGAAGAGAGGCGGAGAGAGAGAAGAGGAGAGGAGAGAGAAAAGAGAAATGAAGGGGGAGGGGGTGTTCTGGTTTTTTTTAAGGGTTTTAAGAGTTTTTTTAATTATATAATTATTTCTGTCGGAAATTTCCGACGGATTTTATTTCCGTCGAAAATATAATATTCCGACGGAATATTCCGTCGTAGATTTCGGACAGATTTTATTTCCGTCGAAAAATTTTATTTCGGCGGAATATTTCGTCGGAAAGCCCGTACGTATATTCTGACGGATTTATATTCCGTCGGAATTTCTGATTTTTCCGACAGTAATACGTGTCCATCGGAAATTGTCCGTCGCAAATCGGCCTATTTCTAGTAGTGTACAAGTTCCCCAGCCACCTCACCCCTCACCACCCAAGAATCATTAACGACCCTCGACCGTTTTCTGCTTACCGCAGACATAGTGGACGCAGATGATGTGCTAGATCTACTAACAAATCTACCATCTCTACCCTTATGCACATATACCCTATGCGTTCCATACATATCATCAAGCCTCTGACTGAATGGATTGTAATCATCATATGGTCCACTCTGATCGTCCACATCCTCATTTGCATCCTCCTCCTCCTCCACCTCAGGATGGTGAACCCGTTCTTTGCGAGCCGAGGCCGAAATACCACGGGATCTAACGTGTCTGGGCCCCGAGCTCTCCATTGAGTAGTTTCTACTTCTAATAAATTCCATACTTTCCCCGCACTAGGTCGAAAATGTGATACCTAACTCCATTAAAAAAAAATTAAAATATATATAAACATAAAAAAAATTAAAAAAAAATATCTAACCAAAAAAAAAAAAATCAAAATAACAAAAAAATACTACCAAATTGACATAAATAAAAAAAATAACAGAACACTGAAAAAAAATATAAAAGGAAAAAATACAAAAAAAGAAAAAAAAATAACCAAAACATACAAAATATATATAAACATTAAAAAAAATTACATAAAAAATAACTAACCAAAAAAAATACTAACACATTGACATAAAAAAAATAATAACAAAACACTGCAAAAAAAATAAAAAATTCCAAAATATACAAATTAAATATATAAATAAAAAAATTACAAAAAAAACAAATAAAATATAACAGAATTGGAAAAAAATATATAAAAATAAACAAAAAAAGATACAAATAATTGAAAAGGAAATATAAACATAAAAAAGAATACAACAATTTTGAAAAAAAAATATACAAAAAATTGAAAAAAAATATAAATATAAACGAAAAAAAAAATTCTGAAAAAAAAAACAAATACACATAAACAAAACAAAAAAAAAACAAAAAAAAAAATGGGAGGGGCGTCCTAGCTAGACGCCAGCTCCACGGCGGAGACGGCTGAACAGGACGTCAATGCCATGGCGGCGGCTCCCTCGCATGACGCCACCACCGTGGCATTAGCGTCTCGACCAGACATTGCTACCGTGGGATTGGCGTCTGGCTTTAGCGCCGCCACCGTGGCCACAGCGCCCCGCCCTATTCGCGGTTTTTTTTTATTTTCTTTTAAAAAAAAATTACCTTGTCACCGTGTGACCGCCTTCCCTTCGCTTTTGCTGCCTCCAATTCCTTGCCTTATCGCCTCAACATTGTCGTAGTTTGAATTTTTTTTTTTAGAGAGAAGTGAGAGTAGAGAAGACAGAGAAGATGAGTTTTTTTTTTTTAAAAAACAAATAAGGGCTGGCAAAAGTGTTAATCCACCTAATTTTTGTGGGCTTTATGTAGAGATTTGCGGGCGATATTTAGCAGTTCACTTACGTATTCTACTTGCATTCTTTTGGCGAATAATTAACACCATGCGCATATGTCATTACCAAATAAAAAATCGTACTTGTATATAAATTTGGGTGAAAGAGATTATAGAATTCTTGATTTATTATTCATCAATAGGTAGAGTATTTATACTAAACCTAAGATCATAAGATAGGATATAATATTCCTAAAAGATATTTACACAAACTTTTATATTTGGCTGGCCACACCGTGTGGCTAATCATCATAGGGGTTACTTCTTATTGGGGTTACTTGATTTATGTTACAAGGATTACTTTGTCAGTGTTATAGGGGTTATTTGGTCAGTGTTACAGAGGTTACTTGGCTCGGTCAGTATTGTGAGGTTACTCAGTCAATATTACAGAGTTTACTTTATTCTTTTACAAGCAGCCACATGGTGTGGCCAGTCGCACACAAAACGTGTTGATACTACCATAATCATATATTCTAGAGATATATTCAATAAATAGTATTTTTAACATAAATAAACCTAAATATATTATTCTCACGATAATATCAATATGGAAAATATACTCTCTCCGTTTTTAAATACTTGCTCTATTTCTCCATGCATGGAGTTTTAGGAGAAATTGAAAAAAGTAATAAAATATAGAGGTAGTGGGGTAGGTGGAAGAATAAAAAATTGTAAAAAGCAAAAGTAGTTGAGAGAATTGGAGGAGAGATAATATGAAATTAATAAAATATTATTTATGTTGGGTCTACTAGTTGAGAAACATGAATTAAATATTGTAAAAGTTTTCTAAATAAGGGAATAATGAAGCAAGTATTTAAAAAATAGCTGAAAATGAAAAGTGGAGGAAGTATTTAAAAACGGAGGGAATATCACACATATATTTTCCAATATTATTTGATCTCATATATGATACTTCTTCCGTCCCATAATACTTGACACAGTTATCATTTTCATCCGTCCCAAAATACTTGGCACGTTGCTAAATATGGAATGAGACCACTAATTAAAAAAATATTTTTCAATACTTTCTTTGGGACCACAAACCCCAAAACCCAATTAAATCCTACATTTTTTCTCTCCTCACTACCCTCACCTCCCCCACTTTTTGTTTTCTTACAATATAAAATACAAAAGAGAATCTTTTATATAATAAACAAATATTTTTGTTAGAACAAGTGTGTTTTGGTGTGTGAATTTTGTGGAAAACAAAAAATCCCACATTGGTGGGAAATGGAAGTTTGTCCTCCCTTATATTGGAGAATGTGTAGAATTTGGGTGTGGCCCTTGGGCTACCCACATTCTGTGGAGAGAGAGGACTTACCTACCAAGCCTACTTATCACACGCGCGCCGAATCGAACCGAACCGAACCGAGTAGGGCTGGGCTGGGTCGGGTCAGGTTTATTAAGTAAACTTAATTTTTTGCACAATTTTTGAACAAGGCTTAATTACGTAATTAGTGCCTTGATTTTTGCTAAACGGTTTTGACTGATTCCTTTATAACCGTTTTAATTAAGTCAAGGTTAATGTTACCGTTTTTAATTGATCGTTTTAACGTTAATCAATTTTTTGAACAGTTATTGTAATTGATTTACATGCCGTTTTCTTCTTGACCGTTTTTGCTGATTTTTAGGCATGATTACCTCTTAATCTGCCGATATGCTGTTACTTGGTTTCAAAAAATGGCTCTCTGTTTTTGGCTATAAAAACAGAATGGGTTAAGCATTTTAAACACAGAAAAAAAATTCTTTTCTACATCTCTCTTCCTCTTCAAATATTCGAGTAGTGTTCTTTATTTTTCGGTGTTTAGTTGTCCGGTGGTTCTGTGCAAGTCCACCGGTACTTCTTTGTTTTGAGAGGCTGTTTTATCTTGGAGAACATCCGGTTACGTACGAGCTGCTTGCACACCTTCGAGACAGTACCGTGAATGTTCTAAAGAGAGCGACATAGTCCGCGACTCAGCTCATTCCCGGTAACTTTGTTCTTACTGTTTTTGCAGTTCCGTTTACAACAATTTTAAATTGACCCACTTGTAGTTTTCTTAAATTACGTATCCACCCCAATATCTCAAATATTATGGGATGAAGGGAGTATCTCTAACAACTTGCATTCTTTTGGTGAACAATTAACACTATGAGGGCAAGAACATATATCATTATGTTCATGATCTATATATCTAATTTACGACAATGTAACCCCATCACAGAACACCATTCAAAAAATAATAATGATGGTAAATTCTGATAAAATTCCAAGCGTTAAATAAATGTATGCTCCTCGGGTTGTGACCCTTGCTTAGATAACCTTATTTGGTCTATCATGATTCCAAATGAAGGGTAGACGACAGAAATACGATTCCTATCCCAAAATTCGTGAATTGCTAAACAACGTTCCCACGTTACAAGACATCGCTCCCTTTTTTGACATGCATGGAAGAACGATATTGCCTTTTATGTAAGTTGTAGTATATAATGGTATAATATCATTCCCAACCCCTCCACTTACTACCACGTGGTAAAAAAAATTTCTGACCCCACCACATTTGATCCGATACTAAAAATCCGATTTTTTTTTTAGAATTTTTATTAGCGATGGGTTTAGGTCGATGGACGACCACAATTATCGTACACTGGAGGCATCGTCGGAGTATTCTGTAAATCCTCGTACTTTTTTTTTTTTTGAAATAAAAACATCCGCCTAAAATATTAGGATCCACCTTCCGCTTAAAATTTCCGGATCCACCAAGGTAGATCCGGAAATTTAAGGCGAATCTCCACATCCGCCCAGAATTTCCGGATCTTCCTAGGTGGATCCAGAAATTTTAAGCGGATCCACCTAGGTGGATACGAAAATTTTGGGCGGATTTTTTTTTTTGAATTGATTAATTAATCAAATTTATTAATGTAATCTTAGTATTATTAATTTATTATTATAATTTTTATTGTGATTATGATTAATTTTGTGATAAATTGAGTAATTAGTATTATTATTGTTGTTGTAATCAATGTTGTAATTATTTGCTTATGTTGTTATTATTTGTTGATACTATTTGCTCATTTAAACTCTCAAAAAAAAAAAAAAAAATCAAATTAAGTAAAATCTGAAAAAAAAAAAAGAGTAGAGTTCCGCCTGAAATTTCCGGAAGTACCAAAGAGGATCCAGAATTTTCAGGCGGGTCCACCACCGAACATCTGGAAATTTAAGACAGATGGGTAGATCGCTTGAAAATTTTGGATCTTCCTTGGTACTTCCGGAATTTTCAAGCGGAATTCCACTTTTTTTTTTTTTTTTTTTAGAGAGATGAAATGAGAGTGAAGTGAGTTGTGATTTCAGAAATGAGTGTTGTGAGTGTCGTGAGTATTTATTTATGCGGGTGCAAATACAAAAGTTCAAATAAAAAATGCGACGGTGTCTAACAAAATGGGAGCAACGTTTAACAACCCCAAAAATTCTGAATTTTGATGTTTCAGTATATAAAGACCACGTGAAAATCATAATATTATACTAACATTATTTTAAGCTTATTACAATTCATGATTTCAATGAAGTTGCCAAACACATGTTATTCTTTTTGTTACTTAAAAAAAGCAATATTTACTTCTTTTGGCACGCTTTGATTATTGAATGTTACTCCGTATGAAATTGTTATTATTACTACCAAGTTGCTAACGTTAGGTCTCGAAGAATTCATGTCCATTCATCCTATTTCTATTTATGAAATAAATAGTTCTAGGGTCCACTTTTTGTTACGCTTGTCGCCCTCCTATTTGGTTGTTCTTGATATCATCAACCTTGTGTACTTGCCCATCAAATTAATAGTAAACCTTTTGTATGAGTATTTACTTAGTGCATAGGGATTGGGGAATAGTGGAGATGAAACTAATTAATTATTGTTAGAGTTGGGTATGGAATAGGCTAATACACAGATTGCATAGGATAGACTATTATGGTGGTTATCATTAATGACCTGACCCGTTAATCTGATATGACCCAGCCTAAAAGTGCGTATATGCATATGTCCAGTTCGATTTGATTTTTTTTATCACCACTAGACTTTTGGCATAAAATTGTTTGACTCGATTGGCTCGAGTCTATTGCACGCTTGACACTGGACGTACTATAGAGGCGATGGGTTGCATTTTTGGGCTATGCGTGCATATTATTATTATTTAAATTTGACATGAGTGCAACATGAGCACAAGGATTGCCTCACACCTGATCAGCATGTTCATTTTAAACCAATTACTGAAAATATCTTTTTTTATTTTTTTGTGTTTAAAGAGTCACAAAACGATGGTAAGAATTAATCTCAAGGTCTCCTAAAACCGGGAACCACTTAAACTATCCCCTACTCTTACTAAAAGTATGTATAAATGAATGAATGATGATATAATAAAAAATGAGGAGACCCCCATTTATCCAACAGATAAACAAAATGGGTTTATCTCAAGAGACAAGACTGAAATATTAATAAATAAAAAAAACTAGTAAAGTTAAAAAAGTAAGCTAATGGTGGGCCTTGTGCTGTTAGGTAGCCGTTTACCATTACCTTCTTTCATCTTCCTCCTTAGTAATAGGAGCTGAAAGAGGAAGATTAAAAGACGAAGGCGCATCACCATTAATGGAACCAAAAACCACCACCACAATCACCAACTTCCTCTTTCATCTCCTTCCTCCTTTAATTCACAACCGAAATTCAATCATCATCATCCTCTTCTTCTTCGAACTATACAACCACCGTACCGACACCGACAATATCACCAACACCGACATCGATGAAAGAAAAATTGAGTAATTCAGGGCATGGTGAACCCCAAAGGGTAAGTTTGCTTCCCCTCCTCCATTATTTTCTCCATTGAAAGCTTAAAATTGAGCTTTGATTTCCCTCTGCCATTGAAGCTACGAGATTTCCATTTTCCACCATTGACGTTCGTGGCAGCTTAGGTTTGCAGAAAGCAGGAAAATGATGTGGTGGTGGTCAGTTACAATAGTTAACTCACGAACAGAATTCTCCATAAGCTGTGAACTCACAAATCTACCTAAGGTTAACCAACCCATGGTTACCAACAGTTCATTGACGTCAAGTAATAGTTAAATGAAAATTACATTTGTACCCTCTCATTTAAATGGTAAAATTACGAAATTAACCCGGGATAAACACATCTTGTTTATTTAGGGGATAAACTTGAATTTCCTCAATAAAAAATTTCCTCAATTAAAAAAATGATACTATATATTGTACTTCTTCCGTTTTTTTTATTGCATTATAGAGTTTTGGAGGCAAAATTTGGTAGTAAAAAAAAGTAAGAGAGAGAAATATAAAAATACAAAATTGTCCATGTAATGTAAGATAAAATAAAAAGTAAGTGTGAAAAAGTAAGAGTATGTAGGGTATTTGCAGTGTAAACATAGATATTTTTTATCCTAAAAAGGAAATGATGCAATAATAAGTAAACTTCCTAAATTAGTAAGTGATGCGATAAAAAAAGAATGGAGGAAGTAATAAAAATTGATATTTCGTATGATACATAATACTCCGTACATTGTTAAGTTTATTATCAATATTAATATAATTATCATTTGTTATATGACTTGTCCCGCATTGTGATGAGAAAGATAATTTACATCAATCGCAAGCCTCATAAATAATGCTCTGCCTTAAATCAATTAGTATTAGGTCACCAAAATAATTAAGCAACTCTTCAACTAATTAAATTGATTAGTATATATATTCCTCGCATCTTCTAACACGGGACGGGATAATTCTATGGTAGTCATCCTTAAAATAACTATCATTATACTAATCCTTTATTAGCCGATTTTAATTCACTTTTTAATGTCAAAATAAATTAAAAATCATCTATCTAATTTTTAAAATTCATTTATTAATTTTGAAATAATTTTAGAATTTTTCTTATAACTTTTCTAATTAATTTACAAAATTCAGTTTTTATTATTACTGAAATTAATAAATAATTCATAAATTAACTATAAAAAAATAAAAAATAAATAAAAAATAAGAAAAAAACATTTATAATTAATTTTGACATAAAAAATAAATTAAAAAATTAGTATAATGGTTGTCATTTCAAGGATGACTACCATAAAATTTTTACACGGGACGACAACAATTTTGCTCCATATAGTTTTTTCTCGAATTCTCAATAGTGATAAAGGTCACTAATCGAAGTTGTCTTGATTTATTAATTATCTTAGAAATTACGTATGACTAACAATATAGTATGTGTTTTTGCTAATAATATTACAAGCGTGGAAAAGGCCATTGTCTTGAGAGTGACACTTAGCTTACAATAAGTTCACCAAGTGATTGTAACGTTCTTTATCAATTTACCTACATTACATAATACATAGTAGCAAAGCGAGATATATGCATTAACAGCCTAAGTGGTACTCCTCAAAAAACCTTCTTCGACATTTAAGTCAATGTGACACGAGAAATAAAAGTATGAAGATTTTTATTGTTTATGACGAGGTACATGAAAATAACGTGATTGTTATATACGAGTAATATATACACCGTATAGTGGCATCTGAAGTAATTATTGCCAAATGTAGGGGTAAACATGAAGATGGTAGGCCGTAATTGGCCTATTATATAGGTTTGCCAGAAGGCCAGAAGTTGAAGCTACGAGATTTTCACTAATTTTGATCTTAGAGGGTATTTTGGTAACTCTGAGCTAGGTGAGTCTCAAACAGTAAGCATATCCCAAACATATCAACTAGTTCGGTGTATAATAATCGACATATTTGACTTTTTCTAACTTTGACTGTCAATATCTTTCATTGAAGTATATTATTAAAAATAATAAAAATTTGATACATCAATAATATACATATGGATAAATCAAACAACATTATTAACTTATTAGTTAACATCATATTTTATATAATTGGAAAGAAAGATGGTGAAAATTATTAAAAAAAAAGGTTAATTATATAAATTATTATGAAATAGAGGGAGTAACTATGGCTAGGGGTGCTTTCGAATAAGTTCGACTCGAGCTCGAGAGTAACTCGAAATATTGATGAGTCGAGTCAAGTAACTCATTACTCGACTTAAAAGCTTGTGAAAAACTCGAATTCCTTTATATAATATTAAAATTAATACAAAAAAATTTAAAAACTTTTATTTACAATAATAAATTAATACAAGTATACATTATTTATGTACTCATATCACCATATGTATATTTCTCAAAAGACAAAATTATAGAGAAGGAGGAAATGTTATACTAACTAGGGAGTTTTACTAAAACGGATTAAATTGTAAGCTACTCGAGATCGACTCAGTCAAAGCTTTACTAGGTCAAATCTCAACTTGATTAAGCTCAACTCGATATGTTAACGAGTCGAGTCGAGCTACCCCGAACTTGAACTCGACTCGCATCATAAGCACCCCTAACTATGGCTAGATATTTCAATCCAAGCAAATATCATAAGGTAGTAACTCTCTACTCAAGTTCAGTGTATCTTAAACCTAGCAAAGCTTGGTGGACACTACTAGAAATAGGCTGGATTCCGACGGACTTAATTTCCGTCGGAAATTTCGAATTTTCCGACGGAATTTTGGTCTGTTGGAAAATTCCGTCGGAAAACCTAAGTTGCGACGGAAAATTCCCTCGGAAATATTCCGACGGAATTAATTCCCTCGGAATGTCCAGCTTCCGACGGAATATTCCGTCGGAATAAAAATTTCCGACGAAATATTCCGTCGAAAGTTGTACATTCCGAGGGAATAAATTCCGTCGGAACAAAAAAACACAGAACAAACATTCTGAATTTTTCCGGAAAACAGAACTCATTCCAGAAGAAAGAGGAAGAGAGAAGAAAGAGGAGGAGAGAGAAAGGGAGAAAGAGAAAGAGGAAGAGGAAGAGAAAGAGAGAGCGAAAGGGAGAAAGACGAAGCGAGAAACAGAAGGAAAAAGAGAAAGAGGAAGAGGAAGAGAGAGGGGGGAGAAAGAGAAGGAGGAAGACGAAGTCGCCGGCGACCACCGTAGTTCCGCCGCATCTACGCCGCCGTTCTGCATTTTTAAGTGTATTTAATTTTAATTTTTTTAATTAAATTTTTTGGGAAACCCTAAGCTAACTTCACCCCTGTTTTCAACAACCACCTCCGGCCTTCCACCACAACCACCGGCCGGTGACCGTCGGCCCTTGTGACTCCAAGGCCTATCGCCGTACTGCAGCCCCGGTAAGACTCGTGCCCTTTTTTTTTTATATATATAAACTGACAGCATATACCCTAATTAAGTTTTAATTTTAATTATTTGTAGGATTTGTAGAGTTACTTGGTTAGATTGTCAATAAGAGTACATGATCTACAGGTTAGAGACTATATAAACCCTAAAATTCTTAATTTAGTATATTTTCTTAGTTTAGTTTATATTCTTAGTTTAGCGACTAATTGTATTTAGATATATGTTAGTTCATTATTGTTTTTAGTGTTGTGTATACAATTTGTTGTATTTACATTTTAATATGTTGAAATATTTGAAATTAATGTGTTGTACTATGATTTGTTAGTTTAGTTTACTTAAGTTTAGTTGTTAATTGTTGTATTATAATATGTTAGTTTAGTTTGGTTTAGTTTAATATAATAATGTTTGTTAGTTTAGTTTAGTTTAGTTTAATATAGTGTATGTTAGTTTATTTAGTTTAATATTTTTGTAAGATATAATGTTTAATATAATAATTGAATAATTTTGCTCATTTATTTGTTTAGTTTAGTTTAATTATGATATATATTTGTTTAGTATAATGCATGTGTCCTTTACTTTATATATGTTGTAAATGAATCATTTGCATAATCATTTGCCTAGATAACTGTTCAAGGCATACACATTAGGAGTATGTCTTGAATAGTCCCCGGTTGGGACTGTCCTTGTACGCTTATTCTCACTTAGGTGGTGAATATATACCTTGTTATTGATTCTAGGGAAAATCGTGCCTTCTCATTTCTCTACAATGTTCTCTGGGTACATATGTAGGTGTGTTTAATTGCCTACATCGTGTACTTGAAGAACTGTGGGGAAATGCTGGCGGATTTTCCATAGAATTGAAAACTTGGCTTACATTTGCTAGTGGGATTAAATGTACAAGGATGGGTTAGGTTGGAGTGATAAGGACCCTTTGGAAGCATTTCAAATATTATTTGCATTTCCATAACACTTTGATGGATAATGACTAGGAAATACGCTCTGTGACTAATGTGATTATACATATGCGTGAGTTGTGTAGAAGTTGTAATCATGAAACAAACAAAACGTAGCTGGATGTATGAAAGGAAGTTTGGGCAAAGTATTAATCCAGAGTTCGTGAAAGGGGTTGATGAATTCATTCAATACGTCAAAGATAATCCCGAGAGTAGTAACCCGAATGAAGTTAGGTGTCCATGTGCTAAATGTAAGAACAAACCGCTTTGGGATCCAGAAACGGTTAAACTTCATCTGTTTTTCACGGGTTTTATACCTAATTACTATGAGTGGATGTGTCACGGGGAAGGGTTTCCGATAGTTCCTGAACGGGAGTCCAATGAATATCGTGAAATGGTTTTCAATGCTTTTGGTCATAGTCAAGATCAAGGGCACACCGAGCAGGCTAGTGTTACATCAGAGGAGGAGCCTAATGCACAAGCTAAGCATTTTCTGGAGTTGTTGAAGGCTTCTGAAAGGCCATTATACAAAGGGAGTTCGTTGTCTGTGTTAGAGATGGCCGATAGAATCACTAGTCTAAAGTGCGAGTATAATCTGCCCCACAGATGTGTTGATGGGTTTGTTTCTTTGCTCAGTGAAGCAATTCCTAACAACAACCATATGGCCGACACATTCTATGAGGTGAAGAAGATTGTGAAGGGCTTGGAACTGCCTCATGAAAGGATTCACGCTTGCCCGAAAGGATGTATGCTATTTTGGAAGGATGACGCTCAGCTGTCTACATGTAAGGTGTGTGGCAACGACCGATATAAGGAGACTTCCAAGGGTAGCCTAGTGCCTTTGAACGTTTTGTTTTATTTCCCAATCACACCCAGGTTGCAAAGGCTCTTTACAACCAAGAACATTTCGGAGGAAATGACATGGCATTCGAAAAATCCTCGAGTTCAAGGCACAATGGCACACCCTAGTGATAGTGAAGCTTGGAAACACCTCGATAGTTGCTTTCCATAGTTTGCCTCCGAGCCTTGTAATGTTCGGCTTGGCTTGTGACAGATGGTTTTGCTCCTCATGGCAAGCTTGGTGGACAATATTCTTGTTGGCCTGTCATTTTGACCCCTTACAACCTACCTCCCTCAATGTGTATGAAAAGACAATTTATGTTCCTTTCGTTGCTCGTTCCTGGTCCAAAAAACCCTAAGGGCAACTTGGATGTGTACATGCAACCGTTGATAGAGGAGTTGAAACAGTTATGGGAAGTTGGCGCGTATACGTATGATATTTCGATGAAACAGAATTTCAATCTGCGAGCAGCCATCCTATGGACCGTTAGTGACTTCCCGGCTTATGGTATGTTGTCCAGTTGGGCCACATCTGGTGAGAAAGCTTGTCCATATTGCATGGAGAAAAGCAAAGCATTTTGGCTCGAACATGGTTGTAAGGTTTCTTGGTTTGATTGCCACCGCCAATTCCTTTCGACAGATCACCCTTTTCAGAATAGTAGAACTGCATTATGCAAAAACAAAGTCAAAAAGGGTGCACCTCCACACATTATGTCAAGAGAGGAGTTGTGAGAATGTGTGCAAGACCTTCCGAAGGCTACAAATGGGCCCGAGTCACTTCAACGCCTCAAAAAAGAAAAGAAGGGGTGGTACAAGCAAAGCATACAGCGGGAGCTTTCATATTAGAAGCATCTGCTTATTCGTCACAACTTAGATGTCATGCACATTGAAAAGAACTTCTTTGATCAGTTAATTCACACTGTAATGGATGTTAAAAAGCATACGTGTGACACGTCATCCGCTCGAAATGACATTGCCAAATATTGTAAACGGCCGCAGCTTCATCTTCAGGAGGATAATAGAGGAAAAGAGTTCATGCCAAGGGCTCCATTCGCTCTTGACAAGGCTCAGAGAAAAGTTTTGTGTGAGTGGGTTAAACAACTGCGATTTCCCGATGGTTACGCCTCCAATTTGAGCAGATGCTTAGATATGCAAGCATGTAAGCTACACGGAATGAAAAGCCATGACTGTCACATGTTCATGGAGAGGTTATTGCCTACTGCTCTAAGGGAATTGCTCCCTTGCCATATTTGGAATGCAATAACAGAGATCAGCCAATTCTTTTGCGATTTGTGTTGTTATACAACATCAGTTAGTGACATGGAGCGATTGGAGAAAAACATAGCTGAGATCCTGTGTAAGCTTGAAAAGGTCTTTCCCCCTGCATTCTTTAACTCTATGGAGCATTAACCTATTCATTTGCAATATGAGGGGAAGTTATGTGGTCCTGTTTAATATAGATGGATGTATCCGTTCGAAAGGTAAATCAAAGACCCATGCACATCCTATTTCTTACATTAGATTCAATGTCATGTCGTGTTTATAAATTTACATAACTATGATTACAGGTTCCTCAATCATTTGAAACGAAAAATTGGAAACAAGGCTCAAGTTGAAGGATCCATTTGCAATGCTTATCTCACCAAAGAGATAGCAAACTTATGTAGTAACTACTTTTAGGCAATGGTTGACACTAAAACACAAGATCTCGGTCGAAATGTGAATGCCAACGTGGACTCCATAGTGGACGACGTTGAAATTCCAGAGTTGTTCAAGGAGGATAATGGTCGTGTGTAAAATGAGGGCAAAACTCGGTTTTTAGATGAAAAAGAACTCGAGGGCGCTCATTTGTTCGTGTTACGAAACACCGACATTCTTGGTGAATACGAAAGGTATAATATGTTTAGGAATGCAGTGTGTTCAAAGCTATGAACAACAAAAATGATTACAATGTTGATTTACATTATTTTTGGCCTCGTAGGAAGTTCGAGGACTACATTCTTAGTACTCAACCTTATCTGCGTAGAGAAGAAGTAATGGAGAAATGCGAAGCTGAATTCTCTTGGTTTCATCGCAAGATGATATAAAAGGTCTAAACGTGACATTATTATGATTTAGTATTCCTTTCTATTCAATTTACTCAATTAGGAAGTGTGACGGTTATATTCAAAACGTTGATAGGTTGTTGAGGAGGAACCAAAATCGGATGTGCTGCGAGCGTTGTGCATGCGCCCTTTCAAGCGTGTTCGAACTTGGAAGCAGATTTTTGTCAGTGGCTTTAATTTCCATACAGATGCCTATGGCAAGCACAAATCTACGATGAATTATGGCGTGTGTGTATCAAGAGAGGATGGTGGAGACTGGAGAGTACTTCGGCATTTTAGACGACATTATTGAACTGGTCTACACTGGTCCCGAAAAAGAGTACAAGACTATTTTGTTTAAGTGTAGTTAGATGGATTCTGGTAGGGGAATGAACATACATGAACAGTACAAGCTTGTTGAAGTGAATCATACTAAGAAATACCCCAAGTACGATCCATTTGTCTTATCTTACCAAGTGACTCAAGTGTACTACGCATCGTACCCTAGCCTGAAACGGGATCGAGTTCAATGATGGGCTGTGTTTAAAACACAAACAAGGTCTGTGGTTGATGCTCCGGTGGACTTAGAGTTTTTGCAGGCACCATCCCCACAAGTACATGCAACGCTTTGCCCACCGAATGACATTCCGGACTATGCCATAGATGATGATGAGGAAGATGATGACGATGACTTTGTTATCTCAAGCGATGAAGATGATGAATCTAGTATCGACTCTAGTGATAGTGATGAGGATGATGAAATCGATGTATTGTTAGATGATAGTAGTGATGATTCCAGTAGTGATAGTAGTGATGACATTAATGAATAGGAGAATATGTTACTCTCCTTCGTTGAATTTGCTTGTTATTGTAAAAAAGACAATTGACTTGGTCTTAAAATAAATCATTACTTTTACGCTGAAATGTTATTACATTGTACTACACTTGTAATTTATAATATGTTGTCATGTTATTAACAACTATTTCAGGTGCTCATGGCGGGCGGTAAAGATAAAGGTAAACGGACAATGGAGATCGACTCCTCCGATGAGGACATGGCGGATGTGGATGCACAGGATTTGGGTACTACTCAGGAGCCCACTTCCAGCTCATCACGAGATCAGACACAAGAGCATTCACAATTGCCCGTATTAGACCCTACTGTGCTCTGCTACGTACATACATTCAACGAATTGGTTTTATATTCCTAATTTTGAGTAATTAACCTATTTATTACTTCTAACAAGTTTTATAATACATTTTGTTGATGATCATCTAACTTTGTGGTTTTGTCTTTAAATGTAGGTTTGACGACAACAAGGTGAGGAATGAGATCTCCGGAACGCTAACCGGGTACTATCGACAACCTTGGAGGAACTACGACGAGGTGGACCAAGTAACTAAGCAACACTGGTGGAACTTATTCAGCGTAAGCAATTTTAAACTTAATTAATATATGTTTTATGAAAAGTATGAGATGAAGTTGAGTATATGACGTATGAAGTTTATCATTTGCAGAGAGAATTCACATGGGCACCTCAATTGACCGAGGATGTGAAGCACACTTTTGAAAACAAGTTTGCTACTCGGCTACGTGACATGTTCTACACAGTCACGCACAAGATGAGAGGCGCCAAGCCAGGCTGGCTCAGTGAGGACGTCCACAAGAAAATGCTGGATATTGTTGCCAATGATCCAACCTACAAGAAGAGGTCGGCCCAGAACAAGAAGAACAGGAGAGGCGGTTTAATGGAAAATGCGGTTGAAGCTACCCACTATCAGGGTTCGATGTCAGCTGTACAACATGTTAAACGGATGGTAAGTTTGTTGAATAGGCAGGTAAAATAGAAGAGAATTGTGTATTACTATGTAAAAGGTGGTCTAACATTTAAAGTTTATCATTTTCTGCATGTATAATCAAAGGCGGCAAAGAATAAAGGCCAGCTCCCAACAACAGATGATTTTTCTGAAGACACACTTCAAGGAAGTGCCTGGGGAAGGCACAGTACCAGCCAACAGTAAAGCACAGCATATTGTGGTAATAACTTCAATAACACTTAGGATTTGAACTTATTTGATTGATTTCATGAATTACTTTCCAAATGGTTCCCAAAACTTAGGAAGTTATTTTTTTTTTTGTGAATTCAAGGCATATCCACCTAAAAATACCTATAATATGCATGTTATGAGAAAGAAATGCTTCATTTGGTTAGAAATGAAGAAAATAGGCAAATAATAGGTCATATAGGGGTGTATTGGTTGAATTTGGGTCCAAATCGTTCCCGGGGAGTTGGTTGTTTTTGTGATTTCAAGGCATTTCCACCTAAAATTACCTATAATATGCATGTTATGAGAAAGAAATTCTTCATTTGGTTAGAAATGAAGAAAATAGGCACAGCAGCATACACAGAAGCTCCCGCCGGGGAAGAAGGTAATAGGTCATATAGGGGTCTATTGGTTTAATTTGGGTCCAAATGGTTCCCAAAGCTTGGAGAGTTGGTTGTTTTTGTGATTTCAAGGAATTTCCACCTAAAACTACCTATAATATGCATGTTATGACAAATAAATGGTTCATTTGGTAAGAAATGTAGAAAATAGGCAAAGAATAGGTCATATAGGCCTCAGTTGGTTCTATTTGGGTCTAAATCGTTCCCAAAGCTTGGGGAGTTGGTTTTTTTTTTTGTGATTTCAAGTCATGTACTTCTAAAACTACCTATAATACGCATATTATGACAAAGAAATGGTTCATTTGGTAAGAAATGTAGAAAATAGGCAAAGAACGGGTTATATAGGCCTCGGTTGAATTTGTGTCCAATTCGTTCCCAAAACTTAGGGAGTTTTTTTTTTTTTTTTTTTGTGATTTCAAGGCATGTAGATCTAAAACTACCTATAATATGCATGTTATGATAAATAATGGTTCATTTGGTAAGAAATGTAGAAAATAGGCAAAAAACAGGTCATATAGGCCTCAGTTGGTTGAATTTGGGTCCAATTTGTTCCCAAAACTTGGGGAGTTTGTTTTTTTTGTGATTCAAGGAATTTCCACCTAAAACTACCTATAATATTCATGTTATGACAAATAAATGGTTCATTTGGTAAGAAATGTAGAAAATAGGCAAAGAATAGGTCATACAGGACTCAATTGGTTCTATTTGGGTCCAAATCGTTCCCAAAGCTTGGGGAGTTGGTTTTATTTTTTGTGATTTCAAGGCATGTACATCTAAAAATACCTATAATAGAAATTTTATGACAAAGAAATGGTTCATTTGGTAAGAAATGTAGATAATGGGCAAAGAACAGGTCGTATAGGCCTCAATTGGTTGTATTTTTTTCAGAAAGCTGATTTTAACTTACATCTGTGTGCACATTTTCATATGTGTATCTTATAGGAGGCCTACCAGAAGAAATTTGAAGAAGAAAGCACCCAAGGGATTCGAAAGAGTCCAAATGAGTTGTACTGGGAAACTGTAGGTGGTCGCAACAAGAAGGGTCGTGTGAAGGGACTTGGCCAAGGTGTAGAGCCGTATTATGGCAACAGGAAGGGTTCCAAGTCTTCCCAGCATTACACGCCTTCCTTTCTTTCCCATATGCAGGATAAGATGGACCAGAGGGTGGAGCAGAGGTTGGAGGAGAAGGTGCAAGCTCTGCGGAGTGAAATGGAAGTCGAGATGGAGACTCAATTGGCCGAAATAGAAAGGAGAAACCAAGAGAGGTATGAAGAGATGATGCGTCGATTCTCCAGCAACAACCCATGTTCCAACATTCCACATTAGCGTCGAGACCCCACGAACGACCCGGGTAGCGGGGGTGCAGGACAAGGTACTCCGGCTGTAGCTTAGGATTTGTGTATATAGTATGTACATGTATTTAGATTTAGGTTATGTTGTACAGTTGCACAGAATGTATACATTATTATAAATAAATATATAAAAATATTTTCGTAATTAAATCATAAATTCAAATTTATCTTAAATTAGGTGCAGGATATATAGGTGACAAAATCCAAATTAAATCGTTTAATTTGTTAAATGAACAGGGCTAATTCCGACGGAAAAATCCGTCGAAAGCACTTACTTTCCAACGAAACTTTTTGTCGGAATCTTCTACAGTTTCGAGAAATTGTTCGTCGTAAAGTCCCCAACTTCCGACGGAAAGTTTCGTCGGAATTTCACCCTTTCTGACGGAATTTTTCGTCGGAATATCCTATCTTCCGACGGAAAATTCTGTCGACAATGAACAATTTACGACGGAATTTTCTGTCGGAACGGGGGACATTCCGACGAAATATTCCGTCGGAAAGTAGGCATTTTCGACGGAAAAAGTTTCGTCGGAAAATTGCGACGGACTCCCGTTTAAAGTCAAATCCATCTCTGACATAACACATTCCGTCGTAATTTCCGTCGAAATTGAGGCTTCCGACGGAATTTCCCTCGGAAAACGTCCAGTTTTTTACGAAGGGTTTTGCGACAGACCCTATCCAACGGAATTCCGTCGGAAGCCTAAATTCCGACGGATTTTTCGATGTTACCGATGGAATTTTTCTGTCGGAATTTAGCTGTTTTCTTGTAGTGGGAGTTGGTGGGGAACTCACCTTGTAACTTTGAGGTCACGAGTTCTGTTGGAATATTTGTTTCAAATTGTTAGTGTTTAGTTAGCTCCTAATGTATAGGAATATACTCTACTAAGTATTAGGTATTGTTTGACTGACAAAAAAAAAGCATGAGAAGTTAAAATTCCTAAGAATTTAAATTCCCTTGTGTTATTTGGTTGACAAATTCATGGAAAGTAGAAAATTCTTAGGAATTTCCACTTCTCACAAATGGGGGTAGTTAATTACTTAGGAGGACCTAGGTAAGCGGAACTTTTATGGGAATTTTCACTTTCCAAGGTTAACCAAACACAATTTAATATTTCTCAGGAATTCGAATTACATGGGAATATAAACTTCCAAGGAATTTGCAATTCTCCTATTCAACCAAACGACACCTAATTAGTTTGTGTTAGGGGAGTTATAATAGTAGTGGGTCAGTTTAGTGGGTTAATGTTAGCATGATCAGTGATCATGGGATCATGTTCCTTACTTATAACTTAGTTATTTTGCACTATATATATGTTGTTATGTAGTACGTTTTTCATTGGATTGGATATATAGAAGTTATTTTTTTTATCCCCCTCTCTCAACTCTCTCATTATAATTTTAACAAGTTTAAGCCCCACCAATTACATTTGTTGGGAGTAGGAGAATGCCCTTACTTTCTCCATTTACTCTCAAACGTTGACTTGTAAAGTTAGACAGACCTAGCATGTGAGAGGTGTCGATTCAGTAGGTTTCTCAATCATACCTTAAAAAAACAGGTACTCAATATCTTTATATTTATTTTATTTTATTTTTTTCAAAAAAAGGTATTCCGTAAATAAATTTGTATATGTATCGAAATAATTTGCACAATTTTTTGTATGCGGCCTACTGTATCGTGCGACAGGGGTTACTTGAATTACTCGGTTAGGGGTTACTCGAATTTCTCGGTTAGGGATTACTCGAGTTGCCGGGGTTACTTGAGTTACTCGGTCAGAGGTTACTCAAGTTGCCGGTGTTACTCAAGTTACTCAGTCAGGGGTTACTTGAGTCACTCCTGACTGAGTAACCCCTCAAGTAACCCCTAACCGAGTAACCCTTCGAGTAATCCATGACCGAACCCCTCAAGTAACCCCTGACCGAGTAACCCCTCAAGTAACCCCTGACCGAGTAACCTCTCAAATAGTCCCTGATTGAGTAATCCCTCAAATAACCCCTGACCGA
Source organism: Chenopodium quinoa (assembly GCF_001683475.1). NCBI lineage: Eukaryota > Viridiplantae > Streptophyta > Magnoliopsida > Caryophyllales > Amaranthaceae > Chenopodium > Chenopodium quinoa. The sequence continues at coordinate 619,667 of NW_018742381.1, read as the reverse complement.
GTAACCCTTGACCGAACTCTTGATCGAATTACTCGAGTAACCCCTAACCAAACTCCTTAAATAACTCCTAGCCGAGTATCTTGAGTAACCCTTGACCAAGTAACTCGAGTAACCCATGACCGAGTAACCCTTCGAGTAACTCTTAACCGAGTAACTCGAGTAACCCCTGACCTAGTAACCCCTCACTGTCTGAATCCCTCAAGTAACCCATGATCGAATAACTCGAGTAAATCCTAACTGAATAAGTCGGGTAACCCCTAACAAAATAACTCGGATAACTCCTGCCACACGATGTGGTCTCCTGCACCAAAAAGTTGCTCAATAATATGTTGTAGGATTTAAAAAAAAAAAAAAAATTTGTTGTACCTTCATACGTATAGGGACCATACAATAGATAAAGAGACCATTGATACTTTTTGTGTTTGTACGACGTTAAAAACATGAATACTTTGAGTTTGTACGACGTTAAAACCATGAATACTTTGAAATAAACTACTAATGTACCTCCAATCTTCCATTTATTTAAGTACTGTAGTATTTGGACTTTTTTCCAAACTAAGCCATATTTAAAAAATATTTTGCAAAATGGTTATGTGGCAAAACTATTTACCAAACTAAGCTTCAAGGATAAAACGCTGTCTCGGACAGCATTTTATACCCTGGTTTTTGCTTTTTAAAAAACAAAAATTAAGGTATAAAACGCTGTCTGGGACAGGGTTTTTACCTGTTGATTTTTTTTTTAATTTCGTGAATTCTGATTTTTTAAAAATAAAATAAATAAATAAATAATAAACACATAAAACGCTGGCTGAAGCAGCGTTTATTTCTGTAACATAAAACGCTGCCTGGGACAGTGTTTAATGTGCAATTTTTTTTTTTGCACATAAAACGCTGGCTGAGGCAGCGTTTATTTCTTGAACATAAAACGCTGCCTGGGACAGCGTTTTATGTGCAATTTTTTTTTTGCATATAAAACGCTGTCCGAGACAGCGTTTTTTGTGCTGGATGCACAACACAGCAACTAGCAGACTCCTCACATCAACTTCAGCCACCATCCTCCACCACTCATTCAACCACCACCCTCCAACACTTATCCAGCTACCACCCGCCACCACCACCCTCCAACACCATCCCCACCACCAACCCCAACCTCAACCACCATCCCTACCGCCATTCACGAAACCTGACAACCTCCCCACCATCGACCACCAACCACCACCACTAACCACCACCACCACCAACCATCGCTTTTGCCCACCCTTAGCCACTTCAAACCACTTAAACCACCCCCAACAGCACTATAACCACCATGAACCACCACATTAACCACGACCGGCCAATGCTTCTACCCCGTTTCTCATTATGGAGCCCAAATGTCTTGTGTTTGATATATATCGGCCTAGAAGGATCTATTTTTACTAACATAAGTCCGATTTGGACAAATAAGGAAATTAAACTTCAAACCACACACAGATTCATTCAAAAAACATTTATTATATTAATAATGTAATTGTTATATACAACATTCTAGAAAATCCGGCTACAACAAATAAATCAGCTAATACTATCTCGACTCTTTTATTCGGGGTAACGGTTCTGTATCCTGTCCGTCGTCCCTCTGTCTGACACGACGCCGCCTGTAATGAGTAATGGTGGTGAATGGGTCTCGGGGCGGTGGGGGAGTCTGCTGGCTGGACGATGGGCCCTCCTAGGTAGGGGTGGGCGCAGAACTGTGGATGATGTAATCTTCTGCGTCGCTCGGTGACGTATGATCACCTCCACCGCTACTGTGGCCGAGCTCGAACTGTGAATGGACAGAGTGGCCAACATGGCCGTCCCGCTGGTGGACGAGATAGCCGTGACCATATCTCTATAAGGTAGCCACGCCCATATCTCGCACCCGCTCGACCTGGGGTCTGGTGGGTCCGTCTGCAAAGGCGATTGACAGTGCATCAATCATCGCCACCATATCTGCCGCCTGCAGTAATCATCGATAAGTCAGTTGTATGATATAAAAATTAAAAAATTGATGAAAATAAGTAAAATAAAAGAAACTCACATATCCGTTAATGACGTCATATGCTGGATGGTAATGTGTGGATGGTGGTGTGTAGCTGGGGTTGATGAAATAATCCGCCTTTACCAGACCATGTACAAATCGTGAGGATACATAACGCCCTGCATCGGATCATCTTCAACGACAAACTCCAACCGTCGCTGCCATAGGTTAATGTAAACCCTATGCTCCACTGACCAGTCTGTCTGCCCCCTTCCTCGACGGCCAATGTTGTGCAGGCGAATACTAGTGTCACACTGCCGAGGCACGGGCTGGCGTAGTCCAAACTGTCGCATGACTCAGTCGGGGATGTAACTCTCCACAACCTCGAAACAGATGATGGGGGTCCTGACACGCCACTCTGCCTGAAGATCCAGCAGATGTGCAGGCATGACATCAACCAAGTCAGCTACACACGGATCCCATATCACCTGCAAAAACTCATCAAAAGTAATACTGTAAATAGGTTAGCGCACTGACAAGAATCATATTAAATTACTATTTACAAATTCCTTTTAAGTTACCACCTGATCCTCGGTGAGTCGGTCTAAGGCGTCTCGATAGTACGGAAGACCCCTTGCCGCATGCGCAAGTGTCAGTCTAGGGACCACCCACCTAATACCGAAAAATGTTTCAGTTTGTCAACTAGCACAATAAAGCCATATGAAGTCTAAAGTAATGACAACTTTAACAAACCTGCAACTGTACGCCTCATCAGGTGTAGGGAGCGGTGGAGCATCATACGCCAGGTACTGGTCGTCCCGGTCCTGCTCCCCCCGACGATGTCTAGCAGGCCTACCTGGTTTGCCTTCATGGATATGCTCCCAAGCCCAGAACTGCAACATAAAAATACAAAACTAGGTTTAGTATAAACTAGGTAAGTGGCTTTCGAAATAGGTTGTTGGTAACTAGATGAGTTACTTGAAGCACAATCAAGGGACCTGTGATCTCGTTAGAACCGCGGCGGGATGCTCTACATAGCTGGCGATACAACGTCGCCAAACAGGCATTACCCCAGATGTAGCCACAAATATGGTCCCAGTCGTGGTCTAACAGTTGTAGATAATGAGCTGCAGATGGCTCCCGCTCTTGTTGCCGCACAAAACGCCCGAGATGAGAAAGAACAAGTACGCCCGAGCATATCTCTGAATCGTGGCGTTTTCAGTGCCCGGAGGTAGCTCACGGAAAGTTTCGCGCATCCAGCCGGCCCTCAACCCGGACCCTTAGATCTCGTCAAGACCTAGCTGAACCCCGAGAAGCCGAGCTACCAAACCAATGGGATCGACTAACGCATGTCCTGTCACCGCAATCCCATGTATAGGAAGGCGCGTGAGTATCGCGACGTTCCGCAACGTAACGATCGCCTCCCCAACAGGTAGGTGGAAGAAGTGCGTCTCCTATCTCCACCTCTCTGCGAGCGCAGTGACAAGCGCTCGATTGATCTCCCTGAACGCCATCTGATGAAAACCACCCATGCCAACCAACACAACGTACGTAATAACGCGTGGATCGACAACCCATTCCCCCATAAACCTGGTAGTATAGTGCCTGCAAACCAGCTGCTTCGCTGGATCAACTTGATAAAAAATCGTACGAACACAATTAATATAAGATAGTATATCAATTTAACATGCATAAGTACATGAACGGACGGATGAAATATTACCGTTTGGTCCCATATGGCAACGCTCCGATGTGTTTCCTGTAGTGTTAGGACAGAAGGGTCAACGGGTCTGGGCATATGATCTTCTCCGTCTAGGATATCTGTTCATTGAAAGCGCTATACACCAAATACCAACACAATTATTGGATTAGCAATTAAACATAAGTTGGATGAGTTAAAGGCAAAGACATAAAATTTCAAACGACAATCAAGTAGAAAATAGAAATGATCCAAATATTACAAATGTTACAAACTTTAGAAAATCTAATACAAAATAATTTTGCTTTCTACTACTACAACAAATAACAAATACAAACTTAGGTCCTATGTCATTCTAGATGGACACGTTGTCCGGTTGGGACCCTGTTGGTGACAGTGGCTGCATTTGCTCGGGGCCGGTTAGTCTCATCCATTTCATTGCGTATGCGCTTTGACCTTGGTCGCCATTTTCCACGTACCATGCTGCCGTTAGGAATGAGTTTAGGGCCGACGTACTGCGTCCAGGTTGTCTCTCAGGGGATAGGCCAGAATTGTGGTGCATAGGTGTTCGTGTACGCCTCCGACTGCAGCACAGGGTCCACCCTGATAGTGAATACGTCGCACAGACTACAAGAACATGAGAACATGGTAAATATGTAATCGACGGTTATACGCATCCACTCTGTGATATCTGGCTTTTGCGGTGTTCTTCTTCAGAATGACAGTGACCTTGGGGGGGTATGCAAGTCCCTGTTCAGACTTAGCCTCAGAAGACTCCCTTCTTAAAGTGAAATACCTGTTAACTCTGTGGAAAGTTAACTCGACAAGGGACATGATCGGTAGAAACCGAGCTCCCTTCAACACATTGTTAAATGTTTCAGAGAAGTTTGTAGTAGATATCTCAGATCTGCGACCAGCGTCGTGAAAGAGAGACCACATAGTGAACGGGACTTGAACAATATACTCCATGGCCTTGGTACATGCCTCACCGATGAAACACAGATCGGCTTGAAGTTTTCTTTCCTGCCTTTGTTACGCCCCAGCCTTGAACTTATCTCTTATTTCGTTGCTTCTCACGTGAGTCTTCAAGTTAGAAGCTATGTGGCGAACACAAAACCTGTGATAGGCTCGCGGCTCGGTGAATCCAACGTTAGGATCATTCATTGTTGCAATGATCGCAGGATGTCGATCTGATATAACACAGAGGCCATCTCGCTGCGTGACATGAACCCGAATGCAGCTCAGGAACCAAGACCAGCTGGAAGTGTTTTCCCCTTCAACCACCGCAAATGCTAGCGAAAATACTTGGTAGCTTGCATCCACACTTTTAGCAACCAACAATGTTCCTTTGTAGTTCATGTACAAGTGCGTCCCATCGATACAGATAACAGGCATACAATGTTTAAAACTGTCGATACAAGGACCGAAGGCCCAAAACACTCGTTCAAACACTTCCATGTTGCTGTAGTATACACTGTCCACCTGAGCTTTGTGTTTCCATACGACACACGTTCCCGGGTTTGACTGTTGGAGTGCTTGCATGAAGTGCGGAAGTCTGCCATAAGAACTCTCCTAATCCCCAAATATTTCAGTTATTGCTTTCTCCTTTGCATACCATGCTCTTCGATACGGAACATCGAAATGAAATTGCTTGGAGAAGAGTTTCTGTATGAATTCAAATTTCAAGGACGAATCTTTTCGCACAAAGGACTTCACATACTTTGATATTATGGACGAATCCAAGTGCGGGTGATCAGTAGATAGTACTTCAGTGACACAGTTCTCTCGGTGCGGGCCTTTGTACGTGACTAGGGTAAAGCCACGCAAGCGCTCACTTGATTTGGTACCCCGTAGCATCCAACCACATTTCTTCTTGCAGCGCAATAGAAGGACACTCTCATTCGATGTCAATGTGGTGTAGAATTAATTCCTCTGTATAAAATACATCTCCACCATTTCTTGAAGCACTTTCTTACTTTCAAAATACATCCCCTTCTCAAATTCTCCCCCGGGAACAAACGATGTATGGCTACCCGATTTGGCCCAATACTGATCAACTTCATAGTTCTCGTTTACTTTACTGAACCAAGGTATGGGAGTTCTAACCAGGGGCTCGCCAACTTCCATATGTGCAGGTTCAACATCCATGTTCTGAAGTCCATCTTCCTCCTCTTCGCTCTCGGCCTCATCATTTGTATACACATCATACACAGACAATTCGTTACACAATAGTTTCAAGATGAATTGGCACAAGTTGATACGACGATGCTTGAACATCATCTTGCATAGGCGAATAACTATGCAATTGCATCAGTGAAGGTGTGATGGTGTTTGATGTTGAAGGCCCAGGTTACTCGATCATTGCCACATATGCCCCCCATGTACAAGTGAAGCCATATGAGAACTAAACGGCATGTGAAATTGATCGTCGTGCAACATTCGACTGAAAGATCCCATCCCATATTCAGTTGATGGAATGTCGTGTGAGGGCACTTAGAAGGGCTCTGAGTTGTAACCGAAAATATATGTAGATTGTTGTTCTGGCCGTGTACTTTGTTGGGTACATATAGGCACCATTTCTACATATATCTAAGTGGGAACACCCTTCATTGTAACAACGCTCCTTAAAGCTTTCAAATGCTTATTCGTAGAAACAGGTAACACTTGAACCCCATAGCCAGTCTCAAACCTCTTTTTAATGTTTAGTTCAACATTCCTTGGGTTTGAACCAATACTACTATGAACCTCGTTCATCAAATCATTGAAAGTCATGTTTGGTTCAAGTGTTAGTGGTTCCACATTTCCTCCACTATACTCGACACGGGGTCCATCAAACAGAATTTCACCTCCCCACCGGCATAACAAAACTACATTTTTTGCAGCCATATTCTACATAACCAAAACACATTTTAGGATAATAGAAATTTAGAGCGAGGTAAAAAAGGCTGCCCATAAACTAAGCATTAACTCCATTTATAAACTCTTAGTTTAGGTTGAAATGCAAAACGATTACTAACAAACTAATATTATAAACATTACACTAATATGAATTGATAGATAAATTATCAATAATGAAATAAGAGTCTTCTCACCAATAATCTATACTAATCAACAATTATATTTCACATATTACCATCAATAATTTCAACAATTTTACATATATGTACCACATTACCATCAACAATTTCATGAACAATTTCATCAACAATGTACCACATCACCATCAATAATTATCAATGATTTACCACATTTTTATTAATAATTAGCAACAATTTGATACAATTTACATTAATTAACCACAATTAAGAGCAATTACACTAATTTGAATATAGGGTTTACCACAAAATTGAGTGAGTGATTGAGAGAAAGAGGGGCAGTAGCAACAGCGAATGGCGGCAGCGGCAGCAGCGGTGGCAGGAGAGGCAGCAGCGGTGGTGGTGGTTGAGTGTGAAAGTGTCCGTTAGTGAGAGGGAGTGATATTGTGAGAGTGAAATTTGAGGATGAGTGAAGTGAATATCCTGCGACAAAACAAGAAAATACAAATCCAAGAAACGCTGTCTCAGGCAGCGTTTCATTTAAAAAAAAAATACACTATAAACGCTGTCTCATGTAGCGGTTTATGTGCTATTAAATTTTTTTTTTCTTTTAATTTAAAAAAATCAGAAATTACACAATTTAAAAAAAAAAAGTCAACAACTAAAAAACACTGTCCGATACAGCGTTTTATACTTAATTTTTTTTTTTAAAAAAAATCGGGCATAAAACGTTGTTCGAGACAGCGTTTTATCCCATAAGCTTAGTTTGGTAAATAGTTTTGCCACGCAACCTCTTTGCAAATTATTTTGCCAAATAAGCTTAGTTTGGAGAAAAGTCCGTAGTATTTATTATTTTTTATCTTCCGATTTATTGCAGCAGTATTAAGTGGAAGATAGTGTGAAAATTGAGTCTTTTTTTTTACTATTTAAGTACGGACAATTTTGCAATGGCTGTTATTGTAGCCATTGTAATATTTCAATCTCAATCTTTAAAATTTGGTATTAAATCTTAATCATTCATAGAATTGACTAATTTATTTATTTATTTTTAAAATCCAATAAATAAAAATTCTGTAGCGTTTTTTTTTTTAATTTTTTTTTTAATTTTTTTTAGTGATAATAATTGATTGATTACTTTTAAGAAAAGCCTTAAAGTATTTTCCCTTTCCCCAATCCATTCTTCCGATCCATTGATACGTTTGATTTCAAATTTCGACTTCAGTATGATGTATTTCGTATAACATTGATGTTGGGTGATATTTTGTTTTGCGAAAAAGATGATATATAATAGTTACTTGTGGAGGATAAAATTTAAAATACTTCTATTCTTGATGAAAATATAAAGTTAACCATGTTGAATTTCTGCTGTACAATTAACTTAGATTAAGAGAGTGGTTGGGTAGATCAAAGAAAGTGAGAAACTGCTTGTTTTGGCGAAAAAAAAACATGTTTTTCTTTTTCTTTTTTTTTTTTTAGAAAATCAAACAGTTATTTTTAAAATCAAACGGTTAACTTTTTTTATTTTTACTTAATATTTTAGAAAATTGGCTTATAATAATACCAACTATCAACGTGTGTGCAAAATAATACGAACTCAACTATTGCTATTAGCGGTACCACCTTTTGTACTATATTTGCAAAATAGTACAGAGGTCACTGAAAAAGTATTTTAAAGAATATTCCGTCTAATTTATTATTATTTTATTTTATTTTTATTAATTTTCTGTTTTCTTTTTAAAATACATATAATGTTAACAAATTCCTTTATAATCCAAATTAATAATGCCCCACCCCTTGTTAGGCTTTTTTCTTTTCTCTTTTTATTAAATTGTCAATATGTATTTAAATTTATTTTTTTCAATATACTTGTAATATTTTCTACCATCACACAATATTAAATAGGGTATTTAAATGTATAATTATGTTGATATAATTAGTTTAAAAATTCCAGAATTTCTCCCACATTCACCAACCAAAATAATGTGGGAAATTTTTGAATTTTTTAAACAATTTTTGAAACTAATTATATGAAATTAATAATGAATTTAAATAACATATTTACTATTAAAATTAATACAGGTATTTTGAATAAAAAAATATTTAAATACATATTGACAATTCAAACAAAAAAAACCTAACAAAGGGGTGGGGCATTATTAATTTGGACTGTACTGTAAAGGAAATTGTCAACATAATATGTATTGTGAAAAAAAATGGTTAGTAACAAATAAATAAATAAATAATAATAATAATAATAATAATAATAATAATAATAATAGTTGGAATATTTCTCGCGACACTATTCCGGTGCCTAGCATACTATTTTGCACATACAATACAAAAGGTGGTACCTCTAATAGCAAATAGTGATTTCGTATTAATTTGCATACACCGTTGATAGTTGGTATTATTTTAAGCCAATTTTTCTAATTTTTTTTATAGTCAAACAAATAAACGAACAAGATATATCCTTAAAATTTTAATGGTTGATATTGAAAAAAATTACAATGGCTACATATTTATTGTAGCCATTGAATAGTCTTCCTTTAAGTACAGTAGAAAAGAAAATAAATTGTATAGAGACATTAATATTACTTCCTCTGTTTTTATTTTTTTTTTAATTTATTTACTTACAACAATTTGAGTTTTATACTATTCATCTTCTTCACTTTGAATACTTGAATAGCATTGGTGATCTATAGCTAAGAAAAAATATAGACAAGTGAGATTTTGTTAGATTCGTTCCAATTTATACTATTTTAATATCAAATGTTTATAAATTTTACGTATTATTAATTAATGATTTTAGCGATTGAAATAATGCATTGGCCAGCGTGAGAAAAAGAAGTATTGTAAGTATAAAAAAACATAGGAAGTATTATATAGTACGTACTCGCATAATATGTACACCTTCCGCCCCATATTGTTTTTTCCTATTTGTCAAATTTCACAGGAATTAAGAAAAAAAGTGTGAGAGAGAGTACATAAAGTACATTAAAAAGAGAGAAAAGTACAAAAAAAAATTGTGAGTGGGGCACAAAAAACAAGTACGAGTACATGAAAAAGCAAAAAAAAAAAAGAGTATATGCACATACATGAGTGAGGGCACAAATATGTACAAGAAAATGTGAGGGTATTTTAGATGGTTGAGTGAATAAAATAATATTAAATAAAGGCAATTTGGTCATTTCATAGTAACAAAAAATGGGGAAAAAAAAACGAAATGAAGAGATTATAATGGGTCACCCAAAATAAAAAATGGGAAAAAACAATTTGGGACGAAGAGAGTAGATCACTAGATCATATGATGAGCTACTAAGGTCCTGTTCTTTTGAGCTTCTGGGCAGAGCAGAGCAGATTTTAGCAATATTATTATTATTATTATTATTATTATTATTATTATTATTATTATTATTATTATTATTATTATTATTATCTCAAAAATGACAAAGTCATACAACCTACAAAAAATTAGTGGGAAGCCAAGATACAATCTGGGCCCCCACTCCTCTAGCTATAACAAAACCTATTCTAGTGAAGATATGAGCAACAGTACGTGCCCCAATGTCTTGAGTTTTCGAGAACTTCTGGATCCGCTTTAGCAATGCAACCGCCTCCTTCTCTTATTCCCCAAGTGTAGAGAAATAGAAAGGAAGGAAGCCATATCCAATTGCCCGACAACTGGATTCCACTAGGCGAATAACCCCAATCCCCACCGGACACATTCCCCACCGGTTTTGATTTGGGGGGTGCTAAATCCCAAAAGATTTCCCACCGGTTCAAAACCGGTGGCAAAAATTACTTTTCGCACCGGTTTTGCAGTGAACCGGTGGCAAAAACATCCGATTTAGCAAATACCTGGAGGACTTTTCCCACCGGTTTTCAACTGAACCGGTGGCAAAACCATGAGATTTCCCACCGGTTTACACATTGAACCGGTACCAAAAGTTAGCGCGCCAGTTTTCAAAATTGTTTTGGGCACCGGTTCATTTTAAAAACCGGTGGGAAAAACCTGTTTTTTTTTAAAATTTTTTTTATAATTAAAAATAATTAAAAACCTGCACATCCTGTATTAATTCTTCCATTAATATATATTATAATAACAGTAATATTAATAATAATTATTACCCGTATTATTATTATTATTATTATTATAATTTATTATTAAAAATACTAATAATATAATAATTTTTACATTGGAATAATAACAACAATACATAAATATTAATTAATAACCGTAAATGCGATACAATGAAATGTCATATAGCTTTTACAACTCATTAGTTAAAAGGTGTTATATTTACAAACTATACTAATAATTAATGTATAAGTTAACAAGTTCAAATTAAATTATATGTGATGAAAGACGCTAACATGTCTCGAACTTCATTCAGCTCTTTGCTCGTCAATGGACCTCCTTTCTGTACCTTGCAAAACTTGGTTAAACAAAAATAATGTTAGTTAGAATTCATTACTTAGGTTATGTATATAAAAATACTATTACAATTTAAGTTAGGCAAAAATTTAATACATAGGCCTATATGACTACTACTTCACCTATTTTCTACATTTTTTGCCAAATCAACTAATTCTTCCTCATAACATGTCAATATTACCTAGTTAGAGGCAGCTAAAGCTTGAAATCACATTAAAAGAACAAGTCAAGTGTTTTAAGACGCATTTTCAACCTAAATGACCCGAATAAGGCCTATATCACTACTTGTATGCCTAATTTCTACACTTCCTATCAAATCAACTCATTCTTTCTCTAAACATTTCATTATTACCTAGTTACAGGCGGCTAAGGCTTGAAATCACATTAAAAGAACAAGTCAAGTGTTTTAAGACGCATTTTCAACCTAAATGACCCGAATAAGGCCTATATCACTACTTGTATGCCTAATTTCTACACTTCTTATCAAATCAACTCATTATTTCTCTAAACATGTCATTATTACCTAGTTACAAGCGGCTAAGGCTTGAAATCACATTAAAAGAACAATTCAAGGGTTTTTGGACACAATTTCATTCAAAATGGCCGAAATAAGGCCTATATCACTACTTGTATGCCTATTTTCTACACTTCTTATCAAATCAACTCATTCTTTCTCTAAACATGTCATTTTTACCTAGTTACAGGCGGCTAAGGCTTGAAATCACATTAAAAGAACAATTCAAGGGTTTTTGGACGCAATTTCATTCAAAATGTCCGAAATAAGGCCTATATCACTACTTGTATGCCCAATTTCTACATTTTTAATCAAATTAACTCATTCTTTCTCTAAACATGTCATTATTACCTAGTTACAGGCGGCTAAGGCTTAAAATCACATTAAAAGAACAATTCAAGGGTTTTTGGACGCAATTTCATTCAAAATGGCCGAAATAAGGCCTATATCACTACTTGTATGCCTATTTTCTATATTTTTAATCAAATTAGCTCATTCTTCCTCATAACATGTCATTATTACCTAGTTACAGGCGGCTAAGTCTTGAAATCACATTAAAAAAACAATTCAAGGGTTTTAAGACGCATTTTCAACCTAAATGGCCCGAATAAGGCCTATATCACTACTTGTATGCCTATTTTCTACACTTCTTATCAAATAAACTCATTCTTTCTTTTAACATGTCAATATTACCTAGTGAGAGGCAGATAAGTCTTGAAATCACATTAAAAGAGCATTTGAATGGTTTTTGGACGCATTTTCAACCTAAATGGCCCGAATAAGGCCTATATCACTACTTGTATGCCTATTTTCTACACTTCTTATCAAATCAACTCATTCTTTCTTTTAACATGTCAGTATTATCTAGTGAGAGGCAGCTAAGGCTTGAAATCACATTAAAAGAGCATTTGAATGGTTTTTGGACACAAATTCATTCAAAATGGCCGAAATAAGGCCTATATCACTACTTGTATGCCCAATTTCTACATTTTTAATCAAATTAGCTCATTCTTCCTCATTACATGTCATTATTACCTAGTTAGAGGCAGCTAAGGCTTGAAATCACATTAAAAGAGCAAGTCAAGTGTTTTAAGACGCATTGTCAACCTAAATGGCCCGAATAAGGCCTATATCACTACTTGTATGCCCAATTTCTACATTTTTAATCAAATTAGCTCATTCATTCTTTTAACATGTCATTATTAGCTAGTTAGAGGCAGTCTCCTTATGTACACCAAATGGGGATGTTTGACAGTTCCAGTGTGATGATGGGAAGTTCGCCGAGGTTTGACATGTATGGGAATGAATTTGGACTCGGAAAAGCTACAGCTCTTCGAAGTGGGTATGCAAATAAGTTTGTTGGAAAGGTGTCTTCTTATGAAGGATATGAGGGTGGAGGAAGCTTGGACTTGGAAATATGTTTGCCTCCGGATTCGATGAAGGCTCTTCAATCAGATGAGGAATTTATGAATGTTGTCTCTTCGCCTAGTATAGATTATGGCACAATCTAATTTTCCTATTCAACCAATTTGTAATTTTCATATGTATCAAAATAAAAAGTAAAAATGAAGCTAAGTAGAACAATATGCAAATGCTTTGCAATTAATCTATGAAATTCAATTACTTTTTACAATGTTAACTTCAAATGCAAGTGCAATGACATACAAATGGTCTGTCAGAAATCACATAAATCTGAAAATTCTCCCAAGAAAATGTAGTATCTTATAGGCTAACGGCGACTTTTGCAAACTGATCAGTGCTTAGAAAGTTTTTCAAACAACAAAACACAAAGGAAACAACATACCATAATACAGCAGCAGTTGAATATTTTAAGGGTGTGATCAGGTCAAAGGCGGCAGTAGCAGCCAACCGGCACTGTACATTGTTTGACCAACCATGGCAAAAATTGTGATCGACAAGAAGCTAAAAAAACAGGCTACTAGCAGAGTAGCAGACTATATGTCAAAAACTTAGTTTTGATCAGCCAACAAGGTGATATAAGAACTCAATTTTAAAAGAACATAAACCCTAAAATAATGAACTATATTGTTGAATATGCACAACTCGAAATTAAAGAACAGAAATTTAAGCAAACCACAAAGAACATAAAACCCTAAATCAACGACTAACCCTAGATTGCGAAATTAATCAATAATACCTCGAAGCTGCTACAATGCAGTTGGAAAGTCAGAATGCGCTTCAATGGAGGTAAGAAAGCTCGACAGAATGCGCTTCAATGGAGGAGAGTTATGGAGAGAAAGAGAAGAGTTGCGTGGCAATGGAGGTGAGAAACCCAGAATGCGCTTCAATGGAGGACGACAGCGAAGGACGAGAGCAATGGTGAGGGTCGTATGTAGGCGAGAACGAGAGAGGAAGAATAATTGATGAAGTTGCAGTTATGGAGGCGAGAAGAACAACTATTGGGAAAGCAGGGGATGGGGAATGCGAATGAAATAATAAAACGAAGTACTGAAGGAAAAAGAAGGTATAAGGCGGGTTTTTTTTTTTAAATTAGCCACCGGTTCGAACCGCTTCTAAAACAACTTTTCCCACCGGTTTGTGTTAAACCGGTGGCAAATCTGTTTTCCTCCTTTTTTTTTTTAAAACAAAAACAATTAGCAGCGGTTCAAACCGGTGGGAAAACTAGGATTTGGCACCGGTTTACTAGGAACCGGTGCGAAAAGTAATTATCCAAAATCAAGCCCACTATTTTTCCCACCGGTTTTTAAGAACCGGTGCGAAAAGGGGGGTGCCTTTTTCATATTTTCTACTAGTGTTCGTACTTCACCCGCTTCCGATGAGCTGCATCAGCCACAACCCGTCCAGGAACAAAGCCAGATAACTCAGATTGTGTCAAAGGAGAAGACCCTGTCAAGTCAACACAGATATCGCGACCACGATCCCAAGAATAAAGTAGCACATCTGCAGGTCTGAGGGCCCCGTCGTTCTCTCTAGACAACCCAATGTCAACCTCCTTTCTAGCTGAAATCCCAGCTCGATAACAAACATCAATAAGGGTATCTCGCACAACATTATGCCGATGTTTAATACCCACTATACCAGCACACGACACCGCATGATCACCGAAAAAATTCCCAGTAAAACCCTTGAACAAGCAGAGCACGGCCTCGAGACAAAGAATAATGGAACACCCAAGCGGTAGCACAACACACACCGGTAAGTCTTTGCGTTCATCGTCTGACCCAACCCTGAAATAGGAACCGCCCGAAGCCAAGCAGAGGTGTGATCTCCCTGCTGCGATTTCCACAATGCTGATTGACGAGGAGATAAAGAGAAGGTGGATTCTGCAGAATCGGTAACCTTTGTGAAATATATTTCTTCCAATTTCTTCATGAGTTTAGGGGTAGCGACCTCACTAGGATTACTCAAAATGTCAGACTCCACTGTTCGATTGAACAGGCTCAACGCATCCTTAAAAGCTCGACCCAGACCAACAACGCGAGCATGTCGAAGAAGCTTTGTCTGCAACCCAGCAGACTGCAACCGTGAAGCAAGAAAAACATAATGACGAACATCACCTGCGGAATAAATACCAAGCCCGCCATACGCAAAAGGTAAGGTGGCAAGCCGCCACTGCCAATCGCCAAACCCAAGCCCTGAAGCAGCAACGATACGCTCCAAGGAAGAACGAAGAGCCTCGTCGAAAGTGCGCTGAGCCGCCTCAAAAGTATTAGGGCGACAAGTACGCATAGCAAAGTAGAGTTTAGAAACTCCGGTACAAGCCCTAAGCAACAATAGCTCGCACTGAGGATCATCAAGCTTAGCAACCTTATCCATAAGCGCAATGGTCTTGGTCACCCTCTGCATCACAAGCTCACCTCCAAAACCGGAATCGGAACTAGCGGGACCACCAAGTAACTTAACACCACGCAAGGGACGAGCAACATTAGGTGGAAAGACACCCACAAGCCGGCTTTGAGGGTCTTCTGTAGGCCAGAAAACTTTAGTTTTTTTCACATTAAGATGTAACCCAAAAAGAGGCCCTTCCTCCATAATCAACTGCAGAACCTTCCCCACCACCAACGTGTCACCAATAACAGTGCCGTCATCCAAATACCAAGCCTGAAGACATACATCAAAAGTGTCTCTGATTTTACACACCATGGGTTGTAAAACCAAAGCAAAAAGTAGAGGACCAAGGGGATCACCCTGCTACACCCCCTGAGATGACCATAAGGTGTGGTCCCTGTAATACAATCTAGCTGGATTAGAGTAGCAGAATTCAACCCATCGCGAGAGGCCCGGACAACGACGACGAACTTCACGTAACATGACCGCACGATCAACTAGATTGAAGACATTTTGAAAATCCACCAATAACATTGAAAGACCAACATCGGAACCTCGATCCTCAATCAACCGATTCACAGCATGAAGAATCGCCTCACCTCCTGAAGAAACCCCAACACCAAATTGGAGACCATCAAAGTAACTTCCTAAAGACTAGCCAACCATAACAGCACCGACCTTCGAAACCAGACGCCGCCAGATAGTACCCACAACTATAGGACGAATACCACCACCAGGCTTGACAAGGGGTGTAAGAGGAGCACTTGCAATATACTCTCCTAGTTCCATAGGACACTTTCCGGATAGAAAGAGATTAACCACCCCGGAAATAGAGTCAACTAACTCATCTGATACAACCACAACAGCACCACTCAAGCAATCCATAAGGTGCTGAGCGCGTAAACCGTCCCTACCACAAGATGTGTCACGAGGAAAACTCCTAATCCGATCCAAAACAATAGCAGAAGTAGTAACGAGATGAAGACCATCAACAGGTATATTAGGTAAGGATGGAGCTGGAGAAGTAGGGTGTTTAGACTGTAAATCCGCGAGAGTGGCGTCAGTATAAGGAGCAACTCCTGAAGAAGAAAGAACCCGGACTGCAGCAGTGTAATGGCTGTCACAAATCTTCCTACGACACTGCTGATATTACGCTCTTCCAAATCAAGGTCCTCATCGTCAATGACCGACAAAGTAGGAGAATCCTCTGCTAGAGTTTCCCTCACAAGCTGCAAACTACCACCTGGAGCACTCTAAGAACAAATAGCACGGGAAATATTCTCTTCCTGATGTCGACGTTTCACTGAAGACCGAGACTCAAGACTACTCCGCGGGCGAAAGGTTTTAAGGGCGCAAAGAGGTAACACCAACAAAGAGATCCAATTAGAAATGTCATCAGGCTTAGAGATCACCTTATCAAGAGCACCTTTCAGAACTCGATAAAACCCAAGACGACACTTGGGAGGGATAGACTTCACAGTGCGAAACCCCTTAGAAAACAAACTATCAAGGAGAGCCACATCAAAAGAACCATTAAGATCCCGCATCAAACCATCCACATGTCCAATACGAGCTGGAGAAGAGGGAACTTGCGGCTTGGCGAAATTATGAAGCGCTAAACGAATAATACCATCTCCTTCATCCGGGGGTGACACGTCCTCACTCGTACTATGATGACACTTAGAACGAAGTGTATGGGTTTTGAAGCAAACCCCACATAACCAAATCCCCATACGCGAAAAAGTAACTTCTGCCTCAGTATAAACAACCAAATTGGAAGTAAGAGAATGTCGGGTGATATCTCGTGCATCGATACAACAATGACGATCACTAAGATGCTTGATTATAGAACTTCTAGTAAGGCCATTACCACTCCCATCTTGACAACCACTAAGACCCATAAAGGGACAATGAAACTTCACAACGGACGCCGACATAGCTACCCACAACCTCCACCAAAAACCACTGCACACCCTTAGAAACCGCCTGAAAATAACACCTAAAATAGCCGCTATAATGCACCAAAACAGCACCAAAAAGACGAGATCATGGACTGAATTTCGCCTGAAAAACGCACAGAAACAGCCTGCAAACGCCACAGCCTGCAAAACGACCAGAAAACAGCCAGAAAATCGCCTGGTAAACCGCCTAAAAACGACCAGAAAACCACCGAAAAACGAAGCCCTTCGCCGGAGAATTATAACCAGGAATTCAGAGCAGGACCTGCCGAATTCTGAACGAGCAACCACGACTGAAACTGCCTGATCCTGCCGTTGAACACCGCTGCCACAAACGCCAGAATGTCGCCTAAAAGCCGCCTGAAACACGCCTGAAAGTCGCCTGGAATTTTCGTCCCAAAATCGCTCTAATTTAGCCCGGAACCACCTGTTAATCACCCAAAAAAACTGAGAACCCACCTGACCTGAACACATTTAACCTGAACACACCTATTCGCCGGAAAAAGGACGTGGAACTACCCTGCCCAGCCCTAACGCCCCTAAAGGCCCTATTATTATTATTATTATTATTATTATTATTATTTTATTTTTAGTAGTATTACTATTATTATCGCATTTAATTATTATTATTATTATTGCATACCATTGATTTAGGTGAATGTAAACATAAATAGATGTGTACCATCTTTAACATATGTTAATAGTAGAAAGATAAAAGACAATAGTTTAACATCTTCAAATTATTACAACCACATATCAAAATAGGAATATAATTAGATAAGAGTTTAACATCGTGGTGAATTAACCATCTACTTCCATATGATCTTCATTTTCATCATTTTCAATGTCGCTTGGATCTTCTTTGTCATCACCTTCATTGTCGCTTTCCGATTGATTAGGCCTCCAAATTCAGCGTGTTATACGATGTCGCACTTTGGCCATACTATCTTTGCGCCATTGTGCAAATGCTACTCCTATATTCGCATCATGTTGAATGATTGGTATGCCAAGTGTATGCATCCGAATAAAATAATATTTTAGTATTATTATTAAATATAAAGTATTACTATTCCCTCAAGAAAAAATATTATGTGTTATTATTATGATCAATATATATTTAGAAATTATTAGAAATTATTATTTTAATATTATTATAAATATTAATAATTTTTATTGTGAATTATTAATTATTATTATTATTTTATATTAATTATTATTATTATTATTATTAAATATTAATTACAAATTATTATTATTGTTATTATTAATTATTTATTTTAAAGATATTATTAATTATTGTTTTTAATCCAGATTAAAGTAGAGTAGAGCAGATTTCAGCAGAGCAGAGTAGAGTAGCTCTAAAGAACAGGGCCTAAGGAATAATAACAATCAGAATTTTCTTTAATTTGCCATAATTAAATGAAAAGCAAATGTCTCGATAGAATTAAAGCGAACAAATTTAAACGGGAAGTATAGCGATAAAGAAAAAAAATAACAAATGGAGTGCATCGATTTTCTATCTCTTTAAAATATCTCTGATGGTAAGCTACAATACCTTACCCTTATTTTTAGCTACACCACTTTTCAGCTATATAAAGTGCTCCAATGACAAGTTACAACATTATGGTTTGCAAATTATATATATATGTCACGATATTAGTGGAGCTTGGTTGTCTTTTTGTTTTTTAATCAAGTATGTACTAGCTTATTTGGGCTATAGTTTACAAGTTAGTTACTTCGTACTCATGTTTTCTTTTTTCTTTTTTTCTTTTTTTAATTTGTTCTCCAATAGTAAGCTTGTAGGTTGTAGCTAGGCTTTTACTCGTAATTTATACTCGTATTACAAGTATGTCCCTACAATTAACCATTGAAATACATACGCATTGACATGTAATTCGTATATATCAAACAAGACCACACTAATTGCTGTAAGAGATGAATTGTAATTGTGTTTTTCATTAATTAATTTACACGAGCTGTACATGAAATATATAGAGTATAAGGCTGTTAAGAAATACAAGATAAAGACTATAATCTACGACTTGATAATTACAATCTAAGAAGATAAATATACTGGAAACTTATCACAATGAAGAAAGATAATTATGCTACGGCTGGCGAGGCTTATCATTCTCCAACACGCCCCCGCAAAATGGACTGTGGTAACGACAGTCCAATTTTGTTGACAATTGTAGTAAACTGCTGCTTTGGTAACGGCTTTGTTAAAACGTTTGCTAGCTGGTCATTCGTTGAAATGTATGCTACTCTTAGTTTTCCAGCTTGAACATGCTCGCGAACAAAGTGATAGTCAAGTGCAAGATGCTTCATCCTGGAATGGAAGACGGGATTGGCACTGACATACGTCGCTCCTGCATTATCACAGTAGATGACCGGTGTGGAAGGCAGGGGATGATGAAGTTCAGATAGCAAATTTTGTATCCAAAGGATTTCACTTGAGGCAGCAGCAACAGCACGGTACTCAGCTTCGGTGGAGGACTTTGCCCTTGTTTTCTGCTTTCGAGAGGACCACGAGATGGGGTTCTTGCCAATGTAAACGACATAGGCAGTAGTTGAGATGTAATCATCTGTATCTCGTGCCCAATCAGCGTCAGAATATGCATGGAGGGTCATGGGAGTCGTTTTGTGTAGTGTGAGGCCCATGGTTGAAGTACCTTTGAGATAACGTAGGAGCCTGTGGAGGGATTGCATATGTAAGGTGGTTGGACATTGCATGTACTGAGCTAGCTTATTTACTGCAAAGGCGACATCCGGGCGAGTAAGACTTAGATATTGTAGGCTGCCTATGAGAGCTCGGTAATGAGATGGATCAGAAAGAGGTGTTCCTGTTTTTGTTAAAGGGGGGTGAGTAGCGAGAGGAGTGGAGGTGGGTTTAGCATTGTCCATGTTCGCCTTGCATAAGATATCATTGACATAGCGGGTCTGACTTAGGAACAAGCCATGAGGATGAGACGTGACTTCGACGCCTAAGAAGTAGGACAGGGAGCCAAGATCCTTGAGGGAGAATCGTGTGGCTAGGGTGGTGATGAATGAGTAATTGAGTTTAGATATGTTGGGTTATTTGAGGTGAGAATGATGTCATCCACATATACAAGAAGGTAGACAATGATGTTATTTGTGAATAGAGTGAACAGAGAGGGATCCGAAATGGTATTGCGGAAGCCCAAGTGGAGGAGGTGGTGATGGAGTTCGGTATACCAAGCTCTGGGCGCCTGTTTTAAGCCATAAAGGGCTTTGTTTAATTTGAATACATGATTGGGAAATTGTGGGTGGACAAAGCCAGGAGGTTGGATAGTGAAAATGTCATCGGTGAGAGTGCCTTGAAGGAAGGCATTGTTAATGTCTAATTGATGGAGGGGCCATCCTTGTGTGACGGCAAGGGAGAGGACAAGGCGAACTGTGGTAGGCTTGATCACGGGGCTAAAGGTTTCGCTATAATCAATGCCGACTCGTTGAGTAAAGCCTCGAGCTACAAGACGGGCTTTGTACTGGGAAATGATTCAATCTTTATTTCTTTTAATACGGAACACCCACTTGCATCCTACGACATTTTGGGAAGGGAGTGATGGAACTAGCACCCAAGTGTTGTTTGATTGGAGAGCTTGAATTTCATCTTCCATGGCCTTGCGCCAAATTGGGCTTTTGAGAGCTTGGGTTATGTTCTTGGGAATGGTGGAGTTGCAAGTCTCTACATGAAGGTTGAGCTTTTGAATAGGCTTGCGGATGCCATGTTGTAGGCGTGTTTTGATTTGTGGGGAGGAAGGGGGTGCTGGTACGGGGATGCGTGGGTTTGAAGGAGAGGGGGGTGAGGGTGGTGATGGATGTGAGTGAAGGGGAAGTGGGTGGCGTGGGGTTTTCTGGTGGTGAGGACAAAGCAGTATGGGAAGGAGAGGAAGGAGAAACTAGAGAATGTATGGATAAGGGAGCCCATTCTTCGAGTTGGGCAGAAGATGAAATGCAGGGGGTTGTTGATAGTGTGGAGTATGTAAAGATAGATTCATTGAAGGTGACATGGCGAGAGGTGTAAATGCGCATAGAGGATGGATCAAGGCAGTAGTAGGCACTTTGTGAGGGAGAGTAACCAATGAACACACATGGTTTGGATTTGGGGTCAAGCTTGTGAGATGTGTATGATTTAAGCCACAGGTAACATAGGCACCCAAAAGCACGTAATTTGGAGTAGTTGGGTTTGACACCGAATAGTTTGAAGTAAGGAGAGTCATTGTTTAGGGTGGGTTTGGGTAGACGATTTATTAGATAAGCAGCCGTTGAAGCTGCATGTGACCAAAATGAGAGGGGCATATTGGCATGAGAGAGGAGAGATAGAAAGGTTTCTACGATATGGCTATGCCTTCGTTCGGCAAAACCATTGTGTTCGGGTGTATGAGGGGGAGAGGTGAGGTGAGAAACACCATCTATGGTTAGGAGTTGTTGGAGAGTAAGATACTCCCCGTCATTGTCCGAATAAAGCGATTTTAGAGGAAGTTGAAAATATTTTTCCACTAGTGCTTTGTATCGAAGGAAAACTGATTTTGTATCGGATTTTTGTTTTATGGCATATAGCCAAATATATTTAGAGTAGTGATCAACAAAGACAAGGTAGTATTTGTAATTATCATGAGAATAGACAGGGGAAGTCCATAAATCAGTATAGACATATTCAAGAGGAGAAGTTGATTTTATTGATGAGGTAGAAAACAGAAGTTTGTGACTTTTATTGCACGCACAAGAATTACAATCTATAATGGAAATACTAGAAACATTTAAATTATTTTGTAAAATAATGTGCTGAAAAATAGACCTAGATGGATGTCCTAGACGATGATGCCAATTTATTAAGGAGGAGGGCGTGCTTGTGTAAACTTGAGGAGTTGAGGAAGGAAGCTCATAGACGCCTTGTTTAGTTGTCCCTTGAAGCAACACTTTCTCTGTTGAAAGGTCCTTTAAGAGAAACAAATTAGAATAGAGTAAGAAGGAAATATTGTTATCAAGACATAGTTGTGAAAGTGAGATAATATTTTTAGAAATAGAAGGCACAACTAAAACATTGCTAAGCACTAGAGAGGAGACAACACAAGAACCAATGTGTGTAATAGGAAGGCCCTTACCATCACCAACTAATAATTCTTTGGTGCCATCACAAGGGGCGTGAAGCGATAAGTTGCGAAGATCATTGGTGACATGGTGAGAAGCACCACTATCCAATAACCAAGGAGTAGAAGAGGTAGGAGAGGAGACTTGGGTGTGATGTGCTTGCGGTGGTGTGGAGGAGCGAGAAGGCTGTGTGGGAAATGATCGTGGGGGAGGGGAGACGGATGGGAATTGACGGGTAAACACAGGACACTTAGCAACAACATGACCTTGTTCGTTACACCATTGGCAACGACCAAGGAAGGGGCGAGGTGGCTTTGCACGAGAGGATGGAGTAGGAAGAAGACCTTGAGAGGATTGTTTGGCAGAAAAGCGGGGTTTAGACTTGGTATAGGCTGGAAAGGCAGTAGCAGGTAGGTTCGAGACCGTGGTGGTTTGATGTTGCAAGATTGAGAGTTCCTTGTTGATGAGCTTTTCATGAAGCTCTTCAAAGGAAATAGCGGTGTCTCTACTGTTAACAGAGTCTACAATGGATTTATAGGAATCGTCTAGGCCAGCAAGGACACGATCTATAAGGTCCTCATGGTCAACTGGTTTTCCTAGGGCAGCTAAGTGATTAACACATTCTTTTAGAGAACGCATATAATCGGATATTGAGGATGAGCCTTTAACTATACGGTGGAATTTTTCACGAAGTTGTTTTATGTGACCACGGGAAGGTAGAGCATAGGTGTTATGGAGCTTTTCCCATATTTGGGCACAAGTCTTGGCTTGGGAGATGAGAGGAACAAGATTGGGAGTGATGGTCCCAATGAGGGAGCCAAAGAGGAGTCGATCCTGACGAGTCCAATAGGCAAAGTCAGGGTTAGGGGTTTAAACATCATCAATGATGAGAGTAGGGGAGGGACATGGCGTGCTGCCATCAGAAAAATGAAAGACATCGTGGCCTACAAGTAAGGCCTCGACTTGGAGCTTCCAAGAGAGGTAGTTGGTAGGGGAAAGCTTGAGAACACTGTGCATGTTGACAATGATGAAGGGCTTGGATGGATTGTTGAAGTTGGATAGTTGGGAAGAGGTTTCGGGAGGGGTGACCATGGCGCTATGGCTGGGCAGTGGAAGTGATCAAGGATCAAGAGGATGATACCATGTAAGAGATGAATTGTAATTGTGTTTTTCATTAATTAATTTACACGAGTTGTACATGAAATATATAGAGTACAAGGCTGTTAAGGAATACAAGATAAAGCCTATAATCTAGGACTTGATAATTACAATCTAAGAAGATAAATATACTGGAAACTTATCACAATGAAGAAAGATAATTATGCTACGGCTGGCGAGGCTTATCATTCTCCAACAATTGCAACCTTCATACTGCTTGGCCGAAAATTGTTACTCGCTTGCATCACCGTACCACTGCTAGTTGCCTCGCTACTTTGCTGTCTCTTGGTTTTAGTGCTTGATGTTTTGGTGAAGGTCGTCGTTACCCTATCCCACCATATGTGGTGGATACAAATTTGGGTGGTTTACCACTAGAATTGTCAATTGGGTTGGTTGAGTTAGGTTCGGATTGGTTCACTTCGAGTCTCGGGTCGAGAAATGCTCAACCCTAACCTAGTATTTTTGGGTTCAGGTCAACCTAACGGATTCGAGAACATTTTTTTATTTCATTTAATTTTATTATTAGAAATATTTGATTTTTCAAGCTATATTTGCGTATTCTAAAACAAATTTTGTAAATCGTACATTTTCACTATTATCATTGTTATCCATTATTACAGTTCTACGACACAATTTGATTATCAGATTCATCTCCAAAGAACATCCATTTCCTTACTAATCGAAATGATAATAAAATTAAAAATAAAACTTGTAAACATTACAAATCAAAGGAAGAAGTTAACATTTAATATGTGGATCGGAGAATAATATCTCTTGATTAAATTTCTATAAATCACTTAATCTCTTCAAATCATATATTTGACATTGTTAATATGTTAGTTTATACAGTATAATCTACTCCGTATCTTTTTTATTGTGTAAATAATATCCTTATAAAGTTGGTTATTTTCTCTCTAACCTAACTTAAAGCATTATTACATTATCTTCACTAACTATCTTTGTAATATATTATATATGTTATGTAGAGTTTATCAATGCAATACTCCCTCCTCTTTCTTAAGTGCCCCACTTTTCAAAAGCTTTCGTTTTTTTTTTGTGTGCCATTTTCAAATTTAGAAACTCCACTAACATTATATATTATTTTTCTCTATTCCTTTTGACCTCACTATTATTTCATAATATTTCTCCCTCTCACATTATACCTAGCAGTCCCCCATTCATTTAATTTCTCTCTATTACTTTTTCAAATTTTTTTTTCCTTTTTTTTTGAAGAAACAAATTTTTTACTCTTAATTATACCCCACTTATATATTACGTACTTTACTTTTCTGCCTAAAATTCTACGCACACTACAATGAGGCGGCACTTAAAAAACGAAGGGAGTACAATTCAGCCTTAACTTATAAAATAATGATATAGACCAATTGGTTGTTGGTGCAGTGGTGATTAGGGCTGCACTTGGTAGGGATGAGGACCGCATGTTCGATCCTTGCAACAACAATTAGGAGGGGAATGGAACCTAACCACCCAAAATTGAGCCCCGAATCGGGATTAGCCCGAAGGGTGAATTGGGTGGAACACCAAAAAAAATTGATATAGTATAAATGAAGTTGGCTATATTAAATTCAAACTAAACACCATACACTAGTAGAAAAAAAGAATTAGGCAACCCCCCTATGGCAACGGTTCATGAAAACCGTTGCCAACTTGCTGTGAGCGCCATTTTAAAAAAAAAAAATTTGGTTACTTTTGGCAACGGTTAACCGTTGCCAATTTATAAAATTTAAAAAAAAATAAATTAAAAGGGGTAGATTGGCAACGGTTAACGTTGCCAATTTAAAAAAAAAAATTTCGCGTTTTTGAATACAAACAGCAAGACTGTGCAAACGTTCTTCTTTCACCTCCAAAAACGCGCGCCTTCCCTCTCCCCAAACCATTCCTCCATTGAATTGAAGCTTCCATAGAAGGGGTTTGTTCTTCTGCCTCCCTCAAGCATGCACTCCCCTGTTTTTGCTTTCATCCTCACGTTTTTGCTTTTGCCTCCCTACGCACGCACTCAGCTCTTCTCTTCTGCCTCCCTCCATATATGCTTGCATTATTGAAGTATGTAGCAACTCCTCCATTGTTATAGCGCTCCTCATTGCTAGGTAAGTCGTAATAGTGCTCCTCCATTGTTATGGTTTTTGAAGAATTGGTCTTTAAATTAGTTAATATTGACAAGTTTCTTGTAATTGCTAGGGTTTGTCAAGAATTGGTCTTTTGTGTTAGCATGAATTGGGTATGTGATGTTGGAACTTGAATAGAGTTATTTATAGTTAGACGTTCCTTGGTATTGAAAAGATGATATACCCTTGTATCTTATTACTATAATTTGACAGATGTTTGTGATGATACCGTGTCTGTCAACTGGCTTCGAATGAATTGATTGAAATTTTAGCAATGCACCAACTGCCCTCAACCTTGTTGCTGCTTTCATTGCTGAATTTCAGCCAAAGACATGGATAGAAAATAGTTTCTATATATACCTTTCTAACTTGCATTTTTATGAACCATATTTGTTCATTTACGCGCAAGGCTCAGCTCCCCCTCTATTGAACGCATAAGGCTCCCCCTCCACAAATGTACGGCCTTTTTAAGTTGTTATTGTATTTAGTACAAGCTACATTTACCTATATTTCTAAATTGTTATGAGAACTTTATTTATCATCACTAATAAAGTTGAGAATTTTATTTTGTTTATAGGATAATTTAGTCCTTTTTATTTAAGAGAACAAAGTTGAGAGTTTAGGGTTTAGGGTTTAGGGTTTAGGGTTGAGAGTTTAGGGTTTAGAGTTTAGGGTTTAGGGTTTAGGGTTTAGGGTTTAGGGTTTAGGGTTTAGGGTTAAGGGTTTAGGGTTTGAATATACTTTTCTTTATGAGTTGCTTCTCACTATATATATGCGTGTTTCAGGCTAAGAAGTGGGTGTCAAGGGCTTCTAGGGTAAGATCATCAGTTTGGAGAGTGGGCGGAAAACATCCTGGTATGGTATCTTACTCTGACTGTCCTTGTTCTTGCATTGCTCACTAATATCATTCTTATCTTTTCCCTTAATCTGGTTTTCTATTTGTGTTCTATATAGGTTACACTGAAAAAGATTATCAGGAATTTTTGGGCGAAGCATAGACCTTGGCATTGACCTTCTATTTGAGAGTGTTGAGCCTTTATAGGTACTCAGGTATATATATATATATATATATATATATATATATATATATATATATATATATATATATATATATATATATATATATATATATATATATATATATATATAACTTTATGTGCTTTAAATAAGTTCTTGGTTGCACAATTTTGTGGAGATGGTGTGTGATATAGCTTTGGTGCATATTCTATCATGATGTGTGATTAAACCATTGGTTTTTAAATTTTTGCATTGCATCATCATATGCCTAGATACCCGTTCAAGGCTTTCTCATTAGGAGAAAGTCTTGAATAGTCCCCGGTTGGGACTGTTTTTGAACGTTTACTCTCACTTAGGTGGTGAATGTATGTCAGTTTTTTCGATTTTAAGGAACATCTTGGCTTAGCATTTCTTGGATCACCATGTTCTCTGGGTACATATGTGGGTAAGTAATTACCTACGTTGTGTACTTGGAGAACTGGGGGAAAATGCTACCGGATTTTCCTTAAAATTGGAAATCTGATATACATTCACTAGTGAGAGTAAACGTTCAAGGATGGGTTAGGTTGGAGTGATAAGGACCCTTTGAAAGCATATATGCATTTTTGTATCTATATGAATGTTATATGCATGTTGTGTGTTTGAATTTGATTTGTATATATAATAGATGTAGCAATTATACATTATTCGTAATATGTTGCCATGTTTAGAAACAATTTACTTAATGGAGAGGGATCGTGGATGGATGTATGGTAGACGTGATACATTGGAATTCTTTAATGGGGTTCAAGAGTTCTGCGAGACGACTTCATCTTATCAGCGCAAAATGGGTTTCGAGTGCCTCCATTGTCCTTGTGTTGATTGTAATAATGTGAAGGTGGTCAATAGTGTTGATATCATTAGAGATCATGTAGTTTGTCGTGGGTTTAGGGTTAAATATCATGTGTGGATCTGGCATGGTGAAGAAGGAGAGTACAGTGGGGATGTTATTGGGTATAATGTGCATGATGATAGAAGCAATGATATCCGTATGGACGAGGAATACAAGAATGATGAACATATTGATGATGATGGTGCTGAGGAGGGATTTGAGGATGATCATGTGGATGAGGTTGAGGATGAAGGTGTGGATGAGATGATGCGTGGTTTTGAAGGTGACGTGTTTGAGTCATTATCGGAGGTTTCTAAAAAGCCTTTGTATCCTGGGTGCAAAAAATACTCCAAACTATCAGTCGTGCTAAATCTTTTTAACATTAAGTCGAAGCATGGGTGGACGGACAATAGTTTTACTTCCTTGTTGAGCGTGTTAAGTGAGATGTTGCCAGATGGGAATGAAATTCCTAAGTCTTACTATTACGCTAAGAAGCTCATGTGTCCATTTGGTTTGGAGTATAAGAAGATACATGCATGTCCTAATGATTGTATTCTTTACCGAAATGAATATGAATAATTGGAGGAGTGTCCAAGATGCAAGAAGTCGCGCTACAAGCGCAAGAGTTGCAATGCTGGTACGAAGGGACCTCCTGCTAAGGTGTTGTGGTATCTTCCCATAATTCCTAGGTTTAAGCGTCTGTTCTCTTTACCAAAAGACGCTAAAAACTTGAGGTGGCATGCAGAGGCAAGAAAGAAAAACAGAATGCTGAAGCACCCAGCTAACTCCCCGCAATGGAAGAACCTTGATATGAAGTTTGGGGAATTTGGTGATGAAGTCAGAAATTTAAGGCTTGGTTTGTGCACGGACGGGATGAATCCATTTGGCACTCTTAGTACCCAGCATAGCACATGGCCGGTACTTTTAGTGATCTACAATTTTCCTCCTTGGTTGTGCATGAAACGAAAATATGTAATGCTTTCACTCTTGATATCGGGGCCAAGGCAACCTAGAAACGACATTGATGTGTATCTTGCGCCATTGGTTGATGATTTGAGAAAGATGTGGGACGAAGGGGTTTCCGTGTTTGATGCTCATAAGAATGAGATGTTCACATTGCGTGCAACTCTTATGTGGACCGTTAAAGATTTTCCTGCATATGGCAACTTTTCTGGGTATAAGAATAAAGGGAAAAAGGCATGTCCCATTTGTAATGATGATACGCCAAGCAGACGCCTTGTTCATTCTTTCAAACAGGTGTATTTGAGGACAAGAAGGTTGCTCAGGCGCGATCACCCGTACCGTCGGCAGAAAAAGGCTTTCGATGGGACGGTGGAGGAGGGGACTGCTCCTAGGCCACTGACTGGTGAGGAGGTTTACGCTCGGGTCAAGGGTGTACGAACAGTATTTGGGAAATCTGAAAAAGCGGCGGAATCAGTTGCTCTCTTTAAAAAAGAATCAATCTTTTGGTTGCTCCCGTACTCGAAAGAACATGACGTTAGGCACTGTCTTGATGTAATGCATATAGAGAAGAATGTGTGTGACGCTCTTGTGGGAATGCTGATGAATATTCAAAACAAGACAAAGGACGGAAAGGGTGCACGTTTAGATTTGGAAAAGATGGGGGTGCGTCCAGAATTGTGGGTTCAGCAAAGGGTTAGTAAGGGAAAGGAACAGGAAAAGGAAAAAGAAATGGGTTCGAAAAAGGGAAAGGGGAAGGGAAAGGGAAAGGCCGCGGATGCGTCGAAGAAGAAAAATGAGGGAAAAGCCAAAGAGGGGAAGGCCTATTTACCTCCGGCTTGCTACACATTGTCAAGGGTAGAAAAACGGATATTTTGTGAATGTCTGTATGGCATTAAGGTTTCATCAGGGTACGCATCTAACATGAAAAGATTTGTATCCTTAAATGGAGAATTGAAGCTGACAAGTATGAAATCCCATGATTGTCATGTTCTGATGCAAGTTTTTCTACCAATTGCAATACGTGGTATTTTGCCAAAGCACGTGAGGGAAGCTATTACAAGCCTTTGTTCGTTTTTCAATACAATATGTAGCAAAGTGCTTGATCCTTGTACCCTTGATGCTTTACAGGCGGATTTTGTTGTGACTTTGTGCAAATTTGAGATGTACTTCTCGCCCCCGTTTTTCGACATAATGGTGCATTTGATTCTTCATTTGGTGCGTGAGATTAAGTTGTGCGGTCCAGTGTTCATGAGGTGGTGCTATCCTTTTGAAAGACACATGGGCACATTGCAAGATAAAGTTAGGAATCGGGCTCACCCGGAAGGAAGTATGATTCAAGGGACCGTGGTCGAGGAGATTGGTAATTTTGTAGCCGACTATATAGTCGTTGCTGAACCTATTGGTATTCCTACTTCTCGACATGAAGGTAAACTTGATGGTCATGGCACAATCGGGTCGAAATGAATTTCACCTGATCGAGAGCAGTTCTTACAAGCACACCTTTATGTGTTGCACCATGTTGCAGATCTTCACCCATATTTAGACGAGCACATGGCTAGTTTGCGTGATGAGTTTCCGTCGAAAGGTGAAAGGGCACTGATGTAGTTGCACAATAAGAAGTTTGTGAGTTGGTTTCGTGATCGAGTGATGGGTGGAATGGATGAGAGTGTCACAGCTACAGTAAGGTGGCTTGCTTATGGTCCTAGGGATGATGTTCGCTCATTTGAGGGATATGACATAATGGGTACACATTTTGGACTGAGCGTCAAGATTTGTAATCATCCTCGACCCAAAACAGTGGTGTAACGGTTGTGGCATCGTCAAGGGAGTTTGCAAGTGCTAAGGATAAATCACCCGTTGATGCAGAGTTGTCATACTACGGTCGAATTCAAGAAATGTGGGAGCTTGATTATTGTGACTTCACGATTTCTCTTTTCCGGTGTAAGTGGGTTGATAATATCAGGCATAACGTCAAATTTGATGACTTTACTCTTGTAGATCTTGGCAACCTGAATGATAGTGCGGAACCATTCATCCTTGCATCTCAAGCTAAGCAGGTGTTTTACGTATCTGACCCTGCCGACTCAAAATGGTCTATTGTGCTAGCCGGCAAAAGAAGAATCCTTGGCGTTGGAGATGTCGAGGATGAGGAAGAATATGATGCCTTTGATGACTCGGCACCTTTCACTGTTCCTAGACCTGCTGTGCCAAATGAGAAAGACGATCAAGCCAATTACATGAGATCAGACCACGATGAAGGAATATTAGATTGAGGTACTGTATATTTTCCGTTAGTTTGAATTGCAAGTGTAGAAAGAATTAAAAAATCACATTTTAGGTGAAAATGAATGAAATTGTGACAGGTTTTAACATCTAATGGCGGACGATCGATTCCATGTTCGAGTTGAGGATGTTGAATCTAACTCAGATGATTCATCTAATGATGGGGACCAGCCGTATGATGTGAACAAGGAAACTGATTTGGGTGAGCCAGAAGATCAGGCGCAAGATGTATTAGAGAGAATGATAGATGACTTTGAAATTGCAGCTGAGCAAGCGCCTCCAATTGATAATGCCATTATGGAGCCGTTTCGTGAGGATCAAAGTGGAGGGGGGGGTGCAGGCACCAGCGAAGAAAAATCAGAGGGGTCCGACGACAACTTTCAAGAAACCTGTCGGTCCTATGGTCTTGGAGTATGACAGGGTAGGGCAACCCTCAGGTAAATGACGGCGTCAGTATGCTGGTCAAGTTGGGATATGTGCGCGCAAAATCCCCATTACGCTTCGTATGAGCGACGTGCCTACAGGCTTGATTGACACGTTTTGGAATGATACCAGGGTAAAGTTTATGGATTCCACATTATTTATAAACAATTTCAATTTATTGTTATGTTATGGGAAAACTAATAATGTTTGTTATTTGTGCTTGCAGAGTCTATTTAACATTCTAAATGAGTACGCCAAGCGAAGGGTGTTTGAATCCTTACTTGCGGCAAGATTCAGAAGCTTCAAGTGTAACTTAGTTCGTCGGTTTATCACAAAGAAACTTGAGAGGAAACCAAAGAACAAGAAAGGAGGTGGCAGTGATGATGATGTCATCGATGAAGAGAAACTCCCATTGCAAATATGGCCTAGCATATCGAAGGATGATTGGGACGCTTTCGTTCTTCAAAAATGTAAAAAAGAAGAAATTGTAAGTTTAAAGAACTCTGATGAAAATTGTGTTGTAATTTATCGTCTTTTTTATTAGAAATGAAACTAACATGTCTTTTTATGTAGGAAATGAGGGAGCAAAATTCCAAGAATGCATTGCAAAAGCAATACCACCATCATATGGGAGCAATGACGTATGACGAATGGAGGGATACGTGGGTGAGTGATGGAGTATACCCCACTGCGCTTCTAGGGTCCTCCACAGCGCCGTCTGACTCCACGACCAGTACTTTGGTGAGTCGTGCTGGGGATTTCTTTTGCTCTATGCATTCGCGGGACAACAAAACCGGAAAATGGTCCATCAAGGCTCCGGAAACCAAAGAAATGACATATAAGCTAGTAAGCAACTATGAACTAGTGAACTACATTATTCATTTGCATGTATATCACTTTATATAAACCCTTACTTCATGTTGCCATTTTGTTTTTGCTACAGCTTGAGTACACTGGAGAGCTTGTTGAAGGCAAGCTCGTCCCGACGGTAGAGAAGGACCCCTTCACCTTGGCTATGGGAAAGCCCTACCATCCGGGACGGGTATTAGGTGCTGGGGGGAGCTTGCTAGGATGGGAGAAGGTAATGGGTCCCGAATATACCAAATTTGGAAGATCTCGAGCAAGTGTGAACTCGCCACAGAACTTCGATGCCACAGTGGCATCAATTAAAGAACAAGTGCGCAACGAGATGCGCGAAGAGTTCAATGCATGGGCGAAGCAAATGAATTTGCTGACCTTGCCCTTTTCCTCGACAACACCGGCCGACTCAAGTAGCCACCCACGAAGAGAAGGAGAACAAGAGGTAAATGCACGCGAGGAGGTACATGATTAGAATTTAACTCTATAAGTTTTGATATGTTGAGTTACGTGGGTACGGTTCTAATTAATGTTTCACTATCAATACACTATTGCAGATTGGTACTCCTTCACATGCGAACTCAAGGGGGCTTGATATTCCGACACCTCATCACTTTCCTATTCTACAGGTGATTTTGTGCTTACTTGTTTGGATAATGATATTTGTTTTTGGATTGTGTTGTGAATAGGTTAAGTTGGTTGTGAAATGGTCAAGTTCGCTGTGTTGTGTTGTCACTATGCTTTGTTGATGTGATGTGTTGTTGTTGTTTGCTCTTCCTTCTCATTCTCCTCTTCCTTCTCCTTCTCCTCATTCTCCTCCTCCTTCTCTTTCTCCTTCTCCTTCTCCTCCTTCTCCTCCTTCTCTTTCTTCTCCTTCTCTTTCTTCTTCTCCTTCTCCTTCTCCTCCTCCTCCTTCTCTTTCTTCTCCTTCTCCTTATCTTTCTCCTTCTCCTTCTCCTCCTCCTCCTCCTTCTTTTTCTTCTCCTTCTCCTTCTCTTTTTCCTTCTCCTTCTCCTTCTCCTTCTTTTTCTCATTGGGAAGCGGAGAAGGTAGGAGAGGCTGCCGGAGAGGCTGCAGCACTGCAGCAGCTGTGCAGCATTGCAGCAGCTGTGCAGCCTCGCAGCAGCTGTATTTACAGTATTTACGGCTCGAAATGGCCTAAATGAGTTCTAACTTGCCCATTTTTCATGATTTTAGCTCAATGCTTGATTTAAATCCTATATTACACCTAAGATACTTAGTTATGAATATTTATGGCTTGAAACAACCTAAATAAAGTAATTTCACAAGTTTTAGGTTCATTTACAGTATTTACGGCTCGAAATGGCCTAAATGAGTTCTAACTTGCCCATTTTTCATGATTTTAGCTCAATGCTTGATTTAACTCCTATCTTACACCTAAAATACTTAGTGATGAATATTTATGGCTTGAAACAACCTAAAAAAAGCAATTTCACAAGTTTTGGTTCATTTACAGTATTTACGGCTCGAAATGGCCTAAATGAGTTCTAACTTGCCCATTTTTCATGATTTTAGATCAATGCTTGATTTAGCTCCTATATTACACCTAAGATACTTATTTATGAATATTTATAGCTTGAAACAACCTAAAAAAGAAATTTCACAAGTTTTAGGTTCATTTACAGTATTTATGGCTCGAAATGGCCTAAATGAGTTCTAACTTGCCCATTTTTCATGATTTTAGCTCAATGCTTGATTTAACTCCTATCTTACACCTAAGATACTTAGTGATGAATATGTAAATGAAGTATCTTCGTAATTGGTGCAGGAAGAGACCCGTTGTGAACTTCTTCACCCGGGCGAATCATATGATGGACCTTTGAATGTTGTTGCCTATGGTAGTGCACAACCGGCCGAACAAGGTACGGTCCATCTTCGACCTCTTCTGCCTGAGCATTATTCTGTCGGGATCCATTCTGTGGTTCCCGGGTCCGAGGACATCTTAATACCTGTGCCCGTGGAGGAGGATGAGTTCACTACACTCTGGGCAGCAAAAGCTAGTTTTGTGCAATGGCCATCTGCTTGGATACGGTTGATGAACCAGGTAATTAAGATTTAGATTTCACGCTTTAATCTTTTCTTCCCAAGAGTTGAATGGAAATCTTTTCTAACCATTTGTGTGATCTGTCTTATTAGCCATCGAGGAACAGCCAAACGCCAAAGAAGAGGGTGGAGGGGCCAAAGAACAGGAGTGAACATGGCTCGGTGAGTGGAAAGGCGTCGATGAAGAGCCCTTCACGAGGTTCAGCTACGCGAGCTACTCCATTAGTTGAAGACACGGTGCTTCAATCGCTATATCAGGAGTTAGCTTATTTGCACAACCGTGTTTGCGTGTTGCCTAATGACAGCCCCATCCAAATTCAACTTCCTAAGGAAATGTTCCACTACGATGATGATGCAACGACATGGCTATTCAAAGAAGAGGTGAAGGAATTTCTAAGTGGTGCAATGCTTAACATTTCCCTCATTCAAATATCCATGAGGTAATTCAACTGGTACTCAATTTATGTTATTCAGTTTAGTGGTGTTTGTCGTTTGGTTTTCGATTAACATTGTGTTATCATGCATGCAGAGCACTCCAGGAGCAAATATGGGAGCTTAAATCTCCTTGTCAAGTTGGGTGGTTGTGCCCTGAGCAGATGTCCACTGCTAGAATCTTAGGCAACTCCGCTGACATGTTGTACTATGCTGAACGGGGTATCAGGCAATCATTGAGTGCGGGAGACAAGTTTATATTCGTCCCATACTATGAGGAGTACGTCTGATTATGCTAGTCAAGTTCATTTGTTTTCCCAGTTTATTTGTTGTAACAGGCTAACTATTGATTTGTTTGTCTCGTGTGTAGTTATCATTGGACCCTACTTTTGATTTGTGTTTCCACTAACACAATCTTCTACTTTGATTCTGCTCGGTTACCTCAAGTAAGAAAGCGCCTCATAAGGTCCATACTGCAAAAGTAAGCATCTAGTTTGTTTCACTTCTTGTTATTCATTTTCATATCTGAACTCATATGTATTGATTATACTAGTCAAATTTGAACTTATTACTTTGATTTTTTTGTAGTACCATGAAGAAGATAAATCCTCGATCTCCTCGAGGTCCTACATGGAAAGCACCCAAGGTAATTCACCCATGATGTTGTGATTTTCTTACTTTACAATGCTTAAGATGTTGCTTATTTGCTATGCATTTTGATTCATGTGCTTTGTTCCTCATGCTAGTGCGCACAACAGGAAAACGGAGTTGACTGTGGCCTATACGTGATGAGATTCATGTATGACATAGTGATGAGTCATTGTACAGACACACGTCAGCTTGAAGAGGTATGCCATTTTGGTTGAAATTGCGTCCCAAAACCTCTTACTTGCTCTTTTCTTGTAATCTCAAGCGTTAGTCACATTTAAATAAGTGATAATGACATGTTTTAACTAGTTATGAGTTCAATAGACATGAATTGTAGAAAATAGGCATCCTAGTAGCCAAAATGGCCTTACTTGAGACATTTTGCTTGAAATTGCGTCCCAAAACCTCTTACTTGCTCTTTTCTTGTAATCTCAAGCATTAGTCACCTATAACTAAGTGATAATGACATGTTTTAACTAGTTATGAGTTCAATAGACAAGAATTGTTGAAAATAGGCATCATAGTAGCCAAAATGGCCTTACTTGAGCCATTTTGGTTGAAATTGCGTCCCAAAACCTCTTACTTGCTCTTTTCTTGTAATCTCAAGCATTAGTCACCTATAACTAAGTGATAATGACATGTTTTAACTATTTATGAGTTCAATAGACAAGAATTGTAGAAAATAGGCATCATAGTAGCCAAAATGGCCTTACTTGAGCCATTTTGGTTGAAATTGCGTCCCAAAACCTCTTAGTTGCTCTTTTCTTGTAATCTCAAGCATTAGTCACCTATAACTAAGTGATAATGACATGTTTTAACTAGTTATGAGTTCAATAGACAAGAATTGTAGAAAATAGGCATCATAGTAGCCAAAATGGCCTTACTTGAGCCATTTTGGTTGAAATTGCGTCCCAAAACCTCTTACTTGCTTTTTTCTTGTAATCTCAAGCATTAGTCACATTTAACTAACCCCAATTATTATTAATTCACTTCTACTAACTCACGTTTTGTGTATTCTAAGTTTTGCAAGGGGCAAACGGGACAGCCATACACGAGCGAGGAACTCCATGTAATTCGGGAGATGTTGGTGACCTACATCACATTTAATTTGTAAATATCGTCATACATTTTTGTACTATATCATCTCTTCATCAATCCTAGCCTTAGGTTACTAATTATGTACTATACATGAAACATTTTTCTAATTTATATCATCTCTTGCGATTTTTATTATTAATTATTTATGTTTTGTTATTAATAATACTAATTATTGTTACTATTATCATAATAATTATTATTACTATTACTATTATAATAATAATAATTATTAATATTAATATTAATATTAATATTATAATAATAATAATAATTATTATTAATGTTAATATTATAATACTAATAATATTGCAGCAAAAAAAAAAAAAATAAAAATAAAAACAGGTATACAGGTCAATGGCAACGGTTAACCGTTGCCAATATCAAAAAAAAAATTAAAGAAGCGTGCCATTGTATTTGGCAACGGTTAACCGTTGCCAATTATTTTATTTTTTTTTAAAAAAGGTGCATTGTATTTGGCAACGGTTAACCGTTGCCAATTGCTTGCGTTGGCAACGGTTTTGAACCGTTGCCAATTATTTTGGGATTTGACAACCCTCAAATACGCAACGGTTCAAAACCGTTGCCTTTGGGGGGTTTGAACCGTTGCCAATTTGCTCTTTTCTTGTGGTGATATGCTAGCGGTCGGTGGCGGTAGGTGTGGGCTATGCGAATGCAGTTGGCTGGTATTGGTCGATAGGTTAGTGTGACCGTGTGGATGGCGGCGGTTGGTGTGGATCTAAGAGAGAGATAAATAAGAAAGAAATGAATGCAGAATTTTAGGTGGATGATCAAAATCAATCAAAGACAAAATATTTTTTATCCAATAAATGGATCAGGTTGGGTTGGGTAAAAAATTATCAGGTCTGTTTATTAGATTAAACTTTCCAAACCTAGCTTCCAAAATAAGGTTTTTTTTTGTTTTTTATTTATTTATTTATTTTTATTTTTCTTAAGAAAAGAGAAGCTTTGTTCTTTTTTAGTATTTATAGTCTTCCACAAGATTGATAACAACTTCATGGTTACTCACCAATGTGCTTGATTTATGATGATATTAGGAGAATGTCAAGTTTTTTTAATATCTTTGTTTCCTCTCGTATGAGAAGGGTAGACAATTTGATAGCTCATTTAGTAGCTCAATGGGATACTCGTATTGTTTCGGAACTTATTTGTATGAGTCCGTTCCCTCAAAGCATTATTACTTTGGCGGAATTTGATTTATAATAATATATGCCTAACCTTCTTTAAAAAAAACAAAAATAGTATTTATAGTCTTCTTAGGGTTTGGTTTTTTTTTTTTTTTTTTTTTTCATTTTATGTATTTTTAGTTTTCTTATTTTAATTTACTTTTTTTTTAATATAATTTTTTGTTTCTTTAAATTTCTACAACGTATTTGTTTTCCTTTTTATCTATTAGTCTTTTCTAGGGAGGCCCCATTAATCTTCTAGATAAACAAATTAAAATTGGTAAATCAAATTGTATGTTAATTGGTAAATAATTACATATGGAAATGTGTAAGCAGAATGAAAAATTACATCTGAAAATATAGAGAAAAAAGTTAAAAATTTGTAAAATCACTGATTTAACAGTGTGAATCCATGGACGTTATATCAGTGTGAATTCATGGAAGAGCTCGATGAGGAAGAAGTCTACACCGTTCCCTTCCAAGCGAGCTCAAGGAGGAAGAGTACGTTATATATTGAAATTTTATGTAATTTCCTCCTCTTATCTCTTTGGTTTTCCAAAAGATATTAAATTAATATTTAAAATAGGAAAAAGAAAACAAAAACCATATGTTAAAGTTCCAAAATTAATAATAATCATGTGTGCGATACACATTGCCACTCGCTATTTTTTAAACTAATATGTTTTTACTTACTAACTTTTATATATACTAATATGTCATCACTTGCTAACTTTTATATATGGCGCTGATACTAACGTTTATAACAATGCCACTTGCTAATTTTTATACTAACTTTGGTAGTCAACGCGCTCAATGCGCGCACATAACTAGCCATATCTGGGAATCTCTTTTCAATGTGGTTTTATTTTATAACTTTATATGTTGGTAGCACTAATGAAGGAAAATATGGTAAAAAGTACAAATATCTCATTATTTATAAGAATTATCTCAAACTTTTTAAAAGATAAGGATAAGGAAAAAAAAAAAGAGCCAAAAAGCTACGTTGGTAAAAAAAGAGGGAAAAAATGCACACATGTGATTCGCATGCATAAATGAGGATATATATGTAAATAGACATTTTTAGGGATATAATTGACATAACACTATTTATAAGCGTTTAGTTAAACTTTTAAAAAGATAGAAATATGTCATCGACGATAGTATTTAAACCAATATGTCACAATGGTGCTAACTTTGATAACAATATCATTAAATTATTGGCCATATATGTGAAGAGATAATAAAGTATTAATTAAATCATTAAAAATGTAGATGTGGTAGAGTAAAGATCCCTTAGCTAATCGGTAGTTAGAATATTAAATTCATAATAGGGTATTTTCCAATTATAAGTCATCCAATCTAATCTAATAAGAAGGACGAAAATTAAAAGAGTGCAAATTAAAACTATTCTAATACTACTCCCGTTTTTTTTAGTTGACACGTATTACTTTTTGTGATATTTTTTTTTAGTTGACACGTTTCTATTTTGGGAAAGTTTTGTATAACATACATAAATTACTCGTTATACAAGTATTTGTGTTGCCTCTGATAAATCGTCCCACCGTTAACGTTGTCCTTTATGTTAGTTTGGGTGTTTTCAACTATTTCTTGTAACGGCTT
Source organism: Chenopodium quinoa (assembly GCF_001683475.1). Taxonomy (NCBI): domain Eukaryota; kingdom Viridiplantae; phylum Streptophyta; class Magnoliopsida; order Caryophyllales; family Amaranthaceae; genus Chenopodium; species Chenopodium quinoa. The sequence goes on along the minus strand of NW_018742381.1, from coordinate 580,360 downwards.
TTATCGTTGCAGGGCATGTAGTTCGGGGATTCATTCGGCGAAGCAGTGGTACAACGCGACAAATATTCGTTGATGGGGAACCTATGTGAGTTTGAGATTTTCGGCCAATTCTTGCAACTACGTATGTGGTTGTGGGGTGCACGCTCGGGAAATCTAGGCGAACTAATGGAATACCATCTTATTCAATCGTCTACATAGGGTATTCATGGGCGATGTGAAATTAGTGTTTCAGGAAGGCTTGATGCGGATTATGATCGGATACGGGCGAGACCAAGCCGTAAGCGTGAGTAGTCCAATTCTTGATGTTGCATGAAATCATCGTGTTGCGAGTCTAGCCTGAGTTAACGATTGGAAGGCCTTTTTTTTTTTTTTTTTTTTTTCACTTTTATATATATATATATATATATATATATATATATATATATATATATATATATATATATATATATATATATATATATATAGAGGAGAACCTCTCTCTCTAGAAGTATACTAGAGCCTTTCACCCCAGCCACCGTTCTCACCGACAACCGTGCTCTTCCACCCCCAACAATTTAAAGTCAATTAAATCACATATTCGAAGACCTTACGACCTTGCCGTCGGAAACCCCATATTTTCTAGAACAGATTGGTGGTGCTTTGTACTCTGCTCACCGGCTTACCTCTGTTCACTGTCGCTTCTTGCTGTTCAACGGCGGCCTTCCAAGCTCATCGGTGTCAATCCCGCATCATCGGCGACGATATTTTCCATAGTTAGTTTCCTTTCCTTGTTCCCTTGCAATGTTATAGTACCATAATTCCTACCTTTCAATGGCGTGCTCCTTTGTTAATAATTTCCAAAACCCTCACAAGACAAGGACTTATATTTCTCGAACTACAGAGCTATTTCCTGCCTTCCATTTCCATCTTGTGCTTGGGAAATTTTTTAGACAATCGAAGTTTTTCAGAAAGTCGTATTCAACAATGGGTTTCTAATCACTGGATTAAGTTTGGGGAAATTTCGGTCCAAAAGTATAAGAACATTTTCCTATTTTTATGTGAAGATGCCCGTGACAAAGCTGCTTTGTTAGAACAGGGGTCAGCAGCTTACCAGGCTGCGTTGATAATCTTCAAGCCTTGGAGGCAGGGCGAATCCTCAAGGGATTTCAGATTTGAAAAAGCTCATATATGGGTTTATATCGATGAGGTACCTTTGAACTTATGCAGTTTAATGTCATTAAACCAATGCTTGCTTTGGCTGGTAGAATTTTGTGTGCTGATGAACCCCTTCCAGGACCAATTAGATGCTCCATGAGAGTTAAACTCCAAATTCATGTTTTTGATCCGTTATTGTCGGGAGTATACTTGGATGTTGGCAACTCTGAATTTTAATGGATTAATTTTAGATATGAGAATATGTTTATTTTGTGCTTTAAGTGTAATACAGTTGGCCATAAGAAGAATTCTTGCAGTTATACTCCTAATAAGTGCTCTCCTTTTTTTGCAAATAAGAATGGATTGTGTATATCTGATACTCATCTTGCCCACAATCTCTCGAATATGAATATTGGTCTGAAGAGATTTGAAAAATTCAGAACAACCAGTATGAATCTCCAAAGTATTTTCAAAAGAACCAATCCACCCCAACACCCTACAAACCCCCAAAGTAGCCATTAAAAAAATAAGATCTCTTGTATTTACTACTCCATCTCTCTTACCTTTGAAAAAGTTGAAAAAGAGGAAAATATGCTTAGTACCAACACAATATCTTAATCTTACTCCAAAAGAACCAGGCCAAACACCAAACCAAACCAGTCTCCCAACCCACAAGAAACCCCAAACCAGTTTCCCAGCCCTCAAAAAACCAAACTTGGTTCCCAGGCCACTGCACAAAGAAACCAACATGGTCCTAGCTCCTCTCAGCATAGTAGAAGGAAGCAGCGAGGGTTTCAATGTACGATGAGTGATGTTCCTTTATCCTCAAAAGGTCTTTCAAGTTCTAACTCTCTGCGGGACCACCAACAGTTTTATTCGGTACAGCTAGCAAAAACCCCAAAACACCTAAATGTGGTCAGGATTAAACGATCCTATCATCTCAAGCAACCAAAACTTCCTTTTAAGAAATCCGTCTCTGAAGGAAAATTTTTGACCTGTTTTTTCTCTTTTCTCAAGCTTCGCCGCGTCTCTGCTTCTTACTTTCCTAGCACAGGGAAAGACATACAGAGGGAACGAGAATGGAGCAGAAGTTTTTGTATGATTTTGACACGTGTATGATGAATCTGGAACCTATATGTCTTCAGGATGTTTTTCTCATTAGCATTTGGAAAAACAAATAGATCATGATACTTCAGATATCTCTTGTGTCTCGGCTGATAATTCTGCTAAGGGATCTGTGGCTTCCCCTATTGGGCCACCCGGACGATGAAGTTTGGATCGTGGAACTGTAGGGGTCTAGGGCAGGCGGACTCCCCTAAAGTTCCATATATTAGATCTTTAGTCCGCTTATGTGGTTTGGATGTTATGTTTTTAATGGAGACTATGATATCTATAGATATTGCTTCACAAAAGTTGTCTGCTGTTTCCTTTTCGGGCTTTTGTGGTTCGGATGTTACAGGTTTGAGTGGTGGATTATTTTTGTTGTGGTTTCCTCCACTTCACATAGTTCTTATTTTGGTAACCCTAAATTTTATTTTCTGTAAAATAGTTGTGGGTTCAGTAACAAAATTTATAGTTCTTGTGTACGGGCACCCCATGTTGGTGATCGACCTCAGGTTTGGTCAGCTCTTTCATATATCATGGGTTCAACTCCAAATTTGGTTTTAGTTGGGGATTTTAACCAGGTGGAGTTTTTAGTGGACAAAGTGGGTGGTTCTCACTTCCATTCCTAGACGATTGGATTTCATAGAATGGCGTTTACATTCTGGGTTACTAGCAGTTCTGTTTTTTGGACCACAGTTTACTTGGACTAATAATCAGACAGATTCGGACCCTATTTTTGCACGGTTGGAAAGGGCTTAAGCTACTTCGCTTTGGCTGGAAAATCATCCGGATACCTCTATCTCTCATCAACCTATCTTGTTTTCGGACCATGCGGCTATTATTTTATCTGATTCGTTTACTCAGGATCGGGTTAGGCAGCCGTATTGATTTGAAAATTGGTGTCTGACAGCGACGGAGGTTCATTCCATCATAGTTTCGTCTCTATCTCTGTTTTTTGTTGGGTCACCAATGTTTTCTCTATCTCGAAAGCTTGCTTTGCTTAAGGATCGGTTATTAGCATGGTGTACTTCTAATAAAAAATTTAGGGGGATCAACTGGAAGTCTTTAGCTTTGGAGATAAACCAAGAAGACTTTAATCTGGACAGTCGCGTTGACCGTTGTCTTTTTATCACCACAAAGGACGAGAAGCTTGCAGCGGTTCACATAGCTTTTCACTATTGGAGACAACGTGCCAAAATTCGGTGGGATGCTACAGGAGTGGTTCATCCAAAAATTACTTTTCTCTTTGGTTCAGTCTCGTCAACGACGGAATGTTATACATTGTCTAAAGGACTCAGAGGGGTTGTGGGTTTCAGACTCGGTAGGGATTTGATCCCTCGTGCTTTCGTTCTATAAGGATTTATATAACCCATCTTAGTCCTTTACAAGTACCTACTTCTGGTGGGATCAGTTAGATCTGCCTTCTCTTTTTGCTACTCAACAACTACACCTTTTGCATCCTTTTTCACTCGAGGAAATTCGTGTGGCTATGTTTTCCATTGATGATGATAAAACTCCCGGACCGGATTGCTTCCCTTTGGCTTTTTTCAAAACTCATTGGCGGGAGGTGGGCTCGTTTGTTGTCACTACGGTTCAGTATTTCTTTGCCTATGGTTATATGTTGAAAGATTGGAATCAAAATTTTATTGTCCTTCTTCCTAAGGTGGACAATCCAGAATTGATATCCCAGTTTCGGCTTATAGGACTATGTAATGTTCTTTACAAGTGTATAGCCAAATGTCTTATGGGTCGTCTTCGCCAGGTTCTGCCTGCTCCGGTGTCGGATTTCCAGAACGCCTTTGTCCTTGGGAGGTTTGCTCATGAGATTCTATCTTTTATGAATGCTTCAAAGGCTCGTAAGCGGTTTTACGCAGCTCTTAAACTTCATATGAATAAGGCCTACGATCGAGTTAATTGGACCTTGATGTTGCGTACTTTACAGGCCTTTGGTTTTCCCGCATGTTGGATTCATATTATTCACCAGTGTATTTCGACAGTCGTTTCTTATTAGGTTTTGGTGAATGGTAGTCCATCGCCTGCATTTCAGCCTCAGTGTGGTCTGCGGCAGGGAGATCCTCTCTCGTCGTATCTTTTTGTCCTCAGTATGGAGGTTTTCTCATCCTTGTTGAGACGTGTAGAGAATTTATCTCAGATTCAGGGTATTCGCATTTCGAGAGGAGCTCTTTCCATTTCGCATTTGTTCTTTGTGGATGATTCATTGTTGTTTTTTCAAGTTTCGCCAGTTGCTTGTGATCACCTTTCACAAGTAGTTCAGTAGTTTTGTACGGTGTCGGGCCAAATGATCAATCTTCAGAAATCCATCGTCATGTTCAGCCCTCATATTCCTCCACATTATAGGGATTACCTAGCGAGGTGCTTGAGTCTAGAGCATCAGCCGTCCCTTGGTTCTTATTTGAGTATGCCAGTGGATTTAAGCCATAGTAAAGCTTCCGAGTTTCGGGTTTTGATTGACAAGGTCTCTGATCGCCTTTCACAGTTTGATTCCCTCCACCTTTCAGCAGCGGCAAAGTTGGTTATCATTAACTCGATGTTGGTGGCCTTTTTTAATCATGTCTTGTTCTTTTTTAAGGTTCCAGTCTCGATTTGTCACCACATCGATAATATGCTGGCTCGTTTCTGGTGGTGGTCTTCTTCTTCCTCCAGGGGTATGGTGTTTCGGTTAGCTTTGCTCTTACATCTTCCCAAAGGTTTGGGTGGTTTAGGTCTTCGTAATACATGTCTTGTTAATCAGGCTTTGCTTGCCTGACAATGATGGCGTATTTTCCAACATCCTCAGCTGTTTCTTTCCAAGGTTTTATGTGCGAAATACCCTTCTCTTTGTTCTCTTGGCTCGACGAAGATTTCCCGCTCTTCATGGGGTTGTCGGTGCTTGATGGAAGGGCAATTTGTTTTGAACAAGGGTTTCACTTAGAAGGTGGGTTCGGGTTCCCGAGTTTGGATCCTTGATGATGATTGGGTTCTTGGAGGTTTGAGTTTTAAGTCTTCTGTGTCTGAGTCCGAGGTGTCGACTCATGTTTCTTCTATTATTATTCCGCGTTCCGGCGCGTGGGACACTTCGAAGATTCAACGGCTCTTTGATAGTCCTTCGACTCACCGCATTTTGGCGCTAGAAAGGCTGCACCGAGCCATGGATGATTTTGTTTACTGGAAGTTTTCTAGGGATGGTCGTTTTTCCACTAAATCGGCCTACTCTTTGCTAGTTCGACAATCTGTCGTTTCGATTGTCAGTACTCCAGCTCCAGCTCCATTGTGGAAATGTTTCTAGGGTCTCCCTCTTCTTCCTCGATTTAAGATGTTTAGTTGGAAGTTACTCCATGATGCTTTACCCTTGCTGGCAACTTTATTTTCTAAGGGTCTTCCGGTTAATCCAGTGTGTATTTTCTGTCGCACCAACCTCGAGACGACCTCACATCTTTTCCGCAACTGTCCCTTTATTCGTCCTCTTTGGAATCCAACCGTTTTGACACTCAATGGTAGTCTGCTGGGTTGTCTTCCATTTCCTGACTGGGTTGTGGCTATGGTTTCGTTTTATAGGCGGTCTAAGGATTTTGTTGGTCTGGTGTCTTTCATCTCCTTTCTCTTGGCTATTTAGCTTAAGCAAAATCACTGTATTTTCCGGCAAGCGGTGTGGTCTCCTTCTTTGATTCATCATCTTTCACAGGAATGGACCACTTGGGCCGTCCAAGATCGGGATTTTCAACAACATCTCTTATCTTTGGACAGACGATCTCCTACTCCGAGTCATGAGTTGGTACCTTTGTGTTTGCAGGGGGGAGCATCGGATCGTCTCGATCATTGTCTGATTTTTTACGATGCTTGGTTTTTCCAAGATAACCGTGCAGGCGCCAGTTGGGTTCACTACTAGAAAACAGATGATTTACGAGGGAAATATTCCGTCGGTATGTCTTAAAAATCCATCGGAAAGGCTAGTTTCCGACGGATTTCCGTCGGAACACGTTGTCGGAGACCACTTTGTAGGAAATTTGGGTTATACCGAGGAATTTTCCGTCGGAAAAGTCCTTACCGACGGATTTTAATTTCTCGGAACCTTAGTTTGACCAGAAATGGAGGTCCGTCGCAACGTTCCGATGGACATAAATCCCTCGGAATATTCCAACCTTCCGACGGAATTTTCCGTCGGTATGTTCCCCTTTTTCGATGGATTTTTCCGTCGGAAGATCCCCCCTTTCCGAGAGAATATTCCGTCGGAAGGTTGGAATATTCCGAGGGATTTATGTCCATCAGAAAATCCCCCCTTTCCGAGGGAATAATTCCGTCGCAACGTACTGACGGAAATGTCCGTCGGAACATTTCTTCTTTGCGACGGAATTAACGACGACAATTTTCTATTTTGGCTATATATTTTCCTCCAGGAAAAAACCTGTAATTCTTGCTTCTTATATTAGTCACTGAATAATTTGTGCAAATATATATATATATATATATATATATATATATATATATATATATATATATATATATATATATATATACTGATTCCAATGTTACAATAAACACTAAGTTAATCTAAAATTAGAACTAACAAAGATTAAGTTCATCAATGCTATACAACAGCGCGAGAGCCCATTAGAACTAACATAGATTAAGTTCATCAATGGAGGTCGCACGTTGGAACATGGGTCATTGGAGTAACGACCCATCATCCTTTCTTCCAGCCTCTTCTCCATTTCTTCCATTTGGGCTCGAACTTGGGCTTGAACTCGGGCTTCCATGTTGACTTCCATTTGTTCCCGAAGAGCCTGGACCCTGGATTCCATCTGATCTTGCATCTGAGAAACAAAGGAGGGCGTGTACTTCATGGAAGAGGTGGAAAGTCGGCGACCCATTTGGCTGCCATAGTAAAGGTCAGCACTTTCGCCTAGTCCCTTCACACGTCCTTTTTTGTTCCGACCACCCACTGTCTCCCAATACAGCTCATTCGGACTCTTCTGAATCCTTTGAGTTCTAGCCGCCTCAACCCTCTTTTGGTAGGCCTCCTAGAAGATAAACATACAAAAGGGAACAAACGAGGTAGTAAGTTATACAAATAAGCTAAACCAAATTGAGCGAACTATGGCCTATATGACCTATTCTTTGCCCATTTTCTATGTTTTTGACCAAATGAACTATTTCTTTCTCTAAACATGCATATTTTAGGTATGGTAAGGGGTTCATGACTTGAAATCACAAAAAACTACAAGTCCCTACGTTTTGGGATGCATTTGGAGCCAAATTGAACCAAGTATGGCCTATATGACCTATTCTTTGCCCATTTTATTCATTTTCGACCAAATAAACTATTTCTTTCTCTAAACATGCATATTTTAAGTATTGTAAGGGGTACAGGCCTTGAAATCACAAAAAACTACAATTCCCTAAGGTTTGAGACGTATTTTGGAGCGAAAATGAGCCAACTATTGCCTATATGACCTATTCTTTGCCCATTTTCTATGTTTTTGACCAAATGAACTATTTGTTTCTCTAAACATGCATATTTTAGGTATTGTAAGGGGTTCATGACTTGAAATCACAAAAAACTACAAGTCCCTATGTTTTGGGACGCATTTGGAGCCAAATTGAACCAAGTATGGCCTATATGACCTATTCTTTATCCATTTTCTATGTTTTTTACCAAATGAACTATTTTTTTTTCTCTAAAAATCTCTATTACAGGTAGTCTAAGGGGTTCATGCCTTGAAATGCCAAAAAAATACAACTTCCTAAGGTTTGGGACGCATTTTGAGCATTAATAGACCAACTATGGCATGTATGACCTTATCTACACCTATTCATGAATAATGAACCAAGGAACAAAGTTTAGGGAATTTGTTATCGCAATTTCCTAAGCTGTGGGGTTTACTGAAATTGTGCCTTTCCTAGGCAGCTCCTTGAAGTGTGTCTTCAGAAACAGCTTAGGAGCTGTTGGTAGCTAGCCCTTGTTCTTCGCCGCCTTTGATACAAAAAAATAGGAATAATCGTTAACCATGTCAAACCCTTGTTACATTGAAATACACAAATATGTCTTGTAATATAAGATATTTTAAAATAAACTTACCATCCTTTTTGCATGTTGGGTAGCTGCCAACGAACCCTGAAAGTGGGTCCCTCGGACGGGATTTTCCATAGAACCGCCCATTCTGTTCTTCTGGTTCTGCACCGACCTCTCCTTGTAAGTTGGATCGTTAGCAACAATGTCCATCATCTCCTTGTGGAGCTCCGCACTCAACCAACTTGGCCTGGCGCCTTTCATCTTGTGCGTGATGGTGTGGAACATGTCACGCAGGCGTGTGGCTACCCTCCTCCGAAATGTGATCTTCACTAGCTCGTCCATCTGAGGTGCCCATCTGAATTGTGCCTACAAATGATAAAATACAAAAGTTATACACAAAACTAAATCAATACAATAACTAAAACATGTATTAACCAAGACCCAAAAATATCATACGCTGAACAAGTTCCACCAGTGTTCCTTCGTAGTTGGAGGAATTCGGAGAAGTTCCTCCAAGGGGCTCGGTAGTATAGGATCATCAAACCTATAACAAACGGGAAACAACAATGTTAAACAAGTTTGAGAATAGTAATATAAGCCTTGTATCTCATCATCCATATCATGATATGTACTTACCACAGCTTAGTAGGGTCTAAACACGGGAGTTGTTACTCATCCTGTGGCTCATCCTCTGACTCATCCCGTGGCCCATCTTCTGCAGGAGTGGATGGACCCGTTTGATCCTCACCCAAATCGGTGGCCTCCGCTTCGATCATCTCCTCATCCTGGTCGTCGGTGAACAGGGCACGGGCGGTCATTGTCTCTTTCCCCTTTACTTTCTTTGACGATTGCCTACTTTTTCCACCCGCCATGACTACCTGAATCAGATGTTAGTAAAATGACAAGATATTATAAATAAGGAGTGCAGTGCAACGTAATATGGCTTTTATACAAACACTAAAAAGTTTTACATAAGCCTCATTAATATTTTGATTTTACAATAAGAAACATACTTTTAAAGGAGATTAACATATTCTCCTATTCGGTACTCTCATCACTACTTTCACTACTAGAGTCATCACTACTATCATCTAATACTACATCAATGGCATCATCATCGTCACTATCACTAGAGCCGATACTAGATTCATCGTCTTCATCGCTTGAGATCACAAAGCCATCGTCTTCATCATCATCATCCATGGCGTAGTCTGGAATGTCACTCGGCGGGCAAAGCGTTGCATGTAATGTTGTGGATGGTGATTGCAGAAACACTAAGTCCACCGGAACATCAACCACTGACCTTGCATGTGTTTTAAACACAGACCACCATTGAACTCGGTCTCGTTTCAGGCTAGGGTATGATGCGTAGTACACTTGAGCCACTTGGTAAGATAAAACAAATGGATCATATTTGGGGTATTTCTTAGTATGATTTACTTCGATTAGCTTGTATTGTTCGTGTATGTTCATTCCCCTACCACAATCCATCCAATTGCACTTAAACAAAATTGTCTTATACTATCTTTTGGGTCCCGTGTAGACAAGTTTAATTATGTCGTCTAAGATGCCGAAGTACTCTCCGCCATCCTCACTTGATAAACACACACCATAATTCATGGTGGATTTGTGCTTGCCATGGGCATGTGTATGGAAACTAAATCCACCTACAAAAATCTGGGCCCAAGTACGAACTCACCTAAAGGGACGCATGCACAACGCTCGCAGGACATCCGAATTTGGCTTCTCTTCGACCACCTATAAAGTGGTTGAATATCAACATCAAGGTTCCTGAATTCAATGAATTGAAATGTAACATGTAAAATTCATTATTATTTCACGGTTACACCGCGTATATCACCTTGTGATGAAACCAATAAGAGAATTCAGTTTCGAAATTCTCCATGACATCTTCTCTATGCAGGAAAGGTCGAGTACTAAGAATGTAGTTCTCAAACTTCCTACGAGGCCAAACACACATTGTAAATCTACAAAGTCATCATTGTAAATGATCGTAAATACGAATACACTGAATACCTGGGCCTAATATACCTTTCGTATTCGCCAAGAATGCCAGTGTTTCTTAATACGAACAAATGTGCACACTCGAGTTCTTTGTCATCTAAGAACCGAGTTCTACCCTCATTTGACACACGACCACTGTCCTCTTTGAACAACTTTGGTATTTCAGCATCGTCCGATGTGGACTCAACGTCGGCATTCACATTTCGACCAAGATCTCGAGTTTTAGTGTCAACTGTCGACTGAAAGTAATTGGAGCAGAAGTTTGCTATCTCTTCAGTGAGATAAGCATTGCATATGGACCCTTCAACTCGAGCCTTGTTCCCGATTTTCCGTTTCAAATGATTGAGGAACCTGAAATTACAGTTGTTATGTAACTGTATGAACAATTTATTAGTATGTAAAATAAAGGATGTGAAATAAGGGTATTTGATTTACCTTTCGAAGGGATACATCCACCTGTATTGTATAGGACCACATAACTTCCCCTCGTACAGCAAATGTGTAGGCAAATGCTGCATGGAGTTAAAGAATGCAGGAGGGAAGATCTTCTCAAGCTTGCAGAGGATCTCAGGTATGTTTTTCTCCAATCGCTCCATGTCACTAACTGATGTTGTATAGCAACACAAGTCGCGGAAGAATTGGCTGATCTCTGTAATTGCATTACAAATATGGCCAGGGAGCAATTCCCTCAAAGCGGTGGGCAACATCCTCTCCATGAACACGTGACAGTCATGGCTTTTCATTCCATAGAGCTTACACGCTTGCAAATCTACGCATCTGCTCAAATTGGAGGCGTAACCATCAAGGAACCGCAGCTGTTTAACCCACTCACACAAAACTTTTCTCTGAGCCTTGTCAAGAGCAAATGGAGCCTTTGGCATTACCTCTTTTCCTCTATCATCCTCTTGAAGATGAAGCTGGGGACGTTTACAATATTTAGCAATGTCATTCCGAGCTGAAGGCGTGTCACACGTAAGCTTTTTCACATCCATTACAGTGTGAATTAACTGATCAAACAAGTTCTTCTCAATGTGCATGACATCTAAGTTGTGACGAATGAGGAGATGCTTCCAATATGGGAGCTCCCACAAGGTGCTTTGCTTGAACCACCCTTTCTTTTCATTTTTCAGCCTTTTAATTGAATCGGGTCCATCTGTAGCCTTTGGAAGGTCCTTAACACATTCCCACAGCTCCTCTCCTGACATGATGTGTGAAGGGGCTCCTTTCTCTACTTTGTTTTTACAGAATGTTGTTTTACTGTTCCGAAAAGGGTGATCTGTCGGGAGGAATTGCCGGTGGCAATCAAACCAAGAAACTTTACCACCATGTTCAAGCCAAAATGCTTTGGTCTTCTCCATGCAATGTGGACAAGCTTTCTTACCAGCCGTGGCCCAACCAGACAACATGCCATAAGCCGGGAAGTCACTAACGGTCCATAGGATGGCTGCTCGAAGATTGAAATTATGTTTCTTCGAAATATCATAAGTAGCCGCGCCAACTTCCCACAACAGTTTCAACTCCTCTATCAACAGTTGCATGTAAACATCCAAGTTTCCCTTAGGGTTTTTAGGACCAGGAACGAGCAACGAAAGGAACATGAATTATCTTTTCAAGCACATTGAGGGAGGCAAGTTATAAGGGGTCAAAATGACAGGCCAACAAGAATATTGACCCCCAAACTTACCATGAGGAGAAAAACCATTTGTACACAAGCCAAGTCTCACATTACGAGGCTCAGAAGCAAACTTTGGAAACCGACAATCGAGGTGCTTCCAAGTTGCGCTGTCACTAGGGTGTGCCATTGTGCCTTGAACTCTGGGATTTTTTGAATGCCATGTCATTTCCTCCGAAATGTTCTTCGTTGCAAACAGTCTTTGCAACCTGTGTGTGATCGGGAAATAAAATAAAACATTCGAAGGCACTAGGCTACCTTTGGAAGTCTGCTTGTATCGGTTGCTGCCACACACCCTACATTCAGACAACTGAGCATCATCCTTCCAAAACAACATACACCTTTCGGGCACGCATGAATCTTTTGATGGGACAGTTCCAACCCCTTCACAATCTTCTTCACTTCGTAGAAAGTGTCGGCCATATGATTGTTGTTCGGAATCGCCTCACTTAGCAAAGAAGCAAACCCATCAACACATCTGTGAGGTAAATTATACTCACATTTGAGACTAGTAATTCTAGCGGCCATCTCTAACACAGACAAAGAACTCCCTTCGTATAATGGCCTTTCAGAAGCCTTCAACAAATCCAGAAAATGCTTAGCAGTTGCATTAGGCTCCTCCTCTGATGAAACACTAGCCTCCTCGGAATGCCCCTGATCTTGACTATGACCAAAAGCATCCAAAACCATGTCATGATATTCATTGGACCGTCGTTCTCGAACTCCCGGATACCCCTCCCCTTGACACATCCACACATAGTAGTTAGGTACCAAACCCTTGTCATACAGATGAATTTTAACCGTATCCGCATTCCAAAGGCGTTTGTTCTTACATTTAACACATGGACACCTAACATCATCCGGATTACTACTCTCGAGATTATCTCTGACGTACTGAATAAATTCATCAACTCCTTTCACGAAATCTGGATTAATACTTTGCCCAATCGTCCTTTTATACATCCAGCTACGTTCTCTTCGTTTCATGATTACAACTTCTACACAGCTCACGCATATGTACAATCACATTAGTCATGAACGGTATTTCGCAGTCATTATCCACCACAGCGTTATGGAAATGCAAATGAGATTTGAAATGCTTCCAAAGGGTCCTTATCACTCCAACCTAACCCATCCTTGTACGTTTATTCTCACTAGTGAATGTAACCTAGGTTTTCAATTCTATGGAAAATCCGCCAGCATTTCCCTACAGTTCTCCAAGTACACAATGTAGGCGATTATACACACCTACATATGTACCCAGAGAACACGGTAGAGAAGTGCATGAAAAGGCAGGATTTTCCCTGGAATCAAAAACAAGACTTACATTCACCACCTAAGTGAGAATAAGCGTACAAGGATAGTCCCAACCGGGGACTATTCAAGACATACTCCTAATGTGTATGCCGTGAACGGGTATCTAGGCATATGATTATGCAAATGATTCATTTATTATAATATATATATATATATATATATATATATATATATATATATATATATATATATATATATATATATATATATATATATATATAAACTAACTTGCATTACATTAAACTAACAAATATCATAATTTATCTAAAGAAAACTAACATATCATAATATTCAAATAAACCAATCAAACAAAACCAAACTACACTAAATTATCATTATATTAAACCAAAATAAGATAAATTATATAAATTAAACTAAACTAAGCTACAATATATTAAACTAAAGTAATGTAACATACATCATATTAAACTAAACCAAACCAACCTACATTATAATAAATTAAACAAAACTAAACAACATTATATTATGATAAAGTAAGCTAACATACATTATATTAATCTAAACTAAACTAAACCAACATACATTATTATATTAAACTAAACCAAACTAAACTAACCTATTATAATACAACTAAACTAAACTAACACATTACCCTAAACTATACCAAACTAAAGTAACGTGTTATAATAAAGTAATTAAAAACTATACTTATATTAACTAAACTAATCTAACATATTATAACACAAACACATTCATTTCAAATATTTCAACAAATTGAAATATAAATATAACAAATTGTAAATACAATAACTAAAAACAATAATAAACTACCATATATCTACACACCATTAGGATTTAACATGCCAAGTATGTACTAAATTTATAAATTTAGCTTTAAATAATGTCTAACCTGTAGATCTGAGTTTGTAATTAAATAAACAATGCAATACACAAAACCTACAAATATTCAAATTTAACACAAAAAATTAACACCAAACAAAAGCATAAAATACATTTATGATTTAAGCTTGAATACTTAACTAAAAAAAAAAAAAAAAAAAAAAAAAAAAACAGAAAAGCAAACAAACTACCTGCTGGTGGCGGTGGCGGTGGCTGGTCGTGGTTGTTGCAGACTCGCCGGCGACTTAAGCCCTAGGTGAAAACTCCCGTACACCCTAGGTGAAAGGTGGTGGTTAGGGTTTGAAGGAAAAAAAAATTAAAAAAAATTACCAAAACCCTTACCGGCGGCAGGGCGGCAGCAGAGGGGGTCGTTGTGGCTGCGGCGGCGGCGTGCCTTTCTCTCTCTTCCTCTTTCTCCTTCTCCCTTTCTCTTGCTCCTCCCTTTCTCTTTCTTCTGCTTTCTCCCTCTTCCTCTTTCTCCCTCCTCCTCTTTCTCTCTCTTCTTCTTCCTCTTCCTGGTTCGCCTTCTCCTTCTCTCTCTTCCTTTGGTTTTTTTTTTTTTATTTTTTTTATTTTTTTTTTTTTATTTTTTTTTTTTTTCTGTTTTCGCTTCTATACAGAAGTCAGAATGGTTGCGTTTTTTTTTTATTTCTCGCAGCTTTCCGTCGGAACTTGTGATTTCCGAGGGAATTAATTCCGTCGGAAGACACTCCGAGGGAATATTCTGTCGAAACTTAAATATTCTGAAGGAAATATATTCCGTCGGAAAGATTCCGATGGAATATTCCGTTGGTAGGGTACCTTTCCAACGAATTTTTCCTACAAAGTCAATTTCCCTCGTAAATTTTGAATTTTCCGAGGGAATTAAATTCCGTCGGAAGATATCCCTCTGAAATAAGCCTATTTCTAGTAGTGGTTTTCCAAGAGGTTTTGTCGGATACGGTTCTTGGAGGTAGTGCGAAGGCTAGTCGCGTTGCCATTGCTCTACAGGCGGAGTTACAAGCTTGTTTATGGGCTCTTCGAGCTGCCGTTCGTCAGGATTATCTTCGTCTTCTCATCTATACGGATTGCGCTGCTCAAGTCTCCATGTTTCAGCATTCTAGCTCTACTGATATTTCTTGTTTGTGGTTGTTTCAGGAGGTTCGGAAGATTATCCCCCGCTTTTCCGCCTGTTGGCTTTGTAAGGTGCCTCGGAGTTGGGTTGCTCCTGCGCATTGGTTGGTTATTCGCGCTTGCGACCGCTATTTCCTTTGCTGGTCTTTTTAGATAGTGTTTGTGGTTTTGTTCGTTTTATTGTTAGTAATCTTCGTATAAAATAAATAAATAAATAAATAAATAAAGTATGAGTTTTTTTATGATAAATGAAAATGAGGTATCATTCTTTCATCACAATAGTTAAAAATAAAAGTTACATACCACATAATCTTTTATATATATATATATATATATATATATATATATATATATATATATATATATATATATATATATATATATATATATATATATATATATATATATATATATTATGTACGTTTATATTATTATCTATGAATTAGTGTTCTTTGGTGCATAATGAGCATTGTGTATATATTATATTCACAGTCGAGTTGCATTGTTTTGGGAGATGAGTATTAATTGATGAGCTAGGTTATTGTTGTGCGGTACTAGGTAGTGAGATGCGCTGTAAGATTATAAGAATGGAGCTGATCAATGCAATACTTCGTATTATTTTACTACGTACCACATTGTTATGGAGAAGAGGGGAATAAGGATTTGTTGTAGATTAGAAGCTGTAATTAAGGTTTGTTAAATTTTGAGGAATAGTTTGTAAATTTTATATAGGGGGAAAACACTATAAAGTAAAAATTGAAGGGTAACATATTCCTTTAACTTCAACCAATGATGAGTTAAACTTAGGATCCCCAAAGCATACAATTATACAATGCACCATTTTGCCTTTGGCTTATCTTTGATGTGAACATAAACCATATTTGGTAATTAGCTAGTAGCTAGCTGTTAAATATGATTGTATTAATTGGTTTGACTAACTACTGGTTGTATTGGTTACTCTGACTATTTGCAAATTTTTCAAACAACTCTTACCAAAAGCTTGGTTGAGTAGCCATTTTGAATTAGATTATTAAACTCCAATAAGCTTAATCTTTAATTCAAATACCAAAAATAACTAATTGCTTTCAAAAAGCTAAAATTTCATCAATCATCTATTTACCAAATAAGGTCATAACCTATAATTTTTATATGTTTCGCAAAATTACATTTTTTTTTTATCTGAAGCATATATGATTAATAATATGTTATCAAAGTTAATATATTAATCGTATAAAAAATGTCAAAATAACACTAATAAAATATTACATAAGAAACTAACCAATTTTGGAAGTTGGAACACAATTCAATTTTAACTAATGGCTAAAGTCCTATAATTGATTTTACCTACATAGATTAACCAAAAGCTTAGACTTAGCTCAACCACATGGTTTGAGTATTGGTTTTGTAATCTTTCACGTACAAATGGGTTTAAAATGTGATAGTCCTTTTTTTTTTCTTTTCTTTTTTTTTTTTTTGAGGAAATGAGATAGTCCTTTTTATTGGATAGAAAATGAGATAGTGCTCTAGGGGATAAGCCTTTAAAATGAGCCAATTAGACAATTACCTTAGTCACTTTGCCCCGGTTTTGAATCTATTCATTAAAGGTTCCACCGACGAATACAATTCAAGTTTTGCATATTTTTATCTCCTTTGATTACGGATTTTGATTTGTGTTAGCAAGTCCTAATCACATTGATTTAAAATCGATTAGTACTCAAAACGTTCTTAATAATGAGTAGGTGATGTCAAATTAAGACTATATTTAATAGCTCCTTTCATTTTGCTAAGTTCTACTCAATTACCGTAGTATGCAGCTACACAAACTAAGGAAAAGTGGAAATGAGTACTTTAAAGAGGAGAGAGATAGAGAGTGGAAGATTTATTCAATAAACTGAGCTCGTAAAATGAGGTTGTGGAAGATAAAAAATGAAAGAGTTGTCACAAATGAAAAAAATCAAAAGTGGGTAAACTTAAAAAGCAGATGAAAACGAAAATGAGTACAAAAAGGGAAAGAGTATTTAAGTAATTTTTAGAAATATAATTTAATTGATCCATTTTGTCATTTTGATAAGAAAAGTGTTACATCAAAAGTTTTTTTTTTTTTTGAAAAAAAATTTTAATAGAAAATTTGTGAGCTTTGCATTTTAATTGAAATAACCTTGGAGAAAGAATGGACTAAAGAAACCATGGCTTAGCCTACTCTGACTTAAATTTCATTGCTTGAGTTAGTTGAGTAGGCCCAATTTAGTTCTAGGGCTCAATAAAAATCCCATTGTTTCTTAAGCCCAAAAATTAAATTGGAAAAATTATAACGTGACTAATAAAAAAGAGACCCTCTTAATTTTAACTAAAAAATAAATAAATTAGTAAAACTTAATTTTAATTGAGAAAAATCAATTTTTTTTTAGCAAAAATTAGTAGTCCTACAAAATTAGTTAGATTGGTAACATGTGAGTAAAAGAAATAATAAATTAGCAGAGATTGATTTCGACTACTTTGAATTAGTTCAGTACTTTCTCTATTTTTATTTGCATAATAGCCTTTGCCCTTTGATACTTCTTTTAGAAGAAGAAATTCAAGAATATGAATGTACACATAAATATATACTATCTCTGCTTCGCATTACTCGCAACAAAAGGGTATTATTTGTGAGACATAAAATATTCGTTTGTTGCGAGTAATGCGAAACGGAGGTAGTATGAAGTATTAAAGCCGAATTTATCACCAGTTCACCCTCTTACTGTTGTATAAGTTATTTTGATCAAATTGAATACTCCGTATTTATACAACATTCTCTATACCCTTCGTCAATTCCCTCAACGGGTTGTGTTAGCAAGTATTTTAAAATAACATATGTTATAATATTCTGTAGTTAAATAACAAAGGCCAAATAAACATGATCAAAGGAAATAATCAGGATCAAGGAGTGATTTCTAATTAGAGGGCCATAATAGCTAGTTAGAAAGACTTATAGTTGAGAGAGTTGAGAGATCAAGGTGATGGAGTATAAAACATATTCTTAGGCCTCAACCATAACTTTAAACTTTTAGTTGAGTTGGTCCTCTAACATGGAATCAGAGTCAACGTGATACAAAAGTCACGAGTTCAAATCTCATCCACCCCTCATTTCAAATTGCAATATATATTTCGCGGAGGGCCCATGCAGTATCCACATTTTAAGTCTAAATGGCTCTCATGTGAGGTGGCGTGATAGAGTATAAAACATATTCTTGGGCCTCAACTATAAGTTTAAGATTTTGGTTGAGTTGGTCTTCTTAAACAAGGTTTAGCATGCATAGAAAAAGAGAATGAGACTTGCGAGTAGAAGTGATCAACATCGGCTCGACCCACTAGCTCGGCCCGAAAATAGGACGGGTTTGGGTAAGCCTAAAAACACATTTTTAGTTAAAAGTCCGAACTCCGCCTGAAAAGTCCGCTTTGGCCCGACAAGCTCGCTACTTTTTTACGGGTTTGGGCACGAGGTATCATGTTAAGGTCCGACCCTGCCCGATTTTTTGATCACCTCTACTTGTGAGTTGTGAGGAATAATGAGTGATGATGACTAAAAATGGCTTTGAAGAAGTGAAGGTCATAGTAAATTAGGGCTTATATATGCCTTATTTAGATCTATGAATGATATAAACTAAATTTATATATGATATATTCTTACATGTAAGTAAATTGTACATGATTGATAGAGTATAAAATATATTCGTGGACCCCAACCATCAGTTTAAGCTTTTTGGTTGAGTTTGTCCTTTAACATGGTATCAGAGCCAAACGTGACACAAAGGTCACGGGTTCGAATCTCATCCACCCCTCTTTTCAAAGTGGAATATTAAGCGCATGGTATGAGGAGAGCCCATGTTGTATCCACATTTCAAGCCCAACGGGCTCTCGTGTGAGGGGGCTTGATAGAGCATAAAAAATATTCGTGGGCCTCAACCACCAGCTTAAGTTTTTGGTTGAGTTGGTTCTTCAGCATGGTATCGGAACCAACGTGACAAAAAGGTCACGGGTTCGAATCTCATCCACCCTCCATTTTCAAGGGTAATATTAAGCGTTGTGTATAAGAAGGGCCCATGTTACATCCTTTTTTTTTAAGCCAAATAGGCTCTCGTGTGAGGGGGCGTGATAAAGTATAAAACATATTCGTGAGCCTCAACCATAAGGTTAACCTTTTGGTTGAGATGGTCCTTTAACAATGATGACATTGCAACAAAGGGTTTTTAAAAATGTATTATGACTAGAAAAACTTTAATACTTACGGAGTAATTCCTTATCTCTAAATAGTACTTACTCTGTATATTTGTCAATGTACAACTTTAATGATTAATAATATATTAAATTATATAAAGTAGGTATGATAATATTGCAAAAATCCAACTATTGCAATGTCGTATAATCATATTTATATTAGTATTACTCTTATGAGATAAGTAATAATGATAAATTTGCTAGAGAATAAGAATACCTATTCCAAGCATAACTTGGTGATGATCGAAAAACCTCTTTACAATAATTATATCCATGGCTAATGTTAAATACGGGCCTGGGCCACACCCATCACCAAGAGAGAGAGTCTACTTCACAAGACCTGAGGTTCTGTCTTAGACCTGATCAATGGGCGGGTCAGGCCGAGGCTTAAACAATTTGCCCATTTCTCGAGTCGGGCCGGGCCGGGCCCAGCTTCCGGAAATTTCATGCCCAAACCCGCCTAAAATGGCTAGGCCGTGCGTGCTTTTCGGGCCATTTTCGAGCCGTGCCAAAAAATATGAACCAAAATAGCATAAAAATGAATTTCCAAGGCTGTTCAAAACAATAAAAAAAAAACGGGCCGAGCCTGACCCGATTTCGGGCAAAAGCTGCCTAGATTCGGGCCGGGTCGTGTAAGCTTTGATCAGCTCTATTCCATCCCAAAACCTTATGGCAATTAGAAGAGTATCCCCTTAGCCTTATAAAGTGTTTAATTCTCTCTTCTTGAGAAGTTTATACTTCAACACTCCCCCTCACATATATAGTTTGAGAAGAGTATCCCCTTAACCATATGTAGTTTGAGAAGTTTATACTTCAACACTCCCCCTCTCGTGTAAGGTCTCTTAAATTTCGTCTTATGTGATGTTTCATGAGGCTAGAGCACTTTTTTTTTTTCTCCCCCTCATATGGACCTTCTCAATTTGGCCCAATGCACTCATTACTCAAGCCATTAAAGGTCCCAAACCATGGGCCTGATTCTAATACCATGTTAAAGTTCACTGAAATTATGAACTTCATTGAAGAAAAACTAAGAACAATGACAAAAATAGAGAGAAAACTTTTCCTGATTTCAATTAATGAAACAAATATCTTTCTCTTTATTTTTCTTTGTCATTATTCTTAGTTTTTCTTATGAAGTTCATAATTCTGTGAACTATAATAGCTAGCAAGCATGCAATTAAGCATTTTAATATATCATATACTATTACATTCGTTCGTGGTCACAAAAATAACCATACATACCTTTCTCCGTTTACATATAATTATAAGCAAAATAGTGCTAAATTGGGGTGAATGCCATGCTCTAGTCTATCATTATACTATTGTTCGAGCAGCAGTTAAGATTACATTCTTTATGGCTTTACATCATGGACAATCGTATGAAAATTGCCCTCGATGACCCGATCATGATAAGTAAACATAGAGTCATACCTTAGTCTAATTAAGCTATAGAAACAATCCAAAATTTACCTTGAAAATATACATATAATCTCTCAAGTACATACGCACGTAACTTGCAATTATCGCGTGCGTGCTTAATTTTCTCAAAGCATCCATCCATGGTGACCATGGACATTATATCCATTGACATGTTGCTGGCTTGGTGTTGCAACACTCATTTCAGTCGATTCCAAATGATTGTAGCTGTTAATTACACATCAAAAATATATTAAGTGCAACAAATAATAACAAAAACCTTGTAATATATACAATAATTGATTTGATCAAAAGTACGGGTTTAGAAATTGAAACTGTACCCGATTTGCTGGGGAGGATTGCGATAAAGTGGTTGAAAGAAGCCCTCGGATGGATGAGGAATGCGGCTGAAAGGTATATGTTGTTGATCTTGAGTGTTATCACCTTCCCATGCAAGTCTTTGAGGGATTTGGGGGCTACAATCTTCTAACTGAATTGAAAATGCAACATTAATGCAAATTAAAGGAAGCTGAGTAATTAGAAATGGAAAAAGACTATAATTAATGTCAACAATACAAATACAAAGGATGCAAAACCTACAAAGCAAGTAGTATTAATAATCACTTGTAGTAAGATGGATCGAGAAACTTGTAATCGATCACCTCAGTTTCTATAAAAAAAATATTACAAGTCTAGCTGCCTCATATAAGATTTTGCAATAAACTCTAACCTTAATTTGATGAGGTGTTCTTGCCATACATTTATTTCTAATTTAGCTGGCCATTTAAAAGTATATATGTGTTGCATATTATATGCAACTATTGCACTTGCATCTAATAATACATGCATTTGGCCTAATGATAATATGTTAAAGTAGGGCAAATATATTTACATAGAACGGAATGTATACCTTCTTCATCAAGTTCCTGTTGTTTTCAATTAAAGCTTGTTCCTGGACAAATGGAGAAATAAATTCTTAACCAGTACGTATAAGCTAAAATATTATTGCAACCAAAATCACTCAATTCGATTATCGAAAGATAAAAACACATACCCTTCTTCGCAGTTCCGCCATTTGATCCATCATTTGTTGAGTCTGAAAATATCACACAACATTATATATCAAGCTTGTTATAATTAAGACCAAAATGTTGTGTAAAAATTGACTCTAATCTAAAACTAGCTAGGTCTTACATGGGACCGTCTCACCTAGAAGAGAATAGTAGGTTTGTGTTGAATGTTAATCTAAGGGCATGCTATGTACATTTGGTGCATTAGTCATACAACTCGAATTAAAAATACTCACAAGGAAAAATCAATATTTCTAAACAGATCGAGTTAATGTCTGATCAACATTGGCAAATTGATCTTCCTATTATATGAACTCACGTAACTAAACAACAAGCGAGCGATATGATAATAGTGAAAATGTAAAAACGACCTTGGTTGATCTTATTTGCTTCAGTGATAACTCAAGCTGGTGCTCCAGCTGTTCTAGCTCCTTTATAGCCAATGGTGCCAAGTCTTCTCCAAGCAAGTTCCTACAATATTGTCACTTTCTTTAGAAAATCAACATCATATACTTTCCCGTAACTTTTCTTAGATATATACAGAGTATAATACAAGCACTTGCCTCTTTTTAAAAATTAGTTCACCTCACTGGCTAGTTTAAATTACATCATCAATATGACAAATTGATAACTAATTCTACATACATGAATGGAGCGTGAGTTCGTGTCGATCTTACAGCTAAACTAATTAATAAATACTCCTACGTATAGTACTTAACTGATTATATACATGGCATTGGAAATTACCTCTGAGATTGCTGCAGGAACTCCACCCTGGACTTAAGCTTCAAATATTCCTGGTAGGTTGCCTGATTTTAACCAATAAAAAATGAGCTTAGGACGTCAGCACATTTTATATTTACGTGTATAATAGTCCTATATTTGCATAGGGTTTTGCATACAATAAGTCAATGACGTTATATAATCATCAAAGAATACATTTATTATACAAATTTATGTCAACAATTATAATACTTCGTTACATATCCTAGCTTGCCAATATGCATGGAAGCTATGTATAGCGATCTAAATCAATAAATTAATTACATGCATGCATGCTCAAACTATGAATGTATATTCTATACTTCTCGTTACAAATTACTCCGTAGATAATTAGAATTCCATCAATATATCTAGGATTACTTATGACATAATTTTACTGTAAAATCTTTTATAATATGAAGTAGCTCAGGTGTTTTTTTTTTTTTTTTTTTCAAACTTTTTTTAATTAGTTGCTAACTTTGTTTTAATAATTTGAGTATTGACTATATATGCACTTGTTTCGAACATAATACAGTAGTGTATGTCAAAGTTTGACTATTGTTTGAAGTGGTACATTACCAAAAGTATAAAATAATATATATGCATATGTTGCAATGTACTCAAGACATTATGTTTAGAAGCTAAGTTATACTCCCTTGGTCTTTGAATAAACTTCTAATTTATCAAAAAAAAAAAAAAAAAAAATGCTTGTATCTAAAATTTTCTCATTTCTTTTGTATGGTTCCACATAATAAGATATATGTATGTTGTCACTGAACCTAGATAGAAATATTAATGTGAGTTGAGGGAGTATATACGTGGCAATAATCTAGATTAGTAGAAAAACCATAAACACACACGAACACCTAAATAGAAAGCTAATAATTAACATTGTAAATTTAGGATATTGATCATAATAACGCAAGAAATTCAAGACTACCTCAGAATCATTGAGAAGCCCATTTTCTTCAAGAGCGCCATAGCTGCATCTTTGGTACTTTTCAATTGTTTTCAGCATACTATTACCACGCAAAGTCCACATTCAACCAGGTTAGAAAACCAACTAATTGCCAAAAATAAAACGTAAAGCATGAGGGATTGAGTATAAATTATTATTATTAAGGTGATTAAAATTACTATATTAAGTAACTATTTCATTGTTAATTTGCATACATTATATTAATTAATTAGCCATTAGCAATTTATTCCAAAAAAAAATAGCCATTATATTAGCAATCATAGATGCATCACCATAAACCGATGTGTGGTGCTATTATAGTGTTTCCCCCTTTAAATTCTCTTGCTTATTTTTTCCTTTTTTTTATTCCAAACTTTCTTTTTACTTTTTTCAACGATTATAAGAGAATAACATCCTAAAAAGCAGCATTGATGGAGGAGAAAACTCAAAACAATAGCGAGGAAATTATATAATTGTATACATTTATCATTACAAACCAAATCAACAAAATCATCCTAAACTATCAAAGGGAAGAACGTAACAACTGAAAGCATAAAACTCCGTATATTATTGGAATTAAATCTGTGACGAATGATTGATCTACTATATCTTATTGGAACTTCATGCATATATCACTAAAAAGTAAATGTTTCGACATAGTAACATGAATTAGAGAGGAAGTTAAGAACATCCAAACAATTATAAACATAATTATTCAACATTGCCACACCTATCCAAAATACCAATACAATTAGATTACCTCATATCGAGTTTTTCTTGCAAATCTTCCCAAGGATTTTCCAGAAATTTTTCAAGAATTTTTATAATGTTTCATAATTTTCATATTCCCTTACATATCGATAATAATTTCCCCACATCTAAATCAAGGGAATTAACTTCGTTCCAATTCCACACCAATCAACAAACAAAGAATGATAATAAATGATAAGTTAAGTTGAGCCTATGGTTTAATTCATCTTATCAAACGGATTAAGTAATTAAATATGGTCACAATGACGCCGATATTTAATTTATTTGAAATCACATAAAATTAACTCAATTTAAATTTTGGCAGTGTCTTTCAATTAGATCTAGTTTAACTGTATTTCCTCAAAGGGTAATACCCAAAAATTAGTTATATAAGAGTGCAAAACTAAAGCTGCCAAAGAGAGACAAGAAAATTAAGAAGATTGAATTGGAAAAGATGAAAAATTAATTTGCATTTGAAGATTGAAGATAAATCAGACTTTGGAACCAAACAAATTAAAGCAGCCTTTGTCTATTTCTCTCTCTTATTCACAGTTCTAAACTTCTAACAAATGAACAGCCTTCTTCTGCAAAACATCACATCTCTGCCCTCAAATCTCAACAGTAACAATAAGTAGTAGTATTATATTATTTTTATAATTAATTAATTTTCATAAACCAAAATATCAGTTGATATTTTTAAAAGAACTTTTATTCAATTGTTAAATCTCTTAAGTACTTTAATAATTTATCACATAAATATCATTAAGGAAATTGTTCATTAAGATTTTTTTTTTTTTTTTTATACCAAATTGTTCATTAAGATAACTGTTGTAGTTTATATTTTAAAAAAAAAAAAAAAATTCAAGATAAGCAAAAAAAAAGTACTATAATTAACTAACAAAGATCTTACAAAAAAGATTAACGAATTGGACTTGCATTAAACAAGGATCTAGAACCAAATTATTTATTAATCATGTAAATCTAGGAAACCTAGTTCTTTACCCATTTTATATTAATGATAAATCCATTTAGTATTTTACTAAAGTAGAAATAAATCGAATCTTCAAATACTATAGAAGAAGTTAAAGCCGATTAGTACATATTAAGTAATGTTGAAAATCATCAATTTTGTTGGTACCACTCTAATGTAGTAGTAATTAGTTACAAAAGAAAATCATTTTGCTTTCAAACCCCTTAGTAATCTAAACATAGGTAGGTCATAGATCTTAATAAAACCGATCCAAAACCCCCTAAAAAAAAGAAAATCACAAAACAAGATCGATCTAGAAACAATTTATATAAAACCATTTACATTCAAACAGAGTCGTTGTATACAAGACCTACAACATTACATTATATCGCGACTACATAAAAACCGAGCAAGAGAGTGAGGACAGAACAAACCTCGACGAGCTGCAAAACTCAAAGAGTTTACCACGATTAGAGAAGATTATAAGAGCAACTTCAGCATCACAAAGAATAGAAAGCTCATAAGCTTTCTTAAGAAGTCCATTTCTTCTCTTAGCAAATGTAACTTGCCTATTGATTTTGTTCTCTATCCTCTTGAGTTCAACTCTTCCTCTACCCATGATTATTATTATTTGTATTATAATTCTTATCTTTTCTCTCTCTTTAAAAAAAAAAAAAAAAAAAAAAAAAAAAAAAAAAAAAAAAGAACTTGGCTATATTTACTCACTGAAAATACTTTCTTTGGGAAAGAGTTAGGTCTCTATTTATGTGGTCTTATTGTCCTAGGGTACCATAATTGTAAACAACTTAACTTACAAATATATAAATAGGAAAACCCTGAAATAAATAAATAAAATAAAATAAAACCCTTTTTCATAACCTTAGGGTATTTTTGTGCTTCATGATATATACTCTCTTTGGCCTGGTTAAAAGAGTATTCCCTCTTTTTATTCCTCTTTCTTTTTATGTGGCTTGCATAAAGTAGTCTATAATAATCTTATTCAAAGAAATGTGGATTTTTTTAGTAGAAAACTATGTCCTTGTACTTGAAGGACGGTTGATATATATATATTTTTTTTAAATTATATGGACCAACTAAGTACATATGGACCATTTAGTCACCTTTCATACAATAAATCATGTTTTTTCATGATTTAATTTATTATAAGGCTTGTTTATTTGTTCTAGTAGCTTATCCTTTACATGTACAATTATGCATGGTGTTATATATGACCTAGATCAATCGTAATATTTGGTCTTTATTATTGACTTTTATGGTTCTCTATACAAAATAAATACTACAGCCTACGGGCAATACATATACTTGTATAATGATTAAATATGTATTTAATCACTATATCCTTCTTGTAGCTTATGCTTAACTTTAATTTACATGTGCAATTGTGCATGTCGTCTCATATTAGAGGACTAATTCAACTAAAAGTTTAAAATGATGGTTGAAGCTCATCATGATCGATTTATATACTCTATCATGACATCTCACATGAGAACCCTTTGGGCTTTAAAATGTGGATGCAGCATGAGCCTCCTTATACTCATCGCAAAATATTTTACTTGAGAGGAGGGGTGAATGAGATTTGAACCTATGATATTCTTGTCACATTGGCTCTTCATACCATGTTAGAGAATAATTCAACCAAAAACTTAAGCTAATGGTTAAAGCCCATAATTAGTTTATATTCTCTGTCATCTTACATAATTCGTAAATAAAGTGTGGTACACTAATATTTAAGACCTAGCTTATATTATGTTGTCTACATTTCTGACTTTTATGACTCTCAATACAAAAAGAATTAAATGCATGTAAGTATGAATTAATATATATTTGAAAAATGTACATAATCATTAACATTAGTTTTATTAATTTCACTATTATTATCCTCCACTTGTCGAGATCAAGGTTTGGGTATCAATTAAATTAAATAATCCATGTCGAGAGCGATGCATCCAAATTTTCAATATTGTTAGAGTTGTATCCATGGTGTACCTAGGTCGTGCTCCCGTGCATTTGTGATAGAAGATATTAGAAAAGATATCAATATCTTTGATCATTTTAAGCTTTCTTATGTTTCAAGAACATGTAATTCCGTGGCCCATCTTGTAGCAATATGGGAGATGGGTAGTGATTCTGAATATGTTTGTACCGTAATTTCCCTCTAACTGAAATTGATTTATTTTAAAATTAATAATATATCCGAGCTATCTTTGTTTTGAAATGAAATAAGAAAGAAAGAAAATTCCTCAATTGTCCTTAATATCACATACGTATTATATATTAGAGGATTGTAGGGATTTGTAATTAAAATATCTCATGTAGTTCATCCCAACAGTTAAGGAAATTGATTAGTACAAGTTATCTAATCATATTTCAATCAATGCACGGGCAAATATATAAGAATTATGAACCATTAATATGTTTAATCTACTTATTATTACTTTGCACAAAAATCTCCTTTAGTTATAAATTTACATAAAGCTTTACATGACTTCCTTTTCATTTCACAAGTACTTTGTTTATCAGAATGGTTGCATACTTGCAGTACATCGAATCCATACTTATAATATTGTATCTACTTTTTAATGATAATTTAATCTTACCTAAGATTCAAACTACCCTTTTCCAGATTTTTGAGAGGACGTTTTTTTTTTTTTTTCTTATTTTGGGCAGTTCTAAATTTATTTTCAATAACTACGAATGTGCTATAAATTGAAAAGTATGGAATTATAAAAAAAATTGTTCGTCTGAAAAGAAATAATGGAAAATTACATCCCTCTATTCATAACATACATACCTTCCTAATTTCTATTCAAGCTTGTTTTGTAAATTATTCCTGTTTTTGCTATGTTTTGATTTTGGCATAGACATTTTCTCTTTTATGTCTTCTCTAACACGTCACAATATTAACAAATGGTGTGATACATCCACATTAAATCTAAGTTTTGGAGCCCAATTCAACCTAGTAAATTACTACAAAAATTTGATGTGCATGCATGCTTGTATCACATAAATAGATCGAGTTGGATCACTAATTGACGTATAGACTTGAATTGTCATCAAGAATTAGGTTTTTTTTTTTCCTTTTTTTTTGGAGATATTAATGTCAAATAATCTCAAACTCCTTCGCCGAAGTGATTTCCATTGATCAATATTTATAGGATTACAATGAGAAACCTAATCATATTAGGTAACTACAAGATATGTAAAGATATCATAAAGATAGTACACCCCCGCAGGCGGAGCGGGAGAAAATCGGATGCTTGGACTTGATCTGAATCATGCATCGAACGGTAAGGATAGTATGGTAACCCATGATCAAAAGAGAAGTAGTAGACGTGTGCCGGTTGTTTCGGGGTTTTCTGATGTCCTGCGGGAGAGTTACAATTCCGAGACTGGAACCGGACGCCTGTACCTGCAAAATAACGGAGACTCCTGACAGCTCCGCCTCCAACGGTCAAGTTAGTACCTGATTAAGGAGTAATTAATACGGAAATTAAAGTAATAAGATCTCTCTAGGTGAGAGTGTTTAATGTAGGTAATCTGCTTTGTTAGCGAGATTAGCCGGTTATTAGTGTTCCGTAATGTTTCTGTTCTTCTCTGTTCTTCAGGTGAGATTAATTGCTTGATCAATTGCCTGCTCTTTAATGAGGATTAATTAAGTATTTATAGTCTTGAGAAGCGTGCCACTCTCTAGGTTTAGGGTTAACCTAGGGCTGACCGGGCCTCTAGACAGGATTGGGCCTTGTTGGCCGGTTTTCCCATTTGGCATGGGTGGACACGTGGCGTGTCTCAATTGGTCCGTAGAGGAGGTATCTGTGATTGACACGTGGCAGGCTCCTATTGGCCTACGTGAAGGACACGTGGCGGAACCTGGTTGGTCCACTTGTCCAACGGTGATTGGTGGATAAAAATCCCCTAATCATTTGCCCCTCACAGGTGGCACGTGACTGGTCACGTGTCGCCTGTGACAGGTGTCGCACGGTGACAGGCGACGGCCTGCTACAGGTGTCACCTTGCAAACGGCCGAGAGATTTTCCCGCCCAAATTTTGAATTTGGAAGCGACCCTTCGCCTTCTCACTTTGCCTATATAAGGAAGTGTTGACTTCGGTCATTTTCACATTTGAGAACTTTGCGAGAACATTCGGACCCCTGAACTTGCTCTGACATTTCGGACCTTTTCTGCCTACCGCCTGTTCTGACAAGCCGACTGCACCGGATTTCCAGAACTTCATCAACCGACACTCGTTCAGGTAACTCAGTTCTCTTACTCTTAATTTTCTTTTTGTTTTTTGAAATGGCACCACGGAAGCACACGACACGACCTAAGTTAGTGATCAGCCGGTCACCGGGGACGGCTGAATCTAGGACTAGGAGTGCCGCCTGCCCTTTTCTGGACCCATCTTTGCCCTTTATACAAAGTCCGACTGTATCTGTGTCTATGCAGAACGTGATGGCCAGAACGAAAAAGACTGCTATGATCTCAAACTCGGACGGCTCCTCCCAAAGGGTGCTCATTAGTGAAACATCTGACCAGGCGCCAAATGTAGAAGTGAAACGAGGCGGCTGCCAAGCCGACAGTTCTGAGAGAGGGGCCAAGGTGGTCCCTTCCCATCTTACCGTTGATATGTCTAATTTTCCTCCTGCTCCTTCTAAGGGAGAGGAGGCGGGCCCCTCTGGGAGAGGGGAGGAGTCGTCCTCTTCGGACTCGTCAGAGGACGAGTCCGACTCCAGCTCTTCTGGCCACACTTCTCCAGGCTCAGAAGAAAGAAACAACCGCCTACAAGAGGCGAGGCTTTCTCATGCAGTTGAGAAGGGGGACGATTGGGCGGAGCCGTCCGCCTCTTTCAGAGAGGAAAACACCCCTTACTACTGCACGGTACCCCGGGGCCGGATCGCAACCATGCAAGACAAAGTGGAGAGCTTTATAGCTAACCACAGAATGGGCCCGGAATTTTTACTGTTCGTGCCGGATCCAGAAGACACTGTCGTCTGGCCGGCTGGTACCAGTTATGATGACGGCTGCTTTGGCTGCTATGTGGCGGCCATCAAAGCTGGACTGCGCTTCCCATTACATCCGGCTGTTCAGCGGATTTTAGATGGGTATGATTTGGGGTTATGACAGTTAGCCCCCAACTCTTGGGTAAACGTACTCGGCTATGTGGCCGGGTGCGAAATGTACGGGGTGGAGCCAAGCTTTGAGGCTTTCGCCCACATGAACTATCTCAGCCGGACCCCTAAGTCGGGAGGTACCGGCTGGTATCAATTAACAAGCCATAGGGGTTACCTCATGACGAGAGGTAAGGCGAACAAATGGAAGGATTGGCGGAACACCTTCCTTATCATCGAGGGTTCAGACACGGAGCTGAACCAACGCTTTAACAAGTGGAATAGGGATCCGCCTCTTCTCGCAGGCGGCCGTAGCATGCCACCTGTTCCCCCAAAGGCTAAATAAGAGATCCTAGACAAAGGACTCTTCAAAGTAGAGACTAGGGTGAACTCTACTTCAGGGGTACGAGAGCAAGTACCCCTAAACTGCGTCCCGAGCTTCAAGTGGCTCTATGACGAGTACTTTTTGGCCGCCTGTGGCCTCAGCAGTCGGTGCTCTAGAGGTAGCCGGCCTGTCAAATACTCTGTTTTTTCACGCTTTGTTTACTTGGGATTTTACTAACTTTGCTATTTATTTTTTGCAGCTGACGCCATGAGTAAAATAACAGCATCCAAGACTGCGGCGGCCATGTTGCGGGCCTCTCTCATGCAACAGTCTTGTACCGACTCCCCCAACAAGGGGGCACCCTTGGTAGGCTTCGAAAACTCTTCCTCTTTTAGGAGTTGTCTTATGCATATACTAACTCTTTTTATTTTCAGTCGGGCACTCCAAGAGCTTCTTCCTCGCAACAGCCGGACCCCAAGGCCCAGAGGACGACTGTTGCAAGCTCTCCTGGGTCTTCCAGGAAAACAGTGGCGGCTGAGAAGCAGCCGGCCACTTCTTCTAAAACCCCGGCGGGGCCGCCTAGAAGTATGGACAATTACTTGTAAAAACTTTTACACTTGCTTCCTTCTTGACTAGGTCTAACTTGTTTTTTTTACGCTTGATGCAGCCGGCCCTCAGGGGCTTGACTTGGTTGAGGTAGCCAAGTCCATGATCAAAGTAGTTCCTCCATCTGAAAGGGAGGCGGTCAGGGGTGCCGGCACCCTTGACCTTGATGGGATTGCAGGGGTCCTTGCTGAGGTATACTTAGCATATTTTTGAGTATTTGAGTTCCAGGACGCCTGTTATCTTTTTTGTTTGGAAACTGACGCCTGTTTTTTTTTGTACTTAGGCCCTGCTCCGAGTTAACAGCCTTCGCAAGCCGCTTGATCGGAAAAAACAAAGAGGTAAAGGCTGCAAAAGCTATGGCCGCCTCTAACTGTGATAAGGCAATGTTTCAAATTGCCCAAAATGAAGTACTGACCATTGATATTCTTTATTATCAGGCGCAGGCTACCGCCGCTGTTCGGGCTCAGTTAGAGGCGGCCCAGAAGAAGAATGACAAGCTGGGCGCGACCATCACAAATCTTAAGGCCGAGCTGAAACCTCTTCGCCAAAAAATGCACTCTTACGAAGCCATGGAGAAATCCTTGGCCAACGTAAAAGAACGCCTGGTGAGCCAAGAGAAGAGTCTTACCCAAGAGCTCTCGGAAAAGGCCGAGCAAGAGAAGAAAGAGCTCGTCCGGGAGATGATGGAAGACTCCGCTCAAATCCAGCGCATGACCTGGGGCCGCCTGTTCCCCAATGCCGACTTTGCCTCTTGGGAAAGAACGTACCGCCAGTGTTCGGAAACATATAATCAAGAGATCCTGGCGGCTGCTGAAGAAGAGGCGTTGGGAGATGCGTTGGAGGAGGAGGAAGAGCCGGTTGTGGCGCTTGTGCCACTTGGGGGTAAGGCATCAAAAGAGGATGCAGCTGAAGCCGAGTCCAGCAAGAAGAGTGCTGACCAGGCGGCAGCTGCTAATACTGAACTGCCCCCTTCTTAAGCTTAATGTATTTTTACCACGGCCTGCGTGCCGTTTGCTTTGTATTTACCCGGCCAGGGGGCCGGGGCTTTGAATATTTTGCTGGTCTTTAATGACCGGCTTATTTTTAATCAAATTTTTGTTTTGCTTCAAATTTGTCTGAGTATTCCATATCTAATATCCCATTGTTTACTAGACCGACTGTTGTACATGGCCGAACGTTGCAGACAGGTACAAATAGTAAGTACGCCGCCTATGCCCCTGGACGACTGGTTGTCTGTTTCCAGGATAGACGATCAGTCGGCCATTTATTCAATCGGAATTTGAACTTAGTTTCGTCACAATCTAGATTGAGTAGTAGAGGTACCAGGCGGCGGAGGCCGGCTGATCCTCTTGATTTGCCAATGTTTGTTGGCTATTAACTCAATAGGTTACCTAGTAGGAATAGGGGTTTGAGTGCCCTTGTTTTTTAAGAACAGGCGGACGACTCAAACCTTTTAGGTTCCATACCAAATTTGAGGGAGTGACTATGAGTTAACGTTGGAGTTACTCAGTCGCCGTCACTTTTGTTTGAGAAGTAGAGGTACCAGGCGGCGAAGGCCGGCTAGACCCCTTGATTCGCCAATGTTTGTTGGCTTTTAACTCAATAGGTACCCCCTGCATTTATCCCAAGTAATACAGGCGGTCATCTGACTCAGATGTCAACTGCTACCACTGGTTTGGTTAGTGATAGAGTTATCCTTGTCTCAAAAACGGCTACGTGGTTGCCCTTGGGGACAGTCGTATAGGTGCCGTGTAATTAGTTTATAGAACAATGTTCCACCCAAAAGGGAGCTGCTCTCTGCGACGAATTTCATCCGGAGGGATGCCGTCGGACGCCTGCTATGATGTTGGGACAGGTCGTATTAGTTTTGTAGATTTGATCAGTTGGCTTGGCGCCTGGTCTGATCATTTGGCCGGTGGCCTTGGTAAGTTCTTGGTGAACGTAGGTGCTAAGTAAAAGAAGGGTAGCCGCCTGTTAGGCACAGGGTCGGCCAGGCCCTAATCTTTTTAGCTAAGTATTGTGAGTAAAATACTCAATGGAGAGTAGCCGTCTGTAAAGGTACATACGGCATGCCCCTCTGAAGATAGAGGGAAATACTCAATGGAGAGTAGCCGACTGTAAAGGTACAGACGGCATGCCCCTCGTAATACAAAATTGAATAGTAAGTGCAAACTTTATTAAGTAGCTCTTTACTTTACATCATTCAGAAGAAATATTTTTTAAGATTATCTACATTCCAAGTTCGAGGCAACGGTTGTCCGTCTGGTGTTTCCAGACGGTAGGTACCGTCCCTGACTTCCTCATAGATTTGGTAGGGTCCTTCCCAGTTGGGAGTTAGTTTGCCAGACTCATTAGCCCTACCAACTGCTTCCATTTTTCTAAGTACAAAGTCCCCTACTTTGTGTGGACGCCTGTGTACTTTTTTGTTGTATGATCTAGTCATTCTCAGGCGATAGATCTCATGGCGCAAAACAGCATTGCCCCTCTTTTCAGGAAGTGAGTCTAATGCCAGGCGCATGGCTTCCCAGTTTGCCTCTTCATCATATAGCATTACTCGAAGAGTCGGCTCGTAGTGTTCTATTGGAAGAACAGCTTCCGCACCATAAGTTAGGAGGAATGGAGTTTCTCCAGTCGCCCCTTTTTCAGTCGTCCTAATGGCCCAGAGAACATGTGGTAGTTCATCCGCCCATAGGCCGCCTGCTCGTTCAATCTTTTTCTTGAGACCGTCTGAGATGATTTTATTAAAGGCTTCTACCTGGCCGTTTGCTTGTGGACGGCCGACAGATGCAAAGTAGTGTGCAATTCCTTGGTCTCCCAACCAGCTTTTGAGAACAGGCGTCTCAAATTGGGGACCATTATCAAAAACCATAGACATGGGAACCCCGAACCGAGTGATGACATTTTTCCAAATGAATGAAATTACATCTTTCGTCTTGATTCCCTTTACAGCCTCCGCTTCTACCCATTTAGTGAAGTAGTCAACGGCAACAAGTATGTACCGCCTTCCGCCTGTAGCAGGCGTATATGGACCCAGAATGTCCATGCCCCACTTAGCAAACGGTAGTGGGCTGTGAATGGTAGTGAGGTCAGTAGCCGGACGGTGAATTAGTTTGCCAAACCTTTGGCACTTGTCACATTTTTTCACCATCTCCATTGCATCTGCTTCCAAAGTAGGCCAAAAGTAGCCCTGCCGCCTTGCCCTTTGAGCAAGCATCCTACCACCTATATGAGAAGCACAGTAACCAGAGTGAAGATCATCTAGTATCTCTCGTCCCTTTTCAGGAGTAACACACTTTAAGAAGGGTTGAAGGTACCCCCTCTTGTGAAGTTCTCCCTTAATCATTTCAAAACAAGTGGCTCGTTTCTTCAGTGCTGCCGCCTGTTGAGGATCATCCGGCAGTGTACCGTTTGTCAGATATGCCCTTATTGAATCCATCCAGGTTGAGCTTCTGTCTAGGATTCCAATAGGGTTTTCCTCGATGCTTCTCTTCTCCATTACTTCCCAAAAAACAGTTCGAGGAGTATCGGAGGAGGCGGATGATGCTAATTTTGACAGTGCATCCGCCTGGTTGTTTTCTGATCTCGGCACTTGGATCAGATGGAAATCCTCAAGGGAGCCGACTGCTTGTCGGACCGCCTGTAAATACTTGATCATGGCCGGATGGGTTGCTTCATATTCGCCATTGTACTGACTCACTATCAATTGTGAATCAGAACAGGCGTCTATTTTTCTTGCCCCTGCCGCCTTGCACATGCGGATCCCGGCTAGTAAAGCTTCATATTCTGCCTCATTGTTTGAAGCCTGAAAACTGAAGCGTAGAGCATACTTGAACCTGTCGCCCTCTGGAGATTGACATACGACGCCTGCTCCACAACCATTTGAAGTAGAGCTTCCGTCCACATATACCTTCCATACTTGGTCTAGAACTTGAGAGTCAGGAGGACGAGTCATCTCTACAATAAAGTCAGCAAAGGCTTGCCCCTTCACTGCTTTTCTAGGCTCGAAAGTAACTTCGAGGCTCTGTATTTCTATGGCCCATTTGATCATTCGTCCTGACGACTCCATGATGGTAAAGGGCCGCTTGATAGGTTGGTCTGTATACACGACGACTGCATGTGCCAAAAAGTAGGGCTTCAATTTTTTAACAGCCATGAAGAGTGCAAGACCAAATTTCTCCACTAGGGGATACCTCAACTCGCCATTTTTCAGTACGTGGCTGACAAAGTAAATCGGGTGCTGACAGCCGTCCCTTTCAGCAAGGAGAACAGCGCTTAACGCATGATCAGAGACGGCCAGGTACATGTAGAGATCCTCTTTGGGCAAAGGGCTGACCAGCCTCGGCAAGGAATGCAAGTGAACTTTTAATCTCTGGAAGGCGGCCTCAGCATCCGGCCCCCATTCAAACCTTGCCTTTTTCTTAATTGCCTGGAAAAAGTATAGGCATTTGTCGCCTGATTGGCTTAGAAATCTTCCCAAGGCCGCCAGACAACCTGTTAACTTCTGGACCTCTCGGATAGTACGAGGCGACTGCATGTCAATGACCGCCAGCACCTTCTCAGGGTTCGCTTCTATTCCTCTCTGATTGATAAGGAATCCGAGAAATTTCCCAGACTCAACTCCAAATACACATTTCTTGGGATTGAGCATGACATGGTGCCGCCTGAGTGTGGCGAAAGTTTCTCGGAGGTCTGTCAGATGATCTTTCTGAAGTTTAGTCTTGAAAATCATATCATCAATATATGCCTCGACGTTTCTCCCAATCTGATCAAAGAACACAGTGTTTATCATTCGTTGGAAGGTAGCCGGGGCATTCTTAAGACCAAACGGCATGACCGTGTAACAGTATAACCCCTGATCAGTGACGAAGGCCATCTTCTCCTGATCTTTCTTCCATAAGGGAATTTGGTGGAAACCAGAATAGGCGTCCATGAAGCTCATCAAGGCATGGCCGGCTGTTGAGTCGACCAGGTTATCAATTTTAGGCAGAGGGTAACTGTCTTTGGGGCACGCCTTGTTTAAGTCTGTGTAGTCTACACACATTCGCCAGGTGCCATTCGGCTTTTTAACAAGCACCACATTTGCAACCCAGTCGGGGAAGTAACATTGCCGAATGAACCCTGCATCAAGTAATTTTTTAACTTCGACGGCTGCCGCCTGACTTCTTTCTTCGCCATGGTTCCGCTTCTTTTGCCGTACCGGCTTCTTTTTCGGATCCACAGCGAGTTTATGTACCGCCAGATCAGGACTAATGCCTGGCATTTCATGGACTTCAAATGCAAAGATGTCCTTGTATTCTTTCAATAAGTTGTGAAAGTCGTCACCAAGGTTTCTCAGAGCAGTCGTCCCAACTTTGACTGTTCGGTCAGGACGTGAGTCGTCTAAGATCAGGTCCGCATGCTCACCAGCCGGCTGAGGGCGGAACTCATCCGGCCGCTCCTCTGCCAATGATTGCTATTTTCTTGCTTTTCTTGCGGATTCTGTCTGGGACGCCTTTCTCTTTTTGTCGCCTGTTTCTTGAACAGGCGCACTCTCCTTGACATTGTCAAGGTCTGTTTTTTCTCCACTTGACCCAGTGGCCATAACAGTGGGCTTGACATCCGAGAGATAGCACTCTCGGGCCATCCTCTAATCTCCCCTTAGGGAGCCGACTGTTCCATTATCCCTCTCAAACTTGAGCAACATAAGAGACGGGATTATAACAGCCTTGGATTTATTCAGGGTTGGTCGACCTAGAATCATGTTGTAGGCCGAGAGTTCCTCTACTACTAGGAACCGGACTACCATGTGTCGTCCTTCCCCTTTTTCGCCCAGGCGAATGGGTAAATCTACTCGTCCCAGTGGGTGGACGACTCCTCCTCCAAACCCTATTAAAGGGTGGGAGGCCGGATGTATGCAGTCCGTCTGATATTTCAGTTTTGACAGACATTTGCTGCTGATGAGATCTGAGGAGCTCCCGGTATCTATGAGGATTCGGCCAACTCTCTGGTTGGCCACTTTACATTCAATAACGAGAGGGTCGTCATGTGGCCCCCTTACCCCTCCTAGATCCTCTTCTGTGATGACAATCTCAGGAAATGTATATTTGGACGGCCGTTCTTGGTGAACGGAATTTACATCTAACCGCCTTATATTATCTTTGTTGCCCCTAATAGTGGGGCCGCCTCCTGAGAAGCCGCCTGCAATGGTGTAGACGACTGCATCATCTGTATCGGAGCTGTCGGCCTGTTGATTCTTTTTGGCCGACTGCTTTTTTGAGGAAGTGTTCCCCGTAGATTTCTTGACATAAGTGTCAAGATCACCTTGCTCAGCCAGGCGGTCTAGGTACCGCATGAGACTGATGCAATCATTGGTGTGATGACCAACATCATCATGATAAGCACAGATTCTATCTTGGTTCCGGTTGTTTGCAGAACCCTTCATGGGGACCGGCTTCTCAATTGAGATCCGTCCCTTTATTTCTTTTAGGATAAACTGGTTATCCTTGTTAAACACATACTTTGGGGAGTATGGTTTGAATTCTTTTTTCTTTTTCTGGGCCGGCTGTTTAGAGGAATCAGCCGCCCAGACCTCTTTTCTTTTCTCATCTTTGTTAGACGACTGTTTCTGTCGTCCTTCTCTTTTGTCGAACCTTTTCCCGTCCGACTGTTTTATCGTACACAGATCAGTCGCCTGTATATAGGCTTCTGCTTCAATCAAGGCCTCTTGAAGAGTCGCCACCCTTTTTCGAACCAAATCAAATTTGAAGGTAGACCCGTCTTTGAGACCTCTAAAAAAGTCAGTATAAGCTACCTCATCCGGTAACCCTTGAATCTGTATTCTCATCAGGTTGAACCGCCTGATGTAAGAACGAAGCCCCTCCTTCTCGCCCTGCTGAATTGTTCCCAAATCAAGGGTCGTTTTCTTCGCAGGGATGTTCATGGCGAAGTTGGAGGCAAATAAGTAAGCAAGCGTCCTGAAGCTGTTTACACAACCAGTCGGCAGGTTGCCGAACCATTGCTGTGCGATTCCCTTGAGAGTCGCTGGGAAACACTTGCACCAAGTGGGATCATCCAACCCTTGAAGGTACATCAGGTTGGTGAATGCCATCAGATGGTCTTCTGGGTTAGTAGTGCCGTCATAGGCGCCTACTAGTACATTTTTTACTTTGGCCGGCTGAGCGGCTTCAGTAATTTCCTTGGAGAAGGCTGACGGCTGTTCACCAAGTCTAAGCAACCGTAGCTGCCAGTCCATAGGTTGGACGTTTTTTGCTGCAGGTCCACCAAATGGAGGTGGCTGCATAAAATACTATTGTTGCGGCACAAATGGTAAGTTTGGTACCGCCTGGGCACTATGAAAGCCGGACTGACGGGAGGTGCCGCCTGACTGACTCTCATGGTACGACTGAGTATGCCTCATCGAGGCATTTCGCAAACTGTCTTGAAAGTCTGAAGTAGAAGCCGACTCTGACAATCGGTCACTCTTCTTCTGCTCTAGCAGTAGCCGAGCATCTGTGAACTTTTGCTTTGACCCGTCCGCCTGAATATGACGAACCGGTTTCCTATTTCCTGTAGGATAACGGAATTTTGTGAAATCAAGGGCAGGTGGCTCCCGCTTCCTAGATTTAGGATGAGGAGTCGCCTCTCGCCCTTGAACTGGCTTCCTCTTCAGTGAAGTGGAAGGTTTCTTGGCCGACTGCTCTTTGACTGAAGCAGGCGGCTTTTTGTTGATCAACTCTTGAATCTCTCCCTTGAAGTCCCTCATGAAGGTCATGAGTTCGTACCTTGTGATGGGAGCAGACCCATCAGTCGGCTGTTGCCGAGCAGGCGGTGCGCCTGCTGGCTCGCTTCCTGTTTGAAGATGCTCCCGTTCCCTCCTTTCGTATGACGGGTACGTCGGGCCCTTAGGGTCCCGTCTGGAGCTGTATGAGTTTCAACTTCAAATTCACTTTCGGTGTCATGGTCCGACTGAACTTGAGGGTCGTTTAGGGGACGCCTCTCTTCAGGAGTCGGTACAGACTTGGATGCCATCTCTGAAGTACTCTCCCCACAGACGGCGCCAAATGTTTCGGGGTTTTCTGATGTCCTGCGGGAGAGTTACAATTCCGAGACTGGAACCGGACGCCTGTACCTGCAAAATAACGGAGACTCCTGAGAGCTCCGCCTCCAACGGTCAAGTTAGTACCTGATTAAGGAGTAATTAATACGGAAATTAAAGTAATAAGATCTCTCTAGGTGAGAGTGTTTAATGTAGGTAATCTGCTTTGTTAGCGAGATTAGCCGGTTATTAGTGTTCCGTAATGTTTCTGTTCTTCTCTGTTCTTCAGGTGAGATTAATTGCTTGATCAATTGCCTGCTCTTTAATGAGGATTAATTAAGTATTTATAGTCTTGAGAAGCGTGCCACTCTCTAGGTTTAGGGTTAACCTAGGGCTGACCGGGCCTCTAGACAGGATTGGGCCTTGTTGGCCGGTTTTCCCATTTGGCATGGGTGGACACGTGGCGTGTCTCAATTGGTCCGTAGAGGAGGTATCTGTGATTGACACGTGGCAGGCTCCTATTGGCCTACGTGAAGGACACGTGGCGGAACCTGGTTGGTCCACTTGTCCAACGGTGATTGGTGGATAAAAATCCCCTAATCACCGGTGATGACGATGAGAAGCAACAACCAAGACCTACATACAGTAGAGATAAGCATTGTTAGAGATAAGCGTTGTTAGGCCGAAGGAGAAGGAGAAGAGTCGCGCATAGACTTGGGCCAAGTTATAGATGCAAAGAAGAAGAAGCTAAGGGATCAAACCATCATTGGGAGAAGACAGTACCTTACTACGGGAAATCACAATTGAGGAAAAACAAATAAAATTGCTCAATAAGCTACTAAAATCCCACCACTTAACCACTTGATACATTTACCTCTTATAAAAAAAAAAAAAAAAAAATCGTACTCTATAAATAAATCGCGGAAGCAAAAAAAAAAGTGTGTTTTGTGTACGCGGGTGGGTTTAATTTTCTAACCTACCGGCAGGGGAAGAAAATTTTTTAGATCTAAACAATTCCAAGATCTAACCTAAGCTTTGACACCATGTCAGATAAGCTCAAAGTCCTTCACCGGAGTGATTTCAATTGATCAATATTTATAGAATTACAATGAGAAACCTAATCATATTAAGTAACTATTACAAGATATGTAAAGATATCATAAAGATAATATTATACTCCAAAGAACGAGATTAAGTGAAAAATTAAATTCATACGACTTATAAAAAAGCAATTTTTTCCATTCATTATCGTTGAGCTTAGGATTTTTTCCGGAGATAACTTAGGAAAAGAAATCATGAAACAATGATTCAATTCTTGCCATAATAATAAAAAAAAATAAATCTCGTAATATCCGAAATATATGTTTATTTACCTTTGCCAAAATTGGTACTAAGATTGATTGCAGTCCTAGAGCATTGGAGAAGCAATATCCGAAATCTCCATGCACAACTTCAAACATAAAACAAACCATTGATTTTTGTTGTTTTCTATATAAATAAATGCATATTATTAATTAAATTGAAAATTGAAAATTGAATTTTCACGAATCTTTCAAGTCTCATACTGTCCTAATAAGCGCTCAACTTAAAGGCTAATAAGAAATCCAATTAAGATTGTGGAATGGTCATATTGTAGGCGTGGATTACTTAACACATAATTGCACAAATGAATATAAATGGTGAATTGGGAATTGAACTTTGATTGTATCGAATGGGTCAATGGTAGGGACAAAAATAGGGAGCCGCCATTAAGTTTTAATGGACTTGTAAATTGTTGTCTTAATTATATAGGGCATAATTCAAATAAAACAAAAAAAAGGTCATTAATCTAACAAGGTTAACCATACTCAATCATAGATCCTAAGAAATTATGACTTCATGCTTGTGGTCTTGAACTAATCACATATTCGTATTGGTTTTTACTTGATTCTTTTGATGACATTTGAAAATTGCAATTGAATATAGCTTATAAATACAATTAACAGCCAAATAATCAATGCCAAAATTATTTTGATTACCACAGATAATTAATTGTGGCTGGTAAATTTTAAAAATATCATATTTAAAGGGATCCTAAATCATTTTTCAAAATTCGTCTTATTAATTAGGCGTTATTGCAATCAATCAGTTAGCATTATCAATCGAATAAGGTGATTATTACAAATAATAAAATAAAAGGACAATTAAAATATGCAATAATAATAATAAAAATAAAGGAGCATAAATCTAATCAAATTAAAAACAAAAACAAATTTGGGAGTACAAACATAAGTTTTTCAACATTGTTGCACTACTTGAACCGAAGGAAACAATACCCCAATTATTGAGGGATTTGTTAAACATCGCCCGCAAATTACCATATAAAGCCCACAAATATAACTTGGTGTGACAATTATGCCCATTTTCTAAAATTGAACAAATCTCGATTTAAAAAATGTGGAGCAGTACTGGCTCGCCGGGGGAGACCGGAGGGCAGGCCGGAGATGCGGGGGACGCCGGAGGTACGTCGTCGTCGACGGAAAACGAGGTAAGTCCCCGTTAAAATTCACGGTTTACCGTAGGAGTGGCTCCGGCGCCTAGGATGGACGCCCTTAACGTAGCATGGACGTCCAAGCCAGACGCCAGAACCACCACACCGGCGTCCAGCCCAGACGCCCAAACCACCAGACTGGCGTCCTAACCAGGCGCCACTCCACTGGCTGAGGCGGCCCTGCCAGGCGCCAGTCCAGTGGCTGTGGCGGCCCTGGCAGACGCCACCTATATATATATATATATTTTTTCTTTTTTCTTTTTTGATTTTGTTGTTGTTTTTTATCTATTTTTTTTTTTAAATCGAAAATGTTTTTTTAAAAAAATTCCAAATGGATCTTTTTAAAATTAATTTTGAAAATTCGAAATAGGTTTTTTTAAAATTAAGTTTGAAAATTCGAAATGGTATTTTTTTTTAAATTTAGTTTGAAAATTCGAATTGGGTTTTTTTAAAAATTAAGTTTGATTGTTGAGAAAGGTTTTTTTTTTAAAATTAAGTTTGACAATTCAAAATTGAATTAAAAAAAATGGAAATGGTTTTTTTTTTTTTTGTTTTTAATTTATTTCAAATTGAAAATTCAAAACGGTGTTTTTTTAAAATTATGTTTAATAATTTAATGTGTTTATGTATGTAGTGAGTAGATTTGTGTTAATGTATACCAAAATATTTAATTGTTTATGTGACTTTTATAAATGATTGTGTTTAAAATTTGTATGTGTATGTGTATGAATAATATTATACATAATTATGTTTTTTTTTGTGTTAATTCTGTGTAAATATAGAAATTAAATGTATTATCCGTTAAATGTATTTATTATAATATATAATTGATGCAGGATTATGGTGGAGACGGAAATGATTACAGTGGGATATTTGGACATGATGGTCCATTCGAAGAAAGCTCAACAAGAGATTGATTGGGCAAAACAGGTTGCAATTGCAGCTGGATTTTGCTTGGTAGTAGTAACTCATAAATCTCAACGGGATGGTAGAATGGATCGCATTTTGAGATGTGACCGTTATCGCAAAAGAGAAGAAAGAGATTTTCGTACAGCCACTCGGTTTGATACAAAGCGGAAAGGTTGTGGGTGTGAGTTCAGAGTAAAGGTCCGACAACTATGGAGTCGTGACGGTTGGGAAGTGATTGGTTACTCTAAATGGGGGTATCACAACCATGAGATGATAGTATATGAAGAGGGTCATCGACAGCTGAGCGGCTTAAGTCCTGCTGCGAAACTAGTTGTGAAAGAAATGAGTGATGCTCAAGTCAAGCCTGCTAAAATATTAGCATCTGTGTTAGAGAAATTTCCAGAAGACCATCCAAACCGAAGACACATCTACAACGTCAGACAGCAACTCAGGTTTGAACGGTCAGAGGGAAGGAACCCTATACAACAGCTGCTAAACCAGGCACAATCACGTGGTTACCTGTTCTGGTTTGATTCTGATGAAGATACAGCGGAGGTGACTCATCTTTTCCTTGTGCATCCTGATTGTGCTGATATGATCAAGTCTTGGCCATTTGTGATTTTGATCGAATCAACGTACAAGACAAACAAGTACAAGTTCCCACTGGTTGAGATCATGGGGATGACTCTAACGAACCAGAACTTTCTGATTGGTCATGCAATCATCAAGGATGAGACGGCTCCAAGTTATTATTGGGTCTTGGAGAAGCTGAGAAACTACATCGGGCCTAATGTTCTGAATGAGTCCCGTGTACAAGGTCCTGGGTACCCTAACACTAGGGTTCGGGCCGAAAGGCATCCAGTTCACCTGCACATAGTTTTAAAATTTAATAACATGAATATAATATGTGCAAATAATAAAATGTAGAAACAATTTATAAACGTTACCTCTAAGGGGGACAGCCTGTCAAGCAATAACCGTATCGATCGGAGGCGGTCAACGGACTTCTTCTCCGAGCGCGGTCTCCACGCACAAGCACGCGGCATCCCCTCATCAATAGGAACCGGGTCACGATGTGGTCGCAATGCAGGAAAGTACTCGTATATCCAGGTCTGCAATAGAGTCAGACACCCAGTGATACCTGTCGCGTCAGCCCGACTCGCAAATCCTAGTTGGCGATACAAATACGCCAACGTAGCCGATCCCCAGAAAAACTGGCCTACACTGTCGGGGTCACACGCCTCTACTATGTCGCGTGGCCTGAGCTTGTTTCCGCCGCTCTTATCCGGAAACAAGGTACATCCGAGGAGTAGAAAAACATAAGCACTCAGCTGTGCGTCGTGCATCCTACGTGCACTGGGGTACAAACACCGCTGCAACACGGATGCGATCTTCACACCGCCGTGTTCCCAAACACCAAGCGC
This sequence comes from Chenopodium quinoa, assembly GCF_001683475.1. NCBI lineage: Eukaryota > Viridiplantae > Streptophyta > Magnoliopsida > Caryophyllales > Amaranthaceae > Chenopodium > Chenopodium quinoa. The sequence continues at coordinate 536,008 of NW_018742381.1, read as the reverse complement.
CTCGGTGTACAGTGCAGCCCTGTCCACCGCCAACACCTCCGCCAGCAAATCTACCTGATCCGCATCAGCCACAGCACAAAGTCGTTTACCCTCAACACGAATCCCCAGAATGGCCTCGACGTCATGTAACATGATCGTCATCTCACCGAACGGAAGGTGGAAAGAGTTTGTATCCGGCTGCCATCGCTCAACGAAAGCCGTGATCAGCGTACTGTCAATCTTATCGTGCATGGTGGCAGGAACGTGATTCACCCCAGTGCCCTCCAGTCGCTCAAACATCTCGTTCTCCGCCGACCAAGCCTCAACCCATGTACGCAAAAAGCTACAAGTCTTTTTCCGGGTATGACATTTCAACAACCCCATAACTGAAGGCCTCTCCTGGTCCTCCCAAATACGGGCAGCTATTTGTCCTAGAAAGCTAGGAATCACACTCTCGTCAACAGGCCCACCGGGCACCTCACTCCTAACAACCCAAGAATCATTAACGGCCCTTGACCGTTTCCTGCTTGTCCCAGATATAGTGGACGCAGATGATGTGCCAGATCTACTAACAAACCTACTACCCCTACCCTTATGCACCTCCACCATATGTGTCTCGTACATGTCATCAACCCTCTGACTGAATGGACCGTAATCATCATACGGTCCACTCCCATCGTCCACATCCTCATCCTCATATGCGCCCTCCTCCTCCTCCTCCTCCTGGTCACCCTCCTAAGCATCACCATCGTCATCGTCATCCTCATCCCGACGGTGGATCCGTTCTCTACGAGCCGAGGCCGAAATACCACGGGATCTAACATGTCTATGCCCCGACCTCTCCACTGAATAGCTTCTACTAAGAAGCTCTACATTCTTCCCCGCACCATGACGACCTAGTGAATTCTACAAAAAATTTAAAAATATATAAACTTACAAAAAATTATACGAAAAATAGCTACCAATACCCAAATCAAATAAACTAAAAACATACTAACAAATTAACATCATAAAGAAATTAACAAAACACTTAAATAAAAATAATAGAATAAAAAATACACTAAGAAAGGAAATAAAACCAACACATAAGAATATATATAAACATAAATAATTCATTCCCATTTTAGTTTTGGTTTTCAATTAGGTGTAGTCGCTTTATTTGATAATTTACTGAACTTATATTGATTTTTGTCTAGCGTCCTTTTAAGACTTTATAAATCAATAATAAAAATTAAAATAAATTAACTAACCAAAAACAATATCAAATGAACAAAAAAATGTACTAACAAATTGAATTAGAGAATAAAAATAAAAATGTACAAATAAAACAAACAAATAATTGTAAACAAAATATAAACATAGAAAAAAATACAACAAAATTGAAAAAATTTATAAAAATAAACAACAAAATATAAAAACAATTGAAAAAGATATTACACAAAAAAAGAAAAAAAAATAATACACATAAAAAAAAAGGGGGCGGGGCGCCTTGGCTGGACGCCCAGCTAGTGGTGGTGGCGCCAGCTGCAGACGCGGCAACTAGTGGGCTGGCGCCTGGCTGGACGCCGTAGCCACGGCTGCTGCGCCTTGAAAAAACGCCACAACCGTGGCTACGACGTCCAGCCCAGGCGTCAGCCCACTGGTTGCGGCGTCTACAGTTGGCGCCACCACCACTGGCTGGGCGTCCAGCCAAGGCGCCCCCCCCCCTCCGTCACGGCGGTTTTCATTTTTTTTTTATAAGAAATTGTATCTTGCCTCCTTGAGAACTCCTTCCCTCCGCCGCCGCCGCCAATTCCTTGTCTTGCCGCCTCGACATTGCCGTAGTTTGAATTTTTTTTTTTTTTTTAGAGATGTTGAAAGAAGATGAGCGATGAGAGTGTGAGTGATGAGAGTGTGAGTGTTTTTTTTTTAGGTCAAGGGAAATATTGTCAAATCAAGTGAATTTTGTGGGCTTTATGTGGAGATTTGCGGGCGATGTTTAGCAATCCACATTATTGAAGGATGAATAAGCTAGAGAAAAAATTGAAGAGGTGAATTTGGGTTCTTTTATATTCAATTATTCACTATACTAGATTACTAGCTAGGACAAAGATTATATTGAGAAGTGTAATGTTGTTTAAATTCTTTGAGAAAACACATAAATGTAGTCTTTGATTGTGTCCTTGTTTTATTTTATAATTCTTTAGTAGTTTTTAGTTTTGATTATGACGATGTGAGAAATAAGAACGTGCACGTTAACTATTTTAGACGAACTACTATTAATTATATATCTAGATAAGACAATGACAAAGGTTTCATTTTTAACAAACTAAGCAATTAAATAAGTTAGTAATCGCATGTTCACCAGTCACTCTCTAATATGACATCCTTGCCAAACCTACATACACCCCACATTCTCTCCGACATCACCCTATACCTTATAACTAGAAAAAATTGACCCAATATGAAATAACCCAACTCCAATTTTGACCTAACTTTAAGAGTGTTATATTGCGTTATATTCACCTGATTGTCTCATAAATGGGTTTAATTTAGATAATAGTCATTATTAATTCTTTGAAGTACTAGAAATCATCATTAATCTGAACTTATTTTAACTTATTTTTCTGAAATTAGTAGACTTAATCATGGGTAGCCCAACCCCGGCCTGATTTTGGACAGAATTTTTTCGGCCCGAAAATGGGTCGGGCCCAACTCAATTTTTTTAATTTTTTGGGCGGGATGGGCATGCATCTTTTACGATTTTAGTCATTTTTTTTGGCCCGACCAAAAGTCTGCTAGGGTCGGGCTGATTTTTACGGGTTTGGACAAGCATTTTCGGCTTGGAGCTTGACCCTGCCCGACCAAATGGGCCGGTTTTTCCGTCTTGGCCCAGCCCGCCTTTGATCACCTCTAGAAATTAGTTAGTGAAAATTTGGTGGACAAATTAGGGCCTAAGTATTTCACCAAATTCAATAACTCAATTTTGATCTTAATTAAAACATATACAACCAAAATAAACCCTATATACTCAACATAGAGTATGCCCCAACAAAATAAAGTTTTAACTTTACCCAACTCATATAACTTATCACCTAAACACGATTTAAACTAAATCAACTCAATCCAAACACTTCACATACCACCACCTATTAAAATCCGTAGAGTATTTTTTTTTTCTTATTTTTTTTTTTTTTTTTTAAGAAATACTCTCAAAAGGGATCTGAAAATGTCAGGAAGGGTAAGACTTGACCTCATCAGCTAGCAAAAAAATTACAGTATCACAGAATTTTAACAGCAGAACAAAATAAAAGAAGAAAAAAAAAAAAGTGGACTGACATAATAATTACTACTAATAATAAACCAGTGAAATAACCAGCATGTTGAACACCAAAATGCCCGGATTTAATTGTAGGCTATCGTTTCCCTAGTTGACACGTGTGAATAATTATGCAATAAAAGCGACTTCTTCTTAAAGATTGTTGGTGAAATCCAGCAGACAATATAAAGGTATCTTCAATTTGCCATGTATACTTGTATAGTGTGATTGTGATTGTACCACTCTTTCTATCATCTCAATATAATCGTGACAAAAAGTAAATTAATTACTCACGTCTTTATTTTTGTTGGACTATCAGTTTCACTTACTATAAAGTCTTAAATTACTTACTTTAGCCAACGTCTTATTATTACTCCGTCATGTATACTGTTTTGAAGTGTTTAAGTAAAGTAGTAGGATAGAGTTGGTTAGAAGTTTGAAGCCCGGATAACAAGAATCAAAACCATTTGCCTGGCAAAGCTTCAAATGCTAGATTGTTCATTTATTTTAATTTGATTAACTCATCATGCTACGTATTTAAGGTTAGAGTAAAGAGATACAGGTAGTAGGCAAGCAATGAAGTCTTATTAATTACTCCCTCCGTCTCTTATTTACATGCCTACTTTTCATTTTTCACGGGAATTAAGGAACTTAGAGATTCCTTAAAACTCATGATTGGAAAGTACAAATATGCATGTGGGGTTAGAGAGAGATAGAGAGAAAGAAAAGGTAGGTAATTATTGAAAACATGGAGAGAGAAAGTGTTGGAAAATGATGTGAAAAGTACAAAAAAAAAATTAAAGAAAATTGATGACATCTTATCAAAAAAGGGTATATTGTCAAAAAGTATATTCTTTAAATAGAAATAGACATGTAATTTTGAAACCGTAAAAAAGAAAAGTAGGCATGTAAATAAAAGACGGATGGAGTATTTAGTAGTAGGCATCAAGTGAATGCTTATAATAAAATCACGCTTGATTTCCAAAATTACCCCACTTTAAGAAGAGAGCTTAATGTCACGTGCTGACTAATCCCCCTAGTCTTATGCACGTTAGCCTACTAACTTCCCTCCCTCGGATGCTAGTCAAGGCTTAACCCTGAAATGCTTCAAGCAAGAGTGTGCAACGAAAGTTAAGGAATGTTTGAGAACACAAGAGGATATAAATATTTTGAATGCTTTGATAGCTTGAGAGAGAGTGTTTACAAGTATTTTCTGAGATGCCTCCAAATGAAGGCCAAGTCCCCTATTTATAGTGTTCTAAGCATGGCCTAGAACCTTCACTAACCTCCTCAAATGGAGGGTTCTAGATCTAATCCTTTCTAGAGTATTCTATACATTTCTTTAGTACATTCCCTCCTCTATGTACAAGGCTCTAGAATTATCTACTCAACTCTAGATTTTACAGATGATTCAAGGATGTCCTAGGAGGTTCTAGAAGCTTCCGGATGCATCTCGAGTCTCTTTGAGTATTCTGGAACCTTCCGGACTTCTCCTTCAAAATCTAACACCACCATGATGTTCATTAGGCCTAAAAATGGTGGACCCCCAAATTTGGGCTCAATCGAACTTCATTTGGGTCCCCAAATAGCCCATTATTGTGTTACTGTCACTTGGGTGTTCACTAGGGTGACAGCACTGGAGCAATATAAAGCTCTATAGGGGGAGGGTGTCTCTGGCCTAGCCAGTGCGCACCAAGGGCATTCCCCCTGGCCACGATTGTTGCCTCCCGTCCAATGGCCCTAGTGAAGGGTGGAATGTGTGGGTCGTGACATGCTCCCCCACCTAAGTCTTGACGCCCTCGTCAAGATCCCGACTCGAATGCCTCGATCTTGTCCGCAAATTGCCATAAATCTTCTTCTTTTTCCCACGTGGCCTCGCTGTCCGGGAGACCCTTCCAACGAACAAAGTATTCGTTGTAGCTTGGCACACCTCGACGCCTTATGACTCTCTTTGCCTCGATGCTCTCAATGTCCCTTTCAAACGATGCTACCACGACCGTAGGTGCCCGTTGTGATTTTCCCCTGGTCTGATCCTCTAGATCGGCATGGTAAGACTTCAACATGCTAACATGGAACACCGGATGTATTTTCAGCTTGGGAGGTAGCTCAAGCTTATAGGAAACTTTCCCGACCTTCCTAATGATCGGGAATGGCCCTTCATACTTCCGCACTAGCCCCTTATGCACCTTGCGGAAGACTTTGAATTGGTGCGGCAAGAGCTTCACCATGACTAGGTCGCCTTCTTGAAACTCCAATGGGCGCCTGTTTTTGTCGGCCCACTTCTTCATCTTCTTAGCGGCCTTATTCAAGTAAGCCTTGGTGATGTCGAGCTGCTCGTGCCATCCCTTAGCTAATCTGTAGGGAGCGGGACTGCTACCCGTGTAGCCCGATACAACTGCTTGTGGAGTCAAGGGTTGTTGACCCATGACTATCTCAAAGGGGCTTTGCTGGGTTGCCTCGGATCGCTGCAGATTAAAGGAGAATTGGGCAATGTCTATGAGCTTTGCCCAATCTCGTTGATTGGCACTCACAAAATGCCTCAAATAGAGCTCCAACAAAGCGTTCACTCGTTCTATCTGCCCATCCGTCTGCGGGTGGAAGCTTGTGGAGAAATGTAGACCTGACCCTAGCAACTTGAAAAGCTCCGTCCAAAATTTGGCGGTGAACCTTGGATCACGGTCGCTGACGATGCTCTTTGGCAAGCCCCAGTACTTGACCACATTCTTGAAGAATAACTTGGCGGCTTGCTCCCCTGTGCAATCCTTATGTGCCGGTATAAAAGTCCCATACTTGGAAAAGCGATCAACTACTACCATGATAGAGCCAAACCCCTCTGACTTGGGCAAGGCAGATATGAAATCCATTGAGACGTTTTCCCATGGCTTCTCTGGTATAGGCAAGGGCTCCAAGATTCCTGCTGGCACACGTTGCTCTACCTTGTCTTGTTGGCACACAAGACAAGTCTTCACATAGGCCTCTATATCGTCCCGCATGTGAGGCCAGTAGTATACCTCCTCCAAGAGTGCCATTGTCCGCTGTATCCCAGGGTGACCAGCCCATAATGAATCATGACACTCCTTCATGATGTCCCGCCTAAGGTTGTCCCACTTAGGCACATAGGTGCGACGTCCGACGGTGTAGAGTATCCCATCCTCTATCCAGAAGCGTCGGGTCTTTCCCTCGTTGACCAAGTCCATCAAACTCTTGGCCATAGAATCCTCCTTTAAACCGTCCTTGATTCGATCAAGGAGGGTGCTAGCTATGCTGCTCACGCTAGCAAAGATTGCCTTGCGGCTTAGAGCATCAGCAACTACATTTACCTTCCCTGGCTTGTACTCCATAGCGTAGTCAAATCAGCTAGGAAGTCTTGCCATCGAGCTTGCTTGGGGCTTAGCTTCTTTTGATTTTGGAAGTAACTTGTTGTAACATTGTCGGTATAGATGGTGAACCGACTCCCAAGCAAATAATGTCTCCAGACACGCAAGCAATGAATGATAGCTGTCATCTCCTTATCATGCACTGGATATCTCCTTTCAGTGTCATTGAGCTTACGTGACTCATAGGCCACTGGATGCCCTTCTTGCATGAGAACTCCTCCGATAGCAAAATCTGAGGCATCAGTGTGTAGCTCGAATGGCTTTGAGTAGTCGGGCAGTGCTAATACGGGCTCTTTGGTGACGGCATCTTTCAGGTCATCAAAGGCCTCTTGACATTTGTCGCTCCAACACCATTGTGCCTTCTTCTTTAACAAGTCAGTCAATGGCGCCGCCCGTGCTGAGTAGCTCATGATGAACCGCCTGTAATAGTTGGCGAGCCCAAGGAAAGAACGTAGTTCCGACACGTTCTTGGGCTCCTCCCATTCCCTGATGGCTTGCACCTTGTCATGCTCCATCATTATCTTTCCGGCTCTAATATGGTGTCCTAGGAATGACACCTCCTCCTGTCCGAACGAGCACTTCTCTTGCTTCACATAAAGCTCGTTCTCTCGTAAGACCTGGAACACCTGTCTCAAATGCTCCACATGATCTTGCAAGTTGTAGCTATACACGACGATATCGTCGAGATAGACGACTACAAATTTATCAAGGAAGGGCCGAAAAATCTTATTCATTAAGGTGCAAAAAGTAGCAGGGGCGTTGGTGAGTCCAAAGGGCATCACCAAGAACTCATAAGAACCATACCTGGTCACGCATGCCGTCTTCGCCTCGTCCCCTTCGGCGATGCGCACCTGCCAATACCCCGATCGCAGGTCCAACTTGGAGAAGTACCGTGCTTTGCCGAGTCGATCGAACAAATCGGCGACTAACGAGATTGGATACTTGTTCTTGACAGTGATCTTGTTGAGAGCCCGATAGTCAATGCACATTCGCAAGCTGCCATCATGCCTGCGTTGAAATAGTACTGGTGCTCCAAATGGTGCCTTTGAGGGCCTAATGAACCCTGCTTCCAGCAGCTCCTTCAACTGCTTCCTCAATTCCTCGAGCTCTGGTGGGGCCATGCGGTATGGTGCCATGGCTGGAGGCTTGGTCCCTGGCTCCAGCTCAATCTCGTGATCCACCTCCCTTCTAGGAGGTAATCTCTTTGGTAGCTCCGAAGGCATCACATCCTTATACTCTTCAAGGACTCCGGAGATTTCTAATGGAACCTCATTCCCATGGGGCTCCTCTTCCTCCACTAATGCAGCCAAGAAAGTCTCTTGTCCCTTTTTGATCCCCCTGGACACCTGGATTGCTGAGATTGTCTTGGCTTCAACTTCTTCTCGTGTGACAGGAACGGACCATGACCCTTGATCCCTTTTGATCATAATTGACCCGTCCGCTTCAAAAGAAAAGGGCCTTACAGTGTCGATGAACTCAAGCCCCAACACCAAAGAGAAGTCGTCCATATGCACGACTGTGAGATTTATGGTGCCACTCCATTGTCCCAGACAAATAGGCACCTTGTGCGCCACACCAAGGATAGGAACGGGCGAGGTGTTGACCGTCTTGATCCTCCCCGGTTCCTTGGTGTACTTGATTCCCAACTTCATTGCTTCCTTCTCCGTAATGAAGTTGTGTGAGGCACCACAGTCCACGAGTGCCTTAGAAGCTCTCCCATTCACTAATGTATCAACAAACATAAGTGAGCCCTTCGGGCGAGGTAACGTGCTTACCTGGACCACTTTGGTGCTCTCCTCAGCTTTTGGTGTGGCCCGTACGCTACTAAAGAGGCGCAACGACCCCATTTGTGCATCGTCCCCCGACGATTCACCGCTCGAAGCTATGATGGTGCTGAGTTTCTGTCTCCCAGGGCAATCCCTTGCCCAGTGCGGCCCTCCGCACAAGTAACAACCCCTGTTGTTGGGCTTGTCAGATGATGAAGAAGACGACGACGATCCCTTTGCCTTGTCCTTTTTCACCGTCTTGTTGCTACTGGTGCTGCTTCGATCGGTGGGCTTGGCTCCCCCACCTTTCCCTTTGCTGCCGTTGCTACGCCCTTCCTTCCTTGTGTCCCTGTAATCAACCAAGGACTCTGCAGCTGCGATGGCCTCAGCAAGTGTTTGAACGTTCCTCCTTTCTACCTCTTGTTGAGCCCATCGTTGCAACCCTCCAATGAAATATATAAGTTGTGCAGCCTCCGGCAAATTATCAACTTCGAGCACGAGGGTTGTAAATTGCTTAATGTACTCCTTGATGGTGCTGCTATGCTTGAGTTCACGCAGCTTCATCATGGAGACCTTGGCTGCGTCATGCGGGCGGAATTGCTTCTTGAAATCTTCCTTGAATTGGTCCCATGTTCGGATGGAACATGAACCACTCTTGATGTCTTGTTCACGCCTTCTCCACCACAGAATGGCATCATCTCCGAGATACATAGTGACAGCATTAATCTTGGAGGCATCCTCCTCCAAGTGCACAGCCTCAAAGTATCGCTCCATGCTCCATAGGAAGTTGTCAATTTCCCGAGCATCCCTCTTCCCATGATACTTTGGAGGCTTGGGAATTTCCACCTTAGGACCGACTTGAATGGTGGCGCCCCAAGCCATCGTGGTCCTTTTTAGCGACGTGAGTTCCTCCTTGAGGAGCTCATTCTCCTTCTTCAAAGCAAGGAGTTCCCCCGTGAACTCCTCACGCATTTTTGCCATCTCGCCCATCATCTTCTCAAAAGCCTGATCAGCGAGTGATTGAGCATTAAGGGATACCTCCTCTAGACGATTGTCTAGTTCCCCTAATTGCCCTTTGAGCGTAATAACTTCATTCTCGACCTTGCCGACAGAATCCGTCATGTCGCAAGCAGCAACTTCGGCTTTGGCCGATCTCTCATCAACTTTATTCACTCGCTTCTCAAGCTTTTGGACAGCTTGAATGAGAGCCTCAGGCGCATAGCCCTCGGTTGTTTGTGAAGCACTAGCGTCCTTGCCGTCCTTGCTCTTTGCCATTCTTCCTCCTTCGCTCACAACTTGCTAACCAAGCTCAACAGCACTATAGTCCCCCGCGACCGTAGCTGCTCTGATACCACGTTGTCACGTGCTGACTAATCCCCCTAGTCTTATGCACGTTAGCCTACTAACTTCCCTCCCTCGGATGCTAGTCAAGGCTTAACCCCGAAATGCTTCAAGCAATAGTGTGCAACAAAAGTTAAGGAATGTTTGAGAACACAAGAGGATATAAATATTTTGAATGCTTTGATAGCTTGAGAGAGAGTGTTTACAAGTATTTTCTGAGATGCCTCCAAATGAAGGCCAAGTCCCCTATTTATAGTGTTCTAAGCATGGCCTAGAACCTTCACTAACCTCCTCAAATGGAGGGTTCTAGATCTAATCCTTTCTAGAGTATTCTATACATTTCTTTAGTACATTCCCTCCTCTATGTACAAGGCTCTAGAATTATCTACTCAACTCTAGATTTTACAGATGATTCAAGGATGTCCTAGGAGGTTCTAGAAGCTTCCGGATGCATCTCGAGTCTCTTTGAGTATTCTGGAACCTTCCGGACTTCTCCTTCAAAATCTAACACCACCATGATGTTCATTGGGCCTAAAAATGGTGGACCCCCAAATTTGGGCTCAATCGGACTTCATTTAGGTCCCCAAATAGCCCATTATTGTGTTACTGTCACTTGGGTGTTCACTAGGGTGACAGCTCTGGAGCAATATAAAGCTCTATAGGGGGAGGGTGTCTCTGGCCTAGCCAGTGCGCACCAAGGGCATTCCCCCTGGCCACGATTGTTGCCTCCCGTCCAATGGCCCTAGTGAGGGGTGGAATGTGTGGGTCGTGACATTAAGCTATACAAGAATAGTCCGAAATCCCGAATGAAAGCAAATCTTGATAAATCATCTATTTAGGTATATTATAACAATGATGTGACTATTAATAATCGAGAGAGTATATATATACCAATATAGCATAATTCTAACTGAAATTTAATCTTATGTGCTAAGCATTAGAATAATTCTTAAAATGGAAGTCCTTCATGCTTACTATCAAGCTCTTTTTCGTGAAAATAAAATTTTGAAAATTGTGAGAGTTTATTTATGAACCGGAAAAAATGTGCCACTTATTAGTTATTACTGTTTTTATTTAACTTTAAGGAAATTAAATAATTATGTAAGAAACTATCACTTTCAATTTAAGAAATTAATGTAGGGGAAGTGAGTGTGACCAGACCACTCATCGAATAATCGTATTCATCAAATTGCACCACGTTCAGAAAGTGAGATTAAGAATATGACTTTTAATTAAATAATTTATTTATTTATTTATTTTTTTGACAGATAGAATATGACATTTATCATTTTATCTATGAAAAATTGAAATAATAAAATTCAAAGGAGAAAAGAGTTATAGAGTTCGTACAATGGAGTGGAACAACGCATCACCCTCAATTAGGTTCCCGTAAGATTTCTCATTTATGATATGTCGGTTGTGTCAATTTCAACTTTTAATCCATGTAAATGTTGATTTTAGGTCATATGATAATGGTCTAAAACGTAAGTTATACTTTATGTTGTTTTATCAACGGGTGTATGAATACATTAGAGAGAATTTTCTAGCTTAATCCGACGGCTCGGGTAATAGAATATGACGATTCTTAAGAACGCAACAACACATGTTAGCATAGCTTAGCTTCTGTCGAGTGTAATTGGACTTTTTTTCCGAATGAATCAGAGCTTAGTAAGTAGTTGAAATTGGACAACAAAAGGAGGTATACTTAAATAAAAAAGGTGATAATATCTTTGAGATCCAGTCACCCAATAGTAGTCATATCAACAACTCAATTTGATATATTTCTTTCTACATTGCATTTATAATTTAAAATTAAATTATATTTATTTAACCATAATAAAGTTATATAAAAGCTACATAAAAAGTAAAAAAAAAAATAAAACAAATTTATATGTTTTAAACTCCAAACTAGGAACCACACATGTTATATGTGAATTCTTAACAATTTTGCATATCTTCTTTTGTATCATTTTTATTTAATACAACCTTCTACAACCATTGTGTTTAACAATTCACTTGTGAGGTAGACTTTGATTTGTTTTGATTGAATGTTAAAGAAGAATTGGCATTTGTTGTCAACAAACTAATTAAACTAAAAAGAAATCAACATGTAGACCCCCGAACTCTCACAATGCAAGGAGAGAGGTTAAACCCTAAATACATGGCTAGCACCATGGAATTTTGTTGAGCTACCCTAAGAAGCTTCTCCTGGAAGCTTTATTACAGCTGGCACATCAGACGTAACTAAACCCCCCCCCCCCCATTTAAGGGAATTAATTATAACAACTTGCCAGCTCATATTTAGAGTATTTGTTTATTACAAGTTGGTTGAGGTAGTTGAGCCTTGTATAAATACTCTCCTTCATTCATTATTATCTTTTAATCTATTCATTACACAAAATTATTACAGAATCTCTCTCTCTCTCTCTCTCTCTCTCTCTCTCTCTCTCTCTATCTTCTCTGATGGTGTTCTGATTCTCTACTGCTAGATTCTGCCATTGTTGATCATCTTCTTCGATTTACAGAATTTAACATGGTATCAGAGCTAGCTTAGCCCACTGCGTTCATCAGATGGTGATTTCACTTTAGTTCTTCGTTCCTCGAGCTTCTTCGATCGTTCGTTCTTTAGTTCTTCATTCTTCGTTCTTTGGTCACTAAGTTCATACTCTAATTATCGACAATTTGTTCGATTTAACAGCCGGACATGCTTTGATGAGTTTTATGGATGCCTATTCCGGCTTCCATCAGATATCCCCGTGGAAAAAAGATCAAGAGAAGACGACATTAGTTATTGATCATTGGTTATTCTGCTATATTGTGATGCCGTTTGGCTTGAAGAATGCGCCTGCTACTTTCTAACATATGATTAACTCGGTCTTCATTAATCAGATTGGAAGGAATGTAGAGGCGTACATTGATGGCATGATAGTCAAATCTAAGCTACATACGGATCATCTTACTGACCTCCAAGAGACCTTCACCACACTCAAGCGGCACAAGGTCATGCTCAATCCTAGGAAGTGTGTCTTCGGTGTTGAGTCTAAGAAGTTTCTCGGATTTTTGATTGATCAAAGGGGGATAGAGGCCAAGCCAAAGAAGATACGGGCGGTCATTGAAATGAAGTCTCCTTGCATTGTAAAGGAAGTTCATAAATTAACCGGTTGTCTGGCGGCATTGGGGAGATTCCTCTGCCGGTCAGGTGACAAGTGCCTCTATTTTTTCCAAAAATCAAAAAGAAGTCCATGTTCGAATGGGGGGATGATGCTGAGGCGGCCTTTCAATAATTGAAAGAGCATTTACACTCTTTGCCAAGGTTTGTTAGCCCTCTGCACAAGGAGACACTTTACATGTACTTTTCCGTCTCAGATCATTCTCTCAGTGTTGTTCTCCTTAATGAGAGAGACGACAATCAGCTCCCGATCTATTTCATTGCCCTATGCTTCGAAATGCATAGCTCTGGTACTCTATGATTGAAAATTTTTGTTTCGCCTTGTTCATGGCAGTCAAGAAGTTAAAACCTTACTTCTTGGCACACCCGTGGTAGTCTATACAGACCAAGCACTCAAGCGGCCAAGGACAAATCTAGAGTCATCCAGGCAAATGCTCAAATGGGCTATTGAAATGCAATGTCTTGAAATCTCTTTCGAACCAAGGAAGACAGTGAAGGGTCAGACTTTTGCTGACTTCATTGTTGAAATGACAAGGCCGTGTGAGCCGAAAAATCTTGACCAGGTTTGGAAGGTGTATGTAGACGGGAGCTCTACCATGAACGTTTGTGGTGCAGGGATAGTATGTCAGTCTTCTGAAGGGAACAAATATGAATATGCACTGCGGTTCAAGTTCCAGGCCTCAAACAATGAGGCAGAGTATGAGGCCCTGCTAGCCGGCATCCGCATTTGTAAGGCAGCAGGGGCAAGAAAAATTGACGCCTGCTCAGATTCACAGCTGGTCGTTAGCCAATTCCATGGTGATTATGAGGCCACCCATCCGGCTATGGTCAAGTACCTGCACGCGGTCAGAGCAGAAGCTGGAACACTTGATGAATTTCATCTAAGTCAAGTGCCCAGGTTAGAGAACAATCAGGCGGATGCTCTTTCTAAGCTGGAATCATCCGCCTCCAGTGATACACCTCAGTCAGTCTTTTGGGAAGTAATGGAAAAGAGGAGTATTGAAGAAGATCCCATTAAAGTTCTTGACCGAAGTTCAACCTGGATGGACGGCATCCGAGCATATCTTCTAGACGGCACTCTGCCAGGTTTTTATCCAGAAATGACTGCAATGAAAAAGCGTGTGGCCAACTTTGAGATTCACAATGGAGAACTTTTCAGAAAGGGTTTTTTACAGCCTCTTCTGAAATGCATCATCCGGGAAAGGGGGCAAGAGATTTTGGAAGACTTGCATTCGGGCTTTTGTGCCTCACACAGAGGCGGCAAGTCTCTAGCAGAAAGGGTCAGGCGACAAGGCTACTTTTGGCCCACTCTTGAGGCAAACGTCATGGAAATGGTGAAGAAGTGTGATAAGTGTCAAAGATTCAGCAGACTCATACACCGTCCGACCACTGATCTGACGGCCATTCATAGCCTAGTACCATTCGCCAAATGGGGTACGGACATTCTAGGTCCGTATACGCCTGCGCCAGGTAGACGGCGATATATTCTAGTTACCGTGGACTACTTCACCAAGTGGATAGAAGCTGAGGCGATCAAAGGCATCAAGACAAAGGATGTTATCTATTTCATCTGGAAGAACATCATCACCCGGTTTGGGGTACCTATGGATATGGTATTTGACAATGGCCCTCAATTTGAGACGCCTACCCTCAAGAATTGGCTGGGAGACCAAGGGATCTCTCACTGTTTTGCATTAGTCGGCCGTCCCCAAGCAAACGACCCGGTTAAAGCCTTCAATAAGCTAATCTCAAACGGCATAAAAAAGAAAATTGAAAAGGCTGGCGGTCTATGGACTAAATAGTTAACTTATGTCACATGGGACATCAGAACAACAACAAAAGGGGCAACCGACGAAACCCCATTTTTCATAGTGTACGGTGCTGAAGCTGTCTTGCCTCTTGAGTGTTATGAGCTGACTCTTCGAGTCATGTTGTATGATGAAGAGGCAAACTGGGAGGCAATGTGCTGGCATTGGACTCACTTACAGAACGCAGGGGCAATGCCACCTTGCGTCATGAGATATACTGTCTGAGAATGACAAGAGCCTACAACAAGAGAGTTCATAAACGACCCTTAAAAGTAGGGGACTTTGTGTTACGGAAAATGAAGGAAACCGGTAGGGCTAATGAGCAAGGCAAGTTGACGCCCAATTGGGAAGGTCCCTACCAGATCTATGAAGAAGTAAAAGGCGGCACCTACCTCCTGGAAGCTCCTGATGGCAGGAAGCTAGCTAGAACTTGGAATGTGGACAACTTTAAAAAGTACTACTTCTAAGACTTTTAAATTTTTTGTAAATGAAAAGACTATCAATGAAAAATTATTTTTTGTTTTCAATTTTGATTATTTACGCTTTATTAGAGGTCTCCCAATGGGAACACCGTCTGTGTAATGTGCAGACGGCCAAATCTATACCAATCGTCAGCTCCAACATGAGTACGACATCCGGCGACACCCATTCGGATGATTTCATTGCAAAGAGAATCTCCCATTTGGGTGGTACATTGCTCTATAAACGCAAACACAAACGGCAAGGACAGATTGACCTAAAAGGGCTAATTCATAGTCGTTTGACCTGAATAATTTAAAATGGAACCTAAACGGTGTAATAAAACTGCATGTCCCATTGACTCCAGCCGGTAATCGGCCGTCATTCTAACTTAGATTAAAATCCCATTATAATTTTGTAACTCAAAAGGTCCTTCCAATGGGGTAAAAGGACGCTTGAGTATATTCATGGATAATCAAGTCCAACTTAACAGATAACCCAGACGATGAAGGAGGTTTCCTTAGTTCAATAGACTAGGCAACTCCGAGAATCGCTGGGGTGCCCAATTTTTCATCGCCTGAACGTTGGACGGTTGTGTACTTAGTTTGGGGCAATCACAGTACTGATTGATTGACCAAGGAACTTGTCATATCCAAAGTTCCTAAGTTAATTAATCAACCTTTTAAAACCAACCACACAGCCGCCCTGGGGCAAGAGATTAGCCGGTTTGTTAGTTGTCGCATACAATTAATAAGTTAGGAAAAATCGAAGCATATATATAGCAAAAGTAAAAAATTGCAAGAATTGAAATTTTTTTATAAAACCGACTTAGTCGGCTACTTCATAAATAAAACCGACTTAAAGGCCAGGAGAGTGATTGTCATACTGGATATACATCCGAGAAATAAAAAAGATTATTGAAAAGTACAAATAAAATACTCGGCACGCAGGCCAAAAATACAGACGGCCAAAGGCCGAAAAGAAAGAAATAGAAGTTAATTTTGCTGAGGCGGGGCCACCGATGCAGCCTTCTCAGGCGGAGGTAGAGTAGAGTTCACCTGTGCATCTTCTATCTGCTACTCTTGCTCCTTCTCTTCCTCCTCCATGCCCTGAGCTGGCTCCCTACCTTATGAGGCCTACTTGTTTGCCCATTCCTCAAACGACTCAGGCTTCGGCTTCCCCTCAGCTCTTCCTGTAAGAACAAGATATGTGTAGTGGTAGGCCAAAGCCCAGACACCATAGTCAGAACCCTGATGCACTAGGTCCCATGCCATCTTCATCCGGGCCTTGCAGTCTTGTTCATTCTCCTCTACAAGGCAGTCTTGCTCAGCCTCCAAAGTTGCCTTGAAATTAGCCTAGGAAGCAGTCAACTCATCCTTCAGATGGTTGATGTCTGCTTGGAGAGTGGTGTTCTCCTTGTCGACGCCCTCCAGAGCTTTGAGGTTCGCCTGGGCGTTCATGAGCGCCGCCAAAAAATCGGAGGCTTTCTTGTTAACCTCATCAAGAGCAGCCGTCAGATGTGTGATAGAGTACGCCTGCGTCAGTAGCTTAGCTATAGCATTCACCTTTGTGTGGCTTATGAGTTCCTTAGAATAGTAGCTACAGCTTGATTTGTCAATCTGAATTTGCAGCTTTGCTATTCTCAATCTCTTAATTAGCTAATTCCAAGCCATATTCCATAGCCAACACCTCAGCCTTAAAGGCATTGCAATTACCAAAGTTCAAAGAGTAGGCATAGCTGAACTTACTAGTATAGTCACGTATGACTCCTCCACCTCCAGCAGAGCCACGAGCACCTTTGGAACCCCATTCGAGTTGAGAGCAGCACAACCAACAAGTGTTGGTATCTATTTGACAAAGAGTTCTCTTCTTAGTCTAGGCATTTGCGAGGGGCTAGCTATATCACTCCCTAAAACTCTCCACACTTCCTCAAATCAGTCTAAGAGGAACTGTTTCACATCCACTTGCATCGTTTCTCCACCTCCATAACCAGTATACCACAATTGAGAAATAAGGAGGGAACCTCAGTTCCTCATTATGAGAAACACTTTTGTAACTTTAATTATGAAATTTTGGAAAAAAATGTGATGTTTTTCAGTGGTGGGGACCGCGTATGTGTCATGAGTGGGAGCTCCGGATCTTGACACATACCCTATGAGAAACAAAACTTGTTTCTCACAATGAGAAACAGAGAATTACCCAGAAATAAGTAGGCCAAATCTCCGGAAACATATCATTGGTAATGTGTCTTTGTATATTGCGCACTACCCATTGTTTCAGGTTGCCTGCACGAAAGTCACTAGCGTTTGCCGGGCCACCCACTTGACACCACACTTCTCTTGCTGCTTTGCGGTTACGCATGACATGCAGGGAGGTTTCCTCCACATGAGTACACACTTTACAACACAGGTTATCAGTCAAGGATCTCTTAAACCAGTTAGTGTTACACATGATACGGTCATGTAAAACTAACCATAAGAAAACTTTGATTCGTTGTTGAACACGAAGCCTCCAAAACAAGTCTCAAGACCCATCTTCCTACTCACTATCGTCTCTCCTAATGATCTCGAGAGCTGACTTGATGCTAAATTTTCCTTTAGCACCATTGCCCCAATAGATAAGGTCACCCCTGCGAGCATCAAATTTTAATTCATAGGAGTCAATTCCACGAATAATGTTTTGGGGAAGAATATCAGCAATTAAGTTCCACTTCCAACCATTATTCTCATTCCACATCTCATTAACCGTAACCCCTTCAACGTCTAAGGGGATTGCAGCTGTTACATGCTCACGAAGTGGAGTGCTAATAGCCCAATTATGGCCCCAAAACAGAGTATTGGAGCCATTGCTAACCGCAACTCTTTCCCCTTTACCGATCGTACTAACATTCTCCGCTATTCCTCGCCAAATGTTTGACATAAATTTATGAGCCTTGGTTTCGAATATGTCAATGTCACATCTTCCCTTGCAATAGTTGCTACGAAGAACTCTCGACCATAAGGCATTAGGTTCGGTTAGCATCCTCCAACAGGGTTTCGTAAGAAAGGAAGCGTTTGATTGTCTTGAAGAGCGAATACTGAGTCCCCCAGCTCCATTGGTTTTTTCACACATTCCCAAGACGGAGGTGAGTTTTTCTTATTTCTTCATTCCTCCCCAAAGGAATCTTCTGGTTCTTTTCTCTATGTCATCACAGAACCCTCTACGAATTCTCGCCATTTGCATAACATACGAAGCCATGGTGGAGATTGTAGTTTTAGCCTAGCTTGCACCGATACGGATACGGACACGGCAAAACGGCAATCCTAAAATAGGGGACACGGGTACGGCAAATAACAAGACAAATAATATATCAAAAAAACGAGATTTTGACAACCTATTCAACAAAACACTATGTAATTAACCTTAAAACAAGTCATTTACCTTAGCTAAATAATATTCTCCTAATTCACATACAATAATGTGCTATGAAATGTGTTTTGAAGGCGCTCGTATTATAACTCTTACCTTTTTCTCTCATACTTTACCTTAATTTTCTAATTAAAAAAGTTAAAAAGATGAGGTGAAATATCAAAATGCAAACCGGATCGTATCATAGTAGGATACGATTTGTCTCAAAGTGTCTAAATATATTAAAATCCGGATGCAGTTTTTATGTGCGTCCGTCGTGTGTCGAACGAGTGTCGGTGTCCGACACGGTGTTGGACACGGACACGGCTGTTGGACGAAGTGTCCGTGCATCCTAGGTTTTAGCAAGCGTTATACGACCCGCCAAAGACAAATATTTCGATTTCCAACCCGCATGTCTTCTATCAATTTTTTTACATAAATACCCAAAGGTATCCTTTGTAACTCTGCTAATCAGTGTTGGCATCCCCAAATATGTGCCAGGTCTGCCGTAGCCTCAATCCCAAGGTCTTACTAATTTGTTCACACGCATGAGGCTGCATATTATGAGAGAAGTAAACTCGGGATTTAGGGAAGCTAACCTTTGAACCCGAGGCTACACAGAAACGGTTGACACAACTCTTAATAACTTCAGCTTGTAAATTTGTAGCCTCTGCAAATAATATGATATTGTTGGCGAAACACAAATTTGAGAGCTTCGGGCCATTTTTGCTGGCTCTAATGGGGTTCCATTTGTCTAATATAATCGACTCTTCGATAACTTGATTGAGCCGCTCCATACACAAAAAAAAAAATATATGGAGACAAAGGGTCTCCTTGAAGAATTCCTCTACTGCGGGTAAAAGAATCCGTAGGTTCTCCATTCCATAAAACCCTCATCGAAGTTGTATTGCATTCCAAGATCACATCAATAATTCGAGTAGGGAAACCAATCTCAAGCAATGTGTCACGAATAAATTCCCACCTAAGCATGCCATTCCCACCTAGTACTACCTTGCTTGTTTCTCATAGTATGTATGACCTCTTGAACTATTAAAATGTTGTTAGTAATTTGCTTCCCCGGGACAAAACTTGTTTGAGTACAAGAAGTGAGATACGGCATCATCGGTTTGATTCGATTCACAAGAGCCTTTGTGATAACCTTATACACTACATTGCATAATCCAATTGGTCTGAATTGAGTTGCTAACTCCAGGTTGTCAATCTTAGGGATAAGGACGATGAAGGTTTCATTCAACTCTTTTGGCAGACCTTTACCATCTAGCACTTCCATAACCAGCTTGTACACGTTATTTGCCACCATGTCCCAATTTTTCTGAAAGAATAGAGCTTGGAACCAATATTCTTTATTACATGATCAATCTCACATTTCACAAAGAGACGGGTTAGAGCATCCCAATCTCTAGGTGTAAATTCAGGATAAAATTCCCTTGGAAGATCTTCATAGTCATCCACACCTTTTTAAAAAGGCTTTTGAAATAATTAACAATAGCTAGTTTGCTGCACCTCGTCTTTCTCAGTCAACCATTCACCATCGGGGACTCTTTAATAATAGCAGAAATTTTATTCCTCCATCTTCTAGTGATCGTACTTAGGTGAAAATAAGTAGTGTTTCTATCACCATCTCTTATCCAATCTACTCGAGATTTTTGATACCAAAGTAATTCTTCTTGTTCCAGCACCTGATCAAGCTCCTTTTGAAGCTTAAATTCGAGTTTTATTAAATCTCGAGCCTTTTGTAGAGCTAAGGCTCCTTGAACTCCTGCTATTCTAGCAAGTAATTATTTTTTCTTAAAAATATTATGAAAAGTATGCTTGTTCAATTCTTGGAGCTCTTTGGCCAGATTCCGTAAATTCGGGACAAGTTTCATCCATTTACTTTCCACAAAATCTAGAAAGTTTTCGTGGGTCATCCGTGCAGCTTGAAACTTAGCGTGAAAGGTTTGTTAACATTCCTAATTGGTGCAAAACCATTCGGGGCTATAAGAATAGGACAGTGATCAGACTGTACCGCCGGAAGATGCTTTACCGCCGCATTGGAAAACTTCAAACTCCAGTCTCCATTGCAAAGGGCCCTGTCAAGCCTTGCACTCTTCCAAGAATCAACACTGTTTCCTCAAAACCAAGTGTTTGGGTCCAATTTAGTCCAATTGGGCTTAGGCATTAAATGATCCAATTAAAAGCCCAAGGTCAAGGTTCATCTCTCCAATTGTGCTAAAGTCAAAGATCAGTCCTCAAGGCAAGCCAATTGGGCTAAGGCCCAACTTCTCCATGTATGCAGAGGTATAAAAGCCATCAATATTACATTTGTACATTCATTCAAGCAAAGCCTCAAGCAATTAATTCTCTTGCATAGTGTTCTCTTTCTACGCACTGTACTGACTTTAGCATCGGAGGGGCCTTCCTCGGCAACACCCCCGAGGCTAGTTTACGTGTGTTTACTGTGCAGGAAACCTTCGGCCCAACATTACTTGGATCGAATCTAGTCTTCTCCACTTCATCGGACCTTCGACAAGGTCCCATTGTTTTCACCCGAAACAATTTGGCGCCGTCTGTGGGGAAGACTTTCAAAAATCTTTAAGCCAAATTTCTAACCAAGATCATCTTGCAATTATCTTAGTAGCAATGGCTAAGAACCGCAAGAGCAAAGGCCTCCGTCAAGAAGCGGGCGAAAAGCCTAAAACCCCTACACCATCACCCTCGCCGGACCGGAACTCTCCCAAGGGTGCCAGCTCGGGGGGAGGATCATACAGGGAGGATTCCCTTTCTCCCGTAATTCATAACTCTCATCATAGGCCGAGTCACTCTCGGTCTAGCAGGGGTGAGTCCGATCATAGGACACATTCAGTGCCCCAAAGCCAACCATCGACTGTGCGCCCTCATTCCCATACTCGGCCGAGGACCCCTTTGACGGAGCCCAGCTCAGAGGAGGTGGCAAGAGCGCTGGCAGTGCTCATGGAGGCAATGAGGGCACAAAATATGCCACCACCTCGTGATCGAACTCCTCCGCATACCCGGCATCAGCGGAGGAAGCTAGACCATGATGGTGGGAAGCTTCCTTCCTTCCGGGAACTGGAAGAGTGGGAAGAGGATACCTGGAAAAATGAAAAAGAGAGGAAAAAGAACCCTCAATTTTTCAAAGGATCCTCATCCTCCCGACCAGAAACGCATAAGAGCAGCAGCTCAGCTTCTCGGCCAGAATCTACTCACCGAGAACAACCTGAGACTGTTCGCCGAAGCGTCCTCGACCGACTAGGCGGCAAGGAACCGAGCGTGCACAGTCGCCTCTCGTTCCCTGCGGCCGAGGCCCAGACTTCCCAGCCAGGGACGAAAACCACTCCTACCTCTCTAAGAGGGCGGAGCGCGGTCCCTTCGGCCAGGAACAAGGGCAAGGCTGTTATGCTACCCGCCAGTTCGCCATTCGAGCAATGGATACTGGAAGAGCACGTGCCCACGGTTAAAATACCGTTGCACATCACATATGACGGGACCTCGGATCCGAAGGACCACGTGGCCTCGTATGAGACTCATATGCATCTTTGCCCCAGATCCGAAGCGACTTGGTGCAAATATTTCCCAACCACTCTCAAGGGGGTCGCGCAAGCGTGGATCTCCAAGGGAGTAAAGCAAGGCTCCATAACAGGGTGGGATGATCTGTCCTCCAAGTTTAGGAGCAAGTTTTCCACGGCAAACCGCCGAGACAAGACTACTGCAGAACTCATGAGTCTGCAACAGGGGGAAACCGAAAGCCTCCGAGACTATCTGACCCGTTTCAGTAACGAGTCATCCAGCGTCTCTCAGTTGGACCAGGGGCTAGCCGTTTTTGCAATGCGGAATGGCCTTCAGCCCGGGAAGTTCCTTGACTTCATGGTCATGCATACCCCGCAGACCTTGGAGGAAGCTCTGAATGCCTCGGATAAGTTCATCCGAGCCGAAGAATGGAACAAAGTGAAAACCCAACCTCAATTCGGGGGAGGGAAACAAAGAAAAATACCCTTGTCTGAAGGCCAAGGCCATAAGGAAAAGGGAAAGTCAAAGGCCTCGGAGCAATCTTCGGCTAGCGACCCAAAGAAGGAAAAATCTGCCTCATACACAGGCAGATACGAGTCCTACACTCCGCTCTCTCTTCCACGCGCCAAAATTTACAGCGTGACGATGGAGGAGCAGAGTTACCGAAAGCCGAGACCACTCCCAGAGTGGTATCAGCGAAAAAATAAAAATCAGTGGTGCGAGTTCCACGAATCTCCGGGACACAACACTGAGGAGTGTATCCAACTGAAGGACCAGATAGAGGACATGGTCCGGAAGGGATACTTGAAAAAATACATCGCGGATCACCGCGAGAAAAAAGAGTCCGAGAAGTCAGCAAAGGACTCTCGGCAAGACCTCGACTTCCCCCGGAAGAACAGTAAAAAGCCGGAGGGGAAATTCTCTCCGATCAATGTTATCTCGGGAGGAATATTCTCTCGGAGGGAGCACAAGCGACACCTTAGGGCTTTGACTCACCAGGTGAACAACGCTGACATTCAGTCTCCCCAATCGCCGGTGCCGAACATGACGTTCACAGCCGCCGACTGCCGGGGGATAACGTTCCCTCACGAGGATCCGTTGGTGATCATCGCCACGGTGGCCAACCACAACGTCAGTAAGGTCCTTGTTGACGGTGGCAGCGGAGCAAACATTCTGTTCCGAAAGGCCTACAATCAAATCAAGCTGAAGCCCAAGCACCTTACGCCGGTACCCTACCCGGTATCCGGGTTCAACGGGGCTTCAACTTATCCAGATGGGAAGGTGACACTTCCTATCACCATCGGCTGCGATGAGGCAGCCAGGAACGTCATGATTGAATTTTTGGTCATTGACGCTCCTACAGTGTACAACGTGATTTTGGGGAGACCCATAATTCATGAGATCCAAGGGGTCGTCTCAACTTATCATCAGCTGATGATTTACGTCTTAGACGCTGGCTTCCCCGAAAGGATACAGGGCAACCAAAAGGACGCCCGAAGGTGCAACTACCTCAAGCCATCCAGTAGTCGCCCAGATGACGACAAGGATGAGGAGGAGAAAGAAAAAGAAAGAGAGCCAAGCACAAAAAAGCCGAAAGGCCTAAGTGCTTCAGCCCAAGGATCTGTACCCAGAGGTAAAGGGCCCGAAAGGGAAAAGACTAGCTCTTCAGCTGAACAGCAAGACTCAGAGAGCCAGCCGAAGAACAAAAAGACTGGGACACCTGCTGACATAGGCAGCAGGCCAGATTATGAAGAGTCCAGTCCATCAGCAATGGACATGGACCAACAGACTGAAACAGTTGAGTTGGCCGAAGGAGACGTTGAGAAATGTGTAACAATTGGGATGGACCTTGATCCGAACACCCGTTGTGAACTTATTCAGCTCCTTCGGGACAACAGAGATGTGTTTGCTTTCTCGGCAGCTGATATGCCCGGGATAAGTCCAGACCTCATCTCCCATAAGCTTAATGTTGACCCAACGTGTTGACCAATTAAGCAAAAGAAGCGGAATTACTCCGCTAATAAGAACCGAGACATCGCAGCCGAGGTCAAAAAATTGCTGGAGGCAGGCTTCATCGAACCTTGCCAATATCCAGAATGGCTGGAAAATGTAGTGATGGTTCAGAAGGCCAATGGTACCTGGAGGATGTGCGTTGACTTCACGGACCTAAATAAGGCTTGTCCGAAGGATTTATATCCCTTGCCGAGGATCGATCAGCTAGTCGATTCGACAAGTGGCCATGCCTTGCTTAGTTTCATGGACGCATTCTCGGGGTATCATCAGATCTTCATGCACCCCGACGATCGAGCAAAGACAGCATTCGTCACGAACGCTGGGGTGTACAATTACAAAATGATGCCCTTCGGATTGAAAAATGCAAGGGCAACCTATCAAAGGCTGGTGGATCAAGTTTTTGCCGATCAAAAGGGCCGAAATATGGAAGTCTATGTCGACGATTCGATCGTCAAAAGCAAAAAATCTGAGGACCATGTTAAGGACCTGGCTGAAACTTTCGCCACCTTAAGAAAGCATCAAATGAAGCTGAATCCGAAGAAGTGTGTCTTCGGCGTGAAATCAGGGAAATTCCTTGGGTTCATAGTCAGCAAAAGGGGGATTGATGCCAATCCCTCCAAAGTCAAAGCAGCGCTCGACCTTCCTGAGCCAAAAACAAAGCGGGATGTTCAGCGGCTCACCGGAAGAATGGCAGCCCTCTCGAGGTTCATTTCCAGAGCTTCGGATAAGGGGTTACCTTTCTTCAAAGCCCTGAAACTCCCGAAAACAAAAGAGCTCGTTTGGGAGGAAGAGCAAAAAGACGCCTTTAAACAGCTTCGGGAGCATCTGGCTCAACTCCCAACCCTGGCTAGCCCAGCAGAAGGAGAAACTTTGTACCTGTATGTGGCCGTTAGCCCAGCCACCATCAGTGCAGTACTACTAAAGGAAGAAAGTAAAAGTCAGCAACCGATCTACTTTGTCAGTCATACACTGACGGATGCCGAGACTCGCTACCCTCTACTCGAGAAAGTCGCTTTCGCGGTAGTAGTAGCTGCTCGGAAGCTAAGGCCCTATTTTGATTGCCATCAGATAGTGGTCTTAACTGATCAGCCGTTGGAAAAAGTTCTCGGCAAGGTTGAAAAATCTGGTAGGCTAGCCAAGTGGGATTTTGAGCTCACCGAATTCAGCATCAGCTACCGTCCGAGGGTTGCCATTAAGGCTCAAACTCTAGCGGATTTCTTGGCCGAATGCTCATACCAAGAAGCGCTAGACAATGAAAAGAAAGTCTGGACCGTGTTTACGGATGGATCTTCCACCGAAAACGGTTCGGGGGCAGGAGTAGTGATAACTTCTCCTGAAGGCAAATCCTTTGAGTATGCACTAAAATTTTCTTTTAAGGCCTCGAACAACGAAGCCGAATATGAGGCAGCAATCGCCGGCCTAGAATTGTGCATCTCCCTGGAAGCCGATCATGTCTGCCTGAAAACAGACTCTCAGCTAGTTGCATATCAGATTAGCGGCAGCTACGAGGCCAAAGAGCCCTCCATGATAGCTTATCTTGCCAAGACCAAGTCAGTCATTGCAGAGCTGAAAACTTTTGAGGTTCAGCTGATCCCAAGGGGTCAGAATACTCAAGCCGATGCACTCTCCAAACTTGCCAGTTCAACTCTTACCGAGCTGAACAGATCTGTATATGTAGAAGTGCGTCGAGAGAGAAGTGTCGACGAAGCACCTGAAGTGTGCTGCGCTGACCCAGAGCCTAGTTGGATGGACCCCATACTAGCTTTCAAGCTTCGGGGAGAAACTCCCGAAGATAAAGCTTTGGCCTCCAAGATGAAGAGAACCAGCTCAAGGTTCATTGTCTTCAGGGGGGAACTTCTGAAAAAGTCCTTCTCAGCCCCATTGCTGAAATGCGTGGGACCAATAGATGCAGATTATATCCTACGGGAGATTCACCTCGGCATCTGTGGGAACCACATTGGGGGAAGGACCTTAGCCCACAAGGCATTGAGGGCCGGATATTACTGGCCCACCATGATCGTAGATGCTAAGGAGCTGGTCCGAAAATGCGAAAAATGTCAAAAATACGCTCCAGTTATCCACCAGCCAGCAAGGGATCTTCAGCCGATCCTTAATCCACTCCCGTTTGCCCAATGGGGACTGGATATACTAGGACCATTTCCAGAGGCTGTGTACCAGAAAAAATGGCTGATAGTTGGTGTTGACTACTTCAGTAAATGGATCGAGGGCGAAGCAGCCTCGAACATTACAGAGAAAACTGTCAGAAAATTTATCTGGCAGAATATCATCACTCGTTTTGGCATCCCGAGAGTATTTGTCTTCGATCATGGGAGGCAATTTGATAACTTACCATTGAAGCGGTATACAGATCAGTTCGGCATCAAAATGGCATATTCAGCGGTATGCCACCCGCAAAGTAACGGACAAGCCGAAGCTGCAAATAAACAGATCCTAAATGCCCTCAAGAAGAGGGTGGAAGATCAAAAGTCCAAGTGGCTGGAGGAGCTCCCTGGAACCCTTTGGTCCCTTCGGACAACTGAAAAAGAGGCAACGGGCTATTCACCTTTTGAACTGGTGTATGGTGCCGAAGCCGTTCTTCCAGTGGAAATTGGCTCTGAGAGCCTACGAGTGCACCACTTCTCGGCTGAGAATGAGCGACTGATGAGGGAATCTCTCGATTTCCTCGACGAAGTAAGAGACTCAGCCCGAGATAGAATGGCTGCTTATAAGCAGAGAATCAGCAAATTTTATAACCGAAGGGTCCATGCAAGGCCTCTTAAAATTGGAGACCTTGTCCTTCGAAATGCTGCTGCAGTTCAGAAAGGCCGAATCCATGGGAAACTCTCAGCTGCATGGGAAGGGCCTTATGAAATCTGTGATGAGCTTCAGCCAGGGACATACCGACTTCGGCAGTTGGATGGAACTGAGTTGAAAAATCACTGGAACGCTGATGTACTGAAAAAATATCATGTGTAAACCCTTCGGGGCAGGACAATCTTTGTAAGTACATTTTGAACTAATGAAAGGCCTTGGAGCCACCATTTATATAAATGTTTGCAACTTTTTATCCTTTCAAGGTTTTCTCGGTTCTATCTACTCTTTAAGGGTTTTTTATTCAGCCTCGTCTGAAACCTTCGCCTTCGGGTAACTGGGTTTCAGATTGCTGACAAAACTCGTCTTTTTAAAGAACACTGGTCTTTCAGCTGAAGTCAAACTTTAGTAAGACTTGTTCTCCAAAGACATGAGTCCATGGACAATTCTTGGATATTGCCTTAACTGAGCCTTGTATCCCAGAAAGCCATTATCCGAAACATTGCCTTCAGTTGGCCCTGTGTTTCGGATATCCATTTTTCAATGATAGACAGAAAATCAAGGATAACAGCAACTGTTGGAAATTGTTTATTCATCCTCGTCTGAAACCTTCGCCTTCGGGTAACTGGGTTTCTGATTGCTAGCAAACTCGTCTTTTTAAAGAACTCTAGTCTTTCAACTGAAGTCAAGCTTCAGTAAGATTTGTTCTCCAAAGGCATGAGTCCATGGACAATTCTGGGATATTGCCTATCCCAGAAAGCCATTATCCGAAGCATTGTCTTCAGTTGGCCCTGTGTTTCTAATACCCATTTTTAAGAAATAAAGAAATTGTTTATTCAGCTGAAGCCATACTTCAATTTCTGGGGGGGGGGGGGCAAGAAGCACTACCAGTGCAAGTTTATGTTCAGCAGAATTGAAGAAACAGTAAAGCACTCAAAAACAAAGCAGCTGAAGAAAAGAACATCAAATTAATAATTTATGCTCAGAAATTCAGCTACAAGTTCAAATAAGTTAAGAAACTATATCGGCAGCCGCCCACAAGCGGAAAATAACAGCTGCCGAAATACGTACAGAAGCAAAAAAAAATAATAAACTGTTTTGTACGACAAGGCAAGCTGAAGCAAAAAAACAAACAAGGCAAAAATTCAGAAAGCGGCAAGTCTAAAGTTGAGCGCATGATGAACCGCAAGATTCTGAAGACGACTGCCCGAGTTCCTATGCTTCAGCCCGAGGATCAGACTGGTCAGCATTGTTGGGCCCCATGGTGGTCTCAGCCCCAGCAGCAGAAGAAGCGGGCTTTGCACTCTGCCGAGCCTCCCTTTCCCTCTGTTCAGCCTCCAACTCAATTCTCTCAGCTTCTTCTTCGGCTTCCTCAGCCTTAAGGATTTCAGCTTCGACTGGAGTTGCATACTTCATATGAGGGTCTTCGGGATTCTGGACCCATTCAGCACATTTGGACCAGTCCAACTTCGGCTCAGCATGAAGGCAGACTCTTCGGCACACTCTGAACCCGTTTCTGAAACCCATTTCATATTCTTCCTGGGTATAGACACGGACTTTGAGTAGAGCCTCAGCATCAGCCAACTTCTTCTGGGTCTCCTCCAAGTCTTCCTTGGATTTCTTCAGCTCATCGGCGAGCTTGAAGGAGGAACCTTTTAGCTCATTCAGCTGCTGCTGAACTTGGGAAGCCTCTGTCTGGGCCTGTGCCACTTCTTCCTTTTTGGCCATCAGCTGATCCTCAGCTTCTTGGAGCTTAGCTCTCTGAGCTTCAGCAGCAGCAGCAGCCTCTGAGAGTTGGACACCCCTGGCTTGGAGCATCTCTTCAGCAGCCATTCTGCTGGCTTCAAGAGCTTCTAGCCGTTGCTGCACTTCAGCTTGTGCAACAGCTCCTTCCTGGATTCGGCTCTCAATGGTAGCCTTGAATTTGGAGATGTCCACTCCCATGTTCTCTTGGAGGAATTTTTCCCCTTCCATCAGTGGGGGAAAAACTTCCTTCTCCATAGCATCGCAGAAGGTTTTGAAGGCTTTAGCAGCTTTTTTCTCATATTCTTCACCCTTCTGCTGCTTCTCTTCAGCTGCTGCTTGCTTCAGCTTAGCAAGCTTTAACTCCTCTTCGGCTACCTTTTTGTCGTGCTCGGCAGCGTCTACCCTATCTTGTAGGGTATCTATCAGCTCTACAGTGAGAGTCTGATTGTGCACGAACTGAAAACAGGAGCACAAGTTAAAATAAAAAATAGAGCTGGATTTTAGAGGAGATAAAGGCAAGGAAAATCACCTGCATCATCAGTAGTTGGTTAGACCTGGCTGGGTCAGGAACTGATCTGCTGGATTTGCCCATCCCAGCAGTGGCCTTCAACGACCAGATTCTTGCCCTATCTACTTCGGACGTGCCAGCAAAATCGCCGAAGTAGGCTGCAGCACCTTCTCGGTTCTGACCCCATATGAGGTCCCAGATGTGATATGGGATTGGAATTCGGGGGCCGAGAAACCCATTTATCCAGATTGCAGAGTCTGGAAGGAAGGAAAGGATGACGACGGAGCTTCTTTAACTTTGGATGGCTCAGCATCCTCCTTCTCAGAAGAGTCAATTATTATGACCTCTTCTTCTTCAGGGGTGAGGACGAAAGCCTCAACCTCTCTTGCAATGTCTGCCGTGAAACCCTCAGCACTGGGCATCACGGCATCCTCATTCTTGTGCTCAGCAGCACTCTCTTGAACTTCTTCTTGGACCCCTCCCTTAGGTTCGGGAGTTTTCTGATCCACCTCCATCTCGGGAGGTGGCAGAGGGGTCTTTGGAGGTGATTGAGGTGGTGGCCGGGGAACCCTCGGCGATCCATTGCCTTCCTCGGGTTCCCTTATTTCGACGCCGATGGTCATTGGCCTCCGCTGAAAGTCATGGGGGCCGATGATGGCCATTCTTCGGCGCCTTTTCTAAAGCGGCTGCTCGTCCATGTCTGAGTCTGAGGACTCTTCTTGTATCTGGTCTTCGGGACGAATAGGGGCTTTCCCTTCTCTGTGTCTATTACTCTCTTCAGACTGTAAAAGACAGGGGGGAGGAAGAATGTGAGTAAAAACAAAACAACAAACAGAAACAGACAAAATTAAGTCTGAAAGCTCACCGAGGTCTTCAGCAAAGCCTCGTCTTCTTCAGCTGCAGCTTCTTCTTCAGCAGCCCTGGAGGACCCTTCTCCTCCTTCACAAGCTTCAATAACCCGTGCAACCTCTTCGGCCGTACGGGCAGCTTCAGCTTCTTCGTCCAGCAGCTGAAACCAGGGATCTCTCTTCTTCCACCAAGGCTTCTGCCTTTGATACAGAGCAACAGCCTCAATTTGGAAGTGGGAAGAGTCTAGATGAACTTCTCTATGCCGCGGTTCAGTGATAGAGGGGGCCCGATCAGTTACAACTCGTTCTCGGTTGACGCCAAGACGAGCGTAGTTAATGCCGACGTTGGTCTCGTCCCGCTCTGAAAAAGAAAAGGGGAAAGGTCAGTTCAGTTAGGTTGGCACAGCATAAAAAAGCAAAGTGAGAGGAGAAAAAGAGATAATTAAAAAGCCTCGGCCCCAACCGAAGAAGCTTACCATCCTTAAACTTTCGGCTGAGGCCGACAGCTGCTAGCATGTTCTCTTGGAAAACATAATGCGTATCGGGGAGCCAAGTCTCCGGGATATGCTGCATTCGGCCGCTGCCCCCCGGTTCGGCAGCTTGCCGAAGATATTCTGTTGATTAAGGTTTGGATCTGGGCCGTTATCTGCGGGGGACCTAAACTTCCCATGTCGGGATCAGGCTCAGCAAGGTACCGGGGAGCGCTGAAGACGCAAGGGTGGCCCGGGTCCGTGGGTGCCCTAACCCAAATCCATTGACCTCTCCAGTCCTTGTCTGAAGAGTCGTTCGGCCACATGGTTAGGTACTGGGGCCGAGACTCAATCCGGTACCACCCAGAACCATGACTTCCGTGGCCACTTTGAATATTTGGCACTAGCCGATGAAGCTTTTTGAAGCAGTGCAGGTTCGGCACATACCTGAAAAACTTGCAGACCCATAAGTATGTCATCACCCTTCGGATGCTAGTAGGAGTTAGCCGACATAGGGAAATATTGTAATGGATCAGCAAGTCTCGGACGAATACGTCCAAAGGGAACCTCAGCCCATACTGAAGTTGTCTTGTGTACACCCCCACATACCCCGGGGGTGGACGATGGATTCTATCGGATGCCACGGGCATTCGGCACCAATACCCATCAGCTTCAAGGATGCCGTAATGCAACTCAATTTGTTCGGCAAACCGATACTGTTCGGCATTCTCCACCCACCATGAGTAGGGGCGGTTCTTTATCATGGCCGAAGCTACTTCGGCATCCTCCCACTCTGAAAACCCGGGAAGGATATCCCAAAGGACAGCGGGAACTTCATCGTCCCGCCCAGAAGCGCTCGGCCCCTCCGTTCTCTGAGGAGGAGCCGAGGAAACTGGAGTCGCCCTGATCCCTTCAGCAGGGTCAGACTCTGCTCTTTGTCCATTCCAGGTCCCAATCCTGTTCCAGGGATCGGGAATTGGCCTTGCTCTTCTTGGAGCACGGGCTCTACCCCTAACTCCTCTCGCCATTGATAATTTCGAAGAAAAAAGTCGAAAAAAAAAGGGAAGGAGTTCAAATTCGAAGAAAAATAAACTAAAATCAAAGGAATTTACCTTAATCCGAAGCGAAAGTTGCCGATTTACGAATTGGTAATGGCAAGTCTCAGTTTCTAAGCTTAATGCTCGGGGAATTTGCGAAGTTTTGATGCGGGCTCTTGGGTTCTCTCGAGAATTCTGGGTTTGTGTTGGTGAATAAGTGAGGAGAGATGACGCGCCTCTAATTATATCTCCAGAAATGGGAATACGGGGAGTCCGCGTTTCAATTTCTCTTAAATACCCCACTAAGTAACCGTTAAACACACGACCTTGCGATTAAACTGCCCATTATCCGTCCAACTTCCACAATTATCCGCCTTAACTGTTGTTATCTCATTAATTACGGTTTAATTACGGTTTAAATTCAAATTTTTGGATTAATTAAATCATTCACTTCCCTCCTTTTCTGATTAAATCAAACCCGACCCGTC
Source organism: Chenopodium quinoa (assembly GCF_001683475.1). Classification (NCBI taxonomy): domain Eukaryota; kingdom Viridiplantae; phylum Streptophyta; class Magnoliopsida; order Caryophyllales; family Amaranthaceae; genus Chenopodium; species Chenopodium quinoa. Next base: position 503,975 of record NW_018742381.1, on the reverse strand, counting down.
ATCCTTCCAAATCGGGTCTGGGGGGCAAGTTGTTTGGGTCCAATTTAGTCCAATTGGGCTTAGGCATTAAATGATCCAATTAAAAGCCCAAGGTCAAGGTTCATCTCTTCAATTGTGCTAAAGTCAAAGATCAGTCCTCAAGGCAAGCCAATTGGGCTAAGGCCCAACTTCTCCATGTATGCAGAAGTATAAAAGCCATCAATATTACATTTGTACATTCATTCAAGCAAAGCCTCAAGCAATTAATTCTCTTGCATAGTGTTCTCTTTCTATGCACTGTACTGACTTTAGCATCGGAGGGGCCTTCCTCGGCAACACCCCCGAGGCTAGTTTACGTGTGTTTGCTGTGCAGGAAACCTTCGGCCCAACATTACTTGGATCGAATCTAGTCTTCTCCACTTCATCGGACCTTCGACAAGGTCCCATTGTTTTCACCCGAAACACCAAGTATGAGAAGCTCCACAAAATTCAATTTCTAAGAGACCAACATCTTCGACCCATTTATTAAAACTTGCGGATCTACGGGAAGTCTTTTCATAGCTTGAGTTTCTCTCCCAAGCATACCTTGTGTCATTAAAGTCACCAGCTAGTAACCACGGTTCATTTTGAGTATCCGCAAATTCTTTCAGCTCCTTCCACAACTCTTAGCTTGTCTTTTTGGACGGATCTGGGCTAGCATATACCGTCGAAAAATACCAAGGAGCTCTCCCGTTACGTTTAATTTCCATGTTAATATATTGGTTATGTTTCCGAATTGGTTCTACTGTAACCAACTCCAGCTTTCAATATACCCAAATACCACGTACCGCTAAATCCCTGTGCATCTACCCTTGTATGGCCATTATAACCAATAAGGGTAGCAATATTTTCAGCTTGTTGACCCCCATGTGGTTTTCCACAAGCGCTATTACATTAGGTTTGTTTACACGAACAATCTCTTTGAGAGCAGCAACAAATTCTCGACTCCCCGCCTCTTGTACATCCAAATCATACAAGAGATTGGAGCTAAGTGATTTGCTATAAATTCGGAGATGTGTCTTCTAAAATAAAGGGGTATAGTTTAGTGAGCTTAAGTACGATAATTTATTAGGAAAAAAAAATATATATCAAGTAGGGTCCTGTTAGATACGTAATAATGTGTACTTTATTAATATGTAATTTTCATAATTTTTTACATTACAAAATTAAAGATATGTAGCGATAAAAAAATGCACATAAAACGATGATCTAATCAAAACTTATTTTTTTTTTCTGATCTGAACTTATTTTTTCTGAAATAAATAAAAATAAGTTGAACTAAACTAGGCCTTATACATTAAAGATATACTTATTTGGTTTATTTATCATGTGTTAGTTGTTCTACCTCTACCTTTGTCACTATTCACATATTTTCATTTTGATTATATTTTTAAACAATATTTCCTCCATTTTTATTTAGAGTCATCTCAATTTTACTTTTATAATATAATTTTTAATTTTTTTTACATATTATTAATGATTGATAACACGCTGTGGGCAAATGTGAAATGAGAAACATGAAACAAACTATTGAAAGGGCAAAACTCTTGTTAGCATCCTTCTCGTTTTCTTGATAAAAAAAACTACTCCACTTTGTAAATAAAAATTTAGGGAGTTATTTTTACAACTTTCTAAAATTTAAGCTTCAAATCTTTTACGTAGTAACTCTCTCTCTCTCTCTCTCTCTCTCTTTTTCCTTTTTTTTGGTTGAAGTTTAACGTAGTAATTCTTAAATCTTGTTAACTATATATTAAAAAAAAAAAGGCACTATCCAGTGGCGGACCCAGGAATTTCCGACTGGTGAGTCGCAATTGATAACCAAATATGTAAAAAGAAAAAATTTACCAAAATTCCCAAGAAAAATTATTTACAAAGATCATCCAAATAGAAAATTGACAAGATTACAGTACTAACTAATAATTAACAAGCTTAAAATTGACAAGACTAAAATTAACAAACTAATAATTAACAAGCTAATAATTGACAACATGACAAGCTTAGCTCTCTAATAATTAACAAACTAATAATTGACAAGATTAAAATTTGTACAAGCATTAGGTTCACATTTCATCAAAAACCCAACAACATTAACAAAAGGTTCAAAGTTAGTATTTTTTTTTTTTAAAAAAAAACTTAGAAAATAATTTTTTTTTTTTTTTATAAAAAAACTTAAAAAATATTTTGGGCCCTGGTGAGTCATTTGACCCACCAGGCATAAGGCCAAGTCCGCCAATGGCACTATCACTTCTCATCGTATCTTACAATATCATCCTCCCATTCATATATCCAATGACTTTCACTAAACATTCAATAACTTTCTCAACTTAATAATATTTGCAACGTTGCAAGTAATAATAATAATAATACTCCGTAATAATAAATGACAAATACATAAGGTTAATAGAATCACGTGTATGTATTAGGCGCTGTAAGCATGATTGCATGAGTATGCTTTAGTATTTATTTAAAAAAAAGTACAGTATATATATATAAACACGTGTGCACATATCTACAACTATTACAAGTCAAGTTTAGGTTCACTGTCCCTGCCCAAAATCGCTTTCAATGAGAGCGAAGTCCGTGAAGTTGAAGTGGACTTGTTAGGCTACTCCAACTGGGTTACCCTTACCTGGCCCAATATTTTCGACGGTTTCCAAATAATACACAACCAATTGTTGCAAAATTTGCAATGCATGAATGCTAATGTACGTCTGTCCTAACATTAAGGACTTATTTTCTTCACCTGAAATATAGAGATCTGGTCTGATTTTTATAAGATTTGATCTGATCTGAATTTTTATTATCTGGTTTAGTTTGATCTGATTTATTAATTTGACTAAAGTTTTACTGTATTTTTATAATAATCTAAAAAGAAAAACATTGTCAAATTGAATCTTGTTAAATTTGTTTCATTGTGTACATTTCAAATATGCAATTTTTTATTTTTCTTTAATACGCAATTAACGATATTTAGCAATAAGTAAATGATAATAAAAAATTCCGATCTAATCTGATTAGAATGTTTTTAGTCTAACTTGATCTGACTTGAACTTATTACGAATAAGTAATAAGTATATGAAACAAGTTGAAGGAGAACAAGTCCTAAATTTTATAATTGTTAATTAAAATTATTTACGGTTAAATTTATACATTGACAAATGCGAATATGTGATTAAAGAAATATGTTAAATAATTTGGAATGATAGAAATATTACTCTTTGATTTTATTTTTCGTACAATTTTTTTTTATTTTATTTATTTTATCTATATAGAGTTCCAGATTCTTGGGCATGATATTGAAGTAGTGTATACTTGATGGCCAACAAGTTTAAATTTTAAAAGATTGAGAACTTAAATCGATACACGATAAGACATGTTGCATATACATTTATTATTATCCAAAACTAAATCCTGTAAGCTCTTAACAGATTCCAATTTCAAATCTGCCGTGACATATTGCTAACCCTTAATCTCATCGATTGATTTAAGAATGCATCAAATTCTCTATAACTTTTAATAGGAAATAATTAGAGATATTAAAAATCAAATATTTGTACATTGACAACCTACAGAGTTATAAGAAGTAAGAAAAAATAGTCTCTTAGCTAGTAATCATAGTATAGAAGGGATCCATATAGAGAGGTCCACCTAATGAAATTGAAGGGAAACATTGAATCTAGGAGGTTTTGTGTCCTTTCAACATCTCTCCTCTCGTTTTGTGTCTTTCACTCTTTCATTATTCATATGAAAGTTAATTAGTTAGTTGAACGTGACATATTTGATTATTGCTTTGACCATTGTACTCCGACATACACTAGAAATATCTAGGTCTTGTTTGATTTCATTGTTAGGATTCAATTTGATTTTCGTTTTTTTATACTCTTTGGTACAAGTTATTTTCATTTTCCCTTTTGCAAAAAGTTAATGTTAGTTTTTGAGCATGAATCAAACAAAAATCTTGTATAAATATGTTCTTTCTTAAAGTATATATATTATATATTGATCTAATAAAATATATTATTTGAATGGGAATCTATATGAAGAATATAATTATATATTCTAATTTTTATATTTAATAAAGGAAAAATTGGCGGGAATAATCCCACCTTTGGGGCGTTCGCTAAAAATAATCCCACCTTTATACCCAATCTCCTCCCAATGGTCCCAAGTGACTGGTTACCTTTTAAAATAATAATTTTTTTTAAAAAAAAGTACACGTGTCACCATACAATTTGTCTAAAAAATTGAATTAAAAAAAAAAAAAAACAAGGCAGTTAGCCAGCAACCCCCTCCGCCAGCCCCAACCACTGCAATACTCTATCGCCGAATTGCAGCAATCATCAGATCGGAACTCGCATCGCCGTCATCGCTATTGTGGGTGGTCTAGGCGGCCGAAACCAAGGCAAGGGAGAGTGACGGAGGCCGAATTCGTGGCGAGGGAATGTGAGGGAGGCCAAACTCAAGCCGGGGAAAGGGAAGGGAGGCCAGAATTGGGACAGAGGAAGGGGAGAGCTACCGGAATCGGAATGGGGGAAGGGGAGGGGAGCCAGGATCGGGGCGGAGAAAGGGTTTTCGAGGGTTAGGGGATGGTTGGTTTTAATGGGTTTTCGTGACGGTGGAAGGGAGGTTGGTGGTTTTGGGGAGGAAGAGGGGGGCGTTGGCGCTGTGGGGCAGGGGAGTCCAGCAGCAAGGCCGACGGGATTGGGTGGCGGGGAGGGTGGCTGGGGCTGGTGGGTGGTTTTTTTAATTAATCAATTATTTTTTATATTTTTTTCTTAAAAAAATAAAACTTTTTTTAATTTTTTTTATTATTTTTGACCAATCACAGGCCGACACGTCTTAGGTAACTTGTTATAATAAGTTAGTTGATTGGTTGGGACCATTGGGAGCAGATTGGGTATAAAGGTGGGATTATTTAAAAATAATCCAAAGGTGGGATTATTTTTAGCGGACGCCCCAAAGGTGGAATTATTCCCGGCAATTTTTCCTTTAATAAATTATACAAGTATAGAGGTGATCAAAAAATTGGACCGAGCCGGTTAGGGGGTATCCATTATTCGGATTAAAACCAAAATCCAATCCAATCCAAACCGAATTATTAATTTGGATTGGATCTGAATTTTAAATCGGATTGATCTTTTTTTTCCTTTTTTTTAATTCGGATCTTCAGATCGGATTGGATTGGCCTTGTTTGGATCCAAAAAACAGAAGTAACTGAAATATGAAATCATGCTTTTACAAACAAGGATTGTTAGTATTAATCATGTTGAACTATGTTAATAATTACATTAATATTAATCATGCAATACTTTGTTTTCAATACTTCTATTAATTAGGTACAACTATGCTTTCAAAAATTATATTTTTATAATTGTATATTTATTTTTATACTCCCACCATCCCAAAATAGTGACGTTGGACCAATTTTTCTATTCATGTATTAGCTTTGACATAATTTTTTACTAACATAATGAAAATAATTCATCATAAAATATTTTGTTAGATAGGTATTGTAACACCCTAGAAATTCCTTTCCTTTAAAATACCTATTTTACCCTTTTTAAAACACGAGATAGGAAATTTTAAGGCATTAGCGCCACCGTAATAACGGCTAAGACATTTATCAAAGACACACACAGCGGAAGACAATTTCAAAACCCTTCAAAACAAAGTCAAAGTCCAACAGTCCAACCAAACAAAAGGTAAAGTCAAAGTCAAACAAAGTCAAACCTACAACTTGAAACCATTGTAGGCCCTTTTTCAAAGCCAAAGGTACTTAAAACCAACGCGTTAGTATCATTAATCGATAATATAAACCAATAAACAATAACAATCACATATTCAAGATAAAACTAGAATAGGATTCGTTCTTCACTAAAACCACAACATGAATATATATGTCGCATTACCTGAAAAGCTTCTCTTTAACTGTCCCTACTATTCACCATAAGAAATGGGTCGTCGTAGGGATAAGATAAAGACAAGACCAACATAAACACAAAATACAACAATCAGCAATGTTGAGTACATAAGCGTAAATGGAAACACACTAACATGATAACATCCTAGCAATAACAACAAAGCTACCTTTCCTGAGAATTCAACCTACAAACAATAGATACAACATGGACTCATTATATTACATATTTTGATTATGCATCGAACCAGTTTTCCACCAAATTCCCGCCCCAAAAAATTGGGGTAAACTACTCCGAAAGCTAACCGCGTAAGCATAGATGTCACATAAAAGTGACGAACGTCCTACACATAAAAATAATAAAAGGAAAATATAGTTTCCTATACTCCCAGTAGAAGTTATGGTTAAATATAAAACTCCATAACTCTCCCCATAGTCCATATTCGAGGTATATATGTTCCAAGAGTTTTGGTGCGTAGTCTCTTTCACTTTACGATGTTTTACATATTTTAGACTTGGTGATGACTCTCAATCCACAACACAATCAATCAACATAAATCTTTCAAGTAATCAAACGTTATATTCCAATTCAATTCTTGAATAATTAATGATCACATTTAATTTTATGTTGTTGAACCCTTTTTAAAACTACCTCGGTGTTTAAACACTTTAAGCCCATAAAGCACCACAAATTCTATCTCTCGGTGTATAAACACCTTAAGTGCACGTAGGCACCACAATATAATTTATCCATGTGTATTGAGACACTTAATAGCTCAATTCCCATCCTTAAAAGCATTAATAAAAATTATATGAACCATAATAAAATTTCCTTTTTATATTCCAAATCAAATTAAACATTTAGTTTAATTAAACATGCCTTTAATCATTCCAATAATAAAAGTATGGTTCAATAACAATAGTCCAATATCACCAATTCCAATAAATAATTTATTTCAACCAATCATGCCTCACATATATTTCATCATAACCATTCCAATTCAATCAAACCAATTCAAATCACCAATTCCAACAATTTCTACCATGATACTAATTTAGAATCACTAAATTAAATCCTAGCATGCTTCTACACGCTATACAAAATTCCGAGTACACGTACGTACCTCGAAATGCTACCAAATCCGCAACTTTACTCAACTAATCCAAATCAAAGTCCCCTGCATAGAGGGACAATAACATTATATCAATTACCCTTGTATACACAATTTCCAGCAACTTAAACTCACTTTATATCACTCAAAATAATCTGAAAATTATTTACCCCTTATTAAAATCCTCTTTAATGGGTAATTACACCCTTTTTATAAAATCATCAAAACTAGCACTTTAAATCAATTTCAGCACTTTAGAATAATCAAAACCTATTAAAACTTCATTAAAAACATACTTTATATGCCCAATTATAATTAGAAATATGAGTCATATAAAACCCCCAAATTAATTGATACTAGAACCCTAAAAATCATATCTTTAATAAATTGAAAACCCTAACTTATAAAAACATAAAATCTCAAAATAAGATTACTAATAATAATCTAAAATTTTGATTTAACAACACTAACAATCAATTTGATACTAAGAAATCATGTTTTAAACAATAAAATCAAAAACCCATGAACATATAATTATAATAAAAAATTTAAATAAAAGAGGAGAGAGAATAGAAGGGGGGTCACGCGGTGGTTAGCCGGCTGGCTGGAAGTCTGGCGGCAGGTGGTGGTCGTCCGGCGGCAAGTGGTGGCCGGACAGCAAGGGTGGCGCTGCTCCTTGGAGTCACACGCAAGAAAGAAGAAAGGAGGGGAAAAAGAAAGAAAGAAAAAAAACATGAGGAAAAAGGAAAGAAAGAAAAGAAAAAGAAAAATAAAATAAAATAAAACTTACCTCTTTGATTTTTGTGTGGAAAATTAGGGATAAATGGAGTATTTATACTGTAGAGTAGGTTAGAGTAGGTTTGGGCTTCATGAAACTACAACTTGAATAATGAAATAGTTGACTCAAATACAAAAATAGGATGATTGGGTTTGTTCTGAAAATGGGCTACATTCGGATAGAATATCTATTTACCCAAAAATTAAATCTTGTTTTATTTGTAATCCAATAATTAAAATAATTTGACCCAAAATATATTTTGTAAATAAATTAAATAATTTATAAAATACATTAAAATACGGGGTATTACATGTATTAATATAAAGTTTCATAATATAATTTTTAAAATAATTTTCATTAATATTTAATTATATAAAAATAAAGTCTAACTAGTGCATTGACATGTGTGCAATGTTGACTGTGTCATGTATTCTAAGACAGAGGGAGTAATTGTACTAAGCCTAAAAAATTTGTAACGTATTTTATTTTGGATTTCTGGATCGAATTCAAATAATCGAATTTTAATTCGGATTGAATCGGATTGGATTTGGTGAGGAATTCGGATTGAATTGGATTTAAAAATTGAAAACCAAATTTTATTTCAGATCAAATTGGATATATCCAAACCGAAAACCGAATGTACACCCCTAGAGTCGCGCCTTAACATCATATCTAGTGCTCAAACCAGCAAAAAATTAGCAGGCTTGCCATGCCAAAACGGGTTTTTTGGAGCCGAGTTTGAGTTTTTAACTAAAAATGCATCTTTAGGCTTTGCCTAAACCTGTCCTATTTTCGGACCAGATTGGGCTAAGCTAGCGGGTTGCCCGATGTTGATTACCTCTAATATAGTATCCAAATTACTTAGTTATATTAATTATAAAAAATAAAAAATTAAACAAAAAACAAAAAAATAATACGTACAACCCTATTGGCCACATACAAAAAGCGAAAAGTGAAATAATAAGTGAAAAAAACATTAATTATAAGAATCGACACATAATTTTTGCCTTGTTTGGCAATTGATTGCTGATGGTTAACTTTTTTACTTTGACGGGGTTTATTTCTATTGGTTGTTCATTTAACTATTGATTGATTTCAAATTATTAAAATCATTTATTGCTTGTTGACTAGAGGTATATAAAAAGTAGAGGTGATCAAATGACGGGTCTAGTTGGGTTGAGGGTAAAAAAAATCAACCTGCTTGGTCAGACCAAGCCGCGTGCCAAGGTTCGGGTTAAAATGCTAGTCCAAAGCCTGTAAAATTTGATTACCTCTTAAGAAAATATATCAAATGATTTTAGGTAGTCCTAACTACATATTTCATTATCCTTTGAAAAATATTTAACTTAAAACTCTATTTTTTTCATCTTTAAAAATAGGATTAATACTGTTTTTCAAATCCCAACTTTGCCCAATTTATTTTAAATAATCCCAACTTTCGATTATTCTGCAATAATCCCAACTTTAGGGTGTCTTTACTTTTTCTTCGGTCCGAATTACCGGTTACTTGAAGAAAATGTTAAAAAAATTTAAACCATTTATTTGACACGTGTTGCATGCTAATTGGTTCACCAAAATAAAAATAAATTAATTAAAATAAAAAAAAGGAAAAAATGTTTTAAATAATACCACATTTCACCCGTCCGCTAAAAACAAGTCGACCTTTTGATTATCTCTAAATAATACCACCTCTGGGGGTGTCCACTTTAAACAAGTTGTTTTACCTACAACCTGATTAACCAGTTAAATTTTTTTTTTGTTTAATAAATTCATTTAACAATGTAATTAACTCTTTATAACAACTTTAATTATGATTTTTTTAACAATTAAAGCAAAAAACAAAATAAAATAAAAAAAAAAAAAATCATCCCCCTCCTCCTTTTTTTTCACCTTTCTCCTTACCCATGTCAATGCAGCCAACCCTACCACCCCTTAAATAACCCACATCCCCACCACCATTGTAACACTTCGGTGGCCCCTGTCCTCATCCCCACCACCATAACCGCCCCCTCACCTTTCCGACCACCACTGTCCACCCCACCCCCATCCTTAGCCTCACCGCCCCCTCCCCGAAACCCACCCTGACAGCCCCTCTACCCAAAACCAAGCCTTGAAACCGCCTGTCGTTCCCCCTTCGAAAGCCCTTCCTTGAAACCCACCCTGAAAACCCCCCTTTCCAAAACCCAACCTCGAAACCGCCCTAAAAATCCACTTCCTAAAACTAGCCTCGAAACCAACCCTGAAAACCCCACCCTTCCCGAAACCGCCCAGAAACCCCTTATTCCCAAAACCAGCCTCGAAACCTAACCTGAAAACCCCCCCTTCCCCGAAATCCAGCCCTGAAACCTACCCCACCACGAGCCTAGAAACCCTACTCACCCTCCACCACTATCAAAAACCCATTAGTTTAGGGGTTGGGTTCAGTTCGGCATGGTGGGTTTTGGGGGAGGGGGGGTTGGTGGGGTTTCAATCCTGTGGGGGGTTGTGGGTGTTGGGGGTGGTGGTCAATGGTGGGGAAGTGGTTGTTGGGGTGGGGGTCAGTATGGTTCAAGGGTGGCGGTGGGGATTGGGGGAGATGTTGTGGTTATGGAGAATGATGGTGGTGAGGTGGGAAAAGAGAGATTAAAGAAAATAATAATAATAATTGTAAAAAGTTACAAAATTAAAAAAAATATATATTTTCGTACCAATAAATTGATGACATGTGTCCATATAACCCATTAATCAGGTTACCAATAGGTTACAACTTGTTTAAATCGGACAACCTCCAAAGGTGATATTATTTAGAGATAATAAAAAAGTCGACTTGTTTTTAGCGGACGGGTGAAAGGTTGTATTATTTAAAGCAATTTTTCCTAAAAAAACAGAAAAAAACCCAAAGACCCATTTTCTCTCTCCTCCCCTTTGCTGTTCATCCATGGCTATTAGTTGCCATGGAACCACCACCATTTTACCCTAGCTAGCCACCATCCATCCTCACCAAAACCATCTAGCCACCGCCCACCCTCACCAAAACCAGAATCGCCCACCTCCGTCCCCTCAGTTAGCTGCCCCCCATCAACCTACCTCCCCTCACCATCACCCCACCGTAGCACCCCTCCCCTTCCCCTCCCTTTCCTGACCGCCCCTCCCCTCCCCTTCCCCTTACCTTTTCGACCACCCCCTTCACCCTTTTTTGACCAACCCTCCCCTTCCCTTCTCCCATACCCACTTAAAACCGGCAATCTTGAAATCTCAAAACTCTAACCACCCTTGAAACCCCGAAACCACCACCCCTGAATTCGACCATCATTTGCGACCTACACAACAAAGCCACCCCCTTAACCAACCACCACCAAAAACCCACAATCGGCCACCCAGCCTCCCCCTCAACCCACCACCAACAATGACGACCCATAATCGGCCACCCCTCAACGTACCATGGTTTGCGTTTTCCGGAAATTGGAGGAGAAAGAAAGTGAGGGGGCTGCATTTTTTGTGGTTTGGGGGTTGGAGAAGTGATTTCGAAGGTCAGGGTTGTTGTTACAGGTGGTATGAGGGGTTATGGGTGGCGGTTTCAAGGTCGTGGGCTTTGGTTATGGTGGTTTTGGGTTTTATGGGTGGCGGTTTTAAGGCAAGGGTTTTGGCTATGGCTAGTTCAAGGGATGGGGGAAGGCAAAGTGGGCCGATTTCGCGGGGGTAGGGCGAATCTGGGGAGGTTTTGGGGGCTGGGGCTACGGAGATGGTGGTTTTGGGTGAGTGGCCACCGCTAGCGATTGTGGGCTGGTGGTGGCTTGGTTGGGTTTTTCACTACTAGAAAACACCTTATTTACGACGGAAAATATTCGTCGGAACACCTTCTAAATCTGTCGAAAAAGGCAGTTTTCGACAGAATTTCGTCGGAACACGTTGTCGGAATTCACTTCGTAGGAATTTTGGCTAATACTGAGGGATTTTCCGACGGAAATTACCATGTCGACGGAATTTCCGACGGATTTTAAATTGTCGGAGCCTATGTTTGACCAAAATTGGAAGTCCGTCGCAAGGTTCCAACGGTCGGAAAGTTTCTCAGCTTCCGACGGAATATTCCGTCGGAACCGTCCAACCTTCTGACGGAATATTCCGTCGGAACTGTCCAACCTTCCGACGGAATATTCCATCGGAAGTTAAGCTCCTTCCGACGGATAATTCCGTAGGTGGAAGGCAACTTTCTTACGGAAAATTCCGTCACAACCTTCCTACGGACATATTTCCGTCGCAAACTACCAACGGAAAATTCAGTCAGAAGGTTATACCCATTGCGATGGATTTTAATTCCGTAGGAACTTTGCGACGGAAATAACGACGGAACTACTTCGAGTTTGACTATTTTCCTACGGCACATTGCTACCCTTTGATACCTGTACTTCCTGCTTCTTATATTAACGACAGAATAAAATTAATGGTTTTTGTGTAAAAATAATTATATATATATACTAATTCCAATCAGTACAACCAAGTAATGTAATCCAAAATTAGTACTAATAAACACTACGTTAATTAAAGCTAAGCAACTGCGGGAGTGCCTTGGCCTGCTCCACCACTACCCGGGTCGTCGTCCTTGGGATATCGAAATGGAGGTCGCACGGTGGAACAAGGGTCATTGTGGTAACGACTCATCATCCTCTCTTCCAACCTCTTCTCCATTTCTTCCATTTGGGCTCTTACTAAGGCTTGAACTCAGGCTCGCATCTCGAGTTCCATTTCTTCCCGAAGAGCCTGCATCCTGGTTTCCATCTGATCCTGCATTTAAGAAACAAGGGAGGGCGTGTACTGCATGGAAGATGTGGAAAGTAGACCCATCTGGCTGCCATAGTAAAGGTCAGCACTTCCTCCAAGTCCCTTCACACGTCCTTTTTTGTTCCGACCACCCACTGTCTCCCAATACAGCTCATTCGGACTCTTCTGAGTCCTTTGAGTGCTAGCCTCCTCAACCCTCTTTTGGTAGGCCTCCTACAAGATAAACATATGAAAAGGAACAAACGAGTTAGTAAGTTATATAAATAAGCTTTGGGTACCATATTCATGAAAAAATAAACCAAGTAACATGACATAGGTGACTTCTACTTAGCCCAATTACTTCATTTCTTAGGAAATGAGCTCTTTTTTTTATCTCATTCCATATCAATTAAACATAGTTTTAGGTATAAAGTGCTTGAAATGACAAAAAAAAAAACAAAGTAACAAAGTTTTAGTACAATATTCATGAAAAACGCACCAAGTATAGCCTAAGTGACTTATATGTTGCCCATTTTCTCTATTTCTTAGCTAATGTTCTCAGTTCTGATCCAAACATGTCAAATGTACATAGTTTTAGGTGTCTAGGGCTTGAAATGCCAAAAAAACAACACATTAAGTTTTGGGAGCCATATTTATGAAAAACGCACCAAGTATGGCCTAAGTGACGTCTATGTTGCCCATTTTCTCTATTTCTTAGCTAATGTTCTCATTTTTGATCCAAAAATGTCAAATGTACATAGTTTTAGGTGTCTAGGGCTTGAAATGCCAAAAAAAACAACACATTAAGTTTTGGGAGCCTTAATGATGAAAAACGCACCCAGTATGGCCTAAGTGACGTCTATGTTGCCCATTCTAAATATTTCTTAGCTAATGTTCTCATTTCTTATCCAAAAATGTCAAATTTACATAGTTTAAGGGGTACATGCCTTGAAATCCCAAAAAACAACAAGTCCCTAAGGTTTGGGACGCATTTGGAGCCAAATTGAACCAACTATTGCCTATATGACCTATTTTTTGCCCATTTTCTTCATTTTCGACCAAATGAACTATTTCTTTCTCTAAACATGTCAATTATAGGTAATATAAGGGGTACATGCCTTGAAATCACAAAAACCAACAAGTCCCTAAGGTTTGGGACTCATTTGGAGCGAAATTGAACCAACTATGGCCTATATGACCTATTCTTTGTCCAATTTCTTCATTTTTGACCAAATGAACTATTTCTTTCTCTAAACATGTAAATTATGGTTATTTTAAGGCGTACATGCCTTGAAATCACAAAAAACAACAAGTCCCTAAGGTTTAAGATGCATTTGGAGCGAAATTGAACCAACTATGGCCTAGATGACCTATTCTTTGCCCATTTTCTTCATTTTCGACCAAATGAACTATTTCTTTCTCTAAACATGTCAATTATGGTTATTTTAAGGGTTTCATGCCTTGAAATCACAAAAAACAACAAGTCCCTAAGTTTTCAGTACCATATTTATAAATAATGAACCAATGAACTAAGTTTAGGGAATTTGTTACCGCAATTTCCTGAGCTGTGGGGTTTACTGCCACTGTGCCTTTCCCAGTCAGCTCCTTGAAGTGTGTCTTCAAAAACAGCTTAGGAGCTGTTGGCAGCTGGCCCTTGTTCTTCGCCACCTTTGATACAAAAAAATAAGAATAAACGTTAAACATGTCACACCCTTGTTACATTGAAATACACAAAAATGCCTTCTAATATAAGATCTTTTTAAATAAACTTACCATCCTTTTCGCATGTTGGACAGCTGACAACGAACCCGGAAAGTGGGTCCCTCGGACGGGATTTTCCATAGATCTGCCCCTTCTGTTCTTCTTGTTTTGCGCCGACCTCTCCTTGGAAGTTGGATCCGATGTAACAATGTCCATCATCTCATTGTGGATCTCCTCACTCAGCCAACTTCGCTTGGCGCCATTCATCTTGTGCGTGATGGTGTGGAACATGTCACGCAGGAGTGTTGCTACCCTCCTCCGAAATGTGAGCTTCATTAGCTCGTTCATCTGGGGTGCCCATCTGAATTGTGCCTACAAATGATAAAATACAGAAGTTATACACAAAACTAAATCAATACAATATCTAAAACATGTATTAACCAAGACCCATAAATATCATACGTTGAACAAGTTCCACCAGTGTTCCTTCGTAGCTGCAGGAACTTCTCCAAAGTTCCTCCAAGGGGCTTGGTAGTATCTAGTAATCGTACCGGATACCGCACTCCGAACCTTAGGATCATCAAACCTATAACAAACGGGAAACAACAATGTTAAACAAGTTCGAAAATAGTATTATAAGCCTTGTATCTTATCATCCATATCATGATATGTACGTACCACAGCGTAGTAGGGTCCAAAAACGGGAGCTGTGACTCATCTTGTGACTCGTCCTGTGACTCATCCCGTGGCCCATCTTCTGGAGGAGTGGATGGGCCCGTTTGATCCTCACCCTAATCGTGTGCCTCCGAATCGAACATCTCCTTATCCTAGTCGTCGTTGAAAAGGGCGCGGGCGGTCATTTTCTCTTTCCCCTTTACTTTCTTTGACGATTGCCCACTAATTCCACCCGCCATGACTACCTGAATCAGATGTTAGTAAAATGACAAGATATTATAAATAACAAGTGCAGTGCAACGTAATATGGCTTTTATACAAACACTAAAAAGTTTTACATAAGCCTAATTAATATTTTGATTTTACAATAAGAAGCATACTTTTAAAGGAGATTAACATATTCTCCTACTCAATACTCTCATCACTACTTTCACTACTAGAGTCATCACTACTATCATCTAATCCTACATCAATGTCATCATCATCGTCACTATCACTAAAGCCGATACTAGATTCATCGTCTTCATCGCTTGAGATCACAAAGCCATCGTCATCGTCATCGTCTTCATCATCATCATCCCTGGCGTAGTCTAGAATGTCATTCGGTGGGCAAAGAGTTGCATGTACTGTTGGGGATGGTGATTGCAGAAACTCTAAGTCCACCGGAGCATCAACCACTGACCTTGCTTGTGTTTTAAATACATACCACCATTGAACTAGGTCTCGTTTCAGGTTAGGGTATGATGCGTAGTACACTTGAGCCACTTGGTAAGATAAGACAAATGGATCATATTTGGGGTATTTCTTAGTATGATTACTTCGATTAGCATGTATTGTTCGTGTATGTTCATTCCCCTACCACAATCCATCCAATTGCACTTAAACAAAATTGTCTTGTACATTCTCTTGGGTCCCGTGTAGACAAGTTCAATTATGTCGTCTAAAATGCCGAAGTACTCTCCGCCATCCTCACTTGATACACTCACACCATAATTCATGGTGGATTTGTGCTTGCCATGGGCATTTGTATAGAAATTAAATCCACCTACAAAAATCTGGCCCCAAGTACAAACTCGCCTGAAGGGACGCATGCACAACGCTCGCAGGACATCCGAATTTGGCTTCTCTTCGACCACCTATAAAGTGGTTGAATATCAACATCACGGTTCCTGAATTTAATGAATTGAAATGCAAGATGTAAAATACATAATTATTTCACGGTTACACCGCGTATATCACCTTGTGATGAAACCAATTAGAGAATTCAGCTTCGAAATTCTCCATGGCTTCTTCTCTACGCAGGAAAGGTTGAGTACTAAGAATGTAGTCCTCAAATTTCCTACGAGGCCAAACACACAATGTAAATCTACAAATTCATCATTGTAAATGATCGTAAATACGAATACACTGAATAACTGGGCCTAATATACCTTTCGTATTCGCCAAGAATGTCGGTGTTTCGTAACACGAACAAATGTGCAAACTCGAGTTCTTTGTCATCTAAGAACCGAGTTCTACCCTCATTTGACACACGACCATTGTCCTCTTTGAACAACTCTGGTATTTCAGCGTCGTCCAATGTGGACTCAACGTCGGCATTCACATTTCGATCAAGATCTTGAGTTTTAGTGTCAACTGTCGACTGAAAGTAATTGGAGCAGAAAGTTTGCTATCTCTTCAGTGAGATAAGCATTGCATATGGACCCTTCAACTCGAGCCTTGTTCCCAATTTTCCGTTTCAAATGATTGAGGAACCTGCAATTACAGTTGTTATGTAACTGTATGAACAAGTGATTAGGATGTAAAACAAAGGATGTGAAATAAGGGTATTGGATTTACCTTTCGAAGGGATACATCCATCTGTATTGTACAGGACCACATAACTTCCCCTCGTACGACAAATGTATTGGAAAATGCTCCATGGAGTTAAAGAATGCAGGAGGGAAGATCTTCTCAAGCTTCCAGAGGATCTCAGGTATGTTTTTTCTCCAATTGCTCCATGTCACTAACTGATGTTGTATAGCAACACAAGTCGCAGAAGAATTGGCTGATCTCTGTAATTGCATTCCAAATATGGCCAGGGAGCAATTCCCTCAAAGTTGTGGGTAACATCCTCTCCATGAACACGTGACAGTCATGGCTTTTCATTCCATGGAGCTTACACTCTTGCAAATCTACGCATCTGCTCAAATTGGAGGCGTAACCATCAGGGAACCGCAACTGCTTAACCCACTCACACAAAACTTTTCTCTGAGCCTTGTCAAGAGCGAATGGAGCCTTTGGCATGACCTCTTTTCCTCTATCATCCTCTTGAAGATGAAGCTGGGAACGTTTACAATATCTGGCAATGTCATTCTGAGCAGATGGCGTGTCACACGTATGCTTTTTCACATCCATTACAGTGTGAATTAACTGATCGAAGAAGTTCTTCTCAATGTGCATGACATCTAAGTTGTGACGAATGAGAAGATGCTTCCAATATGGGAGCTCCCACAAGGTGCTTTGCTTGAACCACCCCTTCTTTTCATTTTTCAGCCTTTTAATTGAATTGAGTCCATCTGTAGCCTTCAGGAGGTCCTTCACACATTCCCACAGCTCCTCTCCTGACATGATGTATGGAGGGGCACCTTTCTCTACTTTGTTTTTACAGAATGCAGTTTTACTATTCTGAAAAGGGTGATCTGTCGGAAGGAATTGCCGGTGGCAATCAAACCAAGAAACTTTACCACCATGTTTGAGTCAAAATGTTTTGCTCTTCTCCATGCAATGTGGACAAGCTTTCTTGCTGGCTGTGGCCCAACCAGACAACATGCCATAAGCCGGGAAGTCACTAACGGTCCATAGGATGGCTGCTCGAAGATTGAAATTATGTTTCTTTGAAATATCATAAGTTGCCACGCCAACTTCCCACAACAGTTTCAACTCCTCTATCAACGGTTGCATGTAAACATCCAAGTTGCCGTTAGGGTTTTTAGGACCGGGAACGAGTAACGAAAGGATCATGAATTGTCTTTTCATGCACATTGAGGGAGGCAAGTTATAAGGGGTCAAAATGACAGACCAACAAGAATATTGTCCCCCAAACTTACCATGAGGAGAAAAACCATCTGTACACAAGCCAAGTCTCACATTACGAGGCTCGAGAGCAAACTCTGGAAACCGACAATCGAGGTGTTTCCAAGCTGCACTGTCACTAGGGTGTGCCATTATACCTTGAACTCGGGGATTTTTCGAATGCCATGTCATTTCCTCCGAAATGTTCTTTGTTGCAAACAGTCTTTGCAACCTGGGTGTGATCGGGAAATAAAAAAGAACATTCAAAGGCACTAGCAAAGGCACTAGGCTACCTTTGGAAGTCTGCTTGCATTGTATCGGTCGCTGCCACGCACCCTACATGCAGAAAAATGAGCATCATCCTTCCAAAACAACATACACCCTTTCGGGCATGCATGAATATTTTGATGGGACATTTCCAACCCCTTCACAATCTTCTTCACCTCGTAGAAAGTGTCAGCCATATGGCTATTGTTTGGAATCGCCTCACTTAGGAAAGAAGCAAACCCATCGACACATCTGTGAGGCAAATTATACTCACATTTTAGATTAGTGATTCTAGCGGCCATCTCTAACACGGACAAAGAACTCCCTTCGTATAATGACCTTTCAGAAGCCTTCAACAAATCCAAAAATGCATAGCAGTTGCATTAGGCTCCTCCTCTGATGGAACGCTAGCCTCCTCGGAGTGCCCCTGATTTTGACTATGACCAAAAGCATCAAAACCATGTCACGATGTTCATTGGACCGTCGTTCGGGAACTCCTGAATACCCTTCCCCATGACACATCCACTCATAGTAGTTAGGTGTGAAACCCTTACGATACAGATGGATTTTAACCGTATCCACATCCCAAAGGCGTTTGTTTTTACATTTAACACATGGACACCTAACTTCATTCGGGTTACTACTCTCGGGATGATCTGTGACGTACTAAATGAATTCATCAATCCCTTTCACGAACTCTGGATTAATACTTTGCCCAACCATCCTTTCATACATCCACCTACGTTCTCTTCGTTTCATGATTACAGCTTCTACACAGCTCACACATATGTACAATCACATTAGTCATAAACCGTACTTCGCAGTCATTATCCACCAAAGCGTTATGGAAATGAAAATGAGATTTGAAATGCTTCCAAAGGGTCCTTATCACTCCAACCTAACCCATCCTTGTACGTTTATTCTCACTAGTGAATGTAACCCAGGTTTTCAATTCTATGGAAAATCCGCCAGCATTTCCCTACAGTTCTCCAAGTACACGATGTAGGCGATTAAACACACCTACATATGTACCCAGAGAACACGGTAGAGAAATGCATGAAAGGGCAGGATTTTCCCTAGAATAAAAAACAAGGCTTACATTCACCACCTAAGTGAGAATAAGCGTACAAGGTCAGTCCCAACTGGGGACTATTCAAGACATACTCCTAATGTGTATGCCTTGAACGGGTATCTAGGCATATGATTATGCAAACGATTCATTTATTATATATATATAAAGTGAAGGACACATGCATTTTACTAAACAGAGATATATCATAATTAAACTAAACAAGCAAATAAATAAGAACCCTTATTAAATATTATATTAAACATTATATCAAACAAAAATATTAATCTAAATACACTAGTGTTTCGGGGTTTTCTGATGTCCTGCGGGAGAGTTACAATTCCGAGACTGGAACCGGACGCATGTACCTGCAAAACAAACGGATGCTCCGGATGATTGGAGATCCGCCTCCGACGGTCAAGTTAGTACTTTATTAAGGAGTAATTAATGCGGAAATTAAAGTGATTGGGTCTCTCTAGGTGAGAGTGTTTAATGTGTGTAATCTGCGTTTTTAGCGTGTCATCTCCCTTAATGAGGATTAAGGGAGGTATTTATAACCTCGGGAAACGTGTCAATCTAGGTTTAGGTTAACCTTGGGCTGATTGGGCTTCCCTCGGAAGTTGGGCCTAGGTGACCGGTTATCCCAGGTGTCATGGGAAGGACACGTGTTGTGTCGTAATTGGTCCATAGTGGACGGATCATTGCTTGACACATGGCAGGCTCCTATTGGCCCATGTGACGGACACATGGCGGAACCTGATTGGTCCACTTGTCAGATGGTGATTGGTGGGGAAAAATCCCCTAATCATTTGCCCCTCACAGGTGGCACGTGACTGGTCACGTGTTACCTGTGACAGGTATCGCCCTGTAACAGGCGACGACCTGCTACAGGTGTCACTCGGCGAGAGGTCGAGAGATTCTCCCGCCAAAATTTTGAATTCTGGAAGTCACCCTTCGCCTTCTCGCTTCGCCTATATAAAGGAGTGTTGACTTCGGTCATTTTCACACTTGAAAACTTTGTGAGAGAACATTCGGACCCCTGAACTTGCTCTGACATTTTGGACCCTTTCTGCCTACCGCCTGCTCTGACAAGCCGACTGCAAAGGATTTTCAGAACTTCATCAATCGTCACTCGTTCAGGTAACCGTCGGTTCTCTTACTCTTAATTTTCTCTTTACTTTATTCTTTTTTTAAAATGGCACCACGGAACCACACGACACGACCTAGGTTAGTGATCAGCCGGTCACCGGGGACGGCTGAATCTAGGACTAGGAGTGCCGCCTGCCCTTTTCTGGACCCATCTTTGCCCTTTATACAAAGTCCGACTGTATCTGTGTCTATGCAGAGCATGATGGCTAGAACAAAAAAGACTGCCAGGATCTCAAACTCAGACAGCTCCTCCCACAGGGTGCCGATTAGTGAGACATCTGACCAGGCGCCAGATGTGGAAGTGAAACAAAGCGGCTTGAAAGCCGGCAGTTCTGAGGGAGGAGTCAAAGTGACCCCTTCCCATTTTACAGTTGACAATTCTTCATTCTCTCCTGCTCCTTTTAAAGGAGAGGAGGCGGGCCCCTCCGGGAGAGGGGAGGAGTCGTCCTCTTCTGACTCGTCAGAGGACGATTCCGAGTCTAGCTCTTCTGGCCATGCTCCCCAGGACACAGAAGAGAAAAACAGTCGCCTACAAGAGGCGAGGCTTTCTCACGCAGTTGAGAAGGGGGACGATTGGGCGGAGCCATCCGCCTCTCACCGAGAGCAAAATACCCCCTACTACTGCACGGTACCTCGGGGTCGGATCACAGCCATGCAAGAGAAAGTGGAGAGCTTTATCGCAAACCACACAATGGGCCCCGGCTTTTTAGTGTTTGTGCCGGATCCAGAAGACACAGTCGTCTGGCCGGCTGGTACCAGTTATGATAGCGCCTGCTTTGGCTGCTACGAGGCGGCCATCAAGGCTAGGCTGCGCTTCCCACTACATCCAGCTGTTCAGCGGATCTTGGATGGGTATGAGTTGGGGTTATGGCAGTTAGCCCCGAACTCCTGGGTCAACGTACTCGGCTATGTGGCCGGGTGCGAACTGCACGGGGTGGAGCCGAGCTTCGAGGCTTTCGCCCACATGAACTACCTCAACCGGACCCCTAAGGCAGGCGGTACCGGCTGGTATCAATTGACGAGCCACGGGGGCTACCTCATGACGAGAGGTAAAGCAAACAAATGGAAGGACTGGCGGAGCACCTTCCTTATCATTGAGAGTTCAGACACAGAGCTAAACAAGCGCTTCACCAGGTGGAACAGGAATCCGCCCCTTCTTGCAGGCGGCCGCAGCATGCCTCCTGTTCCCCCCAAGGCTAAGAAAGAGATCCTATATAAAGGACTCTTCAAAGTAGAGTCGAAGGTGAACTCTACTTCAGGGGTACGAGAGCAAGTACCCCTGCACTGCGTCCCGAGCTTCAAATGGCTCTACGACGAGTACTTTTTAGCCGCCTGTGGCCTCAGCAGTCGGTGCTCAAGAGGTAGCCGGCCTGTCGAATACTCTGCTGTTCCGTGCATTTCTTGTTATGACTTTTATTAACTTTGCTATTTGTTTTTGCAGCGGACGCCATGAGCAAAATTACCGCCTCCAAGACTGCGGCGGCCATGTTGCGGGCCTCTATCATGCAACAGTCTTCTACCGACTCCCCCAACAAGGGGGCACCCTTGGTGGGCTTCGAACCTTTCACCCTCTTTTTGGAGTTGTGTTTATGCATATACTGACTCTTTTCTTCTTTTTTAGACGGGCGCTCCAAGAGCTTCTTCTTCCCAACAGCCGGACCCCAAGGCCCGGAGGACGACTGTTGCGAGCTCTCCTGGTTCTGCCAGGAAGCATGCGGCGGCTGAGAAACAGCCGGCCACTTCTTCTAAAACTCCAGCTGGGCCACCTAGAAGTATGAAATTGTCCTTGTAAATTTTAGACTTGCTCCCTTCTTTACTAGGTCTAATCCGTTTGTTTATGCTTGATGCAGCCGGCCCTTAGGAGCCTGACTTGGTCGAGGTGGCCAAGTCTATGATCAAGGCCGTTCCTCCAGCTGAAAGGGAGGCGGTCAGGGGTGTCGGCACCCTTGACCTAGACGGGATTGCAGGGGTCCTTGCTGAGGTATACTTAGCATATTTTTGAGTATTTGAATTCCAGGACGCCTGTTTTCTTTTTTGTTTGGAAACTGACGCCTGTTCCTCTTTTTACTTAGGCCCTGCTCCGAGTGAACGGCCTTCGACAGCCGCTTGACCGGAAGAACAAAGAGGTAAAGGCTGCAAAAGCTATGGCCGCCTCCGACTGTGATAAGGCAATGTTTCAAATTGCCCAAAATGAAGTTCTGACCATTGATATTCTTTATTATCAGGCGCAGGCTACCGCCGCTATCCGGGCTCAGTTAGAGGCGGCCCAGAAGAGGAATAGCGAGCTGGAGGCGACCATCAACAACCTCAAGGCCGAGCTGAGACCTCTTCGCCAAAAGATGTCCTCATACGAAACCTTGGAGAAATCCTTGGCGAGCGTAAAGGTACGCCTGGTGACCCAGGAGAAGAGTCTTACTCAGGAGCTCTCGGAAAAGGCCGAGCAAGAAAAGAAAGAGCTGGTCCGGGAGATGATGGAAGACTCTGCTCAAATCCAGCGCATGACTTGGGGCCGCCTCTTCCCCAATGCCGACTTTGCCTCATGGGAAAAAACGTACCGCCAGTGTTCTGATAGATATAATCAGGAGATCCTGGCGGCTGCTGAGGGAGAGGCGTTGGAGGAGGAGGAGCAGCCGGTAGTGGCGCTTGTGCCGCTTGGGGGTAATGCATCAAAGAAGGATGCAGCTGAAGCCGAGTCCAGCAAGAAGAGTGCTGATCAGGCGGCAGCTGCTAATGTTGAATATCTGCCCCCTTCTTAAGCTTTATGTCTTCTTGTCACGGCCTGCGTGCCGTTTGTTTGTATTTACCCGGCCAGGGGGCCGGGGCTCTGAATATTTTTCCGGTCTTTAATGACCGGCTTCTTTTTAATGAATTTTTTTGTTTCGCTTCAAATTTGTTTAAGTATTGAATATTCTGATATCCAATTGTACACTATACCGACTGTTTTACATGGCCGATAGTTGCAGACAGGTACGGATAGTTAGTTAAGCCGCCTATGCCCCTGGACGACTGGTTGTCTGTTTCCAGGCTAGACAATCAGTCGGCCATTTATCCAATCGGTATTCGAACCATTTTAAAGACTGGATCCCCTTTAGGCAGGCGATCCTATCATTTGTAAAATTAACCAAGTAGGAAAGTGGTTTGACCAAGTAAACATGATTGTTACCTAGTCGCCAAGTAACTGAGTAGTAGAGGTATCAAGCGGTTGGTACCGGTTGTTCCCCTTTATTCGCCAATGTTTGTTGGCTTTTAACTCATAGGTTGTTAACCTAGCAGGAGTAGTGGTTGAGAGCCCCTGTTTGCTAAAAACAGGCGGACGACTCATACCTTTTAGGCTCCATACTAAGTTTGAGAGAGTGACTATGAGTTAACTTTGGTGTTACTCAGTCGCTGTCACTCCTGCTTGAGTAGTAAAGGTACCAGGCGGCGGAGGCCGGCTGATCCTTTAGATTCGCCAATGTTTGTTGGCTATTAACTCAAGAGGTACCCCCTGCATTTATCCCAAGTCATCTGACTCAGATGTCAACTGCTACCACTGGTTTGGTTAGTGATAGAGTTATCCTTGTCTCAAAAACGGCTACGTGGTTGCCCTTGGGGACAGTCGTATAGGTGTCGTGTAATTAGTTTATAGAGCAATGTTCCACCCAAAAGGGAGCTGCTCTCTGCGACGAATTTCATCCGGAGGATGCCGCCAGACGCCTGCTATGATGTTGGGACAGGTCGTATTAGTTTTGAAGATTGGATCAGTTGGCTTAGCGCCTGGTCTGATCATTCGTCCTGTGGCCTTGGTTAGTTCTTGGTGAACGTAGGTGCTAATTAAAAGGAGGGTAGCCGCCTGTTTAGGCACAGGGTCGGCCAGGCCCTGATCATTTTTAGTTAAGTATAAGGGGGGTGGTTGTGTGTTTGGAACCAGTCGGCCCTCTTCTACGGAGAGTAGCCGACTAAATGTCCAGACGACATGCCCCTATGGTGAGTAAAATATTCAATGGAGAGTAGCCGACTGTAAAGGTACAGACGGCATGCCCCTCTGAAGATAGAGTAAAATACTCAATGGAGAGTAGCCGACTGTAAAGGTACAGACGGCATGCTCCTATGGTGATAGAGTAAAATATTCAATGGAGAGTAGCCGACTGTAAAGGTACAGGCGGCATGCCCCTCTGAAGATAGAGTAAAATACTCAATGGAGAGTAGCCGACTGTAAAGGTACAGACGGCATGCCCCTCTGAAGATAGAGTAAAATACTCAATGGAGAGTAGCCGACTGTAAAGGTACAGACGGCATGCCCCTCTGAAGATAGAGTAAAATACTCAATGGAGAGTAGCCGACTGTAAAGGTACAGACGGCATGCCCCTTTGAAGATAGAGTAAAATACTCAATGGAGAGTAGCCGACTGTAAATGTATAAGCGGCCTGCCCCTCTTAAGTAAGAATAAAAATTAAACATGGAGAGTAGCCGACTGTTTGTTAGTACGCGTGCCCCTCTTAGTACAAAATTGAATATTAAGTATGCAAAGTTTTATTAAGTAGCCCTTGACTATTTATATCATTCAAAAGAAATATTTCTTAAGATTATCTACATTCCAAGTTCGAGGCAACGGTTGTCCGTCTGGTGTTCCCAGACGGTAGGTACCGTCCCTGACCTCTTCACAGATTCGGTAGGGTCCTTCCCAGTTGGGAGTTAGTTTGCCAGACTCATTAGCCCTACCAACTGCTTCCATTTTTCTAAGTACAAAGTCCCCCACTTTGAGTGGACGCTTGTGTACTTTTTTGTTGTATGATCTAGTCATTCTCAGGCGGTAAATTTCACGGCGCAAGACAGCATTGCCCCTCCTTTCAGGAAGTGAGTCTAATGCCAGGCGCATGGCTTCTCAGTTTGCCTCTTCGTCATATATCATTACTCGAAGAGTCGGCTCGTAGTGTTCTATTGGAAGAACAGCTTCCGCACCATAAGTTAGGAGGAATGGAGTTTCTCCAGTCGCCCCTTTTTCAGTCGTCCTAATGGCCCAGAGAACATGTGGTAATTCATCCGCCCATAGGCCGCCTGCTCGTTCAATCTTTTTCTTGAGACCGTCAGAGATGATTTTATTAAAGGCTTCTACCTGGCCGTTTGCTTGTGGACGGCCGACAGATGCAAAGTAGTGTGCAATTCCTTGGTCACCCAACCAGCTTTTGAGAACAGGCGTCTCAAATTGGGGACCATTATCAAAAACCATAGACATGGGAACCCCGAACCGAGTGATGACATTTTTCCAAATGAATGAAATTACATCCTTCGTCTTGATTCCCTTTACAGCCTCCGCCTCTACCCATTTAGTGAAGTAGTCGACGGCAACAAGTATGTACCTCCTTCCGCCTGTAGCAGGCGTATATGGACCCAGAATATCCATGCCCCACTTAGCAAACGGTAGTGGGCTATGAATGGTAGTGAGGTCAGTAGCCGGACGGTGAATTAGTTTGCCAAACCTTTGGCACTTGTCACATTTTTTCACCATCACCATCGCATCTGCTTCTAAAGTAGGCCAAAAGTAGCCCTGTCGCCTTGCCCGTTGAGCAAGCGTCCTACCGCCTATATGGGAAGCACAGTAACCAGAGTGAAGATCGTCCAGTATCTCTCGCCCCTTTTCTGGAGTAACACACTTTAAGAAGGGTTGAAGGTACCCCCTTTTGTGAAGTTCTCACTTTATTATTTCAAAACTGGTTGCTCGTTTTTTCAGTGCTGCCGCCTGTTGATGATCATCCGACAGGGTACCGTTTGTCAGATATGCCCTGATTGGATCCATCCAGGTTGAGCTTCTGTCTAGGATTCCAATAGGGTCTTCCTCGATGCTTCTCTTCTCCATTACTTCCCAAAAAACAGTTCGAGGAGTATCACAGGAGGCAGATGATGCTAATTTTGACAGTGCATCCGCCTGGTTGTTTTCTGATCTCGGCACTTGGGTCAGATGGAAATCCTCAAGGGAGCCGACTGCCTGTCGGACCGCCTGTAAATACTTGATCATGGCCGGATGGGTTGCTTTGTATTCGCCATTGTACTGACTCACTATCAATTGGGAATCGGAACAGGCGTCTATTTTTCTTGCCCCTGCCGCCTTGCACATGCGGATTCTGGCTAGTAAAGCTTCATATTTTGCCTCATTGTTTGAGGCCTGAAAATTGAAGCGTAGAGCATACTCGTACCTGTCGCCCTCTGGCGACTGACATATGACGCCTGCTCCACAACCATTTGAAGTAGAGCTTCCATCCACATATACCGTCCAGACTTGGTCTGTAACTTGAGAGTTAGGAGGACGAGTCATCTCAACAATAAAGTCAGCAAAGGCTTGCCCCTTCACTGCTTTTCTAGGCTCGAAAGTGACTTCGAGGCTCTGTATTTCTATGGCCCATTTGATCATTCGGCCTGACGACTCCATGATGGTCAGTGGCCGCTTGATAGGTTAGTCTGTATACACGACGACTGCATGTGCCAAAAAGTAGGGCTTCAATTTTTTAACAGCCATGAAGAGTGCAAGACCAAATTTCTCCACTAAGGGATACCTCAACTCGGCAATTTTCAGTACATGACTGACAAAGTAGACCGGGAGCTGACAGCCGTCTCTTTCAGCAAGGAGAACAGCGCTTAACGCATGATCAGAGACGGCCAAGTACATGTAGAGTACTTCTTTGGGCAAAGGGCTGACCAGCCTCGGCAAGGAATGCAAGTGAACTTTCAATTTCTGGAAGGCCGCCTCAGCATCCGGCCCCCATTCAAACCTTGCCTTTTTCTTAATTGCCTGGAAAAAGTATAGGCATTTGTCGCCTGATCGGCTTAGAAATCTTCCCAAGGCCGCCAGAAAACCTGTTAACTTCTGAACCTCTCGGATGGTACGAGGCGACTGCATGTCAATGACCGCCTGCACCTTCTCAGGGTTCGCCTCTATTCCTCTCTGATTGATAAGGAATCCGAGAAATTTCCCAGACTCAACTCCAAAGACACATTTCTTGGGATTGAGCATGAGATGGTGCCGCCTGAGTGTGGCGAAAGTTTCTCGGAGGTCCGACAGATGATCTTTCTGAAGTTTAGACTTGACAATCATATCATCAATATATGCCTCGACATTTCTCCCAATTTGATCAAAGAACACAGTGTTTATCATTCGTTGGAAAGTGGCCGGGGCATTCTTAAGACCAAACGGCATGACCGTGTAACAGTATAACCCCTGATCAGTGACGAAGGCCGTCTTCTCCTGATCTTTCTTCCATAAAGGAATTTGATGGAAACCAGAGTAGGCGTCCATAAAGCTCATCAAAGCATGGCCGACTGTTGAGTCGACCAGGTTATCAATTTTAGGCAGAGGGTAACTGTCTTTGGGGCACGCCTTGTTTAAGTCTGTGTAGTCTACACACATTCGCCAGGTGTCATTCGGCTTTTTAACAAGCACCACATTTGCAACCCAGTCTGGGAAGTAACATTGTCGAATGAACCCTGCATCAAGTAATTTTTTAACTTCGGCGGCTGCCGCCTGACTTCTTTCTTCGCCATGGTTCCGCTTCTTCTGCCGTACCGGCTTCTTTTTCGGATCCACGACCAGTTTATGTACCGCCAGATCAGGACTAATGCTTGGCATTTCTTGGACTTCGAATGCAAAGATGTCCTTGTATTCTTTCAATAGTTTGTGAAAGTCGTCACCCAGGACTCTCAGAGCAGTCGTCCCAACTTTGACTGTTCGCTCGGGACGTGAGTCGTCTAAGATCAAGTCCGTATGCTCACCAGCCGGCTGAGGGCGGAATTCATCCGACCGCTCCTCTGCCAATGATTGTTGTTTTCTGTCTTTTCTTGCGGCCCCCGTCTGGGCTGCCTTTCTCTTCTTGCCGCCTGCCTCTTGAACAGGCGCACTCTTCTTGACATTGTCAAGGTCTGTTTTTCCACCACTTGACCCAGTGGCCATAACAGTGGGCTTGACATCCGAGAGATAGAACTCTCGGGCCATCTTCTGATCTCTCCTTAGGGACCCGACTGTTCCATTATCCCTCTTAAACTTGAGCAACATAAGAGATGGGATTATAACAGCCTTGGAATTATTCAGGGTTGGTCGTCCCATAATCATGTTGTAGGCCGAGAGTTCTTCTACTACCAGGAACCGGACTACCATGTGTCGTCCTTCCCCTTTTTCGCCCAGGCGGATGGGTAAATCCACTCGTCCCACTAGGTGGACGACTCCTCCTCCAAACCCTACTAAAGGGTGGGATGCCGGATGTATGCAATCAGTCTGATATTTTAGTTTCGACAGACATTTTCTACTGAGGAGCTTCCGGTATCTATGAGGATTCGGCCAACTCTTTGGTTGGCCACTTTACATTCAATAACGATAGGGTCGTCATGCGGCCCTCTTACCCCTCCTAGATCTTCTTCAGTGATGACAATCTCAGGAAATGAATATTTGGAGGGTCGTTCTTGGTGAACGGAATTTACATCTAACCGCCTGATATTGTCTTTGTTGCCCCTAATAGTGGGGCCGCCTCCTGGGAAGCCGCCTGCAATGGTGTAGACGACTGCATCATCTGTATCGGAGCTGTCGTCCTGTTGATTCTTTTTGGTCGACTGCTTTTTTGAGGAAGTGTTCCCCGTAGATTTCTTGACATAAATGTCAAGATCACCTTGCTCAGCCAGGCGGTCCAGATACCGCATGAGACTGATGCAGTCATTGGTGTGATGACCAACATCTTCATGATAATCACAGAATTTTTCTTGGTTCCGATTGATTGCAGAACCCTTCATGGGGACCGACTTCTCAATTGAGATCCGTCCCTTGATTTCCTTTAGGATAAATTGGCTATCCTTGTTAAACGCATACTTTGGGGAGTATGGTTTGAATTCTTTTTTCTTTTTCTGGGCCGGCTGTTTTGAGGAATCAGCCGCCCAGACCTCTTTTCTCTTCTCGTCTTTGTTTGACGACTGTTTCTGTCGTCCTTCTCTTTTGTCGGACCTTTTCCCGTCTGACTGTTTTACCGTACTACAAAGATCAGTCGCCTGTATATAGGCTTCTGCTTCAATCAAGGCCTCTTGAAGAGTCGCCACCCTCTTTCGGATCAAATCAAATTTGAAGGTCGACCCGTCTTTGAGACCTTTGAAAAAGTCAGTATAGGCTACTTCATCCGGTAACCCTTGAATACGTATTCTCATC
The DNA here is from genome assembly GCF_001683475.1 of Chenopodium quinoa. Taxonomy (NCBI): domain Eukaryota; kingdom Viridiplantae; phylum Streptophyta; class Magnoliopsida; order Caryophyllales; family Amaranthaceae; genus Chenopodium; species Chenopodium quinoa. The sequence goes on along the minus strand of NW_018742381.1, from coordinate 474,341 downwards.
AGGTTAAACCGCCTGATGTAAGAACGAAGCCCCTCCTTCTCGCCCTGCTGAATTGTTCCTAAATCAAGGGTCGTCTTCTTCGCAGGGATGTTCATGGCGAAGTTGGAGGTGAATAAGTTAGCAAGCGTCTTGAAGTTATTTACACAACCAGTCGGCAGGTTGCCGAACCATTGTTGTGCGATTCCTTTGAGAGTCGCTGGGAAACACTTGCACCAAGTGGGATCATCCAACCCTTGAAGGTACATTAGGTTGGTGAATGCCATCAGATGGTCTTCTGGGTTAGTAGTGCCGTCATAGGCGCCTACTAATACATTTTTCACTTTGGCCGGCTGAGCGGCTTCAGTAATTTCCTTGGAGAAGGCCGACGGCTGTTCACCAAGTCTAAGCAACCGTAGCTGCCAGTCCATAGGTTGGACATTTTTTGCTGCATGTCCACCAAACGGAGGTGGCTGTAAAAAATACTGTTGTTGCGGTACAAACGGTAAGTTTGGTACCGCCTGGTCGCTATGAAAGCCGGACTGACGGGAGGTGCCGCCTGACTGACCCTCATGATACGACTGAGTATGCCTCATCGAGGTATTTCGCTGACTGTCTTGGAAGTTTGAAGTAGAGGCCGACTCTGACAATCGGTCACTCTTCTTCTGCTCTAGCAGTAGCCGAGCGTCTGTGTATGTTTTCCTCGACCTGTCCGCCTGAATATGACGAACAGGTTTCCTATTTCCTGGAGTAGGAAAACGGTATTTTGTGAAATCAAGGGCAGCTGGCTCCCACTTCCTAGATTTAGGATGAGGGGTCGCCTCTCGCCCTTGAACTGGTTTCCTCTTCAGTGAAGTGGAGGGTTTCTTAGCCGACTGCTCCTTGTCCAGAGCAGGCGGCTTTTTGTTGATCAACTCTTGAATTTCTCCCTTGAAGTCCCTCATGAAGGTCATGAGTTCGTTCCTTGTGATGGGAGCAGACCCATCAGTCGGCTGCTGCCGAACAGGCGGTGCGCCTGCTGGCTCGCTTCCAGTTTGAAGATGTTCCCATTCCCTCCTTTCGGTATGACGGGTACTTCGGGCCCTTAGGGTCCCGTCTGAAGCTGTGTGAGCTTCAACTTCAAATTCATTCTCAGTATCGTGGTCCGACTGAACTTGAGGGTCGTCTAGGGGACGCCTCTCTTCAGGAGTCGGTACAGACGTGGATGCCATCTCAGAAGTACTCTCCCCACAGACGGCGCCAAATGTTTCGGGGTTTTCTGATGTCCTGCGGGAGAGTTACAATTCCGAGACTGGAACCGGACGCCTGTACCTGCAAAACAAACGGATGCTCCGGATGATTGGAGATCTGCCTTCGACGGTCAAGTTAGTACTTGATTAAGGAGTAATTAATGCGGAAATTAAAGTGATTGGGTCTCTCTAGGTGAGAGTGTTTAATGTGTGTAATCTGCGTTTTTAGCGTGTCGTCTCCCTTAATGAGGATTAAGGGAGGTATTTATAACCTCGGGAAACGTGTCAATCTAGGTTTATGTTAACCTTGGGCTGATTGGGCTTCCCTCGGAAGTTGGGCCTAGGTGACCGGTTATCCCAGGTGTCATGGGAAGGACACGTGTCGTGTCGTAATTGGTCCATAGTGGACGGATCATTGCTTGACACATGGCAGGCTCCTATTGGCCCATGTGACGGACACATGGCGGAACCTGATTGGTCCACTTGTCAGATGGTGATTGGTGGGGAAAAATCCCCTAATCAACTAGCATACACTTTATTAAACTAAACTAAACTAAAATAAACTAAAGTAAACTAAACTAAAATAAACTAAAGTAAACTAAATTAAAGTAAACTAACATACATTATTATATAAAACTAAACTAAAAAAAAACTAACATGTTATAATACAATAATTAAAAACTAAACTTAAATAAACTAAACTAACTAAATTAAAATAAACTAACATACATTATTATATTAAACTAAACTAAACTAACATGTTATAATACAACAATTAAAAACTAAACTTAAATAAAGTAGACTAAACTAACATGTCATAACACAAACACATTCTTTTCAAATATTTAAACATATTAGAATATAAATACAACAAATTGTATACACTACACTAAAAACAATAATAAACTACAATTTTTAATACAATAATAAAAGCTTTTATATACTCTCTAACCTGTAGATCTGCCCTTGTTATTGCCAAAGAACCGATTAAATCTACAAATCCTACAAATAATTCAAATTAAATACTTAGTAACTAAGTTTATGCTTGCAATTTAAAATGAATAAATGTTGTCAACTTATATTAAAAAAGAAACAAAAAAATAAATAAATAAACGGGAATATTACCTAGTGTCGGCGGAGGCTGGGCGTCGTCTGGTTGTAGACTGGCGACTGGGCGTCGTCTGGTTGTAGACCGACGGCCGGCTGCTGTTCAAGGCTACGAAGTTCACATTTGAGGTTAGTAAAAACTCCAAAAAAAAAAAAAAAAAAAAAAAAATCGAAAAAACACCAAAAACCCCAAAACAGTGAATTTAAAAAAAAAACCAACAAAACAAACACCACTTACCACTATTCAACGGCGGCGGCTTCGACTCTTGGTGGTTGTGGTGAAAACCGGCAGTGGGTGTGGTGAATTCCGGTGAAGCCTAGGTGAAATGGTGGTGGTGGTTAGGGTTTTTTAGCAAAAATGTAAAAAAAAAAAAAATCTAAAACACTTACCGGCGGCATCCTAGCGGCGGGGTGGTGGTGGCGGCGACACTCTCTTTTCTCCCTCTCTCTCTTCTTCTTTCTCCTTCTCCCTTTCTCTCTCTTCCTCTTCTTCTTTTGCGCAGTTGCTGTTCTGTTTTTTTTGGAACCTAACGTCATTTTTTTTAATTGTTGCAGCCTTCCGACGGAAATTATTCCCTCGGAATTTCAGGTTCCAACAGAATATTCCCTCGGAACTTGAATATTCCGAGGGAAATAAAATCCGTCGGAATATTTCCTACAGATTTTTCCGTCGGAACGTTTCTTTTCCGACGGATTTTTCCTACGACTCTAATTTCCGCCGGAAATTTCAAATTTTCCGACGAAATTATAGTCCGTCGGAGATAGTCCCTCGGAAAATTGCCTATTTCTAGTAGTGTTTTTTTTCTTGTTTTTTATTAAATTTTTCTTCATTTTTTTTAATTTTTTTTTTTAATTTTTTGAACCAATTACAACTTGACACGTGTCAAGTGATCTAGAATAAGAGGTCATTGACTTTCGTTGACCGGTTTGGGATTGAAGAAAGGAAACGCAAGTGAAAGTTGGGATTATTGTTGAATAATCGAAAGTTGGGATTATTTAAAGTAAATTGAGCAAAGTTGGGATTAAAAAACGGTATTAATCCTTAAAAATAATATATAAAATTTAATGAACAAGCCCTTATCTAAGTAAATGAAACGTTTTCTTTTTCCGGTCGTGTTTAAATAAATGACACGTTTCCTTTTTTAGGTAACTTCTCTCTATTTTTTTTAATGATATTCTCTATAGTTTTTAATAACATACTACTAACTAATGGTCCCATCAAAACCCTTTACTCTCTTCTCTCTCCTCAACTTATACCCCACCACCTATTATTTTAATAAATTCAATTAACCTTCCTAAAACTCCGTGAAAGTCAATACGTTTCATTTATTTAAACATGGAGGGAGTAATAATAATGTCCTGCCAACTTCACTCCAAGCATTGACGCGCTAATTATCGACTAATTAACCCAAAAGACTAATAACGAAACAAACAAATGACAATTATGCATCCAAATAATGAAGCTGATCTGAGTGAAACTGTTGTATTAAGACTTCTAAATTTAGCTTGCTAGATACTAACTAATTGACTTATTGTACATACTAACAACTTTCTTTCACTGTTGAACATAGAGTTTACGTTCTTGTAAATAACTTAGATATCACTCTATCATGTTCTCCTTCATTGCCACTTCTTAGCCAACGCCGAAAAGAAATACATATTTAAGGACACAGTTGGTCTGTCATCCAGTTCCCATTTTGCTGTATTATTCGCATCAGAGGCCAGAATATGTCCAATCTGTTAAACCCCTTTGAAGCCTGTAACCAATATACCGCGAATGTTTAGTAAGAAAAGATTGCAAGTAATTGATGGAATATATAACAACTATGGAGTTATGTGTAGTACTTCAACTATGAAGCTTGTCCACTTGTTGCGACGATTTTCCATGGCCCCTTTCAAGATGGTTAGTTTTAATTTGCGCATTACTTCTGCTATCTCAAAGAAGGCTCCTTCATTATTGCAGACCATCTGTTCAAAAAGGTATATAGAAAAGCCATTTAGTTTAGTTAATTTCTAATTCACCCGTTTTTTTTGGATGATTCAAAGTTCAGTAAAAGTATGATAACATGCAATTACCTGTATCAGAAATTGATTAGGGTGTTCCAAATCTTTTACAATAATAGGGCATGCTTTAAAGTCATTTCCACCTTCTACAGAAGCATTATCCTGCAGAAAGTTCAAAAATGTCATTTTTATTGTTGGAAATTTCATGTTCTTTGAAGGATATAGGGCCAAGAGAAGAAGCTTATGTTTGCGAAATCAGCAGGATAGCAGCCTCAGCAAGTAGTTTTTTTTGCCTTGGATCAAGCATCACTCCTCCTGCCTCTTCATCCGATTCCAAATTAAAAATCCACTTGTCACGAGCATCATTGCTTTGAAGGATAACAAAACTTGCTAATTGTAACACATGTGAGTATGGTAGGTTCTGTACCCTGCTCAAAGTGTTACAGTAGTTCGAAGATACATACAAATAGGATTTTCTTGAAATCTAAAAGCATATATAGTAGTAGTTTTAAGTGCTCATGTACCTCTTGACTTATGAAGTGTTTCATTTTCTCTGCTCGTTCTGTCACGCTTTTTAAGAACATCATATGCTTTGCAGTTTGGTCTAGCAGCCCATCAATGCTACTCTGTAAAGCACAAAAAAATATAGAGAATTTTACAGATGATTGCACCATCAGGGACTAATTTGGACTAACAAGTAAGTTTACTAGAGCTACTGACATTTGCACCATCAGGGACTAATTTGCGCAACACTTTGAGTCTATCTTGAATGAGCTGTCTATCTCTTGGTCTCGGTCTATCATTACCCTTTGGTTTCTCCTTCTTGCCCCTGCTGTTTATGGGCTTCTTGACATTCTTATCTTCAAGCAACTTAGAAGCACATTCGAGTAGTTGCTTATCTTCAACAGCTGCACTTTCTAAGCTCTCCAATGAGGGGACTGAAGTCATACCAAACATGCTTTGGTGGTCTGACATAGTGTTGCACTCCTCTGGTGCTGAAATAGTATCAGGAGTCGTCTCTGCCAATGAGGTTACAGATGATTTGCTAGTATCACAGCGATTAAAACTAGTACTGTCATAGGAATTATTAATCAAAGTAGCAACCACATCTTCCAAAAGATGTTCTTGTTTACCACGTTCATCAACTAGTCCACACGATTCCACTGCTGAAAAACAAACTCCTTCATTAGAGTACACATTTTCCTTGTAAGTGCATCCCAAGTGCCTGTCTTCAGACATTCTGAAAACTGGCTGAAGAAGTGCTGCTTGTAGCTCACAGTCTCTAGGGAAATCACTGAGATTTCTGCTGCTATTGAGGCCTACTCCTGATTCAACCGTCGGAGGAAATTTTACTTCTCTGGGAACCGGATCAGAACAACTCTCAGTACATGTTTCTGCAGAGACTCTAGCACCATCAAATTCTTCATCTCTAGAAAACATCCACATTTCTGCTGCCTCTTCTGACAAACAATCTATGGGGAAATCGTTGAGATTTCTGCTGTTAGTGTGATTTACTGCAAATCCAGCTGCAGTTGAACAATTCACTTGTTTGAGAACAGAATCAGAACATATACCACCAGACGATTCTTCAGAGACTATGGCATCATTGAAATCTTCTTCATGGCAAGAAAACATCCACATTGCTGTTGCAGATGGTGTATCAGTACTAAAAGGCTCGCTTGTAATTGGTTCGATATTGGTATTCAAGTATGGATAAAACATATTCTGATCATCAATAATGCAGGAAATTTCCTCAAGTTCGAGAAAATTTTCCTCCATGAAAGGAACAAGTTGATCATAAGTGGCTGGCAAATCATTTTCTATGAATTCTGCATCATGAATTATATTTGTATCCTCATATTCCATACTTCGTAGGTTGTTGTAAGTGAAAGATGATTCATTGTTGTTTTCTGGTACAGCCATCAGAATCGACGAGCAAAGAAGATGATCATCAACATAACTAGGTAACGCGATGGTTGGCATGTAGGTAAGAGTGAAGAATCTATCTCTTATATCAGCACAAACGGCTAGACTTTCATCAACCTAATCAGTTATTATAAAAATAAGGTATAAGCTTCATACTTTCATAAAAGTGAACAATTTAAAGATACTAAAATCAAAATAAAAAAACCAAGTTTGGATCAAAATCTGCCAATGAGATATCATAAATTGCCACTGTCATACCACACTTCACACTAGTAACAGAGAAAGCAGCATAAGACGTACAGACCAGGTTATAGTATTAGTTCCCAAAAAATAAAAATAGGTTACAGTATTAGTATCTAGACGAAACATGACTATAAGTCAAGCTAAGCCCATTATCTCAGCAAACGAACATATTTGTATGTACTTTTTTGGGCCGTCTTGAAAAAGTTATGACCTTTAAAACATAATAGAGTATATTTATGTAAAATCATGTCACATCCTTAATTATACTTTTTAGCTTTTATAAGAGGTTTAGACGATGTGACAAGTAATCATGGACATATGAAGAATATATTTGTGTACTCTTTTTGTTCAGCTTAAGGTTCGTGTTGTTCAATTTCAAACACAACTTACATATGAACTGTAATTGAATTTTGCAAAGCATCCAATACAAGCCCATTTGTTTTTCAACACATGCAAAATACTAAAGTGATTCAGGGGTACACATGTATAGATACATAAGCACTATTTATTCTTCAACATATGCATTAGTAGTACCTTAATTTAACTTGTAGGAGCAACATTGTTAGAGGGATTTGAATCATATAATGCCATATTTTTTAACAGAAAACAAGTTTGTTGATTAGTCACCTTTTCAAACGAGCCCAATTGCAAAACTCCATTTGGTAACAAAGGTGCTAGTAATGTTGTCTGCACAAATATAAGCAAACAAGTGAGCCAAATGTCTCCTAGATGATTGATGCACCTTGGCAAGCAGGTTGTTAATGTTGGTTCAAATTAGTTCAGGTCATATAGAATTGATGGGTCGTGCAAGTTTGCAACAAGGATGGATTCAGTTTAGTTCAGGTCATATTAAGATATTTCATTAATTGTTATTATTTAAATTAAATTCGATATATTTGTAATATGAATTAATTTCGGGTTAGTTGCAAGTTGAGTTGAAATCAGATTAAAAAGTTTAATTAATACGAGCACAATTGAATATGAACTTGATAATTACTCGTATACTCTATTAGTGAGATGGATATTATAATATGGAGTATCAATTTTGTATGATGAAATCATTCAAATCAACTCACCTTGATTCCTGCTCCAATGGGAAGAAGCCAATCATCAGCATACTGCTTACAAAAAAGAAAAAAAAAAAAAAAAAAAAAAAAAAAAAAAAAAAAAAAAAAAACCAGCATTAAGTTAGGAAAATTAAAATTGTCATGCAAATTAAACAAGTCAAAACTCACCCCTAAGTTGGAAATGAGCTCAATTGATTCAATGTCGTCTGAATAAATCCAGAAATTACTCTCTGCGAATGCCACTCTTCCCACCATCCTGATTAATATAAATTCAAGCGAGAATTACAATTAATTGGCAAGCACGTCAAGTTGTACTTATAATTACATCAATAAACATAAGGCCTGCACGACATTGAGATTGGTATGTGGGATTGGGAATTTGGGAATTAGAGAATTAGATAATGTATGTATTTGAGAGTTATGTTACAATTTGTAATTGGAAACTTATTGTGTTACTGGCTATTCATTGTTCAATTTGCATGAGACATCATGGAAAAAATATTTTAATACCATTTTTAATATAATATTCTCCAAAATTCTTTCCATTTATGAAAAATAAGTCATACTTTTAAATCTCAGAGTTCAACCTCCTATTACCCAACTCCTTGGTAAAGCTGTTGCTTGACTAACTCTCTATATAGTCTAGTCGATCTCCATATTCAAACGAACAAACACCCAATCATAATAATCATAACATACAGAATTGCATCCATTATTCTTCCAAAATAAATAAATTCGAAGTAGTATAAAAGAGAAAGATCATATATACCCCTCTCCTAGCAAATATTGACAACATGACATATCAGCAACTGCAAATCCAATAGGATAGCCTACTCCCAAGGAATGTACATCATTGCATATATTAGTTCCATATCCAAAACTTTGTACATCTTCTTGTCTTGAGTTATTAGGATCGCTTAATATGCTTTGACATGGTTGCTGTAACGACTTTTCGGAGTCACAATACACGTCTTCACAGGTCAAAACCCTAATGAAATTTTCAAGTAATAATGAATATATGATGATGAACAAATGAGTTTATCAACAATCATTTTTATAACCTATCAATAAATTAGCAAGGATTTATATGGCTCTATACTTATATATATTCAATCCGACGCATGTAGTCTTAATGTGCAACTGTACCCTTTTGGTCTTTCTGGGGTTCTAAATTCCACATAATTAATTAAGGATATGTCACAATGCTACGTTATGTCCCCTTATATTGGGGAAAGACATCACATTTCCATTATACGAAGTATAGCATAGTACAAAGTATACTTTTGAGAAAATGATGACTTTTTTATTAGATCATCACAAAATATAGTATTAGTGACTATTTGAGGTCAGGATCAAAATATATTTGCAATAAACCATTGTTGAAATTTCACTTAACATAAAAAAATTGTGACATGCACCAAAAACGAAAGAATATCTTACTTGTAGTTTTCTACTTGTTGAAGTTTCCAAAACACAGCATAGCTCCATTGAGAACTAGTGCAGAGATTTTTGAGCATTTGCCTTAAGGCAACAGTTTCCATCAGCCAGGATTAGTATTTTAAAAGTTATGATGTTTTAAAACAAAACTGAACTAACCAATATAGTGCAACACTTTTTAAGTTATATGATCCTCATTAGCTACCACTGTATGAAGCTCCTCCGGCTTGTCGAACTCGAAAACTTGCCCTTCTTTTTAGCAATGGCCACATCCCAAGAAGCAACCAGCACATTGCTAAGTTTAACTCACTTTTTTCATCAAGCAATTGGCCATTTAAATTGTTGTTCATAAAACTTTGTGTTATACGTACCACATGTAACAATCTTTACTCGCAAAATGATCTGCGCAAACAAGATCGTGACAACAATTAGCACCTAAAGGCAATTTTCCATGCACGTTCAGTTGTAAGACTTGTAGCTTGTACATGTTACATTTAAGATTATTAATTAATAATTTCTTTGCTCATGTGCTTGTATCCTGTGAGCACATGGGCCCAAAAATGACCTTCATTGCTAACTGACCGTACAATGAAAATCCTCGCATCTAAAAAGACATTATGCATGAATTGATGAATATGTAACATTATAGTAAATTTTAGTTTTGTTACTTTGTTTTTTAAAGACATTGGTATCAAAATTAATGCAATGGTACTCAATACTATACTCTTTAATTAATAATTGGAACAATCTTGTATGAAGCTAGTCAACACATAACTTTGACTTCAAATATAGATCTCATCAACTACCCAATCAAATTTATAGAGAATATACACCAATTAGTCTCATTTGTATAAGATATACTTCCTCCGTTTCTTTTTAGTTGACACGTTTCTTTAGTCATGTTTGTCAGTGCACAAATTCAACCATTAATATACACCAATAAGTCTCATTTGTATAAGATATACTTCCTCCGTTTCTTTTTAGTTGACACGTTTCTGTAGTCATGTTTGCAAGTGCACAAATTCAACCATTAATATCTTTAACCGATAATAAAAAATTATGAAAAGTTGATATTTTGAAAATATATATCCTGATGAATCCAACAAGATCCCACATGAGTATATTTTTCATTACGTATAAAACACTAAATATGATCAAAGGGGAGTGTGTGAATAGTGCTAAAGTCAAATTAAAATGTGTCAACTAACAAACAGAAGTAATATATTGTGTGTAAATATTAAGTGATCATGTCATTTAAAAAGTAACAAAGTCCCTAGCGGGGTTAAAAAGAGGGGATGGAGAAAGAAGTTTAATATGTGGTGAGTTAATTTTATTATCTTACAGCAACAATTTCATCTTCAATTCTAATACAATAATAAAAATTATAAAAGCTACGTTCATCAACAATTGCATTACTAATTATTATAGGTTGAAGTAATGCAATAGTAAAGATTAAAATTACATTCATATCTCATACACAATGATCATGATTTTGCCCAATTAGGATCTTACATGATTTATATGCATGCTGGATTTAATTTTTATTATAGATGCCGTATTAATCTTCTATTAATGAAATAATTTTTCTAAGGTTGTAGTCTGATTGCGAAGTTTCATCAATCTTTGACTTTGATTTTAATATATCAAAAGAATACACGTATATACTTATTCGATTTAGATACAAAATCAACATACATCAATCTATCAATTTTTTGATCATAAAACGTACGGCTCTTACAACTTCTCCCTTAGCTTACATACAAGAACTTACCCTTTATTACAACAAACTACCTTAAAACATAACTAAGGCCAAGCGAGGTGAATAAAACTAGGAAGTACTCATCATATATATAGCTAAACATTGAAAATGTTAATTAAACATGCATAGTCTATATATGAAAGTAAAGTAAAAAAGAAAAATAAATAAATAAATAAACAATTAACAACCAAAGGCAAAATAGTTTCAAATTCATATATTTAAGAAATATATTTAATGTTTATGAATATATGCAAATAACAAACGCTTAAAAGAGGGATGATGGAGAATAGAAATATTACCGGGCTTGGAGAAGCTAGATGTTTGAATATCAAAGACATGCATAAATGTTGTTGGTCAATAGCCCTTCATCTTCAATTTAGTCCACAAAGATTTGAATTCGATTACTAGAAATTAAAAAAGAAAAATCTCGATCAATTTAGAGAAGGAAAATTAGAGATTAGAAGTTGAATAAATTGATGAGATATATTTGGTGGCTTTATAAAGAGAAATAATGTTTTTGATTTACTAATAGAGGTATCTCGGTTGCAAGTCGCCGCTTATTTGTATTAATTTTTCTGTTTTGGGGTTTAATGTAATTAATAATTTGGTGTGACGTAAACTTGACAGATCGATTAAGGTTTTTTAATTTAGTGATGAGCTGTGGTACACTTAATGTATCCACTTACTTTTTGTCCTTCGTTGATTTTGTATTAGAGTATCTATTGTATTTTTCAATTTGGAAGCTGAGAAGATATCAACCTACTACGGAGTACTTTTTCATGTTTTATACTCCCAAGTTAATGTTTGGCTGATTTGATTACTCTTGTTTTAAATTTTAATGTAATTGAGGAGATTTGAAGGTGAAGATTCAATTCATTTAAGTATCTCCCTTATTTTCAAGTGTTTTATGTAAAAATTGATGTTTGAATTGATTAGAGTCTTTAAAAAAACATTAAACAAAAAGGAAATTCTCTCTCGTAATTATAAACTTTTATTTAAAAGCCTGAAACTTTTAATTATTAATGATAATCACGAATTAATATTACTAAGCTAATAGTAAGATTAATGATATTAAAACATCATTAAATAATTAACCATCATTAAATACACTTCAAATTATTTTTTTTTACAAAAATAAATCCAAAACCCCTCCCCAGCCAACCGCCAGCCCCCCTCCCCTTGCCGGCGCTCAGCTCGGCCCGGCTGACGGCGTCTCAACCCCCTCCCCCGGCGGAGAATCAGCCATACTCCCTTGTCGAAATCAGCCACCCTCCCCCCTTCTCCGATTCCCTCTGATCTCCTTCCCCGATTTTTGCTTGAAATTTCTAGGGTTTTTGGTGATTTTGGGGTCGAATTTGTTGATTTTGGGGTCGAATTTGTTGATTTTGGGATCGAATTTGTTAATTTTTTGGGTCGAATTTGTTGATTTTTGGGGTTGAATTTGTCGAATTAGTGGTCAAACTTGTTGGTTTTGGGTCGAATTTGTCGGAGTTTTGTTGTTGAATTCGCTGGGGTTTTGCGGTTCGAATGGCAGCAAGTCGCCATCCAGAGGTGGGGGAGGCTGGACACCGATAGGGGGAGGAGGTGGCTGGTCGCTGGACGTCATCTGCGTTGAATTGCTTCAAGAGTTTCACTCGGTTGCTATGATCAAGTGAGAGGTTATACAGCGCAAAAGTTGCGTCACTCTGAGTTCGCTTCGATTCCGACCTTAACAAGTAGTTTAACAATGGCGGTGGTGGTTGGATAGGGAGGTGCAACGGGGAGAAGGAAAGAGAAAGGAATAAGCAAGAAAGAATTATGGAAGGGGAAAGAAAAGAAGAAAGAATTGGTTGGGGTAGTTATGTCTTTTTGTAGTTCAATAGCTAAACCATGGTAAAGGAATTAACAAATTGTTTAACTTAAGTTATCATTAACTTAGTAATATTAATTCGTGATTACCATTGATAATAAAAAAATTTAGGCTTTATCACCGAGAAAAATTAAAAGTTTGTGGTTACCAAAGAGAATTTTCCAAAAAGAAAAAAAACTATGTAAGCGATGTTTAGGTTTTTAACTAACATTAGACCAGCAAATTAGAACATACACCAGTTACAAGTTAATATGCAATTTTGATATATTATTATATTGCATTTAACAGACATACTTAAAAGCATGGACATTATTATAAAGGTAAAGTTATATGTAGCCTTTATGACTAAAAATAAGCATTCATATATTTTTTAATTTAGTAAGCATAAATTTAAGAACGCATATTTATATAATGTACAAATCAGTGTAATTAGGTTCATGCACAATTATTGTATTTCAAGTAAGGGTAAATTTATCCCAAGACCTAAACTTACACACCATACTCTGCCACGTCAACTTTCCACTAACTTTAATTTTTTTTTTTTTTTTATTATTTAGACTCATACTAAAGTTTCTCCAATTTAACGCATTTTTTTAAACTCGATCACTTCAGACTCACTTACCCTCCTAAAAAATATTAACACTCATTATTAAAATATCAATAACTATTTTGAGCTGATGAGTTGGCAGCTCATCATTGGCCAACAAAAAAAAATCAGTATTCTTTTTCAATATATAGAGTCTTTAATTTGATGAGTTTTGGATTTCAAAACTCATCTCAAAACCACTATATATAGTCTTGCACCACATTATTGCAAAAAACACAAGTTTTATATGTGGGTGAAGACTCCACTCAAGACTCACCAATAAACTTACCCTAATAAACTAGAGCATTACCTGAGCCCAATATCAATACCAAGAACTATATTATGACCACTCGCATATCAATTGAAGAATCTCGCACAGATCCATTCAGCTTGGTGTAAGTGGGCAAACCCCATAAAAATTAGAAGGGAAGAATAAGAAAATCTCCACTTCCAAGTTTCAAATTACTCTAGAAGTTCCAAATTACTCTAGTGGGAATTTGATAGCCGAGATATAAGTACAAATCTTATAATCTAACCAAGTAGGCAATTACTCCCCCCAAATATAGTTCTTGTTTTTGTTGTTAGGCCTCTCAAAAAGTTGTTCCCATTTTATATATTTCCATTTTTAGACACTATGAAAATAACCTTCATATTTATTTATTTATTTTTATTTAATTTTTTTTAAATTCACTCAGCTACAATATTTTCTCTAACTATGTATACCGTACCCTTACCCTTGTGCATGTACTTTATTGGACGTTTTACAAAATAAGCTTAAAAAACAAATTAATTACCAACTAGGACGCGTGGCAAAAGTATTTACAAAACTAAGCTTCCACGGTAAAACGCTGCCTCGGGCAGCGTTTTATACCCTGGATTTTTTTTAAAAAAAATTCTGTTTAAAAAACGCTGCCTGGGGCAGCGTTTTTCAAGTTTGACTTTTTATTTTTATTTTCGTAAACTTTAAAAAAAATTTAAAAAAAAAAAGGAAAACAGCATAAAACGCTGCCCCAGGCAGCGTTTTATGTTTAAATTATTTTTGAAGTTGGGAAAAAAAAATGCAAGTGTACAGGCAGCGTTTTATGTACAACTTTTTTTGTACATAAAACGTTGCCTGGGGCAGCGTTTTATGTATAATTAAAAAAAAAAAAATTTTTTTTTAATAAACGCTGCCTCGGGCAGCGTTTATAGTGCTTTTGTTATTTTTTTTAATAAATCAGAAATTACATAATTAAAAAAAAAGTCAAACTTAAATAACGCTGCCCCAGGCAGCGTTTTTCAAACAGTTTTTTTTTTTTAAAATTCCAGGGTATAAAACGCTGTCCGAGGCAGCGTTTTACCCTGAAAGCTTAGTTTTGTAAATACTTTTGCCACGCATCCTAGTTGGTAATTACTTTGATTATTTAGCTTATTTTTATAAAACGTCCATACTTTATAGCTACAATTTTTTTTTTTCATGTATATATTATTTGTGGTTCACTCATATAACTTGTACATTCCTCTCTTTTTACATGCACTTTATGTACTTTCTCTTTCCAAGTTCTCAATTATAGCTTGTGTTTATGTCTAATGGAAATGTACTATATTTGAGAAATGAGAGAGTCCTATTTGGTGCGACTTCAAATATAATGTTAGAATAAGACAAACATAAGAGAATAGAGGGAGTATAAACTATCATAATTCTTTATATATGGATGGCCACACTGTGTGACAGCGATTACTTGTAGGGGGCTACTTGTTTGGTCAGGAGTTACTTGTAGGGGTTACTTATTTGGGTTACTCTTTTGATCAGGAGTCATTTATTCAGGGATTACTCGTTTTGTCGAGGGTTACTTATTCAAGGTTTACTCGTTTGGTCAGGGGTTACTTATTTAAGGGTTACTCAGTCGGTTATGGGTTATTCTCACACAGAAAGTGCGTTAATCGATTGAGTAAGTAACCCCTGAATAAGTAACCCTTACATGCTATAAGTAACCCATGAGTAAGTAACTACTACAAGCAACCTCTGAATAAGTAATAACTCATACAAGTAACCCTTAAATAAGTAACCCCTACAAGTAATCCCTGCCACACAGTGTGACCAGCCACACAGAAAAGTTGCTGATAAACTATAAGTATGAGTAATGTCAACTTGATAATAATATTTCCTTTGGTCACTAATTCACCAGATACTGCTGAAATATTCAGTATTTATATATTAATTCACTAGAAACTGTCCAAACTAATACTGATCAGTAATTCAATTAATTCTGCTAGACAATAATATTATAACAAGTTTGACTAAGTTAACCAATCACTTAATTATTATATAAAAGTTGTTTCGGATGAAAACAATAGAACCTCGGAAGGCCCTTTTATCTCGGGAGAACTTGATCTCGGTCCAGTAAGCGATGGAGTCGAGGATTTCCTGCACAACGAACACACATAAACTAGCCTCGGGGGTATAGCCGAGGAAGGCCCCTCCGATGCTAAAGTCAGTATGTGTGAAGAGAAGAAGCTGTGCCAGATATTTAGTGCTTGAGGCTTATTGTGTATATCAGAGAATAGACCAAGTTAATGGCTTTTATACCTTTGCTTAATTGGATGTTGACTGGGCCATGAAGTCAATTGGGCTTGCCAAGTTGACTGGGCCTTGACTGACCTTAGCATGCTTTGGATGGGAGTGGACCTTTGCATTGGGCTTGTGATTGAGTTATTCGGACTTGGCCCAATTAAGTTGGTGAAATTGGACCCAAACAACTTGCCCCCCAGACCCGATTCGGCTGAAAGACGGGTTGGGTTTGGATTTTTGCTCATCCGAAGGACAAATGACTGCCGCTTCGAACCGGATGATGATGATGAGGTAGTTATTAGTGGTTAACTGCCTTTAATGAGAGTAATTAAGGAAGCTTGAGAGTTTAAGGAATCAGTGGCTTTGGAATGTGTGCAACGGTTTATTTTTGCATTGAATTTGGAATTTGTGGGGTTTTTGGGCGGTTAAAGTACCTAGAATTTCTTGAATTCTGCAGTATATAAGCGCCCCTCTTCACATTCCTTCATTTATTCACGCATTAAACACACAAACATTCTCTGAGCTTCACTGCGATTCAGTTATTGCGAACTCTCTGAATTTCTTCCTTCAATTTCTCTGTGCACCCTGAACCGAATTAACTTGTTGTTGCGACGCCCTCAAGATCGGCAGTTTGCGAATCTGTTAAGGTAATTTTCTCGGAATTTTTCTCGGTTTTCATTTATTTCCCGATTTCTACTCTTCTACTCAAAATGGTGAGAGCGAGAGGCGAGAATGAGAGTTTTGAGAATGAGGCCCTGAATTTACCTTTGACTGTTTTAGGGTCCCGCCGAGATTGCCCTCTGCAGCGGATGCCCTTGCTGAGCCAAAGCCGAAATTATTCCCTATTAAGGAGACCTGAAACTATGGAAAGTGACCTTAGGACTCCTTTAGCCGCAGTACCCCTTAATTCAGTTCCTTTTCCTGGGTTTGAGGAGCCCACATGTTCAACTAGTGGTTCTGTTCATGGGCCGAGAAGGTTGTGGGATGGAGCCGAGGAATGGCATAACCCACCAGAGAACAATGGACTTCCCACTGCTGCCCCTTACGATCGGTGGATAAGGGAAGCCCCTACTCATAGGTTTGCCGAGCAGGTGGAAATTTTTTATGGATTCTTGAGGAGGATGGGTATTGGTGTCAAATGCCCCGAGCCGAGGATAGAATCTATAGGCCCCCTCCTTTCTATGTAGGAGTATATACCCGGCAGCTGCAATTCAGACTTAGATTTCCCTTACACCCATTCATTGTGCAGCTGCTGAATGCTTACAACATTTCCCTATGTCAGCTGACGCTTGCCAGCATTAGGAGGGTCATGACGTATCTGTGGGTTTCCCTGTTTTATGGGTATGATCCGAGCCTTCAGGTCTTCAGAAAACTGCATAAGCTGCGGCCGAACTAGCAGTCAGACGAGGTCCATGGACCTGGGTGGTGGAGGATCGAGACCCAAAGGTGGTTTTTGACAACCTGGCCGAATGACACCTCCGATAAGGAATGGAGGGGCCAGTGGGTCTGGGTTAGGGCTCCTATGGAAATGGAGCATCCTAACTTCTTCGGGGCGCCGAGGCATCTGAGAAGGCCTAATCCGAAAATGAGCGTCCTCGGCCCCGAGGAATTTTCTGTACACAAAGAGGAGTAGTTGGAGCTCTTCAAACGTGATTCTAGGACTAGGGGGCTAGCCGATCAACAAGGCTCCCCGAAGTCTGGCTGCCGTGCTACCACTATATCTTCTAAGAGAAGATTCTTGCAGCTGTTGGCCTCAGCCGAAAATACCAGGATGGTAAGACTCTTGGCTGGGGCCGAATGATTGCCCTTGACATTTTTCTTTATTTTTGCAATTTGCTCCTTTTTTCTATTCCTTTGTGCTAATCTATTTTCCTTTTATATGAAACAGTGCTGCACGAAAGTAACTGCGGCTTGGACTACGAGCTGCTAGGAATCAGTGCGTCTAGGGTGGTGACCAAGCGTGATCCAACCATTACCCTTCCTACCGACAGAGCGCCGTTCCTGCGAAGTTCTCAGCTGGACATTGTCCCCCCAGCTGATTATTCTTCTCAAAAGCCGTGGTACAAGAAGCGGGATCCTTTCTTCTTGCTTGGTCTTGAGGAGCAGTCATTGGCTGCTGCTGAAGCTTGTAAAGTCAGCGCTTCTGAAACTCCAGCTGCGCTAACTGTTCGCGAGCCGAGTCCCTTTTCTACCTCAACCGAAGATCTTCTGAAAAGCTCTGTAAGATTCTCTTAACTTTTCTGAGCTTTTCTTACTTCTTTGCTGCACTTGTACTTTCTGTGAAAATCATGCTTAATGTGCTAAGTGCTTTTGCTCGGCTGAAGTCTGATTTTGCCTGATGTATCCTTGCTCAGCTGAGACTTTATTCCCTCACTTTGTACTTGTAATTTTTGCTATTTTTGGAACAAAAACTGATAAGTACCTTTGTCCAGCTGAGACCTTAATTTGACTTGCACTTGTAATTTCTCGCTGTTTGCTATAAGAAACTGACAAGTGTTTTTCTTCGGCTGACATAGTTTAGTCCTCATGTACTTGTAATTTTCTGCTATTTGCTTCAGAAAACTATTGAGTATCTTTCTTCGGCTGAGGCCTTTTGCATGCTTTACTTATATATATATTTTTATTTTATTATTATTTATTTTTTTTTTTTTTTTTGCCATGCATTTACTGATGCCTCTCTTGCCCCCCTTTTTTTCTCTGCTGCAGTCCGGCGAAGAGGAAAAAGGCAAACCGTCTTCCTCATCTTCATCTGAATCTGACCTAGACGAAATGGGTCAAAGAAGGAGGAGGTTGAAGAGAACTTATATTCAGCCGGGAGAGTATCGTCTTTCGGATGATGAAGAGCCTGCTGCGAAGAAGGCCAAGTACACGATCTCCCCTTCTGGGAAGGAGATCCCGTTGCCGCCGTCTCCGCCTCCGCAGCCGCAGGAGGAGGAGGTCCAACAACGGACTCCTCCTGCAACATCGTCGACCCCTCGGCCGGAAGCCGAGGGTTTTTCTTCTGCTATTCAGCGGGAGGCTGATGCTTTCATTGTTCGGCCAACTGCTGAAGAAGATCTTCAAACACTGTCAGGAAGGCCTGACACTTGGAAAGAACGAAGCATGGAAGGTGACGCACCCAGGGAGGTACAGGATGTAACTTCGTCTGCTGGGGGGTCATTCAGGACCTTCCAATCCGAGCAAATGGGGTATCAAACCCCTCCATTGGTAGAAGTTCCTGAAGCTACCAGAGAATTTTTGAGTCAGCGCCGAGCTGAGGCTGTTGGTTATTTGGGGACCTGTCCAGAGTATCAGATATGGAAAGGGCTGAAAAATGGTCCAACCTTGCTGCTGCTGGGGCTGACGAGATAACGCTAAGGGTTCATGACCCCTTAGCCGAGAACAAGAGACTGTTGATGCAGGTAATTTTCTTGTTTTATTTCTGCATCTTATGAAACTTTTTGTTTTGCTTTGCCTCTCCCTTCTTTTCTTCTAAGTGTGTTTGCTCGGTTAACACCGTATTATTTGTCCTGACCTGGCTGTGCGCAACAATGTCCTGGCTGTGGGCTTTATGGACGATCTTCAGCGTAGAACTGAAGAAGCTGAGTGTAAGGCTCGGCTATTTGAGCTGAAGAGCGCCAAAGCTGAAGAGGAGGCTGCAGCCGAGCGAGCTCATACCGCGGCCATGGAAGAGCGGTTCAAGGAGTTATGCTCTGGTCTTGAACAGACCGTTTTTCCCTGGGTCGAGGAAAGCCATGCCTTGCTCTAGGAATTCGGCGCTGAAAGCATTGCGGACTTTGAGGTCCGAATTCAGGAGACGATCAAGGCTGAAAGGGATGCTTGCAAGGCTGTGGCTGAAGATCTTGCTAAGAGCCAGGCCGAGAATCAACAGTTAGTTAGCAGCTGCGCTAACAAGGATGCAGAAATGGAGGTTGCAAACTCCAAGCTGCAAGAATTAGAGGCTGCTAACTCTGAGCTGCAAAGGAGAGAGGTTGAGCAAAAGGCTGAAGCTGAAAAATTGAAGGCAGATCTCTCAGCTGCGCACGAGCTTCTCAAAGTTCGAATTTTTACTCAAGCGCAGTATGAGGAAGGCTATGATAATGGGTTTAACATAGCTCGGCGGCTCGCATTTTATGCTGAACCTGAAATCAATTGGCATAAAGTAGAAGAGTGGGCTTCTGTGCCGAACCATCCTCATATGCGCCATTCGCATCCGGCTGAGAAGACGTATTTGGCCCGAGTCAAGGCCGAGGAAGAAGAGGAGGACGATGATGATGATGATCCTTCTCCTTCTGTCGAAGCATAGGAACTCGGGCAGTCGTCTGCAGAATCATGCGGCACTTCATGCGCTTAACTTGTAATATTCCGCATCTGCTTTTTGCCTTTCTTTTGCTTTAGCTTGCCTTTTAATTACCTTTTGCTTATTTTTATGAAGTACATTTTCTCGGCGGCTGTGTTTCCGCTTGTGGGCGGATGCCGAATTAGTTTAGGATTGAAACTCTTGCTCAGAATCTCTGTAATCCTCATCTTTTATTTTATGAAGTTACTTTTCTCAGCTTCTGTCTTCTTTCTTTGCTTTTTCTATTCTGCATACTTGATTGCTTTCTTTGAATGTTTTCTTCAAATATTTGCTAAGTATAGAACTGCAGCTGGTGAAGACAATCTTAGCTGAGACTTCACTTTTGACTGATAGATGTACTGACTTTGCTTCTCTTATGCCTCTGTTTGTTTTTACTCGGATTTTTTCAACTTGTGAAAAATTGACATAAGTACCAAACTTCGGCTGAGCTGAGAAACTTTTTGAGTAGCATAATTTTCTCTATCTTTTCTTGCCCCCCCCCCCAGAAATCTGAAGATGAAGTCTTTTGAGTTCTAGAATGGTAGGCTATTTTCCTCAGCGTGGCTGAGGTTCTTGATTTTTGTGAAAATTTTTGCGAAAAAATTTCCTTTGAATATTTTTGCTTTCTTTTCTACATCTGTTTTTAAGGTACTGATTTCCCACTTAAGAGCTTTCACTCAGAGGTATTCTTGTGACACCTTTTTAAATTCATCCAAGGGAACAACTATCCGAAACACCGTACCAGGGCAGTGGTCTATCTGAAGTACAAGGCATCATTATGCAATACTTCAGAACTGCAACCACCACCCGGAACTGATTCATCCGAAGTACAAGGCATCACTAAGCAATACTCCGGGGCTTTATCAGTTCCTATTTTTTAGGCTATGTTTCGGATGAGTCTATGGCCTTTTTGCCCAAAGGAACAGATTCTCCGAAGCACAAGGCATCACTATGCAATGCTTCGGGCTTGTATCTTTTTTCCTTATTTGGCAGGTTTTACGGCTTGCCGAAATACAAGGCATCACTATGCAATACTTCGGACAGCACCGAATGAAACCCCAAATTTTTTGAAAAATCGTAGAAAGTAGAAAGACTGAAATAACTGAAGTAAAATGCACTAAATCTGAATAAACATTGGCTCAAGGGCCTTTTTATTTACAAGATTGATGCACTTACATAGATTGTATCACCCCTAAGGGTTTACACATGGTATTTTTTGAGCACATCGGCATTCCAATGGTTTTTCAGCTCGGTGCCATCCAGTTGTTTAAGTCTGAAGGTGCCGGGCTGAAGCTCTTGACAAATTTCATAGGGTCCCTCCCAAGATGCTGAGAGTTTCCCATGAATACGGCTTTTTTGCATGGCTGCTGCATTCTGAAGAACCAGGTCCCCCACTTTAAGAGGTTTTTGGTAAACCTTTCGGTTGTAGGATTTGCTGATTCTGAGCTTGTAAGCAGCCATTCTTTCTCGAGCTGAATCTCTGATCTCGTCGAGGAAATCAAGGGACTCTTTCATGACTTGGTCATTTTCCTCGGCTGAGAAGAGATTGACTCGTAGACTTTCTGAGCCTATTTCCACTGGAAGCACTGCTTCGGATCCATACACTAATTGAAAAGGTGTATGCCCCGTTGCTTCTTTTTCGGTTGTCCGAAGTGACCA
Organism: Chenopodium quinoa; assembly: GCF_001683475.1. Classification (NCBI taxonomy): domain Eukaryota; kingdom Viridiplantae; phylum Streptophyta; class Magnoliopsida; order Caryophyllales; family Amaranthaceae; genus Chenopodium; species Chenopodium quinoa. The sequence goes on along the minus strand of NW_018742381.1, from coordinate 452,630 downwards.
GAGGGTTCCAGGGAGTTCCTCTATCCACTTGGACTTTTGGTCCTCCACTCTTTTCTTGAGAGCGTTAAGGATCTTCTTATTCGCGGCTTCGGCTTGGCCATTGCTCTGAGGGTGACAAACTGCAGAGTAGGCTAACTTTATTTCGAATTGATCAGTGTATCGACGCAGAGGCAAGTTATCAAACTGTCTGCCGTGGTCGAATACAAAGACTTTGGGAATGCCGAACCAAGTAATGATGTTCTGCCAGATGAATTGTCTGACAGTTTGCTTAGTTATGTTCGAAGCAGCTTCGGCTTCAATCCATTTGTTGAAGTAGTCTATGCCGGCTATCAGCCATTTTTTCTTATATGGAGCCTTGGGAAAAGGACCCAAAATATCTAACCCCCACTGTGCAAATGGAAGAGGGTTGAGGATGGGCTGAAGCTCTCGAGATGGTCGATGAATAACCGGTGCGAACTTTTGACATTTCTCGCACTTTTGGACCATGCTCTTTGCATCCGAGATCATTGTTGGCCAAAAATATCCTGCCCTTAGAGCTTTGTGGGCCAAGGTTCTCCCTCCTATATGGTTACCGCAGATGCCGAGATGAATCTCTCGAAGAATATAGTCAGCATCTATTGGACCAACACATTTTAGCAGTGGAGAGGAGTAGGATTTTCTGAGGAGCTGGTTGCCGAAGACGATGAATCGAGAACTGATTCTTTTTATCTTAGAAGCCAACTTCTTATCCTCGGGGAGTCCACCTCGAAGCTTGTAAGCTAGGATGGGATCCATCCAGCTCGGCTCTGGTGCAGCGCAGCAGATGGTAATTGCTTCGGCTACACTTTTTTCTCGGCGCACTTCCATATAGACGGAACGGTTCAGCTCAGTCAGAGTTGAACTTGTAAGTTTGGAGAGTGTGTCGGCTTGAGCATTTTGACCCCTTGGGACCAGCTTAACTTCAAAAGATCTCAGCTTCGCAATTGTTGATTTGATCTTTGCGAGGTAAGCCACCATTGAAGGTTCTTTAGCTTCATATTCACCTCGGATCTGATTTGCGACTAGTTGGGAATCTGTCCTTAGACAGACGTGCTCGGCTTCCAACGATATGCACAAGTCTAAGCTAACGATGGCTGCTTCGTATTCGGCTTCATTATTAGAGGCCTTGAACGAAAATTTGAGTGCATATTCGAAGGTTTTGCCTTCAGGGGAGGTTATGACGACCCCTGCCCCGGAACTGTTTACGGTGGAGGATCCATCCGTGAAAACAGTCCAAATTTTCCTTCTTTCGTCAAGTGTCTCTTGATAAGAACACTCGGCTAGGAAGTCAGCTAAGGCTTGCGCCTTGATAGCTGCCCTCGGCTGATAGCTGATACTGAATTCAGTGAGCTCAAAAGCCCACTTCGTTAGTCTACCAGATTTTTCCACTTTGTCGAGGACTTTTTCTAACGGCTGATCAGTTAGGACCACTATCTGATGAGAGTCAAAATAGGGCCTCAACTTCCGAGCAGCTACCACTACTGCATATGCAATTTTCTCAAGTAGGGGGTAGCGGGTCTCGGCATCTGTCAGGGTGTGACTGACAAAATAGATCGGCTGTTGAGTTTTTTCTTCTTCCTTTAGCAGCACCGCACTTACTGTGGCTGGGCTGACTGCCACATATAAGTATAAAGTTTCTCCTACCATTGGCCTTGCCAGCGTTGGGAGTTGAGCTAAGTGATCGTGGAGCTGTTGAAAGACAATTTTTTGTTCATCTCCCCAATCGGTGTCTTTTGAGCTTTGGAGTTTCAGCGCTTTAAAGAAGGGGAGCCCTTTGTCCGAGGCCCTGGAGATGAACCTAGACAAAGCGGCCATTCTTCCCGTTAGGCGCTGAATATCCCTTTTGGTTCTCGGCTCGGGGAGGTCCAAAGCAGCTTGTACTTTGGCAGGATTGGCATCAATCCCTCTCTTGCTGACCATGAAGACGAGGAATTTTCCTGACTTCACCCCGAAGACACACTTCTTCGGATTCAGCTTTATTTTATGCTTTCTGAGGGTGGCGAAGGTTTCGGCTAGATCCGTGACATGGTCTTTTTCTTCTATGCTTTTGACAATTGAATCGTCAACGTAGACTTCCATGTTACGGCCTTTTTGCTCGGCGAAGACCTGGTCAACCAGCCTCTGATATGTTGCCCCCGCATTTTTCAATCCGAAGGGCATCATTTTGTAATTGTACACCCCGGAACTAGTAACAAATGTTGTTTTAGTTGGTCCTCGGGATGCATGAAGATCTGATGGTATCCAGAAAATGCGTCCATGAAGCTGAGCAGAGCGTGCCCGCTTGTCGAGTCAACCAGTTAGTCAATCCTCGGAAGGGGGTATGAGTCCTTAGGACACGCTCTATTCAGATCCGTGAAGTCTGTTAGGTTTACAAGTAATTCTATAACAAGAAGTACTTTAACAATTGTGGGAACAAAACCTAACTATGTATAATTGATAAATGAATTATACAAACAACCAAATACAATTCAATGTATTACAACCAAACACCAATTTTATCAAAGTAATACAGAAAACACAAAGAAAAACTAGTTGTGAAAGATATTTTACTTGCCTCTACTCCAAGCTATTCCATCCAACATGAACATGAGAATTCGGTGACCACTTGAGTCTCAATCCTTGATACACTGACTTAGGCGTATGAATACATTCCTAAAGAGTTTAATTTCCCCCACAATGGTGCTTGGGTTTGATCCGGAAATACTCTTTGAGATACAAAAGTCAGCCCAATTGTTCTTTGCACTAAGAACAAATTGATGATAAAATGATTCACAAAGAAGACTAAAATCAAGAAGATTTCTCACAAAAGTTTGCAAGATTTTTGAGAGGAAAAAAGGAGAATTACTTAGGGAGAATTCCTGAGAAAATTCTGTGTTTTTGTTTCGAAAAACAACCTCTTCCTTATAATAGGATCAACCGTCGTATAAAACCGCAAAAACGGCAAGAAGCGCGGGCGCGTTCGAAGAGGCGCGGGCGCGCCACCACAGAAGCGCGGGCGCTCCACCATGGGGCGCGGGCGCGCCTTCTTCTTTGCCTATAATAAATGAAATTCCAGGAAGTTAGCGCGATTTTAGCGCGGTTTAGGCGCGGGTCGCGCCATGCCATGGCGCGGGCGCGCCAACCGGAGGCGCGGGCGCGCCTCCAAACTTTTCCAGAATTTCCAGAAACTCATCGCGGTTTATGCGCGGTTTTGACGCGGGTCGCGCCTAACTGGCGCGAGCGCGTTTCAGAAGCGCGAGCGCTCCTCCGACACTCTAAATTATCAACAATCCTCCCCCATTTAGAGTGTCTTCTTTATACATTCTCCAAATCTATCATTTAGCCACATCTTATGCATCAATGCTAATGTCCCTTCGGATTGAATTAACATCTAGTACAACACACTTAACGATGATCATATCCCATGATTTCCATATGGATTGAATCACACGGATATATCCAACCATTCGAAGGTGAAGTACACATAAGATAAATCGAATCATTCATCACTTGACACTTTTAAACAGCCATGTGTCCGTATCTTTCATAAGTTCATCGAAGTCTATATGTCCTTTTAGACTTCTTGAAGCGGCTAAACTTCGAACTTATATAGGTAGGTTCTCATTTACGTTATTGTGCCCTTGTGACAAGACACTTACATTTAGAGCTTCTCAACTCTAAACCTTTGAGAACTTTTAATTGACGCTACCTCATACATCACAAGTATCATAGCAATATGGGTCATTAAACATTGCTAACAAACATCAAAATTGCGATTCAACCACATTGAATCTAAGACTTGATGTTTCTTCAAGCGTTAGATTGGGTTTCACAAGTTTGTGTTTTTGGACATAAACCCATTCCATTCATAGCAAATATGATGGAATGTCTTGGCATTGCTTTGGTAAAGCAATCCGCCAAATTCATCTTTGTTGGAACATAGTCAAGACTTATGACCCCATCATTGATAAGCTCTTTCACTAGGCTATGCCTTAGTGAAATATGCCGAGACTTACCATTGTACACTTGACTATAAGCCTTTATCAACGCCGAATTGGAATCACAATGGATTGCCACCGGTGGCATTGGCTTTGGCAATAAAGGCAACTCTATCATGAGATTCCTCAACCACTCAGCTTCTTTACTAGCTGATGCAAGAGCTATAAACTCTGCTGCCATAGTGGAATCAGCGATGCAAGTTTGTTTCTTGGAAGACCATGAAATGGCACCTCCTCCAAACATAGATACCCAACCACTTACAGAAGAGTCATCCTCTTTGTAAGTGATCCAGCTAGCATCGGAATACCCTTCTAAAACCGAAGGAAATCCACTATAAGCTAGACCATAGTCTAATGTACCCTTAAGGTACCTCAAGACTCTCCTTATTGCAAACCAATGCTGTGTACCCGGGTTACTAGTATATCTACTTAGTTTTCCCACAGCCAATGCAATATCTGGTCTTGTACTAGTCATGGCATACATCAAGGATCCAATTATCCTTGAATATTCCAATTGGGAAATTGTTTTCCCCGAATTCTTAACAAATTTAACATTTGGTTCCATGGGGGTGTTCACGGGACACTTATCAAACATGTTGAACCGTTTGATCATCTTCTCAACATAGTGAGATTGACTTAAAATAAGTCTTCCATTGTCCCGAATTATCTTGATGCCTAATATGACATCCGCCTCCCCCAAATCCTTCATCTGAAAAGATGAGGATAAGAATTCCTTGGTCAATTCTACTTGTTGTAGACTTGTACCAAAGATAAGCATATCATCAACATATAGACAAATGATGACTCCATGACCTTTGTCATCAAATTTGCTATATATACACTTATCAGCTTGATTCACCTTGAATCCAAAAGACAAAATTGTGTCATCAAATTTTCGATGCCACTATTTTGGTGCTTGTTTAAGTCCATACAATGACTTAACCAATTTACACACCTTATCTTCTTGTCCTTCCAAAACAAACCCTTCGGGTTGTTTCATGTACACTTCTTCCTCTAGATCTCCATAAAGGAATGCCGTTTTGACATCCATTTGATGGATTACTAGATTATATACCGAAGCCATTGCAATTAACAACCTTATAGAGGTTATTCTTGCAACCGGTGCATAGGTGTCAAAATAATCAACACCATGCTTTTGCCTAAAGCCTTGGATAACCAATCTGGCTTTAAGTTTCACTATGGAGCCATCCGGTCTCCTTTTCCTAGTGAAAATCCACTTGCAACCAAGAGGTTTGCAACTGGAAGGTAAATCCTCTAAGACCCAAGTGTTATTTCCCATGATGGAATCCATCTCATCATTTATAGCCTCTTTCCAAAATGCACTATCTTGGGAAGATATTGCTTCACTATAAGTTTTTGGGTCACTATCCACATTGAAACAATATGGAGTAGTGGAACTAAGGACATCCCTAGATCCTTCAACTAAGTAAATAATGAAGTCATCTAGAGGATTCCTAATTTTCCTTTCTCTAGTACTTCTCCTTAAATTAGGAGTTTCAACATCCTCATTATTGAATGTACTTTCATGAGTTTCAAGTTGATCATTCAACTCTACTATCTCCCTATCACTGGCACTAATTTGTAGATCTTTCGGTTTACTCATTGATGAAAATCGGTTTTCATCAAAAATTGCATCTCTTGACTCTATAACTGAATGAACAGATATATAGTCATTTTGTTCTATTACATAGAACCTATAGGTTTTGCTATGCTCAGCATACCCTATAAATATGCAATCCAAGCCCCTTTCACCGAGCTTTCTTTTCTTGTTGCCGGGCACTCTTACGACTGCCCTACAACCCCAAACCTTGAGATACTTCAAGTTTGGCTTTCTCTTGTACCAAAGTTCATAAGGAGTAGATTCTTTTCCCTTAGTGGGAACTCGGTTAAGAATGTGACATGCTGTCAACATAGCTTCACCCCAGAACCCTTCACTCAAACCTGAGTAAGACAACATGGAATTAACCATTTCTTCTAGGGTTCTGTTTTTCCTTTCAGCTACACCATTTGATTGTGGTGCATAACCAGCTGTAGTCTCATGAATTATACCCAAAGATTGGAAATAACTTGGATCATAGAATTCCCCTCCCTTATCAGTTCTAATTCTCTTAATAAGTGAATCTACTTGCAATTCTACTTCCCTTTTATAAATATCAAACTTGGTTAAAGCTTCATCTTTGGAATGCAAAAGATACACGTAACAAAACCTAGAATAGTCATCTATAAAAGTAACCATGTATCTTTTGTTCCCCAAAGAAGGCGTACTATGAAAATCACACAAGTCACTATGGATTAGTTCTAAAATGTTAGAACTTCTCTCAACTCTCTTAAATGGAGTTCTAGTGATCTTGTTTAACATGCAAGTAGAACACTTATTAGGAGAAATATCACAACATGGAATCAATTCTTGTTTGGACATGAAAAGCATTTTATTATAATTCACATGTCCTAATCTAGAATGCCACAAGTCAAATAAACTTAAATCAACATGATTATAACTTGCATCAACATTCAAACAAACATCATCAAATCCATACATGTCTTTCAAAGAAAGCTTAAATAATCCATTACATAAATAACAACGACCTATGAAATTTGTTCCTCTAGTAATAATACACCTATTTGCTTCAAACACTAGTTTATAGCCAAGACTATTCAGGGAAGGCCCCGATACAAGATTCCGACTAATATCCGGAGCATACAACACATCCCTAAGAATGATTGCATTCCCCGAACTAAACATTAGTTCTACTTGTCCTCTACCAAGGACCTTGATGGTTGAATTGTTTCCCATAAAGAGATCTTCTCCATCACCAACCTTGTGAAAGGTTTTGAACCAATGCCTCATCTTGCATACATGCCTTGAAGCCCCCGAATCCATCCACCATGAGTCATCATCCTGCACCATAAAAATGTTAGGATCTGTTGAATTTAAATCCAAACCGGAATTAAATTCAACCTCGTGAATTGGATTACCTTTGGTGGGTTGTTCCTTGCTAGTGCTAGCATGACCCTCCTTGGCTTTCTCCATCCTTTTCTTGAAAGAAAAGCAGTCCTTCTTGCGGTGACCAACTTTACCGCATTCCCAACAAGCAAACTTGTTATTGTTTGCTTGCTTCTTGGACTTTCCCTTGAAAGAGGTATTATACTTCCTCTTTCCACTAGTGGAAGCACTAGTTTTTCCTTCCTCTACCAAATTAATGGTAGATGAGCTAGGATTCCCATCCTTAGCACTTTCCATGGCTCTTATCCCTTCTTCAACTTGAAGATGGGTGGCCAACTCGGACAAAGACATGTCCTCTTTCTTGTGTTTAAGCTCATGCTTAACACTTTTCCAACTAGCAGGCAACTTATCAATTATACTTGAAACAACAAACAATTCATCCATAGAAATACCATGTTGTTTCAAGTTCCCATAGATTCGTTGTAATTCATGAAATTGGTCAATTATGGACCGACCATCTACAAACTTATAATTATTAAAATTACTAACCAAGAATTTCTTGCTTGAAGCATCTTCAGCCATATATTTGCCTTCTAAGGACTCCCAAAGCTCCTTAGCCGACTCCACATTTTGATACACATCAAAAAGATCATCTTCCATACCATTCAAAATATGACCACGACAAATAAAGTCATCGTTGTCCCATTTTGACATTTCCCGAACATTTTCCAAGGATTCTTTCTCATGTTCACTAGGCCTTGGAGTACTAATAACATAGGCTACTTTCAAAGATGTAAGAAGAAAGTACATCTTCTTCTTCCATCTCCGAAACTCCACACCGTCAAACTTCTTGAGTTTGACAAAATTTGTGGTCAAATCTTTCACACTAGACATGCTTGATTACTCTAAAAGATTAAACTCTTTAGATTGTTAGGTTTACAAGTAATTCTATAACAAGAAGTACTTTAACAATTGTGGGAACAAAACCTAACTATGTATAATTGATAAATGAATTATACAAACAACCAAATACAATTCAATGTATTACAACCAAACACCAATTTTATCAAAGTAATACAGAAAACACAAAGAAAAACTAGTTGTGAAAGATATTTTACTTGCCTCTACTCCAAGCTATTCCATCCAACATGAACATGAGAATTCGGTGACCACTTGAGTCTCAATCCTTGATACACTGACTTAGGCGTATGAATACATTCCTAAAGAGTTTAATTTCCCCCACAATGGTGCTTGGGTTTGATCCGGAAATACTCTTTGAGATACAAAAGTCAGCCCAATTGTTCTTTGCACTAAGAACAAATTGATGATAAAATGATTCACAAAGAAGACTAAAATCAAGAAGATTTCTCACAAAAGTTTGCAAGATTTTTGAGAGGAAAAAAGGAGAATTACTTAGGGAGAATTCCTGAGAAAATTCTGTGTTTTTGTTTTGAAAAACAACCTCTTCCTTATAATAGGATCAACCGTCGTATAAAACCGCAAAAACGGCAAGAAGCGCGGGCGCGTTCGAAGAGGCGCGGGCGCGCCACCACAGAAGCGCGGGCGCTCCACCATGGGGCGCGGGCGCGCCACCAGCTTGCGCGGGCGCGCCACCAGCTTGCGCGGGCGCGCCTTCTTCTTTGCCTATAATAAATGAAATTCCAGGAAGTTAGCGCGATTTTAGCGCGGTTAGGCGCGGGTCGCGCCATGCCATGGCGCGGGCGCGCCAACCGGAGGCGCGGGCGCGCCTCCAAACTTTTCCAGAATTTCCAGAAACTCATCGCGGTTTATGCGCGGTTTTGACGCGGGTCGCGCCTAACTGGCGCGAGCGCGTTTCAGAAGCGCGAGCGCTCCTCCGACACTCTAAATTATCAACAAAGTCAACGCACATTCTCCAGCTACCATTTGCCTTCTGAACCATCACAACATTGGCCAGCCATTCTGGGTACTGACAAGGCTCGATGAACCTAGCATCCAGGAGCTTTTTGACCTCGGCCGCAATGTTTTGGTTCTTTTCGGCGAAGTAGTTCCGCTTTTTCTGCTTAATGGGTCGACTTGTGGGGTCGACATTAAGCTTATGGGAGATTAGGTTCGGATCAATCCCGGGCATTTCTTCGGCCGAGAAAGTGAACACATCTCTGCTGGTTTGAAGGAGTTGGATTAGTGCAGCTCGGGTTTCTGGCTCGAGGCCTAGCCCAATGCTAACACATCTTTCAGAATCTCCTTCGGCAAGCTCTATTGATTCAGTCGGATTATCCGTCTCCAAGTTTTTGGAGTCGGACTCTTCATATTCCGGCCTGCTGTCAATATCAGCAGGCTTTTCTGATCGTGGCTGATCATCAAAGTCTTTAGGCTCTGACATGGAATCGGCCTTTTGACCCCCTTTAGATTTTTCTTGGGAGGGGGTCTCACTTGTCGAAGCGCCCAAACTTTTCATCTTTTTGGCACTTCGATCTCGATGCATTTCATCTTCATCATCTTGGCCGCCTCGGCGCGCCCTAGATGGCTTGAGATGATTACATCGGCGGGCTTCCCTCTGACTGCCCTTTATTTTTTCAGAGCGGCCCTCGTCCGATACGTATATCATGACTTGGTGGTACGTAGAGACGACTCCTTGAATCCCGTGAATGAGGGGTCTCCCCATAACCACGTTGTACGCAGGCGGTGCATCAACGACCAAGAACTCGGCCATGATGCTCCTCGCTGCTTGGCCTGAGCCGATGGTGACGGGAAGTGTAATCTTCCCATCAGGGTATAATGAAGAGCCGTTGAATCCAGACACCGGGTAAGGTGCTGGGCTCAGGTGACTGGCCTCCATCTTCAGTTGATCAAATGCTCCTCGGAAGAGGATATTCGCTCCGCTGCCGCCGTCGACGAGAGTTCGCCAGACGCTGCGGTTGGCGATGCCCAAAATGATTACAAGAAGGTATTCGTGAGGGTATACCACCCCTTCGCAGTCCTGGGCTGTGAACAAAATGTTCGGCACCGGCGACTGAGGTCGCCGAAGTTCAGCATGATAGACGTGATGGGTTAAACCCCTCATGTGGCGTTTGGCTGCACTTCGGGAGGTTCCCCCGGAAATGACTAGGATTTCAAGGGTGTCCTTGTCTTGGGACCCTTTATCCTTTTTCCGGGAGAAATTGAGGTCCTGCCGAGAATCTTTCTCGGCTCTTTTTTCTTCGCGTCTGTCCGCGAGATATTTTTTTAGGTACCCCTTCCGGACCAGCTCCTCAATCTGATCCTTTAGCTGGACACAGTCTTCGGTGCGATGTCCAGGAGAATCGTGGAACTCGCACCACTGGTCCTTGCCCCTCTGCTGGTTCCAGGGCGGCAGCTGACGAGGCTTTTTGAACCTCCCCTCATCCTTGGTCGTGCTGTAAATTTTTGCACGTGGAAGGATGAGAGGAGTGTAAGATTCATACCTTTCCGAGTAGGGAACGTACTTCTCCTTCTTCGGCTCAGGAGCAAAGGACGGTTCTGAGGCCTTGGCCTTCCCTTTCCTTTGCGCCGAATTGTCGGGCTGCTGCCCTCTCGACTTCCCAGCCCCTGATTGAGACTGAGACTTCGATTTGTTCCACTCTTCAGCCCGGATGAATTTATCCGAAGCTTCCAAGGCTTCCTCCAAGGTCTGCGGGGTATGCATGACCATGAAGTCCAGGAACTTGCCAGCTTGAAGGCCGTTCCGTAGTGCAAATACGGCCAGGCCTTGATCCAGACTTGTAATTCTGGACGACTCATTGCTGAAACGAGTAAGGTGTTCACGGAGGCTTTCGTCCTCCGCCTGCTGCAGGCTCATCAGCTCTGTAGTCGTTTTCTCTCGGCGGTTTTCCGTAGAAAACTTGCTCTTGAACTTGTTGGAAAGATCATCCCAACCAGTTATAGAGCCATCCTTGAGCCCTTTAGTGATCCACGATTGTGCAACACCCTTGAGGGTCGTAGGGAAATACTTACACCAGGTAGCCTTGGACCTAGGGTTGAGATACATGTGCCCCTCGTAAGAGGCAATGTGATCCTTTCGGTCAGAGGTACCATCGTAAGTTATGTGCGCGGGTATTTTCACCGTCGGCACATGCTCCTCCACAATCCACCTTTGGAAGGGTGAACTAGTAGGAACCATCACGGCTTTCCCCTTTTGCCTAGGCGAAGGGACCTCGCTTCTCCCTCTCAAAGAGGTGGAAGTGGTTTTCGTCCTTGGCCGAGACATTCCGGGGCGTGAGCCGCTTTTTGCAGGGAAGGTGAGGCGGTTGTGCACGCTCGCCTCCTTCGGGCCTAGGCGTTCAAGAACGCTTCGGCGAGCAGTTTCCTCCTGCATGGAGGTTGTATTACTGCTTTTGAAGCTCATGGAACGCTGAGCTCCGGATTGGACGAAGAATTGTGGGTTCCTCTTCCTCTCCTTACTCGTATTCCACGTTGGCTCCTGCCACTCCCTCCCGACTTCTCGGTGAGATGGATCTTGTCCATCTTGGTCTTGACCGATTCTCCTTTTCAGGAGCCTCGGCTGACAAGAAGGGTGCGCAGAGGGAGTGGTTTGGATGGGTTCCCCTTGTGCTTCGAGGAACCGGATACAGATTCTCACGGCCTGGGCTACTTCCTCGGTTGAGGGCCCTGAAGGAGGAGTTTCCTTCGGCTGAGACCGTGAGCGCCAGCTTTCATGCTGGCGGGATGGGATTCTCGCCTCCGAACCTTCCTGGCAGACCGGGCTTGCTGGCGGCTCAGAATGGTGGGGAGGGGATCCTCAGGAGGTTTCCCTTGCCGGGGAGCGTGAGGCTCCACCGGCCTCCCTTTCAGGAGTTGAGGAGGCCTCTGAGGAAGAGACTGCGGCTTCAGGTGAGGAGAGAGCGGGTTGATGCCCCCTCACCGTGATCAAGTCCCTCCTTCTCTCGGAGGGAGTAGGAATGGGACCGACTCTCTTCTTGGCACCCTTGGTGCCCTTGCCACTCTTAGTCATTATGATTGCCAAAGTGGTCGATGATTGACGCGAATTTTTGTGAAGTTCCCCACAGACGGCGCCAAATTGTTTCGGATGAAAACAATAGAACCTTGGAAGGCCCTTTTATCTCGGGAGAACTTGATCTCGGTCCAGTAAGCGATGGAGCCGAGGATTTCCTGCACAACGAACACACGTAAACTAGCCTCGGGGGTGTAGCTGAGGAAGGCCCCTCCGATGCTAAAGTCAGTATGTGTGAAGAGAAGAAGCTGTGCCAGATATTTAGTGCTTGAGGCTTGTTGTGTATATCAGAGAATAGACCAAGTTAATGGCTTTTATACGTTTGCTTAATTGGATGTTGACTGGGCTATGAAGTCAATTGGACTTGCCAAGTTGACTGGGCCTTGACTGACTTTAGCATGCTTTGGATGGGAGTAGACCTTTGCATTGGGCTTGTGATTGAGTTATTTGGACTTGGCCCAATTAAGTTGGTGAAATTGGACCCAAACAAAAGTGTTATTATGTTGTCACCAACCATGCACGATAGCCAGAATCACTTAACTGTATTCGTTAATTGACCACAAACGAGATGTAGTATATACCGAATATCTAAGAATACATAGGCATATAGCCTATGTCAAACAAGAATCTATAATAATATGAATATAAAATAAATAAAGTAGAGGTGCAAATAAGATGATTCTTACTATTTTGAAAAATGTCTTCAAGTGATGTAATGCAAGATGCAACCATTGTAAAGTCTTTCTAATAATTAAGAAAAATAATTCATTGGTTGTTGCGTGCAATCTAGATTTAAGATGAAGGATGAGAGTAACTGAAGGGAAAGGAAAATGTAAGGAGGTGTATTGGAAATAAAGGGTGTATTAGGAAATAAGATAACTGAATTGACATATTTTAATGACTTTTATACCCTTACTTTGAAATATTATTACATCATCACCCATAGTTACCTTCAAACCACAAATTCATACCACCACACCACAACACCTACACTGCCGCCACCATTAATACTCCGGCCGCCGGCACCACCACCACCACCACACCTCGCCACATTTTTCGACTATATTAAAAAAACAAATCTTATACAAAAAATAATTCCCTAATTTTATACAATATAATTAGTTCAAATAAAAAAGATTTGACATATTTTTAACACAAACATTTATATAGTTTTATAGAAAAAAAGTTCTTTTGATAAATTTCTACATCATTTTATGTATGACAATTCTCTATTCTGATCAAAATTTGTCAATTATATTATTAAATTTTTTTTTTTATAAGAAACTAATTATAATGACAACTTAATAGTGGTTATTGAAAATTTCCGTGGATGGCTAGTGACCAACCTACATGAAAACCCTTAAATCTAGTGTAACTACTAGCGATTAGTTATTTGCAAACCGTAGGGAGTAGTAAAACCCTGTTTTAATTAAGTTCCAATTTCTCCCTAATATTTTTTTGTTCTTATACAATGGCGGACGAATTGCCGGAAATATCAATGAATTTGTGGACGGAGATCTTAGCAAGGCTGCCCGCGAAAAGCCTAATGAGATTGAGGTGTGTTCGTAAAAGCTGGTGTTCTTTAATTGATTCTTCTGATTTCATTCTTTTGCATCATCAAATTTACGACAACATAGCATTCATAGTATCGATACATTCAGTAAAACTCCTGATTGTTGCGCTGTTATAGGGAGCTGTAATGGATTGATTTTGATGTATTCCTTAACGTATAATAACATTATGATGATACTTTATGATCCTTGTATTCGAAAGTCCCTTGTGATTCCACCTTAGCTTGTCCTTTTATTTCGATAGGATATAGAATAGGTTGGCTAGGTTTTGCTCCGTCTAGTATGGATTATAAGTTGCTTGCTTACAGGTTTCTTAATCATAAGTATCCCAGAGTTTTCAATCGCGGTTTATTCATTAAATGTTTGCCTTTGGAGGATCAAATATAGGTCGTATGCTCACATTCGAGGCCTTAGTTTTAAAGACGGGGATAAATTTAATAGTAAAGATGGTGTGTACTAGTGTGGACTTGATCAGGACATACCTCGTGCGGCTCGTGGCCTACACACTCAGCTTGTATAGTTCGATTTTGATTTTGAGAAATTTAACTTTGTGGATTTGCCTGATGCTCTTAAGTGTTGGAAGTATTTGGTTTTTGTTATAAAATAAAGAGAAGAAAAGGGGAGAAGAAAAGGAGGGGAGTGAAAATCCCACATTGGTGGGGGGAAGAGAGTTTTCCTCATTTATATATTATAGTATGTTAATACTACTTAGTTGAGTGGCTTGGAGGTGGGTGTTGTTTCACACACACGCGCGCGCGCGCGCCGAGCAGGACCGGGACGGGTCGGGTCCGGGCTTCGGGTCTTGGGGCTTGTTGACTAGGTTCATTTGCCAGTTTAACTTCCCCTAATTAAGCTGACCGTTGCTTAAGTTTAGGCATACCTCCTATTCTCCTTCACTGGTTGCCTATTTTCAGTTTCGGTTCACGCATCAAGAGCTAAGTTATTTCTGTTTTTTGCAATTAGTATAACAATCTAAAAGACGATTATGGCTTCCAAATTTTTGATTCCTGAAATCTAGGTTAGAACCTTTATATGGCAAAAATTATAAACGTTGGGCTGTTAGGATGCGTTTTTATTTGGAACAAATTGATGTTGCATATGTTCTTGATGATATTATTGAACCCATTGATAAAGATGATTTGTCTGAATCTGATATTAAGTTTGCTAAGGATGATAGAACTTGTAAGGGAATGTTGTTGCATCATATGTCGAATACTCTTTTGGATATTTACATGGGATTTTTTCATGCTAAAGATATTTGGGATGCCTTAGAGAAAAAATATGGGACTGATGATGCTGGTTCTAAGCGTTACTGTGTTGGTAGGTGGTTAAGCTTTCAAATCGTTGATAATAAACCTATCATTGACCAAATTCATGCTTATGAAAATGTTTGTATTTCTATGGCTGCCGAAGGACTTTCTATTTGTGATAATACCTTAGCCATTGTTCTGATTGAAAAGCTCCCTCCCTCTTGAAAAAAATTCCGTAACCAATTAATGCACAAAAAGAAAGACCTAACCTTAGAGGAACTTGTAGGTCACCTCAAAATTGAGGAGGAAAACCGTATTAAGGACAAAGGTCATCCTTTTTTCCCTTCCTCCTCTTCTGCCAAAGCCAACCTTGTTGAACCCAAACAAAATAACCGGTTCAAACCCAAAAACAATTATCTTAAGCCTAAGGGGAAGATTGAGAAAAAAAAGTTTAAAGGTACTTGTTTTGAGTGTGGGCTTTCTGGTCACAAGGCAAAGGATTGCAGGGTCAAAAAGAAAAACAATGGACAAAGTTAAGTGAATCTTGTTGAGGATTCTAACGTTATTATTGCTGTTGTTTTAGAGGCTAACCTTACAGGTAACTCTGCTGAGTGGATTGTTGATACTGGAGCAACCAGACACATTTGCGCCAACAAAGACATGTTCACCACCTATGACAAGGTTGAAGGTGAAAATGTCTTCATGGCCAACTCGGCTTCTGCCTCTATCCAAGGCAAAGGGAAGATCGTTCTCACCCTTACTTCTGGAAAAGTGCTTACTCTCACTAATGTTTTGCATGTTCTAGAAATGCATAGGAATTTAATTTCTGGCAGTTTACTAATGAAGGCTGGACTTAAGCTTTCTTTTGATTCTGATAGATTAGTTCTTACTCGCAATAGCGAATTTGTAGGGAAGGGTTTTTGTAATGGGGGGCTTTTTACTCTTGATGTCAAAATCAACACTATGAATAATAAGATTGTTAGTACTTCTTCTGCTTATATCGCTGAGTCTATTGATTTATGACATTCTAGATTAGGTCATGTCAACATTGATTCGATTAAAAGACTTAAACACTTAAATTTGATTCCACGTTTTTCTAACTCTGATTTTTCAAAATGTCAAATTTGTGTTGAAGCCAAATTTACAAAGAAGCCATTCAAATCAGTAGATAGACAAACAGAAGTACTAGAACTTGTTCATAGTGATTTAGGTGATTTTAATAATCACGAGAGTAGAGGGGGTAAAAAGTATTACATTACTTTTGTTGATGATTGTTCACGTTTTTGTATGATTTATCTTCTCAGGTCTAAGGACGAAGCTGAGGAAATGTTCCTCAAATATAAAGCTGAGGTAGAAAATCAATTGAAAAAGAAGATTAAAAGAGTTAGGAGTGACAGGGGTAGTGAGTACATCCCTGACACTCTTAAGGCGTTTTGTGAACAACTTGGCATTGTTCATGAGACGACAGCTCCTTATTCACCTAAACATAACGGTATAGCTGAAAGTAAAAATAGAACTTTAAAAAATTTGATGAACTCTGTGCTTATTAGTTCTGGGCTTCCTAATAACATGTGGGGGGAGGCTATTCTTTCTGCTTGTCATGTTTTGAACAGGGTTCCTCATAAAAAGCTCGACAAAACTCCATACGAGATATGGAAAGGTCGAGTGCCAAATCAGAAATACTTGAAAGTGTGGGGGTGCCTAGCAAAGGTAGGCATACCTAGCTTCAAGAGGGACAAGATTGGTCCTTAAACAGTTGATTCTGTTTTTATTGGCTATGCTTATCAAAGTGCAGCTTATCGTTTCCTTGTTAAAGGAGCTAACTTCCCCTAATTAAGCTGACAGTTGCTTAAGTTTAGGCCTTCAGTTCTTGGCAGTTACTTCCTCTTTTCTTGCTGGCTGTTACCTCCTCTTCTCCTTCACTGGTTGCCTATAAATAAGGGCCTCGTGTTTCTTCAAAAACACAGAAAAATATAATCTCCTACTCTCGTCTCTAAAACAGCAAACACATTTCTAACTTCCTGTTTTCTGGGCAAAGTTTTGAGTTTCAGTCGGGTTTTGTGAGTGCACACAAACTCCGGCGCCGTGCTTATCCTGGAGGACGACCGCTTCATGTCTACTGCACCGGGAGGTAGCGCGGAATCGTCTTTTAGGTTAGTGGTTTGCCACGACGCGGCTATTTTCAGTTTCGGTTCACGCATCAAGAGCTAAGTTATTTTTGCAATTAGTATAACATTAAGCAAACAGGTCTTGTCAAAATTAATTTTGTCCTCGGTGAGTCTGTAACAATTTTCTGTTTGTCTCCAGATTATACCTCCATATGGTTTTGGTCGAGGATGGTGGAAATAGATCATGGCGACTTTGGTATGACGGAGATTCAAATTCAAAAGCTTTTCGGTTTCTTACAATAAGTATTCGTACGGAGATTTTCAATGTTGAGAAGAATACATATTTCGTATTTAATAATGATAGACTGTATTCTTATAATTATAAAAGTCACCACCTACAACATGTGGAAAATTATAAGGGAATTTTGACTTTTACCACCTTCAAATAACCACTTAATTGAATTTACCACCTCTAAAAAAAAAAGATTTACTTTACCACCACCAAAATTTCCAAAAATTCGATTTTACCACCAACTAACGGATTCCGTCCATGAATCCGTTAGTAGGGCCCACCTTTTTGACGGTTCTTCTTCATCTTCCCCGATTTCCATATCAACCCAGCCAGCAACGAAATTAACACACCATGGTTGGTCGGAATTTCGTGTGGGGGCAAGGGAGGGGTCGGAATTTGGTGTAACCTAGGGAGGTGATCGGAATTAGGTGGTGGTTAGGGTTTTAGGAGTGCGGAATTTGGTGGTGGCTAGGGTTTTAAGAGTTGTCGGAATTAGGGGGGCTATATGGGTGGTCGGAATTTGGTGGCTAGGGTTTTGAGGTCGGAAATTGGTAAAAGGGGGTCGAAATCCGGTGTGGGAGCTGTGGCTGGGTGCGGTGCGATGCGGTGTTAGCGGTTAGGTGGTGGGGTCGTTGGTCGTAGTGATTAGGTGGTGGCTAGGGTTATGAGGTCGGAAATTGGTGGAAAGGGGGTCGAAATCGGTGTGGTGGTTGTGCGGTGCGGTGCGGTGGTTGTGGCTGTGCGTTGCGGTGGTAGTTATTAGGTGGTGGGGTCGTTGGTCGTAACGGTTAGGTGGTGGGGGCTGGTAGCGGTTAGGTGGGGGGGCTGGTCGTAGCGGTCAGGTGGTGGGGCTGGTCGTAGTCGGTCCGGTGGTGGGGTCTCGACGGTGGCAGCAACCACCGGTTGATGGATGGGGTTTTTTAATTTTTTTTTTGTTTTTTTTTAATTTTTTTCTAAAGCTTACCCAATAATATGGCGACACGTGTGCAAGGTAGGCCCCACTAACGGATTTATGGACGGAATCCATTAGTTGGAGGTGATTGGTGGTAAAACTGATGTTTAATTTTTTTATGAGGTGGTAAAGTAAATCTTTTTTTTTTGGAGGTGGTAAATTCAATTAAGTGGTTATTTGAAGGTGGTAAAAGTCAAAATTCCCAAATTATAATGATGGTCGTAAATATTTTGTGACTATTAAGAAGAGATTAGTACTGCACAAACGAAACCAAGGGTTTTTACAAGACGGCTGAATGTAGGAGAATATCGTAAACTGTGAAGAAATTGTTAGCTTGACATGCGCTAACTTGAACTGCTTGAATGTAAACGTATTGAGAAGTGTTATTTGTTGCTTGTTTTTCGTCTTTACTTTACGTTTAGGGTAAAAATACCCTGTCCACATGACCCAATGGCATGCTGACATGTGTCAGCCTTAGAGAGGCCCAGGGGGATCCAATCCTCTGCTGACACGTGACACCTTAACCCTAAAAGGGGAACTGATCTCCTTCCACTATAAATAGAGGAAAATCCTCATTTATTACACATTTATAAATACAAACACAAAAAATCGAGCAATATTAATTGAAGAATTCTCTCTGAATTAGAGAGAAAAGCCTTTATATTCCGTACTTTTATACATACGGAAACGTTCTAACTTGATTGTCGGAGGCGGAACTCCACCCAACCGGAGTTTCCATGGTTTTGTAGGTACAGACGGTCGATGCGCATCCTTGGAATTGTAACTCTCCCGAGGGACTCCAAAAACCCCGAAATATTTGGCGCCGTCTGTGGGGAGAGTAATTCTTAGACGGCATCCGAATCTGTACCGCTTGTTGCGGGCAAACAGCCTATGGCCGAGCCCGAGGTCCATACGGATCAAGATGGTGGTGACGACTTTGAGGTCGACACCTACGTGGCCCCAGACGGGTCATTCATAACAAGACGCACCCGTTTCAAAGAAACAAGGGAACGGGTCCAAGATAAAGTTGGTCCTAGCAGCCTAACCGTCAAGCCGGCTGGGAGACCCCAGGCGGCGAAAGGGGCTGCCCCCGTAGCTAGAGACGAACTCATGAAATTCATGACGAGTTTCAAAGGGGAGATTAATTTAAGGACCTGATAAGCAAGCTAGCTAGCATCAACAAGGGTCAGCCGGCCAAGAAGCCTTCTCCCTCCGGGAAGAAGCATATCAAAGATCGTATACCCACTCCTCACCCTAAATCAAAGGGGGTGGACGGGCCCCTGATCTACCTATCCAAACTTCGTTTCCCTGAATTAGGGCAAAGGAAGGCCATCCGACAAGTTCAGTTGGATGAGTCAAAAAGACTTACTCAGACGCCCGGATGTTCATCCAGGAGAAGAGGAGTAAAAAAATGTCTGAGTTGGCCTCAACGTCGACGTACCCAGACTGTTTCCAGAGTACTTCAATAAAGCATTCGGAAACAAACCGAGAGAGTCAGTTACGCGACATGTCTACACGTACTGGCCGTCAGATTATCCAGCCGGCTCCGTATGTGCCCCAACAGCCATACATGCCGTATGGATCCCCTTACATGCAGTTGACCTTCTTTAGGGTCCGGCGGCATAACAAGTCCAGCCCATGGACTAGCAGCTCCGGCTGCTAAACCTTAAGGAACAGCCGTCAGCGTTCTCCAGGGAGATAACCGAGGCGGCTCAGCCGACCAAGGTTAAGAACGTGTTTGTTGGTATCTATGATGGTACCACCAACCCAGAAGACCACCTAATGGCTTACACCAACCTCATGTACTTACAGGGGTTGGATGATGTCGCCTGGTGCCGATGCTTTTCGGTAACATTCAAGGGCATAGCCCAACGATTTGGCCATCTGCCGGCCGGATGCATCAACAATTTCAAGACGCTAGCATACCTGTTTGCGTCCAACTTCTCCATGAACATCCCTGCCAAAAAGACAAGTCTCGACTTTGGGGCTATTCAGCAAGGAGACAAGGAATGACTAAGGTCCTATGTCAGGCGGTTCAATCTGATTAGAATTCAGATCCAAGGGCTGTTTGATGAAGTTGCCTATACAGACTTCTTAAAAGGCCTAAAGGACGGGTCGACCTTTAAGTTTGACCTGGTCAGAAACAGGGTTGCTACCCTCGAAGAGGCGTTGATGGAAGCCGAAGCCTACATACAGGCGACGGAGCTCTATGCCATCAAGCACTCATCGGACCCTAAAAAGTCTGACAGAAATGAGAGTCGGTCTGCTCAGCCGGCTAAAAAAGAAGAGAGCAAGAAAAAGAAAAGAAGTTTGGGCGCCGTCCCAGAAGAAAAAGAGAGAGTTAAAGTCGTACGTCCCCAAGTACGAGTTCAACAAGGACTGCTCCTCCATCCTCATGGAGATCAAAGACCGGTTGACCATTAAAAAACCGGCAGCAATGAAAAGTCCCATCAAAAGTCGGGACAAGAGCAAGCACTTTAAATTCCATGAGGATATCGGCCATGACACCAATGGTTGTTATAGTCTCAGGCGGCTACTAGACCATCTGGTTGATGAGGGGGCTTTGAAGTCCTATATGATGAAGTACAAGGGTAACCCCAAAACAAACAATGGACAACCGTCCAAGAAGTCGGCTGTGAGCTTTGACACCGATGAAGAGCAAATCTTCACCATAGCAGGCGGCTTTGGGGGAGGGGGTCCTATTATCCAGGGTACCAAGGACAACATCAGGAAGCTGGTCAACTCAATGGATGAGGGCCAAGCATCGAGAGACACCTTCCCTGAGGTCCTCATCTCTGAGAAGGATCGTGGCAAGGTCATGCGACCTCATGATGACCCTATAGTCATCGAATGCAAGGTTACCAACCAACGAGTAAGATGGATTCTTATTGATACCGGGAGCTCGTCTGACCTTATAAGCTATAAGTGCTTGGCGAAGCTCAAGTACAAGCCTGACAGCATGCACAAGGCCTCTCACCCTTTCATTGTCTTTGGGGGAGGGGTAGTGCATCCGATGGGGAGGATTGACCTACCCATCCGGCTAGGTGAAAAGGGGGAAGGACGACACATGGTCGTCAAGTTCTTTGTGATCGAGGAATTGACAGCCTATAATCTGATTTTGGTTCGTTCAAGCCTCAATGATTACAAGGCAGTCATCATCCCATCCCTGATCAAATTTGAAAGGATGATGAAACGGTGGGTTCCCTAAACGGGGATCAAAAGACGGCAAGGAGTGTTATCTCTTAGACGTCAAGCCTATTGTGGCCGCAGCCGGCCAAGGCGAGGAATCCATCGACTTTGACAACTTCAAGGAAGCCGTGCCTGCTCCCAAAGTAGCCGGCAAAAAGAGAAATTCGGACTACCTGGTGGCCGTAAAAAAAGAGAAGCAATAGCAATTACTGATTGGGAAACGATAAGATGATTTCCGTCCCCAGCCAGCTATTGAAAATATCGACATTATCCTTGACAACAGCCATCCGGAACGAACCATCAAAGTGGGGACGGTTGCTTTTGCCAAGTTGGGTGCTGATTTGCACCAACTGCTGAAGGAATTCAAAGACATTTTTGCCTTTGAAGTGGAAAAGATGTCAGGCATCAGCCCGGATCTTGCTGTCCACAAACTTGCCGTGGATCCAAAAAAGAAGCCGGTTAGGCAAAAGAAAAGAAATCACGGCGAGAAAAGATCTCAGGCGGCTGTCGCCGAGGCCAAGAAGCTTATGGATGTCGGGTTCATTCGGCAATGCTACTACCCGGATTGGGTAGCTAATGTCGTTCTTGTAAAAAAGATGAATGGAACCTGGCGGAAGTGTGTTAATTACACATATCTAAACAAGGCATGTCCGAAGGATAGCTATCTGCTTCCAAGATCGACATTCTGTTCAACTCTACAGCCGGTCATGCCTTGATGAGCTTCATGGACGCCTACTCAGGTTTATTTTTTTAAACGGTGATGTCGTTTGGGCTGAGGAATGCGCCTGCTACCTTCCAACGGATGATTAATACGGTCTTCATTAATCAAATTGGGAGGAATGTAGAGGCGTACATTGATGACATGATAGTCAAATCTAAGTTCCAGATGGATCACCTTGCTGATCTCTGAGAAACCTTCACCACCCGTAGGCGGCATAAGGTCATGCTTAATCCCAAAAAGTGTGTCTTTGGTGTTGAGCCTGGGAAGTTTCCCGGATTCTTGATTGATCAAAGGGGGATAGAGGCCAACCCAGAAAAGGTACAGGAGGTAATTGACATGAAGTCACCCCGCATTGTCAAAAGAAGTCCAAAAGCTTACCGGTTGTCTGACGGCATTGGGAAGATTCCTCAGCCGATCAGGCGACAACTGCCTCTACTTCTTCCAGGCAATCAAGAAGAAGACTAGATTTGAATGGGGGGATAATGCTAAAGCGACATTCCAGAAATTGAAAGAGCACCTTCACTCATTGCCACGGCTGGTCAGCCTTTTAGCTCCCGGTCTATTTCATTAGCCATGTTCTTCGAAATGCTGAGTTGTGGTCCCCCTTGGTTTAATAATTTGGCCTCGCCTTGTTCATGGCAGTCAAGAAGTTGAAACCATACTTCTTGGCACATCCGGTGGCGGTCTACACAGACCAACCCCTCAAGCGGCCAATGACGACCTTGGAGTCATCCGGCAGAATGCTCAACTGGGCTATTGAAATGCAAAGTCTGGAAATAATCTTTGAACCAAGAAAGGCAGTGAAGGTTCAGGCGTTTGCCAACCTCATTGTGGAAATGACAAGGCTGGCTCAGCCGAACAATGTTGACCAGGTTTGGAAGGTGTAGGGTTTCGTAGTGACCCGGCACTACGCGAAAGAAAACCCACCAAGACCCGCCCCTTAATTAAAGCAATTAATCAAACATAATAAACTTAATCAAACAAGATTAAGGACAAAAATTATACCTTTGACGCGTGCTTCGCTCCCAAGGAGCTCTTACTTCAAAATCTCGAAAGCACGAGATCTCCGACGGTTCGTACCCACGAACCCGACCCGAGCGTCCTAAGCCTCGAAGGTTAGTCGAGGCCCGGACAAATATAAACTTGGAGTTTTACGAATTTCAAGGTTTACTCAACAATGGAGTTGCCTTTACTTTTCCACTCAAGGTTATGCTTTCCAAATACCATGCCTTTGGTATTTATAGGGAAATGCACCCTTGAATCTCATTCCCCAACCAATGTGGGAGAATGAATAATTATGCTAATTAATTTATTTCTAAAATAAATTAATAAACAAATTCAATCACAATGCAACAAGTGTCAAGGAGAGAGAGAAGGTTAGGTGAGGACCATGAACCTTGGGGGGGACCATTGCCTTGCTTCCCAAGGCATGCTCCAAGCCTTGGTCCCCACCCCTCACAAACCGCCACTTGCAAAGGGGTTGCTGGGCTGTTGCCAGCTAGCACGCCAGCTAGCATGGTGCTGGCCAGCCCAGCCAGCCAGCATGTGCTTGCCCAGCAGCCTCGCATGCCTGGTGCCAGGCCATGCTAGGCGCTGTTGCTGGCCAGTGCTAGGCGCTACTGATGCTGGCTGCCTAGCACTGCCTATCGCACATGCATCCCTCTCTCTCGCATCGCATTGCTAGCACAACCAGCATGCGTGCTGCTAGCGAGCCACGCATGCTGGTCCCTTCCTTCGCATACGCATCACCCAGTGCCTAGCTTGGCGCTGGTGCGTGCTGGTGCCAGCTCCAGCAGCCTACGCACACACGCGCACACACCTTGCCCACCATGCATCTGCTCGTATAGCTGCGCGCATCCAGGCCAGCACGCACTAGCGATGTGCTTGGTGCGTGGCCTGCGATGGTGCCTAGCACACACGCAAGGCCAGCGCTGCCTGCCAGCTATGGTGCACACGCACACGCATATACGCATGCGCCTAGCACTGCGATGGTGTTGTGCTTGGTGCGTGGCCTGCGATGGTGCCTAGCACCCAGCCACGCATGCTGCGATGCAGTGTCATGCGAAGGCACGCATGCGCGCAGGCATGCTAGCTACGATGATGCGACGGGCTCAGGCACAAGCACACACGCACTGGCCTAGCCATGCGATGGTGCTGTGCTTGTGCTGCGATGGTGCGTGCTGGGGTGCTATGGTGCGTATAGCACTTGCGATGGTGCGCCTAGCCATGGACGCCTAGGCATGGTGCTAGGGCTGCGATGGTGCCTAGGCAACCATGCCTTGCCTAGCATACCATGGTGCGTCTAGCACACACATGGTGCGCCTAGGCATGCTATGAGCTAGCCTAGCCTAGCTACGGCTACGCTCATACTTGTTGCTTGTGATTTTGCGACGCTCGGTCTCGACGCCCTAGGCTCGATTTCCGATGTCTGTATTCGTAAAACTCTGTCGACTCATTAAATCCTTTCGGATTAATTCGACGTCTCGGATCGGAGATTCGATTGGGTTCGACCCGAAGGGTTCAGTTAAGATTAAGCTGTAATATCAATTGTACCTTGATATTACTGATCGGAAGCGGCCTCCACCTAGGCATTCCGATCACTTGACCTTACTGAAGAATTACCTCTGTAATAATTCTGAACCCTCTATCGGAATAATACACTTGTTGGAAGGACACCATTCCTTTCAGAAGGTTTATGTAGGCGGGAGCTCTACTATGAACGGCTGGTGTAGGCGTAATTTGCAAGTCTCCGGAAGGGGACCAATATGAATATCACTACGATTCAAGTTCTAAGCCTTGAATAATGAGGCGGACTATGAGGCCTTGCTAGCCGGTATCCGCATGTGTAAGGTGGCAAGGGCTAGGAAAGTTGACGCTTGCTCAGATTCTCAGTTGATCGTTAGCTAATATTATGGTGACTACGGGGCCACTTATCCGGCTATGATCAAATATGTGCAAGCGGTCAAAGATGAGGTCGGGACACTTGACGAATTTCATCTAAGTCAGGTGCCTAGGTCAGAAAATAATTAGGCGGATGCACTGTCTAAGTTGGCATCATCAACCACTTGTGATGCACCTAATTCAGTCTTCCGGGAAGTCATGGAAAAAAGAAGCATTGAACATGATCCCATTGGAGTTCTTGACCGAATATCGACCTGGATGGATGTCACCCGGGCCTATTTGGCAGACGACACTTTTCCGGATGCCACTTTAGAAGCTGCAGCGTTGAAAAAGCGAACCTTAAGTTTCAAAATATACAAGGGGGGAACTCTTCCGGAAGGGTTACCTCCAGCCGCTGCTGAAGTGTGTTACCCCTGAAAGGAGAAAAAAGTTTTAGAGGATCTACACTTGGGCTTTTGTGCATCACATATAGGCGGCAGAACTCTAGCGAAAAGAGCCAGACAGCAAGGCTACTTTTGGCCCACTCTTGAGGCAGATGCCATGGAAATGGTGAAGAAGTGCGACAAGTGTCAAAAATTTGGCCGGCTCATACACCAACTGGACACTGATTTGACGGCTATCTACAACCTGGTTCCATTTGCAAAATGGGTTATGGACATCTTGGGTCCATATACGCCTGCCATAGGCGGGCGGAGGTACATCTTGGTGGCTGTAGATTACTTCACCAAATGGGTTGAGGTAGAGGCGGTCAAGGGCATTAAGACAAAGGATGTCTTATCCAGTACAGTTCTAAACTGTACCTGTGCAAATGATTTATAACTGTCACGTCCGCGCAGCACAAGAAACGGTGCTGTAAATCATACTACACACTAATCTATTGCGGTCATCAATCGTCCATCTGTTTAGATGACCTTGATTAGGGATACTTTTCGATTTAATATTCAACGTTCACTTAACAGGTGTTTCTTTATCCAAGACATGGTCTTGATACCCTGTTTTGAATATTTCATTAAATCGAATGGACTCATTATTTAATTCTAAACCACAATTAAATAGTAATGGAGTGAATGATAATTTTGTACAAAAATTAATTACTCCATTAATGAATGGTTTTAGTACAGTGTTTTACATTAAATCAACCCTGTTTAATTGAAACACTTGTACAGGGAATATCAAAGCCAGTCTCCAACATGCTTGATTCCCATTGCCTCAACGTGTTTGTTGTGTTTCACTTGAGGCAAAGGTTTAGTCAAAGGATCGGCTACATTATCATCCGTGCCGATCTTACAAATTCTGATTTCACCTTCGGATTTCCATTCCCTTATCATGTGAAATCGTCGTTGCACATGTTTGACCTTCTGGTGCTCTCTCGGCTCCCTGGCCTGAGCGATAGCTCCATTATTATCACAATAGAGATCTATCGGTCCCTTGATTGAGGGTACAACACCAAGTTCACTAATGAACTTGCGAATCCAAACAGCTTCCTTGGCCGCTTCCGAAGCAGCCAAGTACTCGGCTCCAGTTGTAGAGTCTGCAGTAGTGCTCTGCTTGGCACTCTTCCAGCTGAATGCTCCTCCATTCAGACAGAAAACATATCCCGACTGAGACTTGAAGTCGTCTCTGTCAGTCTGGAAGCTAGCGTCGGTGTAACTTTCAACAACCAGTTCTTTGTGGCCTCCATATACCAGGAATTTATCCTTGTTCCTTTTCAGGTACTTAAGGATGTTTTTGGCCGCAGTCCAATGCGCCTCTCCTGGGTTCGATTGGTATCGACTCGTTGCACTCAGGGCATACAATAAATCCGGCCTTGTACATATCATGGCATACATGATCGATCCGATTAGCGAAGCATATGGGATCTGATTCATTCTTTCACGCTCAACAGGTGTCTGTGGACATTGTTTCTTGCTGAGAGTTATGCCATGGGACATGGGTAAATGCCCTCTTTTGGCATTTTCCATGTTGAATCGAGCCAGTACCTTATCAATGTAAGTACTCTGGCTTAATCCAATCATCCTCTTAGATCTATCCCGGTAGATCTTGATGCCCAATATGTACTGTGCCTCTCCTAAGTCCTTCATTGAAAAGCACTTTCTTAACCAGCACTTTACGGACTCCAATAATTTTGTGCTGTTTCCAATGAGCAGTATGTCATCGACATACAGGACTAGGAATGCAATATCACTCCCACTGACCTTCTTGTATACACAAGACTCATCTGGATTCTTGATAAAACCAAACTTGTTGATGGCTTTATCAAATCGCAGATTCCAACTCCTGCTGGCTTGCTTTAGTCCATAAATGGACTTCTTCAGCTTGCAAACCTTTCCAGCGTTGCCTGGATCGACAAAACCTTCCGGCTGTGTTATATACACAGTTTCTTCCAAAATCCCATTAAGGAAGGCGGTTTTGACATCCATTTGCCATATTTCATAATCGTAATATGCAGCAATCGCTAGGATAATCCGGACGGACTTTAGCATTCCAACTGGTGAAAAGGTTTCATCATAGTCAATCTCGTGGACTTGTCTATAACCTTTTGCCACCAGTCTAGCTTTGTATACCGATACATTTCCATCTTTGTCTGTCTTCACTTTGAAGATCCATTTGCATCCAATGGGTGTGTAACCCTCGGGAAAATTCACCAAGTCCCAGACTTGATTTTCAGACATGGAGTCCATCTCGGATTTCATGGCCTCTTGCCATTTTGCAGATTCGGGGCTCGTCATAGCTTGCTTGTATGTCGCCGGCTCATGATCATCCATAACTAGGATGTCCTGATCATCAGTTAAGACGATACCGAGGTATCTGTCTGGTTGAGATCTTTGCCGTTGCGACCTACGTAGGGTAATCGGTTGAGCGTTTACATTGTCTGTTTGACTCTGACCAATCTTCCCAGATGCTTCCAAAGTATCTAGATTGTCAGTTTTGTCAGGTTGACATTGTTGCTCGTCCTCTCGAACTTCGTCGAGTTCGATTTTCCTCCCACTTGTCATTTTGGAAAGGTGATCCTTCTCCAAAAAGACACCATCACGAGCAACAAATACTTTGTTCTCGGATTTATTGTAGAAGTAATACCCTTTGGTTTCTTTTGGATATCCCACAAAGAAACACTTATCCGATTTGGGGTGAAGTTTGTCCGAAATTAATCGTTTGACATATGCTTCGCATCCCCAAATCTTGAGAAAAGACAACCTCGGAGGTTTCTTAGTCCATAAATCATATGGAGTCTTTTCAACAGCTTTTGACGGAGCTCTATTTAGTGTTAGTGCTGCTGTTTGTAGCGTATGTCCCCAAAACGAGATAGGGAGTTCACTAAGACCCATCATTGACCGAACCATGTCTAACAAGGTTCGATTCCTCCGTTCGGACACTCCGTTCTATTGAGGAGTTCCAGGAGGTGTCAACTCTGAAAGAATGCCACATTCTTTCAAGTGATCGTCGAATTCATGGCTCAAATATTCGCCACCCCGATCCGATCGAAGTGCTTTAATTTTCTTGCCAAGTTGATTTTCAACCTCTTTCTGAAATTCTTTGAATTTTTCAAAGGATTCAGATTTATGCGACATTAAGTAGATATAGCCATATCTACTATAATCGTCGGTGAAGGTTATGAAATATCGGTAACTTGCCTTGCGGGTGTGCTCATAGGTCCACATACATCCGTGTGTATTAGACCTAATAAGTCACTTGCCCTTTCTCCCAACTTGGAGAATGGCTGTTTGATCATCTTGCCTAATAAGCATCCTTCGCAATTTTCAAATGACTCTAAGTCAAATGAGTCAAGAACACCTTCTTGAAGAAGTTTCTTGATGCGTTTGATGTTAATGTGGCCAAGACGATAATGCCACAAGTAGGTTTGATTCGACTCGATGGTCTTAGCCTAGTGGTATCAACTTTTGTCGTATGTAAGACATGCATTTTAATTGAACATAAATTTGTAAACTTGAAACAACTATTGTTAAAAGTTTCACATTTGAAATTCCTAGGTGTCCAACACCATGGATCATAGTCTGTTCAAAGCATGATAAAACTAGGGATAGTTTAATTACATATCATAGACAAAATAGTGCATGCAAGCACGACCGAAAAACCATCTTCGTCGTTTTTTGTTCATGCACCAACACTTGATAAGCTTCTCACTTGGTCCCTGAAAAGGCAACATTAAGTGAGTCATACTTGGTATCCAATACCTTATGATAAGCTTAATCCACAAGTGTTTAAGGAAGATACCTGAGGTGGATACTCCATTCCTCTCCTCCTCCTCCCGAAAGAGCTTGCATTCTCTCTTGAAGTGGCCTTGCCCGCCACAGTAGAAGCAACGCATCTTAGCCTTAACCTTGAGATCCCTCCTTCTTGCTGGTCTTTTGGTTGCCCCAAATGAGTTGGCCCGGTGCAAAAGCTCCACCACATTCTTTAAGGAATGTGTCTCCTTTGAATCAGAAATATATGCCCTTAGTGCATCATATCCTGAGTGGAGTGAAGTGAGCAAAATATGACCTGCCATTCCATCTTCTAGTGGAATTCCGAGAAGTTCCATGTGCTTGAAGAGCCTAGTCATTCTTGCCACATGGAGTCGGAGGGGCATACCCGGTCTCAACTTAGTGTTGCAGACCGTAGACCAAAGATGGAACCTCTCTTTCGCAAGACAACCTTGATTCGACGGCTTTACATTCATGTCCGTAAGTGACCTAGTCACTTCAAACAAGAGTCCATCATTGTTGTCGTTGAAACTCTCAGAGAATCTCATACCGACAACATCCCTTAGTTCTCCAAGGAACAAATCTGGGAAGGAGAATGGAAGTTTTTCTTTCCATTCTTCCGGGATGGAGTTAGCCATGAGTTGTGACACTAATTTGCAGTCTTTCAACCATGCACAATAAGTTTCGTCACTCAAGAGGATCTTGGAACAGAGAGTTGGGAGGGAAGTATCCAGAACATACTCCTTGGAACAACTCCGGAGAGTTTTCCTGATTTCTTCTTCCCATTCATCAAGGTTTGTTAAGTTAAGCTTGATGGCTAACTTATCGGGGAGTTCTAGGCACATTTGGTTGTTGTTCGAGTTACTTGCAGACATGTTTCCACAATTGAAATAATTTGAAGTGAAAAACCATTCATACATCAATAAGTTGAAATTTAAAGCGTTCATGCACTTATTCACACTTATTGAACATTTTATCCACGCATTTTAAGATTGTCCCTTATGGGCGAGAATAAAATGATTCCGAGATCCCAAAGATCAAGAAATGGTCAAGCATGCTTTGGCTTGTCTTAACCATTAAATATCTTAAGGTAAGCAATCCAATTGCTAATAGCTCCAAGCTACTCTCGGTTTGATAAAATGTCGCATCTAATGCATACTTGACATTTTATCTCTTTTGCCACGACATCTAAGGACTCCTTACTGATATCGTTGAGCTTAACCAAGACAACTTGTATACCTAGTATACCTTACGTTCCTAGGAAAGTAGTGATGCCTCGCTTTGGCGTAATCCATCACGTACGCGCATTAGTTCGGTAAGTGTTGTTCTTGGAATGGCAAATTTTTAGCTCAATATTATTAAGGGACCTAGGGTTTCTATGTTGGTTGATTTAAGTGAACTTAATTAATCATCACAACGCCATAGAAATCCTAGACATGCATCTAGCAAACATATATATAATAACAATATATAAGGCATAAAAATTAGATGCATTTGGCAACTAGCATGACCCCTTGAAATATTCAATTTCCATGGGTCTTCATCTCGGCTCGTCTTCGTCGAAACGCCGTCTTGAGACATCTTGGCCAAAATGAAATAAAGAAGCTAGCTAGAACGACTAAGATTAATCTAAATAGTACAAAAATACTTAACGGTTCGCAGACCGTATTTAGATTTACAAAAATACATAACGGAACGCAGTCCGTATTTTCTATCCTAGTCGGGCCCCACTAGTTGCCATTTTCAAAGAACCTGTTTTGAAAACAATCTTTCATTCACCCGTTCACTATTTGTGAACGGCCCATGCAATTTTACGAAATACATAATTAAACACACAAAACTAGTAACTAACTTAGGTCGTTAATCCAATTAATGCGCCTAATTAAAACTAGTCAAAGTGGTTTAATCCATTATTTCTAAACGCAAAATGCTAACGCATTTAATTAAGCTCCCACTAAATTCCGCATCCGTACTTAATTAATCCGATTAATTAAGTCGGCATAACCCGTAATTTGTCAAAATTTTGCAAAATCGAAAACCGAGGTTTTTAGCCTCGTTAAAATAATTAATCAAAATTATTAACACGGGAAAAATTGCAAAAACATAGCTCAACGTTAAGCAAAATGGCATCATCCAATGATGCTTGGCGCACCATAGTGCTAGGCAGCCCATGCTGCGCAAGCTGTGCTGTGTGCCAGCATCCATGCCTAGCATGGCATGCTGCGCCAGCCAGCACTAGCAGCTCGCTACGCATGTTGCGCATGCTAGCTTGCTAGCTGGTGCCTGGCAGTGTCTGGCAGGCTGGCTGGGGCTTGCTGCCTCGCTGCCCAGCAGCATGCACAAGCAGTTCCAGCAGCCTTGCCATGCACTTAGCACCACGGCAGCACATCCCTCCCACTGCCACACTGCCACGCACCAACGATGCTCTACCAACGCGCACCACAGGCAGCCAACATGTGGGCTGCTAGGCAGCCCGGCTAGCCTTGGTGTCGCTTGCGGTTTTGCATCGTTTTGCGTGCATTTTTACTCGGAATTTGATTCCGATTTGTGTGCGACAATAATCAATTCTAAATCAAATTTTAGAATCAATTTTGAGGGAAAAATAAAATAAAACAAATATTAAGTCTAACTTAAACAAATTTTATTTTAATTGGTGCTCAAGCCTAAATTATCCAAAATTTCAATTTTGAACAAAAATTAGGTCAAATTTTATGCTTAAAATGAAAATGAGCTATGTCCAAAATTAATCTTGCCAATATGCAAATTAATCATGGATTTGACAAAAGGGAGTTGGAGAATTAGATTTTTCATCCAATGATAAAATTTTCCAACTTGCATACTTGTGTAAAATACCAAGATTACATCTTCCAATATGAAGATTAATCAAATTTTACTCACAAGTAATTGAACTTAATGGATTTTAATCAACCAAAACATGAAAAATCCAAACTTTGTTCAACATGGAATTTAGGGTTAGGGTTCCAATCATTTAAACATTTAAACATTAGAACTTTAACATTATTTGGGAACTTAAAAAACAAAATCACAACAAGTTTTTACACCTTATTGCAATTTATTTGCAAAATTGTGAAAAACTAGTTTATGTGATTACTTGGTATATCCACTTAAGCACTAATAAACACTCCATTATTATGCTCAAGGATATTTTAAAACCAGAAGATTAGTGATGCAAATATGCATTTAATCTAACCTTGTAATGCTTGCATTAATCAAGGCTTAAAAGGAATTAAAACTTTCGTTGAAAAACGAAAAACCCAGAAAATTTGGGTTTCTGGTTCGAATTTGGCTTCTAGACAACCCTAAAAGGATTGAAACAGTTCCAGAATGTCGATTCCACCCAAAATTCACTATTTTTGAGCCAAAATCTGGGTTCGACAGCCAAATTGATAATAAAATCGAGTTTTAAAATTAATTAAAACGAGCATCTAATCTAATAGGATGAACATGAACCAGAAAATTAAATTCTTTAAAACACCTTAATTAATAAATAATTGCAAAAATTAAAAGGAGCGTGGCTCCGATACCGCTGTAGGGTTTCGTAGTGACCCGGCACTACGCGGAAGAAAACCCACCAAGACCCGCCCCTTAATTAAAGCAATTAATCAAGCATAATAAACTTAATCAAACAAGATTAAGGACAAAAATTATACCTTTGACGCGTGCTTCGCTCCCAAGGAGCTCTTACTTCAAAATCTCGAAAGCACGAGATCTCCGACGGTTCGTACCCACGAACCCGACCCGAGCGTCCTAAGCCTCGAAGGTTAGTCGAGGCCCGGACAAATATAAACTTGGAGTTTTACGAATTTCAAGGTTTACTCAACAATGGAGTTGCCTTTACTTTTCCACTCAAGGTTATGCTTTCCCAATACTATGCCTTTGGTATTTATAGGGAAATGCACCCTTGAATCTCATTCCCCAACCAATGTGGGAGAATGAATAATCATGCTAATTAATTTATTTCTAAAATAAATTAATAAACAAATTCAATCACAATGCAACAAGTGTCAAGGAGAGAGAGAAGGTTAGGTGAGGACCATGAACCTTGGGGGGGACCATTGCCTTACTTCCCAAGGCATGCTCTAAGCCTTGGTCCCCACCCCTCACAAACCGCCACTTGCAAAGGGGTTGCTGGGCTGCTGCCAGCTAGCACGCCAGCTAGCATGGTGCTGGCCAGCCCAGCCAGCCAGCATGTGCTTGCCCAGCAGCCTCGCATGCCTGGTGCCAGGCCATGCTAGGCGCTGTTGCTGGCCAGTGCTAGGCGCTGCTGCTGCTGGCTGCCTAGCACTGCCTATCGCACATGCATCCCTCTCTCTCGCATCGCATTGCTAGCACAGCCAGCATGCGTGCTGCTAGCGAGCCACGCATGCTGGTCCCTTCCTTCGCATACGCATCACCCAGTGCCTAGCTTGGCGCTGGTGCGTGCTGGTGCCAGCTCCAGCAGCCTACGCACACACGCGCACACACCTTGCCCACCATGCATCTTCTCGTATAGCTGCGCGCATCCAGGCCAGCACGCACTAGCGATGTGCTTGGTGCGTGGCCTGCGATGGTGCCTAGCACACACGCAAGGCCAGCGCTGCCTGCCAGCTATGGTGCACACGCACACGCATATACGCATGCGCCTAGCACTGCGATGGTGCTGTGCTTGGTGCGTGGCCTGCGATGGTGCCTAGCACCCAGCCACGCATACTGCGATGCAGTGTCATGCGAAGGCACGCATGCGCGCAGGCATGCTAGCTACGATGATGCGACGGGCTCAGGCACAAGCACACACGCACTGGCCTAGCCATGCGATGGTGCTGTGCTTGTGCTGTGATGGTGCGTGCTGGGGTGCTATGGTGCATATAGCACTTGCGATGGTGCGCCTAGCCATGGACGCCTAGGCATGGTGCTAGGGCTGCGATGGTGCCTAGGCAACCATGCCTTGCCTAGCACACCATGGTGCGTCTAGCACACACATGGTGCGCCTAGGCATGCTATGAGCTAGCCTAGCCTAGCTACGGCTACGCTCATACTTGTTGCTTGTGATTTTGCGACGCTCGGTCTCGACGCCCAAGGCTCGATTTCCGATGTCTGTATTCATAAAACTCTGTCGACTCATTAAATCCTTTCGGATTAATTCGACGTCTCGGATCGGAGATTCGATTGGGTTCGACCCGAAGGGTTCAGTTAAGATTAAGCTGTAATATCAATTGTACCTTGATATTACTGATCGGAAGCGGCCTCCACCTAGGCATTCCGATCACTTGACCTTACTGAAGAATTACCTCTGTAATAATTCTGAACCCTCTATCGGAATAATACACTTGTTGGAAGGACACCATTCCTTTCATAAGGTTTATGTAGGCGGGAGCTCTACTATGAACGGCTGGTGTAGGCGTAATTTGCAAGTCTCCGGAAGGGGACCAATATGAATATCACTACGATTCAAGTTCTAAGCCTTGAATAATGAGGCGGACTATGAGGCCTTGCTAGCCGGTATCCGCATGTGTAAGGTGGCAAGGGCTAGGAAAGTTGACGCTTGCTCAGATTCTCAGTTGATCGTTAGCCAATATTATGGTGACTGTGGGGCCACTTATCCGGCTATGATCAAATATGTGCAAGCGGTCAAAGATGAGGTCGGGACACTTGACGAATTTCATCTAAGTCAGGTGCCTAGGTCAGAAAATAATTAGGCGGATGCACTGTCTAAGTTGGCATCATCAACCACTTGTGATGCACCTAATTCAGTCTTCCGGGAAGTCATGGAAAAAAGAAGCATTGAACATGATCCCATTGGAGTTCTTGACCGAATATCGACCTGGATGGATGTCACCCGGGCCTATTTGGCAGACGACACTTTTCCGGATGCCACTTTAGAAGCTGCAGCGTTGAAAAAGCGAACCTTAAGTTTCAAAATATACAAGGGGGGAACTCTTCCGGAAGGGTTACCTCCAGCCGCTGCTGAAGTGTGTTACCCCTGAAAGGAGAAAAAAGTTTTAGAGGATCTACACTTGGGCTTTTGTGCATCACATATAGGCGGCAGAACACTAGCGAAAAGAGCCAGACAGCAAGGCTACTTTTGGCCCACTCTTGAGGCAG
The DNA here is from genome assembly GCF_001683475.1 of Chenopodium quinoa. Classification (NCBI taxonomy): domain Eukaryota; kingdom Viridiplantae; phylum Streptophyta; class Magnoliopsida; order Caryophyllales; family Amaranthaceae; genus Chenopodium; species Chenopodium quinoa. The sequence goes on along the minus strand of NW_018742381.1, from coordinate 417,434 downwards.
ATGCCATGGAAATGGTGAAGAAGTGCGACAAGTGTCAAAAATTTGGCCGGCTCATACACCAACTGGACACTGATTTGACGGCTATCTACAACCTGGTTCCATTTGCAAAATGGGTTATGGACATCTTGGGTCCATATACGCCTGCCATAGGCGGGCGGAGGTACATCTTGGTGGCTGTAGATTACTTCACCAAATGGGTTGAGGTAGAGGCGGTCAAGGGCATTAAGACAAAGGATGTCATCTCTTTCATTTGGAGAAACATTATCACCGACCCTCAGTTTGAAACGCGTACCCTCAAGAGCTAGTTGGGAGATCAAGGGATCTCGCATTGTTTTGCATCGGTCGGCCGTCCCCAAGCAAACAGCCAAGTTGAAGCCTTCACTAAGCTCATCTCAGACGGGATTAAGAAGAAAATTGAAAGGGATGGCAGTCTATGAGCGGATGAGTTGCCTCATGTCCTATGGGCCTTCAGAACAACTAAAAAAGGGGAAACCGATGAAACCCCATTTGTTATGACATATGGCACTGAAGTCGTCCGGCCAATTGAACTTTATGAGCTAACACTTTGAATCATGCTCTATGATGAAAGGCAAATTGGGAGACCATGCGTCTACCATAAGATTCACTCCCAGCGCGCAGTGGCAATGCCGCCTTGCGTCATGAGATATACCGTATGAGAATGACGAGGGCCTACAACAAAAGAGTACACAAACAACCCTCAAAGTGGGGGACTTTGTGTTACGAAAAATGGAGGCGACCAGTAGGGAAAATGAGCAAGGAAAGCTAACCCCTAACTGGGAGGGCCCCTACTGGATTTTTGAAGAAGTTAGAGGCGGCACCTACCGCCTGGAAACTCCAACCGTAGACAGCTAGCCAAAACCTGGAATGTAGATAACTTGAAAAAGTACTACTTCTAAGGACTTGTAAATTTTTGTAAAGAGTATACTAATGAAAGAATGCTTTATTTCCATTGTCTTTTTAACAAAATTCCCATCTGTGCAATGCACAACTAGGCAACCGTCTGCTCTAAACTAAGTAGACGTAGGCTAAGTATCAAACTCAACTATTCATATGACCAATGGCCGAATTTATTTTAAACCACCTGCTCTAACATAAGCAGGCAACCAGCGGCACCTATTTGGGTGAATTCGTCGAAGAGAACATCTCCCATTTGGGTGCTACATTTTTCTGATAAATTATAACTCAAACGGCTTTAACCGATTGTCTAGGTTAAAGATAACTCGCGACCGTTAGAATGATAAACTGAAATCAAGATGCAACCGGTAAATGCTTCTAAGCAACCAGAAATTTAAATCCTGGTCGAATGTAGCCGGTCTTTGCTCAAAAGCATTACAGCCTGTTACTAACCCGAATTACACAAGGTCAAAACCTTGGCATTTAATCTATAATTTGGTTATGATGCATATCAACAAACGACAATGACGGATACCCCAAGAGTAATCTGCAGCCGGTCAAAAGAATAATCTAGGTTGGCCCTAGCCGGTACCGCTTGCTAATCCAAATTAGAATATATAATTCTAATTTAAATGCAGTCAAGGACCGCCTATCTATTCGTCCGGGTGCTTGTATGGACGGATGCCTACTTAAAGTTGGATAATTTTAAGCAAACAACCGTACAGAGGCAGGTAGAGCCAATGCATCCGGCATACCACATGTATTGAATCAAATTGCAAAAAGAAAAAGATTTGTACGAGCAAAAAATTGCAAAAATTAAAGCAAATAATACCAAAGGAAAAACCGACTCAATCGACAAATATATTAAAAATAGAAGATTGTCAGCCGGACCTATGTCCGGGGAAGGAGGTACAAACAACTACACGGCTCGCAGGCCGGAAGTAGAAATAAAGAAGGGAATTAATAAAGCTACTGCTACTACTGCTGCTGTTGCTAATGATGTGACGGCTGGCCCAGGCCGGAAGGAGGAGCCTCTTGAGTTTGCTGGACTTGGGCTTCGTCAGCCCACCCGACATCTGATCTTCCGCCTGCTCCTTTTCCTCCTCGGGAATGCCGACCCACTTTTCAAAGGGCGCCGGCTTCTCGATTCCTAGAACTTGGGCGTCAAACACCTCAGTGGCGTATTTGTACCGCAAGTCAAAGTAGGCATATCCGGTGTCCGGATGAAAAATGGACCAAGCCATCTTCATGCGCTATTCACAGTCGCGTTCATTCTCGGCAACTAGCCGGTCTTGTTCAGCCACCAGCTTTTCCTTGTGGTCCGCCTGGGTCTGGGCCTACTCGTTCTTCAGCCGGTTGACCTCTGCCCGCAGCTTAGTATTCTCCTTGTCAGCATCCCCCAAGGCTTTGACGTTAACTTGGAGGTTTTTGACTTGGAGTTCAAAGTCGGCTGCTTTATTCTTGTTGGTTATATCAGCAACAACCGTGAGCTCCTTGATAAGCTTCTCCTCTTTCATCTCCCGACTTTTAGTTTGGATTTCATACATAAGGGAGTCATATTGGGTAACATTAATGAGTTCGGCTGCCCGTCTTTGGGCATCCCTTACCTCCTCTTTCTTTTTCTGCAAGGGGACCTTCATCCCATCCACCATCAACATTACCTGCAAAGTCAGCCGGAAAGAAGTTAGTTTTCCAATTACGTTACAACCGGTAATGAACAAAATGGCACAAAAGCACCCCAACCGATGAATTACCTCAGCCAGCAGTGAGTTGATGCGGTCAATGTTGATTTGGTTTATACCTGGTGTCGCCTTCTTCTCAGACCGGGTAAGGGTCCTCAACATTCTCTTGGCGTAATTCTGGAGATTCGGCCAACGAGAAGAGGCATCTGCATCAATAGATTTATCAGTTAAGTATTAAGCATATGCGGCGCCTATATTCTGTTGGCTGCCGGAAGAATCCCCTGACTGGGTAGCTTGGGACTTGACTCGCACAGGTCCAAGCGGCTAGGCGGGATCAAAGGTGAGAGCAATACCTTGATGTTCAGGCTAAGGGGTCACTCCACCCCCAGCCGCATTGGAGCCGGATGCTACAACAAGCACCCGACTTGAGGGAACTTCGGGCTCCCTAATTTTGACCTTAGCCGGCCCTGAGCTCAGGCCAAGATTCTTCAGACTTTTGCCTGCGGAGGTAGGCCTCTCAGGAGCAGGCGACCTTCCACTAGAGGCAGGGGCACCCGATACCCTTCTTGTCTTGGAAGAAGGCTGGGAGGGCTCCTCTCCCGGCCTCTTCAGCATTTGTCTAAGGGAACTAGGAACATTCTTGCTCCCCGTCTGCAAAAGAGAACAACTTAGCCAGTTAGTATCAGAATAAGCCACAAATATTACAGACGTAAAAAGCAGTCGGCGCTTACCCCATCATCTTTGGCCGCCAGTTGGGCCCTCTTTTTCTCCAATTAATCCTTTCGGATCTCAGCAGCAGACTTAGCCGGTGTCTTTTCGGGAGGCACCATCTCTAGTCCTTCTCTGCAAAGAAGAAAAACCAAAAAAAATTCAGAATTCATTTAAGTATGATACAGACGGCATAAAGTGTCGGTTAACAATCAACATATGTCTATTCAAAATGTGCTAAGGCCACAGGGGAAAAGGAACGCCTCGTCCTTAAGCCACTCCGGATGAGGGACCTAGTGTTTGGGGACAATGACTTATGTTCCGTCATCCAAAGGCAAAGTGGTCTTTTTGAAAAGACCCAACTCCATTATTTGATCCCATGCCGCCTCCGGTGCTTTAGAAAGGGCACACTTTTTTCCAAAAAGAGCCGGGTGGGTGTTGTAGCGACGCAGCCGGTGGTTTAGTTGCACTGAAGGGAAAGAAACCATGTAAAATTTGCTCTTCCAGCTGCTCCACTTAGACGGCTTATCCAGCGTCATCATATATTCCGGATGCGTGGTCTATGTATACCACGCATTCCAGCCGCCTAGGGCACGGCTAACATAGTGCATATATGCAAACGTCTCCCAGCTAGGCGTTATGTCCTGCATCTCGCAGGCGGCGATGTACCCAAGTATATTCACCCAAGAGTTGGGTGTTAGTTGCCAGACGCCAAGGTCGTAACCCCTTAGAATGGCTTTTATTGTGTTGTGGAGGGGGAACCGAAAGCCGGATTTGAATGCCGCCTCATAGCAGCCAAAGTAGTCATTGGCGTGGTCAAGGTTGTCCTCCCAGACGACGATTGCCTCTACCGGCGTTACAACTATTTCCTATCTGGCCCCAACCGGATGCTTCTCCAAAAATGCCGAAAGGTTCAGGGTGCCACATCCCGGGCGCTCATATGCGCCTCTGTTGGATTGTTTATGGAGGGCCACTTATATGCCTCCTCATCCTCTTGAGGGGCATCTGGTTCCATTTTTGACTCAATAGAGTCTGATTGCTGGACAGTCTCTTCGCCGTCTGTACTTTAGGATTCCTCCAAGATCTCATCTCCAGGCGTGCTAGATATGCCCGGCTGGTCATAAGGTACATCGTCAGCCAGAGCTTTGGCTGAGCCGTCTAACTGGTATTTAGGGTCAACAGCCTTCCGTCTCGTCCGAGCCATTCTGTCCTGCACATAAACAGAGACGGTCAGATTCGCAGAAGAGTTGTCCAAACACCCCTAGACGGCATCCCCAGTCCTAGACCCAGCCGTGTCCGGTGACCGACTGAAACTGTCCTAGGCCGTGCCGTGTGTGTGTTGGGAGAGTCTATTATTGTTTAACAAGCTATATAACCGGAAAAGCGCAAAAAGTTGCAAGGGGCAAAGACGGTGTCTTGAAGTTGTATGAAATTTGAAGACGGTTGACTTCTTGAAGTTTGCAGCCAAAAATTCGCTTGGTTGCTTGATGACACCCCAGGCGGTATCCCGGATGTACCCCTTTGAAGAGAAACTAAACCTCGCTAAAGACCCAGCCGTTTCTCTGAAAAGTGGCTTGAGGATACCCCAAACGGTAATGACCGGCTGTGGGTGTATTGAAAGCTAGGGAAAATAAAAGGGTACTCAGACGATTTTGAAGAAAGTGGCTAGAAGATGCCCCAGACGGTTTTGACCGGCTGTGGGTATATTGAGAGCAAAGGGAAGAAAATTGACTTTGATCAGGCGGTATCTGAGAATTTTGAGCAAAGAACACTCAGACGGAAGCCGGATGAGTGAAGAAGGAGAAGATGGTTGTGAATGCAATAGCAGCCGGTATCAGAGCGTTCACTCAGAATTCTCTCAAAAACGAAAAATTTGCAAAGTGTGAATTGAAAGGATGGGGGTCTCAATTTATAGAGAACCTCAGAAGGCGAACCGTCACTTCCCATTCAAATTCGAAATTCGAATTCAAAAAAAATAAATAGTGAGGGATGGAGACGAACCACCACCTTCACATAATGTGACACCTGTCACAGATGCCACGTGGTCCAATGACATGCTAACACGTGACAGCCTCAGAGAGGCCAAAGGGGATCTAATCCTCTGCTGACACGTGACACATTAACCCTTAAAGGGGAATTGATCCCCTTCCACTATAAATAGAGGAAAATCCTCATTTATTACACATTCAAAAATACAAACACAAAAAACCGAGCAATATTAATTGCAGAATTGTCTCTGAATTAGAGAGAAAAGCCTTTATATTCCGTACTTTTATACATCCGGAAACGTTCTAACTTAATCGTCGGAGGCGGAACTCTACCCAACCGGAGTTTCCGTGGTTTTGCAGGTACAGACGGTTGACGCATATCATTGAAATTGTAACTTTCCCGAGAGACTCCAAAAACCCCGAATCACTTTAAATAATGGTTATGTCATACGAAATTGTTGTATGTTTAACATGGTTTAAATCTGATTCACCCTTAGTTTTCATACTAATGTTAGTTCACGGCTTAATGTGAAGTGTTATGTTGCTTGTTCATCGTCTATACTTTGAAGAATGATGGTTCTGTCATAGCCTCATAGGAACATGAAATCAACGTATGTTTAATTTGGTTTAAATCTAATTCACCCTTAATTCTCATGCTAATGTTAGATCACCAATTTACTTATATATAAGAAAAAACATCTACTAAGAAGAAAAAAACATAATTAAGTAGAATCTTGTTAAATTTCTCTCAATTTAACATGTATAAAATAAACGAAGTACTTTATTAATTAATAATCTAAAAATCAAACAATGTGTAATCAAACGGCTTGTCTAATGTCAATATGTGCCATTACGAATGAAACAAAGTCATAAAGAATTACAAAGATTATTTTTTCCCCAAAAGCATGGTTACGCATCATGTTACCTTATGCCATGTTCTTTTCGTTTGAAGAAAATAATTTTTCGTCAAAATAATTTAATTTTTGTACAGTAAAACTAATTTAGTTTAATTAGTAAATATCAAGTCATTAGAAGTACATCACAAAACACAATAATTAAAATTTGTATAAAAACCAAAAGTAAAAGCACCATTAAGTCCAATTGATTCAATTGATCTGATAAAATATAGAATCTATTTGTAGTGTTGTGTGTTGCAAGTGAAGATACATCATACATATATATTTGACCTAATTATACTCAAGATGACACGACACTACTTGACTAACTCTAATTGGTCCTATTAATTTGATCCGGCTTAAGTTGAACACTTTAATTAAAGAATTGTATTCAATTAACGCTAATTGGTCATACTAACTTGATCCAGCTTCAAGTTGAGCACTTAATTTAAAGTGTTCTAGTGACATAAATTTATAGCCCGTGTTTATAGTAGTAAAGAGATGAAAGGATTGAAGAGTAAAAGAAATTGGACATAGAAGCTACTATTTATAAAGAAAGAAAAACAAACTGCAGTCTCTGTTTTTATTAAAATCTTATAACTAACAAACCAATGTTCATATGTCTAAATCACACTTACAATTGAAAATCAATCAAGAAACTAAAGAATTAAACCCTAAATGGACCTAAAACTGAGAATTCATACTTATTGACACACTAAGTATCACTAACATACCTAGGATTATTCAGAACATTTCTGTACGATGACATAAACTGATGAATCTAGAAATAAGCTACTGACATGCCAAGAAATAACAGATTTCTGAAGCAACTATATTATGTCTTCCTGTTGCCACTTCCCTCATCTTAATCACTCTGATCAGACGTTTCACCTTGCGAGTCATTCTGCCATCAGTCGGGCATTTTCAGACTCTGCAGCTGCATTAGTGTTGATAGCAAGCCGACGCGGTTGAAATACAATCCTCAGTGCAAGAAACGGGTCTTTAAGGAGATCAGTTATTGTAGTTCCAACATCAGCATGAAACACACACACCTGAATGAAGCTCTTAAGCCCTAGGTCTTGTACCTTTGTCAATAGGCTCATATCCATTATTCGCGATGTGCTGTCTGCAGCATCCTTATTCACCATCTGTAGTGCGCACAACCCAACACAGTATATCTCAGACCGCTCCATCCTACGAGTATCATCAACAGAATACTGAGGACTACTCTTCCGTTCAAGAATCTCCGCGACACTCAAATCTCCTAGCTTAATCGTGCCTGAATGTCCAACAACAACGATGTTTTCGCACTTGAGATCATTGTGAATAATCGGTTCATTTTGACTGTGAAGAAAATCAAGCCCTGTCAGAATCTGTTGACACCATTTCTTGATTCCTGGACTGTTTTCTTTAACCTGATGTTTCTGAATGTAATCCTTCAAATTCCCAGAATAAAGCTCAGTAATCATGTTAAACTCATTTTTGGTTCTTGGTTCAGCCCAAAAATGGTAGCATTTAATTATGTTTTGATGATCAAAACTCTTCAACGACTTAGCTTCACTAACCAACTTAGAAAAATTATTACGTTTAGGAAATTTCTTACACCAAGCAACTTCTCTGCAATTAATGTTATCATATCCCAAATAAACTTTTTTATGATCGCCTTCATCAATCAGCTTACTATACCTTACGTAATGCCCTGAAGGATCTGTCTCCCAAACCGTATAATCGTCGTCTCCTCCACTTGAACTCGAACCCGCCATTACTAGTTAATAACAACAGCAAAACAGAACTAAAGAAAGATTTGTAATGAAATCAAGCTAATGAAGTTGATTTCTATAGATGGATGGAATTAAACAGAATGTTTGAAATAGTGGGTTGATGATGAAATGAATTAGAATGGTAAAGGGTATTTATAATGGAAAGTGTTTGGGTTGTTACTTATATACGAACCGATTAATCTTCAATTTATGCTGTTGTAGCAGTTAGTTAAGTCAGTTATCAAGATCAAGAATTAGAAAATGCCCTTTCTTGATTTTGTTTTTTATTTAAAAAAATCTTTAATTAGCCCTTTATTCAAGAAAGATTTCTTTTGATTAACAGTTTTACTTGTATTTTTAAATGACTTGTTGATAACTACCAACAAATTGTTTGGAATATATTGAAAAATATTGAAATATTGAAAATGTGACTTGTATTTGAGTATACATACGAAATAACATACTGTATATACGGAGTATAATGGCAAGTGTTTGGTCATTTATTATGTCCAAACTAAAATATAAACAAACCGATTAATTTTCAATCTACCCAGTTGTAGTTAGTTCAATCTGTTATCAAGATCAAGAATAAGAAAATGCCCTTTCTTGTTTTATTTTTTTAATTTTTTTTCCTAATTTTATTAAGTGACTAGTTAAAACCTAACTAATTTTTTTTATTTTTTTTTCTTTATTTTTTTTTTGACAGCACAATACCTAACTAAATTCGTCTGTTGGAAAACATTGGAAAAAATGTGTTATGTGTGACACGTGACATGCAATTTTGAATTTTCTGAATGTTCTACCTGCAATTCCAAAATACTAACTAACAAACTTTGTGTAAGTTTCTTTATGCAATGAATTCATGTAATTTGCCCTTTATTCGATAAAGATTTTTATTTTTTAAGTGACATTTCTTAAAAGTGATTGGTAACTAACAAAAATCGTTTTTTGGTAAAGACTTATATTTATGGTTTTTAATTAGAATCATTAGAGAGAAAGCTTTGGTTATTTTCAATCTAAAGAACTTACAGATTTTAAAAAACTCAATTTATTTTAAATTTATGACATAATTTTCATTAATTTGTCCTTTATTAAAGAAAATTTCGGATTAATTAATAATGTGGTATTCATAATTTTAACATTTTGTTGATGGCATATATAAATAATATTAACTGAATTTTAAGTCCCTAATTGTTAAAGTATTGAAGCGGTACCGTAATAAGAATGATTTTAATATTTTACTACAAGTGAGCCGGGTGGGCCGGGTCTTATTAAACACATTTTTTTCGAGTAAAGGCGCTCTAATCGTTGTAGTCTAAAGTGATTGGGGTAGAAATATTATTAGCGGTTCACATATTGTTTGTTAATCCTATTTCTCCAATTTTGAAGTACTAGTTATATTGAAACATTTTACTTAGAGATAAATAATTTATGTTAAGTAAGTAGGTTTAATGAGCCTAATTGCTTCAAGGACAAATGGCTTCACCCTGCTCACCTCTCTTTTAATTCGCTATTAAGAAGTATTTAATTTTAGAGTAGTAGAGGTTGCATATAAACATAGTCAAAGTTAGCCTCATCAACTAAGACCCTATTAGTAGAGATGACACGATAATACCACGCACTTGCAAGCTTTGATCCAAATGTTATACTAACTTGATTAGTGTTGTGTTTTGCAAGTTAAGATACATCATACATTCATACTTATTAAATTGACCTAATTTTATTCAAGAAGACACGACTCCACTAACTCTAATATGTCCTATTCACTTGATCCAGCTCTAATTCCTCATACTAACTTAATTGATCCGGCTAAAGTTGAACACTTTATTTATTGAATTTTGGTGACATAAATTTATAGTAGTGAAGAGATGAAAGGATTGAAAAGTAAAAAAGAATGGACATAGAAGCTACTAATTATAAAGAAAGAAAAACAAATTACAGTCTCTGTTTTTATTAAAATCTTATAACTAACACACCAATGTTCATATGTCTAAATCACACTTACAATTGAAAATCAATCAAGAAACTAAAGAATTAAACCCTAAATGGACCTAAAACTGAGAATTCATACTTATTGACACACTAAGTATCACTAACATACCTAGGATTATTCAGAACATTTCTGTACGATGACATAAACTGATGAATCTAGAAATAAGCTACTGACATGCCAAGAAATAACAGATTTCTGAAGCAACTATATTCTGTCTTCCTGTTGCCACTTCCCTCATCTTAATCACTCTGATCAGACGTTTCACCTTGCGAGTCATTCTGCCATCAGTCGGGCTTTTTTAGAAGCAGCAGCTGTGTTACTGTCGTCTCTATCACCCTCAGACTCTGCAGCTGCATTAGTGTTGTTAGCAAGCCGACGCAGTTGAAATAAAGCCCCAGCAGATGGTACTGTTGATGTGCTGCCAGAAGGCGCAGTCCTCGGTGCAAGAAACAGGTGTTTCAGGAGATCAGTTATTGTAGTTCCAACATCAGCTTGAAACACACACACCTGAATGAAGCTCTTAAGCCCTAGGTCTTGTACCTTTGTCAATAGGCTCATATCCATTATTCGCGATGTGCTGTCTGCAGCATCCTTATTCACCATCTGTAGTGCGCACAACCCAACACAGTATATCTCAGACCGCTCCATCCTACGAGTATCATCAACAGAATACTGAGGACTACTCTTCCGTTCAAGAATCTCCGCGACACTCAAATCTCCTAGCTTAATCGTGCCTGAATGTCCAACAACAACGATGTTTTCGCACTTGAGATCATTGTGAATAATCGGTTCATTTTGACTGTGAAGAAAATCAAGCCCTGTCAGAATCTGTTGACACCATTTCTTGATTCCTGGACTGTTTTCTTTAACCTGATGTTTCTGAATGTAATCCTTCAAATTCCCAGAATAAAGCTCAGTAATCATGTTAAACTCATTTTTGGTTCTTGGTTCAGCCCAAAAATGGTAGCATTTAATTATGTTTTGATGATCAAAACTCTTCAACGACTTAGCTTCACTAACCAACTTAGAAAAATTATTACGTTTAGGAAATTTCTTACACCAAGCAACTTCTCTGCAATTAATGTTATCATATCCCAAATAAACTTTTTTATGATCGCCTTCATCAATCAGCTTACTATACCTTACGTAATGCCCTGAAGGATCTGTCTCCCAAACCGTATAATCGTCGTCTCCTCCACTTGAACTCGAACCCGCCATTACTAGTTAATAACAACAGCAAAACAGAACTAAAGAAAGATTTGTAATGAAATCAAGCTAATGAAGTTGATTTCTATAGATGGATGGAATTAAACAGAATGTTTGAAATAGTGGGTTGATGATGAAATGAATTAGAATGGTAAAGGGTATTTATAATGGAAAGTGTTTGGGTTGTTACTTATATACGAACCGATTAATCTTCAATTTATGCTGTTGTAGCAGTTAGTTAAGTCAGTTATCAAGATCAAGAATTAGAAAATGCCCTTTCTTGATTTTGTTTTTTATTTAAAAAAATCTTTAATTAGCCCTTTATTCAAGAAAGATTTCTTTTGATTAACAGTTTTACTTGTATTTTTAAATGACTTGTTGATAACTACCAACAAATTGTTTGGAATATATTGAAAAATATTGAAATATTGAAAATGTGACTTGTATTTGAGTATACATACGAAATAACATACTGTATATACGGAGTATAATGGCAAGTGTTTGGTCATTTATTATGTCCAAACTAAAATATAAACAAACCGATTAATTTTCAATCTACCCAGTTGTAGTTAGTTCAATCTGTTATCAAGATCAAGAATAAGAAAATGCCCTTTCTTGTTTTATTTTTTTAATTTTTTTTCCTAATTTTATTAAGTGACTAGTTAAAACCTAACTAATTTTTTTTTATTTTTTTTTCTTTATTTTTTTTTTGACAGCACAATACCTAACTAAATTCGTCTGTTGGAAAACATTGGAAAAAATGTGTTATGTGTGACACGTGACATGCAATTTTGAATTTTCTGAATGTTCTACCTGCAATTCCAAAATACTAACTAACAAACTTTGTGTAAGTTTCTTTATGCAATGAATTCATGTAATTTGCCCTTTATTCGATAAAGATTTTTATTTTTTAAGTGACATTTCTTAAAAGTGATTGGTAACTAACAAAAATCGTTTTTTGGTAAAGACTTATATTTATGGTTTTTAATTAGAATCATTAGAGAGAAAGCTTTGGTTATTTTCAATCTAAAGAACTTACAGATTTTAAAAAACTCAATTTATTTTAAATTTATGACATAATTTTCATTAATTTGTCCTTTATTAAAGAAAATTTCGGATTAATTAATAATGTGGTATTCATAATTTTAACATTTTGTTGATGGCATATATAAATAATATTAAATGAATTTTAAGTCCCTAATTGTTAAAGTATTGAAGCGGTACCGTAATAAGAATGATTTTAATATTTTACTACAAGTGAGCCGGGTGGGCCGGGTCTTATTAAACACATTTTTTTCGAGTAAAGGCGCTCTAATCGTTGTAGTCTAAAGTGATTGGGGTAGAAATATTATTAGCGGTTCACATATTGTTTGTTAATCCTATTTCTCCAATTTTGAAGTACTAGTTATATTGAAACATTTTACTTAGAGATAAATAATTTATGTTAAGTAAGTAGGTTTAATGAGCCTAATTGCTTCAAGGACAAATGGCTTCACCCTGCTCACCTCTCTTTTAATTCGCTATTAAGAAGTATTTAATTTTAGAGTAGTAGAGGTTGCATATAAACATAGTCAAAGTTAGCCTCATCAACTAAGACCCTATTAGTAGAGATGACACGATAATACCACGCACTTGCAAGCTTTGATCCAAATGTTATACTAACTTGATTAGTGTTGTGTTTTGCAAGTTAAGATACATCATACATTCATACTTATTAAATTGACCTAATTTTATTCAAGAAGACACGACTCCACTAACTCTAATATGTCCTATTCACTTGATCCAGCTCTAATTCCTCATACTAACTTAATTGATCCGGCTAAAGTTGAACACTTTATTTATTGAATTTTGGTGACATAAATTTATAGTAGTGAAGAGATGAAAGGATTGAAAAGTAAAAAAGAATGGACATAGAAGCTACTAATTATAAAGAAAGAAAAACAAATTGCAGAGTCTCTGCTTTTATTAAAATCTTATAACTAATACACCAATGTTCATTTGTCTAAATCACACAATTACAATGAAAATTAATCAAGAAACTAAAGAATTAAACCCTAAATGGAGCTAAAACTGAGAATTCATACTTATTGACACACTAAGTATCACTAACATACCTAGATTTATTCAGAACATTTATGACATAAACGAAAGTCTAATTTTGTACTAAAGATTCAAACTGATAAGCAAACAAATAAGCTACTGACATGCCAAGATATAACAGATTTCTGAAGCAACTATATTCTGTCTTCCTGTTGCTACTTCCCTCATCTTATGTGCACCAATCAGACAATTCACCCTGCTTGCTGTTCCTGATTCTGCTGCTCCGCAGCTATCCGAAGAGATGAAGCACTGCCTGATATTACAACAGTTCTCCTTTCATGTAAGCCATATTGAGACACAAAAACTGTTAAAAGCTGTTCCATACCATCAGAAATTGATGCGTTTTTATCATCAGATTGGTCAAAATGTTCTTTCAAACTTTCCATGACGCGTAGAACTCTATTAAGCCCAAGTGAGAAACTAAACTGATAGCGAAGGTTTCTCATTTTCAATGTCATATGTATCAATCCATTATCATCTGATCTTCCTTTAAGAATGTTCCTCTGACGTTCTCCGCCAATTTCCGTTGCAGACAGCAACGGTAATGAACCACTACGACCTCCTCTTATAGCATAGCTTGGTGCAATAGTTCTTCAAGTGTCGGCTGTGTATCTCCTGGCAGGAAGCAACTTTTTATGAAATTCTTGCATTGTTTGTCTATGATCAGTTTACCACTCAAACTTTTGGTCACCATCTGCAGGACGCATTGTCCAAATCGTTGTATCTCTTCTTGCATTGCCCTTCCAGTTGCATCAGTTGCAGGATCACTTGCTTCCATCTGTAACAAAGCTTCTGCAGGTATGAACGGGTTGCATCACTCAAATCTCCAATCTTAACTGATTTTCAATAAAATCACTAAGATTTCCAGAGTAGTTTTCTGTAATTTGGTCTAATGTATTTGTTTCTTGATTATCCCAAGAGTAGTAACATTTCAATACATTATAATGATTTAAACGCATCAAATATGCTTCTCTTTCAGCATCGATCACTCTTTTCAATCTCTTAATCCAAGCCACTTCTTTCCCATTACGTGTATCATATCCTTTAAAAACAGATTTTGATGTAGATTCTTCGATCAGATTTTTATATCTTGTGTAATGCTCTGAAGGATCTGTCTCCCTGACCGTAGAATCGTCGTCTCCTCCACTTGAACTCGAACCCGCCATTACTAGTTAATAACAACAGCAAAACAGAACTAAAGAAAGCTTTGTAATGGAATCAAGCTAATGAAGTTGATTTCTATAGATGGATGGAATTTTTGTTGGATTCTTAGGAGAAAAGACACAATGTTTGAAATAATGGGTTGAAGATGAAATGAATTAGAAATTTAGAATGGTATTTATAATGGCAAGTGTTTGGGTTGTTATATCCAAACCGACTAATCTTCAGTTGTAGTAGTTAGTTAAATTAGTTATCAAGATCAAGGTTTAGAAAATGCCTTTTCTTGACTTTTTTTTTGTTTATTTTTTTTACAACCTCATTAGTCATTTCACATCCACTAGACAAAGTGAGAACCTTTCCTGATGAGCTCTCCTCACCTGATTTAGCGCCCATAAAGGAGGGATCATTGTCCTTCGATATGAACAACTGCTTTCTACTAGCCAAGATAAGAGGTTCCTCCTCCGCCCTCTTCGATACACCTTTCCTCGGAGACGCCTGAAGGTATAAACCCCACCCCAACTTCTGCATCTTTTCTTCCTCAGACACATGAGCACAATCTTTTTCGACGACCGACAATACCACACGCAAAGCACAGGTATGGAAATCGTTTGTATTTGAACTCCACTTTCACCTCCTTCCCCTTCTTATCCTTCATCAACTAATAACGTCTCAAAGGCTTTTCAACATCTATCATCACTCTAACCCTCCTATATCATTCCAGTCCGAAAGCATCATCCTCTAACTCCATAAAGGTTCCCAAGTTCGAGGTAATGGCTTTGACATAGGCCTTCGAACGGCAATTAAACGGCACATTAATCTAACCCAGAAAGGGGATAGATTAAGTTTTACACGATCAGGTTGTTCATCCCCTTCAATTTCTTTCAGAATTAGCAGATGATTCTCCCAACACCATGGTCTTCCTTTTAATATTTTTTCTCTATCTTTCCAATGAAAAAACTGAAAAGCAAATAAATTAGGGCTAAATTATTCGAGAGGTTCCACACCTTCAGCATCGTTTGCTTGAAAGCCTCAACATTATACGGACGACTGGTACACACGCGCCCCACCAGCAACAGATCAATGTTATCATTCGAATCCTCCCCATCAATATTACAAAAGTCTATCAGATCCCCTTCTTTCTCCTCCAACCTTAGCGCTGAGTATTGTTGAGCCAACTCATCAGCCATAATGTCGGAGTCCGATCGTTCGTGACAGAGAGTATCGTTCGAGACGGAGATACGGTCTTTCTCTCAAGAGAGTTTTGCCCTATCTTTCGATGGAGTTTTCATGGTGTATGTTTTAGTATTATGTTATTGATTTATAAATTATGAATTATTAGCTATCACTCATTTCTCCAATTCCATTCCCTCCATTTCCTTTAATCCAAATAGAGTGTTAGAGGTGAAGATATTAGGAGGATAGTTGGAGCTAGGAACATTAAAGATACGATAATAGAGAACTACTAACATTGGTTCAAGCTTGTAAGGCAAAGATCAAAAGGCGCGCTAGTAAGGAAAGTTGAGGATTGGTAGCAAGTGGATCTTAGAAAAGGCAAGGGAAGATCGGAAGACCATAGACGACTTCAATCAAAATATTTAAGGACATATGCAACGAGGGAGCATCAGTTCTTCATTATGAGAAACACTTTTGTTTCTCATAATGGCATTTTGGAAAATAATGTGATGTTTTTCACTGGTGGGGACCGTGTATGTGTCATGAGTGGGAGCCCCAGATCTTGACACATACCCCATGAGAAACACACAATGAGAAACAGAGATTTACCCATATGGAACTTGAGTTTGTAGGAGCATGCATGAAAATCATATTAATGAAGGAAACTATACAGAATTATGGAAGACTGTGAGAGCATTTATATTCATTTACTACCTGATAAGTAGTAATTAGTAATTTACATTAAGCTGGGCAGCAGCCCCTTATGCACTGCCCCAAGGACGGACCTGGTCAAGCCACCTTCTAAAACAGATTATCAATTATTTTACAAATCAAAGGATCGTTATGAGAAATTGGGGGTTAAATGTGAGATTATTTCCTGATTTCAAAAAGGTGGTATTGTTTTGAGCAGATTTGCTCTCCCCTTACCTCTTCATTTCAATGGTTGATGCTATCTTTGGTCTGATTAACAATTATCTTTATTTAATTTCCTACATACTCTCTCCATCTCTTAATACAAAATCGCTTTTGATTTTGCGCGGGAGTTAAGAAAGTTATAAATTATTTAAAACTAATGTTAAAAGCATATATGTGCATGTGGGGTTAGAGAGAGATAGAAAGAAAGAAACGTAGTTGGGAATAAATAAAGAGAGAGATAGAGAAAAAAATGTTGGAAATTGATGTTAAAAATACAAAAAAGGGTAATAATGTAAAAAAAATACAACCTTTAAATAGAAAGAGGCATTGTATTTTTGTTTACCCAAAAAAAATGAGGCTTTGTATTAAGGGACGTAGGGGGTAGTAATTAAAATAAATACAAAATAATATTTATTTATAGTAACATAAACCAAAATGGAATAATAACTTTAATACTTTCCTCAAAATCAAGAGTCGATATAGTGTTTAACTAACTAATTAAACTTACAGGATTCGATTACCTATTTACTTGTATGTTACATTAACATAAACGACTTAATATATATATTCTCACTTTAAATAACATCATTTAATCATGTCACTCTACATTAATAAAAAAAAAATTAATTTAATATCTTATTATACTCATAGAAAATTGTTAAAGAAGGTAATAATACATATTTGTCATACCAAACAAGCCTATATAATCAATCTAAATGTCAAGAAATTAAATTAAACCACAAACCCAAAAATAACACTTAAATTCTGATAGAGTAGATGATAAACATTGAGTGCACAAGGTAGGAATTTGTTTCGGAATATAATGATGTCTCGCGTAATAACAATTTCAAATTTTTTTGGAAAATAATGGAAGCGGCTTAAATAACTGACTTAATTAGAACCTCCTTCCTAATTTTCCTTCCACCCCTACAATTCTTCTAAATCCGAACTTTGAGAGCAACAAAAACAACTTTTTCGACCTTCCAACAATATAATAGTAAGGATGCCCAAATATGCCGTGCAAAATGCACACAAATTAACTGCTGTTAAGAGGAGGAAGATGTATACCTAACATGTTTGTTATCTAACCACATAAAAGGCATCAAGTAATTGAGAAATATTAGAATAAATACAAAATAGGGTACTCCTAGAAGTCCCTCTGGGCGTATAGGCCCTATTAGTTTTTTGCTTGTAAATAGGAGGGCACGCAATCTGGAATTCGGTGGTACATTTTTTTCTCTCTTAATGATACAGTGGTATATTTTTAGTACTATTATGCATGTATAATGTACCATTAAAGTATAAGTTGTCTGAAAAGTACTTTTTATGTACAATTATGCATGTAGTGGTACCTTTTACCGTCATATTTTCAACCCTCATGTTCCCATTATTATTTACAACAATTCCATCCTATATGCATTGCTTATTTGCTTGTAAATAGGCCCTATGCGATAGGAGTTCTCCTTCTTCTGGAAGCAAGTCAACCGCTGTCGGGACCTTCTTACAGTAGTGAGGCACGTTGCCCTTAAACTTGGAGCAGTCCCCTTGTTCAATCATGTAGGAAAGCTAGAGTCTACCAAAGTTAGCTGATATTATTTGGTATAAATTGTTTGCAAGTATACATCGTTCTATACCATACATTAGCGTAGTATACAGAAATCAACCGAGATATAAATTGTACGGAATATTGTATGTTTTGTGTTCATCAGACATTCATATGATCGACGAAAATTAAACTGGTAGTACTGACTCTAACCAGATAAGCTAAACCAAGGACATGGAAAACACCCGATTATAAGGAGAAAATCATAGAATTTATTATTATTATTCTATTTTTGCAAAGCCAAAGGCAAATTAAACACTGACACGAGTACTCCGTAAAAGATTTGGTCTAAACACGGACCAATTCTGTACTTTCTTCACCATTCACATTATGGTATGTCAAAATCTTCCTTTGGTTTCGGTTGTGCACTACTAAGCTCTCCATATAAATGCCAAAATAGCTATAATAATAATCTTCCAAATGTTGTATCCGGTGACTTCTGAAGTTATAAGAAAATATATTACTTCTAAAAGAATAGATAAATGTATTCTTCTCAACATTGAAAATAACCGTACGAAAACCTCTGGTAAGAAACCGGTGAGCTTTTGAATTTGAATCTCTAGTATACCAAAGCTGCCATGATTTAATTTTATCTACACCATCCTCGACCAAAACCCATATGCAGGCACAATCCAAAGACATAGCGAAAATTGCTACAGACTCACCAAGGACAAAATTAATTTTAACTAGACCTGGTTGTTTAAGAGCATCAGGCAAATCCACGAAGACGAATTCCTCGGAATCAAAATCGAACGATACAAGATGATTATGTACGCCAGGAGGTTTATCCTTTTCAAAGCCTAACCAGCACAAAGCATCCTTACAATAAAATTCATCCGCATGTTTAAAACTTAAAAGGCCTCGAACGTGAGCATCCGACCTATCTTTAATCCTCCAAAGGTTAGCATTTGATGAATAAACCACTATCGAAGAATTATCATAAACAAAAGCAACAACCTTATAATCATTAGTAGACGGAGCGAAACCTAGCCGATATGTCCAAGTTATATAAGGACAACAGGGGATCGACCAGGACTTTCGAGTACAGGGATTATGAAATACCATCTCATCCATATTCGTACTTGCATAAAACGCATACATCAAAATTAATCCATATTCGCAGCATATTACTTCACAATTAAAAGGAGTTTTAAATATTTCGTCAATTTTTCTGAATGTGTCGATACTATAAACTGCAGTTTTGTCGCAGTTCATGGCTATCGCGTACTTGGGTTTGTTGTTGTAAATTTGAAGATGCAAAAGACTGAAATAAGAGGAATCAATTAATGAACACCAGCTTTTACAAACACACCTTAATCTCATTAAGCTTTTCACCGGCAGCCTCGCTAAGATCTCTGTCCACATATCCATCGTTAAACCCGGCAATGCTTCCGCCATTGAGTCAGTATTTGAAGTTATTACGGGAGATTGGAACTAATACCGTTAAACTCACAAGAAATTTAGGAGAAAACGGCTCAATGAGCCTTTACCATTAAAGGCATATATATAGGCTTACAACATTAACCTAACAAGCCAAAAACTCCTAACAAGATATATACAAATATATACACAAAATATATCTCAAAACATAATTATATCCTAACACAAATCATATCTTTCACAAAAGTATATCTTATTCATATGTATTTTGGTAGTGTGTTTATCACTTTCTAATAATATTTACTAGTATATATTTTTAAATTTATAATTTCTGATCTTATTGTAACTAAATGATGTATCTTTATATACTACTATCCTATACCTATTCATCAGCTTAACTTTTTTATAATGTATACAGTGTAACTTTTTGTTATCAACCTTTCGATTTCATTCTCAACATTATTGTGTAAAATGATATCTTTATGAACATGAAATTTGCAAATTCCGTCTAACGTTCCATTTTAGATCTAATGTAATAGCGCACTCACACATGATTCTAAACTTGTATGGCACATCAAAGAATTATTTATAAAAAATAAATAATTAAAAATCAAGAAAGGACATTTTCTATTACTTGATCTTGATAACCAACTTTCAAAAAAAAAAAATTGAAATTCTAAAATTTATTAATAGCCGAGTTAACTAACTACTACTACCAGTACGGAGCAGCATTCAGGCAAAAAATCAACTATGAAAAGTTAGAAGTGTCTTTCAGGAGTTAGAACTAAGCAAAAAGAAGAGATTTTGGGAATTCTGAATATGAAGCAGATGGAACGCCATGATAAGTACCCAGGTGTACCGAACATATTGGAGAGGTCTAAACAGGGTGTTTTTGAAGCATTGCTTGATAGAGTGTGGAAGAAATTGCAAGGTTGGAAGGAAAAGTTGTTATCCCAAGCCGGAAAAGAAATTCTTCTGAAGTCTGTAATTCAGGCGATTCCAACTTACCTCATGGGAGTTTATAAATTTCTTACGGAGGTTATTAGGAAAATTCATTCGGCTATGGCTAACTCTTGGTGGGTCCAAAGTGAGGGTCGGAAGCGTATTCATTGGAGGAGTTGGGATTCAATGTGCATGAGGAATCAATAGGGTGATGGAATAATAGCAATTATACTCTAGAAGGGGGGTTGAATAGAGTATGACAACTTTTTGCAAAACTGTAAATCTTAAGGTCTTGAAATCAGTTTCAAGGCGGAATAAACTGATTTCACTTTTCGGTGTCAAGGCTTTGAGATTCACTTCAAATGTTTAAAATGAACTTTGAAACTTTAACAGTATATATTTGAATAATTGAAAAACAGTAAAGTAAAGTGAATGAAATGAAATAAAAGACTCGATGATATTTTTACGAAGTTCGGCAAAAATGTCTACGTCTCCGCCTAGGGTAGTTCAACCCGTAGGATTTTAAACTTCTTTTATTTCGTCCTTTAGAGCCCTAAAGTAACTAGAAGTTGTTCTCTTCTTTTTTCCGCAACCACCAGGTTACACTTTAGTCACTCAAGTCCTAGAAACAAAAGACTACCCAAATACTTTAAGTATTATAAAAATACTCTAAGTATATCTCTTTTGATATTGTTTTTTGCTCTTAGGATATACTCTTTTCTTTTTCTCTCAAACTCAATTACATACAAAGTAATATAACTCTTAGAGAGAAAATAACTATTAAATGATGAAGCTTGATTGATCTTGTGAATTACTCTTTGTATCTTGTATTTCGTGAGTATCCTTTGTTTAGCAAGCTTCCACGCAATTTATAGATGAATATGAACTGGAGATTGACAAGGTCTTTTAGAAGATAGCCGTTTGAATTTGAATTGCAACAACTTTGCAACAACCGCTATTATGGGCTTTGAATTCTGATGACCAAGTAGATAAACATTCCAGCCTATTCTCACGGATGATAACAGCTCATCCTATGAAGCTAACAAACACAACTGTTAGGATAAATATTTCAAGCAACATAAAATATTAATTTCGTAATTATCCCTTTGATTTAGGGAGTTAACAAAACCAGTTTTAATAACATAACCATACAATCAGAAAAAATGACAAAGAATATAAATATCTTATGTAGAATATGAAAACTGATTTTAATATCTATCTAAGCAATATTAACGTTAGATAATAATAAATTTAACATTAGATAATTATTATTAATAATTAAACTCATATATCTTTATATCTTTGACAGTAATTAAATTCATATATTATTGACTTCCATCATAAAATATAACACAATATGAAAACAGTATCAAGGTGGAGTCTTCAATCTCCCCCTTGATGGAAGTCAAAAACCATCATATATGAATCAAGATATAAAATATAAGATCACGTGCAATTATAGATTGGATGCAATATAATAGAAATATTATAACAAGCATAAAAGAGAATATAAATATCTTAGAAGATAAAAATCAGAATATATATAAGATAAAACTAAGTTTCAGCATCCAAATATTATCAAAGAATCATACGCATGGACTGACAAATATAATCCTGCATATCACATAATATTATAACCATTCATAACTTTGACTTCCATCATACATAAATAAGATAGAATACGAAACCTTTATCAAGGTGGAGTCTTCAGTGCACTCTTAAATGTTTAGGAGGTATGGGTTTTCGTGACTTGGCAGTCTTTAACGAGGCTCTCCTTGGTAGACAAGCATGGAGGATGATGAGAAATACCACCTGCCTC
The DNA here is from genome assembly GCF_001683475.1 of Chenopodium quinoa. Classification (NCBI taxonomy): domain Eukaryota; kingdom Viridiplantae; phylum Streptophyta; class Magnoliopsida; order Caryophyllales; family Amaranthaceae; genus Chenopodium; species Chenopodium quinoa. The sequence goes on along the minus strand of NW_018742381.1, from coordinate 395,193 downwards.
CTTAGCCGTGTGATCAAGGCTAAATATTACAACAATTCGGATTTCTTAGGCTCTTATCTTGGCTACGGTGGCAGTTTCTCGTGGCGGAGTATATGGGGATCGAAGGCACTCTGAAAGAGGGGGTGCTATGGAGAGTGGGTAACGGGGATAGACGGATAGTATTAATATTTGGACTGACCCATGGATTTGTGATGATGAGGGTCGGTTTGCAACTAGTGCCTCTACATCGGAGTTAACAAAGGTCAGTGATCTAATAAATTTCGAGGACATGGCTTGGGATTACGAACTGCTGCAAGCTCATTTTAATGAAAGAGATTTAAAAGGTATTCTTGCAATTCCTTTAAGCTCAAGAACTCCACCTGATGAATTGACTATGGGAAAGAGTCAAAGATTGAGCAAGATCTTAGCACTTAATTATGGAACAAAATCATTCTCTACGTGATATTAGGCATATTGTATATAGTTAGTTTCCTATCATTACTCACTCTTACTTGTATAAATATAGAGGCTGTACACAGTGATTAATTAATACAATTTGAGTATTCAAAACCAAACCTAATTCCGCATTAATTATGATTGAATCTCGTGTCCCGAGCCATTATGATTGAATCTCGTGTCCCGAGCCATTGCTACGGCTCCATATCTCACTAACCGCCTCTCTACAAAACCCCTTGATTATCAGACCCCTCTTGACACTCTAAGCTCTCAGGTCCCAATCCCGTCTTCCCACTCTTTACCTCCTAGAGTCTTTAGGTGTGTGGTATATGTTCATCTCCCTAAACAAGTTCGAAGTAAGTTGGAACCTAGAGTTGTTAAATGTGTTTTTATTGGGTATGGGGTTCACCAAAAAGGGTATCGTTGTTATGACCCTGTTCAGGATCGAGTCTATACCACTCTGGATTGTGAATTCTTTGAACATTCGTACTACTACCACAAGCCTGGTCCTCAGGGGGAGAGTCTGAGTGATGACCTTAGCTTGTTGACCTATCCAGTTGAGATGGATCCTGACCCTACAACGCAAGTAGGTACTACCACCGATGTTGTCACTGAAGCATTAGTACCTTCTTGTCTCTCCATTCCAGTCCCATCTGATGAGCATCCATCTAATGACGATCCTCATGTTCCTCTCAGTGACTCTCATCACCTACCGAGGTAAACTCTTAGCCCCCTGATAATGAGTCTAAACAGGTATGAGTTACCTCCCAGAGCAGAAGAGGCATACCCCCAAGGAGATATGACCCTGACTTTGAGGCTCAAAGGTCCAAGTACCCACTACAAAAGATTAGTAATGACAACATGTCCCAGACCGCCATAGCCTTCACAACATCTCTATACTCTGCTGACATTCCCAGAAGTGTTGATGATGCCCTTAAAGATGAGAGATGGAGACAAGCCATGGAAGATAAATACTTAGCCTTTTAGAGAAATGAAACTTGGGAGAAATGTGCTCTCCCAAAGGGCAAGAAAAAGGTTGGATGTAGATGGGCTTTTTCCATTAAATACAAGGCAGATGGCATTATTGAACGATACAAGGCTCGGTTATTAGCAAAAAGGCCTTCTCACCGGTGGCAAAAATAGATACAATTCGGGTTCTATTCTTTATCGCAGCAAATAAAGAATGGCCCCTATACCAATTTGATGTGAAAAATGCCTTCATTCATGGGAGCATTGAGGAAGAAGTGTATATGGGGGCACCACCAGGCTATTCTCGAGAGTTTAGAGAAGGAGAGGGCTGTAAACTGAAAAAGGCTCTCTATGTAAAACAATCACCACGAGCCTGGTTTGGGAGATTCACAAAAGCAATGAAGAAGTTCGGCTACAAGCAAATTAACTCGGATCACACCCTGTTTCTAAAGAGAGTTAGAGACAAGATCACTTGCCTGATAATCTATGTTGATGATATGATTATCACGGGAAACAATGAGAATGAGATCAATGAATTGAAGAGAAAGCTGTTCCAAGAATTCGAGATGAAAGACTTGGGAAACCTGAAATACTTTCTTGGCATCGAGGTCCTGAGATCAAAACAAGGGATCTTCATTCACCAAAGAAAGTACATACTTGATCTTCTGGTAGAAACTGGCACTACAAGAAAAGAGCTGATTTCCGACGGAATTTTTCCGTCGGAAATCAACGGAAATTCCGTCGGAAAGGGCCTTTCCGATGGAATTCCGTCGGAAACGTTCAGCCGGAAAACCCTTCGTCGGAAATTTGGGATTTTTCGAGGGAAATTCCGTCGGAAGACACATTTTCGACGGAATTCACTCCGTCGTAGCAGAATTTGACTTTCAACGTCAGTCCGTCGGAAAATTCCGACGGGAAATTCCGTCGGAAATTTTATTAAAAAAAACTAAAAAAAAAAAAGCCTAGCCCCACCACCACCCAACCCCAGCACCGTAACCCACCCCCACCACCGTAACCCACCCTAACCCACTAAACCCCCTAACCCACCCTAACCCACTAAACCCCCTAACCCACCCCCACCACCGTAACCCAATGAACCCCCTAACCCACCCCACCACCGTAACCCACTGAACCCCCTAACCCACCCCACCACCGTAACCCACCCTAACCCACTAAACCCCCTAACCCACCCCCACCACCCGTAACCCACTCCCTAACCAACAAAACCCCCTAACCCACCCCACCACCGTAACCCACCCTAACCCCACCCCACCTAACCCTAACCAAATCGAACCCACCCTACCACCAACCAGACCCACCCACCACCACCAACCGTAACAACCCACCCCACCACCCACCACCACCACCAACCGTAAAAAAACCAAAAAAAATCCAAAAAAAATTGAGGAGAATTACATTACAATTTAAACTAAAATCAAACAAAACAGTTTATACATTACATTACATACTCCAAACAATTTATACAATACATTTTAAACATTATAAACAATCTAAACATTATAAACAATTATAATCAAAAATTTTGTAAAAAAAACCTAGATCTACAAGCTTGACGGTTCTTGAGCGGCGGTACGGTGGACGACGATGCTTGAGCAGCGGTGGCGACGGTGCTGCTTGTTGATGTTGGTGCGGCGGTGTAGATTTTTGTGGAGGTGGGTGGCCTGGGTTCTGGTCGTAGGGGAGGGGAGAAGAAGAAGGAAGTAGAAGGAAGGAGGAAGGAGAAGGAGAAGGAAGGAGGAAGGAGACGGAGGAGAGCAGAGAAGAGAAAAGAGGAGAGCAGAGAGAAAGAGAAGAGAAAATGAAATACCACGGCTAGGGTTTCAATTTTTATATAAGGATTTTCTGACGGAATTTTCCGTCGGAAAATCCTTAAATAATTTTTTTTTGTTTTTTTTGTTTTATTTACAGGTTCCGACGGAATGTTCCGTCTAAAAAAATCCTTAAATAAATTTTTTTTGTTTTTTCTGTTTTATTCACAGCTTACGACGGAAATTTCCTTTTCCGACAGGCCATAATTCCGTCGGAAATGTCGAATTTTCCGACAGAATATATGTCCGTCGGAACGTTTCCGTCGGAATTTGGCCTATTTCTTGTTGTGTGGGATGCTTGACTGTAAGCCAGCTGAGACTCCAATTGTGGCTAATCATGGCCTCCAGATCCTTGAAGGAGCAAAACTAGATGATAGAGAAAAGTATCAAAAGTTGGTGGGAAAACTTATTTATCTAGCTCACACAAGACCAGATATTGCTTATGTTGTAGGAGTGGTGATAGATTCATGCATCTTCCACAGGTTCAACACATGACAACGGTAATGAGGATTTTGAGGTACTTGAAAGGTACAAGCAACACAAGTATCTATTTCGACAAAAATGATCATCTTGATCTGATTGCCTATACAGATGCAGACTGGGCAGGCGATCGTGATGGCAGAAAGTCCACTTCGGGATATTTCACCTTAGTAGGTGGAAACCTTGTTACCTGGAGGAGTAAGAAACAGAAAGTTGTGGCCCTATCAAGTGCAGAAGCCGAATTCAGAGGAATTGCGAAAGGGGTAACCAAGATTCTATGGATCCAAAAACTAATGAATGAACTTGGTTTTCCATAAAGAATAGCATGCAAACTATACTGTGATAACAAAGAAGCCATTAGCATTTCTGAGAATCCTGTCCAGCATGACAGGATTAAGCATGTAGAGATCGATCGACATTTCATCATAGAGAAAGTAGAAGATAAGGTCATAATGCTCCCATTTGTGAGATCAAAGGATCAACTAGTTGACATCCTTACTAAGGCAGTTAATGTAGAAAATAGGGGATATTTTGTTTCTCAAATTAAGTAATATTTTGTTCCTTAATTAAAGGAACAAAATATGTTTATTAGCTGTATTTTAGGCTGCTAATTTTAGGTTAACTTTTCCTATATAAATGTAATCCTCTTGCTTATTCAAATATAGAAAACAGTATTCAATACCAAAATTACAATTCCGCATAATTTCTTCATGGTATCAGAGCCGTAAGGTTCGATTAGGGACTCCGAAACCTTTTCTGGTTCTCATCATCTACCATATACTTACCTGCGATGACCGATCAAACAGAAAGCTCAAAGCAATTAGTCTCTATGGAACAGATGGAACAAATGTTCCAGATATTCCAGAATCTACACAAAAATCCAACCAGATATTCTAGATGGAACAAATAAGAGAAAGCAAAGTCAGTGCCACATCTATCAGTCAAAAGTGAAGTCTCAGCAAAGACTTTCTTCAGCTGAAGTTCTATACTTAGCAATTTCTTGAAGAAACATTCTAAGAAAGCAAAAAAGTACGAAGAACTGAGAAAGCAAAGAAAGAGATAATGGCTGAGAAAAATGAACTTCATTCAAATAAAAGTGAAGGATTACAAAGATTCTGAAAGTTTTCAAATCCTAAACTATATCGGCAGTCGCCCACAAGCGGAAACACAGCCGCCGAGAAAATGTACTTAAAGAAAACACAAACAAAAGGTACATTAAACAGCAAGCTGAAGCAAAAGAAAGGTAAAAAGAAGATGTGGCATATTACAATTAAATACAAGAAGACCCGCAAGATTCTGCAGACGACTCCCCGTGTTCCTATGCTTTGGCATTAGGAGGATCTTCATCATCTTCCTCTTCATCCTCAGCTTCGGCAACTCGAGCTAAGTACGCAGACTCAGCTAGATGAGGAGTTCGGACCATTGGATGATTAGGCACAGCAGCCCACTCTTCTACTTGGTCCCAATTGATTTCAGGATCAACATGAAAGGCAAGGCGCCGAGCAACGTTGAAGCCATTGTCAAAGCCTTCTTCATACTGCTCTTTGGTGTAGATCCGAACTTTCAACTGAGCCTGAGCAGCTGAGAGATCTGCCTTCAACTTTGTAATCTCCTCTAGCTTCTCAGCCTCGCTTTTCTTCAGCTCTTGCAGATTGGAGTTAGCAACCTCCATTTCTGCATCCTTGGCAGCGCAGATACTGGCCAGGTTCTGGATCTCAGCTTGGCTCTTGACCTTTACTAACTCCAGCTCCTCAACCAAGGATTTTCGAGCCTCTGCCTCGGCCCTAATCTTCTCTTCAATTCGGGCCTTGAAGCCCTCTATATCAACAGCGCCACACTCCTAGACCAAGGCATGGCCTTCTTCTATCTAAGGAAAGACGGTCTGCTCTAGACCAAGGCAGAATTGCTGCAGCTGCTCGTCCATTTCAGCAGCCTTGGCAAGGCCAACTAAAGCCTCTTCTTCAACTTTTTGGCACTTAAGCTCGAACAGCCGAGCTCGACACTCAGCTTCCTCGACCCTATGCTGATAATCAGTCATAAAGCCAATAGCCAGCACGTTGTTGTGCATAGCCTGACCAAAATAAAAAAATAAAAAAAAAGTGTGAGCCATCCGAACAAACACACTAGAAGAAAAAAAAAAGAAAAAGAAAAAAAAAGAAGAGAAGAAGAAAAGAAAAAGAAAACAAAAATAAGCAAAGAAAAGATGTAGAAAAATAGCAGAAGGTTTACCTGCATCAACAACCGCTTGTTTTCAGCTATGGAATCCAGCACCCTCGCTGTAACTTCAGCAACCCCAGCAGCAGCCAGGTTGGACCATTTCTCAGCTTTTTCCAGCTCAAATGCGCTGGAAAGATCTCCAAAGAGCCCAACTGCTTCGGCTCGGCGCTGGTGCATGAAATCCCTGGTAGCTTCAGGCACTACCACTAAAGGGGGGTTTGATACCCCATTTGTTCGGATTGGAAGGTCCTGAAAGAGGCCCCAACAGACCAAGGCACATCCTATACGTCCCTTGGAACCTCAACTTCCTCATTTCTATCTTTCCGACTATCAGACCTTCCTGACAGCGTTTGCAAGTCGTCCTCAACAGAAGGCTGCACAATGAGTGCATCAGCCTCCCGCTGGACAGCAGAAGAGAATCCCTCGGCTTCCTGCCGATGAGATTTAGAGAATTCAAAAGGGGTCCTTTGCTGGACCTCCTCCTCTTGCGGCAGAGGGGGTGGAGGAGTTTGGGAAATCTCCCTTATTTTCTCGGATTGAGAAACCTCAAACTGAGGTGTTTTCTCGGTGGACTCCTCCACCAACGAGAAGTCTACCGGCTAAACATAGGCTCTTTTTTGCCTCTTCTTCTTCGACCCCATATCCTCGGATGTAGTTGGAGATGGGGAAGATTGTTCGCTTTTTTCTTCTTCGCCGGACTGCAGCAGAAGGAAAAAGGGGGGCAACGGAGTATCAGCAATTGTAAAAAAAAAAAAAAAAAAAAAAAAAAAAAAAAAAAAAAAAAAAAAACAAGACATGTAGCAGGCAAAATAAGGCCTCAGCCGAGCAATAACACTTAACATAATTTTTGAAGCAAATTTTCACAAGTTGAAAAGCTAGAATTCTAAGTGCAAAATTGCGAAAAAAAGAAAGTTCAGGTAGAGGAATTTAAGATACTTACAGAACTCTTTAGCAGTTCCTCATCTGAAGCAGAGAGAGGACTTGGCTCGCGGATAGTAAGTGCAGCTGGGGGCCTAGAAGCACTCGTTCTCCAAGTTGCAGCAGCGGCCAAGGACTGCTCCTCAGGACTGAGCAGATAGAACAGGTCCCGCTTCTTATACCACGGCTTTTGAGAGAGGTAATCAGCTGAAGGGACAATGTCCGGCTGAGAACTTCGGAGAAAGGGCGCTCGGTTTGCAGGAGAGGTAATGACTTGATCACGCTTCGTCACAACCCTTGACGCTCTAATTCCCAACAGCTCGTAGTTCAAGCCGCAATTCCCTTTGTGCAGTACTGTTTCATCAAAAAAGAAATTGATTAATACATGCATAAAGGAAATCAAAGAAAAATTACAAAGCAGCAAAAAATCAAAGAAAGCTTATTCGGCCCCAGCCGAGATTCTTACCATCCTGGTACTTTCGGCTGAGGCCAACAACAACAAGCATCTTCTCTTAGAAGATGTAATGATAGCAGGGAAGCCAGACTTTAGGAAGCCCTGTTGATCGGCTAGCTCCCCTAGTCTTTGAGTCTCGCTTGAAGAGCTGCAGCTACTCTCTTTCCTCGACTGTGAACTCATCAGGGCCGAGGTTGCTCATTTTTGCGTCAGGCCATCTCAGATGCCTCAGCGCCCCGCAGAAGTTCGATTGTCCCTCCTCTATAGGAGCCGGAACCCAGATCCACTGGCCCCTTCATTCCTTATCAGAGGTGTCATTCGGCCAAGTGGTTAAGTACCCCTTTTGGGTCTCAATTCGCCACCACCCAGGTCCATGGGCTTCATTAGATTGCTGGTTCGGCACCAGCTTGTGCAATTTCCTAAAGACCTGGAGGCTCGGCTCGTACCCATAGAACATACATACCCACAAATATGTCATTACCCTCCTAATGCTAACAGGTGTTAACTGGCAAAGGGAAATGTTATAGGCGTTCAGCAGCTGAATGATAAATGGGTGCAAAGGAAATCTAAGTCCAAATTGCAGATGCCGAGTATACACTCCAAGATAGTAAGGGGGAGGTCTATGAATCCTGTCCTCAGCTCTAGGCATTTGACACCAATACCCATCCTCCTCCAAAATTCCATAAAATATCTCAATTTATTCAGCAAATCTATGGGCAGCATCCCCTTTCAACCACCAATCATAGGGGGCTGTAGTAATCAATCCATTGTTCTCAGGAGGGTTATGCCATTCCTCGGCTCCTTCCCACAACCTCCTAGGTCCATGCACAGAACCACTAGACGAACAAGTAGGCTCCTCAAATCCTTGATAGGGTACGAAATTTAAGATAAGGGTACTGTAGCTACTGGGGTTGTTAGATCACTATCCATATTTTCGGATCTTCGGAGTAGTGTATTGGTTCGGCTATGACTAAGGGTAGGCATACGCTGCAAAGGGCAATCTCGCCGGGCTCCTAAAAAAGTCAGGAGCAAGTTAGGGGCCTCATTTTCAGAACTCTCCCTCTCGGCGCTCTTTCTCACCATGTTTGAATAGAAAGGGTAGTATCGAGAATAAAAGAGGAAATAATGGAAAGTAATTTAAAGCCGAGCAAGTTTCGAAAAGAATTACCTCAAAAGATTCGGAATTTTCCGATCTTCAAGTAGCAGCAACAAAAACTGACTGCGGTCAAGTGAGCTTAGAGAAATCAAAGGAACAAATTTGGGGAATTCGCAGTGAATATCGCAAGTGCTCAGAGAATATTTGTGTTTAATGCGTGAATGATTATGGAATTGTGAAGAGGGGCGCTTATATAGTGCAGAAATCAAGAATTTCTAGAAACTTTAACCTCCCAAAAACCCCACAAATTCCATATTGAATTAAGTAGTCGTTATTAGACCTGGAAATCCTGACCCAGACCCGATGACCCGAATCGAATGACCCAACTCATTACCCGAAATTGACCCGAAAATTGTGATCCGAAATAAACTCGAAACCCGAATCAACCCGACCCGACCCATACCCAACCCGAAGTGGAATTGACCCGACCTTGACCCGAAACCCAAAACGACCCGACCCGAAATGACCCGACCCGAAGTTGAACCGAGACCCGAAGTGACCCGAGACCGAAGTTTTCCCGACCCGAAGTTGACCCAATATCCAAAGTGACCCAACCTTTAACTTGAATTAATTAACCCAAATAGACTCGAAACCCAAAGTGACCCGAACTAAAATTACATTATGTCCTTGTACATGAAATGACCAGAATCTATTTAAGCTAACGATTTGACCTGAGCAAACCGAAATAGAAAATAACCGCAATCAAACTGACTTAATTTTTTTTAATAATTTGTAATGTGTAATAGTGTAAGTACTTTACATATTTTGAGATTCTTGGAATACAAAATCTTCTAGGCCACTTGAGTAAAAAACGCTTCAATGGAAAATGAGATGAAGTGTGTAGAGATTAGAGAAAAGTGAAGACAAAAGAGAGAGATTGGACTCCTAATTTGCAATTTGCAGTAAATTTAATTTCAAATGAAGCATGTCATAACATATATGATATATATGATCGAATCAATTGAGAAAAGTTCACAGCACGAGTAAGTGTACTTGGCGTCCATCCACGCTACTACACTTTAAGTCTTTATTAGAAAAAATACAGTGTTGTCACTCTTGTGTCATTGTGTGTATTTGTTGAAATCGCCATCACAATAAATATTTTAAGAATATTCAATTGGTAAAATTCTATAAAGTAATTACTAATAATTATAATATGAAGTCTATTATTGATCAATTTCCTACAGTGGCATGCCTGCATACATGTATCAATGTATGTCCAACAAAAAAAAATCAGTATTCTTTTTCAATTTGTAGAGCCTTTAATTTTGATGAGTTTTGGATTTCAAAACTCATCTCAAGACCACTATATATAGTCTCGCACCACATTATTGCAAAAAACACAAGTTTAGTATGTGAGTCTTAAGTGAAGACTCCACTCAAGACTCACCAATAAACTTACCCTAATAAACTAGAGCATTACCTGAGCCCAATATTATGACCACTCGCATATTAATTGAAGAGTCTCGCACAGATCAATTCAGCTTGGTATAAGTGGGAAACCCCATAAAAATTAGAAGGGAAGAATAAGAAAATCTCCACTTCCAAGTTCCAAATTACTCTAGAAGTCCCAAATTACTCTAGTGGGAATTTGATAGCCGAGATATAAGTACAAATATTATAATCCAACCAAGTAGGCAATTACTCCCCCAAATATAGTTCTTGTTTTTGTTGTTAGGCCTCTCAAAAAGTTGTTCCTATTTTATATATTTCCATTTTTAGACACTATGAAAATAACAACTTTTAGACACGACGAATAACAGCTCTTAAAAGGTTATTTGCATGAAAATAACAATTCATTGCTATTCGTCGCTCGCATATTACAGGGCAACGCTCGCAAATTGAAGTGAATTTACCTTTTTGCCCTTTGCTTGATTTCTTCTATTTAAGGAAGTCCGATTGTTGTAATGAAACACGAGCTTCCTCAAAACAATACCGAGCATCAAATTCCTTAGTTTTCTTTTAAAAACTCGAGCCTCAAAATTCCCGAGCGATTTCACCTCAAATCGAATTTTTTTTTTCCCAAAAAAATTTCCGTTCATTAATCTCTGGGTTGAATATGTGGAACGACGTCAACGATCGCACACCGGAGGTATCGTCGGAGGAATTCGTAAGTTCGCGAATTTTTTTTTTGTTTCTGTTCAAAGGACATCCGCCTTTTTTTTTCGGATCCTCCATGGAGGATCCGAAAAAAAGGCGGATGTGCTTTGAAACAGTTTTTTTTTTTGGTTTTTTTTTGTTTTTGTTGTTATTATTATTATTATTAGCGTTGTTATTATTATTATTATTACTATTAGCGTTGTTATTATTAATATTATTAGTGTTGTTATTATTATTATTATTACTATTAGCGTTGTTGTTGTTGTTATTATTATTATTATTATTATTATTATTATTATTATTAGTGTTATTATTATTATTATTATTATTATTAGTGTTATTATTATTATTATTATTATTATTATTATTAATAATGTTGTTATTATCATTGTTAGTGTTGTTATTATTTTTGTAATTGTTGTTATTATTGTTAATGTTATTACTATTATCGTTGTTATTATTATTATTATTATTATTATTATTATTACCATTAGCGTTGTTATTATTATTATTATTATTATTATTATTATTATTATTATTATTATTATTAGCGTTGTTATTATTATTATTATTAATGTTGTTATTATCATTGTTAGTGTTGTTATTATTTTTGTAATTGTTTTTATTATTGTTAATGTTATTACTATTAGCGTTGTTATTATTATTTAGTTATTATTATTATTAGTGATCTTATTATTATTATTAATTTTGTTATTATTATTGTTAGTGTTGTTATTATTATTATTAATGTGTTGTTATTATTATTGTTAGTGTTGTTATTATTGTAGTTATGATAATTAATGTTATTGGGGTTTTATTATTATAGGGTTCGGAGAACGAGTACGGCGCCGAATGTGTGAACCATAGTGAGCATTTTGTCACGGACACGGTATTTCCAACGTTCGATGATGCCGTTAACTGGGCGAATGTTGTTGCCCTAAATCTGGGATTTATTCTTGTTAAATCATCTTTTTGCAAAAACAGAGATGGACGGCCATACCAGTATTTGAGGTGTGATAGGGGTCGAAGGAGCCAGCCGAGGGATCTCGGGAACGCAGTTCGGATGGACACAAAAACGAAAGCAATTGGTTGTCCGTTCTACATCAAGATTTACTACGTGCTCGTTACCGATAGTTGGAGGATCTGGGCAAAAAACGATGCAATTGGGACCCATAATCACCCAATGATCGTATATCCGGAGGGTCATCGTAAGATTAGTGACCTAAGTCCGGATGTGAAGAAGGTTGTCCGCGACATGACGAAGTCGAAGGTTGCGCCGCGTAACATCATGGCGGCCATTGCAGAGCAATTTCCCGACGATCATCCAAACATCCGGCATATCTACAACTGCCGGAATGACTTGAGGGCGGAGATGTCCGACGGGAGAGGAGTGGTCCAACAATTTTTGCATTTGGCGAGACAAAGCAAGTATCTTCACTGGGTCATGTCCGATGATGATGGCGTTCTCCAGCACGCGTTTATGGTTCACCCAGTCACGGTGAACATACTACGCACGTACCCGTACGTGATCGGTATGGACTCGACTTACAAGACCAACCGGTACGGGATGCCGTTTTTTGAGATAGTCGGCGTGACACCCACAAATCAGAATTTCCTTGTGGGTTATGTGTTCATGCGCAACGAGTGCACGGGAAGCTACCGGTGGGTTCTACAGATACTGAGAGAGGTGATCGGGTATGATAAGGAGCCGTCAGTGTTTTTGACAGACCGTGAGCTCAGTCTTTGTGCTGCATTGAGAGAAGTGTTTCCCGGGATGTCGCATTTGCTGTGTCGATGGCACATTAACAAGGACGTGGAAGCTCGGGTCACTCAGATGTTCAAGAACAAGAAGATAGGGGCCTAATTCAAAAACGGGGTCTGGAAACGTGTCATGGATGCTGCAACCGAGGTGCTTTATGACTCCGCCGTAGATAGGCTGAAGACTCGGTGGGGAAGTTTCCCAAATGTGATTACCTATGTCGAGGGAACCTGGCTCTATCATAAGGCAAAATTTGTGACATTCTGGACAAACCAGGTTCTGCACTTCGGTAACACGAGCACCTGTAGAGTTAAGAGTCAACATTCGGTCGTTAAGATGTGGTTTGAATCTTCGACAGGTTTGTTGTTTGTAAATCCTTGCAGAGTTGACGTTTATACTTTGTTTAAGTTATTTTATTTGTAAATCCTAACGGTTTTTTTTATAATTTTAATCATTGTCAGGTTCGTTGGATACTGTATGGGCCCGAGTGCATTGTCATATTGGCAACCAGATCATTGCCATTCGTAACTCTTTGGAGGGGTCAAGGTCGAAGATTGGTGAGATGTACAGACAGTTGACATTGTCTCGTATTAATGGTAGGGTGTCCCACCATTGTCTGAAAGTTCTGGATGGCGAGACGAGGAGGATGAGAGAGCTGAGTTACCAGGTGCATGAGCACTGTGGATGTGCAATGCTTGTGACCCATGGTTTGCCTTGTGCTTGCAAGATATATGATTCGCTGGTTGCCGAAACAGGCTTGTATACCCGGCAAATTCATCCGTTCTGGAAGACCTTGGTTATCGGCGATGGTGTTAATGAACTGGAGTTCGTTAACAACTTGAACGAGGAAGCTGCACATTTCCGTTCCCTGGTTGACGAGGTCGTCGGTAGTGATCGTGCTGTGCTTAGAAATGTGTCTCACATCATCGAGGAGGAGTTGCATCCGAACCATTCACACCTCCAAGAACCACAAACAAACCACAACGTTCGAGGTCGCCCAAGGAACAACAATACAAGACGTAATCTCAGTTACTTCGAACATGTGGGTCGTCGGTACACTCAATCTTGTAACCGTCAGACAGGTACGACTTGGAGTTAACTTTGTTATTTTCACGTATTTTAACTTATATGACACAAATAAATATCGTAAACATGAATGTTGTGCAGGAGCAGAAGATCTATGTGACATCAGCCAATGCAGGTATTTGCACTTGCTACCAGGACCGATGTTGCCTTACATCACGGGGTGGAAGGATGTCATTGGCGACGGTAACTGTGGATTTCGTTGTGTGGCGGAGTTCTTCCTCGGTGGTCAAGCACGCTGGTATGACGCTCGGGAAATTATAGCGAACGAGGTCGGCTCTCACTGGGGTTTGTACGAGAGGATATACGGGATAGGAAGGGTGGGGCTAAATGTGGAACGTATCCGATGGATGGCGGGGCTGTTGATTCACGGCACTGGATGGTTGCAATTCAAGATTTATTTCCTATTGCTACGTTGTTCAACGCAATGGTTATTATTCTGGGTGTCGGTACCGTACCGACCTGCTATTACCCTTGCCTCACTGTCTTACTGTTGCGTGCATGGAACACGGTCAGAGCACCCGCCCGGGAATTTGTGATCGCTACTGTTGGGGCTTCCCACTTCATCTGTCTTGAGCTTGCAGAGAACTCACCTCTTCCCCCGATTGCAGGATGGTGGACAGAGAACCACGAGCCTAGTGTTCACGGATGGGATCAGCTTTATTAGGCTCGTAGGAACATGTGGGATGCACTATTTAACCAGTGAATAGATTTATGTACTTATTTTATTCAGATTTATGTAATTATGTTAGTCAGATTTATGTAATTATGTTAGTCAGATTTATGTAATTATGTTAGTTAGATTTATGTACTTATTTTATTCAGATTTATGTAATTATGTTAGCCAGATTTATGTAATTATGTTAGTCAGATTTATGTACTTATTTTATTCAGATTTATGTAATTATGTTAGTCAGAGTTATGTAATTATGTTAATCAGATTTATGTAATTATGTTAGTCAGAGTTATGAAATTATTTTAATCAGATTTATATATTTATTCTAATCAACTTTATGTACTTATTTTAATCAGATTTATGTACTTATGTTAATCAGATTTATGAAATTATTTTGAACAACTGAACTAAATAACTATGTAACATAAAACAGTAAATAAAAATAATAATAGAAAAATTCAAAATGATAATACAAAGGAAAAGTGTCAATAAAAAAAACAATACAATACAAAAATCCAGCAAAGTCGAGTCAACATCCATAGAAAACAAATAAATACAGTCCCTACTGCAAAGGAAAACGAAGACAAGTTACATCACAATCCCATCATCGTCTTTTAGTCTGCTAGCAACTGCTTAGCCATTGCCCTGGTGTCCCGCGTCATGCTCCCAGGCTCATCGAGCGACCTACATATCACCTCCATTGACCGACCCATCCACTGCAGTTAAAAAAACAACTTAGTAAGTATATAAAGCACAATAGTATAAACGAAATTTAAAGTATAAAATGACACAAGTGCTTACATAGTCTGTGGTAGTCCTCTCTGGAAGCCGGTGACCCCTGTCAGATGACGACCCACCCGGAGAAATACGAGGATGGGAAAATCGATAGAACCACTGCATGTAACCGGGGCCCACCGTAGGTCCTCCACCACCAAGTCAAGTCAAGGCACCTAGAACAACACTGAACGATGTGCCAGGGACA
The DNA here is from genome assembly GCF_001683475.1 of Chenopodium quinoa. NCBI lineage: Eukaryota > Viridiplantae > Streptophyta > Magnoliopsida > Caryophyllales > Amaranthaceae > Chenopodium > Chenopodium quinoa. Next base: position 380,135 of record NW_018742381.1, on the reverse strand, counting down.
AACCGAGTCCACATCACTGATGTCATCTCGGTGGGAAACTCAACCCGATACATCTTCAGGTTGGTCGATCTCTTAGCCTTCTCAGGCCTGATAATAGTCCTCGGAATGTCCTGGACGAACCCCAGCTGCCGGACCACTCGATCAGGCATATATGGCTCAATGATAGCTTGATACTGGATGCAACCAAAAAATAAGGTGGCGGGCACTCGTCGTGCAACATCAACTCCGTAAGGGAGCCAGTTGACCTCATTGTTGGTCAACTGATCCAACCTAGCACGAAAAGCGAGAAGGCTCTCAATGCTCTTGTTGGGGCATCCTGCTCCAACATCCCAAGCAGACGCACGCGGAACACTGAGCTCCCTAGTCAGGGTACCCTGTTGAGGCCGGAAGCACGGGAAGTACTCGTAGATCCACGCCTGAAGAAGCGTGAGACAACCAGCGATCGAATCAGCATCTTTCCTAGATGTCGTACCCAACTGCTGATACAAATACGCTAGAGTCGCTGAGCCCCAAGAGTAGTCAGTCACTGACAGATCATCAACAATAAGCTCGCCGAGGAGGGACGGATGCCTACGGTTACCACTCTTGTCTAGGAACAGACAACCGCCAAGTAGTAACCACAGGTACACACTGTAATGGGTACTAAAAGGCCTCTGCACCGCCAGGGTTGACTCCACAGTCTTCTCGGTCAGTACCCCACTACCCTGCCAGATGGTCTTCGTCCCGTGCTTCTCACCCAGCTCCTCTACAGTCATGTCCAGGATAACCGAGCACGCGTCCCGTAGGGTGTCCGTGCTCTGAGTAGCAGAAACCAGGCCACCATCTACACGCAGCCCTAGGATGTTGTACATGTCGTGCAGCATGATAGTCATCTCCCCGAATGGCATATGAAAAGTGTTCGTATCGGGCTGCCATCTCTCAACAAAGGCTAAAATCACCGGCCAATCTAAACGCCTGAACATGATCCCAGGCAGGTGCGACAGACCACTGCTGTCAATCAGCTCTAGATGCTCCTGGGGAAAACGCCCTCGCCAGGTGACCAATTCAGAACACAGCTCTGTCCTGCTCAAACAGTGCAAAACATTACGCTCCTGCCCGACCCATATATACGCAGCCACGTGCCCCCCAAAACTAAGGATAACGGTCCCATCTTCAGGACCACCTGTCATCGACTCGTGCACTACCCACGGCTCTGCTGCGCTGGTGGAAGGCTGACTGGTTTGACTACTGCTGGCAAACCTCCTAAACTGACCCCTATAAACCGTATGATAATGCGGAGGGTCGTACTCTAAATCGCGTTCATCCTGGCTTGATCGCCCGTCTTCCTCATCGTCAGATGAAGGCACTCCACCCGACGTGTACATGGGGAGACTGCGTTGTGGCTCAGGCTCCCCCGACCAGTTACCAGCAGACCCATACTACTGCTGGTGGTCAAACGGTTCAGCCGTATTTCCTAAACGGCTTGACTCCCGCCTAACTAACGCATTCAAGCGTCTGGATACTGCGTGACGAGGTCCCGAACCCTCGATCTATATTAAATACGTACAAAAATCAACAACATCACAAACAAAAAAAAAACACAACCCAAGTAAAAAATAACAACAACATTAACAACAACAACAACAAAAAAACAAAAACATTTACAAACAAAAACAACATTAACAACGCTAATAATAATAATAATAATAATAATAATAATAATAATAATAATAATAATAATAATAATAATAATAATAATAATAATAATAATAATAATAATAATAAATAATAATAATAATAATAATAATAGCAATTCACTAAATATAATAATAATAATAATAATAATAATAATAATAATAATAATAATAATAATAATAATAATAATAATAATAATAATAATAATAATAATAATAACAACAACAACACTAATAATAATAATAATAATAATAACAAAGATAATATCAACACTAATGCTAATATTAATAATAATAATAATAACAACACTAATACTAATTTAAGAGATATTACAACACTAATGCTAATAATTTCACAAACAACAAAAACAAAAACATTAAAAAATTTCGTCTCCTAAATAATCTTATAAAACAACAACTACAAAAAAATTTAGTTCAGATTTTTTGGTGAGAGATAAAAGAGTTTTGGAGTGAGGAATATGAGCATGAAAAGTGAAGTCCATGAGTTTCGTGAATATTTATAAGCAAGGGCAATTTCGGAAATTCAGGTCCAAAATGCGAGCGTCGCCCTGTAAATTGTGAGCGACGTTTGACAACTCCCTATTTTTTTATTTATTTTTATTTAATTTTTTTTAAAATTCACTCAACTACAATATTTTCTCTAACTATTTATACCGTACCCTTACCCTTGTGCATGTACTTTATACTTAATAGCTACAATTTTTTTTTTTCATGTATATATTATTTGTGGTTCACTCATATAACTTGTACATTCCTCTCTTTTTACGTGCAGTTTATGTACTTTCTCTTTCCAAGTTCTCAATTATAGCTTGTGTTTATGTCTAATGGAAATGTACTATATTTGAGAAGTGAGAGAGTCCTATTTGGTGCGCTTCAAATATAATGTTAGAATAAGACAAACATAAGAGAATAGAGGGAGTATAAACTATCATAATTCTTTATATATGGCTGGCCACACTGTGTGGCAGCGATTACTTGTAGGGGGCTACTTGTTTGGTCAGGAGTTACTTGTAGGGGTTACTTATTTGGGTTACTCTTTTGATCAGGAGTTATTTATTCAGGGGTTATTCGTTTTATCGAGGGTTACTTATTCAAGGTTTACTTGTTTGGTCAGGGGTTACTTATTTAAGGGTTACTCAGTCGGTTATGGGTTATTCTCACACAGAAAGCGCGTTAATCGATTGAGTAAGTAACCCCTGAATAAGTAACCCTTACATGCTATAAGTAACTCATGAGTAAGTAACTACTACAAGCAACCTCTAAATAAGTAATAACTCATACAAGTAACCCCTACAAGTAATCCCTGCCACACAGTGTGACCAGCCACACAGAAAAGTTTGTTGCTGATAAACTATAAGTATGAGTAATGTCAACTTGATAATAATTTTTCCTTTGGTCACTAATTCACCAGATACTGCTGAAATATTCAGTATTTATATATTAATTCACTAGAAACTGTCCAAACTGATACTGATCAGTAATTCAATTAATTTTGCTAGACAATATTATTATAACAAGTTTGACTAAGTTAACCAATCACTTAATTATTACATAAAAGTGTTATTATGTTGTCACCAACCATGCACGATAGCCAGAATCACTTAACTGTATTCGTTAATTGACCACAAACGAGATGTAATATATATCGAATATCTAAGAATATATAGGCATATAGCCTATGTCAAACAAGAATCTATAATAATATGAATATAAAATAAATAAAGTAGAGGTGCAAATAAGATGATTCTTACTATTTTGAAAAATGGTCTTCAAGTGATGTAATGCAAGATGCAACCATTGTAAAGTCTTTCTAATAATTAAGAAAAATAATTCATTGGTTGTTGCGTGCAATCTAGATTTAAGATGAAGGATGAGAGTAATTGATGGGAAAGGAAAATGGAAGGAGGTGTATTGGAAAGAAAGGGAGTATTAGGAAATAAGATAACTGAATTGCTATTTGACGAAATAAAAATACTTAAACTGACAATATTAATGACTTTTATACCCTTATTTTTAAATATTATTACATCATCACCCATAGTTACCTTCAAACCACAAATTCATACCACCACACCGCAACACCTACACTGCCGCCACCATTAATACTCCGGCCGCCGTCACCACCACCACCACCACACCTCGCCACATTGTTCGACTATATTAAAAATAATTCCCTAATTTTATAAAATATAATTAGTTCAAATAAAAAAGATTTGATATATTTTTAATACAAACATTTATATAGTTTTATAAAAAAAAAAGTTCTTTTGATAAATTCCTACATCATTTTATATATAACAATTCTCTATTCTGATCAAAATTTGTCAATTATATTATTAAATTTTATTTTGTTATAAAAAACTAATTATAATGACAACTTAATAGTGGTTATTGAAAATTTCCGTGGATGGCTAGTGACCAACCTACATAAAAACCCTTAAATCTAGTGTAACTACTGGCGATTAGTTATTTGCAAACCGTAGGGAGTAGTAAAACCCTGTTTTAATTAAGTTCCAATTTCTCCCTAATATTTTTTTGTTCTTATACAATGGCGGACGAATTGCCGGAAATATCAATGAATTTGTGGACGGAGATCTTAGCAAGGCTGCCCGCGAAAAGCCTAATGAGATTGAGGTGTGTTCGTAAAAGTTGGTGTTCTTTAATTGATTCTTCTGATTTCATTCTTTTGCATCATCAAATTTAAGACAACATAGCATTCATAGTATCGATACATTCAGTAAAACTCCTGATTGTTGCGCTGTTATAGGGAGCTGTAATGGATTGATTTTGATGTATTCCTTAACGTATAATAACATTATGATGATACTTTATGATCCTTGAATTCGAAAGTCCCTTGTGATTCCACCTTAGCTTGTCCTTTTATTTCGATAGGATATAGAATAGGTTGGCTAGGTTTTGCTCCGTCTAGTATGGATTATAAGTTGCTTGCTTACGGGTTTCTTAATCTTAAGTATCCCAGAGTTTTCAATCGCGGTTTATTCATTAAATGATTGCCTTTGGAGGATCAAATATAGGCCGTATGCTCACATTCGAGGCCTTAGTTTTAAAGACGGGGATAAATTTTATAGTAAAAATGGTGTGTACTAGTTTGGACTTGACCAGGACATACCTCGTGCGGCTCGTGGCCTACACACGATGTGGATTTGCCTGATGCTCTTAAGAAAATAGGTCTTGTCAAAATTAATATTGTCCTCGGTGAGTCTGTAACAATTTTCTGTTTGTCTCCAGATTATACCTCCATATGGTTTTGGTCGAGGATGGTGGGAATAGATCATGGCGGCTTTGGTATAAAGGAGATTCAAATTCAAAAGCTTTTCGGTTTCTAACAATAAGTATTGGTACGGAGATTTTCAATATTGAGAAGAATACATATTTCGTATTTAATAAAGATAGACTGTGTTCTTATAATTATAAAAGTCACCACCTACAACATGTGGAAAATTATAATGATGGTTGTAAATATTTTGTGACTTTTAAGGAGAGTTTAGTACTGCACAAACGAAACCAAGGGTTTTTACAAGACGGCTGAATGTAGGAGAATATCGTAAACTGTGAAGAAATTGTTAGCTTGACATGCGCTAACTTGAACTGTTTGATTGTAAACGTACTGAGAAGTGTTATTTGTTGCTTGTTTTTCGTCTTTACTTTATGTTTAGGGTAAAAATACCCTGTCCATATGACCCAATGGCATGCTGACACGTGTCAGTATTAGAGAGGCCCAGGAGGATCCAATCCTCTGCTGACACGTGACACCTTAACCCTAAAAGGAGAACTGATCCCCTTCCACTATAAATAGAGGAAAATTCTCATTTATTACACATTTATAAATACAAACACAAAAAACCGAGCAATATTAATTGAAGAATTCTCTCTGAATTAGATAGAAAAGCCTTTATATTCCGTACTTTTATACATCCAGAAACGTTCTAACTTGATCGTCGGAGGCGGAACTCCACCCAACCGGAGTTTCCATGGTTTTGTAGGTACAGAAGGTCGATGCACATCCTTGGAATTGTAACTCTCCCGAGGGACTCCAAAAACCCCGAAACATTTGGCGCCGTTTGTGGGGAGAGTACTTCTCAGATGGCATCCGAATCTATACCGCTTATTGAGGGCAAACAACCTATGGCCGAGCCCGAGGTCCATACGGATCAAGATGGTGGTGACGACTTTGAGGTCGACACCTATGTGGCCCCAGACGGGTCATTAAGAACAAGACGCACCCGTTCCAAAGAAACAAGGGAACGGGGCGAAGATAAAGCTGGTCCTAGCAGCCCAACCGTCAAGCCGGCTGGGAGACCCCAGGCGGCGAAAGGGGATGCCCCCGTAGCTAGAGACGAACTCATGAAATTCATGACAAGTTTCAAAGGGGAGATTAAGGACCTGATAAGCAAGTCAGCTAGCATCAACAAGGGTCAGCCGACCAAGAAGCCTTCTCCCTCCGGGAAGAAGCATATTAAAGATCGTGTGCCCACTCCTCACCACAAAGGGGGTGGACGGGCCCCTGATCGACCTATCCAAACTTTGTTTCCCTGAATCAGAGCAAAGGAAGGCCATCCGACAAGTTCAGTTGGATGGGTCAAAAAAGACTTACTCAGACGCCCGAATGTTCATCCAGGAGAAGAGGAGTAAGAAAATGTCTAAGTTGGCCTCAACGTCGATGTACCCAGACTTTTTCCAGATTACTTCAATGAAGCATTCGGATACAAACCGAGAGAGTCAGTCACGCGACATGTCTGCACGTACTGGCCGTCAGATTATCCAGCCGGCTCCGTATTTGCCCCAACAGCCATACATGCCGTATGGATCCCCTTACATGCAGTCAGCCTTCTTTAGGGTCAGGCGGCATAACAAGTCCAGCCCATGGACTAGCAGCTCCGGCTGCTAAACCTTAAGGAACAGCCGTCGGTGTTCTCTAGGGAGATAACCGAGGCGGCTCAGCCGACCAAGATTAAGAACGTGTTGGTTGGTATCTATGATGGTACCACCAACCCGGAAGACCACCTAATGGCTTACACCAACCTCATGTACTTACAGGGGTTGGATGATGTCGCCTGGTGTCGATGCTTTTCGGCAACATTCAAGGGCATAGCCCAACGATTTGGCCATCTGCCGGCCGGATGCATCAACAATTTCAAGACGCTAGCATACCTGTGTGCGTCCAACTTCTCCATGAACATCCCTACCAAAAAGACAAGTCTCGACTTCGGGGCTATTGAGCTGGGAGACAAGGAATGACTAAGGTCCTATGTCAGGCGGTTCAATCTGATTAGATTTCAGATCCAAGGGCTGTCTGACGAAGTTGCCTATACAGACTTCTTAAAAGGCCTAAAGGACGGGTCGACCTTTAAGTTCGACTTGGTTAGAAAGACGGTTGCTACCCTCCAAGAGGCGTTGATGGAAGTCGAAGCCTACATATTGGCGACGGAGTTCTATGCCATCAAGCACTCGTCGGACCCTAAAAAGTCTGACAGAAATGAGTGTCGGTCTGCTTAGCCGACTAAAAAAGAAAAAGGCAAGAAAAAGAAAAGAAGTTTGGGCGCCGTCCCAGAAGAAAAAGAGAGAATTAAAGTCATACGTCCCCAAGTACGAGTTTAACAAGGACTGCTCCTCCATCCTCATGGAGATCAAAGGCCGGTTGACCATTGAAAAACCGGCAGCAATGAAAAGTCCCATCAAAAGTCGGGACAAGAGCAAGTACTGTCAATTCCATGAGGATATCGGCCATGACACCAATAGTTGTTATAGTCTCATGCGGCTACTAGACCATCTGGCTGATGAGGGGGCTTTGAAGTCCTATATGATGAAGTCCAAGGGTAACCCCAAAACAAACAATGGACAACCGTCCAAGAAGCCGGATGTGAGCTTTGACACTAATGAAGAACAAATCTTCACCATAGCAGGCGGCTTCGCGGGAGGGGGTCCTACCATACAGGGTACCAAGGACAACATCAGGAAGCTGGTTAACTCAGTGGATGAGGGCCAAGCATCGAGAGACACCTTCCTTAAGGTCCTCATCTCTGAGAAGGATCGGGGCAAGGTCATGTGACCTCATGATGACCCTATAGTCATCGAATGCAAGGTTGCCATCCAACGAGTAGGATGAATTCTTATTGATACCGGGAGCTCGTCTGACCTTATAAGCTATAAGTGCTTGGCAAAGCTCAAGTACAAGCCTGACAACATGCACAAGGCCTTTCACCTTTTCATTGGCTTTGGGGGAGGGGTAGTGCATCCGGTGGGGAGGATTGACCTACCCATCCGGCTAGGTGAAAAGGGGGAAGGATGACACATGGTCGTCAAGTTCTTTGTGATCGAGGAATGGATCGCCTATAATCTGATTTTGGGTCATTCAAGCCTTAATGATTCGAAGGCAGTCATCATCCCATCCTTGATCAAATTTGAGACAGATGATGAAACGGCGGGTTCCCTAAACGGGTATCAAGGGACTGTTATCTCTTAGACGTCAAGCCTACTGTGGCCGAAGCCGGCCAAGGCAAGGAATCCATCGACTTTGACAACTTTAAGGAACCCGTGCCTGCTCCCAAAGCAGCCGGCAAAAAGAGAAAGGCGGACTACCTGGTGGCCGTAAAAAAAACAGAAGCAATAGCAATTATTGATCGGGGAACGATAAGATGATATCCGTCCCCAGCCGGCTATTGAAAATATCGACATTGTCCTTGACAACAGTCGTCCGGAACGAACCGTCAAAGTGGGGACGGTTGCTTTTGCCAAGTTGAGTGCTGACTGCTGAAGGAATTCAAAGACATTTTTGCCTTTGAAGTGGAAAAGATGTCAGGCGTCAACCCGGATCTTGCTGTCCACAAACTTGTCGTGGATCCAAAAAAGAAGCCGGTTAGGCAAAAGAAAAGAAATCACGACGAGGAAAGATCTTAGGTGGCTGCCGCCAAGGCCAAGAAGCTAATGGATGTCGGGTTCATTCGGCAATGCTACTACCTAGATTGGGTAACTAATGTCGTTCTTGTAAAAAAGATGAATGGAACCTGGCGGAAGTGTGTTGATTACACATATCTAAACAAGGCATGTCCGAAGGATAGTTATCCGCTTCCAAGATCGATAGTCTGGTCGACTCTACAGCCGGTCATGCCTTGATGAGCTTCATGTACGCCTATTCAGGTTTATTCTGTTACACGGTGATGTCGTTTAAGCTGAAGAATGCGCCTGCTACCTTCCAACGGATGATTAATACGGTCTTCATTAATCAAATTGGGAGGAATGTAGAGGCGTACATTGATGACATGATTGTCAAATCTAAGTTCCAGATGGATCACCTTGCTAATCTCCGAGAAACCTTCACCACCCTTAGGCGGCATAAGGTCATGCTTAATCCCAAATAGTGTGTCTTTGGTGTTGAGTCTGGGAAGTTTCCCGGATTCTTGATTGATCAAAGGGGGATAGAGGCCAACCCAGAAAAGGTACAGGAGGTAATTGATATGAAGTCACCCCGCACTGTCAAGGAAGTCCAAAAGCTTACCGGTTGTCTGACGGCATCGGGAAGATTCCTCAGCCGATCAGGCGACAAGTGCCTCTACTTCTTCCAGGCAATCAAGAAGAAGACTAGATTTGAATGGGGGGGGGGATAATGCTAAAGCGGCATTCCAAAAATTAAAAGAGCACCTTCACTCATTGCCACGGCTGGTCAGCCCTCTAGCTCCCGGTTTATTTCATTAGCCATGTTCTTCGAAATGCTTGGTACCCCTTGGTTGAAAATTTTGGCCTCGCCTTGTTCATGGCATTCAAGAAGTTGAAACCATACTTCTTGGCACCTTGGAGTCATCCGGCAGAATGCTCAACTGGGCTATTGAAATGCAAAGCCAGGAAATAACCTTCGAGCCAAGAAAGGCAGTGAATTCGAAGGGTCAGGCGTTCGCCGACTTCATTGTGGAAATGACAAGGCTGGCTCAGCCGAACAATGTTGACCAGGTTTGGAAGGTTTATGTAGGCGGGAGCTCTACTATGAACGGCTGGTGCAGGCGTAATTTGCAAGTCTCCGGTAGGGGACCAATATGAATATTCACTACGATTAAAGTTCTAAGCCTTGAATAATGAGGCGGAGTATGAGGCCCTGTTAGCCGGTATCCGCATGTGTAAGGTGGCAAGGGCCAGGAAAGTTGACGCTTGCTCAGATTCTCAGTTGATCGTTAGCTAATATCATGGTGACTACAGGGCCACTTATCCAGCTATGATCAAATATCTGCAAGCGGTCAAAGATGAGGTCGGGAGTTGACGAATTTCATCTAAGTCAGGTGCCTAGGTCAGAAAATAATTAGGCAGATGGACTGTCTAAGTTGGCATCATCAACCACTTGTGATCCACCTAATTCAGTCTTTTTGGAAGTCATGGAAAAAAGAAGCATTGAACATGATCCCATTAGAGTTCTTGACCGAAAATCGACATGGATGGATGTCATCCGGGCCTATTTGGCAGACGACACTTTTCTGGATGCCACTTTAGAAGTTGTTGTGTTGAAAAAGCAAACCTTAAGTTTCAAAATATATAAGGGGGGCACTCTTCCGGAAGGGTTACCTCCAGCCGCTGCTGAAGTGTGTTACCCCTGAAAGGAGAAAAAAGTTTTAGAGGATCTGCACTCGGGCTTTTGTGCATCACATATAGGCGACAGAACTCTAGCGAAAAGAGCCAGACAACAAGGCTACTTTTGGCCCACTCTTGAGGTAGACGCCATGGAAATGGTGAAGAAGTGCCACAAGTGTCAAAAATTTGGCCGGCTCATACACCGACTGGCCACTGATTTGACGGCTATCTACAACCTGGTTCCATTTGCAAAATGGGTTATGGATATCTTGGGTCCATATACGCCTGCCATAGGCGGGCGGAGGTATATCTTGGTGACTGTAGATTACTTCACCAAATGGGTTGAGGCAGAGGCGATCAAGGGCATTAAGACAAAGGATGTCATCTCTTTCATTTGGAGAAACATTATCACTGGCCCTCAGTTTGAAACGCGTACCCTCAAGAGCTAATTGGGAGATCAAGGGATCTCGCATTGTTTTGCATCGGTCGGCCGTCCCCAAGCAAACGGCCAAGTTGAAGCCTTTAACAAGCTCATCTCAGACGGGATTAAGAAGAAAATTGAAAGGGCTGACAGTCTATGGGCGGATGAGTTGCCTCATGTCCTATGGGCCTTCAGAACAACTGAAAAAGGGGAAACCAATGAAACCCCATTTCTCATGACATATGGCACTGAAGTCGTCATGCCAATTGAACTTTATGAGCCAACACTTCGAATCATGCTCTATGATGAAAGGCAAATTGGTAGACCATGCGTCTAGCATTGGATTCACTCCCACCGCGCAGTGGCAATGACGTCTTGCGTCATGAGATATACCGTATGAGAATGACGAGGGCCTACAACAAAAGAGTACACAAACAACCCTCAAAGTGGGGGACTTTGTGTTACAAAAAATGGAGGCGGCCAGTAGGGAAAATGAGCAAGGAAAGCTAACCCCTAATTGGGAGGGCCCCTACCGGATTTTTGAAGAAGTTAGAGGCGGCACCTACCGCCTGGAAACTCCAACTGTAGACAGCTAGCCAAAACCTGGAATGTAGATAACTTGAAAAAGTACTACTTCTAAGGACTTGTAAACTTTTGTAAAGAGTATACTAATGAAAGAACGCTTTATTTCCATTATCTTTTTAACAAAAGTCCCATCGGTGCAATGCACAACTAGGCAACCGTCTGCTCTAAACCAAGTAGACGTAGGCTAAGTATCAAACTCAACTATTCATATGACCAATGGCCGGATTTATTTTAAACCACCTGCTCCAACATGAGCAGGCAACCAGCGACGCCCATTTGGGTGAATTCGTCGAAGAGAACATCTCCCATTTGGGTGGTACATTTTTCTAATAAATTATAACTCAAACGGCTTTAATCGACTATCTAGGTTAAAGATAACTCGCGGCCGTTAGAATGATAAACTGAAATTAAGATGCAACCACTAAATGCTTCTAAGCAACCAGAAATTTAAATTCTGGTCGAATGTAGCCCGTCTTTGCTCAAAAGCATTACAACCTGTTACTAACCCGAATTACTCATGGTCAAAACCTTGGCATTGAATCTATAATTTGGTTATGATGCAAACGTTTGGCCAATGGCCGCCTGCATATCAACAAACGGCAATGACGGATACCCTAAGAGTAATCTGCAGCCGGTCAAAAGAATAATCTAGGTTGGCCCCAGCCGGTACCGCCTGCTAATCCAAATTAGAATAATTCTAATTTAAATGCAGTCAAGGACCGCCTATCTATTCGTCCGGGTGCTTGTATGGACGGATGCCTACTTAAAGTTGGATAATTTTAAGCAAACAACCGTACAGGGGCAGGTAGAGCCAATGCATCCGGCATACCGCATGTATTGAATCAAATTGCAAAAATAAAAAGATTTGTACGAACAAAAAATTGCAAAAATTAAAGCAAATAATACCAAAGGAAAAACTGACTCAGTCGACAAATATAATAAAAATAGAAGATTGTCAGTCGGACCTATGTCCGGGGAAGGAGGTACAAACAACTACACGGCTCGCAGGCCGGAAGTAGAAATAAAGAAGGGAATAAATAAAGCTACTGCTACTGCTGCTACTGTTGCTAATGATGTGACAGCTGGCCCAAGCCGGAATGAGGAGCCTCTTGAGTTTGCTGGGCTTGGGCTTCGTCAGTCCACCCGACATCTGATCTTTCTCCCGCTCCTCTTCCTCTTCGGGAATGCCGACCCACTCTTCAAAGGGCGCCGACTTCTCCGATTCCGAGGACCTGGGCGTCAAACACCTCAATGGCGTATTTGTACCATAATTCAAAGAAGGCATATCCGGTGTCCGGATGGAAGATGGACCAAGCCATCTTCATGCGCTATTCACAATCGCGCTCGTTCTCGGTAACTAATCGGTCTTGTTTAGCCGCCAGCTTTTCCTTGTGGTCCGCCTGGGTCTAGGCCAACTCGTTCTTCAGCCGGTTGACCTCTGCCCGTAGCTCAGTATTCTCTTTGTCAGCATCCCTCAAGGCTTTGACGTCAGCTTGGAGGTTTTTGACTTAGAGTTCAAAGTCGGTTGCTTTCTTGTTGGTTATATTAGCAGCAGCCGTGAGCTCCTCCTCTTTCATCTTCCGGCTTTTAGTTTGGATTTCATACATAAGGGAGTCATATTAGGTAACATTAATGAGTTCGGCTGCCCGTCTTTGGCCATCCTTTACCTCCTCTTGCTTTTTTCGCAAGGGGACCTTCATCCCATCCACCATCAACATACCTACAAAGTCAACCGGAAAGAAGTTAGTTTTCCAATTACGCTACAACCGGTAATGAACAAAATGGCACAAAAGCACCCCAACCGGTGAATTACCTCAGCCAGCAGTGAGTTGATGCGGTAAATGTTGACTTGGTTTATGCCCGGTGTCGCTTTCTTATCGGACCGGGTAAGGGTCCTCAGCATTCTCTAGGCGTAATTCTGGAGATCCGGCCAACGAGAAGAGGCATATGCATCAATAGATTTATCGGTTAAGTATTGAGCATATATGGAGCCTATATTCTGTTGGCTGCTTGAAGAATCCCCTAACTGGGTAGCTTGGGACTTGACTCGCACAGGTCCAAGCGGCTAGGGGGGATTAAAGGTGAGAGTAGTACCTTGATGTTCAGGCTAAGGGGTCACTCCACCCCTAGCTGCATTGGAGCCGGATGCTACAACAAGCACCCGACTTGAGGGAACTTCGGGCTCCCTAATTTTGACCTTAGCCAGCCCTGAGCTCAATCGAAGATTCTTCAGGCTATTGCCTGCTGTGGTAGGCCTCTCAGGAGCAGACGGCCTTCCACTAGAGGCAGGGGCACACGATACCCTTCTTGTCTTGGAAGTAGGCTGGGGCCTCTTCAGCATTTGTCTAAGGGAACTAGGAACATTCTTGTTCCCCGTCTGCAAAAGAGAACAACTTAGCCAGTTAGTATCAAAATAAGCCACAAATATTACAGACGGTAAAAAGCAGTCGGTGCTTACCCCATCATCTTTGGCCGCCAGTTGGGCCCTCTTTTTCTCCAATTAATCCTTCCGGATCTCAGCAGCAGACTTAGCCGGTGTCTTTTCAAGAGGCACCATCTCTAGTCCTTTTTCTGCAAAGAAGAAAAACCAAAAAAAATACAGAACTCATTCAAGTATGATACAGACGGCATAAAGTGTAAGCTAACAATCAACATATGTCTGTTCAAAATGTGCTAAGGCCACAGGGGGAAAGGAACGCCTCGTCCTTAAGCCAGTCCGGACGAGGGACCTAGTGTTTGGGGACAATGACTTATGTTCCTTCATCCAAAGGCAAAGTGGTCATTTTGAAAAGACCCAACTCCATTATTTGATCCCATGCCGCCTCCGGTGCTTTGGAAAGGGCACACTTTTTTCCAAGAAGAACCGGGTGGGTGTTGTAGCGACGCAGCCGGTGGTTTAGTTGCACTGAAGGGAAGAAACCATGTAAAATTTTCTCTTCCAACTGCTCCACTTAGACAGTTTATCCAGCGTTATCATATATTCCGGATGCGTGGTCTATGTATACTACGCATTCCAGCCGCCCAGGGCACGACTGAGGTAATGCATATATGCAAACATCTCCCAGGTAGACGTTATGTCCTGCATCTCGCAGGCGGCGATGTACCCAAGTATATTCACCTAAGAGTTGGGTGTTAGTTGCCAAACGCCAAGGTTGTAACCCCTTAGAATGGCTTTTATTGTGTTGTGGAGGGGGAACCGGAAGCCGGCTTTGAATGCCGCCTCATAGCAGCCAAAGTAGTCATTGGCGTGGTCAAGGTTGTCCTCCCAGACGACGATTGCCTCCACTAGCGGTACAACTATTTCCCATCTGGCCCAACCAGACGCTTCTCCAAAAATGTCGAAAGGTTCAGGGTGACCACATCCCAGGCGCTCATATGCGCCTCTGTTGGATTGTTTATGGAGGGCCACTTATATGCTTCCTCATCCTCTTGAGGGGAATTTGGTTCCATTGTTGACTTAGTAGAGTCTGATTGTTGGACGGTCTCTTCGCCGTCTGTACTTTAGGATTCCTTGAAGATCTCATCTCAAGGCGTGCTAGATACGCCCGGCTGGTCATAAGGTACATTGTTAGCCAGAGCTTTGGCTGAGCCATCTAACTGGTATTCAGGGTCAACAGCCTTCCGTCTCGTTTGAGCCATTCTGTCCTGCACATAAACAAAGACGGTCAGATTCGCATAAGAATGGTCCAAACACCCCCAGACGGCATCCCCAGTCCTAGACTCAGCCGTGTTCGGTGACCGACTGAAACTGTCCTAGGCCATGTCGTGTGTGTGTTGGGTGAGTCTATTATTGTTTAACAAGCTATACTACCGGAAAAAGCGCAAAAAGTTGCAAGGGGCAAAGACGGTTTCTTGAAGTTGTATGAAATTTGAAGACGGTTGCCTTCTTAAAGTCTGCAGCCAGAAATTCGCTTGGTTGCTTGATGATACCCCAGGCGGTATCCCGGATATACCCCTTTGAAGAGAAACTAAACCTCGCTAAAGACCCAGCCGTTTCTCTGAAAAGTGTCTTGAGGATACCCTAAACGGTAATGACTGGTTGTGGGTGTATTGAAAGCTAGGGAAAATAAAAGGGTACTCAGACGATTTTGAAGAAAGTGGCTAGAAGATGCCCTAGACGGTTTTGACTGGCTGTAGGTATATTGAGAGCAAAGGGAAGAAAATTGACTTTGATCAGGCAATATCTGAGAATTTTGAGCAAAGAACACTCAGACGGAAGCCGGATGAGTGAAGAAAGAGAAGATGGTTGTGAATGCAATAGCAGCCGGTATCAGAGCGTTCTCTCAGAATTCTCTCAAAAACGAAAAATTTGCAAAGTGTGAAAATGAGACGATGGGGGTCTCTATTTATAGAGAATCTTAGAAGGCGAACTGTCACTTTCCATTCAAATTCGAAATTCGAATTCAAAAAAAAATAGAGAGGGATGAAGACGAACCACCACCTTCCCATAATGTGACACCTGTCACAGGTGCCACGTGGTGAGCCACGTCACACCTGTGAGGGGCAAATGTTTAGCGTAAAAATACCCAATCCACGTGGCCCAATGACATGCTAATACGTGACTGCCTCAGAGAGGCCAAAGGGGATCTAACCCTCTGCTGACACGTGACACATTAACCCTTAAAGGGGAATTGATCCCCTTCCACTATAAATAGAGGAAAATCCTCATTTATTACACATTCAAAAATACAAACACAAAAAATCGAGCAATATTAATTGCAGAATTGTCTCTGAATTAGAGAGAAAAGCCTTTATATTTCGTACTTTTATTCATCCGGAAACGTTCTAACTTGATTGTCGGAGGCGGAACTCTACCCAACCGGAGTTTCCGTGGTTTTGCAGGTACAGACGGTTGACGCACATCATTGAAATTGTAACTTTCCCGAGAGACTCTAAAAACCCCGAATCACTTTAAATAATGGTTATGTCATACAAAATTGTTGTATGTTTAACATGGTTTAAATCTGATTAACCCTTAGATTTCATACTAATGTTAGTTCACGGCTTAATGTGAAGTGTTATGTTGCTTGTTCATCGTCTATACTTTGAAGAATGATGGTTCTGTCATTGAAAGAGTTTGAATGCTTGAGTATTCCATTAATCAATGTGCAGTATAAATACAAAGGCCATGCATTACGTAGCCTTGAACCTAGGAGCTAACTAAGTGATAAGTACAAGCTAAGTTAGAGATAAATACAAATATAAACTACATTATCTTCCTAACTGATATAACAAGCGAATATATATCATATATTCTCTAATACACCCCCGCAGTCGTAGCGGGAGAATCACTAATGCTAAGACTGTATCGGAATTCATCAAACAGTATACGGGGAAGTCCCTTTGTAAAAATATCCGCAATTTGATAACGAGAAGGAACATGAAGAACTCGAATTTCCCCTTTAGCTACCTTCTCACGAACGAAATGAATGTCCATCTCAATGTGCTTGGTGCGTTGATGTTGCACCGGATTTCCTGATAGGTAGATGGCACTGACATTGTCACAATATACCACGGTAGCCTTTCGGATGGGGCAATGTAATTCAAGTAGCAGGTTTCTAATTCAAAACGAATCAGAAACTACATTTGCAACTCCGCGGTACTCAGCTTCGGCGCTGGAACGAGATAAGGTGGGTTGTCGTTTCGACGACCACGAAATCAAGTTGTCACCAAGAAAAACACAGTAACTAGAGGTAGATCGTATGGTGTCCAGGCATCCACCCCAGTCAACATCAGTATAAGAAACGAGCTTACGAGTGGCGGATGGATATAAGTGTAGACTGAAAGAGAGAGTACCCTGCAAGTAGCGTAAAATACGCTTAAGAGCAGACATATGTTCAACTCTAGGATCATGCATATGAAGGAACACCTGTTGAACTGCATATGAGATGTCCGGACTAGTGAAAGTGAGATATTGTAGAGCGTCGGTCAGACTCCAATATTTAGTCGGGTCTTCAAATGGAGTGTCAGCAGAGGCACTAAGTTTGGTTTTAGTGTCTACAGGAGTGTGGCAGGGGCTACAGTTAGATATGTCAGCCCTGTCAATTATCTCTGTTGCATACTGTTTCTGAGACAAGAACAAACCATTAGTATGACGAGTCACTGCAATTCCAAAAAATAGCTTAAAGGACACAGGTCCTTCATAGCAAACTCGGCACCCAAGAGTGTAATGAAGTGCATACGCATATGATCAGATGATGTTGTAAGGATAATATAATCAACATGTAATAGAATATAAGCCGTATCAGCCCCCTGTCTATAAATAAACAAAGAATGATCAGATATACTATGAGAGAATCCAATAGTGGTCACGAAATCTGCAAATCGCTGATACCAAGCCTGAGAGGCCTGTTTAAGACCATAAAAAGACTTTTTCAATAAGCACACATGATCAGGATGGTTCTTGTCATGGAACCCCCTAGGTTGATGCATATAGACTGTTTCATTGAGATAACCATGTAAGAAAGCATTCTTGACATCCGGCTGATGAATGGGCCAAGACTTTGAGAGAGCAATGCTAAGAACAGTACGAATAGTGGCCGGTTTCACAACCGGACTAAATGTCTCATCACAGTCAACTCCCTACTGTTGAGTTTTCCCGTCCCCGGCCTACAAGACGAGCTTTATATCGTTCAAAAGAACCATCATACTTCCTTTTATGACGAAAAATCCACATGGACCGAATAACATTCACATCCTTAGGCCTAGGTACCAATTCCATTGTATGATTGTCAATTAGAGCATTAAATTCATCTAACATTGCATTTTTCCAATTAGGGTCACGAATAGCACTAATGGGGTCCTTAGGTATAGGAGAAATGTTAGGGATAGTCATGGTGGCAAAATTGTGAAAATATTTGGAGTTGGGTTTAGAAATGCCATTTTTTGCTCTAGTAGTGATAGAATGGGAGTTAGGAATGTTAGGGGGTGATGGAGTGTGTAAGGGAATAGATGTGGAGTTGTCTGGAATAGGTTGAGTTGACGGCCTAGTCCGCATTAAGGAGGGAGGAGTGGTTTCTGGGCTTTGCTGTTGAGACGTAGAGGGAGGAGGAATTGGTCCAGGAGAGTTCAGCCCAGCAGGAGATGGGAAGGGGAGATTGGTTTGCAGGAGAGGAGGGTGAAGAACCGGACCTGGGGGATTGGACTCAGGTGGTTGGGCTGTATTCGTGTGTGGGCCAAGCTGAGTGGTTATACTCGTGGGTTGAGTTGTTGTGCTATTTTGGTGATGTATGTTGCTGAGAATTGGGTTATAGGCTAGAACTTAGTAATCATCCATACAAGGTGTGTGAAGCTTGGAAAATGGGAATTCGGTTTCTACAAATCTCACATGGCGACATATTATGATTTTTCCATTTGACATATTGTAGCACTTAGAACCACGGTGATTTACAGCGGGACCAAGATAGACACACGGGGAGGACCTTTGTTGCAATTTGTGAATGGTAGTGGAAGGGAAGAGAGGAAAACATAGGCAACCAGATACACGTAATTCCGAGTATTAGGGATTACATTGATATAGAATTTGAGTGGGAGACTTAAATCCTAGTACTTTGGTTGGTAGAATGTTTAAGAGGTAGGTGGCCATTTCTAAGGCATGATGCCAAAAAGAAAGAGGCAAAGAGGCATGTGCAAGTAAGCTCCGAATTATATTGTTTATGGATTTTATGTGTCTTTGACAGGCTCAAGTCGTATCACCTAAATCAAAAGTAAATCCTTAAATCACCAACTAATATAGCTAGGGAAGTAGGGTCGAATCCACAGAGAGACAGGTCTTTCTCTTCCTAATTAATTAATATAATCTAGACTATTGGAGTAACTAGCTTGTTTATATAAATGTTGAACTAACACTAATCTAAGCAAAATAAATAGAAGAAGAAACAATAATAAAAGGACTAGGGTATACGGTAACCAATAAACAATATTCCGGGGTAAAACACAACAATCAATCATCAATGCATAGACTAATTAATAAGATCATAAAGGGCTTTCTCTACGTATTACAATCATAGAATTAATTTACCGGTATTAAATCGCATATCTCGAATCTTGACCTAACCATTTATAAATTAATCCGCCTATTGAAACTAAGCCTAAACATCAATTCTCATCTCTCGAATCTCGAATCGATATTGCATAACTCAATACAA
Source organism: Chenopodium quinoa (assembly GCF_001683475.1). Classification (NCBI taxonomy): domain Eukaryota; kingdom Viridiplantae; phylum Streptophyta; class Magnoliopsida; order Caryophyllales; family Amaranthaceae; genus Chenopodium; species Chenopodium quinoa. The sequence continues at coordinate 360,714 of NW_018742381.1, read as the reverse complement.
TTAAACCAGATCTAATCTAATCACAAGGCGTTGAATCAATCAACAGGAAACCAAACAAAGCATGAACAATCAACAATGATAAATTACCCCTTCATATTATTTATGGATCCCCATAAACCCTAGAATTAAACTACTCACACATAATTAAATTAACACTAATGAAATAAATCAAACAAGACATAATTAATCAAGAACTTAATTGCTAAAAGTAAAGGGAAGAAATTGTTACCAAGATTAATGGGAAATTGTAAATTGTATAAATAATTCTTCAAAGTATCAAAGAGAATCAAAAACAAGAAATTAACACTCTCTAATCGCAACTAATCTAAGTTCAAGAACGTCAAAAACCGAATTAATCGTATTTCCTAAATTAACTAATTAAAGGCTACACAAACACGCGCCCGGTCGGGCAGAGCATCGCCCGGCCGGGCGCGCCTTTATGACTCTACTGACTACATCCGCGCTCGGTCGGGCGCGGCAATCGGGCGAAGGACGCTTCTCTTCTATACGCTTTGCCCGGCCGGGCGCGCCTTTGGGCGAGGGCTTGCCCGGTCGAGCGAGCCTTCGAGAGAACCTTTTGGGCAGCCTTAACTTATTTTGGGCTTAAATCTCTTTGTCCCAAATTCCTACGCCAAGCCCTTGATTGCCCATTTGATGAATCCAATCGGTCTTGGGTTGTGAATTATGGTCATGTTCTCCAACGCTCGTAGTGGTCCATCATAAGTCCGGGAAAAAGCTCCAAATCTGCAATTTCCTACAAAACAATACCAAAACTACGAAAACACTGGAAAACGCATATTAGTAATAAAAGTGACTCCGAAGAGCCAATAATACTCCTAAAATTGACCAAGGGACGGGGGTAAATCTTTGTATAAAATGAACATATCAAACTCCCCTAAGCCAAACCTTTGCTTGTCCCAAAGCAAAGAACTCATCAATGAACAAATAAAACATACTTCACCTCAAAAATAGTGCAAACCAAGTTTACTAATTCAAGGCAAATCTGACAAGCATGCATTGAAGTCAACCAATCAAGATCATCTAATTACTCATCCTTCCTAACAATTGTCAAATCAAGCAAACCACAAGAGCATATAGAATTCAAGACTAGTGCTCGCGCACTCTTCACTCTTTTACGTGGCGAGTAAAAGATGTACTCGATCGCTCTCCAACCACCCCTTTATATGTGAAACAATGCCCTCCCAAACTCACAACACTCGTGTGTTTAAGAAAACAAGCACTCAACCTAGCAGTCGACTCGAAATATATCAAATCAAACTTCGCATTGGAAAGCAACTAATTTCACATTCATACAACTCAATGAACAATGGTCAGAAGATCTTCAAAGTTTGTAACGTAAGGTTAGGGTAAAAAGGTAGGAAATATTTGGGAAAATGTAGGAGGAAAGCCATGCTTAAGGGAGCCAGAATCCTAACAAGTAAAACCAAGGTCAAACACAAACAATGACCTAATCATCTCCATCACAACTCAACTCTACAAAAATTCACCAAACACCCAATTAATCAACAATAATTCCCACACTTACAACTTCACTCATATATACAAAATATAAAATTATAGAACTTGAGTGAACAAACTTTGAACTTCCTTTTCTTTTTTTTCCTTTCTTTTGATCAACCTTCATCACTTAGAACATTTGAACTTCTAAACAATTTTTTTTGCTTTTTTGTTCTTCTTTTTTTTTTTTTTTCTTTCACATTGGAAATTTTCAAACATTGAACACAATTTCTCAATTTTTCCAATCCACAAAATAAGAACAAATAAAAACTTCTCAAATCCACCCAAATTGTGTAATTATTGCGCACACTACAACTCCCTCACCTCACTCACTATTAGCTCCCCCAAACCAAGCTTGGGACTAGTAACCAATGGGGCAAAAATAGGCTTGTAATATGGCTAATCAACAATAAAAGGTCAAAGTAACAACATGGGTAGCAAGTTGGGAACAAATGTATCTATAATCATCTGAAGGCTACCTAAGAGAACAAATGCCTTCGTCCTCCTCAATGTGCATAATAATAATTCATACAAATATTACTCAAAGTTGCAAACCGAGACTCAATTTCATTGACATACCAGGAACTAACACACATTCCTAACCAAATCAACTAGCCAAGCACTATATTCACAAGTAGTTGGGCAAAATTCGACTCATGTTAAGACATATAAGCAATTAATAGTCAAATCATGGCTAACCTATCTACAATACTCATCATCATAAACCAAGAATCAAAACAATGAGGCCAGGGAAGTATGATTTATTATTCATTGGATCGTATTTTTGAATATTTTTATTTTTTTCAAAGCTAGACCGTCTCCCCGGCAACGGCGCCAAATTTTGACAAGCTCAAGTCGTATCACCTAAATCAAAAGTAAAATAATTAGAAATAAAATCTAGACCGTCTCCCCGGCAATGGCGCCAAATTTTGACAGGCTCAAGTCGTATCACCTAAATCAAAAGTAAATCCTAAAACCACCAACTAATATAGCTAGGGAAGTAGGGTCGAATCCACAGAGAGACAGGTCTTTCTCTTCCTAATTAATTAATATAATCTAGACTATTGGAGTAACTAGCTTGTTTATATAATTGTTGAACTAACACCAATCTAAGCAAAATAAATAGGAGAAGAAACAATAATAAAAGGACTAGGGTATAGGGTCACCAATAAACAATATTTCGGGGTAAAACACAACAATCAATCATCAATGCATAGACTAATAAGATCATAAAGGGCTTTCGCTACGTATTACAATCACAGAATTAATTTACCGGTATTAAATCGCATCTCTCGAATCTTGACCTGACCATTTATAAATTAATCCGCCTATTGAAACTAAGCATAAACATCAATTCTCATCTCTCGAATCTCGAATAGATATTTCATAACTCAATACAATAAACCAGATCTAATATAATTGCACGACGTTAAATCAATCAATAGGAAACCAAACAAAGCATGAACAATCAACAATGATAAATTACCCCTTCATATTATTTATGGATCCCCATATAAACCCTAGAATTAAACTACTCACACATAATTAAATTAACACTAATGAAATAAATCAAACAAGACATAATTAATCAAGAACTTAATTGCTGAAAGTAAAAGGGAAAAAATTGTTACTAAGATTAATGGGAAATTGTAAAGTGTATAAATAATTCTTCAAAGTATCAAAGAGAATCAAAAACAAGAAATTAACACTCTCTAATCGGAACTAATCTAAGATCAAGAACGTAAAAAACCGAATTAATCGTATTTCCTAAATTAACTAATTAAAGGCTACACAAACACGCGCCCGGTCGGGCAGAGCATCGCCCGGCCGGGCGCGCCTTTTTGACTCTACTGACTACATCCGCGCCCGGTCGGGCGCGGCAACCGGGTGAAGGGCGCTTCTCTTCTATACGCCTCGCCCGGCCGGGCGCGCCTTTGGGCGAGGGCTTGCCCGGTCGGGCGAGGGAGAACCTTTTGGGCAGCCTTAACTTCTTTTGGGCTTAAATCTCTTTGTCCCAAATTCCTACGCCAAGCCCTTGATTGCCGATTTGATGAATCCAATCGGTCTTGGGCCGTGAATTATGGTCATTGTCTCCAACGCTCGTAGTGGTCCATCATAAGTCCGGGAAAAAGCTTTAAATCTGCAATTTCCTACAAAACAATACCAAAACTACGAAAACACTGGAAAACGCATATTAGTAATAAAAGTGACTCCGAAGAGCCAATAATACTCCTAAAATTGACCAAGGGACGGGAGAAAATCACTGTATAAAATGAACATATCAGTCGTTTTGCTTTTCCATTTTGAGGGGAAGAATGAGGGCAGGAGAGACGGAATAACATCCCATGATTGTCAAAAAATTCTTTCAAAGTTCCTTTTATATATTCAGTGCCATTGTCACATTGAAAGGTTTTAATGTTACGTTTAAATTGGGTATGGACTAAGGAGTAAAAAGATTTAAATAAGTGTTTAACCTGCGACTTATTTGGAGATAGGAAATGTCCATAAAAATTTGATGTAATCATCAAGAAACAAAACATATTAACAATGACCCGATGAACTAATAATGGGGGATGTCTAGAGGTCGCTATGAATTATATCAAAAGGGAGAGAAGTATGTGACCTAGAGGCATAAAAAGGTAACTTAGAATGTTTTCCAAGATGTTAAGAAGAACAATATGATTTACAAGCCTTATTACAATCAATAAAACCGTTACTAGTAAGAGATCGAAGAACGGCAGTGCCAGGATGACCTAATCGGCTGTGCCAAAGATCAGAAGACATAGTAGTGAGAGCAGCATTATTAATATGAGAGTTGGCTTGATTATTGGAAAATAGAGGGTAGAGGTCACCAGAATTGTTACATCTCAAGAGTATGGTTCCCGTCTGCAAGTCATGAATAGAAAATCCATAAGGGTCGAAAGAAATGGAAACCTGATTGTCAGTGGTGAATTTGCGGACAGAGATAAGGTTTTTAATTAATTTCGGAGCATGTAACACATTTTTAAGGTAAAATGGTGGAAAGGGGGAGGGTAAAGTAGCACTACCGTGACCTTTAATCGGAATTAAGTGACCATTGCCAACAACAATATTATTATGATTAATGCTCGTATTGAAATAGGGAGAAAGACTACCTCGGTCCAAAGTCATATGAGATGTTGCACCGGTGTCCATATAGTAATTCCCGTCCGGTTGAGAGAACGAGAGAGCCTGCATAGCCGCTTCAATGTCCGTTGGGGAGTAAGCTGATTCTGGGCCCATTGCAGTGTAGGCTTGTGGTAGTCGTGGGCCTAGAATACCTAGCTAGGCCAGCTGAATGACCCAAGTTTGGTGCAAGCTAAGTTAGAGATAAATACAAATATAAACTACATTATCTTCCTAACTAATATAACAAGAGAATATATATCATATATTTTCTAATAGTCATAGCCTCATAGGAACATGAAATTAACGTATGTTTAATTTGGTTTAAATCTAATTCACCCTTAATTCTCATGCTAATGTTAGATCACTGTTATAAACGGAACTGCGGGAACAAAAACAGTAAGAACAAAGTTACCGAAAATTAGACTGAGTCGCGGACTATGTCGCTTTCTTTAGAACATTCACGGCACTGCCCTGAAAATGTGCAAGCAGTTCGTACTAAACCGGATGTTCCCCAGGATAAAACAGCCTTTCTCTATTGTAATTATACCGGTGGAACTGCACAAAACCACCGGGCAACTAAACACCGAAAAGAAAAGAAACTGCTCGAGGGTTTTGTTTTTGTAAGGAAAAATAGAGAGGAGAAGAAGATTGCTTTCTGTATTTTTTTTTTGTGTATTTAAAACAGGAAATCAACACGCCTTTTATAGGCAAAATTGCAACGTAACTGCTGCTGTTTAATTAGGCACTAATCACGCAATTAAAACGGTCATAAGTTGAACGTTCAAAACGGTTACAGAAGATTAATGCGTGGCAAAACGTTTAGCACAAAATCAGTGAAAACGTTTGCATGATTAACGCTCCATTAATCAGTTTTGAAAAAACGGTCAAATGTAATCAGTCAAAAACGTTTAGCAAAAATCAAGGAACTAATCACGCAATTAGCCTTGTCCAAAAAATAAGTTTATTTAATAAACCCGACCCGACCCAACCCGGCCCGGCTCGGTTCGGCGCGCGTGTGTGTGATAGATGGTTTACCATATAGGTCCTCCCTCTCCACAAAATGTGGGTAGCCCAAGGGCCACACCCTTTTAGCCCACTCTCTATATTATAAAGAGAGTAAAACTCTCATTTCCCACCAATGTGGGACTTTGAGTTTTTTCACAAAATTCACACACTACACACTTGTTGTTCCAACAATCAATTTACTTATATATAAGAAAAAACATCTACTAAAAAGAAAAAAACATAATTAAGTAGAATCTTGTTAAATTTCTCTCAATTTAACATGTATAAAATAAACGAAGTACTTTATTAATTAATAATCTAAAAATCAAACAATGTGATTATTTTGAAGCAAATGAATATTGGATAATCAAACCGCTTGTCTAATGTCAATATGTGCCATTACGAATGAAACAAAGTCATAAAGAATTACAAAGATTATTTTTTCCCCAAAAGCATGGTTATGCATCATGTTACCTTATGCCATGTTCTTTTCGTTTGAAGAAAATAATTTTTCTTCAAAATAATTTAATTTTTGTACAGTAAAACTAATTTAGTTTAATTAGTAAATATCAAGTCATTAGAAGTACATCACAAAAGACAATAATTAAAATTTGTATAAAAACCAAAAGTAAAAGCACCATTAAGTCCAATTGATTCAATTGATCTGATAAAATATAGAATCTATTTGTAGTGTTGTGTGTTGCAAGTGAAGATACATCATACATATTAATTTGACCTAGACACGACACTACTTGACTAATCTTATTGGTCCTATTAATTTGATCCGGCTTAAGTTGAACACTTTAATTAAAGAATTCTATTCAATTAACGCTAATTGGTCATACTAACTTGATCCAGCTTCAAGTTGAGCACTTAATTTAAAGTGTTCTAGTGACATAAATTTATAGCCCGTGTTTATAGTAGTAAAGAGATGAAAGGATTGAAGAGAAAAAGAAATTGGACATAGAAGCTACTATTTATAAAGAAAGAAAAACAAATTGCAGTCTCTGTTTTTATTAAAATCTTATAACTAATACACCAATGTTCATATGTCTAAATCACACTTACAATTGAAAATCAATCAAGAAACTAAAGAATTAAACCCTAAATGGACCTAAAACTGAGAATTCATACTTATTGACACACTAAGTATCACTAACATACCTAGGATTATTCAGAACATTTCTGTACGATGACATAAACTGATGAATCTAGAAATAAGCTACTGACATGCCAAGAAATAACAGATTTCTGAAGCAACTATATTCTGTCTTCCTGTTGCCACTTCCCTCATCTTAATCACTCTGATCAGACGTTTCACCTTGCGAGTCATTCTGCCATCAGTCGGGCTTTTTTAGAAGCAGCAGCTGTGTTACTGTCGTCGCTATCACCCTCAGACTCTGCAGCTGCATTAGTGTTGATAGCAGGCCGACGCGGTTGAAATACAGCCCCAGCAGATGGTACTGATGATGTGCTGCCAGAAGGCGCAGTCCTCGGTGCAAGAAACAGGTGTTTCAGGAGATCAGTTATTGTAGTTCCAACATCAGCTTGAAATACACACACCTGAATGAAGCTCTTAAGCCCTAGGTCTTGTACCTTTGTCAATAGGCTCATATCCATTATTCGCGATGTGCTGTCTGCAGCATCCTTATTCACCATCTGTAGTGCGCACAACCCAACACAGTATATCTCAGACCGCTCCATCCTACGAGTATAATCAACATAATACTGAGGACTACTCTTCCGTTCAAGAATCTTCGCGACACTCAAATCTCCTAGCTTAATCGTGCCTGAATGTCCAACAACAACGATGTTTTCGCACTTGAGATCATTGTGAATAATCGGTTTATTTTGACTGTGAAGAAAATCAAGCCCTGTCAGAATCTGTTGACACCATTTCTTGATTGCTGGACTGTTTTCTTTAACCTGATGTTTCTGAATGTAATCCTTCAAATTCCCAGAATAAAGCTCAGTAATCATGTTAAACTCAAATTTGGTTCTTGGTTCAGCCCAATAATGGTAGCATTTAATTATGTTTTGATGATCAAAACTCTTTAACGACTTAGCTTCACTAACCAACATAGAAAAATTATTAGGTTTAGGAAATTTCTTACACCAAGCAACTTCTCTGCCATTAATGTTATCATATCCCAAATAAACTTTTTTATGATCGCCTTCATCAATCAGCTTACTGTACCTTACGTAACGCCCTGAAGGATCTGTCTCCCAAACCGTATAATCGTCGTCTCCTCCACTTGAACTCGAACCCGCCATTACTAGTTAATAACAACAGCAAAACAGAACTAAAGAAAGAATTGCAATGGAATCAAGCTAATGAAGTTGATTTCTAGATGGATGGAATTTTTGTTGGATTATTAGGAGAAAAAACAGAATGTTTGAAACAATGGGTTGAAGATGAAATCAAGAATGGTATTTATAATGGCAAGTGTTTGGGTTGTTATATCCAAACCGACTAATCTTCAGTTGTAGTAGTTAGTTAAGTCAGATATCAAGATCAAGATTTAGAAAATACCCTTTCTTGATTTATTTTTTTATTTTTTTATTTTTTATTTAAGAGATATTTCTTCTCCTATTTCTGTAAAGTGATTAGTAACTACGAGTAACAAAGATTAATTTTAGGTGTACACTTATACTAGGATTATTACTGTTCAATTAGAATCATTAGAGAGAAATCTTAATAAACACCCAATTTATTTTCAAAATCTTTAATTTGTCCATTATTCAAGAATATTTTTTTACTATTTAATAAAAATAGTGTTCATATTCCCACATTTTGTCGATGACGGGTATAATTCTCATTAAATGATTGAAGCGTTACATCAATAGGAATGATTTTAATATTTTACTCCAACCTAAAGTAAACTGGTTCAACTAAACTATTAGTGGGTCTAGTTAAGCACATTTGTTTTAAATTAAGGTGACTCTACGCTCTACTCGTAGTAATAGTCTAAAGTGAAGGGGGTAGAAATATTATTAGCAGTTCGCTTATTGTTCATTAGTCCTAGTAGGAGAAAAAAAAAACAAAAGAATGTTTGAAATAATGGGTTTAAGAAGAAATGAATTAAAATGGTAGTGTACAAGGGTATTCATAATAGTTAGTGTTGGTTCGTTGTTACTTATAATCAAACTATTTTATATATAAACCGATTAATCTTCAATTTATCCATTTGTCGTAGTTAGTTAAGTCAGTTATCAAGATCAAGAATTAGAAAAAAAAAAAGAAAAAAAAAAGAAAAAAGAAAAAAAACCTTTCTTAAGTTTTAATTTACCCTTTTTTCAATAAAGATTATTTATGTTTTTATTTAAGAGATAAATATTTCTTATTAGTGATTAGTACTCCCTCCGTCCCTTAATACAAAACCTCATTTTCTGTTTGGGTAAACTAAAATACAATGTCTCTTTGTTAAGCCCTATATTAGTGTCTAGTTATCGGGCCTATGTGTTGAGCCCTAATCAGAGTTGTATATATACTTGTTCATAATCTAATATATAGAAAATATACGACATTATTCTCTCTCTTCTCTCTAAACTTAACATAGTATCGGAGCCACTATATTCTAATAAACCCTAAAATCAATACTATTGACCCTGAAAATCTGATATTTTTTTTCCTATCTCTACCATGTTTGCTATTGTTCTATAATCTCTACTCTATTTATTCGATTGTTTGATTGATTGCCAATGGATGTTGGCAAGATCGATCCCTCTTCCCTTTTCTATCTTGGCGCCGGAGATGAACCCGACAACACCATAACCTACGTGCTATTAAAGGGCGAGAATTATCTAGCTTGGACTCAGCCGATTACCTTGGCTTTGAAATCTAGGAGAAAATTCGGCTTTGTGGATGGAACCATCTCCAAATCTAAGCTAGCACTGTCAAAACGGTTTGACAGTTCGGTTTCGGTTCAGTTTGAAATCGGTTCGGTTTGAAATCGGTTCAAATGTCTTACGGGTCGGTTTCGATTCGGTTTAAATAATTATCGGTTTGATTCGGTTCGGTTTATTCTTGAACGGTTTAAATTCGGTTCGGGTAGTAAACGGTTCGGTGCAAACGGATTGCGATTTGTTAACGGTTCGGTGTAAACGTTTTTTTACCCGGTTTAAATTCAGTTCGGGTTGTAAACGGTCCGGGTTGTAAAATCGGGTAGTAAACGGTTCGGTGCAGACGGGTTGCGGTTTGTTAACGGTTCGGTGTAAACGGTTTTTAACCCGGTTTAAATTTGGTTCGAGTTGTAAACGGTCCATGTTGTAAATGGTTCGGTGCAGACGGGTTGCGGTTTGTTAACGGTTCGGTGTAAACGGTTTTTAACCCGGTTTAAATTCAGTTCAGGTTGTAAACGGTGCGGGTTGTAAAAAGTCCGGGTAGTAAACGGTTCGGTGCAGACGGGTTGCGGTTTGTTAACGGTTCGGTGTAAATGGTTATTATCCCGGTTCAAACAGTTTCAGGTTGGAAACAGTTCGGTTCTTTTTTGGTTCAGTTTTATTTTAGTTCGGTTATAACTGGTTCGGTTCGTTCACGGGTTTGGTTCTTATACGATTTAACATTATTTAGATCGGTTTTATTTCAGATTTACTAAATTACGGTTCGAGTCTGTTTTTGATTTCAAAAATTTTGTACTACTTTCTAACTTTTTGCTAGTTAACAAGTTTTATATCAAGCCGAGACTTCATCACTTCATATTGAGGCATCATATTATATGCAAATTCTCATTAATTTTATAAATACATATCATGTTATGATTCAAGTTTAGCCATACTGATCTTACTAGTTTATTACGAAGTAGATTATAAAAGTTTAGTGCATTAATGTATTATTGTTTTACTATCAGATTATTATCTGCTTCTGATTTGATCATTTAGTTAATAGTGTCATAATCATGATTTGATGAGTTGTTGTGATATCGAAATTTGCGATTTGGCATTCGATACTTAATTAGTCAACAAGACTGATAATTAAGACTCGTTTATCATTATATATTTGCATAAAGTTATATATGAAGATATTACAAAGTAGTTTGATTTATTTAATGAAAGAACACATTAATGAAGAAGAAGGTAATATTGATTCTTTCAATCGATTATACATATTAACATATACATAACATATAACCATCTCATATTCTCATAGTTAAATATTATTAGTATAAAGGGATGAAAATCATAAGATTATTATATTTTTCTATATCCTTTACTGGTTTACCCCTAAGGCTTAAGTCACTAATTAGTAATTAATAATTATTTAATTAGACTAACAAGTTAATAAGAAAGCGTAACTTTTAACTTGAGTCTAACAAATCAAATACTGAAATGGTATTAGTATATTACCGAGTAGGATAGTCTAGTACACTATTATTCTATTATGCAGCTATGCTAAATTGACAATTGCTTATATAGTCATATTAGTCAATCACTCATGTAGCCATAACTCATTTCTAATTAAGTAATTTGTATTTATGTACTAATCTACTAGTCAATTATATCATTTATAAGTTTACACGATTACAAGTGTATTGCTTATACGTACAAATCTGTAGTACTTCAAACTCTCTAAGATATGACGTCATTATATTATTAAACGGTTTTCGATTTTTTTATTAATTGCAACGCTAGACATTTACACGCTAACCGATTCACATTTTATAATCTAAAAAACTTAATATTTTAATGTGTGTGTTAAAAAAAATTATAAAAACTGATATTATTTAGGTATATATCGTTTTATCGGGATTCGAGAAATGTAATTAGTTTTTTTTGAAACCATGTAATTAATCAATTGTATAAAAGTTTGTTTAATGTTATTAAAATAAAATTAAAAATTTTGATTTTTACAAGGTGGAAAATTGATTTTATTTTTTTGGTTGACAATTTCTTCAAAATATGAATGGTGGGAAATTTTCCTCCAAAAACCAAAAGGAAAAACAAATTTTAGATTTAGAATTTAGATATTTCGATTGTTAAAATAATTTGATTTAGAATATGAATGGTGGGATATTTTAATTTAGAATTTCCCTCCCAAAATAAGAAGAAAACCCTAGCTTCCTTCTCAGTCGTCATATATAAGTTTTTTTTTTTTTTTTTTTCTTTTCCCTTCTTTCTTTCTTCTTTCTTCCAATGTCCAAGTTCAGCAGACCAACTACACAGTTCTTTCAATCTCCAATCTCCAAGTTCGGTTCTTTCAATCTCTCTCTAGCTACAATTTAGCGCAATTGAAGGTAAATTTATACTTACTCAAGCTAATCTCGATTTTTTTTCCGATTGTTTCCGAATTTGATTGTTCATGATTTTGATTGTTTCCGATTTTGATAGTTCAGCTCAATTTTCCGATTTTGATTGTTCATGATTTTGATTGTTTCTGATTTTGACTTCAGCTCAATTTTCTGATTTTGATTGTTTTTTTTTTCTGTTTTTTTTTTTTTTTTTTTTTTTTTTTTTCTGTTTTTTGTTTCTAATTTTTATTTCTGTTTTTTATTTGTGTTTTTTATTTGTGTTTTTTATTTGTGTTTTTTATTCTGTTTTTTATTTTTGTTTTTTGTTTCTGTTAGTAGCTGGGTTTGATAACTGGGTTTGATAATGTTATTACTGTTTTCTGTTAGTAGCATATGATGATTAGTAGCTGGGATTGATAACTGCAGACTAATGCCGTGAAGTATAATCAAAGCAATATGGCATATGATGATTAGTAGCTGGGTTTTGAAATGCAAATGTAGTTTGTTGGTCTCATTTAGCAGAGATGGTGAATACAACCATTGTCATAGATAGTTCTGTACTTATTTGACACTTTTTTGTGCTATGTACTTTAAATGTGTTATCATTTAGACACACACGTTGAGAATAATTGTCACATGCTACTATTTAGTTACAGGAGATATTTGTCAAGCTTACTTTATGTAGACCTTCAGTGTACCTGACTTAGAAGATAATCTTAATTTAAGCAAATAAGCAGACACCATGATCTCGTGAAACGGATTAAAATTAAGATTTCTTCATAAGTATTTATAGTGCCTCTAAAGTGGTGCTGCATTTTTTAGCACAACTCCAGGGAACTCTAAATTGGGAACTATGTCTATGTGACTATGAAGCTCAAACTAAGCTCATACTCCCTCTATTCTGAGATAATAGTTACATGAACGTCCAGTAAAAGTTACCTTCCCCCTTGAGAACATCCTTGGTTTTCTAGAAAGACCCCCCCCTAAAAAAAATAAATAAATTGTTTTTAGTAAAAAAAAATTAGTCTAGTAAGCAGACTAAGTGTCAAGAGACTGAGACTTTTCTTAGCTAGTTTACACAATCCTTTCTTAGTTCTTAACTTCTTACCTTTGCATTTCAAAACTTGAGCTATTTCTCGGATATCTGCAAGACGGCTTGCTTCATTATCCTCTCCTGCAGTCTTTTAGTTTATGCATTTAAAATGACAGATTCTCATGTCTTATCTAGTTGAATTGTGTGTTTTGTTCTTCAGCTCTGTTGCCGTAGCTGAATTGTGTGTTTTTTTTTCTGTTTTTTAAATCTGTATTTTTTTTTTGTTTGTTTTTTTTGTTTTTTGTTTCTGTTTTTTTATTATGTTTTTTTTTTCGTTTAATCTATTTATTCTGTTTTTTATTTCTGTTTTTTTTCCAGTCTCGATCTGTTCTTCTTTGTTCTTCTGTAATTTCGATCTGTTTTTTCTGTTTTTGTTATTGTTTCTTTATTCTGTTTTTGTTTTTCATTTAATCTTCTTAATTCTGTTTTTTTATTTCTGTTTTTCAAAAAAGGTTGTGTTTCTGTTTTTCCAGCAATGGAGCAAGAGTTTAATGGTTTTGATGAGGATTCTACTGTTCAGAATCAAGATTCTACTCAACATACCACTAGTGGTAGTAAGCGTGGACGAACATCAGATGTTTGGAGGTATTACACCTTTTTTTGATAAGATGGTTGGTCTTGCTTCGATAAAATATGCTCGATGCAATGTTTGCGGTAATGAATATAAAACTCCAGAATGCTGGTACTTCAACTTGTAAAGCTCATACTAAGACATGCATGAGTAAAAATCCACACCATCCTGGAAATCATATAAGTGGTGTTGAGCTCCCGTTTAATCAAACTCGTCATTTACAATTGCTTGCTAGGTAATGTTGGTACTTCAACTTGTAAAGCTCATACTAAGACATGCATGAGTAAAAATCCACACCATCCTGGAAATCATGAAAGTGGTGTTGAGCTCCCGTTTAATCAAACTCGTCATTTACAATTGCTTGCTATAGCTATAATTTTGCATTCCTATCCTTTAAGTATTGTGGAGCATCATGACCTTAGGGAAGTTTTTACGAATTTGAATCCCAACGTGAATAATGTGTGTAGAAACACTATTTTGAAACATTGTATTGTTGAGCATGATAAGTTTAAGTCTTTGTTGTTGCAATCTTTTTTTGGAATTAAAGGTAGAGTTAGCTTCACTTGTGACTTGTGAACAACATGCAATAATCGAGGTTATCTTACTTTAACGACACATTATGTTGATAAATATTGGTGTCTTACGTCTAAAATTCTGTATTTTAGATATTGTGGTCCTCCTCATACTGGTGTTGAGGTAGAAAAATTTGTGTTAAAACTTATTGGGGAGTGGAACCTTCAGGGTAAAGCTTTTGCAATGACTGTTGATAATGCTCGATCCATGGATGTTATGGTTAACCTTTTGAAGAAAGATTTATTGTTGACTTCTCCTCTTCCTTGTAATGGTAAATTTTTTCATATTCGATGTTCAGCTCATGTCTTGAACATTATTGTTCAAAGAGGTTTAAAAGAAGTTGATAGTAGTTTTCAAAAATTGCGTGAGGTTTGTAAATATATTGATTCTTCAGACTCTAGACTCACTCAATTTGAGCATGCTCTTCATGAGGTTAACTGTGTGTTTAATGGAAAGTTACGTCTTGATGTTGTGACTCGTTGGAATGCCACATATACGATGCTTCGAAAAGCTTTGGAAGCAAAGGAAGCCTTGAAATTGGTTATTGATAGGTTTATGGGTTATGAATTCAAACTTTCGAATGATGAATGGGATACCCTTACTAAAATATGTAATTTCTTAAAGCCATTTCATGAAATCACTGTGTTATTTTCTGGTTCAGAATATCCTACTGCAAATTTGTATTTTGCTAGTGTTTTAAAAATTGAGCACACAATAAGTAAAGCCCATATAGATCCTAAACTTGCACCCATGGAAAAAGTTTGAGGGCTATTGGGGTGAATATAGTTTGATCCTTTCAATTGCTATTGTTCTTGATCCTCGTTATAAGTTTGTTCAAGTGACGAAGATGTTAAAAGTGCTTTATGTTGATGAGACATGTGTTGAAAAGGCGAAGGTGATTAAAGATGCTCTTTTGGAGTTGTATAACTTTTATTCTTCTATGTCTTCCGGTTTTACAACAAGTACAATTGCTCCACCCTCCATCTCAGCTGTTATCGATAATTCAAATAGTCACTTGGATTATGATATATTCAAGGTAATCAATTTCTGTTTATTGTGGTTTAATAATTAATAATTGTATGTTTTAATTTTATTATTTAATAAAAGCATTTTGTTTGAACTTTTCTAGTATGTTGATAATGATGATGATGATGAGGATGACTCATCAAATCGCCCATCGATGGAGATTGATTCTTATTTGTGTACTCCTCGGTAACCAATTTATGAAGGGCAGAAGTACGATGTTCTTAAGTATTGGGAATCTCAAATTAGTGTGTACCCCATATTAGCTGTTATGGCTAGGGATGTTTTGGTCATTCCTATTACATCGGTAGCCTCAGAGTCTTCTTTTAGCATGGGTGGTCGTATTTTAAACAAGTATAGGAGTGCGCTTTTGCCTAAGAATGTTGAGGCGTTGGTGACCAAACAAAATTGGTTACGTGGTTATGATTGTGATATTGAAGAAGACGTCCTTGAAATTGGTAAAGAAGTGATAGATGAAAGTTTTGCATGTAATTAAGAAGACATGGATGTTGTATTGTAGTGAACTAGTGATGCTTAATATATATTGTGTTGCTTCATTGCTAAAATGTTTTAATCTCATAGAACAAGTATTAATAGTTTTAGTCACATTACATATTGATATGTTGTTCCTTATTTGTCTCGAATTATTGGTTATTATTTCTTTCCCGCTAAATATTCATCTTGACCTACATACCGACTCGCCCCGTAAATGATCTGCATTGACCCACACTGACCCGCCCAATAACCACTCCTAGTAGTAAGTAGTTTGTGAACGGTTCAATTTATAAGGATTCGGTTCATAAACAGTTCGGTTTATAAGCGGTTTGGTTTATAAACGGTTCGATTTATAACGGCTTTTATGCCAGTTTAAACGGTTTCGGGTTAGAAACGGTTCGGTTTATTTTCGTTTCGGTTTCCTTTCCAGTTCGGTTTAGATTTGGTTCGTTTCTAAAACGGTTTAACGTTACTTGGATCGGTTCGGTTTTGGGTTTACTAAAATGCGGTCGGGTCGGTTTTCGGTTTCAAAAAATCGATTTTTAATCGGTTCGGTTCTCATTTGGATCGGTTTGAATCGGTTCGGTTTCACAGGTTCGGTTTGGTTTTTGACAGTGCTATCCAAATCGACTGACGCAAGCAAGTTGTTGGATTGGGAGACCGTGAATTCGATGTTGGTGTCCTGGATTCTGCGTTCAATTGATCTTAAGCTTGCGACATCAATCCCGTACTTTGAGGAGGCGAAAAAATTGTGGGATTGCTTAGAGCACCGGTTCTGTGTTGCTAGTGGTCCTCGTCTCCAGCAATTGAGGGCTTCAATTACGAGCTGCAAACAATTGAAATCAATGTCTATGGAAGACTACTATACTACTCTAATAGGGTTCTTTGATGACCTTCTTCGTCTCAAGCCCCCTTATGGTTGTGAATGTGGCCATTGCACGTGTAATGTCGCTGCAAAGTACAAATTGGATAGGGAAGAGGAGAAATTGCATCAGTTCTTGATTGGTATTGATGATGACAAGTACGTTGTGGTGCGTACGAACCTCCTCTCGCAACAGCCTCTCGCAACAGCCACCAACCACGCTTGATCGTGCTTACCAGGCGTTTCTCCAGGAGGAGCGTTCCCGTGGTATAACTCTGGGTAATAATCAATTAGAGAAGGTTGAGGCACACGTTTTTGCTTTACCCTCCGATCGTCGGCCTTCTCAGTCTACCTCTTGCACTGCTGGCTATGTCGATAAGTCAAAACTCTATTGCACTCACTACAAACGGACGGGTCATGATAATTCGGGATGCTTCATTCTCCATGGATATCACACTTGGTGGCTCGAGAAATATGGGAAGAAAGAGGGGGGGCTCCTCTCTCGGGGCAGCAAGGAACTCAAGCCGTGCCCAGCAGGTCGGTTACTTCCTTCCCTTCTTCGTCTGCTGCTAATACTTTGTCTGTGCCTGATCAGAGCAAGCCCAGAGCTCGTGCTAATGCCGTGGGTGTTTCGCTAGCTTTTGCCTTCCCTCTGCCTTCCCAGGAAACTCTTTCAGCTTTATTGGAGCTACAACCCGAGCATGTTCGTCTTCTTTTGACAATGGTTAATAATCGTCAACAAGACAAGATGACGGGTGAGTATTTCTCTTTATCATGGATCGTCGACACCGGCACCTCTCATCACGTTACGGGTGATGAATCATGTTTACTGGATGTGCACTTTATTTCTCCTTGCCCTGTTGGGCTTCCGAATGGTGCTCAAGCCATAGCTACAAAGGAAGGGCGCGTCTGTTTGGATGACGGAATTATACTTGAGAACGTTTTATTCGTTCCCCAATTAAAGTGCTATTTAATTTCCGTGTCTAGAATGATCGATAATTCACATTGTATTGTACAATTCACTAACTCTTTATGTGCTTTACATGACCAACTCTCGGGGAGCCTGATTGGAGGCGGTGGACGGATAGATGGACTCTACTATTTCCGGCGACTTCCTAAAGTATGTGCGGTGACAAATAGGTATTTGCGTTCGAGTTATGGCATCAACATATGGGTCATCCGTCGGATAAAATTGTCAAGCTAGTTCCTGCTATTAGTACTAGTTCTGGTAGCAAATCATTGAATAAAGCATGTGAAATTTGTCCACAAGCTAAACAATCACGGGATAGTTTCCCTAATAGTGATAATAGAGCTAGTCGTATTTTTGAAATAATACATTGTGACTTGTGGGGGTCGTATAAGACACCCTCTACTTGTGGTGCTCACTATTTTTTTACTATTGTTAATGATTTTTCGAGAGGTGTTTGGGTTTATTTATTGAATGACAAAACAGAAGTTTACTCTTCCTTTTGCTCTTTTTTTGCTATGGTTAAATGTCAATTTGATGCTCATGTAAAATGTGTACGAGGTGATAATGGTACGGAGTTCAAACCTATGCTTCCATATTTTAATGAAAATGGCATCCTGTTTCAAACCTCTTGTGTTGGCACACCACAACAAAATGGTCGAGTTGAGCGTAAGCCTCAACATATTTTAAATGTGAGTCCGACATTGATGTTTCAAGGAAATTTGCAGAATGATTTTTGGGGTGAATGTGTTTTTGACTTCTTGGAGCAATTTATTTGATTAATTGTACTCCCTCCCATTTACTAGCTAATAAATTTTTTTTGGTACCTCCCCTAATTTTGATGAATTGCATGTTTTTGGGTGCTGTTTTGGGTAAAATTACCCTATGCCACGCGGGCTAATAGCATGCTGACACGTGTCAACCTCATAGAGGCCTAACGGGTTCCATTCCTTGGCTGACACGTGGCACCTTAACTCTAATGGGGGAGCTGATCCCCTTGCACTATAAATAGAAAAAAATCCTCATTTATTACATTCATTCACAAATACCCACAAAAAACACAAAAACCGAGCAAACATTAATTGCAGAATTTCTCTCTGAATCAGAGAGAAAAACCCTTTACATTTTGCACTGTAATCCTCATATGCGTTCTAACTTGATCGTTGGAGGCGGAACTCCACCCAACCGGAGTTCCACGATTTTGCAGGTACAGGCAGCCGGAGGTGCATTCTTGGAGTTGTAACTCTCCCGCAGGACACATAAAATACCCCGAAATATTTGGCGCCGTCTGTGGGGAGAGTACTTCTAAGATGGCATCCGACTCTGCACTGCCTGCGGAGGGTAAGCGGCCTATGGCCGAGATCGAGATCCACACGGACCAAGATAGTGGTGTCGATTATGCGATCGACACCTACGTGGCCCTAGACGGGTCATTTAGAACAAGACGCACACGTTCCAAAGAAACAAGGGAACGGGGCGAAGACGATGCAGGTCCTAGCAGCGCAACCGGCAAGCCGGCTGGGAGACCCCAGGCGACGGAGGGTTCTGCCCCCGTCACCATAGACGAACTCATGAAATTCATGACGAGTTTCAAGGGGGAGATAAAGGACATAATCAAAAGTCCACTGGCTCCAACAGGGGTCTGTCGGCCAAGAAGCCTTTTCCCTTCGGGAAGAAGCAAATCAAAGATCGGGTGCCTACTCCTCACCCTAAACAAAAGGGGGCGGTTGGGCCTCTGATCGACCTTTCAAGACTTCGTTTCCCTAAATCAGGGTAAAGGAAGGCAATCCGGCAAGTACAGCCGGATGGGTCAAAAAAGACTTACTCTGACGCCCAAATTTTCATCCAGGAGAAGAGAAGTCAACAAATGTCTGAGTCGGCCTTGATGTCAACTTACCTAGACAACTTCCATAATACTTCAATGAAGTATTCGTAGGAAAACAGAGAGAGAGTCAGTCACACGGCATGTCCGCACACACTGGCCCTCAGGTTAGTCGACTCCGTATGTTGCTCAACAACCATACTTGCCCTATGGATCACCTTACATGCAGCCGACCCTATTTAGGGGTCAGGTGGCACAACAGGTCCAGCCCATGCACTAGCTGCTCTGGCTGCTAATACTTTAGGAATAGCCGTCGGCGTTCTCCAAGGAGATAACCGAGGCGGCTTAGCCGGCCAAGGTTAAGAACGTGTTGGTCAGTACCTATGACGGAACCACCAACCCGGAAGACCACCTAATGGCTTACACCAACCATGTACCTACAGGGGTTGGATGATGCCTCCTGGTGCCGATGCTCCCCGACCGCATTGAAAGGCATAGCCGAACGGTGGTTTGGCAACGTCCCAGCCGGGTGCATCAACAACTTCAAAACGTTCGCGTACCCGCTTACATCCAATTTCTCCATGAACATCCCTGCCAAAAAGACAAGTCTCGATTTGGGGGTTATACAACAGGGTGACAAGGAGGGACTAATGTCCTATGTCAGACGGTTCAATCTGATGAGAATTCAGATCCAAGGGTTGTCCGATGAAGTTTCTTACACAAAATTCTTCAAAGGTCTGAAAGACGGGTCGACTTTCAAATACGACCTGGTCAGAAAGAGGGTTGACACCCTCCAAGAGGCGCAGATGGAAGCCGAAGCCTACATACAGGCGACGGAGCTATGTGCCATCAAGCATCCGTCGGACCCTAAAAATGCCGACAGAAAAGACAGTCGGTATGCCCAGCCGGCTAAAAAAGAAGAAAAAAAGAGAAAAGAAGTCTGGGCGGCGGATCATTCTGGTCAGCCGTCCTAGAAGAAAAGGAGAAAGTTGAAGCCGTACGTCCCCAAGTACGAGTTCAACAAGGACTGCTCCTCCATCCTCATGGAGATCAAAGACCAGTTAACCATTGAAAAACCGACAGCAATGAAGAGTCCCGTCAATAGTCGGGATAAGAGCAAGTACTGCCAATTCCATGAGGACATTGGCCATGACACCAATGGTTGTTATAGCCTCATGCTGCTATTGGACCGTCTGGCTGATGAGGGGGCTTTGAAGTCCTACCTAGTGAAGTCTAAGGGCAACCCCAAAACAAACAAAGGACAACCGTCCAAGAAGCCGACTGTGAGCTCTAACACTGATGACGAGCAAATCTTTACCATAGCAGGCGGCTTTGCCGGAGGGCGTCCTACCATCCGGGGTGCCAAGGACAACATCGGAAAGCTGGTCAACTCAGTGGATGAGGGTCAGACGTCAAAATACACCTTCCCTGAGGTCCTCATCTCTGAGAAGGACCAAGGCAAGGTCAGGCGGCCTCATGATAACCCTATTGTTATCGAATGTAAGGTTGCCAACCAACAAGTGGGCTAGATCCTAATTGATACCAGGAGCTCGTCTGACCTTATCAGCTATATATCAATGCTTGACAAACCTCAAGTACAAGCCTAGCAGCATGCACAAGCCTTCTCACCCCTTAGTCGGTTTTGGGGGAGGAGTAGTGGATCCGGTGGGGAGGATTGACCTACCTATCCGGCTAGGGGAAAAGAGGGAAGGACGACACATGGTCGTCAAGTTATTGGGGTCGAGGAATTTACCGCCTAAAATCTCATTCTGGGTCGTTCAACCCTCAACGAGTCCAAAACAGTCATCATCCTCTCCCTCATGCTGATCAAATTTAGGAGGGATGGAACGGTGGGTTTTCTGAACAGGGATTAGATGACGGCAAGGGAGTGTTATCTCTCAGACGTCAAGCCTACTGTGGCCACATTCGGCCAAGGTAAGGAAACCATCGACCTTGATAATCTCAAGGAAGTCCTGCATGCTCCCATAGCAGCCGACAAAAAGAGAAAGGCAGACTAGTTGTTGGCCGTAAAAAAAGACAAAAAATAGCAATCACTGATCGGGGAACGATCAGATGATCTCTGTCCCCAGCCGGCTAGTGAAAATATTGACATTGTTTTGGATGATAGCCGTCCGGAACGAACCGTTAAAGTGGGGACGGTTGCCTTTGCAAAGTTGGGTGCAGATTTAAACCAACTTTAAAAGAATTCAAAGACATTTTTGCCTTTGAAGTGGAAGAGATGCCAAGCGTCAGCCGGAATCTTGCTGTCCACAAACTTGTCGTGGATATAAAAAAGAAGCTATTTAGGCAAAAGAAAAGGAACCACGACGAGGAAAGATCCCAGGCGGCAGACGGCGAGGTCAAAAAGCTGCTAGATGCCGGGTTCATTCGGCAATGCTACTACTCGGATCGGGTAGCAAACGTTGTTCTTGTCAAAAAGTCGAATGGTACCTGGCGAATGTGCGTTGATTACATAGATCTGAACAAGGCATGTCCGAAGGATAACTATCCTCTTCCAAAGATCGACAGTCTTTCGACTCTACAGCCGGTCATGCGTTGATGAGCTTCATGGATGCCTATTCCGGCTTCCATCAGATACCCTTGTGGAAAAAAGATCAAGAAAAGACGACATTCGTCACTAATCAAGGGTTATTCTGTCATTCGGTGATGTCGTTTGGGCTGAAGAATGCGTCTGCTACCTTCCAACGGATGATTAATACGGTCTTCATTAATCCAATTGGGAGAAATGTAGAGGCGTACATCGACATGATAGTCAAATCAAAGCTCCAGACGGATCACCTTGCTGATCTCGAGAAACCCTCACTACCCTCAAGCGCCATAAGGTCATGCTTAATCCCAAAAAGTATGTCTTTGGTGTTGACTCTGGGAAGTTTCTCAGATTTTTGATTGATCAAAGGGGGATAGAAGCCAATCCGGAAAAGGTACAGGCGGTAATTGACATGAAGTCACCCCGCACTGTCAAGGAAGTCCAAAAGCTTAACGTTGCCTGGCGGCATTGGGGAGTCTTCTCAGCCGGTCAGGCGATAAATGCTTTTACTTCTTCTAGGCAATCAAGAAGAAGACTAAATTTGAATGGGGGGAGAATGCTGAGGCAGCATTCCAGAAATTGAAAGAGCACCTTCACTCGTTGCCACGGCTTGTCAACCCTCTAGCCGGTGAAGTTCTCTACATGTATTTGGTCGCCTCAGACCATGCCCTCAGTGTCGTTCTCCTAGCAGAGAGAGACGACACACATCTCCCAATCTATTTCATAAGCCATGTTCTTCAAAACGCTAAGCTGCGATACCCCTTGATTGAAAAATTCGGCCTCGCCTTGTTCATTGCAGTCAAGAAGTTGAAACCATACTTCTTGGCACATTCGGTAGTGGTCTACACAGACCAACCCCTCAAGCGGCCAATGACAACCTTGGAGTCATCCGGCAGAATGCTCAAGTGGGCTATTGAAATGCAAAGTCTGGAAATTACCTTTGAACCAAGAAAGATAGTGAAAGGTCAGGCGTTGGCCGACTTCATTGTGGAAATGACAAGGTCGGCTTAGCTGGACAATGTTGATCAGGTCTGCAAGGTGTATGTAGACGGGAGCTCTACTATGAACGACTGTGGTGCAAGCGTAATTTGCAAGTCTCCGAAAGGGAACTAATATGAATATGCACTACGGTTCAAGTTCCAAGCCTTGAATAATGAGGCCAAGTATGAGGCCCTGATAGCCGGTATCCGCATGTGTAAGGCGGCAGGGGTAAGAAAAGTTGACGCCTGTTATGATTCTCAGTTAATCGTTAGCCAATACCAAGGTGACTACAAGGTCACCCATCCGGCTATGATCAAGTACTTGCAGGCAGTCAAAGATGAGGTCGGGACACATGACGAATTTCATCTAAGGGTGGTGCCAGGTCTGAAAACAATCAGGCGGATGCACTACCCAAACTGGAATCATTCGCCACTTTTGATGCGCCTAGGTCAGTCTTCTCGGAAGCCATGGAAAAAAGAAGCATTGAACATGATCCCATTAGAGTTCTTGACCGAAGCTCTACCTGGATGGATGACATTCGGGATTATTTGGAAAACAACACCTTAGCGAATGCCCATTCTGAAGCGACTGCGTTGAAAAAGCGGGCCGCAAGCTTTGAGATCTATAAGGAAGAACTCTTTAAAAAGGGTTACTTCCAGCCGCTACTGAAATGTGTTACCCCAAAAAGGGGGAAAAAGGTTCTAGAGGATCTGCACTCGGGCTTTTGTGCATCACATATAGGCGGCAGAACTCTAGAAAAAAGGGCCAGGCGGCAAGGCTATTTTTGGCCAACTCTTGAGGCAGACGCCATGGAAAAGGTGAAGAAGTGTGATAAGAGCCAGAGATTTGGCTGGCTCATACACCATCCGACTAATGATCTGACGGCTATCTACAGCCCAATTCCATTTGCAAAATGGGGCATAGATATCCTAGGTCCAAATACGCCTGCCTTAACCAAGCGGAGATACATCTTGGTGGCTATAAATTACTTCACCAAATGGGTTGAGGCAGAGGCGGTCAAGGGTATTAAGATAAAGGATGTCATCTCTTTCATCTGGAGAAACATCATCACCCGGTTTGGGGTACCTATGTCTATGATCTTTAACAATGGCCCTTAGTTTGAAACGCCTATCCTCAAGAACTGGTTAGGAGATCAAGTGATCTTGCATTGTTTTGCATCAGTCGGTCGTCCCCAAGCAAACGGCCAAGTTGAAGCCTTCAACAAGCTCATCTCAAACGACATAAAAAGAAAATTGAAAAAGTTGGCGGTCTATGGGAAGATGAGTTGCCTCATGTCCTATGGGTCATCAGAACAACTGAAAAAGGGGCAACCGGTGAAACCCCGTTTCTCATGACATACGACACTGAAGCTGTCCTGCCAATTGAACTTTATGAGGTAACACTTCGAATCATGCTCTATGATGAAGAGGCAAATTGGGAGGCCATGCGTCTAGCACTGGACTCACTCCCGGAGCGCAGGGGCAATGCCGCCTTGTGTCATGAGATATACCGTCTGAGAATGTTGATCAGAGCCTACAACAAAAGAGTACACAAACGACCCCTCAAAGTGGGGAACTTTGTGTTACGAAATATGGAGGCAACCGGTAGGGCAAATGAGCAAGGAAAGCTAACCCCTAATTGGGAGGGCCCCTACCGAATTTTTGAAGAAGTTAGAGGCGACACCTACCGCCTGGAAACTCCAGACGACAAGCAGCTAACCAGAACCTGGAATGTAGATAACTTGAAAAAGTACTACTTCTAAGGACTTGTAATTTTACTAAATAGAGTATATTAATCAAAGAATGCTTAATTTCCATTATCTTTGTACAAAGTCCCATCTGTGCAATGCACAACCGGGCAACCGTCTGCTCTAAACTAAGTAGATGTAAGCTACGTGCTTTGTTTCTATTGTATTTTTCAAAGTCCCATCTATGCAATGCGCAACCGGACATCCATCCATTTTACATCTATTGTATTCTGCAAGTCCCATCTGTGCAATGCACAACCGGGCAATCGTCTACTCTAAACTGAGTACCTGAAATCTAAGTATCGAACATAGATATTCAGAAGGCCAATGGCCGAATATATTTTAACCTCCTACTCCAACATAAGCAGGCATCCGGCGACGCCCATTTGGGTGAATTCGCCGAAGAGAACATCTCCCTTTCGAGTGGTACATTGTTCTACAGATCATAACTCAACCGGCTTTAACCAATTGTTTAGGTTAAAGGTAACTCATGGCCGTTGAATGATCAATCGAAATCCAGATACAACCGGTCATTGCTTCAAAGAAACAAAGAAGGTTATCAAAAATCTTGATCGTATGTAGCCGGCTTTTACCCAAAAACCCTACAAACGGTAATACAAAATCTTGATCGTATGTAGTCGGCTTTTACCCAAAAGCCCTACAGACGGTAATACAAAATCTTGGTCGTATGTAGCCGGCTTTTACCCAAAATCCCTACAGACGGTTATTTAAAATCTTGATCGTATGTAGCCGACTTTTACCCAAAAGCCCTACAGACGGTTTTTTTGAATTTTGGATAAATGTAGTTGGCCTTTACCCAAAAGCACTACAGCCGGCTACACCAAACCTCTTGGTTAAGATGCATACGTCTGACCAATGCCCGCCTGCATACCAACCAACGGCAGTGACAGATACTCAATGGGTAAACCGCAACCGATCTTATGACAAGTCTAGGTTGTCTCTAGCATGCAAGCAACGCCTGCTAATTTAACTTAGATTAATTTTATTATAATTGCGGTCAACGACCGCCTATTTGTTCATCCGGATGCCTTTATGGACGTCTGCCTGCTTAGAGTTGGATTAACTATAAGCAAACAACCGTCCAGGGGTAGACGGAGCCAATGCATTCGGCATACTACATGTACCAATAAAAATTCCAAAAAATCAAAGCAATGGACGAGGCAAAAAATTGCAGAAATTGAAGCAAAAAATATCAAAGGAAAATCCGACACAGTCGGAAAATATGTTAAAAAGTGAATTTTTAGCTGGACCTTAGTCCGGGAAGGAGGTACATAAAACTCTCGGCTCGCAGGCCGGATGATAAAAACAGGAAATGCATAAAACTATTGTTGTTGTTGTTGATGTTGCTGTTGCAGTTGTTGTGACGACTTGCCCTGGCCGGCTGGAGGAGCCCCTTGATTTTGCTGGACTTGGGCTTCGCCAGCCTCATCTGGCATCTCATCCTCCGCCTGCTCCTCTTCAATGTCGGCCCACTCCTCGAAGGGCGCCGTCTTTTCGGTTTTGAGAACCTGTGCATCAAATACTTCAGTTGCGTATTTGTACGCCAGGTCAAAGAAGCGTAGTTGGTATCTAGATGGACCATAGACCACGCCATCTTCATGCTCTCCTCGCAGTCGCGCTCATTCTCAGAAACCAACCGGTCTTATTCAGCCGCCAGCTTTTCTTTGTAGTCCGCATGGGTCTGGGCCAACTCGTTCTTCAACCATTTGACATTTATCCGCAGCTGGACCCTCTCCTTATCAACATCCGCCAAGGCCTTGACGTCTGCCTCTAGGTCCTTGACTTTGAGATCAAAGTCAGGTGCCTTCTTGTTGGCAACAGCCGTGAGCTCTCTGATAAGCTCCTCCTATTTCATCTCTTGGCTTTAAGTTTGAATTTCAAGCATAATGGAGTTATATTGATGTATGTCAATGAGATCGGTTGCCCGACTCTGGGCATCCCTTACCTCTTCCTGCTTTTTTGCGCAAAGGGACTTTAAGTCCATCAACCCTCAATATCACCTGCAAGGCAGCCGGAAAAAGTTAGTGCTCCAATACACAACAACCGACAATAAAAAAAATGGTACGAAAGCACCCCAACCAGTTAATTACCTCAACCATCAGTGAGTTGATGCGGTCAATGTTGACCTGATGTATACCCGGTACCGCCTCTTTTTCGGACCGAGTAAGGGTCCTTAGCATTCTCTTGGCGTAGTTTTGGAGATCCGGCCAACGAGAAGAGGAATCTGCATCAATAGATTTATCGATTAAGTACTGAGCATATGCAGCGCCTACATTCTACCGGTTGACTGGAGAATCCCAAGACTGGGTAGCTTGGGACTTGACTCTAACAGGTCCAAGCCGCCAGGGGGGATCAAAGGCAAAAGCCGTACCTTGTTTTTTAGGCTGAAGGGTTGCACCACCCCTAGCCGCACTTGATCCGGATGCAACAGCAAGCTCCCTTGATTCGACCTCAGGCGGCCCTGAACTTGGGCCATGACCTTCTAGGCTTTTGCGTGATGAGGTGGGCTTCTCTAGAGTCGGCGGTTTCCCGGTAGAGGAAGGGGTAGGGCATCCGCAGTCTTTCGGCTTTTAGAGGCAGGTTGAGAGGGCTCCTCACCCGGCCTCTTAAGCATTTGTCTAAGGGATCGAGGAACACTCTTGCTCCTCGTCTGCAAAAGAAATTGAGACATCCGGTTAGTGCCAGAGTGGGCTACAAATCATACAGTTGATTTGTGCTATAGTGAGTCAAATATCACATAGCCGGTTAGTATAAAAACTGAATTACTTAATACAAACGGTTAAGAGCCCATCTGGCACTTACCCCATCATTCTTGCACGCAAGCTGGGCCTTCTTCATCTCTAGATGGTCCTTCCGGATCTCAGTTGCAGACTTAGCCAGTGTCTTTTCAGGAGGCACCATCTCTAATCCTTTATCCGCAAAAGAAGAATAAACAATCAGAATTCATTCAAGCATAATATAGATGGCATAATGTGCCGGTTAACAATCAACATACGTCTGCTAAACATCGTGCTTAGGCGATAGGCGGAAAGGAACGCCTCGTCCTTGAGCCAGTCCGGATGAGGGACCCAGTGTTTGGGGACAATAACTTTTGTCCCGTCATCCAATGGCAAGGTTGTCTTTTTGAAAAGACCTGACTCCATAATTTGATCCCATGCCGCTTCCGCTACTTTTGGAAGGGCGCACTTCTTTCCAAGTAGAGCCGGGTGCTTATTGTAGTTACGCAGCCGGTGGTTGAGTTGCAGCAAAGGGGAAGAAACCATATAAAACTTGCTCTTCCAACTGCTCCACTTAGACGGCTTATCTAGCGTCATCATGTACTCCGGATGTGTCGTTAGAGTATACCATGCATTCCAGCCGCCTGGGGCACGGCTAAGATAATGCATATGTGCAAACGCCACCCTGCTAGGCGTAATGTCTTGCAACTCGCAAGCGGCAATGTATCCCAAAATATTCACCCAAGAGTTGGGTGTTAGTTGCCAGACTTCAAGGTCGTAACCCCTTAGAATGGCTCTTATTGCTCTATGAAGGGGGAACCGGAGACCAGCTTTGAACGCCGCCTCGAAGCAGCCGAAATAGTTGTTGGCGTGATCAACGTCGTCGTCCCAAACTACGGTTGCATTACCAGGCGGCACGCGTACTTCCCATCCATCCCCAACCGGTTACTTCGCCAAGAACGTCGGTAGGGTGGCGTTTAGGGTAACAATATCCCGGGCGCTCATAGTCGCCTCTGTTGGGTTGTTTATATAAGGCCACTTGTATGCATCCTCATCTTCTAGAGGGGCATCCGGCTCTTCGGAAGTCTCGGAGGAATCAGATTGTTGGATGGGTTCTTCGCCAACTAAGCTCCCGAATTCCTCCAAAATTTCATATTCGGGCGTGCTAGGGACGCCTGGCTGGTCATAAGGAGCATCCTCAGCCGGAGTTTCGGTTGAGCCTTCAGATTGGTAGTCGGGATCAATAGTCGTCCATTAGTCCGAGCCATTATGTCCTGCACATGAACAGAGACGATCAGATTTGTAGAAAAGTAAGGGTGGTCCAAACACCACTAGACGAAATCCCCAGTCTTAGACTCAGCCGTACCCGGTGACTGTTTGGCAACTGTCCTAGGTCGTTTCGTGTGTGTGTTGGGTGGTCCATTATTCACTAACAACCTATACAACCGGAAAATAGCACAAAGAGTTGTAAAGGACATAGACGGTACCTTGGGAGTTGAAGAAATCTGAAAAAAGTTGACTCCTCGAAGCAAGCAGCGGGAAATCTGAGTTGTTGCCGGAAATGGTTGAGAAGGGTTTCCATTTATAGAGGGAACAATGGGGACGAACCGTCACTTCCCTTTAAATTCAAATTTGAAATTCGAATTAAAAAAAAAAATGGAGGGAAGAAGACGAACCGTCACCTTCCCAGAATGTGACACATGTCACAAGTTGCTACGTTGCAAGCCATGTCACAGGCGCCACGTGGCAAGCCACGTCACACCTGTGAGGGGCAAATATTTTGGGTAAAATTACCCTATGCCACGTGGCCTAATAGCATTCTGACACGTGTCAGCCTCATAGAGGCCCAACGAGATCCAATCCTTGGCTGACACGTGGCACCTTAACCCTAATGGGGGACTGATCCCCTTGCACTATAAATATAGGAAAAATCCTCATTTATTACATTCATTCACAAATACCCACAAAAAACACAAAAACCGAGCAAACATTAATTGCAGAATTTCTCTCTGAATTAGAGAGAAAAACCCTTTACATTCCACACTATACTCCTTATACGCGTTCTAACTTGATCGTTGGAGGCGAAACTCCACCCAACCGGAGTTTCGTGATTTTGCAGGCAGCCGGAGGCGCATTCTTGGAGTTGTAACTCTCTCGCAGGACACATAAAAAATCCCGAAACAGGTGCCTTTGTTTTGCTCATAACCAAAAAGCAAAGGGCGACAAATTTGCCTATAGAAGTAGGAAGTACGTGTTTGTGGGGTACCCGCATGGCAAGAAGGGTTGGAAGTTGTATGATCTAGAAACAGGTGACATATTTGTCTCACGTGATATTAAATTCTATGAAAATGAATTTCCGTATGTGCATAAGAGTGATTCACCTAATGCCAGTGTACGTCCCGAAGGCATGCCAACCGATAATGCTGGGGTAGATCTTGACTTTCTGGATGACTTAGAGCACATCTTAGAGGTTAGTGAGGACTCTCATGTGCCCGACAGTCCGACCAGCCCTCCTGCTCAGGCTTTGGAGCACACGGCTACGGCTTCTCCTCACGAGAGACCACCCAACGGCCCACCTGTAGCCTCTTCTACTACTTCCTCTATTTTTACTGCAACCTCGCACAGCAGCCCCACGGTTGTTTAGCATTCTTTATCCCCTACCTCTACGGCTATGGGCCGTGGTCACAGGAATAGACATCCTACGAGTTGGCACTACAAGAATTAAGCTCATTTGTGACGGAAAATATCCGTCGGAAAATAGTGAATTTCCGTCGGAAATGGTCATTTTCGTCGGAAATCCGTCGGAAAATGTCTGTCGGAAAACTCTTCGTCAGAAAAAAGGTCGTTTCCGACAGAAATGTCGATCCCGACGGAATGAATTCCGTCATAGAAGAATCAGACTTTCTAAGTATAGTCCGTCGGAAATTTCCGACGGATTTTTCTCGGAATATTCCGTCGGAGGATTAGCTTTCCGACGGAATATTCCGTCGGAAAATTTATTAAAAAAAAAAAAAAAAGGCCCAACTCCCACCACCACCCTGTCCACCCCACCCAACCCACACACACCCTGTCCAGACCCCCCACCACCACCCATACCCACCCAACACCACCACTCTGTTCACCCCACCCAACCCACACACACCCTGTCCAGACTCCCCACCACCACCCAGCGAGACCTCACTACCAGCCCACCCATACCCACCCAGCGAAACCTTATCCCCACCCACGAAACCCACAACTACCCACAACCCACCACAACTACAACCCCTAACCCACACCCACCAACCCATACCCACCCACTAAACCCCCCACGCACCACACAACCTCACCACTACCAGCCACCACGAAACACCCCGAAACCCACCCCACCACCGTAACCCACCCTAACCCTAACCACCTGAACCCCCAACCCACCCCACCACCGTAACCCACCCTAACCCCATCCCACCTAACCCTAACCAAATCGAACCCACCCCAACACCAACCCCACCCACCACCACCAACCGTAACAACCCACCCCACCACCCACCACCACCACCACCACCAACCGTAAAAAATCCAAAAAAATCCAAAAAAAATCCAGAGAATTACATTACAATTTAAACAAAAATCAAACAAAACAGTTTATACATTACATTACATAATCCAAAAAATTTATACATTACATTTTTGTTGAGCGGCGGTGGCGACGGTGCTGCTTCTTGATGTTGTTGAGAGAGGAAAGGGAAGAGGAAAGGGGAAGGAGAAGGAGAAGAGGAAACGTAGAAGGAGAAGAGGAAAAGGGAAGGAGAAGGAGCAGAGGAAAGGGGAAGGAGGGGAAGGAGAAGGAGAAGAGGAAAGGGGAAGGAGAAGAGGAAAGGAGGAAAGGAGAAGGAGAGGAGAGAGAAAGAGAAGAGGAAAGAAGAGAGGAGTGGCGGAGGGAGAGAGGAAATTTAGGGTTTTTTTTTTATATAATAATCCCTTCTGACGGAATATTCCGTCGAAAACCCCTAATATTCTTTTTTTTTAATTTTTTTTTCTTTTATTTCTTCCGACGGAATTTTTCCCTCGGAATTCACATCTTCCGACGGAATATTCCGTCGGAAATTTATGTAATTCCGTCGGAAGATGTGAATTCCGAGGGGAAAAAATCCGTCGGAATTTACATTTTCCGTCGGAATTTTCCGAGGAACCAAAATTCCGTCGGAAATGTTGAAATTTCCGACGGAATTAAAGTCTGTCGGAAATGAGCTTAATTCTTGTAGTGTGGCACCGTGATTATGTCGCACATATTATATCTCTTCCGAGTTCATCTATCCCTACCAGTTCATCTTCTACTCCATGCTCCTCATGTAATCCTTATCCCTTAGCCTATTTTGTGAATTGTGATATTTTTCCTTGAGGCACCGTGTGTTTATTGCAGTTGTTGATACATTGGTTTTCAGCCTCGAAACTTCAATGAGGAAATGAAGCATGAGGGGTGGCGAAAGGCTTTGCAAAAAGAAATAACTGCTCTAGAAAAGAATGAGACATGGGTGCTAGAAAAATTACCTCCGGGTAAGAAAGCTCTTGGTTGTCGATGGATATACAAGGTCAAGCTTAACTCAAACGACACACTTGAAAGGTTGAAGGCTTGTCTCGTTATATTTGGTAAACATCAGGTTGAAGGTATCGATTATAACGAGACTTTTGCTCCCGTTGCTAAAATGGTCACTGTTCGTGTTTTTCTTGTTGTTGCTGATTAGGGTTAAAAAACCCTAGCCACGTAGCCCAATGGGAAGCTGACATGTGTCAGCCTCAGGATGGCCCAAAGAGGCCCAATCCCTGAGTGACACGAGGCATAGACACCCTAGCCACGTGGCTCAATGAGGGAGTGACACATGTCAGCTGTAAGTAGGCCTGAATCAGGCCCAAACTCCTAGGCGGCACGTGACTCCTAACCCTAGTAGGGAACCTGATTCCCGTACAGGTATAAATAGGGGTCAAACCCCCATATTTTGTCTCATTCACACATATTCACAAATTCCCATAAAAAAGTACAGAAAGTACATTACGCAATCATTGCTAATTCTCTCTAAATCAGAGAGAAAAACACCTTCTAATTTCCGCTTAATCACCTTAGTCACGTTCTAATTTGATCGTTGGAGACGGAACTCCACCCACACGGAGTTTCGTTGTTTTCAGGTACACGGTCAGGCGCTCATTCTTGGAATCGCTACTCTCCCGCAGGACACATAAAAACCCCCGAAACATTTGGCGCCGTCTGTGGGGAGAGTACTTTTGAGATGACATCTGACTATGTACCGCCTGCTGAAGGCAAACGGCCATTGGCCGAGACAGAGGTCCACACGGACCTAGACAGTGGTGACGATAATGATATCAACACCTATATGGCCCCAGACGGGTCATTCAGATCGCGGCGCACCCGTTCCAAAGAAACTAGGGAACAGGTTGAGGATGCAGTCCATGACCCCCCAGCCGGCCATCCGACTGGGGCACCCCAGGCGGCGGAGGGCTCAGCCCCCGTCACCAGAGACGAACTCATGAAATTCATGACGAGTTTCAAGGGTGAGCTCACGGACATCATCAAAAAGTCCACTGGCTATAACAAGGGTCAGTCGGCAAAGAAACCTTCTCCCTCAATGAGGGGGCAGGCGTCAACGAAAGCTTCTCCCTCTGGGAAGAAGCCTGTAAAAAGGGGACGGATGGGCCCCTAATTGATCTCTCAAGACTTCGTTTCCCTGAAACAGGGCAACGGAAAGCCATCCGACAAATACAGTCGCATGGGTCCAAGAAGACATACTCCGACGCCCGGATTTTAATCCAGGAAGGAGAAGTCAGCAAAAGTCTAAGTCGGCTTCTACGTCGACCTTCCCAGACAGTTTTCGCAATACTTCAATGAAGCATTCGGAAACAAACTAAGGGAGTCAGTCAGGCGGCATGTCTGCCCGTATTGGCCCTCAGATGATCCAACAGGCACAGTATGCGCCTCCCCAGCCATACTTGCCCTATGGATCTCCTTATATACAGCTGACCCTCTTCGGAGGGCAGGCAGCAGCCGTCCAACCGACGGACTAGCAGCTCCGGCTGCTCAACCTTGGTGAACAACCTTCTGCGTTCTCCAAGGAAATAACTGAGGCGGTACAGCCGGCCAAGGTTAAAAATGTGTTGGTTGGTACCTACGACGGTACCACCAATCCAGAAGATCACCTCATGGCCTACACCAACCTTATGTACTTGCAGGGGTTGGAGGACGCCATCTGGTGTAAATGCTTCCCTGCTACCCTCAAGGGCATTGCCCAGAGGTGGTTTGGCAACCTCCCATCCGATTGCATTATTAATTTCAGAACGTTGGCGTATCTCTTTACGTCCAACTTCTCAATGAACATCCCTGTTAAAAAGACAAGTCTCGACCTAGGGGCAATACAGCAGGGAGATCGAGAGGGCCTTCGGTCCTATGTTAGGCGGTTTAATCTGATGAAAACTCAGATAGCCGGCCTGACGGATGAGGTGGCTTATACAGACTTCTTCAAAGGTCTGAAGGATGGGTCGGCATTTAAGTTCGACCTTGTTCACAAATGGGTAGCCACCCTCCAGGAAGCTCTGATGGAAGCCGAAGCCTATATACAAGCGACAGAGCCGTGTGCCATCAGGGAGCCGTCAGACCCTAAAAAGTCTGATAGAAGGGACAGCCGGCCTGCCCAACCGGCTGCCAGAGACGAGGGCAGAAAAAGAAAAGAAGTATGGGCAGCTGATCGCCCTGGTCAGCCGTCCAAAAAGAAAGTAAGAGAATTGAAACCGTACGTTCCTAAGTACGAGTTCAACAAAGACCCATCCTTCATCCTCATGGAGATAAAGAACCGGATGAACATTGAACAACTGGCTCCAATGAAAAGTCATGTCCACAGCCGGGACAAAAATAAATATTGCAAGTTCCATGAGGACATCGGTCATGACACCGGTTACTGCTTCAGCCTCAGGCGGCTACTTGACCGTCTGACAGATGAAGGAGCATTAAGGTCTTACTTGGTGAAGCCCAAGGGCAATGCCAAGCCAAAGACAGGGCATCCGTCTAAGAAGCCGGCTGCCAGCTCTGAAACGGATGAAGAGCCAATCTTCACCATAGCAGGCGGCTTCGCCGGAGAGGGTCCTACCATCCGGAGGGCTAAAGATAACATCCGTCGTTTGGTCAACTCAGTGGATGAGGGCAAGGCGTCGCGAGATACTTTCCTGGAGGTTCTTATTTCTGAAAAGGACCGTGGCATGGTCAGGCGGCCTCATGACGACCCCATAGTAATTGAGTGCAAAGTCGCTAATCAGCGAGTAGGCCGGATCCTCATAGATACCGGGAGCTCGTCTGACCTCATTAGCTACCAATGCCTTAAAAAGCTGAAGTACAAGCCTGGTAGCATGCAGACGGCTCCTCACCCCTTAGTTGGATTTGGGGGAGGTATAGTGCATCCGGTTGGGAAGATTGATCAACCCATCCGGTTGGGTGAGAAGGGGGAAAGACGCCACATGGTCGTCACATTTTTGGTTGTCGAAGAGCTGACTGCTTACAACCTTATTCTGGGTCGTCCTACCCTCAATGAATCAAAGTCTGTCATCATCCCGTCTCTAATGCTCATAAAATTTGAGAAGGATGATGGAACTGTGGGTTCCCTATGCAGAGATCAAAAGACGGCAAGGGAGTGTTACCTCTCAAACGTCAAGCCGACTGTTAACCCAGCCGGCCACACCGAGGAACCCACACTCCTTGCTGAAGACAAGGAAGCCGAGCCTGCTCCTCTAGCAGCCGGCACTAAAAGAAAGGCGAATCGCCCGGTGGTCGCCAAAAAATCGAAAAAATATCAATCACTGATCGGGGAGCGATTAGAAGAGTTCCGTCCCCAACCGGCTGGTGATCACGCCGAAGTAACTCTGGATGACAGCCGTCCAGAGAGAACCGTCAAAGTGGGGACGGTTTCTTTCAAGGAGTTGGGTGTTGAATTGCACCAGCTTCTAAGAGAATTCAAAGACATCTTTGCCTTTGAAGTAGATGAGATGCCGGGTATACATCCGGATCTGGCTGTTCACAGACTCGCCGTAGATACTAAGAAAAAGCCGGTTAGGCAAAAGAAAAGGAATCACGGCGAGGAAAGATCTCAGGCAGCTGCTGCTGAGGTCAAGAAGCTCCTGAATGCCAAATTCATCCGGCAATGCTACTACCCGGATTGGGTAGCAAACGTTGTCTTGGTTAAAAAGCCGAATGGCACCTGGCGGATGTGTGTGGATTACACAGATCTGAACAAGGCATGTCCCAAGGATAGCTATCCGCTTCCTAAGATTGACAGCTTGGTGGACTCAACAGCCAGCCATGCCTTGATGAGCTTCATGGATGCCTACTCTGGCTTCCATCAGATACCCTTGTATAAAAAAGATCAAGAAAAGACGGCATTCGTCACTGATCAAGGGTTATTCTGTTATACGATGATGCCGTTTGGGCTAAAAAATGTGCCTGCTACATTCCAACGGATGATCAATACGATCTTCTTTAATCGAATTGGAAGGAATGTAGAGGCGTATTAGACGACATGATAGTCAAATCCAGAAAGCAGACGGATCACCTTGCTGATCTCCGGGAGACTTTCACAACACTCAGGCGGCATAAAGTAATGCTAAATCCCAAAAAATGCGTCTTTGGAGTTGATTCTGGAAAGTTCCTTGGTTTTTGATTGATCAGAGGGGAATAGAGGCTAATCCGGATAAGGTACAGGCGGTAATTGACATGAAGTCACCCCGTACCGTCAAAGAAGTCCAGAAATTAACCAGTTACCTGGCCGCCTTGCGAAGATTCCTCAGCCGGTCAGGCGACAAATGCCTTTACTTTTTCAAGCCATCAAAAAGAAAAACAGGTTTGAATGGGGGGAGAATGCTGAGGCGGCATTCAAGAAATTAAAGGAACATCTTCACTCGTTGCCACGGCTGGTTAGCCCATTACCCGGTGAAGTGCTCTATATGTACTTAGCCGCCTCGGATCATGCACTTAGTGCCGTTCTCCTTGCTGAAAGAGACGGCATGCAGCTCCCGGTGTACTTCATAAGTTATGTCCTCCGGAATGCTGAGCTCCGGTACCCTTTGGTTGAAAAGTTTGGCCTCGCTTTATTCATGGAAGTCAAGAAGTTAAAACCCTACTTCCTGGCACATCCGGTTGTGGTATATACCGACCAACCCCTCAAGCGGCCAATGACAACCCTGGACTCATCCGACAGACTTCTAAAATGGGCAATTGCCAT
The DNA here is from genome assembly GCF_001683475.1 of Chenopodium quinoa. NCBI lineage: Eukaryota > Viridiplantae > Streptophyta > Magnoliopsida > Caryophyllales > Amaranthaceae > Chenopodium > Chenopodium quinoa. The sequence continues at coordinate 324,143 of NW_018742381.1, read as the reverse complement.
TCAGAGTTTGGAAATCACCTTCGAACCCAGAAAGGCAGTGAAAGGTCAGGCGCTTGCCGATTTTATTATTGAAATGACAAGGCCGGATCAGCCGGAAAACCCAGACCAGGTCTGGAAGATGTATGTAGACGGGAGCTCTATAATGAACGGCTGTGGTGCAGGCGTAATCCTCCAATCTCCGAAAGGGGATACATATGAATATGCACTACGGTTTAAGTTCCAAGCCTCGAACAACGAGCCAGAGTATGAGGCCCTGTTAGCCGGTATCCGCATGTGTAAAGCGGTAGGGGCAAGAAGAGTGGACGCCTGCTTAGATTCTAAGCTGATTGTCAGCCAATACCATGGTGACTACGAAGCCACCCATCCGGCAATGATCAAATACTTGCAGGCGGTCAAAGAGGAGGCCGGGACCCTTGACGAATTTAACCTAAGTCAAGTACCCCGGTCGGAAAACAATCAGGCGGATGCATTGTCCAAACTGGCATCATCCGCCACATGCGATACGCCTAAGTCTGTCTTCTGGGAGGTCATGGAAAAAAGAAGTATTGAACATGATCCCATTGGCGTTCTTGACCGAAGCTCTACCTGGATGGATGCCATCCGGGATTATCTAGCAAACGACACTATGCCGGATGCTCCTGCTGAGGCGGCAGCGTTGAAAAAACGGGCCGCTAGTTTTGAAATATACCAAGGGGATCTCTTCCGGAAGGGTTACCTCCAGCCGCTTCTCAAATGCGTAACTCCTGAAAAGGGAAAAGAGGTCCTAGAGGATCTGCACTCGGGCTTTTGTGCATCACACATAGGCGGTAGATCCCTAGCTAAAAGGGCCAGGCGGCAGGGTTATTTTTGGCCAACTCTAGAGGCAGACGCCATGGAATTGGTAAAGAGGTGTGACAAGTGCCAGAAATTTGGCCGGCTCATACATCGTCCGACAACTGACCTGACGACAATCTACAGCCCGGTTCCCTTTACCAAATGGGGCATGGACATCCTAGGTCCGTATACGCCTGCCTCAGGCGGCCGGAGATATATTTTGGTGGTTGTAGACTACTTCACCAAATGGGTGGAGGCGGAGGCAGTCAAAGGCATTAAGACAATGGATGTGATCTCCTTCATTTGGAGAAACATCATCACCCGGTTTGGAGTGCCTTTGTCCATGATTTTTGAAGATGGGCCTCAGTTTGAAACTCCAATACTCAAGAATTGGTTGGGAGATCAAGGGATCTCATATTGCTTTGCATCCGTAGGCCGACCCCAAGCAAACGGCAAAGTTGAAGCCTTCTACAAACTCATCTCAGACAGCATAAAAAAGAAAATAGAAAGGGCTGGTGCCTTATGGGCTGATGAATTGCCTCACGTTCTCTGGGCTATCAGAACAACAGAAAAGGGGGCAACCGGTGAAACACCGTTCCTCATGGCATACGGCACTGAAGCCGTCTTACCCATTGAACTTTATGAGCCAACACTTCGAGTGATGCTTTATAACGAAGAGGCTAATTGGGAGGCCATGTGGCTTGCATTGGACTCACTCCCGGAACGCCGGGGCAAAGCTGCACTATGCCATGATATATACCGCCTGCGAATGACGAGGGCCTACAACAAGGTAGAACTTGCTCTTCCAATTGCTCCATTTAGACGGCTTGTCAAGCGTCATTAATTATTCCGGATGAGTGGTAAGCGTATACCACGCATTCCATCCGCCAGGAGCCCGGCTGAGATAGTGCATATGGGCAAACGCCTCCCAGCTAGGCGTAACCGCCTGCATCTCGCAGGCGGCAATATACCCCAAAATGTTGACCCAGGAGTTAGGCGTCAACTGCCAGACTCCTAGGTCATAACCCCTCAAAATGGCTCTGATCGTCCGGTGCATGGGAAACCGGAGGCCTGCCAGGAACGCCGCCTCATAGCAGCCAAAGTAATTATCCGCATGGGCGGTGTCGTCCCAAACGACGGTTGCGTCGCTAGGCGACACCATTACTTCCCATCCGGGTCCTACCCGATGCTTCGCCAAAAATGCCAGGAAGGTAGCATTTAATGTAACCAGATCCCGGGCATTGACGGATGCCTCTTGGGGATTATTTATTGCAGGCCAGTTATAAGCCTCTTCATCCTCGACGGGGGCATCCGGACCCCGTCTGACTCAGATGAGCTAGAAGACTGGGCAGGTCCTTCTGCCCCAGAACTCATCCTGTCGTCCAAAATCTCGTCCCCGGGTGTACTTGGAGTACCCGGGTGATCAGGTGCATATTCATATGCCTCAACCGCAGAGCCGGCTGAGTCTTCAGACTGATATTTAGGGTCGAAAGTCGTCTTCCTCGTCCGAGCCATCCGGTCCTGCACATTAACAGAGACAGTTGGTATCTCAGAAGAGCTAGGGTGGTCCTAAGACCCCCAGACGGCACCCCAAGTCCTAGACTCAGCCGTACCAGGTGACCGGTTGACTTCTGTCCTAGGCCGTGCCGTGTGTGTGATTGGTGAATCCATTTATTAACACAAGACTATACATGCAGTAATTGAAAATACTATGCAAACGGAAAAAGAAAATAATGTACAAGGGATAGAGTCGGTACCTTTGTACTTGGTGAAAATTTGAAATTTGGTTGAGCAGCAGGATCTTTGAACGTTGCTTGGAGATACCCCAAGCGGCTGTCCGGATGATCTTTTTGAAATTAAGCTTCCGGCAAATTAGAAATTTACCCAAAAGCACCCCAGACGGTAATGTCCGGATGGGGGCCTATTGAAAGCTTTGAAGAAAAGATTGAAAATTGCCCAAAAGCACCCCAGACGGTAGCGACCGGATGAGGGTCTTTTGGAAGGTTTGGAAGAAAATTGAAAATTGCCCAAAAGCACCCCAGACGGTAGCGTCCGGATGGGGGTCACTTGAAAGATGATGAAAGAAATGGAAATTTGCTCCAAAGTACCCCAGACGGAGAATGTCCGGATGGGGGTCTTTTGAGCGCTTTGAAGAAAAATTAGGCAATTTGCTCCAAAGTACCCCAAACGGAAGATGTCCGGATGGGGGTCTTTTGAGAGCTATGAGGAAAAATGAGGAAAATTACTCAAAGATAGCCCAGGCGGTGATATACCGGATGGGTGTCTCTGAAGTGCTTGGGAAGAAGTGGTTGAATAATCGGTTAAATGAAAATTTGTTGAGAAGTACCACAGGCGGTAAAAGACCGGCTTCGTGAAGAAAGAAGTGTTGAAAGATTGGAATGCCGGATGACAAGAAAATCTGAGAAAAGTTCAGTGAATTAGCAGCCGGTATCAGAGGAAATTTTGGCAGAGTTCTTTTGCAAAAATATTTGAAGTGTAATAAATGAAGGAAGGGGGGTGATATTCATAGACTCCTAGGAGCCTGACACCCCCCCTCCTGTCCTTTCCTATCTAAGTGACAAAGCCGTCACTTCAAAAGGTGACGGTTAAGGTGACGAAGCGTCACCTCATCAAAAAAAAAAAAAAACCTCTCCTTTGATCGGGACGCGTGTCACAGACCCACGTGGCCACAGAGGGTCCCAAGTGCCACGTGGCAAGCCACGTGACACCTGTGAGGGGCAAATGATTAGGGTTAAAAAATCCTAGCCACGTGGGCGAATGGGAAGCTGACACGTGTCAGCCTCAGGATGGCCCAAAGAGGCCCAAACCCTGAGTGACACGTGGCATAGACACCCTAGCCACATGGCCCAATGAGGGAGTGACACGTGTCAGCTGTAGGTAGGCCTGAATCAGGCCCAAACTCCTAGGCGGCACGTGACTCCTAACCCTAGTAGGGAACCTAATTCTCGTACAAGTATAAATAGGGGTCAAACCCCCATATTTTGTCTCAATCACACATATTCACAAATTCCCATAAAAAAGTAAAGAAAGTACATTACGTAATCATTGCTAATTCTCTCTGAATCAGAGAGAAAAACACCTTTTAATTTCCGCTTAATCTCCTTAGTCACGTTCTAATTTGATCGTTGGAGGCGAAACTCCACCCACACGGAGTTTCGTTGTTTTGCAGGTACACGGTCAGGCGCTCATTCTCGGAATCGCTACTCTCCCGCAGGACACATAGAAACCCCCGAAACAGTTGCTGCTGCGAAAAATTGGGAGTTACACTAAATGGATGTCCATAATGCTTTCTTGCACGGTGACCTTAATGAGGATGTTTATATGAAGCCCCCCTAGTTTATATGGCACTCAATCTGGTTTGTTGTGTCGTCTTCGGAAGTCCCTGTATGGTCTACGCAAGCACCTCGATGTTGGTTCTCTAAATTGGCCAATTCTTTGAAAAGGTACGGATTTTTGCAATAGTACTCTGATTATTCGTTATTTACTCTGAATAATGGGGCTATTGATCTGAGTGTTTTGGTGTATGTTGATGATTTAATAATTTCGGGCAATGACTCTTCTGTAATCTCGACATTTAAATCATATTTGAGTGACTGTTTTCATATGAAAGATTTGGGTGTGTTGAAGTACTTTCTTGGTATTGAAGTTACTCGGAGCTTGAAAGGAATATTTTTATGTCAACGGAAATATACTTTTGATATTATTGTAGAGTCTGGTTAATTAGGGGCATATCCGACAAGTACTCCTATTGAACAAAATCATACTCTGGCGAAATCTGACACTCCTCTTATTGATGATCCGGAAAGGTATCGTCGTCTTGTGGGTCGTCTGATTTACCTGTCTTTTACTAGACTTGATCTTGCTTACACAATACATATCTTATCACAATTTATGCAATAACCTCGTCAAGAACATTGGGAGGCCGCTATTCGTACGGTCCGTTACTTAAATGGGTGTCCGGGTCAAGGAATCCTATTAAGCTCAGATTGCAATTTACATGTGACAGATTGGTGTGACTCGGATTAGGCTGGTTGTCCTTTGACAAGACAATCGAATTTTGGTTGGTTTGTGTTTCTTGGTGGTTCTCCTATTTCTTGGAAGACTAAGAAGCAACATACTGTTTCTAAGTCTTCCGTAGAGGCAGAGTATCGTTCGATGTCTAATATAACAAATGAGTTAAAATGGTTAAAGGAACTGCTTGACAGTTTGGGAGTATCGCATCCCCGTGCGATGAGCTTGTTTTGTGATAGTCAATCAGCGCTATATATTACGCAGAAGCCGGTATTCCACGAACGTACTAAGCATATTGAGGTAGATTTGTCATTATGTTAGGGATGCAATTCAGGAAGGGGTTATTAGTCCGTCATACATCAAGATGACTAAACAACTCGCGGATATATTCACTAAGGCCTTAGGCAAGAATCAATTTTTGTATTTACTTGGCAAGTCGGGCATTTGTGACTTACATGCTCCAACTTGAGGGGGGGTGTTAAGCCCTATATTAGTGTCTAGTTATCGGGCATATGTGTTGATCCCTAATCAGAGTTGTATATATACTTGTTCAAACTCTAATAGAAAATATATGACATTATTCTCTCTATTTTCTCTAAACTTAAAACTCTTTCTAGTTAAAGGTTGTATTTTTTGACATTATTACCCTCTTTTTAATGAGTTGCCATTTTTTTACTTTACTTTTTTGTATTTTTAACATCAATTTTCAACACTTTCTCTCTCTATCTCTTCAATTATTCTAAACTACTTTTTCTTTCTCTCTATCTCTCTCTAACCCCATATGCACATATGTACTTTCAATCATTATTTTAAAGAATTTACAACTTTCTTAATTAGCGCGCAAAAACCAAAAGAGGCTTTGTATTAGGAGACGGAGGGAGTAATAACTAACAAAAATGTCTTTTGGTGAACAATTATACGACCATTATGATTTTTATTTTTTAATCATAATCATTATTAGAGAGAAAGCTTATAAAACACTGTAATTATTTTCAAATTATAATATAAATTTCTTTAATTTGTTCATTAATTAAGAAATTTTTTGGTGTTCATAATTCCATATTTTGAGATAATGAGTTGAAAATGAAACGGATTAGAATGGTAGTGTACAAGGGTATTTATAATGGTTTGTGTTTGGGTTGTTACTGTTGGAACAAAGTATTAAGAAGTGTGAATTTTATGAAAGACAAAAAGTCCCGCGTTGGTGGGAAATGACCCTCTTTATAATATAGAGTGTGGGGAATATTGAATGTGGCCTTTGGGCTACCCACATTTTATGGAGAGGGATAACTTATATGTTAAATCAACCTATCACACACACGCGCGCCGAATCGAATCGAGCCGACCCGGGCTGGGCTGGGCTGGGTTGGGTCGAGTCGGGTTTATTAAACAAACTTAATTTTTAGACAAGGCTAATTACGTGATTAATGCCTTAATTTTTGCTAAACGTTTTGACTGATTCTCAAAACCGTTTTAAATGATTTTGTTCCGTTTTGATTGGGTTGATTCTCGGTATTTACGTTAATCAGTTTTTTACTTTGATTTTCTAACTGTTTTAATTAACCGTTTTTGACATGAATTACGCTGGTTTTTTGGAACGGTTTTTGCTACCGTTATGCTACTGCTTTGCCTATAAAAACCTCTTTGGTTCATGCTTTTGGTACACAGAAAAATAATATTCTCATCTCTCTTCTTCCTCACACAAATTTGAGCAGTTTCATTTATTTTTGATGTTCCGTTGCCCGGTGGTTCAGTGCAATTCCACCGGTACTTTATACAATTGAGAGACTGTTTTATCCCGGAGGCATCCGGTTGGTACGAGCTGCTTGCACAAATTCAAGGCAGTACTGTGAATGTTCTAAAGAGAGCGACATAGTCTGCGGCTCAGTCTCATTCCCGGTAACTTTGTTCTTATTATTTTTGTTCCCGCAGTTCCGTTTATAACAATTTTAGAACATTTCTTTTCTGCCTTCGTGAACAACATGTCTACCGAAGAAATGACTATGTCCGCTGACCTTAACAAGCCCTTCTGTTTTGAAGGCGCTCTAAAAGATGGAAACAGAAAATGCAATTTTTCTTAACTATAAAAAAAGTTCATTCTATTTTAACTATTCCTAGGCCTTTTATTCCTGATAATGCTGCTGAAGATGAAATAGCTTATCTAAATAGTGAAATCGAAACTTGGAATGAAACTGATTTCATGTGCAAAAATTATATACTTAATGGTCTATCTGATAACCTGTATGACTATTACAATATGGAAAATTCTGCTAAAGATTTGTGGGATGCCCTACAAAAGAAATATGATACTGAAGAAGCAGGTGCAAAAAAGTATGCTGTCAGTAGGTACCTAAAGTTTCAGATGACTGATGATAAGTCCGTGGAAGTGCAATCCCACGACCTTTAGAAAATTGCCCATGAGATAATTTCCGAAGGTATGACCCTTGATGAACAATTTCAAATTGCTGTTATTATTGACAAACTGCCTCCTTCTTGGAAAGATTTCAAAAATAACCTCAGGCATAAGACTAAGGAATTCTCCTTAGAGAGTTTGATCACTTGGCTCCGTATAGAAGAAGAATCCAGAAAACAGGACCTAAAGGAAGAAATCTTACAGCTCACTGCTAACAATGCTCCTAAGCGATCTGCTACAGTACTCAAGCCTGCTGGTAAGCATTTCAAACCTCAGAACCGGAAGAATAACTTCAACAAAAGTAAACAGAATGTTCAAAAGAACAATGGAAGGCAACAGTTTCAACCCCCTAAGAATTGCACTAGTCAATTTCTATGCTATAGGTGTGGAAAACGAGGCCATATGGCACGAAAGTGCAGGAATATGCCTAACCCTGCACCGCACAGGCAAGCATGATTGAAGAGCCTTTTGTGGCTATGATTACTGAGATCAACCTTACTGGTGGATCGAATGGGTGGTGGGTAGACACTGGTGCTACACGCCATGTCTGCTATGATCGTCGGATGTTTAAAACATACACTGAAAAGACCGATGATAAGAAAGTGTTGTTGGGTGATTCCCATTCCACTAATATTGCTGGTGTTGGAAATGTTGGGTTGAAGTTTACTTCTGGCAGGACTCTCATTCTGCAGGATGTGCTGCACACTCCGGAAATGAGAAAGAATTTAGTTTCTGGTTTTCTTCTTAATAAGGCTGGTTTTACACAAACCATAGGTTCTGATTTGTTTACTTTAACTAAGATTGGAATATTTGTAGGAAAAGGATATGCTACTGATGGCATGTTTAAACTGAATGTTGAGGTTAATAAAATTTCTGATTCTGCTTATATGTTGTGTTCTACTATTAATGTTTGGCATACTTAACTTTATCATGTGAACAAAAGACTCATAAAAAATATGAGCAATTTAGGCCTTATTCCTAATATTTCTCTTAATGAATTTGACAAATATGATTCTTGTAATCAAGCTAAGATTACAAAAACACCTCATAAGTCAGTAATTAGAAATTCTGAACCATTAAACTTAATTCATTCGAATATTTGTGAACTAAATGGAACGTTGATCAGAAATGGACAACGATATTTTATCACCTTTTTTTATGATTATTCTGATTATACTTGTGTTTATTTGATGAAAAATAAAAGTGATGCTTTTGAAATGTTTAAGCTGTTTGTGACAGAGTTTGAGAATCAGTTCAACAAGAAAATAAAAAGATTACGAAGTGATCGTGGAACTGAGTATGATACTGATGCTTTTGTAGAATTTTATAATTCACATGGTATCATACATGAAAGGTCAGCTCCTTATTCTCTAGAAATGAATGGTAAGGCTGAAAGGAAAAATAGAACTTTTACTGAGTTAGTAGTTGTTATTTCCTTAAATTCTGGTGTTGCTGATCATTGGTGGGGTGAAATCCTTCTAACCATTTGTTATGTCTTAAACCGTATTCCAAAGACTAAGAGTAAGGTTTCTCCTTATGAAATACTTCGTAATAAACAACCTAACATTTCTTATTTCAGAACTTGGGGTTTTCTAGCATATGTTAGGATCCCTGATCCTAAAAGAGTTAAGTTAGCTAGTAGAGCTTATGAATGTGTATTCATTGGATATGCTATTAATAGTAAGGCATATAGATTCTTTGATTTAAGTGCGCATGTAATTATAGAATCTAATGATGTTGACTTTTATGAGGACAGGTTTCTTTTTAAATCTAGAAATAGTGGGGGTTCATCCTGCTCTATTATTCCAGAAATCTGGTCTAACTCACAAGACCTGAATGCTGAACCCAAACTAAGAAAGAGCAAGCGGGCTAGAGTAGCAAAAGAATTTGGCCCGGACTTTGTAGTTCTCAATGTAGAGGAGAATCCTTCTACCCTCCAAGAAGCCCTAACCTCAGTTGATGCAGATTTATGGCAAGAAGCCGTGAACGACGAAATGGACTCACTTGAGTCTAATCAAACTTGGCATCTAACTGAGTTTCCACCAGGCTTCAAGTCAATTGGCTGCAAATGAGTCCTAAAACAAAAGCTGAAAGTTGATGGGACCGTTGATAAGTATAAAGCCCGTTTGGTAGCTAAAGGCTACAGACCAAGGGAGAATGTTGATTTCTTTGATACTTATTCACCTGTAACTAGAGTAACATCTATTAGAGTGCTAATATCTCTTGCTTCTGTTTATAATCTTGTAGTACATCAGATGGATGTAAAGACTGCATTCTTGAACGGTGAATTGGAAGAAGAAATATACATGGACCAACCAGAGGGCTTTGTCGTCCTGAGAAAAGAGCATCTGGTATGTAAGCTAGATAAATCTCTTTATGGTCTTAAAAAAGCACCTAAACAATGGCATGAAAAATTTGATAACTTAGTCATCTCACATGGTTTTAAGATAAATGGTAGTGACAAATGCATATATGTAAAATTTGAGAACGACATCTGCACTATAATTTGTCTGTATGTGGATGACTTGTTAATTTTTTGCTCGAACATTCATGTTGTAAATAATGTAAAGCTATTGTTGAATGCTGAGTTTAATATGAAAGATCTAGGAGAGGCGAATGTAATCCTTGGAATTAAGATTACTAGGACAAAAAATGGAGTTTCTTTGGATCAATCTCATTACATTGAGAAAATCCTATTGAAATATGGTTACTTTGACTGTAAACCTGCTAGTACACCTTATGATCCCAGTGTAAAATTATTTAAGAATACTGGTGATGTCGTAAGGTAATCTGATCATTGGAGCGTCATTGGCAGCCTTCGGTATGCCACTGATTGTACTAGACCCGACATTGCCTATGTCGTGGGATTGTTAGGCAGGTTTACTAGTTGTCCTGGTAATGAGCATTGGCATGCTATTGAAAGGGTCATGAGATACCTTAAAAGGACCATGAACCTAGGGTTACATTATGAAAGGTTTCCAGCTGTACTAGAAGGCTATAGTGATGCTGAATGGAACACCTTATCAGATGACTCTAAGGCTACTAGTGGATATATTTTTTCTATAGCAGGTGGAGCTATATCTTGGAAGTCTAAGAAACAGAATATTTTGGCTCAGTCCACCATGGAGTCAGAAATGATAGCACTAGCTACAGCTAGTGAAGAAGCAGGTTAGTTAAGAGACCTGCTAGGTGAAATTCCCTTATGGGAAAAACCATTACCGGCTATCTTGATCCACTGCGATAGTACCGCGGCTATTGCAAAAGTTCAGTACCGTTACTATAACGGTAAGAGACAACAAATACGTCGTAAGCACAACACTGTGAGAGAATATCTCTCTATCGGAGCAGTCAGAGTGGATCATGTACGCACTGAGAATAATTTGGCTGACCCTTTGACGAAAGGATTAGCTAGAGAGAAAGTCCATTATTCCTCTAAGAGAATGGGACTATTTCCATTAAGATGAGTCACACATAATGGTAACCCAACCTATGGACTGGAGATCCCAAGAAATAGGTTTAATGGGTAATAACAAGTTATGAGTGATATGAGTTGATTATGTTCAAAAGACATAAATTCCTGAAGCGATCGAGGATGAGTTAATAGAAACTCTTAATGGAATCTATACTCCATTTTGGAGTGGAGTACCAAGCTACAAGAGTACACTTGATAGATTCACCTATGTGAATGTGGAAGTTAGGTCGCTTCATATGAAATGTGTGGCAACATTTCTAGAGCATTCACTATACTGGGATTGACGTGCATGGCCGTAATAGCACGAGTCTATAACAACACCAAGAGTAGGTCGTGTGTAGTACGTTGTCAGAGATAGGGTTCAAAACTTCGAGTTACCCTTGTTAAATCTGACTCGTATTCATTACGCAGAAGTTCAAGTTGAAAAACACTTCTGTTTATGCGCAACCTATATGTAAAGTTTTTTGCTCGAAAATGTTTTCAAAAAATTCAAGTGGGGGATTGTTGGAACAAAGTATTAAGAAGTGTGAATTTTGTGAAAGACAAAAAGTCCCACATTGGTGGGAAATGAGAGTTTTACCCTCTTTATAATATAGAGTGTGGGGAATATTGAATGTGGCCCTTGGGCTACCCACATTTTGTGGAGAGGGAGAACTTATATGCTAAATCAACCTATCACACACACGCGTGCCGAACCGAACCAAACCGAGCCGAGCCAAGCCGAGCTGGGCTAGGCTGGGTTGGGTCGGGTCGGGTTTATTAAACAACCTAAATTTTTGGACAAGGCTAATTACGTGATTAGTGCCTTAATTTTTGCTAAACGTTTTGACTGATTCTCATAACCGTTTTAAATGATTCTGTTCCATTTTGACTGGGTTGATTCCCGGTATTTACGTTAATCAGTTTTTGACTTTGATTTTCTGACTGTTTTAATTAACCGTTTTTGACATGAATTACGCTGGTTTTTTGGAACGGTTTTTGCTACCGTTATGCTACTGCTTTGCCTATAAAACATCTTTGGTTCACGCTTTTGATACACAGAAAAATAATCTTTTCATCTCTCTTCTTCCTCACACAAATTCGAGCAGTTTCATTTATTTTTGGTGTTCCGTTTCCCGGTGGTTCAGTGCAATTCCACCGGTACTTTATACAATTGAGAGACTGTTTTATATTGAGGGGAATCCGGTTGGTACGAGCTGCTTGCACAAATTCAAGGCAGTACCGTGAATGTTCTAAAGAGAGCGACTAATATAGTCCGCGACTCAGTCTCATTCCCGGTAACTTTGTTCTTATTATTTTTGTTCCTGCAGTTCCGTTTATAACAGTTACTAATATCCAAACCATAATATAAACCAGCCGATTAATCTTCATTTTATCCGGTTGTTGTAGTTTGTTAAGTCAGTTATCAAGATCAAGAAATAGAAAATGCCCTTTTTATTTTTATTTTTAAAAAAAAAATCTTTAATTTGCCCTTTAATCTAGATCATTTCTTTTGTTTTGGTTAACCGTTTTTATTAAAATGACTATAACATCTCGTCTAAAATAGAAGGTGAGTCGTTAGTGGAAATGACGTCGAGACGATAATGTCACTCTAAATGCTACGAAAAATTAAATTGAGAAAAATCCCAATAAATGAACATAGAAAATTTTAATTTCAACGAGGCAGAACAACCTTAAATCTGACTATTCCAAAAAGAGAAGTTCTAAAAATTATAAAAGGATGTCTATAAAACTGTTTAGAAACAAACTAAACAATGTGCTCTCAGCTCAGACTTAACAGAACCTGCTCTTCAGTTTTAAATAACATTTAGGTCCCACAATCAGTGGAGAGTAACTAGCAATTCTCCCAAAGCAAGATAAAGAGATCACATAGCAAGAATCAAGACAAGGTAAGAACAAAAAAAAGACATATGAGAACAAAGTCACAAGACATGAACTGGAAGAAAAGAGATGAGAAAGAAACTATTTAATAGAAACTATGGTAAATTAGTAAATTAGAACATGAAAACATATTAAAATAATTATTAAAGTTCATATAATTCAAATAAACAAAACATGTTAAGCAATTTAAAAATATAATTTATATCATAGAAAAATAATTTGACTAAAGTAGGATCAAACACTAGTCCACTTTTTAAGGTTTGTCAGGCAAACCTCAAATCAACTCGCAGGAGACTATGGCTAAGAATGGCCAAATATGGTCTTACACCTCTGAACCTCCAAGACGACAACAATTAAGCCAGGTAGAAACTACTTGAAACACGCAGCCCAAGTAGGTAGCATGTTCTAACCATCTTATAATTCGTAGCCCAGTGGCTCCTACCTTATAATCAACAAAGGAAATGATAGAATAATAAATTTCAAATCAATAATTATTAATGATCAACAGAGATGCCACATATGGTTTTACACTCAAAAATTATCAAATCAATCACCACAGCATTCATAGGTCTAAATAGTATGTTACCAACACCTTGAGACGTCTTTTAATCGAAAATACGCACACTATACACATACATATACATGTTGTCCAAATTTTACAAGTTATAAATACATACTTTTAAAATTCACAACTCTTAGGATATTGATCTAATAATTACCAAACTTGTACAACTAACCCCTAACACCATTCCCATTATAATTAAACAATAATTAGAGTAAATTTAGAAGATTTGTATTCCTCAGCATATATAAACCTTCTAAATTATAGTTTACTAGAGTGTAACCTTGCTCATGCACGGGATATATGTGGTATGTATGTTTAAGGAAAAAAAAGTAGAAGTAAAAGTTAGTACAGAGTGGTTATTGGTTTTTTGTTAATTAAGTGATGTGAGTTGTTATGAGTAAAAAGGGTGGTTATTGGTTATTAAAAAAAAACATAGAAGGACTAGATTTTAATTTAGTGATATGGGTAGTTATGAGTAAAAAAAAGGTGGTTATTAGTTATTATTTTTTAAAAAAAAATAAATAAATAAAATAAATAGAAGGCCTTAAATTGCTAGGATGGGAAATTGGAGTGCTGTGAATAAAAGTTGGAAAAACAACTCTTAAATTATATATAAGATTCTCACTTAAGTAAAAGGTTTCAAAAATATTGTGTAACTATTATAAGTAAATAGAACACGAAATAAAATGAATATAATCATTATAAAGATAATATATATAAGATTAGAAATAATATATTATTATAGTTGTCGTATACAGATATTCCAAAAATATAAAAAATTGCTAAAAGGGGAGGGGGAGTCTTGGAGGGAAAAAACAGCACCACAAAGCAACACATGTTCATTCATGGTGTCTGCTCTTTATTTTTTATTTTTTTGAAGCCATACGAGCGAAATTATATTAAATCAAGCTCCACAAAGTTTGTAGGCTTTGGGGGAAAGAACTCATACAAACCCGTTCCGGAGAAGTACTAGTATCCCATCTAGCAACAAAATGGGCCACCATATTCTCAGCTCATTTAACATGATTACAAGAAAAGAAAGAGAAGCCATTCCTCATTTTCAGCACATCCTCAAGGAGAAGAAAGATAGGAGCAGCACCTACTTGTCTCGTCTGAGTTACTCGAACAGTAGCAAGCGCATCACTTTCCAGAATAACCTTCTCAAAGCCCAACCTACGCACCAGCTCAACCCCGTACCTCATTGCACCAGCCTCAGCCATGTCAGGTGACCATAGTGATCATCAACACCCCACTGCAGTCTCAAATTACTGTCCCAAACTGAACACCAACCCCCTCCACTATATGGGCATCAACATTTAATTTAACAGTCCCATTAGGGGGAAAAGACCACGAACTAGCTGAAGTACATGTTGTTCTCGGTCCCCCACCCTTTAGCTTCGCAATATATATCCCATAATCAAAAGTAAAGACTCCACCTTGATATTGTTTTCATGTTCTATTATGTTTTATGATGGAAGTCAATAATATATGAATTTAATTACTGTCAAAGATATATGAGTTTAATTATTGTTAATAATTATCTAATGTTGAAGTTAATATTATCTAACGTTAATATTGCTTAGATATTAAAATCAGTTTTCATATTCTACGTAAGATATTTATATTCTTTGTTACCTTTTTTTATTGTATGTTTATCTTATTAAAGACTGTTTTTGTAAGCTCCCTAAATCAAAGGGATACTTACGAAATTAATATTTTTGGTTTCTTGAAATATTTATCCTAACAGCTGTGTTTGTTAGCTTCAAAAGATGAGATGTTATCATCCGAGAGAATAGGCTGGAATATTTATCTGCTTGGTCATCAGAATTCAAAGCCCATGGAATAGTGGTTGTTGCAATTCAAATGGCTATCTTCTAAAGGACCTTGTCAATCTTCAATTCATATTCATTTATAAATTGCATGGAAGCTTGCTGATCAAAGTACACTAAAAAAATACAAGATACAGAGAGTAATTCACAAGATCAATCAAGCTTCATCATTTAATAGTTATTTTTCTCTCTAAGAGTTATATTACTTTGTATATAATTAAGTTTGAGAGAAAAAGAAAAGAGTATATCCAAAGAGCGAAAAACAATATCAAAAAAGAGATATACTTAGAGTATTTTTATAATACTTAAAGTATTTGGGTAGTCTTGGTAGTCTTTTGTTTCTAGGACTTGAGTGACTAAAGTGTAACCGGGTGGTGCGGAAGGAAGAAGAGAATAGCTTCTAGTTACTTTAGGGCTCTAAAGGAGGAAATAAAAGAAGTTAAAAATCCTACGGGTTGAACTACCCTAGGCGGAGACGTAGACATCTTTGTCGAACTTCGTAAAAATATCATCGTGTCTTTTATTTCTTTTCATTCGCTTTACTTTACTGTTTTTCAATTATTCAAATATATTCTGTTAAAGTTTCAAAGTTCATTTTAAACCTTTGAAGTGAATCTCAAAGCCTTGACACTGAAAAATGAAATCAGTTTATTCTGCCTTGAAACTGATTTCAAGACCTTGAGATTTACAATTTTGCGAAAAGTTGTCATACTCTGTTCAACCCCCCCCCCCCCCTCTAGAGTATAATTGCTATTATTTCATTACCTTATTGATCCTTCAATTAGTATCAAAGCTGCAGGTTTTCACGGTCAGATTTAACAATCCGTGAAATATGAATTCAAGCGGTGATGGTGGCTTTGCTCAAGGACGATCTGCAAATCGTCCCCCTTTATTATGTGGCAATAATTTTGCTCACTGGCGCTCCCTAATGCAAATGTTCATGATTGATCAAGATCTGGAGCTATGGGAGATTATCCAGAAAGGTCCAAAAGTTCCCATGAAGACAACTGAGAGTGGTGACTCTATTCCAAAAGATGATGGCGAATTCACTCAGACGGACTTGGAAAAGGTTTCTAAAAACTATCGAGCCATGAATCTACTCTATTGCGGACTGGACGGAAATGAGTTTAATCGAGTATCTACATGTAAAAGTGCAAAGGAAATTTGGGATAAGCTGGTAGTAACCTATGAAGGAACCAGCCAAGTCAAAGAAACAAAAATCAGTATTTTCCTTCGATAATATGAATTGTTCAAAATGACGCAAAATGAAGCTGTCAAGGAAATGTTCACAAGGTTCACTCAGATTATCAACAACCTTGATTCCCTTGGTAAAACATTTACAAATGAAGAAAAAGTCAGGAAGATCCTTCGATGTCTTCCAAAATCTAAATGGGGTCCAAAGGTGACGGCTATCGAAGAAGCCCAGAACCTAAGAACTCTATCGTTAGACGATCTCCTTAGGAAATTGATTACCCATGAGATGTCTTTAAATGAAGATGATGGAGAGCCAGCCTCATCAACAAAAGGGCTAGCTCTCAAAGCCAAGAAGGAAGAAGTCTCCACCGATGATGAAGATAGTGATGGAGATGATGAAGATCCTTTTGATATTATTGCTAGAAGCCTTGCAAAAATTCTCAAAATGAAGAAAAAGTTTCCTAGAAGCAAGGACAACAGTCGGCCAGAGAAATACAAGAACAAATCATTCAACAAATTCAATACCTTGAAGGGCTACGAATGTGGAGATGATGATCACCTTGTGAAGGACTACCGTAAAAGAAGAAAAAGGCAGTCAGGCAAAAGAGATTATAAGAAGAAAGTTATGGTTGTCTCATCGAGTGACTCAGATTCAAGTGATTCCTATGAAGAAAAAGCTAACCTTTGTCTTGTGGCGGATCACGATGAGCATCTCCAGGTAATCGTAAATAACTTAATCTCTAGTCCTACTAATGTTCTTTCAGATTTTCTGCGTAATATGATTATGAATGAAGAAAGCTTGATTCAAGAGTCAAAAATTCTTAAAGAAAAATTAAGCAAACAAACTAGCGTATCTGATAAACTGGCTAAGGAATTAGCTGATCTCAAAGCATCCTAGTTTACCTTTGAAAACCAGGTCAAGGCCTCAGAGTCAGCTCTTGACACTAAGGTCAAGGCCTTGAAAACTGAAAACACTGTTTTAAAGCGTAAACTTACTTCTCAAAATTATTATATTAATAATCTTAAAAATGAAAAGAAAATGTTAACTGGGAAATGCGTAGAGTAGCATAATGTCTTTGTTAGATTCACTCAGTCAGAAGCAACTCTTGATAAAATGTTAGGTGTTCATCAATCATCCTTAAATAAAAGCGGTCTTGGATACAATAAAAATTTTCCTAAGAAAAACCCAACCACTTTTGTAAAAGCTAAGGATAATTGGCGAACTCTCACATGTTTCTACTGTTGCAAAAAGGGTCATACTAAGTTAACATGTCCTTTTAGAAGAAATGATCCTCATATTGTTAAGAATTCTTTTCCTGTTTATTTTTGAGACCAAATCAAGCAAATTGGGTTGTTAAAGGAACCAGACCACCAAACATGGTCCATCCTAACTATAACTCCAAATTTGCAGGTTGGTCTAGAAAGGTTTAATGTTCTTTTCTTATGTAGGAAAACTTCAAGAGTAAAGATAGATTCAAAAGTAAAGGTTTGATGTTTTTATTATCAACTTGCTGATTTTTTTTTCTAAGTCTTTAAGCGAAGATATATATATTCATTCTAATTCGGCTTAAATCGAGAATATTAAATAAGGATGCATCTTCATAGTGGGAGCTAAGGTACGTGCTTTAACGCTTTAATTTGTGCTGATTGTAAAGCTGCAACTTATTTCAAGACCTTGACCTGCATGTCAAAGCCTTGAAATAAAACTGCCGTATATTAAATAACTTTAAATATTTTACTGTTTGTTCCAACATTTTTTCTCCCTTGTTGGAGTCAAAAAGGGGGAGAATGGTTGTTAACTTTTAATTACTTTCATAATGAATATGATGGTTAATTTCTATTGCAGTGCATCTAATCTTTGTTTGCAGGATTTATTTCTATCAATTTTTATGTTTATTGATTATATTCATATGACTGTTTTGACTTCCATCAAGGGGAAGATTGAAGACTCCACCTTGATAAAGGTTTCGTATTCTATCTTATTTATGTATGTGGAAGTCTAAGCTATGAATGGTTATAATATTATGATAATATGCATGGATTTATGGGATTTATATGATGTTTCTAATTGCAGGTGGTTTACTAAATTTCTATATCTTGATTATATTCATATGATGTTTTTTGACTTCCATCAAGGGGGAGATTGAAGACTCCACCTTTATACCGTTTTCATGTTCTATTATATTTTATGATGGAAGTTAATAATATATGAATTTAATAACTGTCAAAGATATATGAGTTTAATTATTGTTAATAATTATCTAATGTTTAATTTAATATTATCTAACGTTAATATTGCTTAGATATTAAAATCAGTTTTCATGTTCTACACAAGATATTTATATTCTTTGTTATCTTTTTTTATTGTATGTTTATCTTATTAAAGACTGTTTTCGTAAGCTCCCTAAATCAAAGGGATAATTAAAAATTAATATTTTCTGTTACTTGAAATATTTATCCTAACAGCTGTGTTTGTTAGCTTCAAAAGATGAGCTGTTATCATCCAAGAGAATAGGCTGGAATATGTATCTGCTTGGTCATCAGAATTCAAAGCCCATGGAATAGCGGTTGTTGCAATTCAAATTCAAACGGCTATCTTCTAAAGGACCTTGTCAATCTTCAGTTCATATTCATCTATAAATTGCGTGGAAGCTTGTTGATCAAAGTACACTCATAAAATACAAGATACAAAGAGTAATTCACAAGATCAATCAAGCTTCATCATTTAATAGTTATTTTTCTCTCTAAGAGTTATATTACTTTGTATATAATTAAGTTTGAGAGAAAAAGAAAAGAGTATATCCAAAGAGCGAAAAACAATATCAAAAAAGAGATATACTTAGAGTATTTTTATAATACTTAAAGTATTTGGGTAGTCTTTTGTTTCTAGGACTTGAGTGACTAAAGTGTAACCGGGTGGTGCGGAAGGAAGAAGAGAATAGCTTCTAGTTACTTTAGGGCTCTAAAGGAGGAAATAAAAGAAGTTAAAAATCCTACGGGTTGAACTACCCTAGGCGGAGACGTAGACATCTTTGCCGAACTTCGTAAAAATATCATCGTGTCTTTTATTTCTTTTCATTCGCTTTACTTTACTGTTTTTCAATTATTCAAATATATTCTGTTAAAGTTTCAAAGTTCATTTTAAACCTTTGAAGTGAATCTCAAAGCCTTGACACTGAAAAGTGAAATCAGTTTATTCTGCCTTGAAACTGATTTCAAGACCTTGAGATTTACAGTTTTGCGAAAAGTTGTCATACTCTGTTCAACCCCCCCCCCCCTTCTAGAGTATAATTGCTATTATTCCATTACCCTATTGATCCTTCAAAAGGAGAGTTGTATGAACCCCATAGCCATCCTTAAAGCGTTGATGTTCCTAGGCCCTTCAAAAATATGCTCATTGCGGCAGTGCCAAGCAACCGAGCATAGCGACATGAAGACCCTCAGTTGTTCCTTGCTTATCCTCTTTGAAAACCAACACAAAATGTCAGCAAAACTTGTCTTTGAACAAGCAAGAAGGAGGTCCCTAAAATCGATATAGCCCCAAATCTCTCTAGCATACTTGCACTCAAACATTGAGTGAACCCACAGACCTTGCACCTGCTTAACTCACCGATATGACGTCTAAAGAGAACATCACTAACTGCTAGTTGACCCTTGCACACACACCAAAAAAGATGGCTCAACTTTGGAGGCCCTTTTAGGTTCCAAATCACACTCCAAATATCCTTTTTGATTGTGCCATTAACAAGTTCACATGATCTCAACACACCCAATCTTCCAAGCCAATAGCCACTCCTTACGGAATAGAAACTATTCGAATTAGGCCACCAATAATGACAGTCTCTAGGTAATTTTTTGAGATATCGGAATATTCAATACAGCTTGTCTATCTTCATGAGAGAAGACCTCATTCAATACGTCAATGTTCCAGCCTCCACCTTCCATGTCAATAAGTTGTTCAACCCGAAGCTCTAAATTGTTGTCCGGTTTAGGAGTAGGAACAAAATGAGTGCCCTGCCCGTACAGTCATGCATCCTCCCACGCTTTGATTGATGATCCATTCCCAACTGTCCACTTCAAACCATCAAGGAGAAGAACTTTTGCGCCCCAAATGCTCTGCCAGCTATAGCTCGGATCATACCCCCTAGGAGCCTCCAAAAATCTAGATTTTTAAAGTATCTAGCCTTGAGGATACCATGAAGTACATAATCCGTGTTATTACAAAGGATCCATCTTTGCTTTGCTAAGAGAGCTTGATTAAACACACGCAAATCCCTAAAACACATTCCACCCATTAACTTTGGGAGACAAAGTGCCTCCCATTTTTGCCAGTGCATCTTTCTTTCCGACCCTTTTGAACCCCACCAAAACTTGGCAAAAATCGATTGAATTTCATCAATCAAACCATCAGGAATTCTAAAAATACTCATCATATATGTGGGAATCGCTTTCGCTACAGCTTTGATGAGCACTTCTTTGCCCGGACGAGACAACAACTTTTCTTACCATCCTTGTAACTTCTCCAAGATTCTATCCTTCAAAGTAACAAAAATATCCTTTTTTGATCTCCTTATAATCGTTGGTAAGCCAAGGTATTTTTCATACCTATCTACCTCCCTCACCCTGAGGGTATCAGTGATTTCCCTTCTCGGATCTGCCGACACATATTTACTAAAAGCTACCTCAGTTTTACTCAGATTCACACTCTAACCTGATGCCTTTTAATACATACTGATAATATCAACAATTTTAGAGTATTCATTCAATGTAGCTTTAGCAAATAAAATACTATCATCGGCAAAAAATAGGTGAGAAATTTTTGGAGCCCCTCTACATATTCGAGCACCATGGATTATTTTCTCATTGGCCACGTACTCTTGAGAGTAACATATAAAAAGTATCGGCACAAATCATATATAAATTAAATAGGGAGAGATTAGATCACCTTGCCGTAGCACCCGAGTAGGAACCACAGAGCCAGAAATCTCACCATTGTATTTAAAAGAGAAGGAGACACTATCCAAACATTGCATAATACGATCAATCCAAGACTGCGGGAATCCCATTTTTTGCATGACTCTCTCGAGGAAACACCACTCCACCCTATCATAAGCCTTACTCATGTCTAATTTCAAAGCCACCGATCCTCTCTTCCCTTCCCCTTTCCTCTTCATAGCATGAAATACCTCGAAAGAAATTAGTGCATTATCGGTTATAAGACGATTAGGCACAAAAGCACTTTGATTTGGAGAGATAACATAACCAAGCATATACTTCATTTTATTTTCCAGTGTTTTCGACACAATTTTATACAAAACATTGCATAAACTAATAGGTCTGAACTCCGACATCCTCATTGGATCATTACACTTCGGAATCAACACAATGCAAGTTTGGTTAATCTCCCCCAATTCAAACTCCCCCCTCCACCAACTCTTCACAAAATTAATCACATCTCTACCACGATACCCCAAAATTTCTCAAAAAATAGGGCATGCATACCATACGGTCCCGGAGCCTTATTTGGATGCATTTGGAACAAAGCATCTCTACTTTCATCCCCCGTCGGCTCTACTTCCAACTCTGCCCGCATATCCTCGGTCACAAGTGAATTAATTCCGGCAGTGGCTTGAAGAGAGACCCATAGTAATCAGATATTACCCCATCCATATCGTCCACCGACTTCCTCCATACCCCACTATCATCATACAAACATGAAATAAAATTCTTAGCCCTCCTCTGACTCGCCTTATGGTGAAAATACTTGGTATTTTTGTCCCCATCTCTCAGCTCATTTGATCTTGCTCTCGTATGCTAATACGACTCTTCAAGTCTTTGCAACTCATCGATCTCTTTTTTAATATTGATACAAAGCGCCAGCCTACTTGCATCAAACCAGCCACCTTGAGCCTCCTGTAACTTCTTTTCGGCTTTCTTTATCTTTTTCTTTATACTGCCAAATTTGCGTCCTGCCCAAGAAGAAAGACCCTCACCCACCCTTGTTATTCTCTTGTGTATAGGCTCGGTCACACCACAAACCCACGCATTGGAAACAACTTTGTTGCATTCTTCATTCGAGAGCCAAAGAGCTTCAAAACGGAATAATTTCCCTTTTTCGGTTGCACTCACTTTTCTGTCCAAATTAATTACCTCAGAATAAGGGAATAGGGAGCACCGCCCATCCAAGGCCACATACCTATCAAGTCTTTCCCGCACCAGAGTATCCATTGAAAGTCCTCGTTCCCATGTGAAAATATTGCCTTTAAAACCACCACGTTTAAATCCCTCCACCACAGTCCCAAACCACCCGACCTTCGATTACTACTTAAGCAAACTCCGTTAGCAAAACCGCATTTATTACGAATCAACTCAAGACGACGAGAATCAATTTTGGTTTCCATAGCGAAAACTATATTCGGCCTATCTATCCAACACCAATCTTGGAGAGCTTTAACTGTTAATGGGTTGCCAAGCCCATAACAGTTCCAAATTAAGGTTTTCATTGCTCTTCATGGGGTTGGACATCTCCAACCTCCGCTACTTGGCTAAAGACAGACAACTCATCATTGTCCACAATACTTTTCACCCTCTTCAGTGTGTACCCCTCCTGCTCCATATGTTCCCTTATCGACTGCACCCCTGCCTTTCTTTTTCCCGAGAGCAACTCACCAACACCCTCATCAGTATCCATAGTAGCTTGGCCCTTCCCTCGAGTTCTCGTTGCCTTAAAGACCTTCCTGCCTTGCTTTTTCGGACTAGCCAAGCCCACCTGAAAAGAAAGAGGTGCCATATCTCCAGGAACATTGTACTGCCCCCTAGATTCACACGCATCTTTAACTATATTATTGGGATTTGTGCTCATAATTGGGGCAATAATCTGCTCATTACACTGCACGACCCCACCCTTCTTTACAACCTCATTAGACATTTCACATCCACTAGACAAAGTGAGAACCTTTCCTGATGAGCTCTCCTCACCTGATTTAGCGCCCATAAAGGAGGGATCATTCTCCTTCGATATGAACAGCTGCTTTCTACTAGCCAAGATAAGAGGTTCCTCCTCCGCCCTCTTCGATACACCTTTCCTCGGAGACGCCCGAAGGTAAAAACCCCACCCCAACTTCTGCATCTTTTCTTCCTCAGACACATGAGCACAATCTTTTTCGACATGACCGACAATACCACACGCAAAGCACAGGTATGGAAAACGTTCGTATTTGAACTCCACTTTCACCTCCTTCCCCTTCTTATCCTTCATCCACTGATAACGTCTCAAAGGCTTTTCAACATCTATCATCACTCTAACCCTCCTATATCATTCCAGTCCGAAAGCATCATCCTCTAACTCCATAAAGGTTCCCAAGTTCGAGGTAATGGCTTTGACATAGGCCTTCGAACGAACGGCGCATTAATCACTCTAACCCAGAAAGGGGATTGATTAAGTTTTACACGATCAGGTTGTTCATCCCCTTCACTTTCTTTCAGAAATAGCAGATGATTCTCCCAACACCATGGTCTTCCTTTTAATATTTTTTCTCTATCTTTCCAATGAAAAAACTGAAAAGCAAATAAATTAGGGCTAAATTATTCGAGAGGTTCCATACCTTCAGCATCGTTTGCTTGAAAGCCTCAACATTATACAGACGACTGGTACACACACGCCCCACCAACAACAGATCAATGTTATCATTCGAATCCTCCCCATCAATATTACACAAGTCTATCAGATCCCCTTCTTTCTTATCCAACCTTAGCGCTGAGTATTGTTGAGCCAACTCATCAGCCATAATGTCGGAGTCCGATCGTTCGTGACAGAGAGTATCGTTCGAGACGAAAATATTGTCTTTCTCTCAAGAGAGTTTTGCCCTATCTTTCGATGGAGTTTTCATGGTGTATGTTTTAATATTATGTTATTGATTTATAAATTATAAATTATTAGTTATTACTCATTTCTCCAATTCCATTCCCTCCATTTCCTTTAATCCAAATAAAGTATTAGAGGTGAAGATATTAAGAGGATAGTTGGAGCTAGGAACATTAAAGATAAGATAATAGAGAACTACTAACATTGGTTCAGGCTTGTAAAGCAAAGATCAAAAGGCGCGCTAGTAAGGAAAGTTGAGGATTGGTAGCAAGTGGATCTTAGAAAAGGCAAGGGAAGATCGGAAGACCATAGACGACTTCAATCAAAATATTTAAGGACATATGCAACGAGGGAGACTCAGTTCTTCATTATGAGAAACACTTTTGTTTCTCATAATGGCATTTTGGAAAATAATGTGATGTTTTTCACTGGTGGGGACCGTGTATGTGTCATGAGTGGGAGCCCTAGATCTTGACACATACCCCATGAGAAACACACAATGAGAAACAGAGATTTACCCATATGAAACTTGAGTTTGTAGGAGCATGCATGAAAATCATATTAATGAAGGAAACTATACAGAATTATGGAAGACTGTGAGAGAATTTATATTCATTTACTACCTGATAAGTAGTAATTAGTAATTTACATTAAGCTGGGCAGCAGCCCCTTATGCACTGCCCCAAGGACGGGCCTGGTCAAGCCACCTTCTAAATCAGATTATCAATTATTTTACAAACTGGTCAAAGGATCGTTATGAGAAATTGGGGGTTAAATGTGAGATTATTTCCTGATTTCAAAAAGGTGGTATTGTTTTGAGCAAATATGCTCTCCCCTTACCTCTTCATTTCAATGGTTGATGCAATCTTTGGTCTGATTAACAATTATCTTTATTTAATTTCCTACATACTCTCTCCATCTCTTAATACAAAACCGCTTTTGATTTTGCGCGGGAGTTAAGAAAGTTATAAATTATTTAAAACTAATGTTAAAAGTATATATGTGCATGTGAGGTTAGAGAGAGATAGAAAGAAAGAAACGTAGTTGGGAATAAATAAAGAGAGAGATAGAGAAAAAAAATGTTGGAAATTGATGTTAAAAATACAAAAAAGGGTAATAATGTAAAAAAAAATACAACCTTTAAATAGAAAGAGACATTGTATTTTTGTTTACCCAAAAAAAATGAGGCTTTGTATTAAGGGACGTAGGGAGTAGTAATTAAAACAAATACAAAATAATATTTATTTATAGTAACATAAACCAAAATGGGATAATAACTTTAATAATTTCCTCAAAATCAAGAGTAGATGTAGTGTTTAACTAACTACTTAAACTTACATGATTCGATTACCTATTTACTTGTATGTTACGTTAACATAAACGACTTAATATATATATTCTCACTTTAAATAACATCATTTAATCATGTCACTCTACATTAATAAAAAAAAAAGTTAATTTAATATCTTATTATACTCATAGAAAATTGTTAAAGAAGGTAATAATACATATTTGTCATACCAAACAAGCCTATATAATCAATCTAAATGTCAAGAAATTAAATTAAACCACAAACCCAAAAATAACACTTAAATTCTGACAGAGTAGATGATAAACATTGAGTGCACAAGGTAGGAATTTGTTTCGGAATATAATGATGTCTCGCGTAATAACAATTTCAAATTTTTTTGGAAAATAATGGAAGCGGCTTAAATAACTGACTTAATTAGAACCTCCTTCCTAATTTTCCTTCCACCCCTACAATTCTTCTAAACCCGAACTTTGAGAGCAACAAAAACAACTTTTTCGACCTTCCAACAATATAATAGTAAGGATGCCCAAATATGCCGTGCAAAATGCACACAAATTAACTGCTGTTAAGAGGAGGAAGATGTATACCTAACATGTTTGTTATCTAACCACATAAAAGGCATCAAGTAATTGAGAAATGTTAGAATAAATACAAAATAGGGTACTCCTAGAAGTCCCCCTGGGCGTATAGGCCCTATTAGTTTTTTGCTTGTAAATAGGAGGGCACGCAATCTGGGATTCGGTGGTACATTTTTTCTCTCTTAATGATACAGTGCTATATTTTTAGTACTATTATGCATGTATAATGTACCATTAAAACATAAGTAGTCTGAAAAGTACTTTTTATGTACAATTATGCATGTAGTGGTACCTTTTACCGTCATATTTTCAACCCTCATGTTCCCATTATTATTTACAACAATTCCATCCTATATGCATTGCTTATTTGCTTGTAAATAGGCCCTATGCGATAGGAGTTCTCCTACTTCTGGAAGCAAGTCAACCGCTGTCGGGACCTTCTTACAGTAGTGAGGCACGTTGCCCTTAAACTTGGAGCAGTCCCCTTGTTCAGTTGTTTGTGCTCCCACCATTGACCATATTACTTCTTTCTTCGGCCACATCCATCCAATTGTCCACCCAGGGCTCATTATTTATCGTGACCACTGCCTGTTAAAAGTGCAGCATATATGTCTCTTGTCTCGTGTTTGAGAAGTTGATTTCTTAAAAGAGAGGAGAAATTCGGTACTTAACCATCTGGAGTCCAAGACATTAGATCCCATTTGACTGTTATGCTACCATTTGGATCTAATGGATCAACCGAGATATAAATTGTACGGAATATTGTATGTTTTGTGTTCATCAGACATTCATATGATCGACGAAAATTAAAAGTACTGCACTTAGTGGCTCCCTTGACACTAGAATAAAAGTACTACTGAAGAGTAATTTGCAATAAGGAATAATGCAATTATGTGAATACCTCCATGTTTCTATTTTTGCCTAGATTAGTTGGTTAGAGTCTTGAGGGTTTAGTTTGTTTGTTTGTTTGTTGTCTTTTGGATGTTGCAAGGTTATGCCCGCTTTTGATTCAAAGCATTTAGAATGCCTGCCATATACGTGGATTCAATTTGTTTGTTATCAGCCACATTATGAATAATCTTTCCTAAGCCATATACACGAGATTGCTAAATCACCAAGTTTCATTTTGTTGACTAAATTTCTACTTCAGTATATTATATCAAAATATGCAAACAGTTATGTGAGAAGCAAATTTGTCTCTCTTCCCCGTTTCTTTTGTTAGTTAAATTCTTATGCTTTGTTTCTGGCAGGCTGTCGTCACAATGATTAACTTCCAGCAGTACCGCCACATTCAAACCCCAGGGTGGACACTTGGATGGACATGGGCCAAAAAGGAGGTAATATGGAGTATGGTGGGTGCACAAACCACAGAGCAAGGAGATTGTTCAAAATTTAAAGGAAACATTCCTCATTGTTGTAAAAAGGATCCATCAGTGGTAGATTTGCTTCCTGGAACACCTTACAACCAGCAAATCGCTAACTGCTGCCGCGGAGGGGTACTAACTGCCTGGGGCCAGGACCAAGCCAATGCTGTTGGCGCTTTTCAAATTAGTGTAGGTCAAGCGGGAACATCTAATAAGACAGTTAAGCTGCCAAAAAATTTCACATTGATGGCACCAGGGCCTGGATATACTTGTGGGCCAGCAAAGATTGTGAGGCCAACCCAGTTTACGACATCTGATAAGCGGAGAACCACTCAAGCTTTGAGTAAGTGGCCTTCTTATTAATCTTAGGCATTTAGGTTGTTGATTATCTTGGTTCCTTGAACTTATGAATCATGGAGAGTACATTCTCTCTATTTAAGAAACTAAACATAGTTTCTGACTTATCTGTGATACTTATAACTGATAGTCTCAGATTCATATGCCAGTTCTTGAATTTATTGTTTTCGATTATGCTTTCCAATGATGTATTAATGGTCACTAGAGCTTATATATCTTGCTGAGGTTGAAATGATTTCAAAGTTTACTAATAGCAACAACATTTCTTCTTTGCAGTGACTTGGAACATAACTTGCACGTATTCTCAGTTCCTGGCTCAGAAGACTCCTACTTGCTGTGTTTCTCTCTCCTCATTTTACAATGACACTATCGTACCCTGCCCAACTTGCTCTTGTGGATGTCAGAACAACATAACCCAACCAGGAAGCTGTGTTGAGTAAGTGACCTTATCAAAGTGGTATTTTGTGGAAAAGCTTTCATATATGCTCTTTTTGTTCTGACTAAGAGGTGATAATTGCAATTGCAGAGCGGACAATCCCTATTTAACTTCAGCCATTTCAGCAGGTGGACCAAAATCTAGTAGCAAACCTCTACTCCAGTGTACCAGTCACATGTGTCCAGTTCGGATTCATTGGCATGTCAAGGTCAATTACAAGGACTATTGGCGTACTAAGGTTACTATTACAAACTTTAACTACCGAATGAACTACTCGCAATGGAATCTGGTTGTGCAGCATCCCAACTTTAATAATCTCACTCAATCGTTTAGTTTCATGTACAAAGGATTGACGCCCTATGATGGTTTGAGTAAGTATCATCTCTTTGTATTTACTAAATATATACCAGTCAAGTGTTGATTGATTGCAATAGTTTCTAATGATTCTCTACTGGGTAATTTGATGTTGTTTGTTACAGATGACACTGCCATGCTATGGGGAATTAAGTTCTATAATGATTTTCTTAATGAAGCTGGGCCTTTCGGGAATGTGCAGTCAGAGCTGCTATTTCAGAAAGACAAAACTACTTTTAGTTTCGAGAAAGGATTTGCTTTTCCACGGCGGGTGTACTTTAACGGAGATAACTGTGTGATGCCTCCTCCAGATGCTTACCCATGGCTACCAAATGCTAGTTCGAGACCTATTATCTCTCTTCTACAACCTGTCATGACTATCTTGGCAGCCCTGGCTTTCTTACTTGCATATGCTTAGAGAGAGACATGTTGCTTTCCAGATTTCTCTTGAATCACTTGTGTGATGCACTTTCACCTTGACACTTACCAATTGGTCTCATTGCTGCTTCAAGTCCAGTGATGCACTATGACCCTTTTCAGGTACACCATTCATCGCTTCTAGAAAGAGCGTCCATTGTCTAATGAAGTGTTTGTCTAATGAAGTGTTGAAAATGAGAATCTGATGCCGTTTTTTTTAGAGATAGGCTCTTTTGTACACGTATTTATACTTTTAATTTATATTCTTTTTTTTTTTTTTTTTATTTATTATTCTTCTTAGAGTATTTATTGAGACGCGTATTTCAGTCGTTGTAACTTGTAAAAACTCTGGCCATGGAAATGCAAGTGTTATATAGAGTTGCTTGTTGTATTTGCTGCGATGCATTCAAGATTTGATGAAATTCACAATGCTCATCCTTCAGAAATATTGCAGTATGATTATTCAAATTCTATCTAAAAATATGCAGTACATTAAAATAAGATATCACAATTGTATAACCCTTTTAAATCAAGGCAGAAGCTTAGCTTAATGCACGCTTACTCAAAAATTCACAAGCAACATGTTGGTGAAAGAGCATTACCTAAATAAGAAGAACCATTAATGTGTATGTACCGGCTACCATTAAGTAAGCAAAGGAAATCATACTGGCCGAGCTTGGAAGTGAAGGATATGCATCAGGTGGTGGAAGTCTGCATTCATCTCCATTGAAGTAAACTTTCCTAGGAAATGCCCATCCTTGTCTGAAGGTGAATGTGCTTTTGTCCTTCTGTAGAAGTAATTCAGACTGCACATTCCCATCAGGTCCAGCTTCCATTAAAAGATCATTATAAAACTTCGTACCATAGAACATACCAGTATCATCTGCGAAAAAGGAAATAGGAAGAAATAAATCAGGGAGATTTAGCGCGATTACTTTGTAACTGCTGTTAGGAGGAGTAAGATACGTATATCTAAACTCTAGAATAATAAAATTCACCTCCGAACCTATATAATCTTTACATATCTTTAATGGAAAATTTTTCTATTTAGTATTTACTAGGAGGTCGATATCAAAAACGAAGTGTGTTAGTTGTATAAATATTTTCTGATTAGAGGCACTTACTAACTGAATGATACGGTACAACAGGCTTGTAGTCAAAGCTGAAAACTTGGGTGACATTGTTAAGATTGGGATGTTGGACCACCAATGTCCACTGAGTATAGTTCATGCGATAATTGAAATTAGTTACTGATATCTTGGCACGCCAGTAATCCTTATAATTGATCTTAACATGCCAGTGGACTCGGATAGGGCACATATGATGTGTGCATTGTAGAAGAGGCGCATTATCCTTCCTTGGAGTGTTTATTCCTCTTGAGTGTGATTTCTTTGAGTTCATCCTACATTTCAGTCAGGCACAAAATGAAATTATAATGCTACTGATTTTGTTGGATATATTCTACACTAGGGAGGTTGGAGGTATATATATTGGTCGTTTACCTGATACAGCTACCTTTGTTGTGGCAGCCACAAGAACAAGATGGGCAAGGGACGATTGTGTCATTGTAGAAAGACGAGAAGGAGACACAACATGATGGGTTCTTTGAAGCCAGAAACTGCGAATAAGTGCATGTTACATTCCATGTCACTGCAAGTTGAGAGCAAGCTGTTCAGTATGCTAACATTACAAACAAGTCAGATAACTAACAGATTATAATTTGTAAATTTATATTTTGTTTGTGATTAGGGATGAAATTAAGGACATTGAGGGAGCTGCTTTAAAAGGAAAGACTGGGTAATTGACAGAAAATACTTACTGAGCGCCTGAGTTTTCCTCCGGCGATCAGTGGTGAGGAAAACTGTGGAAGGCACAATTTTTGCTGGGCCACAAGTATAGCCAAGACCAGGTCCTAGCAATGTAAAATTCTGAGGGAGCTTCACAGTCTTGTTTGACGTGCCAGCCTGCCCAACGCTGACTTGGAAGGCAGAGATCGCGGCAGCAGGGTCCTGTCCCCATGCTGCGACTACTCCACCCTTGCAACAGTTTGCAATCTGCTGGTTATAGGGTACTCCTGGAAGCAAGTCCACTACTGTCGGGACCTTCTTACAGCAGTGAGGCACGTTGCCCTTAAACTTGGAGCAGTCCCCTTGTTCAGTTGTTTGTGCTCCCACCATTGACCATATTACTTCTTTCTTCGCCCACATCCATCCTATTGTCCACCCAGGGCTCATTATTTGCCGATACATTTGGAAGTTGTTTATCGTGACCACTGCCTGTTAAAAGTGCAACATATAGTGTTTGAGAAGTTGATTTCTTAAACAAGATGAGAATTCAGTACTTACCACATAACCATCTGGAGTCCAAGACATAACATCCCATTTGACTGTTATGTTACCGTTTGGATCTAATGGATCATATGCCTCTGTAATGTTGGGGAATAAATTGAATAAGAAAACATACAAATAGATTCAGTTGATAGGAAGATCATAAAATAAACATTATTCTGGCAAAATTATCAGTGTTTACAAGAATACAAGCTCAGAGCATTACCTGCATGATAGGAAAGCATGAGAACAGCAAGTGCAACATAGAGCGCGAACTTCAGTTCAGCTTGTGCAACTAAATATTGGCGCTGGCATTGCATATTCCTTTCTTTCGCAACGTGTTTTTGGATGAAAGGTACACATGTTTTACACCTCATGTTCTGTTTTTTTAGCAGAAACACTGAGGGATAGTTGTGAAAAAACAGATAAAGATGAGATCATATATGGCATTGTTTCACCTGGGGTTGTTAGGTGTGTCATGAGATATTTCATATCTCATGTTCCATTTTACCTTTTACCTTTTATCTGATTGGTCAGTTGGTCTGATTACTTCCTTTTTAAGTAAGATTTTAGTGAGGAAGTGAACTGAACATTAATTATGTTTTCGAGACAGTTGAGCATAAAAAGGTCAGCAATATCTCTCAATCATGTAGGAAAGCTAGAGTCTACCAAAGTTAGCTGATATTATTTGGTATAAATTGTTTGCCAAGTATACATCGTTCTATACCATACATTAGCGTAGTATACAGAAATCAACCGAGATATAAATTGTACGGAATATTGTATGTTTTGTGTTCATCAGACATTCATATGATCGACGAAAATTAAACTGGTAGTACTGACTCTAACCAGATAAGCTAAACCAAGGACATGGAAAACACTCGATTATAAGGAGAAAATCATAGAATTTATTATTATTATTCTATTTTTGCAAAGCCAAAGGCAAATTAAACACTGACACGAGTACTCCGTAAAAGATTTGGTCTAAACACGGACCAATTTTGTACTTTCTTCACCATTCATATTATGGTATGTCAAAATCTTCCTTTGGTTTCGGTTGTGCACTACTAAGCTCTCCATATAAATGCCAAAATAGCTATAATAATAATCTTCCAAATGTTGTATCCGGTGACTTCTGAAGTTATAAGAAAATATATTACTTCTAAAAGATAGGATAAATGTATTCTTCTCAACATTGAAAATAACCGTACGAAAACCTCTGGTAAGAAACCGGTGAGCTTTTGAATTTGAATCTCCAGTATACCAAAGCCGCCATGATTTAATTTTATCTACACCATCCTCGACCAAAACCCATATGCAGGCACTATGAGAAGACATAGCGAAAATTGCTACAGACTCACTAAGGACAAAATTAATTTTAACTAGACCTGGTTGTTTAAGAGCATCAGGCAAATCCACGAAGACGAATTCCTCGGAATCAAAATCGAACGATACAAGATGATTATGTACGCCAGGAGGTTTATCCTTTTCAAAGCCTAACCAGCACAAAGCACCCTTACAATAAAATTCATCCGCATCTTCAAAACTTAAAAGGCCTCGAACGTGAGCATCCGACCTATCTTTAATCCTCCAAAGGTTAGCATTTGATGAATAAACCACTATCGAAGAATTATCATAAACAAAAGTAACAACCTTATAATCATTAGTAGACGGAGCGAAACCTAGCCAACATGTCCAAGTCATATAAGGACAACGGGGGATCGACCAGGACTTTCGAGTACAGGGATTATGAAATACCATCTCATCCTCGTCGACCTCGTCCGGCGTAATTGCATAAAACGCACACATCAAAATTAATCCATATTCGCAGCATATTACTTCACAATTAAAAGGAGTTTTAAATATTTCGTCAATTTTTCTGAATGTGTCGATACTATAAACTGCAGTTTTGTCGGAGTTCATGGCTATCGCGTACTTGGGTTTGTTGTTGTAAATTTGAAGATGCAAAAGACTGAAATAAGAGGAATCAATTAATGAACACCAGCTTTTACAAACACACCTTAATCTCATTAAGCTTTTCACCGGCAGCCTCGCTAAGATCTCTGTCCACATATCCATCGTTAAACCCGGCAATGCTTCCGCCATTGAGTCAGTATTTGAAGTTATTACGGGAGATTGGAACTAATACCGTTAAACTCACAAGAAATTTAGGAGAAAACGGCTCAATGAGCCTTTACCATTAAAGGCATATATATAGGCTTACAACATTAACCTAACAAGCCAAAAACTCCTAACAAGATATATACAAATATATACACAAAATATATCTCAAAACATAATTATATCCTAACACAAATCATATCTTTCACAAAAGTATATCTTATTCATATGTATTTTGGTAGTGTGTTTATCACTTTCTAATAATATTTACTTGTATATATTTTTAAATTTATAATTTCTGATCTTATTGTAACTAAATGATGTATCTTTATATACTACTATCCTATACCTATTCATCAGCTTAACTTTTTTATAATGTATACAGTGTAACTTTTTGTTATCAACCTTTCGATTTCATTCTCAACATTATTGTGTAAAATGATATCTTTATGAACATGAAATTTGCAAATTCCGTCTAACGTTCCATTTTAGATCTAATGTAATAGCGCACTCACACAATATTCTAAACTTGTATGGCACATCAAAGAATTATTTATAAAATATAAATAATTAAAAATCGAGAAAGGAAATTTTCTATTACTTGATCTTGATAACCAACTTTCAAAAAAAAAAAATTTGAAATTCTAAAATTTATTGATAGCCGAATTAACTAACTACTACTAACGGATAAAATAAAAATTGAACCGTAACTTTATAAATACTTATTTTGTACTTATTATAGTACTATAGTAGTAACTACTCCATAGTAAGACTAGTAACTCATATAAATTTACAACAGTTACTAGTTAATGATGTTTTAAATTTCCATTAACAAATTTGCACTTGAACATGCATATACACTTTATGATAATTGAACAGACTGGGGTGTTGCCCAAACATAAGCCCATTTCAACCAATTTATGCGGTTAGGCCGAATAAAAGTTCTAATCTGCTAAAATTCGAGATACGAAAATCGAACCTACGCAAATTTTAAGGTACACCATGGTGCACCTAGAAATAGGTGCACCACGTCTATACTTTTGAACATTTAGTTAGAGTTATTGAAAAATAAATTTTAATTGGGATTATTAGAAGTAAATCGCTTATAGTTAAGATTATTAAAATGTATTTATTCCATGTATATCATATCTTTCACAAAATTGTATCTTACCATGAATTCATATGTACCTCGTAGTATATTTATCTTTTTCTGTTAAAACCTATTGTGACTAAATGATATATACTCCCATATTTATCTATCAGCTATACATTTTAACCTTTTTTTTTTAAATGTGATTATATCATATCAAATATGATTATATCATTTAAAAACCGATTATGTAAATGTATCATTTAAAAAGTGAATTTATTATTAAAAAAGTATTAATCAGTAACTATGTTACTTTAGAAGAATACTACAAGAGGGGGGTGAATTGTAGTACGAAGGGAATTAGCCAACTTTTTGCGGAAATATAAAAACTAAACTAATGGAACTCAAAGTCACACAAAGAGATTTTAGCGTGTAAAACTTCTTGGCTCTAACAAGAAGAAAAACCACGACCACTTGGGATTTTGGGAAATATTCTTTACTAGAATAGGGAAATCAACCTATTACAAGCTAAAGACTCTATCTCCAAGTTCCTCAACGAACGTGAGTTCCCAACAGTAAGTCCGATTCCTCAACATGTTGCTCTTCTCTTCTTTTTCACTTCTCACTCTTTTTCTACTGACTTCTCTAGAGTTCACTCAAACTCCCAATCCCCAATTACAACTCTTGAAAGAAATACTTTAATGAAAGAAAATAAGAAAGTTATCAACTTAAAGTAGAATACGACTCTTGACTCTTTTAAAAAACAAAGAAGATAGAAAATATGATTGAGCAAGGGTGATGTTTTTCCAGAAAACAACTTCGATATTTATTGGAAAATATAGCTTGATCAAAACGCCACAACCTCCACTACTTACGCCACTACTGCTGCACATCAACGCCACTAATCTCCACCACTTCCAGAGTTTCAAACATGTCCTAGAACCCAGGGCACGTTGAGCCTCATTGAAGTAGTTTCTTTATTAAGTGGAGAAGACTTAGGGCCTGTTCACCCATTTACTAAGCTGAACTGAACTGAACTGATTGGAGCTGAACTGAACTGAACTGAACTAAATAAAGCTGAAATGAATATTTTATGAGAGAATTAGGGAAATTAGGAGCTGAACTAAATTGATAGGAGCTGAACTAAACTGAACTGAAATTAAACTGAAGTGAACGGGCCGGGCCCTTAATCAACATTAGTTGCGGAAGTTTAGGAGATCAGTTATGCAAGCTTTTTGAAAGATATTTTTTTCGAAAATAAAAGATATTAATTTGAGATCAAATTAGATAAAGATATTTTCAATAACAAACTTCCCTATAATTCAGCAATCTTTAAATTCTATCTAGCTAAAACCAATTTTAATCGCATTCTACTAAGCATCCAACTTCAAATTACTTTCACTTACATAAAACCTTAAATATAAAATACTTTAGAGTTTATAATTTCTCTTAGGAAGTCTCTGCTCCAAGCCTTCATTCTCCCACTTCTTCTCCAGAGCTTCTGTTCCTTCAAAGGAACACTGCTACTAATCTTCTGTTTCTGTAAGCTTCAGTTCCTTTGCCTCGAATAGCTCTGCAATCTTTGACTTATCAAACTACACAACTTATCAAGACATTAGTCCAATCATAAGTTTGACTTGTGTTATCATCAAAACATCAAGGGCAACAAATTATATTATTCGAAAGATAATTATATCATTTAACAAGTACAAAAGTTGGCCTGGGATTATTATATAATAATCCTTAGTTGGGATTATTCTAGGTAAATCACCCGATTAATTATTGTAGTTGCTTTAATTTTAATAATGGTTCAAAACTCAAAAAATACCTACTTGTATCCATCCATACCTTATAAAGGTACAAGATTCCTCTTTTGAATAGTATGATGTCAATTATATCATTCAAAATGTGTAAACATAATTCCAGCAAAGGCTTAATCATGAATTATACGGCCTAAGGCCAAAGAGGGGGGAGGGGGGGCTTGAATGAGATCAATCTGATTTCCTTGAGAGATACCCTTGTTTGCCAGCCAGTCAGCAGTCCTGTTGCCTTCCCTATAGACATGCTTTACAAGGAGATGCGGCATGCATATGCTATGAAGCTTTGGGTGTGCAACTCATTTAAGGCTGAGTATGTTATTGAGCTGGAAAGGTGAATGGGGATTCCTGCAAATTCAGATGGATAACAAGGCTGCTGTGTTGGCTTTAAATTAGTAAGTAAAATAATTATAATGTTAGGACAAGCAATTAACACAAGTTAATTTAAGACATTGACACTTTTTACTATGTTATGTCTTCCAGTTTTCACTTCACTTCCCTCATCCTAATTACTTGTCTTACGACATTAACATATCCACCTCTGCTTCTGCTTCTGCTTCATGCCTTGGCGGCAGTGTTGGATTCTTGATGTCTCATGTGTCCTTCGACCGCCACCAGAAGTTTCCTCGGTAGATATATTCGAATGATTCGGAGCATTCTCAGAGATTGTAGCTGTGTACTGTCATTGTTAATATTTTCATAGGCACAAATTCTGTTATCAGTTGTTCCATACTCTGACAAATTGATGCAGCATTTTCAGCTGACCAGCCAAATTTTTCTTTGATCATCTCCATGACTTGCAGAATTGTATAAGTTTCGAGTGAGAAATCAAACTTATTCCTCTTATGATCATAATCTATGAAGTCCATGTGTATCATTTTGCGGTCCTTCACTTTTCCTTTCAATCCAAATTTCTTATTTCCTTTGTCATCATCAATTACCTTTTCTATTTCCCTTTCATATTGCAGTACTGGTCTTAGCCTCTAATCACTCGAGCCAGGAGGCGGGAATTCCACTATACTAGTTAGTCTCAGATTCGGAAAACTACATCCTATTAAATACATGCTAGGATCCTCAATACTCAGTTCAAGAAACGGATCATTCAAGAGCTCAATCGCAGTACGTCTGACATCTACACCACCTACACACTTCTGAATGAACTCCTAAAGCTCTTGGTCAATCACTCTCAAATTAGTTAATTATAGACTAACGAGATGAGAGGATTAAAAATTAAAGAGGTGGTACATATACTTGTAAAAAAAGAAAAACAAATTGCATAATCTCAAACTTTTAAAATCTTACAACTAAATTTACCAATGTTCATATATGTAAATCACACATTTACAAATGTAAATCGATCAAATAAGAAATAAAAGAACTTAATCTCAGTTCGTTGGACCTAATACTGAGAACTCATACTTATTGACACACTAAGTATCACTAACATATCTAGAATTATTCAGAACATTTCTGTACTATGACATAAACCAAACTCTAATTTTGTACTAAACAATTAAACTGATGAATCCAATTAAACTGACGAATCCAGAAATAAGCTATTGACATGCCAAGATATAACAGATTTCTGAAGCAACT
Organism: Chenopodium quinoa; assembly: GCF_001683475.1. NCBI lineage: Eukaryota > Viridiplantae > Streptophyta > Magnoliopsida > Caryophyllales > Amaranthaceae > Chenopodium > Chenopodium quinoa. The sequence goes on along the minus strand of NW_018742381.1, from coordinate 286,311 downwards.
ATATTCTGTCTTCCTGTTGCCATTTCCCTCATCTTAATCACTCCCATCAGACGTCTCACCTTGCAAGTGCTTCCTGATCATCCAAGTTGAAAATATCATATCTTTCACAAAATTATTGAAAAATAAATTTTAATTGGGATTATTAGAAGTAAATCGCATATAGTTAAGATTATTAAAATGTATTTATTCCATGTATATCATATCTTTCACAAAATTATATCTTACCATGAATTCATATGTACCTCGTAGTATATTTATCTTTTTCTGTTAAAATCTATTGTGACTAAATGATATATACTCCCATATTTATCTATCAGCTATACAGTTTAACTTTTTTTTAAATGTGATTATATCATATCGAATATGATTATATCATTTAAAAACTGATTATGTAAATGTATCATTTAAAAAGTGAATTTATTATTAAAAAAGTATTAATCAGTAACTATGTTACTTTAGAAGAATACTACAAGAGGGGGATGAATTGTAGTACGAAGGGAATTAGCCAACTTTTTGCGGAAATATAAAAACTAAGCTAATGGAACTCAAAGTCACACAAAGAGATTTTAGCGTGTAAAACTTCTTGGCTCTAACAAGAAGAAACACCATGACCACTTGGGATTTTGGGAAATATTCTTTACTAGAATAGGGAAATCAACCTATTACAAGCTAAAAACTCTATCTCCAAGCTCCTCAACGAACTTGAAGTTCCAAACCGTAAGTCCGATCCCTCAACATGTTGCTCTTCTCTTCTTTTTCTCTTTTCACTCTTTTTCTATTGACTTCTCTAGAGTTCACTTAAACTCCCAATCCCCAATTACAACTCTTGAAAGAAATACTTTAGTGAAAGAAAATAAGAAAGTTATCAACTTAAAGTAGAATGCGACTCTTGACTCTTTTAAAAAAACTAAGAAGATAGAAAATATGATTGAGCAAGGGTGATGTTTTTCCAGAAAACAACTTCGATATTTATTGGAAAATATAGCTTGATCAAAACACCACAACCTCCACTACTTACGCCACTACTGTTGCACATCAACGCCACTAATCTCCACCACTTCCAGAGTTTCAAACATGTCCTAGAACCCAGGGCACGTTGAGCCTCATTGAAGTCGTTTCTTTGTTAAGTGGAGAAGACTTAGGGCCTGTTCACCCATTTACTAAGCTGAACTGAACTGAACTGATTGGAGCTGAACTGAACTGAACTGAACTAAATAGAGCTGAAATGAATATTTTATGAGAGAATAAGGGAAAATAGGAGCTGAACTGAACTGAAATTAAACTGAAGTGAACAGGCCCTTAATCAACATTAGTTGCGCAAGCTTAGGAGATCAAGTATGCAAGATTTTTGAAAGATATTTTTTTCCGAAAATAAAAGATATTAATTTGAGATCAAATCAGAAAAAGATATTTTCAATAACAAACTTCCCTATAATTCAGTAATCTTAAAATTCTATCTTAAACCAATTTTAATCGCATTCTACTAAGCATCCAACTTCAAATTACTTTCACTCACATAAAACCTAATATATAAAATACTTTAGACTTTATAATTTCTCTAGGAAGTCTCTGCTCCGAGTCTTCATTCTCCTACTTCTTCTCCGAAGCTTCTGTTCCTTCAAAGGAACGCTGCTACTAATCTTCTGTTTTTGTAAGCTCCAGTTCCTTTGCCTCGAATAGCTCTGCAATCTTTGACTTATCAAACTACACAACTTATCAAGACTTTAGTCCAATCATAAGTTTGACTTGTGTTATCATCAAAACATCAAGGGCAATAAATTATATTATTCGAAAGATAATTATATCATTTAACAAGTACCAAAGTTGGCCTGGGATTATTATATAATAATCCATAGTTGGGATTATTCTAGGTAAATCACCCGATTAATTATATAGTTGCTTTAATTTTAATAATGGTTCAAAACTTAAAAAATACCTACTTGTATCCATCCATACCTTATAAAGGTACAAGATTCCTCTTTTGGTTAGTATGATGTTAATTATATCATTCAAAATGTGTAAACATAATTCCAGCAAAGGCTTAATCATGAATTAAAGGCCTAAGGCCAAGGGGGGGGGGGTGGGCTTGAATGAGATCAATCTGATTTCCTTGAGAGATACCCTTGTTTGCCAGCCAGTCAGCAGTCCTGTTGCCTTCCCTATAGACATGCTTTACAAGGAAGATGCGGCATGCATATGTTATGAAGCTTTGGGTGTGCAACTCATTTAAGGCTGAGATGATGGCAGTAGAGTATGTTATTCTAATGATTCGGAGCATTCTCAGAGATTGTAGCTGTGTACTGTCATTGTTAATATTTTCATAGGCACAAATTCTGTTATCAGTTGTTCCATATTCTGACAAATTGATGCAGCATTTTCAGCTGACCAGCCAAATTTTTCTTTGATCATCTCCATGACTTGCAGAATTGTACAAGTTTCGAGTGAGAAATCAAACTTATTCCTCTTATGATCATAATCTATGAAGTCCATGTGTATCATTTTGCGGTCCTTCACTTTTCCTTTCAATCCAAATTTCTTATTTCCTTTGTCATCATCAATTACCTTTTCTATTTCCCTTTCATATTGCAGTACTGGTCTTAGCCTCTAATCACTCGAGCCAGGAGGCGGGAATTCCACTATACTAGTTAGTATCAGATTCGGAAAACTACATCCTATTAAATACATGCTAGGATCCTCAATACTCAGTTCAAGAAACGGATCATTCAAGAGCTCAATCGCAGTACGTCTGACATCTACACCACCTACACACTTCTGAATGAACTCCTAAAGCTCTTGGTCAATCACTCTCAAATTAGTTAATTATAGACTAACGAGATGAGAGGATTAAAAATTAAAGAGGTGGTACATATACTTGTAAAAAAAGAAAAACAAATTGCATAATCTCAAACTTTTAAAATCTTACAACTAAATTTACCAATGTTCATATATGTAAATCACACATTTACAAATGTAAATCGATCAAATAAGAAATAAAAGAACTTAATCTCAGTTCATTGGACCTAATACTGAGAACTCATACTTATTGACACACTAAGTATCACTAACATACCTAGAATTATTCAGAACATTTATGTACTATGACATAAACCAAACTCTAATTTTGTACTAAACAATTAAACTGATGAATCCAATTAAACTGACGAATCCAGAAATAAGCTACTGACATGCCAAGATATAACAGATTTCTGAAGCAACTATATTCTGTCTTCCTGTTGCCACTTCCCTCATCTTAATCACTCCCATCAGACGTCTCACCTTGCAAGTGCTTCCTGATCATCCAAGTTGAAAATATCAGCATACCGTCTAATTATTTCTTCAGAAGTGTCGGATTCATGGTGTACATTTGCAATAGGCTCAATTAATACATCGTTAAATTCAGACATGACCTGTTCAACCCCTTGAACCATCCAACGGATGTTTTCCTCTGACATGCCAATTAATTCGCCTCTTAATCTGTCCATTTCTGGAAGGGTATCAGTACCGAGTGTGAACAAAAATTCAACATCATCAATACTCCTCAGTGTCACAGACAGTTCATTGCCCACCCTTTTTCCTATGAGTACTTTTTTCGTAGGATCATCAGTAGGAGGCGGTGCGGGTAATCTAAGCACATGAGCTCGGACACCAGGAACAGGTATAGTAACTGACTGCATTAACCCTTTGCTCAACAAATTACCTAAAGAAGCTTTCAGTTCCTTACTGTGCAAACACATGTCAACGAACCCTTTCAGCTTTGGGGGTTTTATTGCATCTAATGCCCTGTCAGGATCTGCATACTTCTGGCTAACACGTATCATAAGAAGTACACACAGTCCCAAAGAACGCAACTCGGAATATTGTGCTTCTTTTACATGATCCAAATCAGAATCAGACTTCAGAAAAGACTTTGCAGAAGTCAAGTCTGCTATCTTGACAATGCTTGAAGTTCCCGAAATTGCAATGTCATTCAAATTTATGTCAGAGTGCACAATCACTGGATCTTGTTCATGTAAAAACTGCAAGCCTAACAAAATCTGTTTACACCACCTAGCAATGCAAGTTTCTTTGTGTTCCCCCAAAATCTTATGAATCTTGCAATATTCCCCCAAATTATTAGAATAATACTCGGTGATCATATGGAGTACAGCAACGCCATCCTGTAAATCAATCCAATGCTTAAAAACTTTCAAGAGATAATGAGAATTAGATTTGCAAAGCATATCACATTCTGCCACCAAAGCCCTAAAGCTACTTTCTGTAACAGTCTTCTTTATCCAAGCCACTTCTTTCCCATTAAGCCTATCATATCCCTTGAATACAACTTTTGACGTAGATTCTTAGATCACATTATTATATCTTGAGTATTGCCCCGATGGATCGGTTTCCATGATCGTATAATCGTCTCCTCTCCCTCCACGTGAACTCGAAGCCGCCATTACTAGTTAATAACAACAGCAAAACAGAACGAAAGAAAGAATTGCAATGGAATCAAGCTAATTAAGTTGATTTCTGAAGATGGAATTCTTGTTGGGTTATCAGGAGAAAAACAGAACGTTTGAAATAATGGGTTGAAGATGAAATGAATAACCAATGGTAGTGTACAAGGGTATTTATAATAGTTAGTGTTTGGTTCGTTGTTACTTATAATCAAACTATTTTATATATAAACCGATTAATATTCAATTTATCCATTTGTTGTAGTTAGTTAAGTCAGTTATCAAGATCAAGAATTAGAAAATCCCCTTTCTTGATTTTAATTTTTATTTTTAAAAATATCTTTAATTTGCCCTTCAATATTTCTTTTATTTGTTTAACAGTTTTTATTAAAATGACTAGTTTATAACTAGTTTAACTACCAAAAAATCGTTTGTGGAAAATACTGAAAGATGTGACTTGTGACTTGTGACTTGTGAGATCTGATATATATGAAATAACAATATTGAAAAATGTTAACATTTTTGTGAAGAAGGTTTTTCCATTAACTAGCATAGACCTGCGCCCATCGTTTTGTGTTGGATCGTTATTGTATGTCGAGAAATCGCCAAGTGAGTCTAATTGTTGATTTTTTGTTATTGCAGGAAAATGAATCAATAAGTAAAGGTGGATTTTTTTTTTGAAGCAATAAAAGGTGGAATTATTTATAAGAGTTTTATTGATACTAGTTGAGCAATCACTCGCAACGCGCGCATAGCCCTAAAATCAGGTGTGGATATTATGTATCGTTAGCACATAATAACTATTGTTGAACCTAAGCGCAACCCAAGGTTAGACTCCAAACACATTATGAGCCCTAAATACACAACTAAAGCCCAATCTGAATATCAGACTGAAAAATATTTTTAAAATCTAGGGTTTTTCTAAGCTATGCCCCTAAACTTCTTCGGTTTCTAAGTCGTGTCCATGTTTTTTCAAACGTCTAAGCTGTGCCCTCAACCTCACTATTTTTAATTAGCAATAACCTTTGACGTTAACATTAATTAACCAGGACATTAGGGTTTGTTAATTTTTGTTCCTAGTTACTTATTAAAAACATCAAAAAAAAGTTACAAAAACAAAAACATAAAAAAAATTAAAAAAAATAAACAAAATTTCCCCCACCGCCAAACCCTAACCCCTCCCCTAAACTCGCCGGAAAACCGGCCGACACTCCACCTTAACCACCTAAACTGGTCGGTCGGTACTGTACCTCCCCATCTCATCCACCCCTGATCTCCTCCCTTTCCCCTAACCCCCGCTACATCCACATTTTTTCTCGAAACCCCAACCAACCAACCACCCTCGTTCCTCTGTTAAACCACCACGAAACAACCCCCAACTCCCTTTCCCACACACCGAAACGACGAGGGAGAGTCGTTTTGAGGCGGGGGAAGGAATTGTTGGCTATTTCGCGATGATTGGTGTAACACCCTTTTCTTTAAAATACTTGTTTTGTCCTTTTTTAAAATACGAAATAGGAAAATCTAAGACATTACCGTCACCGTGAAAACGCCTAAGACAAATATCAAAGACGACACACCGCGGAAGATTACTTTTTAAAAACCATTTAAAACAAGTCAACTTTCAAAAAGTCAAACGAAGAAAGTAAAGTCAAAATAAGACAACTAAAGTCAACCTACAACTTGGAACCATTGTAGGCCCTTAAAACCAAACAAATATTTAAAACCTTCGCGTTAGTCTCATCAACACAATAAATATAATATTCAAAGCAATTAAACACATCACATTCCTATAGGAACTAAGCATGATTCGCTCTTCACTCATCCCCATCATGCAAATGTTTCGTCACCTGAAAAGCTCCACTTTACTTGTCCCCACTACTCGCCATTAGGAATGGGTCGTCGTTGGGCCAAGGTAAAGACAAGGCCAAACAAACATGCAAAAACACAATCACCAATGCCGAGTACATAAGCGTAATAAAACACACTAACATGCTTTCATCCTATCAACACACAACTTACCTTGTTGCACCTGTTCACAAGCATACAAGACCTAACTAGACAAATACATACTAATATTTATTTAATTTAATTACGCATCGAACGGGTTTCCAACCAACTACCTGCCTCAATAAATTGAGGTAAACTACACCGGGAGCTGACCGGGTAGGCAAATGTCACATGAAGTGACTCGACGTCCGATCCTGCGCATTATAAAAAATATAAAGGAAAATACAGCGTCCTGTACTCCTAGTAGAAGTTATGGTCAAATATAAAGTCGCATAACTCCCCCCATATGTTCATACTCAAGGTACATACGTTCTAAAAGTTTTGGTGCGTAATCTCTTTCACTTTACGTTATTTACATATTACTAAACTTGGTGATAAATCTCAAACCATACACAATCAAACATTATAATTCATTCAAGCAATCAAACATACCAAATTTAATTCTTGAATAATTAGTGACCACATAAATTTAATGTTAAACCCTTTTTAAACTAGCTCGGTGTTAATAACACCTTAAGTGCATAAGGCACCGCAAATCCTATCCCTCGGTGTTAGAAACACCTTAAGTGCATATAGGCCCTGCAATATAGTTTATTCCCGTGTACTAAGACATTTACATAGCTCCTTCCTCATGCTTATAGCATCAATAAAAATTATATGAACCATCATAAAATTCCCTTTTTATATTCCAAACCAAATTAAACATTTAGTTTAATTAAACATGCTCTCTGACATGACAATAATAAAAGTGTAGTTCATATTCAACATGCCAATATAATTAATTCCAATCACCAATTCATCATGAACAATTCATACATCACAAATCATTCACCAACATCAATCCAATCAACATATTCCATCCAACACCTATCATGATACTACTTGGAATTAATTAAACAAAGCCTAGCATGCTCCTATACACTTAAACTAACATTACCAAGTACGCGAACATACCTTGAATATGATCTCAAAATCGCCACGACTAAATAAAATTACTCACTTGGAAGTCTCCTACAAACCAAAATTATAAAGAAGTATTAATAACTCTTTTACGCAAATTTCCAGCAATATACACTTCTTTAAATCACTCATAAACCCTTTAAAATAATCTGAAATTTAATTTGAAACCCTTACTTTTATTCCCAATTAATGGGTAATTAAAAATCCTTTCAAGAACCCTACTTATAACCTTTATATAAAAAATTCCAACTTTATTCAACCATCAAAAAATGCTATAATTATGTTTAAGAACATTAATTTCAATAGTTTAAATTACCCGCAATCCAATTCCATCAATACTCATTAATTTAGAAACCTAGGGTTTTCAATTTGGGGTTTTTTAATTAAAAACTAAATCTGAAAATTTATAAATAAAATACTCATTATTAAACATCCTAAAGTCGTCACAAAACCCAAAAACAATAATTTGATTTAGGGTAGAATTAAATAAAATAAAAACAATAATAATAAAAAAAAAATTCAACACCACCGGCGCACACAACCACCAGGGTTAGTTGATGTCGCGCCACCTGGTGGCTGCTGCTGCCGGCGAGGGGTGTTGGTGGTGGTGGTCGGCCGATGGTGGCGTATGGTGGGCGGTCGGTGTGTGGTGTGTGTGGTGATTAAAACATTAAAATTAAAAATAAAGGGGAAGGGGAAAAATTAAGGAGATAAGAAAATAAGAGGAGAGAGAGAATTTACCTTTGGGTGCATTCCACCCTAAGCATATGATGGGTATTTATACCCCCTCTCAATAACACTCCTTACTTAAAATTCTTTTACTATCCTTAATGATCCCTTTCCTAATCAAACTTGTATTTTGACTTTCCATAAATACCATTGACTTTAAAATTTATCCTTTTATAAAATAATATGCCCCAATATTTCCAAATCATGAAATAAAATATTTTCAAGATTATTTAATAATTAAAATATACGTTTAATCAAAATCATTCTTTTTAAATTAATGAAAACCCTAAATAATTCATTTCGAATTATTTAAGTATTTTAATAAATACTTATTTAAATTATAAATATGTATAAAAATACGGGGTATTACAGTTGGTGGTCGATTTTTCTAGGTTGGTCGGTTTTTTGGGCTGGGTTGCGTCACGTGGTTATGTTCGTGGAGTGTTAAGGAAGGAAGGAAGGCGTGGCTCGCCGGTGGGAGGAATTTTCTGGGCGAGGGTGGAAAGTCGGTTGCCGGCAGCGACGACGTGGACTGATGGGCTGGGTTGTGGTGGTGGGAGGGTGGATGGTTTTTTTTCAAATCAATTCTTAATTAAGTTTTAATTATTTTATATTCTGATTTTTTAATTTTTTTTAATTTTTTTAAAGTGTTAGACCAATTAGAACAGGACACGTGTCAAATTATTAACGCCTCTTAACTTTCGTTAACGAATATGGCTGTCAAAGAATATTGTTGATAAAATATCGTGAGGTGGAGGGCATAGCTTATAACTTTGAAAAAGCATGGGTACAGCTTAGAAATTCAATAACTTGGGGGCATAGCTTAAAAAAACCTAAAAATCTATTACGGAGTAGTAAATATCTTTCGGCCTAGGCAATCAACAATGAGTATTGAGTTGTACAAAAGCTCTCACAACTCACAAGTTTCACATTTTTCTTCATTGGCAAATAATATACTAGTATACTTCCTCCATTTCAAATTAAATAACACGTTTGACTTTTGACACTATTTATAGACTTTATTTTGATTAACTTTTGATATATAAATTAATAAAAAAAATAGATTGGTGCCCGTGCGATGCAATTTTTTTTCCGTAATTAATTTGTCATATAAAAAAAACAACTGGTTACGTAGAATAAACAAATCCATTGTGCAATGTGTATAAGAAAAATGAAATAATAATGGAGAAATTATTAAAACTAAAATTGAGAAATTAAAAATTAGAGTAGTTGATTAAGGGTGTGTTCAGCGCTAGCATTTGAATAACTTTTAGGTAGCTTTTAGTGGTTTGACCACTGACTTGGTCAAACCACTACTTCACAAAAAATGTGAGTGTTTGGCAAAGTAGTGGTTAGGGTACAGTAGCTTTTAGTGGTGGAGGTAGCTTTTATGAAAAGTTAAAAATATTAGCTTTTGAAGTTAGAGGTAGTTGTTGAAAATTTAATCTATAGTTTTAAAAATAAAATATTGATTTTTATATGTAACAGCTAGTCAACCGCTACTTTACCAAACATTCATACCTAAATTATCTATCTTCACAGCTAACAGTTTGTTGACAGCTAAAAGCTAACTACACAGCTAACAACTACCTTCAAAGCTAATAGTTACCTTCATAGCAATATTTTTCACTGTATTATTGTTACTTTTTGAAAAAAAAAATAATAAAAAAAAAAAAGAAAAAAACTACTAATACTCCATTTAAAGATATTTATTAAAGAGTTGAATAATATTTGTTCAAAAAAAAATTAGCTTAAAGTTTATAGAAGAATTAAGAATACCAATAAAAAAAAGGAATATATTTTTATAAAGATATTGTAAAATATTTGGAATATATTATTATAGTTGTATTATACAAATATTCTGGGAAAAAAAAGTTTGATTAAAATGGGAAGGGTAGTTTTGGAGGGGGAAAACAGCATCGGGAATTGATATGTGTCACTTTTTATAGTATTAAGTAAAGGTGGGCACGGGCCGTGCCGGCACGCGGGCAACACGGCCATGGCACGGCCCAAAACGAGCACGGCTAAGGCACGACACGGCACGGCAGTCCACCCGGACGTGGGCCGTGCCGTGAACACTGTTTAACGGCACGAGCACGGCACCGGCACGGCGAGTTGGCACAAGGCACGGCCTGCCGACACGGCCCGCCGACACGAGCCACCTTATTTATTTTACAAAATATATATTAATAAAATTATTAATAAAATACTTATTTATTTTACAAAAATATATATTAATAAAATAATTATTTATTTTATAAAATATATATTAATAAAATTATATTAAAATACTTATTTATTTTACAAGTTGTTTAATGTTTTTAAAAAATATATATTAATTTTTTCTTAAAAAAAAATAAATAAATTAAATTTGTCACGGTGGCCGGCACGTCACGACACGGCTGGCACATGGGCCGCGGTGTGCCAAAATTTGGCACGCACGGCCCGGCACAAGTCATGCCAGACACGGCACGGCACGAGCCACCACTAGGCACGGCCCGTGGCGCCCGGCACGACACGATGCCCACCTCTAGTATTAAGTTATTGATATGGTCATGTGAAATCTTGTTTAAATATTTTTAATGTGTATTATCAAATTATCAACTTTTTATAATTTTTACTTATGGTAATTAGATATATTTACGATTGAACTTATGCATTCGCAAACCTGATAAAATAAACGTGTCATCTAATTTGAACTAGAAAAAGTAGCATTAATGGTATGATTTATGTTATAAGTTTCATTTTGATTCATGTGGTGAAACATTTAAACATCGGAAATATGAACAGAGTGATTTTAGTTTCAAATTATTTCCTACTTAACACAAAAATTCATTTTCTAAAATTTAAAAAAAAAAACCGTTAAAAATGAAAGGAAACGTTTTACTTGAAAACCAACAAGAACTATTAATCAAGCGGCTATTAGCCTAACATTGTTGTATTGGTCAGAATGTTAGGCATTCAAGAAGAATCTAATAGAGGACCAACTCAACTAAAAGCCTAGGAATATGTTTTATACCTCACATGAGAGCCCTTTAGGCTTGAAATGTGGATGCAGGATGGGCCCTCTGCATACCTTGCGCGAAATATTCCACTTGAAAGTGGGGGGTTGATGAGATATGAACCCGTGACCTTTGTGTCACGTTGGCTCTGATACCATGTTAGAGGATCAACTCAACAAAAGCTTCCTCTACCAGAATCATAGTAGGAAGATTGAAGTAGAAGAGATGTGTATGTTGACATGAATGTGTTAGAACTAGGGGTGGGACTTTTCAAACCGAACCGTGAAACCGCCAATTACCGAACCGAATCATCACGGACCAAACCGTTTATAAACCGCTAATTTCAAACCGAAAACCGAACTGAACCGTATAATGTCAAACCGAAACCAAACCGAACCGCTTAATTATCAACCCGTTACAAACCGTAGACCGATAACAAACCGAACCGCTCAAAACTAAACCGAAAGGGAACCAAACCGAATGGTTATAAACCCGTTATTTACCCGAACTGTTTATAATCCGAAACCGTTTTAACCGTAGAAAAAATTGTTTAAACTAAACCATTTGTAACCCGCTAACCGTTTAAACCGGCCGTTTATGAACAAACCGTTTAAACTGCAGGAAAAACCGTTTAATCCGAACCGTTGTAATCCGCTAATCGTTTAAACCGAACCGCTATAACCCGTTAAACAGTTGAAACCGAACTCTTTTCAAACCGCAACCCGTTTAAACCGATCCGATTACAAAGTGGTTAATTCAAATTGAATTATTTACAACTTAAATACAATTAATGTTTAATGTAATTTAACCGTAGCCATTGGTAATTTAATATAAGATATACATCTAATATGTCGTTGTATTAGATTACAATGTAAAAAAGTTAATAAATGTGGATCTAATCAAACGGCTTAGGTTAATACAACGGCATATATTACCTAGGCGGCTAGGCCAACAGCATTATTGATGTCGTTTATTTATTTTAATTAATATAAAATGTTACGTGCTAGTATTAATGTATTATTATATACTTTAATTTAACAAAGGTAACAATAAATATAAATTTAAAATAAATAACTTTAATTATTCCAAAAAATACATTTCATCTACATTTTACATTAAAAATAAATAAGTTTAGGATTTACATTTTACATATGATCATAAAGTATCCTAAAAACAAAATTTAACCTAAAAGAACAATCCTAAAAACAAAAGGCAGCAATAATCTTGAAGTAGCAGCACAACACCCAGGAGCAGAAGAAATAGCAGCAGCAGGCAGGAACAAGCTCAGGCAACAATAGACAACAACTCAGCAGAAGCAGGCAACAATATAAGCAGAAGCAACCTAGCAGGAACAACAACCAAAAGGAGATAAGCAGCTCACAAAACATCAGTTCAACCAACTTCAGAACTAATTTTTGTTTTTAAAAATTGCTCTCAGATTTACGTTTATCGTATCATCAATTCATCACTGAGCAATGGTAGTTTTAACTTAAAACTTGAAAAATGCTGCCAGCAAGTACATATACATTGAAGTCTCAACATAAATGACAAGGGCAACGATGATTCAAGATAAATTAAAACAGTAAGCATAAGAAACAGCAGCAACAAAACTTATCATAACACAAAAGGCAGCAACAATACTAAAGCAGCAACACATCACCCAAGAGCAGAAGAAACAGCAGCAACCTCAAGCTTACAGGAGGCAGGAACCAGCTCAGGCAGCAACAGATTAGCAGCTTAGTAGAAGCAGGCGACAGAATAAGCAGAAGAAGCTCAACGTGAATTGTAACCAGATTTAAGTTTACAATTTTTTGTTTTAAAAATTGCTTTCAGATTTAAGTTTACAATTTCATCACCGAACAGTGGGTGTTTTAACCCAAATCTTGAAAAATGCTACCAGCAAGTCTAAAAATAAATGACAAGGGCAACAATTTTTCAAGATAAAATAAAACAACCACAGTGAGGTAACAACAACAAGTACATGTATAACAACGGCCACAGCAAGGCAATACCGCTGCACAAATACCTGTTATGTAGATGAAGCACTTTCTGCTTCAATCTCTTTACCAACAAGAAGGACATCTTCCTCAACATCCCCTTAATAACCACAACACCAATTCTGGGTGGTAACCAATGCCTCAACATTCTTCGGCAAAAGCTTACCTCTATTTTTGTTCAAAATACGTGTAATACCCCATATTTTTATACGTATTTTGATTTAAATAAGTATTTCCTAAAGTATTTAAATAATTTGAAATGAATTATTTAGGGTTTTCATTAATTTAAAAAGAATTATTTTAATATAAAGTTTATTTTTAATTATTTAATAATCTTGAAATTATTTTATTTTATGAATTGGAGATATTGGGGCATATTATTTTTTAAAAGGATAATTTTTAAAGTCAATGGTATTTAAGGAAAGTCAAAATCCTAGTTTAAGTAGGAAAGGGATTATTATGGGTAGTAAGTAGGAGGTTATGAGAGAGGGTATAAATGTCCATCATATGCCTAAAGTGGAGTGCACCTATAGATAAATTATCTCTCTCCTCTTGTTTTATTTTTCCCCTTAATTTTCCCCTTCCTTGATACGCCCAATAATCACCTCTACTCTGATTTTGGTATCTTCTGCTACTTATGTAGAGATTTCGAACGGCAATTATACGTTACAACTACTTCCCAATACTTAGTGATGGTTAATTTGGGCTCTTTTTTGTTTTTTGGTTTTTAAAGTGTGAGAATTTGTGCTGCAATAGCTATCTTATCGGTGGGCCTCATGTTTTCCATAGTCTTCTTTTGGGTCGTGTATATTTCAATTAGGCCTTATTGACTCTAAAATTCAAAGTGGATTGAATTTGAGCCTTGTCAACAAAAATTTGAACGAGTCTAATAGAACTCCATTGTTTGAGCCATTGAGATTTGAGGCCACTAAATAGCTACTTGTATTTTAAATAAACGACAATAATATGCGTCTAAAATTATGTACATATTCGTGACTGCCCCACACACACGTTTCCAAGTTTCCAATAGTGTGGAGGACTGGAGGGGGGTTACTACAATTATACAAATGGACAACTCGGCTTGTGGTAGTGGCTACTGGCTAGTATAAAAACAAAGAAAGTTGGTAGATCAACCTCAGGAAAATCAACAACTTTCAACAACTTTGTGCTTAATAAACAAACTAATAACATTAGATGCATAAACTTGACCCTCATTTGGAAAAAAGAATAAGAATATTACAAATAAATAGTGTATCAATGTCTAAGACCGGCAATGATTCGCCTAATTGGGTACATGGTCGATCGTGGATCTCATTACCTTCAATAGTCCTTCATATATACTTCTTACTAATAGTTTTTCAACTAAGAACGGCAATGATAAGCTTTGTGTGGTCCACTTTGTAATTAATTTCTGTTTAAAAACTAAGATTAGATAATACTTGCATTATATTTTCCTGTTGAGTAATTTAGAGTATGTAGACAACATTCATGTATGCTTTGCTTAATTAATAAAGGTGAAGGTGTTTAATTAAGAAAGCAAAGTTTAGAGCAAACAAACAAACAAAACAAGCAAAGATGATGCCGTTTGGTTAGCGGTGAGATGCGCCGTTTGATTAGCGGTTATTTTCTTTGTCTTGTAATTTCTTGGTGAAATAAAGATTGTCACACCGCTAAGTTCAAGCGGTTAAGTGGGTTTTTTTTGCTCTTAGAGATATGTATATTTTTGCTCTTAGAGATATGTATCTTATATATATGATGGAAGTTGGTGAATAAAGGAAGAACAGTCACTTCTTTTCTTTCTTTCACTTGTTTGCAATTGTTTTTCTAGAATTATCATCATCATAATTATCAAAAGTTTGATTACATTAGATCACAAACATACTACACGTTGTTGTGATTGTCTTCGTTATATCTCCTTGTAATTTTGTAATACCTGTGTGTATAATAGGGTTGAAATATTACTTTGATAAAGTGATTTTGTTCACGCCTCGAAGTGATTAAATATGTCCAATTTCGTTTCATTTTTGTGACCCGGTAATTCAATTTCCCCAACATTTCCAACTAAATTTTTTAATTTCAATCGATCAAATGTGATTTATGTGACACACAAAGTATTATCTTGTGATAGGATGGTAAATAATCTCTTAATTCTTAAAAGATTGCTCCGTATACTAATTTGAATGTGTTCAAAGGATTGATTTGTATTGAAATTTTTTACTTGCAGTTTCACTTGGCCTCCCTATTTATCTCATCGGTAATAATTGTGTCCATCATTTATGTCCAGCAGTTAAAAGTAAGGTTAAAAGGATTTTTGACAAAAACTTACAAACATATAAATTTAAGGGTACTTATCCTAATTTTACTAGTTATCTATTGTGATGAAGTGAATCAAACACGATCTTTATTATGAATCTCTCAAAAACCGTAACCAGTAACCACCACACTCGTATGGTACCTTGTACGAAAAGGAGGGTGAGAATGGTGGAGCAAAAACGCGGAATTTAACCTCTAAAAGTCCGAAAATGACGAGTCTTAATGTATTACAGCAAGAACGTTGGAACTTGAGATAAATCATGTTGTTACATTACAATTGCATTGCATAGGAGAAAAGGACGGCATTTTTGGCGGCATCAACCAACTAAAAGTAAAGTTGCTACGGCGTATAATATGTCGGTGATCCGTAACTTATTGGGCTTTACTTGGCCCGTAAGGCCCACGTGCTCTGTTTAGATCAAACTGCTCCCTTCCTACTAAATCTTTTTTTTTTTTTTTTTTTTTTTTTTAACTTCTAAATCTTGGCTTTCCTTTTGCCTTTTTAGCACCTTTTTGAGCTTTACAGTGCATTATTCTTATATTTCCCGCTATTATAAAGTTTAATTTATATTTATGTAGTTATTAAAATCGTGACATCCTCGTCCAAAAAGCATGAAGATAAAAAGGGGAGCAAAAAAATAAACATGTAGATCGCATCATTTGTTGGTTAAATTTACAGCTCATGTTTTATTCTTGATCTATTGAAGTTAACTACTTTTTTCATATTCCAAAACGAGTTAAAACCCATAATATATATAGTATACTCTTTCAGTTAAATTAATGGTTAAAGACTTACAGTTTTATTTTTAGTCGTTTTGATATAATGGTTACGTTCTCACTTTTTCTTGGGAGTTGTTAAACGTCGCTCG
Source organism: Chenopodium quinoa (assembly GCF_001683475.1). Classification (NCBI taxonomy): domain Eukaryota; kingdom Viridiplantae; phylum Streptophyta; class Magnoliopsida; order Caryophyllales; family Amaranthaceae; genus Chenopodium; species Chenopodium quinoa. Next base: position 269,995 of record NW_018742381.1, on the reverse strand, counting down.
CTTTTTACAAGCCGTCGCTCGCTTTTTACAAGCCATCGCTCGCATTTTGAGCTTGAAATTCCTAATTTGCCCCTAGTATATAAATACTCACGAAACTCGCCCACAACACATTTCACCCTCGTGTTTCTCTCTCTAAAAATTTCTCTCTCTAGAATTGCTAATTCTCTCTCAAAAATCAGAAATCAAAATTTTTTTTTTATTTGTTTGGAAAAAAAAAGTTTGTGAAATATTGAAAATCAAAATCCAAAAAAACAACAAACCAACAACAACAATCGGAAATCACTGCAATGGCTGACGGGCGGCGGATTCGGCTGACGTTCGGCGGTCGTGACGGCGGCGGCGAGCAGGTAAACGTCGTTTTTTTTTAATTTTTTTTTCTGGAACCAAGGGACATCCGCCTGAAATTTCCGGATGTCCCACGGAACTTCCGGAAATTTCAGGCGGATGTCCCTTGGTTCCAGATTTTTTTTTTTTTATTTTTTTTTTATTTTATTTTTTTTTGTTTTTTTTCTCGGTTATATGTGATTTTTTTTCTCGGTTGTTGTTAAATTATTTTGTTGTTGTTGTGGTTTTTGTTGTTGTTGTGGTTTTTGTTGTTGTTGTTGTTGTTGTTGTTATTGTTGTTGTTGTTGTTGTTATTGTTATTAGTATTGCTATTATTAAATTTAGGCTTTGTAAGTAGGATTATTAGTATTGTTGTTGTTGTTGTTGATGTTGTTGTTGTTGTTCATGTTGTTGTTGTTATTGTTATTAGTATTGTTATTATTAAATTTAGGCTTTGTAAGTAGGATTATTAGTATTGTTGTTGTTGTTGTTGATGTTGTTGTTGTTTGTGTTATTGCACGTATTTACTATAGATTGAGGGTTCGGGTCCTCGTCACGCAATATCTAGACGTTTGAATGCGTCAGTTAGGCGGGACTCAAGCCGTTTAGGAAATACGGCCGAACCGTTCGATCACCAGCAGCAATATAGGTCCGCTGGTAAATGGTCGGGAGAGCATCAGGCACAAAGCAGCCCCGCCATGTACTCGTCGGCTGGAGTGCCTACATCTGATGATGAGGACGACGGGCGGTCAAGTCAGGGTGATCGCGATTCAGAGTATGACCCTCTGGATTATCATACGGTGCATAGGGGTCAGACTGGGAGGTTTGTGAGCAGTAGTCAAACCAGTCAGCCATCCACTAGCGCAACAGAGGCATGGGTAGTGCACGAGCCGATGCCAGGTGGTCCTGAGGACGGGACTGTTATCCCTAGTTTTGGGGGGCACGTGGCTGCGTATATATGGGGCGGGCAGGAGCGTAATGTTTTGCGCTGTTTGAGCAGGACACAGTTGTGTTCTGAATTGGTCACCTGGCGAGGTCGTCTTGTGCAGGAGCATCTGGAGCTGATTGACGGTAGTGGTCTGTCGCACCTGCCTGGGATCATGTTCAGGCGTTTTGACTGGCCGTTGATATCAGCTTTTGTTGAGAGATGGCAGCCCGATACGAACACATTTCATATGCCATTCGGGGAGATCACCATCATGCTGCACGATGTGTACAACATTCTAGGGCTTCGTGTAGATGGTGGCCTAGTTTCTGCTACTCCGGGCACGGACATCCTACGGGACGCGTGCTCGGTAACCCTGGACATGACAGCAGAGGAGCTGAACGAGAAGCACGGTACGAAGACCATTTGGCAGGGTAGTGGGGTACTGACTGAGACGATTTTAGAGTCGACCTTGGAGGCGCAGAGGCCCTTCAGTGTCCATTATACTGCGTACATGTGGTTAGTACTTGACGGTTGTCTGTTCCTGGACAAGAGTGTTAACCGTACGCATCCGTCCCTCCTGAGCGAGCTTGTTGTTGATGCGCTGTCGGTGACTGACTACTCTTGGGGCTCAGCGGCTCCAGCGTATTTGTATCGGCAGTTGGGGACGGCATCTAGAAAAGATGCCGATTCGATCGCTGGTTGTCTCACGCTTCTTCAGGCGTGGATCTACGAGTACTTTCCGTGCTTCCGGCCTCAGCAGAGTACCTTGACTAGGGAGCTGAGTGTTCCGCGCGCGTCTGCTTGGGATGTGGGAGCAGGATGCCCCAGCAAGAGCATGGATCGCCTCCTGGCCTTTCGATCTAGGTTAGATCAGTTGACCGACAATGAGGTCAACTGGCTCCCCTACGGAGCTGATGCTGCACGACGCGTGCCCGCCACCTTGTTTATTGGCTGCCTCCAGTATCGATCTATCATTGAGCCATACATGTCTGATCGAGTGATCTGGCAATTGGGGTATGTCCAGGACATTTCGAGGACTATTATCAGACCTGAGAAGGCTAAGAGACCGACGAACTTGAAGATGTATCGGGTTGAGTTCCCGACCGAGATGACATCGGTGATGTGGTCTCGGTTTGTCCCTGGGTCGTCGTTCAGTGTTGTTCTAGGTGCCTTGACTAGACTCGGCGGTGGAGGTCCTACGGTCGCTCCTGGTTACATGCAGTGGCTGTATCGAGTTTCCCATCCTCGTATTTCTCCGGGTGGGTCGTCATCTGATAGAGGTCACCGACTTCCAGAAAGGACTAACACGGACTATGTAAGCACCTGTGTTTTATTATACTTTAAATGTCATATATACAATTGTGGTTTATATACTTACTGTGTTGTTTTCTTATTTGCAGTGGATGGGTCGGTCGCTGGAGGTTATATGTCGGTCACTGGATGAGCCTGGTAGCATGACGCGAGAGACCAGGGCAATGGCTGAGCAGCTTGTAGCAGACTGGAAGACGATGATGGGGTTGTGATGACACTTGTCTTTGTTTTCGTTTGTATTTGGGACTGGAATTTTTTTTTTTTTTTTTTTGGATTGAGATGACACTTTGTTGTATTTTTGTTGAATTCTTGTATCATAACTTTTATTTATTGTTTTATGTTACGTAGTGGCAACTCTTCAACATAAATCTGCTCAACGTAAGTACATAAATCTGGTTGTCATCAGTAAGTACATAAATCTGTTTAACGTAAGTACATAAATACCGATTAACATAAGTACATAAATCTGTTCAACGTAAGTACATAAATACCGATTAACATAAGTACATAAATCTGTTCAACGTAAGTACATTAATACCGATTAACATAAGTACATAAATCTGTTCAACGTAAGTACATAGATCTTTTCACTGGCTAAAAAGTGCATTCCACATGTTCCTTCGAGCCTGATATTGCCGATCCCATCTGTGGACACTGGGCTCGTGGTTCTCTGTCCACCATCCTGCGATCGGAGGAAGAGGTGAGTTCTCTGCAAGCTCAAGACAGATGAAGTGGGAACCCCCAACAGTAGCGATCGCAAATTCCCGGGCGGGTGCTCTGACCGTGTTCCGTGCACGCAGCGGTAAGACAGTGAGGCAAGGGTAATAGCAAGTCGGTACGGTACCAACACCTAGAATAATAACCACTGCGTTGAACCACGTTGCAATAGGAAATAAATCCTGAATTGCAACCAAAGTGCTCGTGTTATGACAAAGCCAGGTGCTCGTGTTACCGAAGTGCAGAACCTGATTCGTCCAGAATGTCACAAATTTGGTCTTATGACAAAGCCAGGTTTTCTCGACATAACTAATCACATTTGGGAAACTTGCCCACTTTGTTTTCATTCTATCTACAGCTGAGTTATAATCCGCCTCGGTCTTGGCATCCGTGATACGTTTCCAAGCACCGTTTTTGAATTGCGCCCCAATCTTCTTGTTCTTGAACATGTTAGTGACCCGAGCCTCCACATCTTTGTTAATGTGCCATCGACAAAGCAAATGCGACGTCCCGGGAAACACTTCTCTCAATGCAGCACAAAGACCCAGCTCACGGTCTGTCAGAAATACCGACGGCTCCTTATCATACCCGATCAGCTCTCTCAATCTCTGTAGAACCCACCGGTAGCTTCCCGTGCACTCGTTGCGCATGAACACATAACCCACAAGGAAATTCTGATTTGTGGGTGTCACGCCAACTATCTCAAGGAACGGCATCCCGTACCGGTTGGTCTTGTACGTCGAATCCATACCGATCACATGCGGGTACGTGCGTAGTATGTTCACCGTGATCGGGTGCACCATAAACGCATGCTGCAGAACGCCGTCATCATCAGACATGACCCAGTAAAGGTACTGGCTTTGTCTCGCCAAATGTAAAAATTGTTGAACGACTCCTCTCCCGTCGGACATCTCCGCCCTCAAGTCATTCCGGCAATTGTAGATATGTCGGATGTTTGGATGATCGTCGGGAAATTGCTCTGCAATCGTCGCCATGATATTACGCGGCGCAACCTTCGAGTTCGTCATGTCGCGGACAACCTTCTTCGCATCCGGGCTGAGGCCACTAATCTTACGATGACCCTCCGGATATACAATCATTGGGTGATTATGGGTCCCAGTTGCATCGTTTTTTGCCCGGATCCTCCAACTATCGGTCACGAACACATAGTAAATCTTGATGTAGAACGGACAACCAATAGCTTTGGTTTTTGTGTCCCTCCTAATTGCGTTCTCGAGATCCCTCGGCTGACTCTTTCGGCCCCTATCACACCTCAAATACCGGTAAGGCCGACCATCTTTGGTTTTGCAATAAGATGATTTAACAAGAACAAATCCCAGATTTAGGGCAACAGCATCCGCCCAGTTAACGACATCATCGAACGTTGGAAAAACCGTGTCCGTGACAAAATGCTCACTATAGTTCACACATTCGGCACTGTCTTCGTACTCCGAACCCTGTAATGATAAAAAACCATAAAAATAATAACAATAACCATAACAACAATAATCATAACAATAATAATAAAAATAACCATAAAAATAATAACAATAATCATAACAATTCTAATACTAACAACACTAATAATAATAATGACAACACTAATAATAATAATAATAATAATAATAATAATAATACTAATAATAATAATAATAATATTAATAATAATAATAACAACACTAACAACAATAATATCAACACTAATGCTAATATTAATAATAATAACAACATTAATAATAACAACCATAACAATAATTTCTTTATAACATCACTAATAATAATAATAATAATAATAACAAAACTACCATTAACAACACTAATATTACTATTAAAATGAAAACAGCAACATAAAAAAAAAAAAAAAAAAACGGTTATTAAAGGACATCCGCCAGTAAAATCCGGATCCTCCATGGAGGATCCGGAAATTCCAGGCGGATGTCATGATCCGCCTGGAATTTCCGGATCTTCCATGGAGGATCCGCCTGAAAAATCCGGATCTTCCATGGAGGATCCGGATTTTTCAGGCGGATGTCCATCGAACAGAATTAAATTTTTTTGGCAAAAACTTACGGAATCTTCCGACGATGCTTCCGGTGTGCGAGCGTTGGCGTCGGTCCACATATTCAACTCAGAGATTAATGAACGGAAAACTTTTGTGAAAAACAAAATTGGAATTCAGGTGAAATCGCTCGGGAATTTTGAGGCTCGGGTTTTTTTTAGAGAAACCTAAGAAATATGATGCTCCGTAATGTTTGAGGAAGCTCGTGTTTCATCAGAACAAGTCAGGGCATCCTTATATTGAAAAAAAATTGAGCAAAGGGCAAAATGGTAAAATCACTTTAATTTGCGAGCGTTGCCTGATAAAAAGCGAGCGACGAATAGCAATCCAGTTTTTTTTTTTGAGATATAGAGTTCATATACGTACATAGTGTAGTTTTTTTTATAAAATTTTGCCTTAGACGAATATTCCACTTTTGCACCATTTTTCCTTACTTTTTTAATGATTACCTTGATTTTGTAAATAGAAAACAAGAGAAGTATAACTATGGTTTTGAAACAAATAAAGGAATAATCAGCAGTTCAGCACTACATATAATTAGCTTTTATATTACGAAGTGTTATTATGAGTTTTGTGTTCGGTTATACTTTATTATATACTAAATAAAAAAACTTTAATGAGACAATGTAATAGACTGACAGAAGCCCATTAAAATGTTCGTGAGAAGGTATTGCGTCAATCCAGCAAATTTTTTATATTCTATATTGAGTGGATGATATTCTCTACTGACCGGATGATGTCTTTTATTGGCGGGATGATATCCTCTGGCTGTATGATAATTCCAGCTAATAAATGATATCATATAGCCAATAGAGGACATTATCCAGCTAATAAAAGATATCATAGACAGATATAACCAATAAATGATATCATCTAGCCATGATATGAATTGATATCATCTAGTTAGTAGAGGATATCATCTAGTTAGTAGAGGATATCATCCAATTAGTAGAGGATATCATCCCGCAAATAAAGGATATCATAGACACAATCATAAATGCATATTATCACCTAGCCAATAGAGGTTATCATCCGACCAGTAAATGATATGAATAAATGATTAAAGGATATAAATAATTTGATAGAGGATATGTATAACTTGTTTGAGGATATGTATAATTTGTTTGATGATATGTATAACAATGGTGGAACCTCCATTGAAGAGCCCGTATTAAAGATCATGGGTATAACATAATTAACTTGCTCATTTCTCAACCAAAATACATGCATTTGATTGGAGGATATAAATAATTTGACAGAGGATATGTATAACTTGTTTGAGAATATGTATAATTTGTTTGATGATATGTATAACAATGGTGGAACCTCCATTGAAGAGCTCGTATTAAAGATCATGGGTATAACATAATTAACTTGCTCATTTCTCAACCAAAATACGTGCATTTGTCATCAAAATGCTCACAATTCAACTTACAATCATATGGGACAAACATTTTCAACAATTATACATCACATAAGAAAGCCCCAATTTGATTTTTTGGGCATTTTTCAAAAAATCCGAGAATTAAACTTTCTCTCTTCCGCCATGAATGACCTAGCTTCTCTCCTTCGCCATTGATGTCGTCGTCTTTATCGTCATCCTTCGCCGCACGAACTATTTGGTCAAGTTTAACTGACCCAATAATTTGTAAATGTTCGTAATCTAACTAATTTGAAATTTGATTGTTGCTCGATCATACCTTTAAAATTTGGGTCTGTGGACTACAAACATTGATTGTTCATTATGTTTCTAACTAAAATAGACTTGATACCTACCCAACCTAAATATCCCAACATAAACCTATCAGAATTAATGAACTACAATCTAACTAAAAGGTTCCATAGACCTCCATTAAAAAAAGGATAAAGACACTATTATTATTTACTATTCATAATTTTATTTTCGTGATCAATTAAGTAACCTTATACTTGTTGAATAGGAAAAAAAAATTAGTAGAAATTATCTTAACTGAAATCAAATTATTGTTACAAATCGATAGACTGAATGCTGAGTTGCACAATAAATAATGCACCATACTTCCTACTCCTGCAACGCTACAATAATACACTCTATCAACAGAAGAGGTGTTTTTTGTTGGCTCGTCGAATTAAATTAGAATCGAAGAAATAAATTAGAGAGCCTTGAAATTGGCGTAAAACCTGAAAATTAAAAAAATCTCCTTGAATGCGTTGAGCCAAGAGCACGTGCCCACCGCATGTTAAGGACGTAACATTGTTCAATATTTGCAGTAAACACAAGTCAACGTCGTAACATTACTAACATACGTGTCTCATGTCCACCCATTATGGATTTCTGGGACGGCTATATATTGATGGACTTTCTTTTTATTTTTAAAATATTTTTTTCTATTCTTTGCTTTCTTCATTCCATTTCACGGAATATCTCTTCCATTTCTTAATACAAGTGCTCCATAATAATAGGTAAAGTTGGGCTGGGCTGAGCCGGCCCGAGCCGACACAGGCACGGCACGGCAGCAGCCCGTTAGCAGCATGGCACGAAAAACGAGGGTGGGTCGTGGGCCGTGCCGTGAACACAAAAATAAAAATTCGACACGGCAGCACGAATTTTTACCCCGATAACACGACTTATAATAATAAAAATAATGGGCTAGCCCGCAGCCCGGCACGACTCGGCCTGCCAGGCACGTGGGCTGGGGTGTGCCATTTTGGTGGCCCGACACGGCATGACCCGCCATCACTCAAGCCCAGAACGACAAGACACGATCCACCTCTTGGCACGACGAGGCCCGGCGGCCGACACGATGCCCAACTCTAATAATAGCTTAATAACAGTTTACGTGACATAACTACTTTAACTACAAAGGGTGTATTCTCTTCATCTTATTAGACCTTAATTTATGTGATTTGTTAACTGAACTTATCTAAATTTATTTGAGCTTATCAAACTTATTAAACCTTATTGAATTTATTTATTGAAAATTATAAGACGTAATTAAATTTATAAAAACTTATTGGACCTTATTATTGACTTGATTAGAACTTATTGGAAGATATTAGACCTTATTAATTTATTGGAATTTATTAAATTTTATTGTACTTTATTAAACTTATTGGATATTATTGTAACATCTAAATTCTAAACTAATATGAATTTATTAAACCTGAAACTTATTTTTATAAGGTGAAGAGATCAAATATTTTTTAATAATAAAAGGTTGGTATAATCTATAATAAAATATAGACAAATAATAACTTTTACATATAAATTGGGACATTTTGAGTAAGTTACATGCAAAATTTTGAATTTGTTATCCGCGTCGGCGGCCTTGTTTAAACTAAGTAGTGGTAAACAAAATAAAAACATAGTTGTTTTTTTTTTTTTTGTAGAAATTCACATGGTCTTTCTTCAAAATATAGTGGACCGACACTATCTTTGTCAAATAGTACATGTAAATTTGTAATGTCATCAACTTTTTGAATCTATGCAAGCTATGGAAGAATTTAGATCCCACTCCACCAATCGGGGGATTTATTTTTGTTTAATTTAAACCATGATGTTGATGGCTTAGTAATCTTCTTGTGCATTGTATCTTTTGCAATTATGTAGTGGATTAATGGCTCACCCTACATTATTATTTATTATACCTATTTATAACTTACCAAAGTTGCTTGATATTATTGGTTGAATTACTACCTTGTGATTTTATTGATTATGGTAATTGGGATTGAATTCTCCATGCATTGTACTAATATGTTATATAGCAACACATGATGCATTGTATGTACTTTGTTAGGTCTTATCTAAATGTCTAATATAGTTAGGCTTGATAAACACTGTTTGATCGAGGTGTATTTCAAATGTGCTCAACCAAAGCTATTTTTAAGAAAAAAAGTAGTCTAAATTTCTTTGAGGGAGCTCCAGTTATTAGGAGAAAAAGTGGTCTTAATTTATTTGAGGGAGCCCCAATTAATCTAAGTGATATACATTTTAGTTTATTTTCTCTCACAACTTTTATGCATTGATTTCTGTATCACTTTGTTATTTTAATTTTACATTTAAAAAATAAAAGAAAATAAATATATTCACAAATTTCCTAGAGAGAAAATAAACTTTGTTATTTTAATTTTACATTTACCCAATTTCTTACAGGAAAAATGAAAACTAATAATCCCACCTTCTCTCACCGTGCCTAGTGGTGGCTTGTGTCGTGTCGTGCCGTGCCGCGCCTGCATTTTGGCGGGCCGTGCTAGGCCGGGCCACCATTTGGCACACCCTAGCTCACGGCACGACACGACCCTTATGCCTGACATGCCAGGCTGGTCACTGTGCCGCCCATGTTTTTTTAAAAAAAAATCGATATATTTTTTTAACAACTTTTAAAATGAATATACTATTTAAGAAGTTTCGAAAAAACTAGGCGTTTCACCCTAGGGTTTTCGAAAATCCTATGCGTTTGCCTGAATTTCGATTTTTTTTATTGTTGTGGTTGTTCGTATTTTCTAAGCGTTTCATCTCAACCGCCCAGATCTTTCGTACAACCATATGATTTTCCGAACGAACTAGGCGTTTGAGCCTAGGTTGTTCGAAAAAACAGGGCGTTTGAACCCGATTTCAGAAAATAAATAATAAAAAAAAAACAAACCTTGTCTTTGGCGACTGCCTTCTCCTTATCATATCCGCGGCTGTGTAGATCAAGAAACCAAAGGTTAAAGGAGGTGGTGGTTGGTGGTTAAAAGAGGTGGAGGTGGTGGTAGTAGTGGGTGGTAAAAGGAGGTGGTGGTGGTGGTTTAGAGAGAGAAGAGGGAGTGAAGGTGGGTAAATTATGTTTGAGGGGGGTAAATTTTTTTAAATATAAGGATAAATTTGTAAAATACATTTATTTTACGGGCGTTAGTTAGATATTCAAGGCCGACGTTTAGCTTTCCACATAAAAATAGTATTTTTAAAGAAGAATTATACAGAAAAATAAAAAATCATAAAAATAATTTCAGTTTATTAAAAATAGTTTAATTCACCAAAAATAAGTTGAATAAACTGAGCCTAATTAATTCGATTTATAAAACGGTTAATGGGGCAAGTGTTGAACGCGGAATACACCATATAGCGAAATGCTAGATTCCCTTACTCCGGAGAAAGGTCCTCAATAACATGTGACACCATCAATTCACATTTTTCTTCTCCCCCATAAATTACCCCTCAAACCCCCCTTCTTCTCACCAATTCAATCTCCAACCTCATTTTCTCTCTCCTCACTTCTCTCTCTCTAACCAGATCTCCCCTTCTCTTTCTATCTCCTCTGCCGCCATGGCAGGACCTTCAGTTCCTGCTACCTTTCTCCTGAAAGATGAGCTTGATATCGTCATCCCCACCATTAGAAACCTCGATTTTCTCGAAATGTGGAGGCCATTTTTCCAACCTTACCATCTGATTATTGTTCAAGATGGGGATCCTTCTAAGACCATTAAGGTCCCTGAAGGGTTTGATTATGAGCTTTACAATAGGAACGATATTAATCGTATTCTGGGTCCAAAGGCCTCTTGTATCTCTTTCAAGGATTCTGCTTGTAGATGTTTTGGGTACATGGTTTCGAAGAAGAAGTACATCTACACCATCGATGATGATTGCTTTGTAAGTTTTTGATTTTTGGAATTGATTTGTTGTTTTTTCTGATCTGGGTTTTGTGCGATTTTTAGGTTTCGATTTGATATTCATTGTCAATTTTTGTGGTATAATGCTGAATTACTTGAGGGGTATCTTGATTTACTGATTTTTGTGGAAATACAGGTTTTGATTCGATGATTTTCTCGAATTTTGAGCTTCAGTCAATTGAATTGGGGTTTAGTGGGGGTTTTGATTTGCTAAATTTCTGATTTGGGTATCGATTCAATTTTTTTTATATCAGATTTGGGTTCTGATGTTGAATCAATTCAAGGGTTTTGGTGGGTTTTTGATTTAATGATTTGGGTGTATGAAAATTTTAAATTTTGATGGGGAAATGTTTGATGGGTACGATTTGATTTTGTTGGCTTCTTGTTGATTTGATCTTTGATTTGTTTAAATTTTTTGTGATTGTTGAGTTTGAAAATTTGAATTTATTTGGACTTGATCTGATTCTAGGTCGGTGGATTCCCCTTTTTGTGCTTCTTTTAGCATATGATTGCTTTTTCACACTTTCATTTCAAGTTTTATGTCCCTTGACTATAAAAATTATGCTATTCTATTGACATTGTTTGTTATGATACTATAGAAAAATATAATATGTTAGATCTTATATGTGGTCCATTCAATTCTGTTGTTTCAGACCTTTTGAAGGCTCTAATGACATTGACTTTAGGATGTTTATTATTTGTATTTGACATGACTTATGGGCTAACATTGTTTGTTTGATTATCATGTTACATACATTGTAATTTCTTCAGCATTTTTTATATTCGGGTTTTGTATGATTGATCTATTACCCTAGGTCATATTCATTACCAATTGTTAATAGCTCTCTCTAGCTTAGTTGTTCTTCCTAACTTGTGTATTGCTGAATTGGCTCTGAGTGAGTTAGATGTTGCTTGCCAGTGATTTAACTCTATCAGGCTGATTGTTTCTAGCTGGTTGGTGTGTGATCTATGTTTCTTAGATCTCTATAGTCCTTGTTTAAAAGTTTAAGCTAACAATATGCACTTATTTTGCACTAATGGTCATTTTTGGATTTGAATTGGGTTTGGATCTAATGTTGATAATTTTTCGAATAATGTAGGTTGCCAAGGATCCATCTGGGAAAGACATTAATGCACTGGAGCAACACATTACTAACCTTCTTTGTCCATCAACCCCACTTTTCTTCAACACCCTCTATGATCCATACAGGAATGGTGCTGATTTCGTCCGTGGATATCCCTTCAGCATGCGTGAAGGTGCCAAGACTGCTGTTTCTCACGGTCTTTGGTTGAATGTCCCTGATTATGATGCTCCCACCCAGCTTGTGAAGCCCCTCGAGAGGAACACCCGGTATGATTAATTGCCGCTCTTGGAGTCGGAATGGTTCATTTTTTACTCTTGACATTTGTTACTCTTTCTAATTTTCTCTTTCCTTTCTAGGTTTGTTGATGCTGTTCTGACCATCCCCAAGGGCACCCTCTTCCCTATGTGTGGCATGAACTTGGCTTTTGACCGTGAGCTCATTGGACCTGCTATGTACTTTGGACTCATGGGTGACGGCCAGCCTATTGGCCGGTACGATGACATGTGGGCTGGATGGTGTGTTAAGGTATACCACTTGTTCCTGTCTTTATAAACAATTTGAGTTCATATTCTTGTCAATTCAAGTATCCAGGCACCCAGCTTTGGAATTCTAGTGTCATAAATTGTCGGTAGCTCTTCATTAAGCTGATATAATCGTAAAACTCATCAGTATCAAAATTGGAAACTCGACCTGATTTCAGCGTAGAGTAGCTCCAAAATATAGCAAGCTAGGCCTTGTCTCTGTGATGCAACAATTCATATGTGATAGAAGCACTAATACATCGTATGGTAGCACATACTGTCAGCTATTAAAATACTCATGATGCTTCATTGTCGATTATTCAGGTTATATGTGACCACCTAGGTCTTGGAGTGAAGACCGGGCTTCCTTACATCTACCACAGCAAAGCTAGTAATCCATTTGTGAACCTGAAGAAGGAATACAAGGGTATCTTCTGGCAAGAAGAGTGCATCCCGTTCTTCCAGAATGCAACCCTCCCAAAGGACTGTACTACTGTCCAAAGTTGCTACCTTGAGCTCTCCAAGCAAGTCAAGGAGAAGCTTGGAAAGGTTGATGAGTACTTTGTCAAGCTGGCTGACGCCATGGTCACATGGATTGAGGCTTGGGACGAGCTGAATGGAGCTCCAGCTGCTGTTGCCAATGGCAGCGCCTAATAAGAGCAGTTTATAGAGTGGTTCAAGGCCTTGTATCGCCATTCGTTATCTCTTATTAATTCAAGCTTTCAATCATTGAGGTTTGTTTGGAGGCTTAGGGATTTTTCGTTTCAGGCAGGGATATAGGATTTAATTATTTTCATAATTTTTTTTTTTAAGAAGCAGGGGAGTTCTGTAGCCAGAACTTCCTCTACCTATATCCTATTTATGTATCCACTAGATTGAGCGATTGTTATTTGTTTTTTTGGGATTTATATTTTAGATGTACTATTATTTGTTGCTGATTTCTCTTTTAGAAAATCATTTGTTGCTTGTTTCTCTAGTACTCCGTTTTTAAATACTTGTTCCACTTTTCTTTTCTGGTCGTTTTTAAATATTTGCTTTATTTTTTTATTTTAAAAGCTTTTATAATATTTAATTAATTTCTCTCCTAGTGGACTCATCATTAATCATATTTTATTAATTTTTTATTTTCTTTCCACTACTTTTGCTTTTTACAATTTTTTATTCTTCCATTTATCTCACTACCTTCATATTTTATACTTTCTCTAATTTCTCTTAAAATTCCGCCCAAGAAAAATGAAGCAAATATTTAAAAACGGAGGGAGTATCTTATTAGTCTGTACTGTTTTGTTTACAAATTTGCCTCTAATCCAATAGTATTAAATCATCATCTGAGTATGCTCATAAGAGGAAATAGGTTCACATGAGTAAAACGTTTGATGTGTCATTTTTATATCCCATTTTTTGTCCTGCAAATTAGATATTATAAACTATCTGCATTTTTTTTGCAACTTTAGAGTTGACACACTCCTAGGCAAAAATGAGAAAAGGAGAAGGGAGAGACATGTGATTAAAGAAGGAGAGAGAAATTGGGATAAATTAATAACTAATTTACCACCTTCCATAACACCAGCCACACGCATTACCACCTCGACGCACCACCACCTTGACGCACCGCCTAGTACCAGTCACCAACACTAGTCTCATGGACACCGTCCAACCACCACACATCCACTAACCACCACAACCAAAACCTAAAACCCATCCCGTAGCTACTACACACAGACCCACACAAACCCGAAACCAACTCGTAACGCTCTCACTCTAACTCAAACTACTACCCTTAGCCAACCAAAAAATCATTCCGCACCCTTTAAAATCACCAACCACCGACACCAACCCTCATCGAAATACCCACTAACCTACATCGTATATTCGTTTGAAATTGGTTGTTCGACCACCTCCATAAACCACAAATTTTCCGTCATCATTGTCCATTTGTAGATCTTCACTACCCCAATGGTTTGTCTTCGTATGAGAGAGAGGGGGGGGGGGGGGGGGTCAGATTGAAGGATAGAGAAAGAAAATGAGGAATTGAAGAAGAAATTATTCAAGAATTAGGTTTGATTATTCTGGAGACGCACCGGTTTATAATTTATGGAAGATGTCTGTTTGGTGATAGCCTAATGTGAGTAGGCTTATGGAGTTTTGTTTAAGGTGAAGGTTTTATGATTACTTCTTGGTTTTTTGGTTCAAGGTGGAGAGTTACCTTGTTTGGTCGATTTCAAGTCAAGGTGGAGATTTGTTAAATTGTGACTCAAAATCTAATAGGGCTGACTTTTGAATGCAGATATCTCTCAAAGTACAAGTGAATTTGAGGCGATTCAAGTTGGAGGTGATAGTTGAGCTTTCCAACGATAGATCATATGTCTGATTCTGATAAGAAACGAGAAAGATATGATCGTTTTACGAAAACCTGACGAAGCTGGAAAATTGCAACGAGCGGGCGAGCTAGAGCTCGGCCCTATGAGGACTTGCGGCATGCATGAGCTAATTAGGTCGATAGTTCGGTTCTACTAGAATAATTTATGGAATATTTCCTAAAATTGTATCTTCTTTTTTATGATGGCTATTTGAATATATTTGGGGAACAATTTAGTATTTTTTATTAGGGTTTTCCTGTGTTAAAGACCCTTTAATTGATCAATTAGATAATACATTTTGAGCCATTAGATTTATTAGGACTCCTTGTATTATTCTCTCGTTCTTTCTCCATTATAGTGAAGAAGCTCTCGAATTCCCCACCCGTGGATGTAGGTCTCGTTAGACCGAACCACGTAAATCCTTGTGTTCTTTGTTTATCTTTTTTATTGTTTTATCTCATTCTTATTTTCATTGACTTGTTCCGCTATAATCAAACACAATTACATCATTTGACAGGACCGCTGACTGACTTGACATTGGGCTGGAGGGTTGAACCTTGCTCTTAAGCTTTGGATTATATCATTTGTGGACTAGGCCCAATTAATAATTAAACGGACCCCAAACAATAAGCATTAGAGGATCAAAAATAGGTTGGATGTCTCCATTCCAGGGGTTTTAAGTTTGTTTCGAAACGGTAATGGCCGTGTTTTAAATTTTAAGGGTGCTATATACTGGTTAGGATATGATAATCCGGACAATAGTCCTGGACCACTTAAGAGTGTATATGATTTATATACTCATCTTGTATTGCTCGATTTTGATTCTGAGGAATTTAAATTTGTGGATTTGCCTGATTCTCTTAAACAAACAGCTGTCCTTCAAATTTGTTTTGTCCTTGATGAGTCTATAGCAGTTTTCGGTATGTCTTCTGATCGTACCTGTATATGGGTTTTGGTCGATGAGGATAGTGAAGGTAAATCATGGCGGCTTTGGTATACTGGGGAATCAAATTTAGATGCTCTTCGGTTTCTTACACAGGTCTTCTTATGCCAATTTTTCAATGTTGAGAAAACACGTTTTACGTATTTGATTTTGATAGACGACTGTACTCTTATAATTTCAAAAGTCACCAGATACAACATGTGGAAAAATTATGAAGATGAACAAATTTATTTAGAGATTTATATGGAGAGCTTAATACTGCACAACTGTACAAGCAAAACCAAGGGAAGATTTTGACATGATTGATGCTGAATTTAGAACTATAATCCCTCATGTTATTATACAATGTTCCCCTGTTGCTAGGTACTCTGTCTTAGATTTATTTTCGACTTTTCGTATAACATTTCAGTGAGCCTTCAATTGACCATTGGCTAAGCATAAACTAAACTATAAGCAAATGCTTCAATACCTACAAACTAAACTATTTGTATTTTTATTATTGTCGCCTTGTCGGTACCTCATTGGAGATATTTGAGGGCTTTATTTTTATTTTTGTCACAAGCTAAACGACATCCTTATTTTTACCAGGTAAAGTCCACTTTTAAATATGAATGGACAAACATACCCTTATATGTATTTCTTGTTCTAACTCAATCTAACATTCGCTTCTCCCAACAAACCACCACCGACCGAGGGTAAGGTCATTGGACTCATCGCTGGAATTAAAGTCGTTTTTTTTAAGGCCAAACGCCTAATTTTTTCAAAACTCTAGGGGAGAAACGCCTAGAATTTTCAAAAGGCCTTAGGAGATTCGAAAATTCTAGGCGTTTTATCCCGTAGAATTTTCTAATTTTTTTTTTATCATAACTTTTGACCCCTAACTTGGATTAAGACAAATAATATATTATTGGAAAGCTCTAGAAGTCTACTTTTAACCCAATGCGAATCAAGTTAATAACATTTTTAGATTTTAAAATATGATCGAAATAGTGCAAGGGTGTTGGTTTTGGACCAAACTTAATATTGTAGCCATATCTTAAGATCTAAAAAATGATATTGATAGATTCTAATTGGGTTAGATAAAAATAGACTTCTAGATATTTCCAACGGTATATTATTTGTCTTAATTTGAGTTCTGGATCAAAAGTTATGATAAAAACAAAAAATGCAAAAAAAATGAAAAATTATACGGGTGGAAACGCCTAGAATTTTCGAATCTCCCAGGGACTTTTGAAATTCTAGGCGTTTCTCCCCCTAGAGTTTTGAAAAATTTAGGCGTTTGGCCTCCAAAAAAAATTAAAAAAAAAAACAGCTTAATTTCGGCGATGTGTCTGATGACTTTGCCCTCGGTTGGTGGCGGTTTGTTGGGAGGAGAGAATGTACGATTGAGTTAGAGGCCAAGGAAGAAAAATATGAAGTACACACGAGGGTATATTTGTCCATTTAAGTTTAAATGCGGGCGTTACCTAGTAAAATAAGAGCGTCGTTTAACAACTTATTTTTTGTGCTCTTGGGTACAAAAAAAAAACAAAAAAAAAAAAAGAAAAAGTTAGCTACTACCAAAATATATATTACTAGGAGTTTAGGACTAGTATGTGTTAAGTCGCAGCATGCTAAATAAGTTCAAACGCACCCTACGCGGTTTAATTTGAGAAAATACAAGTTTGAAGTTTATTCTGTGGAGGCGGATGCATGATGCTTCGCACATCCGTTTTTTCTTTTTAAAAGACGGAATGAACATATAGTTGTTTAGTAAAGAACATATACTTGTTCAGTAAAAAACATATACTTGTTCAGTAAAGAACGTATAGTTATTTTATAAAGAATATCACATGTAGTTGTTTTGTAATGAACATATAGTTGTTTTGTAAATAACATAAAGTTATAAAAAAAAAACATCTAGCTTTAAGTTCTTTATATATATATCTAAAGAACTTTTGTAATATAAATACAGAACATGATAATATAATGTAATAAACATTATTTTTATTCAACCACCATAAATTAAGGACAAAATTCAAAGAACATTTTAAAATAAACAATTAACATTATGTCACAAATAAATATACATTTTGACAATCAAAGAACATGGAGATAAAGAACATTATTTAACAGCATGTTCTTTTCACTATAGGTATATATTCATTATATTTTAGTAGTATGTTCTTTTCACTCTAGGTATATGTTCATTACATTTTAATAGTACGTTCTTTTCATTGTAACTATATATATGTTCATTACATTTCAATAATATGTTTATTTCGCTTTATAGAATATGAAAAAGAACATTTTACTGTATCTTAATGTACATTGTATTATTTAATACAACTTTTTCTGAATTTGTTTATTTGCTTGCTTTCTTTTTTCAAAATGTATTAATTGGTCAGTTTTCTTCAAGAATTTCATACCGTTTCTCATTGCAACACCAAAACCACATAAATCACAAATTAATTCCCCCCCCCCCAAAAATATAGCCAAAAATTACAATTTTCAACCAATTTATAAAAAACAAACACTTGAACTCAACATAAATAAGTATGAATGTCGAATATGATCTTACCTTTCATTTTTGTCTTTCATCTTGCACCAAAAAGTTCGAAATTCACGAATTTTTTCTTAGGGATTGATGAATTTGAAGCGATTTTCAGTTTTTTTTTGGGAGAGAAATCTTCTAGAGAGAGAAAACTTCTAGAGAGAGTATATTATTTGAAATGATTTGAAATTATTGTATGGTTTTTCCTTTTTTACAAAATTGAAGCTCAAAATAACTCATATACATTAGAATTGAACAATATGTTCTTTTCTATAGCCATGTACATTATGATATAAGATGATGTACATTCCGCTTTTTTAAAAAACAAAACATTTGTGTTTTATTCACAACCCAGTGCGTTTTGGAGCGGATGCACCATGCGGATCGTGCATCCGCCTGCAAGAACCACAGATTGATACAAGTTTACCATTTTGATAAACAAATTATAAATTAATAAATCATATATATATGTGTATATATTGTTTCGGGGTTTTTTGATGTCCTGCGAGAGAGTTACAGTTCCAAGATTGACCTCTGGACGCTTGTACCTGCAAAACAACGGAGACTCCGGTGGGTGGGAGTTCCGCCTCCGACGATCAAGTTAGAACGTGTCGTGGCCTGATTGGTTTGTGTTTGGGATGCAATTTAGGAAGGTGTTATTCGTCCGTCACATGTGAAGACTGCTGACTAAGGCTTTAGGGAAGCAACAATTTATGTATCTACTTGGCAAGTTGGGCATTTGTAACTTGCAATGCGGGGGGGGGGGGTGTTAAGCCCTAATATTGTGTTTAGTATTGTAATTAGCTAAATGGGCCAATGTCTAAGGCCTACTCTCTTCTTTAGGTTGTATATAAACCTTGTGATTATAGTAATACACACTAAGAAAAATTGATTCCCGACAGTAACTAAAGCTATAAAATTGTTAAAATTACCCTTAAATTGACCCTCCGTCTTGTGCAAATGTATAACTATACTTGACAAGAAACAAAATACAAATATAATTAGGATTTCTTTGTAGATGCAGAGAAACTAAATTAAGTGGATGCAGAGAAACTGAAAATAAGGGATATCTAGCTGCAAATAGGCAAATATGCTTTGTTTGACTTACCAACTACAATACTTATATTGCAAATCAGCATGACCATCAGCCGGTTAATGTTTATTTCTTGGCTAGTAGGATGACTCGAAGCCACCAATACTAGTAAATAACAACAGCAAAACAGAATTAAAGAAATAATTGTAATGGAATCGAGCTAAGTTAATTTCTACATATGGACGGAATTTTTGTTGGGTTTGAAGACAAACAGAATATTTGGAAAAGGGTTGATAATGAAAAGAAATTAATATAATGGTGGTGTAGATGAATATTTATAATGGATTAAGGGCAGGGTTTTGCTGTTACTTGGAAGCCAAGATTATGAAGGGAAAAAAAATAGAAAGGCGCCGTTGCCGGGGATCGAACCCAGGTCACCCGCGTGACGGACGGGAATACTTACCACTATACCACAACGACTTTGTTGACAGAGACAACTAATCATTAATCTTAGTAATGTAAATTGTTACTATATATTTGTATTTTCTTCATTGTCGGTTCCTCGGTGGAATTTTTTAGGTCTTTATTTTTTTTTTTGTTGTATGTTTGTTTTATAATACTCCATATATTTTTAAATACTTGCTCCATTTCTTTATGTGCGGAGTTTTAGGAGAAATTGGAGAAAGTAATACATTATAGAGGTGGTGGGGGTATGAGAACGAATAAAAAATTGTTATAAACAAAAGTAGTTGAGAGAATTGGAGGAGAGAGAATATGAAATTAATAAAATTTAATTGTAAGAGATTTCCAAATAAGGAAGTGGAATAAGTATTAAAATGGCCAAAAAAGGAAAGTGGAGTAAATATTTAAAAACGGAGGGAGTAATTATTAACTTCTGAGTATGAACACTTGTATTATATTATTAGGAGTTTAGGACTAGTGTTAGTTAAATCACGGCATGCTAAATAATTTCAAACACACAATAAGCTGTTTTATTTGAGAAAATACAAGTTTAGTACCTTGATAAACAAATTTTATTTAGAAAAAAGAAAATTTTCACTTTTGCTACCAGTAAAACACACGTATTGCACTTTTGCTACTGGGGAAAATTTTAATTTCATTTTACTACCATACAAAACACAAGTTTGTTAAAATTGCTACCACTTAATGGAATCCAACCACCACCTTCAACTGCTAGCCACGACTCGTCAGCCACCCTCCCCCTCCCCCTGGCCCTGCCGGCGCCCAAAGCGTCGCCCGTGCTGACGACTCCACTCCCCTTCCCTTTCCTAAACCTACGCAACCTTTCCCCATCCCTTATCCCCTTCTCGCTGCCCCAAACCCGAAACCACCCCCCTCCCCATTCGCCCCACCGGAATCGACCCCCTCCCCTTCCCCTACCCTTTTCGGCCACCCCTAACCCTAAACCACCACCTCTAAACCACCATAAGCGAAACCCTAAAACCCGTTTAGGGTGGTTTCGGGCTGGTGGTTTAGGGTTAGAGGTGTAGTTTTTTGGTGATGGGGAGTGGGGTGACTTGTTCGGAGGGAGGAGCAACAACAGTAGCGGCGAATTTTGGACTTATTGTGGTGTTGCGAGAGGTTGAAGGTGAGTAATGGTGGTGCGGTGGGAAGAGCTGTCGTGGGTAATTGAGAAAAGTTAGGGATGGTACATTGGCTGAAAGGTTGGGTTAGGGTCGCAACGGTGGAGGAAAGGGAGGGGGAGTGGGGTCGCCGGCGCCAGGCGACGTTTTCGGCGCTGGCGGGGGGGAAGGGGGGAGGGTTGCTGGGCAGTGATGGTGGTTAGGTGTTTTTTTTTTTTTTTTTTTTTTTTTTTTTTTTTTTTTTTATGGTGGGTCGAGGTGGATGACGGGGAGGCAGTGAGGGTGGCTAAGGAGGGAGTGGTGGTAGTGAGGGTTGTTAGATCTCACTAACGGAAATAGTAACTAAAAATGTTAAGTGGTAGTAATTTTTAACAAACTTGTTTTTGTATGGTAGTAAAATAAAAATAAAATTTTCTCCGGTAGCAAAAGTAAAATACATGTGTTTTGCTGGTAGCAAAAGTGAAAATTTCTTAGAAAAAACTGAAAATAAATCAACAATTGTTTTAGTATATATGAGGTCTACTTGTTGATAATTACAAAAATGTCATGCTAACTTGACATTTTTGTTAATGTATTTATGGTTTTGTAACTTAATATTTGTTTATCAAGATAATAAATTGAGGCTCCCTTCTTTAATGTTGTTAAACTAGACTACACATATTATATTGTACAGGGTACCATACTACCATGTAAGTGGTGAAATATGTACCCACGTAGACAGTCTAGACACGTGCCAATTCGCATGTTTTAATTTGTACTCCATAAGACCATAACTTATTTGGGCCCTAGAAAACGAAACTGCTAGGCGCTAGCAACCATTTCTTGGACTGCTTAGATGTGTAAATTATAAGATAGCCATCAGCTTTGCTGCGTGCCACTTCCTTGCTAAACACAAGGATGAAGACTGATGCAATAGAATTTGACAAATTTTACATCAACCTTTACAATTTTTTCAGATGGACAAAATTGACAATACTTATATGCTAATAGTTTTATAAGTAATACAAGGCAATCAACACAATTTGTTGGACTGATTTAAACCATGCTAATCCCAGATAAGGGTATACACAGAATGTAAATGTGCAACAACATTAGCAGTGGTTGGGCGGCTGTCTTCACATTATAATGAGCGTCTTGCTTTCCGTCCTCTTTGATCCTGGTTAACACAGAATGTAAATGTGCAACAAATAATAAGTCATTAAGCAACGACACTTATAATAAGAATTATTAGAAGTGAATATTCGGGATCTGGAAACTAGCATCTTTCATGCAGACTGTTATTAAAAAAAAAAAAAAAAAGTAATGCTTCTGCAACTAAAGGTCATGCTAATGAACGGTGACAATGTTCATAGTGAACAGAAGTAGCAACTTAGCAGAAAGAACCAGAAAATGGTGAAGGATGATGTTCACAAAAATACTTTGAACAACAATATGTTTATAACTTGTAAAACCAATGCTATCTCTGTTTGACTAAAGGATGATGCACAACGGTGGACAAAGCAAGAATTTTATGATGTTATTCATAGTGGAGGGAGTTGTCGATCTCCATAGTGATTAATTACAGAAATGAAGTTCACATTTTATAGAGAGAACAAGTGAACTATACTACTCAATTCCCATACCTCATATTTTCTCTCATGTCATTCTAAGGCAGAAAGAATTTTCAGTTTCCTGCTTAAGAGGTTCAGACAGCTTCTGGTTTTCCATGCAGCTGAGATGACAATTGAAGCAAATCAATAGTAGTCCCATCTTCACACAACAAATGATCCTTAATGTTCATAAATTTGGAACGGTGGTGTATCTCATTTCCAAATTCAGAGTGTGCATTATTACCATAATTAAGCACTGACATGAAACTTGGTTGATTTCTTCCTGTAGAGCTGACAATAACCGAAGAATACCTGTTTTGAACTTCACTTTTTAAAGCCTGCGCACCATTTCCAAAGATTTTTTCAGAGACTTCGTTCACACTATATTGTGGACTACTGCTTGGTATAATTACAGGGTGACATCCAGGCATTGCAGATGAATGGCCAGAAGAATTTTGTGATTGAAATGACAGAAGAGAGAGAGCACAACCGGACTCTGATATTCCTGCTAATTCTTGAACGGTTGATGTTGCGTCCAAAAGAGCCAAGTCTTCATTCCTAGGTGAGTTTGTTTGAAACAAGGAATGTGAGACTATTACAGGCGTATGTTGATTGACATTCTTGCCAAAGGGAAATTGTGTTCCAGTATTATTCGTGTTGTCAATAAAAGGGAACTGTTTTTCAAAATCTTGAGGGGGCAAAATAGATTTTGGCTGAAGCTGTCTATTTATGCAACTATATGTTGGCATCTGTGTACAGCCTGTTCCATCCTCAACCTTGATATGCTTAACCCAATCATTCGTTCCATATTTCACTGTATGGGAAATGCCTCTTGGTAGTATATCTTGGCAAATAAAGGATGTTGAGGTAGGTGTAAACCCCTGAAAATTGCTTCCTACACAGCATTGAAAATATCTATTGTTATAAAAAGGCATGATGCTGTTTTCCATGAAATACACCAACAATCACTCTATAGCAGCTAGGACATTATTGAAAAAAAAAAAAAAAAATCTTGCAAAGTATGTGCATTAGCCATATAATGATTGATGCAATGATCAGGTAACAAAAATACTAGGTTAGCTAGCAAAGATGTCAGGTTAAAAAAACTACTTTTCTATTGGACTGAATAAACTACAAAGAGACAGAATGCAAAAAAAAAAAAAGAGAAAATAGAAATCAGCTTAACAATAGTCATCATTCAGCACCAAAGTTTGTTTTCTCCAACACCTACAACAGTTCACCACTTTACCTTTCCTTTTCATTTACTTTCTTCTTGCCAAGGGTGGATCTCACAAGGTATTAAATGATAATTCAATGATAAAAATGTATGGATACATCATACATGTTGAAAATATATGTAAGATAAGGTACACTTTAAGACATTTTATTTTACGGTTGAGTGTCTAAACCACCAACAAATCTGTTTTAATATATACTTTGTACAAGAATAACAACATAGAATTAAAATGCAGACAAAGGTCAATTAGACAGCAATTAACAGGTAAGTTGCTCCAAATTGTAGGCTTTTGGATCAGAGAGGGCATGGAGTGAGTCATGGGTATTGAAAGGTAATCATGATCCAATCATTAGTGTATGCACAAAAAAAAAAGTTGAAGATGTAAAGAAGACACTTCCAAGGGAGGGGAAAAAGGTTTCATTCGCACCATATCGAAGGAAATAACTTCTTGGATTTGTCATGCTCCCATTTTCTTAACCAAAATCTAGAAGTGGGCTAAATCATTGCAGAGCATTGCGCTGTACAAAGAACCCTATGATCAATTGCCATTTAAAAAGACCCTCACTATTATTTGTCAAAAAAAGTAAGAGCCACCCCCCCCCCTTCCCAATAATGACGCAGAGTCCAAATTGATTGAAAGTGGCATATTAATCCACAGCCTATAATTGTCACACATTTACAGCTTACACTTTCCTACTAGGAGAGACTAATTTCAAAATATTCATGAGGTAAAGAGGATAAATTGATGTTACCAGTGTATGACTGAAACGATCTCCCATTTCTATTACTAAAGCCTACTTGAGGTTTCCTTCTCCTTTCATTGTGACCTGCAAGTCGTTTACGACAGCTTCGCTTACCATCATCAAACTCACCCAGCAAATGGAACCTGTATCACCAAAAAGCCAGTTTTTAAAAACAGAAAATGTCACTTTTAGCCATTAGAATAACTAATAGTTACCGAAAATCCAAAATGTGCTCTAAGATTGTATCACACGCAAGTGGCATTACGAGGAAAAGTCTTGAATGGTTGACATTGTATGAAAGAGGAGTATGAAACATCACGAAACATGAAGAAAGCAAAATATTTTGGAAATTTAACACTACTTAATTGCAAAACATAATAAATTAGGGGCTTAGCTGAAATTTTACAACCAGATGCATCAAGCATAAGTTGATACTTGATACAAACTTGGATTTATCAAAAGGTAAAGAAGAGATCCTATCACTTGCTGCGAATTCTCGTCAAAAACATAATGTTATCAGTGTTTCTTTCAATCAAGATAGCTGGTGAACAATTAACAGGAAGCACAATCAAGAGTTTTGTGAATATGGGGTTAAGAGGAGATTTATTAGCAAGTTCACTGCTGCTCACATAATGTTGTATCTACAACCCAGGATCGGAAAAATGAGGTCTTACCTGATGAATCTAAACTAGTAGGCAGTCCAAAAGATCCAGAATAATAAACATTATAGCAAAACAATAGCTCCAACTTTTTCCTACATAATGAATAGAGGCTCCAAATGTACTCATGCCCATAAGGCCATAAGTGGATAAAGAATGAGGAGAATCACAAACCTGCTACACTGCTGACAAAACCTCTGCTCAATACCATTAACAATAACTTTAGGAGTCTTTGAATGAACATCACAAACTTTATGCCTCTTGTGGTAATCTTTCGCGGAACTGAGATCTTTATGGCAGCCATAAACTTGGCAATGTACAGCCTGAGAGCTCACTCGAGCCCTTTTTGGAGGTGTTGGAGAGTCAGCTGAAGACAAAACATGAGCTGTTGCTGTTCTAGTCGAACTAGAATTTGGATTATCACCAAATCCACCCAATTTCAAATCAATTAGTGATGATTCACGGCTACTTGAGTCCATAACCGAGCTCGAAAATTTAGAACTTGATTCATCATCTCCAGAAAAGGCATTAGTAGTAACATAAGAGCTATAAAAATCTCCAACACTACCATTATCCTCTAACTCATTCCTTGTTGAATCAGTAGGACATTGTATTCTTACCATTTCTGCAATACCCAATTCAGAATAACTACGATTTTCGACGGATTGTTGACTAGGGGTTAGCACACTATCCTCATTAGTGATTTTATGTTCCCATCCTATTAACACATTTTTACCTCTAACAATTGCATCAGATTGAGAGATGGCTTCATTTGATTCAAAACCCTTATCCAATGAATCAAACCACCAGGATTCCATAATATATAACAAGATCAATATCCCAAACACCACATATGAAATCCCCAAACAAAAATTTGCAATTAAATTCTTAATTTGATGTTTAGCACCAGAAAACACAATCAAAATCATACAACTGAGCTAAAATTTGGCACAAAAATTGTAAACCCCACTAAAAAGAACCTCAATTACAATCAATTTGAAGTTTAACACCAAAATTCTTGAATTTAAAGCTGAAAACTTGCAAAAAGATTGAAGAAACCCAGTAATAAATAAAGCAAAATCAAAAGAACCCAGATACCAAAAATCAAAACCCCATCAAAATTCAGAAAAATAAAGTCGAAATTCAGAGAGATCATTCAGTGTACAAAATAATTACTTTACAAAACCAAAAGCAATGAAGAAGAATCTCAAAACTGGATAAAAAGAACAGTTAAAGAGATTACCAGTATTTGGATAGAGTGATGAAGCAAACAGTAGATAAAGGAGTAGGTACTAGGAATAAATAGTTATTCTTTTTTGGAATTTTCTTATATTACTTAAATTTACAATTGTCTGAAGCTTAATCAAGGGTTTTTCTGGTTACTTTTGTAGTGGCTTTTTGGGAGGCAGGGGAGTAAGAGAATTGAAGGAGAAGAGTGCAGTGAGCTTTTGTCAATTCTTTTCTTGCCAAATAAGATCTTAATTTCCACAACTTTAGGCATAATGTTAGGCGGTTTGAGTCAGAAGATTTTGGCAAATTATCCATTGTCATACGAGGGTGTTCGACTGTTTGAGTATATATTTGGGGATTACAATAAGCAAGTTTATATATACTTGCCTACTATTTCTTTTAAAAAAAAAATACTAGCCTACTAAGTGCCTTTTGAAAAATCCCGTTCAAAAAAAAGGTGCCTTTTGATAAAGATAAAAAATAAAAAAAAATACTAGTCTACTAGGTGCCTTTTGATATAAAAAATAAATAAATACTAGCCTACTATTCTTAAAAGAAAAAAAATAGGTGTCTTTTGATGAATTCTCCGAGAATATTCTAGGTCAAAGTTAAATTTGACCGACTTTTAACCCGATCGATCCAATAATAATAGTAATTTTTGTATAAATTGAGATTAGGAAGGATTTAACATGATTTGATTAAACTTTGCACTCTTTTTATGGTTAGAGTTGGTTAATTTTTTTTTTTGAATGTTTATTAAGATTTGCTATTTTACACATAATTATTGTACTCTGTATTTAATTATTGAGATATGGTATATATTCCAAAAATAAATTGAATTAGTCCATTAGCTCAACCCAAAAAAATTGAAAAGTATTGTGTTTTATTTTTTATTTTATTTTTTTGGCACAAAGGTACTCCGTATTTAATAGGGGACCTTAGGTGGGCATAAAAAATGCACGCATAAACTTGGGTAATATTATGTTTGATGCCTAAGAATACCCAAAATGGTTATTCCTAAGAATTATTTCCTAAAAAAACCTTCTTCACAAAAATGTAGATGAAATTAGGCACAAAAACTTGTGTGGACGTGGTTCACAATAATATTATTGTGGACCTAACATCGATACGCATGCAACTAAAGTTATATCAAATATAGTGACCCTAATTTTTAAAAAGTAACTTTGATTTTAACATTGTTTGATTATTAAAAATTGAGTGACCTTTTATGTTATTGCGAACCTGAATGACGTATGTTAAACATAGAGCCCCAAATTTTAATATAGTGACTTTTATTATTTAAATTGACCAATATATAAAAAATATCATTACGAAAATTTAACCTCTTATGACTTTTATAATAACACAATGACTTTAATTTTTTACCTAAATTATTAGGTTATCTAAAACATATCTCCTTCATAAGATATCCTCTAAAATATTATCACAATAATATTTCTTTTAATACTAAACTCCTAATGCTACAACAATCATCATATAACTCATATATAAAGCTAAACTTTTAGTCGGGTCATGAGAAAAAGTGTTTTAACTTTTCACAAATTGTCGCGCTACGTAGATGACATGTAAGGATTTACATATTTTTGTATGTGGCTGGCCACATGGTGTGGCCAGAATACATAACGAGCCTATAGTGTTTAGGCCCAACATATTATGGACCTCAATTAAAAAAATAACGGGCTTATTACATTCTCCGTTATTTTAGAATTCCAACCGTTTTATTTGAAATTGCAACTTTCCATCTTCTTTTCTCCAAACCGCCATTATTAGAGACTAGTCACTTCAATCAAACAACCATTATTATAGACTTCTTAGTTCCATTTCCTTGTTCCTCCTGCATTTTTCACTATCCTTCTGCAATTTCCTCTCTTTTTGTTCTCTCTAAATTCTCTATAGTTTTTCGAATTATTGAAAATGATTAAATTGAAGATCATCAATCCCAAAGGAAAGAAAGGAACGTCTTGCTGTAAAATCGTTGATGGAACAAGTATTTTTTAAATCCTAATTTGTACCTTTTTAAGAATTTTGGACATTGTTATTGTTTTTGCGAGTGTTTTGACCTAAGATCATATGTATTTTGTTCAATTTTTTTTCCATATTGTTTTTTGGGAGTGTTTTGACCTAGGTTTCAAGTGTTTGACCTAAGTTTTGGTTTACGATTTCACTCACAATATCTCGTTCTATTTGTTTTCTGAATTTTGATCTTTGTTTAGATTTTGTTTTTGTTTGTATTTTCTAGTTATTTTATGTTGTTGCAAATGTTTAATTCTCTTTTGTTGTGGTTCTGAGGAGTTACTTGATTACTTAGTTGTTGTCTTTATTTGTTGTTTTATTTTTTAGGCTTACGTTTATGTATGTTAGGGTTTTTGTTGTTGTTTTTGCGATTGTTATGTTTTGACTTGGTTTTGCTGTTGATAATGCTTAATTGTATTCCGTTTAGTGCCTCTGATAGGTTTTATTTTTTTAGTGATTTTTAGGGTTACTTTTAAATGTTACTCGTATGTATATCATGGTAACTGGTATTTTGTTGTTCCAAATGCTTAATTTTGTTGAGTTTAGTGTCTCTTATGAGTTAATTGAGGTCTGTATTTGTTTAATGGTTTGTTAGGATTACTTTTTAGTGTTACATGTATGTATATCATGGTTACTGTTATTTTGTTGTATATTAGCGGTTGCTTGATTGCATATGTTTAGTTGTTTGGGGTTGCTTGCACGGTTTCATATGTCCGAGGTTTCTGATTTTGTTTATTCAAAGAAAAACAGAATGTTATAGAGGATGAGCGTAATGAAGAAGTTAAAGATGAACACGCAGAGGTCGTAAAGCTGCTGCAACTTCTAGTCAAGTCGTTGAAGTTGTAAAACTTGAAGAGGGGTATGAAACATTATTTATTATATTTTATTTATTTATTTATTTATTGTTCTTTGGTTTAATTTCTCATGTATTGTCTATTTATCATGCTTTTGTTTACTTTTTCTCGTGTTAAGTTTGTTTTTCATTACTTAAGTGAGTTTATTGAATTATTTTTGTTGGGATTGTAATAGATATGGGTTACTTGTAACAGGTTTTTATTAATTTTATTATACGAGTTATTTGTAAAGGGATTGATTTTTAGAAGGATTACTTATATGAGTATTTCTTGTTTGGTGGTTATAGGTTACTTAGAGGTTTTTATATGAATGTTACTTGTTATGTGGTCACTTGTTTGGTGATTATGGGTTACTTGTAACACTTGTAAAAGGTATATAATCCCCCATATTTTTAGCTTCATTATAATATATTTCCTTATTATTTAAATAATTATTTTATCTTATTTTCATTAAATAAATTATTTTATGTATACTTAATTAAACTCTATTAAATTAATAGGCACTAATTTAATTTAAATTTATCTTTCTATACACCAACTTATTTTGTTAGTAATGTTAGTTAGCCCAATTTTGAATAGAAAGCTTAAACTCCTATTCAAGCCCAAAGCTACAAATTCCTACTCTTACTTAAACTTGGAAACCAAGCCCACATGTCTATTTAAAAACCCCAAAAACCCTGAAAATTTTTCCCCCTCTTCACGTCAATCCCCCATCTCCCTTTTGCTGCTCACGAACCAGAAGAAAAAAAAAATTATGCTGCTGCCCCGTACACCGTCACCGCTGCCGAGCACCACCAGAACAACCGGCAACCCTGCTGTTGTCCGGAACTACCGGACAATCACTGGTTTCCTCCACTTCCCTTTCTCTTCTATCTTTCTCTCTTTTCTTGTGTTAAACTTCAATAAACCTTCAATCTTTATATGAATTTTTCCATTGAATATTAATTATTATGGTTTGATTATGTATATGACTTATAAAAAAATTGCAAATTTATGAATTATACTATGTTTGATTTATGGAACAAAATTTAAGATTTGGTTTATTCAAGAATTAAGGTTTAATGTTGTTTTTTCATGATTTTGGGGTTTAAAACGTGTTGATTAAGTTACATAATTATAGTATGTGTAAATTATGTTTAAATTCAATTATCTTGATTATAACTTAATTTTCAAATTTGAATTATGTATATTTTAGGGTTTGAGTTGTGAAATTTAAAGGTTTAATTGAGTTTTTATGAAATTAATTGAATTCTAATTATATATTTCAAGTTAAGATTGTTGTATTCATACATTCTACTATTAAATTAAATTCATGATATTTAATCTTGCTTTAAAGGTTTTAAATCATGGTTTTATGATGGTTTTTTAGGTTTTTAACATACTAACCTACTATATAATAATTATTTTAAGTAGAGATGTTTATGAGGTTGTTTTATAATCTTAAACTAAATTTTTAGATTATAATCCTTACTTTAAGTTGCTGGAATTTTATGTTAGAAGCTATATTTTCATGATTTTAACGTATAAAATTATAGTTGAACTATTGAAATTAACTTTGACTATTGTGAGTAATTTAAAGGCATTATTTCAATGGTTTAAGGGGTTTAAAGTAGTTTGGTATTGCTGTATATTGCTTGGGTATTGATTGAATTATTATTGTTTGGTTTAGGAAAGGACTTCGTAGAGGGCGATTTCTAGTTCCTAAAGTGGCCAACCAACTCGATTACTCAAGGTACGTACAAAGATACGAAAAACCTTGACTTTAGGAACATGTTTAAGGACTTGAAAAATTTAGATTTATGTTAGGGAACTTGTGGATTGGTTGAAATTGTATGGTAGTAGGTAAATTTGGTTGGTAATTAATGTGATGATTTGGTTTTAATCCATCCATGTGTGAGAAATGTGTATTGATTTATCTTGTAAGTATTGATTAGGGGATTTTTATCCACCAATCACCGTCTGACAAGTGGACCAACCAGGTTCTGCCACGTGTCCTTCACGTAGGCCAATAGGAGCCTGCCACGTGTCAATCACAGATATGTCCTCTACGGACCAATTGAGACACGCCACGTGTCCACCCATGCCAAATGGGAAAACCGGCCAACAAGGCCCAATCCTGTTTAGAGGCCCAGTCAGCCCTAGGTTTACCCTAAACCTAGAGAGTGGCACGCTTCCCGAGGTTATAAATACCCCTCTTAATCCTCATTAAGAGGGGGAGGACTCGAAAACAACACACGGATTACACATTAAACACTCTCACCTAGAGAGACTAAATCACTTTAATTTCCGCATTTATTACTCCTTAATCAGGTACTAACTTGACCGTTGGAGGCGGAGCTCCTACCACAAGGAGTCTTCGTTGTTTTGCAGGTACAGGCGTCCGGTTCCAGTCTCGGTGTTGTAACTCTCCCGCAGGACATCAGAAAACCCCGAAACATTTTGGCGCCGTCTGTGGGGAGAGTACTTCTGAGATGGCATCCACGTTTGTACCGACTTTTGAAGAGAGGCGTCCCCTAGACGACCCTCAAATCCAGTCGGACCATGATACTGACAATGAACTTGAAGTTGAAGCTCACACAGCTCCAGACGGGACCCTAAGGGCCCGACGCACCCGTCATACCGAAAGGAGGGAACGGGAACATCTTCAAACTGGACTCAGTGATCCAGCCGGCGCACCGCCTGTTCAGCAGCGGCCGGCTGATGGGTCTGCTCCCATCACAAGGAACGAACTCATGACCTTCATGAGGGACTTCAAGGGAGAAATTCAAGAGTTGCTTAATAAGAAGCCTGTTCCGGCCAAGGAACAGTCGGCTAAGAAACCTTCCACCTCAGGCAAGAGGAAGCCGGTTCAAGGGCGAGAGGGAACTCCTCATCCTAAATCCAGGAAGTGGGAGCCGCCTTCCCTTGACATCACAAAATACCGTTTTCCTACTCCAGGAAATAGGAAACCTGTTCGTCACATTCAGGCGGACGGGTCGAAGAAAACATACACAGACGCTCGTCTGCTGTTAGAACAGAAGAAGAGTGACCGACTGTCAGAGTCGGCCTCTACTTCAAATTTTCAAGAAAGTCTGCGAAATACCTCGATGAGGCATACCTTGTCGTATCATGAGAGTCAGTCAGGCGGCACCTCCCGTCAGTCAGGCTTTCATAGCGACCAGGCGGTACCAAACTTACCGTTTGTACCACAGCAACAGTATTTTATGCAGCCACCTCCGTTTGGTGGACACGCAGCTAAAAATGTCCAACCTTTGGACTGGCAGCTACGGTTGCTTAGACTTGGTGAACAGCCGTCGGCCTTCTCCAAGGAAATCACTGAAGCCGCTCAGCCGGCCAAAGTGAAAAATGTGTTAGTAGGCGCCTATGATGGCACTACTAACCCAGAAGATCATCTGATGGCATTCTCCAACCTAATGTACCTTCAAGGGTTGGATGATCCCACTTGGTGCAAGTGTTTTCCAGCGACTCTCAAAGGAATTGCACAGCAATGGTTCGGCAACCTGCCGACTGGTTGTGTAAACAACTTCAGGACGCTTGCTTACTTGTTCACCTCCAACTTCGCCATGAACATTCCTGCGAAGAAGACGACCCTTGATTTGGGAACAATTCAGCAGGGTGAGAAGGAGGGGCTTCGATCCTACATCAGGCGGTTTAACCTGATGAGAATACAGATTCAAGGGTTACCGGATGAGGTAGCTTATACTGACTTTTTCAGGGGTCTCAAAGACGGGTCGACCTTCAAATTTGATCTGGTTCGAAAGAGGGTGGCGACTCTTCAGGAGGCCTTGATTGAAGCAGAAGCCTATATACAGGCAACTGATCTTTGTAGTATAGTGAAACAGTCGGACGGGAAAAAGTTCGACAAAAAAGAAGGACGACAGATACAGTCGTCAAACAAGGAAAAGAAGAGAAAAGAGGTCTGGGCGGCTGATTCCTCTAAACAGCCGGCCCAGAAGAAGAAAAAAGAATTCAAATCATACTCCCCAAAGTATGCGTTTAGAAAGGATAGCCAAACTATCCTAAACGAAATCAAGGGACGGATCTCTATTGAGAAGCCGGTCCCCATGAAGGGTTCTGCAAGCAACCGGAACCAAGATAAATTCTGTGATTATCATCAAGATGTTGGTCATCACACCAACGAATGCATCAGTCTCATGCGGTATCTAGACCGCCTGGCTGAGCAAGGTGATCTTGACTCTTTTGTCAAGAAATCCACGGGGAGCACTTCCTCGAAAAAAACAGTCGGCCAAAAAGAATCAACAGGCCGACAGCTCTGATACAGATGATGCAGTCGTCTACACTATTGCAGGCGGCTTCGCAGGAGGAGGTCCCACTATTAGGGGCAACAAAGACAATATCAGGCGGCTAGATGTAAATTCTGTTCACCTAGAACGGCCCTCCAAAAATTCATTTCCTGAGATTGTCATTACTGAAGAAGATCTAGGAGGGGTCAGGGGGCCGCATGACGACCCTATCGTCATTGAATGTAAAGTGTCCAATCAGAGAGTTGGCCGAATCCTCATAGATACCGGAAGCTCCTCAGATCTTATCAGTAGCAAATGTCTGTCAAAATTGAAGTACAAAACTGATTGTATACATCCGGCCTCCCACCCTTTAGTAGGGTTTGGAGGAGGAGTCGTCCACCCTGTAGGACGAGTAGATCTACCCATCCGCCTGGGTGAAAAAGGGGAAGGACGACACATGGTAGTCCGGTTCCTGGTGGTAGAAGAACTCTCGGCCTACAACATGATTCTGGGACGACCAACCCTAAATAATTCCAAGGCTGTAATAATCCCATCTCTTATGTTGCTCAAGTTTGAGAGGGACAATGGAACAGTCGGCTCCCTAAGGGGAGATCAGAGGATGGCACGAGAATGCTATCTCTCGGATGTCAAGCCCACTGTTATGACCGCTGGGTCCAGTGGAGGAAAGATTGACAATGTCAAGGATAATGCGCCTGTTCAAGAAGCAGGCGGCAAAAAAAGAAAGGCATCCCAGATGGGGGCCGCAAGAAAAGATAAAAAATAGCAATCATTGGCAGAGGAGCGGTCGGATGAATTCCGCCCTCAGCCGGCTGGTGAGCATACGGACCTAATCTTAGATGTCTCGCGTCCTGACAGAACAGTCAAAGTTGGGACGACTGCTCTAGGGGTCCTAGGTGATGACTTTCACAATCTGTTGAAAGAATACAAGGACATCTTTGCATTCGAAGTCCATGAAATGCCAGGCATTAGTCCTGAGCTGGCGGTACATAAACTGGCTGTGGATCCAAAAAAGAAGCCGGTAAGGCAAGAAGAAGCGGAACCATGACGAAGAAAGAAGTCAGGCGGCAGCCGTCGAAGTTAAAAAATTACTTGATGCAGGATTCATTCGGCAATGTTACTTCCCAGACTGGGTTGCAAATGTTGTGCTTGTTAAAAAGCCGAATGGTACCTGGCGAATGTGTGTAGACTACACAGACTTGAATAACGCGTGCCCAAAAGACAGTTACCCTTTGCCTAAAATTGACAACCTGGTCGACTCAACAGCCGGCCATGCTTTGATGAGTTTTATGGACGCCTACTCTGGTTTCCATCAAATACCTTTATGGAAGAAGGATCAGGAGAAGACGGCCTTCGTCACTGATCAAGGGTTATACTGTTACACGGTCATGCCGTTTGGTCTTAAGAATGCCCCGGCCACCTTCCAACGAATGATAAACACTGTGTTCTTTGATCAGATTGGGAGAAATGTCGAGGCATATATTGATGATATGATTGTCAAGTCTAAACTTCAGACAGATCATCTGTCGGACCTCCGAGAAACTTTCGCCACACTCAGGCGGCACCATGTCATGCTCAATCCTAAGAAATGTGTCTTTGGAGTTGAGTCTGGGAAATTTCTCGGATTTCTCATTAATCAGAGAGGAATAGAGGCGAACCCTGAGAAGGTGCAGGCGGTCATTGACATGCAGTCGCCCCGTACCGTCCGAGAGGTTCAGAAGTTAACAGGTTGTCTGGCGGCCTTGGGGAGATTTCTAAGTCGATCAGGCGACAAATGCCTATACTTTTTCCAGGCAATTAAGAAAAAGGCAAGGTTTGAATGGGGGCCGGATGCTGAGGCGGCCTTCCAAAAATTGAAAGTTCATTTGCATTCCTTGCCGAGGCTAGTCAGCCCTTTGCCCAAAGAAGTACTTTACATGTATCTGGCCGTCTCTGATCATGCGTTAAGCGCTGTTCTTCTTGCTGAAAGAGACGGCTGTCAGCTCCCGGTCTACTTTGTCAGCCATGTGCTGAAAAATGCCGAGTTGAGGTATCCCTTAGTGGAGAAGTTTGGCCTTGCACTCTTCATGGCTGTTAAAAAATTAAAGCCCTACTTTTTGGCGCATGCAGTCGTCGTGTATACAGATCAACCGATCAAGCGGCCACTGACCACCATGGAGTCGTCAGGCCGGATGATCAAATGGGCCATAGAAATACAGAGCCTCGAAGTTACCTTCGAGCCTAGAAAAGCAGTGAAGGGGCAAGCCTTTGCTGACTTTATTGTTGAGATGACTCGTCCCCCTGACTCTCAAGTTCCAGACCAAGTCTGGAAGGTATATGTGGATGGAAGCTCTACTTCAAATGGTTGTGGAGCAGGCGTCATATGTCAGTCGCCAGAGGGCGACAGGTACGAGTATGCTTTACGCTTCAGTTTTCAGGCTTCAAACAATGAGGCAGAATATGAAGCTTTACTAGCCGGAATCCGCATGTGCAAGGCGGCAGGGGCAAGAAAAATAGACGCCTGTTCCGATTCACAATTAATAGTGAGTTAGTACAATGGCGAATACGAAGCGACCCATACGGCCATGATCAAGTATTTACAGGCGGTCCGTCAAGCAGTCGGCTCCCTTGAGGATTTCCATCTGGTCCAAGTGCCGAGATCAGAGAATAACTAAGCGGATGCACTTTCAAAATTAGCATCATCCGCCTCCTGTGATACTCCTCGAACCGTTTTTTGGGAAGTAGTGGAGAAGAGAAGCATTGAGGGAGACCCTATTGGAATCTTAGACAGAAGCTCAACCTGGATGGATCCAATCAGGGCATATCTGACAAACGGTACCCT
This sequence comes from Chenopodium quinoa, assembly GCF_001683475.1. Taxonomy (NCBI): domain Eukaryota; kingdom Viridiplantae; phylum Streptophyta; class Magnoliopsida; order Caryophyllales; family Amaranthaceae; genus Chenopodium; species Chenopodium quinoa. The sequence continues at coordinate 233,517 of NW_018742381.1, read as the reverse complement.
GCCGGATGATCATCAACAGGCGGCGGTGCTGAAAAGACGAGCCACCAATTTTGAAATGATAAAGGGAGAACTTCACAAAAGGGGGTACCTACAACCCTTCTTAAAGTGCGTTACTCCAGAAAAGGGGCGAGAGATACTAGACGATCTCCACTCTGGTTACTGTGCTTCACATATAGGTGGAAGGACGCTTGCTCAACGGGCAAGGCGCCAGGGCTACTTCTGGCCTACCTTAGAAGCTGATGCTATGGAGATGGTGAAAAAGTGTGACAAGTGTCAAAGGTTTGGCAAACTAATTCACCGTCCGGCTACTGACCTCACCACCATTCATAGCCCCCTACCGTTTGCTAAGTGGGGCATGGATATTCTGGGTCCATATACGCCTGCTACAGGCGGAAGAAGATACATACTTGTTGCCGTCGACTACTTCACTAAATGGGTAGAGGCGGAGGCTGTTAAGGGAATCAAGACGAAGGATGTAATTTCATTCATTTGGAGAAATGTCATCACTCGGTTCGGGGTTCCCATGTCTATGGTTTTTGATAATGGTCCCCAATTTGAGACGCCTGTTCTCAAAAGCTGGTTGGGTGACCAAGGAATTGCACACTTCTTTGCATCTGTCGGCCGTCCACAAGCAAACGGCCAGGTAGAAGCCTTTAATAAAATCATCTCAGACGGTCTGAAGAAAAAGATTGAACGAGCAGGCGGCCTATGGGCGGATGAACTACCACATGTTCTCTGGGCCATTAGGACGACTGAAAAAGGGGCGACTGGAGAAACTCCATTCCTCCTAACTTATGGTGCGGAAGCTGTTCTTCCAATAGAACACTACGAGCCGACTCTTCGAGTAATGCTATATGACGAAGAGGCAAACTGGGAAGCCATGCGCCTGGCGTTAGACTCACTCCCTGAAAAGAGAGGCAATGCTGTCTTACGCCATGAGATTTACCGCCTGAGAATGACTCGATCATACAACAGAAAAGTGCACAGGCGTCCACTCAAGGTGGGGGACTTTGTACTTAGAAAAATGGAAGTTGTTGGTAGGGCTAACGAGTCTGGCAAGCTAACTCCCAACTAGGAAGGCCCCTACCGAATATATGAAGAGGTTAGAGACGGTACCTACCGTCTGGAAACACCAGACGGCCAGCCGTTACCTCGAACTTGGAACATAGATAATCTTAAGAAATATTTCTTTTAAAAAAAAAAAAAAAAAATGTAAAGTCAAGGACTACTTGAATAAAGTTGCAAATTACTATTCAATTTTGTATTAAGAGGGGCATGCCAACTGACCAACAGTCGGCTACTCTCCATGTTTATATTCATTTTTATTTTAAGAGGGGCATGCCAACTGACAAACAGTCGGCCACTCTCTATGTTTAATTTAAGAGGGGCACGCCGCTTGACCGGCTACCCTCACATAATATAGTTCACCAAGAACTATCAAAAAACATGATCAGACCAGGCGTCAATCCAACTGATCAAAATATAAAATTCAATTCGACCTGTCCCAACATTATAGCAGGCGTCTGACGGCATCCATCCGGATGAAATTCGTCGCAGAGAGCAGCTCCCTTTTGGGTGGAACATTGTTCTATAAACTAATCACACGGCACCTATACGACTGTCCCCAAGGGCAACCACGTAGCCGTTTTTGAGACAAGGATAACTTTTATCACTAACCACACTAGTGGTAACAGTTGACATCTGAGTCGGATTACCGCCTGTATTACTTGGGATAAATGCAGGAGGTACCTCTTGAGTTAATAGCCAACAAACATCGGCGAATCAAGGGGACCAGCCGGCCTCGGCCGCCTGGTACCTCTACTACTCAATCTAGAATGAGGACGACTGAGTAACACCAACGTTAACTCATAGTCACTCTCCCAAACTTGGTAAGGAACCTAAAAAGTTTGAATAGACCACCTGTTTTTTGGCAAACAAGGGCATTCAAACTACTATTCCTACTAGGTTTCCCTTCGAGTTAATAGCCAACAAACATTGGCGAATAAAGGGGAACAACCGGTACCCACCGCTTGATACCTCTACTACTCAATCACTCGGCGACTAGGACCGCCTGCCTAAAGGTAATCCAGTCTTTTAAACGGGACCAATACCGATTGAATAAATGGCCGACTGATCGCCCAGCTTGGAAACAGACCACCAGTCGTCCAGGGGCATAGGCGGACCATCCGTACCTGTCTACAATCGGCCATGCAAAACAGTCGATATAGTGTACAATTCAATATCAAATATTCAACACTTAGACAAATTTCAAGCAAAATAAAATTGCATTAAAGAAGATTAAAATATTCAGAACCCCGGCCCCCTGGCCGGGTAAATACAAGCAAACGGCACGCAGGCCGTGAAAGAAGACATAAAAGCTTAAGAAGGGGGCAAGTCTTCAACATTAGCAGCGTCCGCCTGGTCAGCATTCCTCTTGTTAGACTCGGCCTCAGCTGCATCCTTCTTCGATGCCTTGCCCCCAAGTGGCACAAGCGCCACTATCGGCTGCTCAACCCCATCCAAGGCCTCCTCCAACGCCTCGTCCTCAGCAGCCGCCAGGATCTCTTGATTATATGTTTCAGAACACTGGCGGTACGTTTTTTCCCACGAGGCAAAGTCGGCACTGGGGAAGAGGCGGCTCCAGGTCATGCGCTGGATCTGGGAAGAGTCTTCCATCATCTCTCGGACGAGCTCTCTCTTCTCTTGCTCAGCCTTCTCCGAGAGCTCTTTAGTTAGACTCTTCTCCTGGGTCACCAGGCGTTCCTTTACGTTAGCCAAGGATTTCTCCATGGCTTCGTATGAGAGCATCTTTTGGAGGAGAGGTTTAAGCTCGGCCTTGAGATTGGAGTCGGTCGCCTCCAGCTCGCTGTTCCTCTTCTGGGCCGCCTCTAACTGAGCCCGGATAGCGGCGGCAGCCTGCGCTTGATAATAAAGAATATCAATTGTCAGAACTTCATTTTGGGCAATTTGAAACATTGCCTTATCACAGTCAGAGGCGGCCATAGCTTTTGCAGCCTTTACCTCTTTGTTTCTCTGATCAAGCGGCTTGCGAAGGCCGTTCACTCGGAGCAGGGCCTAAGTGAAGAGAAAACATGCGTCAGTTTCCAAACAAAAAGATAACAGGCGTCCTGGAATTCAAATACTCAAAATGCTAAGTATACCTCAGCAAGGACCCCTGCAATCCCATCAAGGTCAAGGGTGCCGACACCCCTGACCGCCTCCCTTTCAGATGGAGGAACTGCTTTGATCATGGACTTGGCTACCTCTACCAAGTCAGGCTCCTGAGGGCCGGCTGCATCAAGCGTAAAAAAGCAAGTTAGACCTAGTCAAGAAGGAAGCAAGTGTAAAAGTTTTTACAAGTAATTGTCCATACTTCTAGGCGGCCCCGCCGGAGTTTTAGAAGAAGTGGCCGGCTGCTTCTCAGCCGCCACTGTTTTCCTGGAAGACCCAAGAGAGCTTGCAACAGTCGTCCTCCGGGCCTTGGGGTCCGGCTGTTGCGAGGAAGAAGCTCTTGGAGTGCCCGACTGAAGAGTTTCGAAGCCCACCAAGGGTGCCCCCTTGTTGGGGGAGTCGGTACAAGACTGTTGCATGAGAGAGGCCCGCAACATGGCCGCCGCAGTCTTGGATGCTGTTATTTTACTCATGGCGTCAGCTGCAAAAAATAAACAGCAAAGTTAGTAAAAATCCCAAGCAAACAAGGCGTGAAAAAACAGAGTATTTGTCAGGCCGGCTACCTCTAGAGCACCGACTGCTGAGGCCACAGGCGGCCAAAAAGTACTCGTCATAGAGCCATTTGAAGCTCGGGACGCAGTTTAGGGGTACTTGCTCTCGTACCCCTGAAGTAGAGTTCACCCTAGTCTCTACTTTGAAGAGTCCTTTGTCTAGGATCTCTTTTTTAGCCTTTGGGGGAACAGGCGGCATGCTGCGGCCGCCTGCGAGAAGAGGCGGATCCCTATTCCACTTGTTAAAGCGTTTGTTCAGCTCCGTGTCTGAACCCTCGATGATAAGGAAGGTGTTCCGCCAATCCTTCCATTTGTTCGCCTTACCTCTCGTCATGAGGTAGCCCCTATGGCTTGTTAATTGATACCAGCCGGTACCGCCCGACTTAGGGGTCCGGCTGAGATAGTTCATGTGGGCGAAAGCCTCAAAGCTTGGCTCCACCCCGTACATTTCGCACCCGGCCACATAGCCGAGTACGTTTACCCAAGAGTTGGGGGCTAATTGCCATAACCCCAAATCATACCCATCTAAAATCCGCTGAACAGCCGGATGTAATGGGAAGCGCAGTCCAGCTTTGATGGCCGCCACATAGCAGCCAAAGCAGCCGTCATCATAGCTGGTACCAGCCGGCCAGACGACAGTGTCTTCTGGATCCGGCACGAACAGTAAAAATCCGGGGCCCATTCTGTGGTTAGCTATAAAGCTCTCCACTTTGTCTTGCATGGCTGCGATCCGGCCCCGGGGTACCGTGCAGTAGTAGGGGGTGTTTTCCTCTCTGTAAGAGGCGGATGGCTCCGCCCAATTGCCCCCCTTCTCAACTGCATGAGAAAGCCTCGCCTCTTGTAGGCGGCTGTTTCTTTCTTCTGAGCCTGGAGAAGCGTGGCCAAAAGAGCTGGACTCGGACTCGTCCTCTGACGAGTCCGTAGAGGACGACTCCTCCCCTCTCCAAGAGGGGCCCGCCTCCTCTCCCTTAGAAGGAGCAGGAGAAAAGTTAGACATATCAACGGTGAAATGGGAAGGGACCGCCTTGACCCCTCCCTCAGAACTGTCGGCTTGGCAGCCGCCTTGTTTCACTTCTACATCTGGCGCCTGGTCAGATGTTTCACTAATGGGCACCCTTTGGGAGGAGCCGTCCGAGTTTGAGATCCTAGCAGTCTTTTTTGTTCTGGCCATCACGTTCTGCATAGACACAGATACAGTCAGACTTTGTATAAAGGGCAAAGACGGGTCCAGAAAAGGGCAGGCGACACTCCTAGTCCTAGATTCAGCCGTCCCCGGTGACCGGCTGATCACTAACTTAGGTCGTGTCGTGTGCTTCCATGGTGCCATTTCAAAAAATAATAATAAGAAAAAAATTAAGAATAAGAGAACCGACGGTTACCTGAACGAGTGACGACTGATGAAATTCTGAAATCCTTTGCAAACGGCTTGTCAGAGCAGGCGGTAGGCAACAAAAGTCCAAAGTGTCAGAGCAAGTTCAGGGGTCCGAATGTTCTCTCGCAAAGTTCTCAAATGTGAAAATGACCGAAGTCAGCACTTCCTTATATAGGCAAAGTGAGAAGGCGAAGGGTCGCTTCCAAATTCAAAATTTGGGCGGGAAAATCTCTCGGCCATTTGCAAGGTGACACCTGTAGCAGGCCGTCGCCTGTCACCATGCGACACCTGTCACAGGTGACACGTGACCAGTCACGTGCCACCTGTGAGGGGCAAATGATTAGGGGATTTTTATCCACCAATCACCGTCTGACAAGTGGACCAACCAGGTTCCGCCACGTGTCCTTCACGTAGGCCAATAGGAGCCTGCCACGTGTCAATCACATATACGTCCTCTACGGACCAATTGAGACACGCCACGTGTCCACCCATGCCAAATGGGAAAACCGGCCAACAAGGCCCAATCCTGTTTAGAGGCCCAGTCAGCCCTAGGTTTACCCTAAACCTAGAGAGTGGCACGCTTCCCGAGGTTATAAATACCCCTCTTAATCCTCATTAAGAGGGGGAGGACTCGAAAACAACACACGGATTACACATTAAACACTCTCACCTAGAGAGACTAAATCAATTTAATTTCCGCATTTATTACTCCTTAATCAGGTACTAACTTGACCGTTGGAGGCGGAGCTCCTACCACAAGGAGTCTTCGTTGTTTTGCAGGTACAGGCGTCCGGTTCCAGTCTCGGTGTTGTAACTCTCCCGCAGGACATCAGAAAACCCCGAAACAAGTATTATTTGTGCATTAACTTGCAAAATGAGCTTAGAGGCAAAGGTACGTGAATATGTGGAATGAATTATTTTATTTCTCGTTCATGGTTATTGAAATGGAATGAGTAAGGGGAGAACTAAAGTCTTAAAAGGCGAGGTTGAGGATTTGAGGTGCCTTATGCACTTAAGGTGTTTATACACCGAGATAGTTTAAGGATTCAATAATAAATATTGCTTGTCACTAATAAATCAAGAATTGAATTGGAAACTTGAATTGCTTGAATTGCTTGATATTTGATTGATTGTATTGTTTTGCATATGAGTCATCACCATGTTTGAACTTGTAAATCACGTAATGTGCAAGATGGATGAGCAATAAAACTCTGGATTTGTGCACATCTAGAGTAATGACAAACAGGGGTTGGGGTACACAGGGTATTACCCGTGCACTTTTCTAGAGGCCGTCCAATCTACGAGTCTCTTGTTTCAAATACTTTTTAAAAACTTAAGGAGTTAGATTAGATCTCTTACTAGCTATGGTCACGGAGTCGCGCCCGTTTCCATTGGATGTTTATTGGTGTTTCCGAAAGGAGGCATGGGGTTTTTCTTTTATTGATGTTCCAAACTCCTTATGAACTGTTTAAAGGGAAAAAGCCAAATATCTCTTACCTAAAACATTTTGGATGTACTTGCTTTGTTCATAATAATGGAAAATTTGATGCACGCAGTGATGAAGCAATTTTACTTGGTTATTCTTTGAATTCAAAAGCATATAGAGTCTATAAAACGTACAAAATTGGTTGAAGAAAGTATTCATATGATATTTGACGAAGCCGATAAAGGTGTTTTGAGTGATTGTTTTACAGGTCTAAGGCTGAACAATTATGAAGACTTCTCAAATGACGAAGAGAGAAGCCCTTCTAAAATGATTCAAGAACCCATTTTAAACTCAAATGAAATAAATCAAAACCTTGCAACTCCTGTTCAAACCTTTAAACCCTCATCTCAAGACCTTGAAAATCCTCAAGAACTTGACAATGTTACAAATGAAATACCCCCAGGCACCTCAAACTCTTCCCAAGGCCTTGAAAGTGTTCTACAAGAACAAACCTCGTCTCCTTTAATGATGCGTTGAAAATTTAAACATGCCTCTTCTCATCCAATAGATAATATCATCTCCGACCCTAAAGCAGGCACCCAAACTCGTTCCAATATTAAAAATTTATGTGCTTTTCATGCTTTTGTTTCTCTAATCGAACCCAAAAATGTAAATGAAGCCCTTCAAGAACCTGACTGGATCATAGCCATGTAGAGTGAGTTAAATGAATTTGAAAGAAATAAAGTCTAGAATCTTCATCCTAGACCCAAGGATAAGTCTGTAATAGGTACAAGATAGGTTTTCAAAAATAAGCTCGATGAAAGTGGTAAGATTGTCAGAAGTAAAGCAAGGCTTGTAGCAGAAAGCTACAATCAAGAAGAAGGAATTGATTATGCGGAAACATTTCCTCCAGTAGCTCGAATGGAAGCTATCAGGATACTTCTTGCCTTCGCTTCTTTTATGCAAATTAAACTTTTTCAAATGGATGTTAAATGTGCTTTTCTAAATGGATATTTGCAAGAAGAAGTTTATGTCAACCAACCTCTAGGCTTTGAAAATGATAAATTTCCAAATTATGTTTATAAACTTGACAAGGCTCTTTATGTTTTAAAACAAGCTCCAAGGGCTTGGTATGAACGTTTGTCAAAGTATCTCTTGGAAAATGGTTTTAAACGAGGCTAGGTTGATAAAACTCTTTTCATTAAAACTAAATCATTTGATTTATTAATTGTACAAATATAGGTTGATGATATCTTATTTGGTGCTACTAATGATTCCCTTTGCAAGAAATTTTTTTGAAATCATGTGTAGGGAATTTGAGATGAGTATGATGGGAGAACTAAATTTCTTTCTTGGATTACAAATTAAGCAAGAAAAAGGAGGGATCTTTATAAATCAAGGTAAATGTACTCGTGATCTCCTAAAACATTGGAGTTTTAGCTTCTTTGGATTGCGTCATGTTGAACTTCTTTAGGAGATCACGAGTATATTTACCTTGATTTATACATTTTTTAAGGTTACTAATACAATAATTTTGAGATGTAAGTTTGCGTTTTAAAACATTATTTTCAATTTTCAAGGCCGCCTTGACCTTGTTTTCAAAAGCAGACTGGGATGTTTTGAGATTATCTAATTCTTTAACTAATTTATCAGTCATGCTAGTTTGTTCAATTAATTTCCTTTTAATATATTTGACTCTTGAATTAAACTTTCTTCATTCATGATCATATTTCTCAAAAAGTCAGATAAAACATTAGTAGGGCTAGAAATTAAATTGTTTACTGATACCTGGAGATGCTCATCTTTTGAATCGTTGTGATCTGCCATTAAACATAGATTTTCTTGCTCGTCCTCGGAATCACTAGAATTTGAGTCGCTTCAGGAGGCCACCATAGCCTTTTTGTAGTCCCTTTTGCCAAATTGCTTTTTCTTTTTTTTCGGGCAATCCTTGACGATATGACTTTCGTCTCCACACTCATAGCATTTCAAGGTCTTGACTTTGTTAAATGGCTTGCTTTTATATCTTTCTGGTATGCCATTATCATTGCTTCTGGGGAACTTCTTCTTCTTCATCTTCAGAATTCTTTGAAGACTTCTAGCAATAAAAGCAAATGGGTCTTCGTCATCTTCATCGTTTTCTTCTTCGTCAGTGACATATTCTTCTTTCTTAGCTTTGAGAGCTAGCCCTTTTGTGGATGAGGCTGGCTCTCCTTCGCTTTCATTCAAGGACATCTCATGGGTAATTAATTTCCCAAGGAGATCGTCCAAAGACAGAGTTTTCAAATCTTGAGCTTCTTCAATAACCGTCACTTTAGGAACCCATCTTGATTTTGGAAGACATCGAAGAATCTTCCTAACCTTTTCTTTTTTAGTAAAGATTTTTCCGAGAGAATCAAGGTTATTTATGATTTGAGTAAACCGTGTGAACATTTCTTTGACTTGTTCACTTTGCGTCATTTTTAAACTACTCATATTGACGAAGGAAGATGCTTATCTTTGTTTCCATCACTTGGCTGGTTCCTTCATAAGTCACCACCAGCTTATCCCAGATTTGTTTTGCACTTTTACATGTAGAAACACGATTGGACTCATTTGCGCCTAAAGCGTAATAGAGTAAATTTATGGCATGATAATTTTCTGAAACTTTTTCTAAATCAATTTGTGTGTATTCGCCATATTCTTTTGGAATGGTATAACCACTCTCTGTTATTTTCATTGGAACCTTTGGGCCTTTCTGAATGATTTCCCATATCTCTAGATCTTGATCGATCACGAACATTTGCATCAGCGAACGCTAGTGGGCAAAGTTATTACTACAGAATAGAGGAGGACGATTTGCAGATCGCCCTTGAGCAAAACCACCATCACCACTTGAATTCATATTTCACAGATTGTTAAGTGTTAATGTGAAATCCTGATGCTCTGATACCAATTGAAGGATCACTAGGGTGATAAAATTACATCAATTATACTCTATAAGGGGGGGATTGAATAGAGTATGGCCACTTTTCGCAAAAAACTGTAAACTCAAGGTCTTGAAATCAGTTTCAAGGCGGAATAAACTGATTTCACTTTTTTCGGTTTCAAGGCTTTGAAATTAGCTTCAAAGATTGGATTGAACTTTGAAATAGAATGAATATAGAAAACTGAAAAGGCAGTAAACTAAAATGTAATGAGCTAAAGGACACAATGATATTTTACGAAGTTCGGCAAGAATGCCTACGTCTCCGCCTAGGGCATTTCAACCCTTAGGATTTCAATCTTCTTTTAATTCTTTCCCTTAGAGTATTAAAGTAACTAGAAGCTATAACCTTCTTTCCGCAACCACCCGGTTATTAAACTTTAGTCACTCAAATCCTAGAAATAAAAAGACTACCCAAATACTTTAAGTATTAAAAATATTTTAAGTATATCTTTCTTTTGATATTCTCTAACACTCATAAGATATACTTCTTCTTTTTCTCTCAAACTCAATTACAAAATAAGGTAATACACTTTTAGAGAGAAAAATAAAACTAAGTATTGAAGCTTGAATGACTCTTGTATTTCAAGTTGTATCTCTGTGTTTTTCTTGGATAATTTCATCAAGCAGCTTCACGCATTTTATAGCTGCAACATAAACTGGAGTTTTGACAAAATCTTCTAGCCGTTTGAATTTGAAATGCAACGGCAACAACAACAGTCACAACCGCTATTTCCTTGGCTTCAAATCCTAACTTCAAGCAGCTAATTGATTTGAATATTTCCAGCCTATTTCGTAGGTTAACAACTTAACAAACAGTCTGTTAATTAACAGCTAATAAACAACTTGTTAATCCGAATAATTTTATCAATTTAGCTATTAATTTTCGGAACCTACAAAACAGAAAGTTGTTTGCATATAAAAGTAGATTAATCACAGGATTTTACATAATCAGAATTTGCATCAAGGAGATAAGCGAAGCAGTAATCATGTTTGAGAACTAGATAGACACTAACAGTGAAGATACTCTAGAAACTATGGAAAGGATTATTACTCCAAAGCTAGATGAATCTAAGGAAGGTTATCAGGACTTGCATGAGTTTAAAACACCTAAGAACAAAAAGAATAAGATCAAAACTTACAAGAGAATATTTCACGAGATGACTCTTATTTCATTTCCCGACGATGAAGATGATCTTGAATGGATGGCATAGGAACCTGCGGATCCAAATGCTTGAAAGGGATCTACTAGGAACCCAAACCTGCTTTACAAGGCTATAATTATTGAGGACTCGGAGGATGAGACGAATGACCTTGATTTTGACATTAACACTAATAATGAGAAGAAAGACAAGAGCTCTAATGTGATTCCTTTAAGATTATACTTGTTAGAGTGGAGTTAGTATTAGTAAGACATTTGTTATTAATAATGGTTATTAGAACCTCATTTTAGTTTTTACATTGACTATTGGATTTTAGTAAGTAGCTAGAGCTACAAAGCTATTGTTTAGGATTAGTACTTTCATTTGAGTTATAATAAGAGTTGTTATTTTATTTTAAGGATTCCATTTTTATTTATATTCTTGAGTCAAAAACAAGTTAAATTTTTGTGTACTTATAATTTTGAGGCAAATTTCTTTGTTTGTGATTAAGTTGAGTAAGAGTGGCGCGAAATGGGAATTATTTTCTTACCTTTACTTAACCTGCGTGAGGATTATGCTTAGATCCGTTTGATTTTTCTTGGGAGAAGGGGGTGCAAGTACCAAAGTACCCTTTTGAACCAATTTATGTGATAAAATGTAATATTGTGATGGAATGCATATATGTGAATGATATTTGAATTTTGTTTAAATTGGAGTGCATGTTTATCCTCTTTCAGGCGTAGAACTAGAATGGCAAACAATGCTGCCTTAGCTCAAGCCATCCGTATGTTGGCTGAGAATCTAAATTAGAATCGGGGAGCCAACCCGATCCCCAAGATGAGATGTTCAAGAAATTAGCTCAAATTAGGGCACCAGTTTTCAAGGGAGGTGCCAATCCTACTTTCTTGGAAAACTGGATTCGAGCATTCGATAAGCTGTTTGTGGCATTGAACTGTCATGAGGGTATGAAATTTGACCAGGTTGCTGCGTACCTTAAGGATGAGGCTGACATCTGGTGGAGAGATAATGTTGAAGCAGTTTGAGCCAAACCCAATTTCGGGTGAGAGGTGTTTAAGACTGCAATGAGGGAAAAGTTTTACCCCACATTTCTAAAGAAGCAAAAGACTCAAGAGTTTATAAGTTTGGAGATGGGCCAAATGTCAATCTCGGAGTACTACAATAAGTTTATGACCCTTGTTAGGTTTTCTCCTGAGGTTGTACCGACTGAGGAGTTGAAGGCTCAGAGATTTGAACAGGGATTGACCGACCAGTTAAAAAGACTTAGCTGGGAAAGTTTTTAAGACCCTCGACAAGGTATATGAGAGAGCAACTCACATGTACCATCTAAACTCTCGGAATGTGGGTGAGAGTGCTAAGGCTAGGGAGAAAAGAAAGGACTTTGGGAAATCAGAGAACCAAGGTAACTTTAAGAGGTCTAGGAATGGGAACTCATTTGAGAGGGTTAACCATAATGTTAGCAATTCTTCTAATGCTAAAAATGGGGAGAGGAAGTACCATTGCAAGAGGTGTAGGAGAAACCACCTTGGGAGGGATTGTGATGGGAATTTAGTGACTTGTCGGTTCTGCAATAAGAAAGGGCATAGGGAGTATGAGTGCTACACCAAACTGAACCACCAGGGAAATGGTGGGAATACCCAACAGAGGCCTAACAATTTCCACAACCAGGGAGGTAAAGGCAATGGTCAGAATGGGAAGTTCGGGAAAGGTAACAACAATGGCAACAACAGATCTGGCAATGGCAACAACAACTCAGGCAATGGCAACAATGGTTACCAAGGGAAATAAGCAACACTCCCGGACGCTTGTCCGTAATGAGCAAGGGAGAGGCTGAAAGGTCCTCAGTTGTAGTCACTGGTACCTGTTCTATTCATTTTGTCTCTGTCAACACCTTGTTTGATTCTAGAGCATCTTACTCTTTCATTTCTGGTTTTGTTGTGCGCAAATTAAGCTTAATTGAATCGAGTTATGTCGATGTGTCAGTTAGTCTGCCTACGGGCAAACTTGTTCATTGTAATAGATTATTCAAAGGCTTGCCTTTGAAACTAGGAGAATTGGTCTTCCCTTCGAATCTTATTGAATTTAATCTGGGAGACTTAGATGTCATTCTGGGGATGGATTGGCTAAGTTTATACAAGACCAAGATAGACTGTGAGATTCAAAGAGTGCACCTGAGTGATCCTTCGGGTAAGTCGGTGTCCTATAGACATTTAGGGAAATCTAAGGGTTTTGGGATCATCTCTGCTTTGAAGATTAAGAAGTTGGTAAATAAGGGGTGTCCATTGTACTTTTGTTGTGTTCAAGATTTGAGTATGAGTGAGAGTAGGCAGATAGAGGATGCACCATTGTGAACGAATTTTTAGATGTCTTTCCGAAATAGATTTGGGAATGCCACCTAAAAGGGAAGTTGAGTTTACCATTGACTTAGTTCCAGGAGCTGCCCCTATTTCTAAAGCACCTTGTAGTATGGCACTAGCTGAGATGAGAGAGTTAAAGGTTCAGTTGCAGGAGTTACTGGATAAGGGGTTTATTATGCCTAGTGCATCACCTTAGGGAGCACCAATCTTGTTTGTGAGAAAGAAGGATGGAAGTTTAAGGCTATGCATTGACTACACAGAGTTGAATAATGTGATTGTGAAGAATAAGTACCCTTTACCTAGGATAGATGACTTGTTCGACTAGCTGACAGGGGCAAGTGTGTTCTCAAAGATCGATTTGAGGTCGGGGTATCATCAGTTGAAGGTTGCATATAAGAATATTCCAAAAACAACCTTTAGAACTCGTTATGGGTAATACGAGTTTATAGTCATGCCTTTTGGGTTAACCAATGCACCTGCCATATTCATGGACTTGATGAATCGAGTGTTTCATTAGTACTTAGATAAGTTTGTGGTTGTGTTCATTGATGACATATTGGTGTATTCAAGGAATGAGGAAGAACATGCTCAACATTTGAGAACTATTCTGGAAACTCTTAGAAGTAACAAGTTGTATGCCAAGTTTTCAAAGTGTGAGTTCTGGTTGGAAAAAGGTTGCATTTCTGGGGCATTACATTTCTAAGGAGGGTGTATTAGTGGCTCCTGCGAAGATCAAGGCAGCTAGTGAGTGGCCTACAACTAAAAATGTGACCGATGTTCGTAGTTTCTTGGGATTAGCTGGATATTATAGAAGGTTTGTTAAAGACATTTCGAAGATAGCCAGACCCATGACTACCCTTATGAAGAAGCATACTAAGTTTGAGTGGAATGAGAGTTGTGAATTAGCTTTTCAAACCCTCAAAGAGCGATTGACCACCGCACATGTGCTAGTGTTGCCCGATGGGAGAGACGAATTCGAGGTGATATTGATGCCTCAAAGCATGGTTTGGGATGTGTACTGCAACAGAATGGAAGGGTGATCGCGTATGCATCAAGACAATTGAAGCCAGATGAGGTCAATTACCCTACCTACGACTTGGAGCTTGTAGTTGTTATGTTCGCTTTGAAGATTTGGAGACACGACCTCTACGGTGTCACCTGTAAGATTCACAGATTATAAGACTTTGAAATACATCTTCACCCTGGATCATTTTAATATACGGCAAAGTAGATGGCTAGAGTTTCTCACAGACTACCATGTCCATATCCAATATCATGAGGGAAAGGCGAATGTTGTTGCAGATGCCCTTAGTAGGAAGTTGAGTCATAATGTCAATGCTTTGATTGTGGCCGATGAATTGTGTGAAGATATGAAGAGATTGAAACTTGAGGTTATTAACCAAGGAGATTTAGAAGGATTACTGAGTGCCTTGACAATTCAACCATCCAGATTCGAGGAGATTAAGGAAAAAAAAGGTTGAGGATGAGTCATTTCAGAAGATTAGGGATCCAGTGACTAGTGGTGCGGAAACCGAATTCAGGATTCATGAAGATGGGAGTCTGAGATACAAGGAGATATGGTGCATACCACAAAAGTGTGAGGATATAAGAAGGATCATGGAGGAGTACCATAACACACCGTATTTAGTGCACCCTAGGGAAGATAAGCTGTATAAGGACTTGAAGGAGTTGTATTGGTGGCCGAATATGAAGAGGGAAGTTGCTAAGTTCGTGTCTAAGTGCCTGACGTGCCAGAAGGTGAAGATAGATCACAAGAGACCCATGGCGAAGGTGCAACCATTGAAGATACCGGGATGGAAATTGGATTCTATATCCATGGACTTTGTGATAGGCTTACCAAAGACTCGCACTGGGAATGACACGATTTGGGTGATTGTAGATAGACTTACTAAATCATCAATGTTCATTCCAATCAAGGAGACCTTGAAGAAGAAGCAGTTGGCGAGTACTTATGTGAAGAATGTGATTCGTTTCCATGAAGTTCCCAGGGACATAGTGTTAAATAGAGATTCGAGGTTTCTGTTTAAGTTTTGGCAAAAAGTGTAAGAAAACCTTGGGCCTGCCTTATAGATGAGCACTACCTTTCATCCTACAACAGATGGCCAGACGACAAAATTGAGAGAACAAACCAAACCATGGAGGATATGCTGCGAGCTTGTACCTTGGATTTCCAAGGGAATTATGAGATCACTTGCCTTTGATTGAATTTTCCTACAATAACAGTTACCATACGAGTATTAAGATGACACCTTTCGAAGCGTTGTATGGAAGGAAGGGCAAAAGCCAAGTGTGTTGGAATGATTACAGTGAACGTGTTACTTTGGGAACAGATTTCATTGAGGATATGGTGAGCAAGGTATGATCGATCCAGTCACGAATTAAGGCAGCACAAGATAGGCAAAAGAGCTACGCCGACTTGAAGAGAATAAATGATGGATTTAGTGTTGGGGACAAGGTCTTTCTAAAGGTTTCACCAACCAAAGGCGTGATGCGATTTGGCAAGAAAACGAAGCTTAGTGCTAAGTATGTGGGGCCATATGAGATTCTACAACGTGTAGGAAAAGTGGCTTATAAGTTGGCCTTGCTAATGGAGTTTGAGAAAATTCATGATGTGTTCCACATTTCCCAATTGAAGAGATATGTGCCTAGTGAAACTCATGTGTTTTAACCAGAGACGATTCAACTAGATGAGTCTCTAACTTATGAAGAAAGACCAGTCAAAATCCTAGATCATAAAGTGCGAAGTACTAGGAACAAAGATGTGAAGATAGTGAAGGTCCTTTGGTCTGACCAAGAGTACGAAGAGGCTACTTGGGAGGCCGAGGAAGAGATGAGAAAGAAGTATCCCGAGTTATTTGATGAGGTGAGTTACGAGGGCATAACTCATTTCTTTTAAGAGGGGTAGAATGCGATGTGATTTCACGCTTTTACCAGCTCATTTAAGCTATTTATTGCTTAAGTTTGCATGATTTTTCTTATTAGTGAATAATATTGTTGTGTTTGCATGCTACTAAAGTATGTAAACTTTGGCCAAGTACGAGTTTATCGAGTATGAGTTCAGTTTGTTGAGAATACATGTCAATTTACATACAAAACACAAAAATTTGAATACTTTAGAAATTATGGATTTTGGGTTAAGTTTCGGGGAGGAAACTTCTTTTAATTTAAGAGGGGTAGATTGTAATTCCCAATATTTTTAGCATCATTATATTATATTTCTTTATTATTTAAATAATTATTTTATCTTGCTTTCATTAAATAAATTATTTATGTAAAACTTAATTAAACAATATTAAATTAATAGGGTCAAATTTAATTTAAATTTCTTTTTTCTATACACCAACTTATTTTTTTTAATAATGTTAGTAGCCCAATTTTGAATAAAGAAAGCTTAAACTCCTATTGAAGCCCAAACTACAAATTCCTACTCTTACTTAAACTCGGAAACCAAGCCCACATGTCTATTTTCAAAACCCCAAAAACCCTCAAACTCTTTCCCCCTCTTCACGTTAATCCCCCTTCCTCCCTTTTGCTGCTCACGAACCAGAAGAAGAAAAAAAATTCAGATGCGACCCTTTACACCGTCGCCGTTGCCGAGCACCACCGGCAACCCTGCTGCTGTCCCGAACCGCCGGACAGTCACTTGTTCCCTCCACTTCCCATTCTCTTCTCTCTCTCTTTTCTTGTTTGAATTTCTTTAAAGCTTCAATCTTTATATGAATTTTTTTATTGATTATTAATTATTATGGTTTAATTATTTATGTGAGTTATAAAATATTGCAAATTTATGAATAATACTATGTTTGGTGTATGGAATAAAATTTTAGATTTGGTTTATTCAAGAATAGAGGGTTTAAATGTTGATTTTCTTGATTTTAGGGTTTAAAACATGTTGATTAAGTTACCTAATTATAGTATGTGTAAATTATGTTCAAATTCAATTATCTTGATTTTAAATTAATTTTCATATTTGAATTATGTATATTTTAGGGTTTGAGTTGTGAAATTTGAAGGTTTAATTGAGATTTTATGAAACTAATTGAATTCTAATTATATATTTCACGTTTAGATTATTGTATTCATACATTCTACTATTAAATTAAATTTCGAGATTTTTAATCTTGGTTTTAAATCATACTGTTATGATGCGTTTTTTGGTTTTTAACATACTAACGTACTATATAATGATTATTTCAAGTAGAGATGTTTATGAGGTTGTTTTATAATGTTAAACCAAATTTTCCGATTATAATCCTTACTTTAAAGTAGCTGGAATTTTATGTAGTAAGCTATATTTTCATGATTTTAACATATAAACTTATAGTTGAACTATTGAATTATTAACTTTGACTATTGTGAGTAATTAAAAGGCATTATTTCATTGGTTTAAGGGGTTTTAAAGTAGTTTGGTATTGATGTAAATTATATTGCTTGGGTATTGATTGAATTATTATTGTTTGGTTTAGGAGAGGACTTCGTAACGTAAAGGCGATTTCAAGTTCCTAAAGTGGCCAACCAACTCGTTTACTCAAGGTACGTACAAGGATACGAAAAACCTTGACTTTAAGAGCATGTTTAAGGACTTGGAAAATTTAGAATCATGTTAGGGAACTTGTGGATTGGTTGAAATTGTATGGTAGTAAATTTGGTTGGTAATTAATGTGATGATTTGGTTTTAATCCATGTGTGAGAAATGTGTATTGATTTATCTTGTAAGTATTATTTGTGCATTAACTTGCAAGATGAGCTTAGAGGCAAAAGTACGTGAATATGTGGAATGAATTATTTTATTTCTCGTTCATGGTTATTGAAATGGAATGAGTAAAGGGAGAACTAAAGTCTTAAAAGACGAGGTTGAGGAGTTGAGGTGCCTTATGCACTTAAGGTGTTTATCACCGAGATAGTTTAAGGATTCAATAATAAATATTGCTTGTCACTAATAAATCAAGAATTGAATTGGAAACTTGAATTGCTTGAATGATTGATATTTGATTGATTGTATTGTTTTGCATATGAGTCATCACCAAGTTTGAACTTGTAAACGTAAAGTGCAAGATGGATGAGTAATAAAAATCTGGATTTGTGCACATCTAGAGTAATGACAAACAGGGGTTGGGGTACACAGGGTATTAGACATGCACTTTTCTAGAGGTCGTCCGATCTAAGAGTAAGGAGTTAGATGAGATCTCATACTAGCTATGGTCACGGAGTCGCGCCCATTGTCATTGGATGTTTATTGATGTTTCCGAAAGGAGGCATGGAGTTTTTCTTTTATTGATGTCTATTGCTTAATCCAATAAATAAAATGAAATGATTTATTTATTACTAATTAGTGAAATCTTAGTAATGTTAACAGTTGAGTGATGTCATGTGTTTGAGTCTATCATTAATTTGTGTGTGATGAATGATTATTAGTAGCATGCTAGGAATTCTTTATTTTGTTTCGTAGCTTGTATGTACTCAGCGTTGCTGATTGTGTGCTTTTGTGTGTCTTTCTTTGGTCATGGCCTTCGCCTTTTAATGACCCTATAATGATCCGATTTTTACGCTTGTAACATTGGGGAGCAGATTATTCACAGGTTTTTACATAATCTATACTTGCATCAAGGTGGTGGGGTTTTGAGTGGAGTGTTCGATATTGTCCACATTTTATTTCATTTCATGTGTTTGAATCTATTTAAACTTTGGTTTGATTTATTAACTACTCTTGTTGGGTTTTGTACAAGGCACTATACCCTAACCACTACTTTGCTAAACACTCACATTTTTTGTTAAGTAGTGGTTTGACCAAGTCGGTGGTCAAACTACTAAAAGCTACCTAAAAGTTATTCAAACGCTAGCGCGGAACACACCCTTAATCAACTACTCTAATTTTTAATTTCTCAATTTTAGTTTTAATAATTTTTCCATTATTATTTCATTTTTCTTATACACATTGCACATTGGATTTGTTAATTCTACGTAACCAGTTGTTTTTTTTATATGACAAATTAATTACGGAAAAAAAATTGCATCGCACGGGCACCAATCTAATTTTTTTTATTAATTTATATATCAAAAGTTAATCAAAATAAAGTCTATAAATAGTGTCAAAAGTCAAACGTGTTATTTAATTTGAAATGGAGGAAGTATACTAGTATATTATTTGCCAATGAAGAAAAATGTGAAACTTGTGAGTTGTGAGAGCTTTTGTACAACTCAATACTCATTGTTAATTGTCTAGGTCGAAAGATATTTACTACTCCGTAATAGATTTTTAGGTTTTTCTAAGCTGTGCCCCTCGTGTTATTGAATTTCTAAGTTGTACCCATGCTTTTTCAAAGTTATAAGCTGTGCCCTCCACCTCACGATATTTTATCAATAATATTCTTTGACAGCCATATCCATTAACGAAACTTAAGAGGCGTTAATAATTTGACACATGTCCTATTCTAATTGGTCTAACACTTTAAAACAAAATAAAAAATCAGAATATAAAATAATTAAAACTTAATTAAGAATTGATTTGAAAAAAAACCAACCACCCTCCCACCACCACAACCCAGCCCATCAGTCCACGTCGCCGCTGCCGGCAACCGGCTTTCCACCCTCGCCCAGAAAATTCCTCCCGTCGGCGAGCCTCGCCCTCCTTCCTTCCTTAACACTCCACGTACATAACCACGTGACGCAACCCAGCCCAGAAAACCCAGACCAAAAAACCGACCAACCTAGAAAAATCGACCACCAACTGTAATACCCTGTAATTTTAAACGTATTTAATTATAATTTAAATAAGTATTTCTTAAAATACTTAAATAATTCGAAATGAATTATTTAGGGTTTTCATTAATTTAAAAAGAATGATTTTGATTAAAAGTATATTTTAATTATTAAATAATCTTGAAATATGTTATTTCATGATTTGGAAATATTGGGGCATATTATTTTATAAAAAGATAGATTTTAAAGTCAATGGTATTTATAGAAAGTCATAATACAAGTTTGATTAGGAAAGGGATCATTAAGGATAGTAAAAGAATTTTAAGTAAGGAGTGATATTGAGAGAGAGTATAAATACCCATCATATGCCTAGGGTGGAGTGCATCCAAAGGTAAATTCTCTCTCTCCTCTTATTTTCTTTTCTCCTTAATTTTACCCATTCCCCTTTATTTTTAATTTTAATGTTTTAATCACCACACACACCACACACCAGCCGACCACCACCACACGCCACCATCGGTCGACGGCCACCACCAACACCCCTCGCCGGCAGCAGCAGCCACCAGGCGGCGCGGCAGCAACCAACCCTGGTGGTTGTGTGCGCCGGTGGTGGTTTAATTTTTTTTTTTATTATTATTATTATTGTTTTTGTTTTAATTAAATCTACCCTAAATCTAATTATTGTTTTTGGGTTTTGTGATGATTTTAGGATGTTTAATAATGAGTATTTTATTTATAAATTTTTCAGATTTAGTTTTTAATTAAAAAGCCCCAAATTGAAAATCCTAGGTTTTAAATTAATAAGTATTGTTGGAATTGGATTGCGGGTAATTTAAACTAATGAAATTAATGTTTTTAAACATAATTATAGCAGTTTTTGATGGTTTAATAAAGTTGGAATTTTTTATATAAAGGTTATAAGTAGGGTTCTTGAAAGGATTTTTAATTACCCATTAATTGGGAATAAAAGTAAGGATTTCAAATTAGATTTCAAATTATTTTAAGGGTATATGAGTGATTTAAAGAGTGTATATATTGCTGGAAATTTGTGTGAAAGAGTTATTAATACTTCTTTATAATTTTGGTTTGTAGGAGACTTTCAGGTGAATGATTTTATTTAGTCGCGGCGATTTTGAGACCATATTCAAGGTACGTTCACGAACTTGGTAATGTTTAAGTGTATAGGAGCATGCTAGGCTTTGTTTAATTAATTCCAAGTAGTATCATGATAGGTGTTGGATGGAATATGTTGATTGGATTGATGTTGGTGAATGATTTGTGATGTATGAATTGTTCATGATGAATTGGTGATTGGAATTAATTATATTGGCATGTTGGATATGAACCACATTTTTATTATTGTCAGGTTAGAGAGCATGTTTAATTAAACTAAATGTTTAATTTGGTTTGGAATATAAAAAAGGAATTTTATGATGGTTCATATAATTTTTTATTGATGCTATAAGCATGAGGAAGGAGCTATGTAAGTGTTTTAGTACACGGGAATAAACTATATTGCGGTGCCTATATGCACTAAGGTGTTTCTAACACCGAGGGATAGGATTTGCGGTGCCTTATGCACTTAAGGTGTTATTCAACACCGAGGTAGTTTAAAAGGGGTTCAACATTAAATTTATGTGGTCAGTAATTATTCAAGAATTAAATTTGGTATGTTTGATTGCTTGAATGAATTATAATGTTTGATTGTGTATGGTTTGAGAGTCATCACCAAGTTTAATAATATGTAAATAACGTAAAGTGAAAGAGAGTACGCACCAAAACTTTTGGAACGTATATACCTTGAGTATGAACATACGGGGGGAGTTATGCGACTTTATATTTGACCATAACTTCTACTGGGAGTATAGGACGCTGTATTTTCCTTTTTATTTTTTATTATGCGCAAGATCGGGCGTCCAGTCGCTTCATGTGACATTTGCCTACCCGGTCAGCTCTCGGTGTAGTTTACCTCAATTTATTGAGGCAGGTAGTTGGTTGGAAACCCGTTCTATGCGTAATCAAATTAAATGAACATTAGTATTTGTCTAGTTTGGTGTTGAGTGTCTTGTATGCTTGTGAACAGGTGCAACAAGGTAAGTTGTGTGTTGATAGGATGAAAACATGTTAGTGTGTTTTATTACGCTTATGTACTCGGCATTGCTGATTGTGTGTTTGCATGTTTGTTTGGCCTTGTCTTTACCTTGGCCCTACGACGATCCATTCCTAATGGCGAGTAGTGGGGACAAGTAAAGTGGAGCTTTTCAGGTGATGAAGCATTTGCATGATGGGGATGAGTGAAGAGCAAATCATGCTTAGTTCCTATAGGAATGTGATGTGTTTAATTGCTTTGAATATTATATTTATTGTGTTGATGAGACTAACGCGAAAGTTTTAAATATTTGTTTGGTTTTAAGGGCCTACAATGGTTCCAAGTTGTAGGTTGACTTTAGTTGTATTAGTTTGACTTTACTTTCTTCGTTTGGCCTTTTGAAAGTTGACTTGTTTTAAATGGTTTTTAAAAAGTAGTCTTCCGCTGTGTGTCGTCTTTGATATTTGTCTTAGCCATTTTCACGGTGATGGTAATGTCTTAGATTTTCCTATTTCGTATTTTAAAAAAGGGCAAAATAGGTATTTTAAAGAAAAGGGTGTTACACGAATCATCGCGAAATTGCCAACAATTCCTTCCCCCGCCTCAAAACGACTCTCCCTCGTCGTTTCGGTGTGTGGGAAAGGGAGTTGGGAGTTGTTTCGTGGTGGTTTAACAGAGGAACGAGGGTGGTTGGTTGGTTGGGGTTTCGAGAAAAAAGGTGGATGTAGCGGGGGTTAGGGGAAAGGGAGGGGATCAGGGGTGGATGAGATGGGGAGGTACAGTACCAGCCGACCAGTGTAGGTGGTTAAGGTGGAGTGCCGACCGGTTTTCCGGCGAGTTTAGGGGAGGGGTTAGGGTTTGGCGGTGGGGGGAATTTTGTTTATTTTTTTTAATTTTTTTTATGTTTTTGTTTTTGTAATTTTTTTTTGATGATTTTAATAAGTAACTAGCAACAAAAATTAACAAACCCTAATGTCCGGGTTAATTAATGTTAACGTCAAAGGTTATTGCTAATTAAAAAAAAGTGAGGTTGAGGGCACAGCTTAGACGTTTGAAAAAGCATGGACACGACTTAGAAACTAAAGAAGTTTAGGGGCATAGCTTAGAAAAACCCTAGATTTTAAAAATATTTTTCAGTCTGATATTCAGATTGGGCTTTAGTTGTGTATTTAGGGCTCATAATGTGTTTGGAGTCTAACCTTGGGTTGCGCTTAGGTTCAACAATAGTTATTATGTGCACCATGGTGCACCTAACTATACTTTTGAACAGTTAGTAAAAGAGATTGAACACTTTACAAAAAAGGAAATTTTGGATTTTAACACCTTACAAAAGGCTGAAAATGTTTTTTAACACCCCCAAAAAAAAACTTTTATTTTAACACCTCCCAAAAATATAAAACTTGGAAGTTAACACCAAAATCCATCTTCCGTTAACAGAACTGTTAGTGGGGCCCACCCCAACGGATATATTTTTAAAAGATCTGTATATAAGAACCATTCTTCCACGATTCTTGCACGATATATAAGAACCATTCTTGCACGATTCTCCCCCAATGAACGAAATCGTTGTTCTTATTGAATAGCAGCAGCGCATTGCATTGTTGCACGATACTTGAAACAATTCTTGCACGATTCTTCCACGATTTTTGAGAAGAGGAACAGATTGAAGCTGCTGAAACAGGTGAGTGCGGTCAATTGTTCGGTTGTTTGGTAATTATGGTTTAAATTCTCTTCAATTATTATTTGCAATTGTTTCGTACTCGGATTAATGATTGGATTATGTTATGTACGCATCTAAATGCCCAATTGCGAAATTAGGGTTCGTCAGAAATTGAATTTGGGGCTTTTCGTATTATGAAATTAAAAATGAATTTTGTTGCTGTCAATGTTAATTCGTCAGTGTACAAATCTGTAAATGTGACTGTCGATCTAAAATTGATGCAGATTATGTCGTTTGTTAGCTCTTCCCCTCCTGAGGCCAGAAAATGTAAGTGTGGTGTGCCAATGGCCAAGCTCACTAGCTGGACAAGGGAGAATCCAGGCAGGAAGTTCATATCATGTAAGTTTTATGACCCAATAACAGAAACAAGGGGTTGCAAAGCTTTCGAATGGGTTGATCAACCTGATGGAATAGATTGGCAAACAGGGGTTATCAACAACCTGTTGTTGGATAAGAAGCTGCTAAAGGGTGAAGTTAATGAATTGAAAAGGGAAGTTGATGAAATCAGTGGCCAAAGGAGGTGCCTACTTAATGAAGTTGATAATTTGAAGATGAGATGCAAGGCCTTGAACGCTGACAGGAAGAGAATGAACAGGGAGTGCAATGAAGGGAAGGTGTCTTCAATCAGCTGTTTTGGTTGGGTGGGCATGGCCATTTGTATAGGTTTGTCAATGGGTGTAGTTTTCCTATTGGCTAGGGGTGTGTAATAGTAAGTTGTATTAAGTAGTTATAATTTCTTGTAATGACTTGAAGTGTTATAAATATGTCTTTTAATCAACCTATTTATGCCTTGTCTAAGTTGTTAAATTGAGAATGTTTAAACATTGGAAAAGGATTTAAACATGTGAAACATTAAAACATGGGAAATATGTGAAACACTAAGATAGTTCAAGTACAGGTTGACAAAAGAACCTTACTTCAACATGTTTCAATGGCAATCAAAGCCATGCAACCATTACAATTCAATATCTAATTGTTCAAATTTGTTAAGGGAAGCCACTAAAAAACTAGCAAGTTACATAACCAGTCATGAGTACATAATAAAAGTTTGAAATTGTTCAACAGACATAATGTTTGATATCCAGCATGAGTACATCACTGAGTAAGGTTGTTGAGGGATTGCAGCCTGGCCCTTGTTACAACACATGTGGCTGTTGTAGGCTGACTTGAGGAAGACCTTGTCTTTCTTTTTGGTTGGCTTGAGGCAGGCTGACTTGAGGCAGGCTGAGCTGAGGATGGCTGACTTGAGGATGGCTGAGCTGAGGAATGCTGAGCCGAGGAAGACTGTGGCTGTGGGCGCTTGCTGAATGGAAGACAACCTTCTTGCTCTTGAGGAAACTTTTTGTTTCCTATGCTGTTTGGTCCAGCCCCAATTGCACTCTATGACATGCATATCAAAATAAAAAGTCAATGGAAAAAACACATACATATATAAAACAAAGGGGGAGTTGGTGTAATGCTTGTGTTACCTTTTTAGCAGCCCTAATCTCTTTCTTCTTCCTCTCCTCCACCATCCAAGGAGTGTTCAGTGGGGGTCTGCCTGCTGACTTTATCAGCTCTGTAGCTGGTGCAGCAGGTACTTTGCAAGTCTTGGCATAATGCCCAAATCCCCCACAGTTGCTGCATTGCTTCTTCCTCTTGGTACTTGCCTGACCACCTGAAGAAGAACATTCTCCTGGCTCAAGCTTCCTTTTTTTGCTCTTTGGTCTCCCAGGTTGCACCTTAACAGAAGGGGGTAGTGGTTCCCTCATTCTGACTCTCTCCCAGTGCTTTGGGCCAGGCATTGGTTGGACAGCTGGTTCATAAGCAGACCTGTATGTGTCCATGGTATAGTATGGGTCAACAGCAACCTCTATGTCACCCCTCATATCCAATATGCAGGCATAAGCATGAACACATGGAATGCTAGTGAGTTCCCAATGGTAACATGTGCAGGTCTCCTTGTCCAAATCAACCAACACCTGGTCATCCTTCAGCTGCACCTCAAATGTATTCCCTCTGGATGGCTGCACCACACAGGACCTAGCCACAAAGTCTATCCTCCCCAGAACATGCCTCACATATGGCACTAAGTTGTGTGTAACTGTTTTTGAATCCTCCCACTTTTCATTATTCTTGTTCATAATATACCTCCTCATCCATTCCATTTGGGTGAGGATAGGTTTATCTCTGGCAGGCCTAATGACTGCATTGAAAGTCTCACACATGTTGTTCAACAACATGTTGGACTTGCAGTTTGGTGTGAATGCATGTCTAGACCAATGGTGGGGAGGAATGTTGATTAAATACTCATATGCCTCTTCATCGAGGAATTTGATAGACTCCATGGCAATTTCATGCTCAAACTGACATATAAAAGCATACCAGAAATCACACCAAGCATATACAAGCTAACCAATATAAAAACACACCAACAGTCATATAAAAGCATAGGCTAGCTTCAACAATCAATAAACTTACAATGGTGGTGGCCCTAGCTGCTCTCCAAAACAGCTCCTTAAAGGTTGATCCAGTGAAGTTGAGCTTGAAGTTAGCCCAAATATGCCTCACACAAAACCTTTGCTCAGCTTTGGGAATAACATCAGCCATTGCTTTAATCAAACCCTACCAAATGCAGACAAAAGTATAATCATCAGCCAATCACATACATACACATGAAAACTTAGAAATTGAACCTAAATAGTTAAGAGGGAAACATAAGCATTACCTTTTGCCTGTCAGACATGATGGTCAGCCCAGCTCCTTGATCATGTGTGAACATTGACATAAGGGATTCCAAGAACCAACCCCAAGTTTCCTGGTTTTCAATCTCCACTGTGGCCCAAGCTAGAGGAAACAAGTTGTTATTCCCATCCTTAGCAACTGCCACCAAGAATTGCCCAAGAAAGGCACCCTTGAGGTGACAACCATCCAACCCTATTAAAGGCCTACAACCCTTTGCAAATCCATCTCTCAATGGCCTTAAACAGATGAACATCCTCATGAACAATGGTGGCTCTGGCCTGTCAATACCATCAACAACAACATTGCACCCTGAACCAGGGTTGTACTTCATCACAGCTTTCCCATAATCCCACACCCTAGCATACTGCTCCCTAGCTGAACCAAATATCAGTAGTTTTGCCCTACACCTAGCTAGCCATGCCTTATAGTAACTCACATCAACTCCTAAATCATTCAAAATCCTAGCCCTAATCTCCTTAATTCTCCAACCAGGGTTACTCCTAAACTCTTCTAAATACCTCTCTGCTATGTATTCAGCAGTAAGCATCTTGTTCTTCTTTACTCTGAAGCAGGAATGGTCTAAATTCAAGGTTTTGATTTGCCAAGTTTGTTGCTTAACAAGTTTTGATGCAAACACCTTGAACTGACACTTTACCCCCCCCCCCACACATGTACAAGCAGGCATTCTACAAGTGTAGCTATTGAACTCACAGCCACATCTATATCTACACTGAACTGTAACCCTTGTACTGTCATTATGGAAGTAGTAGAACTCATACCTGTTTTGAATGGCATGAAGTCTTAAGGCCCTCCTCAAGACTGAAGCATTACTGAATTTCTGATTTAACTTCAACTTGATTGGGTTGTCAAAGTCCACATCAGCATTAAACCAAGGAGCATAGTCCTGTTCCTCATCAGATCCACACAAACTCCTTGAATCATCTGAATCAGCATCACTTTCTGGATTCACCTTCAGTTTTCCAACATCCAAATCATCTCTCAACTCTACCCTCTTATCTTTGCCAACCCTGTCATCTACTGCACTCTCCAAACCTTTCCTAAGGCTCTTGTTCACTTTGGCCAAGATCTCCTTTGACCCTTCAATATACCATTCCTCATCCCCTTCATCAAATTCTTCTTCACCAGGTTCCCAATCTTGTCCCTCATCACTCAAATCTGAACTTGAATAACCAGATCCTTCACATCCATCATCCTTTTCTTCATCAAACCTCAACACTTTAGCATTAGCTGAGGCTTTCCTAGGTGGACTCTCCTCCCTTTGTTCAGTTTCTGTCTTCTTAAACCTAGGGCTCCTCCTAATAGTCGATGTATTTGAACTTTCTACCTTCTTATCCTTTTTTTTTGTCTTTGCAGGATTGGGTTGGGCCTCTTGTTGGGCTGACTAGGAGCTTCTGTTGTTACAAAAACCTCAACATACCCCTCTCCATTTACTGTCTCCAAAAGGCCCTTAACCTCTTCACTGTTAACTAGTTCCCTTTTCCCAGTGTTAAAGGTTTTCCCCTTCTGCCTATACCAACAGCTGTAATGCATAGGCACATCCATATCACCATTAACAAAACCATGAATTGCAGCTGTTCTAATCAAATGCACATCCAACTTAGATACTTGAACCTTCCTCTTCCAGTAACACCAACCACCACACCAACACAGCAGCTGCCTGTTTTTGGTTACTCTTTTAGGGACAAAAGCACCTCCCACTCTAAGGCAGATGTCAACCAAACTATCCTTGTCACCCATTATCTACCCACCAGTGAAAAACATATAAAACATATTAAAAGCCATGTAACTATACATGCACAATACGAATAAACAAATCCATCACAGCCACACAAACAAACACATAAAAAAATTGAAAATAAACATATACAAGCCAATGTAGGTGCTCAGTAACATAAATTAATCAACAAACCACACTTGCTAGTTTAATTAACAATAAACCACCTTAATTAATCTCTACTTTCAATTACGAAATCCAATTAACCTAAGTCGCATGGTCAGTTACAGAAATTGATTTATCAAGGCTTTCCTACTGTGGTCCCAAAATTTACCCTAATTACCTAATTATTGCAAGGTTTACAGCAATGAAGCACCAGTAATTGACGAAATTGCTATCAAAGGAGAGCAATTTTACCTTATTTTCTGTGAATTTCAAGCGGCTTTCGCACTTTTGTAGTTGAAGAAGATGATGAAGAAACCCTCCTGAGCTTATCTTCTCCAACGTTGACACCACCCTACACTCCACTTCTCAGCCAAGATCTCCTTTGGTTCAAAAGCGAAATCAATGAAGGTTCAGAAAGAATTCAATGCAGACGGTTGGTGCGAATTCAATGAAGAAAGAAGTTTCGTGTTTTGCTGGGTGAAAATTGAAGTTCAAGCCAATTTGTGGGACCCACGTTAAATTTCCGTGACGGAAATCGTTAACTGGTGTTAACTTCCAACTTTTATATTTTTGGGAGGTGTTAAAATAAAAGTTTTTTTTTTGGGGGTGTTAAAAACCATTTTCAGCCTTTTGTCAGGTGTTAAAATCCAATTTATCCTACAAAAAATGAACATTTAGCAAAAAAATGTGAACACGTCACAAAAACTGAACATAAACATGCAATTTTATATGTTCATATTTTATAAAGAAATGTTCATTTTATAAACAGTAAATGTTTAGTTTATATTACAAAATTATGAGTTATTACGAGTTAAAAACTTCTTTAAAAAAATTGATATGTATTATATAGTGTTGTATTGTATATACTACATGTTCAAAATATACTATTGTTCAAAATTTTTTACTAAATGTTCAAACTTTATTTATTTATTTATTAATGTATTATGTATCAATGTTTACTCCAAAGTAGTCATTTTGTTGGAAAAATATTTCATTTTAAAGTAACATCTCTATTTAATTTACACCATAATTACAAACAACATATATGACACATTTGATAATAACACGATTTAGAGTTTAAAATTTCAGATTCTAAATGACGATATTAATATACTTCAAAATTCTTTTTTACTTCAAGATTACCCTATTATACACTTGAGATCAATAGCAATAGCAAAAAAAAAAAAGTAACAATAACTGCACCAATTAATAGCATACATACACTAACGATACATAATATGCACACCTGATTTTAGGGCTATGCGCGCGTTGCGAGTGATTGCGCAACTAGTATCAATAAAACTCTTATAAATAATTCCACCTTTTATTGCTTCAAAAAAAAAAATCCACCTTTACTTATTGATTCATTTTCCTGCAATAACAAAAAATCAACAATTAGACTCACTTGGCGATTTCTCGACATACAATAACGATCCAACACAAAACGATGGGCGCAGGTCTATGCTAGTTAATGGAAAAACCTTCTTCACAAAAATGTTAACATTTTTCAATATTGTTATTTCATATATATCAGATCTCACAAGTCACAAGTCACAAGTCACATCTTTCAGTATTTTCCACAAACGATTTTTTGGTAGTTAAACTAGTTATAAACTAGTCATTTTAATAAAAACTGTTAAACAAATAAAAGAAATATTGAAGGGCAAATTAAAGATATTTTTAAAAATAAAAATTAAAATCAAGAAAGGGGATTTTCTAATTCTTGATCTTGATAACTGACTTAACTAACTACAACAAATGGATAAATTGAATATTAATCGGTTTATATATAAAATAGTTTGATTATAAGTAACAACGAACCAAACACTAACTATTATAAATACCCTTGTACACTACCATTGGTTATTCATTTCATCTTCAACCCATTATTTCAAACGTTCTGTTTTTCTCCTGATAACCCAACAAGAATTCCATCTTCAGAAATCAACTTAATTAGCTTGATTCCATTGCAATTCTTTCTTTCGTTCTGTTTTGCTGTTGTTATTAACTAGTAATGGCGGCTTCGAGTTCACGTGGAGGGAGAGGAGACGATTATACGATCATGGAAACCGATCCATCGGGGCAATACTCAAGATATAATAATGTGATCGAAGAATCTACGTCAAAAGTTGTATTCAAGGGATATGATAGGCTTAATGGGAAAGAAGTGGCTTGGATAAAGAAGACTGTTACAGAAAGTAGCTTTAGGGCTTTGGTGGCAGAATGTGATATGCTTTGCAAATCTAATTCTCATTATCTCTTGAAAGTTTTTAAGCATTGGATTGATTTACAGGATGGCGTTGCTGTACTCCATATGATCACCGAGTATTATTCTAATAATTTGGGGGAATATTGCAAGATTCATAAGATTTTGGGGGAACACAAAGAAACTTGCATTGCTAGGTGGTGTAAACAGATTTTGTTAGGCTTGCAGTTTTTACATGAACAAGATCCAGTGATTGTGCACTCTGACATAAATTTGAATGACATTGCAATTTCGGGAACTTCAAGCACTGTCAAGATAGCAGACTTGACTTCTGCAAAGTCTTTTCTGAAGTCTGATTCTGATTTGGATCATGTAAAAGAAGCACAATATTCCGAGTTGCGTTCTTTGGGACTGTGTGTACTTCTTATGATACGTGTTAGCCAGAAGTATGCAGATCCTGACAGGGCATTAGATGCAATAAAACCCCCAAAGCTGAAAGGGTTCGTTGACATGTGTTTGCACAGTAAGGAACTGAAAGCTTCTTTAGGTAATTTGTTGAGCAAAGGGTTAATGCAGTCAGTTACTATACCTGTTCCTGGTGTCCGAGCTCATGTGCTTAGATTACCCGCACCGCCTCCTACTGATGATCCTACGAAAGAAGTACTCATAGGAAAAAGGGTGGGCAATGAACTGTCTGTGACACTGAGGAGTATTGATGATGTTGAATTTTTGTTCACACTCGGTACTGATACCCTTCCAGAAATGGACAGATTAAGAGGCGAATTAATTGGCATGTCAGAGGAAAACATCCGTTGGATGGTTCAAGGGGTTGAACAGGTCATGTCTGAATTTAACGATGTATTAATTGAGCCTATTGCAAATGTACACCATGACTCCGACACTTCTGAAGAAATAATTAGACGGTATGCTGATATTTTCAACTTGGATGATCAGGAAGCACTTGCAAGGTGAGACGTCTGATGGGAGTGATTAAGATGAGGGAAGTGGCAACAGGAAGACAGAATATAGTTGCTTCAGAAATCTGTTATATCTTGGCATGTCAGTAGCTTATTTCTGGATTCGTCAGTTTAATTGGATTCATCAGTTTAATTGTTTAGTACAAAATTAGAGTTTGGTTTATGTCATAGTACAGAAATGTTCTGAATAATTCTAGGTATGTTAGTGATACTTAGTGTGTCAATAAGTATGAGTTCTCAGTATTAGGTCCAACGAACTGAGATTAAGTTCTTTTATTTCTTATTTGATCGATTTACATTTGTAAATGTGTGATTTACATATATGAACATTGGTAAATTTAGTTGTAAGGTTTTAAAAGTTTGAGATTATGAAATTTTTCTTTTTTTACAAGTATATGTACCACCTCTTTAATTTTTAATCCTCTCATCTCGTTAGTCTATAATTAACTAATTTGAGAGTGATTGACCAAGAGCTTTAGGAGTTCATTCAGAAGTGTGTAGGTGGTGTAGATGTCAGACGTACTGCGATTGAGCTCTTGAATGATCCGTTTCTTGAACTGAGTATTGAGGATCCTAGCATGTATTTAATAGGATGTAGTTTTCCGAATCTGAGACTAACTAGTATAGTGGAATTCCCGCCTCCTGGCTCGAGTGATTAGAGGCTAAGACCAGTACTGCAATATGAAAGGGAAATAGAAAAGGTAATTGATGATGACAAAGGAAATAAGAAATTTGGATTGAAAGGAAAAGTGAAGGACCGCAAAATGATACACATGGACTTCATAGATTATGATCATAAGAGGAATAAGTTTGATTTCTCACTCGAAACTTATACAATTCTGCAAGTCATGGAGATGATCAAAGAAAAATTTGGCTGGTCAGCTGAAAATGCTGCATCAATTTGTCAGAGTATGGAACAACTGATAACAGAATTTGTGCCTATGAAAATATTAACAATGACAGTACACAGCTACAATCTCTGAGAATGCTCCGAATCATTAGAATAACATACTCTACTGCCATCATCTCAGCCTTAAATGAGTTGCACACCCAAAGCTTCATAGCATATGCATGCCGCATCTTCCTTGTAAAGCATGTCTATAGGGAAGGCAACAGGACTGCTGACTGGCTGGCAAACAAGGGTATCTCTCAAGGAAATCAGATTGATCTCATTCAAGCCCCCCCCCCCCCTTGGCCTTAGGCCGTTAATTAACCAAAAGAGGAATCTTGTACCTTTATAAGGTATGGATGGATACAAGTAGGTATTTTTTAAGTTTTGAACCATTATTAAAATTAAAGCAACTATATAATTAATCGGGTGATTTACCTAGAATAATCCCAACTATGGATTATTATATAATAATCCCAGGCCAACTTTGGTACTTGTTAAATGATATAATTATCTTTCGAATAATATAATTTATTGCCCTTGATGTTTTGATGATAACACAAGTCAAACTTATGATTGGACTAAAGTCTTGATAAGTTGTGTAGTTTGATAAGTCAAAGATTGCAGAGCTATTCGAGGCAAAGGAACTGGAGCTTACAAAAACAGAAGATTAGTAGCAGCGTTCCTTTGAAGGAACAGAAGCTTCGGAGAAGAAGTAGGAGAATGAAGACTCGGAGCAGAGACTTCCTAGTGAAATTATAAAGTCTAAAGTATTTTATATATTAGGTTTTATGTGAGTGAAAGTAATTTGAAGTTGGATGCTTAGTAGAATGCGATTAAAATTGGTTTAAGATAGAATTTTAAGATTACTGAATTATAGGGAAGTTTGTTATTGAAAATATCTTTTTCTGATTTGATCTCAAATTAATATCTTTTATTTTCGGAAAAAAATATCTTTCAAAAATCTTGCATACTTGATCTCCTAAGCTTGCGCAACTAATGTTGATTAAGGGCATGTTCACTTCAGTTTAATTTCAGTTCAGTTCAGCTCCTATTTTCCCTTATTCTCTCATAAAATATTCATTTCAGCTCTATTTAGTTCAGTTCAGTTCAGTTCAGCTCCAATCAGTTCAGTTCAGTTCAGCTTAGTAAATGGGTGAACAGGCCCTAAGTCTTCTCCACTTAACAAAGAAACGACTTCAATGAGGCTCAACGTGCCCTGGGTTCTAGGACATGTTTGAAACTCTGGAAGTGGTGGAGATTAGTGGCGTTGATGTGCAGCAGTAGTGGCGTAAGTAGTGGAGGTTGTGGCGTTTTGATCAAGCTATATTTTCCAATAAATATCGAAGTTGTTTTCTGGAAAAACATCACCCTTGCTCAATCATATTATTTTCTATCTTCTTAGTTTTTTAAACGAGTCCAGAGTCGCATTCTACTTTAAGTTGATAACTTTCTTATTTTCTTTCACTAAAGTATTTCTTTCAAGAGTTGTAATTGGGGATTGGGAGTTTAAGTGAACTCTAGAGAAGTCAGTAGAAAAAGAGTGAGAAGAGAAAAAGAAGAGAAGAGCAACATGTTGAGGGATCGGACTTACGGTTGGGAACTTCACGTTCGTTGAGGAACTTGGAGATAGAGTTTTTAGCTTGTAATAGGTTGATTTCCCTATTCTAGTAAAGAATATTTCCCAAAATCCCAAGTGGTCGTGGTGTTTCTTCTTGTTAGAGCCAAGAAGTTTTACACGCTAAAATCTCTTTGTGTGACTTTGAATTCCATTAGCTTAGTTTTTATATTTCCGCAAAAAGTTGGCTAATTCCCTTCGTACTACAATTCATCCCCCTCTTGTAGTATTCTTCTAAAGTAACATAGTTACTGATTAATACTTTTTTAATAATAAATTCACTTTTTAAATGATACATTTACATAATCAGTTTTTAAATGATATAATCATATTCGATATGATATAATCACATTTAAAAAAAAGTTAAACTGTATAGCTGATAGATAAATATGGGAGTATATATCATTTAGTCACAATAGATTTTAACAGAAAAAGATAAATATACTACGAGGTACATATGAATTCATGGTAAGATATAATTTTGTGAAAGATATGATATACATGGAATAAATACATTTTAATAATCTTAACTATATGCGATTTACTTCTAATAATCCCAATTAAAATTTATTTTTCAATAATTCTAACTAAATGTTCAAAAGTATAGGCGGGGTGCACCACGGTGTACCTTAAAATCTGCGTAGGTTCGGTTTTCGTATCTCGAATTTCAAAAAATCTTGCGTACAACCGGCTTACAGTAAGCTTAATGTAAGGCCTGATTCGCACGTGCCATTACAGTATAAATAGCATGCACACTTCTTCTCTCAAAGAAAATCATAACTTTAACTAAAAAAAAGTATAACTACAACTATACTTACATAACTTTTATAAAAAAATCAGACATATGATACAACATAAAGCATAACTTAAGCAAATTTTTATATAACTATAACAAGCTGACAATGCCGAAGTTTAAGATTAACATAACTTTAACTAAATATAGTATAACTATAACTATATAAACATAACTTTTATAAATCAATCTGACATATAATAAAACATAAAGCATAACTTAAGCAAACATTTATATAACTATAACAACTAATTTTGTGACTTTAATAAATGTACAAAAATCAAGAAATTGTAACTATAAATAGAGAAATTTGTAAAACTTTGAGCATCATCAGATCCACCAACAGAGCTTCGCAAACCACGTCTCCTTCGAAAATTCGAAAGACCACCTCTAAACTTCACCATCATTCAAGAATTTAAACCCTAAAATTCAAAATAAGAACGATCACCAATTACAACAACTTTTAAACAAAAAATTATGCGATTAAAACCAAAAATAATCTAAAAACTAACCTCAAAAACCGATGATAATACAAAATTCAATTCGTCAACTAAAGAAAATCAACAAAACAAAGGAAAGATGAAGAGAAATTGCAGAGAAATATGAACAGAGGAGTTAGAAATTACAGAGCAGAAAATAAATGAAGAAGACGCGCTAAAAAGAAAAACAAAAAAAAAAAACGAAAAAAAGAAATAATCGTTGGACTCCACGTATGAGCCCAGTCCAGAAGAGAAATGGGGCGGTTTTACACTAAATGAGTGTAAGCCGACCTTTTTCAAGAATTTGTGCTCGAATTTTAGCAGATTAGAACTTTTAGTCGGCCTAACAGCATAAAATTGGTTGAAATGGGCTTATGTTTGGGCAACAGCCCAGTCTGTTCAATTATCATAAAGTGTATATGCATGTTCAAGTGTAAATTTGTTAATGGAAATTTAAAACATCATTAACTTGTAACTGTTGTAATTTTATATGAGTTACTAGTCTTACTATGGAGTAGATACTACTTTAGTACTATAATAATTACAAAATAAGTATTTATAAAATCATGGTTCAATCTTTATTTTATCCGTTAGTAGTAGTTAGTTAATTCGGCTATCAATAAATTTTAGAATTTCAAATATTTTTTTTTTTGAAAGTTGGTTATCAAGATCAAGTAATAGAAAATGTCCTTTCTCGATTTATAATTATTTATTTTTTATAAATAATTCTTTGATCTGCCATACAAGTTTAGAATATTGTGTGAGTGCGCTATTACATTAGATCTAAAATGAAACGTTAGACGGAATTTGCAAATTTTATGTTCATAAAGATATTACATAATAATGTTGAGAATGAAATCGTAAGGTTGATAACTAAAAGTTACACTGTATATGTTATAAAAAAGTTAAGCTGATGAATAGGTATAGGATAGTAGTATATAAAGATACATCATTTAGTTACAATAAGATCAGAAATTATAAATTTAAAAATATATACAAGTAAATATTATTAGAAAGTGATAAACATACTACCAAAATACATATGAATAAGATATACTTTTGTGAAAGATATGATTTGTGTTAGTATATAATTATATTTTGAGATATATTTGTACATATCTTGTTAGGAGTTTTTGGCTTGTTAGGTTAATGTTGTAAGCCTATATATATGCCTTTAATGGTAAAGGCTCATTGAGCCGTTTTCTCTTAAATTTCTTGTGAGTTTAACGATATTAGTTCCAATCTCCCGTAATAACTTCAAATACTGACTCAATGGCGGAAGCATTGCCGGGTTTAACGATGGATATGTGGACAGAGATCTTAGCGAGGCTGCCGGTGAAAAGCTTAATGAGATTAAGGTGTGTTTGTAAAAGCTGGTGTTCATTAATTGATTCCTCTTATTTCAGTCTTTTGCATCTTCAAATTTACAACAACAAACCCAAGTACGCGATAGCCATGAACTGCGACAAAACTGCAGTTTATAGTATCGACACATTCAGAAAAATTGACGAAATATTTAAAACTCCTTTTAATTGTGAAGTAATATGCTGCAAATATGGATTAATTTTGATGTGTGCGTTTTATGCAATTACGCCGGACGAGGTCGACGAGGATGAGATGGTATTTCATAATCCCTGTACTCGAAAGTCCTGGTCGATCCCCCGTTGTCCTTATATGACTTGGACATGTTGGCTAGGTTTCGCTCCGTCTACTAATGATTATAAGGTTGTTGCTTTTGTTTATGATAATTCTTCGATAGTGGTTTATTCATCAAATGCTAACCTTTGGAGGATTAAAGATAGGTCGGATGCTCACGTTCGAGGCCTTTTAAGTTTTGAAGATGCGGATGAATTTTATTGTAAGGGTGCTTTGTGCTGGTTAGGCTTTGAAAAGGATAAACCTCCTGGCGTACATAATCATCTTGTATCGTTCGATTTTGATTCCGAGGAATTCGTCTTCGTGGATTTGCCTGATGCTCTTAAACAACCAGGTCTAGTTAAAATTAATTTTGTCCTTAGTGAGTCTGTAGCAATTTTCGCTATGTCTTCTCATAGTGCCTGCATATGGGTTTTGGTCGAGGATGGTGTAGATAAAATTAAATCATGGCGGCTTTGGTATACTGGAGATTCAAATTCAAAAGCTCACCGGTTTCTTACCAGAGGTTTTCGTACGGTTATTTTCAATGTTGAGAAGAATACATTTATCCTATCTTTTAGAAGTAATATATTTTCTTATAACTTCAGAAGTCACCGGATACAACATTTGGAAGATTATTATTATAGCTATTTTGGCATTTATATGGAGAGCTTAGTAGTGCACAACCGAAACCAAAGGAAGATTTTGACATACCATAATGTGAATGGTGAAGAAAGTACAGAATTGGTCCGTGTTTAGACCAAATCTTTTACGGAGTACTCGTGTCAGTGTTTAATTTGCCTTTGGCTTTGCAAAAATAGAATAATAATAATAAATTCTATGATTTTCTCCTTATAATCGGGTGTTTTCCATGTCCTTGGTTTAGCTTATCTGGTTAGAGTCAGTACTACCAGTTTAATTTTCGTCGATCATATGAATGTCTGATGAACACAAAACATACAATATTCCGTACAATTTATATCTCGGTTGATTTCTGTATACTACGCTAATGTATGGTATAGAACGATGTATACTTGGCAAACAATTTATACCAAATAATATCAGCTAACTTTGGTAGACTCTAGCTTTCCTACATGATTGAGAGATATTGCTGACCTTTTTATGCTCAACTGTCTCGAAAACATAATTAATGTTCAGTTCACTTCCTCACTAAAATCTTACTTAAAAAGGAAGTAATCAGACCAACTGACCAATCAGATAAAAGGTAAAAGGTAAAATGGAACATGAGATATGAAATATCTCATGACACACCTAACAACCCCAGGTGAAACAATGCCATATATGATCTCATCTTTATCTGTTTTTTCACAACTATCCCTCAGTGTTTCTGCTAAAAAAACAGAACATGAGGTGTAAAACATGTGTACCTTTCATCCAAAAACACGTTGCGAAAGAAAGGAATATGCAATGCCAGCGCCAATATTTAGTTGCACAAGCTGAACTGAAGTTCGCGCTCTATGTTGCACTTGCTGTTCTCATGCTTTCCTATCATGCAGGTAATGCTCTGAGCTTGTATTCTTGTAAACACTGATAATTTTGCCAGAATAATGTTTATTTTATGATCTTCCTATCAACTGAATCTATTTGTATGTTTTCTTATTCAATTTATTCCCCAACATTACAGAGGCATATGATCCATTAGATCCAAACGGTAACATAACAGTCAAATGGGATGTTATGTCTTGGACTCCAGATGGTTATGTGGTAAGTACTGAATTCTCATCTTGTTTAAGAAATCAACTTCTCAAACACTATATGTTGCACTTTTAACAGGCAGTGGTCACGATAAACAACTTCCAAATGTATCGGCAAATAATGAGCCCTGGGTGGACAATAGGATGGATGTGGGCGAAGAAAGAAGTAATATGGTCAATGGTGGGAGCACAAACAACTGAACAAGGGGACTGCTCCAAGTTTAAGGGCAACGTGCCTCACTGCTGTAAGAAGGTCCCGACAGTAGTGGACTTGCTTCCAGGAGTACCCTATAACCAGCAGATTGCAAACTGTTGCAAGGGTGGAGTAGTCGCAGCATGGGGACAGGACCCTGCTGCCGCGATCTCTGCCTTCCAAGTCAGCGTTGGGCAGGCTGGCACGTCAAACAAGACTGTGAAGCTCCCTCAGAATTTTACATTGCTAGGACCTGGTCTTGGCTATACTTGTGGCCCAGCAAAAATTGTGCCTTCCACAGTTTTCCTCACCACTGATCGCCGGAGGAAAACTCAGGCGCTCAGTAAGTATTTTCTGTCAATTACCCAGTCTTTCCTTTTAAAGCAGCTCCCTCAATGTCCTTAATTTCATCCCTAATCACAAACAAAATATAAATTTACAAATTATAATCTGTTAGTTATCTGACTTGTTTGTAATGTTAGCATACTGAACAGCTTGCTCTCAACTTGCAGTGACATGGAATGTAACATGCACTTATTCGCAGTTTCTGGCTTCAAAGAACCCATCATGTTGTGTCTCCTTCTCGTCTTTCTACAATGACACAATCGTCCCTTGCCCATCTTGTTCTTGTGGCTGCCACAACAAAGGTAGCTGTATCAGGTAAACGACCAATATATATACCTCCAACCTCCCTAGTGTAGAATATATCCAACAAAATCAGTAGCATTATAATTTCATTTTGTGCCTGACTGAAATGTAGGATGAACTCAAAGAAATCACACTCAAGAGGAATAAACACTCCAAGGAAGGATAATGCGCCTCTTCTACAATGCACACATCATATGTGCCCTATCCGAGTCCACTGGCATGTTAAGATCAATTATAAGGATTACTGGCGTGCCAAGATATCAGTAACTAATTTCAATTATCGCATGAACTATACTCAGTGGACATTGGTGGTCCAACATCCCAATCTTAACAATGTCACCCAAGTTTTCAGCTTTGACTACAAGCCTGTTGTACCGTATCATTCAGTTAGTAAGTGCCTCTAATCAGAAAATATTTATACAACTAACACACTTCGTTTTTGATATCGACCTCCTAGTAAATACTAAATAGAAAAATTTTCCATTAAAGATATGTAAAGATTATATAGGTTCGGAGGTGAATTTTATTATTCTAGAGTTTAGATATACGTATCTTACTCCTCCTAACAGCAGTTACAAAGTAATCGCGCTAAATCTCCCTGATTTATTTCTTCCTATTTCCTTTTTCGCAGATGATACTGGTATGTTCTATGGTACGAAGTTTTATAATGATCTTTTAATGGAAGCTGGACCTGATGGGAATGTGCAGTCTGAATTACTTCTACAGAAGGACAAAAGCACATTCACCTTCAGACAAGGATGGGCATTTCCTAGGAAAGTTTACTTCAATGGAGATGAATGCAGACTTCCACCACCTGATGCATATCCTTCACTTCCAAGCTCGGCCAGTATGATTTCCTTTGCTTACTTAATGGTAGCCGGTACATACACATTAATGGTTCTTCTTATTTAGGTAATGCTCTTTCACCAACATGTTGCTTGTGAATTTTTGAGTAAGCGTGCATTAAGCTAAGCTTCTGCCTTGATTTAAAAGGGTTATACAATTGTGATATCTTATTTTAATGTACTGCATATTTTTAGATAGAATTTGAATAATCATACTGCAATATTTCTGAAGGATGAGCATTGTGAATTTCATCAAATCTTGAATGCATCGCAGCAAATACAACAAGCAACTCTATATAACACTTGCATTTCCATGGCCAGAGTTTTTACAAGTTACAACGACTGAAATACGCGTCTCAATAAATACTCTAAGAAGAATAATAAATAAAAAAAAAAAAAAAAAGAATATAAATTAAAAGTATAAATACGTGTACAAAAGAGCCTATCTCTAAAAAAAACGGCATCAGATTCTCATTTTCAACACTTCATTAGACAAACACTTCATTAGACAATGGACGCTCTTTCTAGAAGCGATGAATGGTGTACCTGAAAAGGGTCATAGTGCATCACTGGACTTGAAGCAGCAATGAGACCAATTGGTAAGTGTCAAGGTGAAAGTGCATCACACAAGTGATTCAAGAGAAATCTGGAAAGCAACATGTCTCTCTCTAAGCATATGCAAGTAAGAAAGCCAGGGCTGCCAAGATA
Organism: Chenopodium quinoa; assembly: GCF_001683475.1. Classification (NCBI taxonomy): domain Eukaryota; kingdom Viridiplantae; phylum Streptophyta; class Magnoliopsida; order Caryophyllales; family Amaranthaceae; genus Chenopodium; species Chenopodium quinoa. The sequence continues at coordinate 192,659 of NW_018742381.1, read as the reverse complement.
GTCATGACAGGTTGTAGAAGAGAGATAATAGGTCTCGAACTAGCATTTGGTAGCCATGGGTAAGCATCTGGAGGAGGCATCACACAGTTATCTCCGTTAAAGTACACCCGCCGTGGAAAAGCAAATCCTTTCTCGAAACTAAAAGTAGTTTTGTCTTTCTGAAATAGCAGCTCTGACTGCACATTCCCGAAAGGCCCAGCTTCATTAAGAAAATCATTATAGAACTTAATTCCCCATAGCATGGCAGTGTCATCTGTAACAAACAACATCAAATTACCCAGTAGAGAATCATTAGAAACTATTGCAATCAATCAACACTTGACTGGTATATATTTAGTAAATACAAAGAGATGATACTTACTCAAACCATCATAGGGCGTCAATCCTTTGTACATGAAACTAAACGATTGAGTGAGATTATTAAAGTTGGGATGCTGCACAACCAGATTCCATTGCGAGTAGTTCATTCGGTAGTTAAAGTTTGTAATAGTAACCTTAGTACGCCAATAGTCCTTGTAATTGACCTTGACATGCCAATGAATCCGAACTGGACACATGTGACTGGTACACTGGAGTAGAGGTTTGCTACTAGATTTTGGTCCACCTGCTGAAATGGCTGAAGTTAAATAGGGATTGTCCGCTCTGCAATTGCAATTATCACCTCTTAGTCAGAACAAAAAGAGCATATATGAAAGCTTTTCCACAAAATACCACTTTGATAAGGTCACTTACTCAACACAGCTTCCTGGTTGGGTTATGTTGTTCTGACATCCACAAGAGCAAGTTGGGCAGGGTACGATAGTGTCATTGTAAAATGAGGAGAGAGAAACACAGCAAGTAGGAGTCTTCTGAGCCAGGAACTGAGAATACGTGCAAGTTATGTTCCAAGTCACTGCAAAGAAGAAATGTTGTTGCTATTAGTAAACTTTGAAATCATTTCAACCTCAGCAAGATATATAAGCTCTAGTGACCATTAATACATCATTGGAAAGCATAATCGAAAACAATAAATTCAAGAACTGGCATATGAATCTGAGACTATCAGTTATAAGTATCACAGATAAGTCAGAAACTATGTTTAGTTTCTTAAATAGAGAGAATGTACTCTCCATGATTCATAAGTTCAAGGAACCAAGATAATCAACAACCTAAATGCCTAAGATTAATAAGAAGGCCACTTACTCAAAGCTTGAGTGGTTCTCCGCTTATCAGATGTCGTAAACTGGGTTGGCCTCACAATCTTTGCTGGCCCACAAGTATATCCAGGCCCTGGTGCCATCAATGTGAAATTTTTTGGCAGCTTAACTGTCTTATTAGATGTTCCCGCTTGACCTACACTAATTTGAAAAGCGCCAACAGCATTGGCTTGGTCCTGGCCCCAGGCAGTTAGTACCCCTCCGCGGCAGCAGTTAGCGATTTGCTGGTTGTAAGGTGTTCCAGGAAGCAAATCTACCACTGATGGATCCTTTTTACAACAATGAGGAATGTTTCCTTTAAATTTTGAACAATCTCCTTGCTCTGTGGTTTGTGCACCCACCATACTCCATATTACCTCCTTTTTGGCCCATGTCCATCCAAGTGTCCACCCTGGGGTTTGAATGTGGCGGTACTGCTGGAAGTTAATCATTGTGACGACAGCCTGCCAGAAACATAGCATAAGAATTTAACTAACAAAAGAAACGTGGAAGAGAGACAAATTTGCTTCTCACATAACTGTTTGCATATTTTGATATAATTTACTGAAGTAGAAATTAGTCAACAAAATGAAACTTGGTGATTTAGCAATCTCGTGTATATGGCTTAGGAAAGATTATTCATAATGTGGCTGATAACAAACAAATTGAATCCACGTATATGCCAGGCATTCTAAACGCTTTGAATCAAAAGCGGGCATAACCTTGCAACATCCAAAAGACAACAAACAAACAAACTAACTAAACCCTCAAGACTCTAACCAACTAATCTAGGCAAAAATAGAAACATGGAGGTATTCACATAATTGCATTATTCTTTATAGCAATTACTCTTCAGTAGTACTTTTATTCTAGTGTCAAGGGAGCCACTAAGTGCAGTACTGTAGACACTGACAGACAAAATTTGATCTAGGTACGAAGGTACCAACCCCAAGACTTTAACCAACTAATCTAGTCATTTACAAAAACAACAATATAATCCCAAAAATAACAAAACTTTGGTCTAGTAATACTTACAAGATATCCATCAGGGGTCCAATTGATAACATCCCATTTGATAGTAAGATTTCCATTTGGATCAAGTGCATCATAAGCTTCTACAAAAGAAATCAGCAATCAAACACAAAGAGTGTGATTAGATCTCAGCATAATTCAAGCATAACATTCAATAAAATATAATCAAATTGATCCAAGTTAACAGATCAAAGCAACAATGATCTCATAACCTTAATTATTCTTTCCTTTTCATTAAAGTAAGGTACTATAATTAGTAATTTCAACTAATCACATTAACTTTCATTTTCCAATTTCTAAAGTAACCCAAAAAACATTAAATCCTATATCATCAATCACTGTATAAATATAGCAAAAACAACCAACATTCCAAAACACAAAATTGGCAATAAATTCAGCTCAAATTCTCAATAACAAAACAAAATCAACAATACCCAGAAGCTAAATTCATCCAATTTGACTAAAATTAAGAAGTACAAGATTGGCTATAGCAATACAAAATCAATTGATTAACAACAAAATGATTGATTAAAAAACCCCCAAATTAGAGCAAAAATCAATGAAACAAACAAGAGAAGTGAAGTGGGTAATTACCAGTTGATGTAAAAAAGGAGCAAGAAAGTAGGACAGCAAAAAAAATGGTGAAACTGGTGAGTTTAGCAATGGATCTACTGCAGTTGCAGCTGCAGGAAGATGAAGAAGACTCCATTTTTAGACCAGAAGATCAGAAAATGGAGGAGAGAGAAAGAGAAGAGTGAGGTAGATGAAGATGGAGAGGAAGAGGAAGAGGAAGAGGAAGAAGAAGAAGAGTAGAGGTATGAGAGAAGGAAGTAGCAGCAAGTTTGGCTGCGCTTTAAAACAATAAATGATTGACTACTGACTGTCGGTGTGTGTGTAGTCTTGCCGACTGCCGTCCTGGCTGTAATGTGCTTATGCGCAATTGTGCATCAGCTATCAGATATTCAGATCCAAAAAAAATCCATTTTATTATGCATGATGGTTGAAAATTAATTTTTTTATATGGAGTTTGTATTAGGGCCGAATTTTGGGGTGATCATGGATTGGGCCGAATGGTGATTAGAGTAAATGTATGTCGAGCTTTGATTTATGGCTTGTTAAGTTTACCTTTTTTGCTGATTTGATATGATATGGTTTGGTGTGATTTATCTGGTATGATATGATATGATCTGGTCTGATTATTAAATTTTGACCTTATGTGTATGATATTCTATAAAGAAAAAATATATCAGGGTCTTGTTAGATTAGTAAAAAAATGTGTATTTTCTTAATATGTAATTTTCATAATTTTTTTCATTACGAAATTAAAGATATTTAACAATTAAAAACTGCACATAAAACGATGAACCGATCTGAACTTTTTTTTTATCTGATATAATCTTATCTTTTCTGAAATAAGTACAAATGAGGTGAACTAAAATAGTTACCTGATCTGTGAAAACATAGGAGCGAGTCGAGTTTGAGGCAAGATAGCGGAAACATGTAATTTGGGCTTGTAGTAACATGGCTACAACTTGAAGTATAGTAGCCTGATCCACACCTAATAAATAGGCCGAAAATATTATTCAATGAATTAATTCATGTTTATTATGGAGTATTATTATTGAAGTGTAACTTTTAGTGAATATGACATTCAAATCAAAAATAAAAAAATAAAAAATAAAAAATAAAAATATGAAATTCAAATGACATCATAATAGATACTAATGAATCTTTAGTTAATATAAAGCCAAATAAATTATATAAAAAGACAAGAAATAAATATCCCAATTTAATTAAATTAACCAATATTTGAACTACTAATTTCTGAGTTTTTTGGATCCTACAATGGCAATATTGTTTTGCTTTTCCATCTTTTGTAGAATTGATAGTGGAAAGAGGAGATATCATAAAAGAGATGGGTAGATTAGGGTATAATGGTTTCATCTTTATTTTACTTGATTAAAAAAAATAAGGTAGAAAAAATATATTATTAGACAAAATAAATTCAAATAAATAAGCTCAAACAAAATAATATACGAAGTAGATAAAATAAATTATTTCTACAAACAATTTTATATTATTCAAATAAGTTCAAACAAAACAATTTAAATGAAAATATAATAACATAAGTTTAGTTAGTTCATACAAGAGTAAACTAAAATACAAGGTACTGAACTTTACAATTAGTTGCAGATGAGGTACTAAAGTTTGGAGTGAAGCAAACAAGGTACTCAAACAAGTTATGACCTTCTATAGCAGGTAATCCTTTGCAAAAATAAAGGGAAATAAATTTGCTGACACATAAATTAGGTATTGGATTATCCATTAGGAGTGTCCGTTCGGTTTTCGGTTTGGATTTAGTCCAAATCCGATCCAATCCGAAATATAATTTGGTTTTCAATTTTCCGATCCGATCCGATCCGAATTTCTCTCTTGATCCAATCCAATCCAATCCGAATTACAATTCGGTTATTTGGATCCGATCCGAAAATCCGAATTATAATACATTATTTTTTAGCACCTAATACAATTATAAAAATAAAGCTTCACTATAAATAAAAGTCCTCAAAATCATGATTAAAATAAATAGTTCAACGTCAAGTCATTAATTAACTAATACAAAGTCTCTCTAACTTATTTTATGTAGTAGTATGTATTTAAACTAAACTTCAAAATATACAAAAAAATCCATATTTATACAAGCTTAATTTTATAATTCGGTTTTTGGTTTGGATTGGATCCAATTAGGGTCAATCCGATCCAATCCGAAAATCCGAATTTCCAAAAAATCTCAATCCGATCCGATCCGATTTAAAGTTTGGATCCGATCCGAATTGATAATTCGGTTTGGATTGGATTGGATTTCGGTTTTTATCCGAATTATGGGCACCCCTATTATCCATTGAATTGAAAAAAGAAAATTAAATATCAGACTTGAAAATAAAAGGAAATTAAACAAGGATTCCCTTTCCAAAAAAAAAAAGGATCCCCTTTCTCTCTCTTCTCTTTCCTTTCTCCCTCTTCTCACATATCTGTTTTTGGTTCTTCTCATGGTTTTTCTCAATTAAGACCCCCTCTTTCTCACCCCTTCTCTTTCTCACTCCTCTTCGCACATGTGATTATCTCCTTCAATTTGGATTTTGGGTTCCTTTTTTCTAGTTCGTCACTTTTGTTCGTGGTTTAAGTGGTCAAACGTGGCCATAAAAATTCCAAATTTGGTGTTTTTTATTGCCGAATTCGACCATAAAAACCCATAGAAGATGAAATTTGAAATAAGTATGTTGATATTCGTGGGTTTTTTGTTTATTTTATCGTGATTTTCCTTTTCCTTTTTGATTTTGTTAATTTTTTTTTTTACTAATTAATTGTAGTTTATTTCAAAAAAAATTTATTTGAATAGCGTTTATTTCGATTTTTAGTTTAGTTTTATTTTATTTTGTATTTTTTCGTTTTTGGGGGCTATTTTGGCTATGGTGTGTTTTTATGTTGTGTTTTTGGTGGTTTGCCGGGGCCCTGTGGTGGTAGAGTGTGGGGTGGTTGATCCGAAAATGGGTGTCAAAAATGGGAGTTTTCTTTTTCTTCTTTTTAGTTGTGTTTTTGGTTTGATTTGTTCATTTGAGTTTGATTCCATATCTTAGGTTTAATTTTTTTTTTTTTTTTAATATGGGTTTGATTTTTGTTTATTTGTGTTTGATTACAGATCTTAAGTTTGATTTTTGTTTACTACCTCCGTTTCATATTTTTTTCAAATTTGGGTATTATTTGTGAGATATAAAATATTCCAAAGTTGCAAAAAATATGAAACGGAGGTAGTATTTGAGTTTGATTTTTGTTTATTTAAGTTTAATTTTTGTTTATTTGAATTAATTTTTTGATTTTGGTTTATTTTCAGACATGGCCTTTTCTTTTTCAAGGCACACAACTTAGCAAATATTCTTTTTTTTTTTTTTAATTAAAGTGCAAGTAACCGGTTGCAAGAGGTAACAACCGGAAAACTTACCTCCGGTCAGCTTTTGAGTACCTTAATTGCTTTGGCCCTGTTTCGGGTGTTTTTAGTCCCTCGGGAGAGTTACAATACTGGGTATGAGCGCCTGACTTCTGTACCTGCAACACCACGAAACTCCGGTTGGGTGGAGTTTCGCCTCCGAAGATTAAGTTAGTATGACTCCGGATGAGAAAACGTGCGGAAAGTAAGATGAATGTTTCTCTCTGATTCAGGGAGATTCCGCAATTAATATTGCTCGAGATTTGTGTATGTATTTATGAATGGGACATAAATGAGGATTTTTCCCCTATTTATAGTGGGGGAGGCATGCTCCCTGATTAGGGTTTTGATGCCACGTGTCAGCATCCGATTGGATCCCGTTGGGCCTCTGGTGGGCTGCCACGTGTCATCATACTACTGGGCCACGTGGCATAGGGTATTTTTACCCTAAACATTTGCCCCTCACAGGTGTGACGTGGCGTAACCACGTGTCATCTGTGACAGGTGTCAAGCACAGGGGAGGCGACGGTTGATTTGCTTCCCACCTCTCTATTTTGAAAAGTTGAGGCAGAAGGTGGCGATTCGCCTTCTGGGCTTGTCTATAAATTGAGACGCACCCCCTCTCTCCTCTTCACTTTACACATTTTGTAAAAAATTCTCTTGAGAGCTTTGATACCGACTGCTTAATTGTGCACCCAGCTTCCTTGCTTGAACACATCCGGATACCGGTTGAGTGCTTCTTCAATCAACTCACCCAGGTACCGTCTGACTCTAGATTTATTCTTGATTTGAGTAGAACTACAGGCGGTCTTAAACCATCTGGGGCACCTTAAGCCCTTTCTTTCATGTCTTGCATTTGGTAGACCCACAAACGGTTTGGACCGTTTGGGGTATCTTCAAACCATGGTCTTCAAAAATAGACCCTAAGACGGTTATGGACCGTCTGAGGTATCTTCAATCAATGGACCTTCCAATAATGCATCCCATAGGCCCACAGACGGTGATATACCGCATGTGGCATCTCTAATTAATGGTCTTCAAGGATTTGCATTCAAAAGACCCACAGACGGTCACATGCCGTCTAGGGCATCTTCAGACTATTCTTTAATATCTTGCATTCAATACCCCAACCCGGAAATATTCCGCCTGGGTCATCTTCAATCAATTGCATATCAAAAACTTTCATTTCATAGACCTTCAGTTGGCTAGGAGCCGCCTAGGGTATCTTCAAACAAAGGATCCTCAAATCAAGACCCACAGACGGCTTTGGACCGTCTGGGGTGTCTTCAGACAATTGCTTTTCGAAACTAGACCCACAGACGGTTATGGTCCGTTTGGGGTATCTTCAAACAATTGTTCCTCAAGACTTGGATCCATGATACCCTCAGCCGGACTTAATCCGTCTGGGTTATGCCCGAGCAATTTCCTTCATAACTTGCTCATGATCTGCTCTTGTAAAACCCTCAGCCGGAAATAGTCTGCCTGGGGCATTTCTGAGTAATTTCCATCATTTTTATTTGCATTCATAAGACCCTCAGCCGGTATTATCGCCGCCTGGGGGGCTTTTAGGCAATCTTCATCGATCCCGCCTGGGGGGTCTTTGAACAATGCTCTACAACCCAATTCATTAGGACCTTAGGCGGCCTATATGCCGTCTAGGGTACCTTTGGGCAAGCTTCCTTGATACCGCCTGGGGTATCTTTGAGCAAGATTTTTTGATACCGCTTGGGGTATCTTTGGGTGATATTCTTCCAAAATACCTGACTGTTTGTCTTTATGCTTCAGGTTTTAAACGCGAACTGACTGCTCCGCCTGTGGCATCTTCAAGCAACACTTTGGAATCTCAGCCAAGTCTTCTTCAGACGTCTTCATATATTCAAGGTATCGCCTTTGCCCCCTTGTAACCTCTTGAGTTTACCGGTTGTATAGGTTAGAGAATAATGGACTCTCCCAATACACACACGGCACGGCCTAGGGCAGTTGTCAACCGGTCATCGGATACGGCTGAATCTAGGACTGGGGATGCCGTCTGGGGGTGTATGGAACACCGTTACTTTTCTGCGAATCCGACCGTCTCTGTTCTTGTGCGGGACAGAATGGCTCGGACAAGGAAAACGGTTGTTGCCCTGAGTACAAGTCAGACGATTCAGCCGGAACTCCAGTTGAAGATGTTCCCTTTGATCAACCAGGCGTTCCGAGTACGCCTAATGATGAGATTCTGGAAGAATCCGGGAGCTCAAGCGGTCAAGAAACCGATCAGGAGGTCGGATCAACAGAGTCTACCATGACACCGGATGCCCCTCAAGATAATGAGGAGGCATACAACTGGCCTTCAATAAACAATCCAATGGAGGCGCACATGAGCGCCCGGGATGTTGTGACGTTAAACGCAACACTCCAAGCATTTTTGGAAAAGCGCCCGGTTGGGGAGGATTGGGAGGTTGGCGTTCCGCCGGCTGATGCATCAGTCGTCTGGGAAGACAACCTTAAACATGCCGATAACTACTTCGGCTGCTATGAGGCGGCATTCAAAGTCGGCCTCTGGTTTCCCCTACACAGATGTATCAAAGCCATTTTAAGAGGCTATGACTTGGGGGTCTAGCAGCTTACACCCAACTCTTGGGTCAACATTTTGGGGTATATTGCCGCCTGCGAAATGTAGGAGGTGACGCCTAGCTGGGAGAAGTTTGCCCACATGCACTACTTAAGCCGGGTACCGGGTGGCTGGAATGCGTGGTACACACTGACTACGCATCCGGAGTATATGATGACCTTGGAGAAGCCCTCCAAGTGGACTAGCTGGAAGAGCAAGTTCTACTACGTCTCTTCCCCATCTACGGCTGCTAATCACCGGATGCGCCGTTATAATAAGAAACCGGATCTGCTGGGAAAGAAATGTGCCCTACCCAGGATACCGACTGAGGCTTGGGATGCCATTATGGAACCGGGCTTATTCAAGAAAACCACCCAGCCTTTAGATGCTGGGACATTAATCATTATCCCCAAATTCTGGGTCCCTCATCCGGAGTCAGAAACGAGGCATTTCTTTCCGCCTGTGGTCTCAGCACCTTTTGGGACAAACATAGGTTTACTGCTTAACCGACATGTTGTGCCGCCTGTATGATGTTTGAATGCTTCTCACATTTTTCTTTCTTATCTTGCAGAAAAAGGATTCGAGATGACTCCTCCTGAAATGACACCGGCTAAGGCTGCAGCCGAAGTAAGGAAGGAGCAGTTGGAGGCAAAACGGGCATAACTGGCGGCCAAGGCTAGCGGGGTAAATACCAGCTGATTTCTATACCGCTTGTATATCTTATAAACAATTTTGATATTAACTTTTTGATTTCTTATCTTTTGCAGACGGGGAGCCAAAATGTGCCTCGCTCCCTTAGACAAATGGTTAGGAGACCAGGGGAGAAACTTCCGCAACCGGCCCCTTAAAGGCGGAGGACCTCAACCGGCCCCGCCCCGATCTCAGCCGGCGAGAGACCCACAACTGCAGGCAAAAGTCTGCAAGCCCCGGGTGGAAGCTCGAGTTCGTCCTGGGGTTCCTTCTAACCGGGTGCCTGCTATTGCATCCGGCTCTAATGCGGCTGGGGGTGGTGGCACCCCGCAGCCTGAAAATCAAGGTATGAATTTCCCTTTTGACCCCCCTTGGCCGCTTGGGCCAGTTCGAGTCAAGTCTCATACTTCTCAATCAAGAGAGCCCTCCGGCGACCGGCTGAATGTAGGGGCCGCCTATGCCCAACACTTAACCAATATCTCTCATGATGCAGATACTACTTCTCGTTTTTCGGATATGCAAAACTACGCCAGGAGAATGTTGAGGACCCTTACCCGGTCTGAGAGGGAGGAAGTGTCGAGTATCAACTAGGTCAATCTTGACCGAATTAACTCTCTGCTTGTTGAGGTAAAAATACCGGTTGGGGTAGTTTCTGGTTATTCTGTCAAAAACTGGATGGGGTACTTTTGTGAAAAATTTACTATTTGCTTATGCCTGAAACTAATTCTTTTTCCGGATGACCCTGCAGGCGTTGCTGAGGGTTGATGCCATGAAAACCCCCTTGGGAAGAAGCAAGAGGAGGTAAGGGATGCCCAGAAACGGGAGACCGAATTACTTGATGTATGTCAATACAACTCCATAATGCTTGAAGTCAAAACTAAAGCAAGGGAGATGAAACAGGAGGAACTCATCCGGGAGCTTACGGATGCTACTGACAAGGCCAACAAAGCTGTAGAGGACCGAAAGCTCGAAATTGATCAGCTCAAAGCAGACATCAATACTTTGAAGGTGGCTGATAAGGAGAGGGCTGGTCTAAAGGACGATGTCGCCCGGCTGGGGAATGAGCTTGAACAGGCGAAAGGTGAGCTTGTGAGAACCAAAAAAGAGCACCTGGACCAGCTGTTGGCTGAGCAAAACCGGCTGGTGGCCGAGAATGAGCGCGACTGTGAAGCGCGCATGAAGATGGCATGGTCCATGATCCACCCGGATATCGACTTTGCTTACTTCAACTTGAAGTACAGATACGCTACAGAAGTGTTTGATTCTCAAGTTCTCGGGCTACCACAGCCGGCTTCTTTCGAGGAGTGGGCCAGCTTGGAGGAGCAGGCGGCAAAGAATGTGCCGGGTGGGCCAGAAGAGGCCCAACCCTGAAAACTCAAGGTGCCCCTGCAGCCGGTGAAGACCAGCCCTCCGAGCAGCAGCAACAAGAACAGCAGCAGCAACACCAGCAGCAGTAGCTTTTAATGAATTTCATCCGGTCTGCGAGCCGTGTAACCTTGTATCACTTTTTCTCCGGACAGGGGTCTGGCTAACATTTGAAAAATTTAAATATATATTTATGAGTATGCCGACTTTGTCGGTTTGATTTGCCAATGCTTCAATTTTTTCAATTTTGCTTTTTTTTGAACTTTTTTGCTTTTGATTCTGGAGATGCGCCGGATGCATTGGTCTTGTCTGCCCCTGGATGGTTGTTTCCTGACAGTTTTTCAACTCTAAGTAGGCATTCTTCCATAGGCATCCGGTTGAATAAACAGACGGTTTTTGAACGTTTCAAAACAGGATTTTAACAACTGATTCTGCTAGCTATGCCAGACTAAGGTTACACGTGTAACCGGCTGCTGATTTTAACAAATTTGATTTTTTCGACAAGGGTTTGACCTTGGTTTTTAAGGCGGGTGCCGGCTGTAGTGTTTTTTTGGCAAAAGCCGGCTGCTGATCAAGAGTTAATCACCGCTTGTATTGTATTGGGGCAATAACCGGTTGTATCTTGATGCCTAACAAGGTTTTGACCTTGTTTTACAAAAATTGCGACTGGCTGTATTGCTTTTTGGCAAACTCCAGTTGCAGATCAAGATTTAATTCACCGTTTGTCCTACTTTGGGGCAGGAACCGGATGTATCTTGAATTCAATAGGTCATTCGAACGGCCATAGGTTATCTTTAACCTAGACAGTTAAAGCCGTTTGAGTATATGACGCGTAGAACAATGTACCACCCGAAAGGGAGATGTTCTCTTCGACGAATCCACCCGGATGGGCGTCGTCGGATAACTGCTTAGGGTTAAAGAAGGCGGTTTTAATAAACATGTTGGCTTTGGGCCTTAAGTAGCTAAGTTAGGTACTTAGCTTCTTATTTTGAGCAAACGGGTGCCCGGTTGTGCATTGCACATGGGAATTAATACAAAAAATTGAAATAAGGTATTCCTTTCATTCATTTAATCTTTACAAAAAGTATTTACAATCTCCTTAGAAGTATTACTTTTTCAAGTTGTCTACATTCCAGGTTTTGGCTAACTGCCTGCCGTCTGGTGTTTCCTGGCGGTAGGTGCCGCCTCTTACTTCTTCAAAAATCCGGTAGGGGCCTTCCCAATTGGGGGTTAGCTTTCCTTGCTCATTTGCCCTATCGGTTGCCTCCATTTTTCGTAGCACAAAGTCTAGCACAAAGTCCCCAACTTTGAGGGGGCGCTTGTGTACTTGTTTGTTGTAAGCCCTCGTCATTCTCAAACGGTATATCTCATGACGCAAGGCGGCGTTACCCCTGCGCTCCGGGAGTGAATCCAATGCTAGACGCATGGCCTCCTAATTAGCCTCCTCATCTTAGAGCATGACTCGGAGTGTTGGCTCATAAAGTTCAATGGGCAAGACGACTTCAGTGTCGTATGTCATGAGAAACGGGGTTTCACCGGTTGCCCCCTTTTCAGTTGTTCTGATGGCCCAAAGGACGTGAGGTAACTCATCCGCCCAAAGACCACCAGCTCTCTCAATCTTCTTTTTTATGCCGTCTGAGATGAGCCTATTGAAGGCTTCAACTTGGTCGTTTGATTGGGGCCGGCCAACAGATGCAAAACAATGTGAGATTCCCTGATCTCCCAACTAATTCTTGAGGGTAGACGTTTCAAACTGAGGACCGTTGTCAAACACCATAGACATAGGAACCCCAAATCGGGTGATGATGTTTCTCCAAATGAAGGAGATGACATCCTTTGTCTTGATGCCTTTGACCGCCTCAGCCTCAACCCATTTGGTGAAGTAGTCTACAGCCACCAGAATGTATCTTCTGCCGCCTATAGCAGGCTTATAAGGACCTAAGATGTCCATGCCCCATTTTGCAAATGGAACCGGGCTGTAGATAGCCGTCAGATATGTTGCCGGACGGTGTATGAGCCGGCCAAACCTCTGGCACTTGTCACATTTCTACACCAATTCCATGGAGTCTGCCTCAAGGGTGGGCCAAAAGTATCCCTGCCGCCTGGCCCTCTTTGCTAGAGTCCTGCCGCCTATATGTGACGCACGGAAGCCTGCATGCAGGTCCTCTAGCACCTCTTTTCCCTTTTCTGGGGTAACACATTTTAGCAACGGCTGGAGGTAACCCTTTCTGAAGAGTTCTCCCTTGTACATTTCAAAGCTCAAAGCTCGTTTTTTAAGAGCAACCGCTTCTGAAGAGGCATCCGGCAAAGTGTCGTCTACCAAATAATCTCGGATGAGGTCCATCCAGGTAGAGCTTCGGTCAAGAATTCCAATGGGGTCATGCTCGATACTTCTTTTTTCCATGACCTCCCAAAAGACTGACCTAGGCGTATCACTAGTGGCGGATGAGGCCAATTTGGACAGAGCATCCGCCCGATTATTTTCTGACCGGGACACCTGACTTAGATAGAATTCATCAAGTGTCCCCGCCTCATCCATGACCGCCTGAAGGTATTTGATCATTGCCGGATGGGTGGCCTCATAGTCACCATTGAATTGGCTCACAATCAGTTGAGAATCAGAACAGGCGTCAACTTTTCTTTCCCCTGCCGCCTTACACATGCATATACCGGCTAGCAGGGCTTCATACTCAGCTTCATTGTTTGAAGCTTGAAACTTGAACCGTAGTGCATATTCATAGGTATCCCCTTCCGAAGATTTGCAAATTACGCCTGCACCACAGTCGTTCAAGGTAGAGCTTTCGTCTACAAATAACTTCCAAACCTGGTCGGAATATTCCGGCTGATCCGGCCTAGTCATCTCAACAATGAAGTCGGAAAACGCCTAACCTTTCATTTCCCGCCTAGGTTCAAAAGTTAGCTCCAGGCTTTGCATTTCAACAGCCCACTTGATCATTCTGCCGGATGACTCTATGGTAGTCATTGGACGCTTGAGCGGCTGATCAGTATAGACATTCATCAGATGAGCCAAGAAGTAGGGCTTTAGCCGCTTGACTGCTTTGTAAAGAGCCAGCCCAAATTTTTCAATCATAGGGTACCGGAGCTCAGCATTTCTGAATATATGACTGATGAAATACACCGGGAGCTGTTTGCCGTCTCTCTCAGCAAGGAGAACAGCACTAAGGGAATGATCTAAGATGGCTAGGTACATGTAGAGAACCTCCTTAGGCAGGGGGCTCACTAGCCTTGGCAAAGAATGCAAGTGTTGCTTTAACCTCTGAAATGCCGCCTCAGCTTCTTCTCCCCATTCAAATCTAGACCTCTTCTAATTTCTTGGTAGAAGTAAAGGCACTTGTCACCTGACCGGCTGAGGAATCTTCCTAATGCCGCCAGGAAATCGGTTAGCTTCTGGGCCTCCTTGACAGTGCGCGGTGATTTCATGTCAATCACCGCCTGTACCTTCTCCGGATTGGCCTCTATGCCTCTTTGATCAATCAGAAATCCGAGAAACTTCCCAGACTCAACACCAAAAACACACTTCTTGGGATTAAGCATGACCTTGTGCCGCTTGAGGGTGGTGAAGGTTTCTCGGAGGTCGGCTAGGTGATCCGCCTGTAGCTTGGATTTGACTATCATGTCATCAATATACGCCTCTACATTCCTTCTAATTTGATTGATGAAAACCGTGTTTATCATTCGTTGGAAGGTAGCAGGCGCATTTTTTAACCCAAACGGCATCACCGTGTAGCAATAGAGCCCCTGATCAGTGACGAAGGCCGTCTTCTCTTGATCCTTCTTCCATAGGGGAATCTGATGGAAACCTGAATAGGCGTCCATGAAGCTCATCAAGGCATGAACGGCTAGCATGTGGATGGCTAGATCCGGGCTGATGCCTGGCATCTCCTCCACTTCAAAGGCAAAAATGTCTTTGAACTCTCTCTTAAGTTGGAGCAGGTCTGCTCCCAACTTTTCAAAAGCAACCGTCCCAACCTTGACTGTTCTGTCAAGACGACTGTCGTCCAGGACGACGTCAATGCTCTCACCAGCCGGCTGGGGTCGGGAGTCATCCGGCCTTTCCCCGGCTAGTGATTGCTATTTTGCTTTTCTGGCGGGGGCCAATTGGTCCGCCTTTCGCTTTTTGCCGGTTGCCTTAGAGGCAGGCGCGGCTTCTGAGTCCTCGAGGTCAGCGGGTTCTTCGTTATGATCAGTTGCGGTAACAGTGGGCCTGACGTCTGAGAGGTAACACTCCCTAGCCGTCTTCTGGTCCTCGCTTAGGGCACCCACTGATCCGTCATCCCTCTGAAACTTGATCATCATAAGAGAGGGGATGATGACAGCCTTGGACTCGTTGAGGGTAGGACGGCCCAGAATAAGGTTATAGGCGGTCAATTCCTCGACCACCAAAAACTTGACGACCATGTGCCGCCCTTCCCCTTTGTCTCCTAGCCGGATAGGTAGGTTAATCCTTCCCACCGGATGCATTACCCCTCCCCCAAAGCCAACTAAGGGGTGGGGAGCCTTGTGCATGCTGCTAGGCTTGTACTTGAGCTTTGTCAAGCACTGGTAGCTGATCAGGTCAGACGAGCTCCCGGTATCGATTAAGATCCGGCCAACTTGTTTATTGTCAACTTTGCATTCGATGACAATGGGGTCATCGTGAGGCCGCCTGACCATGCCCTTATCCTTCTCAGAGATGAAGACCTCAGGGAAGGTGTCTTTTGACGCGTGGTCCTCATCTTCTGGGTTGGATAATTTCTGGATGTTATCCTTGGCACCCCGGATGGTAGGACCTCCGCTTGCGAAGCCGCCTGCTATAGTGAAGATATGCTCTTCGCCGTTTCAGAGCTAGCAGCCGGTTTCTTGGACGGTTGTCCCCCACTTGGTTTGGGGTTGCCCTTGGACTTCACCAGATAGGACTCCAGAGCCCCCTCATCAGCCAAACGGTCCAATAGCCGCCTGAGGCTATAGCAACCATTGGTGTCATGGCTAACGTCCTCATGGAACTGGCAATACTTGCTTTTGTCTCTGTTCTTGACAGAGCTTTTCATTGCAGCCGGTTTTTTCGATTTTCAACCGGTCCTTTATCTCCATGAGGATGGAGGAGCAGTCTTTTTTGAACTCGTACTTTGGGACGTACGGTTCCAACTTCCTTTGCTTCTTCTGGGACGGCTGACCTGGGCGGTGTGCTGCCCAGACTTCTTTTCTTTTCTTTTCTTCTTTTTTGGCCGGCTGGGTTGGCCGGCTGTCTCTCCTGTCAGACCGCTTGGGTTCCGACGGATGTTTGATGGCGCAGAGCTCAGTTGCCTGTATATAGGCCTCCGCCTCCATCAGCGCCTCTTGGAGGGTGGCTACCCTCTTGCGGACCAGATCAAATTTAAAAGTTGACCCATCCTTCAGACCCTTGAAGAAGTCTGTATATGCAACCTCGTCAGACAGCCCCTGAATCTGAATTCTCATCAGATTGAACCGCCTGACATAGGACCAAAGTCCCTCCTTTTCACCCTGCTATATAGCCCCTAGGTCGAGACTTGTCTTTTTTGCCGGGATGTTCATGGAAAAGTTGGACGCAAACAGGTATGCAAGCGTCTTGAAATTATTGATGCACCCAGCCGGCAGGTTGCCAAACCATCGTTGGGCGATGCCCTTCAACGTAGCTGGGAAGCATCTGCACCATGCGGCGTCATCCAACCCCTATAGATACATAAGGTTGGTGTATGCCATTTGGTGGTCTTCTGGGTTGGTAGTACCGTCGTAGGCACCAACCAACACATTTTTAACCTTGGCCGGTTGTGCCGCCTCGGTTATTTCCCGAGAGAAAGCCGAAGGCTGTTCCCCAAGATTTAGCAGACGGAGCTGCCAGTCCATGGGCTGAACTTGGTATGCCGCCTGACCCCCAAAGGAAGCCGACTGCATGAACGGAGATCCATACGGGGCGTATTGTTGTTGGGGCACATACGGAGCTTGCTGGATCACGTGAGGGCCAGTACGTGCGGACACGCAGCACGACTGACTCCCTTACTGCGTCTCCGAATGCTTCATTGAAGCATTTCAAAAACTGTCTGAGTAGGACGACGTTGAAGCTGACTGAGACATGCTCTAACTTCTCTTATCCTGGATGAACATCCGGGCGTCAGAAAAAGTCTTTTTTTACCCATCCGGCTGTGTATGCCGGATGGCCTTCCTTTGCCCTGATTTAGGGAAACGAAGTTTTGAGAGGTCGATCAGGGGCCCATCCGTCCCCTTGTGTTTGGGGTGTGGAGTTGGCACCCGGTCTTTGATTTGCTTCTTCCCGGAGGGAGAAGGCTTCTTCGCTGACTGACCTTTGCTTGAGCCAGCTGACTTCTTGATTATGTCTTTGATTTCCCCCTTGAAACTAGTCATGAGATTCAAGAGTTCGTCTCTGGTGACGGGGGCAGCACCCTCCGCCGCCTGGGGTTGTCCAGGGTGCTTGCCGCTTGGGTTGTTGGGACAAGCTTTGTCTTGGCCCCGTTCCTTCTTTTCCTTGGAACGGGTACGCCTAGAGCGGAATGACCCATCTGGGGCCATGTAGGTTTCGACATTGTAGTCGTCACCACTGCCACTTTCGTGGTCCGTATGGACCTCAGGGTCAGCCGTAGGCCGGCTGCCCTTTGCATTCGGTACAACATCAGATGCCATCTCAGTAGTACTCTCCCCACAGACGGCGCCAAATGTTTTGATGTTTTTAGTCCTTCGGGAGAGTTACAATACTGGGTATGAGCGCCTGACTTCTGTACCTGCAAAACCACGAAACTCCGGTTGGGTAGAGTTCCGCCTCCGAAGATTAAGTTAGTATGACTCCGGATGAGAAAACGTGCGGAAAGTAAGATGAATGTTTCTCTTTGATTCAGGGAGATTCCGCAATTAATATTGCTCGGGATTTGTGAATGTATTTAAGAATGGGTCATAAATGAGGATTTTACCCCTATTTATAGTGGGGGAGGCATGCTCCCTGATTAGGGTTTTGATGCCACATGTCAGCATCCGATTGGATCCCGTTGGGCCTCTGGTGGGTTGCCACATGTCATCATACTACTGGGCCACGTGGCATAGGGTATTTTTACCCAAAACAGGCCCAAACCTCAGTACTCTACTAGCAACTAAATCGAAACTTTAGTTCCCTGTATTTTAGTTTACTCGTTCATACATATATACAATATGATATAATTTAAAATAATATGAACCAAACATAGAATTAATTTTTTACTGAGAGAAGCAGAGTTATTATTGGTTTCGTTTAATCTTTCTATATTATTACGATGTTATTTGTAGACCAAATTCACCAAAAATGTATATAATAAGGTAGCAAAATTAAACACGAGGTAGTAATTTGCAAAATCATAATTAAATTGTAGTAATTTATAAGAGACAAGTTTGTTAGGTAGTAATTAACAAATTTCTCAATCAAAAAAAATATTATCACCATGTACTCAGGGACGGACCTATTCATGTGCATAATGGTGCACGTGACTCGCCAGTAAAAAAATAAAATAAAAAAATTGATGTTCAGTTTTTTTTGTTAAAAAAAAAATATCAAAAAGACCCGTTATTATAGATAACAGGTCTCTTTGATGCTGTCAATGTTTTTTTTTAAATATCGAAGAGACCATTTCTTTGATGCTGTCATTTTTAAAAAAAAATATCAAAGAGACCCGTTATTTAGACATTCGGTCTCTTTAATACTCCTATTGCATTTTCATGAGTGCGCTGCTTCTTTTATAATTAAAGAGACCAGATATATTTAATAACAGGCCTCTTAAGTTATCTCATTTTTTTAAAAAAAATAATAATTTTTGCTTCTATATATATTCTATATGTGTGCAACCAATTTTAATATTTTCCTCCAAAGCTTATCAATTAAGTAAAAAATCATAAGTTAATGTAATAATTTTATAGTACCATTTGTTTGAAACATGTTATTTGTAGTAATTTCGATTTGTAAGATTGAATTTTAAATACTATTTGGTTATAGTATGGATTTTTGTGTCCTATTTTTGGATTGAAATCAATTTGGTGAAACATAATTTTTTTTATACGTAGTATAATTTTTGGATTGAAATTGAAAAAAAAAATTGTATTTTCACAAGTGATCAATAATTGATGGTGACTCACCATCTCGAAAATCCTAAATCCGCCACTGTATGTACTCACAAAGTGGTTTAAAATAGTCCATATCAATATGTCCCACATATCTTATATTGAAAAAGTTGTACATGATTTCTTATAGAAAAGCCCATTGATGAAATGATGATCATCATTTACTTATTCATCATATTTAAATAAATCATCTTGGCCAAAGAGCCCAAAAATGTGTTCATAAGGCTTTTAAGTTGACTTTGTAATGTTAGTTAGGTAGCTTATTGAGAATGACATTTGCATTGAAAAAAAAAAAAAAAGAAGAAGAAGAGTCATTCATCATAGATTCATAGTAGAAATTTATAACCAACTATTATTATACCAACCTATTAAAAAAAAACTATTGTTATACCAAACACTCCTTATAAAGGTAACTAGTGTGTGACCCGCGCGTTGTACCCAATTACTACTTTCATTAAATCTTACGATTATATGTATTTTATATTTATAGTGTCTTTTTTTCATTTTTTTATTAGTCCTTGTGATTTGTAATTATATACATTTATTTTCATATTGATAACATGGTTGATAATTGTCTTAGGTGGTTAAATAACCACCCTTCCTATAAGAGGTTAACTGTTCGAATCTACTTATCCTTATGTTGTTATATGGAGTAATGTTGGTCGATTGGGTGATGTGGCATAATGATTAAGGTTGTTCGAGTGATGTGACACTATGAGAGGTTGAGTAGGTGACGTGGCATAATGAAAGGATCTAAGTGACACATAGACGTTCATAGGAACGTCTTTTAATAGATTAGTATAGATGATACTTTTTGAATTTGGATTATCGAATTGTCTAACACTCCCTATGTGTCCATGGGACACATATTAAGTTACAAAATTAAATTAAAATTTTTTTAACAATTTTGTTGTAAAATGAAAACAAAAAAAAACTCTAGGGATTAAATATAGAAATGTTAAAATCACCCGGTAACTCAAAGCGTGCTAGATTCTAACTAATCCAGATTCGAAACGGATCAGACCCTCATTGGGGGAAAGCTCTCCCAACAAATTTGTTGCGTTTCCAAGTCTCGAATTTGATGCTTTGGTTAAGCTAGAACGACTTCCCTACTAGCTGATCTAAGCACTTGTTGGTCAATTTGAATTAATTAATTCTGAAAAGATACTTTATTTGTTAGAATTTAGGAACTTTTGAAATTTAATGGTTTATCGAAAAAATCCATTGAACTATACCTACTCCTTATGTAGGGCTGGGCAAATAATCCGATACGTGATCCGGTCAATTTGATTTGAAATTTAAGACATCTAATCCGATTTTTTGTGTTTTGGATATAATTTAGATAAATTCAACTAAATTCAGATGAGTGTGGATCAATCATCTTAATAACAATTAACTAAATCAATCAACTAATGCCTTATTCTCTTGAACTAAAAAACTAGTTAATTTTTTCTTACCCACCACATGAGTTCCACTTTTACTAAGGAGTACAAAATATTTAATATTACTCATATTTTTATGCAACATTTTATTTCCAATCTACAAAAAAAAAAAAAAAAAAAAAAAAAAAAAAAGGACCTACTTTTACTAACTCCATTTTCTTGATTATCTTGGCATAATAAACAAAAAGGTTAATGGATAATGGATAGATGCATGGATCAGAGTAGTATTGATCAATATTGTTATACTAATTCAAAGGTAAAATAACTTCAATTCAATAAATATATCTAAAGAGATTAAAACCTAAAAATGAAAACAGTTGTCGACCAACAATTGATGGAACCCAAAGGCACATAGTGAGCTGTGGACACTAATTGAGTTATGTGCTTAGCCTATATTTTTTCGCTGTCTTTGGTCATTCCGTAGACTATGTTCAATTAACTTTCATGAACATACTTTTATTTTAATCATTTTATGTAATAGTGACAATGCAAGCTATATGGACAACATACGAGTTTCACAAGAAAGTGACTAAAGTCTATAGCTCAAAATTAATTACACACATTCAATTCCTATAGTCTTAGAATCATCAATGATTAGTATCACTGTCAAAACGGTTTGATAGTTCGGTTTGAAATCAGTTCCAGTGTCTTACAGGTCGGTTTCAGTTCGGTTTAAATAATTCTCGGTTCGATTCGGTTTCGGATTATTCTTGAGCGGTTTAAATTCGGTTCGGGTTGTAAACGGTCCAGGTAGTAAACGGTTCGATGCAGACGGATTGCGGTTTGTTAACGGTTCGGTGTAAACAGTTTTTTTATCCCGTTTCAAACGGTTTCGGGTTAGAAACGGTTCAATTCTTTTTTGGTTCAGTTTTATTTTAGTTCTTTTTATAAATGGTTCGGTTCGTTAACAGGTTCGGTTCTTCTACGATTTAACATTATTCGAATCTGTTTTATTTCAGGTTTACTAAATTACGGTTCGGGTCTGTTTTTTATTTCAAAAAATCGGTTTTTTATCAAGTCGTTTGGATTCGGGCAATTAAACGGTTATGGTTTGAAATTTGGTAGTACTTTCTAACTTTTTGCTGGTTAACAAGTTTTATGTCAAGCCGAGACTTCATCACTTCATATTTAGGCATCATATTATATACAAATTCTCATTAATTTTATAAATACATATCATGTTATGTTTCAAGTTTAGCCATACTGATCTTACTAGTTTATTACGAAGTAGATTATAACAGTTTAGTGCATTAATGTATTATTGTTTTACTATCAAATTACACTAGTAGAAAAACTTAAATGAGCACCGCCAAATGCGCACCAATTTTTAAAAACCGGTGGGAAAAAAAATAGGCGGGATTGAGGGAAAGAGTATTCGCACCGATCCTAACCAAAGCGGTGCGAAAAATGAGTTAATTGCATACCGGTTCTAACTAAACCGGTGCAAAAAATGAGTTAACGCACCTGTTCGGTTCGAACCGGTGCGAAAGCTATTGTAAAAAAAAAAAAAAAAAAAAAAAAAAAAAAAAAAAAAAAAAAAAAAAAAAACCGGTCTATATATAATCTTCTTTCTTTCTCTTTCAATTCCTCGATCTCTCCTCCTCTCTCATCTGCCTCTCTCTCCTTCGGTTCAACAATGGAGGTTCAACACTTTCCTCAAACTCCTTCTCTCTCCTTCAATCTCCTTCTCCATAACCACCACTTTCCCTTTCCTTTCTTCTCTCCTTCGATCTCCTTCACCTTCTCTGTCCAAAATCGGCGTCATTAGAACCAAGCACAACCACCATCGTCGGCGCCGTCAATTTGAACCAAATACAACAACAACAACAACAACAAACTTGAATCAATTATCGATTCAAAAATCACAAATTCGAGGTATGTGCTCTTCGATTTGAAATCTATGTTTTATGATTTTTTTTTTATTAATGATGAACAATTGAAATTTTGATTGAATTTAATGGCGAGAATGTGAGATGATAGGATTTCTGATTTTTTTTTTTTTTTTTTTTTGTGATTATGGTCACGGTGGTCGGTGCTAGTGGTGGTGGGTTCTTGGGTGTGGTGGTGGTATCGTGGGTGCGGTGGTGGTTTCAAGGTTGTGGTGGTGGTTTCGTGGGTTATGAGCTGCTGCTACGAGTCTAGTGGTGGTGGTTTTGCATTATATTCACGATTTGGTTGGATTTTCTTTTCTTTTTTCTGGTTGTTGTTTTTTTTTTTTTTTTTTTTTTTCTGGAATCTTCCCATCATGAAGTATGTATATTTTACCCAAGTTATTTCTTGTAATTTAATCCATATGCATTGTTGAATTTTAAGGTGATTTGGATGATTTTGTTAAATGGGTTTGTTTTTGTCAGGATTTATGGTAATGGGTTTGTGAATTTTTATCAAGATTTGATTGCTATTGAAATATTTTTTGTGATTATTCTAAATCTTTATTTGATTACAAGTATATGATAAGCTGTAAATGATAAAACAACTTAATTTGTTTGAAAATGCTGGTGTATGAATGTTAATTCTATTGTTCGTTGTATGATTCTGGAGATGTCTCGCCGTGCCCCTGGAGAAGGCGCGACAAACGAGCCACGGGCGCGGCGAACTGGGTTTCATCATTTTTTTGGGGGCAATTTTGGCACCGGATAACCGATGCCAAAATATTTTTTTTATTTTTTTGGGAACTTACTCGCACCGATTTGAACCGAACCGGTGCAAATTTTTTGTTTTTCGCACCGGTTTTGAACCGGTGCTAAAAGTTTTTTTTTTGGCATCCCTCAAATCTACACCTGTTCAAAACAGGTGCGAAAAGGGGGTTTTGAACCAGTGCTCATTTACATTTTTTGCCTAGTGTTATTATCTGCTTCTTATTTGATCATTTAATTAATAGTGTCATAATCATGATTTAATGCATATCGTTATGTTGCTAGAGCTATATCGAGAATAACATAAGAGTAACGAATGAAAAGTAAGTTTTCTAGTTTACAAAGGCAAGTATATAACATAGACTTCACTGCAATATGGATGAACATTATTGACCGTCAATCTCTTACTTACATTATTACACTATCTCAGGCATTTTTTGTATTTTAAAATATTACTAGTACAATGTTAAAATTCACAAAAAAGAAAAGTAAAGAGGAAATTAAAATACAAAAAGAATTAAAACTTTAGAGTCAAAAGATCAACAGAAAATTAGCATAATAGCTGGAAAAGGATGCTTATTGCTTTGCTAGTAAATTAAAAACTTGCAGATTTTCATGGAGTTTTGGCAGAAGCCACTTCAGAGCTCTTCTTCTTTCGCGAAAACAACTCTCTAATCAAAGTTATCAATGGTTGTCTTTTCTTCTTCTTAAGAGAGGGATGTCTCTCCAAAAACGGTCCGCTTTTGTGATCAGGTAATACAACTTCAGATAAAGTTGCATTTCCAAAGGTCACAAATCTCCATATAATTACATAAAAAAAAAGTGTACCAAAATAAAAATAAAATTACATATAAAAAATTTGGGGAAAATAATTAATAAACATGTGTGCATAATAATTATGTTTCAAAAAAAAAAAAAAAAAAAACACATGTGTGCATAATTAGATTTCATTTGAATTACCTTTTAACTTGGTTTTAATCTTTTCTGTATAGTAAGCGGTTTGTAAACGGTTCGATTTATAAGCGATTCGGTTCATAAACAGTTCGGTT
This sequence comes from Chenopodium quinoa, assembly GCF_001683475.1. Lineage (NCBI taxonomy): Eukaryota > Viridiplantae > Streptophyta > Magnoliopsida > Caryophyllales > Amaranthaceae > Chenopodium > Chenopodium quinoa. The sequence continues at coordinate 168,577 of NW_018742381.1, read as the reverse complement.
TATAAGCGGTTCGATTTATAATCAATTCGGTTTATAAACGGTTCGGTGCAAACGGGTTGCAGTTTGTTAACGGTTCGGTGTAAAACGGTTTTTATGCCAATTTAAACAATTTCGGGTTAGAAACGGTTCGTTCATTTTCGGTTCGGTTTTCTTTCAGTTTGGTTTGGTTCTTAAACGGTTTAACGTTACTCGGATCGGTTCGGTTTCGGGTTTACTAAAATGCGATTCGGGTTGGTTTTCGGTTTCAAAAAATCGGTTTGGTTCTCATTTCGGTCGGTTGGATTCAGGCAGTTAAACGGTTTTGGTTTGAAATTTGACAGTGCTAATGATCAGGCATAGAGTAGTTTTATTCTTTTGGTGCAATCATACAATGCACATTTCTATGTATATTCTTTTTTAGCCAATTTTTTAAAAAAATCTTGTTCCTCATACTCTCAAACTATTTAACCCGTTAATTTAGATTAGGTTGTCCCCAACAAAATTTCCGACAAGAAATACAAGTTGATATCCTATATTAACAAATTTGTTAATATAAGGGTATTTTCGTAATTTTTGGTTGTAAATTAGGGTATCAGTATAACGTCAATAAAGCTTATAAACAGTAGAATAACTTGGAGAATCAACGACATTAACTCTTGTGGCTGCCTTCAATGGAGAATGGAAAGCTAATCTTCAATGGAGAAGTAGTGAAAGCTCGTCTTTAATGGTGGAAACAATGGAGAAGTTAAACACCTACTCTTTGGGGTTAATTATACGGTTATACCCTAAATTATTCCTTTTTACTTAGAATTTTCGTTTAATTAATTATATCCTAAATTACTCCTTTTTACTTAGGGTTTTTGTTTAATTCGGCGGCGAAACCGTTGGTAGTGTTTGAGATTACGACGCACCTTGTTGTTTGAGTATGGGGGCAGGTTGGGCTGATTGGCATGACGGTGGAAGTTAATGAGGCCGAGGAGATATAATGCTTATGAACGAAGAAGAGAGGTGGGTCTTCTCTTTTTAACTTTGTTCAATTCCTCCAGTGTCAAAGGGTTCCAGATCTTATCTCTTTTTTGCTTTGTTTTTCCATTGTCAAAGTGAGAGATGTGGGTCTTCATCTCTTTTTAATTTGGCTTCGTTTCTCCATTGTCAGGAGAGAGTTGGGTTTCACTTTGGGGGCAATTACAAACGTTATTTGACGGAGTGTATGACAATGTTTGTCCACATCATCACCAAAGGAAAATTGTAATTTTTTAACAACTTGGGATTTCAAGGCGCGCGTATAGCTAGCCCTTTGAGAAGAATTATTACCGATGTTCTTTATGCCCTATTCGTGTTTGTGTAATATTTTATTAGAACTATTTGTATATAAATGATAAATGTGTTGGATTTTGTGTAGTTGTGCAATGTTCTAAACTTTAGTTGAGCTACTTTGATTTAGTGATTAAATGGTAAAAAGATATTGAGTTCAATGTAGAAATATAAAGGTCTAATAAATTCTAAATAGGAAAATTAAAACAAAAAGAAATAAAGAGAGTAAAAGATGGATTTAAATATTGAAATAAACATAACTTTTTAAATCAATTTAGGGAATTCAATAGACAATTATAAGGCTATTGAATCAAATGAAGAAAAATATGTAAAAGATGATTTTTAGGGATATAAATGTCCATGCACTATTGATAAGAGTTTTCTTAAACTTTTTATAAACTAGGGTGGCCCACGCACGCGATGCGCGCGAGGTAGCTAGTTGTTACCGTGAGTTCTTTTGGCTTGCGTTTACACTCCACACAGAAGTAATGGATTGGTAATGAAACATTTCGCTATATGTCTTCATTTATAAAGTGAGAAATATCTTCTTATTAATGTTATATATTAGGAAATGAATGGAAGAATCCATTTGGCACATGAGAACATAAGCGTCACTACTTCACAAGTAAAGCTTAAACCTAGCAGACTTTAGATAAACAATTTAGAAATAAGAACTTCACTTGAGGAGCATATAATTTTTTTTTTCTGTGCTCTTGTGTATTAATTGCTTGTGTATCTCATGAGCAATTCTATGTTTCTAATCAATGTTTTTCTAAATATTTTAGCCTTGTGAAATATGGCCATAGTTATTATGTGTAATGCATGCAACTACAAAAATGCTTGAAGATGTGAATTGTAAGTTGAGCTAATACCATGACCATATTTGGCTATTTAATTGAATGAAAAAAAGAGTTCAAAAGTGATATTAGTCTTTTCAAAAGAAAATATTACAATCGATGGCTCATAAGCAAAGTTTAATTCTGCTAGTACGCAATACATTTGTATCAAAAGCTAATTAAAAGGTGTAGCCTTTGCCAATGTTCTTGTAAGAAGCCACACCGTGTAAGTATTCATGTTGGTGCAATAGCAGAGCTTACTCAAAGGAAATGGCTTTCAGAGCTCATTTAGAACCTGGATTCTATTCAGGAAAGTTGTTGGTGCAATCTAGAATAACATGGAATTAGTCGCTAATCTGGTAGCTATTGCTTCAAATTTTAGTCAATCACCCTGTCAGTAATACAGTAAATGTGTTAGGGGAAAAGACAATGGAGTTAATCAAAGAAGCTACTACTGTTAGACATTTTAGTTCATGCAACTTTAGCAAGCTTTAGAGTAGATAAGCAAGCGCATATAGTTTAGAATATGGCATATATAGAAAATAGATAGTATGTCAAAACTACCTACCATTCTTATAGAAATTGCAGTAGGTAACTCAAGATGCAGAAATACTTGCGTGGATCTAGTCCACAATAATATTATTGTGGACCTGAGATTTATATACACGCAGACGTTATTTGGAACATAGTGACCGTAATTTTAACATAGTATCCTTATTTGTTAACCTTTATTAAAACTTGTGTGACCTTTAATGTTATTTCTGTTTACATCCCAAAAAATTAACCTCTAATAGCTTTTATATTGTCACAATCGCTTTTATTTCAAAATAATAATCTTTATTTTAATGTAGTGATTTTTTTTTTATTAATAAAACAATCATAGTATCTCTAATGTTAGTGGTCCACAATAAATTTGTGTGAACCAGGTCCATTTAAGAATTTGGGTGTAGAAAATGATAAATGTGACCACTATTATTTTCAGATTATTTTTCCTAAGATTATGAACTGGGTTTTAATTAGGATTTAGTTTATGGTAGGAAATGAATGTACAGAATTTGAAAAGAATTACAATAATAGATCCAAGGTAAACGAAACAACAAAATAATAAACATAGATCAGGTAAAGGTCCATAGTTTCCCTTCTTAGTGATCATGACAACCTTGCGAACAACCAAGTAACCTGCTATGTTGCTTATAAACCGGGAGAGTTAGGCTGCTGTCAATGTTACTGTTCAATACCTCGACAATCGTCATGATATAAACTCCAGATTTAGCTTCCTTGATAATGCATTCATAATCTAAGTGAAGTGATCCCAGAAAAAACTTCCTTGATGTTAAATTGAAGGAATACACCGGAGTGTGTTAACCCATCTCTGACACCAAACAATTGGTAATCGAAACAGTTAATTAATTCTTTTTGCCTCAATTATAAAAGAAATAGCAAACATGCTCATGAGAATGGAATTTGATAGGAAATAAGGCTAAAGATGCACTCACCTCACAAAGTTGAACTCTTTTATTATCTCTTTGAAGGTAAAAATACAACTCATCTATAATGCCTCTGGAAATAAAGTAACATTAAAACAAAAACTAAACAACCATATAACATAAATTATACAGTATATATTATATCAATGAAGAAAGCAACATCATCATATTGTACTTTAGAGTTTGACCATGATATAGGATGATAGAATAGTTGTATTGTATTTTCTTAATAATAGATTATACAACAATATACAGCAATATTTATAGAGTTACAAGAGCATAAAAGATAAGTACAATAAATATATTAAGAAATAATAAAACCTATAATTAAGGGATAACACTAAACAATATTGAACAAATAAAACACTAGAGATAAGGGAAAGCTGTTGAAGATGTTGCGTCAATAATTATCATTCTCTAACACGCCCCCTCAAAACGAGTTGTGGTAATGACAGACTGATTTTGCTGATTAATGTTGTGAATGTGAGCTTGGGCAGGGGCTTTGTAAGTGCATCTGCTAGTTGATCGTTCGTGGATATGTAAGCCACACGTAGCTTTTTGGCTTGAACATTTTCTCGCACAAAATGATAATCCAAAGCAAGGTGTTTCATGCGGGAATGGAATATAGGATTCGCACTGACATATGTTGCTCCAACATTATCACAGTATATTATTGGAGTAGAAAGCAAAGGGTGACAAAGCTCATGCAGAAGATTTTGAACCCAAAGAAGTTCAGCAGAGGCAGCAACAACCGCCCTGTATTCAGCCTCCGTGGAGGATCGTGCTCTTGTTTTCTGTTTCTTTGAGGACCATGATATAGGATTCTTGCCAATGCACACCACATAGGCAGTTGTTGAGATGAAGTCATCTGTATCCCTAGCCCAGTCAACATCGGAATACACATGAAGAGTCATAGGAGTAGTGTTATGAATTGTAAGTCCCATGGTAGAAGTACCCTTAAGGTACCGTAACAACCTATGAAGTGACTGTATGTGGAAATCAGTAGGACATTGCATGTACTGTGCTAATTTGTTGACAGAAAACACAACGTTTGGTCGAGTAAGACTCAAATACTGTAGGCTGCTGATGAGAGCTCGGTATTGTGAAGGACCGGGAAGGGGTTTACCTGTGTTGGTCAGTGGGGGATGAACAGCAAGAGGGGTAGATGTGGGTTTTGCATTTTCCATATTTGCTTTGCATAGTAAGTCATTTATGTAACGAGTTTGACTCAAGAATAAACCGTGTTGGTGAGGCATGACTTCAACCCCTAAAAAATATGATAGGGTTCTAAGGTCTTTGAGAGAGAACCGGGTTGATAGTTGCGTGATGAAGGTGTCTAGATAGTCGGGCATATTTAATGTGATGATTATATCATCAACATATACAAGAAGGTACACTGCACGGTGATATTGTTTGCAAAGGGAATGGAAGGATCAGAGATAGCATTGCGGAAGCCAAGTTGAAGAAGATGATGACGAAGTTCGGTGTACCAAGCTCGAGGAGCTTGTTTTAAACCATATAGAGCTTTATTCAATTTGCAAACGTGTGTGGGATATTGCGGGTTAACAAAACCAGGGGGTTGGACAGTTGAATACATTATCAGTGAGTGTGCCTTGAAGAAAAGCATTGTTAATGTCCAATTGACGCAGGGGCCAGCCATTGGTAACCGCAAGAGATAGTACTAGCCGTACCGTGGTAGGTTTGATTACGGGGCTGAAAGTTTCCCCGTAGTCAATGCGAACTCATTGTGTGAAACCATAAGCCACAAGACGTGCTTTGTATTGTGTAATTGCACCATCTTTATCACTTTTTATGCAAAACACCCATTTGCAGTCCACTAGGTTTTGGGAAGGAGAGGAAGGGACGAGAGACCATGTGTTGTTGTTTTGGAGAACATGTATTTCGGTTTCCATAGCTTTCCTCCACACCGAACTTTTTAGAGCTTGAGTAATGTTTTTGGGAAGTGAAGTTTCATGAGCTTCGACATTGAGATTGAGTTTGGTGATAGGCTTTCGGATGCCATGTTGAAGGCAAGTAACAATTTGAGGGGAGCTGGGCGAAGGTTGCGAAACAGAAGGTGAAGAGAGTAATGTAAATGAGGAGGGAGAGGTTGAACATGTCGAAGGGTCAGGGGACATAGAAGATGAAGAATTTAAGGGTGATTCCGTGGGGTTGAGTGTAGATGGCGGGGAGACAGCAGCCGAACAGTGTGGAGCAGTAGAAGGTGATGATGATGTTTGTGGAAGGGATGAAATTAATAAAGTAGCCCACTGATCAATTAAATCATCAGTGGGGGTGCATGGCGATTGAGTTAAGGAGGCATAAGGGAAAATAGACTCATTGAATTGAACGTGGCGAGATGTGTAAATGCGCATAGTTGAGGGATCAAGGCGATAATATGTGCTTTGAGAGGAAGAGTATCCAATAAATACACATAGGGTAGATTTTGGGTCGAGTTTGTGGGATGTATAGGTTTTAAGCCAAGGGTAGCATAAGCACCCAAAGCTACAAAGCTTAGTGTAATTGGGTTTGTGACCAAATAGTTTGAAATATGGGAAACATTATTTAAAGTAGGTGTGGGAAACCGGTTTATTAAGTAGGCTGCCGTGGAGGCAGCATGAGACCAAAAATCAAGTGGCATGTTTGCATGGGAGAGAAGGGAGATGAAGGTTTCAACTATATGCCTGTGTCGGCGTTCAGAAAGGCCATTATGTTTGGGGGTATGTGGGGGAGTAGTGAGATGAGAAACGCCATTAATGGTGAGATAATGTTGAAGAGTAAAGTATTCTTCTCCATTATCCAAATAAAGTGCTTTGAGAGGGAGTTGGAAATATTTTTCTACAAGAGCTTTGTATCGGAGGAAAATAGATTTTGTATCCGATTTTCTTTTTATGTTGTATAGCCAAATGTATTTGGAATAATGATCAACAAAAATGACATAATATTTGTAGTTGTCATGGGAATGAACAGGTGAAGTCCACAAATCAATGTAGACATATTCAAGGGGAGCAATAGATTTAATAGAAGAAGTAGAGAAAGGGAGTTTGTGACTTTTATTGCAAGCACATGAATTACAATCTAAAATGGAAATACTCGATATATTTAACTTATTTTATGAAATAATATGCTGAAAAATATTCCTAGATGGATGACCTAGATGATGGTGCCAATCAATGGAAGATGATGTGCTTGTGTAGACCGAAGGAGAATAGCGGAGGAAAGCTCATAGATGCCGCAACTAGTTGTCCCTTGAAACAACACTTTCGCCGTTGAAAGGTCCTTCAAGAAAAATGAGTTAGTTTTAAAGGATACAGAGACATTGTTATCAAGGCAAAGTTGAGAAAGAGAGATAATATTTTTGGTCATAGATGGAACTACTAAGACATTTTTAAGCACAAGGGAAGAAATAGCGCAAGAACCAATATGAGAAATGTAAAGACCCTTACCATCACCAACTATCAACTCTTCGGTTCCATCATAAGGAGCATAGAGGGATAGGTTGTTGAGGTCATCGGTTACATGATGGGATGCCCCACTATCCAACAGCCATGGAGTGGAGGAAGGTGAGGGCAATGAGAGGTGAGAGTGGTTAGCTTACGGTTTTAGGGAAGACCGAGAGGGCTGCGTGGAGTTGTAGCGTAGAGATGGAGGGAAGGCAGACGGAAATTGTTGGGTGAAGAAAGGACAATGAGCCACAACGTGGCCTTGTTCACGACACCATTGGCATTTGTCAAGAAAAGGACGAGAGGTTTTAGAGGGGTTTGAAGAGGGAGTGTGGAAGAGACTTTGGGAAGACTGTTTGTGTGGAGGACGGTTGTTTGGCTTAGTGAAGGCAGTGAAGGCGGTTGCGGGAAGGGAAGAAGATGTGGTAGTTTGTGTTTGTAGGATTGAAAGTTCTTGTTTATGAGCTTTTCGTGAAGCTCTTCGATGGAAATGGTTGTGTCTTGGCCATTGACGGAGTCGACAAGGACTTGTAAGAGTCATCAAGACCAGCAAGGACTTAGTCTATAAAGTCCTCGTGATCGATGGGTTTACCGAGTGCGGCAAGATGGTCGGCGCATTCCTTAAGTGAGCGCATATAGTCAGAGATGGAGGATGTGCCTTTAACAATGCGGTGAAATTTGTCTCGTAGTTGTTTTATATGGCCACAAGAAGGGAGAGCATATGTTTTTGATGGAGTTTCTCCCATAGTTGGGCAAAGGTTTTAGCTTGGGAGATGAGAGGCACAAGGTTGGGAGAGATGGTGCCGATTAGGGAGCCAAAGAGTAGGCGGTCTTGGCGAGTCCAGTAAATATGGTCAGGGTTGGGGGTGTCAACACCATCGATGGTGGTCATGGAAGATGGACATGGTAAACTGCCATCAAAGAAATGGAAAACGTCATGGCCGACGAGCAAAGCCTCGACTTAGAGTTTCCAGGAAAGATAGTTGGTTGAGGTGAGCTTAATGACGTTGTGCATGTTGACAACGTTGAATGGTTTCATGGGGTTGGTGGGGTTGGACAGTTGGTAGGAGGTTTTGGGTGAGGAGACCATGATGAAGCAAGGGAAGAATGGAATGGTTTGCAGATCAAGAATCTGATACCATATAGGATGATAGAATAGATAGAATAGTTGTATTGTATTTTCTTAATGATAGATTATACAACAATATACAACAATAATTATAGAGTTACAAGAGCATTAAAGATAAGTACAATAAATATAATTACGAAATAATAAAACCTATAATTAAGGGATAACACTAAACAATATTGAACAAGTAAAACACTAGAGATAAGGGAAAGCTGGTGAAGATGTTGCGTCAATAATTATCATTCTCTAACACATGAACAATTGGGTGAAGAGGTCTAGTAGTTCAATAGGTCTATTGACTATGACGCCCCGCTCCAAATCTGACCGCCATGGTAACCTAGAGAGGATTGAATGGAGGAGAAAAAGCTCAAGAGGTGCTTTAATGGGGAACTCGTAGTTTAGTAATTTTTAGAGAGATTGTGAACAGAGATGGAGAAGAGAGAGAAAGCTCAAAACTCTTTTTTTTTGGTATGGATATATACACGTGTAATGACAATTTGTGATTTAATAATATTTGTTGTCATTCTTCTCTTTTGTCTAAGGGTGTTTTTCTCAAAAAATTACAAAATAGGGGTAAAAAGGTAAACAAACATTTTGAAGGTTATAAACGTTCGTGCACTATTCATAAGTGTAATCTTACACTTTTTATAAGATAGGGAAGTTGAAATATTTGTTCACTTAATGTTAGATATGTGAGGACATAAACATATTTTTATTAATATAGGATATAAATGGAGGTTGGCTCATTTCCACTTGCCTTAAAAAAACAGCAAAGCTCATCAAAAAGTCGAGTTAGTTAGGGTTTTTTTTGTTTTTGTTTGAAACGAAGGTCGAGTTAGTTTGGGAGTTCCCGAATTGGATCTATTTAGCTCCGAGCAAGGCCACTCACTAGTCACTACCCTCTCTTAAAAAACGGCGGCAGTACGCCAACGTTCTTCTTTCTGTTCTTCCCAAATTCCACTTTCACTCTATTTTTGTTTTATTCGAAAATCAGTTGTACTCAATAATCAATTACCTGCTGCCCAAAAAAAAAAAAAAAAAAAAAAAAAATCAATTACCTACAAAAACTTAAATTTCCCACTTACAAGATTACTACTATCGTATTGTACAAAGGTTTTAATTCAATAAAATAAAAAAAGGTGGGATTTTTTTTCCGGTTAATTTAGGGTGAGATTACATTTATTCGTTACTATATGATGGGAATTGACGGAAATTTTGAGGAAATTCTACAAGAGGGCAAGCTTTATCGCGATGTTAATGCTTTGATTGTTGCTCATCTTCGTGACAATAATCTCAATCAGGTATTTCTTCTAATTATTCAAACCCCTTAATTTGTAATTAATTATCATATGATTTATGCAAACATTCAATGAAAAGGGGTTGATTTTGAGTAAATTAGGGTATTTTCATGTTGATCTTTATGTATTTTATCATTATATTACATGGGTATTTTCTAATTTTTGGATTTGTGGAGCTATTGTTATCATTGTAGGTTTTTTTTTTTTTTTTTTTTTTTTTTTAAATAAAATAAAAATTATGTTGTTTTTATACTAAAATTGTGAAGTTTATTTCTGGAGTTAAATCTTAGTCATTTTGTATGGAGTAGTACCTTAGAGTGTATCTCATTGTATGGAGTAGTACCTTAGAGTAATATTTTGTTTATTTTGAGTTATGCAATGTTTTGTTGAGTAATTTATTCATATTGATCATGTTGTTTTTCCAACAAAGGCTGCCAGTGCAGTTGCTTCTGCTACAATGACCCCTTTGAATGTCGAAGCACCTCCGAATCGACTTCTTGATTTAGTTTCTAAGGTTTGTACCTGCAAAAATTATTTGTGCATTATGTCTATTGAAATTATTTCATGACATTTAAGATCATTTTCATCTAGTTTTAGACTAAGATTTGAACAGGGTCTTGCAGTAGAGAAAGGCGAGCCTATAAAAGGGGTTTCTGCATCCACATTGTTTGATTCTGGTTCTGCCATACCCGCAGCTTATGGGTCGATCCCGGTTCCTCGAACTGCTGCAATTGATTTCAGGCAAGCTGCTTTATTGTACATCATTAAATCAGAAACTTAGGCTGTCTGAAAATAAAGGCTAATGTGTTTGTCTGGACATCAGTGCCTCACCGGACGTTAAAGGCGCATCTAAGACTTTCCCGGACCATGAGACAAGGCATGTGTCAGAGCATAAGGTAATGCAACTTTTTGTCCTTTTGTTGAATTGTGTGAGGGTTCTAATTATGATTACCTGGCTTTATTTCAGAATATTGCAAGATGTGCGAGATTTAGCCCTGATGGGAGATATGTAGCTACAGGAAGTGCAGACACATCCATTAAGCTCTTCGAGGTGTTTGCTCAGTGCAAGATAGATCTGTACCTTATCATGTGTTCATGATTTCTCAAATTTTCTGAGATTGTATTGAACTTTTTATTTGCAGGTTGCAAAAATAAAGCAAATGATGCTACCAGAGGCCAGAGATGGCTCCGTTCGACCAGTCATTCGGACATTCTATGATCATATACAAGTAAATCCTTTTGACTTTTAGTAATTGTTTGGAGGATAGTTGTCTTCAAAGTTTTAAACATTGCTATTCAGGAAAAAAAAAAAAAAAAAAAAAAAGGTGATGGCACGCTTCTGGTAGTGGCAAGTGGTAGATTGTTATTAACTTTGTCTACTCTGCATTTTACACGGCTAAAATTATTGAATTCTTGAGTAATAATTAAGGCCTGATTTGACCTTGACAATTGAATCGATATGAGAAAAGATTAACACTAATTTGCTGTAGGATTTATACATTAATTAGTTTAGGCCTTTTACATAACTTCACTTTGTACACTCCGTATGTGATTTCATCGTTGGCTCTTTAGTTTAGGCTCTACTAGAACTTAGCTTAAGGTTAACTTTTAGGTGTCTTTTTTTTGCTGGGGAATAACACATGCTTTATGATGTATTTTTCTTACTCTTTCCTATTTTCAATCGCAGCCAATAAATGATTTAGATTTCCATCCACAGAATACTATATTGATTTCTGGCGCCAAAGACCATACAATAAAGTAAGAGACTGATATATTTGGTAGCCTTTTCAACTTTATTTCTTCCTTCTCAATTAAAGAACCTTTATTTTCTTCCTTCTGCTCATGTGAAGTGGCTTGAAGAAAATTGTTTATATTTATGACTTAATGAAATTTGTTAATGTTCTGTTAGTTAGAATGGTTTTATGCCATTTTTTTTCCATAATTGAAATGCTTCTTTCATTTATATTTTTTCAGGTTTTTTGATTTTTCTAAAACAACAGCAAAAAGAGCTTTCAGAGTCATTCAGGTCTGGGTCATACTGCTGTCTTATTTTAAACTTTTTTTATTGCAAAAGGATGAATCTTAATCTTTTATATTGGACATTGTGAATTTTGAAACTTGAAATTTTGCAGGATACTCACAATGTGCGATCAGTATCATTTCATCCTTCAGGGGATTATCTTTTGGCTGGTAATCTTCCTTTTATTGTCTTTCAAAAGTGTCCAAGTGTGTGTCGAAGATTCTGTGGTTTTGCACGATTGTAACTGAATTTTGTAATAATTTATCTAAAAAATTTATCTAAAAAACTATCAATATTCAGTTTGATCTCATCAAAATCCTGTAAATTATCCTATTCAACCTATGTGCCTTTTTTTTGAGTAATATTCAACCTATGTGCCCTTGTGATGAGCAAGTATTACTTTAACTACTGGCATGATAAGATGCAAGTGATAAGTTGACGGTAATAAAGGTCTCTGCTTGTTTCTATTATCACTTTTCTTGATGACATGGTTTTGTCATGCCAAATGTCAGATATTTTAGAGATTCAATCATCCAGTGAATGAGACTAGATTGGTTAAGATTTCTAAGGTCACACCATTTTATCATATGTTAGGCTGGACTCCTTGCTGTTGCAGCTGAATGAGTGCTATTTGCTTCAATGTATGACGTGGCATCTTTCTGCTAGACTATTGATACCTAAGAAAAGAAGGAAAAAAGGTTCATGGTGTTTCTGCCTTATCAGCATGCTTCAGGCCAAGAATTACTTTATGAATGGCCATTAATTATCTGCGTGGGAAGGTTAATGTTTGTGTCTCTAAATTTCATGAACATTCCTCAGAGGCTCAGAAATGCTGAATCGGCTGTGCAGGTACTGATCATGCAATTCCACATTTGTATGATATCAACACATTCAAGTGTTACTTGTCAGCTGTTTCTGAAGATGTTGCTGGCACTGCAGCCATAAATCAAGTATGCTTGTCTCTCTTATTGGGATAGCTATTTTAGTATGATGGTATATGAATAATATGATATCTGGGGATCCTGTGAATGTTGCTAAATTTTCCAACTCTATTTGATGATGTAGGTAAGGTATTCTTCCACTGGAGGCATGTATGTCACAGCATCTAAAGACGGGGCTGTTCGATTATGGGACGGTGTCAGTGCCAAGTGTGTGCGGCCCTTAATCGGTGCACATGGAACTGAAGCCACTAGTGCATCTTTCACCAAGGATCACAGGTACGTATTCTGTAGAATTATGAACTTAATATGTTGAGTCTGAGATGTTAAATTTGTTTTCATCCTAGTAATTTTGGCTTGTTAGCTGTAAAATTTCTTGCCAACCTTATCTTTCAGCAGTGGATATTGATGTGACTAGTATACTATGATATTACTAGATGTAGTTCTGAATAAGCCTTCCATTATTTGCAGGTTTATTCTGTCATGTGGCAAGGATTCCACTGTTAAACTCTGGGAGGTTGGCACTGGAAGATTGGTGAAGCAGTATGTGGGAGCTACACACACGCAATTGCGGTGCCAGGTAGGTCCATGTCTTGGCATATATGGAAGTCACCTACATTTTTCTGGCATTATACTGTCTGTCTGCTGTATACCTACTTAAACTAACAGAAAAATTGAAAATGACATTAATATTCAGGAAAAAAGGTAAAGTTCAAACAAAACCTAGACATTCAAAAGTTGAACAACTAGGATTAATATATGCTAATACACACCATCTGGAAATAATGGTTTCATTGTTTCATCATCTCAAATATTAAGGACTCGCATGCTCAACTTTATTTGCTTAAAATTGACATTTTTTATTTTTTTTGTAATAGATTTTGATGTTTATATATCACTAATGGATGAAATTCACATAAAAATTAACTGCTTGAAGCCTATTTACTTAAAAAATCCTTTATGACAGTGACCATTATTTTTGGAGGGAGCAACACATTTAAGGTTTATGTGAAGTAGAGTACGTTTCCCAATTTCCTTCTGAAGGCAAATTTAGGGTGGGGAGGTTGTTTGGTGTGACTTTGCAAGTATTTTTTCAATCATTATGGTTCATCTTTTACAATTAGGTTGAGTTTGGCCTGTAGGAAATTGTTATGAACTTATGATCAATTATTGTATCTACAGAAATTATATTTCAGCGTAAATCAGTTTTCAACTTTCATTTCCCTTTGTTTGGTTACTTGCTAGAATATAAGGAAGCATGATGAATGGGAGGGGATGAAATGTAGGAGAGAATGAGGAAGGCAAGGGATGAGGTGGAGAAGGTATACCATCCTTAAAAAAGTAAAGTTGGATAACTATATTCAACCTTTTGTAGCTATGGGAGGAAGCATGGAAGGGAGTGGAAAGAATTAGGTCTTGAGATGTGTTTTAGGAGCTATAAAAACTGATGCTTCTACATTCATTTGCATAGGCTTTTGTAGTGCTTGTAGATTTAGTGGCCATGTAAACATGCACTATAGAGTAGACTAGAATTATTCAATGCATGCATGAACATTCACTGATTTATTTTACCAAATTCTTTATTTCTTTGAACTATATTCTAATTGGATGCAAGTCATGCAACTAATGCATGAATATCCAGATATATGAATGCAAAAGGCCTCATCTGTAAACCCCTCTTTGAGACTATTGGTCGTCATTCCTACCTTACATCTGAGGTTCAAACCTTCCCCTTGAAAGTTCCATTGTAATAGTTTCTGTAAGTTGGTTATAAGTCGGACAATAAGCCAACCTCGTTTTGTTCTCATCATCTTATGCTCAACATCCCTATTGCATGAAATTTCACCTTCATATAGTTGACAAAAATGGTTTTTTGCTTGCTTGTATTGTGTCGAACAATAAACCAATCCTGAGTATTGTTCAATTTTATTTCAGTGGCTGCCCTGGCTGGAGCTTTATTTAGCCCTAATCAGCTAGTATCTTCCTTAACCAAACAGCTTGTTTCACTGTTGATGTAGCATCTTATTCTGCGTAGAGTGAAATTATATCCTGTACTATTCACAATAAAGACATCCCACTATCATGGAACAGCTTTGTTAAGCTTCTTCACTCTCCCAGATTCTTTTTCTCTCGGGATCATATTAAGTGGTTGTTTCGTGACAGTTCAACTTTATAGATATAGTATTCCATAATCACATTCATGGGAATTTGCTAAAGTTGTTTGGTTAGCAAGGAGGGAAGTAACTTCCCACAGGAATTTCCACTTACATGGAGGGACTAGGTTAGTAAATTCCTAAGTTTTATGTGAACTGAAAATTTCTGGGAAGTCCCACTTCCCCCATTTCACATTCAACCAAACGACTCACCTAACCTGCAATTCCTAGGAAGTCTCATGACTTGATGTAAACCAAACAAGCACTTAGTGCAATGATCATGTTAAACTTAGTGCCTATCTTTATCTCCACACAAATGGTTCCTTTTCCTTGTGACTCAAACATACCATTTTCCACGCAGAATGGAATCTTTGATAATGTATCCTGAATTTCTGATTAGTTAAAATTATGAGCCATGAGTCACATGAATTGTTGAACCACTGCCTATTAACCACCTCTTTTTGACACCAGAATTCGCATCTTGATCTGCATAAATATGAAAACTTGGACATACATACAATCCGACGAGTTTCTTGCTGGCTGCTAATGTCTTGCTGATTTTTCAGTTGTGCAACCTACTCCTAAAGTTCTTCTTGTTATGGCCAAAACTCTTACATAAATAATGCATTTGGGCCACAGACAGATCCAAGGGGGTTTACCCAGGCTGTAGCCCACCTCCATTGATCTAATTTAGTATATTTATTTGATGCTTTATTAAGTAACACTAACACAATGTAGCTTAAATAACACATATTTTATTTGGGCCTCCCTTGGGACTAGCAATCTTGCTCTTAGTGACTTTATGTCACTGGTGGCACATGGAGGGAAATTTCCACCAATTGAAATATTTTCCCCTTTGATTTATAGTCTTTTCCTTTATTCACTTTCACTGCCTTCATGAATTGACTTTGTTCCTCGTTTAAAAGGTACCCTCTGTTGAACCTTCATTCTCCTTGCTGAACCACTTCCTATGCATCCACACACCTCCACGGAGCTAAAATAAGACTTTTGGTATAAGGGTTGCCAAAATCCTCCTGACCTTTCTTTCATCAGAAACAGTCTTACCGTATATTTTCATCTGGTTTACTAGCTTCTTAACTGCATAAGAGCCGTCCCTCATATTCTCACCATCTTTCAATTGAATATATAGTTATTAACTTTGTTTTGTCTTACCTTCTAGGTTTTATTGAAACATCTCCTGTAGAATGCTAAGCCTCTTATGCTGTAAAAGCTATAATTCTGGTGAAGTTTTGTCCAAACTAGCATCAAAGATGTGAAAAGGGAAGAAAGTACTGCTGTACCTTTCATCTCATCTGCCTATTTGCCTAACTTTCTGTAGTTGGCGATTGGCGTTGGCTTATTTTATGCTCTCCTTTTTTTTTTTTTTTTTTGCTTAAAGCCTGTCTCAATAATCTCCCATAAATCAGTACATTTCAGGAAAAGCTACAATTTGACAGTTCAGATGATCAGGAATTGTAATTTTCTATTTTTCTCCATCAAATCACCAAGTTGCTAGATGCCTAAAAGAGTAGTAATTGATGTTGAAACCATACTCATCTAGAATTTATGCTTCTGAGTGATTCTTTTATATCTTAAATATTTTGGTTTATTTTTGTCCCTTAAGATCCTCGTGGGCTGCACAAAAAAATATGGAAGGTAGCAAAGAAATAGTCTTGATTTGTATTTTAGAAGCTGTAGTCTGATATACATTTATTCATTTGCTTGGGCTGTTATAGTACTAGTGTTACCTTTTTGTAGCCATGTAATTCATGCACCAGAGATAAGACTTGATCATTGCATACATGAACATTCACTTAATTTACGTAGTTAATCAAACTTCATTCAATTATTCCTATCAAAAGCAACTAATGTATGAATATCCAGAAATCAGAATCATGAACACAAAAGGTCTCGTCATTAACACGGCCTATGAAATTTCTTTCCAACCCTTATCAAACCAAGTTTCTTTCCAACTTAGTGAATTTCCATTTTGGCTTCTTCCAGTAGACATGATTTGTTAATGTAACCATTATTTTATTATTGCAGGCTGTTTTCAGTTTCACCGAGGAGTTCATATTGTCCATAGATGAACCCAGGAATGAGGTTTGTTTGGCTTCTCAAATCCCATTAATTGTTTCATATCTTCACACCTCTTTTTCTAGCATCTAACCAGCCTGCTGCATTACAGATTGTTGTCTGGGATGCATTAACTGCGGCAGAGGTAACAAGACTCCGGTCAAATCATATTGGACCACCCCGGTGGATAGAACACTCACCTGTAGAGGCAGCATTTGTTTCTTGTGGAACTGATCGATCTATTAGATTCTGGAAGGAGGTTCTCTAACTTACAGGAGCGATACATAGCTTGCTGACTTTCGAAGGCAGTAGACATTTACTTGATCGTGGATGATTACTATTGCTATTATCCACACTTTTTGTTTCGTTTAGTGTTGTATCATCCCATATACTGTATCTGTATGAAGAATAACATTGTATTGCCTATATGTTGTACTATATTGCATAAATTCTACGACAAACATGGAATTTTCTTTTGTTTGGTACATGCAAATTACTCCATTTGAAAGTAAGCCTTAAAGCATTAATACTGTACCAGAGACTAATTTGCAAAGTTTCATGTTCTGATATTACGCTGTAAAAGAGAGGAGTTATAGACCTAAGCCTATTATTGGCCTAATCAAATACGTAAAAGACCATCTACTGTACGGAAATATCACTTTGATTGAACATAACTTGACAAACCGTAAGTGACGCTTTGAATAATCTAAACGTGTAATATGCCGCACCTTGGAATAATCTAAACTTGTAATAAATCTTATGTAGACTTAAATCATTGTAACTATACAAAGAACGATGATACCATTTTATCAAACACAAATTTAATGTTCAACAAGTTTGATGCATTAGCATAACATGTGTCACATCAACAAAGAAGATAGATGCAAGATATCAGCTTGTATAACAGATTGCCTCAATCCCAACTGGAAAGAACTACACTCAAAACTAGATTACTAATTACTAAACATGTCATTATCACTCAAATACGTAACAAATTGAAATGTTTTAATCTATACTCATGTTGTACGCCTGTCACCTCTAATCGCAAATCAGTTACAAACAATTTTATTTAAAAAAATTGCAATTAACAAAGTCATAATTAGTCCGTACAAATTAGTGTGGATGTGGAAGAGGGAAACAGCAAATTACAAAAACAGTGGGTAATAAAACGTATCCCGAGGAGAATCTTGACAACGTTATGGACATGGGCATGGGGATTTAAGCCCAATAAAGCAGCCGCAAAGTGGCATTCTTTCTTTGGCCCAAAAAGTTTGCGCATGTAAGCATGCTACTTCTCATCAAAAGCTATGAAAAAGCAACCAACACACACTACATATGACATGCAATATAGAGCATTTTTGGGAGAATGCAATTAATGCTCGACCCATTTGCTGGAATATGATGATCTTAAAATCACCATAGATCAATAAATATGCTCTATGATTTTGTGTTTTATACTACCTCCGTTTTTTTTTTTTTTTTTTTAAGTTTGACACGTATTTCTTTTTAAGAAGTTTATTTCCAGTTGACACGTTTTCTTTTTTTTTAGTAAGGCCTTGTTTAGTTCACCTGATTTAAGCTGATCTGATCTGATTTGAACTTATATTTTCTGATCTGAACTTATTTTTTCTGATATGATCTGATTTGAACTTATTTTTTCTGATTTGAACTTATTTTAATTATTTCAATATTCTACTTTTAATGTTAATCAATATTAATGTTTAATTATTATTGTTATGATTATTATTACTATTACTATTACTATTATTATTGTTATGATTATTATTACTATTATTATTATTATTATTATTATTATTATTATTATTATTATTATTATTATAGACCTACAAATTTTTTAAAGAAACCTATAAGTATTAAAATTACTAGATAATATAATGTAATAGAATTGGAATATTTGATAATTTTATTATTTACAAAATCCCACTTCATAAATGAATTTTTTTTATAAGAAAGTATTAAAATGGGGATCCTTAAAAAACTAAATTACAGATTAAATTTATCATAGCTTTTATTCTATATAGAAAAAAGAGATTTGACTTGTTTTCAAATACCTTAATTCTTAAATAATAATATGGATTTATGATGTATCGGATTTGATTTTATCGTTTGTTTGAACTAGCAACATTTTCTATGTTATTTTGTACTAATTTTAATTAAAGTAATGCGTAGCTATAATTATTATTGAAAACCTTATACGTATACTCCCTTCGATTTTAAATACCTTCTCCATTTCTACATGTGGGGAGTTTTAGGAAAAATTGGTAAACGTAATAATATATGGAGCTTGTGGGGTAAATGGAAGAATAAAAAATTGTATAAAGCAAAAGTATTTGACAGAATAGGAGGAAAGAAAATATGAAATTTAAAAAATTTTATTTATGGGAAATGTTAGGCTTGTTACCAAAAATATGAAATTAAAAAAAAATGAAAATATACATAATATGTTGTACGAAGATATTAATTTTTTTGTATAGGAAACGTTAGGCTCGTTTTTTTTTTTTTTTTTTTTTTTTTTTTGTAAGAAGATATTCAAATATTTTTGTTAAAACCACTTGATCAAGTATTATTGTTTTGATCTAAAGAGGGTGTTTATAGGAAAAAGCAAAGTATTTTGTTTTCCACCTCAAGGCATACTTGAACTTTTTAATTATTTTCACTCTTCACTTCGAACAACGAGCGAGAGATGTTTTGGACAATTAAAATCTCGATGGAAAATATTGACAATGATGCCAAATATGGACACTAAACATCAATTGGCAATTATGGTTGCTACATTCACACTTCACAATTTTATTCGATTACATGAGTTGGATATACCCATTGATAGTGGTATAGAAATCGAACCAAGAGCAGATTATGATTTGTTTAACGAGAATCGTAAAGCTGTAATGAATGAAGTACAACTTAATATAGCAAAGGAAATTTGGAACTTCTTGTAATGAAAATTATATTTGTAAACGTTTATGATTGAAGCTTATAATGAAATTTTAATTATTATCGTTTATTGTTTGTGCTATTTATTAATAATAATAATAATAATAATAATAATAATAATTTTTATAATAATAATATTAATAATCATAATAATAATAATAATAATAATAATAATAATAATAATAATAATAATAATTTGTATTTAATCTGAACTTTTCGGATCTGATCTGAACTTATTTTTTCTGGTCTGATCTGATCTGAACTTATTTTTTCTGATCTTATCTGATCTGAACTTATTTTTTCTGATCTTATCTGATCTGAACTTATTTTTTCTGAAATAAGTAAAAATAAGGTGAACTAAATAAGGCCTAAATTTTATAATAATAATAATAATAATAATAATAATAATAATTTTTATAATAATAATATTAATAATCATAATAATAATAATAATAATAATAATAATAATAATTTGTATTTAATCTGAACTTTTCGGATCTGATCTGAACTTATTTTTTCTGGTCTGATCTGATCTGAACTTATTTTTTCTGATCTTATCTGATCTGAACTTATTTTTTCTGATCTTATCTGATCTGAACTTATTTTTTCTGAAATAAGTAAAAATAAGGTGAACTAAATAAGGCCTAAATTTTATATTATAACACGACAATTATACCCTCCTTTCTCTTGCCCTGTTGCCCGCAATAGACCCTTCTCCTTCGTACCCATCTCTCTCCTCTGTCCCAATTGAGAATAAACAGTCCCCCTCCCTCTCTCCTCCATACTCACTCTTTCTCCTCTATACTTCTTTCATCAATTCATTACTCCCTATGTTTTTTCTCTCTTCAGAATTATCAAACAGCAACTATGTAAGAAATTTACTCCTTATAAAACATCATCGCCCTCAGTTATTAGCAAATTTATGGACAAAATAGCTCACTTTCTTCTACAATCCCATCTCGATCTCCACGGCTCCACCTTTGCCACTCATTTTATGAAGCCACCAGTCTTGAGTTTAAAGAAGCCAAAAATCATTCATAAAAAAAGTTCCAATTTTTATACAGTTACTAACAATTGAAATATTATGGAAATATTTGAGGGAAAAAAAAAAAAATCAAAGCACTTGCTTGAATAAAAGTGGTAGCCATTGTTGAGTTTTGAGCTTTTTTATAATCTTTTTTTTCTCTCTCCTCTGTAAATGGGGTTTCATTAACAATTAAAATCAATGTTTTATTGATGTTATAACTGTAAAGTTTATATATTAATTTAATTGATTGTGATTTTTTTTTTTAATTATTTTGAATTGTTAATCAATACGAATTCTAGGAATTTAGTGCAGTGAGTGTTCTTGTTAAAGAAGACGAGAGAAAAAGAAACTTCAATTATCAATGAAGATGATGACGACATTTGGTGTAGGAGTACGAAAAAACGGTGGGGCCATGATAAGGTGAGGTAGTAAAGGGGAGGGCAATTTAGTATTTTACATATGTCTTACTTTCTCCCTTCCTTAATGTACCCGCCAAAATGAAATGCGTCAACTAATAAAGAACGGAGGATGTACTAAACAACATTAAGGTTGTGTAAACTAATTCACTAAACAAGTACATTATAATTTATATCAAGTAACATGTACCGAGTTCATTATAATGTATAACAAGTTGCATAGGGCATTTACATCTATCCATTTTATATCAATTACTAATAGGTATGCGGTTATTATTCTCTTTGCCCACAAATAATCTTCTTGTATTCTTTATTAGGATGGTCAAGAAAAATATTCCTAAACTAAAAAAACTTACTTAACCTATTACCTATGTGATGTGAAATCCTTCACCATCTCTTTTCCCCCTCACACCCTCACTCCAATTGTATTGAAAATTATATACCCCTTCAACCTGTTTGATGACGGGGGATAACTAAAATTCAACCAAGTTAAATTAAAACATAGTTCTAATTGACAAACCTTAGCTCAGGTTATAAACTGAACCCTTAACTATAAACAATTTTAAATAAAATTTGCGAGAGTTGATTATTTCTGGCTCCTAACCATATGCTCGTAATTGATAAAGGATTTCCAAGTATCCTCTTCCTTCCTAGCTCCCAACCAACTCAAGAGGTCTAACCCGCAAAATTGAATATAAGTAAAAAAGAAAAAAAATTTACCCGTGAGAGGCCCCGGCCTAGCAAAGCTAATTAGTTAGTGTGAAGAGGAGAATTGTTTATTCTGAAAATAGTAAGCACAATGAAAATAACTAAAAGGAATAAATGAAGATAAGGTGAGTCTGTCATCAACCACACAGACATAGACACAGACCCCATCACACTCCTCTAAACCAACTGCTATTTTCCCTTCCTTGTTCAATCTTCATCATCATCATCATCCTCTATTCCTCTAACTTTAACAATGGCGTCTTTGCAACAATCTATTTTACCCTCTATTTCTCAAGCATTTCTTCCTTCTAACTCTTCTCAGGTTCCCTTTCTCTCTTCCGAAAATGTACTTAATTTTCAATGGGATTTATTCCTATTATTTTAGTGCAATATAGTTCTTTAATTGTATGTAATCTTAACACCAAAATTGTGTTTTTCAGGTAAATTTTGTGTCATCTGGGAAAAGGGTTTCTGTTTTAGTGAAGGCTGAACGAGTTTCATCTGCTGCAACTGCTTCATGTTCATCAATATCTTTCCTAGGTAGTAATTTTTAGAAGATTGTTTAATATAAATTAAATCATGAGTAATTAATTTCAAAACAACCCCAACTAAATTTAATTGTGAACATTCTTTGTTCAAATTTGTGTTTTAGTTGTTAGAATTATGAGGATATATGGAGTTGAAATGTAAGGAAAAGAGGTAATGGGTTAGTATTTGCTAAATTTTTTTAACCGCAGTTCATACATTATTTAGAACTTAGAAGTGACCAGTTCATACATTATTTAGATGTGAACTGTCAAGATTATAGTGTATTGTTTTAATTGATTTATACGAAGTATATAATATATATTATAGGTCAATGATAATGACAGATCATAGAAATTAGAAAGTGTTGATATTTGATACTTTTTTCATATAATTATGGAGTTTTGTTGTTATTTTCATGGGGCATTGTGAATTTAGTTTGTGTATAATGAAGATTTTCAGGTATGGGTACCCTGTAAAAGAAAATTTGGGGGTATTGATTTTGTTGTATCCATCTTATGATCTCTGCTCAGTTAATACATAGATGGTCAAACCCTTTACTACATTAAATATGTGTAACTGAATTTAAACAATTGGAGGAAAATTGTAATATTTGCTTCTCTAGAGATCTTTCAAATACTGAATGAAAGATCAAGTACCAAAAGGTGCCACAACAATTCCTGCAAGGCTTTCGTGTCCTTAGAAGTTGCATATAGTGCATTTGTACAAAGATATGTCCATTATCGTTTTTTCGTGCTAACAAGTGTCTGTTCCATTAATTTTTTGACAAACACAATGTTTGTCTCTGTTGCAGATGGTGTAGCAAGGAGGAAATTGCTAGCCCTTGGTGCTAGTATACCTGGAATTTTGCTGTTCGCGGACACCCCTATCTCCTGTGAGTGGTAACTGAATCACGTTGTACTTGTTTTTTGTTGGATTTGGTTTTGAGCAGGCTGTTAAGTTGCTACTCCGTGAATAGCAACAAGAAACCCATGTTTTCTTTTTTTTTTTTTAATCTTTGTTTATCTTTGTGATATTCTGTACTCGAATAAACTCTAGAATTGCAACATCTCTTAATAATGGTGGCATATATCCTAAGAGCACACCCTTGATATGGTTCAGTTGCTGCAGAATCTAAAAAGGGTTTCCTCCCAGTCACCGATAAGAAGGATGGCTATACATTTCTGTATCCATTTGGATGGCAGGTATTGTTAGCTAAATTAAGATCTTTTTGATTGGTCATTCGATGTTGATTTCTGATTGCATGATATTAATCTTCGCTTGTTGCATCCTTTTCAGGAAGTTTCAATTGAGGGTGAAGACAAGGTCTTCAAAGATGTTATTGAACCATTAGAGAGTGTGAGTGTGAATCTGGTTCCAACTAGCAAAGAGGATGTAAAAGAGTTTGGACCTCCAGATAAGGTTCTCTTATAATTTCATTATGACAGTAATTGAATTTCCTTTTTCATGATGCGTAGAATTTTGCTTCACTCATCATTGATCATCTTTGTGAATTGCTTGTTTCAGGTAGCTGAAACTTTAATTAAGAAGGTCCTAGCCCCTACTAACCAGAAAACTAAGCTAGTTCAAGCGAAAGAGGTCAGTAATTCTTCCTTTCCATTTCTATATACATTGTATTGCTATGATTGTGTGATTACAGTTTTTCTGGATGTGAAGGGATCAAGTTCGGAGCCTCTGTTTTGAGGTGGAATTCCGCAAAGTATTCATTAACTGTATATTCTTGTGACACTCGTTTGTTTCTGTCAATATATGCTATTACAATCTTGTGCATACAGCCAATTTTTCATGTATTTTTGGTAGGGAGAATTTAAGGGGATTTCAACTACCCAACTTGAGATTATGATTTCGTGCCCTTGTGGGGAGTGAGGAGAGAAATGGAATGCCCAAGATCTAAATCTCTTCTAAAGAGAGCCTTTTTTAAAGGCTATTAGTGTTTCTTTCCCCACTTATGGGATTAAGGCTTTGATTGATTGATTAGTGTTTCTTTCCCTGTCTTCCTTCTTTTAATGGTCTTTTTCATTCTCATGATCCTATAAATAAAGCCTTAATAAACAACTTTTTGGTCAGAATTAATCTAAATCTCTCATTATTAAAATTGTATGCTGGCGGAATTCTATCCAGATTCAATTCCTTTTTCCATTTGACTTAGGTTTCATTATGTGTGCCACTTCCCTTAAAATGTTCGTTTAACTTGCCAGATTAATTTAAACAGGCATCCTTTGATCCTCATATTACATTTGAGATCATGCACATGACACTGGATGATTGTGCGTCACAACCTTCAGATGGCTTGATTATGTCCTGATTCTTCATTGAATAACAACTGCTAATATAAGGCCCGGAAAGGCTAATTGAAGAACTGAAAGGACCAAAACTGTGTTTAGTGAGTAGATTAAAGCAAAATTATTTTCAAGGCATTTGCTTCTCTGATAAACAAACAAGGAACCAAGTTTCAAAGGCTTAAACCTCAACTCATTTCACACTGTCACTTCTTATCAATTTTAGGGTGAAGGACATTTCTCAGGTCCTCAAGTTTCTCATACATATGTAAAGACTTTGTAAGAAGACAAAATGTAGGAAGAATACTATAAAGAAAGGTGATTCAAAAATAATTTTACTACCTAGAGAAAACATGCTCTTTATTCATTTCCTTGAAGTCTTCTTTGCTACAGGACTAAAAGATCTTGCTATTTGGATTATCACCTTAGGAATTCCCTAAAAACAAATTTCTTGGTGGGGAAATAAATCCTCGCTCTCTAAGGACAGGAGACTTTGATGTGATTCACCCCTTAGCCTAGATCTACAAAGTCAAAGGAAACTCAATAGTTTGGTCATTCTTGAATGGTAAAACTTGTTAAATCTCTATCACCAAACACTGCCTTAAGAACCCCAAAAAACTTGAGAGCTTAAAGGGTAACTATCCCCTACATTTTCGGTTACATCACGACATTTCACTTGAGAGGCCCACTTATAAAGAAAGCTGTAAAAGAAATTGTAAAATGAATAAGAATACACATTTTAGAGAAGATGAATACTTATTTGTCATCAATGTCAAGCTAAAACTTGGGGATCAATGGACAATGCTAATACAAGTTTCTTTGTCTTGGCAATTTGTCACATCCGTACATGAATGCAGGGTAATAAATGCTTTAAGAAGACTTTAAATTGCTAAGGTAATTGCCCTCTCTTTAAAGAGAGGACTAATGAGCTGTAAGAGTTGGGCACCTACTATCAAAAGAAGTACTGTCATATGAGAAAATGTATGTAGATGAATAAATGGATAAGTATATCTCTCAACCTAAGTGATGAAGCCTGATCAGGAACAACAAAGAACACCTAGTTTGTCAGAGCTTTTGTGAGATGATAATGGTCTGTAACACTGTAACCCCTCAGGTGATTCAGCTGTTGGCTAGGGATCACTTTTTAAAGGTTGCATTAATATTGTAATGAGATGATATAGTGGACGTTAGTTAGTGTTTATGAGATTATGGTCTATTGGTGCAGATCTACTGAGAACAGGAACTACATCAAGTTTCTGTGTTTTAAGTTTTATTAGTCATGTATTTCTAGAATAATTTCTTATTGTTGTTTCTTTACTAGTGTACACCCTGTTGAACCCTAACCTAAATAAGGGCACATGTCTTTTGTTTTAAACCCTATGGGTCCAGGTATGTGGTATCAGGTAGGGCAATGGTTTGGGTCTAACATAAACCCGCCAAACCCTAACATAGACCCGCTCAATTTTAACTGGACATTGATGATAAAATTGGTTGTTTGTATGCATTAATGTTACACTTGGAATTGTAATGCCTGTGGACAAGGATGTATTGTGTGACTACTACTCTACAAGTCCTACTTTTATTTGTATTACATTCAAATTGATTGTTGGTCATGTATTAGCTTTGTTGCGCATTATGTACATTAAAAATAAACGATGATAAAAGTTGGAAAAAAAATTGGTGAAGGACCAAGTATTTGGGCTCTTACTACAAATGGTTAAAGAATGCATTTAAACAATAAATTTAATAAATAAATTTTGGTGATAGATATGAATGCTTCAAGAAATAAAAATATGGCATTTCTATTTGCAGGATTGTTGGTGAATTGAACAAGGGTTGGGAAGTGACCTTTTTTTTTTATTTATTTTCTGGTTAGATTGGGGGTCTATAAGGAGTCACAAACTCATAAAAGGCGGTGAATTGACGTAGACAGGATTCGACTCTAAGTTTTAGGTTCACCCCAAGACTTTACCAATTAATATAGTTGGCATCTACAGTGACAGTTTGTGTTGATCGGGCCATATTTCTTATTAGAATCTCATTGTAACTCCTGCACTTCACACTTAAGCTGTTTACATTGTATATTCTAAATGACATTACTACTTTTAATGATCTTATGCTTGTTTTTAATGCATAGATGCTTATTAATTTAATCTGCTTGCAGCAAGATGTTGAAGGCAAAACGTATTACACATTTGAGTTCACTGCCCAAGCGCCAAATTATACCCGCCATGCTCTAAGTGTAATCTGCATTAACAAGGGTATGAAATGAAATCGTCTTCCATTTACAAAAGCATATGCTATTACAATAGGGAGAATTTTTTTTTTTTTTTTCCAAATTATACTAGTCTTAATAATTTATGAAAAATGACATTCTTTTTGGTAAAGCCGAAGTAGAAAAAGTAACCTCTTTTTTATTTATTTATTTTTATATACAACTCTTAGAATATAAATCAATTGTATTTAATTATTCTTAAATCCTACTACGAAGTATAAACCTCTATATTAACTTGTGATTTTACATTGCATCTTCATAAATAAGGGTGTTAACAACCTGCTTACTTGGCACAATGATTTGGACCTGAGGCGAGTCTCAAGCTTTTTCGAGTTTAAATTCTCATGTTCAACTTACCATGATACTCTGCTTGAGTTCAAATCTTGTCTTTTTATATAACTATGTTTTGCTATTGCTTTTGAGTTTCTCAACATTATTATATACATGTTTACTACAGTATTAATTTAAGTCGGATGCTATAATATGTAAAATAAAATAATTAAAAATTATTTTGAGCCTGTTCACGAACTTATTTTGGGACTAAGTCTTTGTTGTTGTTATTGTTCATGAACTTGTTCAATCTCATATAATTTTCGAGCCAAGCTCGAAATAGTTCGTGAGTCATGTAGGCTCATTAACATCCCTAGTCAATAATCATGTGTCTACTAAAGTTTGACAATAAATTTTGTGCCGTGAAAGTCATGAGCAAAGTTTTGGTCGTCATTATTAAACTCTCAAAATAGGTTGCATTTTGTTGTGGAATATATTTACTAGTAGGTCTAGTACAATCGTACTGTATTCGCTTAAACAATTCAGTGATAGTTTTAACATCTTTACATTATTACCGAGTTCAACTCAGTGTACAGTAGTTTACTTTTGTCTGGATTGGTGTGTAACATGGCGTCATGGCACAATAATTTGTATCCAAATGATGATAGATGGACTAAATATGCCCAATTCCATCCTCCACTCTACTCAGGATGGAATTAAACTGTAAGAAGACGTACATCCCGCATATTTGTAAACTGCTACTTTGAGTGATGTCTAAGATGTTCTCATTTTTATCTCCCAAAAGAATGTCAATGTGACTATTTTGTGGTGGCTCCTTGTTGCAGGTAAGTTCTACACCTTGACAACAGGAGCAAATGAAAGGAGATGGGACAAAATGAAAGACAGATTATACACCGTTGTTGATTCTTTCAGAGTCTTCAATGCTTGATTTTATGGTAAACTAGACATCTCATATTGACACCCTACACTCTTTCTGCGTGAGTTGCACAAATTTTAACTTTATTCGAAGTTAATAGCTCCAAAAACTTGAATGTTGGAGAATACTCATTTTATGTATATTAGACCCAATTTTTTCAAAATTAATGTGTAAAAGTCTTCTGATTAATGAAATTTTATCCCACTATGTGAGTCTCGTATCTTGATTGCAAGTACATAACCAAACATATATGCTAAACACTTCACCAGTTTCTGAGAAAGATTAATTCTGTCTATTGAAATTTTATGAATTGAACCTTCAAATTTGAGCATCCCATAGTCAAAGTCAGTTTTCTAACTCAATTCTTACTGGAGGATGAATGATCGAAAATTGGTACTTGTTACCTCATCTATCTGTGTTGGTAAGAGGTAAGATGGCAGCTCTTATTACGCTTGTTTTTCTCGAGGATAGTTATTAGCATTATAGAAGGAGTCTAGGACTTGAAAAACTTGTCCAATGTGCTTCTTACTGTGTATATATGAACATATGGCCATATGGGTTGGAAACTCTCTTAAACACTGATTTTTTTATCGGTAGATATAAATAACTATATGGGCTGCAGGTTGTGTAGTTTTACAATAGCTTTCCTTCATATTGATGTCTATATCCCTATTGTAGCACCTTGGAGCCGGTATTGAGAGATTGAGTTGCATTACTCTAATATTGTGTATCTTAGAATGACCTCAAAGGTCATGGGTTTGATTCCTTCCAACTGTGTTACTTGGGGGTGGGGATTCCCTTATCCTTCCTCCCATTCCCAAGAGTCAAACTTGCGTAACTAGGCTGATTTACTTGTAAGAGGTCCTAGTCTAGTAGGGTTGTTCTCCTTACCCACCAAAAAGAAAAAGAAAAACCGTGTACCTTAGCATGGGATTGTCCTTGCAAAAGTAGACACAAACTCATTATTACCATTACTAAAGACGTCTTTTATGTCAACCTTTTCATCTTCTTTAACAACATCATCTAAGATTTCTTTGACCTTTTTCCAAATTGAAATTTGTTTGGTACTCAAAGAAGCTTACAGAAGCACTTGCATCAGAAAGACAAAAAGAGATACTGTGTATCAAACTTATGTTACATACTTGAAGGTTTAAGAGTTTGCCAACAATATATAGAAACAACCAACCTCAACTTACGAAACCCTGATACCAAAGAGTGCAAATTCACATGTACACACGTTTATACAGAACTTTTTCATATTTATAGTATGAAGATAACCTAAGTATCTTAAGTATACTAGTAGCATGTTACTGTTTGATGGTAATTTTAACTTCCTTCCAAGTTGCTGATTTAAGAGCCTGATTTTGGTCATGCTGCTATGATATTCTTTAAGAAACTACTCCCTGCGTCTGGATGTGTAGTCACATCACTTGTTTAAATCACACCGTGAACATGACTATTAATTCCGGACAGAGGGAGTTAATCTCCTCAATAAGACACCATGATTGATGTCATTAGTGGAGCATGTTTCCTCATTAGCTACCAGCCTACCAGTAATGCCAACCCTAGAAGGTACAGAATAACTATATATTAGCTGACAACAGTTTCCTGCGCTTGTCGCGTAACTTGTGAAGGATTGAAGATGACATCCTGCATTCTTAATTGAAAAATAATTGTGAGAATAAACTTTTGGATCCTAGAAATATAGTATATTATTGCACTAATCTCAATGTTAAACCTGTTCTTAGAGTGATCAACTTTTCTTAATCATCAGAAGTTCATCAGCATAATAACTGTTAGACAATGATGTGCCTTGAATAAAACAATATAAGGACCAGGTCGTTTTTGTGGGTTGCACTATTTTTGGGTCTAGAATTAAATTATGTTGAAGATGACAAAATTGAGGTGGAACTCACTTCTTTGGGTTCCCCCGCCAAAAAAGTGATATAGGATGTATACAGTCGTCTATGTCATAGGCGGTACTTGTAGATGAAATTGCTTAGATATGTGATTTTGGACGGAATGTCTCTTGTCAATGTCCATGAAAATTACTTAGATAAGTGATTTGTACGGAACATTTCATGTTACTGTCCATGGTAATTACTTTTTACTTAGATATGTGTTTTTGAAAAGCACTTCTACAGTCAATGTCCATGGTAATTACTTAGATATGTGATTTTGTAAGAAATATCTCATGTCAATGTCTATGTTAATGTCTATTCATCCCTAATTATCCCTTTTTCTTTTTAGATTTTCACTTCCACTTGCGTTTGGGAATGAGAGAGGGAAGTGATATTAAGAACCAAATTTTTTTTATTGATATTTTATTGATTATTTAGTACTCCATTACAATAGAATAGATTCAAATAAGAGAGGGAGGAGGGAAATTGACAAGGGTAACATTATGTGCTTTGGGTGGAATCAATAACCCTGTGCTAAAGTGATTTCATTTCCAGCCCTAAAAATCTTCATACCAAACACGTTTTTAAGATTGCATTCAGGTAACTAAATGGTAATAAAAATTGCATTTTTGAAAATGTTGCATTATCATGAACACTAACCTAAACCTTATCGTACATAATTACTTTTAGATTTATTCATTAATCATTATCACCGACCCATGGGTCGTATGGAATTTGCAGAACTTTATTTTGAGTCATGGATAGATATTTTGAAGGTGAGCTGGCCATAGATTAAATTGCATCACAAAGAAGAGTACAACCATGATCTGCAGAAACAGAAAACACGTGGTGATGTAACTGCACTGTGAAGTTGAATTTTTCTTTGATTCTTTTCAACCATGTCTGTTTGAATGGTCCTAGAACTACCTTGAATTAGTGAACCTGATACTGTACCTGTCAAAAAAAACTTATTCCTAGCTAATCTCTTGAAAACTACAAGCGTAAATAATGCCTAGGAGAACAAGTATCAGATATCTGATTTCTCTGACGAAATCGAGCTTCTGAACCTGCATCACCGAAGAGGCTCATGTATTAATCATCACAATATTGATTACTCTAGGAAAAAGTACAGTATATCATATTATTGCCAAGTTAAATCTTTCTATAATCTGGGAGATTATAAAAGTGCGTCGAGTAATTAGTTGTTTTCATAGTGGTCCTGAAGACATTAAAATTTAGGATATACAGTCGATGCCTCCAAAAAAGAAATGTAAATGGGGTTTGTGCAGATAATGGGATTGCCAAAATCTGCATCATCTCATAATCTGTTATTATAATAGTGATCATTGACCTCCATCATTAGCAGCACTTGGTATAAAAATGAAGAGATGGATGCATAATTGAGCATGTAATACCATGTGAATTCCATCTAGATCATGAGAACCAAGAATAGAATACACTAACTAGTATGGACCATCTTTTGGTAGCAAGAATATAAGGTTTCCCATGAAAGGCCTTTAATGGTTTTAAAACTCCCTAGCGCCGAAAAGCCAGTCTACTTTCTTTGGGACCCCTGAAAAATATGAATAAGGAGTTAAGTTTGCTTTAACATGTTAGGTACTAAATACTACAGATGTGAATCAATCTAGGTGTGCGCCCCTATATTGGTTCGCTTTTTAAGTAAGGGTATCTAGCTAACTGTTAGCCACCTAACAACAATTAACTAGAGGGGAAAAGGGGAACAATTATCTTAGCGAATTATTAGATGACTAACAGTTACAGTAGATATTTAGCAATTTTCTTCTTGTGATCTTTCTAAAATATTTTCTTCAAATATTTTAACAAGCAGATATGGTGGTAATGATAACATAGTAATGAGGACGAGGAAGACGATCATGATGAAACGTTGATGACTACGTAACGGCACACGTAGTCTATAAAATTAGGTATAATGAGGAAATTAAAAATGTAGCAGAAGCATCCAACAAAGAAATAGGGAGTCTACATGGTAGCTAAATCATATACTAAAAGTTAAGTGATGATAAGGTCATATGCTTCTTCAAGGGTACTCAATCACAGGAGTGTCAATATTAAAGGCAACAGATTGTTTTTAATAATTTG
Source organism: Chenopodium quinoa (assembly GCF_001683475.1). Taxonomy (NCBI): domain Eukaryota; kingdom Viridiplantae; phylum Streptophyta; class Magnoliopsida; order Caryophyllales; family Amaranthaceae; genus Chenopodium; species Chenopodium quinoa. Next base: position 136,469 of record NW_018742381.1, on the reverse strand, counting down.
CTGATCCTACTGATATGAGCTCTAAACCAATATCATTGCTTCCTAATGCCAAAGCATTAGGGTTTGTAATGGTGGTCCCCCACCATTCCTGTATTAAGTGATAATCTACCTGTAAAACTTAATTAATTAACTAATCAGCACTTAATTAATCACCATTGATTTCAATTATTCTAATACTGTTTGCTTCTGAGACAACCAATCTAGGATATGTACTGTATCACTGCAGCAAGAAGATAAGAAAACAGGGGCTCTAACTTCTGTCCCTTCTATTTTGGGGTTCCCTGACTACTTCACCACCCATAGTGCTTATTAGCATATTAGTCAAAGAATCATATAAACTTTATAATATACAATTTTTGCTAATTTTCTATGTTATCTTTGGTTGATTGCAGGATAAAATATGCATTCATCATTCACTTGCCTCCCCTAATCCCCGGATTCGACATGAAGATTGGCATTGGTTTTTGTTGTCAGGATATTCAATGGATTAAACAAATCAACCATGATGTAGTAGAGATTCTTAGCTCTGTCGCGCTATAGCATTACTTTCTAAATTTGATATTTATAATGCTAATAAGCAACACAAACACAGGTTACTGAATTCAGAAATTCATCTGCATTAACTAAAATCAGATACTGAAGCATGAAATGCCTCAATAACTGACAACAAACCATCCGGATGTTTATAACAATGAATAATGAATCGATGTATTTCCTTTATCCGAAATCTAAAACAATCAGCATTTGATTTGCATATCTAGACAGTTAAACATCAAACCTAGACTTAAGCATCAGGTGCTTACTTAAGAATCATTTCTGAACACATAGTTTAATAACTTTTTTTTCTGTTAATTCTAATACATTCATTAAAAATCTATTTGGCTTTTAAGCCTACCTAGAGCATGTTGTATCCAAAAGAAAAAATCTTCAAACTGGAATAATGTTGCAGGTTTTTCATTAGCTGATGAATTATTTTTGTCAGTGTATAACTTGTAGGAGACATCTAAAGATTATTTAGGGCCCTTCATAACTTCATTAGTGGTCAAAGGAATATTATTTTTTTCCATACACATTAGATTAATGCATTCCCTAACCTTCCCATCTGACACATAGAAATTGGGATACCTACAATCAACAGATGCTTGCCTAAACCATTATATTAGTGTTAATGGAGTTTTGATGTTATGCTTAATCTAAGCTTAATATCAATGTACAATATCCAAATCCATGATTATTATAAGCCGATTAAGAGGGTTAGAATCGATACCACTTAGAAAGCGAAAGAGGACGCGTATGGATCAACATGAGCATTATAGAATAAACGTATAAATGTGCCAAAGTTTATGCTTCATCTATAGTAAAAAATTGGATGTACATAAACTTGTACGGATATGCAACTATACTACTCTTAGGATCCTTGTCCCTATGGGTTAGAACGAACGATGACATGGTGATACATATACATCTTTGAGGGTAAATTTATGTACTACTCGTAGAGGCATATTTAACACGTTTAGGGGCGTGTAAGGGATAAGAACACGAGTCTTAAAGATCGGAGTATCTTTTTTCCACTCGAACACGATTTAGGTGATGAAAGGGTAGATAAGGAATATGAAAAAATTAAAAATAAAACAAATAAAAAATATTGTACAGGTGGTGAGATCAAGATTCACCCAGATAAGGATATGAAGTGAAGCTAAGAAAATAGTGTGAATTTTATAGGAAAAAAAAAAAAGTACACCAAGTGTACAAGAAAACAAAAGAAAATGCATCTTTTGTTTACTGTAAAGGGAGAGAAAAAGGAGAGTGGCTTTTTTACAAGCACTGCACAAACTGAAAATAACTTTAATAAAATCTAAAAAAAACAAAAACAAATATTCTCTAGAAAGAATTTAGATCCCTTGAAAAGAGGTGAACCATATGTTTATCAAAGTGTTACTCTTTGTGTATTCTTCAATCATTTCCAGGTTTTTTTTGCATCTTTAATTCATTATCATTTCCAGGAATCTCTGCTCTTTAAATTTTTTTATTTTAAATAATAAATTTCCATTTTTTTTGCTCCTTGTGTTTACAGAATATAGGATGAGTATGCATCAACAAAGCATGCATAAATAATAAAGATGCATAGGACACCGAAAATCGATCATGGTGCTTAAAAAACAAAAAAAAAAAAAAAAACACCTCCCAATTTTATACCAAACGATGAACAATATTATTCTTCAAAATTCTGATAACACATTATTACTCTGAGGATTCCAAAAATGTCCTATAGAAACGAAAAAAGAAAAAAAAAATGGTTCGATCACTATTATAAACTAGCAAAGTTGGTGCAAAAACAATAAAACTGAACCTTAATTGCGCTATATTTTGGAATACGATACTTGTGACTTGTGAGAATGGACCATTCAATAGAATATTACACCATAAAAACTAGTTGTTGCTCACATGTATATTCAGTACTATAATTTCGAGATTTAGAAATTCTTTATCTAATAAAAGAGAAAAGATTATATATGTATTCAGAACCATTTAAGTGCTTCCTACAGAAATTCATCACCATCAAAAACTAAAAAAGATTGTGATTTGTGATAAGAGAATGCTAAAGAATGTGATTCTAATCTTAATGCAACGTGACATTGACATATGCATTTACTAGTTATTATGACAATAAACCACCACACTTTATTATCTCCAATACTCTGTAGTATTTTCTCTCCTTTTATGCTACGTATTAATTTGATACAGTATACATTAAATCTATAATAAACAGCCAAAGCATGTAATTATATAGCTTAATAGCTGACTGTCCAAATGACCAATTATTTTCTCAAATGGCCGCGTAAATTGCTCCAATAGTATTTTCTCTCCTTTTATGCTACGTATTAATTTGATACAGTATACATTAAATCTATAATAAACAGCCAAAGCATGTAATTATATAGCTTAATAGCTGACTGTCCAAATGACCAATTATTTTCTCAAATGGCCACGTAAATTGCTCCAATAGTATTTTCTCTCCTTTTATGCTACGTATTAATTTGATACAGTATACATTAAATCTATAATTAACAGCCAAAGCATGTAATTATATAGCTTAATAGCTGACTGTCCAAATGACCAATTATTTTCTCAAATGGCCGCGTAAATTGCTCCAATAGTATTTTCTCTCCTTTTATGCTACGTATTAATTTGATACAGTATACATTAAATCTATAATTAACAGCCAAAGCATGTAATTATATAGCTTAATAGCTGACTGTCCAAATGACCAATTATTTTCTCAAATAGCCGCGTAAATGGCATGGAAAAATCATTAAAAGAAAGTTAAGGCAGAAAATCAGAACTCCAAACAGGATAACAAACAAGAATTTAGACAGAACTCAGAAATTCAATAGCTCTGATTCTCTGAAGAATGATTGTTAAGTCTATGTGTGTCCAAACAACTTTCTCAGATAGCCACGAAAATTGCAAAGAAAAATCAGGAAAAATTAAGGCAGAAAATCAGAAAAATAAGAACACCAAACGATACACTAATAAAGAAAATTAACATTAATTTTTTGGTTTTCGATTACACATTACATAGGAAGCTACCACCACCTAAAAAGCTCGGAAACTACTAAGTTCGCAAGCTAAATCCTATGTGAATATTTCTCCATATACGAATGTGCAAAATTATGAAGAAAATCACTTATGTTAGTCCATAATTAAAGTACTTACTAGTGGCTATGATAGCACACACATAACCTTCTTAACATAGACAAACTAGTTGAATTAAGCAGAGATCCTAGGAACAGCCTTGCACACCAAAGACGACTTCATTTCCATGGAAAGGTTGAGGCACTCGGTCAAGTCCACACCATTCTCGGTCGGAACCCACCTGAAGTTCTGAAGCATCTGAGCCAACCACAGCTGAGCAGTAGCCATACCCATTGCCTTTCCGGGGCAGACACGACGTCCTGCTCCGAAAGGTGCCAGCCTCAGGTCTGAACCCATGATTGGGACATCCTCTTCCATGAACCTCTCGGGTTTGAACTCGTTGGGGTTAGACCAGATCTTCTCGTCGTGGGTGATGGCGTACATGTTGACCATAGCGGTGGTTCCGGCTGGGACGAAGTGGGGACCGACGTGGGTGTCGTGGATGGAAAGACGAGCCCATGATAGAAGTGGGCCTGGTGGGTGGACTCTCAATGTTTCCTTGAGGATGGCTTGGAGGTATGGTAGGTTGGGGAGGTCTGAGTCGGCGACTTGCCTGTTGACTCCGACTACGCTGTCGATTTCAGCTTGGGCCTTGGCTTGAATGTCGGGGTGCACCACCATCCTTGCTAGAGTCCACTCTAGTAGGATTGCAACTGTGTCTGTTCCCCTGAATATCATTTCCTGCAAACAATCATCGAAACGTTATTTAGTATAAAATCTCGTACATCAGCATGTGTACACTTGTTTCATATACATGCATGTTGTTTAAAAACTGTATCAAATTATCAATTGTACATTTGTACATTAATTCCATTGTTAAGCATAAAAAGACAATGATCAAAGAACCCACTAATTAGATGCCCTAATACTACCCCATTTAAGAAAGAAAATATAAATAAAAAACTTTAACATCATATGAAGGAAATTAAAGCCCTATATATTTTTATATTTTTTTTTTTTTTTGCAAAGTTAAAGATCGAACTTGTGAAAAATTACCCCACAAAACAAAAGAAAAAGGACCCAAACCCAACAAAATGGCACATATACCGTTTCAAGCATTTACATGAACAAATGTAAAACAAAAAATAAACAGTTATATCATGAACAATTTAAAAAAAAAAAAAAAAAAAAAGGCATTTCAAAAATTGGAGAAAACAAATTAAATTAAAATCATACCCAAAGAAGAGCAATCATGTCAGAGTCAGAAAGCTTGTTCTCTGCATCTCCTAAATCAAGAAGAACATCAACAAAGTCCTTTGAATCATCATCAACCTTCTCACTTCTCAAAGCCCTGTGCTCTTCAATCACATTAGCAACATACTTGTTTACCTTACCAACAAGATTCTTGCACCTTCTCCTTACTCGCTGTAAATCCAACCATCTTAGAGGGGCAAAATGGTCACCCCAGTTGAATATTCCCAACAATTCATAACCTTCCTTCACCAATTCGTCAAGGTTGTCGGCTTCCTCGGTTCTCTTACCGAAGAAATCGTAACTCTTTCCGAACACACTCATCATGACATTGTTCAACGATCCGAAATGCAACACATTTTTGATCTCAACCTTTCCCTCTTCACCCATCAAAGTGTTAATCTGGCTAACCATCTTGTTACCGATCTCCTGACGGAATCCTCCGAAGTTGTAGATTCTTCGGGGGCTGAACAAGTGGGTTGCGGATATCCTTCGGAGGTTCCTCCAGTAATCACCGAAGGGAGCGAACCCCATAGACCTGTTAAAGAGAAGCTCATAGGCCGACTCCTTAATAGGTCGATCAGCGAACTCAGAACTGTTCAAAATCTCTTTAGCAGTCTCGGGTTCACTCGCTATCACGAAGCGAGTCAACCCAACTGAGAACGCCATCAAAGGCGTAGCCTTCAGGCTAGTTGCTATGTTAGATAAAATTCTGTGAGTTTTTTCAGAAGCGAAAACATGGCCGAGACCAACAAGGGGTAATCCGGTTGGGCCAGGGATAGCCGAAGCGGACTTACCGTTGCCGCTTCGGTTGTTTTTAACAGCAGAAAGAGACCATGCTAAGCCTCCTGGGTACAGGAATATGGTGAAAAGGGAAAGAAATGCAGCGAATGAAAGGAAAATAGGTGCTGAAAGAAGGGATGAAGCTGTTGGAAGCAATGAGAAATTTGATGCTAAAGCTTCTACTGACATTTTTTTGGTTTTTTTTTAGCAGAAGAAAAAGTTGTTAGGTTAAAGGATGGTGAAAGAAGAAGATGGAAGGATGATTTGGTGAGGGAGAAGAAGTGTGAGGGGCACTTATTTATAGTGGTTGTGGAATAGCATATGGTATTATTTTATTACTCCGTATGTAAATAATATTAATAATTTAATTGTTAATTTATTACATGTATTGGAAATTTAAACTTGAGATTATAAAAATACTCCTATTCTTATGGTTTTTATGTTTAGGGTAGTCTTTGTACAAGTATCGAAATTGTAACGGTGAAAAAGACGAAGGGTCAAAACAATTAAATAAAAAGGGTGATTATTGATTGTGCCAAGCGATTAGCCGAAATAGCATGGGAGATTGTACCACTGTTAAAAACTGAATCGAACCGAACGGGTGAAACCGTACTGTTTCAACCAATCCGAATGAGAACCGAACCGATTTTATGAAACCGAAAACCGACCCGAACCGCATGTTAGTAAAACCGAAACTGAACCGATCCGAGTAAACGTTAAATCGTTTAAGAACCGAACCAAATCTAAACCGAACTGAAAGGAAACCGAACCGAAAATGAACCGAACCGTTTCTAACCCAAAACTGTTTGAACTGACATAAAAACCGTTTACACCGAACCGTTAACAAACTGCAACCCGTTTGCACCGAACCGTTTATAAACCGAACCGTTTATGAACCGAACCGCTTATAAATCGAACCGTTTACAAACCACTTACTATAAAGAAAAATTAAATTTTTTTTTTTGTTGTCACTTTCTTCCTTTCTTTTTCTCACCTTTATGTACTATCTATTTTATCTCATGAGTTGTAGAAATCACAATCAGATTTAATTAATTTCCTCCAAAAACTAAAAAGGTTTTTATTTCTTTATCTTTATTTTCAAAGATGTTTTCATCAAATAATAATAATTAACAATTCTTATCCTTTGTTTTATAATGAGTCTGGTAGGCGGTCGCACACCTAGCAAAAATAACCTAACTAACCACTACTATGTAGACTGGCAAGTAAGGGTCGAATCCCAAGAGACTATGGTTCACCAATAACTATTTAGACTCAAGTAATTACTAAGCAGAATTCAACAATGATCGATTAACTAAAGAACTAATGTATGGAAAATTCGAAAATAAACTAAAGAATATGAAGAAATCAAATAATTAAAACATCCAAGATCAAGTATCACCACAATTACGAATGATGCAATTATATTTCTACCCCTAACATACAATTCCAATTGAATGGGGAAAAGTAAACCCTAATCAATACCAAGGACCTCTCTCGAGTATCAATGGCTTCTCTGACATACAATCAAGCCTATTCTCATGGTATCATGCATATTAGAGACATTAAACACATTACTCTCACTTCCCAATCATCAACCCAACTATTCTCATGTTGAAAATCAAACCCTAAATTGATCTACTCAAATCCGTTTAAATCCAACTCACGTTGTGATAGAAACAATGGAATAATCACAATACTAAGATTACGTCTAACCTAGTATTGGCATAATCACAATCAAATTAGCATAGCAATTGTAAAAGTCATTAGAGAATTTAAAGTTTTAATTCATGCATCAATCATAATTGGGCTACCCTAGATCTTGGAATAGGAAATCTACTCACTCATAATGAAATAAACAATAGCAATCATAATTATAGAAAACATTATTGAAAAGCAAAAATAATTGAAAAAAAATGAAATAGAAATAAATACCAAAGATTCTTCAATTGAAAGGAATTAAATTGTTGAAGGTCAATGCTCAAATCTAATGGAAAGAATTACAATTGCTTCAAAATATAAAACTAGAACTCTAGAGAGAGAAAGAGGACTAAAGGAAAAATTAAAACTCCTTTCTAATGAAGATTACAAGGGGTATTTATACCCTTAATGACCTAAAAATAAGAAAATAATAATACGGAGTGTCGCATAACTGTGCCCGGTCCAACCGGGCAAGCACCTCCCGATCGGGCGGTGAGAGTACGGAGTTGCTTTCCTTCGTAGCACTTCTTCCACCACGTGCCCGGTCCAACCGGGCGGACCTTGCCCGATCGGGCGCGTGGGGCGGTCTTCATAAATTGCTTGCTACCTTCGAAAATACCAAAAATCATCTAACTCCTATGTGCCCGGTCCAACCGGGCGGACCATGCCCGATCGGGCACGTAGAGGCTGCAACAAATAGTTTGTATTTAACTCATCTTAAATCAGTCATAACTTCATATCCGGAGCTCCGTTTGAGGCGTGTAATATATTGTTGGAAAGGAATTCAAGTCTACTTTCCAATGCAATTTGAATCACTCCATTATAATTTGTATATCAAAAGTTATGAGCATAATAGTGAACAGGTGTCATATTTGTCAAGTATTTCATCAACGTTTTGCTTCATTTTCACTCAAGTTCGTCTTGAACACATGTTTTGATATTCTTAAGCAATATGTTTTCATACTCCATGATTATTATACTCAAGATTAGCTAACCATACTCCATTTGCATATAAATCACCTGAAATTCATCAAAACACACAAACGAAGAGTAGTAGAGCACAACTTAAGCAAATAATGCAAATTTGCACTAAAGATCTCTAATTTTGTAATCAAATGAGCTTAGATACCCACCTAAAACATGTGCAAAATAGGACCTATCAAATTCCCCCAAGCTAAACTCTTGCTTGTCCTCAAGAAAGACAATCAACGATAATCAACAACCAAACAACATACTTCACCCCAAAATGCAAATATAGAACACGACTCAAAATCAAAATCAAACAAGCATGCATCCTAGCCAACCAATCAAATTACTCAAACCGTTGATCCACCTAATCAATCGTCAAACGAGACCAACCATGTATATTTCAAGAATCGATGACTAGAGTATCTCACATCGGTGGTCACTCAACACACTTTTTATGTGGCGAGCTAAGAATGAGCTCGATCTCTGACCATCCCCACCAACAATGTAATCCCCCCATCTCACAACACTCGCGTGTTTAGAGGGTTATAATATCACTCAACCTAGTCAATGTCGACTCAAAATGCAACATATACTCCAGCATTTTGACAAAAGACTCGTTTCACATGAACACAACGCTATGCACGAAGATCGGAAGGACTTATGAAGCTTGTAACGTAGGCCGGGAATAAGAATGGGTAGGAATAATTTGGGAAATGTGGGCTATATTAGTCTAATCGGGGAGCTATCCAATGCAATGAGTCACACCTCGATTCACCATTTTTCAATCAACAAAACACAAACCCAACTACAATAAAAGCACCCATTACTTCTTCATATTTCTTTCTAACTTCAAGCTTCCTTTTATTCAATTTTTTTTTCTTTTCATCAACATTTTTTTTCTCTTTTTCTTTCTTTTTTTTTCCAAGAACAAAGACATTTTCTTTCATTTTAAGTACAAGATTTTCTTTCCTTGTTCTTTGATTTATTCTCTTTTTTTAACAAACCTCCATGCTAGTCTTCCTTCTTTCTCTCTTTTTTTTTTCATATGCCTCTCATCAATTGCAACTTGAAATTAAAATCACACAAAATACTGCATAATATAGCTCCCCCAAGCTAGACTTAGGAAAAGTAACCAAATTGGGGCCAAGGGGTAATTTTTTGTGAAGTTTATGAAAAATATAGTCAAGCTACAACATGGGTAAGCAAGAAGGGAACTGATGTTCTAATTTTGTCTGGAGGCTACCTAATGAACATGGTCTTCGTCATTTCAACGTGCACGTGCAATGCATTATGACACACTACTAAGAGTCTAAATTCAAAACTAAGATCAATGCTACACCAGGAACTAAACACACACAAGAATGAATATATAAAGCTCAAGCCTCACGGTTAACACAGTCAAGCTCCTGAATCATACATGGTTAAATAACTTTGACTCCTGTTAGGGATCAACAAATTCAAGGTCAAATCATGATCTTTTAGTCTACAATGCAAGCCTTTCAATCAACATTGAAACAAAACCTTTTTATCATTAAGGGTAGGGGCACAGGGAAGTAGTTCAATGGTCATTAATTGTCATGACTCTCGTATTTTCAAGTTTTTTTTTTTTTTCTGAAATACTAATCAAAGCAATTAAAACTAACCTATGAAAGCAAATAAAACACACCAAAAGCAATAAAATCAAACAAACCAAATCAATGAAAACTCAGAGAACATACCTAAGCTACTATGCACAAACTTCCCCCAAGCTACACTTGGCAATGTCCTCATTGCAGCAAGTGGGGAGTAGGAAATACCGGAGTTCTCACTCGAACTCAAGCTCAGTACCATCATCATCATCGTCAACACCATCATCGGCAATACTTGCTGCTGTTCGCGCCCAATCGGGTTGGTTATTCCCGGTCTGATCGGGCGGAGAGGATTTCCCAATCTTCACTTGATTCTTCCAACGTTATTGCTCGCGCCCGATCGGGCTGGCCTTGCCCGGTCTGACCGGGCAGCGAGCAAAACGCCTTGTTTTCCACTTTTGATGAAATCTCTCGGTATCTCGCTCCTCCTATATACCGATGTTCTCTGAAAAATAACAAACACAACACAAAAATGACATATAGACACCAAGGGAGATAAAACTAAAAAAATAAATAAATAGAAAAAAAATTGAAAAAATTAAACGAAAAGCGGGTTGCCTCCCGAAAAGCGCTTGTTTTTCAAGGTCTTTAGCTTGACCATATTGATACTCATTGGCTCAACCGGGATCACCACACGGAAGAGGAACTCCGCAATGTCGCCCATGGGAATGATTGCCTCCAAGTGACTCCTTCATTTTATAATTATCCTGCCTCGTATCCGAACTTACCTTCATGCAGCCAAACACATCATTGGGTGGAATTTTGTCCTTTCTTCTCACGAAATTTCTATCAAATACATACTTATCAACAAAAGGGTTAGTAGCATCGATTCTTAAGCAAGTACCACCATCAAATTTAGAGTTATGTTCATCAAAGAGCTTGAATATGACTTGTTTATCCTGGGCCCTAATGGTCACTTGTCCTTTAGGAACATCTATTAGAGCTTGACTTGTGGCAAGGAATGGACGACCAAATATAATCGGGATCTTATGGTCTACTTTCATGTCCATAACAACAAAATCAATAGGAAAAATAAGTTCACCAACCTTAATTAATACATCTTCAACCACACCCTTAGGGAGTCTAGAGGTTCTATCAGCCATTTGAAGAGAAATAGGGGAAGGTTTAAGTCCTTGCAAACCTAAATTCTCATACAATGAATAAGGCATTAAGTTAACACTAGCACCTAAGTCGCACAAAACCTTATCGAAAAATTTCTCGTTTATCGTGCAGGGAATAGTGAAACTACCAGGATCATGCAGCTTAGGTGTTAGGTTATCATATAAGAGAGTAGGGCCCTTCTTATGTGCTACTTCCTTATCCTCATGTTGATCTTTAATATTCTTTACAAAATTTGCAAATTGAGGCATTTGAACTAAAAGATCAGAATAGGGAGTAGAAGCGTGTATCTTCTTGAGGGCTTCACAATATTTGCCAAAATGTCTATCGAGCACGGCTTTTGACAACCGTTGCGGGAAAGGCATCGGTTCCTCATAAGCCGGTGGAGCCATATATTTGGAGCTTTGAACATCTTTGCCCTTTTTGTCTTTCTTAGACTCCTCACTGCACACCTTCTCAACAATTTGCCTCGGAAAGGCTTCATCTCTTCTCAAGAAAACAGCATTGCATTGTTCTTTTTGAACCTTTGCTTGATCTTGAAGAGTTGATAGGCGACTCACCTGTTGTGAAAGTTGGCTTATTTGGCTTTGCATGAGCTTACTATGGGCTTGCAACTGTTGGATGGAGCTACCTTGTTGTTGGATGGCACTATTGGTTGTGGTAATGAAGCTCTCCATCATCAACAAGGCTAGATTTTTGGGAAAGTAGTTGCGTTGGTTGTTGGTTCATAGGTGTTCTTTGTTGGAAACTGGGTGGTGAGTTGTAGTTGTTGGATAGGGATGGTTGTGATGGTGGATTCTGTTGTCCTTGGGTGTTCTTATAAGAGAAGTTGGGATGTTGTTTCCAACCTTCGTTGTAAAAATTGGAGTAGGGATCAAAAGGTTGTTTGGGGTTCGAAGAGTAGAAAGCATTGGCTTGTTCAATAGACATCTCACTCATATTCTGCGGGCAATCCGGTGCGATGTGGCCCTGCACATTGCACATTTGACAAACCTCCAGTGGGATAGTATAAGTTCTAGATTGGAACTTATCAAACCTGCTTGTTAGTGCCTGCACAGAACTGGCTAACATAGTCAAAGCATCTACATCAAGCTTACCTCCTTTTTTCACATTCTGACGACCTCCTGGATGATAATTATCATTGGCCGCCATCTTCTCAATCAGCTCCTTTGCCTCAGTTGGGTTCTTTGTCAAGAGAGAACCCCCTGATGCAGCATCAATGTAGATTCGGAACTCATGGGTTAGGCCATTATAGAAGGTTTGAATCAACAGCCACTTTGGGATACCGTGATGAGGGCATTGTCTCTGTAACCTCTTGAACCTTCTCCAAGCCTCATAGAGAGACTCGTCATCTGACTGTCGGAAGATGGATAACTCGTTCCTCAACCTGGCAGTCTTCTCATGTCCCAAAAACTTCACTAAGAAGGCCTTCACTAGCTTGTCCCATGTATCGAACGAGCCAGTGCCTTCATCTCTCAACCACTCTTTCGCCCTATCTCGTAGTGAAAAAGGGAAAAGGCGAAGTCTGATAGCATCATCTGTAACACCATTCATTTTCATAGTATCACATTTCTCCAAGAAACTATCAATATGATTTACTGGGCAATCATGTGGTAGCCCTGCGAATGAATCATTGGAGATGAATTGGATGAATTGCGGCTTGAGCTCGAAGTGCTGAGCTATTACAGGTGGTCTTATGATGCTAGAAAGGACTCCGGCAGTCGTATCAGGAATACCGTACTCCAAAAGGGATTTTGTTGGTTGGTCTACCATGTTTCTCCTACGTCGATTTCTTGTTCTCCTTCTTCTTATAGTTGCCTCGATCTCAGAATCAAATGGTTCAAGATCTTCTGAACCTGAGCGTCGTGTGGGCATGCACAAGAAAAACTAGAGAAAAAGTATCAAAAACACAAGAGAGAATAGCCGAAGCAACGAAATAAGCTTAGCAAAAACGAATCACAAATAATTAGATGAAAACCGTTAGTCCCCGGCAACGGCGCCAAAATTTGGTAGGCGGTCGCACACCTAGCAAAAATAACCTAACTAACCACTACTATGTAGACTGGCAAGTAAGGGTCGAATCCCAAGAGACTATGGTTCACCAATAACTATTTAGACTCAAGTAATTACTAAGCAGAATTCAACAATGATTGATTAACTAAAGAACTAATGTATGGAAAATTCGAAAATAAACTAAAGAATATGAAGAAATCAAATAATTAAAACATCCAAGATCAAGTATCACCACAATTACGAATGATGCAATTATATTTCTACCCCTAACATACAATTCCAATTGAATGGGGAAAAGTAAACCCTAATCAATACCAAGGACCTCTCTCGAGTATCAATGACTTCTCTGACATACAATCAAGCCTATTCTCATGGTATCATGCATATTAGAGACATTAAACACATTACTCTCACTTCCCAATCATCAACCCAACTATTCTCATGTTGAAAATCAAACCCTAAATTGATCTACTCAAATCCGTTTAAATCCAACTCACGTTGTGATAGAAACAATGGAATAATCACAATACTAAGATTACGTCTAACCTAGTATTGGCATAATCACAATCAAATTAGCATAGCAATTGTAAAAGTCATTAGAGAATTTAAAGTTTTAATTCATGCATCAATCATAATTGGGCTACCCTAGATCTTGGAATAGGAAATCTACTCACTCATAATGAAATAAACAATAGCAATCATAATTATAGAAAACATTATTGAAAAGCAAAAATAATTGAAAAAAAAATGAAATAGAAATAAATACCAAAGATTCTTCAATTGAAAGGAATTAAATTGTTGAAGGTCAATGCTCAAATCTAATGGAAAGAATTACAATTGCTTCAAAATATAAAACTAGAACTCTAGAGAGAGAAAGAGGACTAAAGGAAAAATTAAAACTCCTTTCTAATGAAGATTACAAGGGGTATTTATACCCTTAATGACCTAAAAATAAGAAAATAATAATACGGAGTGTCGCATAACTGTGCCCGGTCCAACCGGGCAAGCACCTCCCGATCGGGCGGTGAGAGTACGGAGTTGCTTTCCTTCGTAGCACTTCTTCCACCACGTGCCCGGTCCAACCGGGCGGACCTTGCCCGATCGGGCGCGTGGGGAGGTCTTCATAAATTGTTTGCTACCTTCGAAAATACCAAAAATCATCTAACTCCTATGTGCCCGGTCCAACCGGGCGGACCATGCCCGATCGGGCACGTAGAGGCTGCAGCAAATAGTTTGTATTTAACTCATCTTAAATCAGTCATAACTTCATATCCGGAGCTCTGTTTGAGGTGTGTAATATATCGTTGGAAAGGACTTCAAGTCTAATTTCCAATGCAATTTGAATCACTCCATTATAATTTGTATATCAAAAGTTATGAGCATAATAGTGAACAGGTGTCATATTTGTCAAGTATTTCATCAACGTTTTGCTTCATTTTCACTCAAGTTCGTCTTGAACACATGTTTTGATATTCTTAAGCAATATGTTTTCATACTCCATGATTATTATACTCAAGATTAGCTAACCATACTCCATTTGCATATAAATCACCTGAAATTCATCAAAACACACAAACGAAGAGTAGTAGAGCACAACTTAAGCAAATAATGCAAATTTGCACTAAAGATCTCTAATTTTGTAATCAAATGAGCTTAGATACCCACCTAAAACATGTGCAAAATAGGACCTATCAGAGTCTCCATCTTTTTTTTACTAATCGCGCTATCACTGAAAGCAACAACAATATTTTGTTCTAACATTATTATGGAAAATTCTTACCACCAACTTCATATCCTCCAATTTCATCTGAACCTTCAATTAACCAAGAAAATGGGTTGTTATGGACGTTGAATGTATGTGTTTCGAGTTCTAGAAGAGCAGCTGGAAAGAAAGATAGACATACCAAGATCACCAATGCTAAGGGATTAGAGATAGGAGGGTAAGATTGTCAATGAGCATTGCTCGCGAGTTCTGCCCAGTCACCCACCTCCACCCCGTAAACAACCTACCACCACCAGCCACCTCCAACAATTCGAATACCCACAAAAATAACGCAAAAATCCACAAAAATCACACAAAAAACCCACAAAAATCACACAAAAAACACACAAAAACAACCAAGCAAAAAACAACGAAATCAACCTACAAAAATTAAACAAAAAAATAACGAAATCAACAAAAATAAACTCAAATTAACCAAAGAAATCAAACATTAACCACACAAAATCGAAATTAACCAACAATAATAAAATAAAATAAAATAAAATCAAACCTCGAAATCGGGATTATATGGTTAAATTCGACCATAAAAACACCAGATCTGGAATTTTTATGGTCGAATTTGACCATAAACACCATATTTATTCATTAGTTGACGACCACCAGCCCACACAAATTAGTTTGTTGTCGGAAATTCGAGGAAAAAGAAAAAATGAAGAAGAAAAAGAGAGCGAAAATGGAGAAAAAAGAACGAAAATGGAGAAAAACACAACAAAGATAGAGATAAAAGGAACGAAAATGGAGAAAAAGAAAGAAGGAGAACGAAGAAAGAGAAAGAAGGAGAACAAAGGAACAGAGAAAGAAGGAGAAGAGAGAGGAACGGGAAAGAGTTGAAGAGGAGAAAGAATGATGTTTTTTTTTCCTTTTGCATAATATATGAACCACATGTTTATTTAATTATTTAACAATCAAAATATCTAAATTCTAAATCTAAAATCTGTTTTGCCTTTTGGTTTTTGGAAGGAAATTTCCCACCATTCATATTTTGACAAAATTGTCAAACAAAAAAAAATGAAATCAATTTTCCAATTTGTAAAAATAAAAAATTTTAATTTATTTTAATAACATTAAACAAACTTTTATACAATTAATTAATTACATGGCTTCAAAAAAAAATTAATTACACTTCTCGAATCCCGATAAAACGATATATACCTTCATAATATCAGCTTTTATATTTTTTTTAACACACACATTAACTTATTAAGTTATTTAAATTATAAAATGTGAATCAGTTACCGTGTAAATGTCTAGCGTTGCGATTAATAAAAAATCGAATACCGTATAATAATATAATGACGTCATATATTAGAGAGTTAGAAGTACTACAGATTTGTTATATGATTATATTTATATCAATTTAGCTATGTCTGTAAGCAATACACTTGTAATCATGTAAACTTATAAATGATAGAATTGACTAGTAGATTAGTACATAAATACAAATTACTTAATTAGATATGACTACATGAGTGATTGACTAATATGACTATATGAGCAATTGTCAATTTAGCATAGTTGCATAACAGATTAATTAACAGTGTACTAGACCATCCTACTCGGTAATATACTACTAGCATTTTAGTATTTGATCTATTAGACTCAAGTTAAAAGTTACTCTTTCTTATTAACTTGTTAGTCTAATTAAGTAATTAGTAATTACTAATTAATGACTTAAGCCTCAGGGGTAAACCAGTAAAGGATATACAAAAATATAATAATCTTATGATTCTCATCCCTTTATACTAATAAATATTTAACTATGAGAACGAATATGAGATGGTTAGATGTTATGTATATGTATAATCGATTGAAAGAATCAATATTACCTTCTTATTCATTAATGTTTTCTTTCATTATACAAATCAAACTACTTTGTAATATCTTCATATATAACTTTATGCAAATATATAATGATAAACGAGTCTTGATTAACAGTCTTGTTGACTAATTAAGAACCGAACCCGTTAACGAACCGAACCAGTTATAAACCGAACTAAAATAAAATTGAACCAAAAAAGAACCGAACTGTTTCTAACCCGAAACTGTTTGAACCAGGATAAAAACCGTTTACACTGAAGCGTTAACAAACCACAACCTGTCTGCAGCGAACTGTTTACTACCCGGGCCGTTTACAACTCGAACCGTTTACAACCCGAACCGAATTTAAACCGGGATAAAAACCATTTACACCGAACCGTTAACCGTTAACCGAATTTAAGAAATTGTATGAGATGACATAGTTGATCTAGTGGTAAGGTTTGCATCTCACAACCGTAAGGTTGTTGGATCAAATTCTATCAGAGGCACATTGAGATGGGAATTTCCTTACCCTTCCAATGTAGCTAGTCCACTAACTCGTACATTGTCATATGTGCAAAAAGACACGTTTCACTAAAAAATATATATATAGGGAATACTCCCTCTGTTTTTTTTTTTTAAGTGCCCCATTGGAGATTTTAGCACTATTCACTAAACATACTTTGACCAATGTTTGTGAATTATATATAAGAAAAAATATAGTCTTATGGGTACTTGTTGAATCGTTTCAATGATTAGATAATTAATACTCTCTCCTTTTCATATTAAATACAACACTAGGGTGTTTACAAAGTTTAAGAAAATTTATAAAGTGGGGCTCAAAAGAGGATTTTTTTTTTTATAATATAAAGTATTGTTGGTAGAAGAGAAATAATAAAAAGTAGTATAAGTGGGGTTGGTAAGAAAGAGAAATAATAAAATACTTCCTCCATTAATTGTTAATTGCAACAATTACTATATTTGGATGCTAAGCTTTAATTGCAACAAATTTTTTCTTTCCTTTTTGGTAAGTTTTTTTACTAAAATGACCAAAATACCCTCACTTAAAAATTATTAACACATAATACTATACATAATTACAAATCATTATAACATTATTATAACTTAAATATCTCAGGCTTGTTCTTTTGTCCTGCTCTGCTCTATTGAAATCTGCTCTGCTTAGCTGAAATCTGCTCTGCTCTGCTCTGTCCTGCTTTCTCTGCTCTGTTCTACCCTGCTCTACTCTGTAGTGTGTGGAAGCACTGCCCTGCTCTGCTGAAATCTGGTCTACTCTGCTCTGCTCTGCCCAAAAGCTAAAAAGAACAAGGCCTATCCCATCAAAAATAAGATTCATCCCCATTATCTTTCTCTCTCCTTCTTCTTCATCTTTCATTTCCCCATTATATTTCTCTCTTCTCCTTCAACCCATTCTCATCAATTGAAGAAGAAGAAGACCACCTTTTAGTTATTCAATTTTGGGGGTTGCGTTGGTGATTCGTGGGTGGTGGTCGAGTGGATTTGGTGGGTTTGTGGTGGTGGTTTGCGTGGGTGGTGGATCGTGGGTTCGTGGGTGGTTGACCGTGGGTTCGAGGGTGGTTTCTGGGTTCTTGGGTGGTTGATCGTGGGTTTGTGGGTGGTGGATTGTGGGTTCGTGGGTGGTTTCTAGGTTCGTGGGTGGTGGATCGTGGGTTAGGCGGTGGATTGTGGATTTGGGTTCGCGTGGGTGAGCTAGGTGGGTCAGGGGTTTTGGGTTCGTGGTGGTGGGTTCTGGGTTCGTGGGTTCTGGATTCGTGGTGGTGGGTTCTGGGTTCTTGGTTTTGGACTTGAAGGGTGGTGGTTCTAGGTGGTGTGGGTGATGGTTCTAGGTGGCGTGGGTGATGGTGCTAGGTGGTTCTGTTTAATTGTGGTGGTTATTTTTGTTGGATTAATAATAAGTACATGCCCTTACTTTTCATTAATCATGGTTAAGAAAACTTACCATGGGTTCCGCGCCCACCCCTTTTGTTGCAATTAACAATTAACACAGGAAGTATTTGTAAAAGTGGGGTTAGTGGGAGAGAGAAATTATAAAATAATAGTGGGTCCTTGCCAAAAATAGTAGTGTTGTAATTACTCCCTCTGTCTCTTTATTAAGGACCTATTTGGGTCTTTTCACGAAAATTAAAAAAGTTGGTAGAAGTACAAAAGTGCATGTAGGGTTAGAGAGAGATAGAGAGAAAAAAAAAATGGTTGGGAATAATTGAACAGAGAGAGAGAAAGTGTTGGAAATTGATGTAAAAAGTCATTATTAGTACAAAAAAGTGATGACAACTCATCAAAAAGTAGAGAATATTCTCAAATAGTACAACCTTAAAATAGAAATAGGTCCTTAATTTTGATTTTCCAAAAAAGGAATACAGGTCCTTAATTAAAGGACGGAGGGAGTATTATGAAACAGTCGAAAATGGAAAGTGTTGCATTTAATATGAAACGGAGGGATCGGAGTATTCAATTGTTATAATTTATAGTTAATGATAATTAAAGATATTATTAGTCAAAGTTTTGCGTCAGCATGCGTGTCATGTCACTATGGGGCACTTAGAAAAACGGAGGGAGTACTACTTTTCATAATTTTTTTCCCTTTCACATTACTTAATTTTCAATAAACTAATTAACAGCACTTTAATTTCTTATTACTTCCTCCGTTTCTTTATAGTTGCAACACACTTTTTCACGGTATTTAAGAAAAGTGGATCTTACATGATATAATACACAAGAAATAGCTCGAATTCCGACGGACACGAAAATCCGCAGGAAATTACGTATTTTCTGATGGATTTAAACTCCATCAAAATTTTCGACAACTTTAAAAAATTCCGTTAGAATTTAAATCCGTCGGAAAATACGTAATTTCCGATGGATTTTTAATCCGTCGAAAATTTCGACAGAATTAAATTCTGTCGGAACATTTCGTTGGATTTTCCGTCGGAAACTATTAAAAAAAAACCCAAACCCTAATTTAAACTAGCCGCCTCTCTATCTCCCTTATTTCCCCCTCTGTCTTCTTCTATTTTCTTTTTCTCTCCTCTTCTCAGTTCTCACTCTATCTCCTCTCCTCTTCTCCGCCCTTTCTCTCTCCTCTCCTCTTCTTTTCTCCGCCCTTTCTTTCTCCTCTTTCTCTCTTCTCTCCTATTCTCCTCTTTCTCATCTTTCTCCTCACCACCATCTCGCATCACCATCAACGAACACCACCAAATTTGAGGTTTTCATGTCAAACACCATCAACTAAAGGTTTTTCATGTCAAATTCAACAACTAGAGTTTTCATGGTCGAATTTGACCTTTAAAACTCAAATTTGAGGTTTTTTTTGGAGGAATTTGAGGTATGTCCTCATTTTCTTTCTATTAATTTGGTTTGATTTTTTTTTTTGGGTGTTTGATGGAATTGCAGTGCTGGTTTTGGGTTGATATAGGGTTAGGGTTTGGGTGGTGGTGGGTGCAGATCTGGGTTAGGGGTTTCGGTGGTTTGTGGGTCGTTGTGGGTTAGAGTTTGGGTGGTTTTGTGGTCGTTGTGGGTTAGAGTTAGGGTTTGGATGGTTTGTGGGTCATTGTGGGTTGTGGTGGCTGTGGATCTGGGTTGTGGGTTGTGGTGGTGGTGGTGGGTTGTGGGTCGTTGTGGGTTAGGGGTTTCGTCGGTGGTGGGGTGAATTTAGGTGGTGGTGGGGTGAATTGCGGTGGTGGTAGAGTGAATTTAGAAGGGGGCTTAGGAGGTAGGCAGTACGGGTGGTGGTGGGGCTGGTTTTTTTATTGACTTTTCCGGTGGAATTTCGGTCGGAAATTTCCGGCGGATAACAGTCTGTCGGAAATTTCGGACGGACTTTCTTGGCCGGAGAAATCTCATCCGACGCCTCAAAATCTGTCGGAATACGGTTTCTGACGAAAATTCCATCGAAATATGTCGTTTTTCTGACAAAAGCTTTTTCGACAACCGGTTTCGACGGAAATTCCGTCGGAAACGGGTTTTTCAATGGAAAACGAGGTCTTTCCGACGGAATAATTCCGTCGAAAATTAGCTGTTTTCTTGTGGTGACATTTAAAAACGAGGTTAAAAGGTTGTTATGAGTATCATCATGTGGGCCATGACCTTTAAATAAAGGTAATAGTACAATTTTCACCATAAAAACCTTCTTTTTATATTGCGTTGCAACTATTGTGACATTTCCATTTAATTTTAGGGAAGTTTTACAACTATAAAAAAAACAGAGGAAGTATTTTTTAATACCCAACTATCTCACTTACCTCTTTTCGTATTGAAGTCATTTAATTTACCTAAAATTATGTGCCAGAATATTATATACACCGTAGAAACAACAAAGGGAAGTACCTTTTTTCTAAATAAAGAGTTTTTTTTTAATTGCATCATTCTTTTCTATTACTCTTTTCGTCATTTTAATCTTTACATTTTCTTTTATCTTTTTTGGAGAGAAAAATGATCAAAACGTAACAATTAAAAAGTAACGGAGGGAGTATTTTTTATCTGCTTTCACGTACCTTAATAAACTACCCCGTTTGGTTTATTTTTTTAAAATATTAAGTGCCCCATTTTGACCGAGAACGTTTGCCAATATAGACTTTTAAACATAAATTATATAAAAAGAATTTTGATATTTGGAAACTGTATAGTTGTAAACACCAAAAAATGTCTCCTCAAAACCAAACCCGATGATGAACAACCTTTCACCGCTATTATTGGTCGGGTCGAGTATTTAATATTGGGAGTGCTTAAAATCCATATTCATTCAAACATATTCAGTCCGCAAATCAGTCCAAGCATTTAGTCAAACTTAGTCCAACTAACATTTCAGCCCAAACCCTTTTTAATTCATTTCGTTTTATTTATTATTAAGCCCGATTAGTAAATAATAAAACCCTAAGCCTGAAATAAGTCCGGAATTGCTGAAACGACGCCTAATTATCACGTACTTAATGCCTAAGAAAAAGATAAAATGAATGTACTTAGACCGAATTCAGGAAAACTGATTTGCCGAGCCACGACAAAAATGTCGTGTCACGCAAGTTTTGCCGCGTCACGACAAATTGCGCCGCGTCGCGGCAAACTGTACCATGTCACGGAAATTTACGCCATGACACGACAATTTTAAGGTTTAATTTTTTCGCGGCGCTTCAATTCTAGGGTTCCGTGCTTCACCCCTTATATTTTCTCTATAAATACGAGGCTGATTTCTCAGTTTCGGGGCACCAAAAAATTCTCTCTTTCCCTCCACCAAATCATTCTCTCTTTCTCTCTTATACTCTAGCCTAAACACTAGCCTTCCCTATTCTTCAACAATACATCCCCTAAGCACTCCTCGGAGTCTGTACTTTACCAGAGGTTCTAAACTTAAACCAAGGCGTGAAAGGTAAAACTGTTTGAGGGTTTGACCTCAAATCAACTCTACTTTTATTTAATTTAATTTCCATTACTATTTATTTTTATTGAACTTACTAACAATTTATTCATGATGTAGCAATTTAAAGGAGCGCACAAAACGTGAGTAATTAATTAATTTAATTACTTATTTTATTTTATATTGCTAGTATCATGATTAGGGTTATTATGATTTGATTTGACTAATGTCATTATGGCTAAAATGCTTCCAATGTTAATGTTGGTTTTATTATTGTAATGATCACCATATTGCATGTTTAAAGGGAATATGTAATTGAATATAACGCCTAATAAGATAATTTGGACGACTGGTTTAGGTTCCTTTTTAATCTTGTTGTTTAATCAAGTGGTCACAATATTTTAGAATTATATGTTGCATTAACATTAAACCAATTTAGCTTAATAATAGTTTGGAGCAAATTGAATCAGTTTGCATGCCTTAGAGATCGTAGGAATACTTTCACAATAAGAATCGAATAGAGGCCAAAACGGGCGAACGTGACTCCATGACTCACTATGTACCATCATCCCCGAACCTCCTTTCGTGGTTCCGAACCGTATGGAGTTAGTAATCTCAAGGATTATGAATGAGGTGTAACCTTCACGGGTCAATCGTTGTTGCCTATCGTTGTCCCTTAATCGTGGTTGCCTTAAATGATCCGTGAACGGTTTACAAGTTCCTTAAAACCTTGTTGGCAGCTCCCTACTTTATTTGTCCCTAATCGTTGTCCCTAATCGTATAATGTTAATTCCCTCTTCCTATGAGTGCCAAGGGCATATTCACAACATGCTTACGTTGGCGTGCTTCAAATGACGCCTACAATAGTGAGACGATTTCAACCAGTAATCATATGAATATATGATTTTGTTTTTTTGTTTTGTATCCCATATAAATTTAAAACATTGGTAAGTAGGTTATTCGCATAATCTTTTTTTTTTTACCTAAAAATAAAGTAGGTTATGTGAATAGTTTAAAAAGTTTAACTAGACACTTACAAAAATATAATGGAGGGAGTATTACCCTACTATCTTGGCCTCTCTTTTAAATAATTTTAAATCCACGATAAACCTCGTTTATGGTTTGCACAATACACTTTACTCCATCAAACTCAGCAAATTATAACTACTCCCTCCATATTTTTAATAAATGCTCCACTTCCCATTTACGGACGTATTTTATTAAGTGTTCCATTTCTATTTTTGGAAACTTATAACAATATTTTACTATTTCATTATTTTTTCCCCACTAGTGATCTGAAATTTACAAAGTACGTCAGGGTGTACCATGCTTATGGTACACCTGGTGTTAAACGATGTGTTTTATATTTCATTTGCAAGTTGTCATTTTTTAAAAATAAAAAAACTCCAATCTCTTCCACAATTCATGGGATTCAACGTGATATTCTCAATATATAAATAACTTCCAAAATCAAATTTCATCATATTTCAATTTTTAGAGAGAGAATGAAGTTTATAGAAAATTTTATAGAGAGATAGATAAATACAGAGCAAAAGAATGTCGTACCAATTCGAATTTTGCTATGGTAAGATAATGATGTTATTGACAATGGTGGTGAATTTAAGGACATTGTAATCGATGGAGAAGGTAATTTAATTTAATTTGTTATGATTTTAATTTCTTACGTTTGCTTATTATGTTGGTTATATTTCATTATTTTTTTGCATGATTATTATGAATATCATATGAATGTTCTTTTTTTTGTCCCTTATGTTCTTTTGTTTTAACCCTTATGTTATTATAAGTTTTTGTTCTTTTTATTTATCCGGTATGTGTTTTAAACACCCATGTTCTTGGATTTATCCCTTATGTTCTTTGAATTTGACTCTTATGTTCTTTAAGATATTGAGTAAGTGACACACAATTTCTATTTTAACATGTCATTTTTTAATTAGTTTCTATTGTCTTTTTTAATTATTATGATATTAATTTTCAATATCATTTATTAGTTCTATTTTTTTTTAAATATTATTATTATTATTATTATTATTATTATTATTATTATTTTGTAATTATGTAATTTTTCTTTTGAAATCAGGATCATGAAGATTGATGACGATATTCTTTTGGGACCTCCTTTATTGATGATTGCTTTTCAGATCATAAAAACTTCTATAATATTATTAAAAAACATGAAAATATATGTAATCAACATAACTTATGTATACCCACCATGGTCCAAAAGACAAAATTCACATAACATTTCTCAATAAGCAAAGAACATTATGTGACAATAAAAGTACATTACAATTACAAACAAGAACATGGACATTTAAAATAATTTATCAAGAGATCTATTAAAAATCATCATTATATGATATAATTATGGACATATGGTAAGAATATAGTTTAATAATTAATTATACATTACAAACAATTATAAAAACATCTTTTTTTTTTCTAATAAAGAACATTATTAAATCACATATAGAACATCACAAGAAATATGGATACTTGACCTAAGATGAATATTTATATAAAATGGTGAAAAAAATGAACAAAATAAAATAAAAAAATTTTTAAATTTTGAATTTTGAAATTTAAAAACGATATCTTTGGAAATAGTTTTAGAAAGAGAAATAATTATGAGAAACTGTATTTTTGGAGAGAGAGAGAGAGAGAAAAACTAATTTTGGAAAATGATAAAATTTGAAAATATTTAATCAGTTAATGTGAGCCATAAATATATCTTTTTGCTGTAATTAAAGATTTATGCTAAGAAATTCTCGCGTTCTTTTTATCTTAACTTGATGTTCTTTAGAATATATATGCATGTTCATTATTTACTAACATGATGTTCTTTCCGCTTTTTTTAAGCTTGTTTGGTGCCTGTGTTTTATGAACAAGCGGATGTTGTTTTTGCCCGGGTGTACCATGCGCATAATACACCCTGATGTACAAATCAAGAAATTGCTAGTGATCCTCCCATATCATAATTATTAATTTTCAAATTGTCATCTCCACTTATATATACTCACTATTGTTTTTTTTTTTTTTATATTTTTTTTATTCTTCAACTTAGCTAGAGAAATAGAGTACTTATTCTCCCAATTGATGTAATATACTATTTCTCCCAAAAGTCTGTACCTAGAGAAATAGAGTACTTATTAAAATACAAAGACTGTATAACGCAGTCAAAACGATGGTCTTAACAAAAGAATTGAGTGAAGGGCTCTAACTTTTGCTCAATCCTCACAGTTTTTTAGTACTACCTTCGTTTCATATTTTTTGCAACTTTGGAGTATTATTTGTGAGATATAAAATATTCCAAAGTTGCAAAAAAATGAAACGGAGGTATTATTATATTTGCAACAAAAAACTTCGAAGTAGGGAGAAAAGGCAAAGAAGTTTCCACCCAAGCATTCTCATTTGGCAAGATTAGAACCTCTAATCTTTTTTAATAATTCATATACTTTTAATACTTTGGGGAAGCAAAAGTTTTGGATACCCAAAATTTGAATCGAAACCAATTAAGATCGAACCAGCGATTTCAGAACCAAAATTGGATCGGGTTCTAAGTTTTGGGAAATAAGATTAAGAATTAATTATGACAAATCTTTGTTTCGGTTCCCAATTTGTTAACCTTAAACCGATTGGGTACTCGATTATTAGTCATCAATATTCCCTTTGTCGTTTTTAAACATTACACTTTTATCGATACATAGTATAAGGTGGTTAAATTGTGTTTTTAATGTACTCCCTCCGTATTTAATTAAGTAAAATGTGTTGAATTTTTGCACTATTCATCTTATCCACGCACTTTGACTATTGTTACTAATTTATACCTAAGAATATATATATTCTTATGGGTACTTGTTAGAATCGATCGTAATTGTAGACACCTGATTGTGTCTCCCCAAAAACCAAACCTAGTGATGAGTACCTTTCACGTTTTGATTGATGAGTTCAGTAAAGATTTGGAGAGTCTCGCAAAGTTTCCTTAAGCCTTGACCTTATTTCTAACTTTACCTAAAATGTTTTAACCCAAAATCATTCATTTCGTGTCCTTAAACCCAAAATCATCCATTTTGTGTCCTTAAAATCATTCAATTCGTGCCCAAATTATAAAAACGTCTAGACCAGATTATTTGGGTCCATGTTCCCAGTCCAATTATTTTTTAGTTGGATGGGGTTTGAAAAGAGCTTTCCAGCGAAATATTATTAGCCCAAATCCGACTTAAAACGAATGAGATATGTCCTAAATACTAAATCGAGCCCAAACCGAGCCTAGGTCTACCTTAGCTACGACCCAATGATTATATGGAGTCCAAAATATTTTATTTAGGCCCTATATGATCATATTCCCAATCCTAAATCAGTTAGAAACTTCTAAAATCCTCTAGAAGGTTCTAATCTATCGTTTCCGAAAAGATAGAGATCAAAGAAGTTCGAGATTGAATAAAACTTCTCATAATGTAATCCTTGTTCTATTCGAATACAAAGACGTTCGGATATCTTCTGCAAACATAATTCCATTAGAAATCAAACACCGTACAACTTTGCAATCCTTTAGAACCAGCACGCAACGTCAGGATCAACGCGCTACGACAGTCCTGACACGGCGCGATAACACCCAGCACGGCGCGACAATCCTGTCACGTCGCGTCAAAAGTTGTTCTATTTTATTTAGAACTTCTGATCTTTTCTGATCTCTCAAACTCTCTCTTTTCCTTATAAATAGAGGTCGATTCCCCGTTTTCGGATCATCAACAATCATCGAAAATCAGTCACAATTAGCATCATCAATTCGCAAGGATTCGAGAGAATTTTTACACCAATGCTCTTAGCCTAAACACCCCAAATAATCCACAATACTTCCTTTGCGTGATTCGAATACTCCAAACCATACTCAACGTTGCCTTCGACCTCGACGTGAAAGATTGATAGTTCTAAGGGTTTGGTCCTAAATCTATATTTCAATTCATTTTTGATTTATTTACTTTATTGAAGTTTACTAACGTGTGTATTGTTTTAATAGGAAGAAGGTTGAGGCATTAAAGTGAGTAATTCAATTACCCTTTTTATTAATCTTTTGATTTTGGATTAGAAATCATGTTTATGATGTTATTTTGATTTCTAATATCATGTTTAGGATGATGTGTTGATTTTGTTATTAGTGACATGCTAGGACTTGTTATTAATCCGTTTAGTATCATGCCTAGGATCTTACTACTAACGATATTTTTATGATGATGATTGTGATGTTTTGATGATATTCTTATGATGATGATTGTGATATTAATCATATGTTGCTTGATTATCTATGATTTATTGCTATTACTTGATCACGCCCATTTTTGTAGGTTTAAAGGGAAATTTTAATTAAAATAACACCTAGTAAGATGATTAATAATATGATCTAGGCTTAATATGATTTTAATTCAAGTTATCACCAATATTAGATTTAATTGTGCATTAATAATCAACCAACATAGATTAAACAGGTCTAGGATTCATTTGATGTATGTATGTTGATCGAAAAGCGTGCATGAATATCAAAAGAATTAAGTAGAGGCCTATTTAGGGCGGGTTTAACCTCTTTAGGTTGGATTTGTATCATCATCCTCGAACATCCAGTCATGGTTCTGGACCACTATGGAGTTAGCAATCTCTGTGATTGTGAATGGGGTGTAA
Source organism: Chenopodium quinoa (assembly GCF_001683475.1). NCBI lineage: Eukaryota > Viridiplantae > Streptophyta > Magnoliopsida > Caryophyllales > Amaranthaceae > Chenopodium > Chenopodium quinoa. The sequence continues at coordinate 108,709 of NW_018742381.1, read as the reverse complement.
CCTTCACAATCGTGAACGGTTTACAAGTTCCTAAAACTTATTGACGACTCTTTTTCTCTAGCTTCTTTCCCTTGGAGCGCCGCCATGCTTAAAAACATGACACCACAGTAGGACGAAATGAAAAATTCCCTACAGTAATGGATAATTTATCAATATTCAATATTTATATTTATTACATATTGATAATTAAAGGTATAGTATTAGTCAAACTTTTACATTGGTATACGTGTATAAGAGAAACGTTTAACTATTTAAATAAACAGAAAGTAATATATTAAATGTGAGTTTGGGTAATTGATTTTAAGAAAAGATAGTGGAATTAGTAGAAATTAAGGGATGTATATAAGAGAATGAAGACCATTAGTGGAGACTATTCTAACCAAATAAAAGTAGCCAATATATATATATATATATATATTTTGTGAAAATTTTAAATTACAACTTATCTTTGCATTTAGTTCTTTCAGAACTTATTTCTGTATGGTTTTGTTCTTCGCCTCATTTAGTTCCGTTCGATTTTTTCTTTAATTTGTTCTTCCGTTAATCAAGGGTTTGTGTAGACACTTAAAAATATCTCCCTGACCAAATCCCTATGACGAAACAACCTTTCATTGCCTAATTTTGTCCGGTTCGCGTAATGGATCTAAGAATTACTTGAATAGTCCATTTGTTATAGCCTAAAATTATTTTTAAAGCCATTTTATCCATTTTGTTAGCCCAAACTTAGCCCATTTTCTCTTTTCAAAACTCAAGTCCCAAAACTGGTCAAAACTGAATTTCGTGCCTCATAATTTTTATCCAAATATTAGATGTTTGGATAGAACTTGAAATAAGCTTTCCAATGATATATCATAAACCCAATTCCGATTAGAAACGAAAAAAATATGATTAAAATACCAAACTCTATCCAAAACTGACACCGTTCCACTATTTCGATCATATATCAAATTCTACAAAAGATATCAATCTGATTCTAATTGGGTTGAAACGTAGACTTCTAGAGCTTTCCAAAGATCGATATATAATTTATCTTATTCCGATTTCTGGATCAATTTAAAAGTTATGATAAAAACAAAAATCTCAAAACTACTGTCCCTCGCTACGCATTTTCGAAAATCACTACTACAAAAATGGGAAAAGAGACCTGTTATATGAGACCTGTTGATTAATATAACAAGTCTCTTTAGTATAAGAGATCTAATATTAGAGATAACATGTCTCTTATATATTAAAGGGCCCACCACTCATTTGTGGAAGTTAATGGAAAAGGAATAAGAGACCTGTTGTTTATCCTAACAAGTCTCTTATTTGTGTAAGGGTCCACCACCCACCCTTCATTTTTTTCCCTCTCTCCTTTTCACACTCTAATTGATCCACTCTTCCACCTTCGTTTGTTATCTCCTCTTTCTCTCTTTGTTTTCCGCTTTCAATCTCCATTGAAGCTTTGCAAAGAAGAACTTGCCCACCAAAGTCGCACGAAAGTCTACTCCAGCCACGAGCAGAGTAAAGAAGGAAGACCCATCGTTTCAGACCTAGAATTGTCGCAATTCGTGAGATCGAAAGTAATAGAATCCGTCGTCGTCACCCTCCAGATGAGGGAGGCCGCTGAAGCTTACTGGTTTGCCTTTTCAAACATACCAACCTTTGCGTTATTTGTGGTGAGAGTGCTTAATTTGGGGGGTTTTAATTGAATCTTAATGTTTAGGGTTTGGGTTTTTTTTTCAAGAAATTATAGTTTTTCTTTGCTTGCATATAATTTAATCGTGTTTGTTTATGCTTGTTATGTTTAATTGTTGATTGTTAAAAAAAAAATTGGGTTTAATCGTCCATTTTTTTGGAATTTTGTTTCACTATTGAGGTAATTGGACGACAAATTGAATGTCTCTTTGGAAATTAAGTAATCGATGCAGGATTTATATAAAATGTTGATTAATTGCTTTGATAGTCTTGTTATTCAAGCATAACAATTCGAAATCTAACCCCTTTTTTCTCTATTGTTTCTTGCTCAAGTGTTGACTTAATTAAGATTATCTTTGTCTAGGTTTATCATTCCATTTGAATGATGAATTGGGTGTAATTTTTTTTTAAAGGGAATTGGGTGTATTTTAAATGTTGATTAATTGGCTATGGTAGATTATTGTTGTTGCTGAGTTTGTATTGTTCCATTTGAATGATAAATTGGGTGTATTTTAAATGTTGATTAATTGGCTATTGGTAGATTATTGTTGTTGTTGAGTTTGTATCACTGATGCCTGTAATGTTTTATCTTCCAATCCCTTGTTTTTTCTTCAGAAAGATCGGCTCGTTGTCTAGGATTACGATAATGTATACAAGAAAAGAGTTTATACAAATATTCACTCTTGCTTGCTCAACACTATGAGGTTAATCTTAATGTATTAGCTGCCTTAGTGTAGACACTTCCTCTGGTACAGTGGCCTTCGATAATATGAGTAAGCTTATAATTTTCAAGGATCTTGCGGTTGACAATTATTTTTTACCCTACAGATTTAGTGTAGTCAATGATGGAACTATATATGATGCATCCTTTGATGGAACAATAAGCTGCACTAACATAGAAACTAGAATTTTAGAATCATTAATGGACCTGAATCCTAATGGTTGGCATGTATGTCAATTTTTTTTATTGATATTTTAGTTTGGTCAGATGTGATTGTGTTTGGCTATGATAGCATTCGGTTGTCAATGAGAATTTACAACACACCCAAGCATTTTTTTTTTCTTTTTTTTTTTAGATCTTGTTGCTATACTTTTCCTTAGGTAATATAATTAGGCTTACATTCTTGAATACATGATTAATGGGATACATGAACACATGCAGGGTCCAAGAAGTTGGCAGATGTTGTATGTCTTAGATATTAACTTAGAGAAGAAACAAGGAGAGATAATTATTAGAGGTCATAAAACGTTTGTGCTCAATCTACAATTAGGAACCAGGTACTTTTCGCCTCTTTTTGCCCCATTATAATTTTATTTATGGACTACTTTCAATATATTGCAATCATGTCATCCTGTTGATGCACCTTATTTGGCTCTAGTAAGCTCAAACCTCAACTGTTTCGGTTTTATTGTCTGTCGTTCTTATTTGGCTCTAGTAAGCATTGAACTAGTTCCTTGACCATAGACATGCAGATTAAGATGAATTTAGTTCAAACATTATTATATTGTGATTATTTTAAGAATGGTGATGTATTATTTTAAGAAATCATATACAAAGTGGTAAAGGTGATTATTTTTAAATTGTGATTTATATTTATTGTGTCTTATGTGGCTTTTCAAAATTAGTATTCTCCTTCGGATTTCAATGTGGGGTGTGCTTTAGTTAGAGATTCACTCATGTTTAGCCTTAGCTTGATTTTCAATTTGACATCAGTATATCTTTAATTTACCTAATTTAATTTTTTTTGTTAATCATGATTTGTTGTTTATCTTGTAGCTCTTTCACCAAGACCCTTGTGCTCATTCATTTGAAAATGTTGACGAAATTAGAGATCTGTGGGGCTAAATTCTCTTATACATGTAAATTATTGTTCGTATATACTTGTAAATATAACTACTAGTAAATTCAATAATTATATAAGTTTATGTAAATTTATCTAATTGTTTGGTTCTGCAATTTTCAATTTTAGTAGAATATAATTACAAAATATTAAATATATCGTCGAATTATTTAAAAAAAATAATATAAAGAGACCTATTATCTGACAAAACAGGTCTCTTTATGGCTCTCAAAGACACCTGTTGTGTTAAATAACAGGCCCCTTCCCCTTCTTAAATGTATGATGTGTATACATGCAAAGAGACCTGTTACCTTACTTAACAGATCTCCTATTGTTGATTACAAAGAGACCTGTTCAGTTGAACAAGTTTCTTTATCAAAGAGACCTGTGAGCTAGAGACCTCCTCTAAACAGGTCTCTTATGCCATTTCCAACGGGTCTCTTTGGCCTTTTTTGTAGTAGTGAATCTATCTTCTTTCAAAAATCTATCTTCACATGATTTTAAGCCTATAAATACCACCATTATTTCTGATTTTTGAGGGAGCATTGGACAATCATACAAATATTTATCAATCCCAAATCATCCCAAAAGGCTTAGGCTTAAAGTTTCAACGTACAATTTCTATTGTTCTTAGCTTTATTTTTAATCTTATTCAAGTAATTCAAAGTCCAAAACAAGATCCGAAGGTTCTACCTTTTTTACTAAGGCGTGAAGGTATAATTCCGAGGGTGATATTAATTTCTCTAACTCTTTAATTTAATTCTTGTGAATTATTATTTTTATTAAAGTTATTAACAATTTATTCATGACGTAGTATTCAAAGTTGCACATTCGGAGTGAGTATTTAATTCTTTATTTTATTTACTCTAATTATTTTTATTGCTTTGATTACTAGCATCATGTTTAGGATAACACGTTCATTTCGTTATTAGTAACATGCTAGGATTGTTATTAATCTGTTTAGTACCATGCCTAGGATCTTACTACTAACGATATTTTTTTATGATGATGATTATCATGATAATTATATGTTGCTTGATTATCAATGATTTGTTGCTATTGCTTGATCACGCCCCTTCTTGTAGGTTTAAAGGGAATTTGTAATTGAAATCACGCCTAATAAGATAATTAATAATTGGATTTAGGTTTAAGATGGTTTTAATTCAAGTGATCACAAGTATTAGATTTAATTGTGCATTAATAATCAACCAACATAAATTAAACAGGTTTAGGATTAATTTGATATATGTATGTTGATCAAAAAGGGCGTATGAACGTCAATAAGGATTAAGTAGAGACCTATTTTAGGGCGGGTTTGACCTCTTTGATAGTAGTTCGTACCATCATCCCCGAATATCCAATCATGGTTGTAGACCACTATGGAGTTAGCAATCTCTGTGATTGTGAATGGGGTGTAACCTTCACAATCGTGAACGGTTTACAAGTTCCTAAAACTTGTTGGCGACTCTATTTCTCTAGCTTCTTTCCTAGGATCGTCAGCACGCCTAAAAACATGACCCACCGTAGGGTGAGATAAAAATTCCTATAGTTTTTATTTGCAAAATTTCTTCTTAAATTGCTCAATTCAACTTGTTTTATCGTTTATGAACAAATTTCATTGAAATTAAGAGAAACTTTGAAGAAAGCCGATGTAATTTGCTTTGAATTGGAATGGTTATAGCGGGTTTTAGATAGAGAACTTTGTGATTTTAGGAGAGAGAAAGTAGAAGGAAGTGTGGGTTGAGAAAATACAAGTTAATCTTCGTGATAAACTTGAAGCGTTTATCTAAGGGTATAATTGTCCATTCACGCATTTAAGTATGGGTAAGTTCGTAATTTCAAATATAATAAAAGTTAACACAGTTAAGCTCAAGGAATGTCGTTAATGGAGGAACTTTCGAGAGTTTCAATGGAAATTTCAGAAGCTTCAATGGAGATATTATTTAAGCTCAAGGGAAGCTTCAATGGAGGAATACATCACTCCTACCCTTTGGGGTTGAACTTGCCCTTAATTACTCCCTTTTTCTAAAAGTTTTCTTTTATTTGGCGGCAAAGCCTTCGAAAATAGTGATGGACATGTCAATGGAAGGTGGGTGACCGAAGATGAAGGTGGATTGAGGGAGGAAGAAGAAGATGGTGGAGGAGATGAAGCTGGGAAGAAGATGAAATTTACCGTTTACGTTGTTAACTCACAAAAATTAACATCAGTCTACAATTGGACCACATATAACAAATGAAAATAATTTTTAATTCACCATCACGATTCCCATTACAAGATATTTAATTTACGAACTTTCCAACTAGAGTAACAAAATTTGTTTATCATCAAGAAAAACATAGGCACCCTCGTGTGGGTTTTGTTTGAGAAGTGAGAAAATGAAATGGTCTAGGTATATACGAAGTTGTTTGGTTATATTTATTATAATACTTTCATTACTTGCACTCTCTTAATCTTAAGCGTCTAAATCTAATCTTACAACGAATTAGATTGATTCTACATAGTGAGTGTATTTCAGTATCATTTAAGTTCATTCTACATATATAATTTCATTACTTTAATAACCAAAAGATTTTTATTTGTGACAGATTGCTAAATATTGTGCTTTTAATCTTAATACAATATATTTCTTTAAGAAAAAAAAAGTTTTAATTTGAAAGTCTTTTATTATGACTGTTAATCTTAATTCAACTTGAGTACATGACATTGACATACGGGGTATGGATTTAATATAGAGTAGTTATTATGAATTTAAACCACCAAACTTCATTATCTTTTATTGATGATCATATTTATATAGGACTTTTAGGCACGTATTTGCTTCTTTTATAGTTGTTTTTTTTTAGCTCTTTTACAGCTTGTTTGGGTAAAGTTAAGGGAAGGAAAAGAAGGGGAGGGAGGTGAAGGGGAGGGAAGGGAAAGGAAGGGGAAGTAAGAAGGGAGAGTTTTCCTTCCAATTCTCTGTATTGTTGGAGGGATCTCTTTCTTAGAATTTAATCCCTTCATTTCTCATCCCTCCAATTCCCTTCATCCCTAATTTTCTATCCAAATGAAAGATACTCCATTTCCCTTCCTTTCTTTTCCCTCCATTTCCTTCAACCCAAACACACTCTTAGTCTCTTTTTAGGTCGCAAATGCATAAGTTGTCCATTTTGTGCTCTATTACGCTTCGTTTGTATTTTCTTAATGTTTCAGATAGTTTTTATAACTATTTGGACACTTTTGGAGTAGTTTTTGAAGAATCGGACAAGGATGAAACGTCGATGAATCAAAGCCGTTTATGCCTTTTATTATATACGTTCATTTTTTTAGCCCTAGTTTCTCATGGGAAACTCCATGGGATCTCCATGGATAGTTCTTGAGTCTATTGATTTTATTCATTAAGGTATTTTATTTCTCTCTTTTAATTATACTTCATCGTTAGATTTAGTTTTAATTATTCATTTCATGCTAGATTCTAGGGTTTGAGAATCCATGTTTATACAATGAATCTTGATTGATATTAATGATTACTCTAATTGATAGTGCTTTATTGTTAATCTTGCAACCTGAACAATTGTTTGATTAATTATTGTTAATAAGAGTTTGAATCGAAAAATCTTACTTTTAGAGGCTAACCTACAATTAGCAATTTTGATTATGTTAGCGACCGTACTACATATGTTATGTTGAAAGCGTTAAGACCCAACCATAGGCTTAGAAATTGCTCTACATACTTGATTGATTGATTGCTCATGGTATTTTGATAGATTTAGAGCTATAATCATGGTAAACCATAACCCTAGGGCTTTTTATTGAGTTCTTATTCTAAATTAGACTACCTTTTTATCCCAATTTCTTGGCATTGTTTAGTTTCTCTAATCCTTAACAGTTAGATTGAATAGTCATCTCTCTGTGGATTCGACCCTACTTATCCTACTACATTGTTAGTTGGTTTTGTTAGGAATTTATTTTTGACAGGTATACAACAACCTATCAATTATGTTCTCTTTTTTTTTGCTACAATTAATATGATACCTATACTTTATCTACAATTACATTCAATGCATGTACCATTAATGGTTATTGATTAATTGCTTTCTCTTATATCCACGTATATTGGATGGAAATTTCATTAAAAATTTAGGCAAAATTAAGAAAATCAAGTTTTGTTCACCGAAGAATGCAAAGGAACAGTGCCACATGGCACTATTTAAAGTACATATGCCATGCTACAATGTCACGTCACTATCTAAAATATATGCGCCACGTAAGCTCACCACTTCATTTAACAAAATAAATTATGCTTTGAGTTAGATTCGAACCCGTAACCTCCAATACATAAAGATAATACATTTACTATCTCAACCAACTTTAATTAATCTTTTAAATTTCACATAACATTATATATTCCTTTCATTTATTAAGTAAATTAGAGGTTATGTAATTTATTTATTATTCTAAAGATTAGAAAATAAATACACATGAGGTAAAAAAAAGTGACACCCGAGGCAACGCTTGGACCATGCACAAATATACAAACAGTCGAATAGAATTATCAAATTAAAGAAGTACAAACTAGCAACCTAGGGCATCGCTCGAGTCATACACTAGTTAATTAAGAAAATCAAATTTCGTTCACCGAAGAATGCACGTAAATTATTAAGGTTGAGTGTCCAAATGGTTATATAATATTAAATACTTTGTATTTTCTTATTTTGCCAAATAAATTTTGTTTCGGGTGAAAAACAATGGGACCTCGCCGAAGGTCCGCTGAAACGGAGAAGACTGGATTCGGTCCAATTTATGTTGAGCCAAAGGTTTCCTGCACAGTGAACACACGTAAACTAGCCTCGGGGGTGTTGCCGAGGAAGGCCCCTCCGATGCTAAAGTCAGTACAATGTGTAAAAAGAGAACACTATGCAAGAGAATTTATTGCTTGAGGCTTTGATGGAATATATGAGAATGTATAAATGAACATGTGAATCTATGAATGAATCAGAATCTGAATCTCCGAATATGGATGGCTTTTATACCTCTTCATAAATGGATAGGTTGGGCCTTAGCCCAATTGACTTGCTTTGTGGGCTGACCTTTGACTTTAGCACAATTGGAGAGTTGAACCTTGACCTTGGGCTTGTGATTGGATCATTTAATGCCTAGGCCCAATTGGACTAAATTGGACCCAAACAACTTGCCCCCCAGACCCGATTTGGAAGGATGACAGGTCGGGTTTGATTTGATTCAGAAAAGGAGGGAAGTAAATGATTTAATTAATCCAAAAATTTGAATTTAAACCGTAATTAATGAGATAACAACGGTTAAGGTGGATGATTGTGGAAGTTGGACGGGTAATGGGCAGTTTAATCACAAGATCATGTGTTTAACGGTTACTTAGTGGAGTATTTAAGAGAAATTAAAACGCAGACTCCTCGTATCCCGTACCTGGAGATATAAACAGAGGCGCGTCATCTCTCCTCACTTATTCACCAACACAAACCCAGAATTCTCGAGAGAAAATCAAGAACCCGCATCAAAACTTCGCAAATTCCCCGAGCACTAAGCTTAGAAACTGAGACTTGCCACTACGAACTCGTAAATCGGCAACTTTCGCTTCAGATTAAGGTAAATTCCTTTGATTTCAGTTTATTTTTCTTCGAATTCGAACTCCTTCCCCTTTTCTTTCGACTTTTTTCTTCGAAATAATCAATGGCAAGAGGAGTTAGAGGTAGAGCCCGTGCTCCAAGAAGAGCAAGGCCGATTCCCGATCCTAGGAACAGGATTGGGACCTGGAATGGACAAAGGCCGGAGTCTGACCCTGCTGAAGGGATTAGGGCGACTCCCCTTTCCTCGGCTCCTCCTCAGAGAACGGAGGAGCCGAGCGCTTCTGGACGGGATGATGAAGTTCCCGCTGTCCTTTGGGATATCCTCCCCGGATTTTCAGAATGGGAGAATGCCGAAGTTGCTTCGGCCATGATAAAGAACCGCCCCTACACATGGTGGGTGGAGAATGCCGATCAATATCGATTTGCCGAGCAAATTGAGTTGCATTACGGCATTTTTGAAGCTGATGGATATTGGTGCCGAATGCCCTCGGCCTCTGATAGAATCCATCGTCCACCCCCGGGGTATGTGGGGGTGTACACAAGACAGCTTCAATATGGGCTGAGGTTCCCTTTGGACGTATTCGTCCGAGACTTGCTGATCCATTACAACATCTCTCTATGTCAGTTAACTCCCACCAGCATCCGAAGGGTGATGACATACTTATGGGTCTGCAAGTTCTTCAAGTACGTGCCGAACCTGCACTGCTTCAAAAAGCTCCATCGGCTAGTGCCAAATATTCAAAGTGGGCACGGAAGCCATGGTTCTGGGTGGTACCGGATTGAGTCCCGGCCCCAATACCTAACCATGTGGCCAAACGACTCTTCAGACAAGGACTGGAGAGGTCAATGGATTTGGGTTAGGGCACCCACAGATCCGGGCCACCCTTGTGTCTTCAGCGCTCCCCGGTACCTCGCTGAGCCTGATCCCGAAATGGGAAGTCTAGGTCCCCCCGCAGATAACGGGGCGGATCCGAACCTGGATCAGCAACATATCTTCGGCAAGCTGCCGAACCGGGGGGGCAGTGGCCGAATGCAGCATATCCCGGAGACTTGGCTCCCCGATACGCATTACGTTTTCCAAGAGAACATGCTAGCAGCTGTTGGCCTCAGCCGAAAGTTTAAGGATGGTAAGCTTCTTCGGCTGGGGCCGAGGCTTTTTAATTATCTCTCTCGCTTCGCTTTTTTATACTGTGCCAACCTATCTGAACTGACCTTTCCCCTTTTCTTTTTCAGAGCGGGACGAGACCAACGTTGGCATCAACTACGCTCGTCTTGGTGTCAACCGAGAACGAGTCGTAACTGAACGGGCCCCGTCTATCACTGAGCCGAGGCATAGGGAAGTTCATCTAGACTCTTCCCACTTCCAAATTGAGGCTGTTGCTCTGTATCAGAGGCAGAAGCCTTGGTGGAAGAAGAGAGACCCCTGGTTTCAGCTGCTGGACGAAGAAGCTGAAGCTGCCCGCACAGCCGAAGAGGTTGCACGGGTTCTCGAAGCTTGCGAAGGAGGAGAAGGGTCCTCCAGAGCTGCTGAAGCAGAAGCTGCAGCTAGAGCAGCTGAAGAAGACGAGGCTTTGCTGAAGACCTCGGTGAGCTTTCAGACTTAACTTTTTCTCTTTTTTTTTTTTTTTTTTTTTTTTTTTTTTTTTACTCACATTCTTCTTCCCCCCTGTCTGTTACAGTCTGAAGAGAGTAACAGACACAGAGAAGGCAAAGCTCCTGCTCGTCCCGAAGACCAAATACAAGGAGAGTCTTCAGACTCAGATATGGACGGGCAGCCCCTTCTGAAGAGGCGCCGAAGGATGGCCATCATCGGCCCTCATGACTTTCAGCGGAGGCCGATGACCATCGGCGTCGCAATAAGGGAACCCGAGGAAGGACACGGATCGCCGAGGGTTCCCCAGCCACCACCCCAATCACCTCAAAAGACCCCTCCGCCACCTCCTGAGATGGAGGTGGATCAGAGAACTCCCGAATCTAAGGGAGGGGTCCAAGAAGAAATTAAGGAGAGTGCTGCTGAGCACGAAAACAAGGATGCCGTGATGTCCAGTGTTGAGGGCTTCACGGCAGACATCGCAAGAGAGGTTGAGGCTTTCGTCCTCACCCCTGAAGAAGAGGAGGTCATAGTAATTGACTCCTCTGAGAAGGATGATGCTGAGCCATCCAAAGCTAATCAGGCTCCATCGTCATCCTTCCCCTCTTTCCAGACTCTGCAATCTGGAGAAATGGGTTTCTCGGCCCCCCGAATTCCAATCCCAGACCACATCTGGGACCTCATATGGGGTCAGAACCGAGAAGGAGCTGCAGCCTACTTCGGCGATTTTGCTGGCATGTCCGAAGTAGATAGGGCAAGAGTCTGGTCGCTGAAGGCCACTGCTAGGATGGGCGAATCCAGCAGATCAGTTCCTGACCCAGCCAGGGCTAACCAACTGCTGATGATGCAGGTGATTTTCCTTGCCTTTATTTCCTCTAAAATTCAGCTCTATTTTTATTATATTTTTTTTTTATTTTTTTTAACTTGTCTTCCTGTTTTCAGTTCGTCCACAATCAGACTCTCACTGTAGAGCTGATAGATACCCTACAAGATAGGGTAGACGCTGCTGAGCACGACAAGAAGATAGCTGAAGAGGAATTAAAGCTTGCTAAGCTGAAGCAAGCAGCAGCTGAAGAGAAGCAGCAGAAGAGTGAGGAGTACGAGAAAAAAGCTGCTGAAGCCCTCAAAACCTTCTGCGACGCTATGGAGAAGGAAATTTTTCCTCCACTGATGGAAGGGGAAAAATTCCTCCAGGAGCACATGGGAGTGGACGTCTCCAAATTCAAGGCTGCCGTTGAGAGCCGTATTCAGGAAGGAGCTGCTGCACAAGCTGAAGTGCAGCAACGACTAGAAGCTCTTGAAGCCAGCCGAATGGCTGCTGAAGAGCTGCTCCAGGCCAGAGATGTCCAACTCTCAGAGGCTGCTGCTGCTGCTGAAGCTCTGAGAGCTAAACTCCATGAGGCTGAGGATCAACTGATGGCCAAAAAAGTTGAAGTGGCCCAGGCTCAGACGAAGGTTTCCCAAGTTCAGCAGGAGCTGAATGAGCTGAAAGGTTCCTCCTCCAAGCTCGTTGATGAGCTGAAGAAATCCAAGGAAGACTTGGAGGAGACCCAGAAGAAGTTGGCTGATGCTGAGGCCCTACTCAAAGTCCGAGTCTATACCCAGGAGGAATATGAAATGGGTTTCAGAAACGGGTTCAGAGTATGCCGAAGAGTCTGCCTTCATGCTGAACCGAAGCTGGACTGGTCTAAATGTGCTGAATGGGTCCAGAATCCCGAAGACCCTCATATGAAGTACGCAACTCCAGTCGAAGCTGAAATTCTTAAGGCTGAGGAAGCCGAAGAGGAAGCTGAGAGAATGGAGTTGGAAGCTGAACAGAGGGAAAGGGAGGCTCGGCAGAGTGCAAAGTCCGCTTCTTCTGCTGCTGGGGCTGAGGCCACCATGGGGCTCAACGCTGATCAGTCTGATCCTCAGGCTGAAGCATAGGAACTCGGGCAGTCGTCTTCAGAATCTTGCGGTTCATCATGCGCTTAACTTTAGACTTGCCGCTTTCTGAATTTTTTGCCTTGTTTTTTTTTGCTTCAGCTTGCCTTGTCGTACAGCAGTTTATTTTTTTTGCTCATGTACGTATTTCGGCAGCTGTTATTTTCCGCTTGTGGGCGGCTGCCGATACAGTTTAATTGAACTTGCAGCTCAATTTCTGAGCATGAATTATTAATCTGATGCTCTTTTCTTCAGTTGCTTTGCTTTACTGTTTCTGTTTCTTCAATTCTGCCGAACATACTTGCACTGATAGTGCTTCTTGCCCCCCAGAAATTGAAGTATGGCTTCAGCTGAATAAGCAATTTCTTCACTTCTTCAAAATGGGTATCCGAAACACAGGGCCAACTGAAGACAATGCTTCTGGGATACAAGTCTTACTGAAGATTGACTTCATCTGAAAGTTGGATATCCGAAACACAGGGCCAACTGAAGGCAATGCCTCGGATAACGCCTTTGGAGAACAAATCTTACTGAAGCTTGACTTCAGCTGAAAGACTATAGTTCTTTAAAACATGGACTCATATCTTTGGAGAACAAGTCTTACTGAAGATTGACTTCAGCTGAAAGACCAGTGTTCTTTAAAAAGACGAGTTTTGTCAGCAATCTGAAACCCAGTTACCCAAAGGCGAAGGTTTCAGACGAGGCTGATTTAAAAATTTTCAACTGTTGCTGTTATCCTTGATTTTCTGTCTATCTTTGAAAAATGGATACCCGAAACACAGGGCCAACTTAAGGCAATGTTTCGGATAATGGCTCTCTGGGATACAAGGCTCAGTTAAGGCAATATCCCAGAATTGTCCATGGACTCATGTCTTTGGAGAACAAGTCTTACTGAAGTTTGACTTCAGCTGAAAGACCAGTGTTCTTTAAAAAGACGAGTTTTGTCAGCAATCTGAAACCCAGTTACCCGAAGGCGAAGGTTTCAGACGAGGCTGAATAAAAAACCCTTAAAGAGTAGATAGAACAAAGAAAATTTTGAAAGGATAAAAAGTTGTAAACATTTATATAAATGGCGGCTCCAAGGCCTTTCATTAATTCAAAATGTACTTACAAAGATTGTTCTGCCCCGATGGGTTTACACATGATATTTTTTCAGTACATCAGCGTTCCAGTGATTTTTCAACTCAGTTCCATCCAACTGCCGAAGTCGGTATGTCCCTGGCTGAAGCTCATCATAGATTTCATAAGGTCCCTCCCATGCAGCTGAGAGTTTCCCATGGATTCGGCCTTTCTGAACTACAGCAGCATTCCGAAGGACAAAGTCTCCAATTTTGAGAGGCCTTGCATGGACCCTTCGATTATAAAATTTGCTGATTCTCTGCTTATAAGCGGCCATCCTGTCTCGAGCTGAGTCTCTTACTTCGTCGAGGAAATCGAGAGATTCCCTCATCAGTCGCTCATTCTCAGCCGAGAAGTGGTGCACTCGTAGGCTCTCAGAGCCAATTTCCACCGGAAGGACGGCTTCGGCACCATACACCAATTCAAAAGGTGAATAGCCCGTTGCCTCTTTTTCAGTTGTCCGAAGGGACCAAAGGGTTCCAGGGAGCTCCTCCAGCCACTTGGACTTTTGATCTTCCACCCTCTTCTTGAGGGCATTTAGGATCTGTTTATTGGCAACTTCGGCTTGTCCGTTACTTTGCGGGTGGCATACCGCTGAATATGCCAGTTTGATGCCGAACTGATCTGTATACCGCTTCAGCGGTAAGTTATCAAATTGCCTCCCATGATCGAAGACAAATACCCTCGGGATGCCAAATCGAGTGATGATATTCTGCCAGATAAATTTTCTGACAGTTTGCTCTGTAATGTTCGAGGCTGCTTCGGCCTCGATCCATTTACTGAAGTAGTCAACACCAACTATCAGCCATTTTTTCTGGTATACAGCCTCTGGAAATGGACCTAGTATATCCAGTCCCCATTGGGAAAACGGGAGTGGATTAAGGATCGGCTAAAGATCCCTTGCTGGCTGATGGATAACTGGAGCGTACTTTTGACATTTTTCGCATTTCCGAACCAGCTCCTTAGCATCTGCGATCATGGTGGGCCAGTAATATCCAGCCCTTAATGCCTTGTGGGCTAAGGTCCTTCCCCCAATGTGGTTCCCACAGATGCCGAGATGAATCTCCCGTAGGATATAATCTGCATCTGTTGGTCCCACGCATTTCAGCAACGGGGCTGAGAAGGACTTTTTCAGAAGTTCCCCCCTGAAGACAATGAACCTAGAGCTGGTTCTCTTTATCTTGGAGGCCAAAGCTTTATCTTCGGGAGTTTCTCCCCGAAGTTTGAAAGCTAGGATGAGGTCCATCCAACTAGGCTCTGGGTCAGCGCAGCACACTTCAGGTGCTTCGTCGACACTTCTCTCTCGACGCACTTCTACATATACAGATCTGTTCAGCTCGGTAAGAGATGAACTGGCAAGTTTGGAGAGTGCATCGGCTTGAGTATTCTGACCCCTTGGGATCAGCTGAACCTCAAAAGTTTTCAGCTCTGCAATGACTGACTTGATCTTGGCGAGATAAGCTATCATGGAGGGCTCTTTGGCCTCATAGCTGCCGCTGATCTGATATGCAACTAGCTGAGAGTCTGTTTTCAGGCAGACATGATCAGCTTCCAGGGAGATGCACAATTCTAGGCCAGCGATTGCTGCCTCATATTCGGCTTCGTTATTCGAGGCCTTAAAAGAAAATTTTAGTGCATACTCAAAGGATTTGCCTTCAGGAGAAGTTATCACTACTCCTGCCCCCGAACCGTTTTCGGTGGAAGATCCATCCGTAAACACGGTCCAGACTTTCTTTTCATTGTCTAGCGCTTCTTGGTATGAGCATTCGGCCAGGAAATCCGCTAGAGCTTGAGCCTTAATGGCAGCCCTCGGACGGTAACTGATGCTGAATTCGGTAAGCTCAAAAGCCCACTTGGCTAGCCTACCAGATTTTTCAACCTTGCCGAGAACTTTTTCCAACGGCTGATCAGTTAAGACCACTATCTGATGGCAATCAAAATAGGGTCTCAGCTTCCGAGCAGCTACTACTACCGCGAAAGCGACTTTCTCGAGTAGAGGGTAGCGAGTCTCGGCATCCGTCAGTGTATGACTGACGAAGTAGATCGGTTGCTGACTTTTACTTTCTTCCTTCAGCAATACTGCGCTGATGGTGGCTGGGCTAACGGCCACATACAGGTACACAGTTTCTCCTTCAGCTGGGCTAGCCAGCGTTGGGAGTTGAGCCAGATGCTCCCGAAGCTGTTTAAAGGCGTCTTTTTGCTCTTCCTCCCAAACAAGCTCTTTTGTTTTCGGGAGTTTCAGGGCTTTGAAGAAAGGTAACCCCTTATCCGAAGCTCTTGAAATGAACCTCGAGAGGGCTGCCATTCTTCCGGTGAGCCGCTGAACATCCCGCTTCGTTTTCGGCTCAGGAAGGTCGAGCGCCGCTTTGACTTTGGAGGGATTGGCATCAATCCCCCTTTTGCTGACCATGAACCCAAGGAATTTCCCTGACTTCACGCCGAAGACACACTTCTTCGGATTCAGCTTCATTTGATGTTTTCTCAAGGTGGCGAAAGTTTCAGCCAGGTCCTTTACATGGTCCTCAAGTTTTTTGCTCTTGACGATCGAATCGTCGACATAGACTTCCATGTTTCGGCCCTTTTGATCGGCAAAAACTTGATCCACCAGCCTTTGATAGGTTGCCCCCGCATTTTTCAATCCGAAGGGCATCATTTTGTAATTGTACACCCCAGCGTTCGTGACGAATGCTGTCTTTGCTCGATCGTCGGGGTGCATGAAGATCTGATGATACCCTGAGAATGCGTCCATGAAACTAAGCAAGGCATGGCCACTTGTCGAATCGACTAGCTGATCGATCCTCGGCAAGGGATAGAAATCCTTCGGACAAGCCTTATTTAGGTCCGTGAAGTCAACGCACATCCTCCAGGTACCATTGGGCTTCTGAACCATCACCACATTTGCCAGCCACTCTGGATATTGGCAAGGTTCGATGAACCCTGCCTCCAGCAATTTTTTGACCTCGGCTGCGATGTCTCGGTTCTTATTAGCGGAATAATTCCGCTTCTTTTGCTTAACTGGTCGACACGTTGGGTCAACATTAAGCTTATGGGAGATGAGGTCTGAACTTATCCCGGGCATATCAGCTGCCGAGAAAGCAAACACATCTTTGTTGTCCCGAAGGAGCTGAATAAGTTCACAACGGGTGTTTGGATCAAGGTCCATCCCGATTGTTACACATTTCTCAATGTCTCCTTCGGCCAACTCAACTGTTTCAGTCTGCTGGTCCATGTCCATTGCTGATGGACTGGACTCTTCATAATCTGGCCTGCTGCCAATGTCAGCAGGTGTTCCAGTCTTTTTGTTCATCGGCTGGCTCTCTGAGTCTTGCGGCTCAGCTGAAGAGCTAGCCTTTTCCCTTTCGGGCCCTTTTTCTCTGGGCACAGATCCTTGGGCCGAAGCACTTAGGCCCTTTGGCTTTTTTGTGCTTGGCTCTCTTTCTTTTTCTTTCTCCTCCTCATCCTTGTCGTCATCTGGGCGACTACTGGATGGCTTGAGGTAGTTGCACCTTCGGGCGTCCTTTTGGTTGCCCTGTATCCTTTCGGGGAAGCCGGCGTCTGAGACGTAAATCATCAGCTGATGATAAGTTGAGACGACCCCTTGGATCTCATGAATTATGGGTCTCCCCAAAATCACGTTGTACACTGAAGGAGCGTCAATGACCAAAAATTCAATCATGACGTTCCTGGCTGCCTCGTCGCAGCCAATGGTGACAGGAAGTGTCACCTTCCCATCTGGATAAGTTGATGCCCCGTTGAACCCGGATACCGGGTAGGGTACCGGCGTAAGGTGCTTGGGCTTCAGCTTAATTTGATTGTAGGCCTTTCGGAACAGAATGTTTGCTCCACTGCCACCGTCAACAAGGACCTTACTGACGTCGTGGTTGGCCACCGTGGCGATGATCACCAACGGATCCTCGTGAGGGAACGCTATCCCCCGGCAGTCGGCGTCTGTGAACGTCATGTTCGGCACCGGCGACTGGGGAGATTGAATGTCAGCGTTGTTCACCTGGTGAGTCAAAGCTCTAAGGTGTCGCTTGTGTTCCCTCCGAGAATATATTCCTCCCGAGATAACATTGATCGGAGGGAATTTCCCCTCCGGCTTTTTACTGTTCTTCCGGGGGAAGTCGAGGTCTTGCCGAGAGTCCTTTGCTGACTTCTCGGCTTCTTTTTTCTCGCGGTGATCCGCGATGTATTTTTTCAAGTATCCCTTCCGGACCATGTCCTCTATCTGGTCCTTCAGTTGGATACACTCCTCAGTGTTGTGTCCCGAAGACTCGTGGAACTCGCACCACTGATTTTTATTTTTTCGCTGATACCACTCTGGAAGTGGTCTCGGCTTTTGGTAACTCTGCTCCTCCTTCGTCACGTTGTAAATTTTGGCGCGTGGAAGAGAGAGCGGAGTGTAGGACTCGTATCTGCCTGTGTATGAGGCAGATCTTTCCTTCTTTGGGTCGCTGGCCGAAGATTGCTCCGAGGCCTTTGACTTTCCCTTTGCCTTATGGCCTTGGCCTTCAGACAAGGGTATTTGTTTCTGTTTCCCTCCCTCGAATTGAGGTTGGGTTTTCGCTTTGTTCCATTCTTCGGCTCGGATGAACTTATCCGAAGCATTAAGAGCTTCCTCCAAGGTCTGCGGGGTATGCATGACCATGAAGTCTAGGAACTTTCCGGGCTGAAGTCCATTCTGCATTGCGAAAACGGCTAGACCCTGGTCCAGCTGAGAGACGCTGGATGACTCGTTACTGAAACGGGTCAGATAGTCTCGGAGGCTTTCGGTTTCCCCCTGCTGCAGACTCATGAGTTCTGCAGTAGTCTTCTCTCGGCGGTTTGCCGTGGAAAACTTGCTCCTAAATTTGGAGGACAGATCATCCCACCCTGTTATGGAGCCCTGCCTTACTCCCTTGGAGATCCACGCTTGCGCGACCCCCTTGAGAGTGGTTGGGAAATATTTGCACCAAGTTGCTTCGGATCTGGGGCAAAGATGCATATGGGTTTCATACGAGGCCACGTGATCCTTCGGATCCGAGGTCCCGTCATATGCGATGTGCGACGGTATTTTAACCGTGGGCACGCGCTCTTCCAGTATCCATTGCTCGAATGGTGAACTGGCGGGAAGCATAACGGCCTTGCCCTTGTTCCTGGCCGAAGGGACCGCGCTCCGCCCTCTTAGAGAGGTAGGAGTGGTTTTCGTCCCTGGCTGGGAAGTCTGGGCCTCGGCTGCAGGGAACGAGAGGCGACTGCGCACGCTCGGTTCCTTGCCGCCGAGTCGGTCGAGGACGCTTCGGCGAACAGTCTCAGGTTCTCGGTGAGTAGATTCTGGCCGAGAAGCTGAGCTGCTGCTCTTATGCGTTTCTGGTCGGGAGGTTGAGGATCCTTTGAAAAATTGAGGGTCTTTTTCCTCTCTTTTTCAGTTTTCCAGGAATCCTCCTCCCACTCTTCCAGTTCCCGGAAGGAAGGAAGCTTCCCACCATCATGGTCTAACTTCCTCCGCTGATGCCGGGTATGCGGAGGAGTTCGATCACGAGGTGGTGGCATATTTTGTGCCCTCATCGCCTCCATGAGTACTGCCAGCGCTCTTGCCACCTCTTCCGAGCTGGGCCCCGTCAAAGGGGTCCTTGGCCGAGTGTGGGAATGAGGGCGCGCAGCCGATGGTTGGCTTTGGGACACTGAATGTGTCCTATGATCGGACTCACCCCTGCTAGACCGAGAGTGACCCGGCCTATAATGAGAGTCATGAATTACGGGAGAAAGAGAATCCTCCCTGTATGATCCTCCCCCGAGCCGGCACCCATGGGAGAGTTCCGGTCCGGCGAGGGTGATGGTGTAGGGGTTTTAGGCTTTTCGCCCGCTCCTTGACGGAGGCTTTTGCTCTTGCGGTTCTTAGCCATTGCTGCTAAGATATTTGCAAGATAATTGGCTTAAAGATTTTTGAAAGTCTTCCCCACAGACGGCGCCAAATTGTTTCGGGTGAAAACAATGGGACCTCGCCGAAGGTCCGCTGAAACGGAGAAGACTGGATTCGGTCCAATTTATGTTGAGCCAAAGGTTTCCTGCACAGTGAACACACGTAAACTAGCCTCGGGGGTGTTGCCGAGGAAGGCCCCTCCGATGCTAAAGTCAGTACAATGTGTAAAAAGAGAACACTATGCAAGAGAATTTATTGCTTGAGGCTTTGATGGAATATATGAGAATGTATAAATGAACATGTGAATCTATGAATGAATCAGAATCTGAATCTCCGAATATGGATGGCTTTTATACCTCTTCATAAATGGATAGGTTGGGCCTTAGCCCAATTGACTTGCTTTGTGGGCTGACCTTTGACTTTAGCACAATTGGAGAGTTGAACCTTGACCTTGGGCTTGTGATTGGATCATTTAATGCCTAGGCCCAATTGGACTAAATTGGACCCAAACAAATTTAATTGAAAATTCAGCAAAAAATAAGAATATTAAGGTCACCAAACTAGATTCTAATAATGAAAATTAACGAGAATTTAGAAATTTAGATATTAGATAATCATATAATTAGACATAGTTAGAGCATGAGTATTAAGGTTAGATGTCCAAATGACGAACTATTTTTTCAATAAACTTTGTAAATTGGAGGAAAATTCGGCAAAAAATAATGCAAAAAATCAACACCGCTATATAATTACGAAAAAAAGAAATTTATCATTAATTTTTTGATTGCCACACAGTAGATTATTCTAAAAGCTCGCAAACTACTAAGTTCGCAAACTTTAACCTAATGTGAATATTTCTCCAATTAGCTAGGAATGTGAAAAATTATATATAAAATCACTCATTTTAGTCGAATAGCACACATATACCACCGCAAAAAGGCAGACTAGTTGACATAAGCTGCAATCCTAGGAATAACCTTGCATACCAAAGACTTCTTCATCTCCATTGAAAGCTTGAGGCACTCGGTCAAGTCCACACCGTTCTCGGTCGGAACCCATTTGGAGTTCTGAAGCATCTGAGCTAACCAGAGTTGAGTAGTTGCCATACCCATGGCCTTTCCAGGGCAGACACGGCGTCCTGCTCCGAAAGGTGCGAGCCTGAGGTCTAAACCCATGATCGGGACATCCTCTTCCATGAACCTCTCAGGTTTAAACTCATTCGGGTTTGACCAGATTTTCTCATCATGGGTGATGGCATACATGTTAACCATTGCAGTGGTTCCGGCAGGGACCAAGTGCGGACCGACGTAGGTATCGTGGATTGAGAGACGAGCCCATGATAGAAGTGGGCCTGGTGGGTGGACCCTTAGGGTTTCTTTGATTATTGCTTGGAGATAAGGCAACTTGGGGAGGTCTGAGTCGGTGACATGCCTGTTGGCTCCAACAACGCTGTCGATTTCGGCTTGAGCCTTAGCTTGAATGTCAGGGTGCACTACCATCCTTGCTAGAGTCCACTCTAGGAGGATTGCTATTGTGTCTGTTCCTCTGAAGATCATTTCCTACAAACAATTATAAATAAAATCATTATTTAGAGGTAATTCTCTGTTTCTCATTAGTTTTGTTTCTCATGGGTATGTGTCAAGAAGTGGAGCTCCCACTCATGACACATACGCAGTCTCCACCTGTGAAAAATATCACATTATTTTCCAAAATGTCATTATGAGAAACAAAAGTGTTTCTCATAATGAGGAATTGGGGCTCACTCATTTAGCGTTCTGAATTAATTCACATATATTAGCACTACGTCTAAACTAGTAATGTGAAAAATCGATTAATTATATGCCCTAATAAGCTAATACCATCACATTGATCGAAGAAAATGGACTTCTAAAAACATAAGAAAAAAGAACCTAAACCAAGTAAAATAGCATATTTACCATTTCCAGCATCAATTGGACAAATGTAAAACAAAAGGAAAAAAGGTTAAACTGTATATAATGAAAAACAAATTTGACATGGACAAAAAATGTATCTAAAAACATGAAATCATACCCAAAGAAGAGCAATCATGTCAGAGTCAGAGAGCTTGTTCTCTCCATCTTCCAAGTCCAAAAGAACATCAACGAAATCCTTTGAATCATCATCAACCTTCTCACTCCTCAATGCCCTGTGCTCTTCAATCACATTACCAACATACTTGTTTACCTTACCAACAAGATTCTTGCACCTTCTCCTTACTCCTTGTAAATCCAACCACCTTAGAGGGGCAAAATGGTCTCCCCAGTTGAATATTCCCAACAATTCATAACCTTCCTTAACCAATTCTTCAAGGTTATCAGCTTCCTCGGTCCTCTTACCGAAGAAATCGTAACTCTTTCCGAACACACTCATCATGACATTGTTCAATGATCCGAAATGCAACACATTTTTGATCTCAACATTTCCCTCATTTCCCATAATAGTAGTGATTTGGTTCACCATTTGATTACCAATTTCTTGGCGGAATCCTCCGAAGTTGGAAATTCTTCTCGGGCTGAAAAGATGGGTTGCGGAAATCCTTCGGAGGTTCCTCCAGTAATCACCGAAGGGTGCAAACCCCATAGCCCTGTTAAAGAGAAGCTCATAGGCTGACTCCTTAATAGGACGATCAGCGAATTCGGAGCTGTTTAAAATCTCTTTAGCAGTCTCGGGTTCACTCGCTATAACAAAGCGAGTCAACCCAACTGAGAACGCCATCAACGGCGTAGCCTTGAGGCTAGTGGCAATACTGGATAGGATTCTATGAGTTTTTTCGGAAGCGAAAACATGGCCAAGACCAATAAGGGGTAACCCGGTTGGACCAGGAATAGCCGAAGCGGACTTACCGTTGCCACTTCGGTTGTTTTTAACTGCGGAAAGAGACCATGCTAAGCCTCCTGGGTACAAGAATATGGTGAAAAGGGAAAGAAATGCGGCAAATGAAAGGAAAATGGGTGCAGAAAGAAGGGATGACGCTGTTGGCAGCAATGAGAAATTCGTTGCTAAAGTTTCTGCTGACATTTTTTTTTTTTTTTTGGCCAAAAGAGAGAAATTATTAGGTTACAGAATAAAAAGGATGCAAGGATGTTTAAGTGAGGGGGATGAAGTGTGAGGGGCACATATTTATAGCGGTTGTGGAATAGTACATGAGGGATAAGCACTAGAAGAATAAGAGCATGGGATAAGGATATGGAATTATTGGGTGGTATAATTTTTTTTAAAAAGTGTTGTTATGGAATTATATAACGGGATAAGATTATGACAATCAATAAAATTTCTAATACGCCCTTACTAGCTTTATCCATCTCTTTTATTTTTGTTTCCTTTTAATTAAGGGTATTTATTGCGATAGGAAGAAGGATAAGGAATAGTATATAAGGGATACGGATAAGAAGGATAAGAGGACGAAATAAGCATTGAAATTATTAGGCGGGATAATGATAAAATAAAGCGTTGTTATTTGGTTTGTTTAAGTGTGGGATAAAATTAGGATAAGTAATAAAGTTACTAATATACCCTTACTGACATTTGTCTCTTTTGTTTTTTTTTTCTTTGTTTTCTTTTCATTAAGGGTATATAATATCTTTTTCATTATAATCCTTATCCTTTTCCCCTTACACCAATCCCGTAAAAATTAACAGGGTTTTTGTACACCCCCAAATCTTTCTCTACGAAAATACTAGTATAATACGTATAATTTTATCATAGAGATACATTTAGGCGTATTATCACCACATGATAGCGTAAGGCTATTCAAAAAACTTTAACTCACTAAAAAATTGTAGCGGAGTTAACTCTTAATTTATAAATACTTCAAAAATTTAAACCATTTTTTTTATTACTCAAATTTAAATGTAAAACATAAAAAAACCCTAATCTAGGTGAAATCATTTTCGGGATCCCAAATGCGCATGTTGACTCCACCTGAAATTCACAACTGCTTACACCAATACGGTAAACAAAATAGAAAGTACTATACGGATTAGCAAAATATGCTAAGTACATATAAGTGCAAGATGATTAAATCCACTTTTATTTAATAAAACATTCTTTTGATGACTCAAGTCATTAAATTCATGACAATAACAATTTCTTTAAAATAAAGCCTTCAAATAAGTCTTTTTAAATAATCTCAATTCAATGCTCAATATTCCAATAACTCAAATACTCAAAATTCCAATAACTCAAATAAATATTTCGAAGTATTGAAAACCTATTTATTCCGATTTCCTCTCTAAGTGTGCACATCCCCAAGTTAGTATCTTTATGTGGAATGGCTATCGTTGAGGAAAGACTAGGTCATACAAAATTCATAGTCTTATCAACTAAATCCGCATAGTGACGAACAGGGAAGAAAAGAGAGGAAAAGGAACGTGGGAGGAGAAAATTAAAAGAAATGGGGATTTTTTTTTTTTTTTAACATTATTTATAGTTTTGCCATTAATGAAACATGTTATTAGAACGAGAAAATACAAGTTAATCATCTTATCATGGTGGAAAATTTGTAAATAAATAACAAATAAAAAAACACTATTCAAGGAATAACCGCTAATAGTGTTAGCGATTTTACCATGAACAATGTTTTTTTTTTTTTTTTTGCACTATTCATGGTAAAATCGCTAACACCATTAGAGGTTCTACACTGAACAGTGCAAAAAAAAAATCACTATTTGTTTAGGGGATTTTTCCCCGCCACGTGGACCAATCAGCACCTATCACGTGTCAACCACGTGGACCAATCAGCAACTATCACGTGTCAACCACGTGGACCAATCAGGGGCTGCCACGTGTCCTACTCCAGGAGGTTCAACATGGACCAACCAAGCCACGCCGCGTGGCACCTAGGTTGCCCACCTGGAAAACGGCCAACAAGGCCCGAATTCCGAGGCAAGTCCAATCAGTCCTAGGTTTACCATGTAACCTAGTATTGGGCACGTACTTCGAGGCTATATAAACAGATAATTAGCCTCCATTAAATAGTTTTAATGGAACTAATCCAGAGATTACCCCACGTGCATACCTATTGCTAGACCTTACTTAGCATTAATTGCACACCTTCTAAGGTTGCCCACTGCAACTAGCTTGATCACTCCTCTCCTAGGAGGAACCAGATTACCTTTACTATCCGCACCTTTTACTCCTAAACACGTTCTAACTTGATCGTCGGAGGCGGAGCTCCCACCAACCGGAGTTTCCGTTGTTTTGCATGTACAGGCGCACGGATCCAGTCCCGGAATTATAACTCTCCCGCAGGACATAAAAAAACCCGAAACACTATTCATGGTAGAATCACTAATGGTGTTAGCGGTTTTACCATGAACAATGTTTTTTTTCCATTTATTTACAAATTTTCCATTTGATAAACAACTCATGTTTATCAAGGTGATACAACGGGCAAGCCTCTTATTAGAACCATATTTCATTAATGGCAAAACTGTAAATAATGTAAAAAAACTTCAAAATTTTATTGGTTTAGCAGTTAATGTGATTTTTTATTTATTTATTTATTGTGTTTTTATTTTTAAAAGGTTATTATTATTATTATTATTACTATTATTATTATTATTATATTTATTTATTTATTTTAAAAAACCCATTCCCCACCCAACCCAGCCACCGCTGGTCCACTACCACCCTCTGGCGCCGGCCACGCCCAGATCTAACCTCCACCAATGCCAGCGTCGATCCTTCTCCCCTTGTCGCGCATCTCCCTATTTCCCTCTTCCCCCTAAACTTCAACCCATCCTGAAACCACCATTCCATCGCCCACAAAACCCCCTAAAACTTATCTCCCACCTTTGAAAACCCTAATCTAAACCCTAGAGATGGTGGTGGAGGTTCAGTTAGGGTTTTTCGGTGGTAGGGGATAGTTTTAGGGGGTTTCGCGGGGAAAAGAGGAAGATTTCGGGGTGAGGGGTTGTTGGTTCAGGAGAAGTGGGAAATGGGAAGGCATAACTCAGGGTAGGGAGTTGCTACCAAGGCGTCGGTCGGGGAAGAAGAAGTTGGCAGCAACGACTAGTGATGAAGAGGGATTTCGGGAGGAGGGGGTTCGGTGATGGTGGTTTGGGGGAGGAAAAGGCCACTAACTGGGCGGTGCTACTGGGCTGGCACCGCTGGGGGTGGAAGTGGTGGAAGTAGGGCTGCTGGGCTGGCGTTGGTGGTGGGGAGAAGGAATAAGTGGTGGCCGGAGAGGATGAATGGCTGGTGGTGGGGAGGAATTTTTTTTTTTCACAATTATTAATTATAGTTTAAATGTTAATTACTTGTTAATTATGTGTTAATTAAATTGTTAGATTAATTTATAAAAAGAAAAAAAAAAGTTTACCGGTCATTTAGGTTGTAGGTAAAATGTCTCGTTTAAAGCAAATTCCCCCTAAACTTTGTATTATTTAGAAATAATCAAAAGTTTGACTTGTTTTTGGCGGACCGTTTAAAGTTTGTATTATTTTTAACAATTTTTCCTTCTTTTTTTGTTCGATTTTTTGGTCGAATTTTGTGGGTTGAATTTTTGGTCGATTTATTTGTTCGAAGTTTTGTTCATTTCGGGTTTTGTGCTATTTCGTTAATTATCAGTTTGATTTTTTTAAATTTTAGATTTGATTTTTGTTTTGAATTTGGATTTGATTTTTGGTAATTTTTTTTATTTTGTGTGTTTGATTTTGTGGTTTGTTTTTGGTTTAATTTTGTAACACCCTAGAAATTCCTTACCTTTAAAATATCTATTTTACCCTTTTTTAAAATACGTAATAGGAAAATCTAAGACATTATTGCCACCGTGAAAACGGCTAAGACAAATATCAAAGACACACAACGGAAGACTTTCTTTAAAACCATTCATAACAAGTCAACTTAAAAGTCAGCCAAACGAAAGTAAAGTCAAACAAGGTCAACCTACAACTCAAAACCATTGTAGGCCCTTAAAACCAAATAATGCTGAAAACCTTTACGTTAGTACGTTAGTCTCGTGAGCCTAATAAAATAAATAATATTCAAATCAAATAAAACACATCATATTCCTATGGAAACTAAGATGATTCTCTCTTCACTCTTTCCCATCATGAAAATGCTTCATCACCTGAAAAACTTTTCTCTACTTGTCTCCACTACTTGCCATTAAAAATGGGTCGTTGTAAGGCAAGGTAAAGATAAGGCTAAACAAACATACAACACACAATCATCAATGCTGAGTACATAAGCGTAACTAAAACACACTAACATGCTTTCATCCTATCATCACACAACTTACCTTGTTGCACCCGTGTACAAGCATACAACGTACAACACAACCACACAACAAATAACTAGTTTAATTATTTAGCTTGATTATGCATCGAACGGGTTTCCCCCTAACCTGCCCCAATAAAGGGGTACTAACACGAAAGCTAATCGTGCCAGTATAAAAGAACCACTTGTAAGTGGTGGAATTCCTGCGCATAATAAAAAGGAATATACAGCGTCCTGTACTCCTAGTAGAAGTTATGGTCAAATATAAAGTCGCATAATTCCCCCCATATGTTCATACTCGAGGTATATACGTTCCAAGAGTTTTGGTGCATAATCTCTTTCACTTTACGTTGTTTACATATTTTTAGACTTGGTGATGACTCTCAAACCATAATACAATTGATAATTATAATTCATTCAAGCAATCAAGCATACCAATTTAGTTCTTAAATAATTAGTGACCCCATAAATTAAATCTTGAATCCTTTTTAAACTACCTTGGTGTTAAATAATACCTTAAACGCATAAAGTACCACAAATCCTATCCCTCGGTGTTTAGAACACCTTAAGTGCACTTAGGCACCCAAAATATAAATTAATCCTCGTGTACATAGACACTTAAATAGCTCCTTCCTCATGCTTATAGCATCAATAAAAATTATATGAACTATAATAAAATTCCTTTTAATATTCCAAACTCAATTAAACATTTAGTTTAATTAAACATGCTCTCTATCATGCCAATAATAAAAGTGTGGTTTATAATCAACATGCCAACATAATTAATTCAAATCACCAATTCATCATAAATAATTCATACATCACAAATCATTCACCAACATAAATCATACATCAAATTCCAACCAACACCTATCATGATACTACTTGGAATTAATTAAACAAAAACTAGCATGCTTCTACATATTCAAATAATTACCAAGTACGTGAACGTACCTTAAATATGATCTCAAAGTCGCCACGACTAAATAAAATCACTCACTTGGAAACCTCCTACAAACCAAAATTACAAAGAGGCATTAATATCTATTCCACACAAATTTCGAGCAATATATACACTCCATAAATCACTCATAAACCCTCTAAAACAAGATAAAATTTAATTAAAAACCCTTAATTTTATTCCCAATTAATGGGTAATTAAAAATTCTTTCAAGAAACATAATTATAGCTTATATATAAATTCCAGCTTTATTAAATCATCTAAAATTGCTGTAATTGTGTTTTAAAACACTTACTTCAATAATTTAAATCACCCATAAACAATTTCCATCAATATACATAAACTTAGAAACCTAGGGTTTGTAATTTGGGGCTTTTTAATTCAAAACCAAATCTGAAAATTTATATACATCATACTTAAAATCTAACATCATAAAACTCATCACAAAACCCACAAACAATAGTTAGATTAAGGGTGGATTTAATTAAAAATCAAAAAGAAGAATTTTTTTTTACATACAAAACACACGCACGCACGCACAAGGGGGAAAGGGAGGGTGGCTGGTGCCACCTCCCACGGCTGCTGTTGTTGCCGGCCTTGTGCTGGCGGCGGCGGCGACCAGCTGTGGTGGTGGTGGCAGCCGGCCACCATGGTGTGAGAAAAAAAAGTAAAATTAAAATAAAGGGGAAAGAAAATAAGAGGAGAGAGAGAGAGAGAGAGTTTACCTTTGGGTATTCTCCACCTTGGGCAAAGTTTGATTTTTGCTCATATGATGGGTATTTATACCCTCTCTCAATAACCCTCCTACTTAAAATTTATTTACTACCCTTAAAGATCCCTTTCCCATTCAAATTAGTATCTTGACTTTCCTTAAATACCATTGACCTTAAAAATTACCTTTTTATAAAATAATATGCCCTAATATTTCCAAATCATGAAATAAAATATTTTCAACATTGTTAAATAATTAAAAATAAACTTTTAATTAAAATAATTCTTTTTAAATTAATGAAACACCATAAATAATCCATTTCGAATTATTTAAATACTTTAAGAAATACTTATTTAAGTTAATATATGTATAAAAATACGAGGTATTACAGTCTACCCCCTTTAAAAGAAGTTTCGTCCCGAAACTTGGGTAACAAAATTCAAAAATTTTTCTCACTTTGTATAATATTGTTGTACTCTTTTGTCATACTTTTGCCTTTAATGTCTCTTTGGAATCAAAATTACTCGAAATAACCGCTAAAAATGTGCAAAAAGCACAAAAATGACTGAAAATATAGGGAAAAGGCACGAAATTCTACCGCATTCTACCCCCCTTAAAGAAAACGAGTTACATCCCCGTAACTCACCATACCTTAAACAACTTGGGATATTTAATTTCTTTTTCATCTCATCCTTAGCTTCTTAAGTTCGTTCTTCATACTCTTGGTTAGACCATAACACTTTAACAATCTTAACTTCCTTATTGCGTGTATTACGCACTTTACTATCAAGGATCTTGATAGGTATTTCCTCATAAGTTAAGCTTTGATATAACTCAATGGTTTCAGGTTGTAGCACATGTGACTTATCAGGAATATACCTTCTTAACTGAAATACCACTACTAGAAATAGGCCGATTTACGACGGACATGTTTTTCCGTCGTAAATTACGACGAATTTTTTTTCCGTCCAAAATTTACGACGGATTTCCTACGGAATAAAATTCCGTCGGAATTTATGGGCTTTTCGACGGAATATTCCGTCGGAAACTTAATGTTTCGACGGAAATGAAATCCGTCGGAAATTTCCGACGGATTATTCCGTCGAAACATTAAGTTCCCGATGGAAATAAAATCCGTCGGAAATGTTCGACGGAATATTTCGTCAGAAAATTAATTTTTCGACGAAATTTTCCGTCGGAATATAATTAAATAATAAAAAAAAACCTAAAAACCAAAAAAAACCCTAATAAATTTCTCTCTCCTCTCATCTTCTTTTGTCCGCCACTCTTTCCTCATTTCTCTTTCTCTCTCATCTCCTTTTTCCTCTTCTCTTTCTCTCTCTTCTATTTCCTCTTCTGTTTTCATCTCACGCTCCATCTCCTTTTCTTTCCTTTCTCTTTCTCCTTTATTTTCGTTCTCATTTCTTCTCCTTCCTTCTCCTTCCTTCTACTTTCTTCTTCTTCCTTCTCCTTCTTTGTATTCGGTGAAATTTTGCATTTGAGGTATTTAAATCTCTCATGGAACGACAAACTTGAAGTGCTTCTAAAGTTAATTATTCGGCCTCTTCGTCCTCTTCGACCACCACAAGACCAGTAGCAACAATGACAACACCACCTACCAACAGCAACGGCAACCAACAACGACGACACATTGTAATTTTTTTTTTATTAATTTCAGAATACAATTGTATATATATTTATTTTGTTTGATTTCAATTTTTTTGTGTATTTTTTTCGGATCTCTGAATTTATTGTACGATTTAGGTGTTATGGATTTTTTTTTGTGATTTTCGATTTGGTTTTTGTTAATTTTCGATTTGGTTTCTGTTAATTTTCGATAATTTTCGATTTGGTTTCTGTTAATTTTCGATTTGGGGGTTTTTTTTTCGATTTTGTTAGTTTTGGTCAGGGTGGGTGGGTGGGGTGGGGGGTTTGGTCTAGGAGGGGGGGTCTGGTCTGGGTGGGGATAGGGGGTCTTGGTGTGGGTGGTGGTCTGGGTATGGGTGGTGGTCTAGGAAGGGGGGTCTGGTCTGGGTGGGGATAGGGGGTTTGGGTGTGGGTGGTGGTCTGGGTGGGGGGGTTCTGGGGGGTGGTTTAATTTCAGGGAGGGGGTTTTAGTTATGGGTGGGGAGAGGGAAAGGGCCGGTTTCGCGGGGGTGGGGCTGGGGAAGGGGGTCGGTTTTGGAGGGTGGGGCTGGGGATAGGAGGAAGGTGGTCATCACTGGTGGTTGTGGGCAGGTGGCTTGGTTAGGCGTAGTGGTTAGGCGTGGGGGGTTATGGTTTGGGTTAGAGGGTTTTGGTTGGTGGTGAAGTGGGTTCTGGTGGGTTAAGGTGGTGGGTAACGGTGCTGGGTTAAGGTGGTGGTTTACGGTGGTGGTGGTTGATGTTACGAGGTGGTGACACACCCTGCCGGAGGTGGCAGGGCTTTTTTTTTTTTTTAGCAGATTTCCGTCGGAAGTTTCCGGCGGATTTGAATTCCGTCGGAAGTTTCCGGTGGATTTGAATTCCGTCGGAATTTTCTGACGGACTTTCCGGTGGCCGAAACACCTCTTTCGATGTCGAAATTCCGTCGGAAAACACTGTTCCGACGGAATTTCCGACGAAAAAGACCGTTTTTTCCTACAAACATGTTTACGACAACCTATACCTACGAAAATTCCGTCGGAAACGGGTTTTCCGACGAAATTCAGGGTGTTTCCGACGGAATTCAGGTTTT
Organism: Chenopodium quinoa; assembly: GCF_001683475.1. Classification (NCBI taxonomy): domain Eukaryota; kingdom Viridiplantae; phylum Streptophyta; class Magnoliopsida; order Caryophyllales; family Amaranthaceae; genus Chenopodium; species Chenopodium quinoa. Next base: position 77,442 of record NW_018742381.1, on the reverse strand, counting down.
CTAGTAGTGTACATGAAATACATCATGCCCTTTACTTAGCTCCATAGGTAAGGCCAACCAATATGCTACTTTGCCTATTCTTTTCAATACTTAATATGGACCATTATACTTTAGGCTAAGCTTTCCTTTCTTTCCAAATCTCATTACACCTTTCATTGGTGAAACCTTTAACAATACTTTATCACCAACCTCAAATTCCTCCTCTCTACACTTCAAATCCGCGTAGCTCTTTTGGCGATCTTGCGCCGCTTGAATCTTAGCTTGAATCTCCCTTACCTACTTAATTGTATCCTCGATCATTTGAGGCCCTAAAATCATTGTTTCACTTATGTCGTTCTAACAGATCGGAGTGCGACACTTCCTTCCATATAATGCCTCAAATGGAGCCATGCCTATGCTTGTATGGTAGCTATTATTATATGAAAATTCAATTAAGTCCAAGCTATCTTCCCATCCCCCTTGGAAATCTATAACACAAGCCCTCAACATGTCTTCTAAGGTTTGAATGGTTTTCTAAGTTTTCCCATCTGTGGCAGGGTGAAATGTCGTACTCATCTTAGGTGTTGTACCAAAGTTTTCCTACACACTCTTCTAGAACCTTGGAAGAAACCTAGAATCTCTATCAGACACAATATCTTTGGGAACTCCATGTAATCTCACCACATTTTTTATGTAAACTTTTGCAAGTTGCTCCATCTTCCAAGTCTCCTTCATTGGTATGAACACTGCAGATTTTGTAAGTCTATCCACCACTACCCAAATGGTGTCATTTCCATTCTTTGACTTTGGGAGGAAAGTCACAAATTCCATTAAAATACAATCCCATTTCCATCCAAGAATTTCCAATGATTGCACATTTCCTTGCGGTCTTTTGTTTCTATCTTCACTTTCTGACAAGTTAGACACTTTGCCACAAATTCTATAACCTCTTTCTTCATTCTGGGCCACCAATACATCTTTTTGAAGTCTTTATATAGCTTGTCCCCTCTTGGATGTACTAAATACGGTGTATTGTGGCCTTCTTCCATCAAATTTCTCTTTACCTCTACACATTTTTGTGGTACACACCAACGACCCTTGTACCTTAAACTCCCGTGTTCATGAATTTTGAAATATGTAGCTTTTCGTTGCTTTATTTTCTCACAAATCCTATCCAACTTTACATCTCCTGCTTGATTTTCCCTTATCTCATCAAATATTGTTGATTGAATACCTAAATTTTCACGTATGCCTGCTGGCACTCCCCATTCTACAAATCTAGATTCATTTGCCTCATTTCTCTACATAACTCATCAGCCACTATCAAAGTATTCAGTCTATGACTGGTTTTACGACTTAGATCATCTGCAACTACATTTGCTTTCTTCTCATGATATTGTATGTCTAAGTCATAATCTGTCGTATATTCTAATTATCTCCTTTGGCGTGAGTTTAAATCCCTTTGAGTGAAAATGTATTTCAAACTCTTATGGTTTGTCTAAATCCTACTTTCACTCCATACAAGTAGTGCCTCCAAATCTTTAGCGCAAAAATGATTGCAGCTAGTTCTAAGTCATAAGTAGGGTAATTTACTTCATGAGTCTTCAATTGTCTTGATGCATATGAAATCACCTTCCCATTTTGCATAAGTACACACCCTAGACCATTCTTTGGATGCGTCACTATATACATCATAAATTCCACTATCGTCTGGCAGTGTAAGCACTGGCGCTATGATTAGCTATTGTTTCAAGAGTTGGAATGCTTTCTCACACTTGTCATCCCACTCAAACTTCTTGTCCTTCTTCATTAGAGAGGTCATAGAATTAGGAATTTTTGAGAAATCTTTCACAAAACGCCTATAAGACCTTACTAAACCTAAGAAACTCCTAACTTCAGACACTGTTTTTGGCATAGGCCAACCTTTCCCTGCCTCGATCTTTGCTGGATCTACTTCTACCCCACCTTTGGACACAAAATGACCTAGAAATGCCACTTTCTCCAACCAAAACTCACGCTTAAAAACTTCGCATAAAGCTTGTTTTCCCTTAAGGTTTGTATAATTGCCCTTAAATGTTTAACATGTTCTTCTTTACTCTTCGAATTCACCAGTATATCATCTATGAAAACTACCACAAACTTGTCCATAAATAGATGAAACACCCTATTCATCAAGTCCATAAAGATTGTAGGAACGTCAATCCAAAAGGCATTACTGTGAACTCATAGTGTCCATATTTTGTTCTAAATGCAGTCTTAGGAATATCTTCATCTGCAATCCTAAGTTGATGGTGACCAGATCGTAAATCAATCTTAGAAAACACAGTTGCGCCTCTCAACTGGTCAAATAGGTCATCAATCATTGGTAATGGGTACTTTTTCTTTATGGTGACCTTATTTAACTCCCTATAGTCAATACATAACCTCATACTTCCGTCTTTCTTCTTCACAAATAATACTGGCGCTCCCCAAGGTGATGCACTTGGTCTTATGTATCCCTTTTCTAATAAATCCTGCAATTGCTCATTTAACTCACTCATCTCTACAGGTGCCATTTGATATGGTGCCTTGGAAATTGGTGTTGTTCCTGGAACTAGCTCTATTGTGAAATCAATTGCCCTTTTGGGTGGCATTCCAGGAATCTCTTCTAGAAACACATCCAGAAACTCATTTACTACTTCTATATCCTCAGGCTTAGTTGTCTCTTCATGTTCCATATTCCTCACACTACAAAAATACACAGGATGCCCCTTCTTAATATACTTTGCCAATTTTAATACAGATATGATCCTTGGGCACGTGGTTTCACCATGCATCAAATATGTCACCAACTCATTATCATTTGTACTCATTATTTTTACTTTCTGTGATCGACAACTAATCTCCGCATTGTACTTGCTTAACCAATCCATTCCCAAAATGACATCAAAGTCACTCAGCCCAAACTCGATGAGATTTGATAGAAACACTTTTCCTTCGATTTCTAAAGGAACATCTTTAAAGGTCTTGTTACACTTTACTACCCCACCTGTAGGAATAACTATAGGAAAATCTACCTCATCTACTATTTTCAAACAGTTTGATAGTTTTGAAACAATGGCCTTGACATGAAAGAAAAAGTTGCACCAGAATCAAACAAGACTTTAACAGGAATAGAGTTAATAGAAAAGGTACCAGTGATTGACATCTTTCGTGGAATCAGCCTCATGCCTACTCATCACATTCAGTTTCCCTGGAGCTCCACTCTTCACCTGATTACCCCCATTATTATTGTTGTTGCCTTTCGCTCCATTCTGATGTGCCCTTTTTCCTGAGTAGTTGTTATTTCCCTGAAAGTTCCTTTGATCCCCTCCTTGATTATTTCCCTGCTTGTTTCTATTGGGGTCTTTGGAGAAGCATTCGTACTCATGTGTCCTAACTTGTTGCAAGCACGACAAGTAATTAGATTACCATCACATTCTCTCCCAGGGTGGTTATTCTTGCACCTTTTGCAAAAATAGCGCCTTCCATCCTTATAATTTCCCTAGTTAGAGTTCTTAGCCCCTCCATTGAAGTTTAGTCCTCCGTGACGATTGTTACCTTGGAAATTATTGTTGTTGCTGAAGTTGTTGTTATGGTCTTCTTAAAGTTGTTCTGGTTACCTTTCTGGTTTCCATGGTGTAACACCCCAAATTTACTAGCTAATAATAAATAATAAATAAAGGAAAAATAAACAACCTTTGAATAAAAACTGCGGAAGCATACACCTAAATCGGAGGTATTACCGCCACACTCAACAACTTGTCAAGTGCTAAGGCTTACAAAATGTCAACTCTTATAGGGCAATAAAACTAATACCCAAATATAAATAATTCTCAACCCAAGAATAATACTCTGCATTACTAACCCTAAACCTCAATAATATAAAACAATACTCCCTATAGCAAAAACATTAGAAACCCTAATATATTGATACAATGATACGATCAATCATATACAACAATAATAACAAGACAATTAGATCCGGACAAATCATAAAATTATATACATTAATCATATATATAAACTCAAGCATACAAATAGCAAATCATACAATAATAATATAAAATAATTATACAAACAACTCCAAAATAGATCCGTGATTACATATAATGATAAAAATAACACAAACGTCTCCAAATTGATATGATATATTGTGATTACAAGACAATAAATTATAAACATACAACTCCAAGATTAATAAATTCGTGTGATTACCTTTCGGAAATAATTAACCAAATATTAAAGGAAGGTCTCCACCAATTCATGATTAATAGCAACACGAATAAAATAGATACTCCACCTTCACGATTAACAACTTAGCCACATGACTTTGTAATTTTGGAAAAGGTAATTGGTTTGCACAAATGTTATCATGGAGATAAATGCTTATTGTAAAGGTTAATGGTAAATATGCCTGACGATGCCATAAACCCACGAACAGAATGGAGTAAATAAAAAGAAGAGTTTATATCAAAACGGCAGCACATATTGTATCCAAAACTTAATAGGGTTAAAATAGTTTTATATATGCTTACAAATATAGTCATATTTAGATTAAAATAGGGTTTAAGATAATTTTTATAAGATAACAAAAATAGAGTATAAGATAGAATTTATAAAATAATTTAAAATATCTTATTTTAGCCATAAAATATATCTGATTAAATTTTTAAATTTTCGGGTATTACAATCTACCCTCCATAAAACAAGTTTCGTCCCCCAAACTTAAAATAGAAAAATTACGGGTATTACACATGGTTTTGTCCCACCTCTTTTCTCTTTTCTTTCTCTTCTATCTCAGCTAGCTCTTTCTTTTTCTTCAGCTCCAACGCATAAAGGTGTGCAGCTCTCCCATACACTTCATCCAAGGTTTCAAATACTTGCCCACACAGCTTTAAATGCAAATCAGTAGTCAGTCTACTCTCAAACTTCCTAGCCTTAAATTTTTCTATAGGGATAGACTCTTTAGCAAATCGTGACAGCTCAATAAACTTAGTGTAGTATTCAATGACCGACGTATTCCCCATTGCAAGGTTAGAAAATTCCTCAACCTTTTGTTTTTGTAAGAAGCTAGGGTAAAACTTGTCCCTAACCTTCTCCTGAAACATAGTCCAATTAAATCCAGGTAATGCCTTAATGGGAGCTTCATTTTGCTGCCACCAAAGGTCATCTTCACCCCTGAGGTAATAGGTAGCACAACCTACTTTTGAAGTTTCCGGACACCCTATTGCTCCAATCAGTTTCTCAAACTCCCTCAACTAGTTTTCCAGTATAGTTGGATAAGGCTCTCCTTGATAGGTTGGTGGCTTGCTCTACGCCACCTTCTTAAATGGTCTTGGCTATCTCTCAAGTTAGACACCCATCTAACTAGTTAATACCCTTGAAGCATACACATTAAATTTTAAGCTAACAAATTAGGATTACAAATGTTAAAATTCCTAAAATTTGCAGCTTTGTTAACCAAATATTGATTGCTAACCAATCAAACATTTAATAAAGCATCACATTAATAAATAAAAATAATTCCCATGGATTCCCAGAGTTTAGAAATCAATTATTGGAATATTTGTGAGTAAGAAATGGCTTCTTGGAGTAGTGATACGAAATGAATGATTTGGGAACGAAATGAATTATTTGTCAATAAAATGAATTAATTGGCAAGGAAATAAATGAGATTTTATTGCTTAGTAAGAAAATGAATGGAATATTGAAATAAAATGAGTTTAAATAACTTATGCAACTACATAAGTTTACTGACTCACTGTGGACATGCCACTTATTACTTTATTGAAACTGAAATAATTAAAATGCGGAAACGAATCTAAGAATCCTAAAAGAAATGAAACTACAAAAAATCTAGTCTTTTCGAACATTATCCTTCTTGTCGATAGATTGTTTGTAGCTTCCAGGATTGAATTCAAGGTCATCTTCTTCCTCATTGGTTCAGGTGACTCTGGTTCTTGCTCTACTTAAACAATGATATTTCTTAACTCTAACGAGGTAAAAAAAAATTAGGTATCTGTAGTCAGGGTACCACTGTCCATAGAAATTTTGGTATTTAGAGTAGTTTGGGATGTCCCCGGGTAAATAAAAATCAGAGAACTTTGATTTAAGTTCAAGATATGGGGGTTCTTTTGGAAGACAGTGAATAATCATAGCAGAAACACGATCAGGAAGATCATAGTGCTTGTCTCCTAAGACATCGCTCATGTGGAAACAAAGGAATTGGATTTTCTTGACATAGTCAAACGGATGTTCATTGTTTTTCTTAATTAGAGTACCAATTTGTGAATGTTTGCTAGGAAGAATTGGCATCTGGTAAAGGAAAAGGCTTAGAAAAGAATTCCCTTCCCAAAGAAAAAAAAAATACAGTTCTTGCATGAATTAGGTTCAATGTTTAATCAAACAATTTCACTATTTCTAATCATATAATCACATGCTTTCAATTAATCAATCCACATGATCAAACATCACAACCTAATATATTAATGCATACAAGAACATGATTATTTCTAACTTATATGCCCCAAATTCTTTCCTACCCAAGCTCACCCACATGCTTTTAAAAGCTTTTAACACATAATACTTACCTCAATCCTTGCTTTCATGCAAAATGAACAAACTAAAAATATTTTTGACTCCTCTATTAAAATTAATTTTCGAAAATAAGCCCCGAAAAAGGCCAAAATATTCGGTCAACATAAAAAATAAAAAATAATAATAATAATAAAAAAATTCGGACACCCTTATTGAAAAAAAATAATAATTTTGGGCCTCTAAAAAAATAATAAATAAATAAATGTTTGGTTCTCTTAAAATCAAAACAAATTAAAATAACTCATTTTTAAAAATTACTTAATTTAAAAAGCACTTGGCCAAATTTAAAACAAAACACTTTAAAACACGTTTTTGGTTTTAAGTGGTAATAAAAAAATCTCAACTAAAGCTCCCAAATACCACTTTGTAACACCTCCGAAATTCCTTTCCTTTAAAATACCTATTTTACTCTTTTTAAAAATACGAAATAGGAAAATCTAAGACATTATTGCCACCGTGAAAACGGCTAAGACAAATATCAAAGACACACAGCGGAAGACTTTCTTTAAAACCATTCAAAACAAGTAAACAGTAAGTCAGCCAAACGGAAGTAAAGTCAAACAAGGTCAACCTACAACTCGAAACCATTGTAGGCCCTTAAAACCAAACAATGCTGAAAACCTTTACGTTAGTCTCGCAAACATAATAAAATAAATAATATTCACAGAAAATAAAACACATCATATTCCTATAGAAACTAAGATGATTTGTTATTATATGATTCCTATAGAAACTAAGATGATTTGTTATTAAATCAGCAACAAATCTACAGTAAGTAATTTTCTTTGAATATTATATGACAGGTAAGGGTAGATCCGTAGACTGTAGATTTGTTGTTGATTTTGCATGTCTTTATTTTTTTATTTTTAGTTCTGATTTAAATTGTTGTTCATATAATTTATGATTTATATTGTTGTTCTTGTTCATATATTTTCTGATTTTTAGGTTCATTTATACTGTAGTTTATCTATGTATTTCTGTAGTACAGTTTGTGAGCATATTTTGTTGATGTTGTTCATTTCTATTATTTTTGTAGTTTATTTCTGTAGTATATTTTGCAAGTTTGTGAGCATGTAATTATTTTGCAAGTTTGTGAGCATGTAATTATTATATGCAGTACTTTTAACTTTTATTTTTAGTACATGTCATATATTATTGATTATTTGATTGTAATTTGTTATCTTTTTTCTTGTAGCAAATATGGATCCTCAAACGGAAATACTAATTGGTCATGTGGATCAATTATGAATCTTAAGGTGGGGGACAAGGTTGACACACCACATACCATGCCCGAACTTGAACACTTTGATGAGAGTCCAATTTCTTCTTCAAACATTGTTTGACTCATGAAGACTGAAGTTTATTTATAAACATTTGTTTGAATTGTTTCTTTTTAATTGTGGTTTAATTTGTAATTTGTTAGGACTTAAGACTTTATTATGGTATGTAATAGTTAATTAGGCATTTAGGCTTGTTAGACTTTATCTGGTTTTCTTGAAAACTTTAAGTTTGAAAATCATGTTTGAAAAAATTAGGTTAAAATAATCAGGTTATGTTAACTGTTAAGTAGTCAAAATCAATATAAAAAAATCAGGTTGTTTAGATCAAAAAACACAAAAAAAATAAATAAAAATAAATAAAAAATTAGGTCAATTCAGGTCATTTTCGGGTTGACCCGAACCTGAAAATATCAGGTTCAGGTTGGGGTTTTCAACCCGAAAACTTAAATGGATCAGGTTCAAGTTGGGGGATAGCTGACCCGAAAGTAGCTGACCCGAATACGAACCTGACCCGACCTGATCCGTTTGCCACCCCTACCTGTACCACGAAGTTATACAATATAGCCAACATAGCTTTTGACTATAGAAATCATTAAAGGGTTTACAGCGCATCCAGAAATTACACTACTTGTTTGTCTAGTTATTGAATATTCCTCTATTTAAGCCTGAATACAAAGAGAAGCATAAATGATAAGGCTCAAACCACCCAAAAGTTACAAATCATAGAATTAAAGGTGAATATAAATTGAGGATGCCAAAAATAAAAGAATAGCAAGGCTATTCACCAAACTTAAACTGCTCATACAAGAAAAAGTCAGCTATACGCTATTTTGGAAAGAAAATTGAAAGGAGGCCTATAGTGATACTAAATACTGGATAGCAAAGAAACAGAGTTGTAGTCCTACAGAGTACACATGCTAAGATGCAAAGAAAGGTCAAAACCTTCAAGAAGTTTTCGTTTTGTATTCCTACTCTAGCTCCTAGAATGCTTTTCAACTTTCAAGCCATTTGGAGGCTTTCAAACTTTGACCTAAGTACCAATGAATGTGGGTATTTCCAATCTGCTAGTTTGCTCTTCAACGTTCAAGCCACTCAAAGTTTTCAAACTTCCACCTATGTACTGATGTCACAATAATGTAAGATTGTAGGCACTCAGCAATGGAGGAAATATAATAACTTAGTGATAATAATAATCAGTCAGCACTCAGTGGCTCATTTACAATAATATATAATCAAACTAATATATAATCAAAGAAGCTGAAACCTTACTGATATATAATAAAAAAAGATGAAATCTAAACTTGGAGGAACATTTACAATAGATAAGAAATGTTGCTCCTTTGATAAATGAACAAAACATTGCTTGCTTATTTGATAAATGAACAAAGAATTGTTTGCTCATTTGACAAATGATCAAAGAACTTTTGCTTATTTGATAAATGAGCAAAGAAATGTTGCTCATTTAGGATAATGAGATAAAAGAACTTCAAATGAAAATAGGATAATATACACAAATTCATTATGCTTAGTTATTTGCTCAATTTAATTCTGTTTGCTCATTTTATTTTTACAATATTACTTTTCATATTTTGGTTTGCTCATTTAACATATCTTCGATTGAATTATCAAATTTATAACATTAATCTTCGAATGATTTGACAAAAAATTAACAAACTAAGAACATTCAATAGGAAACTTCACGAAAATTAATAAAAATTAACGTGCAATACAAAAATTTCAATGAAAATCCTAAATTGAGATCACTCAAAGTAAAAAAAAAAAATCAAGCAAAAATTAGAATGTCAAACTCGGATAACCAAATTTAAGAACATTCATATTCAAAAATTTCCAGAACACTAAAATCGAATATTAAAACATTAAATTCAAAAATATACTAAATTAAGATCACTCAATTTGAAACTTTTAACGAAAATCTGAAATTAAGAGCATGAAATTTAAAAATTACTAGCCAAAATTAAATACATGACTTACATTCAATGAAGCTTATTAATTCTTGTTGTTGCTGAAATCCGACATAAATTAAATGGATTTGTGCTCAAAATCCTTAAATCTAATTGAAATTGTGATTAAAGCTCATAAGCTCTTCCGCCTAAGTTCTTCTGATGAGCAGTAAGTAATTTTCTAAAAGGGGGAAATTTTTTAGTGTTATTACCATTTTGCCATTATGGGGGCGCGTTTGATGAGAGTCGTTGATATTGTTTGATCTTAAGGCCTAGATATATTTGTTCTTATATATTAGGAATATTCTCATACATACATACATACATACATACATATATATATATACATATATATATATACACACACACAAACACACATATATGTATGTATATATATATATATATGTATGTATGTATATATATATATATATGTATGTATATATATATATATATATGTATATATATATATATATGTATGTATATATATATATATATGTATGTATATATATATATATGTATATATATATATATATATGTATATATATATATATATATATGTATGTATATATATATATATATGTATGTATATATATATATATATGTATGTATATATATATATATGTATATATATATATGTATATACATGTATGTATATACATATATATATTGGATCATGTGAGAACACATTCCTTATGTGAGAACCCCAATCAAAACAGAAAGAGTATTTTAAACCAGCCCCCTTATTTATCTCTTTCACCTCTACATTTCTTTCTCTCTCTCTCATCGCCTTCTCTTTCTCTCTCCTTCACCTATTGTTCAGTATACATCATCAACTTCACACCATTAATTTCAAAGAAATTAAGCTCAACTTCTAATCAACCATGGCGTCTTTGTATTGTGCTTATATCACCATCATCCGCGCCATTAAAAAAAGGAAATTAAGCTCGAATTCAGGTCGGTAATTGCATCTTCGAGCTCCAATCGGCGACGATTATGTTCGCCATCAAAACCATCACCATTAACATCATTGTTATTAACTTTGCAACATCAATAACAAATAAATCAAGCTCAAAATTCAGACCAATTATGTTATTTTCGAGCTCCACTCAACGACGATTATGGTCGCATGTTCTGGTGAAATTGAAAGATTTCGGCAATCAAAAATTAGTTTAATGAGTTTGTATTATGTGGTGATAGTATGGAGCAATTTTCTGAGATTCTAATATAAGTTTGTTCATTTTCATTTATGCATTTTTATTGTATGTGTTTGTGAACTGCTAAATATCGCCCGAAAATCTCTACATAAAGCCCACAAATTTTAAATGAATTGACACTTTTGCCCACAAATTAAAAAACACACTCTCATTTTCTCTCTATTCTCATTTTCTCTCTCTAATTTTTTTTTTAAAATGTCGAGAAGGCAAGGCAAGGAAGTGGCAGCGGAGCCACGGTGGCGTCGCCTTACCCAGGCGCCGCCACCGTGGGCATAACATTTAGGTAAGGCGCCGCCACTTTGTTTTTTTTTTCCAGTTTTTTTTTTTTTTTTTTGGATTTTTTTTTCAGTTTTTATTATATTTTTTTTAGGTTATTATTGTTTTTGTTTTGTTTTCTTTTTTTTTTTTGGTTTTTTGTCTTTGTTTCAATTTTTTTGGTTATTATTTTTTTGTTTTCTTTTCTTTTTTTTTTATTTTTTTGTTTTTTATTTATATTTTTGATTTTTTTTGTTTTTGTTTATCTTTTTGATTTTTTTGTTTGTTGTTTATATTTTTTTGTTTTTGGTTTATGTTTATATTGTTTTGTTTATGTTTATATTTTTTTTCAAATTTGTTGTTTTTTTCTATGTTTATAATTATTTTTCAATTATTTTTATATCGTTTTGTTTAATTTATTTATTTACTTTTTTTATGTTCATATTTATTTTGTATGTTTTGGTTTTTTTTTTGTGTATTTTCTAATTTGTTTCAAAAAGAAATTTCGGTGTTGTGTACTTTTTTTTTTAATGTCAATTTGTTAGTATTTTTTTTGTTTATTTGATATTTTTTTTTGTTAGGTATTTCTATTTTTTGTTGTTGATACCTTTAAAAATAGATTATTAATATAAATAATAATAACAATTGCTACTTTTTCGTTATTTAAATGGAGTTAGGTATCGCGTTTTCGATCTGGTGCGGGAAAGAGTATGGACGTTATTAGAAATACAATCTACTCAATGGAGAGCTCGGGGCCCTGACACGTTAGATCCCGTGGTATTTCGGCCTCGGCTCACAGAGAACGGGTGCACTATCCTGAGGATAATGAAGATGAAGATGGTGATGAGGAGGAGGAGGAGGACGCAGATGAGGATGGTGCTTGGGATGGACGATCAGAGTGGACCATATGATGATTACGGTCCATTCAGACAGAGGCTTGATGATATGTATGAAACGCATAGGGTAGATGTGCGTAAGGGTAGAGATGGTAGATTTGTTAGTAGGTCTGGCACATCATCTGCGTCCACTGTGTCTGTGGTTAGCAAAAAACGGTCAAGGGCCGTTCATGATTCTTGGGTGGTGAGGGGTGAGGTGGCTGGGGGACCTGTAGACGGGAGTGTAATTCCTACCTTTCTAGGGACATTGCTACCCCTATCTGGGAGGACCAGAAGAGGGCTTTGGATACGGGCATTTTGAAATGCCAAACCCGGGAAAAGACTTGTAACTTTTTGCGTAGTTGGGCTGATGCTTGGCCGGAGGAGAGCGAGATGCTCAACCGATTGAGAGGCACTAGAGTGAGTCACCTTCCTGCCACCATGCACGAAAGGATTGACTCAACGCTGATCACGGCATTCGTTGAGCGATGGCAACCGGATACGAACTCTTTCCACCTTCCGTTCGGTAAGATGACGATCATGTTGCATGACGTCGAGGCCATCCTTGGGATTCCCGTAGAGGGAAACCGACTTTCTGTTGTCACTGATGCGGATCAGACAGATTTACTAGCGGCGCTGTTGGTGGTGGATAGGGTTGTGCTGTACACAGCGGCATTTGGTGTTTGGGATCACGGCGGTGTTAAGATCGCAGCCGTTTTGCAGCGATGTTTGCACCCCACTACACATAGGACGCATGACACACAGCTGGCTGCATATGTTTTTCTTCTCCTCGGGTGTACCTTGTTTCCGGATAAGAGCGAAAACAAGCTCAAGCCACGCGACATAGTTTACGCATGTGAGCCCGACAAAGTAGGCCAGTTTTCTTAGGGTTCGGCTACGTTGGCGTATTTGTATCGCCAGTTAGGATTCTCAAGTCGGACTGATGCGACAGGTATCACTGGATGTCTGACATTGAGGAGAGGGACAACATGACGACTGCATCAGGCAGAGCTGTTATTGATGATCTGGAACGGGCCTTTGAGCAGTGGTAGTGGGCGACACAGAACGATTACTGATCTGTGGGCAGTTTATTTATAGAACATTTTGTACATTATCATAGTAGTTTGTAAAATTTGACATTATCTTTTTAGTTTGTAACATTTGAAATTATTATTTTAAGTTTTTAAAATTTGACATTATCTTTTTAGTTTGTAACGCGCAAGATCTAATTAGTGTGCATGCAAGATATAAATTTAGTCAAAATTAGAATACGAAAAATAAATAAATGGAATAAAAATAGCAATAAAATACAAGGTTACATAGAAAAGGTAGATACACACGTGAAAAACTAAAAGGCAGCTAGGTTATTCCATTACTGCATCCGGATATGATACAGCGCATCCCAACCCTCTACGCTTGTTCTACGAATGGTAAACCACCGAGGTATGATCGGTGGGACCGGAAAATCGAATGAAAGGTCCAATCGGATGAAATGTCTGTATGACAGCCCCAGAAATGCAATAGCAAATTCTCTTATTGGTCTAGTGACGGTCTCACGCGAACACCAAGGGAGAATTGTGGTACATGGATAATAAGCTCGACTATGCAAACCAAGCCCGAAATGCATGACTGCACACTTGTAGATGTTTGCAACGGCAAAGAGATCAAGTGGCGCGTCGAACCAATGATTTTGACCGCAAGGTCCTCCTCCCCACCGGATACGCTGCAGAGACCTATCCAAGTCTTGGTCGTACCATGGCGATAAACATCTCAGTTTGAGGCAAATTCACTGTACATCAACTGACGCACTAAACCGTAGTTGTCTTCTCCCGGAATCCGTAGTTACCATCTGCAACCACATCATTCCACCCGTTCAAGTATGTCATGATGATGTTAGGGATCCTGTCCTTATATGGAAATTGTTCAATGTCCATTCTTCCTATTGCACATATCAATAAATACAATTAACAAGTCAGCAGTAAACTAACAAACACTATAAAAGTAAATTAAAGTAAAGTACTGTACCGCCGGGCATATTCACTGACGAAGAAGATTGGCTACGACTGGATGATGATGAATGACCACGGCCACGACCACGAATGTACTCAAACGCACTCCTGTTCCGCCGTGCTTGTCGACCTCTAGGTCGCTCGACCCCTTCAGGTTCCTCGTGATCCAAGCATAACGTGTTGAACATGTCATGAAATACGTGGGTAGCATCACGAATGATTAAAGGGTGACTGGAGGACACTTGGTCAAACGTCAAACGAAACTGCTCCAACTCCTCCTGTTCACGATGGACCGTCTGTGGAACAGTATGCTCTCCAATAATGAGCGTCCGCCAGAATAGATGAACCTGATCAACATGTAACGACGCCCTATCTTGCGTAATTACGCGGTGAATGGTGCATGCACAAGGTAGTCCATGAGTCACTGATATAGCACATCCGCACCGAATAGCCACTTCATCACACAACTCCCTCATCCTCTTGTGCTCGCTCAGAATCAACCCCAAGCAGTAGTGTGACACACAACAATGAAGAATCTTAAATATGAAATGGCAATACATCATGCCATGTCGCCGTCTAGAGTCCTCGAGAGAGTTCTTGATGCTGTTCTTTTGAGTGTCAATAGTCTTGCTTGTTCTCTCAAACAGTGTATCCAGAGCAGAGGTGGAAGAATCAATCCAGTCCTTCAAAGCTCTATGAGCACTCTCAACTCTACATGTTGTAGTGTTTCCAAAATGAAGAACTTAGTTTGTCCAATATTTTACAAACTTTTCCCTGTGAGGTATCCACTGCTGCATCACATAGTTTACCATTGTCGGGCACCATTGGTACGCATCCCTGAAGTTAGCCAAGGCTCGATCGTACTCTATCTCTGTGGTAGCTTGCAGGATCTTCCGCCACTTACCATTTACCAATCTCTCTGCTGAATCTAAATTCTTGTTGAAAAAGTTGTAGGCTTTGACTTTCACACAGTTGTTGATGTGCCATGTGCATAGTAAATGGCTCGACTCTGGAAACAGCTCCGCTATAGGGGCAAAGAGACCTCCCTCACAATCACTGACGATGGCTAATGGCTGAACATATAAGCTGATGTAGTTTCTGAACTTCTCCAACACCCAATAGTAACTCGCAGTCGTCTCATCCTTGATGACTGCATAACCAATCAGAAAGTTCTGGTTCGTTGGAGCCATCCCAACCATATAAACCAATGGGAACTTGTACTTGTTTGTCTTTTATGTTGAATCGATTAAAATCACAGATGGCCAAGACGTGATCATATCAGCACAATCAGGATGCACAAGGAATAAATGAGTCACCTCCGATGTGTCTTCATTAGAATTAAACCAGAACAGGTAACCATATGCTTGTGCCTGGTGTAGAAGTTGTTGTATTGGGTTCCTTCCCTCTGACCGTTCAAACCTCAATTTATGTCTGACGTTGTAGATGTGTCTTCGGTTTGGCTGGTCTTCAGGAAATTTCTCTAACACAGATGCTAATATTTTAGCAGGCTTCACTTGAGCATCACTCATTTCTTATACAACTAGTTTCGCAGCAGGACTTAGGCCGCTTAACTGTCGATGACCCACTTCATATACTATCATCTCATGGTTGTGATACCCCCATTTACCGTAACCCTTCACTTCCCAACTGTCACGACTTTGCTGTTGTCGAATCTTTACTCCGAACATACACCCACAACCTTTCTGCTTTGTATCAAACCGAATCGCTTTACTGAAATCACGTTCCTCCCTTTTGCGATAACGGTCGCATCTCAAAATGCGATCCATTATACCATCCCGTTAAGATTTATGACTTGCTACTACTAAAAAAAAACCTGATCTAATTGCAACCTGTTTTTCCAATCAATCGCTTGTTGAGCATCTTCGAACGGACCATCATGTACAAAAATCCCACTATAATCATTTCCGTCTCCACCAAAATCCTACAACAATGACATATAAATATAATTATATAAGGATTAAATTAATACATTTGTCACAAAGTTAACACAAAAGTAATTTCTAAATTTTAAATTTCTAAATTTCATTTCTATATTTAACGCATAATACATTTAATTTCTAAATTTACACATAATTAACACAAAATTAACAAGTAATTATATATAAAAGTATTCACACACATACAAAATTAAAAGATAAATTTGTTTATTTTTTGAAATTATTAACACATATTAAAACATAATTTCAAATTAAACCATAATTTTATTTTTTTTATAAATTATTAACACATAATTACAACATAATTTCAAATTAAATTTGTTTTTTTTTAAAAAAATATTATTAACACATATTTAATTTCAAATTTATCAAAGTTAAAAAACCAAAAAAAAAATTAACACAAAAGTAATTTCTAAATTTCATTTCTATATTTAACGCATAATACATTTAATTTCTAAATTTACACATAAATAACACAAAATTAACACGTAATTATATATAAAAGTATTCACACACATACAAAATTATAAATTTGTTTATTTTTTGAAATTATTAACACATATTAAAACATAATTTCAAATTAAACCATAATTTTTTTTTTAATAAATTATTCACACATATCTAAAACATAATTTCAAATTAAATTTATTTTTTTAAAAAAAAATTATTAACACATATTTAATTTCAAATTTATCAAAGTTAAAAAACAAAAAAAAGATAACAAAAACAAAACTTTAAATAAAATTAAAAAAAAAAATAACTGTGGCGGTGGCGCCTGGCCAGGACGCCGCCACCATGGTGGCGGCGTCCCGGCCAGACGTCGGCCACCAATTCATAATTTTTAAACGCAAGGTACCTCGTTTTTCGGCGACGATGACGGCTCTCCGGTGTCCCTCCCGGCGATCCAGTGCTGCTCCACCTTTTTGGTGAGAGAAAATTTCGTTTTGGGTAAAAATTAAAAAAAGGGCAAAAGTGTCAAAGTTTTAAAAATGTGGGCTTTATGTAGAGAATTGTGGGCGATTTTTAACAACTCCCATGTGTTTTTGCTCATTTTAATTTCAGTATGCTTATTTGTGAAGGATATGAGCATAACAACATGTATTAAATTAATCTTGTGAACTATCTACTTCAAAAATAGGCAGAAAATGAAGTGCATAATACAAACTAGTATACGGTTGGTCTCTTATGGTCCAACAATTGTTTACATTATCAGATATAGTAAGTAAGTTCAAGGTTTCATATTAGTTTGAATGTTTTAGAATTGTTGCTCATTTGATAAATGAACAAAGGATAGTTTCTCATTTGATAAATGAGCAAACAAAACAAAGAAATATTGTTTGCTCATCTAATAAATGAACAAAGAATTATTGTTCATTTATCAAATGAGCAAATATTATTTGCTCATGTATCAAATGAGCAAATATTATTTGCTCATTTATCAAATGAAAAAAAATTATTTGCTCATTTGATAAATGAGAAAATAACAAAAAAAAAAATAACGTTAAGAAAATAATAAAAATACTTTTTTCTCATTTGATGAATGAACAAAAAATTATTGCTGAAAATGACCCAAAAAAAATGTAAATTACATTTTTTTCCATTACTATGTGAACAATCTCAATAGTTGGATCATGAGGTATCCAATGTTTGAGATTTGTTCTCATATATAACAGGGTTCTCACATATAAACCTATTCTCACCATCCCTCTCCTATATATATATATATATATATATATATATATATATATATATATATATATATATATATATATATATATATAAGCAAATCAAATCTACTTAAAAAAAGTTATGAAAAAAAAACAAACTCCCTCAAAAGATAAGGAAAAACTTTTTCGAAAGAAAGACATGACCTCCGTCTTGAACGCCATTCTTTGTCACGAACGTGCTTGCTCCGGCGCTATAGCCAACAAATTGGCAGATAGATACTATGCCCTTAAACAGAACGAAGAGGATGGAGACCTTATTAACTTTGGAGAAATTGAATGTACGGAAACTAATGAGAACATCGAGTTGATGTTATTAGTAAGCAGATTGTGTACCAATCGTCTGTATAATGTTGAGGCATTCAAACGCACGATGTTGAAGGTATGGAATCTCACAAATAATCTGATTATTAGGCTTATTGTCCCTAATCGTTATGTTTTCCAATTTTTTCATTACAAGGGTAAAGAAAAATATTGAAGGGTAGGCCTTGGTGATGGGAAAACCATTTGCTTATGTTGAATGAAACTAATGGGGATGAAAAGCCTAATCGGGTTCAGCTTATAAATCCCATTTTTGGATTCGAGTTCAAATTTCCCTTTAAATGTCGCTCCAATACTTATATGAAAGATGTGACCTCAAAATTAGGGGAATTCATGGAGGTGGAGGAGGATGTGCTAGGGCTTGATCGGTACCGTAGGTGGAGACACCTGATGGTGTCTCCCAAAAACCCAACCCAGTGATGATTACCTTTCACATTTTGATTGACGAGTTCGGCAAAGAGTTGAAGATTCTCGCAAAGTTTCCTTAAGTCTCGACCATATTTCTAACCTTACCTAAATTTTTTTTAATCCAAATCATTCATTTCATGTCCTTAAACCCAAAATCATCCATTTCGTGTCCTTAAAATCATTCATTTAGTGCCCAAACTATAAAACCATCCAACTTGATTATTTCGGTCCATGTTCCCGGTCCAATTATTGTTTAGTTGGATGGGTTTGAAAAGAGTTTTCCAACTATATATTATAAGCCCAAATCCGACTTAAAACAAGTAAGTTATGGCCAAAATACTAAACCGAGCCCAAATCGAGCCTAGGTCCACTTTTAGTACAACCCAATGATTATATATGGAGACCAAATATTTTATTTAGGCCTTTTATGATCATATTCCTAATCCTAAGTCAGTTAGGAACTCCTAGAAGGTTCTAATCTATCCTTCCCGAAAAGATAAAGATCAAAGAGTTTGAAATCGAACAAAACTTCTTTTTTTAATAATCCTTGTTCTATTTGAATTCAAATATGTTCGGATATATTTTGCATAGAAACCCATCAGAACCAAACTCCGTACAAAACTAGATTATCTTTTGAGCCATCATGCAACGTCAGGACCATCGCACCGTGACAATTCTAAAACGCGGTGCAACAGTGTTCAACATGGCGCAACAATCCTGTCGCATTGCGTCAAAATCAGTTTTATTTCGGTCCAAATTTTGATCTTTTTCTGATCGTTTCGACTCTCTTTTTTCCTTATAAATAGAGGTCGTTTTCCCCGTTTTCAAATCAACTAGAACCATCAATAACTAGCCATAATTATCAACATTCTTCACCATCAACAATCAATCATCAATAATCCTTATCAACAACCATCATCAATCATTATTCTCAAACATCCATGTTCTTAGCCTGAGTCTAAACACACCCTTGATACTTCCAAATCATTCACAATACTTCCTTCGCGTGATTCGAATACTCCAAACCCCACTCGACGTTGTCTTCGACCTCGACATGAAAAGTTGATGGTTCTGAGGGTTTGGTCCCAAATCTATATTTCAATTCTTAATTAATTTTGTTTATTATTTACTTTATTGTTTTTTTTTCTTGAAGTTTACTAACGAGTGTATTGATTTTATAGCGAGAAGGTCAAGGCATCAAAGTAAGTAATTTAATTACTTAATCATTCGTTTTATATGGAATAGAAATCATGCTTACGATAACGCTTTGGTTTCTAGTATCATGTTTAGGATAACGCTTTGATTTTGTTATTAGTGACCTGCTCGGAGTTGTTAATAATCTGTTTAGTATCATGCCTAGGATCTTACTACTAACGATGTTTTGATGACATTCTTATGATGATGATTGTGATATCAGTCATATGTTGCTTGATTATTCTTGATTTATTGTTATTGTTTGATCACGCCCTTTTCTACAGGCTTAAAGGGAATTTGTACATGAAATCACACCTAATAAGATAATTAACTGTAATACCCCATATCTTTGAAAAGTATTTTCTAATTAATTAATTAATTAATTATTTTCTAAAAAGGGTATTTTAGTAATTTATTTTACTATTTGAATTTTGGAGCCAAGATGATATTTGAATTTTGGGGCCAAAAGTATTTTAAAACTTAGTTATTATTTTTATATTTTGGATAAGATTTATTATCCATTTATTTTATTTTAAAAACCAAATTATATATATATATATTTCGGATATTTTAATTGAGCAAAATTATATTTTATTATTTAAATAAGGAGGTCCAAAAATTCCTACTAATTGGCTATTAATTTCGGATTTTCCTAGTGTGAAAAATTTGATTTTCATAGCTAAATTATTTAGTGAATAATTGGTATTCTCTTAATTAATTATTTTATACAAAATATATTATTTACACAATTATTTTTAAACCCTTAAATCTAACAAAATATTTCCCTAAATACTACATAGGGTTTTTAAAAGCATGTTTGCAAATAAATTGAGTTTACTTATCTTGCACTTATCGTACTTAGCATATTTTGTTAATCCGTATCTCCTATTTGTTTTGGTTCGCCTTGTTTACAGTAATGGTAAGCAGTGTTGACTATTTTCAGGTGGAGTCAATATTTGAGCATATGGGAGTCCCGGAATGTTCTTCACCTAGATTAGGAATGTTGGTCTTTGTTTATTTATGAGTACTTATGACAATGGTTTCTATTTATAGCTATTATTAATAAAGAAAGAGTTTGAGTTTCCGCTACAAAGTATTGGTTTGGTTAGTAGTTTTGGTAGCCTTGCGTAATTATGCGGCGGTAATACGCCTAAGTCTATCTCTACGGTATAATTATAAGTATTATACTAGTATTTCCATAGAGGAAGATTTAGGGATGTTACATTAATAATTGGATTTAGGTCTAATATGATTTTAATTCAAGTGATCACTAATATTAAACTTGATTGTGCATTAATAATCAACCAACATAGATTAAACAGGTTTACGATTAATTTGATGTATGTATGTTGATCGAAAAGCGCGCATGAATATCAATAAGAATCAAGTAGAGGCCTATTTAGGGCGGGTTTGGCTTTTCTTAGGTCAAATTCGTACCATCATCCGTGAACATCCAGTCATGGTTTCAGACCACTATGGAGTTAGCAATCTCTGTGATTGTGAATGGGGTGTAACCTTCACAATCGTGAACGGTTTACAAGTTCCTAAAACTTGTTGGCGACTCTTTTTCTCTAGCTTCTTTTCCTTGAAGCGCCGCCATGTTTAAAAACATGACCCACATGTAGGACAGGAGTTGGAAAAATTCCCTACAGTAGGGTTCGGGTAATGATTGATATTGAGAAGCCATTGAGGAGATATCAATGGATGAAGGATAGAAAAGGGAATGAAGTGAGGGAGGAATTTAAGTATGAGCATCTTCCATAAGTATTTTGCATGTGGCACAATTGAATACTCGGAAAAAGACTGTGTGGTGGTATCTAAAGAGGGAAGATGATGAAATTGGGGTGGCGATTGTATCTTCAAGCCTCGCCAAGGAAGGGTTTTATGAATAATGTTGAAAAAAGTCTGCCAAATCACTTTGAGTAGGCGCCAACTTTTCATTACAAAGGACAATGATCCAACTCGCCTTGTGTCTAAAGAAATCACAGCAAAAGATGGCAAGGGGATGATTATTCTTACAAATAATTCTACTGGTAGTGAGGAGAGGGATGTTGCAATAAGTCAGCCTATGATACTTCTAACTGTGAGCTGAATTTGAGTAAAGAGGGAGAGGTGCAAAAGGTTACTGAAAGTGAGGGGCAAAAGGAGGTGGTAGGGAGTGTGTAGGATCACCTTTTGTTTTTAGCAGTGGCTCGATGACCTCAAAATCATTAGGGAGGAAAATAAAAAAGATGGCTTAGTCAACCGGGAAAAACATTGTAGACATGGAGACTGATGAGATAATGATTGGGTGTGCTTCTGGGAAACGTAAGGCAGATGAGGAGTGTAAGGGAGTTTTTCTTGATCTAGGTGAAGGAATACAGAAGAAAATGAAAGGGAGTTTCTATGATGTTGACTTACTCAACTAAACTAAAGTAATTAAGGTTGGCATTAACCAACCCCGTGAAGAGCAATGAAAACCTTGAGTTTGAATTGCAATGGGCTTGACAACTCATTGTCAGTTAAAACTCTCTGAGATAGGTGTTGGAGAGAGATGCCAAATATTGTTTTCATTATGCAAACAAAAATTGATTCTCATCGACTTGAGGTGATTTGAAATAGATGTGGTTTTGTTAGTGGTATTTGTTTGAGTAGTATAGGGAATTCTAGAGGTTTGGGATTATGGTGGAAGGGTGTGAACCTTGAGGTATGTTCGTACTCGGCTTATCATATTAAGGCGAATATGTGTGATAAAGGAGGGACTCCAAAGTGGAAAGCAGTTGGGGTGTATGGATGGTCGTATGCTACTTATAAAATCCGTACATGGGATCTTAAGAGGAGTATTTATGCGGGTTGTGTTTTGGCAATTCTCTATTTTGGTGACTTTAATGAAATCATGGGGATGAATGAGAAGAGTGAGGGTGTGGTGAGAGGAGAGAGACAAATGGATGGATTTCAGCAAGCTTTGGATGACTTTGGTTTGAGGGATATAGGCTTTAAAGGTAACATTTTTACTTGGAAGCGGGGAGTTTCGATTGATATTGATATATACTTTAGTGAAAGAAAGATTGGACAGATTTGTTGCCTCGGATGATTGGTGTTCGATCTTTTTTCCCTTATGCAACGGTCTTTAATAACTTCCCTATTTTCCATGCTTCTGACCATGCGGCAATATTGTTAAAGTTTAGTGAAAAAAAAATGAAAGGGGTAGAATGAACAAAATTTATCATTTCGAAGCTCTATGGCTTTCAAACGATCAAACGATGACTGTGGGAGGGGTGTGGCTGATGCATGGCAAGGCGGGGCAGGGGAACAGATGCAATGCCGAGTTTCCAGAGTTGAGCTCTCTACTTGGGTAGCTTTTACTTTTAGGGCCATTAAAAAGAAAATGAAAGATATTGAGAAGAGGTCGCATGATTTGAAAATGGGAAGGATGGATGGTCACCTTTTGGAGCAATGTAATAATATTAAAAATGAAATTAATGAGCTTCGAAGGCGGAAGGAGTCATATTGGTACTCATGGGCTAGAAATAATGAGTTGCGGGATGGTGATAAGAATACTAAATACTTTCACCATAAGGCAAGCCAACAAAGAAATCGAAACTTCATTGTCGGTTTGGACAATGAGCATAGGGAGTGAAAATCTTTAGATGCGGTTATATCTGAGTACTTTAGTGGCCTTTTTGCTACGTATAACATGTGTAATTTGATGAGGCCATGTCGGGAATTGAGTCTCTTGTGTCAGATGAAATGAAGGCAACGCTAGAGAAAGAACCGACAGGGAAAGAAATCAGAGAGGCTTTGTTTCAAATGTATTCTATAAGGCTCCGGGACCGGATGGTATGCATGCTCTTTTCTTCCATAAATTCTGGGGTATTGTAGGAAATAATATTATCAGTTTTGTGCAGCATTAGCGGCGTGGAAATATTGATTTGAATGAGGTAAACCGAACTTGCATTGTTTTGATTCCGAAATACAATGATCTGAAAAGTATGTCAGAGTTTAGACCAATTAGTTTATGCAATGTCTTGTATAAAATGATCTCGACTACTATGGCAAACAAAATGAAATACATGCTTGGCTCGGTTATTTCCCCAAATCAGAGTGCATTTGTCCCTAATCGATTAATCACAGATAATGCTCTTATTGCCTTTGAGATTTTCCATGAGATGAAGAGAAAAGAGGAAGGGAAGGAGGAGCCAGTAGCTCTCAAACTGGATATGAGCAAGGCATATGACAGGGTGCAGTGGTGTTTTCTTGAAAGAGTAATGCAAAAAATGGGGTCCCGTAATCATGGATCAATCGAATTAATTATGTTGTGCTTGGCGAGTGTGTCTTTCTCCTTCAAGTACAATGGAGGAATTTTCGGCTCTTTGACTCCATCTCGTGGGCTCCGACAAGGTAATCCTATATCCCCCTATTTATTTTTGATTTGTGCCGATGCTTACTCTACTCTGTTATCAAAAGTGGCAAATGATAAAATAATTCATAGGGCTCGAATATGTAAAGGGGCTCCAAGGATATATCATTTGTTTATTGCGGAAGACAGTATTTTATTTGCTAAGGCTACTCTACAGGAATGCAATAATTAAAATTGCCGATATTATCAGTACGTATAAAAGGGCTTCCGGACAGAAAGTGAATCTAAGCAAGACAGAGGTTGCTTTTAGTAAATATGTTGCCGCGGAAGAAAGGAGATTTTTGATATTTTGGGAGTTCGGGAAGTTGACAAACATGAAAAGTATCTTGGGTTACCTACCATCTTCGGAAAGTCAAAGAAAGCGATAATTGTCTGTTTGAAGGAGAGAATATGGAAAAAAATGTAGGGTTGGAAGGAAAAACTACTGTCGAGGCCGGAGAAGGAGGTCCTAATCAAAGCGGTTGCTCAAGCGATTCCTACTTATATAATGAGTATCTTTAGGATTTCGGATGGATTAATTGATGAAATTCACGCTTTTTTGGCTAAGTTTTGGTGGGGTTCCAACGAGTTGATGCGAAAAATGCATTGGCAAAAATGGGAGTCTCTTTGTCTCCCGAAGTCTATGGGGGGTACGGGTTCTCGGGACCTACGTGTCTTTAACCAAGCATTACTTGCCAAGCAAGGTTGGAGGTTATGTAACAATCCGGGTTCGCTGCTTCACAGTGTGCTCAAAGCAAAATATTTAAAGAATTCGGATTTTTTGAAGGTGACTAGGGGCTATGATCCTAGTTATAATTAGAGAAGTATTATTTGGGGATTGAAAGCTATTCTGTTGGATGGATTAAAATGGAGAGTGAGAAATGGAACATCTATTCGTGTTTGGGAGGATGCCTGGCTGCTTGGTGAAGGCTCACATTTTGTCCCAGGCCCTAAGGCTAACAGCAACCTCGAGCTTAGAGTGAGTGAGCTTATTGATTATGACAATGGTCGCTAGTGTCTGGAGACCCTTGATGATGTGTGTTCAAAAAAAACGATAAGCAACCTGTGATGAATGTTCCTTTGTCCAGAAATTTTCCCCCTGACAGCCACTATTTGTGGCCTACTCCTAGTGGTATTAACTCAGTCAAGAGTGGGTATTGGCTTGGGAGACTTGGGTAAACTAGATCATGGGAGCTACTTCACGGATCCAATGCGGGGGAGAGGGTAATGTGGAAACTTGATGGACCACCTACAATTAGTCATTTCATATGGCGGGCTTGTAAAGGGAAATTGGCTGTGAAGGATGTGCTTTACAATCGCCACATTAGAGATACAAAGAACTGTCAGATTTGTGGTGCTGCTGATGAAACGATTTTACACATAATTTTTTACTGTAAGTATGCTTTTGAAATCTAGAGTTGCAGCAATTTTGGTGAGATCATTGTGGCAAGTCCTAACTCATCTTTTACTGAGAAATTATGCTGGATTGCTAATGCGGTTAACAAAGAGAATCTGAGAGTGTTCGCGTCACTGTCGTGGACAGCTTGGAATTGTCGCCATCAGCATATATTTGAGGGTATGGCTAGTGTGAATGCGGTTGATATGGCTGTTGGCTTCGTCGGATTGTGTTATGACTATGGGATTTATAAAGCGAAGGTAGGTGCGCCTGTGTTGAGGAGTATTGGTGCTACTTTAGTGAAGTGGACTCCTCCCCCTCCAAATATGGTCAAGGTGAATGTAGATTCTCTTGTGCCGAATGGGTGTGGTGTTCAATTTGGGGCTGTGATCCGTGACACAAATGGGGCATTAATTGCTGCTGCTGTGAAGAGGCTGGATGCAAATTGGACGCCTAATATTGCAGAAGCAAGAGCTGCTAGATACGGCCTTGAGCTTGCGAAGAGACTAGGCTTCGACAATGTTCAGCTTGAGAGTGATGCTCTTGCTATAACCCGTGCCATTCAATCCAAGCTGAAGGGGGATGCTTCGATTCATTTGGTTTTTGATGATATGATTAGGTTGGGTGAAGAGTTTAATGCTTTTTCATGTAGTCATATTAAACGGGGTGGGAATACCGTAGTGCATTATGTTGCTAGATGGGAAACGAATTCCGCTATGGAACACATTTGCATGAATTACATTCCCCAAAGTCTTCAAACTTTAGTGGACATTGATCTAATATAATCCCCTCCCGTTTCTTTAAAAAATAAATTTAAAAAAAAAAAGGAATATTGGAGCATTACACAATTGCTATGGTTTTCTTTTATTTCGTGAATTTAATATTTATCATATTATAATTGAAGGGATAATCTGATCTAATAATAGTTATTAATCCGTTGCATGGACATTTTGGTTGCCCTCACAAGATCCATCTGCTGATGGACGACGACATCAACAAAATTTTGAAATCATTCATCTCTTTCCGATCACAAAATACTTTAGAGAAAGAAATGGAATAATAAACTATTGCTTCCTTGGAATATAATACTCCGATGCACCAAGATATCGACCCTTTCATTTTCTATAAAAATTTCTTTTTTATTATTTTACTAGTTAAATTGGGTTTTGAGAGAAAAAGTACCTAATTTTCGTAATGCACCTTACTATAATTAATTTTTTTAAAAAAAAAAGAAAAAAAAAAACTATTTTTAGTTTATGGTAACACACTATAAAATTTAACTTGTTCTAAGTTTTCTACCTAAATCTTCCATGAATATCTACCAAATACTTCAATCCATAGTCATCTCTTTTACAACTTTAAAATATTATTAAGAGTATTATTTTATATTACTAAGATCACCAATATAATGTACCTATTATCCCACTCAATTTCCTTGTTGATTTCAAAATGTAGATTTGCCCATTTCGACGAGATCAAGCCTTTAGGCACGCTGCTTTTGATACTTACCCTTTCAAATAAGGTAAAAAGTACTTTAAATTTCAAACATATATACTCATAATCTCATACATATATTCCTTATATCTTAAACATAATTGCATTATTAGGAGCCACCCCACTATAGATATTTGTTAAGAGTCATTAGCATATATTCTAAGTACTTGCATGCACGCATGCAAGCATAGTAGTATATAGTTATAGATATGATAAGGACTTGCCTAATTATTATTAGTAATGATATGTAGACTTTATTTCAACCTTGAATTTTAATTTAGCTTTGTGATATTAAAGCAAAAGCAGAAAATGAAGGTTTCAAATTGCTTATCATCTTTTTAACTAACTAAGATGAGGTCAACTTGAAAGGAACTCCCTAGATTTGACTTATTTTAATTCTTATCTCATGCACAACTTGCCTTTAATTGTGGGGTTATTGGAACATTAAGCATGATTAAAGTCCTCTAATATATTTTCAACGGTCAACAAATTTTTAGGACTTTGAATTTTATTTTTTTTAGATATATAACACAATAAATTGTTGTGGAGACTACCAAATTGGCAAAAAATATTATAAGAAATAGAGAATTTGCAAGTTACAAAAAGTGCTTTTAATGTCATTTTCAAACTAAATATGCATGTCAATTTGGTAAGATTTGGTCCAAATACCATCAACAAACTCCCAAGAAGAATCAAAATCCTAGGACTATTAACTTGCTAGGACTATCAACTTGCGTTTAGGAATATGATGTTATATTAAACAAGAACTTTTAGTTGACTTTTAAGCATCATAGTATTTACGTACGCTCATAAATTGCATAGTTGTTACATATACGTAGTATGTAAAATCTAAATCATATAGGAGTATACTTATGGGGGGGGCAATTATATCCTCTTTTAAATTTAAAAGTTGGACTATTATTCAATTACATATAAAATAAATGTGAAAGAGTAAGGGATATTTCAAGTGGTTAGAGCTCCCCTCCCGGTTCCAAGAAATCTTGGGATCGATTCTCATCACCCGCCCTTGTGGCTCTTTTAACACAAAAAAAAAATATAAAGTAAATGTTAGTTGACTTAGCTTAATTAGTAAAGGTTTTAGAAGTGAGGATACGGAGATAAAGGTATTGTTATCTTCAACTTAAAAAAGTAAGGATTAATATTATTCATTAAATCAAATCGGTATGTATAAATAAATATTCTTAGTATATTTTAATCAAAATTTTCAATTTTGATCTATTGTTTCATAAGAGGAGGGGGGGAGGATTTAATAAATTTCAACACGTAAATTTTAATCATGATATGGCCAATGGGAGAGTAGGAGTTATGTAGGCTCTATCTAAACAAAGTCAATCACGATTAGTTAAATAATTTAATTAGCATAAAAAGCATTACTACTTATTAGGGTCAAGTATATGAGTAAATTAGTAATAGATCGGTACCATTGAGATTTCCAAAACTGTTTTACAACCATATGTATTGTGCGAAATTAGGACCATCATTGAAAAGTTCCATAAAATGAATGGTTTACATTTCTAAAGTTTAGGTTTTAATTATATTTTATAGCCAAGTATTATTAGAGATAATGTCAATGAGTCGATCAGATTTAAGGCTTTAAGCCGTCAGATAATTAGCTTATTCGGGATTAGATTAAGTATATTTCTCAAGCTTGAGCTCAAGTCGGGCTTAGCCAAGCTTTTAAACTTCATGTTCAAGCTTAGCTTGTTTAGGTTCTTTATTGCTTTTTTTTTGGCTCACTATCTAATCGAACCTGGTAAGAGAACTAACCTTGAAAAACTAGCGAGCAAAGGCAATTTAAATGATTAAATTATATGGACTTAATTTAAGAGTTCGTACAGAGTAATACAAATTAGGATTTTAGGGGAGAAGTAGGCATATATGGTACGTTATTCACAGCCCTAAGGGCTACATTATAGTCTTATTATTATTATTATTATTATTATTATTATTATTATTACAAAAACCTACAAAGACATTTGAATTACAAGGAATTAGTGGGGAGCCAAGATACGATCTGGGCCCCTACCCCTCTAGCTAGCTATAGCGAACTCGATCCTGCTAAACATGTGAGCAGTTGCACAAGCACCCACACTACTAGAAAACAGCTGATTTACGAGGGAAATTTTCCATCGGTAAACCTTAAAAATCCGTCGGAAAGTCCAGTTTCCGACGGAAATCCGTCGGAACACGCTGTCGAAGACCCCTTTGTAGGAAATTTGGGTTGTACCGAGGGATTTTCCGTCGGAAACTTCCTTACCGACGGAATTTCCGACGGGTTTTAGTTTCTCGGAACCTTACTTTGACCAGAATTGGAGGTCCGTCGCAACCTTCCGACGGAATAAAATCCCTCGGTATGTTCTCTGTTCCGACGGAAATTTCCGTCGGAAGGCCCCACCTTTTCGAGGGAAATTTCCGTCGGAAGTGGGGAACATTACGAGGGATTTAGTCCGTCAGAAGGTCCCTTTTTCCGAGGGATTATAATTCCGTCGGAAGATCCCCTTTTCCGAGGGATTGTAATTCCGTCGGAAGGTCTTCTTTTCCGAGGGATTATAATTCCGTCTGAACGTTTCTTCTTTGCGACGAAATAAATTTCTATTTTGGCTATATATTTTCCTCCGGGACAAACCTGTAATTCCTGCTTCTTATATTATATTACTCACTGAACAAATTTGTGCGAATATATATATATATATATATATATATAGATACAAATTCCAATGTTTACAATAAACACTAAGTTAATATAAAATTACAACTAACAAACACTAAGTTCATCAATGCTATACAACAGCGCGAGAGCCCTGGCCAGCTCCACCAAAACCCGGGTCGTCGTCCCTGGGATCTCGAAATGGAGGTCGCACGTTGGAACATGGGTCATTGGCGTAACAAACCATCATCCTTTCTTCCAGCCTCTTCTCCATTTCTTCCATTTGGGCTTGTAGTTAGGCTTGAACTTGGGCTTGAACTCGGGCTTCCATGTCGGCTTCCATTTGTTCCCGAATAGCCTGGACCCTGGATTCCATCTGATCCTGCATCTGAGAAACAAAGGAGGGCATGTACTGCATGGAAGAGGTGGAAAGTCGGCGACCTATCTGGCTGCCATAGTACATGTCAGCACTTTTGCCTAGTCCCTTCACACGTCCTTTTTTGTTCCGACCACCCACTATCTCCCAGTACAGCTTTTTCGGACTCTTCTGAGTCCTTTGAGTGCTAGCTGCCTCAACCCTCTTTTGGTAGGTCTCCTGCAAGATAAACATATAAAAGGGAACAAACGAGGTAGTAAGTTATACAAATAAGCTAAACCAAATTGAGCCAACTATGGCCTATATGACCTATTCTTTGCCCGTTTTCTATGTTTTTGACCAAATGAACAATTTCTTTCTCTAAACATGCATATTTTAGGTATTTTAAGGGGTACAGGCCTTGAAATCACAAAAAACTACAAGTCCCTAAGGTTTGGGACGCATTTTGAGCCAAATGGAGCCAACTATGGCCTATATGACCTATTCTTTGCCCATTTTCTATGTTTTTGACCAAATGAACTATTTATTTCTCTAAACATGCATATTTTAGGTATTGCAAGGGGTAAAGGCCTTGAAATCATAAAAAACTACAAGTCCCTAAGGTTTGGGACACATTTTGAGCCCCAAATGGAGCCAACTATGGCCTGTATGACCTATTCTTTGCCCATTTTCTATGTTTTTGACCAAATGAACTATTTTTTTCTCTAAAAATCTCTATTACAGGTAGTATAAGGGGTAAATGCCTTGAAATGCCAAAACAATACAACTCCCTAAGGTTTGGGACGCATTTTGGAGCCAAATTGATCCAACTATGGCCTATATGACCTATTCCTTGCCCATTTTCTATGTTTTTGACCAAATGAACTATTTTTTTCTCTAAACATCTCTATTACAGGTAGTCTAAGGGGTACATGCCTTGAAATGCCAAAAAAATACAACTCCCTAAGGTTTGGGACGCATTTTGGAGCCAAATTGAGCTAACTATGGCCTATATGACCTATTCTTTGCCCATTTACTATGTTTTTGACCAAATGAACTATTTTTTTGGCTAAACATCTCTATTAAAGGTATTCTAATGGGTACATGCCTTGAAATGCCAAAAAAATACAACTCCCTAAGGTTTGGGACGCATTTTGGAGCCAAATTGAGCCAACTATGGCCTATATGACCTATTCTTTGCCCATTTACTATGTTTTTGACCAAATGAACTATTTTTTTCTCTAAAAATCTCTATTACAGGTATTCTAAGGGGTAAATGCCTTGAAATTTCAAAAAAAATACAACTCCCTAAGGTTTGGGACGCATTTTGGAGCCAAATTGAGCCAACTATGGCCTATATGACCTATTCCTTGCCCATTTTCTATGTTTTTGACCAAATGAACTATTTTTTTTCTCTACACATCTCTATTACAGGTAGTCTAAGGGTTACATGCCTTTAAATGCCAAAAAAAAACAACTCCCTAAGGTTTGGGACGCATTTTGGAGCCAAATTGAGCCAACTATGGCCTATATGATCTATTCTTTGCCTATTTACTACATTTTTGACCAAATGACCTATTTATTTCTCTTAACAAATATATTATAGGTATTCTAAGGGGTTAATGACTTGAAATCACAAAAAACTACAAGTTCCTACGTTTTGGGACGCATTTGGAGCCAAATTGAACCAACTATGGCCTATATGACCTATTCCTTGCCCATTTACTACGTTTTTGACCAAATGACCTATTTCTTTCTCTAAACATGCATATTTTAGGTATTATAAGGGGTTAATGACTTGAAATCACAAAAAACTACAAGTCCCTACGTTTTGGGACGCATTTGGAGCCAAATTGAACCAACTATGGCCTATATGACCTATTCCTTGCCCATTTACTACGTTTTCGACCAAATGACCTATTTATTTCTCTAAACATGCATATTTTAGGTATTCTAAGGGGTTCATGACTTGAAATCACAAAAAAATACAAGTCCCTACGTTTTGGGACGTATTTGGAGCCAAATGGAGCCAACTATGGCCTATATGACCTATTCCTTGCCCATTTACTACGTTTTCGACCAAATGACCTATTTCTTTCTCATAACACGTCTATTATAGGTATTCTAAGGGGTTCATGACTTGAAATCACAAAAAACTACAAGTCCCTACGTTTTGGGACGCATTTGGAGCCAAATTGAACCAACTATGAAGTATATGACCTATTATTTACCCATTTACTACGTTTTCGACCAAATGACCTATTTCTTTCTCTAAACATGCATATTTTAGGTATTATAAGGGGTTCATGACTTGAAATCACAAAAAACTACAAGTCCCTACGTTTTGGGACGCATTTGGAGCCAAATTGAACCAATTATGGCCTATATGACCTATTATTTACCCATTTACTACGTTTTTGACCAAATGACCTATTTCTTTCTCTAAAAATGCATATTTTAGGTATTATAAGGTGTTCATGACTTGAAATCACAAAAAAAAAATACAAGTCCCTACGTTTTGGGACGCATTTGGAGCCAAATTGAACCAACTATGGCCTATATGACCTATTCCTTGCCCATTTACTACGTTTTCGACCAAATGACCTATTTCTTTCTCTAAACATGCATATTTTAGGTATTCTAAGGGGTTCATGACTTGAAATCACAAAAAACTACAAGTCCCTACGTTTTGGGACGCATTTGGAGCCAAATTGAACCAACTATGGCCTACATGACCTATTCCTTGCCCATTTACTACTTTTTCGACCAAAATGAACTATTTCATTATCTACACCTATTCATGAATAATGAACCAAGGAAAAAAGTTTAGGGAATTTGTTACCCCAATTTGCTGAGTTGTGGGGTTTACTGGCATTGTGCCTTTCCCAGGCAGCTCCTTGAAGTGTGTCTTCAGAAACAGCTCAGGAGCTGTTGGTAGCTGGCCCTTGTTCTTCGCCGCCTTTGATACAAAAAAATAGGAATAATCGTTAACCATGTCAAATCCTTGTTACAATTGAAATACACAAATATGTCTTGTAATATAAGATATTTTTAAATAAACTTACCATCCTTTTTGCATGTTGGGTAGCTGCCAACGAACCCTGAAAGTGGGTCCCTCGGACGGGAATTTCCATAGAACCGCCCCTTCTGTTCTTCTGGTTCTGCGCCGACCTCTCCTTGTAAGTTGGATCGTTAGCAACAATGTCCATCATCTTCTTGTGGAGCTCCGCACTCAACCAACTTGGCCTGGCGCCTTTCATCTTGTGCGTGATGGTGTGGAACATGTCACGCAGGCGTGTGGCTACCCTCCTATGAAATGTGATCTTCACTAGCTCGTCCATCTGAGGTGCCCATCTGTATTGTGCCTGCAAATGATAAAATACAAAAGTTATACAAAAAACTAAATCAACACAATAGCTAAAACATGTATTAACCAAGACCCAAAAATATCATACGCTGAACAAGTTCCACTAGTGTTCCTTCGTAGCTAGAGGCACTTCGGAGAAGTTCCTCCAAGGGGCTCGGTAGTATCCAGTAATCGTACCGGATACCGCACTCCGAACCTTAGGATCATCAAACCTATAACAAACGGGAAACAACAATGTTAAAAAAGTTCGAAATATGTAATATAAGCCTTGTATCTGATCATCCATATCATGATATTTACTTACCACAGCGTAGTAGGGTCCAAAAACGGGAGCTGTGACTCATCCTGTGGCTCGTCCTCTGACTCATCCCGTGGCCCATCTTCTACAAGAGTGGATGGGGACGTATGATCCTCAGCCAAATCGGCTGCCTCCGCATCGAACATCTCCTCATCCTGGTCGTCGGTGAAAAGGGCGCGGGCGGTCTCTTTCTCTTTCCCCTTTGCTTTCTTCGACGACTGCCCACTTTTTCCACCCGCCATGACTACCTGAATCAGATGTTAGTAACATGACAAGATATTATAAATAAGGAGTGCAGTGCAACGTAATATGGCTTTTATACTAACACTAAAATGTTTTACATAAGCCTCATTAATATTTTGATTTTACAATAAGAAGCATACGTTTAAAGGAGATAAACATTTTCTCCTATTCAGTACTCTCATCACTACTTTCACTACTAGAGTCCTCACTACTATCACCTAAAACTACATCGATGTCATCATCATCGTCACTATCACTAGAGCCGATACTAGATTCATCGTCTTCATCGCTTGAGATCACAAAGCCATCGTCATCGTCTTCATCATCTTCATCCATAGCGTAGTCTGGAATGTCACTCGGCGGGCAAAGCGTTGCATGTAATGTTGGGGATGGTGATTGCAGAAACTCTAAGTCCACCAGAGCATCAACCACTGACCTTGCATGTGTTTTAAACACAGACCACCATTGAACTCGGTCTCGTTTCAAGCTAGGGTATGATGCGTAGTACACTTGAGTCACTTGGTAAGATAAAACAAATGGATCATATTTGGGGTATTTCTTAGTATGATTTCCTTCGATTAGCTTGTATTGTTCGTGTATGTTTATTCCCCTACCACAATCCATCCAATTGCACTTAAACAAAATTGTCTTGTACTGTCTCTTGGGTCCCGTGTAGACAAGTTCAATTATGTCGTCTAAGATGCCGAAGTACTCTCCGCCATCCTCACTTGATACACACACCCCATAATTCATGGTGGATTTTTGCTTGCCATGGGCATGTGTATGGAAATTAAATCCACCTACGAAAATCTGGCCCCAAGTACGAACTCGCCTGAAGGGACGCATGCACAACGCTCGCAGGACATCCGAATTTGACTTCTCTTCGACCACCTATAAAGTGGTTGAATATCAGCATCAAGGTTCCTGAATTCAATGAATTGAAATGTAACATGTAAAATTCATTATTATTTCACGGTTACACCGCGTATATCACCTTGTGATGAAACCAATCAGAAAATTCAGTTTCGAAATTCTCCATGACATCTTCTCTACGCAGGAAAGGTCGAGTACTAAGAATGTAGTCCTCAAACTTCCTACGAGGCCAAACACACAATGTAAATCTACAAAGTCATCATTGTAAATGATCGTAAATACGAATACACTAAATACCTGGGCCTAATATACCTTTCGTATTCGCCAAGAATGCCGGTGTTTCGTAACACGAACAAATGTGCACACTCGAGTTCTTTGTCATCTAAGAACCGAGTTCTACCCTCATTTGACACACGACCACTGTCCTCTTTGAACAACTCTGGTATTTCAGGGTCGTCCGATGTGGACTCAACGTCGGCATTCACATTTCGATCAAGATCTTGAGTTTTAGTGTCAACTGTCGACTGAAAGTAATTGGAGCAGAAGTTTGCTATCTCTTCAGTGAGATAAGCATTGCATATGGACCCTTCAACTCGAGCCTTGTTCCCAATTTTATGTTTCAAATGATTGAGGAACCTGCAATTACAGTTGTTATGTAACTGTATGAACAATTGATTAGGATGTAATAAAGGATGTGAAATAAGGGTATTTGATTTACCTTTCGAAGGGATACATCCACCTGTATTGTACAGGACCACATAACTTCCCCTCGTACGGCAAATGTGTAGGAAAATGCTGCATGGAGTTAAAGAATGCAGGAGGGAAGATCTTCTCAAGCTTGCAGAGGATCTCAGGTATGTTTTTCTCCAATCGCTCCATGTCACTAACTGATGTTGTACAGCAACACAAGTCTCGGAAGAATTGGCTGATCTCTGTAATTGCATTCCAAATATGGCCAGGGAGCAATTCCCTCAAAGCTGTGGGCAACATCCTCTCCATGAACACGTGACAGTCATGGCTTTTCATTCCATAGAGCTTACACGCTTGCAAATCTACGCATCTGCTCAATTGGAGGCGTAACCATCAGGGAACCGCAGCTGTTTAACCCACTCACACAAAACTTTTCTCTGAGCCTTGTCAAGAGCGAATTGAGCCTTTGGCATTACCTCTTTTCCTCTATCATCCTCTTGAAGATGAAGCTGGGGACGTTTACAATATTTAGCAATGTCATTCCGAGCTGAAGGGGTGTCACACGTAAGATTTTTCACATCCATTACAGTGTGAATTAACTGATCAAAGAAGTTCTTCTCGATGTGCATGACATCTAAGTTGTGACGAATGAGGAGATGCTTCCAATATGGGAGCTCCCACAAGGTGCTTTGCTTGAACCACCCCTTCTTTCCATTTTTCAGCTTTTTAATTGAATCGGGTCCATCTGTAGCCTTCGGAAGGTCCTTAACACATTCCCACAGCTCCTCTCCTGACATGATGTGTGGAGGGGCTCCTTTCTCTACTTTGTTTTTACAAAATGTTCTTTTACTATTCCGAAAAGGGTGATCTGTCGGCAGGAATTGTCGGTGGCAATCAAACCAAGAAACTTTACCACCATGTTCAAGCCAAAATGCTTTGGTCTTCTCCATGCAATGTGGACAAGCTTTCTTACCAGCCGTGGCCCAACTAGACAACATGCCATAAGCCGGGAAGTCACTAACGGTCCATAGGATGGCTGCTCGAAGATTGAAATTCTGTTTCTTCGAAATATCATAAGTAGCCGCGCCGACTTCCCACAACAGTTTCAACTCCTCTATCAATGGCTGCATGTAAACATCCAAGTTGCCCTTAGGGTTTTTAGGACCAGGAACGAGCAACGAAAGGAACATGAATTGTCTTTCATGGACATTGAGGGAGGCAAGTTATAAGGGGTCAAAATGACAGGCCAACAAGAATATTGACCCCCAAACTTACCATGAGGAGCAAAACCATCTGTACACAAGCCAAGTCTCACATTACGTGGCTCAGAAGCTAACTCTGGAAACCGACAATCGAGGTGCTTCCAAGCTGCGCTGTCACTAGGGTATGCCATTGTGCCTTGAAATCTGGGATTTTTCGAATGCCATGTCATTTCCTCCAATATGTTTTACGTTGCAAACAGTCTTTGCAACCTGGGTGTAATCGGGAAATAAAATAGAACATTCAAAGGCACTAGGCAACCTTTGGAAGTCTGCTTGTATCGGTCGCTGCCACACACCCTGCATTTAGACAACTGAGCATCATCCTTCCAAAACAACATACACCCTTTCGGGCACGCATGAATCTTTTGATGGGACAGTTCCAACCCCTTCACAATCTTCTTCACCTCGTAGAAAGTGTCGGCCATATGATTGTTGTTCGGAATCGCCTCACTTAGCAAAGAAGCAAACCCGTCAACACATCTGTGAGGCAAATTATACTCACATTTGAGACTAGTTATTCTAGCGGCCATCTCTAACACAGACAAAGAACTCCCTTCGTACAATGGCCTTTCAGAAGCCTTCAACAAATCCAGAAAATGCTTAGAAGTTGCATTAGGCTCCTCCTCTGATGAAACACTAGCCTCCTCGAAATGCCCCTGATCTTGAATATGACCAAAAGCATCCAAAACCATGTCATGATATTCATTGGACCGCCGTTCGGGAACTCCCGGATACCCCTCCCCTTGACACATCCACACGTAGTAGTTAGGTACGAAACCCTTGTCATACAGATGAATTTTAACCGTATCCGCATTCCAAAGGCGTTTGTTCTTACATTTAACACATGGACACCTAACCTCATCCGGATTACTACTCTCGGGATGATCTCTGACGTACTGAATGAATTCATCAACTCCTTTCACGAAATCTGGATTAATACTTTGCCCAATCGTCCTTTTATACATCCAGCTACGTTCTCTTCGTTTCATTATTACAACTTCTACACAGCTCACGCATATGTACAATCACATTAGTCATGAACGGTATTTCGCAGTCATTATCCACCACAGCGTTATGGAAATGCAAATGAGATTTGAAATGCTTCCAAAGGGTCCTTATCACTCAAACCTAACCCATCCTTGTACGTTTATTCTCACTAGTGAATGTAACCCAGGTTTTCAATTCTATGGAAAATTCGCCAGCATTTCCCTACAGTTCTCCAAGTACACGATGTAGGCGATTATACACACCTACATATGTACCCAGAGAACATGGTAGAGAAGTACATGAAAAGGCAGGATTTTCCCTAGAATCAAAAACAAGGCTTACATTCACCACCTAAGTGAGAATAAGCGTACAAGGACAGTCCCAAGCGGGGACTATTCAAGACATACTCCTAATGTGTATGCCTTGAACGGGTATCTAGGCATATGATTATGCAAATGATTCATTTATTATTATTATTATTATTATATATATATATATATATATATAAAGTGAAGAACACATGCATTAAACTAAACAGAGACATATCATAATTAAACTAAACTAAGCAAATAAATAAGCACGCTTATTAAATATTATATTAAACATTATATCAAACATAAATGTTAAACTAAATACACTAACATACACTTTATTAACCAAAACTAAACCAAATTTAAATAAACTAAACTATACTAAATTAAAATAGACTAAACTAACATACATTATTACCCTAAACTAAACCAAACTAAACTAACGTGTTATAATACATTAATTAAAAAGTAAACTTAAATAAACTAAACTAATCTAACATATTATAACACAAACACATTCATTTCAAATATTTGAACAAATTATAATATAAATACAACAACTTCTAAATACAATAAATAAAATCAATAATAAACTAACATATATCTACACACCATTAGGATATATGCCAAGAATAAACTAAATTTATAAATTTAGCTTTAAAATACTCTCTAACCTGTAGATCTGAGTTTGTTATTGCCAAAGAACCAATTCAATCTACAAAACCTACAAGTATTCAAATTCCAAACAAAAAATTAACAAAAAATAAAAGTGTAAACTACATTTATGATTTAATCTTTTTAGTTTATGCTTGAATTTTGTATAAGTTCAAAAATAATAATATATGTGAACTTATTAGAAAAAAAAAACCAAAAAAAAAAACAAAAAAAAAAGAGGGAAACGAAAACTACCTGCTGGCAGCGGCGGCTGGTGGGCGTGGAGGTTGCAGACCCGCCGGCGAGTGAGGTGAAAGGTGGTGGTTGTTAGTAATTACTCCGGTAAGCTCTAGGTGAAAGGTGGTGGTTAGGGTTTTTCGGACACCAAAAAAAAAAAAAAAAATTAAACCACAAATTGCGAACTTACCGGCGGCGGTGCAGCGGCGGAGGGGCGGCGGCTGCGTCCTCTCTGTCTTCCTCTTTCTCCTTCTCCCTTTCTATCTCTTCCTCTTCTTCTTGAATCGCCCTCCCTTTCTCTCTCTTCCTCTTTGTCGTTTTTTTTTCTGTTCTGGATTGCAGCAGTAGCAGAAACACGCGTTTTTTTTTTAATTGTTCTCAGCTTCCGACGGAAATAATTCCCTCGGAAATGTCAGGTTCCGACGGAATTTTCCGTCGGAACGTGACATTTCCGAGGGAATTATTTCCGTCGGAAGCCTCTCCGAGGGAATATTCCGTAGGAATGGAAACATTCCGAGGGAAATAAAATCCGTCGGAACGTTTCCGAGGAAATATTCCGTCGGTAGCGAATTATTCCTACAAAGTCAATTTCCTCCGGAAAATTTGAATTTTCCGAGGGAATTACATTCCGTCGGAACCTTTCCCTCGGAAATAACCCTATTTCTAGTAGTGTCATATCCTGAGTCCTAGTGAATGCTTGAACCCGCTTCAGTAACTCAAAAGCATCCTTCTCTAATTCCCCAATGAAGAAAAGGAGAAAGGAAGAAAACCATAGCCAATAGCCCTACAACCCACCCCATACTTGTCCTGCTTTTGCTGAGCTTCAATCGACACAACACGACCAAGAACGAAGTCAGACAACCCAGATTGTGTTAAAGGTAAAGACACCATCAAGTCAACACACACATCAAGGCCTTTGTCCCAAAAATAAAGTAACACATCTACAGGTCGAAGAGCCCCATCGTTCCCTCCAGTCAACCCAACGTTAACCACCTTTCTTGCAAAAATCCCAAACCGAAAAAAAAAATATCAACAAGGGTATCGCGAACAACATTATGTCGATGTTTAATACCCACCATCCCCACACAGAACACTACATGACCCCAAAAATATTATTATTATTAGGTTTAATTAGAAAATAACACTAAAAAAAACCCTGATTTTGATAATAACACCACAAAAAAAAAAAAAAAGTTTTATTATAACACCACCAAAAATCCCAAAAATTTGGTTTCACCACCCACTAACGGATTTTTGGATGGAAACCGTTAGTGGGGCCCTCCATGTACACGTGTCAGTTGTTTATTGGTTTAAAAAAAGAAAATTTACAAAAAAAAAAGATAAAAAAAATACCTAACCCCCTAACCTAGCCAGCCCCACCACCGGCACCACCTGCCCTAGCCACTGTCGCCGGCATCCCTTGCCCTCGCATAATCTGGCGAAACCGGCACGAACTCCACCTCTTCCCCCCTCCCCCCTCCTCGAAAACCACCCAAGCCCTTCAAACCACCGCAAAAACCAC
The DNA here is from genome assembly GCF_001683475.1 of Chenopodium quinoa. Lineage (NCBI taxonomy): Eukaryota > Viridiplantae > Streptophyta > Magnoliopsida > Caryophyllales > Amaranthaceae > Chenopodium > Chenopodium quinoa. The sequence goes on along the minus strand of NW_018742381.1, from coordinate 36,911 downwards.
CCAGCCCTTCAAACCCCTTTAGCCCACCGCACAAACCGCCACGATATCCACCCCTTTCCCCAACCCTTGAAACGACCATTGAAATTGGCGGCCAAAATCGACCAATCAAGGGCTGTCATGGTCGATTTTCACCGTTTTGAGGGTTAAAAGTAAGGGAGGGTCGTTATCGGGGTTGCCGGTTTTTCGGTACTGGCTAGGGTATTTCAGGGTTGCGGGGTCTCAGGTTGGGCTAGGGTGACGGTTCTGACTGAGTTCCGACGATGGTGGTGATGTTGTTGTGGTAGGTGGTGGTGGCATGATGTTGTTGTGGTTCGGCAACGGTGGTGGTAAGGGCGATTGAGTTATCGAGGGATAGGGCTGGTGAGGCGATGGAGTATACCGGCGGCTTGGTTGGGCTTACGACAGTGGGGCTGGCCGGCGGTGGTGTGTAGGGAAACCGGTCGCCGGTGGTGTTGGTGGTTGGGTTAGGGTTTAGGATTTTTTTTATTTTTTTTTCTTTTTTTATAAAAACTTTCTCTTTTTATAAACCAATAAACAACTGACAAGTATACATGGCGGGCCCCACTAACGGTTTCAATCCAAAAATCCGTTAGTGGGTGGTGAAACCAAATTTTTGGGATTTTTGTTGGTGTTATTATAAAACTTTTTTTTTTGTGGTGTTATCATCAAAATCGGGGTTTTTTGGGTGTTATTTTCTAATTAAACCTTATTATTATTATTTTATATCCTACTTACTTACTATAGATACGCAATTTAAGAAAATATTGAAGAGTGTAAGTGATTATAAGATTTATAAAAAATAAAAAATAAATAAAGGATTAAATAAAAAGGAGATAATGTAGAACAGTGGATTTGTGTAAGAAAAAAGTTATGTAGTACATATAACGAGAGAATGCGTGAATAAGTGTAATTATTAGGTTGAAGGGGAAAGATGGTAAAAAAATATATACCAAAAAAGAGGATACATTTAAACAAAGTGAATAGAACAAAAAAAATTATCCAAAATAAAAAGTGATTAGAATAAAATTAAAGAATGGAGGAAGTAATAATAATAACAACGAATTGAGAAACTAGGTATTTTGGGTATCTTTGATACTTACCATAAATTGTTTTCTTACCCTAAAATAAAATATTGTCTTTTTGTTAAATAAATTATAAACAAGTTTATAAAAAACACGATAAAGTTTATGAAAGACCACGAATGAATTGTTCGTGGGGCTATTGATTGTTTAACTAAGGCTTGTTTATAAATCAGTTTCAAATTGTTGTTCACGCTCATTTGTTTACTTAGCGAACGAACTTTAGTTACCATTTCAAAACTTCGTAAGGCTTTGTTTGTTGGTTCATCTAATTTTATTTGAATTTAATTTTTCTAAATATATTTTATGTTATTTTATTTAAACTTATTTTATTTTATTTAAATTTGTCTGAACATTTTTTTTTATCAAAATCTAAACTTATAAGAAGTACGGAGTATTATTTAGGATCATCTTAACTTTTTTTTTTAACTAAAATAAGATAATACCTATAACGTAAAATAAGTTAAAACAAACAGATACTAATTCATCTAAGAATTTGAGATTATGAGAGTAAATAAATGTAGACATCTGATTGTATCTCCCCAAACACCAAATCTAGTGATGAGTACCTTTCATGTTTTGATTGACAAGTTCGGTAAAGAGTTAAAGGTCGCGCAAAGTTTCTGTAAGCCTAGACCATATTTTTAACCTTACCCAAAATATTTTGAATCCAAATCATTCATTTCATGTCCTTCAACCCAAATTCATTTATTTCGTGTCCTTAAAATCATTCGTTTCGTGCCCAAATTATGAAAACGTCCAACCTGACTATTTTGGTCCATTTTTCCAGTCCAATTATTGTTTAAATGGATGGGGCTTGAAAAGAGTTTTTCAATGACATATTATAAGCCCAAATCCAACTTAAAACGAATGAATTATGGCCAAAATACAAAACCTAACCTAGGTCCACCTTTAGTACGACCCAATGGTTATATGGAGTCCAAATATCTTATTTAGGCCCTATATGATCATATTCCTAATCTTAAATCAGTTAGGATCCTCTAGAATCTCCTATAATGTTCTAATCTATCCTTTCCGAAAAGATAAAGATCAAGGAAATTCGAGATGGAATAATCCTTATCCTATTCGAATACAAAGACGTTCGGATATATTTCCCATAGAAAACCCATCAGAAACTAAACTCCGCATGAACTTCTATATCTTTTAGAACCATAGCACAGCGACAGGTCCAACCCTGTTGCGTCGCGTTAGAGGAGTTCTATTGCGTCCAGAACTTCTGATGTTTTTTATCATCTCGACTCTCTTTTTTCCTTATAAATAGAGGTCGTTTTCCCCATTTTAGAAGAGGCAACAATCATCATCAACAATCAACTACCATCATCATTAATAATCATCTATACACAACCCAAAATTCTCATGTTCTTAGCCTTAGCCTAAACACATCTTTGATACTTCCCAATCATCCACCATACTTCCTTTGCGTGATTCGAATACTCCAAACCATACTCGACGTGGTCTTCGACCTCGACGTGAAAGGTTGATATTTCTGAGGGTTTGGTCCCAAATCTATATTTCAATTCTTAATTAATTTAGTTTATTATTTACCTTATTGATTTCGCTTTCTTGAAGTTTACTAACGTGTGTATTATTTTAATAGCAAGAAGGTTGAGGCATCAAAGTAAGTAATTTAATTATTTAATTACTTTCTTTTGAAATAGAAAACATGCTTAGGATAATGCTTTGATTTTGATTAATAGCATCATGTTTAGGATAATGTGTTAATTTTGTTACTAGTGACATGCTAGGATTGTTATTAATCTGCTTAGTATCATGCCTATGATCTTACTACTAACGATGTTTTGATGATATTGATATGATGATGATTGTTATAATAATCATATGTTGCATGATTATCGATGATTTATTGTTACTACTTGATCACACCCCTTCTTGTAGGTTTAAAGGAAATTTGTACTTGAAATCACGCCTAATAAGATAATTAATAATTGGATTTAGGTTTAATATGATTTTAATTCAAGTGTCACTAATATTATATTTGATTGTGCATTGATAATCAACCAACATAGATTACATAGGTTTAGGATTAATTTGATGTGTGTATGATTGATCGAAAAACGTACATGAATATCAATAAGAATAAAGTAGAGGCCTATTTAGGGCGGGTAGGTTTGACTTCCTTAAGGTTAAGTTCGTACCATCATCCCCGAACATCCAGCCATGGTTCCGGACCACTATGGAGTTAGCAATCTCTGTGATTGTGAATGGGGTGTGTAACCTTTACAATCATGTACGGTTTACAAGTTCCTAAAACTTGTTGGCGACTCTTTTTCTCTAGCTTCTTTTCCTTGGAGCGCCGCCATGCCTAAAAACATGACTCACATGTAGGGCGGAGCGAAAATTCCCTACAATAACAAAACAAAAATTAAAAAGGAAAAGCACTACATGATGATAAGAAGTAAGATATTCTTGAAGAAGAAGAAGAAATTTCATAAAGAAAGAGAGAGAAAACTAGATAGAGAAAGTGAAGATCAGAAAATTTATTATTGCAAAATCTGATCTTAATGTTATAGCTAAGAGTTATTAATACATGGAGAAAAATAATGTAGGAATAATAAAGATGAGTCGGCCAACTTGTAACAACCAGCTGGCATGGCATAACTAACTAAATCATGCCAAAAGCATGACCTCAATACCCCCCCTCCCTCAAGAATGACTGTCTGAACCATGTAACTGTGAAGAAGTCCATTCTTGAGAAGAAGAATTTTGAGCTAAACCAATCTTGAAAGATAAAAAACGATGCTCATTTGACCCCAATGGCTTAGTCATTATATCAGCAAGCTGCAATGCACATCTGACATGCTTCAAAGTCACAAGACATATTGCACTTTCTCCTAACATAATGAACATTAAGTTTCTAATGTTTATTTCTGAGGTGTTTTGTTTTTTCATGAAAAATAGGGTATCCTGTTATATGCATAGTAGAAATACTGTCACAAAACAAGGTAATAGGAGTAGAAATAGGCACATTCAATTTAGTCAACAACTGCTCTAATTAACCAAACAATCTCATATGTAGTTTGGCTCATACTCCTATACTCTGCCTCAGTTGAGCTCTTTAAAACAACCTTTTATTTCTTAGTCTTCCAAGAAACCAAGGAACTACCAAGAAAAACACAGTATCCTATCAATGACCTTCCTGTATCAGCACACATACCCCAGTCTGCATCACTATAAGAAACCAAGGATAGATCTGAATTTGTAGGATAGAATAATCCAAAATTGATAGTACCCTTAAGGCACTTAAGAACATGAATAGCATCAGAAAAGTGTAGATCCCTTGGAGCTGAAAGAAACTAACTTAATTGCCGCACAACAAATTATATATCAGGCCTTTACAGATTCAAATACAACAACTTGCCAGCCAATCTTCTGTAGATCTCAGGATCTGGCAACAATTCTCTATCATAAGCACTTAACTTCAATCCCTTAGGTAAAGGAAAAGAAGCCACATTGCAATTCTCCATCTTCTGATCTTGAAGAAGATCCGAAATATACTTTCTTTGATTCAAAAGAATCCCAGAAGAAGATCTAGAAACCTCAATTCCAAGAAAGTATTTCAAACTACCCAAGTCTTTGATTGCGAATGCAGAATGAAGATCTTCTTTGAGAGAAGAAATAATACTTGAATCACTACCAGTGATGAGTAAATCATCAACATATGCAACTACAACAGTAAAAGAATCAGGCTTCTGCATTATAAACAAAGAATAATCCTGTTGTACGTGACTGTTTGAAACCCCATTGAACTAGAAATTTGCTCAATTCTTTATTCCAACACCTTGAGGCTTGTTTCAACCCACAAATTGATCTCTTGAGTTTACACACCTGTCCAGGCTTAGCTTTTGTATAACCTGGAGGAAGAGTCATATAGACCTCCTTATCAAGATAGCCATGTAAAAAGGCATTGTTGATATCCAACATCTGAATATCCTAATTCCTAATTGCAGCTAGAGCAAGAACAACTCTCACAGTAGCCAGTTTTTCTACTGGACTAAAAGTATGTTTATAATCTTTCCTTTTACATCTTTCTATATCATCATTAAGTTTAAATTTGGTCTTATAGACCCATTTACAACCTATAGGTTTCTTGTTAGGAGGTAAATCAATCAACTCCCAAGTATTATTATCCTCAAGTGCCTTTAACTCTTTATCCATAGTCTCAACCCACTTAGAGTGCTCCTTAGCCTAATTGTAAGATGAAGGTTCATATGCTGTCAAAACCATGGACAAACTATGCATACTGTCTGCACTCAGGTGAGCCAAAGCAGGTTTAGCATGAACATTAAAAGAAGCAAATTGATATGTATCATGTTCCTGTACAGATCCATGGGAAGGCTTAGCTAGAACAAAATCCTTGAACCTATCAGGAATCTTACAAGGTCTTGTAGAAACTCTAGTAGGAATAGAAGGTGGTATAGGCAAAGAATGAGAGGAAGAGTTCTGAGTAGAGGAATCAAAAGAAGAAAAAGAAGGAGAAGAATCAAGAGAATTATTATGAATATGAACATAAATAGGAGAAGAAACAAAAGTGCAATTTTCAGAAGAAGAAGATGAAGGAACAATAAGAGGAATAGAACAATCAAATGCAGGATTGACAAGCTGAGAAAGAGCAGAATCTTGAATGACAGGAATAGATGTTGTTTCGTTGAAAGGAAAGGAATTTTCAACAAAATAAGCATCCCTGCTCAAAAGGATCTTGTGTGGTTCCAAGTCATAGAATTTGTAACCTTTTTGCCCAAAAGGGTACCCAATAAACACACACCTGCTAAACCTTGAAGCAAACTTGTTTGGAGTCTTTTGATTAGGATAAGCCAAACACCCCAAAACTCTCAAATGATCATAACTAGGAGCAACATGCATCAACATCTCATAAGGAGTCTTCCAATTTAAGATAGAACTAGGAAGTAAGTTGATCAAATAAGTAGCAGAAAGCAAACAATCTCCCTAAAATTTGAAAGGCAAACTAGCATATAACCTAAGTTTTCTTGCTGTTTCAAGTATATGTCTATGCTTTCTCTCAACTCTCTCATTCTGTTCAGGAACCCTAGGTAAACTCTTATGATGTACAACACCTTTTCTAGCAAACAATGAAGAACAAGATTCCTGAATAATCTCTGTGCCATTATCACTTTCGGATCACCTTGATTCATCAAGGAAACCAGAAATAATTGAAAACACTTGAGTTTTTGCATGAATCAAGTATGTCCAAGTTACTCTAGTGTGATCATCTAAAATAGTGAGGATATATGTAGCACCAGTCAAGAAGGTCTTCTATATTTGCCCTAATGGTCAATATGAACAAGATCAAAAGATGCTAAAGCATGTGAATCAGAAAGCTCAAAGGGAAAATTATGATGTTTCCCAAGCGCAAAAGCTTCAGAACTAAAACCAGAAGTCTTATTAATATTCCCAAAATAAGGAACAGAAACATGTCTTAGCTTGCCAATTAAAGCAAGACCTAACCTAGCATGAATCAAATCAAGACTAGGTGTAGAGGAACTAGTAATAGTATTATGAACAGAAGAAGAAAATTCATTTGCAACATCAACAGTAGAGGCAAAGTTGCTACTGACAGGACAAGGAATAAAAGAAAATTTGTATAAAACTAAGACTCTTGTGCCTTTAGGTTGCACTTTCTTAGTTGTAGAGTCCTGAAAGGAACATGAACCTTGTTCAAAAACAGCAACAAGTTCATTATGATCCAACAATTTACCCACTGAAAGAAAATTGTGTTTAAATTCAGGTATATACAGGACATTATGAAGGCTGACATGTGGAGTAAGAATAATTGTTCCACTATAACCAACACTCTTAACTATTCCATCGGGAAAGGATACTTTAACATGTTTTTTTAAGTGGTTCAATGGAATCAAATTATGCCAAATTAGAAACCATATGATATGTGGCACCTGTGTCTATGATCCAGCTAGTATGATTAAAATATTTAATCAAACTAGTAGCATTAGAGGTAGAGATTATACCAGCGAAGTTAACAGCAGCACTGAGAGGATTATCCTCATATGCAGAACCAGTACCAGTATCTCCAGCTGCAGAACCACCTCCATTTTGCATCATTGTAATCACTTGTTTATAAACTGCAGAAGCTATAACAGGATCAACACCAGCAGATCCAGCATCAGAAGGTGCTTTACCAAGAATACCAGCAGTCTGATCCTCTTCACTCACATTGCTAGCAAAACGTGAAGCAGACTTATCAGATTTATCAGACACGGGCTTATCAACACCTTTATATTTATTCCACCAGTCAATGCATACAATCGAAAACACTGATCAATCGAATGACCTCTCTTCTTACAGTACTAACAAATAACATCACTTTTCTGCTTCTTGAAATCCTTCCTACCAGTAAACACTGGCTTAGGGAAAACCTTCATAGCCTGCAAAGCATTCACCTCAACAACACCAGAATTCAGCTTATTCTGTTGTTCAACTTGCTGAAGAGTATAGTAAGCCTAGTGCACATGAGGTAATGGATTAAATCCTAACAAATTCATTTTAACCTGATCATAATCTCTATTCAAACCAGATAAGAGTTGCATCAACTTGTTTCTTTGATCATTCTCAAGAACCTTCTTTAAAATACCACATGAACATTGCTTCATAGCACAACAAGTATAGTCAGGAAAACCTTCAAGAATCTGTAACTAATCCCAAACACACTTCTATTGAACAAAATATTCAGCAATTGAGGAATTATTTTGCTGAATACTTGTCAGAGTTTATGTAACTCGAAAATTCTTGGAGCAGAAGTATGACCAAAACGCTTAGACAATTTAATCCATATTTGCTAAGAAGAATTAACAAACATGAAGGATTTAGCAAGTACCTTCACCATTGAGTTAAGAATCCAAGACATCACCATATAATCATTGCGAAGCCACTTCTGATAATCAGCAGAATTAGTAGCTAGCATAGGCAACGATCCATCAACTAACTAAAGCTTATTCCGAGCTATCAGTGCCATTTTCACTGCTCGACTCCAATTGAGAAAATTAGAGCCATTCAGAACATGAGTTCCAAGCTACATTCCAGGATGATTTCCATTACTAAGGAAGTAAAGATCACTGAAGTTAATCGCAGTATTAATTGAGTGATTGTTGTTCATCTGAGTATCAATTCCAGCCATTACGAAGAAGAATTTGAAGAAATTGAAGAATTAGGGTAAAATCAAGAAAATCGTAATCAATCGATTGATCGATTCAAGAGAAGAAGAAGAGAATCAAAAGAAAGAATGCAGAAAGAAGAAATCAATTTCAAAATCGATCAAAATCTTCAGGAACCTAGCTCTAATACCATGATAAGAAGTAAGATATTCTTGAAGAAGAAGAAATCTCAAAAAGAAAGAGAGAGAAAGACAAGATCAGAAAATTTATTATTGCAAAATCTGATCATAATATTACAGGTAAGAACTATTAATACAGGGAGAAAAATAATGTAGGAATAATAAAGATGAGCTGGCCAACTTGTAACAACCGCTGACGTGACATAACTAACTAAATCATGCCAAAAGCATGACCTCAATACATGCACTATAGTTCAATAGTATCAACTATAAATACATTGTCTTAGAAATAGATTTAGATTCATTGTCAACAACTTTTTACTTTTGATTTTGATTCTTTGGTTACATTATTACACTTCCTCTGTTTAATTTTAATTGTACAATTTGAAATATTACACTATTCACACAATTTTCTTTGATTATCTTTTGTTATTTATGATTAAGGAAAAACATAGTTTGTAGAATCTAGTTAGATTCGTCTCGATATTTACTTTTTAAAAAACATGTTTTTTATAATATTTATTAAAGTAGTATAGGTAAAAATATTAATGATTAAAATCATGTATTGAGAAACGTGAAATCACAAATAATTCAATTAAAAAAAAAAACAAAAAAAGTATAATTTGAAATTATGTTCTTATGGAAATTTGGCTAAATATAAATCAAAATATTAGTCAAAAGTGCAATATAATTTTAGAAAAAGAACCGGGTCAATTGCTTCGAGTATTACTCTCCTTTTTAAATAAATTGTAATACTTATGTTCGAACATAAGAACATAGAGTAACAATTGTAGTATGTAGAAAGTGATACTACATTTTATTTAAAAAAAAAAAAAAAAAAAAAAAAAAGTGATATTTTATTGTGCATGTGTGTACCCACAAGACTATATTTTTTCTTATGTATAAATCACAAGCATTAGCCAAAGTACGTCAAATGAATAATGCTAAAAGTAGAAATGGAACAAGTAATAAAATACGGAGGGAGTATTTCTTTTTGGGAAAGGAGAAAGGCCTTACGAGGTTTTAGCCCGAGTTTGTAGTGGGGCTTGAGATCCCACAACCTTTGAGATTGTGAGATGTAATTCATGAAAATCTTACCACTAACCAAGCTTTGTTTGATGTAATTATCTCAACGCTTGAAAGTAGAGGAAGAGTAAGAAAATCTCTAACTCCCAAGCATTTTATAGTTAATAAGGCTCAAACTCGTGACTTTAAAATCACAAGATGAATTCCCTCGCCAACTCTAAACTTGGTGTATAATAGTGAACTGTTAAACATCGCCCGCAAATTCCTACATAAAGCCCACAAAATAAGAGTGAAATGACACTTTTGCCCTCAAACTAAAAAACACAATTTCTCTCTCTACTCTCTACTTCCACTTTCTCTCTCTAAATTATTTCCCGAGCTATGTCGAGGCGGCCCGGCAAGGAAGTGGCGGCTCCGGCGGTGGGCGGAAGGCGGTTTGCCGGCGAGAAGGTAATTTTTGTAATTTTTGTAATTTTTTTTAAAAAAAAAAAACCTCCGGCGACGGTGGGGCGCCAAGGCGAGACGCCACCACCACGGAGGAGGCGCCTAGGCAGGACGCCCGTACGGTGGAGGCGGCGCCTAGCCCAGACGCCACTACCACGGCGGCGGCGGATAGGCTAGGCGCCACGGCCGTGGTGGTGGCGTCTGGGCTAAGCGCCGCCACCACCGTACGGGCGTCTTGCCTAGGCGCCTCCTCCTTTTTTTTTTTTTTTTAATTTTAAATTTTATTTTCGAAATTTTTTTTTTTTTTTAAAAATTTGTTTTTAATTTTTTTAAATTGTATGTTCCCTTTTTTTTTTAAATTTTGTTTTTTTATTTGTTTTAATTTTATGTTCTATTTTTTTTTAAAAAAAAAAATTGTTTCTGGTTTTAATTTTTAATTTTATGTTCCTATGTATTGTTTATATTACATGTTTATATTGCATATTACATGTTTTGTTATTTTGTGTTAGGCATCGTATTTTCGTTCTGGGGCTGGGAAGAGTATGGACATTATGAGAAGTACGATCAACTCAATGGAGAGCTCGGGGCCCAGACACGTTAGATCCCGTGGTATTTCGGCCTCGGCTCGTAGAGAACGGGTGCACTATTCTGAGGATGATGAAGATGATGATGGTGATGAGGAGGAGGAGGAGGATGCAGATGAGGATGTGGACGATCAGAGTGGACCATATGATGATTACGGTCCATTCAGTCAGAGGCTTGATGATGTGTATGAGACGCGTAGGGTAGACGTGCGTAAGGGTAGAGATGGTAGATTTGTTAGTAGATCTGGCACATCATCTGCGTCCACTGTGTCTGCGGTTAGCAGAAAACGGTCGAGGGCCGTTAATGATTCTTGGGTGGTGAGGGGCGAGGTGGCTGGGGGACCTATAGACGGGAGTGTGATTCCTAGCTTTCTAGGACACATCGCTACCCGTATTTGGGAGGACCAAGAGCGGGCTTTGGATAGCGGCATTTTGAAATGCCAAACCCGGGAGAGGACTTGTAACTTCTTGTGTAGTTGGGCTGAGGCTTGGCCGGAGGAGAGCGAGATGGTCGGCCGATTGAGGGGCACTAGAGTGAGCCACCTTCCTGCCACCATGCATGAGAGGATTGACTCGACGCTGATCACGGCTTTCGTTGAGCGATGGCAGCCGGACACGAACTCTTTCCACCTTCCGTTCGGTGAGATGACGATCATGTTGCATGACGTCGAGGCCATCCTTGGGATTCCCGTAGAGGGAAACCGAGCATCTGTTGTCACAGATGCGGATCAGGCAGATTTATTGGCGGAGCTGTTGGCGGTGGATAGGGCTGCGCTGTACACAGCGGCACTTGGTGTGTGGGATCACGGCGGTGTTAAGATCGCAGCAGTTTTGCAGCGATGTTTGCACCCCACTTCACGTAGGACGCAGGACACACAGCTGGCTGCATATGTTTTTCTTCTTCTCGGGTGTACCTTGTTTCCGGATAAGAGCGGAAACAAGCTCAGGCCACGCGACATAGTTGACGCGTGTGAGCCCGACAGAGTAGGCCAGTTTTCTTGGGGGTCGGCTACATTAGCGTACATGTATCGCCAGTTAGGATTCTCGAGCCGGGCTGATGCGGCAGGTATCACTGGATGTATGACGTTGTTACAGACGTGGATATACGAGTATTTCCCGGCGTTTCGACCACACCCACTGCTGCATCACATAGTCTACGATTGCCGGGCACCATTGGTATGCATCCTTGAAGTTATCCAAGGCTCGGTCGTACTCTGCCTCCGTGATACCCCCATTTACCGTAACTCTTCACTTCCCAACCGTCACCCCTTTGCTGTTGTCGAACCTTTACTCTGAACTGACACCCACAACCTTTCCGCTTTGTATCAAACCGAATCGCTTGACTGAAATCTCGTTCCTCCCTTTTGCGATAACGGTCGCATCTCAAAATGCGATCCATTCTACCATCCCGTTGAGATTTATGAGTTGCTACTACTAAACAAAAACCTGATCTAATTGCAACATGTTTCGCCCAATCAACCGCTTGTTGAGCATCTTCGAACAGACCATCGTGTACAAAAATCCCACTATAATCATTTCCGTCTCCACCATAATCCTGCAACAATAACATATAAATATAATCACATAAGATTAGATTAAATTAATACATTTGACACAACATTAGCACAAAAGCAAAAACAATAATAAAATATAAACAACAAACAAAGAAATAAAAAACATAAACAAAAAGTATTCAAAAAAAAAAAAAAAACAAAACACAAAAATAAAAAACATAAACAAAACTTTAGATTAAATAAAAAAAAAAAACCAAAAAAAAAAAAAACAAAAAAAAAACATAAACATAAAAAACATAGCGATCAAAAACACAAAAATCAAACACAAAATTTTACATTACATTTTAAAACAATTAAAAACAAAACAAAAAAAAACCAAAAAAAAACGAAAAAAAATTGTAACACAAAAAAAAAAAAAAAAAAAAAAAAACAAATTTTAAATTAAATTAAAAAAAAAAAAAAAAAAAATGCAGTGGCGCCTAGCCAGGACGCCGCTACCGTGGCGGTGGCGTCTAGCCAGGACGCCGCCACCGTGGCGATGGCGCCTGGCCAGGACGCCGCTTTCATGGTGGCGGCGTCTTGGCCAGACGCCACGGCCACGGTGGCGGCGTCCTGGCCAGGCGCCATACCTACGGAGGCAGCGTCCTGGCTAGGCGCCACCACTACGGTCACGGCGTCCCGACAGGACGCCAGCCGCCAATTCGTGGTTTTAGATGGCTTCGTACCTCCTTTTCCGGCGTCAACGGCGTCTCTCCGGTGCATCTAGCCGACGTTGAGGGCTCTTCGGTTTCACTCGGCGATCCAGTCCTGCTCCTCATTTTTGGTGAGTGAAAATTTTCATTTTCGGTAAAAATTAAAACAAGGGCAATAATGTCAAAATTTTTAAAAAATGTGGGCTTTATGTAGAAAAACGCGGGCGATGTTTAACAAGTCCCTAATAATATCAACTTGGTACTCGTATATTATTACTCATAATGTAGTAGTCGTACTTTTAAAAACACATTGAACGTGAAAAAATAACATAGGTGTCAGAGAAAACTTTTGCGTTAAAGCTGAATTGAGATGACTTAAGCTTATTCGTCATTACTTCCATCATTTATTTTTACCTCCCTTTATCAAAGGTTTGGGGAAAGCCTCAGGAGTTTCTGACACTGCTGCGCCGCTACTGCATATAGCCTCTATTGAGGCCCAAATCTGTTTTAATGTTTTATGGTAACTAGGGATTCCAACGCGCGCACATATAGTTCTTTGAGAAGAATTATAACCGATGTTCTTTATATCTTATGTTTGTTTGTGTAATATTTTATTAAATCTATTTATATATATAGACGATAAATGTGTTTGATGTTGTATAGTTGTGCGATATTCTAAACTTTAGCTGAACTACTTTGATTTAGTGAGTAGAAGATAAGGAGATATTAAATTCAATGTAGAAATATAAATGTCTAATAAGTTTTAAATAGAAAAATAAAAATAAAAATAAGTTCTAAATAGAAAAATAAAAATAAAGAAATAGAGTATAAAAGATGGATGTAATCATGTAAATATTGAAATAAACATAACTTTTTAAATCAAAAATTAATTTAGGGAATTCAGGAGATAATTATAATGCTTTAGAAATCAAATGGGGGCAAAAATGTAAAAGAACATTTTTAGGGATATAAATGTCCATGCACTATTCAAAGAGTTTTCTTAAACTTTTTATAAGGTAAGTAAAAATATTGTACGGAGTAACAAATTCATTACTCCGTAGTTAAAATTATAAATTGACAAATATTTTCTCTGTTTTTTGTATGTGTTCTATTTCTAAAAAAAAAGGCCTTTTTCTTTAAGTGCTTTATTATCAAAAGTAAAAACTCCACTCACATTATATATTATTATTCTTTCTCTTCCTTCTAACTCTACTATCATTTTATAATATTTTCACCCTCTTACGTTATTCCTAGTGGTCTCTATTCATATTTCTCTCTCTTACTTTTCCAAAAAAAAATTATTTTTAGCCATACCCAATTATATACTTCCTCCGTTCTAATATTATTGCAACAACTGGATTTTTGCACTATTCATCGCTCTTATTTGACCATATAATATGATTTATATGTTAAAAAAAATATATTCATGTGGATCTTATTAGATTCGTCTCATAAAATACTTTCACAATATCAAATTTTTATAATTTTTACTTTTATACAATTATAAAAATTTAACATATAAACTGTGCTTTAGGATGCATAATTTCATCCTTATTGGAATTGAAACGAAGGAATTATTATTTTATTTTTTTAACTAAAACTATGTGCCTAAGAGTATGGGATGTATACTTAAAAAAACAAAAAAAAGTATAGCGAATTAGCGATTAAAAATGGACAATTAAATAAGGCAAAAGCAAATGAGTGCTCCCGGGGCGTTAGATAAGATGACAAAAAATGAAAATATTAAATGAATTTAAATATTAATTACGCCAATTTACGCATGAATTTGGCATACATTCCATAATATTTGGGACGTTGGGATGGACAAGTAGTTTAAGAATACTATAAGTGGGTCCATTTAAAACATTTATTTATTATATAAAGGATTCTCTTTTGTAATTTTATATTGTAAGAAAACAAAAGATGGAGAGCTGGAGGTAGTAAGAAGAGAGAAAATGTGGAATTTAATTGGGTTTTAGGGTTTGAGGTCCCAAAAAGAGTATATGAAAATATTTTTTTATTAGTGGTCTCATTCCATATATAATAACGTGTCAAGTATTTTAAAACGGACGAAAATGATAACTGTGTCAAGTATTATGGGACAGAGGGAGTACTATTTTAGAAAATATATTTAATGCTAATCTAATATTTCGGGACACTCGTTAGCAAAATCGATTAAATAAAAACAAAGGGTGTACTGCGTATACAAATACAGAGCACAGCACATTGTTTGTAGTACGTGAAATTGATTTTGGTGTACTGAGTTAGTGGGCCATAATATAGATTTTGCTATTTATTTATGTCCTTGATCTCATGACCATCGTGTATATGAATCCAAAAAAGTCAATCCAATTGATTTTAGACAGATGTTCAACGCCCACGCCATTTCACTTTTATTAGACACTTGCATCAATTTAGAATGGCGTAACTAATTTCATAGGAGATGATATTTTATGTCCTTTGCCTAAATTTATACTATTTGAGTAGTTACATTATTTTCTCAAAGAGTAGAAGAAATATTGTTGAGAATGAAATCGAAAGGTTGATAACAAAAAGTTACACTGTATACATTATAAAAAAGTTAAGCTGATGAATAGGTATAGGATAGTAGTATATAAAGATACATCATTTAGTTACAATAAGATCAGAAATTATAAATTTAAAAATATATACAAGTAAATATTATTAGAAAGTGATAAACACACTACCAAAATACATATGAATAAGATATACTTTTGTGAAAGATATGATTTGTGTTAGGATATAATTATGTTTTGAGATATATTTTGTGTATATATTTGTATATATCTTGTTAGGAGTTTTTGGCTTGTTAGGTTAATGTTGTAAGCCTATATATATGCCTTTAATGGTAAAGGCTCATTGAGCCGTTTTCTCCTAAATTTCTTGTGAGTTTAACGGTATTAGTTCCAATCTCCCGTAATAACTTCAAATACTGACTCAATGGCGGAAGCATTGCCGGGTTTAACGATGGATATGTGGACAGAGATCTTAGCGAGGCTGCCGGTGAAAAGCTTAATGAGATTAAGGTGTGTTTGTAAAAGCTGGTGTTCATTAATTGATTCCTCTTATTTCAGTCTTTTGCATCTTCAAATTTACAACAACAAACCCAAGTACGCGATAGCCATGAACTCCGACAAAACTGCAGTTTATAGTATCGACACATTCAGAAAAATTGACGAAATATTTAAAACTCCTTTTAATTGTGAAGTAATATGCTGCGAATATGGATTAATTTTGATGTGTGCGTTTTATGCAATTACGCCGGACGAGGTCGACGAGGATGAGATGGTATTTCATAATCCCTGTACTCGAAAGTCCTGGTCGATCCCCCGTTGTCCTTATATGACTTGGACATGTTGGCTAGGTTTCGCTCCGTCTACTAATGATTATAAGGTTGTTACTTTTGTTTATGATAATTCTTCGATAGTGGTTTATTCATCAAATGCTAACCTTTGGAGGATTAAAGATAGGTCGGATGCTCACGTTCGAGGCCTTTTAAGTTTTGAAGATGCGGATGAATTTTATTGTAAGGGTGCTTTGTGCTGGTTAGGCTTTGAAAAGGATAAACCTCCTGGCGTACATAATCATCTTGTATCGTTCGATTTTGATTCCGAGGAATTCGTCTTCGTGGATTTGCCTGATGCTCTTAAACAACCAGGTCTAGTTAAAATTAATTTTGTCCTTAGTGAGTCTGTAGCAATTTTCGCTATGTCTTCTCATAGTGCCTGCATATGGGTTTTGGTCGAGGATGGTGTAGATAAAATTAAATCATGGCGGCTTTGGTATACTGGAGATTCAAATTCAAAAGCTCACCGGTTTCTTACCAGAGGTTTTCGTACGGTTATTTTCAATGTTGAGAAGAATACATTTATCCTATCTTTTAGAAGTAATATATTTTCTTATAACTTCAGAAGTCACCGGATACAACATTTGGAAGATTATTATTATAGCTATTTTGGCATTTATATGGAGAGCTTAGTAGTGCACAACCGAAACCAAAGGAAGATTTTGACATACCATAATATGAATGGTGAAGAAAGTACAAAATTGGTCCGTGTTTAGACCAAATCTTTTACGGAGTACTCGTGTCAGTGTTTAATTTGCCTTTGGCTTTGCAAAAATAGAATAATAATAATAAATTCTATGATTTTCTCCTTATAATCGAGTGTTTTCCATGTCCTTGGTTTAGCTTATCTGGTTAGAGTCAGTACTACCAGTTTAATTTTCGTCGATCATATGAATGTCTGATGAACACAAAACATACAATATTCCGTACAATTTATATCTCGGTTGATTTCTGTATACTACGCTAATGTATGGTATAGAACGATGTATACTTGGCAATTAGATGGTGTTGAGTTTGTTTTGATTTCGTAAGTTAATGAGTTGATTTCCCTCAAACATGACTCAACTTGTTTAATTAGTATTTCGTATATGGTTCATTTGAAAGCTATAAAAGCCACTCCAATGATATTTTTACTAGCAATATGCAACAAAATCAACCGCAACCTTCATAACAAACTTTCGAAACTTTAAATAAAAAACTTATCAAGTGAATCACGTGTTACTCGATACGAATAATATGTTGTGTTGAAGTTATTCCAAATAATGGAGACATAGTTGTACTCTATGTCCCAATCAAAATGGGAAATGTAAAAGTAGACAAATAAAAGCGACAAAGATGTATGTCTAGTCACATCATGAAATGTGAACGAAAGAAAGCTAAGATGGAAAATATAATGATTTGTAGGTTGACGAGCAAGTTATACTAGTGACTGGGGTGTAACATGCATTTTCACAGACCCCTAAACCCTAGCTATATATGAATATGATATGTTTATTTTTGTACATTTCTCGTATGATTTATGTTTATTTTTGGACATTACTCGCGTGATATTTATCAAACAAATATTACTGTAGTCTGTAGAACTCAACTGTTGCAACACTATTTTTGCCTTTTCTTCTTTGTGCCTGATCAATGTTCAATAAAGCAGATCCTCTGAATCCTTATTGAGTTATTGGCATGTACTCGTATTATTTGTGTATGTTCAGTATCGCACACTACACCGTTCTTGGCCACATTAGGTGATTACTGATTAGGGAAGATATTTCCCGTCGTAAGCAAGGTCTTCTAATGTTTCACGACATTTTTTAACTAAGAAAAGCCTAAGTGAACAATCAATTTTGATACCACTTATTAGAAATAAATACATTACAAAAATAAGGAAAGAACATTTGTTAATTTTGTTTACAGAACATAAGTCGCCTTTGTTCAATTGAGGGTAGAGGAGAAATTATAAATAAAATTATTGACATCACTTTTAGTTAAGTTGTCAAAAACTTGACTCGATATAAACAAACGACACTAATCAGGTGTGGAAACTATTTGTCTAGTGTCGAACCTTTATAAAATATATAAGTGGATCAACATGAGTTTTGTGTTTTGTCATTCAATAAAATAGTCAACTATGAGTTAGACTCAATATTTAAGACAAAACATTACCCACAATAACTCGACATATAAAAGTTTTGTAGCTATTTAGCACAATGTAAGGGTATAAATAAGTATAATTTTTCTTTTTTTTAAAAAAAAAAAAAAAAAAAAAAAAAAAAAAAAAAAAAAAAAACCCATTTTGGCGCAATATAAGCAGAAATACATCATGTAAATTTATTGATATATATTAATGAGCTTATGAGCTACGGAGTACCAAAAAATACTTGGTCTAATTTGCGAGATAAGGCTATTGATTGTTTGAAAAAGATGAATAAAGGAAGTGAGATTGTGAGAGCAAGTAATAATGTTTAAATAGTGTGGGGGGTAAGAGAAGGTAGTAGGGAATATAGTAAATGAGAATTGATTTTTATTTTAAATAGTATACAAAATGAAAAGTAGTGATCGACTAATAAGAGTTGGCTTAAGTGGTAAGCAGTTTGATGTCCCTTAAGGAAGGTATTGAATGCTTGGGAGACTCATCCATCATAAGCCAAGTACGCGGCATGGGCTGAATTCGGATGTAGTCGGAGCTAAGCTCCGGTGAATCAGGTGGACGTACTAAAAAAAAAAAGGAAAGTAGTGATAAAAAAAGGAGGGGACTGGGGCGGTATTGTGGATTTGTGGTTTTATAAATATGATCCAACTAATTAGTTATGTACTTATGTTCGATTCACTTTAAATATGGATTTTCCAATGTTATACCTTATACATTGATAAGTATATACGAAGTATAAAGTTAAAGCCTAACAAATGGCAATTTGCTAATCTAGTACGAGTAATATTTGTGTTCATTGTATTCTGACCACTTATACAGTACTATTTATGTGGTTAACAAAAAATTGGTCATATTTTGAGAGTTATGAAATATACATATATATATATACAAGAAAAAACGTTAGAGAAATTATTGCGTGCGGATGTCCACACGCAAATTTCCGTGCGACTGACTTGGCTGATATTAGGGGTGGGACTTCGGTCTGACAGTTCGGTTTGACCTCAGTTTGAAACGGTTTCGGTTTGAAACGGTTCGGGTTAAAACGGTTTCATTTAGACGGCGGGTCGGTTCAGTTTGGTTTTGATTAGTCACAGGTCGGTTCGATTTCGGTTTATTCTTGTACGATTTAAATTCGGTTCGGGTCATAAAAAGTTCGGTTTATAAACAGTTCGGGTCATAATCAGATCGGTTAGAAACGGGTCGCTTCAGGGGCGGATTTACTCGGGTCAATGCCGATTCAGTTTTTAAACGGTTCGGTTAATAATCGGGTCGGTTTGAAACAGGTCGGTTCAGGGGCGGGTTTACCCGGGTCAATGCCCGTTCGGTTTATAAACGGTTCGGGTCATGATCTGACCGGTTTGAAACGGATCGGTTCAGGGGCGGTTTTACCGGGTCAACGTCGGTCCGGGTTCATATCGGTTCGGGTCATGAACGGATTATTTTGAAATGAGTCGGTTCAGGGGCGGGTTTACCCGGGTTAATGCTAGTTCGATTCATATCGGTTCGGATTATACTCGGTTTGGTGCTAAAATCGTTCGGGTTAGTTTGGTAATCAGTTAAATTGGATCGGGTTGAAATCGAGTTCTAAAAAGTGGTTTTGACCAGTTAGCGCGTTTTGTTTTATATCAAGTTGGGACTAGTATTTCCATTTCATTAGCGGGTCGGCATAGGTTGGTGAAAAAAATAATGGATCGAGTAGAAATTGGGTTTTAAGAGATTTTTGACCGGTTAGCTATTTTCGTTTTATATAAAGTTGGGACTTCGTCACTTTATTTTCAGACATCGGATTATATACAATTACACAAATCTTCATTTATTCAATTATTCTATATCATGTTAATATGTTATGTTTCAAGTTTGGTTATACTCTTGTTGTTGTTTATTCGATATTATCATATTAGTCTATTACAAATTTATAATGTATTAATGTATTATTGTTTCATTATTAAATATATATTATTAGGTTATCAGCTTCTTGTTGGATTGTTTTAGATATCGTGTCATGACCATGTTTTGATGAGTTGCTACTTTGAATACGATAAATCGATTAAGATATCAGATTATATAGAATTACAGAAATTCTCATTCATTCTATATCATGTTAATGTGTTATGTTTCAAATGTGGTTATAGTCTTGTTGTTGTTTATTAAATATTAGTCTATTACAAATTTATAAGGTATTAATGTATTATTGTTTCATTATCAAATATTATCAGGCTATCAGCTTCTTGTTTTAATTGTTTTAAAGATCGCGTCATAACCATGATTTGATGAATTGGTACTTTGAATACGATAAATCGATAATTGATATTGTAATAAACTAATAATTTAATATTACGGAACTATATTTGGATGTTTAATTAAAATCACGATTATTCAATTTCCCATTAGTCTAATAAAGTAATAATTGACAATTGTTTGTAACTATTCCATAATTTTGGTGTTTAAGTTATATTGCTGAATTACTCTGTTGTCTTACCCTCTCTAATCACCTTTTAAGATTACGTGCCTACAAGGCTGCAACATATATATGTTGCAACTTGCAAGTTAAAGAAAACGGGTGGGGAAGTAGAAGTATTCAATTAGATCGATCATTAACTGTTTTAAGTTTTAATAATCAGATACATTTATCGATTATCTATACATACCAATGATAGTATGATACCAATCGTACCATACATTATTATTTATTACATATACTGATATACATATAACTAATATACATTAAATATGTCATATTGAATTAATTCCAATTTCCAAACATTTGTGTTTCTTACAATTTATAAGTTACATAAAGTTAAGAGTACAGTAGTGTTTTTATTAGTACGTAGCTATGAATAAAAAAAACCATACTATCCAAATCCATTATCCCATGATCCGTGTCACCGTCTTATATTAAATATCAGCCATTGATTTGCATGTCATCTAACGGCCTATCATCGCACACATTCCAATTCACGATCCGTGTGTTTTCTTTTCCACCAATCAGATCACTCTTACCATCGTCTCTTTAGTACTCTTTTTGATTTCTCTCTCGTTTTCTTAATCCTCTTCTGTAATATTATCAATAATATGCTCACTGCTCTCTCGTTTTCTCTCTCATCTCCTCTTCCTTCTTCCTTTCTTCTTCTTCCTTCTTCTCCCTTCTTCCGTCTATGTTCTCCTTTCTTCCATCTCGTTTCTCTGTCTCCGTCCACCGACACCACGCACGACGGTTTTTATGGTCAAATTCGACCACGAAACTCTAGATCTAGTTGTTTCATGATCAAATTTGGCCTTTTAAAACCAAATTTGAGGCCAAATTCAGGATTAATATATAAGGTGTTTTCGTCCTTCCTTTTTTTATTTTCTGTTTTTCTTTTTAATTTTTTTTCAAGTTGTGGGCAACGGAGGGGGCCGAGTTAGGGTGGGTGTGGCGGCGGTTAGACTGGGTTCGGGTGGGTGGGGAGGGAGGATTTTTCGAGGGAGGGAGGGAGTTTTATGGTGGGTGAGCAATTAGAGTGAGTTGGGGGGTTTCGAGGATGTTGGGTTTCGTGGGGGTGGGTGGGGTGGGGTTACGGTGGGTTTGGGTTTTTTTTTCGATTTTTTTGTATGGGGTGGGGTGGGGTGTGTTACGGTGACGGTGGTGGGTGTGGTTGGGGTTGGGTCTGTTTTTTTTTTTTATTATTATTTTTACAGTGACGGTGGTGGGTGGGGTGGGGTGGGGTTTGTTAAGGGGGTGGGGTGGGGTACGTTACGGTGATGGTGGTAGGTGGGGTGGGGTATGGGTCTGGGTTTTTATTATTTACGGTGACGGTGGTGGATGGGGTGGGGTAAGGTTTGGGTCTGGGTTTTTTTATTTACGGTGGGTGGTGGGGTGGGGTGGGGTGGGTTACGGTAATTATGGTGGGTGCGGGGGTGGTGTTAGGGTGGGTCTGGGTTGACGTTGGTGGGGTGGGGGTGGGTTACGGTAACGGTGGTGGGGTGGGGGTGGGTTACGGTAACGGTGGTGGGTGGGGGTAGTGTTAGGGTGGGTCTGGGGTGACGGCGGGGGTGGTGTTAGGGTGGGTTACGGTGGTGGGTGGGTGGAGGGTGGTTGGATTGGGTGGGTGGCCAAATTTTTTCATTTTTTTATTTAATTTATAACTCCTAATTTAGTTATACAAGAATATAATTTTAATTTTATAATAGCAAAAAAATTTACAAATTTAAATCAATAATTATATGTAAAAAAAATTGTACTGTTAAATTACATTAAACATCAAATATATTTCGTGGAATTCTAACAAATTGTTAAAGGCTGTAAATAGTTCAATTTGAATGGAACGGGTTGTAAACGGTTCGGTTTAAATAGTTTGTAATCGGATCGGTTTAAACGGGTTGCGGTTTGAAAATAGTTCGGTTTAAACGGTTTAATGGGTTATAACAGTTCGGTTTAAACGGTTAGCGGGTTGTAAATGGTTCGATTTAAACGGTTTTTTCCTACGGTTTAAACGGTTTCGGTTTATAAACGGTTCGGTTTAAACAGTTAGCGGGTTAACATTAATCGGTTCAAACGGTTTCGGTTTATAAACGGTTTGGTTTGTTATTGGTTTATGGTTCGTAACGGGTTAACATTAATTGGTTCGGTTCGGTTTCGGTTTGACATTATACGGTTCAGTTCGGTTTTCAGTTTAAAATTAGCGGGTTATAAACGGTTCGGTCCGTGATGGTTCGGTTCGGTAACGGACGGTTTCACGGTTCGGTTTGAAAAGTCCCACCCCTAGCTGATATGTTTCACTTGTTGACTAATATGTTTCATGTGTTGGCTGATATGGTTTATTTGTTGGCTGATATGGTTTTTGTGTTGGCTCATATATTCCTTTTGTTAGCTGATATGTTTTTTTTTTTTCCTTTTGTTGGCTGATATCAGACATCATTTGACTTATATGTTTCTTTAGTTGGCTGATATATTTATTTTGTTGGCTGATATCTATATTTTAATGTTGGCTTATATGTTTCATTTTGTTGGCTTATATGTTTATTTTGTTGGCTTACCTGTTGCTTTTGTTTACTGATTTCATCCTTTTGTTGGTTGATATGCTTTCTTAGTTGGTTGATATGTTTTGTCTCTTGGCTGATAAATACCTTTCGTTGGCTGATATATTCCACTTATTGGCTGATATGTATCTTTTGTTGGCTGATAGGTTCTTTTTGTTGGAGGATACATTTTTATTAATGTTTGATATGTCCCTAATATTGACTGATATCAGACATTAATTGGCTGATATGTTATTTTTATTGGCTAATATGCATCATTTGTTGTCTAATATGATTAACAACATATAAAGTATGTACACTATTTTTATTTCCTTCTCTTTCTCCTCTTACTCTCTTTCTTTCTCTCTCTTTCACATGAGAATGGGGACAAATCTATTAGTTTCTCTAGACAAATCCTCACAAATCCCCTCACTCCTTCTCCTTCATTCGTTCCTCACTTCCCCCTAATTTCTTCCTCCGATCCACCGCACCATCAACCCACCGCACCACCAACCACAGCATCACCAGCCGCCGTTCACCGAAGCCACCGCACCCACCAACCACAGCACCACCAACCACTGAACCCACCAGCCGCAAATCGCCAACCACCACATCACCAGGGATCGCATTTCTTTCCTCCGTCGTCGCTGCCGCCTCCTTTTCCGCCATGCCCCCCTTTCGATTCAATAGCAAATTTCGAAACAAATACCCCCCTTGGATTGATTATGAATGTTTTATGCAATTGTTCTGAATTTTTTTATTTTGATTTCGATTTTGATCTGGAAAAAAAAAGGAGCAGAGGAGATAGAAAGAGAAAGGAAGAGAAGAAGGAGAGAGAAAGAGAAGGGAGGAGAGTTGTGCATAGTTTGTGAAAACGTTAACGTGAAGGATTTTGTTCTGTACATCTTAATGTAAGTTTTTTAATACGTAGATCATCTTTATAGATTACGTTAATTGCTCTGATAGTGAATGATAAAATAAATAAATAAATAAATAAATAAAACAAAAACAAAACTGTATTGTAAATCGACTACGTAAAAGCCAACTAAGCCATACATAAAATTAACAAATGGAGAGACTACTATAGATACAACGAAGAAATTAAAGGTGTTGAATTGCTCATATCTAAGAAGTCAATATTGTTATCTACCAAACAAGAGTTTGAAGGCGCTCACATTGTGACCTTGCGCAATAATAATTACTTGAATTGAACTTTATTTTAGCTAGCTTTTCATTTTCGTAAAAATAACAAAATTCTTCTAGCTAGTTGATTCGGGCAGTCTTGCATATAATATTAATTGTTGTAAGATGGTAACAACCTACGAATTGAATGGTCACATGGGATTATCTTTCAAAGTACATACACCGTTTTTTCATTGTTTTTGCATGCCCAATCTTATGCAAGTATATATGGAATGGAGAAATTAAATTATTACTCATATGATTATATATGTCACATGTATGTTGAACTCATTGCAAATTGCATTAAGCTTTTTTGGTTGTAATAGAATTAGTTATCTCAGATATTTCATGAAAGTGTAAAGCAAAATTGATAAAGCTATATAATGTGATTATTTATTTTATTTTTTATTTTTAAGAAAATGTGATTATTAATAAGATCTTGTAAAAATAAGTTAGACTAGTAATAAGGACTAATAAATCAACATTAACATCTCGTCATTATATTTATTGTTGACATATGTTGAATAATTAAAAACCATAAACTATTAAAGTAGAAATTTTAAGCGATATGTATGTCAATAACTACAGGCTCACATCTTATGCCATCTAAACCCAAAAACAAACAATCGATGTTGTAAACAAGTTGGCAATCAAGTGAAATCTTGCGCCTAACCCTTTGAATGTTAGTATATATCTCCACTTTAACTGTATATATCTAGACCTTAAGGTGAATATGATAAGATCCCACACGGTTGAAAGTTATGGGGGAAAACACAGAAAAGGATGAATTGATGGTTTTTTTTTTTTTTTTTGGCAAAGAAAGGACAAATGGTGGGAGTGTGAGCCTATGTTTTATTATAATAGAAAGGATAGAGTGGTGGAGCTAGCAATATTTCAAGTGAGTTCAAATTAATTAAAATTAATCATTAATTTAGTACAAATAATTTACTAATCAAAAATCAAAATCAGTACAAGAAAATTAATTAGATATATTTCTACCAAGCCTTAAAATTTAAACTTTAAAATATCCCTACAAATTATATCATAATTCTTAAAAAAATTGCCCATTACAACTCCAAAATTTATTCCTATTTACTATTTAGTACAATATAAATATTTATATTTTAATTGTTATTTCTATACATATTGCACATATATATTGAATGTTATACATATTGCACATATATTGTACAAAGTACATATTTATATATATTTTTTACCTTATAATTCTATGCAACAACATATTATAAGAGTTAAGTGTATTTTGAACAAAGCTCAACTCTTAACTTTATTAAGAAAACTCAATTTGATCATTATTCTAGCATCTACATAATTCATTATATATGGAGTCATATGCATTCATCATTATCATACACCTAATTCTATTTTGCATTTTTATCTACCTCTAATTGTAACATTGGCGAATCTAGCTGTATACACTTAGGAAATGGAAGTACCTAATGTAGAGATAAGATTTGTTCTCCCTAATCCATAACTTGAGTTCTTTTCACATTGGTTTATTTTTGTTGCATTTTGTAATTATTATTTTCAACTTCCTGTAGTTGAAAACTTGAGATAAGATGATTTTTTCATGATGCTTAAATTAAGTAATAGTTATACTTGATAATTGTTTCCATGCGCATGACATTTGAATGACTAATTGAAATTCCACCAAAAACTTAAAGTATTTTAGTCAAGATTGATTGATGATGCATAAGATTGCTGACTGCTACGCCAATATCAAGCCAATAATGCTTGTTTACACTTTTGAGATGATTCTAAGAAAAGAAAATTGAGCATGTAGTGGTTACAAATTTGAAGTAGACTCTTGTATCTTAAGAGAATTAATTATCACTTGAAGTCTATTCTCATTAGCTTATTTAGCCTAAAATTATGATTTCTAACTTCTTGATATACACTTCAAAATTTTTGCTCTATTTAAATTTTTTACGATCTTAAACACGTCTTAAATTGTAAATATTTTCATATTCGTTCGTGTAGTACGTAAATAGTTGATATTAAAAAGAAAACATTGAAATAAATTTAACAAAATTTTAGTACATGACTATGTTATTAATTTAATTAATGAGAATTTATGGTTAAAGCTTTTAAATATTGATTCCCCAAAATTTTTTATGAAGTAATTTTTTAAAGATGGTAATAAAGTATAACTTCTTTTTAAATGGACACCACAACCTCATTCCTCCTTGACTTATAGAATAACGATCATCATTATGACATTTTTTGTTGATGTCATTAGTTTATATTGTATTGTTAAGTTACATACTTGTAGTATTTAAATGCATCTTCAATTATTTCAATTTTGGCAAAACTTTTACGTAGTATTGCAATAAAATTCCAACATTTCATCTGTGTCTTTTTTAATTTTGTTTGTTTGTCTTATGTATGATTTTTAATATACAAATTGAGTATAATTATTTTTAAAAAAATATATATTGTGAAATCATTTAAATTTAGTCGTAATATTGGAACTACACATCGAGATAAATTTAAAAAGTCCACGTAATTATGCCTTTCAATTTTTGTATACGGAGTATATATATTCCAAATACTTCTTAACCATTCCATATTTTAAGGCCTTTTTCAGTTCACCTTATTTTCGCTGAACTGAAATTATTTTTACTAAACTGAAATTATTTTCGCCAAACTTAAATTATTTTTACTGAACAAAAATTAATTATACTGAACTGAAATTATTTTTGTTGAACTGAAATTATTTGTGATTTTCTATTATAATCCTTCTATAAGTTTACTGGTTTTAATTGAACTGAAATTATTTTTACTGAATTGAAATTATTTTTGTTGAATTGAACTTATTTTTACTGAACTGAAATTAATTTTATTGAACTGAAATTAATTTTACTGAATATTATTTTTTTAAGGTGAAGTGAACACGGCCTAAATAAAACATAAGAAAGAAAAATAAAATAAAAAATTGGGAGAAATGATTATTTTAATCCATATTGTTTCCACAGTTAAGGAGTACCTCATCGAGAAGTACACAATTTGATCAAGTACTATTGAAAATCACGAACAAAATTATCCATTAAAGCCAAAGAATTACTTAGACAAAGCATGTAATTCTTAGCCAATGCATGTAGAGAGCATTACTATTGGTAGAGAATCCCACCAATAAATATATTAAAAATAAAATGCAACAATCGTGCATATAAAAAACAAAACAAATTAATTCTTATTTTTGACCCAACGCATGTTTAAGTACCATTTTTGAGATAACTCGGACCATAGCCAGTCATGGGCATGGCTGATGAGATCTTTCGGTTTGATGTTTACGTCACAAATTTAGCAAACAAATATTTATAGAAAATGAGGAATATAAATATTTGCATATATTGTGATTCAGATAAAAAGAAGAGTATGCAATGGAACATTATCCTAAGAATTGTTGTGACCATAAAAATTACGGAGTAGTAGTGAGTAAACACTTGTGAACCATGCAATAATATAATGTCAAATACCTTTTTTTTTTTTTTTTTTTTTTTTTTTTTTTTTTTTTTTTTTTTGAATAGTAAAAAAATTCATTAATAAAAAGTCATACGACATCTATAAAAGAGATTCGGGTTTAACAAATACATAAGATATTGAATCAAATAAAAATTTCCTTTATAAAAACTACGATCATCGAGTAGATATTGCACTGTGAAACATCTCCGACTTATATCGCTGGAAAATACAGCCTTGTTGGAGAGACAATCTAATGATCCTTCGTAGCCGTGAGGATGTTTTCCTTCTGATTCATCTGTCTGTATTCGAAAGCTTGATAATCCTTCCGATCTCGCATAATTTTTCACTAACGAAATAATTTCACAATAATCCATTAGATCTAATATCATGGATTCAAACCTAAAAAGATTCTCCCTCCAAAAGAGGTGATAAACCTTGTCTTTCGAAGGAGATCGGAAACCCTTCCTTTCGAGGGAGAAAAGTTCTTCCCAAAAAAACTTTTAACGAAACAAGGATGAGGACTTTTCACCGGCTAAAATCGATGGAAACCCCTTTAAAAAAACAACAATGGAGGCTAGGGTTGAGGAGAGAGGAGAGAATTTCATGATTATTTAATTATTTGATATATAATGTCAAATACCTTGTACATTCTAAATTAAACGGTAAAAACTATAAACTTTTCCAAGAGTTGTTGTAGTCAGTGCAGCTTGCATAGAGCCATAGAGAATACTTTTTATTCTACTCCCTCTGTAATTTTTCATAAGTGTTACACGTTTATCAGACACATAATTTTAGGCAATTTAATTAACTTAATTAAAATAAAAGCTAAATGGGATAGTTGGAGTATTAAAAAATGGTTAAAAAAATATATATTGAGGTTAATAGTTTATTGAAAAATAATAAATGTGAGCGGAAAGAAATGACTAAAAAAAAGTAGTAGTGAATTTGGGTAGAAAACATGAAAAGAGAAATAATATTAAAATGTAACTTTTTACCAAAAATAAAGTGTAATATTAATTAAAATACGATCACATTTAATAAGTGTAACACTTATTTAAAAAGTATGAAGGGATTGTTGGTGTTAAATTTATTCTACTCGCAGCCTTTTAATATGAGAGAATTAACTTTTTCTTCAATTTTTATTGTTTACCTTTCAAAGTTTTTAACTTTTTATACTGCATGCAATTGTTTTACGAATTTTTTTATATTTTTTCAAAGTCTTACATTGCATGTAATTTGTGCAGTATACTGCAAAGTCTGCACCAAATACTTTGGTTTAATTTTGACCTATGCATGCATGTCTGTATTACTCTACTAGACTAGCCAATTACGAGCGTATCGTTATTTTGATTAACTGCGTATCGTTATTTTGATTAACTAGGCTACTAGCTAGGCCTTCTACCCAATTAATCCATCGCAAACTGCTTTATATTTTCTATATTCTTTTTTATTTGATCCGCTTTGACTTTTACATTATTCATCACCCTTTTCTTGACCGTCTTTTATGAATAATATATAAGGAAAAATATATTCATGTGGGATCTTTTTTAATTCGTCTATATAAGTATTATCATAATATATAACTTTTATAATTATTACTTATGGAGAATCAAAGTTATTAAATGTTAAAGTTTTGTATTGGCAAGCGTGATAAAATAAACATGTCAAGTAAAAAAGAAAAGATGAAATAGTTTATACTATGTAGTTTCTAATGTGAATTTTTTTAATTTTAATTTTTATACTTTGGATTTTGTGGGTAGTTCAACTCCACTATTTTTTTGTTGTTATACTAAAAGTAGAAAAAAAAATAAAAAAATTGGTTAAGGATAGGTTTAGTTTACGTTATTTTCATTTATTTCAAATCAGATTAAAAAAATAAGTTCACTAGATTAGATTAGAAAAGTAAATTATGACATACTTTATTGTTTTATGTTCGGTTTTTTTTTTTTGTTTTTTTTTTTTTTACCGCTAAACATCCTTGATTTGGTATTTAAAAAATTATGAAAATAATAAAATCTATATTATCAATCAAGAGTGAGAATTAAATAATAAGAGGAGATCAAACCCAAATGTTTCCCTCTTAGTAGGGGTGATAGTTTGGTTTGCGGTGTGATTTATAGCCCAAACCAAAACCAAACCATATTAATTCGGTTTGAGGTTTTTCAAACCACACCACATTATACTATTCGGCACAAACCAAACCAAACCACAATTTTAGACCTAGTGTTTTGGGGTTTGATTTGTAACATTTTTTGGGCATAATTTTTCAAAACCTGTTTTAGGACTTGATTTAATTTAATTTTCCAAAAATAAAGCAAACAAATAATACTTCGTATATTAGGCTATTACCAAATAGCAAGTTTTAATGATGACATAAGAGTTTAGATTTTTTTTTTTGGTTGCCTTATATATGAAGGGGATTGGACTCTAGGTAATTAAGAATCCTAAATTTCGGTTTTTCTAAACTCAAAACCAAAACCAAACCGTAAATCATATTTTTTTTTATTTTTCTTAACCAAACCGCACCAAATTAAAAAAAATTAATAAATAAAAAATGAACCACATTGCTTATTGGTTTGGTTTGCGGTTCAATTTGGTTTTAAACCGAATTACTTTCACCCCTACCTCTTAGAGTGCCACCCTCACTTTTCTCATCATATCACATAATCGCCAACCAAATTTCTTGTACTTTTAGTAACATATCAATCAAGAAAAAAAACATGAGGAAATTATCTTAAATAAATACCAATTGAACAACAAAATAAACTCAAAAAATTTCAATTGAGAAAACAAAGGAAATTTTAATACACCCTCTATTACGTGATAATCGCAGTGCTAAGGTATGCACAAAATTTTATGAAAATTATAGGGCGGGAATCAAAAGAGGATTTTTTACATAGGAAATTTTGATTTTTATCATAAAAAAAAAAAAAACCCCTCGATATTGTTTTTTACCACCACCTCTTTTAAAAGTTTTATTTTAGCACCAATAAAAAGAAAACCCTAACTAATTTATCACCACTTAATCAACGACCACCAGCGCCCCACCCCCACCCCTACGCATCCCACCCCCACTGTCGGCCCCCTTCCCAGCCCTCAACCACCCTGACCCTCAAAAACCACCCCCCTCTGTTTCCCCACCCCCTAAAACGACTGAAAATCTATCGACTTTAAACTATCGTCATAGGAAGACAGTGACTCCTAATTTACTAAAATTAATTTTTCTATAAAAAACATACTTCCTCCTTTTTTTTATAGTTGTAATACTTTGACTTTTACACTATTCATATGGTTCACTTTGACTAGCTTTAATTTGATGATTTATACGTAAGCAAAAATATAGTCACGTGAGATCTTGTTAGATTCGTCTCGATTTATACTATTTTAATAACATATGTTTATAATTTTTACACATTGATAATTAAAGATATTAACGATTGAAATCATGCATCGGCAAGCATGAAAAGAGAAGTGTTGCAACTATAAAAAAAGCAGAGGAAGTATTAAACAAAGGCTAATCGTTAGGGCCACATAATAGAGTACAAATTATCCTTTAATAATAATAATAATAATAATAATAATAATAATAATAATAATAATAATAATAATAATAAGGAGTATATATTTAGCGGTTATTTAGTCGAACACATAAAATAATATTTATGGAAAAATAATAATGACTACATTTTCTGCCATTATGAACATATAATCAAAGGTTTTATACTTAAGTCTTTTTATATGTTGACTTAAGGATATTTTAAAGATTAATTGTAATAAATCCCCCCCCCCCTCCCAAAATAAAAAAGTCTTGTTTTTTTTTGACGTGAAACTAGTCGTTTTTAACTTATTTTTATACTATTATTATTAGGTTAGAATTCGCAGAAATATTTCATTTGGATATATATGGAATATGATTATCAAATTGAAAAGAAAATATTATAAGGTAAAATAGTAAAAAAAAAAAAAAAAAAAAGGCGGGAAATTTTTTCACAAGATAATGACAAGTGTCAGTGGTTATTCGCTTTTAGTATAAGTTATTAGATAGATAGATACTCAATATCTCTTTAAAGTTTTCGTCTACAACTAAAAAGATAAAATAAAAATAAGAATAGATTAATTCAAAAATGTATTTATTTATAAAATTAGTAATAATTTATATTTTTATAAATATTATTAGTAAAAAAATGTCAAAATTAAAGATATCTATTACATATTACTAAAGGTGAATTCAAAATGACATTTGACAACGTTATATTGAAAATTTTCCCTCCAAAAAGTGCTTACTTAAATAAATTATTTTTACCATAAATAGTGATTATATAAATATATTATAACATTTGCTTTACATAAAAATTAAATTAAAATTTCTAATTAAAATATTAATTTATTTATTATAACTATATATGATTAAAAACCGTGCAATAGCACAGAGTTTAACCTAGTTGATCAATAAACTTACAGAAATTGCAATTGATTACGGATTGCATTTTTGAAATAGAATGAAGAGCAAGAGGAACATAAGCATTCTGTTCGTACTCCAAACCATAAATGAACAATATCATGAAATATCTCCATTACTCTAAACATGCATCTTTTTAGTACCAAGAGTATAAGATATCAATACAATCTCTTTTCATAAATATCTAAAATATCACTCTTTCACTTTACTGCCTAACCGCCTCACACAATAAATATTCACTCCTTTTTTTTCAACCCTTCATCTTTTTCACCGTTATTTACCATTAACATAATCTGAAGTTTAAACTCCCAATACATGAAATAAATTACATTTAAAATATTATATATTATATTAAATTAAAGTAATATTATATGGTATTTTACAACCACTATAAATAAACTGCCCTTCACACTTCTTCTACCTCACCAAACCATCCTTTCATCTTCTTTCTTCATTTTTCAACCTAACAAAATTCTCTTGTGCCAAAATAAAAAATAAAAAAAAAAACCCAAAAAAATGTCAGCAGAAACTTTAGCAACGAATTTCTCATTGCTGCCAACAGCGTCATCCCTTCTTTCTGCACCCATTTTCCTTTCATTTGCCGCATTTCTTTCCCTTTTCACCATATTCTTGTACCCAGGAGGCTTAGCATGGTCTCTTTCCGCAGTTAAAAACAACCGAAGTGGCAACGGTAAGTCCGCTTCGGCTATTCCTGGTCCAACCGGGTTACCCCTTATTGGTCTTGGCCATGTTTTCGCTTCCGAAAAAACTCATAGAATCCTATCCAGTATTGCCACTAGCCTCAAGGCTACGCCGTTGATGGCGTTCTCAGTTGGGTTGACTCGCTTTGTTATAGCGAGTGAACCCGAGACTGCTAAAGAGATTTTAAACAGCTCCGAATTCGCTGATCGTCCTATTAAGGAGTCAGCCTATGAGCTTCTCTTTAACAGGGCTATGGGGTTTGCACCCTTCGGTGATTACTGGAGGAACCTCCGAAGGATTTCCGCAACCATCTTTTCAGCCCGAGAAGAATTTCCAACTTCGGAGGATTCCGCCAAGAAATTGGTAATCAAATGGTGAACCAAATCACTACTATTATGGGAAATGAGGGAAATGTTGAGATCAAAAATGTGTTGCATTTCGGATCATTGAACAATGTCATGATGAGTGTGTTCGGAAAGAGTTACGATTTCTTCGGTAAGAGGACCGAGGAAGCTGATAACCTTGAAGAATTGGTTAAGGAAGGTTATGAATTGTTGGGAATATTCAACTGGGGAGACCATTTTGCCCCTCTAAGGTGGTTGGATTTACAAGGAGTAAGGAGAAGGTGCAAGAATCTTGTTGGTAAGGTAAACAAGTATGTTGGTAATGTGATTGAAGAGCACAGGGCATTGAGGAGTGAGAAGGTTGATGATGATTCAAAGGATTTCGTTGATGTTCTTTTGGACTTGGAAGATGGAGAGAACAAGCTCTCTGACTCTGACATGATTGCTCTTCTTTTGGGTATGATTTCTTTTCTATTTTTTTGTTCATGTTACGTGTGTTGTTCATGATATGTTTTATTTTTTTGTTCTAAATTTAGTTTGTAATGTTAGAAATGGTATACTATATGTGCCATATTGTTGGGTGTTGGTTCATATTGCATACTCCCTCTACCCCTTAATTTTTACTCCATGGCTATTTTTGGGTCAAATTTTGGAAACTTTGACCTTAAAATTACCATTAATCTATAAGAGATAATTCTAGTTATATTCGTCTCATAGTATATTTTAATAATATCACGTTTTTTTAAATTTTTACGTATATGAAAATAAATATATATAGACGTTTTTAAAACAAGTGTTGAGACCGTGCATAGTCAAATGGGACAAAATAGGGACAGATGGAGTACATGCTATACAAGTAACTTGTGTCTTTATTATTGCCAAATATATTTGGTATTTATGTACAAAGTATGCTTTTTTCTTAGAATGGGTTAATATTAGGGCATCTAGTTAGTGGGTTCTTTGATATGTACCTTTTTATGCTTATTGGTTTAGACGTGTATACTTTACATTATTTCACACAACTTGTAAAGATTAAAGACCAAAGCTAATGTACTATGAGTAAATGTTAATTATGGAGTGCTACAAAACGTTAAATAATGTTTGGTTTTTAAATGCAGGAAATGATATTCAGGGGAACAGACACAGTTGCAATCCTACTAGAGTGGACTCTAGCAAGGATGGTGGTGCACCCCGACATTCAAGCCAAGGCCCAAGCTGAAATCGACAGCGTAGTCGGAGTCAACAGGCAAGTCGCCGACTCAGACCTCCCCAACCTACCATACCTCCAAGCCATCTCAAGGAAACATTGAGAGTCCACCCACCAGGCCCACTTCTATCATGGGCTCGTCTTTCCATCCACGACACCCACGTCGGTCCCCACTTCGTCCCAGCCGGAACCACCGCTATGGTCAACATGTACGCCATCACCCACGACGAGAAGATCTGGTCTAACCCCAACGAGTTCAAACCCGAGAGGTTCATGAAGAAGGATGTCCCAATCATGGGTTCAGACCTGAGGCTGGCACCTTTCGGAGCAGGACGTCGTGTCTGCCCCGGAAAAGGCAATGGGTATGGCTACTGCTCAGCTGTGGTTGGCTCAGATGCTTTCAGAACTTCAGGTGGGTTCCGACCGAGAATGGTGTGGACTTGACCGAGTGCCTCAACCTTTCCATGGAAATGAAGTCGTCTTTGGTGTGCAAGGCTGTTCCTAGGATCTCTGCTTAATTCAACTAGTTTGTCTATGTTAAGAAGGTTATGTGTGTGCTATCATAGCCACTAGTAAGTACTTTAATTATGGACTAACATAAGTGATTTTCTTCATAATTTTGCACATTTCGGAAATGGAGAAATTGTCACATAGATTAAAGCTTTCAAACTTAGTAGTAGTTGTTAGCTTTTAGATGGTTATTGCAACTTGTTATGTAATGTGTAGCTGTTCAAAAACCAAAAATTAATGTTCATTATCTGTTTTTTAGTATCTGGTTTGGTGCTCTCAATTTTCTGTTTTTCTGCCTTGTATTTTTTGCTGATTTTACTTGCAGTTTTATGCGGATATTGGATATTTCATAGGATACTGCCTAAAATTCTTGTTAAATTTCTCTCTCTCTCTCTCTCTTTTTTTTTTTTTTTTTTTTTTTCTTTTTTCCTTCTCTCTCTCTCTTTAGTATCTGTTTTGAGCTCTTATTTTTTTAGTTCTCTGAATTCTAACTAAATTCTTGTTGGGATGTGATTCGTTTTGTGAAAAGCTGGTGGAGTGGTGATGTGTGCTTAAATGATATTAATTCTACCTATATTGTGCTCATTCCGAAATGTGATGAATTCGAAGAGTATGTCAAAAATTCCGTCCTATTACTTTATGTAATATCTTATATAAAATCATCTCTAAGACACTTGCAAATAAACTTAAACCGATGCTTGAAACAATTACTTCAATTCAACAAAGTGCGTTTGTTCCGAAAAGACTAATAACTGATAACGCACTAATTGCTTTCGAAATTTTTCATGCCATGAAACGGGGAGGTGAAGGTCAGGATGGTACTGCTGCTTTAAAATTA
The DNA here is from genome assembly GCF_001683475.1 of Chenopodium quinoa. Lineage (NCBI taxonomy): Eukaryota > Viridiplantae > Streptophyta > Magnoliopsida > Caryophyllales > Amaranthaceae > Chenopodium > Chenopodium quinoa. The sequence goes on along the minus strand of NW_018742381.1, from coordinate 991 downwards.
GATATGATTAAAGCATATGACAGGGTAGAATGGAGCTTCTTGGAGAGAGTTATGGCAAAATTTGGCTTTAGTTTGCCGTGGATTATTAGAATTATGCATTGTCTCTCCGGTGTCTCTTTTTCTTTCAAGTATAATGGGATGATTACGGACCGGGTTTCTCTTACTCCCGTCACGTGGTTTGAGGCAGGGGGATCCTATTTCTCCATATCTTTTCCTTCTTTGTGCAGAGGCTTTTTTCTACATTGCTCTCAAAAGCGTCAGCGCAGAATCAGATTCGGGGTGTTCGGATTTGCAAAGGGGCCCGAGGATTTCTCATTTATTTTTTGCTGACGATAGTATCATATTTGCAAAAGCAAACTTGCAAGAATGCTCTAAAGTGGCCGATATAATCAGTACGTATGAAAGAGCATCCGGTTAGAAAGTTAATCTAAGCAAGACATAAGTAACTTTTAGTAAATGTGTTACGATAGCACAAAGAAGTGCAATTGTGGAGGCTCCTGGGGTTCGAGAGAGGTCGACAGGCACGAAAAGTACTTGGGGCTTCCAACTATAATTGGGAGATAAAAGAAGGCAGTCTTCTCTTGTTTGAAAGATCGAATATGGAAGAAAATGCAAAGATGGAAGGAGAAATTGTTATCGAGACCGGGAAAGGAGATCTTAATTAAAGTCGTCGCCCAAGCAATTCCCACTTAAATGATGAGTATCTTTAGAATCCCGGATGAACTTATTGATGAAATGCTTGCTATTTTGGCACGATTCGAGGGGTTCAGAGAGAAAAATGCATTGGCATAGTTGGGAAAATTTGTGTTTACCGAAGTCATGGGTGGCATGGGATTTAGAGACCTCAAGTGTTTTAATCAAGCGTTGTTGGCAAAACAATGTTGGTGGTTGATGAAGGATGGTAACTCCTTACTGCAGTCCACTTTGAAGGCTCGCTACTACAAAAATTCTGATTTTTTAGATGCTTCTTGTGGCTTTGATCCGAGTTATA